>NC_135238.1:113544072-115944072 GCF_051348905.1 Ranitomeya variabilis
CAGCCTGAAGGTTGAAGCTCAGACAAGGAAACCTGGAGGAGAACACCAAGGAGGAGGAGAACACCGTTACTAGGCCCCAACCCAAGTAGTATGGCAACTGTAGTGTTACATTTAAAAATACTTAATGAGAGCCTGAAGGTTGAAGCTCAGACAAGGAAACCTGGAGGAGAACACCAAGGAGGAGGAGAACACCGTTACTAGGCCCCAACCCAAGTAGTATGGCAACTGTAGTGTTACATTTAAAAATACTTAATGAGAGCCTGAAGGTTGAAGCTCAGACAAGGAAACCTGGAGGAGAACACCAAGGAGGAGGAGAACACCGTTACTAGGCCCCAACCCAAGTAGTATGGCAACAGTAGTGTTACATTTAAAAATACTTAATGAGAGCCTGAAGGTTGAAGCTCAGACAAGGAAACCTGGAGGAGAACACCAAGGAGAAGGAGAACACCGTTACTAGGCCCCAACCCAAGTAGTATGGCAACTGTAGTGTTACATTTAAAAATACTTAATGAGAGCCTGAAGGTTGAAGCTCAGACAAGGAAACCTGGAGGAGAACACCAAGGAGGAGGAGAACACCGTTACTAGGCCCCAACCCAAGTAGTTTGGCAACTGTAGTGTTACATTTAAAAATACTTAATGTGAGCCTGAAGGTTGAAGGTCAGACAAGGAAACCTGGAGGAGAACACCAAGGAGGAAGAGAACACCGTTACTAGGCCCCAACCCAAGTAGTATGGCAACTGTAGTGTTACATTTAAAAATGCTTAATGAGAGCCTGAAGGTTGAAGCTCAGACAAGGAAACCTGGAGGAGAACACCTAGGAGGAGGAGAACACCGTTACTAGGCCCCAACCCAAGTAGTATGGCAACTGTAGTGTTACATTTAAAAATACTTAATGAGAGCCTGAAGGTTAAAGCTCAGACAAGGAAACCTGGAGGAGAACACCAAGGAGGAAAAAAACAACGTTACTAGGCCCCAACCTAAGTAGTATGGCAACTGTAGTGTTACATTTAAAAATACTTAATGAGAGCCTGAAGGTTGAAGCTCAGACAAGGAAACCTGGAGGAGAACACCAAGGAGGAGGAGAACACCGTTACTAGGCCCCAACCCAAGTAGTATGGCAACTGTAGTGTTACATTTAAAAATACTTAATGAGAGCCTGAAGGTTGAAGCTCAGACAAGGAAACCTGGAGGAGAACACCTAGGAGGAGGAGAACACCATTACTAGGCCCCAACCCAAGTAGTATGGCAACTGTAGTGTTACATTTAAAAATACTTAATGAGAGCCTGAAGGTTGAAGCTCAGACAAGGAAACCTGGAGGAGAACACCTAGGAGGAGGAGAACACCGTTACTAGGCCCCAACCCAAGTAGTATGGCAACTGTAGTGTTACATTTAAAAATACTTAATGAGAGCCTGAAGGTTGAAGCTCAGATAAGGAAACCTGGAGGAGAACACCTAGGAGGAGGAGAACACTGTTACTAGGCCCCAACCCAAGTAGTATGGCAACTGTAGTGTTACATTTACAAATACTTAATGTGAGCCTGAAGGTTGAAGCTCAGACAAGGAAACCTGGAGGAGAACACCAAGGAGGAGGAGAACACCGTTACTCGGCCCCAACCCAAGTAGTATGGCAACTGTAGTGTTACATTTAAAAATACTTAATGAGAGCCTGAAGGTTGAAGCTCAGACAAGGAAACCTGGAGGAGAACACCAAGGAGGAGGAGAACACCGTTACTAGGCCCCAACCCAAGTAGTATGGCAACTGTAGTGTTACATTTAAAAATACTTAATGAGAGCCTGAAGGTTGAAGCTCAGACAAGGAAACCTGGAGGAGAACACCAAGGAGGAGGAGAACACCGTTACTAGGCCCCAACCCAAGTAGTATGGCAACTGTAGTGTTACATTTAAAAATACTTAATGAGAGCCTGAAGGTTGAAGCTCAGACAAGGAAACCTGGAGGAGAACACCAAGGAGGAGGAGAACACCGTTACTAGGCCCCAACCCAAGTAGTATGGCAACTGTAGTGTTACATTAAAAAATACTTAATGAGAGCCTGAAGGTTGAAGCTCAGACAAGGAAACCTGGAGGAGAACACCTAGGAGGAGGAGAACACCGTTACTAGGCTCCAACCCAAGTAGTATGGCAACTGCAGTGTTACATTTAAAAATACTTAATGAGAGCCTGAAGGTTGAAGCTCAGACAAGGAAACCTGGAGGAGAACACCAAGGAGGAGGAGAACACCGTTACTAGGCCCCAACCCAAGTAGTATGGCAACTGTAGTGTTACATTTAAAAATACTTAATGAGAGCCTGAAGGTTGAAGCTCAGACAAGGAAACCTGGAGGAGAACACCAAGGAGGAGGAGAACACCGTTACTAGGCCCCAACCCAAGTAGTATGGCAACTGTAGTGTTACATTTAAAAATACTTAATGAGAGCCTGAAGGTTGAAGCTCAGACAAGGAAACCTGGAGGAGAACACCAAGGAGGAGGAGAACACCGTTACTAGGCCCCAACCCAAGTAGTATGGCAACAGTAGTGTTACATTTAAAAATACTTAATGAGAGCCTGAAGGTTGAAGCTCAGACAAGGAAACCTGGAGGAGAACACCAAGGAGAAGGAGAACACCGTTACTAGGCCCCAACCCAAGTAGTATGGCAACTGTAGTGTTACATTTAAAAATACTTAATGAGAGCCTGAAGGTTGAAGCTCAGACAAGGAAACCTGGAGGAGAACACCAAGGAGGAGGAGAACACCGTTACTAGGCCCCAACCCAAGTAGTTTGGCAACTGTAGTGTTACATTTAAAAATACTTAATGTGAGCCTGAAGGTTGAAGGTCAGACAAGGAAACCTGGAGGAGAACACCAAGGAGGAAGAGAACACCGTTACTAGGCCCCAACCCAAGTAGTATGGCAACTGTAGTGTTACATTTAAAAATGCTTAATGAGAGCCTGAAGGTTGAAGCTCAGACAAGGAAACCTGGAGGAGAACACCTAGGAGGAGGAGAACACCGTTACTAGGCCCCAACCCAAGTAGTATGGCAACTGTAGTGTTACATTTAAAAATACTTAATGAGAGCCTGAAGGTTAAAGCTCAGACAAGGAAACCTGGAGGAGAACACCAAGGAGGAAAAAAACAACGTTACTAGGCCCCAACCTAAGTAGTATGGCAACTGTAGTGTTACATTTAAAAATACTTAATGAGAGCCTGAAGGTTGAAGCTCAGACAAGGAAACCTGGAGGAGAACACCAAGGAGGAGGAGAACACCGTTACTAGGCCCCAACCCAAGTAGTATGGCAACTGTAGTGTTACATTTAAAAATACTTAATGAGAGCCTGAAGGTTGAAGCTCAGACAAGGAAACCTGGAGGAGAACACCTAGGAGGAGGAGAACACCATTACTAGGCCCCAACCCAAGTAGTATGGCAACTGTAGTGTTACATTTAAAAATACTTAATGAGAGCCTGAAGGTTGAAGCTCAGACAAGGAAACCTGGAGGAGAACACCTAGGAGGAGGAGAACACCGTTACTAGGCCCCAACCCAAGTAGTATGGCAACTGTAGTGTTACATTTAAAAATACTTAATGAGAGCCTGAAGGTTGAAGCTCAGATAAGGAAACCTGGAGGAGAACACCTAGGAGGAGGAGAACACTGTTACTAGGCCCCAACCCAAGTAGTATGGCAACTGTAGTGTTACATTTACAAATACTTAATGTGAGCCTGAAGGTTGAAGCTCAGACAAGGAAACCTGGAGGAGAACACCAAGGAGGAGGAGAACACCGTTACTCGGCCCCAACCCAAGTAGTATGGCAACTGTAGTGTTACATTTAAAAATACTTAATGAGAGCCTGAAGGTTGAAGCTCAGACAAGGAAACCTGGAGGAGAACACCAAGGAGGAGGAGAACACCGTTACTAGGCCCCAACCCAAGTAGTATGGCAACTGTAGTGTTACATTTAAAAATACTTAATGAGAGCCTGAAGGTTGAAGCTCAGACAAGGAAACCTGGAGGAGAACACCAAGGAGGAGGAGAACACCGTTACTAGGCCCCAACCCAAGTAGTATGGCAACTGTAGTGTTACATTTAAAAATACTTAATGAGAGCCTGAAGGTTGAAGCTCAGACAAGGAAACCTGGAGGAGAACACCAAGGAGGAGGAGAACACCGTTACTAGGCCCCAACCCAAGTAGTATGGCAACTGTAGTGTTACATTAAAAAATACTTAATGAGAGCCTGAAGGTTGAAGCTCAGACAAGGAAACCTGGAGGAGAACACCTAGGAGGAGGAGAACACCGTTACTAGGCTCCAACCCAAGTAGTATGGCAACTGCAGTGTTACATTTAAAAATACTTAATGAGAGCCTGAAGGTTGAAGCTCAGACAAGGAAACCTGGAGGAGAACACCAAGGAGGAGGAGAACACCGTTACTAGGCCCCAACCCAAGTAGTATGGCAACTGTAGTGTTACATTTAAAAATACTTAATGAGAGCCTGAAGGTTGAAGCTCAGACAAGGAAACCTGGAGGAGAACACCAAGGAGGAGGAGAACACCGTTACTAGGCCCCAACCCAAGTAGTATGGCAACTGTAGTGTTACATTTAAAAATACTTAATGAGAGCCTGAAGGTTAAAGCTCAGACAAGGAAACCTGGAGGAGAACACCAAGGAGGAGGAGAACACCGTTACTAGGCCCCAACCCAAGTAGTTTGGCAATTGTAGTGTTACATTTAAAAATACTTAATGTGAGCCTGAAGGTTGAAGGTCAGACAAGGAAACCTGGAGGAGAACACCAAGGAGGAAGAGAACACCGTTACTAGGCCCCAACCCAAGTAGTATGGCAACTGTAGTGTTACATTTAAAAATGCTTAATGAGAGCCTGAAGGTTGACGCTCAGACAAGGAAACCTGGAGGAGAACACCAAGGAGGAAAAAAACAACGTTACTAGGCCCCAACCTAAGTAGTATGGCAACTGTAGTGTTACATTAAAAAATACTTAATGAGAGCCTGAAGGTTGAAGCTCAGACAAGGAAACCTGGAGGAGAACACCAAGGAGGAGGAGAACACCGTTACTAGGCCCCAACCCAAGTAGTATGGCAACTGTAGTGTTACATTTAAAAATACGTAATGAGAGCCTGACGGTTGAAGCTCAGACAAGGAAACCTGGAGGAGAACACCAAGGAGGAGGAGAACACCGCTAGTAGGCCCCAACCCAAGTAGTATGGCAACTGTAGTGTTACATTTAAAAATACTTAATGAGAGCCTGAAGGTTGAAGCTCAGACAAGGAAACCTGGAGGAGAACACCAAGGAGGAGGAGAACACCGTTACTAGGCCCCAACCCAAGTAGTATGGCAACTGTAGTGTTACATTTAAAAATACTTAATGAGAGCCTGAAGGTTGAAGCTCAGACAAGGAAACCTGGAGGAGAACACCAAGGAGGAGGAGAACACCGTTACTGGGCCCCAACCCAAGTAGTATGGCAACTGTAGTGTTACATATAAAAATACTTAATGAGAGCCTGAAGGTTGAAGCTCAGACAAGGAAACCTGGAGGAGAACACCAAGGAGGAGGAGAACACCGTTACTAGGCCCCAACCCAAGTAGTATGGCAACTGTAGTGTTACATTTAAAAATACTTAATGAGAGCCTGAAGGTTGAAGCTCAGACAAGGAAACCTGGAGGAGAACACCAAGGAGGAGGAGAACACTGCTACTAGGCCCCAACCCAAGTAGTATGGCAACTGTAGTGTTAGATTTAAAAATACTTAATGAGAGCCTGAAGGTTGAAGCTCAGACAAGGAAACCTGGAGGAGAACACCAAGGAGGAGGAGAACACCGTTACTAGGCCCCAACCCAAGTAGTATGGCAACTGTAGTGTTACATTTAAAAATACTTAATGAGAGCCTGAAGGTTGAAGCTCAGACAAGGAAACCTGGAGGAGAACACCAAGGAGGAGGAGAACACCGTTACTGGGCCCCAACCCAAGTAGTATGGCAACTGTAGTGTTACATATAAAAATACTTAATGAGAGCCTGAAGGTTGAAGCTCAGACAAGGAAACCTGGAGGAGAACACCAAGGAGGAGGAGAACACCGTTACTAGGCCCCAACCCAAGTAGTATGGCAACTGTAGTGTTACATTTAAAAATACTTAATGAGAGCCTGAAGGTTGAAGCTCAGACAAGGAAACCTGGAGGAGAACACCAAGGAGGAGGAGAACACCGCTAGTAGGCCCCAACCCAAGTAGTATGGCAACTGTAGTGTTACATTTAAAAATACTTAATGAGAGCCTGAAGGTTGAAGCTCAGACAAGGAAACCTGGAGGAGAACACCAAGGAGGAGGAGAACACCGTTACTAGGCCCCAACCCAAGTAGTATGGCAACTGTAGTGTTACATTTAAAAATACTTAATGAGAGCCTGAAGGTTGAAGCTCAGACAAGGAAACCTGGAGGAGAACACCAAGGAGGAGGAGAACACCGTTACTAGGCCCCAACCCAAGTAGTATGGCAACTGTAGTGTTACATTTAAAAATACTTAATGAGAGCCTGAAGGTTAAAGCTCAGACAAGGAAACCTGGAGGAGAACACCAAGGAGGAAAAAAACAACGTTACTAGGCCCCAACCTAAGTAGTATGGCAACTGTAGTGTTACATTTAAAAATACTTAATGAGAGCCTGAAGGTTGAAGCTCAGACAAGGAAACCTGGAGGAGAACACCAAGGAGGAGGAGAACACCGTTACTAGGCCCCAACCCAAGTAGTATGGCAACTGTAGTGTTACACTTAAAAATACTTAATGAGAGCCTGAAGGTTGAAGCTCAGACAAGGAAACCTGGAGGAGAACACCTAGGAGGAGGAGAACACCATTACTAGGCCCCAACCCAAGTAGTATGGCAACTGTAGTGTTACATTTAAAAATACTTAATGAGAGCCTGAAGGTTGAAGCTCAGACAAGGAAACCTGGAGGAGAACACCTAGGAGGAGGAGAACACCGTTACTAGGCCCCAACCCAAGTAGTATGGCAACTGTAGTGTTACATTTAAAAATACTTAATGAGAGCCTGAAGGTTGAAGCTCAGACAAGGAAACCTGGAGGAGAACACCTAGGAGGAGGAGAACACTGTTACTAGGCCCCAACCCAAGTAGTATGGCAACTGTAGTGTTACATTTACAAATACTTAATGTGAGCCTGAAGGTTGAAGCTCAGACAAGGAAACCTGGAGGAGAACACCAAGGAGGAGGAGAACACCGTTACTCAGCCCCAGCCCAAGTAGTATGGCAACTGTAGTGTTACATTTAAAAATACTTAATGAGAGCCTGAAGGTTGAAGCTCAGACAAGGAAACCTGGAGGAGAACACCAAGGAGGAGGAGAACACCGTTACTAGGCCCCAACCCAAGTAGTATGGCAACTGTAGTGTTACATTTAAAAATACTTAATGAGAGCCTGAAGGTTGAAGCTCAGACAAGGAAACCTGGAGGAGAACACCAAGGAGGAGGAGAACACCGTTACTAGGCCCCAACCCAAGTAGTATGGCAACTGTAGTGTTACATTTAAAAATACTTAATGAGAGCCTGAAGGTTGAAGCTCAGACAAGGAAACCTGGAGGAGAACACCAAGGAGGAGGAGAACACCGTTACTAGGCCCCAACCCAAGTAGTATGGCAACTGTAGTGTTACATTAAAAAATACTTAATGAGAGCCTGAAGGTTGAAGCTCAGACAAGGAAACCTGGAGGAGAACACCTAGGAGGAGGAGAACACCGTTACTAGGCTCCAACCCAAGTAGTATGGCAACTGCAGTGTTACATTTAAAAATACTTAATGAGAGCCTGAAGGTTGAAGCTCAGACAAGGAAACCTGGAGGAGAACACCAAGGAGGAGGAGAACACCGTTACTAGGCCCCAACCCAAGTAGTATGGCAACTGTAGTGTTACATTTAAAAATACTTAATGAGAGCCTGAAGGTTGAAGCTCAGACAAGGAAACCTGGAGGAGAACACCAAGGAGGAGGAGAACACCGTTACTAGGCCCCAACCCAAGTAGTATGGCAACTGTAGTGTTACATTTAAAAATACTTAATGAGAGCCTGAAGGTTAAAGCTCAGACAAGGAAACCTGGAGGAGAACACCAAGGAGGAGGAGAACACCGTTACTAGGCCCCAACCCAAGTAGTTTGGCAACTGTAGTGTTACATTTAAAAATACTTAATGTGAGCCTGAAGGTTGAAGGTCAGACAAGGAAACCTGGAGGAGAACACCAAGGAGGAGGAGAACACAGTTACTAGGCCCCAACCCAAGTAGTATGGCAACTGTAGTGTTACATTTAAAAATGCTTAATGAGAGCCTGAAGGTTGAAGCTCAGACAAGGAAACCTGGAGGAGAACACCTAGAAGGAGGAGAACACCGTTACTAGGCCCCAACCCAAGTAGTATGGCAACTGTAGTGTTACATTTAAAAATACTTAATGAGAGCCTGAAGGTTAAAGCTCAGACAAGGAAACCTGGAGGAGAACACCAAGGAGGAAAAAAACAACGTTACTAGTCCCCAACACAAGTAGTATGGCAACTGTAGTGTTACATTTAAAAATACTTAATGAGAGCCTGAAGGTTGAAGCTCAGACAAGGAAACCTGGAGGAGAACACCAAGGAGGAGGAGAACACCGTTACTAGGCCCCAACCCAAGTAGTATGGCAACTGTAGTGTTAGATTTAAAAATACTTAATGAGAGCCTGAAGGTTGAAGCTCAGACAAGGAAACCTGGAGGAGAACACCAAGGAGGAGAACACCGTTACTAGGCCCCAACCCAAGTAGTATGGCAACTGTAGGGTTACATTTAAAAATACTTAATGACAGCCTGAAGGTTGAAGCTCAGACAAGGAAACCTGGAGGAGAACACCAAGGAGGAGGAGAACACCGTTACTAGGCCCCAACCCAAGTAGTATGGCAACTGTAGTGTTACATTTAAAAATACTTAATGAGAGCCTGAAGGTTGAAGCTCAGACAAGGAAACCTGGAGGAGAACACCAAGGAGGAGGAGAACACCGTTACTAGGCCCCAACCCAAGTAGTATGGCAACTGTAGTGTTACATTTAAAAATACTTAATGAGAGCCTGAAGGTTGAAGCTCAGACAAGGAAACCTGGAGGAGAACACCAAGGAGGAGGAGAACACCGTTACTAGGCCCCAACCCAAGTAGTATGGCAACAGTAGTGTTACATTTAAAAATACTTAATGAGAGCCTGAAGGTTGAAGCTCAGACAAGGAAACCTGGAGGAGAACACCAAGGAGGAGGAGAACACCGTTACTAGGCCCCAACCCAAGTAGTATGGCAACTGTAGTGTTACATTTAAAAATACTTAATGAGAGCCTGAAGGTTGAAGCTCAGACAAGGAAACCTGGAGGAGAACACCAAGGAGGAGGAGAACACCGTTACTAGGCCCCAACCCAAGTAGTTTGGCAACTGTAGTGTTACATTTAAAAATACTTAATGTGAGCCTGAAGGTTGAAGGTCAGACAAGGAAACCTGGAGGAGAACACCAAGGAGGAAGAGAACACCGTTACTAGGCCCCAACCCAAGTAGTATGGCAACTGTAGTGTTACATTTAAAAATGCTTAATGAGAGCCTGAAGGTTGAAGCTCAGACAAGGAAACCTGGAGGAGAACACCAAGGAGGAGGAGAACACCGTTACTAGGCCCCAACCCAAGTAGTATGGCAACTGTAGTGTTACATTTAAAAATACTTAATGAGAGCCTGAAGGTTAAAGCTCAGACAAGGAAACCTGGAGGAGAACACCAAGGAGGAGGAGAACACCGTTACTAGGCCCCAACCCAAGTAGTATGGCAACTGTAGTGTTACATTTAAAAATACTTAATGAGAGCCTGAAGGTTGAAGCTCAGACAAGGAAACCTGGAGGAGAACACCAAGGAGGAGGAGAACACCGTTACTAGGCCCCAACCCAAGTAGTATGGCAACTGTAGTGTTGCATTTAAAAATACTTAATGAGAGCCTGAAGGTTGAAGCTCAGACAAGGAAACCTGGAGGAGAACACCAAGGAGGAGGAGTACACCGCTACTAGGCCCCAACCCAAGTAGTATGGCAACTGTAGGGTTACATTTAAAAATACTTAATGACAGCCTGAAGGTTGAAGCTCAGACAAGGAAACCTGGAGGAGAACACCAAGGAGGAGGAGAACACCGTTACTAGGCCCCAACCCAAGTAGTATGGCAACTGTAGTGTTACATTTAAAAATACTTAATGAGAGCCTGAAGGTTGAAGCTCAGACAAGGAAACCTGGAGGAGAACACCAAGGAGGAGGAGAACACCGTTACTAGGCCCCAACCCAAGTAGTATGGCAACTGTAGTGTTACATTTAAAAATACTTAATGAGAGCCTGAAGGTTGAAGCTCAGACAAGGAAACCTGGAGGAGAACACCAAGGAGGAGGAGAACACCGTTACTAGGCCCCAACCCAAGTAGTATGGCAACAGTAGTGTTACATTTAAAAATACTTAATGAGAGCCTGAAGGTTGAAGCTCAGACAAGGAAACCTGGAGGAGAACACCAAGGAGAAGGAGAACACCGTTACTAGGCCCCAACCCAAGTAGTATGGCAACTGTAGTGTTACATTTAAAAATACTTAATGAGAGCCTGAAGGTTGAAGCTCAGACAAGGAAACCTGGAGGAGAACACCAAGGAGGAGGAGAACACCGTTACTAGGCCCCAACCCAAGTAGTTTGGCAACTGTAGTGTTACATTTAAAAATACTTAATGTGAGCCTGAAGGTTGAAGGTCAGACAAGGAAACCTGGAGGAGAACACCAAGGAGGAAGAGAACACCGTTACTAGGCCCCAACCCAAGTAGTATGGCAACTGTAGTGTTACATTTAAAAATGCTTAATGAGAGCCTGAAGGTTGAAGCTCAGACAAGGAAACCTGGAGGAGAACACCTAGGAGGAGGAGAACACCGTTACTAGGCCCCAACCCAAGTAGTATGGCAACTGTAGTGTTACATTTAAAAATACTTAATGAGAGCCTGAAGGTTAAAGCTCAGACAAGGAAACCTGGAGGAGAACACCAAGGAGGAAAAAAACAACGTTACTAGGCCCCAACCTAAGTAGTATGGCAACTGTAGTGTTACATTTAAAAATACTTAATGAGAGCCTGAAGGTTGACGCTCAGACAAGGAAACCTGGAGGAGAACACCAAGGAGGAGGAGAACACCGTTACTAGGCCCCAACCCAAGTAGTATGGCAACTGTAGTGTTACATTTAAAAATACTTAATGAGAGCCTGAAGGTTGAAGCTCAGACAAGGAAACCTGGAGGAGAACACCTAGGAGGAGGAGAACACCATTACTAGGCCCCAACCCAAGTAGTATGGCAACTGTAGTGTTACATTTAAAAATACTTAATGAGAGCCTGAAGGTTGAAGCTCAGACAAGGAAACCTGGAGGAGAACACCTAGGAGGAGGAGAACACCGTTACTAGGCCCCAACCCAAGTAGTATGGCAACTGTAGTGTTACATTTAAAAATACTTAATGAGAGCCTGAAGGTTGAAGCTCAGACAAGGAAACCTGGAGGAGAACACCTAGGAGGAGGAGAACACTGTTACTAGGCCCCAACCCAAGTAGTATGGCAACTGTAGTGTTACATTTACAAATACTTAATGTGAGCCTGAAGGTTGAAGCTCAGACAAGGAAACCTGGAGGAGAACACCAAGGAGGAGGAGAACACCGTTACTCGGCCCCAACCCAAGTAGTATGGCAACTGTAGTGTTACATTTAAAAATACTTAATGAGAGCCTGAAGGTTGAAGCTCAGACAAGGAAACCTGGAGGAGAACACCAAGGAGGAGGAGAACACCGTTACTAGGCCCCAACCCAAGTAGTATGGCAACTGTAGTGTTACATTTAAAAATACTTAATGAGAGCCTGAAGGTTGAAGCTCAGACAAGGAAACCTGGAGGAGAACACCTAGGAGGAGGAGAACACCGTTACTAGGCCCCAACCCAAGTAGTATGGCAACTGTAGTGTTACATTTAAAAATACTTAATGAGAGCCTGAAGGTTGAAGCTCAGACAAGGAAACCTGGAGGAGAACACCAAGGAGGAGGAGAACACCGTTACTAGGCCCCAACCCAAGTAGTATGGCAACTGTAGTGTTACATTTAAAAATACTTAATGAGAGCCTGAAGGTTGAAGCTCAGACAAGGAAACCTGGAGGAGAACACCAAGGAGGAGGAGAACACCGTTACTGGGCCCCAACCCAAGTAGTATGGCAACTGTAGTGTTACATATAAAAATACTTAATGAGAGCCTGAAGGTTGAAGCTCAGACAAGGAAACCTGGAGGAGAACACCAAGGAGGAGGAGAACACCGTTACTAGGCCCCAACCCAAGTAGTATGGCAACTGTAGTGTTACATTTAAAAATACTTAATGAGAGCCTGAAGGTTGAAGCTCAGACAAGTAAACCTGGAGGAGAACACCAAGGAGGAGGAGAACACTGCTACTAGGCCCCAACCCAAGTAGTATGGCAACTGTAGTGTTACATTTAAAAATACTTAATGAGAGCCTGAAGGTTGAAGCTCAGACAAGGAAACCTGGAGGAGAACACCAAGGAGGAGGAGAACACCGTTACTAGGCCCCAACCCAAGTAGTATGGCAACTGTAGTGTTACATTTAAAAATACTTAATGAGAGCCTGAAGGTTGAAGCTCAGACAAGGAAACCTGGAGGAGAACACCAAGGAGGAGGAGAACACCGTTACTGGGCCCCAACCCAAGTAGTATGGCAACTGTAGTGTTACATATAAAAATACTTAATGAGAGCCTGAAGGTTGAAGCTCAGACAAGGAAACCTGGAGGAGAACACCAAGGAGGAGGAGAACACCGTTACTAGGCCCCAACCCAAGTAGTATGGCAACTGTAGTGTTACATTTAAAAATACTTAATGAGAGCCTGAAGGTTGAAGCTCAGACAAGGAAACCTGGAGGAGAACACCAAGGAGGAGGAGAACACCGCTAGTAGGCCCCAACCCAAGTAGTATGGCAACTGTAGTGTTACATTTAAAATTACTTAATGAGAGCCTGAAGTTTGAAGCTCAGACAAGGAAACCTGGAGGAGAACACCAAGGAGGAGGAGAACACCGTTACTAGGCCCCAACCCAAGTAGTATGGCAACTGTAGTGTTACATTTAAAAATACTTAATGAGAGCCTGAAGGTTGAAGCTCAGACAAGGAAACCTGGAGGAGAACACCAAGGAGGAGGAGAACACCGTTACTAGGCCCCAACCCAAGTAGTATGGCAACTGTAGTGTTACATTTAAAAATACTTAATGAGAGCCTGAAGGTTGAAGCTCAGACAAGGAAACCTGGAGGAGAACACCAAGGAGGAGGAGAACACCGTTACTAGGCCCCAACCCAAGTAGTATGGCAACTGTAGTGTTACATTTAAAAATACTTAATGAGAGCCTGAAGGTTGAAGCTCAGACAAGGAAACCTGGAGGAGAACACCAAGGAGGAGGAGAACACCGTTACTAGGCCCCAACCCAAGTAGTATGGCAACTGTAGTGTTACATTAAAAAATACTTAATGAGAGCCTGAAGGTTGAAGCTCAGACAAGGAAACCTGGAGGAGAACACCTAGGAGGAGGAGAACACCGTTACTAGGCTCCAACCCAAGTAGTATGGCAACTGCAGTGTTACATTTAAAAATACTTAATGAGAGCCTGAAGGTTGAAGCTCAGACAAGGAAACCTGGAGGAGAACACCAAGGAGGAGGAGAACACCGTTACTAGGCCCCAACCCAAGTAGTATGGCAACTGTAGTGTTACATTTAAAAATACTTAATGAGAGCCTGAAGGTTGAAGCTCAGACAAGGAAACCTGGAGGAGAACACCAAGGAGGAGGAGAACACCGTTACTAGGCCCCAACCCAAGTAGTATGGCAACTGTAGTGTTACATTTAAAAATACTTAATGAGAGCCTGAAGGTTAAAGCTCAGACAAGGAAACCTGGAGGAGAACACCAAGGAGGAGGAGAACACCGTTACTAGGCCCCAACCCAAGTAGTTTGGCAACTGTAGTGTTACATTTAAAAATACTTAATGTGAGCCTGAAGGTTGAAGGTCAGACAAGGAAACCTGGAGGAGAACACCAAGGAGGAAGAGAACACCTTTACTAGGCCCCAACCCAAGTAGTATGGCAACTGTAGTGTTACATTTAAAAATGCTTAATGAGAGCCTGAAGGTTGAAGCTCAGACAAGGAAACCTGGAGGAGAACACCTAGAAGGAGGAGAACACCGTTACTAGGCCCCAACCCAAGTAGTATGGCAACTGTAGTGTTACATTTAAAAATACTTAATGAGAGCCTGAAGGTTAAAGCTCAGACAAGGAAACCTGGAGGAGAACACCAAGGAGGAAAAAAACAACGTTACTAGGCCCCAACCTAAGTAGTATGGCAACTGTAGTGTTACATTAAAAAATACTTAATGAGAGCCTGAAGGTTGAAGCTCAGACAAGGAAACCTGGAGGAGAACACCAAGGAGGAGGAGAACACCGTTACTAGGCCCCAACCCAAGTAGTATGGCAACTGTAGTGTTACATTTAAAAATACTTAATGAGAGCCTGAAGGTTGAAGCTCAGACAAGGAAACCTGGAGGAGAACACCAAGGAGGAGGAGAACACCGTTACTAGGCCCCAACCCAAGTAGTATGGCAACTGTAGTGTTACATTTAAAAATACTTAATGAGAGCCTGAAGGTTGAAGCTCAGACAAGGAAACCTGGAGGAGAACACCAAGGAGGAGGAGAACACCGTTACTAGGCCCCAACCCAAGTAGTATGGCAACTGTAGTGTTACATTAAAAAATACTTAATGAGAGCCTGAAGGTTGAAGCTCAGACAAGGAAACCTGGAGGAGAACACCAAGGAGGAGGAGAACACCGTTACTAGGCCCCAACCCAAGTAGTATGGCAACTGTAGTGTTACATTTAAAAATACTTAATGAGAGCCTGAAGGTTGAAGCTCAGACAAGGAAACCTGGAGGAGAACACCAAGGAGGAGGAGAACACCGTTACTAGGCCCCAACCCAAGTAGTATGGCAACTGTAGTGTTACATTTAAAAATACTTAATGAGAGCCTGAAGGTTGAAGCTCAGACAAGGAAACCTGGAGGAGAACACCTGGGAGGAGGAGAACACTGTTACTAGGCCCCAACCCAAGTAGTATGGCAACTGTAGTGTTACATTTAAAAATACTTAATGAGAGCCTGAAGGTTGAAGCTCAGACAAGGAAACCTGGAGGAGAACACCTAGGAGGAGGAGAACACCGTTACTAGGCCCCAACCCAAGTAGTATGGCAACTGTAGTGTTACATTTAAAAATACTTAATGAGAGCCTGAAGGTTGAAGCTCAGACAAGGAAACCTGGAGGAGAACACCAAGGAGGAGGAGAACACCGTTACTAGGCCCCAACCCAAGTAGTATGGCAACTGTAGTGTTACATTTAAAAATACTTAATGAGAGCCTGAAGGTTGAAGCTCAGACAAGGAAACCTGGAGGAGAACACCAAGGAGGAGGAGAACACCGTTACTGGGCCCCAACCCAAGTAGTATGGCAACTGTAGTGTTACATATAAAAATACTTAATGAGAGCCTGAAGGTTGAAGCTCAGACAAGGAAACCTGGAGGAGAACACCAAGGAGGAGGAGAACACCGTTACTAGGCCCCAACCCAAGTAGTATGGCAACTGTAGTGTTACATTTAAAAATACTTAATGAGAGCCTGAAGGTTGAAGCTCAGACAAGTAAACCTGGAGGAGAACACCAAGGAGGAGGAGAACACTGCTACTAGGCCCCAACCCAAGTAGTATGGCAACTGTAGTGTTACATTTAAAAATACTTAATGAGAGCCTGAAGGTTGAAGCTCAGACAAGGAAACCTGGAGGAGAACACCAAGGAGGAGGAGAACACCGTTACTAGGCCCCAACCCAAGTAGTATGGCAACTGTAGTGTTACATTTAAAAATACTTAATGAGAGCCTGAAGGTTGAAGCTCAGACAAGGAAACCTGGAGGAGAACACCAAGGAGGAGGAGAACACCGTTACTGGGCCCCAACCCAAGTAGTATGGCAACTGTAGTGTTACATATAAAAATACTTAATGAGAGCCTGAAGGTTGAAGCTCAGACAAGGAAACCTGGAGGAGAACACCAAGGAGGAGGAGAACACCGTTACTAGGCCCCAACCCAAGTAGTATGGCAACTGTAGTGTTACATTAAAAAATACTTAATGAGAGCCTGAAGGTTGAAGCTCAGACAAGGAAACCTGGAGGAGAACACCAAGGAGGAGGAGAACACCGCTAGTAGGCCCCAACCCAAAAAGTATGGCAACTGTAGTGTTACATTTAAAAATACTTAATGAGAGCCTGAAGGTTGAAGCTCAGACAAGGAAACCTGGAGGAGAACACCAAGGAGGAGGAGAACACCGTTACTAGGCCCCAACCCAAGTAGTATGGCAACTGTAGTGTTACATTTAAAAATACTTAATGAGAGCCTGAAGGTTGAAGCTCAGACAAGGAAACCTGGAGGAGAACACCAAGGAGGAGGAGAACACCGTTACTAGGCCCCAACCCAAGTAGTATGGCAACTGTAGTGTTACATTTAAAAATACTTAATGAGAGCCTGAAGGTTGAAGCTCAGACAAGGAAACCTGGAGGAGAACACCAAGGAGGAGGAGAACACCGTTACTAGGCCCCAACCCAAGTAGTATGGCAACTGTAGTGTTACATTTAAAAATTCTTAATGAGAGCCTGAAGGTTGAAGCTCAGACAAGGAAACCTGGAGGAGAACACCAAGGAGGAGGAGAACACCGTTACAAGGCCCCAACCCAAGTAGTATGGCAACTGTAGTGTTACATTAAAAAATACTTAATGAGAGCCTGAAGGTTGAAGCTCAGACAAGGAAACCTGGAGGAGAACACCAAGGAGGAGGAGAACACCAAGGAGGAGGAGAACACCGTTACTAGGCCCCAACCCAAGTAGTATGGCAACTGTAGCGTTACATTTAAAAATACTTAATGAGAGCCTGAAGGTTTAAGCTCAGACAAGGAAACCTGGAGGAGAACACCAAAGAGGAGGAGAACACAGTTACTAGGCCCCAACCCAAGTAGTATGGCAACTGTAGTGTTACATTTAAAAATACTTAATGAGAGCCGGAAGGTTGAAGCTCAGACAAGGAAACCTGGAGGAGAACACCAAGGAGGAGGAGAACACCATTACTAGGCCCCAACCCAAGTAGTATGGCAACTGTAGTGTTACATTTAAAAATACTTAATGAGAGCCTGAAGGTTGAAGCTCAGACAAGGAAACCTGGAGGAGAACACCAAGGAGGAGGAGAACACCATTACTAGGCCCCAACCCAAGTAGTATGGCAACTGTAGTGTTACATTTAAAAATTCTTAATGAGAGCCTGAAGGTTGAAGCTCAGACAAGGAAACCTGGAGGAGAACACCAAGGAGGAGGAGAACACCGTTACTAGGCCCCAACTCAAGTAGTATGGCAACTGTAGTGTTACATTTACAAATACTTAATGAGAGCCCGAAGGTTGAAGCTCAGACAAGGAAACCTGGAGGAGAACACCTAGGAGGAGGAGAACACCGTTACTAGGCCCCAACCCAAGTAGTATGGCAACTGTAGTGTTACATTTAAAAGTACTTAATTAGAGCCTGAAGGTTGAAGCTCAGACAAGGAAACCTGGAGGAGAACACCAAGGAGGAGGAGAACACCGTTACTAGGCCCCAACCCAAGTAGTATGGCAACTGTAGTGTTACATTTAAAAATACTTAATGAGAGCCTGAAGGTTGAAGCTCAGACAAGGAAACCTGGAGGAGAACACCAAGGAGGAGGAGAACACCGTTACTAGGCCCCAACCCAAGTAGTATGGCAACTGTAGTGTTACATTTAAAAATACTTAAAGAGAGCCTGAAGGTTGAAGCTCAGACAAGGAAACCTGGAGGAGAACACCAAGGAGGAGGAGAACACCGTTACTAGGCCCCAACCCAAGTAGTATGGCAACTGTAGTGTTACATTTAAAAATACTTAATGAGAGCCTGAAGGTTGAAGCTCAGACAAGGAAACCTGGAGGAGAACACCTAGGAGGAGGAGAACACAGTTAATAGGCCCCAACCCAAGTAGTATGGCAACTGTAGTGTTACATTTAAAAATACTTAATGAGAGCCTGAAGGTTGAAGCTCAGACAAGGAAACCTGGAGGAGAACACCAAGGAGGAGGAGAACACCGTTACTAGGCCCCAACCCAAGTAGTATGGCAACTGTAGTGTTACATTTAAAAATACTTAATGAGAGCCTGAAGGTTGAAGCTCAGACAAGGAAACCTGGAGGAGAACACCAAGGAGGAGGATAACACCGTTACTAGGCCCCAACCCAAGTAGTATGGCAACTGTAGTGTTACATTTAAAAATACTTAATGAGAGCCTGAAGGTTGAAGCTCAGACAAGGAAACCTGGAGGAGAACACCAAGGAGAAGGAGAACACCGTTACTAGGCCCCAACCCAAGTAGTATGGCAACTGTAGTGTTACATTTAAAAATACTTAATGAGAGCCTGAAGGTTGAGGCTCAGACAAGGAAACCTGGAGGAGAACACCAAGGAGGAGGAGAACACCGTTACTAGGCCCCAACCCAAGTAGTATGGCAACTGTAGTGTTACATTTAAAAATACTTAATGAGAGCCTGAAGGTTGAAGCTCAGACAAGGAAACCTGGAGGAGAACACCAAGGAGGAGGAGAACACCGTTACTAGGCCCCAACCCAAGTAGTATGGCAACTGTAGTGTTACATTAAAAAATACTTAATGAGAGCCTGAAGGTTGAAGCTCAGACAAGGAAACCTGGAGGAGAACACCAAGGAGGAGGAGAACACCGTTACTAGGCCCCAACCCAAGTAGTATGGCAACTGTAGTGTTACATTTAAAAATACTTAATGAGAGCCTGAAGGTTGAAGCTCAGACAAGGAAACCTGGAGGAGAACACCAAGGAGGAGGAGAACACCGTTACTAGGCCCCAACCCAAGTAGTATGGCAACTGTAGCGTTACATTTAAAAATACTTAATGAGAGCCTGAAGGTTTAAGCTCAGACAAGGAAACCTGGAGGAGAACACCAAAGAGGAGGAGAACACAGTTACTAGGCCCCAACCCAAGTAGTATGGCAACTGTAGTGTTACATTTAAAAATACTTAATGAGAGCCGGAAGGTTGAAGCTCAGACAAGGAAACCTGGAGGAGAACACCAAGGAGGAGGAGAACACCATTACTAGGCCCCAACCCAAGTAGTATGGCAACTGTAGTGTTACATTTAAAAATACTTAATGAGAGCCTGAAGGTTGAAGCTCAGACAAGGAAACCTGGAGGAGAACACCAAGGAGGAGGAGAACACCATTACTAGGCCCCAACCCAAGTAGTATGGCAACTGTAGTGTTACATTTAAAAATTCTTAATGAGAGCCTGAAGGTTGAAGCTCAGACAAGGAAACCTGGAGGAGAACACCAAGGAGGAGGAGAACACCGTTACTAGGCCCCAACTCAAGTAGTATGGCAACTGTAGTGTTACATTTACAAATACTTAATGAGAGCCCGAAGGTTGAAGCTCAGACAAGGAAACCTGGAGGAGAACACCTAGGAGGAGGAGAACACCGTTACTAGGCCCCAACCCAAGTAGTATGGCAACTGTAGTGTTACATTTAAAAGTACTTAATTAGAGCCTGAAGGTTGAAGCTCAGACAAGGAAACCTGGAGGAGAACACCAAGGAGGAGGAGAACACCGTTACTAGGCCCCAACCCAAGTAGTATGGCAACTGTAGTGTTACATTTAAAAATACTTAATGAGAGCCTGAAGGTTGAAGCTCAGACAAGGAAACCTGGAGGAGAACACCAAGGAGGAGGAGAACACCGTTACTAGGCCCCAACCCAAGTAGTATGGCAACTGTAGTGTTACATTTAAAAATACTTAAAGAGAGCCTGAAGGTTGAAGCTCAGACAAGGAAACCTGGAGGAGAACACCAAGGAGGAGGAGAACACCGTTACTAGGCCCCAACCCAAGTAGTATGGCAACTGTAGTGTTACATTTAAAAATACTTAATGAGAGCCTGAAGGTTGAAGCTCAGACAAGGAAACCTGGAGGAGAACACCTAGGAGGAGGAGAACACCGTTAATAGGCCCCAACCCAAGTAGTATGGCAACTGTAGTGTTACATTTAAAAATACTTAATGAGAGCCTGAAGGTTGAAGCTCAGACAAGGAAACCTGGAGGAGAACACCAAGGAGGAGGAGAACACCGTTACTAGGCCCCAACCCAAGTAGTATGGCAACTGTAGTGTTACATTTAAAAATACTTAATGAGAGCCTGAAGGTTGAAGCTCAGACAAGGAAACCTGGAGGAGAACACCAAGGAGGAGGAGAACACCGTTACTAGGCCCCAACCCAAGTAGTATGGCAACTGTAGTGTTACATTTAAAAATACTTAATGAGAGCCTGAAGGTTGAAGCTCAGACAAGGAAACCTGGAGGAGAACACCAAGGAGAAGGAGAACACCGTTACTAGGCCCCAACCCAAGTAGTATGGCAACTGTAGTGTTACATTTAAAAATACTTAATGAGAGCCTGAAGGTTGAAGCTCAGACAAGGAAACCTGGAGGAGAACACCAAGGAGGAGGAGAACACCGTTACTAGGCCCCAACCCAAGTAGTATGGCAACTGTAGTGTTACATTTAAAAATACTTAATGAGAGCCTGAAGGTTGAAGCTCAGACAAGGAAACCTGGAGGAGAACACCAAGGAGGAGGAGAACACCGTTACTAGGCCCCAACCCAAGTAGTATGGCAACTGTAGTGTTACATTAAAAAATACTTAATGAGAGCCTGAAGGTTGAAGCTCAGACAAGGAAACCTGGAGGAGAACACCAAGGAGGAGGAGAACACCGTTACTAGGCCCCAACCCAAGTAGTATGGCAACTGTAGTGTTACATTTAAAAATACTTAATGAGAGCCTGAAGGTTGAAGCTCAGACAAGGAAACCTGGAGGAGAACACCAAGGAGGAGGAGAACACCGTTACTAGGCCCCAACCCAAGTAGTATGGCAACTGTAGTGTTACATTTAAAAATACTTAATGAGAGCCTGAAGGTTGAAGCTCAGACAAGGAAACCTGGAGGAGAACACCTGGGAGGAGGAGAACACTGTTACTAGGCCCCAACCCAAGTAGTATGGCAACTGTAGTGTTACATTTACAAATACTTAATGAGAGCCCGAAGGTTGAAGCTCAGACAAGGAAACCTGGAGGAGAACACCTAGGAGGAGGAGAACACCGTTACTAGGCCCCAACCCAAGTAGTATGGCAACTGTAGTGTTACATTTAAAAATACTTAATGAGAGCCTGAAGGTTGAAGCTCAGACAAGGAAACCTGGAGGAGAACACCAAGGAGGAGGAGAACACCGTTACTGGGCCCCAACCCAAGTAGTATGGCAACTGTAGTGTTACATATAAAAATACTTAATGAGAGCCTGAAGGTTGAAGCTCAGACAAGGAAACCTGGAGGAGAACACCAAGGAGGAGGAGAACACCGTTACTAGGCCCCAACCCAAGTAGTATGGCAACTGTAGTGTTACATTTAAAAATACTTAATGAGAGCCTGAAGGTTGAAGCTCAGACAAGGAAACCTGGAGGAGAACACCAAGGAGGAGGAGAACACTGCTACTAGGCCCCAACCCAAGTAGTATGGCAACTGTAGTGTTACATTTAAAAATACTTAATGAGAGCCTGAAGGTTGAAGCTCAGACAAGGAAACCTGGAGGAGAACACCAAGGAGGAGGAGAACACCGTTACTAGGCCCCAACCCAAGTAGTATGGCAACTGTAGTGTTACATTTAAAAATACTTAATGAGAGCCTGAAGGTTGAAGCTCAGACAAGGAAACCTAGAGGAGAACACCAAGGAGGAGGAGAACACCGTTACTGGGCCCCAACCCAAGTAGTATGGCAACTGTAGTGTTACATATAAAAATACTTAATGAGAGCCTGAAGGTTGAAGCTCAGACAAGGAAACCTGGAGGAGAACACCAAGGAGGAGGAGAACACCGTTACTAGGCCCCAACCCAAGTAGTATGGCAACTGTAGTGTTACATTTAAAAATACTTAATGAGAGCCTGAAGGTTGAAGCTCAGACAAGGAAACCTGGAGGAGAACACCAAGGAGGAGGAGAACACCGCTAGTAGGCCCCAACCCAAGTAGTATGGCAACTGTAGTGTTACATTTAAAAATACTTAATGAGAGCCTGAAGGTTGAAGCTCAGACAAGGAAACCTGGAGGAGAACACCAAGGAGGAGGAGAACACCGTTACTAGGCCCCAACCCAAGTAGTATGGCAACTGTAGTGTTACATTTAAAAATACTTAATGAGAGCCTGAAGGTTGAAGCTCAGACAAGGAAACCTGGAGGAGAACACCAAGGAGGAGGAGAACACCGTTACTAGGCCCCAACCCAAGTAGTATGGCAACTGTAGTGTTACATTTAAAAATACTTAATGAGAGCCTGAAGGTTGAAGCTCAGACAAGGAAACCTGGAGGAGAACACCAAGGAGGAGGAGAACACCGTTACTAGGCCCCAAATCAAGTAGTATGGCAACTGTAGTGTTACATTTAAAAATACTTAATGAGAGCCTGAAGGTTGAAGCTCAGACAAGGAAACCTGGAGGAGAACACCAAGGAGGAGGAGAACACCGTTACTAGGCCCCAACCCAAGTAGTATGGCAACTGTAGTGTTACATTTAAAAATACTTAATGAGAGCCTGAAGGTTGAAGCTCAGACAAGGAAACCTGGAGGAGAACACCAAGGAGGAGGAGAACACTGCTACTAGGCCCCAACCCAAGTAGTATGGCAACTGTAGTGTTACATTTAAAAATACTTAATGAGAGCCTGAAGGTTGAAGCTCAGACAAGGAAACCTGGAGGAGAACACCAAGGAGGAGGAGAACACCGTTACTAGGCCCCAACCCAAGTAGTATGGCAACTGTAGTGTTACATTTAAAAATACTTAATGAGAGCCTGAAGGTTGAAGCTCAGACAAGGAAACCTGGAGGAGAACACCAAGGAGGAGGAGAACACCGTTACTGGGCCCCAACCCAAGTAGTATGGCAACTGTAGTGTTACATATAAAATACTTAATGAGAGCCTGAAGGTTGAAGCTCAGACAAGGAAACCTGGAGGAGAACACCAAGGAGGAGGAGAACACCGTTACTAGGCCCCAACCCAAGTAGTATGGCAACTGTAGTGTTACATTTAAAAATACTTAATGAGAGCCTGAAGGTTGAAGCTCAGACAAGGAAACCTGGAGGAGAACACCAAGGAGGAGGAGAACACCGCTAGTAGGCCCCAACCCAAGTAGTATGGCAACTGTAGTGTTACATTTAAAAATACTTAATGAGAGCCTGAAGGTTGAAGCTCAGACAAGGAAACCTGGAGGAGAACACCAAGGAGGAGGAGAACACCGTTACTAGGCCCCAACCCAAGTAGTATGGCAACTGTAGTGTTACATTTAAAAATACTTAATGAGAGCCTGAAGGTTGAAGCTCAGACAAGGAAACCTGGAGGAGAACACCAAGGAGGAGGAGAACACCGTTACTGGGCCCCAACCCAAGTAGTATGGCAACTGTAGTGTTACATATAAAATACTTAATGAGAGCCTGAAGGTTGAAGCTCAGACAAGGAAACCTGGAGGAGAACACCAAGGAGGAGGAGAACACCGTTACTAGGCCCCAACCCAAGTAGTATGGCAACTGTAGTGTTACATTTAAAAATACTTAATGAGAGCCTGAAGGTTGAAGCTCAGACAAGGAAACCTGGAGGAGAACACCAAGGAGGAGGAGAACACCGCTAGTAGGCCCCAACCCAAGTAGTATGGCAACTGTAGTGTTACATTTAAAAATACTTAATGAGAGCCTGAAGGTTGAAGCTCAGACAAGGAAACCTGGAGGAGAACACCAAGGAGGAGGAGAACACCGTTACTAGGCCCCAACCCAAGTAGTATGGCAACTGTAGTGTTACATTTAAAAATACTTAATGAGAGCCTGAAGGTTGAAGCTCAGACAAGGAAACCTGGAGGAGAACACCAAGGAGGAGGAGAACACCGTTACTAGGCCCCAACCCAAGTAGTATGGCAACTGTAGTGTTACATTTAAAAATACTTAATGAGAGCCTGAAGGTTGAAGCTCAGACAAGGAAACCTGGAGGAGAACACCAAGGAGGAGGAGAACACCGTTACTAGGCCCCAACCCAAGTAGTATGGCAACTGTAGTGTTACATTTAAAAATACTTAATGAGAGCCTGAAGGTTGAAGCTCAGACAAGGAAACCTGGAGGAGAACACCAAGGAGGAGGAGAACACCGTTACTAGGCCCCAACCCAAGTAGTATGGCAACTGTAGTGTTACATTTAAAAATACTTAATGAGAGCCTGAAGGTTGAAGCTCAGACAAGGAAACCTGGAGGAGAACACCAAGGAGTAGGAGAACACCGTTACTGGGCCCCAACCCAAGTAGTATGGCAACTGTAGTGTTACATTTAAAAATACTTAATGAGAGCCTGAAGGTTGAAGCTCAGACAAGGAAACCTGGAGGAGAACACCAAGGAGGAGGAGAACACCGTTACTAGGCCCCAACCCAAGTAGTATGGCAACTGTAGTGTTACATTAAAAAATACTTAATGAGAGCCTGAAGGTTGAAGCTCAGACAAGGAAACCTGGAGGAGAACACCAAGGAGGAGGAGAACACCAAGGAGGAGGAGAACACCGTTACTAGGCCCCAACCCAAGTAGTATGGCAACTGTAGTGTTACATTTAAAAATACTTAATGAGAGCCTGAAGGTTGAAGCTCAGACAAGGAAACCTGGAGGAGAACACCAAGGAGGAGGAGAACACCGTTACTAGGCCCCAACCCAAGTAGTATGGCAACTGTAGTGTTACATTTAAAAATACTTAATGAGAGCCTGAAGGTTGAAGCTCAGACAAGGAAACCTGGAGGAGAACACCAAGGAGGAGGAGAACACCGTTACTAGGCCCCAACCCAAGTAGTATGGCAACTGTAGTGTTACATTTAAAAATACTTAATGAGAGCCTGAAGGTTGAAGCTCAGACAAGGAAACCTGGAGGAGAACACCAAGGAGGAGGAGAACACCGTTACTAGGCCCCAACCCAAGTAGTATGGCAACTGTAGTGTTACATTTAAAAATACTTAATGAGAGCCTGAAGGTTGAAGCTCAGACAAGGAAACCTGGAGGAGAACACCAAGGAGGAGGAGAACACCGTTACTGGGCCCCAACCCAAGTAGTATGGCAACTGTAGTGTTACATTTAAAAATACTTAATGAGAGCCTAAAGGTTGAAGCTCAGACAAGGAAACCTGGAGGAGAACACCAAGGAGGAGGAGAACACCGTTACTAGGCCCCAACCCAAGTAGTATGGCAACTGTAGTGTTACATTTAAAAATTCTTAATGAGAGCCTGAAGGTTGAAGCTCAGACAAGGAAACCTGGAGGAGAACACCAAGGAGGAGGAGAACACCGTTACAAGGCCCCAACCCAAGTAGTATGGCAACTGTAGTGTTACATTAAAAAATACTTAATGAGAGCCTGAAGGTTGAAGCTCAGACAAGGAAACCTGGAGGAGAACACCAAGGAGGAGGAGAACACCAAGGAGGAGGAGAACACCGTTACTAGGCCCCAACCCAAGTAGTATGGCAACTGTAGCGTTACATTTAAAAATACTTAATGAGAGCCTGAAGGTTTAAGCTCAGACAAGGAAACCTGGAGGAGAACACCAAAGAGGAGGAGAACACAGTTACTAGGCCCCAACCCAAGTAGTATGGCAACTGTAGTGTTACATTTAAAAATACTTAATGAGAGCTGGAAGGTTGAAGCTCAGACAAGGAAACCTGGAGGAGAACACCAAGGAGGAG
Organism: Ranitomeya variabilis; assembly: GCF_051348905.1. Lineage (NCBI taxonomy): Eukaryota > Metazoa > Chordata > Amphibia > Anura > Dendrobatidae > Ranitomeya > Ranitomeya variabilis. The sequence goes on from NC_135238.1 coordinate 113,570,034, forward strand.
GAGAACACCATTACTAGGCCCCAACCCAAGTAGTATGGCAACTGTAGTGTTACATTTAAAAATACTTAATGAGAGCCTGAAGGTTGAAGCTCAGACAAGGAAACCTGGAGGAGAACACCAAGGAGGAGGAGAACACCATTACTAGGCCCCAACCCAAGTAGTATGGCAACTGTAGTGTTACATTTAAAAATTCTTAATGAGAGCCTGAAGGTTGAAGCTCAGACAAGGAAACCTGGAGGAGAACACCAAGGAGGAGGAGAACACCGTTACTAGGCCCCAACTCACGTAGTATGGCAACTGTAGTGTTACATTTACAAATACTTAATGAGAGCCCGAAGGTTGAAGCTCAGACAAGGAAACCTGGAGGAGAACACCTAGGAGGAGGAGAACACCGTTACTAGGCCCCAACCCAAGTAGTATGGCAACTGTAGTGTTACATTTAAAAGTACTTAATTAGAGCCTGAAGGTTGAAGCTCAGACAAGGAAACCTGGAGGAGAACACCAATGAGGAGGAGAACACCGTTACTAGGCCCCAACCCAAGTAGTATGGCAACTGTAGTGTTACATTTAAAAATACTTAATGAGAGCCTGAAGGTTGAAGCTCAGAAAAGGAAACCTGGAGGAGAACACCAAGGAGGAGGAGAACACCGTTACTAGGCCCCAACCCAAGTAGTATGGCAACTGTAGTGTTACATTTAAAAATACTTAAAGAGAGCCTGAAGGTTGAAGCTCAGACAAGGAAACCTGGAGGAGAACACCAAGGAGGAGGAGAACACCGTTACTAGGCCCCAACCCAAGTAGTATGGCAACTGTAGTGTTACATTTAAAAATACTTAATGAGAGCCTGAAGGTTGAAGCTCAGACAAGGAAACCTGGAGGAGAACACCTAGGAGGAGGAGAACACCGTTAATAGGCCCCAACCCAAGTAGTATGGCAACTGTAGTGTTACATTTAAAAATACTTAATGAGAGCCTGAAGGTTGAAGCTCAGACAAGGAAACCTGGAGGAGAACACCAAGGAGGAGGAGAACACCGTTACTAGGCCCCAACCCAAGTAGTATGGCAACTGTAGTGTTACATTTAAAAATACTTAATGAGAGCCTGAAGGTTGAAGCTCAGACAAGGAAACCTGGAGGAGAACACCAAGGAGGAGGAGAACACCGTTACTAGGCCCCAACCCAAGTAGTATGGCAACTGTAGTGTTACATTTAAAAATACTTAATGAGAGCCTGAAGGTTGAAGCTCAGACAAGGAAACCTGGAGGAGAACACCAAGGAGGAGAACACCGTTACTAGGCCCCAACCCAAGTAGTATGGCAACTGTAGTGTTACATTTAAAAATACTTAATGAGAGCCTGAAGGTTGAAGCTCAGACAAGGAAACCTGGAGGAGAACACCAAGGAGAAGGAGAACACCGTTACTAGGCCCCAACCCAAGTAGTATGGCAACTGTAGTGTTACATTTAAAAATACTTAATGAGAGCCTGAAGGTTGAAGCTCAGACAAGGAAACCTGGAGGAGAACACCAAGGAGGAGGAGAACACCGTTACTGGGCCCCAACCCAAGTAGTATGGCAACTGTAGTGTTACATTTAAAAATACTTAATGAGAGCCTGAAGGTTGAAGCTCAGACAAGGAAACCTGGAGGAGAACACCAAGGAGGAGGAGAACACCGTTACTAGGTCCCAACCCAAGTAGTATGGCAACTGTAGTGTTACATTTAAAAATTCCTAATGAGAGCCTGAAGGTTGAAGCTCAGACAAGGAAACCTGGAAGAGAACACCAAGGAGGAGGAGAACACCGTTACTAGGCCCCAACCCAAGTAGTATGGCAACTGTAGTGTTACATTTAAAAATTCTTAATGAGAGCCTGAAGGTTGAAGCTCAGACAAGGAAACCTGGAGGAGAACACCAAGGAGGAGGAGAACACCGTTACTAGGCCCCAACTCAAGTAGTATGGCAACTGTAGTGTTACATTTACAAATACTTAATGAGAGCCCGAAGGTTGAAGCTCAGACAAGGAAACCTGGAGGAGAACACCTAGGAGGAGGAGAACACCGTTACTAGGCCCCAACCCAAGTAGTATGGCAACTGTAGTGTTACATTTAAAAATACTTAACTAGAGCCTGAAGGTTGAAGCTCAGACAAGGAAACCTGGAGGAGAACACCAAGGAGGAGGAGAACACCGTTACTAGGCCCCAACCCAAGTAGTATGGCAACTGTAGTGTTACATTTAAAAATTCATAGCGAGAGCCTGAAGGTTGAAGCTCAGACAAGGAAACCTGGAGGAGAACACCAAGGAGGAGGAGAACACCGTTACAAGGCCCCAACCCAAGTAGTATGGCAACTGTAGTGTTACATTAAAAAATACTTAATGAGAGCCTGAAGGTTGAAGCTCAGACAAGGAAACCTGGAGGAGAACACCAAGGAGGAGGAGAACACCAAGGAGGAGGAGAACACCGTTACTAGGCCCCAACCCAAGTAGTATGGCAACTGTAGCGTTACATTTAAAAATAATTAATGAGAGCCTGAAGGTTTAAGCTCAGACAAGGAAACCTGGAGGAGAACACCAAAGAGGAGGAGAACACAGTTACTAGGCCCCAACCCAAGTAGTATGGCAACTGTAGTGTTACATTTAAAAATACTTAATGAGAGCCGGAAGGTTGAAGCTCAGACAAGGAAACCTGGAGGAGAACACCAAGGAGGAGGAGAACACCATTACTAGGCCCCAACCCAAGTAGTATGGCAACTGTAGTGTTACATTTAAAAATACTTAATGAGAGCCTGAAGGTTGAAGCTCAGACAAGGAAACCTGGAGGAGAACACCAAGGAGGAGGAGAACACCATTACTAGGCCCCAACCCAAGTAGTATGGCAACTGTAGTGTTACATTTAAAAATTCTTAATGAGAGCCTGAAGGTTGAAGCTCAGACAAGGAAACCTGGAGGAGAACACCAAGGAGGAGGAGAACACCGTTACTAGGCCCCAACTCAAGTAGTATGGCAACTGTAGTGTTACATTTACAAATACTTAATGAGAGCCCGAAGGTTGAAGCTCAGACAAGGAAACCTGGAGGAGAACACCTAGGAGGAGGAGAACACCGTTACTAGGCCCCAACCCAAGTAGTATGGCAACTGTAGTGTTACATTTAAAAGTACTTAATTAGAGCCTGAAGGTTGAAGCTCAGACAAGGAAACCTGGAGGAGAACACCAAGGAGGAGGAGAACACCGTTACTAGGCCCCAACCCAAGTAGTATGGCAACTGTAGTGTTACATTTAAAAATTCTTAATGAGAGCCTGAAGGTTGAAGCTCAGACAAGGAAACCTGGAGGAGAACACCAAGGAGGAGGAGAACACCATTACTAGGCCCCAACCCAAGTAGTATGGCAACTGTAGTGTTACATTTAAAAATACTTAAAGAGAGCCTGAAGGTTGAATCTCAGACAAGGAAACCTGGAGGAGAACACCAAGGAGGAGGAGAACACCGTTACTAGGCCCCAACCCAAGTAGTATGGCAACTGTAGTGTTACATTTAAAAATACTTAATGAGAGCCTGAAGGTTGAAGCTCAGACAAGGAAACCTGGAGGAGAACACCTAGGAGGAGGAGAACACCGTTAATAGGCCCCAACCCAAGTAGTATGGCAACTGTAGTGTTACATTTAAAAATACTTAATGAGAGCCTGAAGGTTGAAGCTCAGACAAGGAAACCTGGAGGAGAACACCAAGGAGGAGGAGAACACCGTTACTAGGCCCCAACCCAAGTAGTATGGCAACTGTAGTGTTACATTTAAAAATACTTAATGAGAGCCTGAAGGTTGAAGCTCAGACAAGGAAACCTGGAGGAGAACACCAAGGAGGAGGAGAACACCGTTACTAGGCCCCAACCCAAGTAGTATGGCAACTGTAGTGTTACATTTAAAAATACTTAATGAGAGCCTGAAGGTTGAAGCTCAGACAAGGAAACCTGGAGGAGAACACCAAGGAGGAGAACACCGTTACTAGGTCCCAACCCAAGTAGTATGGCAACTGTAGTGTTACATTTAAAAATACTTAATGAGAGCCTGAAGGTTGAAGCTCAGACAAGGAAACCTGGAGGAGAACACCAAGGAGGAGGAGAACACCGTTACTAAGCCCCAACCCAAGTAGTATGGCAACTGTAGTGTTACATTTAAAAATACTTAATGAGAGCCTGAAGGTTGAAGCTCAGACAAGGAAACCTGGAGGAGAACACCAAGGAGAAGGAGAACACCGTTACTAGGCCCCAACCCAAGTAGTATGGCAACTGTAGTGTTACATTTAAAAATACTTAATGAGAGCCTGAAGGTTGAAGCTCAGACAAGGAAACCTGGAGGAGAACACCAAGGAGGAGGAGAACACCGTTACTGGGCCCCAACCCAAGTAGTATGGCAACTGTAGTGTTACATTTAAAAATACTTAATGAGAGCCTGAAGGTTGAAGCTCAGACAAGGAAACCTGGAGGAGAACACCAAGGAGGAGGAGAACACCGTTACTAGGTCCCAACCCAAGTAGTATGGCAACTGTAGTGTTACATTTAAAAATTCCTAATGAGAGCCTGAAGGTTGAAGCTCAGACAAGGAAACCTGGAAGAGAACACCAAGGAGGAGGAGAACACCGTTACTAGGCCCCAACCCAAGTAGTATGGCAACTGTAGTGTTACATTTAAAAATTCTTAATGAGAGCCTGAAGGTTGAAGCTCAGACAAGGAAACCTGGAGGAGAACACCAAGGAGGAGGAGAACACCGTTACTAGGCCCCAACTCAAGTAGTATGGCAACTGTAGTGTTACATTTACAAATACTTAATGAGAGCCCGAAGGTTGAAGCTCAGACAAGGAAACCTGGAGGAGAACACCTAGGAGGAGGAGAACACCGTTACTAGGCCCCAACCCAAGTAGTATGGCAACTGTAGTGTTACATTTAAAAATACTTAATGAGAGCCTGAAGGTTGAAGCTCAGACAAGGAAACCTGGAGGAGAACACCAAGGAGGAGGAGAACACCATTACTAGGCCCCAACCCAAGTAGTATGGCAACTGTAGTGTTACATTTAAAAATACTTAAAGAGAGCCTGAAGGTTGAATCTCAGACAAGGAAACCTGGAGGAGAACACCAAGGAGGAGGAGAACACCGTTACTAGGCCCCAACCCAAGTAGTATGGCAACTGTAGTGTTACATTTAAAAATACTTAATGAGAGCCTGAAGGTTGAAGCTCAGACAAGGAAACCTGGAGGAGAACACCTAGGAGGAGGAGAACACCGTTAATAGGCCCCAACCCAAGTAGTATGGCAACTGTAGTGTTACATTTAAAAATACTTAATGAGAGCCTGAAGGTTGAAGCTCAGACAAGGAAACCTGGAGGAGAACACCAAGGAGGAGGAGAACACCGTTACTAGGCCCCAACCCAAGTAGTATGGCAACTGTAGTGTTACATTTAAAAATACTTAATGAGAGCCTGAAGGTTGAAGCTCAGACAAGGAAACCTGGAGGAGAACACCAAGGAGGAGGAGAACACCGTTACTAGGCCCCAACCCAAGTAGTATGGCAACTGTAGTGTTACATTTAAAAATACTTAATGAGAGCCTGAAGGTTGAAGCTCAGACAAGGAAACCTGGAGGAGAACACCAAGGAGGAGAACACCGTTACTAGGCCCCAACCCAAGTAGTATGGCAACTGTAGTGTTACATTTAAAAATACTTAATGAGAGCCTGAAGGTTGAAGCTCAGACAAGGAAACCTGGAGGAGAACACCAAGGAGGAGGAGAACACCGTTACTAGGCCCCAACCCAAGTAGTATGGCAACTGTAGTGTTACATTTAAAAATACTTAATGAGAGCCTGAAGGTTGAAGCTCAGACAAGGAAACCTGGAGGAGAACACCAAGGAGAAGGAGAACACCGTTACTAGGCCCCAACCCAAGTAGTATGGCAACTGTAGTGTTACATTTAAAAATACTTAATGAGAGCCTGAAGGTTGAAGCTCAGACAAGGAAACCTGGAGGAGAACACCAAGGAGGAGGAGAACACCGTTACTGGGCCCCAACCCAAGTAGTATGGCAACTGTAGTGTTACATTTAAAAATACTTAATGAGAGCCTGAAGGTTGAAGCTCAGACAAGGAAACCTGGAGGAGAACACCAAGGAGGAGGAGAACACCGTTACTAGGTCCCAACCCAAGTAGTATGGCAACTGTAGTGTTACATTTAAAAATTCCTAATGAGAGCCTGAAGGTTGAAGCTCAGACAAGGAAACCTGGAAGAGAACACCAAGGAGGAGGAGAACACCGTTACTAGGCCCCAACCCAAGTAGTATGGCAACTGTAGTGTTACATTTAAAAATTCTTAATGAGAGCCTGAAGGTTGAAGCTCAGACAAGGAAACCTGGAGGAGAACACCAAGGAGGAGGAGAACACCGTTACTAGGCCCCAACTCAAGTAGTATGGCAACTGTAGTGTTACATTTACAAATACTTAATGAGAGCCCGAAGGTTGAAGCTCAGACAAGGAAACCTGGAGGAGAACACCTAGGAGGAGGAGAACACCGTTACTAGGCCCCAACCCAAGTAGTATGGCAACTGTAGTGTTACATTTAAAAATACTTAACTAGAGCCTGAAGGTTGAAGCTCAGACAAGGAAACCTGGAGGAGAACACCAAGGAGGAGGAGAACACCGTTACTAGGCCCCAACCCAAGTAGTATGGCAACTGTAGTGTTACATTTAAAAATTCTTAGCGAGAGCCTGAAGGTTGAAGCTCAGACAAGGAAACCTGGAGGAGAACACCAAGGAGGAGGAGAACACCGTTACAAGGCCCCAACCCAAGTAGTATGGCAACTGTAGTGTTACATTAAAAAATACTTAATGAGAGCCTGAAGGTTGAAGCTCAGACAAGGAAACCTGGAGGAGAACACCAAGGAGGAGGAGAACACCAAGGAGGAGGAGAACACCGTTACTAGGCCCCAACCCAAGTAGTATGGCAACTGTAGCGTTACATTTAAAAATACTTAATGAGAGCCTGAAGGTTTAAGCTCAGACAAGGAAACCTGGAGGAGAACACCAAAGAGGAGGAGAACACAGTTACTAGGCCCCAACCCAAGTAGTATGGCAACTGTAGTGTTACATTTAAAAATACTTAATGAGAGCCGGAAGGTTGAAGCTCAGACAAGGAAACCTGGAGGAGAACACCAAGGAGGAGGAGAACACCATTACTAGGCCCCAACCCAAGTAGTATGGCAACTGTAGTGTTACATTTAAAAATACTTAATGAGAGCCTGAAGGTTGAAGCTCAGACAAGGAAACCTGCAGGAGAACACCAAGGAGGAGGAGAACACCATTACTAGGCCCCAACCCAAGTAGTATGGCAACTGTAGTGTTACATTTAAAAATTCTTAATGAGAGCCTGAAGGTTGAAGCTCAGACAAGGAAACCTGGAGGAGAACACCAAGGAGGAGGAGAACACCGTTACTATGCCCCAACTCAAGTAGTATGGCAACTGTAGTGTTACATTTACAAATACTTAATGAGAGCCCGAAGGTTGAAGCTCAGACAAGGAAACCTGGAGGAGAACACCTAGGAGGAGGAGAACACCGTTACTAGGCCCCAACCCAAGTAGTATGGCAACTGTAGTGTTACATTTAAAAGTACTTAATTAGAGCCTGAAGGTTGAAGCTCAGACAAGGAAACCTGGAGGAGAACACCAAGGAGGAGGAGAACACCGTTACTAGGCCCCAACCCAAGTAGTATGGCAACTGTAGTGTTACATTTAAAAATTCTTAATGAGAGCCTGAAGGTTGAAGCTCAGACAAGGAAACCTGGAGGAGAACACCAAGGAGGAGGAGAACACCATTACTAGGCCCCAACCCAAGTAGTATGGCAACTGTAGTGTTACATTTAAAAATACTTAAAGAGAGCCTGAAGGTTGAATCTCAGACAAGGAAACCTGGAGGAGAACACCAAGGAGGAGGAGAACACCGTTACTAGGCCCCAACCCAAGTAGTATGGCAACTGTAGTGTTACATTTAAAAATACTTAATGAGAGCCTGAAGGTTGAAGCTCAGACAAGGAAACCTGGAGGAGAACACCTAGGAGGAGGAGAACACCGTTAATAGGCCCCAACCCAAGTAGTATGGCAACTGTAGTGTTACATTTAAAAATACTTAATGAGAGCCTGAAGGTTGAAGCTCAGACAAGGAAACCTGGAGGAGAACACCTAGGAGGAGGAGAACACCGTTACTAGGCCCCAACCCAAGTAGTATGGCAACTGTAGTGTTACATTTAAAAGTACTTAATTAGAGCCTGAAGGTTGAAGCTCAGACAAGGAAACCTGGAGGAGAACACCAAGGAGGAGGAGAACACCGTTACTAGGCCCCAACCCAAGTAGTATGGCAACTGTAGTGTTACATTTAAAAATTCTTAATGAGAGCCTGAAGGTTGAAGCTCAGACAAGGAAACCTGGAGGAGAACACCAAGGAGGAGGAGAACACCATTACTAGGCCCCAACCCAAGTAGTATGGCAACTGTAGTGTTACATTTAAAAATACTTAAAGAGAGCCTGAAGGTTGAATCTCAGACAAGGAAACCTGGAGGAGAACACCAAGGAGGAGGAGAACACCGTTACTAGGCCCCAACCCAAGTAGTATGGCAACTGTAGTGTTACATTTAAAAATACTTAATGAGAGCCTGAAGGTTGAAGCTCAGACAAGGAAACCTGGAGGAGAACACCTAGGAGGAGGAGAACACCGTTAATAGGCCCCAACCCAAGTAGTATGGCAACTGTAGTGTTACATTTAAAAATACTTAACTAGAGCCTGAAGGTTGAAGCTCAGACAAGGAAACCTGGAGGAGAACACCAAGGAGGAGGAGAACACCGTTACTAGGCCCCAACCCAAGTAGTATGGCAACTGTAGTGTTACATTTAAAAATTCATAGCGAGAGCCTGAAGGTTGAAGCTCAGACAAGGAAACCTGGAGGAGAACACCAAGGAGGAGGAGAACACCGTTACAAGGCCCCAACCCAAGTAGTATGGCAACTGTAGTGTTACATTAAAAAATACTTAATGAGAGCCTGAAGGTTGAAGCTCAGACAAGGAAACCTGGAGGAGAACACCAAGGAGGAGGAGAACACCAAGGAGGAGGAGAACACCGTTACTAGGCCCCAACCCAAGTAGTATGGCAACTGTAGCGTTACATTTAAAAATAATTAATGAGAGCCTGAAGGTTTAAGCTCAGACAAGGAAACCTGGAGGAGAACACCAAAGAGGAGGAGAACACAGTTACTAGGCCCCAACCCAAGTAGTATGGCAACTGTAGTGTTACATTTAAAAATACTTAATGAGAGCCGGAAGGTTGAAGCTCAGACAAGGAAACCTGGAGGAGAACACCAAGGAGGAGGAGAACACCATTACTAGGCCCCAACCCAAGTAGTATGGCAACTGTAGTGTTACATTTAAAAATACTTAATGAGAGCCTGAAGGTTGAAGCTCAGACAAGGAAACCTGGAGGAGAACACCAAGGAGGAGGAGAACACCATTACTAGGCCCCAACCCAAGTAGTATGGCAACTGTAGTGTTACATTTAAAAATTCTTAATGAGAGCCTGAAGGTTGAAGCTCAGACAAGGAAACCTGGAGGAGAACACCAAGGAGGAGGAGAACACCGTTACTAGGCCCCAACTCAAGTAGTATGGCAACTGTAGTGTTACATTTACAAATACTTAATGAGAGCCCGAAGGTTGAAGCTCAGACAAGGAAACCTGGAGGAGAACACCTAGGAGGAGGAGAACACCGTTACTAGGCCCCAACCCAAGTAGTATGGCAACTGTAGTGTTACATTTAAAAGTACTTAATTAGAGCCTGAAGGTTGAAGCTCAGACAAGGAAACCTGGAGGAGAACACCAAGGAGGAGGAGAACACCGTTACTAGGCCCCAACCCAAGTAGTATGGCAACTGTAGTGTTACATTTAAAAATTCTTAATGAGAGCCTGAAGGTTGAAGCTCAGACAAGGAAACCTGGAGGAGAACACCAAGGAGGAGGAGAACACCATTACTAGGCCCCAACCCAAGTAGTATGGCAACTGTAGTGTTACATTTAAAAATACTTAAAGAGAGCCTGAAGGTTGAATCTCAGACAAGGAAACCTGGAGGAGAACACCAAGGAGGAGGAGAACACCGTTACTAGGCCCCAACCCAAGTAGTATGGCAACTGTAGTGTTACATTTAAAAATACTTAATGAGAGCCTGAAGGTTGAAGCTCAGACAAGGAAACCTGGAGGAGAACACCTAGGAGGAGGAGAACACCGTTAATAGGCCCCAACCCAAGTAGTATGGCAACTGTAGTGTTACATTTAAAAATACTTAATGAGAGCCTGAAGGTTGAAGCTCAGACAAGGAAACCTGGAGGAGAACACCAAGGAGGAGAACACCGTTACTAGGTCCCAACCCAAGTAGTATGGCAACTGTAGTGTTACATTTAAAAATACTTAATGAGAGCCTGAAGGTTGAAGCTCAGACAAGGAAACCTGGAGGAGAACACCAAGGAGGAGGAGAACACCGTTACTAAGCCCCAACCCAAGTAGTATGGCAACTGTAGTGTTACATTTAAAAATACTTAATGAGAGCCTGAAGGTTGAAGCTCAGACAAGGAAACCTGGAGGAGAACACCAAGGAGAAGGAGAACACCGTTACTAGGCCCCAACCCAAGTAGTATGGCAACTGTAGTGTTACATTTAAAAATACTTAATGAGAGCCTGAAGGTTGAAGCTCAGACAAGGAAACCTGGAGGAGAACACCAAGGAGGAGGAGAACACCGTTACTGGGCCCCAACCCAAGTAGTATGGCAACTGTAGTGTTACATTTAAAAATACTTAATGAGAGCCTGAAGGTTGAAGCTCAGACAAGGAAACCTGGAGGAGAACACCAAGGAGGAGGAGAACACCGTTACTAGGTCCCAACCCAAGTAGTATGGCAACTGTAGTGTTACATTTAAAAATTCCTAATGAGAGCCTGAAGGTTGAAGCTCAGACAAGGAAACCTGGAAGAGAACACCAAGGAGGAGGAGAACACCGTTACTAGGCCCCAACCCAAGTAGTATGGCAACTGTAGTGTTACATTTAAAAATTCTTAATGAGAGCCTGAAGGTTGAAGCTCAGACAAGGAAACCTGGAGGAGAACACCAAGGAGGAGGAGAACACCGTTACTAGGCCCCAACTCAAGTAGTATGGCAACTGTAGTGTTACATTTACAAATACTTAATGAGAGCCCGAAGGTTGAAGCTCAGACAAGGAAACCTGGAGGAGAACACCTAGGAGGAGGAGAACACCGTTACTAGGCCCCAACCCAAGTAGTATGGCAACTGTAGTGTTACATTTAAAAATACTTAATGAGAGCCTGAAGGTTGAAGCTCAGACAAGGAAACCTGGAGGAGAACACCAAGGAGGAGGAGAACACCATTACTAGGCCCCAACCCAAGTAGTATGGCAACTGTAGTGTTACATTTAAAAATACTTAAAGAGAGCCTGAAGGTTGAATCTCAGACAAGGAAACCTGGAGGAGAACACCAAGGAGGAGGAGAACACCGTTACTAGGCCCCAACCCAAGTAGTATGGCAACTGTAGTGTTACATTTAAAAATACTTAATGAGAGCCTGAAGGTTGAAGCTCAGACAAGGAAACCTGGAGGAGAACACCTAGGAGGAGGAGAACACCGTTAATAGGCCCCAACCCAAGTAGTATGGCAACTGTAGTGTTACATTTAAAAATACTTAATGAGAGCCTGAAGGTTGAAGCTCAGACAAGGAAACCTGGAGGAGAACACCAAGGAGGAGGAGAACACCGTTACTAGGCCCCAACCCAAGTAGTATGGCAACTGTAGTGTTACATTTAAAAATACTTAATGAGAGCCTGAAGGTTGAAGCTCAGACAAGGAAACCTGGAGGAGAACACCAAGGAGGAGGAGAACACCGTTACTAGGCCCCAACCCAAGTAGTATGGCAACTGTAGTGTTACATTTAAAAATACTTAATGAGAGCCTGAAGGTTGAAGCTCAGACAAGGAAACCTGGAGGAGAACACCAAGGAGGAGAACACCGTTACTAGGCCCCAACCCAAGTAGTATGGCAACTGTAGTGTTACATTTAAAAATACTTAATGAGAGCCTGAAGGTTGAAGCTCAGACAAGGAAACCTGGAGGAGAACACCAAGGAGGAGGAGAACACCGTTACTAGGCCCCAACCCAAGTAGTATGGCAACTGTAGTGTTACATTTAAAAATACTTAATGAGAGCCTGAAGGTTGAAGCTCAGACAAGGAAACCTGGAGGAGAACACCAAGGAGAAGGAGAACACCGTTACTAGGCCCCAACCCAAGTAGTATGGCAACTGTAGTGTTACATTTAAAAATACTTAATGAGAGCCTGAAGGTTGAAGCTCAGACAAGGAAACCTGGAGGAGAACACCAAGGAGGAGGAGAACACCGTTACTGGGCCCCAACCCAAGTAGTATGGCAACTGTAGTGTTACATTTAAAAATACTTAATGAGAGCCTGAAGGTTGAAGCTCAGACAAGGAAACCTGGAGGAGAACACCAAGGAGGAGGAGAACACCGTTACTAGGTCCCAACCCAAGTAGTATGGCAACTGTAGTGTTACATTTAAAAATTCCTAATGAGAGCCTGAAGGTTGAAGCTCAGACAAGGAAACCTGGAAGAGAACACCAAGGAGGAGGAGAACACCGTTACTAGGCCCCAACCCAAGTAGTATGGCAACTGTAGTGTTACATTTAAAAATTCTTAATGAGAGCCTGAAGGTTGAAGCTCAGACAAGGAAACCTGGAGGAGAACACCAAGGAGGAGGAGAACACCGTTACTAGGCCCCAACTCAAGTAGTATGGCAACTGTAGTGTTACATTTACAAATACTTAATGAGAGCCCGAAGGTTGAAGCTCAGACAAGGAAACCTGGAGGAGAACACCTAGGAGGAGGAGAACACCGTTACTAGGCCCCAACCCAAGTAGTATGGCAACTGTAGTGTTACATTTAAAAATACTTAACTAGAGCCTGAAGGTTGAAGCTCAGACAAGGAAACCTGGAGGAGAACACCAAGGAGGAGGAGAACACCGCTAGTAGGCCCCAACCCAAGTAGTATGGCAACTGTAGTGTTACATTTAAAAATACTTAATGAGAGCCTGAAGGTTGAAGCTCAGACAAGGAAACCTGGAGGAGAACACCAAGGAGGAGGAGAACACCGTTACTAGGCCCCAACCCAAGTAGTATGGCAACTGTAGTGTTACATTTAAAAATACTTAATGAGAGCCTGAAGGTTGAAGCTCAGACAAGGAAACCTGGAGGAGAACACCAAGGAGGAGGAGAACACCGTTACTAGGCCCCAACCCAAGTAGTATGGCAACTGTAGTGTTACATTTAAAAATACTTAATGAGAGCCTGAAGGTTGAAGCTCAGACAAGGAAACCTGGAGGAGAACACCAAGGAGGAGGAGAACACCGTTACTAGGCCCCAACCCAAGTAGTATGGCAACTGTAGTGTTACATTTAAAAATACTTAATGAGAGCCTGAAGGTTGAAGCTCAGACAAGGAAACCTGGAGGAGAACACCAAGGAGGAGGAGAACACCGTTACTAGGCCCCAACCCAAGTAGTATGGCAACTGTAGTGTTACATTTAAAAATACTTAATGAGAGCCTGAAGGTTGAAGCTCAGACAAGGAAACCTGGAGGAGAACACCAAGGAGTAGGAGAACACCGTTACTGGGCCCCAACCCAAGTAGTATGGCAACTGTAGTGTTACATTTAAAAATACTTAATGAGAGCCTGAAGGTTGAAGCTCAGACAAGGAAACCTGGAGGAGAACACCAAGGAGGAGGAGAACACCGTTACTAGGCCCCAACCCAAGTAGTATGGCAACTGTAGTGTTACATTAAAAAATACTTAATGAGAGCCTGAAGGTTGAAGCTCAGACAAGGAAACCTGGAGGAGAACACCAAGGAGGAGGAGAACACCAAGGAGGAGGAGAACACCGTTACTAGGCCCCAACCCAAGTAGTATGGCAACTGTAGTGTTACATTTAAAAATACTTAATGAGAGCCTGAAGGTTGAAGCTCAGACAAGGAAACCTGGAGGAGAACACCAAGGAGGAGGAGAACACCGTTACTAGGCCCCAACCCAAGTAGTATGGCAACTGTAGTGTTACATTTAAAAATACTTAATGAGAGCCTGAAGGTTGAAGCTCAGACAAGGAAACCTGGAGGAGAACACCAAGGAGGAGGAGAACACCGTTACTAGGCCCCAACCCAAGTAGTATGGCAACTGTAGTGTTACATTTAAAAATACTTAATGAGAGCCTGAAGGTTGAAGCTCAGACAAGGAAACCTGGAGGAGAACACCAAGGAGGAGGAGAACACCGTTACTAGGCCCCAACCCAAGTAGTATGGCAACTGTAGTGTTACATTTAAAAATACTTAATGAGAGCCTGAAGGTTGAAGCTCAGACAAGGAAACCTGGAGGAGAACACCAAGGAGGAGGAGAACACCGTTACTGGGCCCCAACCCAAGTAGTATGGCAACTGTAGTGTTACATTTAAAAATACTTAATGAGAGCCTAAAGGTTGAAGCTCAGACAAGGAAACCTGGAGGAGAACACCAAGGAGGAGGAGAACACCGTTACTAGGCCCCAACCCAAGTAGTATGGCAACTGTAGTGTTACATTTAAAAATTCTTAATGAGAGCCTGAAGGTTGAAGCTCAGACAAGGAAACCTGGAGGAGAACACCAAGGAGGAGGAGAACACCGTTACAAGGCCCCAACCCAAGTAGTATGGCAACTGTAGTGTTACATTAAAAAATACTTAATGAGAGCCTGAAGGTTGAAGCTCAGACAAGGAAACCTGGAGGAGAACACCAAGGAGGAGGAGAACACCAAGGAGGAGGAGAACACCGTTACTAGGCCCCAACCCAAGTAGTATGGCAACTGTAGCGTTACATTTAAAAATACTTAATGAGAGCCTGAAGGTTTAAGCTCAGACAAGGAAACCTGGAGGAGAACACCAAAGAGGAGGAGAACACAGTTACTAGGCCCCAACCCAAGTAGTATGGCAACTGTAGTGTTACATTTAAAAATACTTAATGAGAGCTGGAAGGTTGAAGCTCAGACAAGGAAACCTGGAGGAGAACACCAAGGAGGAGGAGAACACCATTACTAGGCCCCAACCCAAGTAGTATGGCAACTGTAGTGTTACATTTAAAAATACTTAATGAGAGCCTGAAGGTTGAAGCTCAGACAAGGAAACCTGGAGGAGAACACCAAGGAGGAGGAGAACACCATTACTAGGCCCCAACCCAAGTAGTATGGCAACTGTAGTGTTACATTTAAAAATTCTTAATGAGAGCCTGAAGGTTGAAGCTCAGACAAGGAAACCTGGAGGAGAACACCAAGGAGGAGGAGAACACCGTTACTAGGCCCCAACTCACGTAGTATGGCAACTGTAGTGTTACATTTACAAATACTTAATGAGAGCCCGAAGGTTGAAGCTCAGACAAGGAAACCTGGAGGAGAACACCTAGGAGGAGGAGAACACCGTTACTAGGCCCCAACCCAAGTAGTATGGCAACTGTAGTGTTACATTTAAAAGTACTTAATTAGAGCCTGAAGGTTGAAGCTCAGACAAGGAAACCTGGAGGAGAACACCAATGAGGAGGAGAACACCGTTACTAGGCCCCAACCCAAGTAGTATGGCAACTGTAGTGTTACATTTAAAAATACTTAATGAGAGCCTGAAGGTTGAAGCTCAGAAAAGGAAACCTGGAGGAGAACACCAAGGAGGAGGAGAACACCGTTACTAGGCCCCAACCCAAGTAGTATGGCAACTGTAGTGTTACATTTAAAAATACTTAAAGAGAGCCTGAAGGTTGAAGCTCAGACAAGGAAACCTGGAGGAGAACACCAAGGAGGAGGAGAACACCGTTACTAGGCCCCAACCCAAGTAGTATGGCAACTGTAGTGTTACATTTAAAAATACTTAATGAGAGCCTGAAGGTTGAAGCTCAGACAAGGAAACCTGGAGGAGAACACCTAGGAGGAGGAGAACACCGTTAATAGGCCCCAACCCAAGTAGTATGGCAACTGTAGTGTTACATTTAAAAATACTTAATGAGAGCCTGAAGGTTGAAGCTCAGACAAGGAAACCTGGAGGAGAACACCAAGGAGGAGGAGAACACCGTTACTAGGCCCCAACCCAAGTAGTATGGCAACTGTAGTGTTACATTTAAAAATACTTAATGAGAGCCTGAAGGTTGAAGCTCAGACAAGGAAACCTGGAGGAGAACACCAAGGAGGAGGAGAACACCGTTACTAGGCCCCAACCCAAGTAGTATGGCAACTGTAGTGTTACATTTAAAAATACTTAATGAGAGCCTGAAGGTTGAAGCTCAGACAAGGAAACCTGGAGGAGAACACCAAGGAGGAGAACACCGTTACTAGGCCCCAACCCAAGTAGTATGGCAACTGTAGTGTTACATTTAAAAATACTTAATGAGAGCCTGAAGGTTGAAGCTCAGACAAGGAAACCTGGAGGAGAACACCAAGGAGAAGGAGAACACCGTTACTAGGCCCCAACCCAAGTAGTATGGCAACTGTAGTGTTACATTTAAAAATACTTAATGAGAGCCTGAAGGTTGAAGCTCAGACAAGGAAACCTGGAGGAGAACACCAAGGAGGAGGAGAACACCGTTACTGGGCCCCAACCCAAGTAGTATGGCAACTGTAGTGTTACATTTAAAAATACTTAATGAGAGCCTGAAGGTTGAAGCTCAGACAAGGAAACCTGGAGGAGAACACCAAGGAGGAGGAGAACACCGTTACTAGGTCCCAACCCAAGTAGTATGGCAACTGTAGTGTTACATTTAAAAATTCCTAATGAGAGCCTGAAGGTTGAAGCTCAGACAAGGAAACCTGGAAGAGAACACCAAGGAGGAGGAGAACACCGTTACTAGGCCCCAACCCAAGTAGTATGGCAACTGTAGTGTTACATTTAAAAATTCTTAATGAGAGCCTGAAGGTTGAAGCTCAGACAAGGAAACCTGGAGGAGAACACCAAGGAGGAGGAGAACACCGTTACTAGGCCCCAACTCAAGTAGTATGGCAACTGTAGTGTTACATTTACAAATACTTAATGAGAGCCCGAAGGTTGAAGCTCAGACAAGGAAACCTGGAGGAGAACACCTAGGAGGAGGAGAACACCGTTACTAGGCCCCAACCCAAGTAGTATGGCAACTGTAGTGTTACATTTAAAAATACTTAACTAGAGCCTGAAGGTTGAAGCTCAGACAAGGAAACCTGGAGGAGAACACCAAGGAGGAGGAGAACACCGTTACTAGGCCCCAACCCAAGTAGTATGGCAACTGTAGTGTTACATTTAAAAATTCATAGCGAGAGCCTGAAGGTTGAAGCTCAGACAAGGAAACCTGGAGGAGAACACCAAGGAGGAGGAGAACACCGTTACAAGGCCCCAACCCAAGTAGTATGGCAACTGTAGTGTTACATTAAAAAATACTTAATGAGAGCCTGAAGGTTGAAGCTCAGACAAGGAAACCTGGAGGAGAACACCAAGGAGGAGGAGAACACCAAGGAGGAGGAGAACACCGTTACTAGGCCCCAACCCAAGTAGTATGGCAACTGTAGCGTTACATTTAAAAATAATTAATGAGAGCCTGAAGGTTTAAGCTCAGACAAGGAAACCTGGAGGAGAACACCAAAGAGGAGGAGAACACAGTTACTAGGCCCCAACCCAAGTAGTATGGCAACTGTAGTGTTACATTTAAAAATACTTAATGAGAGCCGGAAGGTTGAAGCTCAGACAAGGAAACCTGGAGGAGAACACCAAGGAGGAGGAGAACACCATTACTAGGCCCCAACCCAAGTAGTATGGCAACTGTAGTGTTACATTTAAAAATACTTAATGAGAGCCTGAAGGTTGAAGCTCAGACAAGGAAACCTGGAGGAGAACACCAAGGAGGAGGAGAACACCATTACTAGGCCCCAACCCAAGTAGTATGGCAACTGTAGTGTTACATTTAAAAATTCTTAATGAGAGCCTGAAGGTTGAAGCTCAGACAAGGAAACCTGGAGGAGAACACCAAGGAGGAGGAGAACACCGTTACTAGGCCCCAACTCAAGTAGTATGGCAACTGTAGTGTTACATTTACAAATACTTAATGAGAGCCCGAAGGTTGAAGCTCAGACAAGGAAACCTGGAGGAGAACACCTAGGAGGAGGAGAACACCGTTACTAGGCCCCAACCCAAGTAGTATGGCAACTGTAGTGTTACATTTAAAAGTACTTAATTAGAGCCTGAAGGTTGAAGCTCAGACAAGGAAACCTGGAGGAGAACACCAAGGAGGAGGAGAACACCGTTACTAGGCCCCAACCCAAGTAGTATGGCAACTGTAGTGTTACATTTAAAAATTCTTAATGAGAGCCTGAAGGTTGAAGCTCAGACAAGGAAACCTGGAGGAGAACACCAAGGAGGAGGAGAACACCATTACTAGGCCCCAACCCAAGTAGTATGGCAACTGTAGTGTTACATTTAAAAATACTTAAAGAGAGCCTGAAGGTTGAATCTCAGACAAGGAAACCTGGAGGAGAACACCAAGGAGGAGGAGAACACCGTTACTAGGCCCCAACCCAAGTAGTATGGCAACTGTAGTGTTACATTTAAAAATACTTAATGAGAGCCTGAAGGTTGAAGCTCAGACAAGGAAACCTGGAGGAGAACACCTAGGAGGAGGAGAACACCGTTAATAGGCCCCAACCCAAGTAGTATGGCAACTGTAGTGTTACATTTAAAAATACTTAATGAGAGCCTGAAGGTTGAAGCTCAGACAAGGAAACCTGGAGGAGAACACCAAGGAGGAGGAGAACACCGTTACTAGGCCCCAACCCAAGTAGTATGGCAACTGTAGTGTTACATTTAAAAATACTTAATGAGAGCCTGAAGGTTGAAGCTCAGACAAGGAAACCTGGAGGAGAACACCAAGGAGGAGGAGAACACCGTTACTAGGCCCCAACCCAAGTAGTATGGCAACTGTAGTGTTACATTTAAAAATACTTAATGAGAGCCTGAAGGTTGAAGCTCAGACAAGGAAACCTGGAGGAGAACACCAAGGAGGAGAACACCGTTACTAGGTCCCAACCCAAGTAGTATGGCAACTGTAGTGTTACATTTAAAAATACTTAATGAGAGCCTGAAGGTTGAAGCTCAGACAAGGAAACCTGGAGGAGAACACCAAGGAGGAGGAGAACACCGTTACTAAGCCCCAACCCAAGTAGTATGGCAACTGTAGTGTTACATTTAAAAATACTTAATGAGAGCCTGAAGGTTGAAGCTCAGACAAGGAAACCTGGAGGAGAACACCAAGGAGAAGGAGAACACCGTTACTAGGCCCCAACCCAAGTAGTATGGCAACTGTAGTGTTACATTTAAAAATACTTAATGAGAGCCTGAAGGTTGAAGCTCAGACAAGGAAACCTGGAGGAGAACACCAAGGAGGAGGAGAACACCGTTACTGGGCCCCAACCCAAGTAGTATGGCAACTGTAGTGTTACATTTAAAAATACTTAATGAGAGCCTGAAGGTTGAAGCTCAGACAAGGAAACCTGGAGGAGAACACCAAGGAGGAGGAGAACACCGTTACTAGGTCCCAACCCAAGTAGTATGGCAACTGTAGTGTTACATTTAAAAATTCCTAATGAGAGCCTGAAGGTTGAAGCTCAGACAAGGAAACCTGGAAGAGAACACCAAGGAGGAGGAGAACACCGTTACTAGGCCCCAACCCAAGTAGTATGGCAACTGTAGTGTTACATTTAAAAATTCTTAATGAGAGCCTGAAGGTTGAAGCTCAGACAAGGAAACCTGGAGGAGAACACCAAGGAGGAGGAGAACACCGTTACTAGGCCCCAACTCAAGTAGTATGGCAACTGTAGTGTTACATTTACAAATACTTAATGAGAGCCCGAAGGTTGAAGCTCAGACAAGGAAACCTGGAGGAGAACACCTAGGAGGAGGAGAACACCGTTACTAGGCCCCAACCCAAGTAGTATGGCAACTGTAGTGTTACATTTAAAAATACTTAATGAGAGCCTGAAGGTTGAAGCTCAGACAAGGAAACCTGGAGGAGAACACCAAGGAGGAGGAGAACACCATTACTAGGCCCCAACCCAAGTAGTATGGCAACTGTAGTGTTACATTTAAAAATACTTAAAGAGAGCCTGAAGGTTGAATCTCAGACAAGGAAACCTGGAGGAGAACACCAAGGAGGAGGAGAACACCGTTACTAGGCCCCAACCCAAGTAGTATGGCAACTGTAGTGTTACATTTAAAAATACTTAATGAGAGCCTGAAGGTTGAAGCTCAGACAAGGAAACCTGGAGGAGAACACCTAGGAGGAGGAGAACACCGTTAATAGGCCCCAACCCAAGTAGTATGGCAACTGTAGTGTTACATTTAAAAATACTTAATGAGAGCCTGAAGGTTGAAGCTCAGACAAGGAAACCTGGAAGAGAACACCAAGGAGGAGGAGAACACCGTTACTAGGCCCCAACCCAAGTAGTATGGCAACTGTAGTGTTACATTTAAAAATTCTTAATGAGAGCCTGAAGGTTGAAGCTCAGACAAGGAAACCTGGAGGAGAACACCAAGGAGGAGGAGAACACCGTTACTAGGCCCCAACTCAAGTAGTATGGCAACTGTAGTGTTACATTTACAAATACTTAATGAGAGCCCGAAGGTTGAAGCTCAGACAAGGAAACCTGGAGGAGAACACCTAGGAGGAGGAGAACACCGTTACTAGGCCCCAACCCAAGTAGTATGGCAACTGTAGTGTTACATTTAAAAATACTTAACTAGAGCCTGAAGGTTGAAGCTCAGACAAGGAAACCTGGAGGAGAACACCAAGGAGGAGGAGAACACCGTTACTAGGCCCCAACCCAAGTAGTATGGCAACTGTAGTGTTACATTTAAAAATTCTTAGCGAGAGCCTGAAGGTTGAAGCTCAGACAAGGAAACCTGGAGGAGAACACCAAGGAGGAGGAGAACACCGTTACAAGGCCCCAACCCAAGTAGTATGGCAACTGTAGTGTTACATTAAAAAATACTTAATGAGAGCCTGAAGGTTGAAGCTCAGACAAGGAAACCTGGAGGAGAACACCAAGGAGGAGGAGAACACCAAGGAGGAGGAGAACACCGTTACTAGGCCCCAACCCAAGTAGTATGGCAACTGTAGTGTTACATTTAAAAATACTTAATGAGAGCCTGAAGGTTTAAGCTCAGACAAGGAAACCTGGAGGAGAACACCAAAGAGGAGGAGAACACAGTTACTAGGCCCCAACCCAAGTAGTATGGCAACTGTAGTGTTACATTTAAAAATACTTAATGAGAGCCGGAAGGTTGAAGCTCAGACAAGGAAACCTGGAGGAGAACACCAAGGAGGAGGAGAACACCATTACTAGGCCCCAACCCAAGTAGTATGGCAACTGTAGTGTTACATTTAAAAATACTTAATGAGAGCCTGAAGGTTGAAGCTCAGACAAGGAAACCTGCAGGAGAACACCAAGGAGGAGGAGAACACCATTACTAGGCCCCAACCCAAGTAGTATGGCAACTGTAGTGTTACATTTAAAAATTCTTAATGAGAGCCTGAAGGTTGAAGCTCAGACAAGGAAACCTGGAGGAGAACACCAAGGAGGAGGAGAACACCGTTACTATGCCCCAACTCAAGTAGTATGGCAACTGTAGTGTTACATTTACAAATACTTAATGAGAGCCCGAAGGTTGAAGCTCAGACAAGGAAACCTGGAGGAGAACACCTAGGAGGAGGAGAACACCGTTACTAGGCCCCAACCCAAGTAGTATGGCAACTGTAGTGTTACATTTAAAAGTACTTAATTAGAGCCTGAAGGTTGAAGCTCAGACAAGGAAACCTGGAGGAGAACACCAAGGAGGAGGAGAACACCGTTACTAGGCCCCAACCCAAGTAGTATGGCAACTGTAGTGTTACATTTAAAAATTCTTAATGAGAGCCTGAAGGTTGAAGCTCAGACAAGGAAACCTGGAGGAGAACACCAAGGAGGAGGAGAACACCATTACTAGGCCCCAACCCAAGTAGTATGGCAACTGTAGTGTTACATTTAAAAATACTTAAAGAGAGCCTGAAGGTTGAATCTCAGACAAGGAAACCTGGAGGAGAACACCAAGGAGGAGGAGAACACCGTTACTAGGCCCCAACCCAAGTAGTATGGCAACTGTAGTGTTACATTTAAAAATACTTAATGAGAGCCTGAAGGTTGAAGCTCAGACAAGGAAACCTGGAGGAGAACACCTAGGAGGAGGAGAACACCGTTAATAGGCCCCAACCCAAGTAGTATGGCAACTGTAGTGTTACATTTAAAAATACTTAATGAGAGCCTGAAGGTTGAAGCTCAGACAAGGAAACCTGGAGGAGAACACCTAGGAGGAGGAGAACACCGTTACTAGGCCCCAACCCAAGTAGTATGGCAACTGTAGTGTTACATTTAAAAGTACTTAATTAGAGCCTGAAGGTTGAAGCTCAGACAAGGAAACCTGGAGGAGAACACCAAGGAGGAGGAGAACACCGTTACTAGGCCCCAACCCAAGTAGTATGGCAACTGTAGTGTTACATTTAAAAATTCTTAATGAGAGCCTGAAGGTTGAAGCTCAGACAAGGAAACCTGGAGGAGAACACCAAGGAGGAGGAGAACACCATTACTAGGCCCCAACCCAAGTAGTATGGCAACTGTAGTGTTACATTTAAAAATACTTAAAGAGAGCCTGAAGGTTGAATCTCAGACAAGGAAACCTGGAGGAGAACACCAAGGAGGAGGAGAACACCGTTACTAGGCCCCAACCCAAGTAGTATGGCAACTGTAGTGTTACATTTAAAAATACTTAATGAGAGCCTGAAGGTTGAAGCTCAGACAAGGAAACCTGGAGGAGAACACCTAGGAGGAGGAGAACACCGTTAATAGGCCCCAACCCAAGTAGTATGGCAACTGTAGTGTTACATTTAAAAATACTTAACTAGAGCCTGAAGGTTGAAGCTCAGACAAGGAAACCTGGAGGAGAACACCAAGGAGGAGGAGAACACCGTTACTAGGCCCCAACCCAAGTAGTATGGCAACTGTAGTGTTACATTTAAAAATTCATAGCGAGAGCCTGAAGGTTGAAGCTCAGACAAGGAAACCTGGAGGAGAACACCAAGGAGGAGGAGAACACCGTTACAAGGCCCCAACCCAAGTAGTATGGCAACTGTAGTGTTACATTAAAAAATACTTAATGAGAGCCTGAAGGTTGAAGCTCAGACAAGGAAACCTGGAGGAGAACACCAAGGAGGAGGAGAACACCAAGGAGGAGGAGAACACCGTTACTAGGCCCCAACCCAAGTAGTATGGCAACTGTAGCGTTACATTTAAAAATAATTAATGAGAGCCTGAAGGTTTAAGCTCAGACAAGGAAACCTGGAGGAGAACACCAAAGAGGAGGAGAACACAGTTACTAGGCCCCAACCCAAGTAGTATGGCAACTGTAGTGTTACATTTAAAAATACTTAATGAGAGCCGGAAGGTTGAAGCTCAGACAAGGAAACCTGGAGGAGAACACCAAGGAGGAGGAGAACACCATTACTAGGCCCCAACCCAAGTAGTATGGCAACTGTAGTGTTACATTTAAAAATACTTAATGAGAGCCTGAAGGTTGAAGCTCAGACAAGGAAACCTGGAGGAGAACACCAAGGAGGAGGAGAACACCATTACTAGGCCCCAACCCAAGTAGTATGGCAACTGTAGTGTTACATTTAAAAATTCTTAATGAGAGCCTGAAGGTTGAAGCTCAGACAAGGAAACCTGGAGGAGAACACCAAGGAGGAGGAGAACACCGTTACTAGGCCCCAACTCAAGTAGTATGGCAACTGTAGTGTTACATTTACAAATACTTAATGAGAGCCCGAAGGTTGAAGCTCAGACAAGGAAACCTGGAGGAGAACACCTAGGAGGAGGAGAACACCGTTACTAGGCCCCAACCCAAGTAGTATGGCAACTGTAGTGTTACATTTAAAAGTACTTAATTAGAGCCTGAAGGTTGAAGCTCAGACAAGGAAACCTGGAGGAGAACACCAAGGAGGAGGAGAACACCGTTACTAGGCCCCAACCCAAGTAGTATGGCAACTGTAGTGTTACATTTAAAAATTCTTAATGAGAGCCTGAAGGTTGAAGCTCAGACAAGGAAACCTGGAGGAGAACACCAAGGAGGAGGAGAACACCATTACTAGGCCCCAACCCAAGTAGTATGGCAACTGTAGTGTTACATTTAAAAATACTTAAAGAGAGCCTGAAGGTTGAATCTCAGACAAGGAAACCTGGAGGAGAACACCAAGGAGGAGGAGAACACCGTTACTAGGCCCCAACCCAAGTAGTATGGCAACTGTAGTGTTACATTTAAAAATACTTAATGAGAGCCTGAAGGTTGAAGCTCAGACAAGGAAACCTGGAGGAGAACACCTAGGAGGAGGAGAACACCGTTAATAGGCCCCAACCCAAGTAGTATGGCAACTGTAGTGTTACATTTAAAAATACTTAATGAGAGCCTGAAGGTTGAAGCTCAGACAAGGAAACCTGGAGGAGAACACCAAGGAGGAGAACACCGTTACTAGGTCCCAACCCAAGTAGTATGGCAACTGTAGTGTTACATTTAAAAATACTTAATGAGAGCCTGAAGGTTGAAGCTCAGACAAGGAAACCTGGAGGAGAACACCAAGGAGGAGGAGAACACCGTTACTAAGCCCCAACCCAAGTAGTATGGCAACTGTAGTGTTACATTTAAAAATACTTAATGAGAGCCTGAAGGTTGAAGCTCAGACAAGGAAACCTGGAGGAGAACACCAAGGAGAAGGAGAACACCGTTACTAGGCCCCAACCCAAGTAGTATGGCAACTGTAGTGTTACATTTAAAAATACTTAATGAGAGCCTGAAGGTTGAAGCTCAGACAAGGAAACCTGGAGGAGAACACCAAGGAGGAGGAGAACACCGTTACTGGGCCCCAACCCAAGTAGTATGGCAACTGTAGTGTTACATTTAAAAATACTTAATGAGAGCCTGAAGGTTGAAGCTCAGACAAGGAAACCTGGAGGAGAACACCAAGGAGGAGGAGAACACCGTTACTAGGTCCCAACCCAAGTAGTATGGCAACTGTAGTGTTACATTTAAAAATTCCTAATGAGAGCCTGAAGGTTGAAGCTCAGACAAGGAAACCTGGAAGAGAACACCAAGGAGGAGGAGAACACCGTTACTAGGCCCCAACCCAAGTAGTATGGCAACTGTAGTGTTACATTTAAAAATTCTTAATGAGAGCCTGAAGGTTGAAGCTCAGACAAGGAAACCTGGAGGAGAACACCAAGGAGGAGGAGAACACCGTTACTAGGCCCCAACTCAAGTAGTATGGCAACTGTAGTGTTACATTTACAAATACTTAATGAGAGCCCGAAGGTTGAAGCTCAGACAAGGAAACCTGGAGGAGAACACCTAGGAGGAGGAGAACACCGTTACTAGGCCCCAACCCAAGTAGTATGGCAACTGTAGTGTTACATTTAAAAATACTTAATGAGAGCCTGAAGGTTGAAGCTCAGACAAGGAAACCTGGAGGAGAACACCAAGGAGGAGGAGAACACCATTACTAGGCCCCAACCCAAGTAGTATGGCAACTGTAGTGTTACATTTAAAAATACTTAAAGAGAGCCTGAAGGTTGAATCTCAGACAAGGAAACCTGGAGGAGAACACCAAGGAGGAGGAGAACACCGTTACTAGGCCCCAACCCAAGTAGTATGGCAACTGTAGTGTTACATTTAAAAATACTTAATGAGAGCCTGAAGGTTGAAGCTCAGACAAGGAAACCTGGAGGAGAACACCTAGGAGGAGGAGAACACCGTTAATAGGCCCCAACCCAAGTAGTATGGCAACTGTAGTGTTACATTTAAAAATACTTAATGAGAGCCTGAAGGTTGAAGCTCAGACAAGGAAACCTGGAGGAGAACACCAAGGAGGAGGAGAACACCGTTACTAGGCCCCAACCCAAGTAGTATGGCAACTGTAGTGTTACATTTAAAAATACTTAATGAGAGCCTGAAGGTTGAAGCTCAGACAAGGAAACCTGGAGGAGAACACCAAGGAGGAGGAGAACACCGTTACTAGGCCCCAACCCAAGTAGTATGGCAACTGTAGTGTTACATTTAAAAATACTTAATGAGAGCCTGAAGGTTGAAGCTCAGACAAGGAAACCTGGAGGAGAACACCAAGGAGGAGAACACCGTTACTAGGCCCCAACCCAAGTAGTATGGCAACTGTAGTGTTACATTTAAAAATACTTAATGAGAGCCTGAAGGTTGAAGCTCAGACAAGGAAACCTGGAGGAGAACACCAAGGAGGAGGAGAACACCGTTACTAGGCCCCAACCCAAGTAGTATGGCAACTGTAGTGTTACATTTAAAAATACTTAATGAGAGCCTGAAGGTTGAAGCTCAGACAAGGAAACCTGGAGGAGAACACCAAGGAGAAGGAGAACACCGTTACTAGGCCCCAACCCAAGTAGTATGGCAACTGTAGTGTTACATTTAAAAATACTTAATGAGAGCCTGAAGGTTGAAGCTCAGACAAGGAAACCTGGAGGAGAACACCAAGGAGGAGGAGAACACCGTTACTGGGCCCCAACCCAAGTAGTATGGCAACTGTAGTGTTACATTTAAAAATACTTAATGAGAGCCTGAAGGTTGAAGCTCAGACAAGGAAACCTGGAGGAGAACACCAAGGAGGAGGAGAACACCGTTACTAGGTCCCAACCCAAGTAGTATGGCAACTGTAGTGTTACATTTAAAAATTCCTAATGAGAGCCTGAAGGTTGAAGCTCAGACAAGGAAACCTGGAAGAGAACACCAAGGAGGAGGAGAACACCGTTACTAGGCCCCAACCCAAGTAGTATGGCAACTGTAGTGTTACATTTAAAAATTCTTAATGAGAGCCTGAAGGTTGAAGCTCAGACAAGGAAACCTGGAGGAGAACACCAAGGAGGAGGAGAACACCGTTACTAGGCCCCAACTCAAGTAGTATGGCAACTGTAGTGTTACATTTACAAATACTTAATGAGAGCCCGAAGGTTGAAGCTCAGACAAGGAAACCTGGAGGAGAACACCTAGGAGGAGGAGAACACCGTTACTAGGCCCCAACCCAAGTAGTATGGCAACTGTAGTGTTACATTTAAAAATACTTAACTAGAGCCTGAAGGTTGAAGCTCAGACAAGGAAACCTGGAGGAGAACACCAAGGAGGAGGAGAACACCGTTACTAGGCCCCAACCCAAGTAGTATGGCAACTGTAGTGTTACATTTAAAAATTCTTAGCGAGAGCCTGAAGGTTGAAGCTCAGACAAGGAAACCTGGAGGAGAACACCAAGGAGGAGGAGAACACCGTTACAAGGCCCCAACCCAAGTAGTATGGCAACTGTAGTGTTACATTAAAAAATACTTAATGAGAGCCTGAAGGTTGAAGCTCAGACAAGGAAACCTGGAGGAGAACACCAAGGAGGAGGAGAACACCAAGGAGGAGGAGAACACCGTTACTAGGCCCCAACCCAAGTAGTATGGCAACTGTAGCGTTACATTTAAAAATACTTAATGAGAGCCTGAAGGTTTAAGCTCAGACAAGGAAACCTGGAGGAGAACACCAAAGAGGAGGAGAACACAGTTACTAGGCCCCAACCCAAGTAGTATGGCAACTGTAGTGTTACATTTAAAAATACTTAATGAGAGCCGGAAGGTTGAAGCTCAGACAAGGAAACCTGGAGGAGAACACC
Organism: Ranitomeya variabilis; assembly: GCF_051348905.1. NCBI lineage: Eukaryota > Metazoa > Chordata > Amphibia > Anura > Dendrobatidae > Ranitomeya > Ranitomeya variabilis. The sequence goes on from NC_135238.1 coordinate 113,597,936, forward strand.
AAGGAGGAGGAGAACACCATTACTAGGCCCCAACCCAAGTAGTATGGCAACTGTAGTGTTACATTTAAAAATACTTAATGAGAGCCTGAAGGTTGAAGCTCAGACAAGGAAACCTGCAGGAGAACACCAAGGAGGAGGAGAACACCATTACTAGGCCCCAACCCAAGTAGTATGGCAACTGTAGTGTTACATTTAAAAATTCTTAATGAGAGCCTGAAGGTTGAAGCTCAGACAAGGAAACCTGGAGGAGAACACCAAGGAGGAGGAGAACACCGTTACTATGCCCCAACTCAAGTAGTATGGCAACTGTAGTGTTACATTTACAAATACTTAATGAGAGCCCGAAGGTTGAAGCTCAGACAAGGAAACCTGGAGGAGAACACCTAGGAGGAGGAGAACACCGTTACTAGGCCCCAACCCAAGTAGTATGGCAACTGTAGTGTTACATTTAAAAGTACTTAATTAGAGCCTGAAGGTTGAAGCTCAGACAAGGAAACCTGGAGGAGAACACCAAGGAGGAGGAGAACACCGTTACTAGGCCCCAACCCAAGTAGTATGGCAACTGTAGTGTTACATTTAAAAATTCTTAATGAGAGCCTGAAGGTTGAAGCTCAGACAAGGAAACCTGGAGGAGAACACCAAGGAGGAGGAGAACACCATTACTAGGCCCCAACCCAAGTAGTATGGCAACTGTAGTGTTACATTTAAAAATACTTAAAGAGAGCCTGAAGGTTGAATCTCAGACAAGGAAACCTGGAGGAGAACACCAAGGAGGAGGAGAACACCGTTACTAGGCCCCAACCCAAGTAGTATGGCAACTGTAGTGTTACATTTAAAAATACTTAATGAGAGCCTGAAGGTTGAAGCTCAGACAAGGAAACCTGGAGGAGAACACCTAGGAGGAGGAGAACACCGTTAATAGGCCCCAACCCAAGTAGTATGGCAACTGTAGTGTTACATTTAAAAATACTTAATGAGAGCCTGAAGGTTGAAGCTCAGACAAGGAAACCTGGAGGAGAACACCTAGGAGGAGGAGAACACCGTTACTAGGCCCCAACCCAAGTAGTATGGCAACTGTAGTGTTACATTTAAAAGTACTTAATTAGAGCCTGAAGGTTGAAGCTCAGACAAGGAAACCTGGAGGAGAACACCAAGGAGGAGGAGAACACCGTTACTAGGCCCCAACCCAAGTAGTATGGCAACTGTAGTGTTACATTTAAAAATTCTTAATGAGAGCCTGAAGGTTGAAGCTCAGACAAGGAAACCTGGAGGAGAACACCAAGGAGGAGGAAAACACCATTACTAGGCCCCAACCCAAGTAGTATGGCAACTGTAGTGTTACATTTAAAAATACTTAAAGAGAGCCTGAAGGTTGAATCTCAGACAAGGAAACCTGGAGGAGAACACCAAGGAGGAGGAGAACACCGTTACTAGGCCCCAACCCAAGTAGTATGGCAACTGTAGTGTTACATTTAAAAATACTTAATGAGAGCCTGAAGGTTGAAGCTCAGACAAGGAAACCTGGAGGAGAACACCTAGGAGGAGGAGAACACCGTTAATAGGCCCCAACCCAAGTAGTATGGCAACTGTAGTGTTACATTTAAAAATACTTAATGAGAGCCTGAAGGTTGAAGCTCAGACAAGGAAACCTGGAGGAGAACACCAAGGAGGAGGAGAACACCGTTACTAGGCCCCAACCCAAGTAGTATGGCAACTGTAGTGTTACATTTAAAAATACTTAATGAGAGCCTGAAGGTTGAAGCTCAGACAAGGAAACCTGGAGGAGAACACCAAGGAGGAGGAGAACACCGTTACTAGGCCCCAACCCAAGTAGTATGGCAACTGTAGTGTTACATTTAAAAATACTTAATGAGAGCCTGAAGGTTGAAGCTCAGACAAGGAAACCTGGAGGAGAACACCAAGGAGGAGAACACCGTTACTAGGCCCCAACCCAAGTAGTATGGCAACTGTAGTGTTATATTTAAAAATACTTAATGAGAGCCTGAAGGTTGAAGCTCAGACAAGGAAACCTGGAGGAGAACACCAAGGAGGAGGAGAACACCGTTACTAGGCCCCAACCCAAGTAGTATGGCAACTGTAGTGTTACATTTAAAAATACTTAATGAGAGCCTGAAGGTTGAAGCTCAGACAAGGAAACCTGGAGGAGAACACCAAGGAGAAGGAGAACACCGTTACTAGGCCCCAACCCAAGTAGTATGGCAACTGTAGTGTTACATTTAAAAATACTTAATGAGAGCCTGAAGGTTGAAGCTCAGACAAGGAAACCTGGAGGAGAACACCAAGGAGGAGGAGAACACCGTTACTGGGCCCCAACCCAAGTAGTATGGCAACTGTAGTGTTACATTTAAAAATACTTAATGAGAGCCTGAAGGTTGAAGCTCAGACAAGGAAACCTGGAGGAGAACACCAAGGAGGAGGAGAACACCGTTACTAGGCCCCAACCCAAGTAGTATGGCAACTGTAGTGTTACATTTAAAAATACTTAATGAGAGCCTGAAGGTTGAAGCTCAGACAAGGAAACCTGGAGGAGAACACCAAGGAGGAGGAGAACACCGTTACTAGGCCCCAACCCAAGTAGTATGGCAACTGTAGTGTTACATTTAAAAAATACTTAAAGAGAGCCTGAAGGTTGAAGCTCAGACAAGGAAACCTGGAGGAGAACACCAAGGAGGAGGAGAACACCGTTACTAGGCCCCAACCCAAGTAGTATGGCAACTGTAGTGTTACATTTAAAAATACTTAATGAGAGCCTGAAGGTTGAAGCTCAGACAAGGAAACCTGGAGGAGAACACCAAGGAGGAGGAGAACACCAAGGAGGAGGAGAACACCGTTACTAGGCCCCAACCCAAGTAGTATGGCAACTGTAGCGTTACATTTAAAAATACTTAATGAGAGCCTGAAGGTTTAAGCTCAGACAAGGAAACCTGGAGGAGAACACCAAAGAGGAGGAGAACACAGTTACTAGGCCCCAACCCAAGTAGTATGGCAACTGTAGTGTTACATTTAAAAATACTTAATGAGAGCCGGAAGGTTGAAGCTCAGACAAGGAAACCTGGAGGAGAACACCAAGGAGGAGGAGAACACCATTACTAGGCCCCAACCCAAGTAGTATGGCAACTGTAGTGTTACATTTAAAAATACTTAATGAGAGCCTGAAGGTTGAAGCTCAGACAAGGAAACCTGGAGGAGAACATCAAGGAGGAGGAGAACACCGTTACTAGGCCCCAACCCAAGTAGTATGGCAACTGTAGTGTTACATTTAAAAATACTTAATGAGAGCCTGAAGGTTGAAGCTCAGACAAGGAAACCTGGAGGAGAACACCAAGGAGGAGGAGAACACTGTTACTAGGCCCCAACCCAAGTAGTATGGCAACTGTAGTGTTACATTTAAAAATACTTAATGAGAGCCTGAAGGTTGAAGCTCAGACAAGGAAACCTGGAGGAGAACACCTAGGAGGAGGAGAACACCGTTACTAGGCCCCAACCCAAGTAGTATGGCAACTGTAGTGTTACATTTAAAAATACTTAATGAGAGCCTGAAGGTTGAAGCTCAGACAAGGAAACCTGGAGGAGAACACCAAGGAGGAGGAGAACACCGTTACTAGGCCCCAACCCAAGTAGTAAGGCAACTGTAGTGTTACATTTAAAAATACTTAATGAGAGCCTGAAGGTTGAAGCTCAGACAAGGAAACCTGGAGGAGAACACCAAGGAGGAGGAGAACACCGTTACTAGGCCCCAACCCAAGTAGTATGGCAACTGTAGTGTTACATTTAAAAATACTTAATGAGAGCCTGAAGGTTGAAGCTCAGACAAGGAAACCTGGAGGAGAACACCAAGGAGGAGAACACCGTTACTAGGCCCCAACCCAAGTAGTATGGCAACTGTAGTGTTACATTTAAAAATACTTAATGAGAGCCTGAAGGTTGAAGCTCAGACAAGGAAACCTGGAGGAGAACACCAAGGAGGAGGAGAACACCGTTACTAGGCCCCAACCCAAGTAGTATGGCAACTGTAGTGTTACATTTAAAAATACTTAATGAGAGCCGGAAGGTTGAAGCTCAGACAAGGAAACCTGGAGGAGAACACCAAGGAGGAGGAGAACACCATTACTAGGCCCCAACCCAAGTAGTATGGCAACTGTAGTGTTACATTTAAAAATACTTAATGAGAGCCTGAAGGTTGAAGCTCAGACAAGGAAACCTGGAGGAGAACATCTAGGAGGAGGAGAACACCGTTACTAGGCCCCAACCCAAGTAGTATGGCAACTGTAGTGTTACATTTAAAAATACTTAATGAGAGCCTGAAGGTTGAAGCTCAGACAAGGAAACCTGGAGGAGAACACCAAGGAGGAGGAGAACACCGTTACTAGGCCCCAACCCAAGTAGTATGGCAACTGTAGTGTTACATTTAAAAATACTTAATGAGAGCCTGAAGGTTGAAGCTCAGACAAGGAAACCTGGAGGAGAACACCTAGGAGGAGGAGAAAACCGTTACTAGGCCCCAACCCAAGTAGTATGGCAACTGTAGTGTTACATTTAAAAATACTTAATGAGAGCCTGAAGGTTGAAGCTCAGACAAGGAAACCTGGAGGAGAACACCAAGGAGGAGGAGAACACCGTTACTAGGCCCCAACCCAAGTAGTATGGCAACTGTAGTGTTACATTTAAAAATACTTAAAGAGAGCCTGAAGGTTGAAGCTCAGACAAGGAAACCTGGAGGAGAACACCAAGGAGGAGGAGAACACCGTTACTAGGCCCCAACCCAAGTAGTATGGCAACTGTAGTGTTACATTTAAAAATACTTAATGAGAGCCTGAAGGTTGAAGCTCAGACAAGGAAACCTGGAGGAGAACACCTAGGAGGAGGAGAACACCGTTAATAGGCCCCAACCCAAGTAGTATGGCAACTGTAGTGTTACATTTAAAAATACTTAATGAGAGCCTGAAGGTTGAAGCTCAGACAAGGAAACCTGGAGGAGAACACCAAGGAGGAGGAGAACACCGTTACTAGGCCCCAACCCAAGTAGTATGGCAACTGTAGTGTTACATTTAAAAATACTTAATGAGAGCCTGAAGGTTGAAGCTCAGACAAGGAAACCTGGAGGAGAACACCAAGGAGGAGGAGAACACCGTTACTAGGCCCCAACCCAAGTAGTATGGCAACTGTAGTGTTACATTTAAAAATACTTAATGAGAGCCTGAAGGTTGAAGCTCAGACAAGGAAACCTGGAGGAGAACACCAAGGAGGAGAACACCGTTACTAGGCCCCAACCCAAGTAGTATGGCAACTGTAGTGTTACATTTAAAAATACTTAATGAGAGCCTGAAGGTTGAAGCTCAGACAAGGAAACCTGGAGGAGAACACCAAGGAGGAGGAGAACACCGTTACTAGGCCCCAACCCAAGTAGTATGGCAACTGTAGTGTTACATTTAAAAATACTTAATGAGAGCCTGAAGGTTGAAGCTCAGACAAGGAAACCTGGAGGAGAACACCAAGGAGAAGGAGAACACCGTTACTAGGCCCCAACCCAAGTAATATGGCAACTGTAGTGTTACATTTAAAAATACTTAATGAGAGCCTGAAGGTTGAAGCTCAGACAAGGAAACCTGGAGGAGAACACCAAGGAGGAGGAGAACACCGTTACTGGGCCCCAACCCAAGTAGTATGGCAACTGTAGTGTTACATTTAAAAATACTTAATGAGAGCCTGAAGGTTGAAGCTCAGACAAGGAAACCTGGAGGAGAACACCAAGGAGGAGGAGAACACCGTTACTAGGCCCCAACCCAAGTAGTATGGCAACTGTAGTGTTACATTTAAAAATTCCTAATGAGAGCCTGAAGGTTGAAGCTCAGACAAGGAAACCTGGAGGAGAACACCAAGGAGGAGGAGAACACCGTTACTAGGCCCCAACCCAAGTAGTATGGCAACTGTAGTGTTACATTAAAAAATACTTAATGAGAGCCTGAAGGTTGAAGCTCAGACAAGGAAACCTGGAGGAGAACACCAAGGAGGAGGAGAACACCGTTACTAGGCCCCAACCCAAGTAGTATGGCAACTGTAGTGTTACATTTAAAAAATCTTAATGAGAGCCTGAAGGTTGAAGCTCAGACAAGGAAACCTGGAGGAGAACACCAAGGAGGAGGAGAACACCGTTACTAGGCCCCAACTCAAGTAGTATGGCAACTGTAGTGTTACATTTACAAATACTTAATGAGAGCCCGAAGGTTGAAGCTCAGACAAGGAAACCTGGAGGAGAACACCTAGGAGGAGGAGAACACCGTTACTAGGCCCCAACCCAAGTAGTATGGCAACTGTAGTGTTACATTTAAAAATACTTAATGAGAGCCTGAAGGTTGAAGCTCAGACAAAGAAATCTGGAGGAGAACACCTAGGAGGAGGAGAACACCGTTACTAGGCCCCAACCCAAGTAGTATGGCAACTGTAGTGTTACATTTAAAAATACTTAATGAGAGCCTGAAGGTTGAAGCTCAGACAAGGAAACCTGGAGGAGAACACCAAGGAGGAGGAGAACACCGTTACTAGGCCCCAACCCAAGTAGTATGGCAACTGTAGTGTTACATTTAAAAATACTTAATGAGAGCCTGAAGGTTGAAGCTCAGACAAGGAAACCTGGAGGAGAACACCAAGGAGAAGGAGAACACCGTTACTAGGCCCCAACCCAAGTAATATGGCAACTGTAGTGTTACATTTAAAAATACTTAATGAGAGCCTGAAGGTTGAAGCTCAGACAAGGAAACCTGGAGGAGAACACCAAGGAGGAGGAGAACACCGTTACTGGGCCCCAACCCAAGTAGTATGGCAACTGTAGTGTTACATTTAAAAATACTTAATGAGAGCCTGAAGGTTGAAGCTCAGACAAGGAAACCTGGAGGAGAACACCAAGGAGGAGGAGAACACCGTTACTAGGCCCCAACCCAAGTAGTATGGCAACTGTAGTGTTACATTTAAAAATTCCTAATGAGAGCCTGAAGGTTGAAGCTCAGACAAGGAAACCTGGAGGAGAACACCAAGGAGGAGGAGAACACCGTTACTAGGCCCCAACCCAAGTAGTATGGCAACTGTAGTGTTACATTAAAAAATACTTAATGAGAGCCTGAAGGTTGAAGCTCAGACAAGGAAACCTGGAGGAGAACACCAAGGAGGAGGAGAACACCGTTACTAGGCCCCAACCCAAGTAGTATGGCAACTGTAGTGTTACATTTAAAAAATCTTAATGAGAGCCTGAAGGTTGAAGCTCAGACAAGGAAACCTGGAGGAGAACACCAAGGAGGAGGAGAACACCGTTACTAGGCCCCAACTCAAGTAGTATGGCAACTGTAGTGTTACATTTACAAATACTTAATGAGAGCCCGAAGGTTGAAGCTCAGACAAGGAAACCTGGAGGAGAACACCTAGGAGGAGGAGAACACCGTTACTAGGCCCCAACCCAAGTAGTATGGCAACTGTAGTGTTACATTTAAAAATACTTAATGAGAGCCTGAAGGTTGAAGCTCAGACAAAGAAATCTGGAGGAGAACACCTAGGAGGAGGAGAACACCGTTACTAGGCCCCAACCCAAGTAGTATGGCAACTGTAGTGTTACATTTAAAAATACTTAATGAGAGCCTGAAGGTTGAAGCTCAGACAAGGAAACCTGGAGGAGAACACCAAGGAGGAGGAGAACACCGTTACTAGGCCCCAACCCAAGTAGTATGGCAACTGTAGTGTTACATTTAAAAATACTTAATGAGAGCCTGAAGGTTGAAGCTCAGACAAGGAAACCTGGAGGAGAACACCAAGGAGGAGGAGAACACCGTTACTAGGCCCCAACCCAAGTAGTATGGCAACTGTAGTGTTACATTTAAAAATACTTAATGAGAGCCTGAAGGTTGAAGCTCAGACAAGGAAACCTGGAGGAGAACACCAAGGAGGAGGAGAACACCGTTACTAGGCCCCAACCCAAGTAGTATGGCAACTGTAGTGTTACATTTAAAAATACTTAATGAGAGCCTGAAGGTTGAAGCTCAGACAAGGAAACCTGAAGGAGAACACCAAGGAGGAGGAGAACACCGTTACTAGGCCCCAACCCAAGTAGTATGGCAACTGTAGTGTTACATTTAAAAATACTTAATGAGAGCCTGAAGGTTGAAGCTCAGACAAGGAAACCTGGAGGAGAACACCAAGGAGGAGGAGAACACCGTTACTAGGCCCCAACCCAAGTAGTATGGCAACTGTAGTGTTACATTTAAAAAATACTTAAAGAGAGCCTGAAGGTTGAAGCTCAGACAAGGAAACCTGGAGGAGAACACCAAGGAGGAGGAGAACACCGTTACTAGGCCCCAACCCAAGTAGTATGGCAACTGTAGTGTTACATTTAAAAATACTTAATGAGAGCCTGAAGGTTGAAGCTCAGACAAGGAAACCTGGAGGAGAACACCAAGGAGGAGGAGAACACCAAGGAGGAGGAGAACACCGTTACTAGGCCCCAACCCAAGTAGTATGGCAACTGTAGCGTTACATTTAAAAATACTTAATGAGAGCCTGAAGGTTTAAGCTCAGACAAGGAAACCTGGAGGACAACACCAAAGAGGAGGAGAACACAGTTACTAGGCCCCAACCCAAGTAGTATGGCAACTGTATTGTTACATTTAAAAATACTTAATGAGAGCCGGAAGGTTGAAGCTCAGACAAGGAAACCTGGAGGAGAACACCAAGGAGGAGGAGAACACCATTACTAGGCCCCAACCCAAGTAGTATGGCAACTGTAGTGTTACATTTAAAAATACTTAATGAGAGCCTGAAGGTTGAAGCTTAGACAAGGAAACCTGGAGGAGAACATCTAGGAGGAGGAGAACACCGTTACTAGGCCCCAACCCAAGTAGTATGGCAACTGTAGTGTTACATTTAAAAATACTTAATGAGAGCCTGAAGGTTGAAGCTCAGACAAGGAAACCTGGAGGAGAACACCAAGGAGGAGGAGAACACCGTTACTAGGCCCCAACCCAAGTAGTATGGCAACTGTAGTGTTACATTTAAAAATACTTAATGAGAGCCTGAAGGTTGAAGCTCAGACAAGGAAACCTGGAGGAGAACACCTAGGAGGAGGAGAACACCATTACTAGGCCCCAACCCAAGTAGTATGGCAACTGTAGTGTTACATTTAAAAATACTTAATGAGAGCCTGAAGGTTGAAGCTCAGACAAGGAAACCTGGAGGAGAACACCAAGGAGGAGGAGAACACCATTACTAGGCCCCAACCCAAGTAGTATGGCAACTGTAGTGTTACATTTAAAAATACTTAATGAGAGCCTGAAGGTTGAAGCTCAGACAAGGAAACCTGGAGGAGAACATCTAGGAGGAGGAGAACACCGTTACTAGGCCCCAACCCAAGTAGTATGGCAACTGTAGTGTTACATTTAAAAATACTTAATGAGAGCCTGAAGGTTGAAGCTCAGACAAGGAAACCTGGAGGAGAACATCTAGGAGGAGGAGAACACCGTTACTAGGCCCCAACCCAAGTAGTATGGCAACTGTAGTGTTACATTTAAAAATACTTAATGAGAGCCTGAAGGTTGAAGCTCAGACAAGGAAACCTGGAGGAGAACACCAAGGAGGAGGAGAACACCGTTACTAGGCCCCAACCCAAGTAGTATGGCAACTGTAGTGTTACATTTAAAAATACTTAATGAGAGCCTGAAGGTTGAAGCTCAGACAAGGAAACCTGGAGGAGAACACCTAGGAGGAGGAGAACACCGTTACTAGGCCCCAACCCAAGTAGTATGGCAACTTTAGTGTTACATTTAAAAATACTTAATGAGAGCCTGAAGGTTGAAGCTCAGACAAGGAAACCTGGAGGAGAACACCAAGGAGGAGGAGAACACCGTTACTAGGCCCCAACCCAAGTAGTATGGCAACTGTAGTGTTACATTTAAAAATACTTAATGAGAGCCTGAAGGTTGAAGCTCAGACAAGGAAACCTGGAGGAGAACACCAAGGAGGAGGAGAACACCGTTACTAGGCCCCAACCCAAGTAGTATGGCAACTGTAGTGTTACATTTAAAAATACTTAATGAGAGCTTGAAGGTTGAAGCTCAGACAAGGAAACCTGGAGGAGAACACCAAGGAGGAGAACACCGTTACTAGGCCCCAACCCAAGTAGTATGGCAACTGTAGTGTTACATTTAAAAATACTTAATGAGAGCCTGAAGGTTGAAGCTCAGACAAGGAAACCTGGAGGAGAACACCAAGGAGGAGGAGAACACCGTTACTAGGCCCCAACCCAAGTAGTATGGCAACTGTAGTGTTACATTAAAAAATACTTAATGAGAGCCTGAAGGTTGAAGCTCAGACAAGGAAACCTGGAGGAGAACACCTAGGAGGAGGAGAACACTGTTACTAGGCCCCAACCCAAGTAATATGGCAACTGTAGTGTTACATTTACAAATACTTAATGAGAGCCTGAAGGTTGAAGCTCAGACAAGGAAACCTGGAGGAGAACACCAAGGAGGAGGAGAACACCGTTACTAGGCCCCAACCCAAGTAGTATGGCAACTGTAGTGTTACATTTAAAAATACTTAATGAGAGCCTGAAGGTTGAAGCTCAGACAAGGAAACCTGGAGGAGAACACCTAGGAGGAGGAGAACACCGTTACTAGGCCCCAACCCAAGTAGTATGGCAACTGTAGTGTTACATTTAAAAATACTTAATGAGAGCCTGAAGGTTGAAGCTCAGACAAGGAAACCTGGAGGAGAACACCAAGGAGGAGAACACCGTTACTAGGCCCCAACCCAAGTAGTATGGCAACTGTAGTGTTACATTTACAAATACTTAATGAGAGCCCAAAGGTTGAAGCTCAGACAAGGAAACCTGGAGGAGAACACCTAGGAGGAGGAGAACACCGTTACTAGGCCCCAACCCAAGTAGTATGGCAACTGTAGTGTTACATTTAAAAATACTTAATGAGAGCCTGAAGGTTGAAGCTCAGACAAGGAAACCTGGAGGAGAGCACCAAGGAGGAGGAGAACACCGTTACTGGGCCCCAACCCAAGTAGTATGGCAACTGTAGTGTTACATATAAAAATACTTAATGAGAGCCTGAAGGTTGAAGCTCAGACAAGGAAACCTGGAGGAGAACACCAAGGAGGAGGAGAACACCGTTACTAGGCCCCAACCCAAGTAGTATGGCAACTGTAGCGTTACATTTAAAAATACTTAATGAGAGCCTGAAGGTTGAAGCTCAGACAAGGAAACCTGGAGGAGAACACCAAGGAGGAGGAGAACACCGTTACTAGGCCCCAACCCAAGTAGTATGGCAACTGTAGTGTTACATTTAAAAATACTTAATGAGAGCCTGAAGGTTGAAGCTCAGACAAGGAAACCTGGAGGAGAACACCAAGGAGGAGGAGAACACCGTTACTAGGCCCCAACCCAAGTAGTATGGCAACTGTAGTGTTACATTTAAAAATACTTAATGAGAGCCTGAAGGTTGAAGCTCAGACAAGGAAACCTGGAGGAGAACACCAAGGAGGAGGAGAACACCATTACTAGGCCCCAACCCAAGTAGTATGGCAACTGTAGTGTTACATTTACAAATACTTAATGAGAGCCCGAAGGTTGAAGCTCAGACAAGGAAACCTGGAGGAGAACACCTAGGAGGAGGAGAACACCGTTACTAGGCCCCAACCCAAGTAGTATGGCAACTGTAGTGTTACATTTAAAAATACTTAATGAGAGCCTGAAGGTTGAAGCTCAGACAAGGAAACCTGGAGGAGAACACCAAGGAGGAGGAGAACACTGTTACTATGCCACAACCCAAGTAGTATGGCAACTGTAGTGTTACATTTAAAAATACTTAATGAGAGCCTGAAGGTTGAAGCTCAGACAAGGAAACCTGGAGGAGAACACCTAGGAGGAGGAGAACACTGTTACTAGGCCCCAACCCAAGTAGTATGGCAACTGTAGTGTTACATTTAAAAATACTTAATGAGAGCCTGAAGGTTGAAGCTCAGACAAGGAAACCTGGAGGAGAACACCAAGGAGGAGGAGAACACCGTTACTAGGCCCCAACCCAAGTAGTATGGCAACTGTAGTGTTACATTTAAAAATACTTAATGAGAGCCTGAAGGTTGAAGCTCAGACAAGGAAACCTGGAGGAGAACACCAAGGAGGAGGAGAACACCGTTACTAGGCCCCAACCCAAGTAGTATGGCAACTGCAGTGTTACATTAAAAAATACTTAATGAGAGCCCGAAGGTTGAAGCTCAGACAAGGAAACCTGGAGGAGAACACCTAGGAGGAGGAGAACACCGTTACTAGGCCCCAACCCAAGTAGTATGGCAACTGTAGTGTTACATTTAAAAATACTTAATGAGAGCCTGAAGGTTGAAGCTCAGACAAGGAAACCTGGAGGAGAACACCAAGGAGGAGGAGAACACCGTTACTAGGCCCCAACCCAAGTAGTATGGCAACTGTAGTGTTACATTTAAAAATACTTAATGAGAGCCTGAAGGTTGAAGCTCAGACAAGGAAACCTGGAGGAGAACACCAAGGAGGAGGAGAACACCGTTACTAGGCCCCAACCCAAGTAGTATGGCAACTGTAGTGTTACATTAAAAAATACTTAATGAGAGCCTGAAGGTTGAAGCTCAGACTAGGAAACCTGGAGGAGAACACCAAGGAGGAGGAGAACACCGTTACTAGGCCCCAACCCAAGTAGTATGGCAACTGTAGTGTTACATTTAAAAATTCTTAATGAGAGCCTGAAGGTTGAAGCTCAGACAAGGAAACCTGGAGGAGAACACCAAGGAGGAGGAGAACACCATTACTAGGCCCCAACCCAAGTAGTATGGCAACTGTAGTGTTACATTTAAAAATACTTAATGAGAGCCTGAAGGTTGAAACTCAGACAAGGAAACCTGGAGGAGAATACCAAGGAGGAGGAGAACACCGTTACTAGGCCCCAACCCAAGTAGTATGGCAACTGTAGTATTACATTTAAAAATACTTAATGAGAGCCTGAAGGTTGAAGCTCAGACAAGGAAACCTGGAGGAGAACACCTAGGAGGAGGAGAACACTGTTACTAGGCCCCAACCCAAGTAGTATGGCAACTGTAGTGTTACATTTACAAATACTTAATGAGAGCCCGAAGGTTGAAGCTCAGACAAGGAAACCTGGAGGAGAACACCTAGGAGGAGGAGAACACCGTTACTAGGCCCCAACCCAAGTAGTATGGCAACTGTAGTGTTACATTTAAAAATACTTAATGAGAGCCTGAAGGTTGAAGCTCAGACAAGGAAACCTGGAGGAGAACACCAAGGAGGAGGAGAACACCGTTACTAGGCCCCAACCCAAGTAGTATGGCAACTGTAGTGTTACATTTAAAAATACTTAATGAGAGCCCGAAGGTTGAAGCTCAGACAAGGAAACCTGGAGGAGAACACCTAGGAGGAGGAGAACACTGTTACTAGGCCCCAACCCAAGTAGTATGGCAACTGTAGTGTTACATTTACAAATACTTAATGAGAGCCCGAAGGTTGAAGCTCAGACAAGGAAACCTGGAGGAGAACACCTAGGAGGAGGAGAACACCGTTACTAGGCCCCAACCCAACTAGTATGGCAACTGTAGTGTTACATTTAAAAATACTTAATGAGAGCCTGAAGGTTGAAGCTCAGACAAGGAAACCTGGAGGAGAACACCAAGGAGGAGGAGAACACCGTTACTAGGCCCCAACCCAAGTAGTATGGCAACTGTAGTGTTACATTTAAAAATACTTAATGAGAGCCTGAAGGTTGAAGCTCAGACAAGGAAACCTGGAGGAGAACACCAAGGAGGAGGAGAACACCGTTACTAGGCCCCAACCCAAGTAGTATGGCAACTGTAGTGTTACATTAAAAAATACTTAATGAGAGCCTGAAGGTTGAAGCTCAGACAAGGAAACCTGGAGGAGAACACCAAGGAGGAGCAGAACACCGTTACTAGGCCCCAACCCAAGTAGTATGGCAACTGTAGTGTTACATTTAAAAATACTTAATGAGAGCATGAAGGTTGAAGCTCAGACAAGGAAACCTGGAGGAGAACACCAAGGAGGAGGAGAACACTGTTACTAGGCCCCAACCCAAGTAGTATGGCAACTGTAGTGTTACATTTAAAAATACTTAATGAGAGCCTGAAGGTTGAAGCTCAGACAAGGAAACCTGGAGGAGAACACCAAGGAGGAGGAGAACACCGTTACTAGGCCCCAACCCAAGTAGTATGGCAACTGTAGTGTTACATTTACAAATACTTAATGAGAGCCTGAAGGTTGAAGCTCAGACAAGGAAACCTGGAGGAGAACACCAAGGAGGAGGAGAACACCGTTACTTGGCCCCAACCCAAGTAGTATGGCAACTGTAGTGTTACATTTAAAAATACTTAATGAGAGCCTGAAGGTTGAAGCTCAGACAAGGAAACCTGGAGGAGAACACCAAGGAGGAGAAAAACACTGTTACTAGGCCCCAACCCAAGTAGTATGGCAACTGTAGTGTTACATTTAAAAATACTTAATGAGAGCCTGAAGGTTGAAGCTCAGACAAGGAAACCTGGAGGAGAACACCATTACTAGGCCCCAACCCAAGTAGTATGGCAACTGTAGTGTTACATTTAAAAATACTTAAAGAGAGCCTGAAGGTTGAAGCTCAGACAAGGAAACCTGGAGGAGAACACCAAGGAGCAGGAGAACACCGTTACTAGGCCCCAACCCAAGTAGTATGGCAACTGTAGTGTTACATTAAAAAATACTTAATGAGAGCCTGAAGGTTGAAGCTCAGACAAGGAAACCTGGAGGAGAACACCAAGGAGGAGCAGAACACCGTTACTAGGCCCCAACTCAAGTAGTATGGCAACTGTAGTGTTACATTTAAAAATACTTAATGAGAGCCTGAAGGTTGAAGCTCAGACAAGGAAACCTGGAGGAGAACACCAAGGAGGAGGAGAACACTGTTACTAGGCCCCAACCCAAGTAGTATGGCAACTGTAGTGTTACATTTAAAAATACTTAATGAGAGCCTGAAGGTTGAAGCTCAGACAAGGAAACCTGGAGGAGAACACCTAGGAGGAGGAGAACACTGTTACTAGGCCCCAACCCAAGTAGTATGGCAACTGTAGTGTTACATTTACAAATACTTAATGAGAGCCCGAAGGTTGAAGTTCAGACAAGGAAACCTGGAGGAGAACACCTAGGAGGAGGAGAACACCGTTACTAGGCCCCAACCCAAGTAGTATGGCAACTGTAGTGTTACATTTAAAAATACTTAATGAGAGCCTGAAGGTTGAAGTTCAGACAAGGAAACCTGGAGGAGAACACCTAGGAGGAGGAGAACACCGTTACTAGGCCCCAACCCAAGTAGTATGGCAACTGTAGTGTTACATTTAAAAATACTTAATGAGAGCCTGAAGGTTGAAGCTCAGACAAGGAAACCTGGAGGAGAACACCAATGAGGAGGAGAACACAGTTACTAGGCCCCAACCCAAGTAGTATGGCAACTGTAGTGTTACATTTAAAAATACTTAATGAGAGCCTGAAGGTTGAAGCTCAGACAAGGAAACCTGGAGGAGAACACCAAGGAGGAGGAGAACACCGTTACTAGGCCCCAACCCAAGTAGTATGGCAACTGTAGTGTTACATTAAAAAATACTTAATGAGAGCCTGAAGGTTGAAGCTCAGACAAGGAAACCTGGAGGAGAGCACCAAGGAGGAGGAGAACACCGTTACTAGGCCCCAACCCAAGTAGTATGGCAACTGTAGTGTTACATTTAAAAATTCTTAATGAGAGCCTGAAGGTTGAAGCTCAGACAAGGAAAACTGGAGGAGAACACCAAGGAGGAGGAGAACACCGTTACTAGGCCCCAACCCAAGTAGTATGGCAACTGTAGTGTTACATTTAAAAATACTTAATGAAAGCCTGAAGGTTGAAGCTCAGACAAGGAAACCTGGAGGAGAATACCAAGGAGGAGGAGAACACCGTTACTAGGCCCCAACCCAAGTAGTATGGCAACAGTAGTGTTACAATTAAAAATACTTAATGAGAGCCTGAAGGTTGAAGCTCAGACAAGGAAACCTGGAGGAGAACACCAAGGAGCAGGAAAACACCGTTACTAGGCCCCAACCCAAGTAGTATGGCAACTGTAGTGTTACATTAAAAAATACTTAATGAGAGCCTGAAGGTTGAAGCTCAGACAAGGAAACCTGGAGGAGAACACCAAGGAGGAGCAGAACACCGTTACTAGGCCCCAACTCAAGTAGTATGGCAACTGTAGTGTTACATTTAAAAATACTTAATGAGAGCCTGAAGGTTGAAGCTCAGACAAGGAAACCTGGAGGAGAACACCAAGGAGGAGGAGAACACTGTTACTAGGCCCCAACCCAAGTAGTATGGCAACTGTAGTGTTACATTTAAAAATACTTAATGAGAGCCTGAAGGTTGAAGCTCAGACAAGGAAACCTGGAGGAGAACACCTAGGAGGAGGAGAACACTGTTACTAGGCCCCAACCCAAGTAGTATGGCAACTGTAGTGTTACATTTACAAATACTTAATGAGAGCCCGAAGGTTGAAGCTCAGACAAGGAAACCTGGAGGAGAACACCTAGGAGGAGGAGAACACCGTTACTAGGCCCCAACCCAAGTAGTATGGCAACTGTAGTGTTACATTTAAAAATACTTAATGAGAGCCTGAAGGTTGAAGCTCAGACAAGGAAACCTGGAGGAGAACACCAATGAGGAGGAGAACACAGTTACTAGGCCCCAACCCAAGTAGTATGGCAACTGTAGTGTTACATTTAAAAATACTTAATGAGAGCCTGAAGGTTGAAGCTCAGACAAGGAAACCTGGAGGAGAACACCAAGGAGGAGGAGAACACCGTTACTAGGCCCCAACCCAAGTAGTATGGCAACTGTAGTGTTACATTAAAAAATACTTAATGAGAGCCTGAAGGTTGAAGCTCAGACAAGGAAACCTGGAGGAGAGCACCAAGGAGGAGGAGAACACCGTTACTAGGCCCCAAACCAAGTAGTATGGCAACTGTAGTGTTACATTTAAAAATTCTTAATGAGAGCCTGAAGGTTGAAGCTCAGACAAGGAAAACTGGAGGAGAATACCAAGGAGGAGGAGAACACCGTTACTAGGCCCCAACCCAAGTAGTATGGCAACAGTAGTGTTACAATTAAAAATACTTAATGAGAGCCTGAAGGTTGAAGCTCAGACAAGGAAACCTGGAGGAGAACACCAAGGAGGAGGAGAACACCGTTACTAGGCCCCAACCCAAGTAGTATGGCAACTGTAGTGTTACATTTAAAAATACTTAATGAGAGCCTGAAGGTTGAAGCTCAGACAAAGAAACCTGGAGGAGAACACCTAGGAGGAGGAGAACACTGTTACTAGGCCCCAACCCAAGTAGTATGGCAACTGTAGTGTTACATTTACAAATACTTAATGAGAGCCTGAAGGTTGAAGCTCAGACAAGGAAACCTGGAGGAGAACACCAAGGAGGAGGAGAACACCGTTACTTGGCCCCAACCCATGTAGTATGGCAACTGTAGTGTTACATTTAAAAATACTTAATGAGAGCCTGAAGGTTGAAGCTCAGACAAGGAAACCTGGAGGAGAACACCAAGGAGGAGAACACCGTTACTAGGCCCCGACCCAAGTAGTATGGCAACTGTAGTGTTACATTTAAAAATACTTAATGAGAGCCTGAAGGTTGAAGCTCAGACAAGGAAACCTGGAGGAGAACACCAAGGAGGAGGAGAACACCGTTACTTGGCCCCAACCCATGTAGTATGGCAACTGTAGTGTTACATTTAAAAATACTTAATGAGAGCCTGAAGGTTGAAGCTCAGACAAGGAAACCTGGAGGAGAACACCAAGGAGGAGAAGAACACCGTTACTAGGCCCCAACCCAAGTAGTATGGCAACTGTAGTGTTACATTTAAAAATACTTAAAGAGAGCCTGAAGGTTGAAGCTCAGACAAGTAAACCTGGAGGAGAACACCAAGGAGGAGGAGAACACCGTTACTAGGCCCCAACCCAAGTAGTATGGCAACTGTAGTGTTACATTTAAAAATACTTAATGAGAGCCTGAAGGTTGAAGGTCAGACAAGGAAACCTGGAGGAGAACACCAAGGAGGAGGAGAACACCAAGGAGGAGGAGAACACCGTTACTAGGCCCCAACCCAAGTAGTATGGCAACTGTAGCGTTACATTTAAAAATACTTAATAAGAGCCTGAAGGTTTAAGCTCAGACAAGGAAACCTGGAGGAGAACACCAAAGAGGAGGAGAACACAGTTACTAGGCCCCAACCCAAGTAGTATGGCAACTGTAGTGTTACATTTAAAAATACTTAATGAGAGCCTGAAGGTTGAAGCTCAGACAAGGAAACCTGGAGGAGAACACCAAGGAGGAGGAGAACACCGTTACTAGGCCCCAACCCAAGTAGTATGGCAACTGTAGTGTTACATTTACAAATACTTAATGAGAGCCCGAAGGTTGAAGCTCAGACAAGGAAACCTGGAGGAGAACACCAAGGAGGAGGAGAACACCGTTACTAGGCCCCAACCCAAGTAGTATGGCAACTGTAGTGTTACATTTAAAAATACTTAATGAGAGCCTGAAGGTTGAAGCTCAGACAACGAAAGCTGGAGGAGAACACCAATGAGGAGGAGAACACCGTTACTAGGCCCCAACCCAAGTAGTATGGCAACTGTAGTGTTACATTTAAAAATACTTAATGAGAGCCTGAAGGTTGAAGCTCAGACAAGGAAACCTGGAGGAGAACACCAAGGAGGAGGAGAACACCGTTACTAGGCCCCAACCCAAGTAGTATGGCAACTTTAGTGTTACATTAAAAAATACTTAATGAGAGCCTGAAGGTTGAAGCTCAGACAAGGAAACCTGGAGGAGAACACCAAGGAGGAGGAGAACACCGTTACTAGGCCCCAACCCAAGTAGTATGGCAACTGCAGTGTTACATTTAAAAATTCTTAATGAGAGCCTGAAGGTTGAAGCTCAGACAAGGAAACCTGGAGGAGAACACCAAGGAGGAGGAGAACACCGTTACTAGGCCCCAACCCAAGTAGTATGGCAACTTTAGTGTTACATTAAAAAATACTTAATGAGAGCCTGAAGGTTGAAGCTCAGACAAGGAAACCTGGAGGAGAACACCAAGGAGGAGGAGAACACCGTTACTAGGCCCCAACCCAAGTAGTATGGCAACTGCAGTGTTACATTTAAAAATTCTTAATGAGAGCCTGAAGGTTGAAGCTCAGACAAGGAAACCTGGAGGAGAACACCAAGGAGGAGGAGAACACCGTTACTATGCCCCAACCCAAGTAGTATGGCAACTGTAGTGTTACATTTACAAATACTTAATGAGAGCCCGAAGGTTGAAGCTCAGACAAGGAAACCTGGAGGAGAACACCTAGGAGGAGGAGAACACCGTTACTAGGCCCCAACCCAAGTAGTATGGCAACTGTAGTGTTACATTTAAAAATACTTAATGAGAGCCTGAAGGTTGAAGCTCAGACAAGGAAACCTGGAGGAGAACACCAAGGAGGAGGAGAACACCGTTACTTGGCCCCAACCCAAGTAGTATGGCAACTGTAGTGTTACATTTAAAAATACTTAATGAGAGCCTGAAGGTTGAAGCTCAGACAAGGAAACCTGGAGGAGAACACCAAGGAGGAGGAGAACACCGTTACTAGGCCCCAACCCAAGTAGTATGGCAACTGTAGTGTTACATTTAAAAATACTTAATGAGAGCCTGAAGGTTGAAGCTCAGACAAGGAAACCTGGAGGAGAACACCAAGGAGGAGGAGAACACCGTTACTAGGCCCCAACCCAAGTAGTATGGCAACTGTAGTGTTACATTTAAAAATACTTAAAGAGAGCCTGAAGGTTGAAGCTCAGACAAGGAAACCTGGAGGAGAACACCAAGGAGGAGGAGAACACCGTTACTAGGCCCCAACCCAAGTAGTATGGCAACTGTAGTGTTACATTAAAAAATACTTAATGAGAGCCCGAAGGTTGAAGCTCAGACAAGGAATCCTGGAGGAGAACACCTAGGAGGAGGAGAACACTTTTACTAGGCCCCAACCCAAGTAGTATGGCAACTGTAGTGTTACATTTACAAATACTTAATGAGAGCCCAAAGGTTGAAGCTCAGACAAGGAAACCTGGAGGAGAACACCTAGGAGGAGGAGAACACCGTTACTAGGCCCCAACCCAAGTAGTATGGCAACTGTAGTGTTACATTTAAAAATACTTAATGAGAGCCTGAAGGTTGAAGCTCAGACAAGGAAACCTGGAGGAGAGCACCAAGGAGGAGGAGAACACCGTTACTGGGCCCCAACCCAAGTAGTATGGCAACTGTAGTGTTACATATAAAAATACTTAATGAGAGCCTGAAGGTTGAAGCTCAGACAAGGAAACCTGGAGGAGAACACCAAGGAGGAGGAGAACACCGTTACTAGGCCCCAACCCAAGTAGTATGGCAACTGTAGTGTTACATTTAAAAATACTTAATGAGAGCCTGAAGGTTGAAGCTCAGACAAGGAAACCTGGAGGAGAACACCAAGGAGGAGGAGAACACCGTTACTAGGCCCCAACCCAAGTAGTATGGCAACTGTAGTGTTACATTTAAAAATACTTAATGAGAGCCTGAAGGTTGAAGCTCAGACAAGGAAACCTGGAGGAGAACACCAAGGAGGAGGAGAACACCGTTACTAGGCCCCAACCCAAGTAGTATGGCAACTGTAGTGTTACATTTAAAAATACTTAATGAGAGCCTGAAGGTTGAAGCTCAGACAAGGAAACCTGGAGGAGAACACCAAGGAGGAGGAGAACACCATTACTAGGCCCCAACCCAAGTAGTATGGCAACTGTAGTGTTACATTTAAAAATACTTAATGAGAGCCTGAAGGTTGAAGCTCAGACAAGGAAACCTGGAGGAGAACACCAAGGAGGAGGAGAACACCGTTACTAGGCCCCAACCCAAGTAGTATGGCAACTGCAGTGTTACATTAAAAAATACTTAATGAGAGCCCGAAGGTTGAAGCTCAGACAAGGAAACCTGGAGGAGAACACCTAGGAGGAGGAGAACACTGTTACAAGGCCCCAACCCAAGTAGTATGGCAACTGTAGTGTTACATTTACAAATACTTAATGAGAGCCCGAAGGTTGAAGCTCAGACAAGGAAACCTGGAGGAGAACACCTAGGAGGAGGAGAACACCGTTACTAGGCCCCAACCCAAGTAGTATGGCAACTGTAGTGTTACATTTAAAAATACTTAATGAGAGCCTGAAGGTTGAAGCTCAGACAAGGAAACCTGGATGAGAACACCAAGGAGGAGGAGAACACCGTTACTAGGCCCCAACCCAAGTAGTATGGCAACTGTAGTGTTACATTTAAAAATACTTAATGAGAGCCTGAAGGTTGAAGCTCAGACAAGGAAACCTGGAGGAGAACACCAAGGAGGAGGAGAACACCGTTACTTGGCCCCAACCCAAGTAGTATGGCAACTGTAGTGTTACATTTAAAAATACTTAATGAGAGCCTGAAGGTTGAAGCTCAGACAAGGAAACCTGGAGGAGAACACCAAGGAGGAGGAGAACACCGTTACTAGGCCCCAACCCAAGTAGTATGGCAACTGTAGTGTTACATTTAAAAATACTTAATGAGAGCCTGAAGGTTGAAGCTCAGACAAGGAAACCTGGAGGAGAACACCAAGGAGGAGGAGAACACCGTTACTAGGCCCCAACCCAAGTAGTATGGCAACTGTAGTGTTACATTTAAAAATACTTAAAGAGAGCCTGAAGGTTGAAGCTCAGACAAGGAAACCTGGAGGAGAACACCAAGGAGGAGGAGAACACCGTTACTAGGCCCCAACCCAAGTAGTATGGCAACTGTAGTGTTACATTAAAAAATACTTAATGAGAGCCCGAAGGTTGAAGCTCAGACAAGGAAACCTGGAGGAGAACACCTAGGAGGAGGAGAACACTTTTACTAGGCCCCAACCCAAGTAGTATGGCAACTGTAGTGTTACATTTACAAATACTTAATGAGAGCCCAAAGGTTGAAGCTCAGACAAGGAAACCTGGAGGAGAACACCTAGGAGGAGGAGAACACCGTTACTAGGCCCCAACCCAAGTAGTATGGCAACTGTAGTGTTACATTTAAAAATACTTAATGAGAGCCTGAAGGTTGAAGCTCAGACAAGGAAACCTGGAGGAGAGCACCAAGGAGGAGGAGAACACCGTTACTGGGCCCCAACCCAAGTAGTATGGCAACTGTAGTGTTACATATAAAAATACTTAATGAGAGCCTGAAGGTTGAAGCTCAGACAAGGAAACCTGGAGGAGAACACCAAGGAGGAGGAGAACACCGTTACTAGGCCCCAACCCAAGTAGTATGGCAACTGTAGTGTTACATTTAAAAATACTTAATGAGAGCCTGAAGGTTGAAGCTCAGACAAGGAAACCTGGAGGAGAACACCAAGGAGGAGGAGAACACCATTACTAGGCCCCAACCCAAGTAGTATGGCAACTGTAGTGTTACATTTAAAAATACTTAATGAGAGCCTGAAGGTTGAAGCTCAGACAAGGAAACCTGGAGGAGAACACCAAGGAGGAGGAGAACACCGTTACTAGGCCCCAACCCAAGTAGTATGGCAACTGTAGTGTTACATTAAAAAATACTTAATGAGAGCCTGAAGGTTGAAGCTCAGACAAGGAAACCTGGAGGAGAACACCAAGGAGGAGGAGAACACCATTACTAGGCCCCAACCCAAGTAGTATGGCAACTGTAGTGTTACATTTAAAAATACTTAATGAGAGCCTGAAGGTTGAAGCTCAGACAAGGAAACCTGGAGGAGAACACCAAGGAGGAGGAGAACACCGTTACTAGGCCCCAACCCAAGTAGTATGGCAACTGTAGTGTTACATTAAAAAATACTTAATGAGAGCCCGAAGGTTGAAGCTCAGACAAGGAAACCTGGAGGAGAACACCTAGGAGGAGGACAACACTGTTACAAGGCCCCAACCCAAGTAGTATGGCAACTGTAGTGTTACATTTACAAATACTTAATGAGAGCCCGAAGGTTGAAGCTCAGACAAGGAAA
The DNA here is from genome assembly GCF_051348905.1 of Ranitomeya variabilis. Classification (NCBI taxonomy): domain Eukaryota; kingdom Metazoa; phylum Chordata; class Amphibia; order Anura; family Dendrobatidae; genus Ranitomeya; species Ranitomeya variabilis. Next base: position 113,621,108 of record NC_135238.1, read on the forward strand.
CCTGGAGGAGAACACCTAGGAGGAGGAGAACACCGTTACTAGGCCCCAACCCAAGTAGTATGGCAACTGTAGTGTTACATTTAAAAATACTTAATGAGAGCCTGAAGGTTGAAGCTCAGACAAGGAAACCTGGATGAGAACACCAAGGAGGAGGAGAACACCGTTACTAGGCCCCAACCCAAGTAGTATGGCAACTGTAGTGTTACATTTAAAAATACTTAATGAGAGCCTGAAGGTTGAAGCTCAGACAAGGAAACCTGGAGGAGAACACCAAGGAGGAGGAGAACACCGTTACTAGGCCCCAATCCAAGTAGTATGGCAACTGTAGTGTTACATTTAAAAATACTTAATGAGAGCCTGAAGGTTGAAGCTCAGACAAGGAAACCTGGAGGAGAACACCAAGGAGGAGGAGAACACTGTTACTATGCCACAACCCAAGTAGTATGGCAACTGTAGTGTTACATTTAAAAATACTTAATGAGAGCCTGAAGGTTGAAGCTCAGACAAGGAAACCTGGAGGAGAACACCTAGGAGGAGGAGAACACTGTTACTAGGCCCCAACCCAAGTAGTATGGCAACTGTATTGTTACATTTACAAATACTTAATGAGAGCCCGAAGGTTGAAGCTCAGACAAGGAAACCTGGAGGAGAACACCTAGGAGGAGGAGAACACCGTTACTAGGCCCCAACCCAAGTAGTATGGCAACTGTAGTGTTACATTTAAAAATACTTAATGAGAGCCTGAAGGTTGAAGCTCAGACAAGGAAACCTGGAGGAGAACACCAAGGAGGAGGAGAACACCGTTACTAGGCCCCAACCCAAGTAGTATGGCAACTGTAGTGTTACATTTAAAAATACTTAATGAGAGCCTGAAGGTTGAAGCTCAGACAAGGAAACCTGGAGGAGAACACCAAGGAGGAGGAGAACACCGTTACTAGGCCCCAACCCAAGTAGTATAGCAACTGTAGTGTTACATTAAAAAATACTTAATGAGAGCCTGAAGGTTGAAGCTCAGACTAGGAAACCTGGAGGAGAACACCAAGGAGGAGGAGAACACCGTTACTAGGCCCCAACCCAAGTAGTATGGCAACTGTAGTGTTACATTTAAAAATTCTTAATGAGAGCCTGAAGGTTGAAGCTCAGACAAGGAAACCTGGAGGAGAACACCAAGGAGGAGGAGAACACCATTACTAGTCCCCAACCCAAGTAGTATGGCAACTGTAGTGTTACATTTAAAAATACTTAATGAGAGCCTGAAGGTTGAAACTCAGACAAGGAAACCTGGAGGAGAACACCTAGGAGGAGGAGAACACTGTTACTAGGCCCCAACCCAAGTAGTATGGCAACTGTAGTGTTACATTTACAAATACTTAATGAGAGCCTGAAGGTTGAAGCTCAGACAAGGAAACCTGGAGGAGAACACCAAGGAGGAGGAGAACACCGTTACTAGGCCACAACCCACGTGGTATGGCAACTGTAGTGTTACATTTAAAAATACTTAATGAGAGCCTGAAGGTCGAAGCTCAGACAAGGAAACTTGAAGGAGAACACCAGGAGGAGGAGAAAACCGTTACTAGGCCCCAACCCAAGTAGTATGGCAACTGTAGTGTTACATTAAAAAATACTTAATGAGAGCCTGAAGGTTGAAGCTCAGACTAGGAAACCTGGAGGAGAACACCAAGGAGGAGGAGAACACCGTTACTAGGCCCCAACCCAAGTAGTATGGCAACTGTAGTGTTACATTTAAAAATTCTTAATGAGAGCCTGAAGGTTGAAGCTCAGACAAGGAAACCTGGAGGAGAACACCAAGGAGGAGGAGAACACCGTTACTAGGCCCCAACCCAAGTAGTATGGCAACTGTAGTGTTACATTTAAAAATACTTAATGAGAGCCTGAAGGTTGAAGCTCAGACAAGGAAACCTGGAGTAGAACACCAAGGAGGAGGAGAACACCGTTACTAGGCCCCAACCCAAGTAGTATGGTAACTGTAGTATTACATTTAAAAATACTTAATGAGAGCCTGAAGGTTGAAGCTCAGACAAGGAAACCTGGAGGAGAACACCTAGGAGGAGGAGAACACTGTTACTAGGCCCCAACCCAAGTAGTATGGCAACTGTAGTGTTACATTTACAAATACTTAATGAGAGCCCGAAGGTTGAAGCTCAGACAAGGAAACCTGGAGGAGAACACCTAGGAGGAGGAGAACACCGTTACTAGGCCCCAACCCAAGTAGTATGGCAACTGTAGTGTTACATTTAAAAATACTTAATGAGAGCCTGAAGGTTGAAGCTCAGACAAGGAAACCTGGAGGAGAACACCAAGGAGGAGGAGAACACCGTTACTAGGCCCCAACCCAAGTAGTATGGCAACTGTAGTGTTACATTTAAAAATACTTAATGAGAGCCCGAAGGTTGAAGCTCAGACAAGGAAACCTGGAGGAGAACACCTAGGAGGAGGAGAACACTGTTACTAGGCCCCAACCCAAGTAGTATGGCAACTGTAGTGTTACATTTACAAATACTTAATGAGAGCCCGAAGGTTGAAGCTCAGACAAGGAAACCTGGAGGAGAACACCTAGGAGGAGGAGAACACCGTTACTAGGCCCCAACCCAACTAGTATGGCAACTGTAGTGTTACATTTAAAAATACTTAATGAGAGCCTGAAGGTTGAAGCTCAGACAAGGAAACCTGGAGGAGAACACCAAGGAGGAGGAGAACACCGTTACTAGGCCCCAACCCAAGTAGTATGGCAACTGTAGTGTTACATTTAAAAATACTTAATGAGAGCCTGAAGGTTGAAGCTCAGACAAGGAAACCTGGAGGAGAACACCAAGGAGGAGGAGAACACCGTTACTAGGCCCCAACCCAAGTAGTATGGCAACTGTAGTGTTACATTAAAAAATACTTAATGAGAGCCTGAAGGTTGAAGCTCAGACAAGGAAACCTGGAGGAGAACACCAAGGAGGAGCAGAACACCGTTACTAGGCCCCAACCCAAGTAGTATGGCAACTGTAGTGTTACATTTAAAAATACTTAATGAGAGCATGAAGGTTGAAGCTCAGACAAGGAAACCTGGAGGAGAACACCAAGGAGGAGGAGAACACTGTTACTAGGCCCCAACCCAAGTAGTATGGCAACTGTAGTGTTACATTTAAAAATACTTAATGAGAGCCTGAAGGTTGAAGCTCAGACAAGGAAACCTGGAGGAGAACACCTAGGAGTAGGAGAACACTGTTACTAGGCCCCAACCCAAGTAGTATGGCAACTGTAGTGTTACATTTACAAATACTTAATGAGAGCCCGAAGGTTGAAGCTCAGACAAGGAAACCTGGAGGAGAACACCAAGGAGGAGGAGAACACCGTTACTAGGCCCCAACCCAAGTAGTATGGCAACTGTAGTGTTACATTTAAAAATACTTAATGAGAGCCTGAAGGTTGAAGCTCAGACAAGGAAACCTGGAGGAGAACACCAATGAGGAGGAGAACACAGTTACTAGGCCCCAACCCAAGTAGTATGGCAACTGTAGTGTTACATTTAAAAATACTTAATGAGAGCCTGAAGGTTGAAGCTCAGACAAGGAAACCTGGAGGAGAACACCAAGGAGGAGGAGAACACCGTTACTAGGCCCCAACCCAAGTAGTATGGCAACTGTAGTGTTACATTAAAAAATACTTAATGAGAGCCTGAAGGTTGAAGCTCAGACAAGGAAACCTGGAGGAGAACACCAAGGAGGAGGAGAACACCGTTACTAGGCCCCAACCCAAGTAGTATGGCAACTGTAGTGTTACATTTACAAATACTTAATGAGAGCCTGAAGGTTGAAGCTCAGACAAGGAAACCTGGAGGAGAACACCAAGGAGGAGGAGAACACCGTTACTTGGCCCCAACCCAAGTAGTATGGCAACTGTAGTGTTACATTTAAAAATACTTAATGAGAGCCTGAAGGTTGAAGCTCAGACAAGGAAACCTGGAGGAGAACACCAAGGAGGAGAAAAACACCGTTACTAGGCCCCAACCCAAGTAGTATGGCAACTGTAGTGTTACATTTAAAAATACTTAATGAGAGCCTGAAGGTTGAAGCTCAGACAAGGAAACCTGGAGGAGAACACCAATACTAGGCCCCAACCCAAGTAGTATGGCAACTGTAGTGTTACATTTAAAAATACTTAAAGAGAGCCTGAAGGTTGAAGCTCAGACAAGGAAACCTGGAGGAGAACACCAAGGAGCAGGAGAACACCGTTACTAGGCCCCAACCCAAGTAGTATGGCAACTGTAGTGTTACATTAAAAAATACTTAATGAGAGCCTGAAGGTTGAAGCTCAGACAAGGAAACCTGGAGGAGAACACCAAGGAGGAGCAGAACACCGTTACTAGGCCCCAACTCAAGTAGTATGGCAACTGTAGTGTTACATTTAAAAATACTTAATGAGAGCCTGAAGGTTGAAGCTCAGACAAGGAAACCTGGAGGAGAACACCAAGGAGGAGGAGAACACTGTTACTAGGCCCCAACCCAAGTAGTATGGCAACTGTAGTGTTACATTTAAAAATACTTAATGAGAGCCTGAAGGTTGAAGCTCAGACAAGGAAACCTGGAGGAGAACACCTAGGAGGAGGAGAACACTGTTACTAGGCCCCAACCCAAGTAGTATGGCAACTGTAGTGTTACATTTACAAATACTTAATGAGAGCCCGAAGGTTGAAGTTCAGACAAGGAAACCTGGAGGAGAACACCTAGAAGGAGGAGAACACCGTTACTAGGCCCCAACCCAAGTAGTATGGCAACTGTAGTGTTACATTTAAAAATACTTAATGAGAGCCTGAAGGTTGAAGCTCAGACAAGGAAACCTGGAGGAGAACACCAATGAGGAGGAGAACACAGTTACTAGGCCCCAACCCAAGTAGTATGGCAACTGTAGTGTTACATTTAAAAATACTTAATGAGAGCCTGAAGGTTGAAGCTCAGACAAGGAAACCTGGAGGAGAACATCAAGGAGGAGGAGAACACCGTTACTAGGCCCCAACCCAAGTAGTATGGCAACTGTAGTGTTACATTAAAAAATACTTAATGAGAGCCTGAAGGTTGAAGCTCAGACAAGGAAACCTGGAGGAGAGCACCAAGGAGGAGGAGAACACCGTTACTAGGCCCCAACCCAAGTAGTATGGCAACTGTAGTGTTACATTTAAAAATTCTTAATGAGAGCCTGAAGGTTGAAGCTCAGACAAGGAAAACTGGAGGAGAACACCAAGGAGGAGGAGAACACCGTTACTAGGCCCCAACCCAAGTAGTATGGCAACTGTAGTGTTACATTTAAAAATACTTAATGAAAGCCTGAAGGTTGAAGCTCAGACAAGGAAACCTGGAGGAGAATACCAAGGAGGAGGAGAACACCGTTACTAGGCCCCAACCCAAGTAGTATGGCAACAGTAGTGTTACAATTAAAAATACTTAATGAGAGCCTGAAGGTTGAAGCTCAGACAAGGAAACCTGGAGGAGAACACCAAGGAGCAGGAGAACACCGTTACTAGGCCCCAACCCAAGTAGTATGGCAACTGTAGTGTTACATTTAAAAATACTTAATGAGAGCCTGAAGGTTGAAGCGCAGACAAGGAAACCTGGAGGAGAACACCTAGGAGGAGGAGAACACTGTTACTAGGCCCCAACCCAAGTAGTATGGCAACTGTAGTGTTACATTTACAAATACTTAATGAGAGCCCGAAGGTTGAAGCTCAGACAAGGAAACCTGGAGGAGAACACCTAGGAGGAGGAGAACACCGTTACTAGGCCCCAACCCAAGTAGTATGGCAACTGTAGTGTTACATTTAAAAATACTTAATGAGAGCCTGAAGGTTGAAGCTCAGACAAGGAAACCTGGAGGAGAACACCAATGAGGAGGAGAACACAGTTACTAGGCCCCAACCCAAGTAGTATGGCAACTGTAGTGTTACATTTAAAAATACTTAATGAGAGCCTGAAGGTTGAAGCTCAGACAAGGAAACCTGGAGGAGAACACCAAGGAGGAGGAGAACACCGTTACTAGGCCCCAACCCAAGTAGTATGGCAACTGTAGTGTTACATTTAAAAATACTTAATGAGAGCCTGAAGGTTGAAGCTCAGACAAGGAAACCTGGAGGAGAGCACCAAGGAGGAGGAGAACACCGTTACTAGGCCCCAACCCAAGTAGTATGGCAACTGTAGTGTTACATTTAAAAATTCTTAATGAGAGCCTGAAGGTTGAAGCTCAGACAAGGAAAACTGGAGGAGAACACCAAGGAGGAGGAGAACACCGTTACTAGGCCCCAACCCAAGTAGTATGGCAACTGTAGTGTTACATTTAAAAATACTTAATGGAAGCCTGAAGGTTGAAGCTCAGACAAGGAAACCTGGAGGAGAATACCAAGGAGGAGGAGAACACCGTTACTAGGCCCCAACCCAAGTAGTATGGCAACAGTAGTGTTACAATTAAAAATACTTAATGAGAGCCTGAAGGTTGAAGCTCAGACAAGGAAACCTGGAGGAGAACACCAAGGAGGAGGAGAACACCGTTACTAGGCCCCAACCCAAGTAGTATGGCAACTGTAGTGTTACATTTAAAAATACTTAATGAGAGCCTGAAGGTTGAAGCTCAGACAAGGAAACCTGGAGGAGAACACCAAGGAGGAGGAGAACACCGTTACAAGGCCCCAACCCAAGTAGTATGGCAACTGTAGTGTTACATTTAAAAATACTTAAAGATAGCCTGAAGGTTGAAGCTCAGACAAGTAAACCTGGAGGAGAACACCAAGGAGGAGGAGAACACCGTTACTAGGCCCCAACCCAAGTAGTATGGCAACTGTAGTGTTACATTTAAAAATACTTAATGAGAGCCTGAAGGTTGAAGGTCAGACAAGGAAACCTGGAGGAGAACACCAAGGAGGAGGAGAACACCAAGGAGGAGGAGAACACCGTTACTAGGCCCCAACCCAAGTAGTATGGCAACTGTAGCGTTACATTTAAAAATACTTAATGAGAGCCTGAAGGTTTAAGCTCAGACAAGGAAACCTGGAGGAGAACACCAAAGAGGAGGAGAACACAGTTACTAGGCCCCAACCCAAGTAGTATGGCAACTGTAGTGTTACATTTAAAAATACTTAATGAGAGCCTGAAGGTTGAAGCTCAGACAAGGAAACCTGGAGGAGAACACCAAGGAGGAGGAGAACACCGTTACTAGGCCCCAACCCAAGTAGTATGGCAACTGTAGTGTTACATTTACAAATACTTAATGAGAGCCCGAAGGTTGAAGCTCAGACAAGGAAACCTGGAGGAGAACACCAAGGAGGAGGAGAACACCGTTACTAGGCCCCAACCCAAGTAGTATGGCAACTGTAGTGTTACATTTAAAAATACTTAATGAGAGCCTGAAGGTTGAAGCTCAGACAACGAAAGCTGGAGGAGAACACCAATGAGGAGGAGAACACCGTTACTAGGCCCCAACCCAAGTAGTATGGCAACTGTAGTGTTACATTTAAAAATACTTAATGAGAGCCTGAAGGTTGAAGCTCAGACAAGGAAACCTGGAGGAGAACACCAAGGAGGAGGAGAACACCGTTACTAGGCCCCAACCCAAGTAGTATGGCAACTTTCGTGTTACATTAAAAAATACTTAATGAGAGCCTGAAGGTTGAAGCTCAGACAAGGAAACCTGGAGAAGAACACCAAGGAGGAGGAGAACACCGTTACTAGGCCCCAACCCAAGTAGTATGGCAACTGTAGTGTTACATTTAAAAATTCTTAATGAGAGCCTGAAGGTTGAAGCTCAGACAAGGAAACCTGGAGGAGAACACCAAGGAGGAGGAGAACACCGTTACAATGCCCCAACCCAAGTAGTATGGCAACTTTAGTGTTACATTTAAAAATACTTAATGAGAGCCTGAAGGTTGAAGCTCAGACAAAGAAACCTGGAGGAGAACACCTAGGAGGAGGAGAACACTGTTACTAGGCCCCAACCCAAGTAGTATGGCAACTGTAGTGTTACATTTACAAATACTTAATGAGAGCCCGAAGGTTGAAGCTCAGACAAGGAAACCTGGAGGAGAACACCTAGGAGGAGGAGAACACCGTTACTAGGCCCCAACCCAAGTAGTATGGCAACTGTAGTGTTACATTTAAAAATACTTAATGAGAGCCTGAAGGTTGAAGCTCAGACAAGGAAACCTGGAGGAGAACACCAAGGAGGAGGAGAACACCGTTACTTGGCCCCAACCCAAGTAGTATGGCAACTGTAGTGTTACATTTAAAAATACTTAATGAGAGCCTGAAGGTTGAAGCTCAGACAAGGAAACCTGGAGGAGAACACCAAGGAGGAGGAGAACACCGTTACTAGGCCCCAACCCAAGTAGTATGGCAACTGTAGTGTTACATTTAAAAATACTTAATGAGAGCCTGAAGGTTGAAGCTCAGACAAGGAAACCTGGAGGAGAACACCAAGGAGGAGGAGAACACCGTTACTAGGCCCCAACCCAAGTAGTATGGCAACTGTAGTGTTACATTTAAAAATACTTAAAGAGAGCCTGAAGGTTGAAGCTCAGACAAGGAAACCTGGAGGAGAACACCAAAGAGGAGGAGAACACAGTTACTAGGCCCCAACCCAAGTAGTATGGCAACTGTAGTGTTACATTTAAAAATACTTAATGAGAGCCTGAAGGTTGAAGCTCAGACAAGGAAACCTGGAGGAGAACACCAAGGAGGAGGAGAACACCAAGGAGGAGGAGAACACCGTTACTAGGCCCCAACCCAAGTAGTATGGCAACTGTAGTGTTACATTTAAAAATACTTAAAGAGAGCCTGAAGGTTGAAGCTCAGAGAAGGAAACCTGGAGGAGAACACCAAAGAGGAGGAGAACACAGTTACTAGGCCCCAACCCAAGTAGTATGGCAACTGTAGTGTTACATTTAAAAATACTTAATGAGAGCCTGAAGGTTGAAGCTCAGACAAGGAAACCTGGAGGTGAGCACCAAGGAGGAGGAGAAAACCGTTACTGGGCCCCAACCCAAGTAGTATGGCAACTGTAGTGTTACATATAAAAATACTTAATGAGAGCCTGAAGGTTGAAGCTCAGACAAGGAAACCTGGAGGAGAACACCAAGGAGGAGGAGAACACCGTTACTAGGCCCCAACCCAAGTAGTATGGCAACTGTAGTGTTACATTTAAAAATACTTAATGAGAGCCTGAAGGTTGAAGCTCAGACAAGGAAACCTGGAGGAGAACACCAAGGAGGAGGAGAACACCGTTACTAGGCCCCAACCCAAGTAGTATGGCAACTGTAGTGTTACATTTAAAAATACTTAATGAGAGCCTGAAGGTTGAAGCTCAGACAAGGAAACCTGGAGGAGAACACCAAGGAGGAGGAGAACACCGTTACTAGGCCCCAACCCAAGTAGTATGGCAACTGTAGTGTTACATTTAAAAATACTTAATGAGAGCCTGAAGGTTGAAGCTCAGACAAGGAAACCTGGAGGAGAACACCAAGGAGGAGGAGAACACCATTACTAGGCCCCAACCCAAGTAGTATGGCAACTGTAGTGTTACATTTACAAATACTTAATGAGAGCCTGAAGGTTGAAGCTCAGACAAGGAAACCTGGAGGAGAACACCGAGGAGGAGGAGAACACCGTTACTAGGCCCCAACCCAAGTAGTATGGCAACTGCAGTGTTACATTAAAAAATACTTAATGAGAGCCCGAAGGTTGAAGCTCAGACAAGGAAACCTGGAGGAGAACACCTAGGAGGAGGAGAACACTGTTACTAGGCCCCAACCCAAGTAGTATGGCAACTGTAGTGTTACATTTACAAATACTTAATGAGAGCCCGAAGGTTGAAGCTCAGACAAGGAAACCTGGAGGAGAACACCTAGGAGGAGGAGAACACCGTTACTAGGCCCCAACCCAAGTAGTATGGCAACTGTAGTGTTACATTTAAAAATACTTAATGAGAGCCTGAAGGTTGAAGCTCAGACAAGGAAACCTGGAGGAGAACACCAAGGAGGAGGAGAACACCGTTACTAGGCCCCAACCCAAGTAGTATGGCAACTGTAGTGTTACATTTAAAAATACTTAATGAGAGCCTGAAGGTTGAAGCTCAGACAAGGAAACCTGGAGGAGAACACCAAGGAGGAGGAGAACACCGTTACTAGGCCCCAATCCAAGTAGTATGGCAACTGTAGTGTTACATTAAAAAATACTTAATGAGAGCCTGAAGGTTGAAGCTCAGACAAGGAAACCTGGAGGAGAACACCTAGGAGGAGGAGAACACCGTTACTAGGCCCCAACCCAAGTAGTATGGCAACTGTATTGTTACATTTACAAATACTTAATGAGAGCCCGAAGGTTGAAGCTCAGACAAGGAAACCTGGAGGAGAACACCTAGGAGGAGGAGAACACCGTTACTAGGCCCCAACCCAAGTAGTATGGCAACTGTAGTGTTACATTTAAAAATACTTAATGAGAGCCTGAAGGTTGAAGCTCAGACAAGGAAACCTGGAGGAGAACACCAAGGAGGAGGAGAACACCGTTACTAGGCCCCAACCCAAGTAGTATGGCAACTGTAGTGTTACATTAAAAAATACTTAATGAGAGCCTGAAGGTTGAAGCTCAGACAAGGAAACCTGGAGGAGAACACCAAGGAGGAGCAGAACACCGTTACTAGGCCCCAACCCAAGTAGTATGGCAACTGTAGTGTTACATTTAAAAATACTTAATGAGAGCATGAAGGTTGAAGCTCAGACAAGGAAACCTGGAGGAGAACACCAAGGAGGAGGAGAACACTGTTACTAGGCCCCAACCCAAGTAGTATGGCAACTGTAGTGTTACATTTAAAAATACTTAATGAGAGCCTGAAGGTTGAAGCTCAGACAAGGAAACCTGGAGGAGAACACCTAGGAGTAGGAGAACACTGTTACTAGGCCCCAACCCAAGTAGTATGGCAACTGTAGTGTTACATTTACAAATACTTAATGAGAGCCCGAAGGTTGAAGCTCAGACAAGGAAACCTGGAGGAGAACACCAAGGAGGAGGAGAACACCGTTACTAGGCCCCAACCCAAGTAGTATGGCAACTGTAGTGTTACATTTAAAAATACTTAATGAGAGCCTGAAGGTTGAAGCTCAGACAAGGAAACCTGGAGGAGAACACCAATGAGGAGGAGAACACAGTTACTAGGCCCCAACCCAAGTAGTATGGCAACTGTAGTGTTACATTTAAAAATACTTAATGAGAGCCTGAAGGTTGAAGCTCAGACAAGGAAACCTGGAGGAGAACACCAAGGAGGAGGAGAACACCGTTACTAGGCCCCAACCCAAGTAGTATGGCAACTGTAGTGTTACATTAAAAAATACTTAATGAGAGCCTGAAGGTTGAAGCTCAGACAAGGAAACCTGGAGGAGAACACCAAGGAGGAGGAGAACACCGTTACTAGGCCCCAACCCAAGTAGTATGGCAACTGTAGTGTTACATTTACAAATACTTAATGAGAGCCTGAAGGTTGAAGCTCAGACAAGGAAACCTGGAGGAGAACACCAAGGAGGAGGAGAACACCGTTACTTGGCCCCAACCCAAGTAGTATGGCAACTGTAGTGTTACATTTAAAAATACTTAATGAGAGCCTGAAGGTTGAAGCTCAGACAAGGAAACCTGGAGGAGAACACCAAGGAGGAGAAAAACACCGTTACTAGGCCCCAACCCAAGTAGTATGGCAACTGTAGTGTTACATTTAAAAATACTTAATGAGAGCCTGAAGGTTGAAGCTCAGACAAGGAAACCTGGAGGAGAACACCAATACTAGGCCCCAACCCAAGTAGTATGGCAACTGTAGTGTTACATTTAAAAATACTTAAAGAGAGCCTGAAGGTTGAAGCTCAGACAAGGAAACCTGGAGGAGAACACCAAGGAGCAGGAGAACACCGTTACTAGGCCCCAACCCAAGTAGTATGGCAACTGTAGTGTTACATTAAAAAATACTTAATGAGAGCCTGAAGGTTGAAGCTCAGACAAGGAAACCTGGAGGAGAACACCAAGGAGGAGCAGAACACCGTTACTAGGCCCCAACTCAAGTAGTATGGCAACTGTAGTGTTACATTTAAAAATACTTAATGAGAGCCTGAAGGTTGAAGCTCAGACAAGGAAACCTGGAGGAGAACACCAAGGAGGAGGAGAACACTGTTACTAGGCCCCAACCCAAGTAGTATGGCAACTGTAGTGTTACATTTAAAAATACTTAATGAGAGCCTGAAGGTTGAAGCTCAGACAAGGAAACCTGGAGGAGAACACCTAGGAGGAGGAGAACACTGTTACTAGGCCCCAACCCAAGTAGTATGGCAACTGTAGTGTTACATTTACAAATACTTAATGAGAGCCCGAAGGTTGAAGTTCAGACAAGGAAACCTGGAGGAGAACACCTAGGAGGAGGAGAACACCGTTACTAGGCCCCAACCCAAGTAGTATGGCAACTGTAGTGTTACATTTAAAAATACTTAATGAGAGCCTGAAGGTTGAAGCTCAGACAAGGAAACCTGGAGGAGAACACCAATGAGGAGGAGAACACAGTTACTAGGCCCCAACCCAAGTAGTATGGCAACTGTAGTGTTACATTTAAAAATACTTAATGAGAGCCTGAAGGTTGAAGCTCAGACAAGGAAACCTGGAGGAGAACATCAAGGAGGAGGAGAACACCGTTACTAGGCCCCAACCCAAGTAGTATGGCAACTGTAGTGTTACATTAAAAAATACTTAATGAGAGCCTGAAGGTTGAAGCTCAGACAAGGAAACCTGGAGGAGAGCACCAAGGAGGAGGAGAACACCGTTACTAGGCCCCAACCCAAGTAGTATGGCAACTGTAGTGTTACATTTAAAAATTCTTAATGAGAGCCTGAAGGTTGAAGCTCAGACAAGGAAAACTGGAGGAGAACACCAAGGAGGAGGAGAACACCGTTACTAGGCCCCAACCCAAGTAGTATGGCAACTGTAGTGTTACATTTAAAAATACTTAATGAAAGCCTGAAGGTTGAAGCTCAGACAAGGAAACCTGGAGGAGAATACCAAGGAGGAGGAGAACACCGTTACTAGGCCCCAACCCAAGTAGTATGGCAACAGTAGTGTTACAATTAAAAATACTTAATGAGAGCCTGAAGGTTGAAGCTCAGACAAGGAAACCTGGAGGAGAACACCAAGGAGCAGGAGAACACCGTTACTAGGCCCCAACCCAAGTAGTATGGCAACTGTAGTGTTACATTTAAAAATACTTAATGAGAGCCTGAAGGTTGAAGCGCAGACAAGGAAACCTGGAGGAGAACACCTAGGAGGAGGAGAACACTGTTACTAGGCCCCAACCCAAGTAGTATGGCAACTGTAGTGTTACATTTACAAATACTTAATGAGAGCCCGAAGGTTGAAGCTCAGACAAGGAAACCTGGAGGAGAACACCTAGGAGGAGGAGAACACCGTTACTAGGCCCCAACCCAAGTAGTATGGCAACTGTAGTGTTACATTTAAAAATACTTAATGAGAGCCTGAAGGTTGAAGCTCAGACAAGGAAACCTGGAGGAGAACACCAATGAGGAGGAGAACACAGTTACTAGGCCCCAACCCAAGTAGTATGGCAACTGTAGTGTTACATTTAAAAATACTTAATGAGAGCCTGAAGGTTGAAGCTCAGACAAGGAAACCTGGAGGAGAACACCAAGGAGGAGGAGAACACCGTTACTAGGCCCCAACCCAAGTAGTATGGCAACTGTAGTGTTACATTTAAAAATACTTAATGAGAGCCTGAAGGTTGAAGCTCAGACAAGGAAACCTGGAGGAGAGCACCAAGGAGGAGGAGAACACCGTTACTAGGCCCCAACCCAAGTAGTATGGCAACTGTAGTGTTACATTTAAAAATTCTTAATGAGAGCCTGAAGGTTGAAGCTCAGACAAGGAAAACTGGAGGAGAACACCAAGGAGGAGGAGAACACCGTTACTAGGCCCCAACCCAAGTAGTATGGCAACTGTAGTGTTACATTTAAAAATACTTAATGGAAGCCTGAAGGTTGAAGCTCAGACAAGGAAACCTGGAGGAGAATACCAAGGAGGAGGAGAACACCGTTACTAGGCCCCAACCCAAGTAGTATGGCAACAGTAGTGTTACAATTAAAAATACTTAATGAGAGCCTGAAGGTTGAAGCTCAGACAAGGAAACCTGGAGGAGAACACCAAGGAGGAGGAGAACACCGTTACTAGGCCCCAACCCAAGTAGTATGGCAACTGTAGTGTTACATTTAAAAATACTTAATGAGAGCCTGAAGGTTGAAGCTCAGACAAGGAAACCTGGAGGAGAACACCAAGGAGGAGGAGAACACCATTACAAGGCCCCAACCCAAGTAGTATGGCAACTGTAGTGTTACATTTAAAAATACTTAAAGATAGCCTGAAGGTTGAAGCTCAGACAAGTAAACCTGGAGGAGAACACCAAGGAGGAGGAGAACACCGTTACTAGGCCCCAACCCAAGTAGTATGGCAACTGTAGTGTTACATTTAAAAATACTTAATGAGAGCCTGAAGGTTGAAGGTCAGACAAGGAAACCTGGAGGAGAACACCAAGGAGGAGGAGAACACCAAGGAGGAGGAGAACACCGTTACTAGGCCCCAACCCAAGTAGTATGGCAACTGTAGCGTTACATTTAAAAATACTTAATGAGAGCCTGAAGGTTTAAGCTCAGACAAGGAAACCTGGAGGAGAACACCAAAGAGGAGGAGAACACAGTTACTAGGCCCCAACCCAAGTAGTATGGCAACTGTAGTGTTACATTTAAAAATACTTAATGAGAGCCTGAAGGTTGAAGCTCAGACAAGGAAACCTGGAGGAGAACACCAAGGAGGAGGAGAACACCGTTACTAGGCCCCAACCCAAGTAGTATGGCAACTGTAGTGTTACATTTACAAATACTTAATGAGAGCCCGAAGGTTGAAGCTCAGACAAGGAAACCTGGAGGAGAACACCAAGGAGGAGGAGAACACCGTTACTAGGCCCCAACCCAAGTAGTATGGCAACTGTAGTGTTACATTTAAAAATACTTAATGAGAGCCTGAAGGTTGAAGCTCAGACAACGAAAGCTGGAGGAGAACACCAATGAGGAGGAGAACACCGTTACTAGGCCCCAACCCAAGTAGTATGGCAACTGTAGTGTTACATTTAAAAATACTTAATGAGAGCCTGAAGGTTGAAGCTCAGACAAGGAAACCTGGAGGAGAACACCAAGGAGGAGGAGAACACCGTTACTAGGCCCCAACCCAAGTAGTATGGCAACTTTCGTGTTACATTAAAAAATACTTAATGAGAGCCTGAAGGTTGAAGCTCAGACAAGGAAACCTGGAGAAGAACACCAAGGAGGAGGAGAACACCGTTACTAGGCCCCAACCCAAGTAGTATGGCAACTGTAGTGTTACATTTAAAAATTCTTAATGAGAGCCTGAAGGTTGAAGCTCAGACAAGGAAACCTGGAGGAGAACACCAAGGAGGAGGAGAACACCGTTACAATGCCCCAACCCAAGTAGTATGGCAACTTTAGTGTTACATTTAAAAATACTTAATGAGAGCCTGAAGGTTGAAGCTCAGACAAAGAAACCTGGAGGAGAACACCTAGGAGGAGGAGAACACTGTTACTAGGCCCCAACCCAAGTAGTATGGCAACTGTAGTGTTACATTTACAATTACTTAATGAGAGCCCGAAGGTTGAAGCTCAGACAAGGAAACCTGGAGGAGAACACCTAGGAGAAGGAGAACACCGTTACTAGGCCCCAACCCAAGTAGTATGGCAACTGTAGTGTTACATTTAAAAATACTTAATGAGAGCCTGAAGGTTGAAGCTCAGACAAGGAAACCTGGAGGAGAACACCAAGGAGGAGGAGAACACCGTTACTTGGCCCCAACCCAAGTAGTATGGCAACTGTAGTGTTACATTTAAAAATACTTAATGAGAGCCTGAAGGTTGAAGCTCAGACAAGGAAACCTGGAGGAGAACACCAAGGAGGAGGAGAACACCGTTACTAGGCCCCAACCCAAGTAGTATGGCAACTGTAGTGTTACATTTAAAAATACTTAATGAGAGCCTGAAGGTTGAAGCTCAGACAAGGAAACCTGGAGGAGAACACCAAGGAGGAGGAGAACACCGTTACTAGGCCCCAACCCAAGTAGTATGGCAACTGTAGTGTTACATTTAAAAATACTTAAAGAGAGCCTGAAGGTTGAAGCTCAGACAAGGAAACCTGGAGGAGAACACCAAAGAGGAGGAGAACACAGTTACTAGGCCCCAACCCAAGTAGTATGGCAACTGTAGTGTTACATTTAAAAATACTTAATGAGAGCCTGAAGGTTGAAGCTCAGACAAGGAAACCTGGAGGAGAACACCAAGGAGGAGGAGAACACCAAGGAGGAGGAGAACACCGTTACTAGGCCCCAACCCAAGTAGTATGGCAACTGTAGTGTTACATTTAAAAATACTTAAAGAGAGCCTGAAGGTTGAAGCTCAGAGAAGGAAACCTGGAGGAGAACACCAAAGAGGAGGAGAACACAGTTACTAGGCCCCAACCCAAGTAGTATGGCAACTGTAGTGTTACATTTAAAAATACTTAATGAGAGCCTGAAGGTTGAAGCTCAGACAAGGAAACCTGGAGGTGAGCACCAAGGAGGAGGAGAAAACCGTTACTGGGCCCCAACCCAAGTAGTATGGCAACTGTAGTGTTACATATAAAAATACTTAATGAGAGCCTGAAGGTTGAAGCTCAGACAAGGAAACCTGGAGGAGAACACCAAGGAGGAGGAGAACACCGTTACTAGGCCCCAACCCAAGTAGTATGGCAACTGTAGTGTTACATTTAAAAATACTTAATGAGAGCCTGAAGGTTGAAGCTCAGACAAGGAAACCTGGAGGAGAACACCAAGGAGGAGGAGAACACCGTTACTAGGCCCCAACCCAAGTAGTATGGCAACTGTAGTGTTACATTTAAAAATACTTAATGAGAGCCTGAAGGTTGAAGCTCAGACAAGGAAACCTGGAGGAGAACACCAAGGAGGAGGAGAACACCGTTACTAGGCCCCAACCCAAGTAGTATGGCAACTGTAGTGTTACATTTAAAAATACTTAATGAGAGCCTGAAGGTTGAAGCTCAGACAAGGAAACCTGGAGGAGAACACCAAGGAGGAGGAGAACACCATTACTAGGCCCCAACCCAAGTAGTATGGCAACTGTAGTGTTACATTTACAAATACTTAATGAGAGCCTGAAGGTTGAAGCTCAGACAAGGAAACCTGGAGGAGAACACCGAGGAGGAGGAGAACACCGTTACTAGGCCCCAACCCAAGTAGTATGGCAACTGCAGTGTTACATTAAAAAATACTTAATGAGAGCCCGAAGGTTGAAGCTCAGACAAGGAAACCTGGAGGAGAACACCTAGGAGGAGGAGAACACTGTTACTAGGCCCCAACCCAAGTAGTATGGCAACTGTAGTGTTACATTTACAAATACTTAATGAGAGCCCGAAGGTTGAAGCTCAGACAAGGAAACCTGGAGGAGAACACCTAGGAGGAGGAGAACACCGTTACTAGGCCCCAACCCAAGTAGTATGGCAACTGTAGTGTTACATTTAAAAATACTTAATGAGAGCCTGAAGGTTGAAGCTCAGACAAGGAAACCTGGAGGAGAACACCAAGGAGGAGGAGAACACCGTTACTAGGCCCCAACCCAAGTAGTATGGCAACTGTAGTGTTACATTTAAAAATACTTAATGAGAGCCTGAAGGTTGAAGCTCAGACAAGGAAACCTGGAGGAGAACACCAAGGAGGAGGAGAACACCGTTACTAGGCCCCAATCCAAGTAGTATGGCAACTGTAGTGTTACATTAAAAAATACTTAATGAGAGCCTGAAGGTTGAAGCTCAGACAAGGAAACCTGGAGGAGAACACCTAGGAGGAGGAGAACACCGTTACTAGGCCCCAACCCAAGTAGTATGGCAACTGTATTGTTACATTTACAAATACTTAATGAGAGCCCGAAGGTTGAAGCTCAGACAAGGAAACCTGGAGGAGAACACCTAGGAGGAGGAGAACACCGTTACTAGGCCCCAACCCAAGTAGTATGGCAACTGTAGTGTTACATTTAAAAATACTTAATGAGAGCCTGAAGGTTGAAGCTCAGACAAGGAAACCTGGAGGAGAACACCAAGGAGGAGGAGAACACCGTTACTAGGCCCCAACCCAAGTAGTATGGCAACTGTAGTGTTACATTTAAAAATACTTAATGAGAGCCTGAAGGTTGAAGCTCAGACAAGGAAACCTGGAGGAGAACACCAAGGAGGAGGAGAACACCGTTACTAGGCCCCAACCCAAGTAGTATGGCAACTGTAGTGTTACATTAAAAAATACTTAATGAGAGCCTGAAGGTTGAAGCTCAGACTTGGAAACCTGGAAGAGAACACCAAGGAGGAGGAGATCACCGTTACTAGGCCCCAACCCAAGTAGTATGGCAACTGTAGTGTTACATTTAAAAATTCTTAATGAGAGCCTGAAGGTTGAAGCTCAGACAAGGAAACCTGGAGGAGAACACCAAGGAGGAGGAGAACACCATTACTAGGCCCCAACCCAAGTAGTATGGCAACTGTAGTGTTACATTTAAAAATACTTAATGAGAGCCTGAAGGTTGAAACTCAGACAAGGAAACCTGGAGGAGAATACCAAGGAGGAGGAGAACACCGTTACTAGGCCTCAACCCAAGTAGTATGGCAACTGTAGTGTTACATTTAAAAATACTTAATGAGAGCCTGAAGGTTGAAGCTCAGACAAGGAAACTTGAAGGACAACACCAAGGAGGAGGAGAACACCGTTAATAGGCCCCAACCCAAGTAGTATGGCAACTGTAGTGTTACATTAAAAAATACTTAATGAGAGTCTGAAGGTTGAAGCTCAGACTAGGAAACCTGGAGGAGAACACCAAGGAGGAGGAGAACACCGTTACTAGGCCCCAACCCAAGTAGTATGGCAACTGTAGTGTTAAATTTAAAAATTCTTAATGAGAGCCTGAAGGTTGAAGCTCAGACAAGGAAACCTGGAGGAGAACACCAAGGAGGAGGAGAACACCGTTACTAGGCCCCAACCCAAGTAGTATGGCAACTGTAGTGTTACATTTAAAAATACTTAATGAGAGCCTGAAGGTTGAAGCTCAGACAAGGAAACCTGGAGGAGAACACCTAGGAGGAGGAGAACAATGTTACTAGGCCCCAACCCAAGTAGTATGGCAACTGTAGTGTTACATTTACAAATACTTAATAAGAGCCCGAAGGTTGAAGCTCAGACAAGGAAACCTGGAGGAGAACACCAAGGAGGAGGAGAACACCGTTACTAGGCCCCAACCCAAGTAGTATGGCAACTGTAGTGTTACATTTAAAAATACTTAATGAGAGCCTAAAGGTTGAAGCTCAGACAAGGAAACCTGGAGGAGAATACCAAGGAGGAGGAGAACACCGTTACTAGGCCCTAACCCAAGTAGTATGGCAACAGTAGTGTTACATTTAAAAATACTTAATGAGAGCCTGAAGGTTGAAGCTCAGACAAGGAAACCTGGAGTAGAACACCAAGGAGGAGGAGAACACCGTTACTAGGCCCCAACCCAAGTAGTATGGCAACTGTAGTATTACATTTAAAAATACTTAATGAGAGCCTGAAGGTTGAAGCTCAGACAAGGAAACCTGGAGGAGAACACCTAGGAGGAGGAGAACACTGTTACTAGGCCCCAACCCAAGTAGTATGGCAACTGTAGTGTTACATTTACAAATACTTAATGAGAGCCCGAAGGTTGAAGCTCAGACAAGGAAACCTGGAGGAGAACACCTAGGAGGAGGAGAACACCGTTACTAGGCCCCAACCCAAGTAGTATGGCAACTGTAGTGTTACATTTAAAAATACTTAATGAGAGCCTGAAGGTTGAAGCTCAGACAAGGAAACCTGGAGGAGAACACCAAGGAGGAGGAGAACACCGTTACTAGGCCCCAACCCAAGTAGTATGGCAACTGTAGTGTTACATTTAAAAATACTTAATGAGAGCCCGAAGGTTGAAGCTCAGACAAGGAAACCTGGAGGAGAACACCAAGGAGGAGGAGAACACCGTTACTAGGCCCCAACCCAAGTAGTATGGCAACTGTAGTGTTACATTTAAAAATACTTAATGAGAGCCTGAAGGTTGAAGCTCAGACAAGGAAACCTGGAGGAGAACACCAAGGAGGAGGAGAACACCATTACTAGGCCCCAACCCAAGTAGTATGGCAACTGTAGTGTTACATTTACAAATACTTAATGAGAGCCTGAAGGTTGAAGCTCAGACAAGGAAACCTGGAGGAGAACACCAAGGAGGAGGAGAACACTGTTACTAGGCCCCAACCCAAGTAGTATGGCAACTGTAGTGTTACATTTACAAATACTTAATGAGAGCCTGAAGGTTGAAGCTCAGACAAGGAAACCTGGAGGAGAACACCAAGGAGGAGGAGAACACCGTTACTAGGCCCCAACCCAAGTAGTATGGCAACTGTAGTGTTACATTAAAAAATACTTAATGAGAGCCTGAAGGTTGAAGCTCAGACAAGGAAACCTGGAGGAGAACACCAAGGAGGAGGAGAACACCGTTACTAGGCCCCAAACCAAGTAGTATGGCAACTGTAGTGTTACATTTAAAAATTCTTAATGAGAGCCTGAAGGTTGAAGCTCAGACAAGGAAACCTGGAGGAGAACACCAAGGAGGAGGAGAACACCGTTACTAGGCCCCAACCCAAGTAGTATGGCAACTGTAGTGTTACATTTAAAAATACTTAATGAGAGCCTGAAGGTTGAAGCTCAGACAAGGAAACCAGGAGGAGAATACCAAGGAGGAGGAGAACACCGTTACTAGGCCCCAACCCAAGTAGTATGGCAACAGTAGTGTTACATTTAAAAATACTTAATGAGAGCCTGAAGGTTGAAGCTCAGACAAGGAAACCTGGAGGAGAACACCAAGGAGGAGGAGAAAACCATTACTAGGCCCCAACCCAAGTAGTATGGCAACTGTAGTGTTACATTTAAAAATACTTAATGAGAGCCTGAAGGTTGAAGCTCAGACAAAGAAACCTGGAGGAGAACACCTAGGAGGAGGAGAACACTGTTACTAGGCCCCAACCCAAGTAGTATGGCAACTGTAGTGTTACATTTACAAATACTTAATGAGAGCCCGAAGGTTGAAGCTCAGACAAGGAAACCTGGAGGAGAACACCTAGGAGGAGGAGAACACCGTTACTAGGCCCCAACCCAAGTAGTATGGAAACTGTAGTGTTACATTTAAAAATACTTAATGAGAGCCTGAAGGTTGAAGCTCAGACAAGGAAACCTGGAGGAGAACACCAAGGAGAAGGAGAACACCGTTACTAGGCCCCAACCCAAGTAGTATGGCAACTGTAGTGTTACATTTAAAAATACTTAATGAGAGCCTGAAGGTTGAAGCTCAGACAAGGAAACCTGGAGGAGAACACCAAGGAGGAGGAGAACACCGTTACTTGGCCTCAACCCAAGTAGTATGGCAACTGTAGTGTTACATTTAAAAATACTTAATGAGAGCCTGAAGGTTGAAGCTCAGACAAGGAAACCTGGAGGAGAACACCAAGGAGGAGGAGAACACCGTTACTAGGCCCCAACCCAAGTAGTATGGCAACTGTAGTGTTACATTTAAAAATACTTAATGAGAGCCTGAAGGTTGAAGCTCAGACAAGGAAACCTGGAGGAGAACACCTAGGAGGAGGAGAACACCGTTACTAGGCCCCAACCCAAGTAGTATGGCAACTGTAGTGTTACATTTAAAAATACTTAATGAGAGCTTGAAGGTTGAAGCTCAGACAAGGAAACCTGGAGGAGAACACCTAGGAGGAGGAGAACACTGTTACTAGGCCCCAACCCAAGTAGTATGGCAACTGTAGTGTTACATTTACAAATACTTAATGAGAGCCCGAAGGTTGAAGCTCAGACAAGGAAACTTGGAGGAGAACACCTAGGAGGAGGAGAACACCGTTACTAGGCCCAAACCCAAGTAGTATGGCAACTGTAGTGTTACATTTAAAAATACTTAATGAGAGCCTGAAGGTTGAAGCTCAGACAAGGAAACCTGGAGGAGAACACCAAGGAGGAGGAGAACACCGTTACTAGGCCCCAACCCAAGTAGTATGGCAACTGTAGTGTTACATTTAAAAATACTTAATGAGAGCCTGAAGGTTGAAGCTCAGACAAGGAAACCTGGAGGAGAACACCAAGGAGGAGGAGAACACCGTTACTAGGCCCCAACCCAAGTAGTATGGCAACTGTAGTGTTACATTTAAAAATACTTAATGAGAGCCTGAAGGTTGAAGCTCAGACAAGGAAACCTGGAGGAGAACACCAAGTAGAAGGAGAACACCGTTACTAGGCCCCAACCCAAGTAGTATGGCAACTGTAGTGTTACATTTAAAAATACTTAATGAGAGCCTGAAGGTTGAAGCTCAGACAAGGAAACCTGGAGGAGAACACCAAGGAGGAGGAGAACACCGTTACTGGGCCCCAACCCAAGTAGTATGGCAACTGTAGTGTTACATATAAAAATACTTAATGAGAGCCTGAAGGTTGAAGCTCAGACAAGGAAACCTGGAGGAGAACACCAAGGAGGAGGAGAACACCGTTACTAGGCCCCAACCCAAGTAGTATGGCAACTGTAGTGTTACATTTAAAAATACTTAATGAGAGCCTGAAGGTTGAAGCTCAGACAAGGAAACCTGGAGGAGAACAACAAGGAGGAGGAGAACACCGTTACTAGGCCCCAACCCAAGTAGTATGGCAACTGTAGTGTTACATTTAAAAATACTTAATGAGAGCCTGAAGGTTGAAGCTCAGACAAGGAAACCTGGAGGAGAACACCTAGGAGGAGGAGAACACTGTTACTAGGCCCCAACCCAAGTAGTATGGCAACTGTAGTGTTACATTTACAAATACTTAATGAGAGCCCGAAGGTTGAAGATCAGACAAGGAAACCTGGAGGAGAACACCAAGGAGGAGGAGAACACCATTACTAGGCCCCAACCCAAGTAGTATGGCAACTGTAGTGTTACATTTAAAAATACTTAATGAGAGCCTGAAGGTTGAAGCTCAGACAAGGAAACCTGGAGGAGAACACCAAGGAGGAGAAGAACACCGTTACTAGGCCCCAACCCAAGTAGTATGGCAACTGTAGTGTTACATTTAAAAATTCTTAATGAGAGCCTGAAGGTTGAAGCTCAGACAAGGAAACCTGGAGGAGAACACCAAGGAGGAGGAGAACACCGTTACTAGGCCCCAACCCAAGTAGTATGGCAACTGTAGTGTTACATTTAAAAATACTTAATGAGAGCCTGAAGGTTGAAGCTCAGACAAGGAAACCTGGAGGAGAACACCTAGGAGGAGGAGAACACCGTTACTAGGCCCCAACCCAAGTAGTATGGCAACTGTAGTGTTACATTTACAAATACTTAATGAGAGCCCGAAGGCTGAAGCTCAGACAAGGAAACCTGGAGGAGAACACCTAGGAGGAGGAGAACACCGTTACTAGGCCCCAAACCAAGTAGTATGGCAACTGTAGTGTTACATTTAAAAATACTTAATGAGAGCCTGAAGGTTGAAGCTCAGACAAGGAAACCTGGAGGAGAACACCAAGGAGGAGGAGAACACCGTTACTAGGCCCCAACCCAAGTAGTATGGCAACTGTAGTGTTACATTTAAAAATACTTAATGAGAGCCTGAAGGTTGAAGCTCAGACAAGGAAACCTGGAGGAGAACACCAAGGAGGAGGAGAACACCGTTAATAGGCCCCAACCCAAGTAGTATGGCAACTGTAGTGTTACATTTAAAAATACTTAATGAGAGCCTGAAGGTTGAAGCTCAGACAAGGAAACCTGGAGGAGAACAACAAGGAGGAGGAGAACACCGTTACTAGGCCCCAACCCAAGTAGTATGGCAACTGTAGTATTACATTTAAAAATACTTAATGAGAGCCTGAAGGTTGAAGCTCAGACAAGGAAACCTGGAGGAGAACACCTAGGAGGAGGAGAACACTGTTACTAGGCCCCAACCCAAGTAGTATGGCAACTGTAGTGTTACATTTACAAATACTTAATGAGAGCCCGAAGGTTGAAGCTCAGACAAGGAAACCTGGAGGAGAACACCAAGGAGGAGGAGAACACCGTTACTAGGCCCCAACCCAAGTAGTATGGCAACTGTAGTGTTACATTTAAAAATACTTAATGAGAGCCTGAAGGTTGAAGCTCAGACAAGGAAACCTGGAGGAGAACACCAAGGAGGAGAAGAACACCGTTACTAGGCCCCAACCCAAGTAGTATGGCAACTGTAGTGTTACATTTAAAAATTCTTAATGAGAGCCTGAAGGTTGAAGCTCAGACAAGGAAACCTGGAGGAGAACACCAAGGAGGAGGAGAACACCGTTACTAGGCCCCAACCCAAGTAGTATGGCAACTGTAGTGTTACATTTAAAAATACTTAATGAGAGCCTGAAGGTTGAAGCTCAGACAAGGAAACCTGGAGGAGAACACCTAGGAGGAGGAGAACACTGTTACTAGGCCCCAACCCAAGTAGTATGGCAACTGTAGTGTTACATTTACAAATACTTAATGAGAGCCCAAAGGCTGAAGCTCAGACAAGGAAACCTGGAGGAGAACACCTAGGAGGAGGAGAACACCGTTACTAGGCCCCAAACCAAGTAGTATGGCAACTGTAGTGTTACATTTAAAAATACTTAATGAGAGCCTGAAGGTTGAAGCTCAGACAAGGAAACCTGGAGGAGAACACCTAGGAGGAGGAGAACACCGTTACTAGGCCCCAACCCAAGTAGTATGGCAACTGTAGTGTTACATTTAAAAATACTTAATGAGAGCCTGAAGGTTGAAGCTCAGACAAGGAAACCTGGAGGAGAACACCAAGGAGGAGGAGAACACCGTTACTAGGCCCCAACCCAAGTAGTATGGCAACTGTAGTGTTACATTTAAAAATACTTAATGAGAGCCTGAAGGTTGAAGCTCAGACAAGGAAACCTGGAGGAGAACACCTAGGAGGAGGAGAACACTGTTACTAGGCCCCAACCCAAGTAGTATGGCAACTGTAGTGTTACATTTAAAAATACTTAATGAGAGCCTGAAGGTTGAAGCTCAGACAAGGAAACCTGGAGGAGAACACCAAGGAGAAGGAGAACACGGTTACTAGGCCCCAACCCAAGTAGTATGGCAACTGTAGTGTTACATTTAAAAATACTTAATGAGAGCCTGAAGGTTGAAGCTCAGACAAGGAAACCTGGAGGAGAACACCAAGGAGGAGGAGAACACCGTTACTGGGCCCCAACCCAAGTAGTATGGCAACTGTAGTGTTACATATAAAAAATACTTAATGAGAGCCTGAAGGTTGAAGCTCAGACAAGGAAACCTGGAGGAGAACACCAAGGAGGAGGAGAACACCGTTACTAGGCCCCAACCCAAGTAGTATGGCAACTGTAGTGTTACATTTAAAAATACTTAAGGAGAGCCTGAAGGTTGAAGCTCAGACAAGGAAACCTGGAGGAGAACACCAAGGAGGAGGAGAACACCGTTACTAGGCCCCAACCCAAGTAGTATGGCAACTGTAGTGCTACATTTAAAAATACTTAATGAGAGCCTGAAGGTTGAAGCTCAGACAAGGAAACCTGGAGGAGAACACCAAGGAGGAGGAGAACACCGTTAATAGGCCCCAACCCAAGTAGTATGGCAACTGTAGTGTTACATTTAAAAATGCTTAATGAGAGCCTGAAGGTTGAAGCTCAGACAAGGAAACCTGGAGAACACCAAGGAGGAGGAGAACACCGTTACTAGGCCCCAACCCAAGTAGTATGGCAACTGTAGTGTTACATTTAAAAATACTTAATGAGAGCCTGAAGGTTGAAGGTCAGACAAGGAAACCTGGAGGAGAACACCAAGGAGGAGGAGAACACCAAGGAGGAGGAGAACACCGTTACTAGGCCCCAACCCAAGTAGTATGGCAACTGTAGCGTTACATTTAAAAATACTTAATGAGAGCCTGAAGGTTTAAGCTCAGACAAGGAAACCTGGAGGAGAACACCAAAGAGGAGGAGAACACAGTTACTAGGCCCCAACCCAAGTAGTATGGCAACTGTAGTGTTACATTTAAAAATACTTAATGAGAGCCTGAAGGTTGAAGCTCAGACAAGGAAACCTGGAGGAGAACACCAAGGAGGAGGAGAACACCGTTACTAGGCCCCAACCCAAGTAGTATGGCAACTGTAGTGTTACATTTACAAATACTTAATGAGAGCCCGAAGGTTGAAGCTCAGACAAGGAAACCTGGAGGAGAACACCAAGGAGGAGGAGAACACCGTTACTAGGCCCCAACCCAAGTAGTATGGCAACTGTAGTGTTACATTTAAAAATACTTAATGAGAGCCTGAAGGTTGAAGCTCAGACAACGAAAGCTGGAGGAGAACACCAATGAGGAGGAGAACACCGTTACTAGGCCCCAACCCAAGTAGTATGGCAACTGTAGTGTTACATTTAAAAATACTTAATGAGAGCCTGAAGGTTGAAGCTCAGACAAGGAAACCTGGAGGAGAACACCAAGGAGGAGGAGAACACCGTTACTAGGCCCCAACCCAAGTAGTATGGCAACTTTCGTGTTACATTAAAAAATACTTAATGAGAGCCTGAAGGTTGAAGCTCAGACAAGGAAACCTGGAGAAGAACACCAAGGAGGAGGAGAACACCGTTACTAGGCCCCAACCCAAGTAGTATGGCAACTGTAGTGTTACATTTAAAAATACTTAATGAGAGCCTGAAGGTTGAAGCTCAGACAAAGAAACCTGGAGGAGAACACCTAGGAGGAGGAGAACACTGTTACTAGGCCCCAACCCAAGTAGTATGGCAACTGTAGTGTTACATTTACAAATACTTAATGAGAGCCCGAAGGTTGAAGCTCAGACAAGGAAACCTGGAGGAGAACACCTAGGAGGAGGAGAACACCGTTACTAGGCCCCAACCCAAGTAGTATGGCAACTGTAGTGTTACATTTAAAAATACTTAATGAGAGCCTGAAGGTTGAAGCTCAGACAAGGAAACCTGGAGGAGAACACCAAGGAGGAGGAGAACACCGTTACTTGGCCCCAACCCAAGTAGTATGGCAACTGTAGTGTTACATTTAAAAATACTTAATGAGAGCCTGAAGGTTGAAGCTCAGACAAGGAAACCTGGAGGAGAACACCAAGGAGGAGGAGAACACCGTTACTAGGCCCCAACCCAAGTAGTATGGCAACTGTAGTGTTACATTTAAAAATACTTAATGAGAGCCTGAAGGTTGAAGCTCAGACAAGGAAACCTGGAGGAGAACACCAAGGAGGAGGAGAACACCGTTACTAGGCCCCAACCCAAGTAGTATGGCAACTGTAGTGTTACATTTAAAAATACTTAAAGAGAGCCTGAAGGTTGAAGCTCAGACAAGGAAACCTGGAGGAGAACACCAAAGAGGAGGAGAACACAGTTACTAGGCCCCAACCCAAGTAGTATGGCAACTGTAGTGTTACATTTAAAAATACTTAATGAGAGCCTGAAGGTTGAAGCTCAGACAAGGAAACCTGGAGGAGAACACCAAGGAGGAGGAGAACACCAAGGAGGAGGAGAACACCGTTACTAGGCCCCAACCCAAGTAGTATGGCAACTGTAGTGTTACATTTAAAAATACTTAAAGAGAGCCTGAAGGTTGAAGCTCAGAGAAGGAAACCTGGAGGAGAACACCAAAGAGGAGGAGAACACAGTTACTAGGCCCCAACCCAAGTAGTATGGCAACTGTAGTGTTACATTTAAAAATACTTAATGAGAGCCTGAAGGTTGAAGCTCAGACAAGGAAACCTGGAGGTGAGCACCAAGGAGGAGGAGAAAACCGTTACTGGGCCCCAACCCAAGTAGTATGGCAACTGTAGTGTTACATATAAAAATACTTAATGAGAGCCTGAAGGTTGAAGCTCAGACAAGGAAACCTGGAGGAGAACACCAAGGAGGAGGAGAACACCGTTACTAGGCCCCAACCCAAGTAGTATGGCAACTGTAGTGTTACATTTAAAAATACTTAATGAGAGCCTGAAGGTTGAAGCTCAGACAAGGAAACCTGGAGGAGAACACCAAGGAGGAGGAGAACACCGTTACTAGGCCCCAACCCAAGTAGTATGGCAACTGTAGTGTTACATTTAAAAATACTTAATGAGAGCCTGAAGGTTGAAGCTCAGACAAGGAAACCTGGAGGAGAACACCAAGGAGGAGGAGAACACCGTTACTAGGCCCCAACCCAAGTAGTATGGCAACTGTAGTGTTACATTTAAAAATACTTAATGAGAGCCTGAAGGTTGAAGCTCAGACAAGGAAACCTGGAGGAGAACACCAAGGAGGAGGAGAACACCATTACTAGGCCCCAACCCAAGTAGTATGGCAACTGTAGTGTTACATTTACAAATACTTAATGAGAGCCTGAAGGTTGAAGCTCAGACAAGGAAACCTGGAGGAGAACACCGAGGAGGAGGAGAACACCGTTACTAGGCCCCAACCCAAGTAGTATGGCAACTGCAGTGTTACATTAAAAAATACTTAATGAGAGCCCGAAGGTTGAAGCTCAGACAAGGAAACCTGGAGGAGAACACCTAGGAGGAGGAGAACACTGTTACTAGGCCCCAACCCAAGTAGTATGGCAACTGTAGTGTTACATTTACAAATACTTAATGAGAGCCCGAAGGTTGAAGCTCAGACAAGGAAACCTGGAGGAGAACACCTAGGAGGAGGAGAACACCGTTACTAGGCCCCAACCCAAGTAGTATGGCAACTGTAGTGTTACATTTAAAAATACTTAATGAGAGCCTGAAGGTTGAAGCTCAGACAAGGAAACCTGGAGGAGAACACCAAGGAGGAGGAGAACACCGTTACTAGGCCCCAACCCAAGTAGTATGGCAACTGTAGTGTTACATTTAAAAATACTTAATGAGAGCCTGAAGGTTGAAGCTCAGACAAGGAAACCTGGAGGAGAACACCAAGGAGGAGGAGAACACCGTTACTAGGCCCCAATCCAAGTAGTATGGCAACTGTAGTGTTACATTAAAAAATACTTAATGAGAGCCTGAAGGTTGAAGCTCAGACAAGGAAACCTGGAGGAGAACACCTAGGAGGAGGAGAACACCGTTACTAGGCCCCAACCCAAGTAGTATGGCAACTGTATTGTTACATTTACAAATACTTAATGAGAGCCCGAAGGTTGAAGCTCAGACAAGGAAACCTGGAGGAGAACACCTAGGAGGAGGAGAACACCGTTACTAGGCCCCAACCCAAGTAGTATGGCAACTGTAGTGTTACATTTAAAAATACTTAATGAGAGCCTGAAGGTTGAAGCTCAGACAAGGAAACCTGGAGGAGAACACCAAGGAGGAGGAGAACACCGTTACTAGGCCCCAACCCAAGTAGTATGGCAACTGTAGTGTTACATTAAAAAATACTTAATGAGAGCCTGAAGGTTGAAGCTCAGACAAGGAAACCTGGAGGAGAACACCAAGGAGGAGCAGAACACCGTTACTAGGCCCCAACCCAAGTAGTATGGCAACTGTAGTGTTACATTTAAAAATACTTAATGAGAGCATGAAGGTTGAAGCTCAGACAAGGAAACCTGGAGGAGAACACCAAGGAGGAGGAGAACACTGTTACTAGGCCCCAACCCAAGTAGTATGGCAACTGTAGTGTTACATTTAAAAATACTTAATGAGAGCCTGAAGGTTGAAGCTCAGACAAGGAAACCTGGAGGAGAACACCTAGGAGTAGGAGAACACTGTTACTAGGCCCCAACCCAAGTAGTATGGCAACTGTAGTGTTACATTTACAAATACTTAATGAGAGCCCGAAGGTTGAAGCTCAGACAAGGAAACCTGGAGGAGAACACCAAGGAGGAGGAGAACACCGTTACTAGGCCCCAACCCAAGTAGTATGGCAACTGTAGTGTTACATTTAAAAATACTTAATGAGAGCCTGAAGGTTGAAGCTCAGACAAGGAAACCTGGAGGAGAACACCAATGAGGAGGAGAACACAGTTACTAGGCCCCAACCCAAGTAGTATGGCAACTGTAGTGTTACATTTAAAAATACTTAATGAGAGCCTGAAGGTTGAAGCTCAGACAAGGAAACCTGGAGGAGAACACCAAGGAGGAGGAGAACACCGTTACTAGGCCCCAACCCAAGTAGTATGGCAACTGTAGTGTTACATTAAAAAATACTTAATGAGAGCCTGAAGGTTGAAGCTCAGACAAGGAAACCTGGAGGAGAACACCAAGGAGGAGGAGAACACCGTTACTAGGCCCCAACCCAAGTAGTATGGCAACTGTAGTGTTACATTTACAAATACTTAATGAGAGCCTGAAGGTTGAAGCTCAGACAAGGAAACCTGGAGGAGAACACCAAGGAGGAGGAGAACACCGTTACTTGGCCCCAACCCAAGTAGTATGGCAACTGTAGTGTTACATTTAAAAATACTTAATGAGAGCCTGAAGGTTGAAGCTCAGACAAGGAAACCTGGAGGAGAACACCAAGGAGGAGAAAAACACCGTTACTAGGCCCCAACCCAAGTAGTATGGCAACTGTAGTGTTACATTTAAAAATACTTAATGAGAGCCTGAAGGTTGAAGCTCAGACAAGGAAACCTGGAGGAGAACACCAATACTAGGCCCCAACCCAAGTAGTATGGCAACTGTAGTGTTACATTTAAAAATACTTAAAGAGAGCCTGAAGGTTGAAGCTCAGACAAGGAAACCTGGAGGAGAACACCAAGGAGCAGGAGAACACCGTTACTAGGCCCCAACCCAAGTAGTATGGCAACTGTAGTGTTACATTAAAAAATACTTAATGAGAGCCTGAAGGTTGAAGCTCAGACAAGGAAACCTGGAGGAGAACACCAAGGAGGAGCAGAACACCGTTACTAGGCCCCAACTCAAGTAGTATGGCAACTGTAGTGTTACATTTAAAAATACTTAATGAGAGCCTGAAGGTTGAAGCTCAGACAAGGAAACCTGGAGGAGAACACCAAGGAGGAGGAGAACACTGTTACTAGGCCCCAACCCAAGTAGTATGGCAACTGTAGTGTTACATTTAAAAATACTTAATGAGAGCCTGAAGGTTGAAGCTCAGACAAGGAAACCTGGAGGAGAACACCTAGGAGGAGGAGAACACTGTTACTAGGCCCCAACCCAAGTAGTATGGCAACTGTAGTGTTACATTTACAAATACTTAATGAGAGCCCGAAGGTTGAAGTTCAGACAAGGAAACCTGGAGGAGAACACCTAGGAGGAGGAGAACACCGTTACTAGGCCCCAACCCAAGTAGTATGGCAACTGTAGTGTTACATTTAAAAATACTTAATGAGAGCCTGAAGGTTGAAGCTCAGACAAGGAAACCTGGAGGAGAACACCAATGAGGAGGAGAACACAGTTACTAGGCCCCAACCCAAGTAGTATGGCAACTGTAGTGTTACATTTAAAAATACTTAATGAGAGCCTGAAGGTTGAAGCTCAGACAAGGAAACCTGGAGGAGAACATCAAGGAGGAGGAGAACACCGTTACTAGGCCCCAACCCAAGTAGTATGGCAACTGTAGTGTTACATTAAAAAATACTTAATGAGAGCCTGAAGGTTGAAGCTCAGACAAGGAAACCTGGAGGAGAGCACCAAGGAGGAGGAGAACACCGTTACTAGGCCCCAACCCAAGTAGTATGGCAACTGTAGTGTTACATTTAAAAATTCTTAATGAGAGCCTGAAGGTTGAAGCTCAGACAAGGAAAACTGGAGGAGAACACCAAGGAGGAGGAGAACACCGTTACTAGGCCCCAACCCAAGTAGTATGGCAACTGTAGTGTTACATTTAAAAATACTTAATGAAAGCCTGAAGGTTGAAGCTCAGACAAGGAAACCTGGAGGAGAATACCAAGGAGGAGGAGAACACCGTTACTAGGCCCCAACCCAAGTAGTATGGCAACAGTAGTGTTACAATTAAAAATACTTAATGAGAGCCTGAAGGTTGAAGCTCAGACAAGGAAACCTGGAGGAGAACACCAAGGAGCAGGAGAACACCGTTACTAGGCCCCAACCCAAGTAGTATGGCAACTGTAGTGTTACATTTAAAAATACTTAATGAGAGCCTGAAGGTTGAAGCGCAGACAAGGAAACCTGGAGGAGAACACCTAGGAGGAGGAGAACACTGTTACTAGGCCCCAACCCAAGTAGTATGGCAACTGTAGTGTTACATTTACAAATACTTAATGAGAGCCCGAAGGTTGAAGCTCAGACAAGGAAACCTGGAGGAGAACACCTAGGAGGAGGAGAACACCGTTACTAGGCCCCAACCCAAGTAGTATGGCAACTGTAGTGTTACATTTAAAAATACTTAATGAGAGCCTGAAGGTTGAAGCTCAGACAAGGAAACCTGGAGGAGAACACCAATGAGGAGGAGAACACAGTTACTAGGCCCCAACCCAAGTAGTATGGCAACTGTAGTGTTACATTTAAAAATACTTAATGAGAGCCTGAAGGTTGAAGCTCAGACAAGGAAACCTGGAGGAGAACACCAAGGAGGAGGAGAACACCGTTACTAGGCCCCAACCCAAGTAGTATGGCAACTGTAGTGTTACATTTAAAAATACTTAATGAGAGCCTGAAGGTTGAAGCTCAGACAAGGAAACCTGGAGGAGAGCACCAAGGAGGAGGAGAACACCGTTACTAGGCCCCAACCCAAGTAGTATGGCAACTGTAGTGTTACATTTAAAAATTCTTAATGAGAGCCTGAAGGTTGAAGCTCAGACAAGGAAAACTGGAGGAGAACACCAAGGAGGAGGAGAACACCGTTACTAGGCCCCAACCCAAGTAGTATGGCAACTGTAGTGTTACATTTAAAAATACTTAATGGAAGCCTGAAGGTTGAAGCTCAGACAAGGAAACCTGGAGGAGAATACCAAGGAGGAGGAGAACACCGTTACTAGGCCCCAACCCAAGTAGTATGGCAACAGTAGTGTTACAATTAAAAATACTTAATGAGAGCCTGAAGGTTGAAGCTCAGACAAGGAAACCTGGAGGAGAACACCAAGGAGGAGGAGAACACCGTTACTAGGCCCCAACCCAAGTAGTATGGCAACTGTAGTGTTACATTTAAAAATACTTAATGAGAGCCTGAAGGTTGAAGCTCAGACAAGGAAACCTGGAGGAGAACACCAAGGAGGAGGAGAACACCATTACAAGGCCCCAACCCAAGTAGTATGGCAACTGTAGTGTTACATTTAAAAATACTTAAAGATAGCCTGAAGGTTGAAGCTCAGACAAGTAAACCTGGAGGAGAACACCAAGGAGGAGGAGAACACCGTTACTAGGCCCCAACCCAAGTAGTATGGCAACTGTAGTGTTACATTTAAAAATACTTAATGAGAGCCTGAAGGTTGAAGGTCAGACAAGGAAACCTGGAGGAGAACACCAAGGAGGAGGAGAACACCAAGGAGGAGGAGAACACCGTTACTAGGCCCCAACCCAAGTAGTATGGCAACTGTAGCGTTACATTTAAAAATACTTAATGAGAGCCTGAAGGTTTAAGCTCAGACAAGGAAACCTGGAGGAGAACACCAAAGAGGAGGAGAACACAGTTACTAGGCCCCAACCCAAGTAGTATGGCAACTGTAGTGTTACATTTAAAAATACTTAATGAGAGCCTGAAGGTTGAAGCTCAGACAAGGAAACCTGGAGGAGAACACCAAGGAGGAGGAGAACACCGTTACTAGGCCCCAACCCAAGTAGTATGGCAACTGTAGTGTTACATTTACAAATACTTAATGAGAGCCCGAAGGTTGAAGCTCAGACAAGGAAACCTGGAGGAGAACACCAAGGAGGAGGAGAACACCGTTACTAGGCCCCAACCCAAGTAGTATGGCAACTGTAGTGTTACATTTAAAAATACTTAATGAGAGCCTGAAGGTTGAAGCTCAGACAACGAAAGCTGGAGGAGAACACCAATGAGGAGGAGAACACCGTTACTAGGCCCCAACCCAAGTAGTATGGCAACTGTAGTGTTACATTTAAAAATACTTAATGAGAGCCTGAAGGTTGAAGCTCAGACAAGGAAACCTGGAGGAGAACACCAAGGAGGAGGAGAACACCGTTACTAGGCCCCAACCCAAGTAGTATGGCAACTTTCGTGTTACATTAAAAAATACTTAATGAGAGCCTGAAGGTTGAAGCTCAGACAAGGAAACCTGGAGAAGAACACCAAGGAGGAGGAGAACACCGTTACTAGGCCCCAACCCAAGTAGTATGGCAACTGTAGTGTTACATTTAAAAATTCTTAATGAGAGCCTGAAGGTTGAAGCTCAGACAAGGAAACCTGGAGGAGAACACCAAGGAGGAGGAGAACACCGTTACAATGCCCCAACCCAAGTAGTATGGCAACTTTAGTGTTACATTTAAAAATACTTAATGAGAGCCTGAAGGTTGAAGCTCAGACAAAGAAACCTGGAGGAGAACACCTAGGAGGAGGAGAACACTGTTACTAGGCCCCAACCCAAGTAGTATGGCAACTGTAGTGTTACATTTACAATTACTTAATGAGAGCCCGAAGGTTGAAGCTCAGACAAGGAAACCTGGAGGAGAACACCTAGGAGGAGGAGAACACCGTTACTAGGCCCCAACCCAAGTAGTATGGCAACTGTAGTGTTACATTTAAAAATACTTAATGAGAGCCTGAAGGTTGAAGCTCAGACAAGGAAACCTGGAGGAGAACACCAAGGAGGAGGAGAACACCGTTACTTGGCCCCAACCCAAGTAGTATGGCAACTGTAGTGTTACATTTAAAAATACTTAATGAGAGCCTGAAGGTTGAAGCTCAGACAAGGAAACCTGGAGGAGAACACCAAGGAGGAGGAGAACACCGTTACTAGGCCCCAACCCAAGTAGTATGGCAACTGTAGTGTTACATTTAAAAATACTTAATGAGAGCCTGAAGGTTGAAGCTCAGACAAGGAAACCTGGAGGAGAACACCAAGGAGGAGGAGAACACCGTTACTAGGCCCCAACCCAAGTAGTATGGCAACTGTAGTGTTACATTTAAAAATACTTAAAGAGAGCCTGAAGGTTGAAGCTCAGACAAGGAAACCTGGAGGAGAACACCAAAGAGGAGGAGAACACAGTTACTAGGCCCCAACCCAAGTAGTATGGCAACTGTAGTGTTACATTTAAAAATACTTAATGAGAGCCTGAAGGTTGAAGCTCAGACAAGGAAACCTGGAGGAGAACACCAAGGAGGAGGAGAACACCAAGGAGGAGGAGAACACCGTTACTAGGCCCCAACCCAAGTAGTATGGCAACTGTAGTGTTACATTTAAAAATACTTAAAGAGAGCCTGAAGGTTGAAGCTCAGAGAAGGAAACCTGGAGGAGAACACCAAAGAGGAGGAGAACACAGTTACTAGGCCCCAACCCAAGTAGTATGGCAACTGTAGTGTTACATTTAAAAATACTTAATGAGAGCCTGAAGGTTGAAGCTCAGACAAGGAAACCTGGAGGTGAGCACCAAGGAGGAGGAGAAAACCGTTACTGGGCCCCAACCCAAGTAGTATGGCAACTGTAGTGTTACATATAAAAATACTTAATGAGAGCCTGAAGGTTGAAGCTCAGACAAGGAAACCTGGAGGAGAACACCAAGGAGGAGGAGAACACCGTTACTAGGCCCCAACCCAAGTAGTATGGCAACTGTAGTGTTACATT
Organism: Ranitomeya variabilis; assembly: GCF_051348905.1. NCBI lineage: Eukaryota > Metazoa > Chordata > Amphibia > Anura > Dendrobatidae > Ranitomeya > Ranitomeya variabilis. The sequence goes on from NC_135238.1 coordinate 113,656,988, forward strand.
TAAAAATACTTAATGAGAGCCTGAAGGTTGAAGCTCAGACAAGGAAACCTGGAGGAGAACACCAAGGAGGAGGAGAACACCGTTACTAGGCCCCAACCCAAGTAGTATGGCAACTGTAGTGTTACATTTAAAAATACTTAATGAGAGCCTGAAGGTTGAAGCTCAGACAAGGAAACCTGGAGGAGAACACCAAGGAGGAGGAGAACACCGTTACTAGGCCCCAACCCAAGTAGTATGGCAACTGTAGTGTTACATTTAAAAATACTTAATGAGAGCCTGAAGGTTGAAGCTCAGACAAGGAAACCTGGAGGAGAACACCAAGGAGGAGGAGAACACCATTACTAGGCCCCAACCCAAGTAGTATGGCAACTGTAGTGTTACATTTACAAATACTTAATGAGAGCCTGAAGGTTGAAGCTCAGACAAGGAAACCTGGAGGAGAACACCGAGGAGGAGGAGAACACCGTTACTAGGCCCCAACCCAAGTAGTATGGCAACTGCAGTGTTACATTAAAAAATACTTAATGAGAGCCCGAAGGTTGAAGCTCAGACAAGGAAACCTGGAGGAGAACACCTAGGAGGAGGAGAACACTGTTACTAGGCCCCAACCCAAGTAGTATGGCAACTGTAGTGTTACATTTACAAATACTTAATGAGAGCCCGAAGGTTGAAGCTCAGACAAGGAAACCTGGAGGAGAACACCTAGGAGGAGGAGAACACCGTTACTAGGCCCCAACCCAAGTAGTATGGCAACTGTAGTGTTACATTTAAAAATACTTAATGAGAGCCTGAAGGTTGAAGCTCAGACAAGGAAACCTGGAGGAGAACACCAAGGAGGAGGAGAACACCGTTACTAGGCCCCAACCCAAGTAGTATGGCAACTGTAGTGTTACATTTAAAAATACTTAATGAGAGCCTGAAGGTTGAAGCTCAGACAAGGAAACCTGGAGGAGAACACCAAGGAGGAGGAGAACACCGTTACTAGGCCCCAATCCAAGTAGTATGGCAACTGTAGTGTTACATTAAAAAATACTTAATGAGAGCCTGAAGGTTGAAGCTCAGACAAGGAAACCTGGAGGAGAACACCTAGGAGGAGGAGAACACCGTTACTAGGCCCCAACCCAAGTAGTATGGCAACTGTATTGTTACATTTACAAATACTTAATGAGAGCCCGAAGGTTGAAGCTCAGACAAGGAAACCTGGAGGAGAACACCTAGGAGGAGGAGAACACCGTTACTAGGCCCCAACCCAAGTAGTATGGCAACTGTAGTGTTACATTTAAAAATACTTAATGAGAGCCTGAAGGTTGAAGCTCAGACAAGGAAACCTGGAGGAGAACACCAAGGAGGAGGAGAACACCGTTACTAGGCCCCAACCCAAGTAGTATGGCAACTGTAGTGTTACATTTAAAAATACTTAATGAGAGCCTGAAGGTTGAAGCTCAGACAAGGAAACCTGGAGGAGAACACCAAGGAGGAGGAGAACACCGTTACTAGGCCCCAACCCAAGTAGTATGGCAACTGTAGTGTTACATTAAAAAATACTTAATGAGAGCCTGAAGGTTGAAGCTCAGACTTGGAAACCTGGAAGAGAACACCAAGGAGGAGGAGATCACCGTTACTAGGCCCCAACCCAAGTAGTATGGCAACTGTAGTGTTACATTTAAAAATTCTTAATGAGAGCCTGAAGGTTGAAGCTCAGACAAGGAAACCTGGAGGAGAACACCAAGGAGGAGGAGAACACCATTACTAGGCCCCAACCCAAGTAGTATGGCAACTGTAGTGTTACATTTAAAAATACTTAATGAGAGCCTGAAGGTTGAAACTCAGACAAGGAAACCTGGAGGAGAATACCAAGGAGGAGGAGAACACCGTTACTAGGCCCCAACCCAAGTAGTATGGCAACTGTAGTGTTACATTTAAAAATACTTAATGAGAGCCTGAAGGTTGAAGCTCAGACAAGGAAACTTGAAGGACAACACCAAGGAGGAGGAGAACACCGTTAATAGGCCCCAACCCAAGTAGTATGGCAACTGTAGTGTTACATTAAAAAATACTTAATGAGAGTCTGAAGGTTGAAGCTCAGACTAGGAAACCTGGAGGAGAACACCAAGGAGGAGGAGAACACCGTTACTAGGCCCCAACCCAAGTAGTATGGCAACTGTAGTGTTAAATTTAAAAATTCTTAATGAGAGCCTGAAGGTTGAAGCTCAGACAAGGAAACCTGGAGGAGAACACCAAGGAGGAGGAGAACACCGTTACTAGGCCCCAACCCAAGTAGTATGGCAACTGTAGTGTTACATTTAAAAATACTTAATGAGAGCCTGAAGGTTGAAGCTCAGACAAGGAAACCTGGAGGAGAACACCTAGGAGGAGGAGAACAATGTTACTAGGCCCCAACCCAAGTAGTATGGCAACTGTAGTGTTACATTTACAAATACTTAATAAGAGCCCGAAGGTTGAAGCTCAGACAAGGAAACCTGGAGGAGAACACCAAGGAGGAGGAGAACACCGTTACTAGGCCCCAACCCAAGTAGTATGGCAACTGTAGTGTTACATTTAAAAATACTTAATGAGAGCCTAAAGGTTGAAGCTCAGACAAGGAAACCTGGAGGAGAATACCAAGGAGGAGGAGAACACCGTTACTAGGCCCTAACCCAAGTAGTATGGCAACAGTAGTGTTACATTTAAAAATACTTAATGAGAGCCTGAAGGTTGAAGCTCAGACAAGGAAACCTGGAGTAGAACACCAAGGAGGAGGAGAACACCGTTACTAGGCCCCAACCCAAGTAGTATGGCAACTGTAGTATTACATTTAAAAATACTTAATGAGAGCCTGAAGGTTGAAGCTCAGACAAGGAAACCTGGAGGAGAACACCTAGGAGGAGGAGAACACTGTTACTAGGCCCCAACCCAAGTAGTATGGCAACTGTAGTGTTACATTTACAAATACTTAATGAGAGCCCGAAGGTTGAAGCTCAGACAAGGAAACCTGGAGGAGAACACCTAGGAGGAGGAGAACACCGTTACTAGGCCCCAACCCAAGTAGTATGGCAACTGTAGTGTTACATTTAAAAATACTTAATGAGAGCCTGAAGGTTGAAGCTCAGACAAGGAAACCTGGAGGAGAACACCAAGGAGGAGGAGAACACCGTTACTAGGCCCCAACCCAAGTAGTATGGCAACTGTAGTGTTACATTTAAAAATACTTAATGAGAGCCCGAAGGTTGAAGCTCAGACAAGGAAACCTGGAGGAGAACACCAAGGAGGAGGAGAACACCGTTACTAGGCCCCAACCCAAGTAGTATGGCAACTGTAGTGTTACATTTAAAAATACTTAATGAGAGCCTGAAGGTTGAAGCTCAGACAAGGAAACCTGGAGGAGAACACCAAGGAGGAGGAGAACACCATTACTAGGCCCCAACCCAAGTAGTATGGCAACTGTAGTGTTACATTTACAAATACTTAATGAGAGCCTGAAGGTTGAAGCTCAGACAAGGAAACCTGGAGGAGAACACCAAGGAGGAGGAGAACACTGTTACTAGGCCCCAACCCAAGTAGTATGGCAACTGTAGTGTTACATTTACAAATACTTAATGAGAGCCTGAAGGTTGAAGCTCAGACAAGGAAACCTGGAGGAGAACACCAAGGAGGAGGAGAACACCGTTACTAGGCCCCAACCCAAGTAGTATGGCAACTGTAGTGTTACATTAAAAAATACTTAATGAGAGCCTGAAGGTTGAAGCTCAGACAAGGAAACCTGGAGGAGAACACCAAGGAGGAGGAGAACACCGTTACTAGGCCCCAAACCAAGTAGTATGGCAACTGTAGTGTTACATTTAAAAATTCTTAATGAGAGCCTGAAGGTTGAAGCTCAGACAAGGAAACCTGGAGGAGAACACCAAGGAGGAGGAGAACACCGTTACTAGGCCCCAACCCAAGTAGTATGGCAACTGTAGTGTTACATTTAAAAATACTTAATGAGAGCCTGAAGGTTGAAGCTCAGACAAGGAAACCAGGAGGAGAATACCAAGGAGGAGGAGAACACCGTTACTAGGCCCCAACCCAAGTAGTATGGCAACAGTAGTGTTACATTTAAAAATACTTAATGAGAGCCTGAAGGTTGAAGCTCAGACAAGGAAACCTGGAGGAGAACACCAAGGAGGAGGAGAAAACCATTACTAGGCCCCAACCCAAGTAGTATGGCAACTGTAGTGTTACATTTAAAAATACTTAATGAGAGCCTGAAGGTTGAAGCTCAGACAAAGAAACCTGGAGGAGAACACCTAGGAGGAGGAGAACACTGTTACTAGGCCCCAACCCAAGTAGTATGGCAACTGTAGTGTTACATTTACAAATACTTAATGAGAGCCCGAAGGTTGAAGCTCAGACAAGGAAACCTGGAGGAGAACACCTAGGAGGAGGAGAACACCGTTACTAGGCCCCAACCCAAGTAGTATGGAAACTGTAGTGTTACATTTAAAAATACTTAATGAGAGCCTGAAGGTTGAAGCTCAGACAAGGAAACCTGGAGGAGAACACCAAGGAGAAGGAGAACACCGTTACTAGGCCCCAACCCAAGTAGTATGGCAACTGTAGTGTTACATTTAAAAATACTTAATGAGAGCCTGAAGGTTGAAGCTCAGACAAGGAAACCTGGAGGAGAACACCAAGGAGGAGGAGAACACCGTTACTTGGCCTCAACCCAAGTAGTATGGCAACTGTAGTGTTACATTTAAAAATACTTAATGAGAGCCTGAAGGTTGAAGCTCAGACAAGGAAACCTGGAGGAGAACACCAAGGAGGAGGAGAACACCGTTACTAGGCCCCAACCCAAGTAGTATGGCAACTGTAGTGTTACATTTAAAAATACTTAATGAGAGCCTGAAGGTTGAAGCTCAGACAAGGAAACCTGGAGGAGAACACCTAGGAGGAGGAGAACACCGTTACTAGGCCCCAACCCAAGTAGTATGGCAACTGTAGTGTTACATTTAAAAATACTTAATGAGAGCTTGAAGGTTGAAGCTCAGACAAGGAAACCTGGAGGAGAACACCTAGGAGGAGGAGAACACTGTTACTAGGCCCCAACCCAAGTAGTATGGCAACTGTAGTGTTACATTTACAAATACTTAATGAGAGCCCGAAGGTTGAAGCTCAGACAAGGAAACTTGGAGGAGAACACCTAGGAGGAGGAGAACACCGTTACTAGGCCCAAACCCAAGTAGTATGGCAACTGTAGTGTTACATTTAAAAATACTTAATGAGAGCCTGAAGGTTGAAGCTCAGACAAGGAAACCTGGAGGAGAACACCAAGGAGGAGGAGAACACCGTTACTAGGCCCCAACCCAAGTAGTATGGCAACTGTAGTGTTACATTTAAAAATACTTAATGAGAGCCTGAAGGTTGAAGCTCAGACAAGGAAACCTGGAGGAGAACACCAAGGAGGAGGAGAACACCGTTACTAGGCCCCAACCCAAGTAGTATGGCAACTGTAGTGTTACATTTAAAAATACTTAATGAGAGCCTGAAGGTTGAAGCTCAGACAAGGAAACCTGGAGGAGAACACCAAGTAGAAGGAGAACACCGTTACTAGGCCCCAACCCAAGTAGTATGGCAACTGTAGTGTTACATTTAAAAATACTTAATGAGAGCCTGAAGGTTGAAGCTCAGACAAGGAAACCTGGAGGAGAACACCAAGGAGGAGGAGAACACCGTTACTGGGCCCCAACCCAAGTAGTATGGCAACTGTAGTGTTACATATAAAAATACTTAATGAGAGCCTGAAGGTTGAAGCTCAGACAAGGAAACCTGGAGGAGAACACCAAGGAGGAGGAGAACACCGTTACTAGGCCCCAACCCAAGTAGTATGGCAACTGTAGTGTTACATTTAAAAATACTTAATGAGAGCCTGAAGGTTGAAGCTCAGACAAGGAAACCTGGAGGAGAACAACAAGGAGGAGGAGAACACCGTTACTAGGCCCCAACCCAAGTAGTATGGCAACTGTAGTGTTACATTTAAAAATACTTAATGAGAGCCTGAAGGTTGAAGCTCAGACAAGGAAACCTGGAGGAGAACACCTAGGAGGAGGAGAACACTGTTACTAGGCCCCAACCCAAGTAGTATGGCAACTGTAGTGTTACATTTACAAATACTTAATGAGAGCCCGAAGGTTGAAGATCAGACAAGGAAACCTGGAGGAGAACACCAAGGAGGAGGAGAACACCATTACTAGGCCCCAACCCAAGTAGTATGGCAACTGTAGTGTTACATTTAAAAATACTTAATGAGAGCCTGAAGGTTGAAGCTCAGACAAGGAAACCTGGAGGAGAACACCAAGGAGGAGAAGAACACCGTTACTAGGCCCCAACCCAAGTAGTATGGCAACTGTAGTGTTACATTTAAAAATTCTTAATGAGAGCCTGAAGGTTGAAGCTCAGACAAGGAAACCTGGAGGAGAACACCAAGGAGGAGGAGAACACCGTTACTAGGCCCCAACCCAAGTAGTATGGCAACTGTAGTGTTACATTTAAAAATACTTAATGAGAGCCTGAAGGTTGAAGCTCAGACAAGGAAACCTGGAGGAGAACACCTAGGAGGAGGAGAACACCGTTACTAGGCCCCAACCCAAGTAGTATGGCAACTGTAGTGTTACATTTACAAATACTTAATGAGAGCCCGAAGGCTGAAGCTCAGACAAGGAAACCTGGAGGAGAACACCTAGGAGGAGGAGAACACCGTTACTAGGCCCCAAACCAAGTAGTATGGCAACTGTAGTGTTACATTTAAAAATACTTAATGAGAGCCTGAAGGTTGAAGCTCAGACAAGGAAACCTGGAGGAGAACACCAAGGAGGAGGAGAACACCGTTACTAGGCCCCAACCCAAGTAGTATGGCAACTGTAGTGTTACATTTAAAAATACTTAATGAGAGCCTGAAGGTTGAAGCTCAGACAAGGAAACCTGGAGGAGAACACCAAGGAGGAGGAGAACACCGTTAATAGGCCCCAACCCAAGTAGTATGGCAACTGTAGTGTTACATTTAAAAATACTTAATGAGAGCCTGAAGGTTGAAGCTCAGACAAGGAAACCTGGAGGAGAACAACAAGGAGGAGGAGAACACCGTTACTAGGCCCCAACCCAAGTAGTATGGCAACTGTAGTATTACATTTAAAAATACTTAATGAGAGCCTGAAGGTTGAAGCTCAGACAAGGAAACCTGGAGGAGAACACCTAGGAGGAGGAGAACACTGTTACTAGGCCCCAACCCAAGTAGTATGGCAACTGTAGTGTTACATTTACAAATACTTAATGAGAGCCCGAAGGTTGAAGCTCAGACAAGGAAACCTGGAGGAGAACACCAAGGAGGAGGAGAACACCGTTACTAGGCCCCAACCCAAGTAGTATGGCAACTGTAGTGTTACATTTAAAAATACTTAATGAGAGCCTGAAGGTTGAAGCTCAGACAAGGAAACCTGGAGGAGAACACCAAGGAGGAGAAGAACACCGTTACTAGGCCCCAACCCAAGTAGTATGGCAACTGTAGTGTTACATTTAAAAATTCTTAATGAGAGCCTGAAGGTTGAAGCTCAGACAAGGAAACCTGGAGGAGAACACCAAGGAGGAGGAGAACACCGTTACTAGGCCCCAACCCAAGTAGTATGGCAACTGTAGTGTTACATTTAAAAATACTTAATGAGAGCCTGAAGGTTGAAGCTCAGACAAGGAAACCTGGAGGAGAACACCTAGGAGGAGGAGAACACTGTTACTAGGCCCCAACCCAAGTAGTATGGCAACTGTAGTGTTACATTTACAAATACTTAATGAGAGCCCAAAGGCTGAAGCTCAGACAAGGAAACCTGGAGGAGAACACCTAGGAGGAGGAGAACACCGTTACTAGGCCCCAAACCAAGTAGTATGGCAACTGTAGTGTTACATTTAAAAATACTTAATGAGAGCCTGAAGGTTGAAGCTCAGACAAGGAAACCTGGAGGAGAACACCTAGGAGGAGGAGAACACCGTTACTAGGCCCCAACCCAAGTAGTATGGCAACTGTAGTGTTACATTTAAAAATACTTAATGAGAGCCTGAAGGTTGAAGCTCAGACAAGGAAACCTGGAGGAGAACACCAAGGAGGAGGAGAACACCGTTACTAGGCCCCAACCCAAGTAGTATGGCAACTGTAGTGTTACATTTAAAAATACTTAATGAGAGCCTGAATTTTGAAGCTCAGACAAGGAAACCTGGAGGAGAACACCTAGGAGGAGGAGAACACTGTTACTAGGCCCCAACCCAAGTAGTATGGCAACTGTAGTGTTACATTTAAAAATACTTAATGAGAGCCTGAAGGTTGAAGCTCAGACAAGGAAACCTGGAGGAGAACACCAAGGAGAAGGAGAACACGGTTACTAGGCCCCAACCCAAGTAGTATGGCAACTGTAGTGTTACATTTAAAAATACTTAATGAGAGCCTGAAGGTTGAAGCTCAGACAAGGAAACCTGGAGGAGAACACCAAGGAGGAGGAGAACACCGTTACTGGGCCCCAACCCAAGTAGTATGGCAACTGTAGTGTTACATATAAAAAATACTTAATGAGAGCCTGAAGGTTGAAGCTCAGACAAGGAAACCTGGAGGAGAACACCAAGGAGGAGGAGAACACCGTTACTAGGCCCCAACCCAAGTAGTATGGCAACTGTAGTGTTACATTTAAAAATACTTAAGGAGAGCCTGAAGGTTGAAGCTCAGACAAGGAAACCTGGAGGAGAACACCAAGGAGGAGGAGAACACCGTTACTAGGCCCCAACCCAAGTAGTATGGCAACTGTAGTGCTACATTTAAAAATACTTAATGAGAGCCTGAAGGTTGAAGCTCAGACAAGGAAACCTGGAGGAGAACACCAAGGAGGAGGAGAACACCGTTAATAGGCCCCAACCCAAGTAGTATGGCAACTGTAGTGTTACATTTAAAAATGCTTAATGAGAGCCTGAAGGTTGAAGCTCAGACAAGGAAACCTGGAGAACACCAAGGAGGAGGAGAACACCGTTACTAGGCCCCAACCCAAGTAGTATGGCAACTGTAGTGTTACGTTTAAAAATACTTAATGAGAGCCTGAAGGTTGAAGCTCAGACAAGGAAACCTGGAGGAGAACACCTAGGAGGAGGAGAACACTGTTACTAGGCCCCAACCCAAGTAGTATGGCAACTGTAGTGTTACATTTACAAATACTTAATGAGAGCCCGAAGGTTGAAGCTCAGACAAGGAAACCTGGAGGAGAACACCAAGGAGGAGGAGAACACCGTTACTAGGCCCCAACCCAAGTAGTATGGCAACTGTAGTGTTACATTTAAAAATACTTAATGAGAGCCCGAAGGTTGAAGCTCAGACAAGGAAACCTGGAGGAGAACACCAAGGAGAAGGAGAACACCGTTACTAGGCCCCAACCCAAGTAGTATGGCAACTGTAGTGTTACATTTAAAAATACTTAATGAGAGCCTGAAGGTTGAAGCTCAGACAAGGAAACCTGGAGGAGAACACCAAGGAGGAGGAGAACACCGTTACTGGGCCCCAACCCAAGTAGTATGGCAACTGTAGTGTTACATATAAAAATACTTAATGAGAGCCTGAAGGTTGAAGCTCAGACAAGGAAACCTGGAGGAGAACACCTAGGAGGAGGAGAACACTGTTACTAGGCCCCAACCCAAGTAGTATGGCAACTGTAGTGTTACATTTACAAATACTTAATGAGAGCCCAAAGGCTGAAGCTCAGACAAGGAAACCTGGAGGAGAACACCTAGGAGGAGGAGAACACCGTTACTAGGCCCCAAACCAAGTAGTATGGCAACTGTAGTGTTACATTTAAAAATACTTAATGAGAGCCTGTAGGTTGAAGCTCAGACAAGGAAACCTGGAGGAGAATACCAAGGAGGAGGAGAACACCGTTACTAGGCCCCAACCCAAGTAGTATGGCAACAGTAGTGTTACATTTAAAAATACTTAATGAGAGCCTGAAGGTTGAAGCTCAGACAAGGAAACCTGGAGGAGAACACCAAGGAGGAGGAGAACACCGTTACTATGCCCCAACCCAAGTAGTATGGCAACTGTAGTGTTACATTTAAAAATACTTAATGAGAGCCTGAAGGTTGAAGCTCAGACAAAGAAACCTGGAGGAGAACACCAAGGAGGAGGAGAACACCGTTACTGGGCCCCAACCCAAGTAGTATGGCAACTGTAGTGTTACATTTAAAAATACTTAATGAGAGCCTGAAGGTTGAAGCTCAGACAAGGAAACCTGGAGGAGAACACCTAGGAGGAGGAGAACACTGTTACTAGGCCCCAACCCAAGTAGTATGGCAACTGTAGTGTTACATTTACAAATACTTAATGAGAGCCCGAAGGTTGAAGATCAGACAAGGAAACCTGGAGGAGAACACCAAGGAGGAGGAGAACACCATTACTAGGCCCCAACCCAAGTAGTATGGCAACTGTAGTGTTACATTTAAAAATACTTAATGAGAGCCTGAAGGTTGAAGCTCAGACAAGGAAACCTGGAGGAGAACACCAAGGAGGAGAAGAACACCGTTACTAGGCCCCAACCCAAGTAGTATGGCAACTGTAGTGTTACATTTAAAAATTCTTAATGAGAGCCTGAAGGTTGAAGCTCAGACAAGGAAACCTGGAGGAGAACACCAAGGAGGAGGAGAACACCGTTACTAGGCCCCAACCCAAGTAGTATGGCAACTGTAGTGTTACATTTAAAAATACTTAATGAGAGCCTGAAGGTTGAAGCTCAGACAAGGAAACCTGGAGGAGAACACCTAGGAGGAGGAGAACACCGTTACTAGGCCCCAACCCAAGTAGTATGGCAACTGTAGTGTTACATTTACAAATACTTAATGAGAGCCCGAAGGCTGAAGCTCAGACAAGGAAACCTGGAGGAGAACACCTAGGAGGAGGAGAACACCGTTACTAGGCCCCAAACCAAGTAGTATGGCAACTGTAGTGTTACATTTAAAAATACTTAATGAGAGCCTGAAGGTTGAAGCTCAGACAAGGAAACCTGGAGGAGAACACCAAGGAGGAGGAGAACACCGTTACTAGGCCCCAACCCAAGTAGTATGGCAACTGTAGTGTTACATTTAAAAATACTTAATGAGAGCCTGAAGGTTGAAGCTCAGACAAGGAAACCTGGAGGAGAACACCAAGGAGGAGGAGAACACCGTTACTTGGCCCCAACCCAAGTAGTATGGCAACTGTAGTGTTACATTTAAAAATACTTAATGAGAGCCTGAAGGTTGAAGCTCAGACAAGGAAACCTGGAGGAGAACACCAAGGAGGAAGAGAACACCGTTACTAGGCCCCAACCCAAGTAGTATGGCAACTGTAGTGTTACATTTAAAAATACTTAATGAGAGCCTGAAGGTTGAAGCTCAGACAAGGAAACCTGGAGGAGAACACCAAGGAGGAGGAGAACACCGTTACTAGGCCCCAACCCAAGTAGTATGGCAACTGTAGTGTTACATTTAAAAATACTTAATGAGAGCCTGAAGGTTGAAGCTCAGACAAGGAAACCTGGAGGAGAACACCTAGGAGGAGGAGAACACTGTTACTAGGCCCCAACCCAAGTAGTATGGCAACTGTAGTGTTACATTTAAAAATACTTAATGAGAGCCTGAAGGTTGAAGCTCAGACAAGGAAACCTGGAGGAGAACACCTAGGAGGAGGAGAACACCGTTACTAGGCCCCAACCCAAGTAGTATGGCAACTGTAGTGTTACATTTAAAAATACTTAATGAGAGCCTGAAGGTTGAAGCTCAGACAAGGAAACCTGGAGGAGAACACCAAGGAGGAGGAGAACACCGTTACTAGGCCCCAACCCAAGTAGTATGGCAACTGTAGTGTTACATTTAAAAATACTTAATGAGAGCCTGAAGGTTGAAGCTCAGACAAGGAAACCTGGAGGAGAACACCTAGGAGGAGGAGAACACTGTTACTAGGCCCCAACCCAAGTAGTATGGCAACTGTAGTGTTACATTTAAAAATACTTAATGAGAGCCTGAAGGTTGAAGCTCAGACAAGGAAACCTGGAGGAGAACACCAAGGAGAAGGAGAACACGGTTACTAGGCCCCAACCCAAGTAGTATGGCAACTGTAGTGTTACATTTAAAAATACTTAATGAGAGCCTGAAGGTTGAAGCTCAGACAAGGAAACCTGGAGGAGAACACCAAGGAGGAGGAGAACACCGTTACTGGGCCCCAACCCAAGTAGTATGGCAACTGTAGTGTTACATATAAAAAATACTTAATGAGAGCCTGAAGGTTGAAGCTCAGACAAGGAAACCTGGAGGAGAACACCAAGGAGGAGGAGAACACCGTTACTAGGCCCCAACCCAAGTAGTATGGCAACTGTAGTGTTACATTTAAAAATACTTAAGGAGAGCCTGAAGGTTGAAGCTCAGACAAGGAAACCTGGAGGAGAACACCAAGGAGGAGGAGAACACCGTTACTAGGCCCCAACCCAAGTAGTATGGCAACTGTAGTGTTACATTTAAAAATACTTAATGAGAGCCTGAAGGTTGAAGCTCAGACAAGGAAACCTGGAGGAGAACACCAAGGAGGAGGAGAACACCGTTACTAGGCCCCAACCCAAGTAGTATGGCAACTGTAGTGTTACATTTAAAAATGCTTAATGAGAGCCTGAAGGTTGAAGCTCAGACAAGGAAACCTGGAGAACACCAAGGAGGAGGAGAACACCGTTACTAGGCCCCAACCCAAGTAGTATGGCAACTGTAGTGTTACGTTTAAAAATACTTAATGAGAGCCTGAAGGTTGAAGCTCAGACAAGGAAACCTGGAGGAGAACACCAAGGAGAAGGAGAACACCGTTACTAGGCCCCAACCCAAGTAGTATGGCAACTGTAGTGTTACATTTAAAAATACTTAATGAGAGCCTGAAGGTTGAAGCTCAGACAAGGAAACCTGGAGGAGAACACCAAGGAGGAGGAGAACACCGTTACTGGGCCCCAACCCAAGTAGTATGGCAACTGTAGTGTTACATATAAAAATACTTAATGAGAGCCTGAAGGTTGAAGCTCAGACAAGGAAACCTGGAGGAGAACACCTAGGAGGAGGAGAACACTGTTACTAGGCCCCAACCCAAGTAGTATGGCAACTGTAGTGTTACATTTACAAATACTTAATGAGAGCCCAAAGGCTGAAGCTCAGACAAGGAAACCTGGAGGAGAACACCTAGGAGGAGGAGAACACCGTTACTAGGCCCCAAACCAAGTAGTATGGCAACTGTAGTGTTACATTTAAAAATACTTAATGAGAGCCTGTAGGTTGAAGCTCAGACAAGGAAACCTGGAGGAGAATACCAAGGAGGAGGAGAACACCGTTACTAGGCCCCAACCCAAGTAGTATGGCAACAGTAGTGTTACATTTAAAAATACTTAATGAGAGCCTGAAGGTTGAAGCTCAGACAAGGAAACCTGGAGGAGAACACCAAGGAGGAGGAGAACACCGTTACTATGCCCCAACCCAAGTAGTATGGCAACTGTAGTGTTACATTTAAAAATACTTAATGAGAGCCTGAAGGTTGAAGCTCAGACAAAGAAACCTGGAGGAGAACACCAAGGAGGAGGAGAACACCGTTACTGGGCCCCAACCCAAGTAGTATGGCAACTGTAGTGTTACATTTAAAAATACTTAATGAGAGCCTGAAGGTTGAAGCTCAGACAAGGAAACCTGGAGGAGAACACCTAGGAGGAGGAGAACACTGTTACTAGGCCCCAACCCAAGTAGTATGGCAACTGTAGTGTTACATTTACAAATACTTAATGAGAGCCCGAAGGTTGAAGATCAGACAAGGAAACCTGGAGGAGAACACCAAGGAGGAGGAGAACACCATTACTAGGCCCCAACCCAAGTAGTATGGCAACTGTAGTGTTACATTTAAAAATACTTAATGAGAGCCTGAAGGTTGAAGCTCAGACAAGGAAACCTGGAGGAGAACACCAAGGAGGAGAAGAACACCGTTACTAGGCCCCAACCCAAGTAGTATGGCAACTGTAGTGTTACATTTAAAAATTCTTAATGAGAGCCTGAAGGTTGAAGCTCAGACAAGGAAACCTGGAGGAGAACACCAAGGAGGAGGAGAACACCGTTACTAGGCCCCAACCCAAGTAGTATGGCAACTGTAGTGTTACATTTAAAAATACTTAATGAGAGCCTGAAGGTTGAAGCTCAGACAAGGAAACCTGGAGGAGAACACCTAGGAGGAGGAGAACACCGTTACTAGGCCCCAACCCAAGTAGTATGGCAACTGTAGTGTTACATTTACAAATACTTAATGAGAGCCCGAAGGCTGAAGCTCAGACAAGGAAACCTGGAGGAGAACACCTAGGAGGAGGAGAACACCGTTACTAGGCCCCAAACCAAGTAGTATGGCAACTGTAGTGTTACATTTAAAAATACTTAATGAGAGCCTGAAGGTTGAAGCTCAGACAAGGAAACCTGGAGGAGAACACCAAGGAGGAGGAGAACACCGTTACTAGGCCCCAACCCAAGTAGTATGGCAACTGTAGTGTTACATTTAAAAATACTTAATGAGAGCCTGAAGGTTGAAGCTCAGACAAGGAAACCTGGAGGAGAACACCAAGGAGGAGGAGAACACCGTTACTTGGCCCCAACCCAAGTAGTATGGCAACTGTAGTGTTACATTTAAAAATACTTAATGAGAGCCTGAAGGTTGAAGCTCAGACAAGGAAACCTGGAGGAGAACACCAAGGAGGAAGAGAACACCGTTACTAGGCCCCAACCCAAGTAGTATGGCAACTGTAGTGTTACATTTAAAAATACTTAATGAGAGCCTGAAGGTTGAAGCTCAGACAAGGAAACCTGGAGGAGAACACCAAGGAGGAGGAGAACACCGTTACTAGGCCCCAACCCAAGTAGTATGGCAACTGTAGTGTTACATTTAAAAATACTTAATGAGAGCCTGAAGGTTGAAGCTCAGACAAGGAAACCTGGAGGAGAACACCTAGGAGGAGGAGAACACTGTTACTAGGCCCCAACCCAAGTAGTATGGCAACTGTAGTGTTACATTTAAAAATACTTAATGAGAGCCTGAAGGTTGAAGCTCAGACAAGGAAACCTGGAGGAGAACACCTAGGAGGAGGAGAACACCGTTACTAGGCCCCAACCCAAGTAGTATGGCAACTGTAGTGTTACATTTAAAAATACTTAATGAGAGCCTGAAGGTTGAAGCTCAGACAAGGAAACCTGGAGGAGAACACCAAGGAGGAGGAGAACACCGTTACTAGGCCCCAACCCAAGTAGTATGGCAACTGTAGTGTTACATTTAAAAATACTTAATGAGAGCCTGAAGGTTGAAGCTCAGACAAGGAAACCTGGAGGAGAACACCTAGGAGGAGGAGAACACTGTTACTAGGCCCCAACCCAAGTAGTATGGCAACTGTAGTGTTACATTTAAAAATACTTAATGAGAGCCTGAAGGTTGAAGCTCAGACAAGGAAACCTGGAGGAGAACACCAAGGAGAAGGAGAACACGGTTACTAGGCCCCAACCCAAGTAGTATGGCAACTGTAGTGTTACATTTAAAAATACTTAATGAGAGCCTGAAGGTTGAAGCTCAGACAAGGAAACCTGGAGGAGAACACCAAGGAGGAGGAGAACACCGTTACTGGGCCCCAACCCAAGTAGTATGGCAACTGTAGTGTTACATATAAAAAATACTTAATGAGAGCCTGAAGGTTGAAGCTCAGACAAGGAAACCTGGAGGAGAACACCAAGGAGGAGGAGAACACCGTTACTAGGCCCCAACCCAAGTAGTATGGCAACTGTAGTGTTACATTTAAAAATACTTAAGGAGAGCCTGAAGGTTGAAGCTCAGACAAGGAAACCTGGAGGAGAACACCAAGGAGGAGGAGAACACCGTTACTAGGCCCCAACCCAAGTAGTATGGCAACTGTAGTGTTACATTTAAAAATACTTAATGAGAGCCTGAAGGTTGAAGCTCAGACAAGGAAACCTGGAGGAGAACACCAAGGAGGAGGAGAACACCGTTACTAGGCCCCAACCCAAGTAGTATGGCAACTGTAGTGTTACATTTAAAAATGCTTAATGAGAGCCTGAAGGTTGAAGCTCAGACAAGGAAACCTGGAGAACACCAAGGAGGAGGAGAACACCGTTACTAGGCCCCAACCCAAGTAGTATGGCAACTGTAGTGTTACGTTTAAAAATACTTAATGAGAGCCTGAAGGTTGAAGCTCAGACAAGGAAACCTGGAGGAGAACACCTAGGAGGAGGAGAACACTGTTACTAGGCCCCAACCCAAGTAGTATGGCAACTGTAGTGTTACATTTACAAATACTTAATGAGAGCCCGAAGGTTGAAGCTCAGACAAGGAAACCTGGAGGAGAACACCAAGGAGGAGGAGAACACCGTTACTAGGCCCCAACCCAAGTAGTATGGCAACTTTAGTGTTACATTTAAAAATACTTAATGAGAGCCCGAAGGTTGAAGCTCAGACAAGGAAACCTGGAGGAGAACACCAAGGAGAAGGAGAACACCGTTACTAGGCCCCAACCCAAGTAGTATGGCAACTGTAGTGTTACATTTAAAAATACTTAATGAGAGCCTGAAGGTTGAAGCTCAGACAAGGAAACCTGGAGGAGAACACCAAGGAGGAGGAGAACACCGTTACTGGGCCCCAACCCAAGTAGTATGGCAACTGTAGTGTTACATATAAAAATACTTAATGAGAGCCTGAAGGTTGAAGCTCAGACAAGGAAACCTGGAGGAGAACACCTAGGAGGAGGAGAACACTGTTACTAGGCCCCAACCCAAGTAGTATGGCAACTGTAGTGTTACATTTACAAATACTTAATGAGAGCCCAAAGGCTGAAGCTCAGACAAGGAAACCTGGAGGAGAACACCTAGGAGGAGGAGAACACCGTTACTAGGCCCCAAACCAAGTAGTATGGCAACTGTAGTGTTACATTTAAAAATACTTAATGAGAGCCTGAAGGTTGAAGCTCAGACAAGGAAACCTGGAGGAGAACACCTAGGAGGAGGAGAACACCGTTACTAGGCCCCAACCCAAGTAGTATGGCAACTGTAGTGTTACATTTAAAAATACTTAATGAGAGCCTGAAGGTTGAAGCTCAGACAAGGAAACCTGGAGGAGAACACCAAGGAGGAGGAGAACACCGTTACTAGGCCCCAACCCAAGTAGTATGGCAACTGTAGTGTTACATTTAAAAATACTTAATGAGAGCCTGAAGGTTGAAGCTCAGACAAGGAAACCTGGAAAAGAACACCTAGGAGGAGGAGAACACTGTTACTAGGCCCCAACCCAAGTAGTATGGCAACTGTAGTGTTACATTTAAAAATACTTAATGAGAGCCTGAAGGTTGAAGCTCAGACAAGGAAACCTGGAGGAGAACACCAAGGAGAAGGAGAACACGGTTACTAGGCCCCAACCCAAGTAGTATGGCAACTGTAGTGTTACATTTAAAAATACTTAATGAGAGCCTGAAGGTTGAAGCTCAGACAAGGAAACCTGGAGGAGAACACCAAGGAGGAGGAGAACACCGTTACTGGGCCCCAACCCAAGTAGTATGGCAACTGTAGTGTTACATATAAAAAATACTTAATGAGAGCCTGAAGGTTGAAGCTCAGACAAGGAAACCTGGAGGAGAACACCAAGGAGGAGGAGAACACCGTTACTAGGCCCCAACCCAAGTAGTATGGCAACTGTAGTGTTACATTTAAAAATACTTAAGGAGAGCCTGAAGGTTGAAGCTCAGACAAGGAAACCTGGAGGAGAACACCAAGGAGGAGGAGAACACCGTTACTAGGCCCCAACCCAAGTAGTATGGCAACTGTAGTGTTACATTTAAAAATACTTAATGAGAGCCTGAAGGTTGAAGCTCAGACAAGGAAACCTGGAGGAGAACACCAACGAGGAGGAGAACACCGTTACTAGGCCCCAACCCAAGTAGTATGGCAACTGTAGTGTTACATTTAAAAATACTTAATGAGAGCCTGAAGGTTGAAGCTCAGACAAGGAAACCTGGAGAACACCAAGGAGGAGGAGAACACCGTTACTAGGCCCCAACCCAAGTAGTATGGCAACTGTAGTGTTACATTTAAAAATACTTAATGAGAGCCTGAAGGTTGAAGCTCAGACAAGGAAACCTGGAGGAGAACACCTAGGAGGAGGAGAACACTGTTACTAGGCCCCAACCCAAGTAGTATGGCAACTGTAGTGTTACATTTACAAATACTTAATGAGAGCCCGAAGGTTGAAGCTCAGACAAGGAAACCTGGAGGAGAACACCAAGGAGGAGGAGAACACCGTTACTAGGCCCCAACCCAAGTAGTATGGCAACTGTAGTGTTACATTTAAAAATACTTAATGAGAGCCCGAAGGTTGAAGCTCAGACAAGGAAACCTGGAGGAGAACACCAAGGAGAAGGAGAACACCGTTACTAGGCCCCAACCCAAGTAGTATGGCAACTGTAGTGTTACATTTAAAAATACTTAATGAGAGCCTGAAGGTTGAAGCTCAGACAAGGAAACCTGGAGGAGAACACCAAGGAGGAGGAGAACACCGTTACTGGGCCCCAACCCAAGTAGTATGGCAACTGTAGTGTTACATATAAAAATACTTAATGAGAGCCTGAAGGTTGAAGCTCAGACAAGGAAACCTGGAGGAGAACACCAAGGAGGAGGAGAACACCGTTACTAGGCCCCAACCCAAGTAGTATGGCAACTGTAGTGTTACATTTAAAAATACTTAAGGAGAGCCTGAAGGTTGAAGCTCAGACAAGGAAACCTGGAGGAGAACACCAAGGAGGAGGAGAACACCGTTACTAGGCCCCAACCCAAGTAGTATGGCAACTGTAGTGTTACATTTAAAAATACTTAATGAGAGCCTGAAGGTTGAAGCTCAGACAAGGAAACCTGGAGGAGAACACCAAGGAGGAGGAGAACACCGTTACTAGGCCCCAACCCAAGTAGTATGGCAACTGTAGTGTTACATTTAAAAATACTTAATGAGAGCCTGAAGGTTGAAGCTCAGACAAGGAAACCTGGAGGAGAACACCAAGGAGGAGGAGAACACCGTTACTAGGCCCCAACCAAAGTAGTATGGCAACTGTAGTGTTACATTTAAAAATACTTAATGAGAGCCTGAAGGTTGAAGCTCAGACAAGGAAACCTGGAGGAGAACACCTAGGAGGAGGAGAACACCGTTACTAGGCCCCAACCCAAGTAGTATGGCAACTGTAGTGTTAGATTTAAAAATTCTTAATGAGAGCCTGAAGGTTGAAGCTCAGACAAGGAAACCTGGAGGAGAACACCAAGGAGGAGGAGAACACCGTTACTAGGCCCAAACCCAAGTAGTATGGCAACTGTAGTGTTACATTTAAAAATACTTAATGAGAGCCTGAAGGTTGAAGCTCAGACAAGGAAACCTGGAGGAGAATACCAAGGAGGAGGAGAACACCGTTACTAGGCCCCAACCCAAGTAGTATGGCAACTGTAGTATTACATTTAAAAATATTTAATGAGAGCCTGAAGGATGAAGCTCAGACAAGGAAACCTGGAGGAGAACACCTAGGAGGAGGAGAACACTGTTACTAGGCCCCAACCCAAGTAGTATGGCAACTGTAGTGTTACATTTACAAATACTTAATGAGAGCCCGAAGGTTGAAGCTCAGACAAGGAAACCTGGAGGAGAACACCAAGGAGGAGGAGAACACCGTTACTAGGCCCCAACCCAAGTAGTATGGCAACTGTAGTGTTACATTAAAAAATACTTAATGAGAGCCCAAAGGTTGAAGCTCAGACAAGGAAACCTGGAGGAGAACACCTAGGAGGAGGAGAACACTGTTACTAGGCCCCAACCCAAGTAGTATGGCAACTGTAGTGTTACATTTACAAATACTTAATGAGAGCCCGAAGGTTGAAGCTCAGACAAGGAAACCTGGAGGAGAACACCTAGGAGGAGGAGAACACCGTTACTAGGCCCCAACCCAACTAGTATGGCAACTGTAGTGTTACATTTAAAAATACTTAATGAGAGCCTGAAGGTTGAAGCTCAGACAAGGAAACCTGGAGGAGAACACCAAGGAGGAGGAGAACACCGTTACTAGGCCCCAACCCAAGTAGTATGGCAACTGTAGTGTTACATTTAAAAATACTTAATGAGAGCCTGAAGGTTGAAGCTCAGACAAGGAAACCTG
Source organism: Ranitomeya variabilis (assembly GCF_051348905.1). Classification (NCBI taxonomy): domain Eukaryota; kingdom Metazoa; phylum Chordata; class Amphibia; order Anura; family Dendrobatidae; genus Ranitomeya; species Ranitomeya variabilis. Next base: position 113,677,255 of record NC_135238.1, read on the forward strand.
GAGGAGAACACCAAGGAGGAGGAGAACACCGTTACTAGGCCCCAACCCAAGTAGTATGGCAACTGTAGTGTTACATTTAAAAATACTTAATGAGAGCCTGAAGGTTGAAGCTCAGACAAGGAAACCTGGAGGAGAACACCTAGGAGGAGAAGAACACCGTTACTGGGCCCCAACCCAAGTAGTATGGCAACTGTAGTGTTACATATAAAAATACTTAATGAGAGCCTGAAGGTTGAAGCTCAGACAAGGAAACCTGGAGGAGAACACCGTTACTAGGCCCCAACCCAAGTAGTATGGCAACTGTAGTGTTACATTTAAAAATACTAAAGGAGAGCCTGAAGGTTGAAGCTCAGACAAGGAAACCTGGAGGAGAACACCAAGGAGGAGGAGAACACCGTTACTAGGCCCCAACCCAAGTAGTATGGCAACTGTAGTGTTACATTTAAAAATACTTAATGAGAGCCTGAAGGTTGAAGCTCAGACAAGGAAACCTGGAGGAGAACACCAAGGAGGAGGAGAACACCGTTACTAGGCCCCAACCCAAGTAGTATGGCAACTGTAGTGTTACATTTAAAAATACTTAATGAGAGCCTGAAGGTTGAAGCTCAGACAAGGAAACCTGGAGGAGAACACCAAGGAGGAGGAGAACACCGTTACTAGGCCCCAACCCAAGTAGTATGGCAACTGTAGTGTTACATTTAAAAATACTTAATGAGAGCCTGAAGGTTGAAGCTCAGACAAGGAAACCTGGAGGAGAACAACTAGGAGGAGGAGAACACTGTTACTAGGCCCCAACCCAAGTAGTATGGCAACTGTAGTGTTACATTTACAAATACTTAATGAGAGCCCGAAGGTTGAAGCTCAGACAAGGAAACCTGGAGGAGAACACCAAGGAGGAGGAGAACACCGTTACTAGGCCCCAACCCAAGTAGTATGGCAACTGTAGTGTTACATTTAAAAATACTTAATGAGAGCCTGAAGGTTGAAGCTCAGACAAGGAAACCTTGAGGAGAACACCAAGGAGGAGGAGAACACCATTACTAGGCCCCAACCCAAGTAGTATGGCAACTGTAGTGTTACATTTAAAAATACTTAAAGAGAGCCTGAAGGTTGAAGCTCAGACAAGGAAACCTGGAGGAGAACACCAAGGAGGAGGAGAACACCGTTACTAGGCTCCAACCCAAGTAGTATGGCAACTGTAGTGTTACATTAAAAAATACTTAATGAGAGCCTGAAGGTTGAAGCTCAGACAAGGAAACCTGGAGGAGAACACCAAGGAGGAGGAGAACACCGTTACTAGGCCCCAACCCAAGTAGTATGGCAACTGTAGTGTTACATTAAAAAATACTTAATGAGAGCCCGAAGGTTGAAGCTCAGACAAGGAAACCTGGAGGAGAACACCTAGGAGGAGGAGAACACTGTTACTAGGCCCCAACCCAAGTAGTATGGCAACTGTAGTGTTACATTTACAAATACTTAATGAGAGCCCGAAGGTTGAAGCTCAGACAAGGAAACCTGGAGGAGAACACCAAGGAGGAGGAGAACACCGTTACTAGGCCCCAACCCAAGTAGTATGGCAACTGTAGTGTTACATTTAAAAATACTTAATGAGAGCCTGAAGGTTGAAGCTCAGACAAGGAAACCTGGAGGAGAACACCTAGGAGGAGGAGAACACTGTTACTAGGCCCCAACCCAAGTAGTATGGCAACTGTAGTGTTACATTTACAAATACTTAATGAGAGCCCGAAGGTTGAAGCTCAGACAAGGAAACCTGGAGGAGAACACCAAGGAGGAGGAGAACACCGTTACTAGGCCCCAACCCAAGTAGTATGGCAACTGTAGTGTTACATTTAAAAATACTTAATGAGAGCCTGAAGGTTGAAGCTCAGACAAGGAAACCTGGAGGAGAACACCAAGGAGGAGGAGAACACCGTTACTAGGCCCCAACCCAAGTAGTATGGCAACTGTAGTGTTACATTAAAAAATACTTAATGAGAGCCTGAAGGTTGAAGCTCAGACAAGGAAACCTGGAGGAGAACACCAAGGAGGAGCAGAACACTGTTACTAGGCCCCAACCCAAGTAGTATGGCAACTGTAGTGTTACATTTAAAAATACTTAATGAGAGCCTGAAGGTTGAAGCTCAGACAAGGAAACCTGGAGGAGAACACCAAGGAGGAGGAGAACACTGTTACTAGGCCCCAACCCTAGTAGTATGGCAACTGTAGTGTTACATTTAAAAATACTTAATGAGAGCCTGAAGGTTGCAGCTCAGACAAGGAAACCTGGAGGAGAACACCTAGGAGGAGGAGAACACTGTTACTAGGCCCCAACCCAAGTAGTATGGCAACTGTAGTGTTACATTTACAAATACTTAATGAGAGCCTGAAGGTTGAAGCTCAGACAAGGAAACCTGGAGGAGAACACCTAGGAGGAGGAGAACACTGTTACTAGGCCCCAACCCAAGTAGTATGGCAACTGTAGTGTTACATTTACAAATACTTAATGAGAGCCCGAAGGTTGAAGCTCAGACAAGGAAACCTGGAGGAGAACACCAAGGAGGAGGAGAACACCGTTACTAGGCCCCAACCCAAGTAGTATGGCAACTGTAGTGTTACATTTAAAAATACTTAACGAGAGCCTGAAGGTTGAAGCTCAGACAAGGAAACCTGGAGGAGAACACCAAGGAGGAGGAGAACACCATTACTAGGCCCCAACCCAAGTAGTATGGCAACTGTAGTGTTACATTTAAAAATACTTAATGAGAGCCTGAAGGTTGAAGCTCAGACAAGGAAACCTGGAGGAGAACACCAAGGAGGAGGAGAACACCGTTACTAGGCCCCAACCCAAGTAGTATGGCAACTGTAGTGTTACATTTAAAAATACTTAATGAGAGCCTGAAAGTTGAAGCTCAGACAAGGAAACCTGGAGGAGAACACCAAGGAGGAGGAGAACACCGTTACTAGGCCCAAACCCAAGTAGTATGGCAACTGTAGTGTTACATTTAAAAATACTTAATGAGAGCCTGAAGGTTGAAGCTCAGACAAGGAAACCTGGAGGAGAATACCAAGGAGGAGGAGAACACCGTTACTAGGCCCCAACCCAAGTAGTATGGCAACAGTAGTGTTACATTTAAAAATACTTAATGAGAGCCTGAAGGTTGAAGCTCAGACAAGGAAACCTGGAGGAGAACACCAAGGAGGAGGAGAACACCGTTACTAGGCCCCAACCCAAGTAGTATGGCAACTGTAGTGTTACATTTAAAAATACTTAATGAGAGCCTGAAGGTTGAAGCTCAGACAAGGAAACCTGGAGGAGAACACCTAGGAGGAGGAGAACACTGTTACTAGGCCCCAACCCAAGTAGTATGGCAACTGTAGTGTTACATTTACAAATACTTAATGAGAGCCCGAAGGTTGAAGCTCAGACAAGGAAACCTGGAGGAGAACACCAAGGAGGAGGAGAACACCGTTACTAGGCCCCAACCCAAGTAGTATGGCAACTGTAGTGTTACATTTAAAAATACTTAATGAGAGCCTGAAGGTTGAAGCTCAGACAAGGAAACCTGGAGGAGAACACCAAGGAGGAGGAGAACACCGTTACTAGGCCCCAACCCAAGTAGTATGGCAACTGTAGTGTTACATTTAAAAATACTTAATGAGAGCCTGAAGGTTGAAGCTCAGACAAGGAAACCTGGAGGAGAACACCTAGGAGGAGGAGAACACTGTTACTAGGCCCCAACCCAAGTAGTATGGCAACTGTAGTGTTACATTTACAAATACTTAATGAGAGCCCGAAGGTTGAAGCTCAGACAAGGAAACCTGGAGGAGAACACCAAGGAGGAGGAGAACACCGTTACTAGGCCCCAACCCAAGTAGTATGGCAACTGTAGTGTTACATTTAAAAATACTTAATGAGAGCCTGAAGGTTGAAGCTCAGACAAGGAAACCTGGAGGAGAACACCAAGGAGGAGGAGAACACCATTACTAGGCCCCAACCCAAGTAGTATGGCAACTGTAGTGTTACATTTAAAAATACTTAATGAGAGCCTGAAGGTTGAAGCTCAGACAAGGAAACCTGGAGGAGAACACCAAGGAGGAGGAGAACACCGTTACTAGGCTCCAACCCAAGTAGTATGGCAACTGTAGTGTTACATTAAAAAATACTTAATGAGAGCCTGAAGGTTGAAGCTCAGACAAGGAAACCTGGAGGAGAACACCAAGGAGGAGGAGAACACCGTTACTAGGCCCCAACCCAAGTAGTATGGCAACTGTAGTGTTACATTAAAAAATACTTAATGAGAACCCGAAGGTTGAAGCTCAGACAAGGAAACCTGGAGGAGAACACCTAGGAGGAGGAGAACACTGTTACTAGGCCCCAACCCAAGTAGTATGGCAACTGTAGTGTTACATTTACAAATACTTAATGAGAGCCCGAAGGTTGAAGCTCAGACAAGGAAACCTGGAGGAGAACACCAAGGAGGAGGAGAACACCGTTACTAGGCCCCAACCCAAGTAGTATGGCAACTGTAGTGTTACATTTAAAAATACTTAATGAGAGCCTGAAGGTTGAAGCTCAGACAAGGAAACCTGGAGGAGAACACCTAGGAGGAGGAGAACACTGTTACTAGGCCCCAACCCAAGTAGTATGGCAACTGTAGTGTTACATTTACAAATACTTAATGAGAGCCCGAAGGTTGAAGCTCAGACAAGGAAACCTGGAGGAGAACACCAAGGAGGAGGAGAACACCGTTACTAGGCCCCAACCCAAGTAGTATGGCAACTGTAGTGTTACATTTAAAAATACTTAATGAGAGCCTGAAGGTTGAAGCTCAGACAAGGAAACCTGGAGGAGAACACCAAGGAGGAGGAGAACACCGTTACTAGGCCCCAACCCAAGTAGTATGGCAACTGTAGTGTTACATTAAAAAATACTTAATGAGAGCCTGAAGGTTGAAGCTCAGACAAGGAAACCTGGAGGAGAACACCAAGGAGGAGCAGAACACTGTTACTAGGCCCCAACCCAAGTAGTATGGCAACTGTAGTGTTACATTTAAAAATACTTAATGAGAGCCTGAAGGTTGAAGCTCAGACAAGGAAACCTGGAGGAGAACACCAAGGAGGAGGAGAACACTGTTACTAGGCCCCAACCCTAGTAGTATGGCAACTGTAGTGTTACATTTAAAAATACTTAATGAGAGCCTGAAGGTTGCAGCTCAGACAAGGAAACCTGGAGGAGAACACCTAGGAGGAGGAGAACACTGTTACTAGGCCCCAACCCAAGTAGTATGGCAACTGTAGTGTTACATTTACAAATACTTAATGAGAGCCTGAAGGTTGAAGCTCAGACAAGGAAACCTGGAGGAGAACACCTAGGAGGAGGAGAACACTGTTACTAGGCCCCAACCCAAGTAGTATGGCAACTGTAGTGTTACATTTACAAATACTTAATGAGAGCCCGAAGGTTGAAGCTCAGACAAGGAAACCTGGAGGAGAACACCAAGGAGGAGGAGAACACTGTTACTAGGCCCCAACCCAAGTAGTATGGCAACTGTAGTGTTACATTTAAAAATACTTAACGAGAGCCTGAAGGTTGAAGCTCAGACAAGGAAACCTGGAGGAGAACACCAAGGAGGAGGAGAACACCATTACTAGGCCCCAACCCAAGTAGTATGGCAACTGTAGTGTTACATTTAAAAATACTTAATGAGAGCCTGAAGGTTGAAGCTCAGACAAGGAAACCTGGAGGAGAACACCAAGGAGGAGGAGAACACCGTTACTAGGCCCCAACCCAAGTAGTATGGCAACTGTAGTGTTACATTTAAAAATACTTAATGAGAGCCTGAAGGTTGAAGCTCAGACAAGGAAACCTGGAGGAGAACACCAAGGAGGAGGAGAACACCGTTACTAGGCCCCAACCCAAGTAGTATGGCAACTGTAGTGTTACATTTAAAAATTCTTAATGAGAGCCTGAAGGTTGAAGCTCAGACAAGGAAACCTGGAGGAGAACACCAAGGAGGAGGAGAACACCGTTACTAGGCCCAAACCCAAGTAGTATGGCAACTGTAGTGTTACATTTAAAAATACTTAATGAGAGCCTGAAGGTTGAAGCTCAGACAAGGAAACCTGGAGGAGAATACCAAGGAGGAGGAGAACACCGTTACTAGGCCCCAACCCAAGTAGTATGGCAACAGTAGTGTTACATTTAAAAATACTTAATGAGAGCCTGAAGGTTGAAGCTCAGACAAGGAAACCTGGAGGAGAACACCAAGGAGGAGGAGAACACCGTTACTAGGCCCCAACCCAAGTAGTATGGCAACTGTAGTATTACATTTAAAAATACTTAATGAGAGCCTGAAGGTTGAAGCTCAGACAAGGAAACCTGGAGGAGAACACCTAGGAGGAGGAGAACACGGTTACTAGGCCCCAACCCAAGTAGTATGGCAACTGTAGTGTTACATTTACAAATACTTAATGAGAGCCCGAAGGTTGAAGCTCAGACAAGGAAACCTGGAGGAGAACACCTAGGAGGAGGAGAACACTGTTACTAGGCCCCAACCCAAGTAGTATGGCAACTGTAGTGTTACATTTAAAAATACTTAATGAGAGCCTGAAGGTTGAAGCTCAGACAAGGAAACCTGGAGGAGAACACCAAGGAGAAGGAGAACACCGTTACTAGGCCCCAACCCAAGTAGTATGGCAACTGTAGTGTTACATTTAAAAATACTTAATGAGAGCCTGAAGGTTGAAGCTCAGACAAGGAAACCTGGAGGAGAACACCAAGGAGGAGGAGAACACCGTTACTGGGCCCCAACCCAAGTAGTATGGCAACTGTAGTGTTACATATAAAAATACTTAATGAGAGCCTGAAGGTTGAAGCTCAGACAAGGAAACCTGGAGGAGAACACCAAGGAGGAGGAGAACACCGTTACTAGGCCCCAACCCAAGTAGTATGGCAACTGTAGTGTTACATTTAAAAATACTTAACGAGAGCCTGAAGGTTGAAGCTCAGACAAGGAAACCTGGAGGAGAACACCAAGGAGGAGGAGAACACCGTTACTAGGCCCCAACCCAAGTAGTATGGCAACTGTAGTGTTACATTTAAAAATACTTAATGAGAGCCTGAAGGTTGAAGCTCAGACAAGGAAACCTGGAGGAGAACACCAAGGAGGAGGAGAACACCGTTACTAGGCCCCAACCCAAGTAGTATGGCAACTGTAGTGTTACATTTAAAAATACTTAATGAGAGCCTGAAGGTTGAAGCTCAGACAAGGAAACCTGGAGGAGAACACCAAGGAGGAGGAGAACACCGTTACTAGGCCCCAACCCAAGTAGTATGGCAACTGTAGTGTTACATTTAAAAATACTTAATGAGAGCCTGAAGGTTGAAGCTCAGACAAGGAAACCTGGAGGAGAACACCTAGGAGGAGGAGAACACTGTTACTAGGCCCCAACCCAAGTAGTATGGCAACTGTAGTGTTACATTTACAAATACTTAATGAGAGCCTGAAGGTTGAAGCTCAGACAAGGAAACCTGGAGGAGAATACCAAGGAGGAGGAGAACACCGTTACTAGGCCCCAACCCAAGTAGTATGGCAACAGTAGTGTTACATTTAAAAATACTTAATGAGAGCCTGAAGGTTGAAGCTCAGACAAGGAAACCTGGAGGAGTACACCAAGGAGGAGGAGATCACCGTTACTAGGCCCCAACCCAAGTAGTATGGCAACTGTAGTATTACATTTAAAAATACTTAATGAGAGCCTGAAGGATGAAGCTCAGACAAGGAAACCTGGAGGAGAACACCTAGGAGGAGGAGAACACTGTTACTAGGCCCCAACCCAAGTAGTATGGCAACTGTAGTGTTACATTTACAAATACTTAATGAGAGCCCGAAGGTTGAAGCTCAGACAAGGAAACCTGGAGGAGAACACCAAGGAGGAGGAGAACACCGTTACTAGGCCCCAACCCAAGTAGTATGGCAACTGTAGTGTTACATTAAAAAATACTTAATGAGAGCCCGAAGGTTGAAGCTCAGACAAGGAAACCTGGAGGAGAACACCTAGGAGGAGGAGAACACTGTTACTAGGCCCCAACCCAAGTAGTATGGCAACTGTAGTGTTACATTTACAAATACTTAATGAGAGCCCGAAGGTTGAAGCTCAGACAAGGAAACCTGGAGGAGAACACCTAGGAGGAGGAGAACACCGTTACTAGGCCCCAACCCAACTAGTATGGCAACTGTAGTGTTAAATTTAAAAATACTTAATGAGAGCCTGAAGGTTGAAGCTCAGACAAGGAAACCTGGAGGAGAACACCAAGGAGGAGGAGAACACCGTTACTAGGCCCCAACCCAAGTAGTATGGCAACTGTAGTGTTACATTTAAAAATACTTAATGAGAGCCTGAAGGTTGAAGCTCAGACAAGGAAACCTGGAGGAGAACACCATGGAGGAGGAGAACACCGTTACTAGGCCCCAACCCAAGTAGTATGGCAACTGTAGTGTTACATTTAAAAATACTTAATGAGAGCCTGAAGGTTGAAGCTCAGACAAGGAAACCTGGAGGAGAACACCTAGGAGGAGGAGAACACCGTTACTGGGCCCCAACCCAAGTAGTATGGCAACTGTAGTGTTACATATAAAAATACTTAATGAGAGCCTGAAGGTTGAAGCTCAGACAAGGAAACCTGGAGGAGAACACCAAGGAGGAGGAGAACACCGTTACTAGGCCCCAACCCAAGTAGTATGGCAACTGTAGTGTTACATTTAAAAATACTTAAGGAGAGCCTGAAGGTTGAAGCTCAGACAAGGAAACCTGGAGGAGAACACCAAGGAGGAGGAGAACACCGTTACTAGGCCCCAACCCAAGTAGTATGGCAACTGTAGTGTTACATTTAAAAATACTTAATTAGAGCCTGAAGGTTGAAGCTCAGACAAGGAAACCTGGAGGAGAACACCAAGGAGGAGGAGAACACCGTTACTAGGCCCCAACCCAAGTAGTATGGCAACTGTAGTGTTACATTTAAAAATACTTAATGAGAGCCTGAAGGTTGAAGCTCAGACAAGGAAACCTGGAGGAGAACACCAAGGAGGAGGAGAACACCGTTACTAGGCCCCAACCCAAGCAGTATGGCAACTGTAGTGTTACATTTAAAAATACTTAATGAGAGCCTGAAGGTTGAAGCTCAGACAAGGAAACCTGGAGGAGAACACCTAGGAGGAGGAGAACACTGTTACTAGGCCCCAACCCAAGTAGTATGGCAACTGTAGTGTTACATTTACAAATACTTAATGAGAGCCCGAAGGTTGAAGCTCAGACAAGGAAACCTGGAGGAGAACACCAAGGAGGAGGAGAACACCGTTACTAGGCCCCAACCCAAGTAGTATGGCAACTGTAGTGTTACATTTAAAAATACTTAATGAGAGCCTGAAGGTTGAAGCTCAGACAAGGAAACCTGGAGGAGAACACCAAGGAGGAGGAGAACACCATTACTAGGCCCCAACCCAAGTAGTATGGCAACTGTAGTGTTACATTTAAAAATACTTAATGAGAGCCTGAAGGTTGAAGCTCAGACAAGGAAACCTGGAGGAGAACACCAAGGAGGAGGAGAACACCAATACTAGGCCCCAACCCAAGTAGTATGGCAACTGTAGTGTTACATTAAAAAATACTTAATGAGAGCCTGAAGGTTGAAGCTCAGACAAGGAAACCTGGAGGAGAACACCAAGGAGGAGGAGAACACCGTTACTAGGCCCCAACCCAAGTAGTATGGCAACTGTAGTGTTACATTAAAAAATACTTAATGAGAGCCCGAAGGTTGAAGCTCAGACAAGGAAACCTGGAGGAGAACACCTACGAGGAGGAGAACACTGTTACTAGGCCCCAACCCAAATAGTATGGCAACTGTAGTGTTACATTTACAAATACTTAATGAGAGCCCGAAGGTTGAAGCTCAGACAAGGAAACCTGGAGGAGAACACCAAGGAGGAGGAGAACACCATTACTAGGCCCCAACCCAAGTAGTATGGCAACTGTAGTGTTACATTTACAAATACTTAATGAGAGCCCGAAGGTTGAAGCTCAGACAAGGAAACCTGGAGGAGAACACCTAGGAGGAGGAGAACACCGTTACTAGGCCCCAACCCAACTAGTATGGCAACTGTAGTGTTAAATGTAAAAATACTTAATGAGAGCCTGAAGGTTGAAGCTCAGACAAGGAAACCTGGAGGAGAACACCAAGGAGGAGGAGAACACCGTTACTAGGCCCCAACCCAAGTAGTATGGCAACTGTAGTGTTACATTTAAAAATACTTAATGAGAGCCTGAAGGTTGAAGCTCAGACAAGGAAACCTGGAGGAGAACACAAAGGAGGAGGAGAACACCGTTACTAGGCCCCAACCCAAGTAGTATGGCAACTGTAGTGTTACATTAAAAAATACTTAATGAGAGCCTGAAGGTTGAAGCTCAGACAAGGAAACCTGGAGGAGAACACCAAGGAGGAGGAGAACACCGTTACTAGGCCCCAACCCAAGTAGTATGGCAACTGTAGTGTTACATTTAAAAATACTTAATGAGAGCCTGAAGGTTGAAGCTCAGACAAGGAAACCTGGAGGAGAACACCAAGGAGGAGGAGAACACCGTTACTAGGCCCCAACCCAAGTAGTATGGCAACTGTAGTGTTACATTTAAAAATACTTAATGAGAGCCTGAAGGTTGAAGCTCAGACAAGGAAACCTGGAGGAGAACACCTAGGAGGAGGAGAACACTGTTACTAGGCCCCAACCCAAGTAGTATGGAAACTGTAGTGTTACATTTACAAATACTTAATGAGAGCCTGAAGGTTGAAGCTCAGACAAGGAAACCTGGAGGAGAATACCAAGGAGGAGGAGAACACCGTTACTAGGCCCCAACCCAAGTAGTATGGCAACAGTAGTGTTACATTTAAAAATACTTAATGAGAGCCTGAAGGTTGAAGCTCAGACAAGGAAACCTGGAGGAGAACACCAAGGAGGAGGAGATCACCGTTACTAGGCCCCAACCCAAGCAGTATGGCAACTGTAGTATTACATTTAAAAATACTTAATGAGAGCCTGAAGGATGAAGCTCAGACAAGGAAACCTGGAGGAGAACACCTAGGAGGAGGAGAACACTGTTACTAGGCCCCAACCCAAGTAGTATGGCAACTGTAGTGTTACATTTACAAATACTTAATGAGAGCCCGAAGGTTGAAGCTCAGACAAGGAAACCTGGAGGAGAACACCAAGGAGGAGGAGAACACCGTTACTAGGCCCCAACCCAAGTAGTATGGCAACTGTAGTGTTACATTAAAAAATACTTAACGAGAGCCCGAAGGTTGAAGCTCAGACAAGGAAACCTGGAGGAGAACACCTAGGAGGAGGAGAACACTGTTACTAGGCCCCAACCCAAGTAGTATGGCAACTGTAGTGTTAAATTTAAAAATACTTAATGAGAGCCTGAAGGTTGAAGCTCAGACAAGGAAACCTGGAGGAGAACACCAAAGAGGAGGAGAACACCGTTACTAGGCCCCAACCCAAGTAGTATGGCAACTGTAGTGTTACATTTAAAAATACTTAATGAGAGCCTGAAGGTTGAAGCTCAGACAAGGAAACCTGGAGGAGAACACCAAGGAGGAGGAGAACACCGTTACTAGGCCCCAACCCAAGTAGTATGGCAACTGTAGTGTTACATTTAAAAATACTTAATGAGAGCCTGAAGGTTGAAGCTCAGACAAGGAAACCTGGAGGAGAACACCTAGGAGGAGGAGAACACCGTTACTAGGCCCCAACCCAAGTAGTATGGCAACTGTAGTGTTAAATTTAAAAATACTTAATGAGAGCCTGAAGGTTGAAGCTCAGACAAGGAAACCTGGAGGAGAACACCAAGGAGGAGGAGAACACCGTTACTAGGCCCCAACCCAAGTAGTATGGCAACTGTAGTGTTACATTTAAAAATACTTAAGGAGAGCCTGAAGGTTGAAGCTCAGACAAGGAAACCTGGAGGAGAACACCAAGGAGGAGGAGAACACCGTTACTAGGCCCCAACCCAAGTAGTATGGCAACTGTAGTGTTACATTTAAAAATACTTAATGAGAGCCTGAAGGTTGAAGCTCAGACAAGGAAACCTGGAGGAGAACACCAAGGAGGAGGAGAACACCGTTACTAGGCCCCAACCCAAGTAGTATGGCAACTGTAGTGTTACATTTAAAAATACTTAATGAGAGCCTGAAGGTTGAAGCTCAGACAAGGAAACCTGGAGGAGAACACCAAGGAGGAGGAGAACACCGTTACTAGGCCCCAACCCAAGTAGTATGGCAACTGTAGTGTTACATTTAAAAATACTTAATGAGAGCCTGAAGGTTGAAGCTCAGACAAGGAAACCTGGAGGAGAACACCTAGGAGGAGGAGAACACTGTTACTAGGCCCCAACCCAAGTAGTATGGCAACTGTAGTGTTACATTTACAAATACTTAATGAGAGCCCGAAGGTTGAAACTCAGACAAGGAAACCTGGAGGAGAACACCAAGGAGGAGGAGAACACCGTTACTAGGCCCCAACCCAAGTAGTATGGCAACTATAGTGTTACATTTAAAAATACTTAATGAGAGCCTGAAGGTTGAAGCTCAGACAAGGAAACCTGGAGGAGAACACCAAGGAGGAGGATAACACCGTTACTAGGCCCCAACCCAAGTAGTATGGCAACTGTAGTGTTACATTTAAAAATACTTAATGAGAGCCTGAAGGTTGAAGCTCAGACAAGGAAACCTGGAGGAGAACACCTAGGAGGAGGAGAACACTGTTACTAGGCCCCAACCCAAGTAGTATGGCAACTGTAGTGTTACATTTACAAATACTTAATGAGAGCCTGAAGGTTGAAGCTCAGACAAGGAAACCTGGAGGAGAATACCAAGGAGGAGGAGAACACCGTTACTAGGCCCCAACCCAAGTAGTATGGCAACAGTAGTGTTACATTTAAAAATACTTAATGAGAGCCTGAAGGTTGAAGCTCAGACAAGGAAACCTGGAGGAGAACACCAAGGAGGAGGAGATCACCGTTACTAGGCCCCAACCCAAGTAGTATGGCAACTGTAGTATTACATTTAAAAATACTTAATGAGAGCCTGAAGGATGAAGCTCAGACAAGGAAACCTGGAGGAGAACACCTAGGAGGAGGAGAACACTGTTACTAGGCCCCAACCCAAGTAGTATGGCAACTGTAGTGTTACATTTACAAATACTTAATGAGAGCCCGAAGGTTGAAGCTCAGACAAGGAAACCTGGAGGAGAACACCAAGGAGGAGGAGAACACCGTTACTAGGCCCCAACCCAAGTAGTATGGCAACTGTAGTGTTACATTAAAAAATACTTAATGAGAGCCCGAAGGTTGAAGCTCAGACAAGGAAACCTGGAGGAGAACACCTAGGAGGAGGAGAACACTGTTACTAGGCCCCAACCCAAGTAGTATGGCAACTGTAGTGTTACATTTACAAATACTTAATGAGAGCCCGAAGGTTGAAGCTCAGACAAGGAAACCTGGAGGAGAACACCTAGGAGGAGGAGAACACCGTTACTAGGCCCCAACCCAAGTAGTATGGCAACTGTAGTGTTAAATTTAAAAATACTTAATGAGAGCCTGAAGGTTGAAGCTCAGACAAGGAAACCTGGAGGAGAACACCAAGGAGGAGGAGAACACCGTTACTAGGCCCCAACCCAAGTAGTATGGCAACTGTAGTGTTACATTTAAAAATACTTAATGAGAGCCTGAAGGTTGAAGCTCAGACAAGGAAACCTGGAGGAGAACACCAAGGAGGAGGAGAACACCGTTACTAGGCCCCAACCCAAGTAGTATGGCAACTGTAGTGTTACATTTAAAAATACTTAATGAGAGCCTGAAGGTTGAAGCTCAGACAAGGAAACCTGGAGGAGAACACCTAGGAGGAGGAGAACACCGTTACTGGGCCCCAACCCAAGTAGTATGGCAACTGTAGTGTTACATATAAAAATACTTAATGAGAACCTGAAGGTTGAAGCTCAGACAAGGAAACCTGGAGGAGAACACCAAGGAGGAGGAGAACACCGTTACTAGGCCCCAACCCAAGTAGTATGGCAACTGTAGTGTTACATTTAAAAATACTTAAGGAGAGCCTGAAGGTTGAAGCTCAGACAAGGAAACCTGGAGGAGAACACCAAGGAGGAGGAGAACACCGTTACTAGGAACCAACCCAAGTAGTATGGCAACTGTAGTGTTACATTTAAAAATACTTAATGAGAGCCTGAAGGTTGAAGCTCAGACAAGGAAACCTGGAGGAGAACACCAAGGAGGAGGAGAACACCGTTACTAGGCCCCAACCCAAGTAGTATGGCAACTGTAGTGTTACATTTAAAAATACTTAATGAGAGCCTGAAGGTTGAAGCTCAGACAAGGAAACCTGGAGGAGAACACCAAGGAGGAGGAGAACACCGTTACTAGGCCCCAACCCAAGTAGTATGGCAACTGTAGTGTTACATTTAAAAATACTTAATGAGAGCCTGAAGGTTGAAGCTCAGACAAGGAAACCTGGAGGAGAACACCTAGGAGGAGGAGAACACTGTTACTAGGCCCCAACCCAAGTAGTATGGCAACTGTAGTGTTACATTTACAAATACTTAATGAGAGCCCGAAGGTTGAAGCTCAGACAAGGAAACCTGGAGGAGAACACCAAGGAGGAGGAGAACACCGTTACTAGGCCCCAACCCAAGTAGTATGGCAACTGTAGTGTTACATTTAAAAATACTTAATGAGAGCCTGAAGGTTGAAGCTCAGACAAGGAAACCTGGAGGAGAACACCAAGGAGGAGGAGAACACCATTACTAGGCCCCAACCCAAGTAGTATGGCAACTGTAGTGTTACATTTAAAAATACTTAATGAGAGCCTGAAGGTTGAAGCTCAGACAAGGAAACCTGGAGGAGAACACCAAGGAGGAGGAGAACACCGTTACTAGGCCCCAACCCAAGTAGTATGGCAACTGTAGTGTTACATTAAAAAATACTTAATGAGAGCCTGAAGGTTGAAGCTCAGACAAGGAAACCTGGAGGAGAACACCAAGGAGGAGGAGAACACCGTTACTAGGCCCCAACCCAAGTAGTATGGCAACTGTAGTGTTACATTAAAAAATACTTAATGAGAGCCCGAAGGTTGAAGCTCAGACAAGGAAACCTGGAGGAGAACACCTAGGAGGAGGAGAACACTGTTACTAGGCCCCAACCCAAGTAGTATGGCAACTGTAGTGTTACATTTACAAATACTTAATGAGAGCCCGAAGGTTGAAGCTCAGACAAGGAAACCTGGAGGAGAACACCAAGGAGGAGGAGAACACCGTTACTAGGCCCCAACCCAAGTAGTATGGCAACTGTAGTGTTACATTTAAAAATACTTAATGAGAGCCTGAAGGTTGAAGCTCAGACAAGGAAACCTGGAGGAGAACACCTAGGAGGAGGAGAACACTGTTACTAGGCCCCAACCCAAGGAGTATGGCAACTGTAGTGTTACATTTACAAATACTTAATGAGAGCCCGAATGTTGAAGCTCAGACAAGGAAACCTGGAGGAGAACACCAAGGAGGAGGAGAACACCAAGGAGGAGGAGAACACCGTTACTAGGCCCCAACCCAAGTAGTATGGCAACTGTAGTGTTACATTTAAAAATACTTAATGAGAGCCTGAAGGTTGAAGCTCAGACAAGGAAACCTGGAGGAGAACACCAAGGAGGAGGAGAACACCGTTACTAGGCCCCAACCCAAGTAGTATGGCAACTGTAGTGTTACATTAAAAAATACTTAATGAGAGCCCGAAGGTTGAAGCTCAGACAAGGAAACCTGGAGGAGAACACCTAGGAGGAGGAGAACACTGTTACTAGGCCCCAACCCAAGTAGTATGGCAACTGTAGTGTTACATTTACAAATACTTAATGAGAGCCCGAAGGTTGAAGCTCAGACAAGGAAACCTGGAGGAGAACACCTAGGAGGAGGAGAACACCGTTACTAGGCCCCAACCCAAGTAGTATGGCAACTGTAGTGTTACATTTAAAAATACTTAATGAGAGCCTGAAGGTTGAAGCTCAGACAAGGAAACCTGGAGGAGAACACCAAGGAGGAGGAGAACACCGTTACTAGGCCCCAACCCAAGTAGTATGGCAACTGTAGTGTTACATTTAAAAATACTTAATGAGAGCCTGAAGGTTGAAGCTCAGACAAGGAAACCTGGAGGAGAACACCAAGGAGGAGGAGAACACCGTTACTAGGCCCCAACCCAAGTAGTATGGCAACTGTAGTGTTACATTAAAAAATACTTAATGAGAGCCTGAAGGTTGAAGCTCAGACAAGGAAACCTGGAGGAGAACACCAAGGAGGAGCAGAACACTGTTACTAGGCCCCAACCCAAGTAGTATGGCAACTGTAGTGTTACATTTAAAAATACTTAATGAGAGCCTGAAGGTTGAAGCTCAGACAAGGAAACCTGGAGGAGAACACCAAGGAGGAGGGGAACACTGTTACTAGGCCCCAACCCTAGTAGTATGGCAACTGTAGTGTTACATTTAAAAATACTTAATGAGAGCCTGAAGGTTGCAGCTCAGACAAGGAAACCTGGAGGAGAACACCTAGGAGGAGGAGAACACTGTTACTAGGCCCCAACCCAAGTAGTATGGCAACTGTAGTGTTACATTTACAAATACTTAATGAGAGCCCGAAGGTTGAAGCTCAGACAAGGAAACCTGGAGGAGAACACCAAGGAGGAGGAGAACACCGTTACTAGGCCCCAACCCAAGTAGTATGGCAACTGTAGTGTTACATTTAAAAATACTTAATGAGAGCCTGAAGGTTGAAGCTCAGACAAGGAAACCTGGAGGAGAACACCAATGAGGAGGAGAACACCGTTACTAGGCCCCAACCCAAGTTGTATGGCAACTGTAGTGTTACATTTAAAAATACTTAATGAGAGCCTGAAGGTTGAAGCTCAGACAAGGAAACCTGGAGGAGAACACCAAGGAGGAGGAGAACACCGTTACTAGGCCCCAACCCAAGTAGTATGGCAACTGTAGTGTTACATTTAAAAATACTTAATGAGAGCCTGAAGGTTGAAGCTCAGACAAGGAAACCTGGAGGAGAACACCTAGGAGGAGGAGAACACTGTTACTAGGCCCCAACCCAAGTAGTATGGCAACTGTAGTGTTACATTTACAAATACTTAATGAGAGCCCGAAGCTTGAAGCTCAGACAAGGAAACCTGGAGGAGAACACCAAGGAGGAGGAGAACACCGTTACTAGGCCCCAACCCAAGTAGTATGGCAACTGTAGTGTTACATTTAAAAATACTTAATGAGAGCCTGAAGGTTGAAGCTCAGACAAGGAAACCTGGAGGAGAACACCAAGGAGGAGGAGAACACCATTACTAGGCCCCAACCCAAGTAGTATGGCAACATGTAGTGTTACATTTAAAAATACTTAATGAGAGCCTGAAGGTTGAAGCTCAGACAAGGAAACCTGGAGGAGAACACCAAGGAGGAGGAGAACACCGTTACTAGGCCCCAACCCAAGTAGTATGGCAACTGTAGTGTTACATTAAAAAATACTTAATGAGAGCCTGAAGGTTGAAGCTCAGACAAGGAAACCTGGAGGAGAACACCAAGGAGGAGGAGAACACCGTTACTAGGCCCCAACCCAAGTAGTATGGCAACTGTAGTGTTACATTAAAAAATACTTAATGAGAGCCCGAAGGTTGAAGCTCAGACAAGGAAACCTGGAGGAGAACACCTAGGAGGAGGAGAACACTGTTACTAGGCCCCAACCCAAGTAGTATGGCAACTGTAGTGTTACATTTACAAATACTTAATGAGAGCCCGAAGGTTGAAGCTCAGACAAGGAAACCTGGAGGAGAACACCAAGGAGGAGGAGAACACCGTTACTAGGCCCCAACCCAAGTAGTATGGCAACTGTAGTGTTACATTTAAAAATACTTAATGAGAGCCTGAAGGTTGAAGCTCAGACAAGGAAACCTGGAGGAGAACACCTAGGAGGAGGAGAACACTGTTACTAGGCCCCAACCCAAGTAGTATGGCAACTGTAGTGTTACATTTACAAATACTTAATGAGAGCCCGAAGGTTGAAGCTCAGAAAAGGAAACCTGGAGGAGAACACCAAGGAGGAGGAGAACACCGTTACTAGGCCCCAACCCAAGTAGTATGGCAACTGTAGTGTTACATTTAAAAATACTTAATGAGAGCCTGAAGGTTGAAGCTCAGACAAGGAAACCTGGAGGAGAACACCAAGGAGGAGGAGAACACCGTTACTAGGCCCCAACCCAAGTAGTATGGCAACTGTAGTGTTACATTAAAAAATACTTAATGAGAGCCTGAAGGTTGAAGCTCAGACAAGGAAACCTGGAGGAGAACACCAAGGAGGAGGAGAACACCGTTACTAGGCCCCAACCCAAGTAGTATGGCAACTGTAGTGTTACATTTAAAAATACTTAATGAGAGCCTGAAGGTTGAAGCTCAGACAAGGAAACCTGGAGGAGAACACCAAGGAGGAGGAGAACACCGTTACTAGGCCCCAACCCAAGTAGTATGGCAACTGTAGTGTTACATTTAAAAATACTTAATGAGAGCCTGAAGGTTGAAGCTCAGACAAGGAAACCTGGAGGAGAACACCTAGGAGGAGGAGAACACTGTTACTAGGCCCCAACCCAAGTAGTATGGCAACTGTAGTGTTACATTTACAAATACTTAATGAGAGCCTGAAGGTTGAAGCTCAGACAAGGAAACCTGGAGGAGAATACCAAGGAGGAGGAGAACACCGTTACTAGGCCCCAACCCAAGTAGTATGGCAACAGTAGTGTTACATTTAAAAATACTTAATGAGAGCCTGAAGGTTGAAGCTCAGACAAGGAAACCTGGAGGAGAACACCAAGGAGGAGGAGATCACCGTTACTAGGCCCCAACCCAAGTAGTATGGCAACTGTAGTATTACATTTAAAAATACTTAATGAGAGCCTGAAGGATGAAGTTCAGACAAGGAAACCTGGAGGAGAACACCTAGGAGGAGGAGAACACTGTTACTAGGCCCCAACCCAAGTAGTATGGCAACTGTAGTGTTACATTTACAAATACTTAATGAGAGCCCGCAGGTTGAAGCTCAGACAAGGAAACCTGGAGGAGAACACCAAGGAGGAGGAGAACACCGTTACTAGGCCCCAACCCAAGTAGTATGGCAACTGTAGTGTTACATTAAAAAATACTTAATGAGAGCCCGAAGGTTGAAGCTCAGACAAGGAAACCTGGAGGAGAACACCTAGGAGGAGGAGAACACTGTTACTAGGCCCCAACCCAAGTAGTATGGCAACTGTAGTGTTACATTTACAAATACTTAATGAGAGCCCGAAGGTTGAAGCTCAGACAAGGAAACCTGGAGGAGAACACCTAGGAGGAGGAGAACACCGTTACTAGGCCCCAACCCAACTAGTATGGCAACTGTAGTGTTAAATTTAAAAATACTTAATGAGAGCCTGAAGGTTGAAGCTCAGACAAGGAAACCTGGAGGAGAACACCAAGGAGGAGGAGAACATCGTTACTAGGCCCCAACCCAAGTAGTATGGCAACTGTAGTGTTACATTTAAAAATACTTAATGAGAGCCTGAAGGTTGAAGCTCAGACAAGGAAACCTGGAGGAGAACACCAAGGAGGAGGAGAACACCGTTACTAGGCCCCAACCCAAGTAGTATGGCAACTGTAGTGTTACATTTAAAAATACTTAATGAGAGCCTGAAGGTTGAAGCTCAGACAAGGAAACCTGGAGGAGAACACCTAGGAGGAGGAGAACACCGTTACTAGGCCCCAACCCAAGTAGTATGGCAACTGTAGTGTTAAATTTAAAAATACTTAATGAGAGCCTGAAGGTTGAAGCTCAGACAAGGAAACCTGGAGGAGAACACCAAGGAGGAGGAGAACACCGTTACTAGGCCCCAACCCAAGTAGTATGGCAACTGTAGTGTTACATTTAAAAATACTTAAGGAGAGCCTGAAGGTTGAAGCTCAGACAAGGAAACCTGGAGGAGAACACCAAGGAGGACGAGAACACCGTTACTAGGCCCCAACCCAAGTAGTATGGCAACTGTAGTGTTACATTTAAAAATACTTAATGAGAGCCTGAAGGTTGAAGCTCAGACAAGGAAACCTGGAGGAGAACACCAAGGAGGAGGAGAACACCGTTACTAGGCCCCAACCCAAGTAGTATGGCAACTGTAGTGTTACATTTAAAAATACTTAATGAGAGCCTGAAGGTTGAAGCTCAGACAAGGAAACCTGGAGGAGAACACCAAGGAGGAGGAGAACACCGTTACTAGGCCCCAACCCAAGTAGTATGGCAACTGTAGTGTTACATTTAAAAATACTTAATGAGAGCCTGAAGGTTGAAGCTCAGACAAGGAAACCTGGAGGAGAACACCTAGGAGGAGGAGAACACTGTTACTAGGCCCCAACCCAAGTAGTATGGCAACTGTAGTGTTACATTTACAAATACTTAATGAGAGCCTGAAGGTTGAAGCTCAGACAAGGAAACCTGGAGGAGAATACCAAGGAGGAGGAGAACACCGTTACTAGGCCCCAACCCAAGTAGTATGGCAACAGTAGTGTTACATTTAAGAATACTTAATGAGAGCCTGAAGGTTGAAGCTCAGACAAGGAAACCTGGAGGAGAACACCAAGGAGGAGGAGATCACCGTTACTAGGCCCCAACCCAAGTAGTATGGCAACTGTAGTATTACATTTAAAAATACTTAATGAGAGCCTGAAGGATGAAGCTCAGACAAGGAAACCTGGAGGAGAACACCTAGGAGGAGGAGAACACTGTTACTAGGCCCCAACCCAAGTAGTATGGCAACTGTAGTGTTACATTTACAAATACTTAATGAGAGCCCGAAGGTTGAAGCTCAGACAAGGAAACCTGGAGGAGAACACCAAGGAGGAGGAGAACACCGTTACTAGGCCCCAACCCAAGTAGTATGGCAACTGTAGTGTTACATTAAAAAATACTTAATGAGAGCCCGAAGGTTGAAGCTCAGACAAGGAAACCTGGAGGAGAACACCTAGGAGGAGGAGAACACTGTTACTAGGCCCCAACCCAAGTAGTATGGCAACTGTAGTGCTACATTTACAAATACTTAATGAGAGCCCGAAGGTTGAAGCTCAGACAAGGAAACCTGGAGGAGAACACCTAGGAGGAGGAGAACACCGTTACTAGGCCCCAACCCAACTAGTATGGCAACTGTAGTGTTAAATTTAAAAATACTTAATGAGAGCCTGAAGGTTGAAGCTCAGACAAGGAAACCTGGAGGAGAACACCAAGGAGGAGGAGAACACCGTTACTAGGCCCCAACCCAAGTAGTATGGCAACTGTAGTGTTACATTTAAAAATACTTAATGAGAGCCTGAAGGTTGAAGCTCAGACAAGGAAACCTGGAGGAGAACACCAAGGAGGAGGAGAACACCGTTACTAGGCCCCAACCCAAGTAGTATGGCAACTGTAGTGTTACATTTAAAAATACTTAATGAGAGCCTGAAGGTTGAAGCTCAGACAAGGAAACCTGGAGGAGAACACCTAGGAGGAGGAGAACACCGTTACTGGGCCCCAACCCAAGTAGTATGGCAACTGTAGTGTTACATATAAAAATACTTAATGAGAGCCTGAAGGTTGAAGCTCAGACAAGGAAACCTGGAGGAGAACACCAAGGAGGAGGAGAACACCGTTACTAGGCCCCAACCCAAGTAGTATGGCAACTGTAGTGTTACATTTAAAAATACTTAAGGAGAGCCTGAAGGTTGAAGCTCAGACAAGGAAACCTGGAGGAGAACACCAAGGAGGAGGAGAACACCGTTACTAGGAACCAACCCAAGTAGTATGGCAACTGTAGTGTTACATTTAAAAATACTTAATGAGAGCCTGAAGGTTGAAGCTCAGACAAGGAAACCTGGAGGAGAACACCAAGGAGGAGGAGAACACCGTTACTAGGCCCCAACCCAAGTAGTATGGCAACTGTAGTGTTACATTTAAAAATACTTAATGAGAGCCTGAAGGTTGAAGCTCAGACAAGGAAACCTGGAGGAGAACACCAAGGAGGAGGAGAACACCGTTACTAGGCCCCAACCCAAGTAGTATGGCAACTGTAGTGTTACATTTAAAAATACTTAATGAGAGCCTGAAGGTTGAAGCTCAGACAAGGAAACCTGGAGGAGAACACCTAGGAGGAGGAGAACACTGTTACTAGGCCCCAACCCAAGTAGTATGGCAACTGTAGTGTTACATTTACAAATACTTAATGAGAGCCCGAAGGTTGAAGCTCAGACAAGGAAACCTGGAGGAGAACACCAAGGAGGAGGAGAACACCGTTACTAGGCCCCAACCAAAGTAGTATGGCAACTGTAGTGTTACATTTAAAAATACTTAATGAGAGCCTGAAGGTTGAAGCTCAGACAAGGAAACCTGGAGGAGAACACCAAGGAGGAGGAGAACACCATTACTAGGCCCCAACCCAAGTAGTATGGCAACTGTAGTGTTACATTTAAAAATACTTAATGAGAGCCTGAAGGTTGAAGCTCAGACAAGGAAACCTGGAGGAGAACACCAAGGAGGAGGAGAACACCGTTACTAGGCCCCAACCCAAGTAGTATGGCAACTGTAGTGTTACATTAAAAAATACTTAATGAGAGCCTGAAGGTTGAAGCTCAGACAAGGAAACCTGGAGGAGAACACCAAGGAGGAGGAGAACACCGTTACTAGGCCCCAACCCAAGTAGTATGGCAACTGTAGTGTTACATTAAAAAATACTTAATGAGAGCCCGAAGGTTGAAGCTCAGACAAGGAAACCTGGAGGAGAACACCTAGGAGGAGGAGAACACTGTTACTAGGCCCCAACCCAAGTAGTATGGCAACTGTAGTGTTACATTTACAAATACTTAATGAGAGCCCGAAGGTTGAAGCTCAGACAAGGAAACCTGGAGGAGAACACCAAGGAGGAGGAGAACACCGTTACTAGGCCCCAACCCAAGTAGTATGGCAACTGTAGTGTTACATTTAAAAATACTTAATGAGAGCCTGAAGGTTGAAGCTCAGACAAGGAAACCTGGAGGAGAACACCTAGGAGGAGGAGAACACTGTTACTAGGCCCCAACCCAAGTAGTATGGCAACTGTAGTGTTACATTTACAAATACTTAATGAGAGCCCGAAGGTTGAAGCTCAGACAAGGAAACCTGGAGGAGAACACCAAGGAGGAGGAGAACACCAAGGAGGAGGAGAACACCGTTACTAGGCCCCAACCCAAGTAGTATGGCAACTGTAGTGTTACATTTAAAAATACTTAATGAGAGCCTGAAGGTTGAAGCTCAGACAAGGAAACCTGGAGGAGAACACCAAGGAGGAGGAGAACACCGTTACTAGGCCCCAACCCAAGTAGTATGGCAACTGTAGTGTTACATTAAAAAATACTTAATGAGAGCCTGAAGGTTGAAGCTCAGACAAGGAAACCTGGAGGAGAACACCAAGGAGGAGGAGAACACCGTTACTAGGCCCCAACCCAAGTAGTATGGCAACTGTAGTGTTACATTAAAAAATACTTAATGAGAGCCCGAAGGTTGAAGCTCAGACAAGGAAACCTGGAGGAGAACACCTAGGAGGAGGAGAACACTGTTACTAGGCCCCAACCCAAGTAGTATGGCAACTGTAGTGTTACATTTACAAATACTTAATGAGAGCCCGAAGGTTGAAGCTCAGACAAGGAAACCTGGAGGAGAACACCTAGGAGGAGGAGAACACCGTTACTAGGCCCCAACCCAAGTAGTATGGCAACTGTAGTGTTACATTTAAAAATACTTAATGAGAGCCTGAAGGTTGAAGCTCAGACAAGGAAACCTGGAGGAGAACACCAAGGAGGAGGAGAACACCGTTACTAGGCCCCAACCCAAGTAGTATGGCAACTGTAGTGTTACATTTAAAAATACTTAATGAGAGCCTGAAGGTTGAAGCTCAGACAAGGAAACCTGGAGGAGAACACCAAGGAGGAGGAGAACACCGTTACTAGGCCCCAACCCAAGTAGTATGGCAACTGTAGTGTTACATTAAAAAATGCTTAATGAGAGCCTGAAGGTTGAAGCTCAGACAAGGAAACCTGGAGGAGAACACCAAGGAGGAGCAGAACACTGTTACTAGGCCCCAACCCAAGTAGTATGGCAACTGTAGTGTTACATTTAAAAATACTTAATGAGAGCCTGAAGGTTGAAGCTCAGACAAGGAAACCTGGAGGAGAACACCAAGGAGGAGGGGAACACTGTTACTAGGCCCCAACCCTAGTAGTATGGCAACTGTAGTGTTACATTTAAAAATACTTAATGAGAGCCTGAAGGTTGCAGCTCAGACAAGGAAACCTGGAGGAGAACACCTAGGAGGAGGAGAACACTGTTACTAGGCCCCAACCCAAGTAGTATGGCAACTGTAGTGTTACATTTACAAATACTTAATGAGAGCCCGAAGGTTGAAGCTCAGACAAGGAAACCTGGAGGAGAACACCAAGGAGGAGGAGAACACCGTTACTAGGCCCCAACCCAAGTAGTATGGCAACTGTAGTGTTACATTTAAAAATACTTAATGAGAGCCTGAAGGTTGAAGCTCAGACAAGGAAACCTGGAGGAGAACACCAATGAGGAGGAGAACACTGTTACTAGGCCCCAACCCAAGTTGTATAGCAACTGTAGTGTTACATTTAAAAATACTTAATGAGAGCCTGAAGGTTGAAGCTCAGACAAGGAAACCTGGAGGAGAACACCAAGGAGGAGGAGAACACCGTTACTAGGCCCCAACCCAAGTAGTATGGCAACTGTAGTGTTACATTTAAAAATACTTAATGAGAGCCTGAAGGTTGAAGCTCAGACAAGGAAACCTGGAGGAGAACACCAAGGAGGAGGAGAACACCGTTACTAGGCCCCAACCCAAGTAGTATGGCAACTGTAGTGTTACATTTAAAAATACTTAATGAGAGCCTGAAGGTTGAAGCTCAGACAAGGAAACCTGGAGGAGAACACCAAGGAGGAGGAGAACACCGTTACTAGGCCCCAACCCAAGTAGTATGGCAACTGTAGTGTTACATTTAAAAATACTTAATGAGAGCCTGAAGGTTGAAGCTCAGACAAGGAAACCTGGAGGAGAACACCTAGGAGGAGGAGAACACTGTTACTAGGCCCCAACCCAAGTAGTATGGCAACTGTAGTGTTACATTTACAAATACTTAATGAGAGCCTGAAGGTTGAAGCTCAGACAAGGAAACCTGGAGGAGAATACCAAGGAGGAGGAGAACACCGTTACTAGGCCCCAACCCAAGTAGTATGGCAACAGTAGTGTTACATTTAAAAATACTTAATGAGAGCCTGAAGGTTGAAGCTCAGACAAGGAAACCTGGAGGAGAACACCAAGGAGGAGGAGATCACCGTTACTAGGCCCCAACCCAAGTAGTATGGCAACTGTAGTATTACATTTAAAAATACTTAATGAGAGCCTGAAGGATGAAGCTCAGACAAGGAAACCTGGAGGAGAACACCTAGGAGGAGGAGAACACTGTTACTAGGCCCCAACCCAAGTAGTATGGCAACTGTAGTGTTACATTTACAAATACTTAATGAGAGCCCGAAGGTTGAAGCTCAGACAAGGAAACCTGGAGGAGAACACCAAGGAGGAGGAGAACACCGTTACTAGGCCCCAACCCAAGTAGTATGGCAACTGTAGTGTTACATTAAAAAATACTTAATGAGAGCCCGAAGGTTGAAGCTCAGACAAGGAAACCTGGAGGAGAACACCTAGGAGGAGGAGAACACTGTTACTAGGCCCCAACCCAAGTAGTATGGCAACTGTAGTGTTACATTTACAAATACTTAATGAGAGCCCGAAGGTTGAAGCTCAGACAAGGAAACCTGGAGGAGAACACCTAGGAGGAGGAGAACACCGTTACTAGGCCCCAACCCAACTAGTATGGCAACTGTAGTGTTAAATTTAAAAATACTTAATGAGAGCCTGAAGGTTGAAGCTCAGACAAGGTAACCTGGAGGACAACACCAAGGAGGAGGAGAACACCGTTACTAGGCCCCAACCCAAGTAGTATGGCAACTGTAGTGTTACATTTAAAAATACTTAATGAGAGCCTGAAGGTTGAAGCTCAGACAAGGAAACCTGGAGGAGAACACCAAGGAGGAGGAGAACACCGTTACTAGGCCCCAACCCAAGTAGTATGGCAACTGTAGTGTTACATTTAAAAATACTTAATGAGAGCCTGAAGGTTGAAGCTCAGACAAGGAAACCTGGAGGAGAACAACTAGGAGGAGGAGAACACCGTTACTGGGCCCCAACCCAAGTAGTATGGCAACTGTAGTGTTACATTTAAAAATACTTAATGAGAGCCTGAAGGTTGAAGCTCAGACAAGGAAACCTGGAGGAGAACACCTAGGAGGAGGAGAACACTGTTACTAGGCCCCAACCCAAGTAGTATGGCAACTGTAGTGTTACATTTACAAATACTTAATGAGAGCCCGAAGGTTGAAGCTCAGACAAGGAAACCTGGAGGAGAACACCAAGGAGGAGGAGAACACCGCTACTAGGCCCCAACCCAAGTAGTATGGCAACTGTAGTGTTACATTTAAAAATACTTAATGAGAGCCTGAAGGTTGAAGCTCAGACAAGGAAACCTGGAGGAGAACACCAAGGAGGAGGAGAACACTATTACTAGGCCCCAACCCAAGTAGTATGGCAACTGTAGTGTTACATTTACAAATACTTAATGAGAGCCCGAAGGTTGAAGCTCAGACAAGGAAACCTGGAGGAGAACACCAAGGAGGAGGAGAACACCAAGGAGGAGGAGAACACCGTTACTAGGCCCCAACCCAAGTAGTATGGCAACTGTAGTGTTACATTTAAAAATACTTAATGAGAGCCTGAAGGTTGAAGCTCAGACAAGGAAACCTGGAGGAGAACACCAAGGAGGAGGAGAACACCGTTACTAGGCCCCAACCCAAGTAGTATGGCAACTGTAGTGTTACATTAAAAAATACTTAATGAGAGCCTGAAGGTTGAAGCTCAGACAAGGAAACCTGGAGGAGAACACCAAGGAGGAGGAGAACACCGTTACTAGGCCCCAACCCAAGTAGTATGGCAACTGTAGTGTTACATTAAAAAATACTTAATGAGAGCCCGAAGGTTGAAGCTCAGACAAGGAAACCTGGAGGAGAACACCTAGGAGGAGGAGAACACTGTTACTAGGCCCCAACCCAAGTAGTATGGCAACTGTAGTGTTACATTTACAAATACTTAATGAGAGCCCGAAGGTTGAAGCTCAGACAAGGAAACCTGGAGGAGAACACCAAGGAGGAGGAGAACACCGTTACTAGGCCCCAACCCAAGTAGTATGGCAACTGTAGTGTTACATTTAAAAATACTTAATGAGAGCCTGAAGGTTGAAGCTCAGACAAGGAAACCTGGAGGAGAACACCAAGGAGGAGGAGAACACCGTTACTAGGCCCCAACCCAAGTAGTATGGCAACTGTAGTGTTACATTTAAAAATACTTAATGAGAGCCTGAAGGTTGAAGCTCAGACAAGGAAACCTGGAGGAGAACACCAAGGAGGAGGAGAACACCGTTACTAGGCCCCAACCCAAGTAGTATGGCAACTGTAGTGTTACATTTAAAAATACTTAAAGAGAGCCTGAAGGTTGAAGGTCAGACAAGGAAACCTGGAGGAGAACACCAAGGAGGAGGAGAACACCCTGGAGGAGGAGAACACCGTTACTAGGCCCCAACCCAAGTAGTATGGCAACTGTAGCGTTACATTTAAAAATACTTAATGAGAGCCTGAAGGTTTAAGCTCAGACAAGGAAACCTGGAGGAGAACACCAAAGAGGAGGAGAACACAGTTACTAGGCCCCAACCCAAGTAGTATGGCAACTGTAGTGTTACATTTAAAAATACTTAATGAGAGCCTGAAGGTTGAAGCTCAGACAAGGAAACCTGGAGGAGAACACCAAGGAGGAGGAGAACACCGTTACTAGGCCCCAACCCAAGTAGTATGGCAACTGTAGTGTTACATTTACAAATACTTAATGAGAGCCTGAAGGTTGAAGCTCAGACAAGGAAACCTGGAGGAGAACACCTAGGAGGAGGAGAACACCGTTACTAGGCCCCAACCCAAGTAGTATGGCAACTGTAGTGTTACATTTAAAAATAATTAATGAGAGCCTGAAGGTTGAAGCTCAGACAAGGAAACCTGTAGGAGAACACCAAGGAGGAGGAGAACACCGTTACTAGGCCCCAACCCAAGTAGTATGGCAACTGTAGTGTTACATTTAAAAATACTTAATGAGAGCCTGAAGGTTGAAGCTCAGACAAGGAAACCTGGAGGAGAACACCAAGGAGGAGGAGAACACCGTTACTAGGCCCCAACCCAAGTAGTATGGCAACTGTAGTGTTACATTTAAAAATACTTAATGAGAGCCTGAAGGTTGAAGCTCAGACAAGGAAACCTGGAGGAGAACACCAAGGAGGAGGAGAACACCGTTACTAGGCCTCAACCCAAGTAGTATGGCAACTGTAGTGTTACATTTAAAAATACTTAATGAGAGCCTGAAGGTTGAAGCTCAGACAAGGAAACCTGGAGGAGAACACCTAGGAGGAGGAGAACACTGTTACTAGTCCCCAACCCAAGTAGTATGGCAACTGTAGTGTTACATTTACAAATACTTAATGAGAGCCCGAAGGTTGAAGCTCAGACAAGGAAACCTGGAGGAGAACACCTAGGAGGAGGAGAACACCGTTACTAGGCCCCAACCCAAGTAGTATGGCAACTGTAGTGTTACATTTAAAAATACTTAATTAGAGCCTGAAGGTTGAAGCTCAGACAAGGAAACCTGGAGGAGAACACCAAGGAGGAGGAGAACACCGTTACTAGTCCCCAAACCAAGTAGTATGGCAACTGTAGTGTTAAATTTAAAAATACTTAATGAGAGCCTGAAGGTTGAAGCTCAGACAAGGAAACCTGGAGGAGAACACCAAGGAGGAGGAGAACACCGTTACTAGGCCCCAACCCAAGTAGTATGGCAACTGTGGTGTTACATTTAAAAATACTTAATGAGAGCCTGAAGGTTGAAGCTCAGACAAGGAAACCTGGAGGAGAACACCAAGGAGGAGGAGAACACCGTTACTAGGCCCCAACCCAAGTAGTATGGCAACTGTAGTGTTACATTTAAAAATACTTAAAGAGAGCCTGAAGGTTGAAGGTCAGACAAGGAAACCTGGAGGAGAACACCAAGGAGGAGGAGAACACCCTGGAGGAGGAGAACACAGTTACTAGGCCCCAACCCAAGTAGTATGGCAACTGTAGTGTTACATTTAAAAATACTTAATGAGAGCCTGAAGGTTGAAGCTCAGACAAGAAAACCTGGAGGAGAACACCAAGGAGGAGGAGAACACCGTTACTAGGCCCCAACCCAAGTAGTATGGCAACTGTAGTGTTACATTAAAAAATACTTAATGAGAGCCTGAAGGTTGAAGCTCAGACAAGGAAACCTGGAGGAGAACACCAAGGAGGAGGAGAACACCGTTACTAGGCCCCAACCCAAGTAGTATGGCAACTGTAGTGTTACATTAAAAAATACTTAATGAGAGCCCGAAGGTTGAAGCTCAGACAAGGAAACCTGGAGGAGAACACCTAGGAGGAGGAGAACACTGTTACTAGGCCCCAACCCAAGTAGTATGGCAACTGTAGTGTTACATTTACAAATACTTAATGAGAGCCCGAAGGTTGAAGCTCAGACAAGGAAACCTGGAGGAGAACACCTAGGAGGAGGAGAACACCGTTACTAGGCCCCAACCCAAGTAGTATGGCAACTGTAGTGTTACATTTAAAAATACTTAATGAGAGCCTGAAGGTTGAAGCTCAGACAAGGAAACCTGGAGGAGAACACCAAGGAGGAGGAGAACACCGTTACTAGGCCCCAACCCAAGTAGTATGGCAACTGTAGTGTTACATTTAAAAATACTTAATGAGAGCCTGAAGGTTGAAGCTCAGACAAGGAAACCTGGAGGAGAACACCAAGGAGGAGGAGAACACCGTTACTAGGCCCCAACCCAAGTAGTATGGCAACTGTAGTGTTACATTAAAAAATGCTTAATGAGAGCCTGAAGGTTGAAGCTCAGACAAGGAAACCTGGAGGAGAACACCAAGGAGGAGCAGAACACTGTTACTAGGCCCCAACCCAAGTAGTATGGCAACTGTAGTGTTACATTTAAAAATACTTAATGAGAGCCTGAAGGTTGAAGCTCAGACAAGGAAACCTGGAGGAGAACACCAAGGAGGAGGGGAACACTGTTACTAGGCCCCAACCCTAGTAGTATGGCAACTGTAGTGTTACATTTAAAAATACTTAATGAGAGCCTGAAGGTTGCAGCTCAGACAAGGAAACCTGGAGGAGAACACCTAGGAGGAGGAGAACACTGTTACTAGGCCCCAACCCAAGTAGTATGGCAACTGTAGTGTTACATTTACAAATACTTAATGAGAGCCCGAAGGTTGAAGCTCAGACAAGGAAACCTGGAGGAGAACACCAAGGAGGAGGAGAACACCGTTACTAGGCCCCAACCCAAGTAGTATGGCAACTGTAGTGTTACATTTAAAAATACTTAATGAGAGCCTGAAGGTTGAAGCTCAGACAAGGAAACCTGGAGGAGAACACCAATGAGGAGGAGAACACTGTTACTAGGCCCCAACCCAAGTTGTATAGCAACTGTAGTGTTACATTTAAAAATACTTAATGAGAGCCTGAAGGTTGAAGCTCAGACAAGGAAACCTGGAGGAGAACACCAAGGAGGAGGAGAACACCGTTACTAGGCCCCAACCCAAGTAGTATGGCAACTGTAGTGTTACATTTAAAAATACTTAATGAGAGCCTGAAGGTTGAAGCTCAGACAAGGAAACCTGGAGGAGAACACCAAGGAGGAGGAGAACACCGTTACTAGGCCCCAACCCAAGTAGTATGGCAACTGTAGTGTTACATTTAAAAATACTTAATGAGAGCCTGAAGGTTGAAGCTCAGACAAGGAAACCTGGAGGAGAACACCAAGGAGGAGGAGAACACCGTTACTAGGCCCCAACCCAAGTAGTATGGCAACTGTAGTGTTACATTTAAAAATACTTAATGAGAGCCTGAAGGTTGAAGCTCAGACAAGGAAACCTGGAGGAGAACACCAAGGAGGAGGAGAACACCGTTACTAGGCCCCAACCCAAGTAGTATGGCAACTGTAGTGTTACATTTAAAAATACTTAATGAGAGCCTGAAGGTTGAAGCTCAGACAAGGAAACCTGGAGGAGAACACCTAGGAGGAGGAGAACACCGTTACTAGGCCCCAACCCAAGTAGTATGGCAACTGTAGTGTTAAATTTAAAAATACTTAATGAGAGCCTGAAGGTTGAAGCTCAGACAAGGAAACCTGGAGGAGAACACCAAGGAGGAGGAGAACACCGTTACTAGGCCCCAACCCAAGTAGTATGGCAACTGTAGTGTTACATTTAAAAATACTTAAGGAGAGCCTGAAGGTTGAAGCTCAGACAAGGAAACCTGGAGGAGAACACCAAGGAGGAGGAGAACACCGTTACTAGGCCCCAACCCAAGTAGTATGGCAACTGTAGTGTTACATTTAAAAATACTTAATGAGAGCCTGAAGGTTGAAGCTCAGACAAGGAAACCTGGAGGAGAACACCAAGGAGGAGGAGAACACCGTTACTAGGCCCCAACCCAAGTAGTATGGCAACTGTAGTGTTACATTTAAAAATACTTAATGAGAGCCTGAAGGTTGAAGCTCAGACAAGGAAACCTGGAGGAGAACACCAAGGAGGAGGAGAACACCGTTACTAGGCCCCAACCCAAGTAGTATGGCAACTGTAGTGTTACATTTAAAAATACTTAATGAGAGCCTGAAGGTTGAAGCTCAGACAAGGAAACCTGGAGGAGAACACCTAGGAGGAGGAGAACACTGTTACTAGGCCCCAACCCAAGTAGTATGGCAACTGTAGTGTTACATTTACAAATACTTAATGAGAGCCTGAAGGTTGAAGCTCAGACAAGGAAACCTGGAGGAGAATACCAAGGAGGAGGAGAACACCGTTACTAGGCCCCAACCCAAGTAGTATGGCAACAGTAGTGTTACATTTAAAAATACTTAATGAGAGCCTGAAGGTTGAAGCTCAGACAAGGAAACCTGGAGGAGAACACCAAGGAGGAGGAGATCACCGTTACTAGGCCCCAACCCAAGTAGTATGGCAACTGTAGTATTACATTTAAAAATACTTAATGAGAGCCTGAAGGATGAAGCTCAGACAAGGAAACCTGGAGGAGAACACCTAGGAGGAGGAGAACACTGTTACTAGGCCCCAACCCAAGTAGTATGGCAACTGTAGTGTTACATTTACAAATACTTAATGAGAGCCCGAAGGTTGAAGCTCAGACAAGGAAACCTGGAGGAGAACACCAAGGAGGAGGAGAACACCGTTACTAGGCCCCAACCCAAGTAGTATGGCAACTGTAGTGTTACATTAAAAAATACTTAATGAGAGCCCGAAGGTTGAAGCTCAGACAAGGAAACCTGGAGGAGAACACCTAGGAGGAGGAGAACACTGTTACTAGGCCCCAACCCAAGTAGTATGGCAACTGTAGTGTTACATTTACAAATACTTAATGAGAGCCCGAAGGTTGAAGCTCAGACAAGGAAACCTGGAGGAGAACACCTAGGAGGAGGAGAACACCGTTACTAGGCCCCAACCCAACTAGTATGGCAACTGTAGTGTTAAATTTAAAAATACTTAATGAGAGCCTGAAGGTTGAAGCTCAGACAAGGTAACCTGGAGGACAACACCAAGGAGGAGGAGAACACCGTTACTAGGCCCCAACCCAAGTAGTATGGCAACTGTAGTGTTACATTTAAAAATACTTAATGAGAGCCTGAAGGTTGAAGCTCAGACAAGGAAACCTGGAGGAGAACACCAAGGAGGAGGAGAACACCGTTACTAGGCCCCAACCCAAGTAGTATGGCAACTGTAGTGTTACATTTAAAAATACTTAATGAGAGCCTGAAGGTTGAAGCTCAGACAAGGAAACCTGGAGGAGAACAACTAGGAGGAGGAGAACACCGTTACTGGGCCCCAACCCAAGTAGTATGGCAACTGTAGTGTTACATTTAAAAATACTTAATGAGAGCCTGAAGGTTGAAGCTCAGACAAGGAAACCTGGAGGAGAACACCTAGGAGGAGGAGAACACTGTTACTAGGCCCCAACCCAAGTAGTATGGCAACTGTAGTGTTACATTTACAAATACTTAATGAGAGCCCGAAGGTTGAAGCTCAGACAAGGAAACCTGGAGGAGAACACCAAGGAGGAGGAGAACACCGCTACTAGGCCCCAACCCAAGTAGTATGGCAACTGTAGTGTTACATTTAAAAATACTTAATGAGAGCCTGAAGGTTGAAGCTCAGACAAGGAAACCTGGAGGAGAACACCAAGGAGGAGGAGAACACTATTACTAGGCCCCAACCCAAGTAGTATGGCAACTGTAGTGTTACATTTACAAATACTTAATGAGAGCCCGAAGGTTGAAGCTCAGACAAGGAAACCTGGAGGAGAACACCAAGGAGGAGGAGAACACCAAGGAGGAGGAGAACACCGTTACTAGGCCCCAACCCAAGTAGTATGGCAACTGTAGTGTTACATTTAAAAATACTTAATGAGAGCCTGAAGGTTGAAGCTCAGACAAGGAAACCTGGAGGAGAACACCAAGGAGGAGGAGAACACCGTTACTAGGCCCCAACCCAAGTAGTATGGCAACTGTAGTGTTACATTAAAAAATACTTAATGAGAGCCTGAAGGTTGAAGCTCAGACAAGGAAACCTGGAGGAGAACACCAAGGAGGAGGAGAACACCGTTACTAGGCCCCAACCCAAGTAGTATGGCAACTGTAGTGTTACATTAAAAAATACTTAATGAGAGCCCGAAGGTTGAAGCTCAGACAAGGAAACCTGGAGGAGAACACCTAGGAGGAGGAGAACACTGTTACTAGGCCCCAACCCAAGTAGTATGGCAACTGTAGTGTTACATTTACAAATACTTAATGAGAGCCCGAAGGTTGAAGCTCAGACAAGGAAACCTGGAGGAGAACACCAAGGAGGAGGAGAACACCGTTACTAGGCCCCAACCCAAGTAGTATGGCAACTGTAGTGTTACATTTAAAAATACTTAATGAGAGCCTGAAGGTTGAAGCTCAGACAAGGAAACCTGGAGGAGAACACCAAGGAAGAGGAGAACACCGTTACTAGGCCCCAACCCAAGTAGTATGGCAACTGTAGTGTTACATTTAAAAATACTTAATGAGAGCCTGAAGGTTGAAGCTCAGACAAGGAAACCTGGAGGAGAACACCAAGGAGGAGGAGAACACCGTTACTAGGCCCCAACCCAAGTAGTATGGCAACTGTAGTGTTACATTTAAAAATACTTAATGAGAGCCTGAAGGTTGAAGCTCAGACAAGGAAACCTGGAGGAGAACACCAAGGAGGAGGAGAACACCGTTACTAGGCCCCAACCCAAGTAGTATGGCAACTGTAGTGTTACATTTAAAAATACTTAATGAGAGCCTGAAGGTTGAAGCTCAGACAAGGAAACCTGGAGGAGAACACCAAGGAGGAGGAGAACACCGTTACTAGGCCCCAACCCAAGTAGTATGGCAACTGTAGTGTTACATTTAAAAATACTTAATGAGAGCCTGAAGGTTGAAGCTCAGACAAGGAAACCTGGAGGAGAACACCAAGGAGGAGGAGAACACCGTTACTAGGCCCCAACCCAAGTAGTATGGCAACTGTAGTGTTACATTTAAAAATACTTAATGAGAGCCTGAAGGTTGAAGCTCAGACAAGGAAACCTGGAGGAGAACACCTAGGAGGAGGAGAACACCGTTACTAGGCCCCAACCCAAGTAGTATGGCAACTGTAGTGTTAAATTTAAAAATACTTAATGAGAGCCTGAAGGTTGAAGCTCAGACAAGGAAACCTGGAGGAGAACACCAAGGAGGAGGAGAACACCGTTACTAGGCCCCAACCCAAGTAGTATGGCAACTGTAGTGTTACATTTAAAAATACTTAAGGAGAGCCTGAAGGTTGAAGCTCAGACAAGGAAACCTGGAGGAGAACACCAAGGAGGAGGAGAACACCGTTACTAGGCCCCAACCCAAGTAGTATGGCAACTGTAGTGTTACATTTAAAAATACTTAATGAGAGCCTGAAGGTTGAAGCTCAGACAAGGAAACCTGGAGGAGAACACCAAGGAGGAGGAGAACACCGTTACTAGGCCCCAACCCAAGTAGTATGGCAACTGTAGTGTTACATTTAAAAATACTTAATGAGAGCCTGAAGGTTGAAGCTCAGACAAGGAAACCTGGAGGAGAACACCAAGGAGGAGGAGAACACCGTTACTAGGCCCCAACCCAAGTAGTATGGCAACTGTAGTGTTACATTTAAAAATACTTAATGAGAGCCTGAAGGTTGAAGCTCAGACAAGGAAACCTGGAGGAGAACACCTAGGAGGAGGAGAACACTGTTACTAGGCCCCAACCCAAGTAGTATGGCAACTGTAGTGTTACATTTACAAATACTTAATGAGAGCCTGAAGGTTGAAGCTCAGACAAGGAAACCTGGAGGAGAATACCAAGGAGGAGGAGAACACCGTTACTAGGCCCCAACCCAAGTAGTATGGCAACAGTAGTGTTACATTTAAAAATACTTAATGAGAGCCTGAAGGTTGAAGCTCAGACAAGGAAACCTGGAGGAGAACACCAAGGAGGAGGAGATCACCGTTACTAGGCCCCAACCCAAGTAGTATGGCAACTGTAGTATTACATTTAAAAATACTTAATGAGAGCCTGAAGGATGAAGCTCAGACAAGGAAACCTGGAGGAGAACACCTAGGAGGAGGAGAACACTGTTACTAGGCCCCAACCCAAGTAGTATGGCAACTGTAGTGTTACATTTACAAATACTTAATGAGAGCCCGAAGGTTGAAGCTCAGACAAGGAAACCTGGAGGAGAACACCAAGGAGGAGGAGAACACCGTTACTAGGCCCCAACCCAAGTAGTATGGCAACTGTAGTGTTACATTAAAAAATACTTAATGAGAGCCCGAAGGTTGAAGCTCAGACAAGGAAACCTGGAGGAGAACACCTAGGAGGAGGAGAACACTGTTACTAGGCCCCAACCCAAGTAGTATGGCAACTGTAGTGTTACATTTACAAATACTTAATGAGAGCCCGAAGGTTGAAGCTCAGACAAGGAAACCTGGAGGAGAACACCTAGGAGGAGGAGAACACCGTTACTAGGCCCCAACCCAACTAGTATGGCAACTGTAGTGTTAAATTTAAAAATACTTAATGAGAGCCTGAAGGTTGAAGCTCAGACAAGGTAACCTGGAGGACAACACCAAGGAGGAGGAGAACACCGTTACTAGGCCCCAACCCAAGTAGTATGGCAACTGTAGTGTTACATTTAAAAATACTTAATGAGAGCCTGAAGGTTGAAGCTCAGACAAGGAAACCTGGAGGAGAACACCAAGGAGGAGGAGAACACCGTTACTAGGCCCCAACCCAAGTAGTATGGCAACTGTAGTGTTACATTTAAAAATACTTAATGAGAGCCTGAAGGTTGAAGCTCAGACAAGGAAACCTGGAGGAGAACAACTAGGAGGAGGAGAACACCGTTACTGGGCCCCAACCCAAGTAGTATGGCAACTGTAGTGTTACATTTAAAAATACTTAATGAGAGCCTGAAGGTTGAAGCTCAGACAAGGAAACCTGGAGGAGAACACCTAGGAGGAGGAGAACACTGTTACTAGGCCCCAACCCAAGTAGTATGGCAACTGTAGTGTTACATTTACAAATACTTAATGAGAGCCCGAAGGTTGAAGCTCAGACAAGGAAACCTGGAGGAGAACACCAAGGAGGAGGAGAACACCGCTACTAGGCCCCAACCCAAGTAGTATGGCAACTGTAGTGTTACATTTAAAAATACTTAATGAGAGCCTGAAGGTTGAAGCTCAGACAAGGAAACCTGGAGGAGAACACCAAGGAGGAGGAGAACACTATTACTAGGCCCCAACCCAAGTAGTATGGCAACTGTAGTGTTACATTTACAAATACTTAATGAGAGCCCGAAGGTTGAAGCTCAGACAAGGAAACCTGGAGGAGAACACCAAGGAGGAGGAGAACACCAAGGAGGAGGAGAACACCGTTACTAGGCCCCAACCCAAGTAGTATGGCAACTGTAGTGTTACATTTAAAAATACTTAATGAGAGCCTGAAGGTTGAAGCTCAGACAAGGAAACCTGGAGGAGAACACCAAGGAGGAGGAGAACACCGTTACTAGGCCCCAACCCAAGTAGTATGGCAACTGTAGTGTTACATTAAAAAATACTTAATGAGAGCCTGAAGGTTGAAGCTCAGACAAGGAAACCTGGAGGAGAACACCAAGGAGGAGGAGAACACCGTTA
The DNA here is from genome assembly GCF_051348905.1 of Ranitomeya variabilis. Classification (NCBI taxonomy): domain Eukaryota; kingdom Metazoa; phylum Chordata; class Amphibia; order Anura; family Dendrobatidae; genus Ranitomeya; species Ranitomeya variabilis. The sequence continues at coordinate 113,714,902 of NC_135238.1, forward strand.
CTAGGCCCCAACCCAAGTAGTATGGCAACTGTAGTGTTACATTAAAAAATACTTAATGAGAGCCCGAAGGTTGAAGCTCAGACAAGGAAACCTGGAGGAGAACACCTAGGAGGAGGAGAACACTGTTACTAGGCCCCAACCCAAGTAGTATGGCAACTGTAGTGTTACATTTACAAATACTTAATGAGAGCCCGAAGGTTGAAGCTCAGACAAGGAAACCTGGAGGAGAACACCAAGGAGGAGGAGAACACCGTTACTAGGCCCCAACCCAAGTAGTATGGCAACTGTAGTGTTACATTTAAAAATACTTAATGAGAGCCTGAAGGTTGAAGCTCAGACAAGGAAACCTGGAGGAGAACACCAAGGAGGAGGAGAACACCGTTACTAGGCCCCAACCCAAGTAGTATGGCAACTGTAGTGTTACATTTAAAAATACTTAATGAGAGCCTGAAGGTTGAAGCTCAGACAAGGAAACCTGGAGGAGAACACCAAGGAGGAGGAGAACACCGTTACTAGGCCCCAACCCAAGTAGTATGGCAACTGTAGTGTTACATTTAAAAATACTTAAAGAGAGCCTGAAGGTTGAAGGTCAGACAAGGAAACCTGGAGGAGAACACCAAGGAGGAGGAGAACACCCTGGAGGAGGAGAACACCGTTACTAGGCCCCAACCCAAGTAGTATGGCAACTGTAGCGTTACATTTAAAAATACTTAATGAGAGCCTGAAGGTTTAAGCTCAGACAAGGAAACCTGGAGGAGAACACCAAAGAGGAGGAGAACACAGTTACTAGGCCCCAACCCAAGTAGTATGGCAACTGTAGTGTTACATTTAAAAATACTTAATGAGAGCCTGAAGGTTGAAGCTCAGACAAGGAAACCTGGAGGAGAACACCAAGGAGGAGGAGAACACCGTTACTAGGCCCCAACCCAAGTAGTATGGCAACTGTAGTGTTACATTTACAAATACTTAATGAGAGCCTGAAGGTTGAAGCTCAGACAAGGAAACCTGGAGGAGAACACCTAGGAGGAGGAGAACACCGTTACTAGGCCCCAACCCAAGTAGTATGGCAACTGTAGTGTTACATTTAAAAATAATTAATGAGAGCCTGAAGGTTGAAGCTCAGACAAGGAAACCTGTAGGAGAACACCAAGGAGGAGGAGAACACCGTTACTAGGCCCCAACCCAAGTAGTATGGCAACTGTAGTGTTACATTTAAAAATACTTAATGAGAGCCTGAAGGTTGAAGCTCAGACAAGGAAACCTGGAGGAGAACACCAAGGAGGAGGAGAACACCGTTACTAGGCCCCAACCCAAGTAGTATGGCAACTGTAGTGTTACATTTAAAAATACTTAATGAGAGCCTGAAGGTTGAAGCTCAGACAAGGAAACCTGGAGGAGAACACCAAGGAGGAGGAGAACACCGTTACTAGGCCTCAACCCAAGTAGTATGGCAACTGTAGTGTTACATTTAAAAATACTTAATGAGAGCCTGAAGGTTGAAGCTCAGACAAGGAAACCTGGAGGAGAACACCTAGGAGGAGGAGAACACTGTTACTAGTCCCCAACCCAAGTAGTATGGCAACTGTAGTGTTACATTTACAAATACTTAATGAGAGCCCGAAGGTTGAAGCTCAGACAAGGAAACCTGGAGGAGAACACCTAGGAGGAGGAGAACACCGTTACTAGGCCCCAACCCAAGTAGTATGGCAACTGTAGTGTTACATTTAAAAATACTTAATTAGAGCCTGAAGGTTGAAGCTCAGACAAGGAAACCTGGAGGAGAACACCAAGGAGGAGGAGAACACCGTTACTAGTCCCCAAACCAAGTAGTATGGCAACTGTAGTGTTAAATTTAAAAATACTTAATGAGAGCCTGAAGGTTGAAGCTCAGACAAGGAAACCTGGAGGAGAACACCAAGGAGGAGGAGAACACCGTTACTAGGCCCCAACCCAAGTAGTATGGCAACTGTGGTGTTACATTTAAAAATACTTAATGAGAGCCTGAAGGTTGAAGCTCAGACAAGGAAACCTGGAGGAGAACACCAAGGAGGAGGAGAACACCGTTACTAGGCCCCAACCCAAGTAGTATGGCAACTGTAGTGTTACATTTAAAAATACTTAAAGAGAGCCTGAAGGTTGAAGGTCAGACAAGGAAACCTGGAGGAGAACACCAAGGAGGAGGAGAACACCCTGGAGGAGGAGAACACAGTTACTAGGCCCCAACCCAAGTAGTATGGCAACTGTAGTGTTACATTTAAAAATACTTAATGAGAGCCTGAAGGTTGAAGCTCAGACAAGAAAACCTGGAGGAGAACACCAAGGAGGAGGAGAACACCGTTACTAGGCCCCAACCCAAGTAGTATGGCAACTGTAGTGTTACATTAAAAAATACTTAATGAGAGCCTGAAGGTTGAAGCTCAGACAAGGAAACCTGGAGGAGAACACCAAGGAGGAGGAGAACACCGTTACTAGGCCCCAACCCAAGTAGTATGGCAACTGTAGTGTTACATTTAAAAATTCTTAATGAGAGCCTGAAGGTTGAAGCTCAGACAAGGAAACCTGGAGGAGAATACCAAGGAGGAGGAGAACACCGTTACTAGGCCCCAACCCAAGTAGTATGGCAACAGTAGTGTTACATTTAAAAATACTTAATGAGAGCCTGAAGGTTAAAGCTCAGACAAGGAAACCTGGAGGAGAACACCAAGGAGAAGGAGAACACCGTTACTAGGCCCCAACCCAAGTAGTATGGCAACTGTAGTGTTACATTTAAAAATACTTAATGAGAGCCTGAAGGTTGAAGCTCAGACAAGGAAACCTGGAGGAGAACACCAGGAGGAGGAGAACACCGTTACTTGGCCCCAACCCAAGTAGTATGGCAACTGTAGTGTTACATTTAAAAATACTTAATGAGAGCCTGAAGGTTGAAGCTCAGACAAGGAAACCTAAAGGAGAACACCAAGGAGGAGGAGAACACCAAGTACTAGGCCCCAACCCAAGTAGTATGGCAACTGTAGTGTTACATTTAAAAATACTTAATGAGAGCCTGAAGGTTGAAGCTCAGACAAGGAAACCTGGAGGAGAACACCAAGGAGGAGGAGAACACCGTTACTAGGCCCCAACCCAAGTAGTATGGCAACTGTAGTGTTACATTTAAAAATACTTAAAGAGAGCCTGAAGGTTGAAGCTCAGACAAGGAAACCTGGAGGAGAACACCAAGGAGGAGGAGAACACCGTTACTAGGCCCCAACCCAAGTAGTATGGCAACTGTAGTGTTACATTTAAAAATACTTAATGAGAGCCTGAAGGTTGAAGCTCAGACAAGGAAACCTGGAGGAGAACACCAAGGAGGAGGAGAACACCGTTACTAGGCCCCAACCCAAGTAGTATGGCAACTGTAGTGTTACATTAAAAAATACTTAATGAGAGCCCGAAGGTTGAAGCTCAGACAAGGAAACCTGGAGGAGAACACCTAGGAGGAGGAGAACACTGTTACTAGGCCCCAACCCAAGTAGTATGGCAACTGTAGTGTTACATTTACAAATACTTAATGAGAGCCCGAAGGTTGAAGCTCAGACAAGGAAACCTGGAGGAGAACACCAAGGAGGAGGAGAACACCGTTACTAGGCCCCAACCCAAGTAGTATGGCAACTGTAGTGTTACATTTAAAAATACTTAATGAGAGCCTGAAGGTTGAAGCTCAGACAAGGAAACCTGGAGGAGAACACCTAGGAGGAGGAGAACACTGTTACTAGGCCCCAACCCAAGTAGTATGGCAACTGTAGTGTTACATTTACAAATACTTAATGAGAGCCCGAAGGTTGAAGCTCAGACAAGGAAACCTGGAGGAGAACACCAAGGAGGAGGAGAACACCAAGGAGGAGGAGAACACCGTTACTAGGCCCCAACCCAAGTAGTATGGCAACTGTAGTGTTACATTTAAAAATACTTAATGAGAGCCTGAAGGTTGAAGCTCAGACAAGGAAACCTGGAGGAGAACACCAAGGAGGAGGAGAACACCGTTACTAGGCCCCAACCCAAGTAGTATGGCAACTGTAGTGTTACATTAAAAAATACTTAATGAGAGCCTGAAGGTTGAAGCTCAGACAAGGAAACCTGGAGGAGAACACCAAGGAGGAGGAGAACACCGTTACTAGGCCCCAACCCAAGTAGTATGGCAACTGTAGTGTTACATTAAAAAATACTTAATGAGAGCCCGAAGGTTGAAGCTCAGACAAGGAAACCTGGAGGAGAACACCTAGGAGGAGGAGAACACTGTTACTAGGCCCCAACCCAAGTAGTATGGCAACTGTAGTGTTACATTTACAAATACTTAATGAGAGCCCGAAGGTTGAAGCTCAGACAAGGAAACCTGGAGGAGAACACCTAGGAGGAGGAGAACACCGTTACTAGGCCCCAACCCAAGTAGTATGGCAACTGTAGTGTTACATTTAAAAATACTTAATGAGAGCCTGAAGGTTGAAGCTCAGACAAGGAAACCTGGAGGAGAACACCAAGGAGGAGGAGAACACCGTTACTAGGCCCCAACCCAAGTAGTATGGCAACTGTAGTGTTACATTTAAAAATACTTAATGAGAGCCTGAAGGTTGAAGCTCAGACAAGGAAACCTGGAGGAGAACACCAAGGAGGAGGAGAACACCGTTACTAGGCCCCAACCCAAGTAGTATGGCAACTGTAGTGTTACATTAAAAAATGCTTAATGAGAGCCTGAAGGTTGAAGCTCAGACAAGGAAACCTGGAGGAGAACACCAAGGAGGAGCAGAACACTGTTACTAGGCCCCAACCCAAGTAGTATGGCAACTGTAGTGTTACATTTAAAAATACTTAATGAGAGCCTGAAGGTTGAAGCTCAGACAAGGAAACCTGGAGGAGAACACCAAGGAGGAGGGGAACACTGTTACTAGGCCCCAACCCTAGTAGTATGGCAACTGTAGTGTTACATTTAAAAATACTTAATGAGAGCCTGAAGGTTGCAGCTCAGACAAGGAAACCTGGAGGAGAACACCTAGGAGGAGGAGAACACTGTTACTAGGCCCCAACCCAAGTAGTATGGCAACTGTAGTGTTACATTTACAAATACTTAATGAGAGCCCGAAGGTTGAAGCTCAGACAAGGAAACCTGGAGGAGAACACCAAGGAGGAGGAGAACACCGTTACTAGGCCCCAACCCAAGTAGTATGGCAACTGTAGTGTTACATTTAAAAATACTTAATGAGAGCCTGAAGGTTGAAGCTCAGACAAGGAAACCTGGAGGAGAACACCAATGAGGAGGAGAACACTGTTACTAGGCCCCAACCCAAGTTGTATAGCAACTGTAGTGTTACATTTAAAAATACTTAATGAGAGCCTGAAGGTTGAAGCTCAGACAAGGAAACCTGGAGGAGAACACCAAGGAGGAGGAGAACACCGTTACTAGGCCCCAACCCAAGTAGTATGGCAACTGTAGTGTTACATTTAAAAATACTTAATGAGAGCCTGAAGGTTGAAGCTCAGACAAGGAAACCTGGAGGAGAACACCAAGGAGGAGGAGAACACCGTTACTAGGCCCCAACCCAAGTAGTATGGCAACTGTAGTGTTACATTTAAAAATACTTAATGAGAGCCTGAAGGTTGAAGCTCAGACAAGGAAACCTGGAGGAGAACACCAAGGAGGAGGAGAACACCGTTACTAGGCCCCAACCCAAGTAGTATGGCAACTGTAGTGTTACATTTAAAAATACTTAATGAGAGCCTGAAGGTTGAAGCTCAGACAAGGAAACCTGGAGGAGAACACCAAGGAGGAGGAGAACACCGTTACTAGGCCCCAACCCAAGTAGTATGGCAACTGTAGTGTTACATTTAAAAATACTTAATGAGAGCCTGAAGGTTGAAGCTCAGACAAGGAAACCTGGAGGAGAACACCTAGGAGGAGGAGAACACCGTTACTAGGCCCCAACCCAAGTAGTATGGCAACTGTAGTGTTAAATTTAAAAATACTTAATGAGAGCCTGAAGGTTGAAGCTCAGACAAGGAAACCTGGAGGAGAACACCAAGGAGGAGGAGATCACCGTTACTAGGCCCCAACCCAAGTAGTATGGCAACTGTAGTATTACATTTAAAAATACTTAATGAGAGCCTGAAGGATGAAGCTCAGACAAGGAAACCTGGAGGAGAACACCTAGGAGGAGGAGAACACTGTTACTAGGCCCCAACCCAAGTAGTATGGCAACTGTAGTGTTACATTTACAAATACTTAATGAGAGCCCGAAGGTTGAAGCTCAGACAAGGAAACCTGGAGGAGAACACCAAGGAGGAGGAGAACACCGTTACTAGGCCCCAACCCAAGTAGTATGGCAACTGTAGTGTTACATTAAAAAATACTTAATGAGAGCCCGAAGGTTGAAGCTCAGACAAGGAAACCTGGAGGAGAACACCTAGGAGGAGGAGAACACTGTTACTAGGCCCCAACCCAAGTAGTATGGCAACTGTAGTGTTACATTTACAAATACTTAATGAGAGCCCGAAGGTTGAAGCTCAGACAAGGAAACCTGGAGGAGAACACCTAGGAGGAGGAGAACACCGTTACTAGGCCCCAACCCAACTAGTATGGCAACTGTAGTGTTAAATTTAAAAATACTTAATGAGAGCCTGAAGGTTGAAGCTCAGACAAGGTAACCTGGAGGACAACACCAAGGAGGAGGAGAACACCGTTACTAGGCCCCAACCCAAGTAGTATGGCAACTGTAGTGTTACATTTAAAAATACTTAATGAGAGCCTGAAGGTTGAAGCTCAGACAAGGAAACCTGGAGGAGAACACCAAGGAGGAGGAGAACACCGTTACTAGGCCCCAACCCAAGTAGTATGGCAACTGTAGTGTTACATTTAAAAATACTTAATGAGAGCCTGAAGGTTGAAGCTCAGACAAGGAAACCTGGAGGAGAACAACTAGGAGGAGGAGAACACCGTTACTGGGCCCCAACCCAAGTAGTATGGCAACTGTAGTGTTACATTTAAAAATACTTAATGAGAGCCTGAAGGTTGAAGCTCAGACAAGGAAACCTGGAGGAGAACACCTAGGAGGAGGAGAACACTGTTACTAGGCCCCAACCCAAGTAGTATGGCAACTGTAGTGTTACATTTACAAATACTTAATGAGAGCCCGAAGGTTGAAGCTCAGACAAGGAAACCTGGAGGAGAACACCAAGGAGGAGGAGAACACCGCTACTAGGCCCCAACCCAAGTAGTATGGCAACTGTAGTGTTACATTTAAAAATACTTAATGAGAGCCTGAAGGTTGAAGCTCAGACAAGGAAACCTGGAGGAGAACACCAAGGAGGAGGAGAACACTATTACTAGGCCCCAACCCAAGTAGTATGGCAACTGTAGTGTTACATTTACAAATACTTAATGAGAGCCCGAAGGTTGAAGCTCAGACAAGGAAACCTGGAGGAGAACACCAAGGAGGAGGAGAACACCAAGGAGGAGGAGAACACCGTTACTAGGCCCCAACCCAAGTAGTATGGCAACTGTAGTGTTACATTTAAAAATACTTAATGAGAGCCTGAAGGTTGAAGCTCAGACAAGGAAACCTGGAGGAGAACACCAAGGAGGAGGAGAACACCGTTACTAGGCCCCAACCCAAGTAGTATGGCAACTGTAGTGTTACATTAAAAAATACTTAATGAGAGCCTGAAGGTTGAAGCTCAGACAAGGAAACCTGGAGGAGAACACCAAGGAGGAGGAGAACACCGTTACTAGGCCCCAACCCAAGTAGTATGGCAACTGTAGTGTTACATTAAAAAATACTTAATGAGAGCCCGAAGGTTGAAGCTCAGACAAGGAAACCTGGAGGAGAACACCTAGGAGGAGGAGAACACTGTTACTAGGCCCCAACCCAAGTAGTATGGCAACTGTAGTGTTACATTTACAAATACTTAATGAGAGCCCGAAGGTTGAAGCTCAGACAAGGAAACCTGGAGGAGAACACCAAGGAGGAGGAGAACACCGTTACTAGGCCCCAACCCAAGTAGTATGGCAACTGTAGTGTTACATTTAAAAATACTTAATGAGAGCCTGAAGGTTGAAGCTCAGACAAGGAAACCTGGAGGAGAACACCAAGGAGGAGGAGAACACCGTTACTAGGCCCCAACCCAAGTAGTATGGCAACTGTAGTGTTACATTTAAAAATACTTAATGAGAGCCTGAAGGTTGAAGCTCAGACAAGGAAACCTGGAGGAGAACACCAAGGAGGAGGAGAACACCGTTACTAGGCCCCAACCCAAGTAGTATGGCAACTGTAGTGTTACATTTAAAAATACTTAAAGAGAGCCTGAAGGTTGAAGGTCAGACAAGGAAACCTGGAGGAGAACACCAAGGAGGAGGAGAACACCCTGGAGGAGGAGAACACCGTTACTAGGCCCCAACCCAAGTAGTATGGCAACTGTAGCGTTACATTTAAAAATACTTAATGAGAGCCTGAAGGTTTAAGCTCAGACAAGGAAACCTGGAGGAGAACACCAAAGAGGAGGAGAACACAGTTACTAGGCCCCAACCCAAGTAGTATGGCAACTGTAGTGTTACATTTAAAAATACTTAATGAGAGCCTGAAGGTTGAAGCTCAGACAAGGAAACCTGGAGGAGAACACCAAGGAGGAGGAGAACACCGTTACTAGGCCCCAACCCAAGTAGTATGGCAACTGTAGTGTTACATTTACAAATACTTAATGAGAGCCTGAAGGTTGAAGCTCAGACAAGGAAACCTGGAGGAGAACACCTAGGAGGAGGAGAACACCGTTACTAGGCCCCAACCCAAGTAGTATGGCAACTGTAGTGTTACATTTAAAAATAATTAATGAGAGCCTGAAGGTTGAAGCTCAGACAAGGAAACCTGTAGGAGAACACCAAGGAGGAGGAGAACACCGTTACTAGGCCCCAACCCAAGTAGTATGGCAACTGTAGTGTTACATTTAAAAATACTTAATGAGAGCCTGAAGGTTGAAGCTCAGACAAGGAAACCTGGAGGAGAACACCAAGGAGGAGGAGAACACCGTTACTAGGCCCCAACCCAAGTAGTATGGCAACTGTAGTGTTACATTTAAAAATACTTAATGAGAGCCTGAAGGTTGAAGCTCAGACAAGGAAACCTGGAGGAGAACACCAAGGAGGAGGAGAACACCGTTACTAGGCCTCAACCCAAGTAGTATGGCAACTGTAGTGTTACATTTAAAAATACTTAATGAGAGCCTGAAGGTTGAAGCTCAGACAAGGAAACCTGGAGGAGAACACCTAGGAGGAGGAGAACACTGTTACTAGTCCCCAACCCAAGTAGTATGGCAACTGTAGTGTTACATTTACAAATACTTAATGAGAGCCCGAAGGTTGAAGCTCAGACAAGGAAACCTGGAGGAGAACACCTAGGAGGAGGAGAACACCGTTACTAGGCCCCAACCCAAGTAGTATGGCAACTGTAGTGTTACATTTAAAAATACTTAATGAGAGCCTGAAGGTTGAAGCTCAGACAAGGAAACCTGGAGGAGAACACCAAGGAGGAGGAGAACACCGTTACTAGGCCCCAAACCAAGTAGTATGGCAACTGTAGTGTTAAATTTAAAAATACTTAATGAGAGCCTGAAGGTTGAAGCTCAGACAAGGAAACCTGGAGGAGAACACCAAGGAGGAGGAGAACACCGTTACTAGGCCCCAACCCAAGTAGTATGGCAACTGTGGTGTTACATTTAAAAATACTTAATGAGAGCCTGAAGGTTGAAGCTCAGACAAGGAAACCTGGAGGAGAACACCAAGGAGGAGGAGAACACCGTTACTAGGCCCCAACCCAAGTAGTATGGCAACTGTAGTGTTACATTTAAAAATACTTAAAGAGAGCCTGAAGGTTGAAGGTCAGACAAGGAAACCTGGAGGAGAACACCAAGGAGGAGGAGAACACCCTGGAGGAGGAGAACACAGTTACTAGGCCCCAACCCAAGTAGTATGGCAACTGTAGTGTTACATTTAAAAATACTTAATGAGAGCCTGAAGGTTGAAGCTCAGACAAGGAAACCTGGAGGAGAACACCAAGGAGGAGGAGAACACCGTTACTAGGCCCCAACCCAAGTAGTATGGCAACTGTAGTGTTACATTAAAAAATACTTAATGAGAGCCTGAAGGTTGAAGCTCAGACAAGGAAACCTGGAGGAGAACACCAAGGAGGAGGAGAACACCGTTACTAGGCCCCAACCCAAGTAGTATGGCAACTGTAGTGTTACATTTAAAAATTCTTAATGAGAGCCTGAAGGTTGAAGCTCAGACAAGGAAACCTGGAGGAGAATACCAAGGAGGAGGAGAACACCGTTACTAGGCCCCAACCCAAGTAGTATGGCAACAGTAGTGTTACATTTAAAAATACTTAATGAGAGCCTGAAGGTTAAAGCTCAGACAAGGAAACCTGGAGGAGAACACCAAGGAGAAGGAGAACACCGTTACTAGGCCCCAACCCAAGTAGTATGGCAACTGTAGTGTTACATTTAAAAATACTTAATGAGAGCCTGAAGGTTGAAGCTCAGACAAGGAAACCTGGAGGAGAACACCAGGAGGAGGAGAACACCGTTACTTGGCCCCAACCCAAGTAGTATGGCAACTGTAGTGTTACATTTAAAAATACTTAATGAGAGCCTGAAGGTTGAAGCTCAGACAAGGAAACCTAAAGGAGAACACCAAGGAGGAGGAGAACACCAAGTACTAGGCCCCAACCCAAGTAGTATGGCAACTGTAGTGTTACATTTAAAAATACTTAATGAGAGCCTGAAGGTTGAAGCTCAGACAAGGAAACCTGGAGGAGAACACCAAGGAGGAGGAGAACACCGTTACTAGGCCCCAACCCAAGTAGTATGGCAACTGTAGTGTTACATTTAAAAATACTTAAAGAGAGCCTGAAGGTTGAAGCTCAGACAAGGAAACCTGGAGGAGAACACCAAGGAGGAGGAGAACACCGTTACTAGGCCCCAACCCAAGTAGTATGGCAACTGTAGTGTTACATTTAAAAATACTTAATGAGAGCCTGAAGGTTGAAGCTCAGACAAGGAAACCTGGAGGAGAACACCAAGGAGGAGGAGAACACCGTTACTAGGCCCCAACCCAAGTAGTATGGCAACTGTAGTGTTACATTTAAAAATACTTAATGAGAGCCTGAAGGTTGAAGCTCAGACAAGGAAACCTGGAGGAGAACACCAAGGAGGAGGAGAACACCGTTACTAGGCCCCAACCCAAGTAGTATGGCAACTGTAGTGTTACATTTAAAAATACTTAAAGAGAGCCTGAAGGTTGAAGGTCAGACAAGGAAACCTGGAGGAGAACACCAAGGAGGAGGAGAACACCCTGGAGGAGGAGAACACCGTTACTAGGCCCCAACCCAAGTAGTATGGCAACTGTAGCGTTACATTTAAAAATACTTAATGAGAGCCTGAAGGTTTAAGCTCAGACAAGGAAACCTGGAGGAGAACACCAAAGAGGAGGAGAACACAGTTACTAGGCCCCAACCCAAGTAGTATGGCAACTGTAGTGTTACATTTAAAAATACTTAATGAGAGCCTGAAGGTTGAAGCTCAGACAAGGAAACCTGGAGGAGAACACCAAGGAGGAGGAGAACACCGTTACTAGGCCCCAACCCAAGTAGTATGGCAACTGTAGTGTTACATTTACAAATACTTAATGAGAGCCTGAAGGTTGAAGCTCAGACAAGGAAACCTGGAGGAGAACACCTAGGAGGAGGAGAACACCGTTACTAGGCCCCAACCCAAGTAGTATGGCAACTGTAGTGTTACATTTAAAAATAATTAATGAGAGCCTGAAGGTTGAAGCTCAGACAAGGAAACCTGTAGGAGAACACCAAGGAGGAGGAGAACACCGTTACTAGGCCCCAACCCAAGTAGTATGGCAACTGTAGTGTTACATTTAAAAATACTTAATGAGAGCCTGAAGGTTGAAGCTCAGACAAGGAAACCTGGAGGAGAACACCAAGGAGGAGGAGAACACCGTTACTAGGCCCCAACCCAAGTAGTATGGCAACTGTAGTGTTACATTTAAAAATACTTAATGAGAGCCTGAAGGTTGAAGCTCAGACAAGGAAACCTGGAGGAGAACACCAAGGAGGAGGAGAACACCGTTACTAGGCCTCAACCCAAGTAGTATGGCAACTGTAGTGTTACATTTAAAAATACTTAATGAGAGCCTGAAGGTTGAAGCTCAGACAAGGAAACCTGGAGGAGAACACCTAGGAGGAGGAGAACACTGTTACTAGTCCCCAACCCAAGTAGTATGGCAACTGTAGTGTTACATTTACAAATACTTAATGAGAGCCCGAAGGTTGAAGCTCAGACAAGGAAACCTGGAGGAGAACACCTAGGAGGAGGAGAACACCGTTACTAGGCCCCAACCCAAGTAGTATGGCAACTGTAGTGTTACATTTAAAAATACTTAATGAGAGCCTGAAGGTTGAAGCTCAGACAAGGAAACCTGGAGGAGAACACCAAGGAGGAGGAGAACACCGTTACTAGGCCCCAAACCAAGTAGTATGGCAACTGTAGTGTTACATTTAAAAATACTTAATGAGAGCCTGAAGGTTGAAGCTCAGACAAGGAAACCTGGAGGAGAACACCAAGGAGGAGGAGAACACCGTTACTAGGCCCCAAACCAAGTAGTATGGCAACTGTAGTGTTACATTTAAAAATACTTAATGAGAGCCTGAAGGTTCAAGCTCAGATAAGGAAACCTGGAGGAGAACACCAAGGAGGAGGAGAACACCGTTACTAGGCCCCAACCCAAGTAGTATGGCAACTGTAGTGTTACATTTAAAAATACTTAATGAGAGCCTGAAGGTTGAAGCTCAGACAAGGAAACCTGGAGGAGAACACCAAGGAGGAGGAGAACACCGTTACTAGGCCCCAACCCAAGTAGTATGGCAACTGTAGTGTTACATTTAAAAATACTTAATGAGAGCCTGAAGGTTGAAGCTCAGACAAGGAAACCTGGAGGAGAACACCAAGGAGGAGGAGAACACCGTTACAAGGCCCCAACCCAAGTAGTATGTCAACTGTAGTGTTACATTTAATAATACTTAATGAGAGCCTGAAGGTTGAAGCTCAGACAAGGAAACCTGGAGGAGAACACCAAGGAGAAGGAGAACACCGTTACTAGGCCCCAACCCAAGTAGTATGGCAACTGTAGTGTTACATTTAAAAATACTTAATGAGAGCCTGAAGGTTGAAGCTCAGACAAGGAAACCTGGAGGAGAACACCAAGGAGGAGGAGAACACCGTTACTGGGCCCCAACCCAAGTAGTATGGCAACTGTAGTGTTACATTTAAAAATACTTAAAGAGAGCCTGAAGGTTGAAGCTCAGACAAGGAAACCTGGAGGAGAACACCAAGGAGGAGGAGAACACCGTTACTAGGCCCCAACCCAAGTAGTATGGCAACTGTAGTGTTACATTTAAAAATACTTAATGAGAGCCTGAAGGTTGAAGCTCAGACAAGGAAACCTGGAGGAGAACACCAAGGAGGAGGAGAACACCGTTACTAGGCCCCAACCCACGTAGTATGGCAACTGTGGTGTTACATTTAAAAATACTTAATGAGAGCCTGAAGGTTGAAGCTCAGACAAGGAAACCTGGAGGAGAACACCAAGGAGGAGGAGAACACCGTTACTAGGCCCCAACCCAAGTAGTATGGCAACTGTAGTGTTACATTTAAAAATACTTAAAGAGAGCCTGAAGGTTGAAGGTCAGACAAGGAAACCTGGAGGAGAACACCAAGGAGGAGGAGAACACCCTGGAGGAGGAGAACACAGTTACTAGGCCCCAACCCAAGTAGTATGGCAACTGTAGTGTTACATTTAAAAATACTTAATGAGAGCCTGAAGGTTGAAGCTCAGACAAGGAAACCTGGAGGAGAACACCAAGGAGGAGGAGAACACCGTTACTAGGCCCCAACCCAAGTAGTATGGCAACTGTAGTGTTACATTAAAAAATACTTAATGAGAGCCTGAAGGTTGAAGCTCAGACAAGGAAACCTGGAGGAGAACACCAAGGAGGAGGAGAACACCGTTACTAGGCCCCAACCCAAGTAGTATGGCAACTGTAGTGTTACATTTAAAAATTCTTAATGAGAGCCTGAAGGTTGAAGCTCAGACAAGGAAACCTGGAGGAGAACACCAAGGAGGAGGAGAACACCGTTACTAGGCCCCAACCCAAGTAGTATGGCAACTGTAGTGTTACATTTAAAAATACTTAATGAGAGCCTGAAGGTTGAAGCTCAGACAAGGAAACCTGGAGGAGAATACCAAGGAGGAGGAGAACACCGTTACTAGGCCCCAACCCAAGTAGTATGGCAACAGTAGTGTTACATTTAAAAATACTTAATGAGAGCCTGAAGGTTGAAGCTCAGACAAGGAAACCTGGAGGAGAACACCAAGGAGAAGGAGAACACCGTTACTAGGCCCCAACCCAAGTAGTATGGCAACTGTAGTGTTACATTTAAAAATACTTAATGAGAGCCTGAAGTTTGAAGCTCAGACAAGGAAACCTGGAGGAGAACACCAGGAGGAGGAGAACACCGTTACTTGGCCCCAACCCAAGTAGTATGGCAACTGTAGTGTTACATTTAAAAATACTTAATGAGAGCCTGAAGGTTGAAGCTCAGACAAGGAAACCTAAAGGAGAACACCAAGGAGGAGGAGAACACCAAGTACTAGGCCCCAACCCAAGTAGTATGGCAACTGTAGTGTTACATTTAAAAATACTTAATGAGAGCCTGAAGGTTGAAGCTCAGACAAGGAAACCTGGAGGAGAACACCAAGGAGGAGGAGAACACCGTTACTAGGCCCCAACCCAAGTAGTATGGCAACTGTAGTGTTACATTTAAAAATACTTAAAGAGAGCCTGAAGGTTGAAGCTCAGACAAGGAAACCTGGAGGAGAACACCAAGGAGGAGGAGAACACCGTTACTAGGCCCCAACCCAAGTAGTATGGCAACTGTAGTGTTACATTTAAAAATACTTAATGAGAGCCTGAAGGTTGAAGCTCAGACAAGGAAACCTGGAGGAGAACACCAAGGAGGAGGAGAACACCGTTACTAGGCCCCAACCCAAGTAGTATGGCAACTGTAGTGTTACATTTAAAAATACTTAATGAGAGCCTGAAGGTTGAAGCTCAGACAAGGAAACCTGAAGGAGAACACCAAGGAGGAGGAGAACACCGTTACTAGGCCCCAACCCAAGTAGTATGGCAACTGTAGTGTTACATTTAAAAATACTTAAAGAGAGCCTGAAGGTTGAAGGTCAGACAAGGAAACCTGGAGGAGAACACCAAGGAGGAGGAGAACACCCTGGAGGAGGAGAACACCGTTACTAGGCCCCAACCCAAGTAGTATGGCAACTGTAGCGTTACATTTAAAAATACTTAATGAGAGCCTGAAGGTTTAAGCTCAGACAAGGAAACCTGGAGGAGAACACCAAAGAGGAGGAGAACACAGTTACTAGGCCCCAACCCAAGTAGTATGGCAACTGTAGTGTTACATTTAAAAATACTTAATGAGAGCCTGAAGGTTGAAGCTCAGACAAGGAAACCTGGAGGAGAACACCAAGGAGGAGGAGAACACCGTTACTAGGCCCCAACCCAAGTAGTATGGCAACTGTAGTGTTACATTTACAAATACTTAATGAGAGCCTGAAGGTTGAAGCTCAGACAAGGAAACCTGGAGGAGAACACCTAGGAGGAGGAGAACACCGTTACTAGGCCCCAACCCAAGTAGTATGGCAACTGTAGTGTTACATTTAAAAATACTTAATGAGAGCCTGAAGGTTGAAGCTCAGACAAGGAAACCTGTAGGAGAACACCAAGGAGGAGGAGAACACCGTTACTAGGCCCCAACCCAAGTAGTATGGCAACTGTAGTGTTACATTTAAAAATACTTAATGAGAGCCTGAAGGTTGAAGCTCAGACAAGGAAACCTGGAGGAGAACACCTAGGAGGAGGAGAACACCGTTACTAGGCCGCAACCCAAGTAGTATGGCAACTGTAGTGTTACATTTAAAAATACTTAATGAGAGCCTGAAGGTTGAAGCTCAGACAAGGAAACCTGGAGGAGAACACCAAGGAGGAGGAGAACACCGTTACTAGGCCTCAACCCAAGTAGTATGGCAACTGTAGTGTTACATTTAAAAATACTTAATGAGAGCCTGAAGGTTGAAGCTCAGACAAGGAAACCTGGAGGAGAAAACCTAGGAGGAGGAGAACACTGTTACTAGTCCCCAACCCAAGTAGTATGGCAACTGTAGTGTTACATTTACAAATACTTAATGAGAGCCCGAAGGTTGAAGCTCAGACAAGGAAACCTGGAGGAGAACACCTAGGAGGAGGAGAACACCGTTACTAGGCCCCAACCCAAGTAGTATGGCAACTGTAGTGTTACATTTAAAAATACTTAATGAGAGCCTGAAGGTTGAAGCTCAGACAAGGAAACCTGGAGGAGAACACCAAGGAGGAGGAGAACACCGTTACTAGGCCCCAAACCAAGTAGTATGGCAACTGTAGTGTTACATTTAAAAATACTTAATGAGAGCCTGAAGGTTGAAGCTCAGACAAGGAAACCTGGAGGAGAACACCAAGGAGGAGGAGAACACCGTTACTAGGCCCCAAACCAAGTAGTATGGCAACTGTAGTGTTACATTTAAAAATACTTAATGAGAGCCTGAAGGTTCAAGCTCAGATAAGGAAACCTGGAGGAGAACACCAAGGAGGAGGAGAACACCGTTACTAGGCCCCAACCCAAGTAGTATGGCAACTGTAGTGTTACATTTAAAAATACTTAATGAGAGCCTGAAGGTTGAAGCTCAGACAAGGAAACCTGAAGGAGAACACCAAGGAGGAGGAGAACACCGTTACTAGGCCCCAACCCAAGTAGTATGGCAACTGTAGTGTTACATTTAAAAATACTTAAAGAGAGCCTGAAGGTTGAAGGTCAGACAAGGAAACCTGGAGGAGAACACCAAGGAGGAGGAGAACACCCTGGAGGAGGAGAACACCGTTACTAGGCCCCAACCCAAGTAGTATGGCAACTGTAGCGTTACATTTAAAAATACTTAATGAGAGCCTGAAGGTTTAAGCTCAGACAAGGAAACCTGGAGGAGAACACCAAAGAGGAGGAGAACACAGTTACTAGGCCCCAACCCAAGTAGTATGGCAACTGTAGTGTTACATTTAAAAATACTTAATGAGAGCCTGAAGGTTGAAGCTCAGACAAGGAAACCTGGAGGAGAACACCAAGGAGGAGGAGAACACCGTTACTAGGCCCCAACCCAAGTAGTATGGCAACTGTAGTGTTACATTTACAAATACTTAATGAGAGCCTGAAGGTTGAAGCTCAGACAAGGAAACCTGGAGGAGAACACCTAGGAGGAGGAGAACACCGTTACTAGGCCCCAACCCAAGTAGTATGGCAACTGTAGTGTTACATTTAAAAATACTTAATGAGAGCCTGAAGGTTGAAGCTCAGACAAGGAAACCTGGAGGAGAACACCAAGGAGGAGGAGAACACCGTTACTAGGCCTCAACCCAAGTAGTATGGCAACTGTAGTGTTACATTTAAAAATACTTAATGAGAGCCTGAAGGTTGAAGCTCAGACAAGGAAACCTGGAGGAGAACACCTAGGAGGAGGAGAACACTGTTACTAGTCCCCAACCCAAGTAGTATGGCAACTGTAGTGTTACATTTACAAATACTTAATGAGAGCCCGAAGGTTGAAGCTCAGACAAGGAAACCTGGAGGAGAACACCTAGGAGGAGGAGAACACCGTTACTAGGCCCCAACCCAAGTAGTATGGCAACTGTAGTGTTACATTTAAAAATACTTAATGAGAGCCTGAAGGTTGAAGCTCAGACAAGGAAACCTGGAGGAGAACACCAAGGAGGAGGAGAACACCGTTACTAGGCCCCAAACCAAGTAGTATGGCAACTGTAGTGTTACATTTAAAAATACTTAATGAGAGCCTGAAGGTTGAAGCTCAGACAAGGAAACCTGGAGGAGAACACCAAGGAGGAGGAGAACACCGTTACTAGGCCCCAAACCAAGTAGTATGGCAACTGTAGTGTTACATTTAAAAATACTTAATGAGAGCCTGAAGGTTCAAGCTCAGATAAGGAAACCTGGAGGAGAACACCAAGGAGGAGGAGAACACCGTTACTAGGCCCCAACCCAAGTAGTATGGCAACTGTAGTGTTACATTTAAAAATACTTAATGAGAGCCTGAAGGTTGAAGCTCAGACAAGGAAACCTGGAGGAGAACACCAAGGAGGAGGAGAACACCGTTACTAGGCCCCAACCCAAGTAGTATGGCAACTGTAGTGTTACATTTAAAAATACTTAAAGAGAGCCTGAAGGTTGAAGCTCAGACAAGGAAACAAGGAGGAGAACACCAAGGAGGAGGAGAACAATGTTACTAGGCCCCAACCCAAGTAGTATGGCAACTGTAGTGTTACATTTAAAAATACTTAATGAGAGCCTGAAGGTTGAAGCTCAGACAAGGAAACCTGGAGGAGAACAACAAGGAGGAGGAGAACACCGTTACTAGGCCCCAACCCAAGTAGTATGGCAACTGTAGTGTTACATTTAAAAATACTTAATGAGAGCCTGAAGGTTGAAGCTCAGACAAGGAAACCTGGAGGAGAACACCAAGGAGGAGGAGAACACCAAGGAGGAGGAGAACACCGTTAATAGGCCCCAACCCAAGTAGTATGGCAACTGTAGTGTTACATTTAAAAATACTTAATGAGAGCCTGAAGGTTGAAGCTCAGACAAGGAAAATTGGAGGAGAACACCAAGGAGGAGGATAACACCGTTACTAGGCCCCAACCCAAGTAGTATGGCAACTGTAGTGTTACATTTAAAAATACTTAATGAGAGCCTGAAGGTTGAAGCTCAGACAAGGAAACCTGGAGGAGAACACCAAGGAGGAGGAGAACACCGTTACTAGGCCCCAACCCAAGTAGTATGGCAACTGTAGTGTTACATTTAAATATACTTAATGAGAGCCTGAAGGTTGAAGCTCAGACAAGGAAACCTAGAGGAGAACACCAAGGAGGAGGAGAACACCGTTACTAGGCCCCAACCCAAGTAGTATGGCAACTGTAGTGTTACATTTAAAAATACTTAATGAGAGCCTGAAGGTTGAAGCTCAGACAAGGAAACCTGGAGGAGAACACCAAGGAGGAGGAGAACACCGTTACTAGGCCCCAACCCAGGTAGTATGGCAACTGTAGTGTTACATTTAAAAATATTTAATGAGAGCCTGAAGGTTGAAGCTCAGACAAGGAAACCTGGAGGAGAACACCAAGGAGGAGGAGAACACCAAGGAGGAGGAGAACACCGTTACTAGGCCCCAACCCAAGTAGTATGGCAACTGTAGTGTTACATTTAAAAATACTTAATGAGAGCCTGAAGGCTGAAGCTCAGACAAGGAAACCTGGAGGAGAACACCAAGGAGGAGGAGAACGCCGTTACTAGGCCCCAACCCAAGTAGTATGGCAACTGTAGTGTTACATTTAAAAATACTTAATGAGAGCCTGAAGGTTGAAGCTCAGACAAGGAAACCTGGAGGAGAACACCAAGCAGGAGGAGAACACCGTTACTAGGCCCCAACCCAAGTAGTATGGCAACTGTAGTGTTACATTTAAAAATACTTAATGAGAGCCTGAAGGTTGGAGCTCAGACAAGGAAACCTGGAGGAGAACACCAAGGAGGAGGAGAACACCCAGGAGGAGGAGAACACCCAGGAGCGGCAGACATCACTAGTAGGCTCCAACCAAACTAGTAGCCCAAATGCAGTTTCCTATTTTTTAAAAAAGCCCGAAAACCTGAATTGAGGACAATTTTAATTAGGGACTGCAGAAAGACTTAGTAGGCTGTCCCCTGTGGACCATGCATCCACCACATTAACCCATTACGCCATAATGGACACGTAACCTTCCGTGGCCATGCCTACAGGTCCATGCATCTGTTGTCAGGTGCACCTTTGTAGTCACAGATTGCCTGAGTGCATGGATGATGCGGTCTTTATCATGCTGTTGGAGGGCTGGGATGGCTTTTCTAGAAAAGAAGTGTCGACTGGGTAGCTCGTAGCGTGGTACAGCGTAGTCCATCAGCGCTTTGAAAGATTCGCTTTCAACTAACCGGTAGAGCATCATCTCTAATGAGAATAGTCTAGCAATGTGGGCGTTCAAACCCTGTGTACGCGGATGCGAGGATGAGTACTTCCTTTTCCTAACAAGAGGCTCATGTAGGGTGAGCTGGACTGGAGAGCTGGAGATCGTGGAACTAGCGGTGGTGCCGGTGGACATGGCAGACTTAGAGAGGGTTGGAGATGGTATTCTTGCCGGTGCCCTACATGCAGTGTTTCCTACTACAAACCTGGTGATTCCCTGACTGCTTTGGCCTGGAGACGAAAGCTGCACAGATACTGCAGGTGGTGTGGGAAATGGTGGGTTTACAGTGAGGGAAGGGATGTAGCGTTGCTGACTAGCTTCATTGGCCGAGGGTGCTGCAACCTTTAGGGACGTTTGGTAGTTAGTCCAGGCTTGCAAATGCATGGTGGATAAATGTCTATGCATGCAACTTGTATTTAGACTTTTAAGATTCTGACCTCTGCTTAAGGTAGTTGAACATTTTTGACAGATGACTTTGCGCTGATCATTTGGATGTTGTTTAAAAAAATGCCACACTGCACTCTTTCTACTATCGGATACCTTTTCAGGCATTGCAGACTGAGCTTCTTTAACCGGATGGCCACGCTGTCCTCCAACTGGTTTTGGTTTTGCCATGCGTTTTTGGCCAGATACAGGCCCGGCAGATAGAACCTGTTGTGATGTTGATGCCTGCTGCGGCTCCTCCTCCTCCTCCACTTCAGAACTACTGCCGCCTGCACCCTGTTCCCCCAATGGCTGCCAATCGGGGTCAACAACTGAGTTATCTATGACCTCCTCATCTATCTCGTGTGCAACTTCGTCTGTGTCACCGTGTAAGCCGGTGGTATAGCGTTCGTGACGGGGCACCATAGTCTCAGCTGGGTTTGATTCTGGCTCAGTACACTGTGAGGGCAATGTTCTGGTCTGAGTCAAAGGAACAGCATAGTAATCTGGCTGTGGCTGTGCATCAGTGCACTCCATGTCCGATTCAACTTCTAATGGGCATGGCCTGTTAACTGTTTCACTGTCTAACCCAGGAACGGTATGTGTAAAGAGCTCCATGGAGTAACCCGTTGTGTCTCCAGACGCGTCCTTCTCTCTTGTTCTGGGTGAAGAAGACAAGGAAGTGACTTGTCCCTGACCGTGAACATCCACTAACGACGCGCTGCTTTTACATTTAGCACTTTCAGAAGCGGAGGCAAAAGAGCTAGAGGCTGAGTCAGCAAGGAAAGCCAAAACTTGTTCTTGCTGCTCCGGCTTTAAAAGCGGTTTTCCTACTCCCAGAAAAGGGAGCGTTCGAGGCCTTGTGTAGCCAGACGACGAACCTGGCTCAACAACTCGAGACTTAGGTGCTGTATTGCTTTTACCACGACCACCTGATGCTCCACCACCACTACCATCATTACCAGCTGACAATGAGCGCCCACGGCCACGACCTCTTCCACCAAACTTCCTCATTGTTTGCAAAATGTAACCAAATTAACGGTATCTGTTACTGTAAAACAACTTATAAGGTGAACTCAAACTTCTGTAGGATTTATATATACCTTTATAGGTGGCTGACAATAAAAAGAAAATCAGGCCCAATGTTACACACTAGGTTTTCT
The DNA here is from genome assembly GCF_051348905.1 of Ranitomeya variabilis. Classification (NCBI taxonomy): domain Eukaryota; kingdom Metazoa; phylum Chordata; class Amphibia; order Anura; family Dendrobatidae; genus Ranitomeya; species Ranitomeya variabilis. The sequence continues at coordinate 113,736,734 of NC_135238.1, forward strand.
GTGCCCCAATAATTTGAGACAGATGGCACACTCAGGACCGGCACTCAAGCACAAATGCCAATCTTAATCTCCCACTATGTTTTTTTTTTCAGGGAGAATTAAAAAAAAAAAAAAAAAAAAAAAATTCCCAGTATGACACACTAGGTTTTATGTGCCCCAATAATTTGAGACAGATGGCACACACAAGACCGGCACTCAAGCACAAATGCCAATCTTAATCTCCCACTATGGTTTTTTTTCAGGGAGAATTAAAAAAATTCCCAGTATGACACACTAGGTTTTATGTGCCCCAATAATTTGAGACAGATGGCACACACAAGACCGGCACTCAAGCACAAATGCCAATCTTAATCTCCCACTATGTTTTTTTTGTCAGGGAGAATTAAAAAAAAAAAAAAAAAAAAAAAAAAAAAAAGGGACTGTCCTACAATTACTATTTCCCTGCAGTAATCTCAGCAAGGTATGGCAGGCAGCAATAACAAGGAGTGGACAGCTGCACAAAAAAAAACAAAAGTGTGGACAAACAAACAAGATAGCTGTGCAGAAAGGAAGGAACAACAAGATTTGTGCTTTGAAAAAAGCAGTTGGTTTGCACAGCGGCATACACACACAGCAACGCAGCTATCAGGGTCAGGGAGCCTTCTAGGGCAGCCCAATGAGCTACAGCACTGAGGAAAAAAAATGTAGCTTCCACTGTCCCTGCAAACAAAAGGTGGTGTTGGACAGTGGAAATCGCTACAGCACAAGCGGTTTGGGGCTTTATGTACCCTGCCTAACACTATCCCTGCTTCTGAAGAAGCGGCAACAACCTCTCCCTACGCTCAGATCAGCAGCAGTAAGATGGTGGTCGGCGGGAACGCCCCTTTATAGCCCCTGTGACGCCGCAGAAAGCAAGCCAATCACTGCAATGCCCTTCTCTAAGATGGTGGGGACTGAGATCTATGTCATCACGCTGCCCACACTCTGCGTCCACCTTCATTGGCTGAGAAATGGCGCTTTTAGCATCATTGAAACGCGACTTTGGCGCGAAAGTCGCGTACCGCATGGCCGACCCTACACAGGGATCGGGTCGGGTTTCATGAGACGCCGACTTTGCCAAAACTCGGCGACTTATGAAAATGACCGATCCGTTTCGCTCAACCCTACTTATTACTTGTTCATTGCATTTCAAAATTTGTATGTCTTTTGCTGACATGTATTGTTGTTTTCTTCCCAGTCCGGAAGTACTGGATTTAACCGGGGAAACGAGATCGCAGCAAAAAGGAGATAAAGCCAGTAGGAGTCTGTGCCGTAAGATCGAGGCAACATCCTACTGAGGCGCGTAGCCGGTGGCCGGAACGCCGAGGAAGTATTAGGCTCCAAGCAATACTTCAAACAGCGGCAGGACAGTTAATTTTAGGTTGGCTGTCTCACCTAAGCAGACATAGGGGGCAATTGTGGGAGAGGGGCGACGCTAGGGTCCCGGAAGAACTCCAGGCCTACCCGTCATACGGGTGCGTCCTATCCATATCATCTGGGGGACGGAGAAGAACATCAGAATAGAAACGAGTTGTGAGAGAGAAGAACATCAGAAACAGACACAACAGTTGTGAGGACTATCCCGTGGTGCTCAGCAGGGAGGTACTACAACACACAGGCGCTAGAAGGTAGGCACTGATTTCCACCTGCAAAGGGAGCTCTGGATGTGCCTTCGGACCGGCCGGTCTCAGCCAGCCCTGTTAGCAGTACTCTGGATTGAGGATCCTGAAGCCTTCAGTAAAGAGGTAAAGAGACTGCAACCCTGTGTCCTCGTTATTCATTGCGACCTGCACCACGCACCATCATCACACCTTTCATTGGACGCCCCTTAGCAGGGTCACGGACCGGGTCTAGCCACCGTGACAACCCCAGAACTGAGACCGAGAGGCCCGGTACCGAGTACCCCACGGCCCTGCGTCTGGGGGCGCTCCAATTACATTTTTGCACCAGAAGCAATGTGAAAGACTGGTGGAAAGCATGCCAAGACTGTTTAGGATGCACAACTCAAATTAATCCCTTTCTGACATCGGGTGAAATAGTACGCCAATGTCGGACTCCCTCCCTTTAATGTGGACTCCGGCACTGATCCCACACCTTTTCCAGCACATTTCAGTTATTTTGAACAGCTGACAAGTGCCCCTAACAGCTGCGGGTGGAAAACACGATCCACCCGTGGCTGTTAACTAGTTAAATGCTGCTGTGAAACTCTGACAGCGGCAGCCCCAATGTGACTGAATAAGGATGTCTAATATTGGAGTTAGTATAGATGAAATAGAAATGGGACATACATTTTCAGCTTCAGGATGAATCGGGAAGAACATGCACACTTTTTCATAATTGTAACCCCTGCCATAAATCAATAGTGGCCAGATAACTGACAATAGCCATTTTATGCTTGGTCTCTGGGTAACGGTAAAATTCTGATATAAAATATGCCAGCGATATTGCACTTCTGCGATCGTCAGGAGTTAAGTTATCGCATAAGTTGGGAATATCACAAAATCGTAAAGGTCTTGGGACATTTCACATCTCAACCCATGTAAGGTCAACATGAAGGGGCATAACTCAGGTACTGATAAAAGGTAAAGATAAATTATGATCTGTGTTCATGCTGTAGAGAGATAAATATCAGTGTATGCATGATTGCCGTTTTCTGGACTTTTTCAATCAAAGTGCTCTCCTTCGCTAGCCAAAATCATGTCAGTGATCAGCATAGTAAGTTTCTTTTGTTTCATCTGTTTTATTTTATGCAACTGTATATGCTGTATTGTTTAGTCCCCTTTCTAAAATCTTTTTTATATTTTATATAAACACTGGCTATCGTTTTGAATTAAATATAAAATTTAACAAAAAGCAAAAAAAAATTCCTGTAGTACTCACAATTTTTAGAAACACCTGTCTTGATATTCTAGAGTGCTCTTCTGAGACTGCTGACCGAACAAGAATGTCCGATATTGAGAAAAAAGTAGATAAACACATCCAAATATAAAAAAAAAATCTTCAAGCTTTATTATAAATCCATATCCTTAACCCCTTAATCCCATATGACGTACTATCCCGTCAAGGTGACCTGGGACTTAATTCCCAGTGACGGGATAGTACGTCATAGCGATCGGCCGCTCGCGGCCGGGTGTCAGCTGCCTAACGCAGCTGACATCCGGCACTATGTGCCAGGAGTGGTTACGGACCGCCCCCGGCACATTAACCCCCGGCACACCGCGATCAAATATGATCGCAGTGTAGCGGCGGTACAGGGAAGCATCGTGCAGGGAGGGGGCTCCCTGCGGGCTTCCCTGAGACGATCGGTACAAGGGAATGTACTCACCTTCTACCGAGCGTCTCCTCCCTACAGGCCCCGGATCCAAAATGGCCGCGGGGCTGCATCCGGGTCCTGCAGGGAGTACTTCCGGGTGCCGTGCAGGCGCTGGTAAGCCTGCGGCGATGTGAGTGAGATCGCCGATCTGATAGAGTGCTATGCAAACTATCAGATCGGCGATCTGTGATGTCCCCCCCCGGACAAAGTAAAAAAGTAAAAAAAAAAAAATTCCATGTGTGTAAAAAAAAAAAAAAAAAAAAATTCCTAAATAATGAAGAAAAAAAAAAACATTATTCCCATAAATACATTTCTTTATCTAAAAAAAAAAAAAACAATAAAAGTACACATATTTAGTATCGCCGCGTCCGTAACGACCCAACCTATAAAACTGTCCCACTAGTTAACCCCTTCAGTGAACACCGTAAGAAAAGAAAAAAAAAAACGAGCCAAAAAACAACGCTTTATTATCATACCGACGAACAAAAAGTGAAATAACACGCGACCAAAAAGACGGATCTAAATAACTATGGTACCGCTGAAAACGTCATCTTGTCCTGCAAAAAACGAGCCACCATATAGCATCATAACCAAAAAAATAAAAAAAGTTATAGTCCTCAGAATAAAGCGATGCCAAAATAATTATTTTTTCTATAAAATAGCTTTTATTGTATAAAAGTGCCAAAACATAAAAAAATGATATAAATGAGATATCGCTGTAATCGTATTGACCCGACGAATAAAACTGCTTTATCAATTTTACCAAACGTGGAACGGTATAAACGCCTCCCCCAAAAGAAATTCATGAATAGCTGGTTTTTGGTCATTCTGCCTCACAAAAATCGGAATAAAAAGTGATCAAAAACTGTCACATGTCCGAAAATGTTACCAATAAAAACGTCAACTCGTCCCGCAAAAAACAAGACCTCACATGACTCTGTGGACCAAAATACGGAAAAATTATAGGTCTCAAAATGTGGAGGCGCAAAAACTTTTTTGCTGTAAAAAGCGTCTTTTAGTGTGTGTCAGCTGCCAATCATAAAAATCCGATATAAAAAATGCTATAAAAGTAAATTAAACCCCCCTTCATCACCCCCTTAGTTAGGGAAAAATAATAAAATTAAAAAAATGTATTTATTTCCATTTTCCCATTAGGGCTAGGGTTAGGGTTAGGGCTAGGGTTAGGGCTAGGGTTAGGGCTAGGGTTAGGGCTAGGGTTAGGGCTAGGGCTAGGGTTAGGGCTAGGGTTAGGGTTAGGGCTAGGGTTGGAGCTAAAGTTAGGGATAGGGTTGGGGCTAAAGTTAGGGTTGGGGATAAAGTTAGGGTTAGGTTTGGGGCTAAAGTTAGGGTTAGGGTTTGGATTACATTTACGGTTGGGATTAGGGTTGGGATTAGAATTAGGGTTAGGGGTGTGGTTAGGGTTACAGTTGAGATTAGGGTTAAGGGTGTGTTAGGATTAGTTTCAGGTAGAATTTGGGAGTTTCCACTGTTTAGGCACATCAGGGGCTCTCCAAACGCGACATGGCGTCCGATCTCAATTCCAGACAATTCTGCGTTGAAAAAGTAAAACAGTGCTCCTTCCCTTCCGAGCTCTCCCGTGCGCCCAAACAGGGGTTTACCCCAACATATGGGGCATCAGCGTACTCGGGACAAATTGGACAACAACTTTTGGGGTCCAAGTTCTCTTGTTATCTCTGGGAAAATAAAAATTTGGGGGGCTAAAAATCATTTTTGTGGGAAAAATAGGAATTTTTATTTTCACGGCACTGCGTTGTAAACTGTAGTGAAACACTTGGGGGTTCAAAGTTCTCACAACACATCTAGATAAGTTCCTTGGGAGGTCTAGTTTCCAATATGGGGTCACTTATGGGGGGGTTGTACTGTTTGGGTACATCAGGGGCTCTGCAAATGCAACGTGACACCTGCAGACCAATCCGTCTAAGTCTGCATTCCAAATGGCGCTCCTTCCCTTCCAAGCTCTGCCATGCGCCCAAACAGTGGTTCCCCCCACATATGGGGTATCAACGTACTCAGGACAAATTGGACAACAACTTTTGGAGTCCAATTTATCCTGTTACCCTTGTAAAAATACAAAACTGGGGGCTAAAAAATAATTTTTCTGAAAAAAAAAAAGAATTTTTGTTTTCATGGCTCTGCGTTATAAACTGTAGTGAAACACTTGGGGGTTCAAAGCTCTCAAAACACATCAAGATAAGTTCCTTAGGGGGTCTACTTTCCAAAATGGTGTCACTTGTGGGGGGTTTCAATGTTTAGGCACATTAGGGGCTCTCCAAACGCAACATGGCGTCCCATCTCAATTCCAGTCAATTTTGCATTGAAAAGTCAAATGGCGCTCCTTCCCTTCCGAGCTTTGCTATGAGCCCAAACAGTGGTTTACCCCCACATATGGGGTATAGTTGTACTCAGGACAAATTGCACAACATCTTTTGGGGTCCATTTTCTCCTGTTACCCTTGGTAAAATAAAACAAATTGGAGCTGAAATAAATTTTGTGTAAAAAAAGTTAAATGTTAATTTTTATTTAAACATTCCAAAAATTCCTGTGAAACACCTGAAGGGTTAATAAACTTCTTGAATGTGGTTTTGAGCACCTTGAGGGGTGCAGTTTTTAGAATGGTGTCATACTTGGGTATTTTCTATCATATAGACCCCTCAAAATGACTTCAAATGAGATGTGGTCCCTAAAAAAAAAAATGGTGTTGCAAAAATGAGAAATTGCTGGTCAACTTTTAACCCTTATAACTCCCTTACAAAAAAAATTTTGGTTCCAAAATTGTGCTGATGTAAAGTAGACATGTGGGAAATGTTACTTATTAAGTCGTTTGCGTGACGTATCTCTGTGATTTAAGGGCATAAAAATTCAAAGTTGGAAAATTGTGAAATTTTCAAAATTTTTGCCAAATTTCCATTTTTTTCACAAATAAAGTTATATTGAATAAATTTTACGACTAACATGAAGTACAATATCTCACAAGAAAACATTGTCAGAATCGCCAAGATCCATTGAAGCGTTCCAGAGTTATAACCTCATAAAGGGACAGTGGTCAGAATTGTAAAAATTGGCTCGGTCATTAACGTGCAAACCACCCTCGGGGCTTAAGGGGTTAAAAGTCCATCTGTGAATACAGTAGTGCTACAGAAACTGCCCTGACACGTTTCTGGAGCAAATTACTAACTATATATTGGGCTGTCCTGAGGTGCTTTAACCCCTTTCCAACATCAGCTTAGTAGTACGCCAATGACAGACACTCTCCCTTTGATGTGGGCTCTGGCGCTCAGACCACATCTTTTCCGGCATATATCAGCACGGGTGGAAACGCGATCCATCCATGACTGTTAACCTGTTAAATACCACTGTCAAACTCTTAGGCTAGTGTCACACTAGCGTTCGGCAGGGCTGCAGATTAAAGCCTTCTCCCTCCGTGAAGCCCCGCCGACTGCTGCGCCTCTTCCTTCAGCTCTGCCTATGTCTGCATGCTTTCTGCATACCCTATCTTTAACATGTAAACATTATACATATGTGCACATAAGCTGGTCTACTTATTCACAGTACCATATGGACCATTGAGTGAAAAAGGCAAAAGGTCCTTAACATGAAGAAATCAATCAGAGAAAAAAAAAATATATATATATGTATATATATGGAACGAGCACTAAAACAAAGAAAAAATGGTGAGTGCTGCCGCATTTTTTTTTTTGTTTAGTGCTCGTTCTATTTCATTTTTTTCTTCATGCGAGCACACTGGTCATGCTGTCAGACTCTCCGCTACACCACACATAGGCTACGGCCGGCTCCAGGTGACATAGCTGTGCTGCTCTACTCTTTTTTTCTTTTCTCATACGTATATATATATATATATATATATATATATATATATATATATATATATATATATATATATATATATATATATATATATATATAATCGTACAAAAAAGGAACAGCACAACCACTTTTGAAAAAACTTATCTTCTGGGTGCAAAGCCTTCAGGAAGCCCGTCCACCAGCTATCCCAAGTCCATAGAATTAAGTAAAAACCAGGCAGCACTCCATTGTATCTTATTCCATCGTGCAGTGTTTAATTACACCCACATGTCTGTCCGACGTTTCGGCTCTAAATGAGCCTTTCTCAAGGGCTTGAGAAAGGCTCATTTAGAGCCGAAACGTCGGACAGACATGTGGGTGTAATTAAACACTGCACGATGGAATAAGATACAATGGAGTGCTGCCTGGTTTTTACTTAATTCTATATATATATATATATACTAGCTGTACTACCCGGCTTCGCCCGGGTTAATGACTGCTGTTAGCAAAATAGAATGTGTTAACAAAAATTTATTCTGCACACAAAAACCACAAAACAAATAGATAGAAATGTAATTATTAAAAGGCAAAAACTAAGCAAATAGAAGCATTTCACAACATATATTAGCTTTGTTATACTGAGAATGTCTTTGTTGCCTATATTAACCAATCAGAGCTCAGGTTAATTAACTGTAGCAAAATAGAAGCTGAGCTGTGATTGGTTGCTATTGGCAGCCTGATAAATCCCCAGCCAACAGGAAGCCCTCCCCCCTGGCAGTATATATTAGCTCACACATACACATAATAGACAGGTCATGTGACTGACAGCTGCCGTATTTCCTATATGGTACATTTGTTGCTCTTGTAGTTTGCTTATTAATCAGATTTTTATTTTTGAAGGACAATACCAGACTTGTGTGTGTTTTAGGGCGAGTTTTATGTGTCAAGTTGTGTGTGTTGAGTTGCGTGTGGCGACATGCATGTAGCGACTTTTGTGAGATGAGTTTTGTGTGGCGACATGCGTGTAGCAACATTTTGTGTGTTGAGTTGCATGTGACAGGTTAGTGTAGCAAGTTGTGTGCAGCAAGATTTGTGCATGGCGAGTTTTGCGCGTGGCGAGTTTTATGTGTGGTGCATTTTGAGTATGTGCAAGTTTTGTGTGAGGCAACTTTTGCATGTGGTGCAACTTTTGTACATGTGGCAATTTTTCTGTGTGTGCAAGTTTTGCATGAGGTGAGTTTTCCATGAGGTGAGTTTTGCACGTGTGGCGAGTTTTGCGTGAGCCTAGTTTTGCATATGGCGAGTTTTGCATGTAGCGAGTTTTGAGTGGTGACTTTTGTGTTTCGACTTTTATGTGGCGAGGTTGGTGTGTGTGTGTGGTGAAATGTGTGCTGAGGGTGGTATATGTGTTCAAGCACGTGGTAGTGTGTGGCGCATTTTGTGTTTGTGCTCATATCCCCGTGTGTGGTGAGTATCCCATGTCGGGGCCCCACCTTAGCAACTGTACGGTATATACTCTTTGTCGCCATCGCTCTCATTCTTTAAGTCCTCATTGTTCACATCTGGCAGCTGTCAATTTTCCTCCAACACTTTTCCCTTCACTTTTTCCCCATTATGTAGATAGGAGCAAAATTGTTTGGTGAATTGGAACGCGCGGGGTTAAAATTTCACCTCACAACATAGCCTATGACGCTCTCGGGGTCCAGACGTGTGACTGTGCAAAATTTTGTGGCTGTAGCTGCGACGGTACAGATGCCAATCCCGGACATACACACATACATACATACACACATTCAGCTTTATATATTAGATATACCTGTATGTAATCTCCTGTATATAGTATATACCTGTGTGTCATCTCACCTATATATAGTATATATCTGTGTGTCATCTCCTGTATATAGTATATACCTGTATGTCATCTCCTCCTATACATAGCATATACCTGTGTCATCTCCTCCTGTATATACTATATACCTGTAGGTAATCTGCTCCTGTATATAGTATATACCTGTGTGTCATCTCCTCCTGTATATAGTATATACCTGTATGTCATCTCCTCCTGTATGTAGTATGTACCTGTATGTCATCTCCTCCTCTATATAGTATATACCTGTGTGTCATCTCTCCTGTATATAGTATATATCTGTGTGTCATCTCCTCCTGTATATAGTATATACCTGTGTGTCATCTCCCCTGTAAATAGTATATACCTGTGTGTCATCTCCTGTATATAGTATATAGCTGTATGCCATCTCCTCCTGTATTAGCCCTCGTTCACACGTTATTTGGTCAGTATTTTTACCTCAGTATTTGTAAGCTAAAATGGCAGCCTGATAAATCCCCAGCCAACAGTAAGCCCACCCCCTGGCAGTATATATTAGCTCACACATACACATAATAGACTGGTCATGTGACTGACAGCTGCCGGATTCCTATATGGTACATTTGTTGCTCTTGTAGTTTGTCTGCTTATTAATCAGATTTTTATTTTTGAAGGATACCAGACTTGTGTGTGTTTTAGGGCGAGTTTCGTGTGTCAAGTTGTGTGTGTTGAGTTGCGTGTGGCGACATGCATGTAGGGACTTTTGTGAGATGAGTTTTGTGTGGCGACATGCGTGTAGCAACTTTTTGTGTGTCGAGTTGCATGTGACAGGTTAGTGTAGCAAGTTGTGTGCAGCAAGTTTTGCGCATGGCGAGTTTTGCGCGTGGCGAGTTTTATGTGTGGTGCCTTTTGAGTATGTGCAAGTTTTGTGTGAGGCAACTTTTGCATGTGTTGCAACTTTTGTGCATGTGGCAATTTTTCTGCGTGTGGCAATTTTTCTGCGTGTGCAAGTTTTGCGTGTGGCGAGTTTTGCACGTGTGGCGAGTTTTGCATGTGGAGAGTTTTGCGCGTGGCGAGTTTTGAGCGGCGACTTTTGTGTTTCTACTTTTATGTGGCGAGGTTGGTGTATGTGTGGTGAAATGTGCACTGAGGGTGGTATATGTGTTCGAGCACGTGGTAGTGTGTGGCGCATTTTGTGTGTGTGTTCATATCCCCGTGGTGGTGTGATTATCCCATGTTGGGGCCCCACCTTAGCAACTGTACAGTATATACTCTTTGGTGCCATCGCTGTCATTCTTTAAGTCCCCCTTGTTCACATCTGGCAGCTGTTAATTTGCCTCCAACACTTTTCCTTTCATTTTTTCCCCATTATGTAGATAGGGGCAAAATTGTTTGGTGAATTGGAAAGCGCGGGGTTAAAATTTCACCTCACAATATAGCTTTGACGCTCTCAGGGTCCAGACGTGTGACTGTGCAAAATTTTGTGCCTGTAGCTGCGACGCCTCCAACACTTTTCCTTTCACTTTTTCCCCATTATGTAGATAGGGGCAAAATTGTTTGGTGAATTGGAAAGCGCGGGGTTAAAATTTCACCTCACAACATAGCCTATGACGCTCTCGGGGTCCAGACGTGTGACTGTGCAAAATTTTGTGGCTGTAGCTGCTACGGTTCAGATGCCAATCCCGGACATACATACATACATACATACATACACACACATTCAGCTTTATATATTAGATATATATATATATATATATATATATATATATATATATATATATATATATATATATATATATATATATATATATATACTAGATGGCAGCCCGATTCTAAAGAATCGGGAGTCTAGAATCCATATATACTTTATTTATTCAAATGTAAGAATAATACAATTAATAAATAATAGTAAGAAAGAACAAAAAATGGCTGCACTCACCAGCTCTTGACAATTCTTGACAGTACGGCACATTTCTGATTGGTCGCTCGTGGCAGGCGGCAACCAATCAGAATCAGAAAAGGCACGAAGGCATATATCTTTGTCCACCCTGAGCGGGTGTAGGATGCTGGTGACGTCACTTATCTCCGGACATTATCTCCGGACAAAGCCACGGAAGTTGGCACAAATTGCCGGAAGTAGTATTCTAGGCAATTATATATTAGATTTTAATGTTATCAGTGTTTACCTTTGAACGTTTATATTGTATTGTCCTGTCACCAGCCATGTGTACGATTATCGGCCGAAAGCCTCTCTGGAACCAATAATCACCCCATGTAAAGGTATCTTTATAAGTTAAAGATTCAGAATACTATGACTTTTATCATATCCTGAACAGTCAAGTTTTTTATGAACCGTTAAGGTTTTCTGGTTGAAGTAAAAAAAACTCTGAGTGTTTACAGTTTGAAACCATAAAATGTTGAAAAATTATGTCATTCTTGAGTATATCACTCAATGGTGCTCATAAACGTGTCAAATTTGATCTATAATATACTTTAACCCCTTCCCGACATTTGACGTACTATCCCGTCGAGGTGGGGTGGGCCCGTATGACCGCCGACGGGATAGTACGTCATACGCGATCGGCCGCGCTCACGGGGGGAGCGCGGCCGATCGCGGCCGGGTGTCAGCTGCATATCACAGCTGACATCCGGCACTGTGTGCCAGGAGCGGTCACGGACCGCCCCCGGCACATTAACCCCCGGCACACCGCGATCAAACATGATCGCAGTGTACCGGCGGTATAGGGAAGCATCGCGCAGGGAGGGGGCTCCCTGCGGGCTTCCCTGAGACCCCCGGAGCAACGCGATGTGATCGCGTTGCTGCGATGGTCTCCTACCTCCTTCCTGGCTGCAGGTCCCGGATCCAAGATGGCCGCGGCATCCGGGTCCTGCAGGGAAGGAGGTGGCTTACCGAGTGTCTGCTCAGAGCAGACGCTTGGTAAGCCTGCAGCCCTGCACAGCAGATCGCAGATCTGGCAGAGTGCTGTGCACACTGCCAGATCAATGATCTGTGATGTCCCCCCCTGGGACAAAGTAAAAAAGTAAAAAAAAAAATTTTCCACGTGTAAAAAAAATAAAAAAAAATTCCTAAATAAATAACAAAAAAAAATATATATTATTCCCATAATACGTAAGTGCCACGTATTTCAGTTGCACGTATTTCAGTTGCACGTATTTCAGTTGCACGTATTTCAGTGCCACGTATTACAGTGCCACGTATCACGTATTTCAGTGCCACGTGTTTCAGTGCCACGTATTTAAGTGCCACGTATTTCAGTGCCACGTATTTCAGTGCCACGTATTTCAGTCACGTTTAGGGTTAGGGGTAGGGGTAGGGTTAGGGTTAGGGCTAGGGTTGTAGGTAAAGTTAGGGTTAGGGTTGGGGCTAAAGTTATGGTTGGGGCTAAAGTTAGGGTTTGGATTACATTTACGGTTTGGATTAGGGTTGGGATTAGAATTATGGGTGTGTCAGGGCTAGGGGTGTGGTTAGGGTTACCGTTGGGATTAGGGTTAGGGGTGTGTTTGGGTTAGGGTTTCAGGTAGAATTGGGGAGTTTCCACTGTCCAGGCACATCAGGGGCTCTCCAAGCACGACATGGCGTCCAATCTCAATTCCAGCCAATTCTGCGTTGAAAAAGTAAAACAGTGCTCCTTCCCTTCCGAGCTCTCCCGTGCGCCCAAAAAGGGGTTTACCCCAACATATGTGTTATCAGCGTACTCGGGACAAATTGAACAACAACTTCTGGGGTCCAAGTTCTCTTGTTATCCTTAGGAAAATAAAAATTTGGGGGGCTAAAAATCATTTTTGTGGGAAAAAAAAGATGTTTTATTTTCACGGCTCTGCGTTATAAACTGTAGTGAAACACTTGGGGGTTCAAAGTTCTCACAACACATCTAGATAAGTACATAAGGAGGTCTAGTTTCCAATATGGGGTCACTTGTGGGGGGTTTGTACTGTTTGGGTACATCAGGGGCTCTGCAAATGCAACGTGACGCCTGCAGACCAATCCATTTAAGGCTGCATTCCAAATGGCGCTCCTTCCCTTCCGAGCTCTGTCATGCACCCAAACAGTGGTTCCCCCCCACATATGGGGTATCAGCGTACTCAGGACAAATTGAACAACAACTTTTGGGGTCTAATTTATCCTGTTACCCTTGTGAAAATACAAAACTGGGGGCTAAAAAATCATTTTTGTGAAAAAAAAAAGGAATTTTTATTTTCACGGCTTTGCGCTATAAACTTTAGTGAAACACTTGGGGGTTCAAAGTTCTCAAAACACATCTAGATAAGTTCCTTGGGAGGTCTAGTTTCCAATATGGGGTCACTTGTGGGGGGTTTGTACTGTTTGGGTACATCAGGGGCTCTGCAAATGCAACGTGACGGCTGCTGACCAATCCATTTAAGTCTGCATTCCAAATGGCGCTCCTTCCCTTCCGAGCTCTGTCATGCGCCCAAACAATGGTTCCCCCCCACATATGGGGTATCAGCGTACTCAGGACAAATTGGAAAACAAATTTTGGGGTCCAATTTATTTTGTTACCGTTGTAAACATACAAAGCTGGGGGCTAAAAAATCATTTTTGAAAAAAAAAAAATATATATTTTCACGGCTCTGCGTTATAATCTGTAGTGAAACACTTGGGGGTTCAAAGCTCTCAAAACACATCTAGATAAGTTCCTTAGGGGGTCTACTTTCCAAAATGGTGTCACTTGTGGGGCGTTTCAATGTTTAGGCACATCAGGGGCTAAACAAACGCAACATGGCGTCCCATCTCAATTCCAGTCAATTTTGCATTGAAAAGTCAAATGGCGCTCCTTCCCTTCCAAGCTCTGCCATGCGCCCAAACAATGGTTTACACCCACATATGGGGTATCAGCGTACTCAGGACAAATTGCACAACATTTTTTGGGGTCCAATTTCTTCTCTTACCCTTGGGAAAATAAAAAATTGGGGGTGAAAAGATCATTTTTGTGAAAAAATATGATTTTTTATTTTTACGGCTCTGCATTATAAACTTCTGTGAAGCACTTGGTGGGTCAAAGTGCTCACCACACATCTAGATAAGTTCCTTAGGGGGTCTACTTTCCAAAATGGTGTCACTTGTAGGGGGTTTCAATGTTTAGGCACATCAGGGGCTCTCCAAACGCAACATGGCGTCCCATCTCAATTCCAGTCAATTTTGCATTGAAAAGTCAAATGGCGCTCCTTCCCTTCCAAGCTCTGCCATGCGCCCAAACAATGGTTTACACCCACATATGGGGTATCAGCGTACTCAGGACAAATTGCACAACATTTTCTGGGGTCCAATTTCTTCTCTTACCCTTGGGAAAATAAAAAATTGGGGGTGAAAAGATCATTTTTGTGAAAAAATATGATTTTTTATTTTTACGTCACTCCGTCACAAAAAAAAAATTTTGGTTCCAAAATTGTACTGATGTAAAGTAGACATGTGGGAAATGTTACTTATTAAGTATTTTGCGTGACATATGTCTGTGATTTAAGGGCATAAAAATTCAAAGTTGGAAAATTGCGAAATTTTCAAAATTTTCGCCAAATTTCCATTTTTTTCACAAATAAACGCAAGTTATATCGAATAAATTTTACCACTAACATGAAGTACAATATGTCACGAGAAAACAATGTCAGAATCGCCAAGATCCGTCAAAGCGTTCCAGAGTTATAGCCTCATAAAGGGACAGTGGTCAGAATTGTAAAAATTGGCCCGGTCATTAACGTGCAAACCACCCTTGGTGGTGAAGGGGTTAATATACGTTACTTTAATCTTTAATATACTTAAGAACAGGGCCCCAGACATCACACATATGCTGCCTGGGGCCCCTGTGCTCTGCCTGGGGCCCCATATGCTGCCTGGGGCCCCTGTGCTCTGCCTGGGGCCCCTGTGCTCTGCCTGGGGCCCCATGTTCTGCCTGGGGCCACTGTGCTCTGCCTGGGGCCCCATATGCTGCCTGGGGCCCCTGTGCTCTGCCTGGGGCCCCATATGCTGCCTGGGGCCCCTGTGCTCTGCCTGGGGCCCCTGTGCTCTGCCTGGGGCCACTGTGCTCTGCCTGGGGCCCCATAGGCTGCCTGAGGCCCCTGTGCTCTACCTGGGACCACTGTGCTCTGCCTGGGGCCCCATGTTCTGCCTGGGGCCACTGTGCTCTGCCTGGGGCCCCATAGGCTGCCTGGGGCCCCTGTGCTCTGCCTGGGACCACTGTGCTCTGCCTGGGGCCCCATATGCTGCATGGGGACCCTGTGCTCTGCCTGGGGCCACTGTGCTCTGCCTGGGGCCCCATAGGCTGCCTGGGGCCCCTGTGCTCTGCCTGGGACCACTGTGCTCTGCCTGGGGCCCCATATGCTGCCTGGGGACCCTGTGCTCTGCCTGGGGCCACTGTGCTCTGCCTGGGGCCCCATATGCTGCCTGGGGCCCCTGTGCTCTGCCTGGGGCCCCATATGCTGCCTGGGGCCCCTGTGCTCTGCCTAGGGCCCCCGTGCTCTGCCTGGGGCCCCATGTTCTGCCTGGGGCCCCTGTGCTCTGCCTGGGGCCACTGTGCTCTGCCTGGGGCCCCATGTTCTGCCTGGGGCCCCATAAGCTGCCTGGGGCCCCTGTGCTCTGCCTGGGACCACTGTGCTCTGCCTGGGGCCCCATATGCTGCCTGGGGCCCCTGTGCTCTGCCTGGGGCCACTGTGCTTTGCCTGGGGCCCCATATGCTGCCTGGGGCCCCTGTGCTCTGCCTGGGGCCCCATATGCTGCCTGGGGCCCCTGTGCTCTGCCTGGGGCCCCTGTGCTCTGCCTGGGGCCCCATGTTCTGCCTGGGGCCCCTGTGCTCTGCCTGGGGCCACTGTGCTCTGCCTGGGGCCCCATATGCTGCCTGGGGCCCCTGTGCTCTGCCTGGGGCCCCATATGCTGCCTGGGGCCCCTGTGCTCTGCCTGGGGCCACTGTGTTCTGCCTGGGGCCCCATATGCTGCCTGGGGCCCCTGTGCTCTGCCTGGGGCCCCTGTGCTCTGCCTGGGGCCCCATGTTCTGCCTGGGGCCCCTGTGCTCTGCCTGGGGCCACTGTGCTCTGCCTGGGGCCCCATATGCTGCCTGGGGCCCCTGTGCTCTGCCTGGGGCCCCATATGCTGCCTGGGGCCCCTGTGCTCTGCCTGACTGTGCTTACTTTTGCACCCGGGGCCGGGGGCGTGCTTACTTTTGCACCCGGGGGCGCACTTACTTTTGCACCCGGAGGAGCACTTACTTTTGCACCCGGGGGCGCACTTACTTTTGTACCCGGGGGCGCACTTACTTTTGCACCCGGGGGCGCACTTACTTTTGCACCCGGGGGCGCACTTACTTTTGCACCCGGGGGCGCACTTACTTTTGCACCCGGGGGCGCACTTACTTTTGCACCCGGGGCGCACTTACTTTTGCACCCGGGGGCGCACTTACTTTTGGGGCCGCACTTACTTTTGGTGGGCGGGGCTCCTCGGCCTCCGATTTGGTTGGTGGGGCCCCTCGGCCTCTGATTTGGTGGGCGGGGCCCCTCATCCTCCGATTTGGTGGGCGGGGCCCCTCGGCCTCCGATTTGGTGGGCGGGGACCCTCGGCCTCCGATTTGGTGGGCGGGGCCCCTCGGCCTCCGATTTGGTGGGCGGGGACGCTCGGCCTCCGATTTGGTGGGCGGGGCCCCTCGGCCTCCGATGTGGTGGGCGGGGCCCCTCGGCCTCCGCTTTGGTGGGCGGGGCCGGGCCCCTCGGCCTCCTCTTTGGTGGGCGGGGCCGCTCGGCCTTCGATTTGGTGGGCGGGGCTCCTCGGCCTCCGATTTGGTGGGCGGGGACCCTCGGCCTCCGCTTTGGTGGGCGGGGCCCCTCGGCCTCCGATTTGGTGGGCGGGGACCCTCGGCCTCCGATTTGGTGGGCGGGGACCCTCGGCCTCCGATTTGGTGGGCGGGGACCCTCGGCCTCCGATTTGGTGTGCGGGGCCCCTCGGCCTCCGATTTGGTGGGCGGGGCCCCTCGGCCTTCGATTTGGTGGGCGGGGCCCCTCGGCCTCCGATTTGGTTGGTGTGGACCCTCGGCCTCCGATTTGGTGGGCGGGGACCCTCGGCCTCCGATTTGGTGGGCGGGGACCCTCGGCCTCCGCTTTGGTGGGCGGGGCCGGGCCCCTCGGCTTCCGCTTTGGTGGGCGGGGCTGCTCGGCCTCCGATTTGGTGGGCGGGGCCCCTCGGCCTCCGATGTGGTGGGCGGGGCCCCTCGGCCTCCGATTTGGTGGGCGGGGCCCCTCGGCCTCTGATTTGGTGGGCGGGGCCCCTCGGCCTCCGATTTGGTGGGAGGGGACCCTCGGCCTCCGATTTGGTGGGCGGGGACCCTCGGCCTCCGATTTGGTGGGCGGGGACCCTCGGCCTCCGATTTGGTGGGCAGGGCCCCTCGGCCTCCGATGTGGTGGTCGGGGCCCCTCGGCCTCCGCTTTGGTGGGCGGGGCCGGGCCCCTCGGCTTCCGCTTTGGTGGGCGGGGCCGCTCGGCCTTCGATTTGGTGGGTGGGGCTCCTCGGCCTCCGATTTGGTTGGCGGGGCCCCTCGGCCTCCGATTTGGTGTGTGCTCTGCCTGGGGCCACTGTGCTCTGCCTGGGGCCCCATATGCTGCCTGGGGCCCCTGTGCTCTGCCTGGGGCCCCATATGCTGCCTGGGGCCCCTGTGCTCTGCCTGGGTGTAGGACACTGGTGACGTCACTTATCTCCGGACATTAGCTCCGGACATTATCTCCGGACATTAGCTCCGGACAAAGCCACGGAAGTTGGCACAAATTGCAGGAAGTAGTATTCTAGGCAATTATATATTAGATACACACACACATGCCCAGTGGCATAGAAAATGAGCTTGGCCACTAAGTAGTAGCACATGGAAAATCATGAAGCTGCATGGGTTCATACAATTCCCAGACCAAGAAAAAAGCATACAAAAGACGATATAATCAAGGGTATGTAGACATACAGAACCTGTTTCCACAGAATGGCAGGAAAAGGAAGGCCAGAACTCAAACCCAAAAATGAGAGAGTGGATGTATCCAATGAAGAGCCATGGGAGTGGGTGAACACCCCACACGTATCGCCACTACAGTTGTGGCTTCTTCAGGGCAAAGAAATGTCTCCTAGACTTGTATTGCCTATACACTAAGTGTATTGGCTGACAAACATTTCCCCTTGGGGGAGTAAAATTTTGGGGGGTTTAAAATTATTAACGGGCATCATAAAAACACCCTTGCACAAAAAATGAGTGACTTTTGCATCACAGAATACATTCATCCTGGTGTCCGTATGGTTGTGGATGATGAGGATGAGGATAATGAGGAGGATATCATGGATAACACCAAACAGACTAAATCAGGAAACATATACCCATGTGTGGTTGTGAAGAGGTGCATGAGAATACACCTCCACAAAAAAGACAATGCATTTGAGGTTATGTTTCACTGTTTTCATTCAGTGGTGTACAGAGGTCTTGCACAATCAAGCCCTTGTTCAATTTTATAAGAGTCAGCCTGTCAGCATTTTCAGTTGACAGGCGGATGCGCTTATCTGTTATAAATCCACCAGCGGCACTAAAAACCTGCTCTGACAGAATGATAGCAGCAGGGCAGGCCAGGACCTCCAAGGCGTAGAGAGCCAGTTCATGCCACGTGTCCAGCTTGGATACCCAATAATTAAAAGGCACAGAGGAATCAGGGAGGACGTTTGTACGATCAGCAAGGTACTCTCTCAACATCTTCTCAAACATTGCATTTCTTGTGACAGCACCCTTTGCCTCTGTGCCAGCATGATGGGATGGTCTGAGAAAACTGTGCCAGAACTTTGTCTGCCTGAGCTGGATTGTACTTCTGTCTCTCTCGCTTGCACTCCTTGGTTGTACAACAAACTCTGACGTCTGCTACCAACGTTCTCAGATGGGAAGTTTTTTAGTAATTCTGCTACAAGGGCTCTCTGGTACTGCACCATTTTAGTTCATCTGTCTGCCTCTGGAAGAAGAGATTGAAAGTTCTCCTTGTAGCGTGGATCTAGAAGTGTCATCAACCACTAATGAGTGTCACTGAAAAATGCAATAATGCGAGGGTCACAGGAAACGCAGCGCAACATGAAGTCAGCCAGGTGTGCCAGACTGCTATCAGGCAAAACTTCCGTGTCCTCACCAACAGGATGACTGACCATGCTGTCCTCCTCCTCATCCTACTCCTTCCTGTTCTCAGGCCATCCATGCTGAACAGACTTGTAGTACCGTCTATAGCTCATAAAAGTAGCTCCTGTTCTTCCTCCTCCTCTTCCTCATTGTCTACCAATCCATGTTGGGACGACATGAGGCTGTGCTGAGTGTAATCACCCTGTATAGTTCCTTGATCCATGTCCTTGTGCTCCTTCTGCAGTGCATCCTCTTTGATTGTGAGCAGAGAGGTTTTCAGAATGCTGAGAAGTGGGATGGTGACTAGTGTTGAGCATTCCGATACCGCAAGTATCGGGCATCGGCCGATATTTGCGGTATCGGAATTCCGATACCGAGATCCGATACTTTTGTTGTATCGGGAATCGGTATCGGGATCGATATAATGTGTAAAATAAAGAATTAAAATAAAAAATATTGATATACTCACCTCTCCGACGCAGCCTGCACCTTACCGAGGGAACCGGCAGCCTTCTTTGCTTAAAATGCGCGCGTTTGGTCGCGTCGCGGTCACATGGGCGGCACGCGACCAATCAGAAGCCGTGACGTCACGGAAGGCACCGTGATGTCACGGCTTCTGATTGTTCGTGTGCCGCCCATGTGACCGCGACACGACCAATCACAAGCCGTGACGTAATTCTCAGGTCCTAAATGCCTAATTCTAGGCTTTTAGGACCTGAGAATTACGTCACGGCTTGTGATTGGTCGCGTCAAGGTCACATGGGCGGCACGCGAACAATCAGAAGCCGTGACGTCACGGAAGGCACTAAACGCGCGCATTTTAAACAAAGAAGGCTGCCTGTTCCCTCGGTAAGGTGCAGGCTGCGTCGGAGAGGTGAGTATATCAATATTTTTTATTTTCATTCTTTATTTTACACATTAATATGGATCCCAGGGCCTGAAGGAGAGTTTCCTCTCCTTCAGACCCTGGGAACCATCAGGGATACCTTCCAATACTTGAGTCCCATTGACTTGTATTGGTATCGGGTATCGGTATCGGATCAGATCCGATACTTTGCCGGTATCGGACGATACTTTCCGATACCGATACTTTCAAGTATCGGACGGTATCGCTCAACACTAATGGTGACGCTAATTATGGCGTCATCGCCTCTCACCATCTTGGTGCAGTCCTCAAAGTTTTTGTGGATGGTACATATGTCTGACATCCATGTCCACTCCTGAGGTCTTATGTGTGGAGTCTGAACTGAATAATGAAGCCCTTGTTGATGCTGGTAGTCAACAACTTCCCTCTTCAGCTCACAAATTCTTTATAAGATATGCAGTGTAGAGTTCCAATGTGTGGGGACATCACACACCAGTTGGTGAGCCAGAAGCTACAAATACTGCTGAAGCATGGCAACAGCATCTGAAGCTGTAGCTGACTTTCTAAAATTGGCAGACAGGCAGCGTACATTCACTAGCAGGTCCACCAGCTTTTGAGAAAACGTTGAACGACGAGATTAAGCACATGGGCCAGGCAAGGTACATGTGTGAGCTCACCTTGCCTCAAATCCGCCATCAGGTTCCAGCCATTGTCACACATGACCATGCCTGGCTGTAGGTTTAGCCATGTGATAAAAAATCTGACTGCTCTTTCAGCACAGTCCACAACTCTTCAATATTGTGCAGTTTGTCACCTAAGCAGATAAGCTTCAGCACAGCCTGTTGCCGCTTGGCTGAGGCAGTGCTGCAGTGCTTCCAGCTTCTGACTGATGTGCTCATTTCAGAGATGGAGGCTGAAGAGGAGGAGGAGGATGAGGCGCAGGAGCTGTAGACTGTGGGGGCAACCCTGATTGATGTCCACGTGTCCATGGTTAGATGGACTTTCCCAGTAACAGCAATGTTGAGGGTATGGGTAATGTTGTGGGACACGTGCTGGTGTAATGCCGGTACGGCACACCGGGAGAAATAGTGGCAACTGGGGATGGAGTACTTTGGGATGACCACTGCCATCAGGTTGCGGAAAGCTTCCGTCTCAACGTGCCTAAAAGGCAACATTTCAGATGCAAGCAGATGAGAAATGTTAGAATTTAGTACTGTGGCCTGTGGGGCATTGGCTGTGTATTTCCACTTGCATTCCAATGACTGGGGCATAGACAACTGAAGCCTGTGCTGGGACATCAATGTGGATGGGCTTGATGATGGTGCTGGTTGACTGTGGGCAACAACAGGTGCAGGGCTAGAGCCATCTTCACATGCAACGTAGACTGGGGATTGGCTTCTACGCAAAACAGTGGAAGAAGCAGTGGGGTCACCTGCAGACAGTGTTCCTGGAGCCTTGGATTTGGCGCACAAAGTGGAGTTCTTTGCTGCCTTGTACCTGATCATGCTGGTGGCAGGCTGGTAGTTTTAATACCCGTGCTGATGGGGGCATGGCAGGTGCTGCAAATGTTTGGGGTTATCGGTAGAGTCTTTAAAAAATAACCAGACTCGGGAAGATCTGTCTACTCTGGCTTCAATAGTGGTGTGCTGTGGTCACCTAGAAACTGGGACAGGGAGATTGAGCGCAAAGATGTGGGTCTTTGCTATGGGCCACTTTCAGCTTGGCCATGGCCACGTTCTCTGCATGCAGCATCGGCATCACATCCACTCCCTTGCCCCTTGACTTGCCCATTTTAAATGGACTACTGAAATATTTTAAAAGTTCAATACAAATAGATTAATTTTGAGAAAACTTATATGTGATCAATATGCCTGCTAAGCGAGGATTTTGACACCACAGATACACCAGTCGTCTGATGGAGATAACAGACTGTTTAAATGTATGGCCTTTTAAAAAAAAAAAGTTTAAACCACTAACTACTGAGTAGACCAAGGCTATTAGACTAAACAATACAACGCATGCCTGCAAAGCGAGGATTTTGACACCACAGATACACCAGACAGCTGATGGGAATAACAGACTGTTAAAATATGTGGCCTTTTCTTTGAAAAAAAAAATTAAACCAAAAAATGATGAGTAGACGAAGGCAAGCAGACAAAACAATGCAACATATGCCTGCAAAGCTAGGATTTTGACACCACAGATACACCAGGCGTCTGATGGAGATAACAGACTTTTTAAATATGTGGCCTTTTTCAAAAAAACAATAATTTTAAACCACTAAATACTGAGTACACCAAGCCTAAGAGACAAAATAATGCAACGTATGCCTGGAAAGCGAGGATTTTAAGACAACAGATACACCAATCGTCTGATGAAGATAAAAGACTGTTTAAATGTGTGGCCTTTTTAAAAAATGTTTAAACCACTAACTACTGAGAAGACAAAGACAAAACAATGCAACAAATGGCTGCAAAGTGAGGATTTTGACACCACAGATACACCAGGCGTCTGACAGAGATAACAGACATTTAAATATGTGTACTTTTTTTTAGAAAAAAATGTAATCAATAAATAATAAGTAGACCAAGTCTAGCAGAAAAAACAATGCAATGTATGCCTGCAAAGCGAGTATTTTGACACCACAGATGCACCAGGAGTCTGATGGAGATAACAGACTGTTGAAATGTGTGGCCTATGTAAAAAAAAAATCAAACCACAAAATGATGAGTAGACCAAGGGTAGCAGACGAAACAATGCAACAAATGCCTACAAAGCGAGGATAATGACACCACAGGTACACCAGGCATCTGACGGAAAAAATAGACTGTTTAAATATCTGACCTTTTATAAAAAAAAAAATCAAACCACAAAATGATGAGTAGATGAAGACTAGCAGACGAAACAATGCAATGTATGCCTGCAAAGCGAGGATTTTGACACCGGAGATACACCAGGCGTCTGACGGAGATAAAAGACTGTTTATATATGTGGCCTTTAAAAAATAATAATTTTAAACCACTAAATATTGAGTAAACCAAGGCTAGCAGACAAAACAATGCAACATATGCCTGCAAAAGAGGATTTTGACACCACAGATACACCAGGCATCTGACGGAGATAACAGACTGTTTAAATGTGTGGCCTTTTTAAAAAAAAATTAAACCACAAAATGATGAGTAGACGATGGCTAGCAGACAAGCAATGCAACATATGCCTGAAAAGCGATGATTTTCACACCACATATACACCAGGCATCTGCTGGGAATAACAGACTATTTAAATGTGTGGCCTTTTTTAAAAAAAAAAAATTAAACCACTAAATACTGAGTAGACCAAGACTAGAAGACAAAACAATGCAACGAATGCTTGCAAAGTGAGGATTTTGACACCACGGATACACCAGGCGTCAGATGGGAATAACAGACTGTTTAAATATGTGACTTTAAAAAAAAATTAACCACTAAATATTGAGTAGATCAAGGCTAGCAGACAAAACAATGCAACGTATGCCTGCAAAGCGAGGATTTTAACACCACAGTAACACCAAGTATCTGACAGAGATGACAGACTGTTTAAATATGTAGCCTTTTTTAAAAATAATTAACCACTAAATACTGAGTAGATCAAGGCTACCAGACAAAACAATGCAACGTTTGCCTGCAAAGCAAGGATTTTAACCCGACAGATACCAGGCGTCTGACGGAGAAAACAGACTATTTAAATATGTGGCCATTTTTAAAAAAATTAACCAATAAATACTGAGTAGACCAAGGCTAGCAGAGAAAACAATGCAACGTATTCCTGCAAATCGAGGATTTTAACACCACAGATCCACCAGGCGTCTGACGGAGATAACAGACTGTTAAAATATGTGGCCTTTTAAAAAGAAAAACAATAATTTTAAACCACTAAATACTGAGTAAATCAAGTCTAGCAGACAAAACAATGCAACATATGCCTGCAAAGCGAGGATTTTTACACCACAGATACACCAGGCGTCTGATGGAGATAACAGACTGTTTAAATGTGTGGCCTTTTTATAAAACAATTGCTTAAACCACTAACTACTGAGTAGACCAAGGCTATTAGACTACACAATGCAACATATGCCTGCAAAGCGAGGATTTTGACACCACAGATACACCAGGCGTCTGACGGAGATAGCAGACTGTTTAAATGTGTGGCCTTTTCTTTGAAAAAAAATTTAACCACAAAATGATGAGAAGACGAAGGGTAGCAGACAAAGCAATGCAACATATGCCTGCAAAACGAGGATTTTGATACCACAGATACGCCAGGCGTCTGACAAAGATAACAGACTGTTTAAATATGTGGCCTTTTTTAAAAAAAAAAAAAACTACTAAATACTGAGTAGATCAAGGCTGGCAGACAAATCAATGCAACGTATGCCTGCAAAGCGAGGATTTTAACACCACAGGTACACCAAGCATCTGACAGATGACAGACTGTTTAAATGTGAGACCTTTTCTTAAAAAATTGTTTAAGCCACTAACTACTGAGTAGACCAAGGCTAGCAGACTAAGCAATGCAACGTATGCCTGCAAAGTGAGGATTTTGACACCACAGATACACCAGGCGTCTGACGGAGATAACAGACTGTTTAAATATGTGGCCATTTTTTTTTTTTAAATTCGTTTATTAACAACAGAATAAGTAATGCTACAAACATTTTGCATCCGAGACCGTTGAATACAATACGTGGTAATTAGTGTTGAGCATTCCGATACCGCAAGTATCGGGTATCGGCCGATACTTGCGGGTATCGGAATTCCGATACCGAGATCCGATACTTTTGTGGTATCGGGAATCGGTATCGGGATTAATATCAATGTGTAAAAGAAAGAATTAAAATAAAAAATAGGGATATACTCACCTCTCCGACGCAGCCTGGACTTTACCGCCGTAACCGGGAGCCGTTGTACCTAAGAATGCGCGCTTGAAGGGCCTTAGATGACGTCACGGCGCTCTGATTGGTCCGTAGCGGTCGCGTGACCGCTACGCGACCAATCAAAAAGCAGTGACGTCACCTAAGGTCTTTCAAGCGCTTGAAAGACCTTAGGTGAAGTCACTGCTTTGTGATTGGTCGCGTAGCGGTCACGCGACCGCTACGCGACCAATCAGAAGCTGCGGACGTCTTCTAAGGTATTTCAAGCGCTTGAAAGACCTTAGGTGACGTCACGGCTTTGTGATTGGTCGCGTAGCAGTCACGCGACCGCTACGGACCAATCAGAGCGCCGTGACGTCATCTAAGGCCCTTCAAGCGCGCATTCTTAGGTACAACGGCTCCCGGTTACGGCGGTAAAGTCCAGGGCGCGTCAGATGGTGAGTATATCCCTATTTTTTATTTTAATTCTTTCTTTTACACATTGATATGGATCCCAGGGCCTTAAGGAGAGTTTCCTCTCCTTCAGACCCTGGGAACCATACAGGATACCGTCCGATACTTGGTGTCCCATTGACTTGTATTGGTATCGGGTATCGGTATCGGATTAGATCCGATACTTTGCCGGTATCGGCTGATACTTTCCGATACAATACTTTCAAGTATCGGACGGTATCGCTCAACACTAGTGGTAATTCAAATTGTAAATTATTAAGCATATAGCAAAATACAACTGTCAATCATAACCAACGATATATTGTGATTATTAAGGCTATTAGACCAATTGTAACATATGAATCATATCAATGGAGAACCTCAGAAAACCTAAACACTTGAATTAAAACTGTATCTACTCTAACTACTAATTCGCCGCCGTACCTCGTACCCGATCCTCCATGCGATATCCCCAATCCACAACAAGTCTACAGAGTAAGATGGGATGAATTCCACCTACCCCAGATTTTTTCAAATTTACCCGGGCACCCTCTGTTCTGCTATAGCGTGCGTTCATATGGAATAATCGAGTTGACCAACTCAATCCACGTTCTCGTAGATGGGCCCGTGTTCCCCATCCACCGCAAAGCCAGTACCTTCCGGGCCATGAAGAGCGTCTCACGTAAGAAAGTATCAATGTAATGATCCCAGGTCTCCTCCTCCCATATTCCAAATATGCAGACTAGAGGGTTAAGGGGAACCGGAATTGACAGCAGTGATGTCAGTAGCGATGTTACTTCCTTCCAGTAGTGAAGAACAATGGGACAACTCCATATCATGTGAATAAAGTCTGCATCTAAGGAGTGACATCGCATACACTCTGACGTTGGAAACCGACCCATCTTAAAAAGCCTTGTTGGAGTTAAATATGATTGGTGTATTATGTACAGTTGAGTCATCCTGTTATTAACTGACGGGGAAACTTTAATCTGGGATTCAAGAATGTCTTCTCATTCCTCCTCCTGTATATCAGAAAGAAGTCCCCCCCACTTCCCCTTGATAGAGTTGACAGTAGACGCATCTCCCGAATATAGCAAATAGGTATATAGGGAGGAGATAAGACCCTGGGGGCCCTGCGATTTAAGAATTCCTATCAGGGGTAGAGAGGATATAGCACGACCTGCACCCATCTGTCTCATATATGATTGTACGGCTGACCTTAGCTGTAGATATCGGAAAAATTGGGATTGCGGTATATCATGCTTGGTCCGCAATTGCTCAAAAGACATGAAACCCCCCCCATCATACAGATCACCTATCGAGGAGATGCCAAGTCTAGGGTTGAGCGACTTTTACTTTTTTGGGGTCGAGTCGGGTTTTGTGAAACCCGACTTTGTCAAAAGTCGAGTCGAGTGAAATCGGCCGATCTTCTTGCAAAGTCGGGGTCGTTGTTCGGCCAAAACACGAAACCCAATGCAAGTCAATGGGGAAGCATAGTCGGCAGTGAGTGGAGGCCAGGAAAACACCTACAGTGCCCATTTTAATGCCAAAAACCTCAATTCTTGTTACTTAAGCTTGTCAATCTTAATTTACCTTACAATAATAGGTAGCCATTGAAAATTGGGGGGTCATTTGGCTAAAGTTGTGGGGGGTAGGGCTGGTTCAAGTTTTCAGTGGGCCCAGGAAACGTGGAGTATGTCACGGTGGTGGAGCAGTTAGAGGTAAGTATTGCAATGTTGCAAGTGCTGTGATCCTGAGCAAGCAGGGGGTCCCACTCGTTTGCATTGGCACTGGCACAGGGCCCCTCACAGTACGGCGGTGTGTTTGCACGGCGGGGGCACCTCCCACCGGCAGCGACACTTTGCGTACTATGAGGGGCCCTGTGCCAGTGACGTCGCCAACAAGTGTGCCCCCCCCAACCTGATGAAGGAACCTGCACTTTCACCTGCACCTTCCTCTTTGTCCCCGTGTAAGGTGGTATAGTATGCGGGAAGAGGAACCTGACTTTCAGCAGGGTCAGATTCAGGCTGTGTAGAGTGCAAGGGGAATGTAGTGGTCTGGGTCAATGTACCAGCGGGCTAATCTAGCAGTGGCTGGGCAATGGGCAGGATGAGGAGGAAACACAGATCTAGGCCCAAATAATAGAGTGGCCTAAATGCAGTTCAAAATTGGTAACAGAACTAACCAGGCGGCATTGCTTTGTTCAGTGGAGGACCACTGTAATGAGAGGCTGACAGAGTGAGTATGGCCAAATAAGTAACTAGGCTAAATGCAGTTCTAAATTGCTAACAGTAGGAAACAGGCAGCACTGCTTTGTTCAGTGGAGGAGAACACCAAGGAGCGGCAGACCCCGTTACTAGGCCCCAACCCAAGTAGTATGGCAACTGTAGTGTTACATTTAAAAATACTTAATGAGAGCCGGACTATTGAAGCTCAGACAAGGAAACCCGGAGGAGAACACCAAGGAGGAGGAGAACACCAAGGAGCGGCAGACCCCGTTACTAGGCCCCAACCCAAGTAGTATGGCAACTGTAGTGTTACATTTAAAAATACTTAATGAGAGCCGGAAGATTGAAGCTCAGACAAGGAAACCCGGAGGAGAACACCAAGGAGGAGGAGAACACCAAGGAGCGGCAGACCCCGGTACTAGGCCCCAACCCAAGTAGTATGGCAACTGTAGTGTTACATTTAAAAATACTTAATGAGAGCCGGAAGATTGAAGCTCAGACAAGGAAACTCGGAGGAGAACACCAAGGAGGAGGAGGAGAACACCAAGGAGCGGCAGACCCCATTACTAGGCCCCAACCCAAGTAGTATGGCAACTGTAGTGTTACATTTAAAAATACTTAATGAGAGCCGGAAGATTGAAGCTCAGACAAGGAAACCCGGAGGAGAACACCAAGGAGGAGGAGAACACCAAGGAGCGGCAGACCCCGTTACTAGGCCCCAACCCAAGTAGTATGGAAACTGTAGTGTTACATTTAAAAATACTTAATGAGAGCCGGAAGATTGAAGCTCAGACAAGGAAACCCGGAGGAGAACACCAAGGAGGAGGAGAACACCAAGGAGCGGCAGACACCGTTACTAGGCCCCAACCCAAGTAGCATGGCAACTGTAGTGTTAAATTTAAAAAATACTTAATGAGAGCCGGAAGATTGAAGCTCAGCTTTTTCAGTGGAGGACAGCGTGATTTAGTGGCGCAGACAGACAAAGGTAGTATTGTATGTGTTAACTAAAAAAGTTGGCTCTATGCAGTTTTAAATTGGTTACAGGAATACACAGGCAGCATTGGTGTGGTCAGCGGAGGACAATTGGAAGGAGGGACCGCAGACAGACTTCCTAGGCCTAAAATAATAAATTAGGCTCTATGCAGCTTAAATTTGGCAACAGGAATACACAGGCAGCATTGGTGTGGTCAGCAGAGGACAATTGGAAGGAGGGACCGCAGACAGACTTCCTAGGCCTAAAATAATAAATTAGGCTCTATGCAGCTTAAATTTGGCAACAGGAATACACAGGCAGCATTGGTGTGGTCAGTGGAGGACAATTGGAAGGAGGGACCGCAGACAGACTTCCTAGGCCTAAAATAATAAATTAGGCTCTATGCAGCTTAAATTTGGCAACAGGAATACACAGGCAGCATTGGTGTGGTCAGTGGAGGACAATTGGAAGGAGTGTCTGACACAGTAAGTACTCCGAGTCCCAAAACCTAAAGTGATGTTAATGTATCCAGAACAAAAATAACCCCCCCCCCCAAAAAAAAAAAAAGGGTGGCATACTTAGGTACAGGGGTGTGCTCCTATGCTGACTTTCAGACATTGTAATTTGGCGCCAAGTATTTACTGGTGCAAATGTAGGACAGGGCCCCTGACTATTTTAACTAGCATCATACATGTCAACAAACTGTTATTGTCTGTGCCAGGCATGGAAGGATTTCAGCGCCTATATTAAACAGTGGTGGAGCAGCGACAGATAATTTAGCAAGTGGTAGAGCACTGTTTGACCTTGGGGGGGACACTCTCTCCTGGCCGGCGGTACAATCCCAGGGCCTCTCATGTTACAACGGTGTGTCTGATGATGGGTGCGTGCCACCACCGCCAGAGACACTTCATTGTACTATGAGGGACCCAGTGCCAGTCCCGTCGACCAAAAGTGGGCACACGCACCTCTTCAGACAAACGGCACTCTGACGGGTGCTTGCGACAAGTGGCGAGACCATGGCCCCGTGGGGGGAGTTAGTGCATTTAGGGAGGTGAAAACATGTTGTATTCTGGACAAACAGCAGCTGCAAATTAAGAGATTGGAACAGTCAGTAACACCAGTCCCAAAGCAAAACCTTTTTACAGGAAAGCTAGGTGTCAGCCGGGAAAGGTGGGGCAAAATAATTTGAAATCCATGAGTGGTTCATTTTTATGAAGGTTAGCTCATCAACATTTTGGGTAGCCAGACGAGTCCTTTTTTCGGTCAGTATTGAACCAGCAGCACTGAATACTCTTTCTGATAGCACACTAGCTGCTGGGCAAGCAAGCTCCTGCAATGCATATTCAGCCAATTCAGGCCAGGTGTCTATTTTGGATGCCCAGTAATCAAAGGGGAATGACGGTTGAGGGAGCACATCGGTAATGGAGGAAAAATAGTTAGTAACCATACTGGACAAATGTTGTCTCCTGTCACTTTGAATGGATGCTGCTGTACCTGTCTTGTCTGCGGTCATTGCGAAATCACTCCACAACCTTGTCAGAAAACCCCTCTGTCCTATGCCACTTCTGATCTGTGCACCTCTAACACCTCTGCCCTGGTGCCCCCTGTGGCTCGTGTGAGAACCATCACCGGCGCTGTGTGCTGGGAATGCCTGCATCAAACGGTCTACAAGAGTAGCTTGTTTGGTTGCCAATATCTGTTCGAGGTTCTCATGTAGCATGATATTTTGCAATTTGCCTTTATTGCGAGGATCAAGGAGGCAGGCCAACCAGTAATCGTCATCTGTCATCATTTTTAAAATGCGTGGGTCCCTTTTGAGGATACTCAAGGCATAATCCGCCATGTGGGCCAATGTTCCAGTTGTCAAGTCAGTGCTTATGCTGGGTTGAGGAGCACTTTCTGGCAAATCCACTTCACTTGTCTCCCTCAAAAACCCAGAACCCGGCCTTGCACCGCCTGCAGTTTCTATTGCCCCCTGAGAAGCTTCCTCATCCAACAAATAGTCATCCCAATCATCCTCCTCGTCCTCCTCCTCTTCGCCCGCCACCTCGTCCTGTAGACTTCCCTGAGCAGACAATGGCTGACTGTCATCAAGGCTTCCCTCGTCCTCGGCTGCAGACGCCTGTTCCTTTATGTGCGTCAAACTTTGCATCAGCAGACGCATTAGGGGGATGCTCATGCTTATTATGGCGTTGTCTGCACTAACCAGCCGTGTGCATTCCTCAAAACACTGAAGGACTTGACACAGGTCTTGGAGCTTCGACCACTGCACAGCTGACAACTCCATGTCTGCCATCCAACTGCCTGCCCGAGTATGTGTATCCTCCCACAAATACATAACAGCACGCCTCTGTTCGCACAGTCTTTGAAGCATGTGCAGTGTGGAGTTCCACCTTGTTGCAACATCGATGATTAGGCGATGCTGTGGAAGGTTCAAAGCCCGCTGATGGTTATGCATACGGCTGGAGTGTACAGGCGAACGGCGGATGTGAGAGCAAAGTCTGTGCACTTTCAGCAGCAGGTCGGGTAACCCCGGATAACTTTTCAGGAAGCACTGCACCACCAGGTTTAAGGTGTGAGCCAGGCAAGGAATGTGTTTCAGTTGTGAAAGGGCTATGGCAGCCATAAAATTCCTTCCATTGTCACTGTCTACCTTGCCTGCTTCAAGATGTACAGTGCCCAGCCATGACTGAGTTTCTTGCTGCAAGAACTCGGACAGAACTTCCGCGGTGTGTCTGTTGTCGCCCAAACACTTCATTGCCAATACAGCCTGCTGACGCTTGCCACAAGCTGTTTCATAATTGGACACCTCGTGTGCAACAGTGGCAGCTGCGGATGGAGTGGTGGTGAGACTGCGGTCTGTGGACGAGCTCTCGCTTCTGCTGGAGGACGAGGAGGAGGGGGGACGAACGCCTACAGCCAACTGTTTCCTACACCGTGGGCTAGGCAGAACTGTCCCAATATTACTGTCCCCTCTGGACCCTGCATCCACCACATTAACCCAGTGTACCGTGATGGAGACGTAACACCCCTGGCCATGCCTACTGGTCCATGCATCTGTTGTTAGGTGCACCTTTCTACTCATAGATTGCCTGAGCGCATGGACAATGCGGTCTTTTACATGCTGGTGGAGGGCTGCGATGGCTTTTCTCGAAAAGAAGTGTCGACTGGGTAGCTCGTAGCGTGGTACAGCGTAGTCCATCAGGGCTTTGAAAGCTTCGGTTTCAACTAACCGGTAGGGCATCATCTCTAACGAGATTAGTCTAGCAATGTGGGCATTCAAACCCTGTGCACGCGGATGCGAGGATGAGTACTTCCTTTTCCTAATGAGAGTCTCATGTAGGGTGAGCTGGACTGGAGAGCTGCATACGGTGGAACTAGCGGTGGTGCCGGTGGACATGGGTGACAGAGAGGGTTGTTGACGGTATTCTTGATGGTGCCCTACATACAGTTTTTCCGACCACGAACCTGGTGATTCCCTGACTGCTTTGGCCTTGCGGCGAAACCGCCACATTGCCTGCAGGTGGTGTGGTAAACGGTGGGCTTACAGGGAGGGAAGGGATGTCGCCTTGCTTATTAGCTTCATTGTGAGAGGGTGCTACAACATTAAGGGACGTTTGGTAGTGTGTCCAGGCTTGCAAGTGCATGGTGGTTAAATGTCGATGCATGCAACTTGTATTTACATTTTTAACATTCTGACCTCTGCTGAAGGTCCTGGAGCATTTCTTACAGATGACTTTGCGCTGATCATTGGGATCTTGGTTAAAAAAATTCCACACTGCACTCTTCCTATCGGATACCTTTTCAGGCATTGCACACTGAGCTACTTGAACCTGATGGCCACGCTGTCCTACAACTGGTTTTGGTTTTGCCACACGTTTTTGGCCAGATACGGGCCTGCCAGATGGAACCTGTTGCGATGTTGATGTCTGCTGCGGCTCCTCCTCCTCCGCTTCAGAGCTACTGCAGCCTGCACCCTGTTCCCCCAATGGCTGCCAATCGGGGTCAACAACTGGGTCATCTATGAACTCCTCTTCTATGTTCTGTGCACCTTCCTCTGGGTCACCGTGTAAGCCGGTGCTATAGCGTTCGTGACGGGGCTCCATAGTCTCCTCGTGGTCAGATTCTGGATCAGTACACTGCGAGGGCAATGTTCTGATCTGAGTCAAAGGAACAGCATTATAATCTGGCTGTGGCTGTGCATCTGTGCATTCCATGTCCGATTCATCTTGTAATGGGCATGGCCTGTTAACAATTTCACTTTCGAACCCAGGCACGGTATGTGTAAAGAGCTCCATGGAGTAACCAGTTGTGTCGCCTGACGCATCCTTCACTGTTGTTCTGGGTGAAGGACGCAAGGAAGCAACTTGTTCCTGAGCGGGAGCATCCACTGACGACACACTGCTCTGACATTTGGCACTTTCCGAGGAGGAGGAGAAAGAGGTAGAGGCAGAGTCAGCAATGGAAGCCAATACTTGTTCCTGCTGCTCCGGCTTCAAAAGCAGTTTTCCTACTCCCAGAAAAGGGAGCCTTCGAGGCCTTGTATAGCCAGACGATGACGCTGGCCCAACAACTCAAGACTTAGGGGCTATATTGCTTTTCCCACGACCACCACCATTAACATCATTACCAACTGGCAATGAACGCCCACGGCCACGACCTCTTCCACCAGACTACCTCATTATTGGAAAAATGTAATCAAACTAACAACCGTTATGTGGTCCAGTAAAACCAGGAAGAAGGTGTACGTGAACTGGTTGTGAATTTA
This sequence comes from Ranitomeya variabilis, assembly GCF_051348905.1. Taxonomy (NCBI): domain Eukaryota; kingdom Metazoa; phylum Chordata; class Amphibia; order Anura; family Dendrobatidae; genus Ranitomeya; species Ranitomeya variabilis. The sequence continues at coordinate 113,770,035 of NC_135238.1, forward strand.
AATCTCCCTTTTTTATGTGTGGGAGAATCCAGGGAAAAATCAGGCCCACTGTATTACACAACAACACATTTAGATTTGCAGAAAGAGGGTGGCAGATATGGCACTAGCCGGAATGACGCAGATGCACCCACTGGCAATAGAAATGTCCCTATTTATGTGTGGGAGAATCCAGGGAAAAATCAGGCCCACTGTATTACACAACAACACAGTTTTGTTGGCAGAAAGAGGCTGGCAGATATGGCAGTAACAGGAGTGACGCAGATAAAAACACTGGCAATAGAAATGTCCCTATTTATGTGTGGGAGAATCCAGGGAAAAATCTGGCCCACTGTATTACACAACAATACAGTTTGATTTGCAGAAAGAGGGTGGAAGATATGGCACTAGCCGGAATGACGCAGATGCACCCACTGGCAATAGAAATGTCCCTCTTTTTTTGGATATGGGAGACAAGGGATTGAATCAGGCCCACTATATCACGGTATAGTTGCTGTGGCACAAAATGACTGACAGATACCACAGACAGCACTCGCACAGATGCACAGGTTTGGCAAGATTATTATCCCTTTATTTTATTTTTTGGGGGGGGATATGTGAGACAAGTGATTTAATCAGGCCCACTGCTACACAGTAGGTTTTCTGTGGCAGAAATTAAAAAAAAAAAAAGATGCCACACACGACTAGCACTAATGCAGATTTGCCAATCTTAATCTCCCACTTTTATTTTTTTTTCTGGGAGAATTAGGAAGAAATCAGCCCCACTGCTACACAGCAGGTTTTCTGTGGCAGAAATAAAAAAAAGATGCCACACACAGGACTGGCACTAATGCAGATTTGCCAATCTTAATCTCCCACTTTTATTTTTTTTTCTGGGAGAATTAGGAAGAAATCAGGCCCACTGCTACACAGTAGGTTTTCTGTGGCAGAAATAAAAAAAAAAAAGATGCCACACACAGGACTGGCACTAATGCAGATTTGCCAATCTTATTCTCCCACTTTTATTTTTTTTTCTGGGAGAATTGTGAGGAAATCAGGCCCAATGTTAAAAAAGTAGGTTTTCTGTGGCAGAAAAACAAAGACAGATGCCACACACAGGACTGGCACTGATGCAGATTTGCCAATCTTAATCTCCCACTTTTATTTTTTTTTTCTGGGAGAATTGTGAATAAATCGGGGCCACTGTATTAGAGTATATTTTCTGTAGCAAAAAGTGGCTTGAAGAGATATAACCAAAAAAAAAAAAGGGACTGTACTACAATTACTATCTCCCTACTATTATCTCGGAAAAGTATGTCAGGCAGCAATAAAAAGGACTGCTGCACACAAAAGTCAAAAGTGTGGACAAACAAACAAGATAGATAGCTGTGCAGAGATAAAGGAGCAACAGGATTTGTGCTTTGAAAAAAGCAGTTGGTTTGCACAGCGGCATACACACAGCAACGCAGCTATCAGGGAGCCTTATAACCTACAGAGCTGTTACACAGAAATCGAGCCTCCACTGTCCCAAAAAGAAAAGGTGGTGTTGGACAGTGGAAATCGCTACAGCACAAGCAGTTTGGGGGTTAATCTTCCCTCCCTAAGTATATCCCTGCTTTTGACGAAGCTGCAGCAACCTCTCCCTATGCTCAGATCGGCAGAAGTAAGATGGAAGTCGGCATGCACGCCCCTTTATAGCCCCTGTGACGCTGCAAAAAGCAAGCCAATCACTGCCATGCCCTTCTCTAAGATGGTGGGGACCAGGACCTATGTCATCACGCTGCCCACACTCTGCGTGCACCTTCATTGGCTGAGAAATGGCGCTTTAAGCGTCATATGAAACGCGACTTTGGCCGCATGGCCGATCCCACGCTGGGATCGGGTCGGGTTTCATGAAACCCGACTTTGCCAAAAGTCGGCGACTTATGAAAATGACCGATCCGTTTCGCTCAACCCTAGCCAAGTCCGATCCAAAAGTCAGCGGATGGGTGATTCAATAAAATTGAAAAATATCTTTGAATCCTGCAGTTTTTTTAATTTGCCTCCAAGCCGACCGTGCCAAGCGAAGCAAAGGTACCATACAAGGGACATTGCTTTTTTCCAATTCTAGAAAGCTTAGTGGACAGTCCATTTGAGTCGCGTGGAGAAGATGACTTTCAGGCCGGCGTCACACTAGCGTGTTTTACGGACGTAAGAGCGCAGAAAATACGTCCGTAAAACTTGCCAAACAAACGGCACAATTATTCTCAATGGGGCTGCTCCTATCAGCCGTATATTACGGTTCAGTATTATACGGCTTTCTACGGCCGTACAAAATCGCAGCATGCTGCGTTTGTCAGCGTATTGCGCAAAAAAACGCCAATGAAAGTCTATGGGGGCGAGAAAAATACGGATTCCACACGGACCAGCAGTGTAACTTGCGAGAAATACGCAGCGGTGTTAGTGAAAAGTCGGTAATTCAATTGCCGGCTTTTCATTTCTCCTGCCTAAACCCGACATGATATGAGACATGGTTTACATACAGTAAACCATCTCATATCCCCTTTTTCCTATCACCACGACAGCACCCTTACGAGAGAGGGGATCCCCCCACCATCTGGACAGGAACCTACAGGATTTAAAGGGGCGGTCCCCCTCACCACTCCAGTTTGGGTTCCTGTCTGGATGGCGGGAGCCTGCAGGATTCTCTTACCCGGGTCCACCATGCCTCTGCGCGGTTTCCTTGAGAACGGCAGAATCGGGGACTCTGGAAGCAGCGTCAGGGGTGTTCTTTTTCAGACCCCTCCTCGTCTGGTCGTGTGGTACGTGTTCCCAGGGGTCGGGCAGGCCGCCCTGGGTCGCGTGAATGCCGCAGCGCTGTCTGTAAGCGCGCGGCGCCGGCTCAGCGTCCTTCATACAGAGGACCCGGAAGTGGAAGGTAGGACTTCCGGGGTATGCTGGGGGAGGAGGCGCGGCTGCCTGTATTAAGCAGCGGTGACTGCAGGAGAATGTGCGGCAGTTATGACTTCGGTTGTGGATACAGAGCACCTTCAGGTGGAGGTGCCTGACCAGCGTAAGAAGGACAGCAGCCGCTCCAGGAGCAGCAGCAGCATGGTACGGGGGCAGGAGCAGGCAGGTGCCTCAACGTCACGTATGGATTCCCCTCCTCAGAGACCGGTACTATGCAGTTCAGCCTTGGTGAGTGTTTACAAAGAAACCAAGTAGCTGATATAGCCTGTCTGTCCTTGTGCTTTGTTTTAGGCCAAGAAATCGGCTAAATCCAAGCACAAGCAATGTGCCTTATGTGCGGTTCCCCTGCCTGATAGTTATCAGAAAAGGCTCTGCCAAACTTGTATTTGTCAGACCTTGGAAGAGGAGGCTCCCCTTCGTGCATCAGACCTCAGGGCAGTTATAAGGGAGGAAATTAGTAGTTCCCTTAAAAGCAGTTGGCATGAAAGATCCAGGGAAGTATCACCAGGATCGAGCCCGTCTATGCAAGAGGGTGAATGTTCCCGTTCCTCATCACCATCCTCTTCAGATGAAGAGAGGAGACCTTTTTTTCAGTGGATGGAATGGACGCACTAGTTAAAGCGGTTCGTACCACCATGGGGGTTGTAGAGAACAAGGAGCCAAGGTCAACCCAAGATCTAATGTTTGCAGGGTTATGCCAAAGGAGCCGTAAATCGTTCCGGTAGTGGACACGGTGAAAGAACTTGTTAAGCGAGAATGGGATAAGCAGGATAAGGGTTTCCTGCCACCATCAGCGAAGAGAAGGTACCCTTTTGATGATAAAATCCTGGTGGAATGGGTTAAAATTCCTAAAGTGGATGCGGCTGTGGCTTCCACGTCTAAATCAACCACCTTACCGCTAGAGGATGTAGGCCTTCTAAAAGACCCTGCGGACAGAAAAGCAGACATGTTCCTTAAAAAGGTTTGGGAAGCATCGTCGGGGGCTTTCAAACCGGCAATTGCCGGCACTTGCACGGCCAGATCAGTTATGGTCTGGGTAGCCCAGCTGGAGGAGCAGCTAAAAACTAAAGTGCCTCGTGATAAGTTACTGGATTCACTATCCCAGTTATTCGGGAAGGTGTGGCATATTTGGCGGATGCCTCGGTAGACTCCCTAAAACTTGCAGCCAGATCAGCAGGACTCTCAAACGCTGCCCGGCGAGCCTTATGGCTTAAAACCTGGAAGGGGGATGCGCAGGCTAGAGCTAAACTATGTACTATTCCGTGTAGGGGTGAGTACTTGTTTGGGCCAGTGCTGGATGACATCCTAGCTAAGGCTGATGATAGGAAGAAAGGTTTTCCTAAAGTGTTCAATCCTACCTTTAGGAATACCTTCAAGAGACGTTTCCCATACCGGAGACCTTACTCAGCCCGGAATTGGGAGCCGGCGGAGCCGAAGAAGAGAAGTTCAGACTTCAACACCTCATCATCTTCTTCAAGACGTAGGCGAAATTACCGATAAATCGGACCTTCCAGTAGGGGGCAGATTAAGGCATTTTTATACTCAATGGGTCAAAGTAACTTCCAGTAATTGGATCCTGGGTATAGTTAGGTCCGGATTAAAGCTAGAGTTCCGGGAAAAACCGTCAGATTATTTTATATTGACTGCCCCTGGTTCCTTAAACCAACAGAAGGCCCTGGAAAAAGAGATTCAAATGTTGAGACAAAAGGAAGTTATTGTAGAGGTTCCAAAAGATCAGGAGGGAGAGGGGTTCTATTCCCCCTTATTCTTAATCCCCAAACCTGATGGTTCCTTTCGAACCATCATAAATTTACGAAAACTGAACAAATTTTTACAATACCATGCCTTTAAAATGGAATCAATTAAATCGGCAACTAAACTTCTTTTTCCCAGGTGTTATATGACAGTCCTGGATTTAAATGATGCATACTACCATCTGCCCATTCACAAAGATCACCAACGGTTCCTCAGAATGGCGGTGCGCCTAAACGATCAGGTCAGGCACTTTCAGTTTACAGCAATGCCATTTGGATTATCTATGGCACCAAGGGTGTTTACTAAGGTCATTGCGGAAGTAATGGCCTATGTCAGAGAGCAAGATACTTTAGTTATACCCTACTTGGATGACTTCCTGCTAGTGGGTAATTCATTTGTCCAGTGTAAAGATCGCCTAAACTGTATAATATCTTCTCTACAGGACCTAGGTTGGTTGGTCAACCTAGAGAAGTCAAAACTAAGGCCATCGACTATTCAGACCTTCTTGGGTATTCTGCTAAATTCAGAGAATCAGCTGTGTTTTCTTCCAGAAGAAAAGAAGCAGAAGGTTATACACAAAGTCAGCACGGTGATAAAAAGACCAAATCTGACCTTGAGAGATGCAATGTCCCTGTTGGGATCGTTAACAGCGTGTATACCGGCTGTTCTGTGGGCTCAATTCCACACTCGGGTACTACAAGCCCAGGTCCTGGATACAGAGAAGAACCTTCAAGGTCGGTTAAGCGGAAATCTCAGGCTATCTACCACCACTCTAAACAGTCTAAAATGGTGGCTAAGTATAGAACATTTGTCAAACGGAGTTTGTTGGGAAATAGTACCAGACAACACGATCACGACAGATGCCAGTCCAATAGGATGGGGAGCTCACATAGGAGATGTTTGGACTCAAGGGCAATGGTCTCCCTTAGAAGCCCAAGAGTCCTCCAATTGGAAGGAGCTCACGGCAGTAAGAAATACCCTGCTCAGATGGCTACCGTTGCTTCAGGACTCGCATGTAAGAGTCCAGTCCGACAACACGACAGTAGTAGCATACCTCAACCATCAGGGAGGGATGAGGTCGAAGTCTCTGATGGTCACCACCACAGACATATTCAATATGGCCGAGACTCATTTTCGCTCTCTTTCAGTGGTTCACATACGAGGAGAACACAACATACAGGCAGACTACCTCAGCCGTCATTCTCTACGTCAGGGAGAGTGGGTTCTAAATCGGCTAGTTTTCAAACAGATAGTGGGTCTGTGGGGATCACCAGTCATAGATCTGTTTGCTACGAGGGAAAACAGACAGACCAGGAAATTTGCATCCCTTCGGGTAGCGGACAACCCTTCCGTAGGGGACTCCCTTCAGATTCATTGGGGGTTCCCTTTAGCCTATGCATTTCCCCCACTATGTCTGATTCCGCTAGTTCTCAGGAAGATCAGGAAGGAGGGGGCCAGGGTAATCCTGATTGCCCCCTTCTGGCCCAGGAGGGCATGGTTCTCCTTACTCAGGGCAATGTCAGTGACCGACCCCTGGGTGTTGCCCGTAATTCCAGATCTTCTTTCTCAGGGTCCATTCCGTTATCCCAATGTGGAATCTCTGCATCTCACGGCGTGGAATTTGAGAGGGAATTATTGAAAAGGAGGGGTTTTTCTGATGCTTTAATATCTACCCTTTTAAGTAGCCGAAAGGAAATTACTACTAAAATTTACTGTAAGGTCTGGAAAAAATTTCTTGCCTTTCACCAACAGCCCTTTACGGATAAAATTCCAATTCCGGCTATTCTGGAGTTTTTACAGAAAGGCCGTGAATTGGGTTTGGCGGTAAATACCCTTAGGGTCCAGGTATCTGCGCTGGGGGCATTGTATAACAGCAATGTAGCAGGAAATAGATGGGTATCTAGATTTATGAAAGCTATGGATCGGAGTAACCCCGTTCATATTGTTAGATTACCGCCATGGGATCTAAATTTGGTTTTAGATGCTTTAACAGAACCCCCCTTTGAGCCGTTAGATTCTGTCTCCATTAAAAATTTAACTTTAAAGACGGCCCTGCTAGTAGCCTTGACTTCTGCTAGAAGAGTGAGTGATATGCAAGCGTTGTCAGTAGACCCTCCTTATCTAATGATCTTTCAGGATAGGCTAGTCTTGAAGCCTGACCCAGCATACCTACCGAAGGTAGCCTCTAAATTCCATAGGAGTCAGAAAATATATTTACCTTCATTTTGTGATAACCCAGTTTCAGCAGAAGAACAAAAATGTCATATGCTAGACGTTAGAAGAACAGTATTAGAGTACCTACACAAAACAGAACCCTGGAGGCAGAGTAGGGCTCTGTTTGTCTCCTTTCAGAATCCAAGGAAGGGGACGAGTGTTACTAAAGGTTCTATTGCCAGATGGATCAGAGATGCAATATGTCTTGCCTATACTGCCAAAGGCCAGTCTCCGCCAGAAGGCATCAAGGCCCACTCCACTCGAGCCATGGCCTCATCCTGGGCGGAGAAAACGGACGTCTCCATAGACGTGATATGTAAGGCGGCAACGTGGTCATCTCCTTCCACCTTTTATAATCATTACCGTCTTGATCTATCATGTAAGGCCAATTTAGACTTTGGCCGTTCAGTACTTAGTGCTGTAGTCCCTCCCAGGTGATTAGTCTTTGAAAGTCTCTTGTAAGGGTGATGTCGTGGCGATAGGAAAACCGTTTTTTGCTTACCGGTAATAGGATTTTACAGAGTCCACGACAGCACCCGCACATTCCCCCCCTGTAGTTAAATCACTGGTCTCTGCACTCTTTGGGTAGTGTGCCATTAGTTATCACTCTTTTAGAGGTGATGGTATTTAGTAATGTTTAAGTATATATGATTGTGTACTAACTCAATGGGTGGTGTCCCTTATACTCTGAAACACAAACTGGAATGGTGAGGGGGACCGCCCCTTTAAATCCTGTAGGTTCCTGTCCAGATGGTGGGCGGATCCCCTCTCTCGTAAGGGTGCTGTCGTGGACTCTGTAAAATCCTATTACCGGTAAGTAAAAACCGTTTTTTTTTTTGCATATTCCACACTACTAATGTTAGTAGTGTGTATGTGCAAAATGTGGGCGCTGTAGCTGCGAAAATAAAGGGTTAAATTGCTGAAAAAAATGGCGTGGGCTCCCGCACAATTTTCTCCGCCAGAGTGGTAAAGCCAGTGACTGAGGGCAGATATTAATAGCCTAGAGAGGGTCCATGGTTATTGCCCCCCCCTGGCTACAAACATCTGCCCCCAGCCACCCCAGAAAAGGCACATCTGGAAGATGCGCCTATTCTGGCACTTGGCCACTCTCTTCCCACTCCCTGTAGCGGTGGGATATGGGGTAATGAAGGGTTAATGCCACCTTGCTATTGTAAGGTGACATTAAGCCAGGTTAATAATGGAGAGGCGTCAATGATGACACCTATCCATTATTAATCCAATTGTCTGAAATTGTTAAAAAACACACACACATTATTAAAAAGTATTTTAATGAAATAAACACACAGGTTGTTTTAGTATTTTATTGCTCTCTTAATCCAGCTGAACACCCTCGCTTGGCAAAATAATAAACCCACAATATACATACCTTCTGATGACCTGTCACGTCCCACGAGGTAATCCATATGAAGGGGTTAACTCAATTTACAGGCAGGAGCTGCGCTAAAGCACTCGCTCGTGCCTGTAATCTCCGGGGAATGAATGAAAGCTGAGTGATCTGTACTTACATTGAATTACGGTGAGGCGCCCTCTGGTGGATGAACTCATGAACTGGAGCCTTGGAAAAGTTCCCACGCTCGAGTTCATATAAGTTCATCCACCAGAGAACGCCTCACCGCAACTCAATGTAAGTACAGATCATCCTGCTTTCATTCATTCCCCGGGGGTTACAGGCACGAGCGAGTGCTTTAGTGCAGCTCCTGCCTGTAAATTGAGTTAACCCCTTCAGATGAATTACCTCGTGGGACGTGACAGGTCATCTGAGGGTATGTATATTGTGTGTTTATTATTTTGCCAAGCGAGGGTGTTCAGCTGGATTGAGAGAGCAATAAAATACTAAAACAACCTGTGTGTTTATTTCATTAAAATACTTATAATGTGTGTGTGTTTTTTTTAACCCTTTCAGACAATTGGATTAATAATGGATAGGTGACATAATTGACGCCTCTCCATTATTAATCTGGCTTAATGTCACCTTACAATAGCAAGGTGGCATTAACCCTTCATTACCCCATATCCCACCGCTACACGGGAGTGGGAAGAGAGTGGCCAAGTGCCAGAATAGGCGCATCTTCCAGATGTGCCTTTTCTGGGGTGGCTGGGGGCAGATGTTTTTAGCCACTGGGGGCCAATAACCATGGACCCTCTCCTGGCTATTAATATCTGCCCTCAGTCACTGGCTTTACCACTCTGGCGGAGAAAATTGCGCAGGAGCCCACGGCAATTTTTTCCGCCATTTAACCCTTTATTTTAGCAGCTACAGCGCCCAAATTTTGCAAATACACACTACTAACATTAGTAGTGTGGAATATGCAAAAAAAAGGGGGATATGAGATGGTTTACTGTATGTAAACCATGTCTCATATCCTGTCGCGTTTGTGAAGGAGAAATGAAAAGCCGGCAATTGAATTACCGGCTTTTAACATATATCGCGCTGAATTAAATATAAATACAGAATATATATATATATGTGTCTCAATGACATACACTCACCGGCCACTTTATTAGGTACACCATGCTAGTAACGGGTTGGACCCCCTTTTGCCTTCAGAACTGCCTCAATTCTTCGTGGCATAGATTCAACAAGGTGCTGGAAGCATTCCTCAGAGATTTTGGTCCATATTGACATGATGGCATCACACAGTTGCCGCAGATTTGTCGGCTGCACATCCCAAAGATGCTCCATACAAGGCAGGATGGATCCATGCTTTCATGTTGTTTACGCCAAATTCTGACCCTACCATCCGAATGTCGCAGCAGAAATCGAGACTCATCAGACCAAGCAACATTTTTCCAATCTTCTACTGTCCAATTTCGATGAGCTTGTACAAATTGTAGCCTCAGTTTCCTATTCTTAGCTGAAAGGAGTGGTACCCGGTGTGGTCTTCTGCTGCTGTAGCCCATCTGCCTCAAAGTTCGACGCACTGTGCGTTCAGAGATGCTCTTAGGCCTACCTTGGTTGTAACGGGTGGCGATTTGAGTCACTGTTGCCTTTCTATCAGCTCGAACCAGTCTGCCCATTCTCCTCTGATCTCTGGCATCAACAAGGCATTTCCGCCCACAGAACTGCCGCTCACTGGATTTTTTTTCTTTTTCGGACCATTCTTTGTAAACCGTAGAGATGGTTGTGCGTGAAAATCCCAGTAGATCAGCAGTTTCTGAAATACTCAGACCAGCCCTTCTGGCACCAACAACCATGCCACGTTCAAAGGCACTCAAATCACCTTTCTTCCCCATACTGATGCTCGGTTTGAACTGCAGGAGATTGTCTTGACCATGTCTACATGCCTAAATGCACTGAGTTGCCGCCATGTGATTGGCTGATTAGAAATTAAGTGTTAACAAGAAGTTGGACAGGTGTACCTAATAAAGTGGCCGGTGAGTGTATATATATATATATATATATATATATATATATATATATATATATATATATACATATATATGTATGTATATATATATATATATATATATATATATATATATATATATATATATATATATATATATATATATATATATATTGTATATATGTTTTCCCGAACATTTGAGCACATAAATCCATTAGATGTCGGTTTTGCAAGCCTGCGAGAAAATATCGCAGTACGGATGCCATACGGCTTACATACGGAGGATGCCATGCGCAAAATACGCTGACACACCCTGCTGTTGTGAACTCTATTTTTGGGCTCCCTCTAGTGGTCACAAGCGGTACTGGGTAGTGTTGTCTTCTGCAGGTTGCTTCATCAGCTGGTTCGTTATCCTTGGTTGGTTTCCTATTTAGCCCACCTGGATACTCAGTTCCTTGCCTGCTATCAATGTATTCAGTGCTCTTCTGATTCCTTGTGATTACCTTGCTCCCAGCCTCTCCAAGACAAGCTAAGTTTTTGTCCGTTCATTTTTTGATTATCAGCATTCATCATGTTTCTTGTCCCGCTTGCTAGGATGTGATCTCCTCGCTTGCTGGTTGCTCTAGGGGACTGAGTTTCTCCCCCCACACCGTTAGTTGGTGCGGGGGTTCTTGAATCTCAGTGTGGATATTTTGTAAGGGTTTTTTACTGACCGCACAGACCCCTTTACTATTTTCTGCTATCTAGTATTAGTGGGCCTCATTTGCTGAATCTGTTTTCACCCCTGTGTATGTGCCTTCCTCTTACCTCACCGTTATTATTTGTTGGGGGCTTCTATATCTTTGGGGATTATTTCTCTGGAGGCAAGAGAGGTCTTTCTTTCTCTCCAGGGGTAGTTAGTTCCTCAGGCTGGCTCTAGACGTCTAGGAAATTTTTAGGCACGTTCACCGGCTACTTCTAGTGTGTTTGGATAGGTTCAGATTTGCGGTCAGTCCAGTTTGCCACCTCCCTAGAGCTTGTCCTATGTTTGTTACTTAGCTGGAGTAATTCGTGATCCTCAACCACTAAGGATCATAACACCCTGCCTACAGATCACTATTTTGGGAACATTTCTCCGTATTACGGCCGTAAAAAACGGACCGTATTGTCTTACGCTGAGTGTGACGCCGGCCTCAGAGTTAGGAAGGTAATTATTAGTCATCCATTTATTAAGAGCTCTAGCCTGACCAGCCAAGTAATATAAATAGAAATCTGGCAGCGCCGCCCCACCTCCTTGCTTTGATCTCTGTAGCGTAGACAGTTTAAGTTTGGGTCTAGATTTCCCCCATATAAAGGTTGTGATTTGAGAGTTCAAGCTTGTAAAAAAGGATTTTGGGATTAGCACAGCACTGTGTTGAAGACAGTAACTGAGCTTGGGGAGCAATATCATTTTGATTAAGTTAACACGGCCGGCTACAGATAACGGAAGTTTGCTCCAAGCTGCAAATTTAAGTTTGACTAATTCTAACAACGGGAGTATATTAAGTTGTAGATCAGATCTACTGCCTTGAGAGATATGTATACCCAAGTATTTAAAACTGGGTACAATAGGGAGGGAGGAAAGGGTCCCAAGGCCGGGCAGTGGGTTATGGGAGAGGGGCATCAACGCCGACTTGTCCCAATTTATATAAAGGCCCGAGTGTCTACTAAATTTATCTATGATGGCAATCACCCGCGGCAATGTCAACTCCGCCTCATCCATGAATATCACCATATCGTCAGCATATAGACCAATAGTGTCCACCCGACCAGCTATATTTATACCTTTAATATCAACAGAGGACCTTATACGTATCGCCAGAGCCTCTATTGCAAGGGAAAAAAGGGCCGGGGAGAGGGGACACCCCTGGCGGGTTCCTCTATACAGTGAAAAGGATTTAGAGATGGAGCCGTTAACAATTATACGGGCCTTGGGTTTCATATACAATAGACCCACCCATTTCAAAAATGTATCCCCAAAGCCATATTTTTTCAAACACGCTGATAGGAAGGGCCACTCAAGAGAGTCAAAGGCTTTAGCCGCATCCAGCGATGCCAATGCCCAGGAGTTATCTGGTACCAATGAACTATACTGGACTACTGATTGGACCCGTCTGATATTGATAGAGGTATTTTTGCCTGGCATAAAACCAGTTTGGTCTGGATTAGTGTTGAGCGATACCGTCCGATACTTGAAAGTATTGGTATCGGAAAGTATCGGCCGATACCGGGAAAGTATCAGATCTAATCCGATACCGATACCCGATACCAATACAAGTCAATGGGACTCAAGTATCGGATGGTATTCCTGATGGTTCCCAGGGTCTGAAGGAGAGGAAACTCTCCTTCAGGCCCTGGGATCCATATTAATGTGTAAAATAAAGAATTAAAATAAAAAATATTGCTATACTCACCTCTCCGACGCAGCCTGGACCTCACCGAGGGAACCGGCAGCGTTCTTTGCTTAAAATGCGCGCTTTTACTTCCTTCCGTGACGTTACGGCTTGTGATTGGTCGCGTGCCGCCCATGTGGCCGCGACGCGACAAATCACAGCAAGCCGTGACGTAATTTTCAGGTCCTCAATGCCTAATTCTAGGCATTCAGGAATTTAAAATTACGTTCCGGCTTGTGATTGGTCGCGTCGCGGTCACATGGGCGACGCGACCAATCACAAGCCGTGACGTCACGGGAGGCAGGAGACGCGCGCATTTTTAAAATTACGTCACGGCTTGTGATTGGTTGCGTGCCGCCCATGTGACCGCGACGCGACCAATCACAGCAAGCCGTGACGTAATTTCAGGTCCTGATGCCTATTTCTGCATTGAGGACCTGAAATTACGTCACGGCTTGCTGTGATTGGTCGTGTCGCGGTCACATGGGCGGCACGCAACCAATCACAAGCCGTGACGTAATTTTAAAAATGCGCGCGTCTCCTGCCTCCCGTGACGTCACGGCTTGTGATTGGTTGCGTCGCCCATGTGACCGCGACGTGACCAATCACAAGCCGGAACGTAATTTTAAATTCCTGAATGCCTACAATTAGGCATTGAGGACCTGAAAATTACGTCACGGCTTGCTGTGATTGGTCGCGTCGCGGCCACATGGGCGGCACGCGACCAATCACAAGCCGTGACGTCACGGAAGGAAGTAAAAGCGTGCATTTTAAGCAAAGAACGCTGCCGGTTCCCTCGGTGAGGTCCAGGCTGCGTCGGAGAGGTGAGTATAGCAATATTTTTTATTTTAATTCTTAATTTTACACATTAATGTTGTTTCGATACCGATACCCGATACCACAAAAGTATCGGATCTCGGTATCGGAATTCCGATACCCGATACTTGCGGTATCGGAATGCTCAACACTAGTCTGGATGTATAAGGTCGAGTATGATCGAGTTCAATCTTGTGGCTAGGATTTTAGTAAAGATTTTATAATCTACATTTACCAATGAGATAGGCATGTAGGATCCACATTCCAGTGGGTCCTTCCCCTCCTTTTTTAGTATAATGATGTTTGCTTTGTAAAATGTGTCCGGCATAGAACTCTCCTCCTACACCCCCCCGGAACACCCTCAACAAGAGTGGTGCCAATATATCGTGGTACTTCCTGTATAGTTCAATGGGAAACCCGTCTGGACCAGGGGCCTTCCCAGAGGCCATATCCATCAACGCATTCTCAACCTCCTCCAAAGTGAACTCCACGTCCATAAAGGCTTGCTGAGCTGGGGTCAATAGGGGAAATGTTATATCTGATAGATAATCCAGGTTCTCAGCAATATCAAAGTCACACTTAGATGTATATAGCGACTTATAATAATCGTGAAAACAGCAAAGTATCTCCTCGTTAGAGGACACTAATGACCCGTCTGGTGTTCGAATCTGTAATATAGTATTGGAGACATTATGTTGGCGTACCAAAAAAGCCAAAAATTTGCTAGCCTGGTTTCCCAATTCAAAATAGGATTGGCGAGTAGTGTTGAGCATTCCGATACCGCAAGTATCGGGTATCGGCCGATACTTGCGGGTATCGGAATTCCGATACCGAGATCCGATACTTTTGTGGTATCGGGTATCGGTATCGAAACAACATTAATGTAAAAATGTGTAAAAGAGAGAATTAAAATAAAAAATATTGCTATACTCACCTCTCCGACGCAGCCTGCACCTTACCGAGGGAAGCGGCAGCGTTCTTTGTTTAAAATTCGCGCTTTTCTTTCCTTTACGTGAAGTCCCGGCTTGTGATTGGTTGCGTCGCAGTCACATGGGCGACGCAACCAATCACAGCAAGCCGTGACGTAATTTCAGGTCCTTAAGGATTTTAAAATTACGTCCCGGCTTTGTGATTGGTTGCGTCGCAGTCACATGGGCGACGCAACCAATCACAGCAAGCCATGACGTAATTTCAGGCCCTTAAGGATTTTAAAATTACGTCCCGGCTTTGTGATTGGTTGCGTCGCAGTCACATGGGTGACGCAACCAATCACAAGCCGTGACGTCACGGGAGGCTGGACACGCGCGCATTTTAAAATGCGCGCTTGTCCAGCCTCCCGTGACGTCCCGGCTTGTGATTGGTTGCGTCGCGGTCAACCAATCACAAGCCGGGAGGCTGGACACGCGCGCATTTTAAAATGCGCGCTTGTCCAGCCTCCCGTGATGTCCCGGCTTGTGATTGGTTGCGTCGCGGTCAACCAATCACAAGCCGGGAGGCTGGACACGCACGCATTTTAAAATGGAGATAGCCTGCATTAGTTGTTCAGAGGCCTGATTAAGAGTTAACTCCTCCTGTTCCCCTTCCTCATTACTATCAGAAGAGCGGCCTTTACGCTGAACTTGCGAGGGGGTATTCCTGAGGGTCCGCCCACCAACCGAGCGGTCCTCTCTAGCATATTGTTTTAGTCTATCAGCCATTCCTGATCCCTTGGAGTGCTGCATATCTGATAGGAATAAGAGGCAGCAGAATTGTCAGGGTTGTAGTCTGGAATAGTGCCAAGTTCCTATTGCAAGTAGTTAGCAGAGCCAGCAGAGATTGTTTATATATTATTATGAGACAACCGTAGGAATATAGAATATTTATGGTGACATGTGCACCAGCACCCAGAACTCAGCAGATTCTATGCTCCAGGGGGGGAAGGGGAAGTCCACAGCAGCGGCAAAGGCAGCAGGGCGGAGGGGAGCCAGGCCCTCCAAATCACAAGCACTAGTAGGGCAGGTATCTGCAGATAAGGGAACGCGGGGCCCAATATCTCAGAGCACTCACCGCTCGTCCCGTCAGTATGATGCAGGATATGTGTCCACCTGCCAGATAGCGCTGCAAGTGTGGTGCACAGCGTCACGTCTCCTCTCACTAGAACGTGCGCCTATGTAATGACTGCCGCCCCCACCGGTAAAGCAATCCAGAATCCCCCAGCTCTCAGAGCATCAGAGTCCAGCCGCCGGCACCGCAGGCACCAAGTGGCTCCTAGAGTTTAGAGGGAAGTCCCGGAATTGATAGGAGCTAGCGCCGCTCTGTCCCTGCCAGGGCGCACACTCATAAAATGGCCGCCGTCACACACCGTTCCCCTGCTCCTGTGGGCTCCGTCGGTTCTCTGTTCTCATCCGGTACTCACAGCACCTCCCGCAGCAGCCTCACACTGTCCAGGGCCCACGGGGGCCACAAATCACGATCAATGCACGCTATAAAGGGGGTCTGAGTGGCAGGATATTTCCAGGATGATGGGAGCTCTCTCAGGGTGCGTCTTCTCTCTTCAGCTACATAGCCACGCCCCCAATGTGGCCATTTTTTAAAAAACAATAATTTTAAATCTCTAATACTGAGTAGACCAATGCTAGCAGACAAAGCAATGCAATGAATGCCTGCAAAGTGAGCATTTTGACACCACAGATACACCAGGTGTCTGACGAAGACAAGAGACTGTTTAAATATGTGGCCTTTTTTTAAAAAAACAATAATTTTAAACCACTAAATACTGAGAAGACCAAGGCTAGCAGACAAAACAATGCAACGTATGTCTGCAAAGTGAGGGTTTTGACATGACAGATACACCAGGCGTCTTACAGAGATAACAGACTGTTTAAATATATGGCCTTTTTTAAAAAAAAAAATTAAACCACAAAGTGATGAGTAGACATAGGCTAGCAGACAAAACAATGCAGCGTATACCTGCAAAGTGAGGATTTTGACACCACAGATACACCAGGAATCTGACGGAGATAACAGACTGTTTAAATATCTGGGCTTTTTTTTAAAAAAAAGAAAAGAATGAACCAGTAAATATTGATTAGACCAAGGCTAGCAGACCAAAAAAAAGTAATAGATGTCTGAAAATCAAGAATTTGGAGACCACAGATAGACCAGGCATCAGACGTAGATAACAGACTGATCAAAATGTGGCCTTGATTTTTTGGGGCCCACCAAAATTGTGTCAATAAGTAGGCTATGACACTAAAAGAAAAATTGGAGTACTAAAATTGTAAGATATTTAGTGCAATGATATGCGATGTGTGTGGCGTACAAATCACAGTGATAAATATAAAAACTGTAGCTAAATATTTTTGGGTCAGCTACAGATTTTTGGGGCAGCAAAATGGTTTCCAAAAATGTTGTAAGACACTCCAAAAAAAAAAGGCCAGATTTTCACTCACATCTGATGCCTGGGAGAATTTTTTTTTTTTAAATTGTTATATTTTCACACTCTTTTATTGCAATGGCCTGGCTGTAGTCAGCAGCGTGACCAAGCAAATAAATGTAGACAAAAGGGGGCTATGGATTGTTTTCTAATAAAATAAGCAAGTATAAGCTGCAAAGAAAAAATGTCCATGGATAACTGCAGCTACGTATACATATATAATACACAGCAACAGCAGACAGGAATGTAGCTTTTTGAGGTATGCAGTGAGATCTACACTCACCGGCCACTTTATTAGGTACACCTGTCCAACTTCTTGTTAACACTTAATTTCTAATCAGCCAATCACATGGCGGCAACTCAGTGCATTTAGGCATGTAGACATGGTCAAGACAATCTCCTGCAGTTCAAACCGAGCATCAGTATGGGGAAGAAAGGTGATTTGAGTGCCTTTGAACGTGGCATGGTTGTTGGTGCCAGAAGGGCTGGTCTGAGTATTTCAGAAACTGCTGATCTACTGGGATTTTCACGCACAACCATCTCTAGGGTTTACAGAGAATGGTCCGAAAAAGAAAAAAAATCCAGTGAGCGGCAGTTCTGTGGGCGGAAATGCCTTGTTGATGCCAGAGGTCAGAGGAGAATGGGCAGACTGGTTCGAGCTGATAGAAAGGCAACAGTGACTCAAATCGCCACCCGTTACAACCAAGGTAGGCCTAAGAGCATCTCTGAACGCACAGTGCGTCGAACTTTGAGGCAGATGGGCTACAGCAGCAGAAGACCACACCGGGTACCACTCCTTTCAGCTAGGAACAGGAAACTGAGGCTACAATTTGTACAAGCTCATCGAAATTGGACAGTAGAAGATTGGAAAAACGTTGCTTGGTCTGATGAGTCTCGATTTCTGCTGCGACATTCGGATGGTAGGGTCAGAATTTGGCGTAAACAACATGAAAGCATGGATCCATCCTGCCTTGTATGGAGCATCTTTGGGATGTGCAGCCGACAAATCTGCGGCAACTGTGTGATGCCATCATGTCAATATGGACCAAAATCTCTGAGGAATGCTTCCAGCACCTTGTTGAATCTATGCCACGAAGAATTGAGGCAGTTCTGAAGGCAAAAGGGGGTCCAACCCGTTACTAGCATGGTGTACCTAATAAAGTGGCCGGTGAGTGTATATATATATATATATATATATATATATATATATATATATATATATATATATATATATATATATATATATATATATATATATATATATATATATATATATATGTATATATATGTATATATATATATATATACACACACATACAGTATATATATAATAATCACTCATATTTGTTTTGTGTGTGTAAAAAATATATTCTGTATATTCTGACTGTTCTACACATGATATCGCTGTGGGACAATCTGGATTACCTTGAACTACAGCAGACAGGGAGTGTATGTTGGTTTAATATTTTATGTTATTTCTTGGAGATGAGGGTGTCGGGGATGTGGTTTTGGTATTTCTATGTGAATATGTATTTATGTGAATATTGAATATGTATGTAATTTTACTTTTTCTCTAACAGTGAGCACAGGTGCCGGCAGATGATACTACTCTCCCATCAGCGGCACCTATTGTCACTGTTATCAGTGACACCAGAGATAGCCCGATGGGAGCAGTAGTCTCATTGGCTCAGGTGCTGGCAGATGATACTTCTCTCCCATCAGCGGCACCTGCTGTCACTGTTATCAGTGACGCCACACATAGCCCGATGGGAACAGTAGCCTCATTGGGCCAAGCCTGTTTCACCGCTGCAGGTCAGAGTCAGCTACGGAATCACGCTGATTTCTGCCAGCATGGTCTTGCATCACTGTGACCGACAGTACCGGCAGCAGCGTTACCGTACACACAGACATACACACACAGCCGCACACACATGCAGACACCTGCACACAGCCTACACACACAGACTCAGCATGTGACAAGCATGGCCGTGCCAGGTCTGTAATCTACCTGATAAAGCTGTGCAGCTAGCCAATCACTATAATGCCACAACCAACATGGCTGCGGCATAACAATGTGTGGCAGACAATCCCTGCATGTTCATTGGCTCTCTAAAGAGCACCAAACATGCAGTGCGGGGACCCGAGCTCCAGCTGAGCAACCCCTTTAATACTTGGCAAGCTCCAAGCATCATTAGTTCTGCGATGCTCGGGCGAGCACCCTTTCATGCTTTCTCATCACTACCAATAATGACAGTGCCTGTAATGTCTGTAAAGCGAATGTTGAATTATTGGCACTATATAAGTGATAAAAAATTCCCAAAATTTAAAGTGATGCTCAGCCACACTCAGGTGGCACACATATCAGTTTCGAAGTTTACTATTGTCAGAAAAATGTAATTATAGTAACACAGGGAGTTGACTCAAAGACAGTGAAGGACTGCTGGTATCGGAGGCCTACTGCTACAGTCAACAGACATGAAGGAGACTCAACGCGGAATCTGCACATTTACAAAAATTTATTTGCACACACCAGCAAAGTGACATCAATTTCACCACTGTAGAACTAGTCTAATAGGGACCGACAGGTCTTCCACTACACCCAACCCAGCAGATGGACACCTAACCAAGAGTGTTCACATTTCCATAAAATAGTGTCACTCACTAAAAAAGTGGCGTCAATTTTACCACAGTAAAAATAGTATAATTGGGACAGACAGGTCTTCCATTAAACCCAAGCAAGCAGATGGACACCCAAGCAGGACTGTTCACATTTTCACAAAGTAGTGTTGACATCTCCAGCAGCAGCAGCAACAGCAGCAGGCAAATAAGCCTCACTAAATATATCAGAGACTGAAATTACATAAGAACAATTCAGCACACTAAAAACTACAACATCCAGTAACAGAAGTTGTCAGTTGGATTTCAATAAGATACCCCATTAGTGGCTCACTAGTGCTATCAGAAACATTAATATCTACCCCACATTCACCTCGAACACCAAGCCTAATCCCCCTTCCTGCACAACCTCGCTTTTTCCCAGTCATGTTGCTCTGATAGTGTGCTAGGAGTAGGGTTGAGTGACTTTTACTTTTTTAGGATCGAGTCGGGTTTCACGAAACCCGACTTTGTCAAAAGTCGAGTCGAGTGAAATCGGCCGATTATCGTGCAAAGTCGGGGATCGACCGAAACACGAAACCCAATGTAAGTCAATGGGGAAGCAAAGTCGGCAGTGAGTGGAGGACAGGAAAACACCTACAGTGCCCATTTTAATGTCAAAAACATCAATTCGTCACTTAAGCTTGTGAATCTTAATTTACCGTATAATAGTAGTTAGGCATTGAAAATTGGGGGTCATTTGGCTAAAGTTGTGGGGGGGTAGGGCTGGCTCACATTTTTCGTGGGCCCAGGAAATGTGGACTACGTCACGGCGGTGGAGCAGGGAGAGGTCAGTATTTCAACTTTGCAAGTGCTGTGATCCTGAGCAAGCAGGCGGGCCCACGTTCGCATTGGCACTGGCACAGGGCCTCTCAAAGTACGGCGTTGTGTTTGACGGCGGGGGTGCCTCCCACCTGCAGAGACACTTTTGCGTACTATGAGGGGCCCTGTGACAGTGACGTCGCCAACGAGTATGTCCTCCCCACCTGATGAAGGAACCTGCACTTTCATCTGTGCCTTACTCTTTGTCCCCGTGTAAGGTGGTATAGTATGCGGGAAGGGGAACCTGACTTTCAGCAGGGTCAGATTCTGGCTGTGTATAGTGCACGGGGAATGTAGTGGTCTGGGTCAATGTACCAGCAGACTCATGTAGCACTGGCTGGGCAATGGGCAGGATATAGGCCCAAATAATAAAGTGGGCTAAATGCAGTTCAAAATTGGTAACAGGACTAACCAGGCAGCATTGCTTTGTTCAGTGGAGGACAACTGTAATGAGAGGCAGACACAGTTAGTAGGCCCAAATAATAAAGTGGGCCAAATAAAGTTCAAAATTGGTAACAGGAGCAAACAGGCGGCACTACTTTGTTCAGTGGGTGAGAACACCAAAGAGCGGCAGACACCGTTAGTAGGGCCCAAATGCAGTTTAATATCTGATATAGGCTGAAAGCCTGAAAATTGAAGCTCAGTTTTGTTCAGTGGAGAAGAAAAGCAAGCAGCGGCAGACACCATTAGTAGGGCCCAACCAAACTGGTAGGCCAAATGCAGTTTCATATTAAAAATATAGGCCGAAAGCCTGAAGATTGAAGCTCAGCTTTTTTCCGTGGAGGACAACACCAAGCAGCGGCAGACACTGTTAGTAGGCACAACCAAACAAGAAGGCCAAATGCAGTTTAATATCTGATATAGGCCGAAAGCCTGAAGATTGAAGCTCAGCTTTTTTCCTTGGAGGAAAACGCCAAGGAGCGGCAGACACCATTAGTAGGGCCCAACCAAACTAGTAGGCCAAATGCATTTTCATTTTAAAAATATAAGCCGAAGGCCTGAAGATTGAAGCTCAGCTTTGTTCAGTGGAGGAGAACACCAAGGAGTGGCAGACACCGTTAGTAGGGCCCAACCAAACTAGTAGGCCAAATGCAGCTTCAAATTTGTAAATATAGGCCGAAAGCCTGAAGATTGAAGCTCAGATTTGTTCAGTGGAGGACAACACTAAGAAGCGGCAGACACCGTTAGTAGGGCCCAACCAAACTAATAGGCCAAATGCAGTTTAATATCTGATATAGGCCGAAAGCCTGAAGATTGAAGATCAGCTTTTTTCCTTGGAGGACAACACCAAGGAGCGGCAGACACCGTTAGTAGGGCCCAACCAAACTAGTAGGCCAAATGCAGTTTCATATTAAAAATATAAGCCGAAAGCCTGAAGATTGAAGCTCAGCTTTGTTAAGTGGAGGAGAACACCATGGAGCGGCAGACACCGTTAGTAGGGTCCAACCAAACTAGTAGGCCAAATGCAGTTTAAAATTTGTAAATATAGTCCAAAAGCCTGAAGATTGAAGCTCAGCTTTTTTCCTTGGAGGACAACACCAAGGAGCGGCAGACACCATTAGTAGGCCCAACCAAACTAGTAGCCTAAATGCAGTTTCATAGTAAAAATATAGGCCAAAAGCCTGAAGATTGAAGCTCAGGAAAAAAAAAACAGGAGAACACCAAGGAGCGGCAGACACCGTAAGTTGGCCCAACCAAACTAGTAGCCTTAATGCAGTTTAACATTCTAAATACAGGCCGAAAGCCTGAAGATAGAAGGTCAGGATAAAAAACCAAAAAAACACCAATTAGTGGCAGACACAGTTAGTAGGCCCAACCAAACTAGTAGCCCCAATTCAGTTTTCAAATTCCTATAGGCTGAAAACCTGACAATTGAAGCTGAGCTTTTTTCAGAGGATGACAGCTGTATTGAGTGGCGCAGACAGACACAGGTAGTAGGCCTTAACCAAAAAAGTTGGCTCAATGCAGTTTAAAAAAGGTTACAGGGGTACACAGGCAGCATTGGTGTGGTCAGCAGAGGACAATTGGAAGGAGTGTCGCAGACTTACTAGGCCTAAAATAAAAAAGTTGGCTCTATGCAGTTTAAAATAGGTTACAGGGATACACAGGCAGCATTGGTTTGGTCAGCGGAGGACGATTGCAAGGAGGGACCGCAAACAGACTTAATAGGCCTAAAATAAAAAGTAGGCTCTATGCAGTTTAAAATAAGTTACAGGGGTACACAGGCAGCATTGGTTTGGTCAGCGGAGGATGATTGCAAGGAGGGACCGCAGACAGACTTACTAGGCCTAAAAAAAAAAGTTGGCTCTATGCAGTTTAAAATAGGTTACATGGGTACACAGGGAGCATTGTTTTGGTCAGTGGAGGACGATTGCAAGGAGGGACCGCAGACAGACTTGCTAGGCCTAAAATAAAAAAGTTGGCTCTATGCAGTTTAAAATAGGTTACAGGGGTACACAGGCAGCATTGGTGTGGTCAGCAGACGACAATTGGAATGAGTGGTGCAGACTTACTAGGCCTAAAATAAAAAAGTAGGCTCTATGTAGTTTGAAATAGGTTACAGGGGTACACAGGCAGCATTTTTTTG
Organism: Ranitomeya variabilis; assembly: GCF_051348905.1. Taxonomy (NCBI): domain Eukaryota; kingdom Metazoa; phylum Chordata; class Amphibia; order Anura; family Dendrobatidae; genus Ranitomeya; species Ranitomeya variabilis. The sequence goes on from NC_135238.1 coordinate 113,793,003, forward strand.
GTCAGCGGAGGGTGATTGCAAGGAGGGACCGCAGACAGACTTACTAGGTCTAAAATAAAAAAGTTGGCTCAATGCAGTTTAAAATAGGTTACAGGGGTACACAGGCAGCATTGTTGTGTTCAGCGGAGGACGATTGCAACGAGGGGCAGACACAGTTAGTAGGGCCAAAAAAGTAATAGGCAAAATGCAGTTAAAAGTAGGTTACAGGAGTACGCATGTGGCCTAGCTTTGTTCAGTGGAGGACAACTGTAAGGAGTGTCTGACACAGTTAGTAGGCCAAAATAATAAAGTGAGGTTAATGTCTGGCAAAAAAAAAATGTTCACAAATAAACAGGTGGCATACCTAGGTACAGGGGTGGGCTCCTCTGCTGACTTGCAGACAGTGGTAGTTGGCGCAAAGTATTAACTGGTGTAAATGTAGGACAGGGCCCCTGAATATTTTTACTAGCATCAATCATGTCAACAAATTAGTATTGGCAGTGCCATTGAAGGATTTAACAGCACAGACTAAACAGTGGTGGAGCAGTGAGAGGTAATTTTGCAAGTGGTAGAGCACTGTTTGAGCTGGGGGAGGGAACACTCTCTCGTGGGTGGCGGTACTGGCCCAGGGCCCCTCATGCTACGACGGTGTGTCTGACGTTGGGTGTGCACCACCACCGCCAGAGACACTTCATTGTACTATGAGGGACCCTGTGCCAGTGCCGTCGCCCAAAAGTGGGCACACCCACCTGTTCAGCCAAACGGCACTCGCACGGGTGCTTGCGCCAAGTGGTGACCACGGCCCCGTGGGGGGGAGTCAGAACATTTAGGGAGGTGTAAAAAAGGCCTTTGGTGGACATACAGCATCTGCAAATGGAGAAATTGGAGCAGTCAGTAAGACGAGTCCAACAGCAAGACCTTTTTACAGGAAAACTAGGTGTCAGCAGGGAAAGGTGGGGCAAAATAATTAGAAATCCATGATTGGTTCATTTTAATGAAGGTTAGATCATCAACATTTTGGGTAGCCAGACAAGTCCTTTTTACGGTCAGTATTGAACCAGCAGCACTGAATACTCTTTCTGATAGCACACTAGCAGCTGGGCAAGCAAGCTCCTGTAATGCATATTCTGCCAATTCAGGCCAGGTGTCTAATTTGGATGCCCAGTAATCAAATGGGAATGACGTGTGAGGGAGAACATCGATAAGGGAGGAAAGATAGTTAGTAACCATACTGGACAAATGTTGTCTCATGTCACTTTGAATTGATGCTGCAGCACCTGTCGTGTCTGCGGTCATTGCAAAATCACTCTACAACCTGGTCATAAAACCCCTCTGTCCAACGCCACTTCTGATTTGTGCACCTCTAACACCTCTGCCATGTTGCCCCCTGCAGCTCGTGTGAGAACCATCACCGCCGCTGTGTGCTGGGAATGCCTGAACCAAACGGTCTACAAGAGTTGCTTGTTTGGTAGCCAATATTTGCTCAAGGTACTCATGTGGCATGATATTTTGCAATTTCCCTTTATAGCGTGGATCCAGAAGGCAGGCCAACCAGTAATCGTCATCGGTCATCATTTTGATAATGCGGGGATCCCTTTTTAGGATACGCAAGGCATAATCCGCCATGTGGGCCAATGTTCCAGGTGTCAATTCACTGCTTGTGCTGGGTTGAGGATCACTTTCTGGAAAATCAACATCACTTGTCTCCCTCAAAAACCCTGTACTTGACCTTGCAACGCCACCAGTTTCTATTGCCCCCTGAGAAGCTTCTGCAGCGCCCCAGAGTCCTGGTCGTTGCATTACTGTGGCTACGCCGCTAAGGGGGGCTATGGTACGTCTGATGGCACTGAAGGAGTTCATCTGACCAGGTATCACATACACCAATACATTTCACAGTCTGGCCTCCAGGGGGAGCTAAGGGTACTATTCATTAGGCCACTCCTCACAGTCTGGTAAAACTGGGGGTTAGGCAGGAAGTTAGGGAGAACGCTGACTGGGTTGGAACCAGGCAACACCTTGTGGCAGAGGGTGTTGTAGGGGAAGATTCGGTAGGGTCCCTGTCAGGGGTGGGATCCTGACAGAGGCCTGGCAATCAGAGAGAAAGCTACGGGACCGCACCTGCACTTCATAGCGGCGGTGCCCTAAGAAAGGACAAGAAGCGAGATTTATTGTGCTGAGTGAGAAACGAGATCAACGCAACAGGGAGAAATACCAGTAGGAGTCGTGCTGTTAGACCGAGGCAACATCCTACTGAGGCGTAAATAACCGGTGGCCAGAACGCCGAGGAAGTACAGAGCTCTAAGCATTACTTCAAACCAACAGCAGGGCAGAGAGCTATAGGCTGGCTGTCTCACCTACATCACCTACGCAGACATAGGGGGCAACTTTTGGAGAGGGGCGACTCTAGGGTCCCGGAAGAGCTCCGAGCCTTCCCGTCATACGGGTGCGTCCTACCATAAGATCTGGGGGGCGAGAAGAAGAAGAACATCAGAATCGAGTTGTTGTGAGGGAACACGAGGAACAGACACAACAGTTGTGGGGTACTATCCCGTAAGCACAGCAGGGGAGGACCACAACACACAAGCGCTAGAAGGAAGGCACAGATTTCCACCGGCAACGGGAACTCTGGAGGTGCCATCGGACCGGCCGGACTTGCGCAGCCCGGTTAACCGTATTCCGGACTGAGGACCCAGAAGCCTTCAGTAAAGAGGTAAAGAGACTGCAACCTTGTGTCCTCGTTATTAACTGCGACCGGCACTACACCGCACCACCACCATCATCCACATCTATTACTGTACGCCCCTCAGCAGGGTCACGGACCGGGTCTAGCCACCGTGACAACCCCAGAGCAGAGACGCATAGGCCCGGTACCGGGTACCCCTCGGCCCTGCGGCGGTGGGGGCGCTACACTTCCTCCTCCCATAAATATTCATCCCCATCATCCTCCTCGTCCTCCTCCTCTTCGTCCGCCACCTCGTCCAGGAGACTTCCGTGAGCAGACAATGGCTGACTGTCATCAAGGCTTCCCTCGTCCTCGGCTGCAGACGCCTGCTCCTTTATGTGCGTCAAACTTTGCATCAGCAGACGCATTAGGGGGATGCTCATGGTTATGATGGCGTCGTCTGCACTAACCAGGCGTGTGCATTCCTCAAAACACTGAAGGACTTGACACAGGTCTTGTAGCTTCGACCACTGCACACCTGACAACTCCATGTCTGCATCCAACTGCCTGCCCGTGTATGCGTATCCTCCCACAAATACATAACAGCACGCCTCTGTTCGCACAGCCTCTGAAGCATGTACAGTTCCACCTTGTTGCAACATCGATTATTAGGCGGTGCTGGGGAAGCTGCAAAGATCGCTGATGGTTCTGCATATGGCTGGAGTGTACGGGCGAACGGCGGATGGGCGAGCAAAGTCTTCGCACCTTCAGGAGCAGGGCGGGTAACCCTGGATAACTTTTCAGGAAGCACTGCACCACCAGGTTCAAGGTGTGAGCCAGGCAAGGAATGTGTTTCAGTTGTGAAAGGGCTATGGCAGCCATAAAATTCCTTCTGTTATCATTGACTACCTTGCCTGTCTCAAGATGTACACTGCCCAGCCATGACTGGGTTTCTTGCTGCAAGAACTCGGACAGAACTTCTGCGGTGTGTCTGTTGTCACCCAAACACTTCATTTCCAACACAGCCTGCTGACTAGTGTTGAGCATAGTGACGTCATTCTCGGGCCCTAAACTCTTCATTCTAGGAATTTAGGACCTGAGAATGACGTCATGGCTTGTGATTGGTCGCGTGGCGGTCACATGAGCGGCACGCGACCAATCAGAAGCCGTGACGTCATGGAAGGCCCTAATCGTGCTCATTTTAAGCAAAGAAGGCTGCCGGTTACCAGCGGTGATGTCCAGGGGCCTCCGGAGAGGTGAGTATATCAATATTTTTTATTTTAATTCTTTATTTTACACAGTAATATGGATCCCAGGGCCTGAAGGAGAGTTTCCTCTCCTTCAGACCCTGGGAACCATCAGGATACCTTCCGATACTTGGTGTCCCATTGACTTGTATTGGTATCGGGTATCGGTATCGGCGATATCCGATACTTTTCGGGTATCGGCCGATACTATCCGACACCGATACTACCGATACTTTCAAGTATCGGACGGTATCGCTCAACACTACTGCTGATGCTTACCACTAGCTGTTCCATAATGGGACACCTCGTGTGCAACACTGGCAGCTGCGGATGGAGTGGTCGTGCAACTGCGGTCTGTGGACGAGCTCTCGCTTCTGCTGGAGGTCGAGGAGGAGGAGGATGGGTGGCGAACGCCTACAGCCAACTGTTTCCTAGACCGTGAGCTAGGCAGAACTGTCCCAATATGGCTGTCCCCTGTGGACCCTGCATCTACCACATTAACTCAGTGTGCCGTGATGGACACGTAATGTCCCAGGCCATGACTACTGGTCCATGCATCTGTTGTGAGGTGCACCTTTCTACTGACAGATTGCCTGAGTGCATGGACAATGCAGTCTTTGACATGCTGGTTGGGGGCTGGGATGGCTTTTCTCACAAAGAAGTGTCGACTGGGTAGGTCATAGTGTGGTACTGCGTAGGCCATCAGGGCTTTGAAAGCTTCCCTTTCAACCAACCAATAGGGCATCATCTCTAACGAGATTAGTCTAGCAATGTGGGCGTTCAAACCCTGTGTACGCAGATGAGAGGACGAGTACTTCCTTTTCCTAATGAGAGTCTCTTGTAGGGTGAGCTGGACTGGAGAGCTGCATATGGTGGAACTAGCGGGGGTGGTGGTGGACATGGCAGACTGAGAGAGGGTTGGTGATGGTATTCTTGCTGTTGGCCTACATACAGTGGTTCCTACCAAGAACCTGGTGATTCCCTGATTGCTTGGCCTTGTGACGATACCTCCACATTTGCTGCAGGTGGTGTCGTAAACAGTGGGCTTACAGTGAGGGAAGGAATGTAGCGTTGCTGACTAGCTTCATTGTGATTGGGTGCAACAACGTTATGGGACATTTGGTAGTTAGTCCAGGCTTGCAAGTGCATGGTGGTTAAATGTCTACGCATGCAAGTTGTATTTAAATTTTTGACATTCTGACCTCTGCTAAAGGTCCTTGAGCATTTGTTACAGATCACTTTGCACTCATCATTCGGATCTTGGTTAAAAAATTGCCAGACTGCACTCTTCCAACTATCGAATACCTCTTCAGGCATTGCACACTGTGCTACTTTAACCGGATGGCCACGCTGTCCTACAACTGTTTTTGGTTTTGACACACGTTTTTGGCCAGATACGGGCCTGCCAGATGAAAGCTGTTGCGATGTTGATGCCTGCTGCTGCTCCTCCTCCTCTGCTTCAGAGCTACAGCCAGCGGCACCCTGTTCCCCAAATGGCTGCCAATATGGGTCAACAACTGGGTCATCTATCACCTCCTCTTCTATGTCCTGTGCACCTTCCTCTGTGTCACCATGTAAGCCGGTGCTATAGCGTTCGGGACGGGGCACCATAGTCTCATCAGGGTCAGATTGTGCCTCAGTACACTGCGAGGCCAATGTTGTGATCTGAGTCAATGGAACAGCATAATAATCTAGCTGTGGCTGTGCATCTGTGCACTCCATGTCCGATTCATCTCATCTTGTAATGGGCATGGCCTGTTAACAATTTCCATTTCTAACCCAGGCACAGTATGTGTAAAGAGCTCCATGGAGTAACCTGTTGTGTCACCTGACACATCCTTCACTGTTGTTCTGGGTGAAGGACACAAGGAAGCGACTTGCTTCTGACCGGGAGCATCCACTGACGATGCGCTGCTTTTAAATTTTGCACTTTCCGAAGAGGAGGCGAAAGAGCTAGAGGCAGAGTCAGCAAGGAAAGCCAAAACTTTTTCCTGCTGCTCCGGCTTTAAAAACAGTTTTCCTACTCCCAGAAAAGGGAGCGTTCGAGGCCTTGTGTAGCCAGACGATGACGCTGGCTCAACAACTGGATGCTACCAATAGAGGAAAAAGTATCACTCCAAAGAAGCACACCACGCAAAAAATAGAAACATGGTATATGGAAAAAACACAGGATTTTATTGACACACAAAGATAAAACATACTTAAAAACCATAAGCAAAGAGCCCTGTCCACATCAATGTGCATAACAAATATAATAGCTCATATAACCTGAAATACATAAGCTAGAATGCATTTAATAATGAGCAATTAAATAGAGCCTGCCATCACTCGAAACCCAATAGAAAAGCATATAAGGTAAGTGCAAAAAGCACAGAAATACCCAAAATGGGGTTAGACAACCTATTATGACTGGTGCCTGGACACCTGTATGGCTCATGGGACACTCAAATCAGTCTGAGACCATCCACATAAGAGTCAAGCCCCAGGGCATAAAACAAGCACCCTGGACAATAACCGATAAATGCAAGAAGATGCTAAGATGGAACTTTACCAGGCACGAGCAGTCCGTGGAACGGCAGGTGAAGGGATGGGACAGGGGCCAATGCAGCCCAACGCGTGTCGCCCTTCAGGAGAGGGCTTCGTCAGGGGAAGTGCTTAAACATGTGTCATGAGCCCTGTATATATATGACCCAAATAATGAGCAAACACGGCACATCTGTGACACAGGGGCAGCGCCGGCAATCGCACGTGCGCAAAAGAGCGCACATGTATACAAGAACAGCCTGCCGCTCAGCCAGGCGGGGAGGTAGAAGAGGACAACCGCTAACACTATGGGCGGCGGAAGTCCTCACCGAAGGAGAGCCAATGGCGCAGGCGCAAGAGTGTCAGAGGCTCTACCTTAGTGCGCTCACTAGCCGGGCATGCGCAGAGGAACGTCAGTATGTGGGAACGAAATACATCGCTACGCCGAGCAGGAAGGTAAAAGGGGGAGTGATTAATGTCACTATGGGCCACAGGGACCGCCCCAAACACCGCTAAACTAAGCAGGAAAGCAAAAGGGAAGTGATCAATGTCACTGCGGGCCGCAGGGACCGCCCCACACAAATGGACCAAAAGAGGAACCACCCTCAGAATTGCCATCGATATCACTGGCGCAAGTGCACAAACAAAAGAGGCCCATAGATAGAAAAATGGACAGAAAACATATGGGCACTAGACAACGGCATAGATGGTATGCGTGATGGTACTTGAGACAAAAAAAGGGTAACCTACAAAATTGTATATAGCCCAGGGGTGATCAGCCCCAAAAAAGAGCATATATACAAAAAGGTATACATAATAGGCCAGGTGGCAAAATGTGGGAAACCAGGGAGAGATACCGATGGCCGGAAAGTAAACACATACATGACCAACAAACATAAACAAACATAAATAAAAACAGAAACAAATACAAAAACAAACAACCCCCGAGGGACAGGCAACCAGACATGCACATATAGATGACAGTCAACATACACATAAAAAAAAACATCTGGCATGCCTTACACAAAGACCTACAACCATTGTGAGGCATACACGTATAAATACAGTTGCAACATAATAGTGTTGGACATAATCTTTATTGAATAGATAACTATGAATGAAGAACAGTGTATGGATACGTATTGTATGTAAGAACTGTTGCCTGCATAGGGGGCAAGTGTAGAAAGTGACGATAAGGTCCCGGCAAAAAAGGAGGGGGAAAGGACAAGAAAATGCTAGTCCCTTCAGACCCTAAATCCCCAGGACGCCAAAGCTGAGGGAACCAGCAGAGATGTTGACCTGCCTGGTACCTAAAGTCCCATACGCCAAGATATAATGAGAACAATGCCATAACCTATCATAAAGTCCCATGAGCCAACAAAACCTATATAAATAGCAGAAAGACTACATGCAAACCCCTAATCCAAGTACCATACCGGACCACATAGTAACAAAGGGATCCTATATACAGTTAATAGGGTATCCCTCCAATAACCAGTCCTATCAATAAATATAGATATAAATATAAAGTGCCATGCATAAGGGCAGTAGGATAAGATAGTAAAAGTCAAATAAATACAAAAGCCCACATAGAGAGCGCGGGCTGTCCCGTAGGTCAGGACCCCAAAAGGGGCCACTACGATGTGGAGAATTCAAATGTCCAGAGAGAGAATATAGCTCCCAAGCAGATAGGGTATAGACGAGGTACATAGAGGATGATCCCAAATGTTAGAGAAAGGTCCACGGTTATCCAGTACGTAGAGCAGATGAGGCACGGAGGGGAAGATTTCATCCAAGGAAGCCCGTAAATAAAAGTTCTTCATTTAGACCTGTTGGGGTAACAGAAGACAAGTTGAAAATCCAACGGGACTCACAGCGTAGCAAGGAGGGCTTAAGCGGGCCCCCCCTATTAGATGTCCGAACATGCTCCAGGCCCACAACCCTGATGTTTGTCACACTACCGGCATGATGGGTAAGAAAGTGAGCTGCCACGGGGGTAAGAACTTTGCCCTTAGATAAATCATTGGAGGCCAGATTGATCGTGGAGAAGTGCTTCTTGACGCAACTCCTGCGAGGTTTGCCCCACGTATATGAGTTGGCATGGGCAGATGAGAGCGTAAATAACGCAGGTGGTCTTGCAATTTACATATGACGAGAGTCTGTGCCGGCTACCATCACTGGGATGAACAAAAAAGTCCCTTGTGGCCCCCATATGTGGGCAAATACTACAACCCCCACAGGCAAAGGAGCCTCTAAGTTTGAAACCCCGATTGGTGCTCACAGTCTGCCTCCTGTAGTGGCTCCTGGATAACATATCTCTAAAGTTAGGAGCCCGTCTGGCAACCAGAAGAGGTTGCGCAGTGACTACATCCGCAGTATGGAGGTCCGTGGTGAGGATATCCCAGTGCCTATGCAATATGGCCTTAAGGTCACCCCAGTTGTTATTAAAGCCCGTGATAAATCTAGGCTTATCCTCACGTACCTTAACAGACGTAGACAGTAAAGAGTCCTGGTTGTGTACTCTCGCTCGTTGGAATGCCGTTGAAATGCTCCTATGTGAGTAATGCCTTTCTTTGAAACGGTCCGTGAGTCTTCGTGCTTCCATTTGAAAGTCCACATCGGACGTGCAATTCCTTCTAACTCTTAGAAATTGGCCAATGGGCACCCCATCCCGAGTGTGCCGTGGATGAAAACTTCTGTAATCCAACAAGCTGTTCGTAGCCGTCGGTTTCCGAAACAACCTAGTTGAGATAGAACCACCCTCCTCAATCCTGATCTGTAAGTCGAGATATGTAGCTGCGGAGGATGACATAGAGTACGTAAGAAGAATGTTATGCATATTTACGTTCAAAGACTCAATATACCTCCTGCAGTCCTCCATAGTGCCCACCCAAACAAAGAAAACATCATCTATGTAGCGTCACCAATGGGTAATACTGCTCCTGAAAGTGGATGATGGAAAAACAACCGTAGCCTCCCACCATCCCAAAAACAGGTTTGCCAGAGCAGGTGCACATCTGGCACCCATGGCCACGCCTGATGTTTGCAAGTAATATGTTCTATCGAACAAAAAATAATTATGCCTCAAGATGAAATTGAGCAGGTCCACCACTAAAGAGTCGTGCATGCGATCCGAATGTTCCACCATATCCAGAAAATACAGGACTGCTGTTATGCCATCCTCGTGGCTAATGTTCGAATATAGCGACTCGACATCACATGTAACCAAAATAGCCCCTGGCGGAAGCTTCATTGAACGGCAAATGTTGATGAAGTGTGCCGAGTCTTTCACAAAGGATGGTAAATTCTTAACTAATGGTTGCAGGAAGTGGTCCACATAGATACAGGCTTTCTCACACAGGCTGCCGATGCTGGCCACGATGGGCCGGCCAGGCGGTCTGTGGATGTCCTTGTGGACTTTGGGCAACATGTAGAAGGTTGCCGTAATAGGACATTCAACCCACAGGAACCGAAATTCCTGGTGATTAATAATGCCGAGATCTCTGGCCCTCTCCAAAAGGGCCCTAAAACGAGCACCAAAAACCGCCGAGGGATCCGATGGAAGTTTCTTATAAAATCTTTGATTCCCTAGTTGCCGATTGGCCTCCTCCAGGTAAAGGGTATGTGGCCAAAGGACCACATTGCCCCCCTTGTCTGCTTCTTTAATCAAGAACAAGTCATTGTTCTTGAGGCCGGACAAGGCCCGTTGTTCCTCCCTACTCAAATTGGAAGGAAGTGATGGACGTACATGCATGGACATGATGTCTTTTTTTGTTAATTCAAAGAAGACTCTAATCGATGGTACTAGGGAAAAAGGGGGTGCCACTGTCGATTTGTTACGGTATGGAAAACGATTCCTACCTCCACCAGATTCATTCTCCTGGAGTAACCGTAGAAGATCTTGCATAACCTGTTGATCCGTTTGGTCTAGGTCCCTCGTAGTCTGGGGTCTGTTGTGTAGAACTCGAAGAACCAAATGCCTGCAAAACAAATACAAATCCTTAACTAGGGTGAATTTGTCTGCGGCTTGCGAAGGGGAAAAGGTCAAACCCCTCTGAAGAACACTCAACTCTGTGGCAGAAAGAACGTAATCAGACAAGTTAATGACCTGTAACAAGTCGTCCGATGCCCCTAATGGCCCAGAGTTGGCCCCAGAAGAAGGATCTGTTAGTATCTGCGACGGTTCCGGTATGGCCTCTGGACCTGTGGACGTCGTCCCCCGAATCTGGTTACCCGTGGTGATATTGGAACGGCGCTTGCGGCCCCTACGGATCCGACGTCTACCTCGCTTTCTGCTGAGGATAAAAAATCACTCTCTGAAGTAAAGTCCGCGCCTCTAGTGGACTCCTGTGCTGGAGCCCTAGTCCTCTGAGTTGGAGGCGCCCGTCTCTGGTTTCCCTGGTGCCGCCATTGAAATGCTCTGGCCTGCTCAAAATCAGCGCGGTCCCTGGCAAACTTGGATTTCTTTTTGCTGACAACATCCTTTTCATATTTATCCAGGTTTTCCTTGAGCTTGGCTCTGAACGGCTGGACCTGTTTAACATCATCAAATTTTGAGAGCCCGCCCTCCAAGTCCTTGATCCTGATCTTAGTACTCAATAATAATTCCCTATCATGCTCCAGCAACATGTTGATAATAATACTGGAGCATTTCAGTAGGCCTTGTTCCCATGTGGCTTGAAATGTTGAAGAAGGTTCCCACGCTGGATAAATGGGGATCCTCAAACCCCGAGGGACAATGTTAAGCCTCATGTATTCCTCCAGACTACGGATGTTCCACCATAGGAAGCAATATCTGCGAAACGCGCGTCGGGGCTCCTCTTTCCCGCATACGGCTACGTGGTGTGACTCTACGTGTGCATATACCCTCTTACCTTGTAAGTACAATATTGGCTTTTTGATGTATGTGCCTGGGATTTCTCCCTACTATACTTGCACACAGCTAATATAATTGGCTTCTTTTGATGGGATTGTATTATAATCCACTGTGATTGATATGCACACCTATTGTTACCCTGTACCTGCTCCTCATGTGTGAACCATCACTTGGTGTCAGTATACTTATACAAACAATATAATTAGGTTTCACACATAGGGTCTTTTTTGTCACATTTTAACTCGTATTAGACACTTCAATTATTATCCTCCTCTCATATGTCCTGTCTCTTTGTATCTTGTATATGAATTATTACTTTAATATTTGACAGGTCTTTAGTTGGGAGTTATTACTTTCATCTTATTAAATTATTAAATTGTGCATTGGGTTACGCTATATTCCCCTTCCCTTTACTCTATTGTAAGAGCAGGATATATGTGTATGCGGCACTAGTGTTGCCTTGCTATTTTTATTTATCTATTTATATCTTGTATTGTTTTAATAATTTTTGAATAAACTGTAACTTTTAGCTTTGGAGTCCATCTTCTTTTTGGTTTATTATATATTTTGATGGCTGAGCCTTTATTTATAGTGCCCTCCTTATAGGTTTACCTGGATGTTCCACCATAGCCTAATGCCCAACCTGTGAGCTGATGTTAGTTCCGAGGAAAATCTCGAAAAATCGGAATCCGGCAACCGAGTCTCCCCAGGAAGAAAGATATTAGCCGATTGGGCCTGCCAGGTTGCCTCACGGGTATCCCAATCCATGGCCCACTAACAGAGAGTCCAAACAATGAACTAGAAAAACACAAGGGGGGAGGGGTGAAAAGGAAAATAATGAAAAACCAAAATACAGTAAACTTCAATGATGTCACAAATGGCCGTGGTAATGAGAGAATGATAATAACACAAACACCTGTACAATAATCAACAGTGTTTTTGTTAAAAATGATACTGTCAAATAGTCCCTAATAGGACGCGTGCAGCCAAGTATGGAAATACCCACCAAGAACAGTGGGCGAACAAGCCTTAGGAATAAGTATAGAAAACAAGGCGCACTGCTGAAATAACAACTCTATACAAATATCTAATGCACTGCGGGGTGCAAGCAAGTGATAAGTCAACTATATGCTACCAACAGAGGAAAAAGTATCACTCCAAAGAAGGACACCACGCAAAAAATAGAAACATGGTATATGGAAAAAACACAGGATTTTATTGACACACAAAGATAAAACATACTTAAAAACCATAAGCAAAGAGCCCTGTCCACATCAATGTGCATAACAAATATAATAGCTCATATAACCTGAAATACATAAGCTAGAATGCATTTAATAATGAGCAATTAAATAGAGTCTGCCATCACTCGAAACCCAATAGAAAACCATATAAGGTAAGTGCAAAAAGCACAGAAATACCCAAAATGGGGTTAGACAACGTATGGCTCATGGGACACTCAAATCAGTCTGAGACCATCCACATAAGAGTCAAGCCCCAGGGCATAAAACAAGCACCCTGGACAATAACCGATAAATGCAAGAAGATGCTAAGATGGAACTTTACCAGGCACGAGCAGTCCGTGGAACGGCAGGTGAAGGGATGGGACAGGGGCCAATGCAGCCCAACGCGTGTCGCCCTTCAGGAGAGGGCTTCGTCAGGGGAAGTGCTTAAACATGTGTCATGAGCCCTGTATATATATGACCCAAATAATGAGCAAACACGGCACATCTGTGACACAGGGGCAGCGCCGGCAATCGCACGTGCGCAAAAGAGCGCACATGTATACAAGAACAGCCTGCCGCTCAGCCAGGCGGGGAGGTAGAGGAGGACAACCGCTAACACTATGGGCGGCGGAAGTCCTCACCGAAGGAGAGCCAATGGCGCAGGCGCAAGAGTGTCAGAGGCTCTACCTTAGTGCGCTCACTAGCCGGGCATGCGCAGAGGAACGTCAGTATGTGGGAACGAAATACATCGCTACGCCGAGCAGGAAGGTAAAAGGGGGAGTGATTAATGTCACTATGGGCCACAGGGACCGCCCCAAACACCGCTAAACTAAGCAGGTCCCGTAGGTCAGGACCCCAAAAGGGGCCACTACGATGTGGAGAATTCAAATGTCCAGAGAGAGAATATAGCTCCCAAGCAGATAGGGTATAGACGAGGTACATAGAGGATGATCCCAAATGTTAGAGAAAGGTCCACGGTTATCCAGTACGTAGAGCAGATGAGGCACGGAGGGGAAGATTTCATCCAAGGAAGCCCGTAAATAAAAAACCCTTTTTTTGTCTCAAGTACCATCACGCATACCATCTATGCCGTTGTCTAGTGCCCATATGTTTTCTGTCCATTTTTCTATCTATGGGCCTCTTTTGTTTGTGCACTTGCGCCAGTGATATTGATGGCAATTCTGAGGGTGGTTCCTCTTTTGGTCCATTTGTGTGGGGCGGTCCCTGCGGCCCGCAGTGACATTGATCACTTCCCTTTTGCTTTCCTGCTTAGTTTAGCGGTGTTTGGGGCGGTCCCTGTGGCCCATAGTGACATTAATCACTCCCCCTTTTACCTTCCTGCTCGGCGTAGCGATGTATTTCGTTCCCACATACTGACGTTCCTCTGCGCATGCCCGGCTAGTGAGCGCACTAAGGTAGAGCCTCTGACACTCTTGCGCCTGCGCCATTGGCTCTCCTTCGGTGAGGACTTCCGCCGCCCATAGTGTTAGCGGTTGTCCTCCTCTACCTCCCCGCCTGGCTGAGCGGCAGGCTGTTCTTGTATACATGTGCGCTCTTTTGCGCACGTGCGATTGCCGGCGCTGCCCCTGTGTCACAGATGTGCCGTGTTTGCTCATTATTTGGGTCATATATATACAGGGCTCATGACACATGTTTAAGCACTTCCCCTGACGAAGCCCTCTCCTGAAGGGCGACACGCGTTGGGCTGCATTGGCCCCTGTCCCATCCCTTCACCTGCCGTTCCACGGACTGCTCGTGCCTGGTAAAGTTCCATCTTAGCATCTTCTTGCATTTATCGGTTATTGTCCAGGGTGCTTGTTTTATGCCCTGGGGCTTGACTCTTATGTGGATGGTCTCAGACTGATTTGAGTGTCCCATGAGCCATACAGGTGTCCAGGCACCAGTCATAATAGGTTGTCTAACCCCATTTTGGGTATTTCTGTGCTTTTTGCACTTACCTTATATGCTTTTCTATTGGGTTTCGAGTGATGGCAGGCTCTATTTAATTGCTCATTATTAAATGCATTCTAGCTTATGTATTTCAGGTTATATGAGCTATTATATTTGTTATGCACATTGATGTGGACAGGGCTCTTTGCTTATGGTTTTTAAGTATGTTTTATCTTTGTGTGTCAAAAAAATCCTGTGTTTTTTCCATATACCATGTTTCTATTTTTTGCGTGGTGTGCTTCTTTGGAGTGATACTTTTTCCTCTGTTGGTAGCATATAGTTGTCTTATCACTTGCTTGCACCCCGCAGTGCATTAGATATTTGTATAGAGTTGTTATTTCAGCAGTGCGCCTTGTTTTCTATACTTATTCCTAAGGCTCAACAACTGGAGACTTAGGTGCTATTTTACTTTTCCCACGACCACCTGATGCTCCACCACCACTACCATCATTACCAGCTGGTAATGACCGCCCACGGCCACGACCTCTTCCACCAGACTTCCTCATTCTTGGGAAAATGTAACCAAACTAACAACCGTTATATGGTACTGTAAAACCAGGTAGAAAGTGTACGTAAACTTGAAGTGAATTTAAATCTCCTTTTATAGGTGTGGGAGACTGTTTGAAAAATCTGGCCCACTGTATTACACTACACAGTTTCAGTGTCAGAAAGTGGCTGACAGATATGCCACAAACAGGACTGACGCAGAAGCCCTTAGTGGCAATAGGAATTTCCCTTAATAGGTGTGGGAGACTGCTGGGAAAATCAGGCCCACTGTATTACACTACCATACCTCCCAACTTTCGGGGAAGGGAAAGAGGGACAAAGTCAGCGGCTACGCGCGCCGCGGCAAATTTTAGGCCACACCCATTTCACAACTAGCCACGCCCCAACCACACCCATTTAGCACTTCTGATCACAATGTTTCGTTAACAATAATTATGAACAAAAAAATATGGCCACACATGACGCTCCATACTGTATCATGGCCACACACGACGCTCCATACTGTACAGTGGCCACACACGACACTCCGTACTGTACAATGGCCACACACGACGCTCCGTACTGTACAATGGCCACACACACGACGCTCCATACTGTACAGTGGCCACACACACGATGCTCCATAGTGTGCAATGGCCACACACGACGCTCCATACTGTACAATGGCCACACACACGACGCTCCATACTGTACAATGGCCACAGACGACGCTCCATACTGTACAATGGCCACAGACGACGCTCCATACTGTACAATGGCCACACACACGACGCTCCATAGTGTACAATGGCCACACACGACGCTCCATACTGTACAGTGGCCACACACGACGCTCCATACTGTACAGTGGCCACACACGATGCTCCATAGTGTACAATGGCCACACACGACGCTCCATACTGTACAATGGCCACACACGACGCTCCATACTGTACAGTGGCCACACACGATGCTCCATAGTGTACAATGGCCACACACGACGCTCCATAGTGTACAATGGCCACATACGACGCTCCATACTGTACAGTGGCCACACACGACGCTCCATACTGTACAATGGCCACACACGACGCTCCATACTGTACAATGGCCACACACGATGCTCCATACTGTACAATGGCCACACACGACGCTCCATACTGTACAATGGCCACACACGACGCTCCATACTGTACAATGGCCACACGACGCTCCATAGTGTACAATGGCCACACACGGCGCTCCATACTGTACAATGGCCACACACACACGACGCTCCATAGTGTACAATGGCCACAGACGACGCTCCATACTGTACAGTGGCCACACACGATGCTCCATAGTGTACAATGGCCACACACCACGCTCTATACTATACAATGGCCACACACGACGCTCCATAGTGTACAATGGCCACACACGACGCTCCATACTGTACAATGGCCACACACACGACGCTCCATAGTGTACAATGGCCACACACGACGCTCCATACTGTACAATGGCCACACACGACGCTCCATACTGTACAATGGCCATTGGCCACATTATGCTCCATACTGTATAATGGCCCCACATGATGCTGCGTACAGTATACTTGCCCCACGTGATGGTCCATACAGTATAATGGCGCCACATGATGCTTTGTACAGTATAATGGCCCCACACGATGCTGGGTATAGTATAATGGCCACACAATGCTGGGTACAGTATAATGGCCCCACACAATGCTGGGTACAGTATAATGGCCACACATGGTTACCCCACCCCCATCATTGCCTTCTCCATCACTACACACAAACACCTTTCACCACGCTCCCTCGCAGCAGCCGGCAGCTTCCACTCCCACGGCGCTGAATGGTGTCATCCAGCTGCGCCGATGACTGCTCACGTCGCTGCAGCTGTGATACGCCACTGATAAAGACCTCTCCGTGTCTCCTGTGCCAGTCAAGTGTCAGAGCGAGGAGCAATATCTGCTCCAATCCGACACAGCCAGCGTCCGCTTCGTACACCTCGTACACATGCGACTCTGCTCCATACACCTCGAACACACACGACTCCGCTCCATACACCTTGCACATGCGGCTCCGCTCCGTACACACACGGCTCCGCTCCTTACACCTCATACACACACGGCTCCTCCCCATACACCTCATAAACACACGGCTCCTCTCCATACACCTCATACACATACGGCTCCACTCCGTACACCTCGTACACACACGGCTCCACTCCGTACACCTCATACACATACGGCTCCTCTCCATACACCTCATACAGGTCCTTCTCAAAAAATTAGCATATAGTGTTAAATTTCATTATTTACCATAATGTAATGATTACAATTAAACTTTCATATATTATAGATTCATTATCCACCAACTGAAATTTGTCAGGTCTTTTATTGTTTTAATACTGATGATTTTGGCATACAACTCCTGATAACCCCAAAAACCTGTCTCAATAAATTAGCATATCAAGAAAAGGTTCTCTAAACGACCTATTACCCTAATCTTCTGAATCAGCTAATTAACTCTAAACACATGCAAAAGATACCTGAGGCTTTTAAAAACTCCCTGCCTGGTTCATTACTCAAAACCCCCATCATGGGTAAGACTAGCGACCTGACAGATGTCAAGAAGGCCATCATTGACACCCTCAAGCAAGAGGGTAAGGGTACCGTCACACAGTGCCATTTTCATCGCTATGACGGCACGATTCGTGACGTTGCAGCGTCGTATAAGTATCGCTCCAGCGTCGTATACTGCGGTCACACGTTGCAATACACAGCGCTGGAGCGATAATTTCATGACGTATTTGCGATGTAGAAGCCGTTGGTTACTGTGCGCACATCGTATACAACCTGTGTCACACGATGCAATCATGCCGCCACAGCGGGACACTAGACGACGAAAGAAAGTTTCAAACGATCTGCTACGACGTACGATTCTCAGCGGGGATCCGGATCGCAGTAGCGTGTCAGACACAGCAATATCGTAAATGCATCGCTGGAACGTCACGAATCGTGCCGTTGTAGCGATCAAAATTGCACTGTGTGACGGTACCCTTAGACCCAGAAAGAAATTTCTCAACAAATAGGCTGTTCCCAGAGTGCTGTATCAAGGCACCTCAATGGTAAGTCTGTTGGAAGGAAACAATGTGGCAGAAAACGCTGTACAACGAGAAGAGGTGACCGGACCCTGAGGAAGATTGTGGAGAAGGACAGATTCCAGACCTTGGGGAACATGAGGAAGCAGTGGACTGAGTCTGGTGTGGAAACATCCAGAGCCACCGTGCACAGGCGTGTGCAGGAAATGGGCTACAGGTGCCGCATTCCCCAGGTAAAGCCACTTTTGAACCATAAACAGCGGCAGAAGCGCCTGACCTGGGCTACAGAGAAGCAGCACTGGACTGTTGCTAAGTGGTCCCAAGTACTTTTTTCTGATGAAAGCAAATTTTGCATGTCATTCGGAAATCAAGGTGCCAGAGTCTGGAGGAAGACTGGGGAGAAGGAAATGCCAAAATGCCTGAAGTCCAGTGTCAAGTACCCACAGTCAGTGATGGTGTGGGGTGCCATGTCAGCTGCTGGTGTTGGTCCACTGTGTTTCATCAAGGGCAGGGTCAATGCAGCTAGCTATCAGGAGATTTTGGAGCACTTCATGCTTCCATCGGCTGAAATGCTTTATGGAGATGAAGATTTCATTTTTCAGCACGACCTGGCACCTGCTCACAGTGCCAAAACCACTGGTAAATGGTTTACTGACCATGGTATTACTGTGCTCAATTGGCCTGCCAACTCTCCTGACCTGAACCCCATAGAGAATCTGTGGGATATTGTGAAGAGAAAGTTGAGAGACGCAAGACCCAACACTCTGGATGAGCTTAAGGCCGCTATTGAAGCATCCTGGGCCTCCATAACATCTCAGCAGTGTCACAGGCTGATTGCCTCCATGCCACGCCGCATTGAAGCAGTCATTTCTGCCAAAGGATTCCCGACCAAGTATTGAGTGCATAACTGAACATTATTATTTGATGGTTTTTTTGTTTGTTATTAAAAAACACTTTTATTTGATTGGACGGGTGAAATATGCTAATTTATTGAGACAGGTTTTTTGGGTTATCAGGAGTTGTATGCCAAAATCATCAGTATTAAAACAATAAAAGACCTGACAAATTTCAGTTGGTGGATAATGAATCTATAATATATGAAAGTTTAATTGTAATCATTACATTATGGTAAATAATGAAATTTAACACTATATGCTAATTTTTTGAGAAGGACCTGTACACATACGGCTCCTCTCCATACACCTCATACACACACGGCTCCACTCCGTACACCTCATACACATACGGCTCCTCTCCATACACCTCGTACACACACGGCTCCACTCCGTACACCTCGTACACACACGGCTCCACTCCGTACACCTCGTACACACACGGCTCCACTCCGTACACATTGCACACGCTGCTCTGCTCCGTATACCTTGCACACACACGGCTCCGCTCCATACACCTCGTACACACACGGCACCGCTCTGTACACCTCGTACACACACGGCTCCGCTCCGTACACCTCGTACACACACGGCTCCGCTCCGTACACCTCGTACACACACGGCTCCGCTCCGTACACCTCGTACACACACGGCTCCGCTCCGTACACCTCGTACACACACGGCTCCGCTCCGTACACCTCGTACACACACGGCTCCGCTCCGTACACCTCGTACACACACGGCTCCGCTCCGTACACCTCGTACACACGGCTCTGCTCCGTACACCTCGTACACATACGGCTCTGCTCCGTACACTCCGTACACACATGGCTCTGCTCCATACACCTTATACACACACGGCTCTGCTCCGTACACTCCATACACACATGGCTCTGCTCCATACACCTTATACACACACGGCTCCGCTCCGCACACCTCGTACACACACGGCTCCGCTCCATACACATTGCACACGCTGCTCCGATCCATACACCTTGTACACACACGACTCTGCTACATCCACACTGTAAACACCTTCTGACCTCACACGTGCTTACCTTCCAGCGTCATGACAACCAGCAGAGTCCTGTACACGGAGGTCCTCCCGATCATGTGACCCCCTGACTCCTCCCATCCTGTGACTTCATCACAGGTCCTGAGCCTGTGCGCACAGAGCAGCCAATATGCTGCAGTTCTCTAGTCTGCGGGCGGGTGCAGGGGCTCAGGGACTGGGTGATGTATACACCTCCCAACCAGCGCGGGACAACTAATCTCCCTCCCGGGATCCCGGGGCTGACTGTCAAAATCAGGACAGTCCCACGGGATCCGGGACGGTTGGGAGGTATGCACTACACAGCTTCAGTGGCAGACAGTGGCTAGCAGATATATATATAAAAAAAGGGACTAACAATCTCCCTACAATGATCTCAGGACAAGTATGGCAGCCAGCAGTAAAAAGGACTGCTGCACACAAAAGTGTGGACAAACAAAGAAACAAGAGAAGTACATGCTTTGTGCAAAAAGAAAAAAAAGAGCATGAACCGCACATCCCAAAATCATACCTTGATCTAAAGCCGCTAGGCAAAAATTTAAATACTGAACATGAAGTTTTCAGTTTAACATTCTGATCAGACTGTATGAAGCCCACTGCTCCTTCACGGCAAAACTCGTAGTGGGTCCTAACGCCCTAACGGAGCAGAGCCGTGCGGCGACCACCGCCGCAGCGGCCATGCACCAGCAGGGTGGACGGCCTGTTGCCCCACAGCACCCATGCTGCGAGACTGAGGCCCCATGACTCCAGACCGTGCCACCCCACCAGCACAAAGCCACAGCAACAATGGCCGCCACACAGCACCAGCACCAAAATGAAAAGGAGCATTTAAACTCACCTTCCTCCAGCTCTTCAGTGAGAGCCAAAATGGGCTAGACCCCTTACTTTGCAGTCTCCTGCTAATTAAAATCACCTGAGCCAAATGGGAGGAGTGCTGGTCCAAAAAAACACAAGTACATGCTTTGTGCAAAAAGAAAAAAAAGAGCATGAACCGCACATCCCAAAATCATACGTTGATCTAAAGCCGCTAGGCAAAAATTTAAATACTGAACATGAGGTTTTCAGTTGAACATTCTGATCAGACTGTATGAAGCCCACTGCCCCTTCCCGGCAAACCTCATAGTGGGTACTAACGCCCTAACGGAGCCATGGAGTCATGGGGGCTCAGTCTCGCAGCATGGGTGCTGTGGGGCAACAGGCCGTCCGCCCTGCTGGTGCATGGCCGCTGCGGCGGTGGTCGCCGCACGGCTCCACTCCGTTAGGGCGTTAGGACCCACTACGAGGTTTGCCGTGAAGGGGCAGTGGGCTTCATACAGTCTGATCAGAATGTTCAACTGAAAACCTCATGTTCAGTATTTAAATTTTTGCCTAGCGGCTTTAGATCAACGTATGATTTTGGGATGTGCGGTTCATGCTCTTTTTTTTCATTTTGCACAAAGCATGTACTTGTCTTTTTTTGGACCAGCACTCCTCCCATTTGGCTCAGGTGATTTTAATTAGCAGGAGACTGCAAAGTAAGGGGTCTAGCCCATTTTGGCTCTCACTGAAGAGCTGGGGGAAGGTGAGTTTAAATCCTCCTTTTAATTTTGGTGCTGGTGCTGTGTGGCGGCCATTGTTGCTGTGGCTTTGTGCTGGTGGGGCGGCGCGGTCTGGAGTCATGGGGGCTCAGTCTCGCAGCATGGGTGCTGTGGGGCAACAGGTCGTCCGCCCTGCTGGTGCATGGCCGCTGTGGCGGTGGTCGCCGCATGGCTCCGCTCCGTTAGGGCGTTAGGACCCACTACGAGGTTTGCCGTGAAGGGGCAGTGGGCTTCATACAGTCTGATCAGAATGTTAAACTGAAAACCTCATGTTCAGTATTTAAATTTTTGCCTAGCGGCTTTAGATCAACGTATGATTTTGGGATGTGCGGTTCATGCTCTTTTTTTTTCTTTTTGCACAAAGAAACAAGATAACTGTGCAGAAAGAAGCAACAGGATTTTTGCTTTGAAAAAAGCAGTTGGTTTGCACAGCGGCGTACAAACAGCAATGCAGCTATCAGGGAGCCTTATGAGCTACAGAGCTGATGCACAGAAATCTAGCCTCCACTGTCCCTGCAAAGAAAACTTTGGCGAGAAGATCGCCGACCGCATGGCCTATCCTACACTGGGATTGGCTCGGGTTTCACGAAACCCGACTTTGCCGAAAGTCGGCGATTTATGAAATTGATCAATCTGTTTCGCTCAACCCTAGCTAGGAGCACACTATTAGCAACTAAAAATATATTTTTTTTACTCTGATAACCCCTGCACAGAACTGAATTTCAGGGGCACAAAATTAGAAGGTGAAATGTGGCGTGATTAATTACATTACTCACAGCAGAAAGAATTGTTTCAGTGTCGATGAGGCTTGTATGACAAAGAAGATCTGCTCCAAAAATTTTCAAAGTGAGATGTCCCCTACTATATGACATTAGTAACAGATTTTTTTTTTTTTGGTGTGGGTGAGGCCTGTATAAGATTAACTAGATGCTACAGTATAAACAATTTCGAAGTGAGATGTACCCTACTGTAATAGGTTAGTAACAGAAAATTTTTGGGGGGGCCTGTCTGACGCCTGTATAATATTAACTAGATGCTACAAACAATTTCAAATTGAGATGCCCCCTACTGTATTACGCTAGTAATAAAATAATTTTGGGGGGGCGGTCGATAAGGCCTGTATAACATTGGCTAGGTGCTGCAAACAATTTCAAAGTGACATGTCCCCTACTGTATTACGTTAGTATCAGAAGAATTTTGGGGGGCCTGTCAATAAGGTGTCATGATCTGCTTAGTTTGTGGGATTAGGTAGTTCAGAGGTTAATCTGGATGGCCTCACTCTGGGATTCTGGGAGGCTTCTTATAGCCTCATTGTGGGGTCATTCTTCGTCGCTTATACTTTGACACTTGGCCTAGTGTGTGTGACCCTGTTGCGCCTGTGCCTGTGCTTTGTGCCTGTGCTACTTTATGCTTGTCTGGTTCTGACCTGGTTCTGTCCCCGTTAAGAGTTCTGCCTGTCTCTCTTGTACTGCACTGCTATCTCCATGTATGACTCCTTGCCTACGTTCTGACTATTCTCTACTCACCTCCCCTGTATTGCGCCGCCCTCTCCATGTATGACCCACATTTGTCCAACCTGAGTTCCCCTCTCCTCTAATTCAGGGTCCCTGTAGCATCCTGCACTCATCTCCAGCAGCAGGACGCTAATCCCCGCCACCTGTAGTCACATGATCGCAGGTCCTTGCTTTTCAAACATGCTTCCGCAGAATAAAAAATAAATAAAACTCATGAAATACAGAAATGATGGTACCCTTAACTTAATATTTTGTTGCACAACCTTTTGAGGCAATCACTGCAATTAAATGCTTCCTGTAGCTGTCAGTGAGACTTCTGCACAGGTATTTTGGTCCACTCCTCAAGAGCAAACTGCTTCAGTTGTCTCATGTTTGAAGGTTGCCTTTTCCAGGCAGCATGTTTCAGCTCTTTCCAAAGATGCTCAATAGGATTTAGGTCAGGGTGTTCATAGAAGGCCAATTAAGAATAGTCCAATGTTTTCCTCTTAGCCATTCTTGGGTATTTTTAGCTGTGTGTTTTGGGTCATTATCCTGTTGCAAGACCCATGACCTGTGACTGAGACCAAGCTTTCTGACACTGGACTGCACATTCCACTGTACAATCCCTTGATAGTCTTGAGATTGCATTGCACCCTGCACAAATTCTAGACATCCTGTGCCAGATGCAGCAAAGCAGCCTCGGAACATAACAGAGCCTCCTCCATGTTTCACAGTAGGACAGTGTTCTCTTCTTGATATGCTTCATTTTTCTGTCTGTGAACATAGAGCTGATGTGCCTTGCCAAAAAGTTCTACTTTTGACTCATGTGTCCATAGGACACTCTCCCAGAAGCTTTGTGGTTTGTCAACATGTAGTTTGGCAAATTACAGTCTGGCTTTTTTAGGATTATTTTCAACAATGGTGTCCTCCTTGGTCATCACACATGAAGTCGACTTTGGCTCATACCATGACGGATGGTGCAAAGTTTTTCTGGGCTCTTTTCTTACCGTTCGTATTATCCATGTCTTCGATCTGTTATCAATTTTCCTCCTGCGGCCACGTCCAGGGAGGTTGGCTACAGTCACATGGATCTTAAATTTCTAAATAATATGTGCAACTGCAGTCACGGGAACATCAAGTTGCTTGGAGATAGTCTTATAAGTTTTACCTTTAACATGTTTGTCTATAATTTTCATTCTAATCTCCTGAGACAACTCTTTCCTTCGCTTCCTCTGGTCAATGTTGAGTGTGATACAC
Source organism: Ranitomeya variabilis (assembly GCF_051348905.1). Classification (NCBI taxonomy): domain Eukaryota; kingdom Metazoa; phylum Chordata; class Amphibia; order Anura; family Dendrobatidae; genus Ranitomeya; species Ranitomeya variabilis. The sequence goes on from NC_135238.1 coordinate 113,817,331, forward strand.
ACCATGTCATCAAACAGCACAGTGCTGAAAGGTAAATTTAACAGCCACACTGGACACTAGCTAGCTACACTATATGACTAATATACAACCACCTAACTAACTAGCTAAAATCTTGCTGCTAACAGTGTTAGCATCAGGAGCAGCCTCTTTGCGGTCTTTAAAACAATATTTCCACTATTTATATGGAGGGAGAAATGTGATTTTGGCAGCCAATGACACAATCCATCATGTCAGGACTAGGGTTGAGCGACTTTTACTTTTTGGGGGTCGAGTCAGATTTTGCGAAACCCGACTTTGTCAAAAGTCGAGTCGAGTGAAATCGGCCGATTATCGCGAAAAGTCGGGGATTGACCGAAACATGAAACCCAATGCAAGTCAATGGGGAATCATAGTCGGCAGTGAGTGGAGGCCAGGAAAACACCTACAGTGCCCATTTTAATGGCAAAAACATCCATTCTTGTTACTGAAGCTTGTCAATATTAATTTACTTTATAATAATAGTTAGGCATTGGAAATTGGGGGTCATTTGGCTAAAGTTCTGGGGGGTAGGGCTGGTTAAAGTTTTTAGTGGGCCCAGGAAACGTGGACTACGTCACGGCGGTGGAGCAGGGAGAGGTAAGTATTTCAACGTTGCAAGTGCTGTGATTCTGAGCAAGCAGGGGGGGCCGACTCGTTCGCATTGGCACTGGCACAGGGCCCCTGACAGTACGGTGGTGTGTTTGCACGGCGGGGACGCCTCCCACCGGCAGCGACACTTTTGTGTACTATGAGGGGCCCTGTGCCAGTGACGTCGCCAACGAGTATGTCCCCCTACCTGATGAAGGAACCTGCACTTTCACCTGCACCTTCCTCTTTGTCGCCGTGTAAGGTGGTATAGTATGCGGGAAGAGGAACCTGACTTTCAGCAGGGTCAGATTCTGGCTGTGTAGAGTGCAAGGGGAATGTAGTGGTCTGGGTCAATGTACCAGCGGACTCATCTAGCACTGGCTGAGCAATGGGCAGGATGAGGAGGAAACACAGATCTAGGCCAGAATAATAAAGTGGGCTAAATGCAGTTCAAAATTGGTAACAGGACTAACCAGGCGGCATTGCTTTGTTCAGTGGAGGACAACTGTAATGAGAGGCTGACACTGTGAGTAGGGCCAAATAAGTAACTAGGCTAAATGCAGTTCTAAATTGGTAACAGTAGGAAACAGGGGGCACTGCTTTGTTCAGTGGAGAACAACAATCAGCGGCAGACACCGTTAGTAGGCTTAACTGTTATGACCCCAATGGCGAGGGTCTCAGAGGAACGTGGAAGTCTGCAGAATACAAAAATCCAGCTCATAGGGCAGTGGTAGCTGGGTTGACCATATATCTACTCCTAACGCCAACACTAGAAGTAGCCGGGGATCATTCCTACGTTGATTCTAGATGACACGCTCCAGCCGGAGAATCTAGCTACCCCTAGTAGAGGAAAACAAAAGACCTTTCTTGCCTCCAGAGAAGGGGACCCCAAAGCTGGATAGAAGCCCCCCACAAATAATAACGGTGAGGTAAGAGGAAATTACAAACACAGAAATGAACCAGGTTTAGCACAGAGAGGCCCGCTTACTGATAGCAGAATAAAGAAAGGTAACTTATATGGTCAACAAAAACCCTATCAAAATCCACACTGGAAATTCAAGAACCCCCGAACCGTCTAACGGTCCGGGGGGAGAACACCAGCCCCCTAGAGCTTCCAGCAAAGGTCAGGATATATATTTGGAACAAGCTGGACAAAAATACAAAACCAAAACAAAATAGCAAAAAGCAAAAAGCGGACTTAGCTGATATAACTGGAACCAGGATCAGTAGACAAGAGCACAGCAGACTAGCTCTGATAACTACGTTGCCAGGCATTGAACTGAAGGTCCAGGGAGCTTAAATAGCAACACCCTTAACTAACGACCCAGGTGCGGATAAAAGGAATGACAGAAAAACCAGAGTCAAAAAACTAGTAACCACTAGAGGGAGCAAAAAGTAAATTCACAACAGTACCCCCCCCTTAGTGAGGGGTCACCGAACCCTCACCACGACCACCAGGGCGATCAGGATGAGCGGCATGAAAGGCACGAACTAAATCGGCCGCATGAACATCAGAGGCGACCACCCAGGAATTATCCTCCTGACCATAGCCCTTCCACTTGACCAGGTACTGAAGCCTCCGCCTGGAGAGGCGAGAATCCAAGATCTTCTCCACCACGTACTCCAACTCGCCCTCAACCAACACCGGAGCAGGAGGCTCAGCAGAAGGAACTATAGGCACAATGTACCGCCGCAACAAGGACCTATGAAATACATTGTGAATAGCAAACGACACAGGAAGATCCAGACGAAAAGATACAGGATTAAGGATTTCCAATATCTTGTAAGGCCCAATAAAACGAGGTTTAAATTTGGGAGAGGAGACCTTCATAGGAACAAAGCGGGAAGAAAGCCATACCAAATCCCCAACGCGTAGTCGGGGACCCACACCGCGGCGGCGGTTGGCAAAGCGCTGAGCCCTCTCCTGTGACAACTTCAAGTTGTCCACCACATGATTCCAGATCCGCTGCAACCTATCCACCACAGAATCCACCCCAGGACAGTCAGAAGGCTCCACATGACCCGAAGAAAAGCGAGGATGGAAACCAGAGTTGCAGAAAAAAGGCGAAACCAAGGTGGCGGAACTAGCCCGATTATTAAGGGCAAACTCAGCCAACGGCAAGAATGTCACCCAATCGTCCTGATCAGCAGAGACAAAACACCTCAAATAAGCCTCCAAAGTCTGATTGGTTCGCTCCGTCTGTCCATTAGTCTGAGGATGGAAAGCAGACGAAAACGACAAATCAATGCCCATCCTACTACAAAAGGATCGCCAGAATCTGGAAACGAACTGGGATCCTCTGTCTGACACAATATTCTCAGGGATGCCGTGCAAACGAACCACGTTCTGGAAAAACACAACCCCCGAGAGCTTCCAGCAAAGGTCAGGATATATATTTGGAACAAGCTGGACAAAAATACAAAACCAAAACAAAATAGCAAAAAGCAAAAAGCGGACTTAGCTGATATAACTGGAACCAGGATCAGTAGACAAGAGCACAGCAGACTAGCTCTGATAACTACGTTGCCAGGCATTGAACTGAAGGTCCAGGGAGCTTAAATAGCAACACCCTTAACTAACGACCCAGGTGCGGATAAAAGGAATGACAGAAAAACCAGAGTCAAAAAACTAGTAACCACTAGAGGGAGCAAAAAGTAAATTCACAACACTTAACCATACAAGTAGGCCAAATGCAGTTTAATATTCAAACCAAACTAGTAGGCCAACTGCAGTGTTACATTAACAACTACATAATGAGGGCCTGAAGGTTGAAGCTCAAGAAAACCAAACAGGAGGAAACCCAGGAGCGACAGACACCGTTAGAAGGCCCCAACCAAACTAGTAGGCCTGATGTAGTGTTATCTAAACAACTACTTAATGAGAGCCAGAAGGTTGAAGCTCAGACAAGGAAACCTGGAGGAGAACACCAAAGAGGAGGAGAACACCAAGGAGCGGCAGACACCGTTACTAGGCCCCAACCAAAGTAGTAGGGCAACTGCAGTGTTACATTAACAACTACTTAATGAGAGCCTGAAGGTTGAAGCTCAGACAAGGAAACCTGGAGAACACGAAGGAGGAGGAGAACACCAAGGAGCGGCAGGCACCGTTATTAGGCCCCAACCAAAGTAGTAGGGCAACTGCAGTGTTACATTAAAAATGACTTAATGAGAGCCTGATGGTTGAAGCTCAGACAAGGACACCTGGAGGAGAACACCAAGGAGGAGGAGAACACCAAGGAGCGGCAGACACTGTTACTAGGCCCCAACCAAAGTAGTAGGGCAACTGCTGTCTTATATAAGCAACTACTTAATGAGAGACTGAAGGTTGAAGCTCAGACAAGGAAACCTGGAGGAGAACACCAAGGAGGAGGAGAACACCAAGGGGCGGCAGAACCTGCTACTAGGCCCCAACCAAAGTAGTAGGGCAACTGCTGTCTTATATAAGCAACTACTTAATGGGAGACTGAAGGTTGAAGCTCAGACAAGGACACCTGGAGGAGAACACCAAGGAGGAGGAGAACACCAAGGGGTGGCAGACACTGCTACTAGGCCCCAACCAAAGTAGTAGGGCAACTGCAGTCTTATATAAACAACTACTTAATGAGAGCCTGAAGGTTGAAGCTCAGACAAGGAAACCTGGAGGAGAACACCAAGGAGCGGCAAACACTTACTAGGCCCCAACCAAAGTAGTAGGGCAATTGCAGTGTTACATTTAAAACTACTTAATGAGAGACTGAAGGTTGAAGCTCAGCTTTTTCAGTGGAGGACAGCGTGATTGAGTGGCGCAGACAGACAAAGGTAGTATGTGTTAACTAAAAAAGTTGGCTCTATGCAGTTTTAAATTGGTTACAGGGGTACACAGGCAACATTGGTGTGGTCAGCGGAGGACAATTGGAAGGAGGGACCGCAGACAGACTTCCTGGGCCCAAAATAATAAAATAGGCTCTATGCAGCTTAAATTTGGCTACAGGGGTACACAGGCAGCATTGGTGTGTTCAGCGGAGGACAATTGGAAGGAGGGACCGCAGACAGACTTCCTAGGCCTAAAATAATAAAATAGGCTATACGCAGCTTCCATTATGTTGCAGGGGTACACAGGCAGCATTGGTGTGGTCAGCAGAGGACAATTGGAAGGAGGGACCGCAGACAGACTTCCTAGGCCTAAAATGATAAAATAGGCTATATGCTGCTTCCATTATGTGGCAGGGGGACACAGGCAGCATTGGTGTGGTCAGCGGAGGACAATTGGAAGGAGGGACCGCAGACAGACTTCCTAGGCCTAAAATAATAAAATAGGCTATATGCAGCTTCCATTATGTGGCAGGGGTACACAGGCAGCATTGGTGTGGTCAGCGGAGGACAATTGGAAGGAGGGACCGCAGACAGACTTCCTAGGCCCAAAATAATAAAATAGGCTCTATGCAGCTTAAATTTGGCTACAGGGGTACACAGGCAGCATTGGTGTGTTCAGCGGAGGACAATTGGAAGGAGGGACCGCAGACAGACTTCCTAGGCCTAAAATAATAAAATAGGCTATATTGTTATGGTTCTCAATGGCAAGAGAACATAGCCCAGCAAACATAAGTACTAGCTCTTGGAAGGATGGAAACTAAACTGACCATGAACTAAACCTGCCGCACAACTAACAGTAGCCGGGTAGCGTAGCCTACGTTTTTTATCCCTAGACGCCCAGCGCCGGCCGGAGGACTAACTAATCCTGGCAGAGGAAAATATAGTCCTGGCTCACCTCTAGAGAAATTTCCCCGATAGGCAGACAGAGGCCCCCACATATATTGGCGGTGATTTTAGATGAAATGACAAACGTAGTATGAAAATAGGTTTAGCAAAATTGAGGTCCGCTTACTAGATAGCAGGAAGACAGAAAGGGCACTTTCATGGTCAGCTGAAAAACCCTATCAAAATACCATCCTGAAATTACTTTAAGACTCTAGTATTAACTCATAACATCAGAGTGGCAATTTCAGATCACAAGAGCTTTCCAGACACAGAAACGAAACTACAGCTGTGAACTGGAACAAAATGCAAAAACAAACGAGGACTAAAGTCCAACTTATCTGGGAGTTGTCTAGCAGCAGGAACATGCACAGAAATGCTTCTGATTACAATGTTGACCGGCATGGAAGTGACAGAGGAGCAAGGTTAAATAGCGACTCCCACATCCTGATGGAAGCAGGTGAACAGAGGGGATGATGCACACCAGTTCAATTCCACCAGTGGCCACCGGGGGAGCCCAAAATCCAATTTCACAACAGTACCCCCCCCTCAAGGAGGGGGCACCGAACCCTCACCAGAACCACCAGGGCGATCAGGATGAGCCCTATGAAAGGCACGGACCAGATCGGAGGCATGAACATCAGAGGCAGTCACCCAAGAATTATCCTCCTGACCGTATCCCTTCCATTTGACCAGATACTGGAGTTTCCGTCTGGAAACACGGGAGTCCAAGATTTTTTCCACCACGTACTCCAACTCGCCCTCAACCAACACCGGAGCAGGAGGCTCAACGGAAGGCACAACCGGTACCTCATACCTGCGCAACAATGACCAATGAAAAACATTATGAATAGAAAAAGATGCAGGGAGGTCCAAACGGAAGGACACAGGGTTAAGAATCTCCAATATCTTGTACGGGCCGATGAACCGAGGCTTAAACTTAGGAGAAGAAACCCTCATAGGGACAAAACGGTCACACACCACCCAGATGACAGACATCTTCTGAGAAACAGGAAGATCCAAAATAAAATCCATCGAGATGTGCGTCCAGGGCCTCTTCGGAATAGGCAAGGGCAACAACAATCCACTAGCCCGAGAACAACAAGGCTTGGCCCGAGCACAAACGTCACAAGACTGCACAAAGCCTCGCACATCTCGAGACAGGGAAGGCCACCAGAAGGACCTTGCCACCAAATCCCTGGTACCAAAGATTCCAGGATGACCTGTCAACGCAGAAGAATGAACCTCAGAAATGACTTTACTGGTCCAATCATCAGGAACAAACAGTCTACCAGGTGGGCAACGATCAGGTCTATCCGCCTGAAACTCCTGCAAGGCCCGCCGCAGGTCTGGAGAAACGGCAGACAATATCACTCCATCCTTAAGGATACCTGTAGGTTCAGAATTACCAGGGGAGTCAGGCTCAAAACTCCTAGAAAGGGCATCCGCCTTAACATTCTTAGAACCCGGCAGGTAGGACACCACAAAATTAAACCGAGAGAAAAACAACGACCAGCGCGCCTGTCTAGGATTCAGGCGTCTGGCGGACTCAAGATAAATTAGATTTTTGTGGTCAGTCAATACCACCACCTGATGTCTAGCCCCCTCAAGCCAATGACGCCACTCCTCAAAAGCCCACTTCATGGCCAAAAGCTCCCGATTCCCAACATCATAATTCTGCTCGGCGGGCGAAAATTTACGCGAGAAAAAGGCACAAGGTCTCATCACGGAACAATCGGAACTTCTCTGCGACAAAACTGCCCCAGCTCCGATTTCAGAAGCGTCGACCTCAACCTGAAAAGGAAGAGCAACATCAGGCTGACGCAACACAGGGGCGGAAGAAAAGCGGCGCTTAAGCTCCCGAAAGGCCTCCACAGCAGCAGGGGACCAATCAGCAACATCAGCACCCTTCTTAGTCAAATCAGTCAATGGTTTAACAACATCAGAAAAACCAGCAATAAATCGACGATAAAAGTTAGCAAAGCCCAAAAATTTCTGAAGACTCTTAAGAGAAGAAGGTTGCGTCCAATCACAAATAGCCTGAACCTTGACAGGATCCATCTCGATGGAAGAAGGGGAAAAAATATATCCCAAAAAGGAAATCTTTTGAACCCCAAACATGCACTTAGAACCCTTCACACACAAGGAATTAGACCGCAAAACCTGAAAAACCCTCCTGACCTGCTGGACATGAGAGTCCCAGTCATCCGAAAAAATCAAAATATCATCCAGATACACAATCATAAATTTATCCAAATAATCACGGAAAATGTCATGCATAAAGGACTGAAAGACTGAAGGGGCATTTGAAAGACCAAAAGGCATCACCAAATACTCAAAGTGGCCCTCGGGCGTATTAAATGCGGTCTTCCACTCATCCCCCTGCTTAATTCGCACCAAATTATACGCCCCACGGAGATCTATCTTAGAGAACCACTTGGCCCCCTTTATGCGAGCAAACAAATCAGTCAGCAGTGGCAACGGATATTGATATTTAACCGTGATTTTATTCAAAAGCCGATAATCAATACACGGTCTCAAAGAGCCATCTTTCTTAGCCACAAAGAAAAAACCGGCTCCTAAGGGAGATGACGAAGGACGAATATGTCCCTTTTCCAAGGACTCCTTTATATATTCTCGCATAGCAGCATGTTCAGGCACAGACAGATTAAATAAACGACCCTTAGGGTATTTACTACCCGGAATCAAATCTATGGCACAATCGCACTCCCGGTGCGGAGGTAATGAACCAAGCTTAGGTTCTTCAAAAACGTCACGATATTCAGTCAAGAATTCAGGAATCTCAGAGGGAATAGATGATGAAATGGAAACCACAGGTACGTCCCCATGCGTCCCCTTACATCCCCAGCTTAACACAGACATAGCCTTCCAGTCAAGGACTGGGTTATGAGATTGCAGCCATGGCAATCCAAGCACCAACACATCATGTAGGTTATACAGCACAAGAAAGCGAATAATCTCCTGATGATCCGGATTAATCCGCATAGTTACTTGTGTCCAGTATTGTGGTTTATTACTAGCCAATGGGGTGGAGTCAATCCCCTTCAGGGGTATAGGAGTTTCAAGAGGCTCCAAATCATACCCACAGCGTTTGGCAAAGGACCAATCCATAAGACTCAAAGCGGCGCCAGAGTCGACATAGGCATCCGCGGTAATAGATGATAAAGAACAAATCAGGGTCACAGATAGAATAAACTTAGACTGTAAAGTGCCGATTGAAACAGACTTATCAAGCTTCTTAGTACGCTTAGAGCATGCTGATATAACATGAGCTGAATCACCGCAATAGAAGCACAACCCATTTTTTCGTCTTAAATTCTGCCGTTCACTTCTGGACAGAATTCTATCACATTGCATATTCTCTGGCGTCTTCTCAGTAGACACCGCCAAATGGTGCACAGGTTTGCGCTCCCGCAGACGCCTATCGATCTGGATAGCCATTGTCATGGACTCATTCAGACCCGCAGGCACAGGGAACCCCACCATAACATCCTTAATGGCATCAGAGAGACCCTCTCTGAAATTCGCCGCCAGGGCGCACTCATTCCACTGAGTAAGCACAGCCCATTTACGGAATTTCTGGCAGTACATCTCTGCTTCGTCTTGCCCCTGAGATAGGGACATCAAGGCCTTTTCCGCCTGAAGCTCTAACTGAGGTTCCTCATAAAGCAACCCCAAGGCCAGAAAAAACGCATCCACATTGAGCAACGCAGGATCCCCTGGAGCCAATGCAAAAGCCCAATCCTGAGGGTCGCCCCGGAGCAAGGAAATCACAATCCTGACCTGCTGAGCAGGATCTCCAGCAGAGCGAGATTTCAGGGACAAAAACAACTTGCAATTATTTTTGAAATTTTGAAAGCAAGCTCTATTCCCCGAGAAAAATTCAGGCAAAGGAATTCTAGGTTCAGATATAGGAACATGAACAACAAAATCTTGTAAATTTTGAACTTTTTTTTTTTAAATTCGTTTATTAACAAAATGTATCATGTTACATACACATTTGGTTTCAAAGGCTTAAGTATAATAAACAGTACAGTGAATGCATGTATTGGCAGGTGTATTACAAAATACTGTCTCATATATGACAAGCATTCTCACGAAACTATGTAAAAAAGAATTATAAGTAATTTGTATCATATAGAAAATTGACAATTGAATTATATCTAACCTAACTCTGACTACTAATACGCCGCAATTAACATGTATTTGTTGCCCGTGTGACGTCCCTACCCAGTACCAGAACCAGCCATTTAATATCTACAGAGTAAGATGGGATGAATTCCATCTCCCCCAAATTTTTTCAAATTTACCCGGACATCCCCTATTCTGATATAATGTGCGTTCATATGGGATAATTGAGTTTACGAGGTCAATCCAAGTTCTCCGGGAGGGGCATAAGTTACCCATCCACCGTAGCGCCAATGCTTTCCTTGCCATGAAGAGGGTCTCACGCAAGAGGATAACAGTATAGCGATCCCAGGTCTCCTCCTCCCATACTCCAAATATACAAATTAGTGGGTCAAGGGGGACGGGGAATGATAACAACAGTGTTAGAAAGGATGTTACCTCTCCCCAATAGTGAGAAACAACAGGACAACTCCATATCATGTGGGTAAAATCTGCATCTGGCGTATGACATCGCGGACACTCTGACGTTTGAAATCGGCCCATTTTATAGAGCCGTATCGGAGTTAAATACGCCTGATGCATTATGTATAATTGGGTCATCCTGTTGTTAACTGATGGAGATACGTTAATTGGGGATTCAAGGACGTCATCCCAATCCTCGTCCTGTATATTGGAGAGGAGCCCCACCCACTTTCCCCTAACAGAATCAAGGATAGATGTAGCTCCCGAGGATAGTAGATAAGTATATAAGGAGGAGATGAGTCCCTGAGGGCCCTGAGAATTGAGGATCCCAATCAGAGGCAAAGAGGAAATAGTACGGCCTGTACCTGAATGTCTCATATACGATTGAACAGCTGACCTCAACTGAAGATATCGAAAAAATTGGGACCGTGGTATGCTATGTTTTGTTTGTAATTGCTCAAAAGACATAAAGATTCCCCCATTATATAGATCCCCTATTGAAGAGACACCGCGCGACACCCAGAAGTCAGTGGATGGGTGATTGAGTAGTGCTGGAAAGTAGCCGTTGTTCCACAGAGGCATCTCCGATATAATAGCTGTGAATTTAATAATTTTTTTAATCTGCCTCCAAACTGAGCGCGCCAAACGGAGCAAAGGTAGCAACCGTGGGGTCGTGGTTCTCTCCATCTCTAAAAAGTTAAGTGGGCAATCGATTTGGGCTGAGTGAAATAGGTGACTCTCAGAGTTGGGGGGGGACCTATCAGGCATCCATTTATTAAGGGCTTTGGCTTGACCAGCCAAATAATAAAGATAAAAATCTGGTAATGCCGCTCCTCCCTCCCGTTTCTGACCCTGCAACGTGGACAGTTTAAGTTTGGGCCTGGAATTACCCCAAATGGGGTTTCGTGGTGAGATTATTCAAACCTGCAGCTAAACTCTGAATATCCATTTTAAACAGGTGAACACAGAGCCATTCCAGGATTAGAAGGAGAGAGAGAGAGAGGAAGGCTGCAATATAGGCAGACTTGCAAGAGATTCAATTACAAGCACACTCAGAACTGAAGGGAAGGAAAAAAAAAAAAAATCTTCAGCAGACTTCTCTTTTCTCTCCTTTCTCTGTCAATTAATTTAACCCTTTTTGGGCCGGTCAAACTGTTATGGTTCTCAATGGCAAGAGAACATAGCCCAGCAAACATAAGTACTAGCTCTTGGAAGGATGGAAACTAAACTGACCATGAACTAAACCTGCCGCACAACTAACAGTAGCCGGGTAGCGTAGCCTACGTTTTTTATCCCTAGACGCCCAGCGCCGGCCGGAGGACTAACTAATCCTGGCAGAGGAAAATATAGTCCTGGCTCACCTCTAGAGAAATTTCCCCGATAGGCAGACAGAGGCCCCCACATATATTGGCGGTGATTTTAGATGAAATGACAAACGTAGTATGAAAATAGGTTTAGCAAAATTGAGGTCCGCTTACTAGATAGCAGGAAGACAGAAAGGGCACTTTCATGGTCAGCTGAAAAACCCTATCAAAATACCATCCTGAAATTACTTTAAGACTCTAGTATTAACTCATAACATCAGAGTGGCAATTTCAGATCACAAGAGCTTTCCAGACACAGAAACGAAACTACAGCTGTGAACTGGAACAAAATGCAAAAACAAACGAGGACTAAAGTCCAACTTATCTGGGAGTTGTCTAGCAGCAGGAACATGCACAGAAATGCTTCTGATTACAATGTTGACCGGCATGGAAGTGACAGAGGAGCAAGGTTAAATAGCGACTCCCACATCCTGATGGAAGCAGGTGAACAGAGGGGATGATGCACACCAGTTCAATTCCACCAGTGGCCACCGGGGGAGCCCAAAATCCAATTTCACAACACTATATGCAGCTTCCATTATATGGCAGGGGTACACAGGCAGCATTGGTGTGGTCAGCGGAGGACAATTGGAAGGAGGGACCGCAGACAGACTTCCTAGGCCTAAAATGATAAAATAGGCTATATGTTGCTTCCATTATGTTGCAGGGGTACACAGGCAGCATTGGTGTGGTCAGCGGAGGACAATTGGAAGGAGGGACCGCAGACAGACTTCCTAGGCCTAAAATGATAAAATAGGCTATATGCTGCTTCCATTATGTGGCAGGGGGACACAGGCAGCATTGGTGTGGTCAGCGAAGGACAATTGGAAGGAGGGACCGCAGAGAGACTTCCTAGGCCTAAAATAATAATGCGAGCTGCATATAGCCTATTTTATTATTTTAGGCCTAGGAAGTCTCTCTGCGGTCCCTCCTTCCAATTGTCCTCCGCTGAACACACCAATGCTGCCTGTGTACCCCTGAAGCCAAATTTAAGCTGCATAGAGCCTATTTTATTATTTTAGGCCTAGGAAGTCTGTCTGCGGTCCCTCCTTCCAATTGTACTCCGCTGACCACACCAATGCTGCCTGTGTACCCCTGCCACATAATGGAAGCTGCATACAGCCTATTTTATTATTTTAGGCCTAGGAAGTCTGTCTGCGGTCCCTCCTTCCAATTGTCCTCCGCTGACCACACCAATGCTGCCTGTGTACCCCTGCCACATAATGGAAGCGGCATATAGCCTATTTTATGTGGTAGGGGTACACAGGCAGCATTGGTGTGGTCAGCGGAGGACAATTGGAAGGATGGACCACAGACAGAATTCCTAGGCCCAAAATAATAAAATAGGCTCTATGCAGCTTCCATTATGTGGCAGGGGTACACAGGCAGCATTGGTGTGGTCAGTGGAGGACAATTGGAAGGAGTGTCTGACACAGTAAGTACTCCCAAAAACTGAATAGATGTTAATGTCTCCCAAAAAAAAAAAATAATAAAAAAAATAAAAAGGGTGGAATACTTAGGTACAGGGGTGTGCTCCTATGCTGACTTTCAGTCATTGTAATTTGGCGCAAAGTATTTACTGGTGTAAATGTAGGACATTGCCCCTGACTATTTTAACTAGCACCATACATGTCAACAAATTGTTATTGTCTGTGCCAGCCATTGAAGGATTTCAGCGCATAGACTAAACAGTGGTGGAGCAGCGAGAGATAATTTTGCAAGTGGTAGAACACTGTTTGACCTGGGGGGGGAAACTCTCTCCTGGCCGGCGGTACAAGCCCAGGGCCGCTCATGTTACAACGGTGTGTCTGACGTTGGGTGCGCGCCACCACCGCCAGAGACACTTCATTGTACTATGAGGGACCCAGTGCCAGTGCCGTCGACCAAAGTGGGCACACCCACCTCTTCAGACAAACGGCACTCTGACGGGTGCTTGCGCCAAGTGGCGAGACCACGGCCCCGTGGGGGGAGTTAGGCCATTTAGGGAGGTGTAAACATGTCGTATGCTGGACAAACAGCACCTGCAAAGTAAGAGATTGGAACAGTCAGTAACACCAGTCCCAAAGCAAGACCTTTTTGCAGGAAAGCTAGGTGTCAGCCGGGAAAGGTGGGGCAAAATAATTTGAAATCCATGAGTGGTTCATTTTAATGAAGGTGAGATCATCAATATTTTGGGTAGCCAGACGAGTCCCTTTTTCGGTCAGTATTGAATTAGCAGCACTGAATACTCTTTCTGATGGCAAACTAGCTGCTGGGCAAGCAAGCTCCTGCAATGCATATTCGGCCAATTCAGGCCAGGTGTCTATTTTGGATGCCCAGTAATCAAAGGGGAATGACGGTTGAGGGAGAACATCGGTAATGGAGGAAAAATAGTTAGTAACCATACTGGACAAATGTTGTCTCCTGTCACTTTGAATTGATGCTGCAGTACCTTTCGTGTCTGTGGTCATTGTGAAATCACTCCACAACCTGGACAGAAAACCCCTCTGTCCTACGCCACTTCTGATTTGTGCACCTCTAACACCTCTGCCCTGTTGCCCCCTGCAGCTCGTGTGAGATCCATCACCGGCGCTGTGTGCTGGGAATGCCTGAATCAAACTGTCTACAAGAGTAGCTTGTTTGGTTGCCAATATTTGTTCGAGGTTCTCATGTGGCAATTTGCCTTTATAGCGAGGATCAAGGAAGCAGGTCAACCAGTAATCGTCATCTATCATCATTTTTATAATGCGTGGGACCCTTTTGAGGATACGCAAGGCATAATCCGCCATGTGGGCCAATGTTCCAGTTGTCAAGTCAGTGCATATGCTGGGTTGAGGAGCACTTTCGGGCAAATCAACGTCACTTGTCTTCCTCCAAAACCCTGAACCCGGTATTGCACCGCCAGCACTTTCTATTGCCCCCTGAGAAGCTTCTGTAGCGCCCCCACTGCCGCAGGGCCGAGGGGTACCCGGTACCGGGCCTCTGAGTCTCTGCTCTGGGGTTGTCACGGCGGCTAGGCCCCGGTCCGTGACCCTGCCGTGGGGCGCGCAGTGAATGATAGGTGTGGATGATGGTAGTGGTGGTGCGGTGCAGTAAATAACGAGGACACCAAGTTGCAGTCTCTTTACCTCTTTACTGAAGGGTTTTGAGACCTCAGTCCAGAGCGCTGTCCACCAGGCTGTCAGAGACCGGCCGGTCCAAAGGCATATCAGGAGTTCTCTTTACAGGTGGGAATCAGTGGCTATCTTCTAGCGCTGGGTGTTGTAGTCCTTCCCTGCTGAGCTCCCGGGATAGTCCTCACAACTCAATCTGTCTGTCTCTGATGTTCGTTCTCTCTGTCCCCCAGATGATATGGTAGGACGCACCCGTATGACGGGGTAGGCCTGGAGTTCTTCCGGGACCCTAGAGTCGCCCCTCTCCCACAGCTGCCTCCGTTGTCTGCTTAGGTGTTAAATGAGACAGCCAACCTTTAATTGGCTGTCCTGCCGTGGTTTGCAGTAGTACTTAAAGTCTCTTACTTGCTCGGCGTTCCGGCCACCGACTGTTTGCGCCTCAGAAGGATGTTGCCTCGGTCTAACAGCACGACTCCTTCTGGTCCTAATTCCTCTTTTACTGTATTCCCGTTGTGCACTGGTTAGTTCTGCTCTGAGGATTCTGTCAGGATCCCATCCCTGACAGGTCCTCTCACTAGCTCTTCCCAGCTACTTCTCCCTGTCTTCCTGTCCAACCCCCAGTTTTACCAGAGTGTGAGGAGTGGCCTACTAGATAGGACCACCCCCCCTGGTGGCCGGAGTGTGACGTGTAGTGAGGTGTTACCTGATCAGAGAAACTCCTTTAGTGCAATCAGACGTACCATAGCTCCCCATAGTGGCGGAGCCACAGCACTGCAACGACCAGGACTCTGGGGCGCTGCACTCCCCCCCGGTTAAATCCAGTACTCCCGGACTGGGAAAACAAGAACAACAATACATGTTAACATGAAACACACAAAATTTTTGAAATAGCATAACAATTAAACATAACAGTGCTTCCCTTTATGGGAGGTGAGAACTCTTGAACGTTGCGAAAGTTAGGTCATGCACAGTTTATGACTCTCAGTTCAATGGTCGAAACGGCGGGGACCCCGGGTAAACAAAGGGGCCCCCTTGTGAAAGTTTTTGAGCAATTCACTGTCCATTAATCTATTGTCCATTTTAAAACCTGTAACAAAAGATATACACACAAACATTTTCAACTAAATAGCAGCCCTTATTAATACCTCCAAGTTTTGTAGCGGAGGGGAGTTTGGTTTTGCGTGCTGCGTGTGGACCTTCGCAGCGCAGGGGTTGCTATTGGCCTAACAGGGCCCGCTATGCTTGCTACCGCTGGTGTAATGCACTGTCTTCTAGCTACACTTCTAGTGAGTCTGGGTAGCACTGGCAGGTTGGGGCTCTCAGAGCTGCGGCTATCAACAGTGGGTACAGCAGATTCACCGATAGCAGAGGGAGGATTTGCCGGTTCTACGGTTGGCATGGCATCGTCAGGTAGGGCTTGTTGAGGTTGCGGGGCCGGATGATCTGGTACCACCATCGCTTCCGGTGGGTCCGGCTGTTCAAACGTTAGAACAGGTACCACGATGGTCTGATTTATCTGAGTCCAGGACTGGGGAAAGTCACCAAGAACGGTATGGATCATCTTCTTTTCCACCGGCGGAGAGATTCTTGGGGCCGTGTCCCTCTCTCTCAACTTATCGGGGCAGACCTTAAGGTGATCCCTGGATACCGCTGTCGAGGACTCCCCTCTGTCCTTGCTGATGAGACAGACCTTCATGTTGTCGAAATCGGATGGCAGGATGGTATACGGTTCCGCTTCCCATTGGTCATCGGGCTTGTGTAATCTCCTCTTTCGTTTAAGTACTTGCTCACCAGGTAACAGGGGAATCGCAGGAGCGTGTTGGTTGTAGTCCCTTTCTTGTTTCTGCCTAGCCTGGGCGAGACTTCTTTCTACACTCTCCTGTACTTCGCGGTACCTTCGCTGCCTTTCTGCATCCCAATCTGCATCCGGCGAGGTATCTTCGGGCACTAGGACCCCCATGTCCAGATCAACGGGTAACCGACTAGATCTTCCTCGCATCAGGTACGCTGGAGTACAGTTGGTGGAACTTACCGGGATGTGATTGTACATATCCACCAAGTCAGGCAACTTTATCGGCCACAGGTTCCGTTCCTCCACAGGCAAGGTCTTCAATAAATCGATTACCACTTGATTCATCTTCTCGCACATCCCGTTGGTTTGAGGATGGTACGGTGTGGTTCTGATCTTCCTGCACCCGTACAGTTGGCAGAATTCTTGAAACACTTCTGCTTCGAATGCAGGTCCCTGATCGGTCAGAACCTTCTCTGGGTAGCCATGGGGCCTACAAAAGTGCTGCTGGAAGGCCCTGGCGGCAGTCCTGGCCGTTAGATCCTTGACAGGTACAACCACCAAAAACCTGGAGTAGTGGTCCACGATGGTAAGGGCGTAGATATAGCCCGAACGGCTAGGTGTCAGCTTCACATGATCCAGCGCGACCAGTTAGAGCGGCCGTTTGGTGATGATAGGCCGCAGGGGAGCCCGTTGACTGTCACGGTCCTTCCTGCGCAGACTACATGGACCACACTCCCGACACCACTTCTCAGTGGTTCTCTTCATGCCAATCCAATAGAACCTCCCTCGGAGTAGCCTCTCTAGCTTCCTCCATCCGAAGTGTCCGGCTCCATCGTGGTAGGCTCCCAGAACCATGGGCGCATCTCGCCTTGGCACCACTATCTGCCACACCAATTCATGAGTACGTGGGTCGATGCTCCTCCTGCACAGCTTGCCATCATGGATAAACAGTTTGCTTCTCCCCTTCCACAGCTGTTGGGTTTCCTGTGGATCATCTGGGCCGGGATGCAACCCTGCCTGCATCAAGAGCTCTTTCACCCGACGGACCGCGGGGTCACCATCCTGGGTTTCTGCCCACCCGTGATGAGGCAGGGGATTCAGCGTGGCATCTGGTTGGTTCTTGTGCCTGTTCTTCACATGATGAGAGTTCTGAGTGGCTTTGGGGCGATGGAATGCAGGCAGCTCCACCTCTTCAAGTGCCTCCGGGTCTTCTCCCGTTTCTGGCAAATTGGGCATTCGGGACAAGGCATCGGCATTGGCATTCTGGTGTCCTGCCCGGTACTTGATGGTGAAATCGTAGTTGGACAGCCGGGCCATCCATCGCTGTTCCAAGGCCCCGAGTTTGGCAGTATCCAGATGCGTTAGGGGATTGTTATCCGTAAAGACGGTGAATTTCGCGGAGGCCAGGTAGTGTTTGAACCTCTCTGTCACTGCCCAGACGAGGGCCAGGAATTCCAGCTTAAAGGAACTGTAGTTGTCAGGGTTCCTTTCTGTGGGACGGAGTTTCCTGCTGGCGTAAGCGATCACCTTTTCTTTGCCGTTCTGAACCTGGGACAGCATGGCTCCTAATCCCACATTACTGGCATCTGTGTACAGCACAAACGGTTGATCGTATTCGGGGTAAGCCAGTACCTCTTCTCCCGTCAGTGCCGACTTCAAACAGGTGAAGGATTCCTCCAGCTCCTCGTTCCAATCAAAGGGTTTTTTCCTCCCCTTGGTCTTCTTTGGTTGGCCCACCAGCAGGTTTTGCAAGGGTGCGGCCTTCTTGGTGAAGTCCTTAATGAATCTCCGGTAGTAACCTACCAACCCGAGGAACTGCCGGACTTCGTGGAGGTCGCTAGGCTTTGGCCAGTCCTTGATCACTGTGACCTTGTCGGGGTCTGGGGCCACTCCTTCAGCGCTCACCACATGGCCCAGGTACTGCACTTTAGGTTTGAGCAGATGACACTTGAACGGTTTCACCTTTAAGCCGAAGTTGGACAGGGCTTCAAACACCTCGGCCAGGTGCTTCAGATGGTCTTCGTAGGTCTTAGAGAAGACAATGACATCATCCAAATACAGCAGCACAGTTTCAAAGTTCATGTGTCCTAGGCAGCACTCCATCATCCGCTGGAACGTTCCGGGAGCATTGCACAGTCCGAAGGGCATGTAGTTGAACTCGCAGAGACCCATTGGTGTCGTGAAGGCCGTCTTCTCTTTGTCCGCCTCCGCTACAGGAACCTGCCAGTACCCACTGGTGAGATCTAAGGTAGAGAAGTAGTTAGCAGATTTTAAGGCGGCCAGAGACTCCTCTATCCTGGGCAGTGGGTATGCGTCCTTATGTGTAATGCGATTCAACTGCCTGTAATCAACACACATCCTCATTGTACCATCTTTCTTTTTAACAAGGACTAACAGAGCTGCCCAGGGGCTACAGCTGTCTCTCACCACCCCAGCCTCCTTCATTTCCCGCAACATGTCCTTGGCACACTGGTAATGAGCTGGGGGTACAGGGCGATATCTCTCTTTTATGGGTCGGTGATCTCCCGTGGGGATGTGATGTTGGATCCCTTTCACCTGCCCAAAATCTAAAGGGTGTTTGCTGAATACCTGCTCGTACTCGTGTACCACCCTGTAGGCCCCCTGTTTTTGATGGGATGGGGTAGAGTCAGTGCCCACATGCAATTCCCGACACCAGTCTTTCGAGTGCTCCGCAGAACCTTTGTTCTCCGCCACGTTTGACGGGACCAAGGGTTCAGGTGTTTGTATCACACTATTATTGACAGTGAACAGTTTGGCGAGCGTGGTATACTTGGTGAGGTGAACCTCTTCCTCCGCACAATTGAGGACACGTACGGGCACTCTCCCCTGGCGGACGTCGACCACCCCCCGGGCTGTCAGAACAGTAGGCCTATTGTCTGAATATACGGGTTCTACCAAGGCCTGGTAGTCCTTACCCCTGAGGCCTATGGCTGCCCGACACCATATTAACATCTCACTCCTGGGGGGTATCGCGATGGGGTTTGAATCACTCACAGTGACACGACCAATCTCACCACCAGTCAGCTCTACCTGCTGTCTCTGCATCAGAGCTCTGATTTCCCTCTGCAGGGCACGTTGCTCGCTGTGGCCAGCGGTTTCTGCCACCTGTTGCAACAAAACAATAACTTCTGCAAGACAATTTTCTATAACATTAGTACCAAGAGTCATCATGGGATTACATTCTCGACGATCAATATCAACAATCACAATCCCTTGGGCTTTCAATTCCACCCGCCCCACCTTGATGGTGACCTCCTTATACCCCACTTGTGGCAACGGCTGACCATTACTGGCTATTATGGTGAAATCATCGTCAGGGCCACGAGTAATATCAGCGTCCTCCCAATACCGTTTATAAAGCACATAAGGTATAGTCGTCACCTGAGAACCGGTGTCCAGCAAAGCGTTCAAGGGGATTCCATCAATCACTACAGGGAGAACTGGTCGTCCTCCAATATACTTGGTTCTCCAATGCTGCGGGCCTGATCGTCCTACTCCTGGGGGTTGGCCCTTTGCCCCAGGGGTTGCTCGTTTAAAGGACAGTACCTTGCAAGGTGGCCCACCTGGTGACATTGGCGGCAGATGGGTCGTCCGTCCTGATGGAAGCGATCGCTGTCCCGGACTCTAGTTGGTGGGGTCCTCTTCTGTCGCGTCCAGGGGACATCTTCTGGTCCGGAGGCTAGCTGGATCTTTTCTTTGGGGGCCTCCTGTAGGGCCTGCACCGTCCGGGCTAGGGCAGCAACGCTCTTGGTTAGCTCTTGCATTTGGAGGCGAAGTCCTGCAGGGGAGTCGTCCTCGAAGCTCTGGGCGTCGGCCTCCGCGGCAGCTGGGGTATCCGATGCCACCTCCTGGTGGTATGTGAGAGCGGGGCGCCTGGGTGGTATTGCGCGGCTGGGCTGTCGCTCCTGCAATGCCTGGATAGCTTTATCCTTGAATTGCGCAAAAGTCAAGTCTGGATTTTGCATGGCCAGGAAGTGCAATTGGCCCCGCTGGTGACTGCACAGGAGCCCCTCAATGAACCGCTCCTTCAGGAGTTTATCCTCATCCTGCACGCTGCCGGGGTCACTCTGCTTAATGGCCCGCATCGCCTCTTGGAGATTAAGGGCATAGTCCCGTAAGCTGTCCTGCGGCCTTTGTTTGCATCCATAGAAAGTCAGTTTAATTTCTGTAGCAGTGCGAGTATCGAAGGTGGCTTTAAGCTTTGCAAAAACCTGCTGTGCAGTTCCCTTATCCTCGGCGGGCCAGGACTTCAATTCTCTCAGAGCCGCCCCAAAGAGTTGGCCGGTTATCATATGAACCTTCTGAGGCTCTGTCAGGGGATAGAACTCAAGCAGGCTGCAGAGCCCTTCTTTAAAGTCAGTGAATGTATGCGACTCCCCAGAGTATCGTGGGAGCCAGGCCGCTCCGGGCAGGTACGGCATGGAGAAGGGCATTATGGCTTTTGTGCTAGCGGCGGTGTCCGACTGGCTGAGGGGGACAGCGGGTTCTGCGGCAACCGGTGGTGGTATTAGGGCCGCGGCTTCACTCGCTGCGGGGACCGGAGCTGCCCCTGCGTCCGCAGCTGCGGCCGCCACCTCCTCTCCTCCCGACTCGGACATGGCTGTTCCTTCCTCCCACTAACCTGCTGGAGGTCGGAGTTCCTCTTCCGGGATTGGCGCCTTACTGCGCTTTCCGTTCCGCGCTTCTTTTGGCTGGTTCCGCCCACGAAGCTAAGGCTCCTCCCTCCGTGCGCGGCAATGGCAAATTTTGGCGGTAAATGGCAATACACAGTCCAAGCACAATAAATCACAGTTCCAAGACACACATGACCTGATTCTTCAGGCTTAAGTAGATCCTGTTCGTGACGCCAAGTTGTAGCGCCCCCACTGCCGCAGGGCCGAGGGGTACCCGGTACCGGGCCTCTGAGTCTCTGCTCTGGGGTTGTCACGGCGGCTAGGCCCCGGTCCGTGACCCTGCCGTGGGGCGCGCAGTGAATGATAGGTGTGGATGATGGTAGTGGTGGTGCGGTGCAGTAAATAACGAGGACACCAAGTTGCAGTCTCTTTACCTCTTTACTGAAGGGTTTTGAGACCTCAGTCCAGAGCGCTGTCCACCGGGCTGTCAGAGACCGGCCGGTCCAAAGGCATATCAGGAGTTCTCTTTACAGGTGGGAATCAGTGGTTACCTTCTAGCACTGGGTGTTGTAGTCCTTCCCTGCTGAGCTCCCGGGATAGTCCTCACAACTCAATCTGTCTGTCTCTGATGTTCGTTCTCTCCGTCCCCCAGATGATATGGTAGGACGCACCCGTATGACGGGGTAGGCCTGGAGTTCTTCCGGGACCCTAGAGTCGCCCCTCTCCCACAGCTGCCTCCGTTGTCTGCTTAGGTGTTAAATGAGACAGCCAACCTTTAATTGGCTGTCCTGCCGTGGTTTGCAGTAGTACTTAAAGTCTCTTACTTGCTCGGCGTTCCGGCCACCGACTGTTTGCGCCTCAGAAGGATGTTGCCTCGGTCTAACAGCACGACTCCTTCTGGTCCTAATTCCTCTTTTACTGTATTCCCGTTGTGCACTGGTTAGTTTTGCTCTGAGGATTCTGTCAGGATCCCATCCCTGACAGGTCCTCTCACTAGCTCTTCCCAGCTACTTCTCCCTGTCTTCCTGTCCAACCCCCAGTTTTACCAGAGTGTGAGGAGTGGCCTACTAGATAGGACCACCCCCCCTGGTGGCCGGAGTGTGAAGTGTAGTGAGGTGTTACCTGATCAGAGAAACTCCTTTAGTGCAATCAGACGTACCATAGCTCCCCATAGTGGCGGAGCCACAACACTGCAACGACCAGGACTCTGGGGCGCTGCACTTCCTCATCCAAAAAATACTCATCCCCATCATCCTCCTCGTCCTCCTCCTCTTCGCCCGCCACCTCGTCCTGTAGACTTCCCTGAGCAGACAATGGCTGACTGTCATCAAGGCTTACCTCGTCCTCGGCTGCAGACGCCTGCTCCTTTATGTGCGTCAATCTTTGCATCAGCAGACACATTAGGGGGATGCTCATGCTTATTATGGCGTTGTCTGCACTAACCAGCCGTGTGCATTCCTCAAAACACTGAAGGACTTGACACTGGTCTTGGAGCTTTGACCACTGCACAGCTGACAACTCCATGTCTGCCATCCAACTGCCTGCCCGTGTATGTGTATCCTCCCACAAATACATTACAGCACGCCTCTGTTCGTAAAGCCTCTGAAGCATGTGCAGTGTGGAGTTCCACCTTGTTGCAACGTCGATGATTAGGCGATGCTGGGGAAGGTTCAAAGACCGCTGATGGTTCTGCATACTGCTGGAGTGTACGGGCGAACGGTGGATGTGAGAGCAAAGTCTGCGCACTTTCAGCAGCAGGTCGGGTAACCCCGGATAACTTTTCAGGAAGCACTGCACCACAAGGTTTAAGGTGGGAGCCAGGCAAGGAATGTGTTTCAGTTGTGAAAGGGCTATGGCAGCCATAAAATTCCTTCCGTTATCACTCACTACCTTGCCTGCCTCAAGATGTACAGTGCCCAGCCATGACTGAGTTTCTTGCAGCAAGAACTCGGACAGAACTTCCGCGGTGTGTCTGTTGTCGCCCAAAAACTTCATTGCCAATACAGCCTGCTGACGCTTGCCACTAGCTGTTCCATAATTGGACACCTCGTTTGCAACAGTGGCAGCTGCGGATGGAGTGGTCGTGCGACTGCGGTCTGTGGACGAGCTCTCCGTTCTGCTGGAGGACAAGGAAGAGGAGGGGGGACGAACGCCTACAGCCAACTGTTTCCTAGACCGTGGGCTAGGCAGAACTGTCCCAATATTACTGTCCCCTGTGGACCCTGCATCCACCACATTAACCCAGTGTGCCGTGATGGAGACGTAATGCCCCTGGCCATGCCTACTGGTCCATGCATCTGTTGTCAGGTGCACCTTTCTACTCACAGATTGCCTGAGCACATGGACAATGCGGTCTTTTACATGCTGGTGGAGGGCTGGGATGGCTTTTCTCGAAAATAAGTGTCGACTGGCTAGCTCGTAGCGTGGTACAGCGTAGTCCATCAGGGTTTTGAAAGCTTCGCTTTCAACTAACCGGTAGGGCATCATCTCTAATGAGATTAGTCTAGCAATGTGGGTGTTCAAACCCTGTGTACGCGGATGCGAGGATGAGTACTTCCTTTTCCTAACGAGAGTCTCATGTAGGGTGAGCTGGACTGTAGAGCTGCATACGGTGGAACTAGCGGGGGTGCCGGTGGACATGGGTGACAGAAAGGGTTGGTGATGGTATTCTTGCTGTTGCCCTACATACAGTTTTTCCTACCACGAACCTGGTGATTCCCTGACTGCTTTGGCCTTGCGACGAAACCGCAACATTACCTGCAGGTTGTGTGGTAAACGGTGGGCTTACAGTGAGGGAAGGGATGTCGCGTTGCTGACTAGCTTCATTGGCCGAGGGTGCTACAACGTTAAGGGACGTTTGGTAGTTAGTCCAGGCTTGCAAATACATGGTCAATAAATGTCTATGCATCCAACTTGTATTTAGATTTTTAAGATTCTGACCTCTGCTTAAGGTAGTTGAACATTTTTGACAGAGGACTTTGCGCTGATCATTTGGATGTTGTTTAAAAAAATGCCAGACTGCACTCTTTCTACTATTGGATACCTTTTCAGGCATTGCATACTGAGCTTCTTTAACCGGATGGCCACGCTGTCCTACAACTGGTTTTGGTTTTGCCACACGTTTTTGGCCAGATACGGGCCTGCCAGATGGAACCTGTTGCGATGTTGATGCCTTCTGCGGCTCCTCCTCCTCCGCTTCAGAGCTACTGTCACCTCCGCCCTGTTCCCCCAATGGCTGCCAATCGGGGTCAACAACTGGGTCATCTATGACCTCCTCTTCTATGTTCTGTGCACCTTCCTCTGGGTCACCGTGTAAGCCGGTGCTGTAGCGTTCGTGACGGGGCTCCATAGTCTCATCGGGGTCAGATTCTGGATCAGTACACTGCGAGGGCAATGTTCTGATCTGAGTCAAAGGAACCGCATAATAATCTGGCTATAGCTGTGCATCTGTGCACTCCATGTCCGATTCATCTTGTAATGGGAATGGCCTGTTAACAATTTCCCTTTCTAACCCAGGCATGGTATGTGTAAAGAGCTCCATGGAGTAACCAGTTGTGTCGCCTAACGCATCCTTCACTGTTGTTCTGGGTGAAGGACACAAGGAAGCGACTTGTTCCGGACCGGGAGCATCCACTGACGACGCACTGCTCTGACATTTGGCACTTTCCGAGGAGGAGGCGAAAGAGCTAGAGGCAGAGTCAGCAATGAAAGCCAATACTTGTTCCTGCTGCTCCAGCTTCAAAAGCGGTTTTCCTACTCCCAGAAAAGGGAGCCTTCGAGGCCTTGTGCAGCCAGACGATGATGCTGGCTCAACAACTCGAGACTTAGGGGCTATATTTCTTTTCCCACGACCACCTGATGGTCCACGACCACCACCACTACCATCATTACCAGCTGGCAATGACCACCCACGGCCATGACCTCTTCCACCAGACTTCCTGATTCTTGGAAAAATGTAGCCTAACTAACAACCGTTAGGTGGTCCTGTAAAACCAGGTAGAAGGTGTACGTGAACTTGTTGTGAACTTAAATCTCCCTTTTTTATGTGTGGGAGAATGCAGGGAAAAATCCGGCAGACTGTATTACACTACACTGTTTGATTGGCAGAAAGAGGCTGGCAGATATGGCACTAACAGGACGGACGCAGATGCACACACTGGCAATAGAAATGTCCCTCTTTATGTGTGGGAGACTGCAGTGAAAAATCAGGCCCACTGTATTACACGACACTGTTTGATTGGCAGAAAGAGGCTGGCAGATATGGCACTAACATGATGGACGCAGATGCACACACTGGCAATAGAAATGTCCCTCTTTATTTGTGGGAGAATGCAGGTAAAAATCAGGCCCACTGTATTACACTACACTGTTTGATTGGCAGAAAAAGGCTGGCAGACATGGCACTAACAGGACTGATGCAGATGCACACACTGGCAATAGAAATGTCCCTCTTTATGTGTGGGAGAATGCAGGGAAAAATCAGGCCCACTGTATTACACTACACTGTTTGATTGGCAGAAAGAGGCTGGCAGATATGGCACTAACAGGACTGACGCAGATGCACACACTGGCAATAGAAATGTCCCTCTTTATGTGTGGGAGAATGCAGGGAAAAATCAGGCCCACTGAATTACACTACACTGTTTGATTGGCAGACAGAGGCTGTCAGATATGACACTAACAGGACTGACGCAGATGCACACACTGGCAATAGAAATGTCCCTATTTATGTGTGGGAGAATGCAGGGAAAAATCAGGCCCACTGTATTACACTACACTGTTTGATTGGCAGAAAGAGGCTGGCAGATTTGGCACTAACAGGACTGAAGCAGATGCACACACTGGCAATAGAAATGTCCCTCTTTATGTGTGGGAGAATGCAGGGAAAAATCAGGCCCACTGTATTAGGCTAGGGTCACATTGTGTTAGGGCAATCCGTTAAGCGCATAGCGCTAGAGGATTGCGTTAACGCAATGCTTCTCAAGGGTCCGCGTTCGGCGTCCCCGCTAGCGCAGATCCCCGATCTGCACTAGCGAGGAACGGACCTCGGGCGCACCGCGGATGCTGCAAGCAGCATCCGAGGTCCGTCACTCAAATGACGCGACATCGCTAGCGCACGCCCAATGTGGGCGGGCGCTAGCGACGCGTTCACCATTAGGGGCAATGGCGGCGTTAACGGACTACGTTAACCCGTGTTATGCCGCGGTGTAACATAGTCCGTTTAACGCGGTCACATTAACGCAATGTGACCCTAGCCTTACACTACACTGTTTGATTGGCAGACAGAGGCTGGCAGATATGGCACTAACAGGACTGACGCAGATGCACACACTGGCAATAGAAATGTCCCTCTTTATGTGTGGGAGAATGCAGGGAAAAATCAGGCCCACTTTATTACACTACACTGTTTGATTGGCAGACAGAGGCTGGCAGATATGACACTAACAGGACTGACGCAGATGAACACACTGGCAATTGAAATGCCCCTCTTTATGTGTGGGAGAATGCAGGGAAAAATCAGGCCCGCTGTATTAGGCCGGCGTCACACTTGGCGTAAGACAATACGCCACGTATTATACGTCCATACTACGGCCGTAATACGGAGAAATGTTCCCAAAATATTGATCCGTAGTCAGGGTGTGTCAGCGTATTTTGCGCATGGCATCCTCCGTATGTAATCCGTATGGCATCCGTACTGCGAGATTTTCGCGCAGGCTTGCAAAACCGACATGTAATGGATTTATGTGCTCAAATGTTCGGGAAAACATATATATACAGTTAGGTCCATATATATTTGGACAGAGACAACATTTTTCTAATTTTGGTTAGGCTACGTTCACATTTGCGGTGTGCGCCGCAGCGTCGCCGCCGCAACGCACAGCGCAAGTGTGAACACATGCACAACGCAGCTTTTTGCGCCGCATGCGTCCTTTTTTCCATTGATTTTGGACGCAGCAAAAATGCAACTTGCTGCGTCCTCTGCGCCCCGACGCGGGCGCCGCAGGGACGCATGCGGCGCAAAAAGCAAGTGCACCGCATGTCCATGCGCCCCCATGTTAAATATAGGGGCGCATGATGCATGCGGCGCCGCTGCGGCGCCCGACGCTGCGGCGCTAGCCGCAAATGTGAACGTAGCCTTACAGACATTACCACAATGAATTTTAAACAAAACAATTCAGATGCAGTTGAAGTTCAGACTTTCAGCTTTCATTTGAGGGTATCCACATTAAAATCGGATGAAAGGTTTAGGAGTTTCAACTCCTTAACATGTGCCACCCTGTTTTTAAAGGGACCAAAAGTAATTGGACAATTGACTCCAAGGCTATTTCATGGGCAGGTGTGGGCAATCCCTTCGTTATGTCATTCTCAATTAAGCAGATAAAGGGCCTGGAGTTGATTTGAGGTGTGGTGTTTGCATTTGGAAGGTTTTGCTGTGAAGTAAACATGCGGTCAAAGGAGCTCTCCATGCAGGTGAAACAAGCCATCCTTAACCCCTTCACCACCAAGGGTGGTTTGCACGTTAATGACCGGGCCAATTTTTACAATTCTGACCACTGTCCCTTTATGAGGTTATAACTCTGGAACGCTTCAACGGATCTTGGCGATTCTGACATTGTTTTCTCGTGACATATTGTACTTCATGTTAGTGGTAAAATTTCTTCGATAGAACTTGCGTTTATTTGTGAAAAAAACGAATATTTGGCGAAAATTTTGAAAATTTCGCAATTTTCCAACTTTGAATTTTTATGCCCTTAAATCACAGACATATGTCACACAAAATACTTAATAAATAACATTTCCCACATGTCTACTTTGCATCAGCACAATTTTGGAACCAAAATTTTTTTTTGTGACGGAGTTATAAGGGTTAAAAGTTGACCAGCAATTTCTCATTTTTACAACACCATTTTTTTTTAGGGACCACATCTCATTTGAAGTCATTTTGACGGGTCTATATGATAGAAAATACCCAAGTGTGACACCATTCTAAAAACTGCACCCCTCAAGGTACTCAAAACCACTTTCAAGAAGTTTATTAACCCTTCAGGTGTTTCACAGGAATTTTTGGAATGTTTAAATAAAAATGAACATTTAACTTTTTTTCACACAAAATTTATTTCAGCTCCAATTTGTTTTATTTTACCAAGGGTAACAGGAGAAAATAGACCCCAAAAGTTGTTGTACAATTTGTCCTGAGTACGACGATACCCCATATGTGGGGGTAAACCACAGTTTGGGCGCATGGCAGAGCTTGGAAGCAAAGGAGCGCCATTTGACTTTTCAATGCAAAATTGACTGGAATTGAGATGGGACGCCATGTTGCATTTGGAGAGCCCCTGATG
Organism: Ranitomeya variabilis; assembly: GCF_051348905.1. Taxonomy (NCBI): domain Eukaryota; kingdom Metazoa; phylum Chordata; class Amphibia; order Anura; family Dendrobatidae; genus Ranitomeya; species Ranitomeya variabilis. The sequence continues at coordinate 113,845,507 of NC_135238.1, forward strand.
TGCCTAAACATTGAAACCCCTAACAAGTGACACCATTTTGGAAAGTAGACCCCCTAAGGAACTTATCTAGATGTGTGGTGAGCACTTTGACCCAACAAGTGCTTTACAGAAGTTTATAATGCAGAGCCGTAAAAATAAAAAATCATATTTTTTCACAAAAATGATCTTTTCACCCCCAATTTTTTATTTTCCCAAGGGTAAGAGAAGAAATTGGACCCCAAAAATTGTTGTGCAATTTGTCCTGAGTACACTGATACCCCATATGTGGGTGTAAACCATTGTTTGGGCGCAGGGCAGAGCTCAGAAGGGAAGGAGCGCCATTTGACTTTTCAATGCAAAATTGACTGGAATTGAGATGGGACGCCATGTTGCGTTTGGAGAGCCCCTAATGTGCCTAAACATTGAAACCCCACACGAGTGACACCATTTTGGAAAGTAGACCCCTTAAGGAACTTATCTAGATGTGTGTTGAGCACTTTGACCCAACAAGTGCTTCACAGAAGTTTATAATGCAGAGCCGTAAAAATAAAAAATCATATTTTTTCACAATAATGATCTTTTCACCCCCATTTTTTTATTTCCTCAAGGGTAAGAGAAGAAATTAGACCACAAAAGTTGTTGTGCAATTTGTCCTGAGTACGACGATACCCCATATGTGGGTGTAAACCATTGTTTGGGCGCATAGCAGAGCTCAGAAGGGAAGAAGCGCTATTTTACTTTTCAATGCAAAATTGACTGGAATTAAGATGGGATGCTATGTTGCGTTTGGAGAGCCCCTGATGTGCCTAAACATTAAACCCCCCCACAAGTGACACCATTTTGGAAAGTAGACCCCCTAAGGAACTTATCTAGATGTGTTTTGAGAGCTTTGAACCCCCAAGTGTTTCACTACAGTTTATAACGCAGAGCCGTGAAAATAAAAATTATTTTTTTTTTCACAAAAATGATTTTTTAGCCCCCAGTTTTGTATTTTCACAAGGGTATCAGGATAAATTGGACCCTAAAAGTTGTTGTCCAATTTGTCCTGAGTACGCTGATACCCCCTATGTGGGGGGGAACCACTGTTTGGGCGCATGACAGAGCTCAGAAGGGAAGGAGCGCCATTTGGAATGCAGACTTAAATGGATTGGTCTGCAGGCGTCACGTTGCATTTGCAGAGCCCCTGATGTACCCAAACAGTACAAACCCCCCACAAGTGACCCCATATTGGAAACTAGACCCCCCAAGGAACTTATCTAGATGTGTTGTGAGAACTTTGAACCCCCAAGTGTTTCACTACAGTTTATAACGCAGAGCCGTGAAAATAATTTTTTTTTTTTTCACAAAAATGATTTTTTAGCCCCCAGTTTTGTATTTTCACAAGGGTATCAGAATAAATTGGACCCTAAAAGTTGTTGTCCAATTTGTCCTGAGTACGCTGATACCCCCTATGTGGGGGGGAACCACTGTTTGGGCACATGACAGAGCTCGGAAGGGAAGGAGCGCCATTTGGAATGCAGACTTAAATGGATTGGTCTGCAGGCGTCACGTTGCATTTGCAGAGCCCCTGATGTACCCAAATAGTACAAACCCCCCACAAGTGACCCCATATTGGAAACTAGACCTCCCAAGGAACTTATCTAGATGTGTTGTGAGAACTTTGAACCCCCAAGTGTTTCACTACAGTTTACAACGCAGAGCCGTGAAAATAAAACATATTTTTTTTCCCACAAAAATGATTTTTAGCCCCCCAAATTTTTATTTTCCCAAGGATAACAAGAGAACTTGGACCCCAGAAGTTGTTGTTCAATTTGTCCCTAGTACGCTGATACCCCATATGTTGGGGTAAACCCCTTTTTGGACGCACGGGAGAGCTCGGAAGGGAAGGAGCACTGTTTTACTTTTTCAACGCAGAATTGGCTGGAATTGAGATTGGACGCCATGTCGCGTTTGGAGAGCCCCTGATGTGCCTGAACAGTGGAAACTCCCCAATTCTACCTGAAACCCTACCCCTAACCTCACCCCTAACCGTTTAATGAACATTTTCTGACAGTCATAAGTGCCACGTATATAAGTGCCACGTATTTAAGAGCCACGTATTTAAGTGCCACGTATTTAAGTGCCACGTATTTAAGTGCCACGATATTTCAGTGCCACGATATTTCAGTGCCACGTATTTAAGTGCCACGTATTTCAGTGCCACGTATTTCAGGCACTGAAAAATACGTGGCACGTAAATACTTCAGTGCCACGATATTTCAGTGCCACGATATTTCAGTGCCACGTATTTCAGTGCCACGTATTTCAGGCACTGAAAAATACGTGGCACGTAAATACGTGGCACGTAAATACGTGGCACGTAAATACGTGGCACTGAAATACGTGGCACTTAAATACGTAGCACTTAAATACGTGGCACTTAAATACGTGGCACTTAAATACGTGGCACTTATATACATGGCCACTGAAATATCGTGGCACTTATATACGTATATACGTATATAAACGTATATTTCAGTGCCACGTATTTCAGTGCCACGTATTTCAGGTTAGGGGTAGGGTTAGGGGTAGGGTTAGGGTTTTTTGTTTTTTTCTTGTTTTCTTGTGTTTTTCTATAACAACGCATGCGTTTTACCGCGTTTACATGCATTTTTTCACACATGTGGTTTTTTTAAAAAACGCATGCAGATAAAAACGCAAGTGTGAAACCAGACTAAAAGACGCTTTTTATAGCAAAAAAGTTTTTGCGTCTCCACATTTTGAGACCTATAATTTTTCCACATTTTGGTCCACAGAGTCATGTGAGGTCTTGTTTTTTGCGGGACGAGTTGACGTTTTTATTGGTAACATTTTCGGACACGTGACCATTTTTTATCACTTTTTATTCCGATTTTTGTGAGGCAGAATAACCAAAAACCAGCTATTCATGAATTTCTTTTGGGAGAGGCGTTTTGTCATGATCTCTGCAGGCAGAGATCATAGCAAGCCTATAGAGGGACAAGCTCTCGGAAGATGGAACTATACTGACCATGAACTAAGCCTGCCGCGCAACTAGAAATAGCCAGGTAGCATTTCCTATTTATCGCTAGATGCCCAGCTCTGGCCTAAGACCTAAATAGCTAGCAGAGGGAAATATAAGACCTGGCTCACCTCTAGAGAAATATTCCAAAGAAGACAGTAGCCCCCCACATATAATGACGGTGAGTTCAGATGAAACAACAAACGCAGCAGGAAAATAGTCTTAGCAAATTTGAGGTCCGCTTACTAGATAGCAGAAGACAGATAGTATACTTTCATGGTCAGCAGAAAAACACTAACAAAACACCATCCAGAGATTACCTTAAACTCTGGCATTAACTCATAACGCCAGAGTAGCAATCCCTGATCAACGAGAGCTTTCCAGACACAGTAACAAAACTTCAGCTGTGAACTGGAACAAATAGGCAAAACGAAACATGGACAAAAGTCCAACTTATCTAGTAGTTGTCTAGAAGCAGGAACAAGCACTGAGAGGCATCAGATAACATTGTTGACCGGCAAGAAACCACCAGAGAAATGAGCTTAAATAGCGACACCCACTACTGATGGAACCAGGTGAAACAGGAAAGAGGATGACAAGTCCAATTCCACAAGCGGCCACCGGGGGAGCCCAGAATCCAAATTCACAACAGTACCCCCCCCTCAAGGAGGGGGCACCGAACCCTCACCAGATCCACCAGGGCGACCAGGATGAGCCCTATGGAAGGCACGAACAAGATCAGAAGCATGAACATCAGATGCATTGACCCAAGAATTATCCTCCTGGCCGTAACCCTTCCAGTTGACCAGATACTGGAGTCTCCGTCTGGAAACACGAGAGTCCAAAATTTTCTCCACAACGTACTCCAACTCACCCTCAACCAACACCGGAGCAGGAGGCTCAACTGAAGGTACAACAGGTACCTCATACCTGCGCAATAACGACCGATGAAAAACGTTATGAATGGAAAAGGACGCAGGGAGGTCCAAACGGAAAGAAACAGGATTAAGAATCTCCAATATTCTATAAGGGCCGATGAACCGAGGTTTAAACTTAGGAGAAGAGACCCTCATAGGGACAAAACGAGAAGACAACCACACCAAATCTCCAACACAAAGCCGAGAACCAACACGACGATGACGGTTGGCAAAACGCTGAGTCTTCTCCTGGGACAACTTCAAATTGTCCATAACCTGCCCCCAGATGTGATGCAATCTCTCCACCACCGCATCCACTCCAGGACAATCCGAGGATTCCACCTGACCGGAGGAAAATCGAGGGTGAAACCCCGAATTACAGAAAAACGGGGACACCAAGGTGGAAGAGCTGGCCCGATTATTGAGGGCGAACTCTGCCAATGGCAAAAAAGCAACCCAATCATCCTGGTCAGCAGAGACAAAACACCTCAGATATGTCTCCAGGGTCTGATTAGTCCGCTCGGTCTGGCCATTAGTCTGAGGGTGAAAAGCAGATGAAAAAGACAAATCTATGCCCATCCTAGCACAGAATGCCCGCCAAAATCTAGACACAAATTGGGTACCTCTGTCAGAAACAATATTCTCAGGAATACCGTGCAATCGGACAACATTCTGAAAAAACAGAGGAACCAACTCAGAAGAAGAAGGCAACTTGGGCAGAGGAACCAAATGGACCATTTTAGAGAAACGGTCACAGACCACCCAGATGACGGACATCTTCTGGGAAACAGGCAGATCTGAAATAAAATCCATCGAGATGTGTGTCCAAGGCCTCTTAGGAATAGGCAAGGGCAACAGCAGTCCGCTAGCCCGAGAACTACAAGACTTGGCCCGAGCACAAACGTCACATGACTGCACAAAGACTCGCACATCTCGTGACAGGGAAGGCCACCAGAAGGATCTTGCCACCAAATCCCTGGTACCAAAAATTCCAGGATGACCTGCCAATGCAGAAGAATGTACCTCAGAGATGACTCTGCTGGTCCAATCATCCGGAACAAACAGTCTATCAGGCGGACAACGATCCGGTCTATCCGCCTGAAACTCTTGCAAGGACCGCCGCAGATCAGGAGAAACGGCCGACAAAATTACTCCCTCCCTAAGGATACCTGTGGGTTCAGAATTACCAGGAGAGTCCGGGTCAAAACTCCTAGAAAGGGCATCTGCCTTAACATTCTTAGAACCCGGTAGGTATGACACCACAAAATTAAAGCGAGAAAAAAATAAAGACCAGCGCGCCTGTCTAGGATTCAGGCGTCTGGCAGTCTCAAGATAAATCAAATTTTTGTGGTCAGTCAATACCACCACCTGATGCCTAGCCCCCTCGAGCCAATGGCGCCACTCCTCAAACGCCCACTTCATGGCCAAAAGCTCCCGATTCCCAACATCATAATTCCGCTCTGCGGGCGAAAATTTGCGAGAAAAGAAGGCACAAGGCCTAATGACGGAGCAGTCGGAACCTTTCTGCGACAACACTGCCCCAGCTCCGATCTCCGAAGCGTCAACCTCAACCTGAAAAGGCAGATTCACATCAGGCTGACGCAACACAGGGGCAGAGGCAAAACGGCGCTTAAGCTCCTGAAAGGCCTCTACAGCATGAGGGGACCAATTAGCAACATCAGCGCCTTGTCTGGTCAAATCAGTCAGTGGTTTAACGACATCCGAAAAACCAGCAATAAATCGGCGGTAAAAGTTGGCAAAGCCCAAAAATCTCTGAAGACCCTTAAGAGAGGAGGGCTGAGTCCAGTCACAAATAGCTTGCACCTTGACGGGATCCATCTCAATGGAAGAGGGAGAAAAAATATACCCCAAAAAGGAAATTTTCTGGACCCCAAAAACGCACTTAGACCCCTTCACACATAAAGAATTAGACCGCAGAACCTGAAAAACTCTCCTGACCTGCTGGACATGAGAGTCCCAGTCATCAGAAAAAATCAGAATATCATCCAGATATATTATCATAAATTTATCCAGAAAATCGCGGAAAATATCATGCATAAAAGACTGGAAAACTGAAGGGGCATTAGAAAGACCAAAAGGCATGACCAAATACTCAAAGTGGCCCTCGGGCGTATTAAATGCGGTCTTCCACTCATCCCCCTGCCTGATCCGCACCAAATTATACGCCCCACGAAGATCAATTTTAGAGAACCACTTAGCACCCTCTATACGAGCAAACAAATCAGTAAGCAATGGCAATGGGTATTGATACTTAACAGTGATCTTATTCAGAAGCCGATAATCAATACATGGTCTCAAAGAGCCGTCTTTTTTTGAGACAAAGAAAAACCCAGCTCCCAAGGGAGAAGAAGATGGACGAATATGTCCCTTTTCCAAAGACTCCTTTATATATTCCCGCATAGCAGCATGTTCCGGCACAGACAGATTAAACAAACGACCCTTTGGATATTTACAACCCGGTATCAAATCTATGGCACAATCGCACTCACGGTGCGGAGGTAACGACCCAAGCTTGGGTTCGTCAAAGACGTCTTGATAATCAGAGAGGAACTCAGGGACTTCAGAGGGAATGGACGACGAAATAGAAACCAAAGGTAAGTCCCCATGAATACCCTTACATCCCCAGCTCAACACAGACATTGCTCTCCAGTCCAAGACTGGGTTGTGAGACTGCAACCATGGCAATCCCAGTACCAAATCGTCATGTAAATTATACAGCACCAGGAAACGAATAATCTCCTGGTGATCCGGATTGATACGCATGGTTACTTGTGTCCAGTATTGTGGTTTATTATTAGCCAATGGGGTGGAGTCAATCCCCTTCAGAGGAATAAGAGTCTCCAAAGGCTCTAAATCAAAACCACAACGATTGGCAAAGGACCAATCCATAAGACTCAGAGCGGCGCCAGAGTCAACATAGGCGTCCGTGGCAATGGATGACAAAGAGCAAATCAGGGTTACAGACAAAATAAACTTAGACTGAATGGTGCCAATGGAAACAGACTTATCAAGCTTCTTTGTACGCCTAGAGCATGCTGATATAACATGAGTAGAATCCCCACAATAGAAACACAATCCATTCTTCCGTCTAAAATTCTGTCGCTCGCTCCTGGACAGAATTCTATCACACTGCATACTTTCTGGCGTCTTTTCCATAGACACCGCCAGATGGTGCACCGGTTTGCGCTCCCGCAGACGCCTATCAATCTGAATAGCCATTGTCATGGACTCATTCAGACCTGCAGGCACAGGGAACCCCACCATAACATCCTTAACGGCATCAGAGAGACCTTCTCTGAAAGTTGCCGCCAAGGCGCACTCATTCCACTGAGTAAGCACAGACCATTTACGGAATTTTTGGCAGAAAACTTCAGCTTCGTCTTGCCCCTGAGATAGTGCCATCAAAGTTTTTTCTGCCTGAAGTTCCAAATGAGGTTCCTCATAAAGCAAGCCCAAGGCCAGAAAAAACGCATCCACATCGCGTAACGCAGGATCCCCTGCTGGCAATGAGAAGGCCCAATCTTGAGGGTCACCCCTGAGCAAGGAAATCACAATCCTAACCTGCTGAGCAGGGTCTCCAGCTGAACGAGACTTCAGGGACAAATAAAGCTTACAATTATTTCGGAAATTCTGGAAGCTAGCTCTATTCCCTGTGAAGAACTCCGGCAAAGGAATTCTCGGGTCAGATACCGGAGCATGTACCACAAAATCTTGTAAATTTTGTACTTTCGTGATGAGATTATTCAAACCCGCAGTTACACTCTGGAGATCCATTATTGTCAGGTGCACACAGAGCCATACAGAGATTAGGAGGAGAGAGAGAAAAAAGACTGCAGCAAGGCAGACTGGAGGGAAAAAAAAAAAAAAAAAAAAAATTTCCAGCAGACTTCTTATAACTCTCCTTTCTCAACCTGGGTCTTTAACACTTTATTGGCCGGTCAAACTGTCATGATCTCTGCAGGCAGAGATCATAGCAAGCCTATAGAGGGACAAGCTCTCGGAAGATGGAACTATACTGACCATGAACTAAGCCTGCCGCGCAACTAGAAATAGCCAGGTAGCATTTCCTATTTATCGCTAGATGCCCAGCTCTGGCCTAAGACCTAAATAGCTAGCAGAGGGAAATATAAGACCTGGCTCACCTCTAGAGAAATATTCCAAAGAAGACAGTAGCCCCCCACATATAATGACGGTGAGTTCAGATGAAACAACAAACGCAGCAGGAAAATAGTCTTAGCAAATTTGAGGTCCGCTTACTAGATAGCAGAAGACAGATAGTATACTTTCATGGTCAGCAGAAAAACACTAACAAAACACCATCCAGAGATTACCTTAAACTCTGGCATTAACTCATAACGCCAGAGTAGCAATCCCTGATCAACGAGAGCTTTCCAGACACAGTAACAAAACTTCAGCTGTGAACTGGAACAAATAGGCAAAACGAAACATGGACAAAAGTCCAACTTATCTAGTAGTTGTCTAGAAGCAGGAACAAGCACTGAGAGGCATCAGATAACATTGTTGACCGGCAAGAAACCACCAGAGAAATGAGCTTAAATAGCGACACCCACTACTGATGGAACCAGGTGAAACAGGAAAGAGGATGACAAGTCCAATTCCACAAGCGGCCACCGGGGGAGCCCAGAATCCAAATTCACAACAGCGTTTATACCATTCTGCGCTTGGTAAAATTGATAAAGCAGTTTTATTCGTCGGGTCAGTACGATTACAGCGATACCTCATTTATATCATTTTTTTATGTTTTGACGCTTTTATACGATAAAAACTATTTTATAGAAAAAATAATTATTTTGGCATCGCTTTATTCTGAGGACTATAACTTTTTTATTTTTTTGCTGATGATGCTGTATGGCGGCTCGTTTTTTGCGGGACAAGATGACGTTTTCAGCGGTAACATGGTTATTTATATCCGTCTTTTTGATCGCGTGTTATTCCACTTTTTGTTCGGCCAGTTTTATAGGTTGGGTCGTTACAGACGCGGCGATACTAAATATGTGTACTTTTATTGTTTTTGTTTGTTTTTTTTAGATAAGGAAATGTATTTATGGGAATAATATTTTTTTTTTTATTATTATTTATTTAGGAATTTTTTTTTTTTTTTTTTACACATGTGGGGAATTTTTTTTTTTACTTTTTTACTTTGTCCCAGGGGGGGACATCACAGATCGCAGATCTGATAGTGTGCACAGCACTCTATCAGATCGGCGATCATACTTTCATCGGAGCAGGCTGCAGCTTTCATCTGCAGCCTGCTCCGACCCGGAAGTGCTCCCTGCAGGACCCGGATACAGCCCCTCGGCCATTTTGGATCCGGGGCCTGCAGGGAGAAGACGTTCGGTACGAGGTGAGTACATCACCTTGTACCGATCGTCTCAGGGAAGCACGCAGGGAGCCCCCTCCCTGCGCGATGCTTCCCTGTACCGCCGGTACACCGCGATCATGTTTGATCGCGGTGTGCCGGGGGTTAATGTGCCGGGGGCGGTCCGTGACCGCTCCTGGCACATAGTGCCGGATGTCAGCTGCGATATGCAGCCGACACCCGGCCGCGATCGGCCGCGCTCCCCCCGTGAGCGCGGCCGATCGCGTATGACGTACTATCCCGTCGGCGGTCATGGGGGCCCACCCCACCTCGACGGGATAGTACGTCAAATGTCGGGAAGGGGTTAAGCTGCGAAAACAGAAAAAACCCATCTGAGAAATTGCTACAATATTAGGAGTGGCAAAATCTACAGTTTGGTACATCCTGAGAAAGAAAGAAAGCACTGGTGAACTCATCAATGCAAAAAGACCTGGGCGCCCACGGAAGACAACAGTGGTGGATGATCGCAGAATAATCTCCATGGTGAGGAGAAATCCATTCACAACAGCCAACCAAGTGAACAACACCCTCCAGGAGGTAGGCGTATCAATATCCAAACCTACCATAAAGAGAAGACTGCATGAAAGTAAATACAGAGGGTTCACTGCATGGTGCAAGCCACTCATAAGCATCAAGAATAAAAAGGCTAGACTGAACTTTGCTAAAAAACATCTAAAAAAGCCAGCACAGTTCTGGAAGAACATTCTTTGGACAGATGAAACCAAGATCAACCTCTACCAGAATGATGGAAAGAGAAAAGCATGGCAAAGGCGTGGTACAGCTCATGACCCAAAGCATACCACATCATCTGTAAAACACGGCGGAGGCAGTGTGATGGCTTGGGCATGCATGGCGGCCAGTGGCACTGGGTCACTAGTGTTTATTGATGATGTGACACAGGACAGAAGCAGCCGAATGAATTCTGAGGTATTCCGAGACATACTGTGTGCTCAGATCCAGCCAAATGCAGCCAAACTGATTGGTCGTCGTTTCATACTACAGATGGACAATGACCCAAAACATAAAGCCAAAGCAACCCAGGAGTTTATTAAATCAAAGAAGTGGAATATTCTTGAATGGCCAAGTCAGTCACCTGATCTCAACCCAATTGAGCATGCATTTCACTTGTTAAAGACTAAACTTCAGACAGAAAGGCCCACAAACAAACAGCAACTGAAAACCACCGCAGTGAAGGCCTGGCAGAGCATCAAAAAGGAGGAAACACAGCGTCTGGTGATGTCCATGAGTTCAAGACTTCAGGCAGTCATTGCCAACAAAGGGTTTTCAACCAAGTACTAGAAATGAACATTTTATTTAAAATTATTGAATCTGTCCAATTACTTTTGGTCCCTTTAAAAACAGGGTGGCACATGTTCAGGAGTTGAAACTCCTAAACTCTTCATCCAATTTTAATGTGGATACCCTCAAATGAAAGCTGAAAGTCTGAACTTCAACTGCATCTGAATTGTTTTGTTTAAAATTCATTGTGGTAATGTGTATAACCAAAATTGGAAAAATGTTGTCTCTGTCCAAATATATATGGACCTAACTGTGTATATATATATATATATATATATATATATATATATATATATATATATGTCATTGAGACACATATATATATATATTCTGTATTTAGATTTCATTCAGCGCGATATCTGTGAACAGCCGGTAATTCAATTGCCGGCTTTTCATTTCTCCTGCACAAACCCGACAGGATATGAGACATGGTTTACATATAGTAAACCATCTCATATCCCCATTTTTTTTGCATATTCCACACTACTAATGTTAGTAGTGTGTATGTGCAAAATTTCAGCGCTGTAGCTGCTCAAATAAAGGGTTAAATGGCGGAAAAAATTGGCGTGGGCTCCCGCGCAATTTTCTCCGCCAGAATGGTAAAGCCAGTGACTGAGGGCAGATATTAATAGCCAGGAGAGGGTCCATGGTTATTGGCCCCCCCCATGGCTACAAACATCTGCCCCCAGCCACCCCAGAAAAGACACATCTGGAAGATGCGCCTATTCTGGCACTTGGCCACTCTCTTCCCACTCCCGTGTAGCGGTGGGATATGGGGTAATGAAGGGTTAATGCCACCTTGCTATTGTAAGGTGACATTAAGCCAGATTAATAATGGAGAGGCGTCAATTATGTCACCTATCCATTATTAATCCAATTGTTTGAAAGGGTTAAAAAACACACACACACATGATTTAAAAGTATTTTAATGAAATAAACACAGCGGTTGTTTTAATAATTTATTGCTCTCTCAATCCATTTGCAGGCCCTCGCTTGGCAAAATAATAAACGCACAAGATACATACCCTCAGCTGAACCGTCACGTCCCACGAGGTAATCCATCTGAAGGGGTTAAAATATTTTTCAGGCAGGAGCCCTGCTACTGCAGCTGTGTGCTCATGCTTGTAATTCCCCGGCGAATGAATGAAATGTAGGTCATTGACCTACATTTCCTTCAGTCGCGGTGATGCGCCCCCTGGTGGATGTCCTCATATGACCTGGAGAAAAAGTTCCCAGGCTGCAGTTCATGAGAACATCCAGCAGGGGTGCATCACCGTGACTCAATGTAAGTACAGATCCAGCTTTCCTTTCAGCACCCGGGGATTACAGGCACGAGTGAGTGGTTTATCGCAGCTCGTGCCTGTAATATTAGTTATCCCCTTCAGATGGATTACCTCGTTGGACGTGATAGGACATCAGAAGGTGTGTGTGTGTGTTTTTTAACCCTTTCAAACAATTGGATTAATAATGGATAGGTGTCATAATTGACGCTTCTCCATTAATAATCTGGCTTAATGTCACCTTACAATAGCAAGGTGGCATTAACCCTTCATTACCCCATAGCCCACCGCTACAGGGAGTGGGAAGAGAGTGGCTAAGTGCCAGAATAGGCGCATCTTCCAGATGTGCCTTTTCTGGGGTGGCTGGGGGCAGATGTTTTTAGCCACGGGGGGGCCAATAACCATGGACCCTCTCCTGGCTATTAATATCTGCCCTCAGTCACTGGCTTTACCATTCTGGCGGAGAAAATTGCGCGGGAGCCCACGCCAATTTTTTCTGCCATTTAACCCTTTATTTTAGCAGCTACAGCGCTGAAATTTTGCACATACACACTACTAACATTAGTAGTGTGGAATATGCAAAAAAAATGGGGATATGAGATGGTTTACTATATGTAAACCATGTCTCATATCCTGTCGGGTTTGTTCAGGAGAAATGAAAAGCCGGCAATTGAATTACCAACTTTTCACTAACACCGCTGCGTATTTCTCGCAAGTCACACTGCTGGTCCGTGTGGAATCCGTATTTTTCTCGCCCCCATAGACTTTCATTGGCGATTTTTTTGCGCAATACGCTGACAAACGCAGCATGCTGCGATTTTGTACGGCCGTAGAAAGCCGTATATTACGGATCCGTAATATACGGCTGATAGGAGCAGCCCCATTGAGAATAATTGTGCCGTATGTTATGCAAGTTTTACGGACGTAGTTTCTGCGCTCTTACGTCCGTAAAACACGCATGTGTGACCCCGGCCTTACACTACACTGTTTGATTGGCAGAAAGAGGCTGGCAGATATGATACTAACAGGACTGACGCAGATGCACACACTGGCAATAGAAATGTCCCTCTTTTTTTGATATGGGAGACAAGGGATTTATTCAGGCCCACTATATCACAGTATAGTTCCTGTGGCACAAAATGACTGACAGATACCACAGACAGCACTTGCACAGATGCACAGATTTGCAAGATTTTTCTCCCTTTATTTTAATTTTTTTTTTGGATATGGGAGACTAGTGATTTAATCAGGCCCACTGTTATACAGTAGGTTTTCTGTGGCAGAAAAAGAAAGACAGATGCCACACACAGGACTGGCACTTTTTTTTTTTTTCAGGGAGACTAGTGAATAAATCTGGGCCACTGTATTAGAGTATATTTTCTGTGGCAGAAAGTGGCTTGAAGAGATATGACAAAAAAAAAAAAAAAGGGACTGTACTACAATTACTATCTCCCTACAGTAATCTCAGAAAAGTATGGCAGGCAGCAATAAAAAGGAGTGCTGCACACAAAAGTCAAAAATGTGGACAAACAAACAAGATAGCTGTGCAGAAAGGAAGGAGCAACAGGTTTTGTGCTTTGAAAAAAGCAGTTGGTTTGCACAGCGGCGTACACACAGCAACGCAGCTATCAGGGAGCCTTATAACCTACAGAGCTGTTGCACAGAAATCTAGCCTCCACTGTCCCTGCAAAGAAAAGGTAGTGTTGGACAGTGGAAATCGCTACAGCACAAGCGGTTTGGGGGTTAATTTACCCTGCCTAACGCTATCCCTGCTTCTGACGAAGCGGCAGCATCCTCTCCCTATGCTCAGATCAGCAGCAGTAAGATGGCGGTCGGCGGGAACGCCCCTTTATAGCCCCTGTGACGCCGCAGAAAGCAAGCCAATCACTGCCATGCCCTTCTCTAAGATGGTAGGGACCAGGACCTATGTCATCACGCTGCCCACACTCTGCGTGCACCTTCATTGGCTGAGAAATGGCGCTTTAAGCGTCATATGAAATGCGACTTTGGCGCGAAGATCGTGTACCGCATGGCCGATCCCACGCTGGGATCGAATCGGGTTTCATGAAACCCGACTGTGCCAAAAGTCGGCGACTTTTGAAAATGACTGATTCGGTTTCGCTCAACCCTAGTCAGGACATTGTGGTTGTTTCCTGCTCCTTGATTGACTAGCACACATAAAGATAGGGAAAAAAATAACTGTTTACAAGAATGCCTTGCCTCTGAGCTCTGCTAACCCCCTCCTCTCATCCAACACATGCCATACACTCATGACACACCACCATTATCATTGCTAAAGTGCTGAAAATACATTTGTGGCAACGCAAATATTTTCCCACACTTTTACTGAATGTTATCGATTTTTTCCGTTTTTATAAAATTTAGCTTGTTTCCAATCGCGAATCCGAATGTGCCATATTTGTGCCTAATTTATGTTTGGCGACTGTTTTCCGAACAAATTAGCTCATCACTACTTCTGATGGCTCTCTACAAATAGTGAAGGCCATCTGATGCCCCTCTTCCCCAAAAAGCAAATGTGACTTTCAGAGTCCCTCCTTCATAAATTAAAACTGGATGTTTCTGATCATGCCTCACATACCACATATTTAGATAAGGTATTTTAATGATAAAATTACATTTCCCGTTGAATGGTTTTTTTTCACCATTAAAAGCAATGCAAACTTATAAAAAAAGAAGTAAAAACACTGCGTGTAAACTCAGCCCAAGGTGTGGAAGAGCATTTTTTTCTCTTATTTATCTTGTCTTATACACAAGGAAAGAATGTCTTTGTCAAGGATCCCGGGTGTAACTACTGCCGGGAGACTACTTTAGGGTACGTTCACACAGGACTTTTTTGCTGCTTTTTTTTATGCTAATTTAGGTGCGTTTTTTTGGTGCGTTTTTGGTGCGTTTTTTGGGGACGTTCGCACAGGACTTTTTTGCTGCAGATTTTTGCTGCTTTTTTATGCCAATTTTCAGCTGCTAGGACACCTCACAATGGCTCTTCACACCTTACTACCAGGAACTCCCTCACAATAGATCACAATCAGGACACCTCACAATGGCTCTTCACACCTCACAATGGCTCACAATGGCTCTTCACACCTCACTACCAGGAACTCCCTCACAATAGATCACAGTCAGGACACCTCACAATGGCTCTTCACACCTCACTAACCACACCCCTAAGCTCTTGACTGTGAGATCCCTTCCTGCTGGCCATGATTTTCTGCACAAAAAACGCAGCAAATAATGCTACATGCGTTTTTTCAGCATTTTTGCAGCGTTTTTTTCATCACCCATTCAAGTCAATGGGTGAAAAAACGCTGCAAAAACGCAGCAAAAACGCTGAAAGAAGTGACATGCCCTATGTCCAAAAAAAGCAGCAAAGCAGAAAAAACTGATCAAACAAAAAACCAACGTGTGTGCATGAGATTTCTGAAATCTCATAGGCTTTACTGGTACTGTAAAAAGCAGCTGAAAATTAGCATAAAAAAAAGCAGCAAAAAAAAGCAGCAAAAAAGTCCTGTGTGAACGTACCCTAAGCAGAACGGCAGAAAACTCAACTGGTAGCAAACAGGACCTGAACCATTTGACAGAGGGGGAGTGGCCACGGACGGGGTGCAATGGAGGCAATTGGCGCCGGAGAGTAGTCAAATGTGCCGAGGTCAAATAAGCGGGAGATAAGTGAGGTACAGGAGGGTGAGGCAGAAGGATGGTCAAGTGGAAGCCAGAGGTAAGAAAGCCAAGAGAATCATACAGACCAGATCGAGCACGGAGAGCAAACAAACAACACAGTATGCACATGCACACCAGGGGGTCAGGCACACAGACAAAATGAAAGTATTCTAGTCCAGCATGGGTATAAATATCCCTCCCAGATCCAAAAGGAGGCCACAACAATTAACCCTCAGAGGGCAGGGCATTTACCCTGTCCAAAGCATGACAGTCTTATTCCACTGAAATCCATTTTAACTTTGGTATTGCATGTTTTACTTTCAGTCAATAAAAGTGGCGTAATACTCTTGACAACATTGTTCTCAAACGTGACCTAGGATTCAGTGATGCTTTTAGGGGTCTCCACCATACATTTCCCATGCCATTTCAGCACTGTTTCCATAGCTTTCAGTAACCTGCTGAGGCGCCAGAAAAAATGCTCAAGTTTTTTATTGACATCCATTTTACTCCTTACTCCGGTAGAGCACACGAGCATTGCGATTTGCTCGACTCGAGTAACAAGTGCCCGAGCAATTTAATTCTCGCTCATCATTAGTGAGTTTTTTTTGCAGGTCAAGTTGTACTTTTGAATGACACCATTCATTTGAGCAGATGATGTAAAGGAAAACTGGAAAGTAAATTCAAGTGCTGTGAAATAGTGACAAAAATGCATTGTTTTTTGGAATTGTTTTTACAGCAAACATTGTGTGATAAACAACACTTTGCAATATGATTCTGCTCATCAGTATGATTACAGTGATGACAAACATGTCCAGTTTTTTCATTGTTTTAGTGGTGAAAAAAACATTAGCTGTTTGAAAAAAAAAATAGTTTTATGTTGCGTCACCAATTTCCGAGACAGGTAACGTTTTCATTTTTTTATCACAAGCTTATTTTTGTGCAGCAAGAAAATGTTTTTATTGATTGCATTTTGGTATAGATATGATATTTTGATGGCTTGCTACAACATGTTTTGTGATTTTACAGGGTAATTTTGGCGCTTTTGAATTTTTTCCACTTACGGTGTTTACTGATCGGGTTAGTTAATTTTATATTTTAAGAGACCAGACTTTTATGAACACGGCAATACCAGATATGTGTAATTTTTATTATCTGTATGTTTAACTTGGAAAGTTTAAACTTTTATATTTTTATTTTATTTTATTTCTATTTTTAAAGCATTTCTTTATTACTTTTCACTATACTTTTTGGACCTGAGGCAATGGATTGCTTGATCAAAAGTGGAGAAAAGGAAAAGTGATAGAAGGACTGATTAATTCTCTGAAGACAAAGTCTGGGGCAGAAAGTCTAGCTGGATGGTACAGAGTTATCTGACAGTCAAATGACGGAGCAGCACTGAGAAGGAAAGCAGGATAGAGTGTCATGTGTGATAGTTTCAAGGAGTTGGCAAGCAGAGAACTTAAATAAGGCCGGCGTCTCACACAATGTATAAAAAAAAATCAGTCCATTTTACAGATGAGAATCTCAGAAGTGTTCCCTGAACAGTGATCCCTTTGTCATCCGTAGAACAAAAGTGGTGGTCAATCAAATAACTAAAAATAATAAAGCCACAATTGGGCTGCAATAATAATAATGTAAAGATTGTGTAAAAATATACAATTACAAGAAGGCCACTACTTATTAAATGAATGGCAAACCATTCGGTGTAAGAGTAAAACAGAGATCCTAAAACTATGGAATCCAAGATATAAAAATAAAACTTAAAATAAATATATAAAAAATCTAAAAAATTGGAGAAATAATAATGAGGAAAGGTACGATGTACTAAAATGCCTTTATTACATAAATATATATTTATACAGGGCAACAATAGGCAACTCAAAAGTGTGCCTGTAACTGGAGGACAAAATGATAAAATTTAACAGCAAAAATAGCACCAATATTGTAACGGACACCGAGAAGGCAGAATATAAAAGAAAAAAAGTTCATACATATATGTAAGACAATATAAAAACATATATATATGTATATATTATGTATATAAATAACAAATTTAATAAAAAATCGTATATAAAAAAAGGGGGATGGCCGTAAAAAAAGGGGGGAGGGGGGGGGGAGATATAAACACTGAGCAAACTGAACAAAGTACGATCATAAAATATATATATGCAAAGGCGTGTATAGTAAACATATACTACATATGAGGTGCACACAATGAGTAATAAGGTGCAAATGAAAGTGCAAAGTGTAATACAGGCTGATTGAAACAAAAAATATATATATAAAAAACAAACAAACTAGGTGATAAGATACAATTGAACACACAAAGTGTTAAAGTGGTGAGGGATAAACCCTAAATCACGAAACTTGCTCAATGTGAAAATTACATACGGCCACAAAAAATATATATTTACCAATGCCAGCTAAGTGTCCGGTCCTCCAGATACCGCACACCCCTGGTATCTGGAGGACCCCTCCCCCCCCCCTCCCCCCTTTTTTTACGGCCATCCCCCTTTTTTTATATACGATTTTTTATTAAATTTGTTATTTATATACATAATATATACATATATATATGTTTTTATATTGTCTTACATATATGTATGAACTTTTTTTCTTTTATATTCTGCCTTCTCGGTGTCCGTTACAATATTGGTGCTATTTTTGCTGTTAAATTTTATCATTTTGTCCTCCAGTTACAGGCACACTTTTGAGTTGCCTATTGTTGCCCTGTATAAATATATATTTATGTAATAAAGGCATTTTAGTACATCGTACCTTTCCTCATTATTATTTCTCCAATTTTTTAGATTTTTTATATATTTATTTTAAGTTTTATTTTTATATCTTGGATTCCATAGTTTTAGGATCTCTGTTTTACTTTGTCATCCGTGCGCAGTGCGAGAATGTGATTTTCTCGCATCTAAGCATCCGTGTGACATCCGTATGGCATCTGTGGGTCAGGCGGTGAGTCTGTGCATGCTCAGTGATGTCAGCGATAGTCGGCCCCGCCTGAATGTAGGCGAACTTGACAGCGTGGGAAAATATTCTGAAACTTTCCCACACTACAGAGTTCATGTCCGGTCAGGTGGGGAGGCTGCACAGGCAGCTTTTCATTCATTCCTCCATGGTTTACAGCCCAGCTGGTAGCATTAGCAGCGCTCTGGGATGTAAACTATTTAGCCCCTTGAGATGGATTTAATGCATGGGACTTGACAGTACGGTGAATAGGTATGGGATAGGGTTGAGCGAAACAGATCGGACAAATTCAAAAATCGCCGACTTTCGGCAAAGTCGGGGTTTTGTGAAACCCGACCCGATCCCACTGTGGAATCGGCCATGAGGTCGGCGATCTTCGCGCCAAAGTCGCGTTTCGTATGATGCTTTCACTGCCATTTTTCAGCTAATGAAGGAGGACGCAGAGTGTGGGCAGCGTGATGACATAGGTCTCGGTCCCCACCATCTTAGAGAATGGCATGATAGTGATTGGCTTGCTTTCTGCGGCATCACAGGGGCTATAAAGGGGCATGCACGCCGACCGCCATCTTACTTCTGCCGATCTCAGCATAGGGAGAGGTTGCTGCAGCTTCATCAGAAGCAGGGATATAGTTAGGGAGGGAACATTAACCCCCAAACCGCTTGTGCTGTAGCGATTTCCACTGTCCAACACCACCTTGGTTTTGCAGGGACAGTGGAGGCTATATCTTTGTGCATCAGCTCTGTAGCTTATTAGGCTGCCTTATGAGGCTCCCTGATAGCTGCATTGCTGTTTGCACCACTGCTGTGCAAACCAACTGCTTTTTTAAAAGCAAAAATCCTGTTGCTCCTTTCTGCAGTTATCTTTTGTATTTGTCCACACTTTTGTGTGCAGCAGTCCTTTTTGTTGCTGCCATACTTGTCCTGAGATCATTGTAGGGAGATAGAAATTGTACTACAGTCCTTGGATTTTTTCAGATATCTTCCAGCCACTTGCTGCCACTTACATTGAGTTGTGTTACACACTGGGCCTGAGTTGTGGTGCTGTCTCCCCCCCCAAAAAAGGGAGATTCAAATTCTCACACACTGGATATACGTCAGTTCTGTTAGTTTGTCGTATATCAGCCAGCCACGTTCTGCCACTTACATTGTGTTGTAAAATACAGTGGGCCTGAGTTGTGGTGCTGTCTCCCCCCCCCCCCCCCAAAAAAAAAGGGAGGTTCAAATTCTCACAAAGTGGATATGTGTCAGTTCTGTTAGTTTGTCGTATATCAGCAAGCCACGTTCTGCCACTTACATTGTGTTGTAAAAGACAGTGGGCCTGAGTTTGGGTTCAGTCTCCCCCCAGAAAAAGTGAGATTGAAATTCTCACAAAGTGGATATACGTCAGTTCTGTTAGTTTGTCGTATATCAGCCAGCCACTTTCTGCCACTTACAATGTGTTGTATTATATGTACACTGGGCCTGAGTTTGGGTGCAGTCTCACCCCCAAAAAAGGGAGATTTAAATTGCCACTAAGTGGATCTACGTCAGTTCTGTTTGTCGTATATCTGCCAGCCACGTTCTGCCACTTACATTGTGTAGTGTAATACACTGGGCCTGAGTTTGGGTGCAGTCTCCCCCCAAAAAAGAGAGATTTAAATTGCCACTAAGTGGATCTACGTCAGTTCTGTTTGTCGTATATCTGCCAGCCACGTTCTGCCACTTACATTGTGTAGTGTAATACACAGGGCCTGAGTTTTGCTGCAGTCTTCCCCCCAAAAAAGGGAGATTTAAATTCTCAACAAGTTTAGATACACCTTCTACCTTGTTTTACAGTACCATATAATGGTTGTTATTTTGGTTACATTTTCCCAAAGATGAGGAAGTCTGGTGGAAGAGGCCGTGGGCGGTCGTTGCCAGCTGGTAATGATGGTGGTGGTGGTGGTGGAGCATCTGGTGGTAGTGGGAAAAGCAAAATAGTACCTAAGGCTCGAGTTACATAGTTACATAGTTATTAAGGTTGAAGGAAGGTTAAGTCCATCTAGTTCAACCCATAGCCTAACCTAACATGCCCTAACATGTTGATCCAGAGGAAGGCAAAAAAAACCCATGTGTCAAAGAGTAAGCTCCACCATGGGGAAAAAAAATCCTTCCCGACTCCACATAAGGCAATCAGACTAGTTCCCTGGATCAACGCCCTATCAAGGAATCTAGTGTATATACCCTGTAACATTATACTTTTCCAGAAAGGTATCCAGTCCCCTCTTAAATTTAAGTAATGAATCACTCATTACAACATCATATGGCAGAGAGTTCCATAGTCTCACTGCTCTTACAGTAAAGAATCCGCGTCTGTTATTATGCTTAAACCTTCTTTCCTCCAGACTTAGCGGATGCCCCCTTGTCCCTGTCACCGGTCTATGATTAAAAAGATCATCAGAAAGGTCTTTGTACTGTGCCCTCATATATTTATACATTAACATAAGATCACCCCTTAGCCTTCGTTTTTCCAAACTAAATAGCCCCAAGTGTAATAACTAGTGTTGAGCATTCCGATACCGCAAGTATCGGGTATCGGCCGATACTTGCGGTATTGGAATTCCGATACCGGGATTCCGATACTTGCCGCGTATCGGATACCGGAATCGGAAGTTCCCAGATTCAAACTGCACAAATTCAGCCAATGAGAATGATTCCAAGTGTGGGCACATCCTGTTCAGCATGGAGGGCATGAAACTACTGGCATGGCTGTGATTGGCTGCTGAAATGATGTCATGATGCAGTTTAAAAGTCGCTGGCGCCATTTTGCGCTCACTCTGCTGTGAATTCAGTTAGTGACAGGACGCTGTTTGCTGACTGAGGGCCAGTTTAGAGATAGCGATTTGCTTCTTTGTGCTTTTCAAAGGCTAATTTAGCAACCGCTGTGTTCACCTACTATTCACCTTGCTTTTGCCTTGTAGCGCTGTTTTCACAGCGATCTGCAAGGTCTGTGTGTGTGTGTGTGTGAGTGCAGCCCACTCTCTAGTCTGAGTGCAGCCATAGGCCATCCATAGCTGGTTGTATTCAGTTCAGGGAGGGTATTTCATTGCCTCATACTGTTTTTTTTTTTTTTTTTTTTTTTTTCAAGTAGTGTAGTCTGCTGCTCATTTTTTCAAAAAATTCCTATTAGTGTCTTTCCACCCGTCTCCAGCTAACTTGTGGAAAAACACTACATAGGATAAAGTAGAGGAGGGTTTTTGGGCCTTGCAGCGCCGTTTACGGCTGTCTGCACGGTCTCCATGTGACTGCAGCTCGCCCTGTATTCTGTGAGCAGCCATAGCCTGGTTGTCTCCAGCTCAGGGTTCTTCACTGCGTCATACCGTAAAATCAATTTTCCTTTTGTTTTAAGTAGTGCAGGCTGCTGCACATTTTTTCACAAAATTCCTATTAGTGTCTTTCCACCCGTCTCCAGCTAACTTGTGGAAAAACACTACATAGGATAACGTAGAGGAGGGTTTTTGGGCCTTGCAGCGCCGTTTACGGCTGTCTGCACGGTCTCCGTGTGACTGCAGCTCTCTCTGTTGTCAGTTCAGTCCCCAAAAAATAAATAAATAATAAAGTTCACCAAACACACCAGTGACACCACTTAACATTTGTGTAGGCCACATTAGCTCATATTAAAGTCTAGTCCACACTTTAGAAAATTAGTGTTTCTTATACCTGTTAGGAGTTGTTCAGGAATAAGCACACAAAGCCTTTAGTACTTTTCTGCTTATCTTTATCAGTCAACCAAGATAAAGAAGGCAGTGAGTAAGGCACGTGGGCATGGGCGCGGAGCAGGGAGAGGACGTGGGGATTCTGTGCCTGCTGCGGGCACCGGTGACTCATCAGCACCCACTTTCACCAGGGAACAGTCCTTCATGCGCAGCTTTGTCGCAGAGCGCCGTACACCGCTGCTGCGTGAAGAACAAATTGAAGCCGTTGTCGGACGGATGGCAGCTAATGCATCAACTTCAATTAGTGCCACATCCTCTCAGACACAGAGCACTGGAGAGCACCCATCTGTCTCTTCACCACCTGCCAAATTGCCCAGGCAGACAGAGAGCCCAGGACAGGAGCCGTCTCTACTTCTGTTCTCTGAATCTCTTGGCTTGGAAACAGGGGGCCAGCCAAGCAGCATTGGAGAAATGGAAGAAGAGGCAGGGTGCAGTGATGCCCAACAGCTTTTTCTCTCTTCCTCTGAAGAGGCGGGTGGGCCAGTGCTTCCGGTCACCACATCGCAGGCCGCATCCGCTGATGATGACACTCAGGTGTCACTTTCTGGTGCGTGCTCTGCTGCTGAGACTACCCAGGAGGAGCAATTGGGGGCAGAGGGTAGTGTAGATGATGAGGTCCTTGACCCATCTTGGCGTGAGGGACAGGAAGGTGGTGGGAGCAGCTCTGAGGAAGAGATTCCCCGTACGGCCCAAAGAGGGAGAGGGAGGGGGAAGACTGCGGATCCTGCAGCCTCCGCTTTGGCACCCGTTAGGAGCATGTCTCTTCCAAAAGCCAAAAAGGGCGCTCCCAAGACTTGCAGTGCCTGGTCCTTTTTTGACACAGTTGCAGATGACATTTGCTATGTCAAATGCAAGGTGTGTCATCACAAAGTAAAAAGAGGTCGAAATGTCAGCAACCTCAATACCTCCAACATGTGGAAACATGTGCACAACAGGCACGCGGCGGAGTTACAAAAACACACTGAAGAGCTAGGCCAAACAACAGCGGCAGCTACCACCTCTTCAGCTCGTGTTGCCTCTTCCTCCAGCTCACACGCAGCTGGTTCGGCTTCCTCCCAGGATCGCCGTGGAAGAACCTCTGGCCCTGTTGTTCAGAGACCCGCTGTAATTCCACCCGCAGCACCACATTCCCAGTCATCCACACACTCCCAGCCCAGTGTACAGCCATCGGTAGTACAGGCATGGGAGAAAAGGCGGCCTTTCTCGTCAAACCATCCACGAGCACAGGCTCTGACTGCAGGCATTGCCAAACTTCTGTCACTGGAAATGCTGTCATTCAGGCTGGTGGAGACTGACAGCTTCCGTGACTTGATGTCATTGGCAGTCCCACAGTACAATGTGCCCAGCCGCTTTTACTTCAGCAGGCAAGCCGTCCCTGCCCTGCACAAGCATGTGGAGGGACACATAAAACACGTGCTACTGAATGCCGTCAGTAGCAAGGTCCACCTCACCACCGATGCGTGGACCAGTCAACATGGACAGGGGCGATACCTTTCCCTCACTGCCCATTGGGTTAATGTCGTTGAGCCGGGTACAGATCGTGCGAGTGGCGCAGGACGTGTCCTGCCCACTCTAAGGATTGCAGGAATCCATTCTGTACGCATTGACTCCTCCTCTTACACCAGTTCCTCAGAATCATCGCTGCAGGAGCCGTCACAGTCCACCTCCACATGGACCCGTGATGAACGTTTACCTGTTACGACCGACATGAGCACAGCCGTGGCCAAACGTCAACAGGCTGTCTTGAAATTAATTTCTTTGGGGAATCGAAGCCACACAGCACAGGAGCTCTGGAATGCCATCAAGCAGGAGAGCGATGTGTGGTTTGTGCCAGCGAATCTCCAGCCAGGCATGGTAGTGTGTGATAATGGCCGAAATCTGGTGGCAGCTCTGGGCCTCGGCAACCTCACTCACATCCCATGTCTGGCACATGTGCTCAATTTGGTCGTGCAGAGTTTTTTGAGGGACTATCCGGATCTTGATGCACTGCTGCACAAGGTCCGCCTAGAGTGTGCTCACTTGCGGCGTTCCAGCACGGCAAAAGCGCGCATTGCGGCTCTGCAGCGCCGACACCACCTGCCGGAACATCGCATCATATGTGACCTACCTACCAGGTGGAATTCCACGTTACATATGTTGGAGTGGTTGTGTGAGCAGCAGCAAGCTGTAATGGAGTACCAGCTGCATCAGGCGCAAAGAAGTCGCACTCCGCGCCGTTCAGACTTCACAACCACAGAGTGGGCCACTATGAATGACGTCTGCCAGGTTTTGCGTCCCTTCGATTATTCCACGCGGATGGCGAGTGCAGATGATGCACTAGTCAGCATGACTGTCCCCCTTATCTGCCTGCTTAAAAAATCACTGCAAGCGCTAAGGGATGATGTTGTGGAAGAGGTGAAGGATGAGGATTCAACATTTCCATAATCTTCTGGACAGTCAGCGCCACGTGGTTCCTCACAAACGCGTAGGCAGGGGACAGTTTGTGAGGAGGATGAGGAGGAGTCAATGGAGGAGGAAGACATCCGTCCAGAGGAGGGAGTTAAACAATTGTCCAGTACTCAGTGTGTACAGCGAGGGTGGGGTGATGATGAGCGGGCAGAAATCACGCCTCCAGCAGGGGACAGCGTTTCTTGGGCAGTTGGCAGTCTGCAGCACATGGTGGATTACATGCTGCAGTGCCTGAGAAACGACCGCCGCATCGCCCACATTCTCAACATGTCTGAATATTGGGTGTTCACCCTCCTCGATCCTCGCTACCGGGACAACGTAGAAAGCCTCATCACACCGTTGAACCGGGAGCAAAAAATGCGGGAGTACCAAGACACACTGGTGAATTCCATCATCTTCTCCATTCCAAGTGAGAGAAGTGCTGCTAGTGCATTACAAAGCAGCTCAGTGCGTCCAGGCAGTGGTGGAGGCTCTGCACAAAGAGGGAGCAGAAGCAGTGCCTCTGCCCAAGGCAAGAGCAGTATGGCTCAACTGTGGCACAGTTTTCTGTGCCCGCCACAAAAGTCAACACCATCACAGATGGCTCCAGTCAGCAGGAGGCAACGGTTCCGTCAGATGGTGACAGACTACATGTCTTGCCCTCTTGCTGTACTCCCAGACGGCTCTTCCCCTTTCAAGTTTTGGGTCTCAAAGTTGGATACATGGCCAGAGCTAAGCCAGTATGCATTGGAGGTGCTGGCTTGCCCTGCGGCTAGTGTATTATCGGAACGCGTCTTTAGTGCTGCAGGTGGTGTACTAACTGACCGTCGCATGCGACTATCCTCTGATAACGTTGACCGGCTTACTTTCCTGAAAATGAACAAGGCCTGGATCTCGCCGGAATTTGCCACTCCTCTTCCTGATTAAATAATTAGGTGACTGTCTATGTTATCCAGGTCTCCTGTTGTGTTCATCTTTCTACCACCTGAACTTAAATTCCTGGGCTCCAACACCGCCAGTTGAGGCTCAGAAGTGCCGTCTGCACAGTCAAAACATACGACCCAGTGTTATTGGGTTTCAGTAACGTCAGCTGATCCCCAGCTGTGTAGCCGGCAATGTGTCCTGCGACCGCCACGCAGACACAACAACTGAAATTAAGGGAACCTGTCCCCCCCCAAGGCGTTTGTTACTGAAGGAGCCACCTTGTGCAGCAGTAATGCTGCACAAGGAAAAGGTAGCTATTTTTGTTTAGCTCCTTGCACACGCAGAACTTTATCACTTATAAAATGTGTCCACTGATACCGTAAAACCGTCCCGGAGGTGGGACTTTCCTTCGTAATGTGACGCAGCACAGCCGTCATTCTTACCCCCCCGGCGCGGTGCGCCGGCTGCTCAGCGTTGTTTGATTCCGTCCCAGAGCCTGCGCTGTTATGTTATCCCTTGGCCAGGCACACTTAGCGCTGCCCATCTTCTGACATCATTTGTGTCAGGCTGGCTGCGCCTGTGCGGCCGCGCTGGCCGAGAGCCCGCCTCGCAGTGTCTTCTGATTTAATCCCACTGGGGGCCTGAGATCCATGGACATGCACAGTGCATATCTGAACCTCCACCTCTCACTCATCTCCCTACGGCTTCTTCAGACTGTGCGGTGTCAGCTGGTCCCTAATAGCATGCCACGGCCGTGACACCGCACAGTCTGAAGAAGCCGTAGGGAGGGGAGTGAGAGGCGAGGATATGCACTGCGCATGGCCATGGATCCCAGGCCTGCGGTGGGATTACATTAGACGACACTGCGAGGCGGGCTCTCGGCCAGCACGTCCGCACAGGCGCAGCCAGCCTGACACCAAATGATGCCAGAAGATGGGCAGCCCTAAGTGTGCCTGGCCAAGGGATAACATAACAGCGCAGGCTCAGGGAAGGAATCAAACAACGCTGAGGAGCCGGGGCACGGCGCCAAGGGGGTAGGAATGACGGCTGTGCTGCGTCATATTACGGAGGAAAGTCCCACCTCCGGGAGGGTCTCACGGTATCAGGGGACACATTTTATAAGTGTTCAGTTCTGTGTTTGCAAGGAGCATAATGAAAAGAGCCACCTTTTCCTTTTGCATCCTTTGTGCTGCACAAGCTGGCTCTTTCAGCTACAAACGCCTTGGGGGGGTTAAAGGTTCCCTTTAGACTTTCTCCAATCAGGCTTCGGCCTACACTGTGTTCCTCTCCTCCTCCTCCTGTCCCTGGGCTCCAACACCACTAGTTGTTGCCTGGTAGTGCTGTACGCACAGTCAACAGTCGCTCCTCTGTTATTGGGGTTCAGTAACGTCAGCTGTTTCCCAGCTGTGTGTGTGGCAATCCCTCCTATCTCTTCCACCTCCTCCTCCTCCTGTCCCTGGGCTCCAACACCGCTAGTTGTTGCCTGGTAGTGCTGTACGCACAGTCAACAGTCCCTCCTCTGTTATTGGGGTTCAGTAACGTCAGCTGTTCCCCAGCTGTGTGTGTGGCAATCCCTCTTATCTCCTCCACCTCCTCCTCCTCCTCCTGTCCCTGGGCTCCAACACCGCTAGTTGTTGCCTGGTAGTGCTGTACGCACAGTCAACAGTCCCTCCTCTGTTATTGGGGTTCAGTAACGTCAGCTGTTCCCCAGCTGTGTGTGTGGCAATCCCTCCTATCTCCTCCACCTCCTCCTCCTGTCCCTGGGCTCCAACACCGCTAGTTGTTGCCTGGTAGTGCTGTACGCACAGTCAACAGTTCCTCCTCTGTTATTGGGGTTCAGTAACGTCAGCTGTTCCCTAGCTGTGTGTGTGGCAATCCCTCCTATCTCCTCCACCTCCTCCTCCTCCTCCTGTCCCTGGGCTCCAACACCGCTAGTTGTTGCCTGGTAGTGCTGTACGCACAGTCAACAGTCCCTCCTCTGTTATTGGGGTTCAGTAACGTCAGCTGTTCCCCAGCTGTGTGTGTGGCAATCCCTCCTATCTCCTCCACCTCCTCCTCCTCCTCCTGTCCCTGGGCTCCAACACCGCTAGTTGCCGTCCAGAAGTGCTGTCCGCACAGTCCCAACAGTCCCTCCTCTGTTATTGGGGTTCAGTAACGTCAGTTGTTCCCCAGCTGTGTGTGTGGCAATCCCTCCTATCTCCTCCACCTCCTCCTCCTCCTCTTGTCCCTGGGCTCCAACACCGCTAGTTGATGTCCAGAAGTGCTGTCCGCACAGAGCCAAACACCTCGCCAATGTGTTAGTGGGGTTCAGCACCGCCAGCTGTTCCCCTGCTGTGTATACGGCAACGTGTCCTGCGACCGCCACGCAGGCACAACAAGTTAAATTTAAGGGAACCTGTCCCACCCCCCCAGGCGTTTGTTACTGAAGGAGCCACCTTGTGCAGCAGTAATGATGCAAAGGGAAAAAGTGCCTCTTTTCGTGGTGCTCCTTGCACATGCTGAACCTAACACTTATGAAATGTGTCCCCTCCTACCGTGATACCGTCCGGTAGGTGGAACTTTCCTTTGTGATGTGACGCAGCACAGCCGTCATTCTTACCCCCTTGGCGCCGTGCGCCGCCTCCTCAGCGTTGTTTGAATCAGTCCCGGAGCCTGCGCTGTTAGGTTAGCCCTTGGCCATGCACACATTTTGCGCTGCCCGTCTTCTGACATCATTTGGTGTCAGGCTGGCTGCGCCTGTGCGGCCGCGCTGGACGAGATCCCGCCTCGTAGTGTCTTCTGATTTAATCCCACTGGGGGCCTGAGATCCATGGACATGCGCAGTGCATATCTGAACCTCCACCTCTCACTCATCTCCCTACGGCTTCTTCAGACTGTGCGGTGTCAGCTGATCCCTAATAGCATGCCACGGCCGTGACACCGCACAGTCTGAAGAAGCCGTAGGGAGGGGAGTGAGAGGTGAGGATATGCACTGCGCATGGCCACGGATCCCAGGCCCGCGGTGGGATTACATTAGACGACACTGCGAGGCGGGATCTCGGCCAGCGCAGCCGCACAGGCGCAGCCAGTCTGACACCAAATGATGTCAGAAGACGGGCAGCGCAAAATGTGTGCATGGCCAAGGGCTAACCTAACAGCGCAGGCTCCGGGACTGATTCAAACAACGCTGAGGAGGCGGCGCACGGCGCCAAGGGGGTAAGAATGACGGCTGTGCTGCGTCACATCACAAAAGAAAGTTCCACCATTTGGACGGTATCACGGTAGGAGGGGACACTTTTCATAAGTGTTAGGTTCAGCATGTGCAAGGACCATAATTAGAAGAGCTAAGTTTACCTTTTCCAGCATTAGTGCTGTACACGATGGCTCTTTCAGCTACAAACGCCTGGGCGGGGGGGTTAAAGTTTCCCTTTCAACTTGCTCCAGTGCAGGCTTCGGCCTACACTCTGCTCCCTCTCCTCCTCTTGCTGACCCTGGGCTCTAACACCGCCAGTTGGGGCCCAGATGTGCTAGCTGCACAGAGCCAAACACCAGCCAATGTGTCAGTGGGGTTCAGCACCGCCAGCTGTTCCCCTGCTGTGTAGCCGGCATCGTGTCCTGAAACAGCCACGCAGACACAAAGCTGCCACCAGTGCAGGCTTCGGCCTACACTCCGCTCCCTCTCCTCCTCCTGCTGACCCTGGGCTCTAACACCGCCAGTTGGGGCCCAGATGTGCTGGCTGCACAGAGCCAAACACCTCGCCAATGTGTCAGTGGGGTTCAGCACCGCCAGCTGTTCCCCTGCTGTGTAGCCGGCAACGTGTCCTGCGACAGCCACGCAGACACAAGAACTGAAATTGAAGGAAACCTGTCCCCCCTCCCCCAGGCGTTTCTACGTTTTACAGCCACCTTGTACGACAGTAATGCTGCATGTGTGCAAGGTGGCTCAGAAACTTATTCTCCTTGCCCATGTTGAACTGAACACGTCTAAAATGAGTCCTCTGCGACCATTAAAACGTCCCTCAGGTGTGATTTTCCTTTCTATTGACACGCAACAAGCTCCTTGGTAGCGCTGCCCGTCTTCTGGCAACATTGTTTGGCTGCCTGCGCCTCTGCGGCCGCCTTGCCCCACACAACGCCCCTCGGTGTCTTATTTATTTGGACTGCGAGGGTGTGATTGATGGGCATGAACGGTGCATTTCTTCGCCTGTCCCTCATCTCCTTCCGCCTTCTTCGGACTGTGCGTCTTCATGGCCGTGGCATGCGATAAGGGATCAGCTGACGCCGCATAGTCTGAAGCGGGTGTAAGAACCCAAGCGAGAGGCGAACATATGTACTGCGCCAGGCCATGAATCCCAGCCCCGCAGTGTTTTAACAATGTTAAGACACTGCGGGGCTGGGATTCATGGTCATCGCAAACCGCAACGGCCGACATTACATGATGTCAGAGGATGGACAGCGCTAACAGCGCAAGGCCAAGGGATAACAGGAAAGCGCAGACTCCTGTGCAACAAATAACGATGCTCAGGAGGCCGCGCAAAGCACCAAGGTGGCATTTTTGCCAGCTGTACTGCGTCTCTTTACAAAGGGAACTCACGCCTCAAAATGAGTTTGACTGTGTAAGGGCCTAAATGTTATACGTGTTCCTTTCAGCGTGTGCAAGGAGCAAAATTAAAAGAGCAACCTTTGACTTGTGCAGCATTACTGCTGCATAAGCTGTGGCTCTTCTAGTTTGTAACACCTGAGGGGGGGTTAAAAGTTACCTTTGAAATTGGTTCAATTAGGCTTCGGCCTACACTCCGCTCCCTCTCCTCCTCCTGCTGACCCTGGGCTCTAACACCGCCAGTTGGGGCCCAGATGTGCTGGCTGCACAGAGCCAAACACCTCGCCAATGTGTCAGTGGGGTTCAGCACCACCAGCTGTTCCCCTGCTGTGTAGCCGGCAACGTGTCCTGCAACTGCCACGCAGACACAACAGACCCAAAGCTGCCACCAGTGCAGGCTTCGGCCTACACTCTGCTCCCTCTCCTCCTCCTGCTGACCCTGGGCTCTAACACCACCAGTTGGGGCCCAGATGTGCTGGCTGCACAGAGCCAAACACCTCGCCAATGTGTCAGTGGGGTTCAGCACCGCCAGCTGTTCCCCTGCTGTGTAGCCGGCAACGTGTCCTGCAACAGCCACGCAGACACAAGAACTGAAATTGAAGGGAACCTGTCCCCCCTCCCCCAGGCGTTTGTATGTTTTACAGCCACCTTGTACAGCGGTAATGCTGCATGTGTGCAAGGTGGCTCATAAACTTATTCTCCTTGCACATGTGGAACTGAACACGTCAAAAATGTGTCCTCTGTGACCATTTAACCGTCCCGGAGGTGTGACTTTCCTTTGTAATGACACGCTGCAACCCCCTTGGTAGCGCTGCCCGTCTTCTTGCATCATTGTTTGGCTGGCTGCGCCTCTGCGGCCGCCCTGACCCACACAACGCCCCTCGGTGTCTTATTTATTTTGACTGCGAGGGTGTGATTGATGGGCATGAGCAGTGCATATGTTCGCCTGTTGTCACTCATCTCCTTCCGTCTTCTTCAGACTGTGCGGCTTCATGGCCGTGGCATGCGATAAGGGATCAGCTGACGCCACACAGTCTGTAGCAGGTGTAAGGACACGAGCGAGAGGCGAACCTATGTACTGCGCCAGGCCATGAATCCCAGCCCCGCAGTGTTTTAGCTATGTAAAGACACTGCGGGGCTGGCATTCATGGGCATCGCGAACCGCACCAGCCGACATGAAATGATGTCAGAAGATGGGCAGCGCATGGCCAAGGGATATCGCAACAACGCAGACTCCTGTACAGCAAAATGCGATGCTCAGGAGGCCGTGCCACGCACCAAGGTGGTGTTTTTGCCAGCTGTGCTGCGTCTCATTATGAAGGGAACTCCCGCTTCCAAGACAGATTGACTGTATAAGGGCCAAAATGTTGTACGTGTTTCATTCAGCTTGTGCAAGGAACAAAATTAAAAGAGCAACCTTTGACTTGTGCAGCACTACTGCTGCATAAGGCGTGGCTCTTCTACTTTGTAACACCTGAGGGGGGTTTAAAGGTTACCTTTAAAATTGGTTCAATTAGGCTTCGGCCTACACTCTGCTCCCCCTGCAGATCCTGGGCTCTAACACCGCCAGTTGGTGCCCGGTACTGCTAGCTGCACAGAGAAAAACACCAGCCAATGTGTCAGTGGGGTTCAGCACCGCCAGCTGTTCCCCTGCTGTGTAGCCGGCAACGTGTCCTGCAAATGCCACGCAGACACAAAGCTGCCGCCAGTGCAGGCTTCGGCCTACACTCTGCTCCCTCTCCTCCTGCTGACCCTGGGCTCTAACACCGCCAGTTGGGGCCCGGTACTGCTAGCTGCACAGAGAAAAACACCAGCCAATGTGTCAGTGGGGTTCAGCACCGCCAGCTCTTCCCCTGCTGTGTAGCCGGCAACGTGTCCTGCAAATGCCACGCAGACACAAGAACTGGAATTGAAGGGAACCTGTCCCCCCTCCCCCAGGCGTTTGTATGTTTTCCAGCCACCTTGTACAGCAGTAATGCTGCATGTGTGCAAGGTGGCTCATAAACGTATTCTCCTCGCACATGTGGAACTGAAAACACGTCTAAAATGTGTCCTCTGTGTGACCATTTAACCGTCCCGGAGGTGTGACTTTCCTTTGTAATGACATGCTGCAACCCCCTTGGTAGCGCTGCCCGTCTTCTGGCATCATTGTTTGGCTGCCTGCGCCTCTGCGGCTGCTCTGACCCACACAACGCCCCTCGGTGTCTTATTTATTTGGACTGCGAGGGTGTGATTGACGGGCATGAGCAGTGCATATCTTCGCCTGTTGTCACTCATCTCCTTCCGCCTTCTTCAGACTGTGCGGCTTCATGGCCGTGGCATGCGATAAGGGATCAGCTGACGCCGCACAGTCTGAAGCGGGTGTAAGGACCCGA
The DNA here is from genome assembly GCF_051348905.1 of Ranitomeya variabilis. Classification (NCBI taxonomy): domain Eukaryota; kingdom Metazoa; phylum Chordata; class Amphibia; order Anura; family Dendrobatidae; genus Ranitomeya; species Ranitomeya variabilis. Next base: position 113,878,098 of record NC_135238.1, read on the forward strand.
GTGTGAGAGGTGAACATATGTACTGCGCCAGGCCATGAATCCCAGCCCCGCAGTGTTTTAACAATGTTAAGACACTGCGGGGCTGGGATTCATGGTCATCGCGAACCGCACCGGCCGACATTAAATGATGTCAGAAGATGGGCAGCGCTAACAGCGCTAGGCCAAGGGATAACACGACAGCGCAGACTCCTGTACAGCAAATAACAACGCTCAGGAGGCTGCACCCAGCACCAAGGTGGGATTCTTGACATCTGTGCTGCGTCTCATTACGAAGGGAACTCGCGCCTCCAACACAGTTTGACTGTATAAAGGGCTAAATGTTATATGTGTTTCATTCAGCGTGTGCAAGGAGAAAAATTAAAAGAGCAACCTTTGACTTGTGCAGCACTACTGCTGCATAAGCTGTGGCTCTTCTAGTTTGTAACACCTGAGGGGGGGTTTAAGGTTACCTTTGAAATTGGTTCAATTAGGCTTCGGCCTACACTCCGCTCCCTCTCCTCCTCCTGCTGACCCTGGGCTCTAACACCGCCAGTTGGGGCCCAGATGTGCTGGCTGCACAGAGCCAAACACCTCGCCAATGTGTCAGTGGGGTTCAGCACCGCCAGCTGTTCCCCTGCTGTGTAGCTGGCAACGTGTCCTGCAACTGCCACGCAGACACAACAGACCCAAAGCTGCCGCCAGTGCAGGCTTCGGCCTACACTCTGCTCCCTCTCCTCCTCCTGCTGACCCTTTGCTCCAACACTGCTAGTTGGGGCTCTAGGAAGACAAGCTTGAATAGGTCCCCATCCTGGTTCCAGCACCGTCAGCTGGTTCCGGGCAGAGCCTTTGGCTTAGGTGCCTCCTTCTGGGTATCCGAGTTCCACCAACGTCAGGTGGTCCTTGGTAGTGCTTTCAGGCACGGGTACCTCCTACTTAGTAACCGGGTTCCAGTAACGTCAGCTGGTCCTCGGTAGTTCCATTGGCTCTTGGACCTTCAGCTACCCATCCGGGTTCCAGCACCGTCAGCTGGTTCTCGGCAGTGTCTTTTGCTCTTGTACCTTCTGCTCCCCATCCTGGTTCCAGTACCGTCAGCTGGTTCCGGGCAGAGCCTTTGGCTTAGGTGCCTCCCTCTGGGTATCCGAGTTCCACCAACGTCAGGTGGTCCTTGGTAGTGCTTTCAGGCACGGGTACCTCCTGCTTAGTAACCGGGTTCCAGTAACGTCAGCTGGTCCTCGGTAGTTCCATTGGCTCTTGGACCTTCGGGTAGCCATCTGAGTTCCAGTTCCATCAGCTGTTTCTCGGCATTTTCTCAGCCTTCTTGTACCTTCTGCTACATTTCCAAGTTCAAGACCCTAAAGACGATGACCCGGAAGACCACCCCTAAGATGACGACAACACCAGAGACGACACCCACTGAGATGACGACGACCCTGGAGACGATGACCCTGAAGACCACCCCGATGACGACGACCCCGGAGACGACGACCCTGGAGACGACGACGACCTGGAAGACCGAGAAGCAAAAGAACAAGAGGCTGCAGAACAAAGAGCAGAAGAACATTAAGCATAAGACTAAATATCAGAGCAAAAGATATTATCTAAATTATAAGCAGAAGAAGACTAAGCAGTGTATGGGGGTGAGTCCGTTCCTCCTCGTGGTGCCCCTGGATAAAGCCTGATGCTGCAGGCCAAACTGAACGCGGACAAATGTAACTTTTTTGTGACAGGCAGAACGGAAGGTGTAATCTTCAAACTTTTATAGATAACAACTACGGGAATGCCTGTCACAAATAAGAATATGATGAAGAAGTTGAATATGAAGAAGATAATAGTTAAATAAAAAGAATATGAACAATGTAACAAAAAAATAATAGGTAGAAGATGAAGAAGAAGATGAATAAGGTGAAGAAGTTGATGTCAAAGAAGCTGATGATGAGGATAATGAAGAAGAAAGTGTGGGAGAAGTAAAAAAGAAGGTGAAGGGCGTGGAAGTAGTGAAACATCAATATCTGACAAAATAAATAAAAAATTAACATAGTCAAAATCTTTCTAACGCCGAACGTCATAAAAAAAAATAAAAATCCTGCTATTCTATTTGATTGGGCTAAAACCTCTGTGCCTTTAACCCCTTCACCCCCAAGGGTGGTTTGCACGTTAATGACCGGGCCACTTTTTACAATTCTGACCACTGTCCCTTTATGAGGTTATAACTCTGGAATGCTTCAACGGATCTTGGCGATTCTGACATTGTTTTCTCGTGACATATCGTACTTCATGATAGTGGTAAAATTTCTTCGATGTAAGTTGCGTTTATTTGTGAAAAAAACGAATATTTGGCGAAAATTTTGAAAATTTCGCAATTTTCCAACTTTTAATTTTTATGCCCTTAAATCACAGACATATGTCACGCAAAATACTTAATAAGTAACATTTACCACATGTCTACTTTACATCAGCACAATTTTGGAACCAAAATTTTTTTTTGTGACGGAGTTATAAGGGTTAAAATTTGACCAGCAATTTCTCATTTTTACAACACCATTTTTTTTTAGGGACCACATCTCATTTGAAGTCATTTTGAGGGGTCTATATGATAGAAAATACCCAAGTGTGACACCATTCTAAAAACTGCACCCCTCAAGGTACTCAAAACCACTTTCAAGAAGTTTATTAACCCTTCAGGTGTTTCACAGGAATTTTTGGAATGTTTAAATAAAAATGAACATTTAACTTTTTTTCACACAAAATGTATTTCAGATCCAATTTGTTTTATTTTACCAAGGGTAACAGGAGAAAATAGACCCCAAAATTTGTTGTACAATTTGTCCTGAGTATGCTGATACCCCATATGTGGGGGTAATCCACTGTTTGGGCGCATGGCAGAGCTCGGAAGGAAAGGAGCGCCATTTGACTTTTCAATGCAAAATTGACTGGAATTGAGATGGGACGCCATGTTGCATTTGGAGAGCCCCTGATGTGCCTAAACATTGAAACCCCCCACAAGTGACACCATTTTGGAAAGTAGACCCCCTAAGGAACTTATCTAGATGTGTGGTGAGCACTTTGACCCAACAAGTGCTTCACAGAAGTTTATAATGCAGAGCGGTAAAAATAAAAAATCATATTTTTTCACAAAAATGATATTTTCGCCCCCAATTTTTTATTTTTCCAAGGGTAAGAGAAGAAATTGGACCCCAAAAATTGTTGTGCAATTTGTCCTGAGTACGCTGATACCCCATATGTGGGTGTAAACCATTGTTTGGGCGCAGGGCAGAGCTCGGAAGGGAAGGAGCGCCATTTGACTTTTCAATGCAAAATTGACAGGAATTGAGATGGGACGCCATGTTGCATTTGGAGAGCCCCTGATGTGCCTAAACATTGAAACCCCCCACAAGTGACACCATTTTGGAAAGTAGACCCCCTAAGGAACTTATCTAGATGTGTGGTGAGCACTGTGACCCAACAAGTGCTTCACAGAAGTTTATAATGCAGAGCGGTAAAAATAAAAAATCATATTTTTTCACAAAAATGATATTTTCGCCCCCAATTTTTTATTTTTCCAAGGGTAAGAGAAGAAATTGGACCCCAAAAATTGTTGTGCAATTTGTCCTGAGTACGCTGATACCCCATATGTGGGTGTAAACCATTGTTTGGGCGCAGGGCAGAGCTCGGAAGGGAAGGAGCGCCATTTGACTTTTCAATGCAAAATTGACAGGAATTGAGATATGGACGCCATGTTGCATTTGGAGAGCCCCTGATGTGCCTAAACATTGAAACCCCCCACAAGTGACACCATTTTGGAAAGTAGACCCCCTAAGGAACTTATCTAGATGTGTGGTGAGCACTTTGACCCAACAAGTGCTTCACAGAAGTTTATAATGCAGAGCCATAAAAATAAAAAATCATATTTTTTCACAAAAATGATCTTTTCGCCCCCAATTTTTTATTTTCCCAAGGGTAAGAGAAGAAATTGGACCCCAAAAATTGTTGTGCAATTTGTCCTGAGTACGCTGATACCCCATATGTGGGTGTAAACCATTGTTTGGGCGCAGAGCAGAGCTCGGAAGGGAAGGAGCGCCATTTGACTTTTCAATGCAAAATTGACTGGAATTGAGATGGGATGTCATGTTGCGTTTGGAGAGCTCCTGATGTGCCTAAACATTGAAACCCCCCACAAGTGACACCATTTTGGAAAGTAGACCCCCTAAGGAACTTATCGAGATGTGTGGTGAGCACTTTGACCCAACAAGTGCTTCACAGAAGTTTATAATGCAGAGCCGTAAAAATAAAAAATCATATTTTTTCACAAAAATGATCTTTTCGCCCCCATTTTTTTATTTCCCCAAGGGTAAGAGAAGAAATTAGAGCACAAAAGTTGTTGTGCAATTTGTCCTGAGTACGACGATACCCCATATGTGGGGGTAAACCACTGTTTGGGCGCATAGCAGAGCTCGGAAGGGAAGGAGCGCTATTTTACTTTTCAATGCAAAATTGACTGGAATTAAGATGGGATGCCATGTTGCGTTTGCAGAGCCCCTGATGTGCCTAAACATTAAAAACCCCCACAAGTGACACCATTTTGGAAAGTAGACCCCCTAAGGAACTTATCTAGATGTGTTTTGAGAGCTTTGAACCCCCAAGTGTTTCACTACAGTTTATAACGCAGAGCCGTGAAAATAAATTCTTTTTTATTTTCACAAAAATGATTTTTTAGCCCCCAGTTTTGTATTTTCACAAGGGTAACAGGATAAATTGGACCCCAAAATTTGTTGTCCAATTTGTCCTGAGTATGCTGATACCCGATATGTGGGGAAGAACCACTGTTTGGGCGCATGACAGAGCTCGGAAGGGAAGGAGCGCCATTTGGAATGCAGACTTAAATGGATTGGTCTGCAGGCGTCACGTTGCATTTGCAGAGCTCCTGATGTACCCAAACAGTACAAACCCCCCACACGTGACCCCATATTGGAAACTAGACCCCCCAAGGAACTTATCTAGATGTGTTGTGAGAACTTTGAACCCCCAAGTGTTTCACTACAGTTTATAACGCAGAGCCGTGAAAATAAATTCTTTTTTTTTTTTCACAAAAATGATTTTTTAGCCCCCAGTTTTGTATTTTCACAAGGGTAACAGGATAAATTGGACCCCAAAATTTGTTGTCCAATTTGTCCTGAGTATGCTGATACCCGATATGTGGGGAAGAACCACTGTTTGGGCGCATGACAGAGCTCGGAAGGGAAGGAGCGCCATTTGGAATGCAGACTTAAATGGATTGGTCTGCAGGCGTCACGTTGCATTTGCAGAGCCCCTGATGTACCCAAACAGTACAAACCCCCCACACGTGACCCCATATTGGAAACTAGACCCCCCAAGGAACTTATCTAGATGTGTTGTGAGAACTTTGAACCCCCAAGTGTTTCACTACAGTTTATAACGCAGAGCCGTGAAAATAAATTCTTTTTTTTTTTCACAAAAATGATTTTTTAGCCCCCAGTTTTGTATTTTCACAAGGGTAACAGGATAAATTGGACCCCAAAATTTGTTGTCCAATTTGTCCTGAGTATGCTGATACCCGATATGTGGGGGGGAACCACTGTTTGGGCGCATGACAGAGCTCGGAAGGGAAGGAGCGCCATTTGGAATGCAGACTTAAATGGATTGGTCTGCAGGCGTCACGTTGCATTTGCAGAGCCCCTGATGTACCCAAACAGTACAAACCCCCCACAAGTGACCCCATATTGGAAACTAGACCCCCCAAGGAACTTATCTAGATGTGTTGTGAGAACTTTGAACCCCCAAGTGTTTCACTACAGTTTATAACGCAGAGCCGTGAAAATAAAAATTCTTTTTTTTTTTCACAAAAATGATTTTTTTAGCCCCCAGTTTTGTATTTTCACAAGGGTATCAGGATAAATTGGACCCAAAAAGTTGTTGTCTAATTTGTCCTGAGTATGCTGATACCCCATATGTGGGGGGGAACCACTGTTTGGGCGCATGACAGAGCTCGGAAGGGAAGGAGCGCCATTTGGAATGCAGACTTAAATGGATTGGTCTGCAGGCGTCACGTTGCATTTGCAGAGCCCCTGATGTACGCAAACAGTACAAACCCCCCACAAGTGACCCCATATCGGAAATTAGACCCCCCAAGGAACTTATCTAGATGTGTTGTGAGAACTTTGAACCCCCAAGTGTTTCACTACAGTTTACAACGCAGAGCCGTGAAAATAAAAAATCCTTTTTTTCCCACAAAACTTATTTTTTGGCCCCCAGTTTTGTATTTTCCCAAGGGTAGCAGGAGAAATTGGACCCCAAAAGATGATGTCCAATTTGTCCTGAGTACGCTGATACCCCATATGTTGGGGTAAACCCCTGTTTGGGCACACGGGAGAGCTCGGAAGGGAAGGAGCACTGTTTTCCTTTTTCAACGCAGAATTGGCTGGAATTCAGATCGGATGCCATATCCCGTTTGGAAAGCCCCTGATGTGCCCGAACAGTGGAAACCCCCCAATTATAACTGAAACCCTAATCCAAACACACCCCTTACCCTAATCCCAACATTAACCCTAACCACTCCTCTAACCCAGACACACCCAACCCTATTCCCAACCGTAAATGTAATCCAAACCCTAAGGCCGGAGACACACTGGTGCGAGAGACGGCCGAGTCTCGCTGGTTAAAAGCAAGCTGTGGCACCTGCATTCCGGAGCTGAGCATGCAGCTCCATGTATTGCTATGGAGCCGCACGCTCCGCTCCAGAGTGCAGGTGCCACAGCTTGCTTTTAACCAGCGAGACTCGGCCGTATCTCGCACCAGTGTGTCTCCGGCCTTACCCTATCTTTAGCCCCAACCCTAACTGTAGCCCCAACCCTAGCCCCAACCCTAGCCCTAACCCTAGCAATAACCCTAGCCCTAACTCTAGTCCTAACTCTAGCCCTAACCCTAACCCTAATGGGAAAATGGAAATAAATAAATTTTTTAATTTTTTTATTTTTCCCTAACTAAGGGGGTGATGAAGGGGGGTTTGATTTACTTTTATAGCGGGTTTTTTAGCGGATGTTTATGATTGGCAGCCGTCACACACTGAAAGACGCTTTTCATTGCAAAAAATATTTTTTGCGTTACCACATTTTGAGAGCTGTAATTTTTCCATATTTGAGTCCACAGAGTCATGTGAGATCTTGTTTTTTGCGGGATGCGTTGACGTTTTTATTGGTAACATTTTCGGACACGTGACATTTTTTGATCGCTTTTTATTCCGATTTTTGTGAGGGAGAGTGATCAAAAACCAGCTATTCATGAATTTCTTTTTGGGGAGGCGTTTATACCGTTCCGCGTTTGGTAAAATTGATAAAGCAGTTTTATTCGTCGGGTCAGTACGATTACAGCGATATCTCATTTATATCATTTTTTTAATGTTTTGGCGCTTTTATACGATAAAAACTATTTTATAGAAAAAATAATTATTTTGGTATCGCTTTATTCTCAGGACTATAACTTTTTTATTTTTTTGCTGATGATGCTGTATGGCGGCTCGTTTTTTGCGGGACAAGATGACGTTTTCAGCGGTACCATGGTTATTTATATCAGTCTTTTTGATCGCGTGTTATTCCACTTTTTGTTCGGCGGTATGATAATAAAGCGTTGTTTTTTGCCTCGTTTTTTTTTTTTTTTTCTTACGGTGTTTACTGAAGGGGTTAACTAGTGGGCCAGTTTTATAGGTCGGGTCGTTACGGACGCGGCGATACTAAATATGTGTACTTTTATTGTTTTTTTTATTTTATTTAGATAAAGAAATGTATTTATGGGAATAATATTTTTTTTTTTTTTTCATTATTTTGGAATATTTTTTTTTTTTTTTTTTTTTTTACACATTTGGAAATTTTTTTTTTTACTTTTTTACTTTGCCCCAGGGGGGGACAATACAGATCGGTGATCTGTCAGTTTGCATAGCACTCTGACAGATCACCGATCTGAGAGAAGTGCAGGCTGCTTCACAGTGCCTGCTCTGAGCAGGCTTCTGTGAAGCCACCTCCCTCCCTGCAGGACCCGGATCCGCGGCCATCTTGGATCCGGGTCTGGAGCAGGCAGGGAGGGAGGTAAGACCCTCGCAGCAACGCGATCACATCGCGTTGCTGCGGGGGGCTCAGGGAAGCCCGCAGGGAGCCCCCTCCCTGCGCGATGCTTCCCTGCACCGCCGGCACATCGCGATCATGTTTGATCGCGGTGTGCCGGGGGTTAATGTGCCGGGGGCGGTCCGTGACCGCTCCTGGCACATAGTGCCGGATGTCAGCTGCGATATGCAGCTGACACCCGGCCGCGATCGGCCGCGCTCCCCCCGTGAGCGCGGCCGATCGCGTATGACGTACTATTCCGTCCTTGGGAAGTAGGGCCCACCCCACATGGACGGAATAGTACGTCTAATGACAGAAAGGGGTTAATGTCTCCGCCACCTCCCCCAATACATCCTACATTATTCTTAGTTGTTTTTCTTCATGTAGAATTAACCTACAAGGAAAGAAAGGGTTTATTTTAATTCCGATATTTTCGTCCCATTGACTTGCATTGGGATCGGGTATCGGTATCGGATTAGATCCGATACTTTGACGGTATCGGCCGATACTTTCCGATACCGATACTTTCTGATATCGGAAGGTATCGCTCAACACTAGTAATAACCTATCTTGGTATTGCAGACCCCCCAGTCCTCTAATGACCTTGGTCGCTCTTCTCTGCACCCGCTCCAGTTCAGCTGTCTTTCTTATACACCGGAGACCAGAACTGTGCACAGTATTCTAAGTGTGGTCGAACTAGTGACTTGTATAAAGGTAAAATTATGTTCTTCTCATGAGCATCTATGCCTCTTTTAATGCATCCCATTATTTTATTTGCATTTGTAGCAGCTGCCTGACACTGGCCACTGAATATGAGTTTGTCATCCACCCATACACCCAGGTCTTTTTCAATGATGGTTTTGCCAGAGTTTTAGAATTAAGCACATAGTTATACATCTTATTGCTTCTACCCAAGTGCATGACCTTACATTTATCCCCATTAAAGCTCCTTTGCCATTTATCAGCCCAAGCTTCTAGTTTACATAAATCATCCTGTAATATAACATTGTCCTCCCCTGTATTGATTACCCTGCAGAGTTTAGTGTCATCTGCAAATATTGAAATTCTACTCTGAATGCCCCCTACAAGGTCATTAATAAATATGTTAAAAAGAAGAAGGCCCAATACTTACCCCTGTGGTACCCCACTGCTAACCGCGACCCAGTCCGAGTGTGCTCCATTAATAACCACCCTTTGTTTCCTATCCCTGAGCCAGCTCTCAATCCACTTACACATATTTTCCCCTATCCCCATTATTCTCATTTTATGTAACAACCTTTTGTGTGGCACCGTATCAAAAGCTTCGAGTCCGGAACTTACCTCTTCATAGAAGCTGATCAAATTAGTCTGACATGAACGGTCCCTAGTAAACCCGTGCTGATACTGGGTCATGAGGTTATTCCTCTTCAGATACTCCTGTATAGCATCCCTTAGAAAGCCCTCCAGGATTTTACCCACAGTAGAGGTTAAGCTTACTGGCCTATAATTACCGAGTTAAGTTTTTGTCCCCTTTTTGAATATTGGCACCACATTTGCTATACGCCAGTCCTGTGGTACAGACCCTGTTATTATGGAGTCTTTAAAGATTAAAAATAATGGTCTATCAATGACTGTACTTAATTCCTGCAGTACTCGAGGGTGTATCTCATCCGGGCCCGGAGATTTGTCAATTTTAGTGATTTTTAGACGCCGCCTTACTTCCTGCTGGGTTAAGCAGGTGACATTTAATTGGGAATTTTTATCACTAGTCATTTCGGCTGCCATGGGATTTTCTTTTGTAAATACTGATGAAAAAAAGTCATTTAGCATATTGGCTTTTTCCTCATCCTCATCCACCATTTCACCCAGACTATTTTTAAGGGGGCCAACACTATCATTTTTTAATTTCTTACTATTTATGTAGTTAAAGAATATTTTGGGATTATTTTTACTCTCTCTGGCAATGAGTCTCTCTGTCTCAATGTTTGCTGCCTTGATTTGCTTTTTACAGAATTTATTAAATTTTTTTGTATTTATTTAATGCCTCCTTACTACCTACTTCCTTTAATTCTCTAAATGCTTTCTTTTTGTCACTTATTGCGCCCCTTACAGCTCTATTTAGCCATATTGGTTTCCTCCTATTTCTAGTATGTTTATTCCCATACGGTATATACTGTGCACAAGTCCTATCCAGGATGCTAAGGCGCCTTTTATCCTATATAGAGCAGAAGACAGCCAGGGACCTCTAGCCCTGACGAAGAAGGTCCGGTGACCTTCGAAACGCGTAGGCAATAGAGGCCCTGTTCGGCATCCGTCTTCTGCTCCATTTTTTCGTAGCTCCGGGTGACGTCACCCAGACCACGCCCCCCTATTCCTCGTTGCAGTGTAACGGCATCCCTGGCCAGGACGCCGCTTGTCCACACTCTCGGCGTGCACGCAGCAGCTTGGCGCCCATAGTGAGGACGCTCCCCCCCAGGTCTGCCACCTCACGCTGCCGTCCGGACTTCCCCATCTTGGACTCACGGAGGAGCAATCACCTTCACCTTTGCAGCGCTCCACTAAACGCCCGCAGTCCAAGTTTTTTGGCACTTCAAATAATTGGTAAGTGCTTTATTTTATCCCCTTTGTGGGTACCTTGCAGCTTCTTATATTTATTATCTAGGAGATAGGTAGCGCGGTGACCTAATTCCTAGTTTCACCCTCTTTTGTATATATATGACAGGCTTGACGCAGTAGCCGTCTAGGCACCAGCAGCTTCCCCCACTCCTATATCCAATAACTTTTGGAGCGCCGGTGTATCTACTATTTTATTTTTTAATATTAGGTCTAGCAGTGCCCCCCTTCTTGTTGGGTCCTGAACCAGTTGTGAAAGGTAATTGTTTCTCATAGTTGTCAAAAACCGATTACCTTTGCTGGAACTGCAGGTTTCTGTTCCCCAATCTATTTCAGGGTAGTTGAAGTCCCCCATAATAATGACTTCTCCTTGTGTCGCAGCTTCATCTATTTGCTTTACGAGGATATTCTCCATTGCTTCCATTATTTTTGGAGATTTATAACAAACCCCTATCAGTAATTTATTATTTTTACCCCTCCCCTTATCTCCACCCACAGGGACTCTACATTTTCATTAAATTCACCTATATTATCACGCAGGATGGGTTTTAAGGACGATTTTACATATAGACACACCCCACCCCCTCGCTTATCTGTACGGTCATTTCTGAACAGGCTATAGCCCTGCAAGTTAACAGCCCAGTCATGGCGCTCATCCAGCCATGTTTCAGATATCCCCACCATGTCATAATTATGCTCCAACAACATTAGTTCTAATTTGTCCATTTTGTTGGCGAGGCTTCTGGCATTAGTATACATGCACTTGATGTTCCTCTCTGTACCTCTATTCTTTCTTAAATTATTAACTGTTCTAACACCACCTCCCATGCCACCGCCACCTGCAACTTCCTTATTTGTGCCCAGGTTTCTATCTGCACTATCTTCCCCTCCTATAAATTGAATACCCTCCCCCCCAAAATCCCTAGTTTAAACACTCCTCCAACCTTTTAGCCATTTTCTCCCCCAGCACAGCTGCACCTTCCCCATTGAGGTGCAGCCCGTCCCTAGCATAGAGCCTGTAGCCAACTGAGAAGTCGGCCCAGTTCTGCAGGAACCCAAACCCCTCCTTCCTACACCAATTCTTGAGCCACTTATTAACCTCCCTAATCTCCCATTGCCTCTGGCGTGGCACCTGGTACAGGCAGTATTTCGGAAAATACCACGTTGGAGGTCCTTGCTTTCAGCTTGCAGCCTAATTCCCTGAAATCATCTTTAAGGACCTTCCACCTACCTCTAACTTTGTCATTTGTGCCAATGTGCACCATGACCGCTGGGTTCTCACCAGCCCCTCCCAGTAATCTGTCAACCCGATCAGCGATGTGTCGGACTCGAGCGCCAGGTAGGCAGCACACCGTTCGACGATCCCTGTCTTTGTGACAGATTGCCCTATCTGTTCCCCTAATAATTGAGTTTCCCACTACCAGTACCTGTCTGGCCTGCCCTGCTCTCCTATTTCCCTCCTTACTGGAGCAGTCACTCCTCTGGCTTTCAGAGGACATGCCTGGCTGCAGCAGTGCTACCCCTGTACTGGCATCCCCCTCATCTGCCAACTTAGCAAACTTGTTAGGGTGTGCCAGATCAGGACTAGCCTCCCTGGCACTCTTCCCTCTACCCTGCTTCCTAAATGTCACCCAGCTTGCTACGTTACTGTCCTGTGGCTTCATCCTACCAATCCCCCCCTCATCTATCCCATTGAGCGTCTGCTCAGTGAGCAGAAGACTCCTTTCCATGTTGTCAATGGATCTCAGTGTTGCCAGCTGCACATTTAGATCCAGAATCTGGGCTTCCAAATGCTCAACGTGCTCACATCTCGCACAGCAGTATGCACCCTCGACCGGCTGATCAAGGATTGCATACATGTGGCAAGATGTGCACCGGATGGCATTAACAATAGTGGAGCACATTTTCTAATGGGGATTGCACCACACAGAAATGTTAAATAAAAAGTAAATACAAAGTATTAATAAAAAACAGACAGCAATTCCTCCCTTGGAAACTCCCTGAATCCAAAGTCACTGAATCACAAGTCACACTTACCGCCGTTCACACTTACGCTCAGGTCACACTCAGCTCGCTCACACTCGCTATGCTGAAGATTTATAGATTTTTTTTCTCCATTTCCGCTCAACAGCAATCCACCTTGCTGTTCAAATGCACTTCCAAAAAGGACTTGAGCCCCAAACAGCTGCCCCTTATAACCCCTTAATTATGAGCCCCCACCCTAAGTTAACCCCCTGTGAATATAGCTACTCCCAATTCAGCAACTCACACCAATTCACACAAGTATTTGTTAAAGGCTTTCCAAATACCTCTTCACTGAATCACAAGTCACACTTACCGCCGTTCACACTTACGCTCAGGTCACACTCAGCTCGCTCATACTCGCTATGCTGAAGATTTATAGATTTTTTTTCTCTATTTCCCCTCAACAGCAATCCACCTTGCTGTTCAAATGCACTTCCAAAAAGTACTTGAGCCCCAAACAGCTGCCCCTTATAACCCCTTAATTATGAGCCCTGTTGTGAATTCCGTTCTGGAGCTCCCTCCTGTGGTTGCTAATGGTATTTTTGTGAGTTCTGCCCTTGGGCTCCCTCTGGTGGTTTCGAGTGGAACTGCTGCTCCTTTGGGTAGCTGTAGCAGCTGCCTCCACTGATCGCCTTGCCTGGGTTTGTTATTTAAACCTGCTCTGGGCTTTAGTTCATGCCTGCTGTCAATGTTCTGGGTTGGATTTGGTTCTCTCCTTGGATTTCTCATATGCCCTGTCCTTGTCAGCAAAAGATAAGTTCTTGCTAGTCCTTGTTTGTCCATTTGTTTTGGACTCTATTGCTTTGCAAATATGTCTCTTTTTGTCCAGCTTGTCACTATGTCATATTCAGGCTAGCTGGAAGCTCTGGGAAAGCAGATTTGCCCCTCCACACCGCGAGTCAGTGTGGAGTTCATTTTTGTAAACTCTGCGTGGATTTTGTAGTTTTTAATACTGACCACACAGTATCCTTTTCTCTCTATCAAGTTTAGTATTGGCCTCCTTTGCTGAAGTCTGATTTCATTTCTGTGTACGTCATTTCCCTCTCATCTCACAGTCAATATTTGTGGGGGGCTATCTTTCCTTTTGGGGTTTTCTCTGAGGCAAGATAGCTTTCTATTTCCTACTTTAGGGGTAGTTAGTTCTTAGGCTGTGACAAGGTGTCTAGGGAGAGTCAGGAACATCCCACGGCTATTACTAGTGTTGTTGTTAGGATTAGGGACTGCGGTCAGTAGAGATACCACCTTCTCAGAGCTCGTCCCATGTTGTGTTTTAGCCACCAGGTCATATCAGTATGGCCTCTTAACCACCAGGTCATAACAGCGCCCCCACCCTAAGTTAACCCCTTGTGAATATAGCTACTCCCAATTCAGCAACTCACACCAATTCACACAGGTATTTGTTAAAGGCTTTCCAAATACCTCTTCACTGAATAACAAGTCACACTTACCGCCATTCACACTTACGCTCAGGTCATACTCAGCTCGCTCACACTCGCTATGCTGAACATTTAAAGATTTTTTTTTCTCTATTTCCCCTCAACAGCAATCCACCTTGCTGTTCAAATGCACTTCCAAGAGTTGTTGAGCCAGCATCATCGTCTGGCTACACAAGGCCTCGAAGGCTCCCTTATCTGGGAGTAGGAAAACCGCTGTTAAAGCCGGAGCAGCAGGAACAAGTTTTGGCTTTTCTTGCTGACTCGGCCTCTAGCTCTTTAGCCTCCTCTTCAGAAAGTTCCAAATATAAAAGCAGCGAGTCGTCAGTGAATGCTCCCGGTCAGGAACAAGTCGCTTCCTTGTGTCCTTCACCCAAACCAAAAGTGAAGGATGCGTCAGGCGACACTACAGGTTACTCCATGGAGCTCTTTACACATACCGTGCCTGGGTTAGAAAGGGAAATTGTTAACAGCCCATTACAAGATGAATCGGACATGGAGTGCACTGATGCACAGCCACAGCTAGATTATTATGCTGTTCCATTGACTCAGATCACTACATTGCCCTCGCAGTGTACTGAGCCAGAAACTGACCCTGATGAGACTATGGTGCCCCGTCCCGAATGCTTTAGCACCTTACACGGTGACACAGAGAAAGGTGCACATGACATTGAAGAGGAGGTGATAGATGACCCAGTTGATGACCCAGATTGGCAGCCATTGGCAGAAGAGGGTTCCGCTGACAGTAGCTCAGAAGCGGAGGAGGATGATCCGCAGCAGCCATCAACATCACAACAGCTTTCATCTGGCAGGCCCGTCTCAGGCCAAACACGTTTGTCAACAAAAAAACAGATTTAGGACAGCGTGGCCATCTGGTGAAAGTAGCTGTTAGGGGTCGAGTTCCCGCCTCTGCACAGGGGGAATCTCGGGCCATCTTCGCTGTGGTCTCCCATTCTTCTTCTGCCGCAGTGGAGTCTGCTCAGCGGAGACGTCAGTCCCAGTGTCTCGCTCAGTCTGACTCTGTACAGAGAGTAACTGCTGCTTTTCCTGCTTCTGCCATTGAAGTCAGTGCTGGGCAGTGGCGAGCAGACACTTCTGGGACTAAGTCCTGCTTTTCTCGTTCTGAGCATGCCCAGAGTAAGATCTCTCAGTGGAGATCGAGGGTCACATGATCAGACACTGCAGCTAAGGTCCTGTACGTGCTCACGCTCTGTGGCAGCCTCTCATTGGTCCTTCCAGGAAGGTCCTGTACGTGCTGCAACTATTTAACCCTCCGTCAGGGGCAATATGTTTCATAACGAGTTTAGGGGCATTGCGTCTGTCCGGCACAGGCTAGAAAATTGGCTATATTTTCCTTTTTTAAAAATTTCAATGCTCTAAAAGTGATCAGTTACCTTAATAGGAATGTAATAAATGAGAATACACATAATCAGGTGGAAAAAATTGTTTAATAACCAGAAAAGTAATATGTTTCTATGTCTTGAGCATCCTCCTCACTCTCTCCATCTTGATCTGTATCAGACACATCTGGACATTCTTCCACATCATCTTCTGAATCAATGTCACTTTCTTCCCCTAAATCTTCTAGCTGTAAGGGGTCTGTCTCATCATCAAGCAGTATATTTTGCACTTGCTCAACATGAAGGGCATTGGACAAGTCAAATATTCTTCTCGCCATTTCAGAAGAAAAGCTGAAGCAAGAGAGAGAACATGTGTTAGGGCACAATGTGCCTGAGAAGCACACTCTTATTTCTAACAAAACCTTCTATGACAAATCCACAAATTTAACACTAGCTATTCATAAAACAAGCTAAAAAAACAACTGGGATGAATAAAAACAGCAAATTCTAACCATCAAAGGTGTGACGCATTCAGGGGCAATGAGTCAGAGAAGCCAAAACACTGATATCTGATCTCCTGCAGCTCTGCAGCACAAGAGGCTTCTCAGGTTTCACACAGCCTTTAAAGTTAGGAAGGTACTGGGAGGAGGGTGTTTCCCAGACAAACCACTGAAAATAGAGAAATGAAACTAAGTTAGCTGCGCTTGTCACATCAGTTGCCCCTGACAGAGGGTTAAGGCTCGCATGGCCGCACGGCCATGCTCTAGTATTGCTCTTTATATATGTACTTTGCGCCAGTGTGTTCTTGTATGAGTGTGTTCAGGGACCCGGCTGAAATAAACCCCTAGAATGCTGGCACCTCCAGCGAGGAGTTTGTATGCTTGGGTATTCAGGGACCTGGCCGAAATAAGCTCTTAGAATGCTGGCACCTCCGGCGAGGAGTTTCGTGTGCATGCATGACCACTGACTGCTCTTGTTTAGGCAGTTAGCCTGTGCCTCTGTGGAGTCTAACAGGGCGCAGTGCTTTGGGTTCACGGCTGCTCTGTGAAGTAACAGAGTTAGCTAACACCGTCATTTAGTTCCGCTATTTGCTAGCAGCAGGTTCTCCTGCACGGTGGACCCCGGGCTGCGAACGCATCTTTCATAATAAAATCTATATATTCATTTGGTGCATTCCTCTAGCCCTAACAGAATACTAGCGCCAGGGTCTGGCTAGTAAATGGCGGACATACAGCAATCTTTGCGGTATATCCAGCAGCAAGAGGGTAGGTCGGCGGCTCTCGAGAGCTCAACCTCAGCTGTGGATATTTCCGCAGTTGCTGTGCAGGCTGCTAGCATGGCTGCAGCAACCTTGTCCACTGCCACCCCTGTTCTGACATTTTCGCGCCTCCCGCTGCCAGAAAAAAATTTCTGGAGAAAGCAGATCTTGTAGGGGATTCGTGAGTCAGTGCTCTATTCACCTCGAGCTACTGGCTGCACGTTTTCCCACAGAGCGGGCTAAGGTGGGATTTATTGTGTCCCTCTTGTCGGACAGGGCGTTGGAATGGGCTACGCCGCTGTGGGAGCCTGACGATCGTGTGGTGCAGAGTGCTCCGTTGTTTCTGAGCACTCTGAAACAGGTCTTCCTAGGACCTCAAGTCACCCATGATATGGCGCTCCAACTGCTGGCATTAACTCAGGGTGAGTCCTTGGTCAGCCAATTTGCCATCCGTTTCCAACCTTAGCTTCAGAGCTGGAGTGGTCAGATAAAGCCCTTACCCCCATATTTTGGAGGGGGCTGGCTGATCACGTTAAGGACGCTCTGGCCACTAGGGAGATTCCAGCCACACTGGAGGAGTTAATAACTGTCTCTACCCGTATTGACCTCCGTTTTAATGAGCTGAGGTTAGAGCGAGCCCAGTGTAGGCAGAGGTTTCGGCTGGCTCCCACCTTCGCCAAGCCTCTGGAATTTCCGGTCCAGGTTCCTGAGTCACATGAGTCCAGGGAGGTGTCTCGACTCTCGAGCGAGTTCTAAGTCCCGGACCGCTTGGGCACCCAAGGTCTGTCATGTTTGCCAGCAGTCTGGACATCTTGCCATCAGATGTTCCCAGCGATCGGGGAAACGACAGCCTCTAGTGGTAGTCGGTGGAGGTACACTAGATATGGCGACGTTTGCCTCAAAATTGTCCATTAAGGGGACAATTATTATTGGCTCATCTTCCCACTCAGTAGGGCTCTGCGTGGATTCTGGGGCGGAGGCCAATTTTATGTCTTCCGCCTTCGCCCAACGTCACGCAATACCCCTGGTTATGCTAGCGCAACCAGTTACGGTACGAGTGGTGAATGGGTCGACACTACCCTCACAGATAACTCACCAGACCATTCCTTTTACTCTGTCCATGTCGCCATCCCATCAGGAGACAATATCTCTGCTCGTCATACCTGAGGGAATTGATGAGGTCCTGTTGGGAATATCTTGGTTACGGTACCACTCTCCACATATCGAGTGGTCCTCAGGCAGAATTTTGGGATGGGGTGAGTCTTGTGAGGGTAGGTGTCAAAGGGAGTGCGTTCAGGTTGCTACTACAGAGGTACCCGCAGATCTATCCTCTCTCCCCAAGCAATACTGGACCATTCCGCCTCACCGCTCCTATGATTGTCCTATTGACCTCTTGCCTGCTGCTGAGACTCCCCGGGGTCGCGTTTATCCGTTATCTCTCCCGGAGACGGAGGCTATGTCTCAGTACATCCAAGAGAATCTGGCAAGAGGGTTCATCAGGAAGTCCGTGTCGCCTGCTGGGGCTGGGTTCTTCTTTGTGCAGAAGAAGAATGGAGAACTGCGTCCATGTATTGATTACAGGGGTCTTAACTCCATCACCGTTAAGAACAAATACCCATTACCCCTGATATCTGAGCTTTTTGATAGGCTACGGGGAGCAAGGGTATTTACAAAATTAGATCTGCAGGGTGCTTACAACCTGATTCGCATCCGTGAGGGGGATGAATGGAAGACGGCTTTTAACACCAGGGATGGGCACTATGAGTATCTGGCGATGCCCATCGGGCTCTGTAATGCCCCAGCCATTTTCCAAGACTTTGTGAAAGACATCTTCCGGAATATGTTCACCACCTCGGTCGTAGTCTATCTGGATGATATTCTCATCTACTCTCCAGATATTGACTCCCATCGGAGAGATGTTCACAAAGTCTTTGACCTCTTATGAGCAAACTCCCTCTACGCCAAGTTGGAGAAGTGTGTGTTTGAGCAGGAGTCCTTGCCATTTCTTGGTTATATCATCTCTGCCCAGGGTTTGGCTATGGATCCTGCCAAGCTACAGGCTGTGATGGACTGGCAGGAACCCCATTCTCTTAAAGCGGTGCAGCTCTTTATGGGGTTCATTAACTACTATCGACAGTTCATTCCACACTTCTCAACTTTGGTAGCTCCCTTGGTTGCCCTTACCAAAAAGCAAGCAAATCCAAAATTGTGGTCTGAGGAGGTCTCCAAGGCCTTTAATTCCATAAAGTCACACTTCGCTAGCGCTCCCATCCTACATCGCCCCGATGTAGACAAACCATTTATCATGGAGGTGGATGCCTCATCTGTTGGTGCTGGAGCAGTCCTCTTCCAAAAAGATGCTTAAGGTTGGAAGCATCCTTGCTTCTTCTTTTCTAAGACCTTCTCACCAGCAGAGAGGAATTATTCCATCGGGAACAGGGAGTTGCTGGCCATGAAGTTGGCTTTCTCGGAGTGGAGACATCTCTTGGAGGGAGCTCGTTTTCCTTTCCAAGTCTTCACAGACCATACAAATTTGGTGCACCTGCAGACAGCCCAGCGGTTAAATTCTCGCCAGGCTAGATGGTCCTTGTTCTTCTCCCGGTTCCATTTCATCCTCCATTTTCTTTCGGGGGAGAAGAACATTCGTTCCGACGCTCTCTCTCGCTCCGTTGTGTCATCTGTGGAGGAGGAAGAGGAGCCTCGGCTTATTGTCCTCACTGAGAGTCTGAGAACCATAGCTCCAATTTCGCTAGAGTCTGTGCCTCCGGGCAAGACTTTTGTACCCATTAGTTTGCGACCGGAGGTTCTCTTGGGGCTCATTCGTCCAGGGTGGGTGGACATTTTGGGACAAAAAGGATATCTGAGCTGTTGGCGAGGACGTACTGGTGGCCACATATGGTCCGTGATGTCAGGGATTATATTCAGGCGTGTGTCTCCTGCGCCAAAAATAAGTCTCCTCCACAACGGCCAGCTGGGTTACTCTATCCATTGCTGGTGGCAGACAGGCCCTTAGAGATGGTCGGGATGGACTTTGTGGTGGGTTTGCCCACGTCTCGGGGCTGTACCATCATTTGGGTTATCACTGATCATTTTTCCAAAATGGTGCATTTGGTGCCGCTTCCACGGTTACCTTCGGCATGGGCCTTGGCAGCTTTGTTCATAAAGCACATCTTCCGCCTACATGGTATGCCAGACAAAATTGTCAGTGACCGGGGTCCCCAGTTTGCGTCTCGGTTCTGGAGAGAGCTTTGTCGTCTTCTCAGCATTGAGATAAATCTCTCTTCCGCATATCATCCCGAGACGAATGGATTGGAAGAGAGGGCCAATCAGACCTTGGTCACATATCTGCGACATTTTGTCTCAGCCAGGCAGGATGACTGGGCATCCTTGCTACCGTGGGCAGAGTTTGCGCTGAACAATGCGGTAGCCGACTACACTGGACAAACCCCATTCCTCCTTAACTATGGTCAGCATCCGCGGGTACCTGTGCCTATGCCCGTGTCTTCTGCCGACTCCAGGGTGGCAGACTGGGCTGTGGAAGCACAGGATATTTGGGACCACACTCAGGATGCCATTCTGGCCTCCAAGGAGAGAATGAGGTCCTCCGCCGATGCACATCGGCGCCCCACTCCGACCTTTGCTCTTGGCGACTTAGTGTGGCTCTCCGCCCGTGACATCAGGCTGCTTGTTGAGTCCACTAAGTTTGCACCTCGCTACTTGGGTCATTTCAAGGTCCTCAAAAAGGCTAACCCTGTGGTCTATCGTTTAGCCCTTCCGCCACGCCTGGTTTTTGTTAAGAAACACTGTATGTAGGTCAACATCAAGAATAGCCTCACCAACCCTCTCTCAATCCGCCATGTCCACCACCACCACCGCTAGTTCCACTATATGCACCTCTCCAGTGAAGCTCACCCTACAAGAGACTCTCGTTAGGAAAATAAACTACTCATCCTCTCATCCGCGTTCACAGGGTTTGAACGCCCACATTGCTAGACTAATCTCGTTAGAGATGATGCCCTACCGGTTGGTTGAAAGCGAAGCTTTCAAAGCCCTGATGGCCTACGCAGTACCACGCTATGACCTACCCAGATGGCACTTCTTTGTGAGAAAAGCCATCCCAGTCCTCCACCAGCATGTCAAAGACCGCATTGTCCATGCACTGAGGCAATCAGTCAGTAGAAAGGTGCACCTCACAACAGATGCAAGGACCAGTAGGCATGGCCAGGGACGTTATGTGTCCATCACGGCACACTGGGTTAATGTGGTGGATGCAGGGTCCACAGGGGACAGCCATATTGGGACAGTTCTGCCTAGCCCACGGTCTAGGAAACAGTTGGCTGTAGGCGTTCGCCAACCCTCCTCCTCCTCCTCTAGCAGAAGCGAAAGCTCGTCCACAGAGCGCAGTCGCACGATCACTACATCCACAGCTGCCAGTGTTGCACACGAAGTGTCCCATTATGGAATAGCTAGTGGTAAGCGTCAGCAGGCTGTGTTGGAAATGAAGTGTTTGGGCGACAACAGACACACCGCGGAAGTACTGGCCGAGTACTTGCAGCTAGAAACTCAGTCATGGCTGGGCATTGTATATCTTGAGGCAGGCAAGGTAGTCAGTGATAACGGAAGGAATTTTATGGCTGCCATAGCCCTTTCAGAACTGGAACACACACCTTGCCTGGCTCACGCCTTGAACCTGGTGGTGCAGTGCTTCCTGAAAAATTATCCGGGGTTACCAGCCCTGCTCCTGAAAGTGCGAAGACTTTGCTTTCACATCTGCCGGTCGCCCGTACACTCCAGCCGTATGCTGAACCATAAGCGATCGCTGAATCTTCCCCAGCACCGCCTAATAATCGACGTTGCAACAAGGTGGAACTCCACACTGCACATGCTTCAGAGGCTTTACGAACAGAGGCGTGCTGTAATGTATTTGTGGGAGGATACACATACACGGGCAGGCAGTTGGATGGCAGACATGGAGTTGTCAGGTGTACAGTGGTTGAAGCTATAAGACCTCTGTCAAGTCCTTCAGTGTTTTGAGGAATGCACATGGCTGGTAAGTGCAGACGACGCCATCATAAGCATGAGCATCCCACTAATGCCTCTGCTAATGCAATGTTTGATGCACATTAAGGAGCAGGTGTAGACCGTTTGGTTCAGGCATTCCCAGCACACAGTGGCGGTGATGGTTCTCACACGAGCTGTAGGGGGCAACATGGCAGAGGTGTTAGAGGTGCACAAATCAGAAGTTGCATTGGACAGAGGGGTTTTATGACCAGGTTGTGGAGTGATTTCGCAATGACCGCAGACACGAAAGGTACTGCTGCATCAATTCAAAGCGACAGGAGACTGCATTTGTCCAGTATGGTTAAGAACTATTTTTCCGCCCTTATCTATGTTCTCCCTCACAGGTCATTCCCCTTTGATTACTGGTCATCTAAAATAGACACCTGGCCTGAATTGGCTGAATGAATTGGCATTACTGGAGCTCGCTTGCCCTGCTGCTAGTGTGCTATCAGAAAGAGTCTTCAGTGCTGCTGGTTCAATACTGACCGAAAAGAGGACTCGTCTGGCTACCCAAAATGTTGATGATCTAACCTTCATTAAAATGAACCAATCATGGATTTCAAATTATATTGCCACACCCTCCCCTGCTGACACGTACCTTGCCTGAAAAATGTCTTGCTTTTGGCCTCGTCTTACTGACTGCTCCAATTCCTCCATTTGCAGCTGCTGAATGTCCACCACAGGCCATTTTTATACCTCCCTAAATGGGCTGACTCCCCCCACAGGGCCGTGGTCACCACTTGGCGCAAGCACCCGTGCGAGTGGTATTTGCCTGGACAGGTGAGTGTGCCCACTCTTGGGCAGTGGCATTGGCACAGGATCGCTCATAGTACAAAGAAGTGTCTCTGACGGTGGTGGTACACAACCAACGTCAGACACACCGTTGTAATATGAGGGGCCCTGTGCCAGTACCGCCGCCCACGAGAGAGTGTTCCCCCTGTTTAAACAGTGCTCTACCACTTGCAATACTTACCTCTCCCTGCTCCACCACGATGTAGTCTGTGCTGTTAAATCGTTCAATGGCACTGCCAATACAAATTTGTTGAAATGATAGATGATAGTTAAAATACACAGGGGCCCTGGCCTCCATTTAGACCAGTTAATACTTTGCGTCTACTACCACTGACTGCTACTCAGCAGAGGAGCCTACCACTGTACCTAGCTATGCCACCATTTTACTTATGAACAATTTTTTGGCAGACATTTAGCCCACTTTATTATTTGGGCCTACTAACTTAGTCTTCTACTCATTACAATTTTCCGACACTGAACAAAGCAATGCCGCCAGTTTACTCCAGTTACCAATTTTGAACTGCATTTAGCCTACTTTTTTATTTTAGGCCTACTACATGTGTCTGTCTGTGCCACTCAATACAGCTGTCCTCCACTGAACAAAGCTATGCCGCCTGTTTACTCCTGTTACCATTTTTGAACTGCTTGGAGCCTACATTTTTAATGCGGGCATCCACAAACTGTGTCTGCGCCACTCCTTACAATTGTCCTCCGCTGAAAAAAGCTATGCCGCCTGTGTACTCCTGTAACCAATTTTGAACTGCATTGAGCCTACTTTTTTATTTTAGGCCTTCTAAGTCTGTCTGCGCCACTCCTTACAATTGTCCTCCGCTGAAAAAAGCTGAGCTGCCAGTTTTATCCTGTGTCAAATATTAAACTGCATTTGGCCTACTTTTTTGGTTGGGCCTACTAACGGTGTCTGTTGCTCCTTGCTTTTCTCCTCCACTGAACAAAGCTGAGCCGCAATTTTCATCCTGTGTCGAATATTAAACTGCATTTGGCCTACTTGTTTGGTTGGGCCTACTAACGATGTCTGCCGCTCTTTGCTTTTCTCCTCCACTGAGCAAAGCTGTGCCACAATTTTCATCCTGTGTCGAATATTAAACTGCATTTGGCCTACTTCTTTGGTTGGGCCTACTAACGGTGTCTGCTGCTGCTTGTTGTTCTCCTCCACTGAACAAAGCTGAGCCACAATTTTCATCCTGTTTCGAATATTAAACTGCAGTGGCCTACTTGTTTGGTTGGGCCTACTAATGGTGTATTCCGCTGCTTGTTGTTCTCCTCCACTGAACAAAGCATTGCCGCCTGTTTACTCCTGTTACCAATTTTGAACTGCATTTAGCCTATTTTATTATTTGGACCTCTATCTCTGTTTTTCCTCCTCATCCTGCCCATTGCCCAGCTACTGCTAGATGAGTCTGCTGGTACATTGACCCAGACCACTACTGTTATGATCCTTAGTGGTTGAGGATCACAAATTACTCCAGCTAAGTAACAAACATAGGACAAGCTCTAGGGAGGTGGCAAACTGGACTGATCGCAAATCTGAACCTATCCAAACACACTAGAAGTAGCCGGTGAACGTGCCTAAAAATCCTAGACGTCTCGAGCCAGCCTGAGGAACTCACTACCCCTAGAGAGAAAGAAAGACTTCTCTTGCCTCCAGAGAAATAATCCCCAAAGAAATAGAAGCCCCCAACATATAATAACGGTGAGATAAGAGGAAGGCACATACACAGGGTTGAAAACAGGTTCAGCAAATGAGGCCCACTAATACTAGATAGCAGAAAATAGGAAAGGGGTCTGTGCAGTCAGAAAAAACCCTTACAAAATATTCACACTGAGATTTCA
The DNA here is from genome assembly GCF_051348905.1 of Ranitomeya variabilis. Classification (NCBI taxonomy): domain Eukaryota; kingdom Metazoa; phylum Chordata; class Amphibia; order Anura; family Dendrobatidae; genus Ranitomeya; species Ranitomeya variabilis. Next base: position 113,902,540 of record NC_135238.1, read on the forward strand.
AGAACCCCCGCACCAACTAACGGTGTGGGGGGAGAGCAACCTGTCCCCTAGAGCAACCAGCAAGCGAGGAAATCACATTTTAGCGAGCTGGACTAAAAACATAATGAATGCTGATAATCAAAAAATGATCAAACAAAAACTTAGCTTGTCTTGGAGAGACTGGGAGCAAGGTAGTCACAAGGAATCTGAAGAGCACTGAATACATTGAGAGCAGGCAAGGAACTGAGTATCCAGGTGAGCTAAATAGGAAACCAACCAAGGATAACGAACCAGCTGATGCTGCCACCTGCAGAAAGACAACACTACACAGTACCGCTTGTGACCACTAGAGGGAGCCGAAAAACAGAGTTCACAACAGTACCCCCCCCCTTGAGGAGGGGTCACCGAACCCTCATCAAGACCCCCAGGGCGATCAGGACGAGCCGCGTGGAAGGCACGAACCAAATCGGCCGCATGAACATCAGAGGCGACAACCCAGGAATTATCCTCCTGACCATAGCCCTTCCACTTCACCAAATACTGGAGCCTCCATCTAGAGATACGAGAATCCAAAATCTTCTCCACCACGTACTCCAATTCGCCCTTGACCAGCACCGGAGCAGCAGGCTCAACAGAAGGAACCACAGGTTCCACATACCTCCGCAACAAAGACCTATGGAACACATTATGAATGGCAAACGATGCTGGGAGATCCAAACGAAAAGACACCGGGTTAAGGATTTCCAAGATCTTATAAGGACCGATGAAGCGAGGCTTGAATTTAGGAGAGGAGACCTTCATAGGAACATATCGAGAAGACAGCCACACCAAATCCCCAACACGAAGTCGGGGACCCACACCGCGGCAGCGGTTGGCAAAGCGCTGAGCCTTCTCCTGTGACAACCTCAAATTGTCCACCACATGGTTCCAAATCTGCTGCAACCTATCCACCACAGAATCCACCCCAGGACAGTCAGAAGGCTCAACCTGACCCGAGGAAAAACGAGGATGGATGAAAACCAGAATTGCAGAAAAAAGGCGAAACCAAAGTAGCAGAACTAGCCCGATTATTAAGGGCAAACTCGGCCAATGGCAAAAAAGTCACCCAATCATCCTGATCAGCAGAAACAAAACATCTCAAATAAGTTTCCAACGTCTGATTAGTTCGCTCGGTTTGGCCATTAGTCTGAGGATGGAAGGCCGACGAAAAAGACAAATCAATGCCCATCTTAGCACAAAAAGTCCGCCAAAACCTGGACACAAACTGGGATCCTCTATCAGACACAATATTTTCAGGAATGCCATGCAAGCGAACCACATTCTGAAAAAATAGAGGAACCAAATCGGAGGAAGAAGGCAACTTAGGCAAGGGCACCAAATGGACCATCTTGGAAAAACGATCACACACCACCCAGATGACAGACATTTTCTGAGATACCGGAAGATCCGAAATAAAATCCATGGAAATGTGCGTCCAAGGCCTTTTCGGAATAGGCAAAGGCAAAAGGAAACCGCTGGCACAAGAACAGCAAGGCTTAGCCCGAGCACAAATCCCACAAGACTGCACAAAGGAACGCACATCCCGCGACAAGGAAGGCCACCAGAAGGACCTAGCCACCAAATCTCTGGTACCAAAAATCCCAGGATGACCCGCCAACACCGAAGAATGAACCTCGGAAATAACTCTGCTGGTCCATCTATCCGGGACAAACAGTCTCTCTGGTGGACAACGGTCAGGTCTATCCGCCTGAAATTTCTGCAGCACTCGTCGCAAATCTGGGGAAATGGCAGACAAAATCACTCCCTCTCTGAGAATACCAGCCGGCTCAGAAACTCCCGGAGAGTCAGGCACAAAACTCCTAGAAAGTGCATCAGCTTTCACGTTCTTCGAACCAGGCAGATATGAGACCACGAAGTTGAAACGGGAGAAAAACAACGACCAACGAGCCTGTCTAGGATTCAGGCGCTTGGCAGATTCAAGGTAAATTAGATTTTTGTGATCAGTCAAGACCACCACACGATGTTTAGCTCCTTAGAGCCAATGTCGCCACTCCTCAAATGCCCACTTCATAGCCAACAACTCCCGATTACCAACATCATAATTCCGCTCGGCAGGCGAAAACTTTCTTGAAAAGAAAGCACATGGCTTCATCACAGAGCCATCAGAGCTTCTCTGCGACAAAACAGCCCCTGCTCCAATCTCAGAAGCATCAACCTCGACCTGGAAGGGGAGAGAGACATCTGGCTGACATAAGACTGGAGTTGAAGAAAACCGGTGCTTCAGCTCCCGAAAGGCCTCCACGGCCGCAGGAGACCAATTAGTCACATCAGAGCCCTTCTTGGTCAAATCCGTCAAAGGTTTAACCACGCTAGAAAAATTAGCGATGAAACGACTGTAAAAATTAGCAAAACCCAAGAACTTCTGGACACTTAACAGACGTGGGCTGAGTCCAGTCATGAATAGCCTGGACCTTGACCGGGTCCATCTCCACAGTAGAAGGAGGAAAAATAAAACCCAAAAAGGAGACCTTCTGTACTCCGAAGAGGCATTTTGAGCCCTTCACAAATAAAGCATTAGCACGCAGGACCTGAAACACCATCCTGACCTGCTTCACATGGGACTCCCAATCATCAGAAAAGACCAAAATGTCATCCAGATAAACAATCATAAATTTATCCAGATATTCTCGGAAGATGTCATGCATGAAGGACTGAAACACAGAAGGGGCATTAGAGAGTCCAAAAGGCATCACCAAGTACTCAAAATGGCCTTCAGGCGTATTAAATGCTGTTTTCCATTCATCTCCCTGCTTAATGCGCACAAGGTTATACGCACCACGGAGATCTATCTTGGTGAACCAACTGGCACCCTTAATCCGAGCAAACAAATCAGACAATAGTGGTAAAGGATACTGAAATTTGACTGTGATTTTATTCAGAAGACGATAATCTATACAAGGTCTCAAAGACCCGTACTTCTTGGCCACAAAAAAAAATCCTGCACCAAGAGGGGAAGAGGATGGGCAAATATGTCCCTTCTCCAAAGACTCCTTTATATAACTCCGCATCGCGGCATGCTCTGTTATAGACAGATTAAAAAGTCGTCCCTTAGGGTATTTACTACCAGGAATTAAATTTATAGCACAGTCACAATCCCTATGAGGGGGAAGGGCACTGGACCTGGGTTCATCAAATACATCCTGGTAGTCAGACAAAAACTCAGGGACCTCAGAAGGAGTGGAAGAAGCAATAGACACCAACGGAGCATCGCCATGAATTCCCTGACAACCCCAACTTGACACAGACATAGCTTTCCAATCTAAAACTGGATTATGAGTCTGCAGCCATGGCAGACCCAAAACGACAACATCATGCAAATTATGCAGAACAAGTAAGCGAATCACCTCCTGATGTATGGGAGTCATGCACATGGTCATTTGCGTCCAATACTGAGGCTTATTCTCAGCCAATGGCGTAGCATCAATTCCCCTCAGAGGAATAGGAAATTCCAAAGGCTCCAGGACAAAACCACAGCGCCTGGCAAACGACAAATCCATCAGATTCAGGGCAGCACCCGAATCCACAAGAGCAATAACCGGGTAGGATGACAAAGAACAAATCAAAGTAACAGACAAAATAAATTTAGGCTGCATAGTACCAATGGTGACAGGTTTAGCGATTTTTTTTTAAGCGTTTAGAGCATGCTGAGATAACATGAGTAGAATCACCACAGTAAAAGCACAACTCATTTTGACGTCTATGACTTTGTCGCTCAATTCTGGTCAGAGTTCGGTCACATTGCATAGACTCAGGTCTCTGTTCAGAAAATACCGCCAAATGATGAGCAGATTTGCGCTCCCGCAAACGCCGATCAACCTGAATGGCTAAAGCCATAGAATCACTCAGACTTGTAGGGGTGGGAAACCCCACCATAACATTCTTAAAATTTAGAAACCTAGATCTATCCCCAGAAAACAACTCAGGAATGGGTATCTTTGGTTCAGACATAGGGCTATGAATAACAAAATCCTGAATACTTTGCACTCGTGCAGCAAGATGATCCACATTAGAAGCCAGAGTCTGAACATTCATGTCTGCAGCTGAGCTCAAAACCACCCAGAGTTCAAGGGGATGAAAGAAGCTAAACAGACTGCAGCAAAGGAAAAGCGGGAGGGAAAAAAAAAAAAAATGTACTCAAGTCTTCTTTTTACCCCACTTCTGCGATGCATTAAACACTTTTTGGCCTGCTCTACAGTTATGATCCTTAGTGGTTGAGGATCACAAGTTACTCCAGCTAAGTAACAAACATAGGAGAAGCTCTAGGGAGGTGGCAAACTGGACTGACCGCAAATCTGAACCTATCCAAACACACTAGAAGTAGCCGGTGAACGTGCCTAAAAATCCTAGACGTCTCGAGCCTGAGGAACTCACTACCCCTAGAGAGAAAGAAAGACCTCTCTTGCCTCCAGAGAAATAATCCCCAAAGAAATAGAAGCCCCCAACATATAATAACGGTGAGGTAAGAGGAAGGCACATACACAGGGTTGAAAACAGGTTCAGCAAATGAGGCCCACTAATACTAGATAGCAGAAAATAGGAAAGGGGTCTGTGCGGTCAGAAAAAACCCTTACAAAATATTCACACTGAGATTTCAAGAACCCCCGCACCAACTAACGGTGTGGGTGGAGAAACTCAGTCCCCTAGAGCAACCAGCAAGCGAGGAAATCACATTTTAGCGAGCTGGACTAAAAACATAATGAATGCTGATAATCAAAAAATGATCAAACAAAAACTTAGCTTGTCTTGGAGAGACTGGGAGCAAGGTAGTCACAAGGAATCTGAAGAGCACTGAATACATTGAGAGCAGGCAAGGAACTGAGTATCCAGGTGAGCTAAATAGGAAACCAACCAAGGATAACGAACCAGCTGATGCTGCCACCTGCAGAAAGACAACACTACACAGTACCGCTTGTGACCACTAGAGGGAGCCCAAAAACAGAGTTCACAATACACTACATTCCCCTTGCACTCTACACAGCCAGAATCTGACCCTGCTGAAAGTCAGGTTCCCCTTCCCGCATACTATACCACATTACACGGGGACAAAGAGGAAGGTGCAGATGAAAGTGCAGGTTCCTTCATCAGGTGGGGGGGCATACTCGTTGGTGACGTCACTGGCACAGGGCCCCTCATAGTACGCAAAAGTGTCTCTGCCGGTGGGAGGCACCACCACCATCAAACACACCGTTGTACTTTGAGGGGCCCTGTGCCAGTGCCAATGTTAACGAGTGGGCCCCCCTGCTTGCTCAGGATCACAGCACTTGCAAAGTTGAAATACTTACCTCTCCCTGCTCCACCGCCGTGACGTAGTCCGCGTTTCCTGGGCCCACAAAAAACTTAAACCAGCCCTACCCCCCCACAACTTTAGCCAAATGACCCCCAATTTTCAATGCCTAACTATTATTATAAGGTAAATTAAGATTGACAAGCTTAAGTAACAAGAATTGATGTTTTTGGCATTAAAATGGGCACCGTAGGTGTTTCCTGTCCTCCACTCACTGCCGACTTTGATTCCCCATTCACTTGCATTGGGTTTCGTGTTTCGGTCGGCCCCCGACTCTTCGCAATAATCGGCCGATTTCACCCGACCCGACCTTTGAGAAAGTCAGGTTTCGCGAAACCCGACTCGATCCTAAAAAAGTAAAAGTCGCTCAACTCTAGTATGGGATGTTGTTGTTTTTTTATTTTGGAATTTTTTACAGGAGAACGAGGGATTCACTTGGATTGAGAGTGCCATAAAGATGTTAAAACCTGTGTGCTTAATTATTTCATTAAAATACTTAATTCCTAATGTGTGTATTTTTAACCCTTTCATACTAATAGATTAATAATGGATAGGCGTCTTATTGACACCTCTCCATTATTAACCAGGCTTGATGTCACCTTACAAAAGCAAGGAGACATTAGACCCTTATTACCCCATATGCCAATGTTACAGGGCAGTGGGAAGAGAGACGCTAAGTGACAGAATAGGCACATTTTACAGGAGAACCTTTTCTGGGGTGGTTGGGGCAGATGTTTTTAGCCAGGAAGGGGGGCAATAACCATGGTCCCTCTCTAGGCTATTAATATCTGCCCTAAGTCACTGGCTTTCCCTCTCTGGCGGAGAAAATTGTGCGGGAGCCCACACCAGTTTTTTTCCATGAATTAATCCTTTAATTTAACACCTACAGCTCCAAAATATTACACACACACACTACTAACATTGTTAGGGAGGGATATATAAAAATATAATGGATATGCAAAGGTTTGCTGTATGTAAACCATGTATCATATCCTTGTTGGGGTCTGCAATGATTTTACAGAACCCGACAATTGAATTATCGGCTATTCTGCTATCTAACTCTCTATGTGTATATATATATATATATATATATATATATATATATATATATATATATATATATATGTATATATAGTTGGAGCGCCCCCAAATGCAGGGCCGCGGGGTACTCGGTACCGGGCCTCTCAGTCTCGGTCCTGGGGTTGTCACGGTGGCTAGACCCGGTCCGTGACCCTGCTAAGGGGCGTCCAATGAAAGGTGATGGTGTGTGGTGCGAGGCGTGATGAATAACGAGGACACAGGGTTGCAGTCTCTTTACCTCTTTACTGTAGGCTTCGGGATCCGCAATCCAGAGTACTGCTAACAGGGCTGGCTGAGACCGGCCGGTCCGAAGGCACATCCAGAGTTTCCTTTGCAGGTGGAAATCAGTGCCTACCTTCTAGCACCTGTGTGTTGTAGTACCTCCCTGCTGAGCACCACGGGATAGTCCTCACAAGTGTTGTGTCTGTGTCTGATGTTCTTTCTCACAACTCGTATCTGTTCTGATGTTCTTCTCCGTCCCCCAGATGATATGGCTAGGACGCACCCGTATGACGGGTAGGCCTGGAGTTTTTCCGGGACCCTAGCGTCGCCCCTCTCCCACAATTGCCCCCTATGTCTGCTTAGGTGTTTTAGGTGAGACAGCCAACCTATAATCAACTGTCCTGCCACTGTTTGAAGTACTGCTTGGAGCCCAATACTTCCTCGGCGTTCCGGCCACCGGCTACGCGCCTCAGTAGGATGTTGCCGATCTCGGGGCAAGACTCCTACTGGCTTTATCTCCTTTTTGCTGCGATCTCGTTTCTCACTTCTCCACAACATATCTCGCTTCGTATCCTCTCTTAAGATGCCGCCGCATTCAAGTGCAGGTGCGGCTCCGTAACGTTCTGTCCTGTTCGCTAGGTCACTGCCAGTGTCCCACCCCTGACAGAGACCCCCTGAATCTTCACCCGCAACACCCTCTGCCACAGGATGTTGCCTGGATCGAACCCAGTCAGCTTCTAACTTCCTATCCAGCCCCCAGTTTTACCAGATTGTGAGGAGTGGCCTAATACATAGAACCCTTTGCTCCCCCTGGTGGCTGAAGTGTGAAATATAGTGTGTGACTGTGATACCTGGTCAGGGGAACTCCTTTTGTGCAATCAGACATAACATCACTCCCCTTAGTGGCAGAGCAACATTACTGCAACGACCAGATCTCTGGGGCGCTGCATATACAGTACAGACCAAAAGTTTTGACACACCTTCACATTTAAAGATTTTTCTGTATTTTCATGACTATCAAAATTGTAAATTCACACTGAAGGCATCAGAACTATGATTTAACACATGTGGAATTATATACTTAACAAAAAAGTGTGAAACAACTGAAAATATGTCTTATAGCCCGGTTCACTATGTATTGATTTAGGCCTTCGCCGGAATTTTTTGGAGAGTCTGAAAACTATACATTTTTGGAAAGGTTATAGTATAAGCAATACGAAAAACAATGTTTCCATTTGCCCCGAGTCCCACGTGACCGCCATATTGGATTTTACAAAATGGCTGACGTAAAACCAATTTTCGTTAATATCTCAGCTTATAAATAACATAAAAATAAAATTTGACAGCTAAACATACATTTTAGGGCTAAGAAATGCAATATTACTAGTTGCAGATGTGTTTTAGATATTTACTACAGCAGTTTTTTATAATTAATTAGTATTGACATAATAATACATAATGACAGGAATCACATGTTTTTTTTTTTCTTTTATTACAGAAGTTGAACATGACAGACAAACCACAAGCTACTGAAGTCACTTGTGAAGGTGAGGCACCTATCAACTGGAAGCTATGTATGCTCTGTCAGTCTTCCAATGGCAATGAGAAGTTGGTGCAAAATCCTCGGATACAGTCTTACCAGCGCGTTTTGGACATAGTAGCAGAGAGGGCAAGTTTACAAGATGGCAACTATGTTGATATCCATCGACGGATTAGCAACAGGAAAGACACAATCGCTACACATCAGGCAGTCTACCATCGAAGTTGTTACACAAATGCAATTAACAACGACCAAATACAACGAGCCCGGGACCGTTATGCACATGCATTAGCTACTGGTAGCCACATTACCAAGAAACGAGGATTAAAAAGAGGACGTGCTGAAATGGACGAATCAGGTTCATTAACATCTGACTCTTCATCACCATTCACGAGGTCACATACATGGCCACTGGATAAGGAAAAATGTTTCTTTTGTCAGAACGATGAGAATGAGAAGCTTTATAATGTGAGGACAGTCAACGCAGGGAAATCGTTGAAACAAGCTATTGAAACATCAGATAATTTAACACTGAAAACAAGACTGAACACATGCATTGCACCAGGGGATGCACATTCTATTGACGTCCGGTACCACAAAAGCTGTTGGACAAAGCATGTTTTTCATGGACAACGAGAACGTAGTACCAACAGAACAGACCACAAAGAACCCTTATTACAACGTGCAAGTCTGCTAGAGTTGCTAAACCTAGTGGATATTCAAACACAGAACCAATCATATCTATCTATACAAGATATCGAAACCACTTATTTGAATATGCTTGGTATAGAAGGCGTGGAAAATCACAAACCTACATTCACTAGAAAGTGGCTCAAAGAAATTATAATGAATGCCTTGCCACATCTGAAATCCTGTCTTTCAAAAAACAGAAGGGAATCAGCAGTTCTTTATTCACCAGAAGCCTGTGAGGAAATCATGGTTAATTCTGCAATGGAATGTCGTAGTGATGATGCAGACAACATGCAGACAATCTACAAAGCAGCACAGTTAATTAGGAAAAGCATTGCTAATTTTACAACGGAAGTCAATGATAAAAACACCATAACGGTCACTAGTGACATACACGACGTTCCAGCAGAATTATATTCCGCTATCCGTTGGATCATAACAGGGCCGATTAACAGCCTTGAAACTCAAAGAAGGACCAAAATTGTTGACCGAGCAGCACTCACTATGAGTCAGAACATCATGTATGAATTCAAATCAAAACGCCAGGTCAACTACAAGCCAAAAACCGAATCATCAGTATTCAGACAACCCAACGCACGAGAAAACCCACAGGTCCTGGGGCTAGCTCTGACTGTTCATCACACCACTCGCGATAAGAAATTAATGAATCTTCTTAGTTCACATGGGTTTTGTGTTCCCTATGGCCGTACCCTACGAATGGAAACTGCTTTGGCTAATGCTGTTGTAGAAAACACCCGAGAGTTAAAAGTAGGGTTGAGCGACTTTCATTTTTTTAAGATCGAGTAGGGTTTTGGGAAACCCGATTTTGTCCAGAGTCGAGTCGAGTGCAGTCGGCCGATTATCGCTAAAAGTCGGGGATCGACCGAAACACGAAACCCAATGCAAGTCAATGGGGAAGCATAGTCGGCAGTGAGTGGAGGCCAGGAAAACACCTACAGTGCCCATTTTAATGCCAAAAACATCCATTCTTGTTTCTGAAGCTTGCCAATCTTAATTAACTGTATAATAATAGTTGGGCATAAGGAATTGGGGGAAAGTTGTGGGGGGAGTAGGGCTGGCTCAAGTTTTTCGTGGGCCCAGGAAATGCGGACTACGTCACGGCGGTGTTGCAGGGAAAGGTAAGTATTTAAAAGTTGCAAGTGCTGTGATCCTGAGCAAGCAGGGGGGGCCCACTCGTTCGCATTGCCACTGGCACAGGGCCCCTCAAAGTACGGCGGTGTGTTTGCATGGCGGGGGCGCCTCCCACCAGCAGCGACACTTTTGCGTACTCTGAGGGGCCCTGTGCCAGTGACGTCGCCAACGAGTATGCCCCCCCACCTGATGAAGGAACCTGCACTTTCATCTGCACCTTCCTCTTTGTCCCTGTGTAAGGTGGTATAACATGCGGGAAGGGGAACCTTACTTTCAGCAGGGTCAGATTCTGGCTGTGTAGAGTACAAGGGGAATGTAGTGGTCTAGGTCAATGTACCAGCAGACTCATTTAGCAGTGGCTGGGCAATGGGCAGGATGAGGAGGAAACAGATATAGGGCCAAAGAATAAAGTAGGCTACATGCAGTTCAAAATTGGTAACAGGACTAAACAGGCGGCATTGCTTTGTTCAGTGGAGTAGCAAACCCAAGAGCAGCAGACACTGTTTCAAGGGCCTAACCACACTAGTAGGCCAAATGCAGTTTAATATCTGATAGTATAGGGCGAAAGCCAGAATGTGGAAGCTCAGCTTTGTTCAGTTGAGGACAACACCAGGGAGGGGCAGACACCTTTAGTAGGCCGGAAAAGCCTATTGCATTTTTTAAAATGGTAATTTGGAGCAGAAGGTTGAAGCTCAGCTTTATTTAGTTGAGGGCAACACCAGGGAGGGGCAGAAGCCGTTAGTAGGCCCTAACCACCATTTTTTTTTTTTTTAAAACCACTTAATGAGAGCCGGAAGGTTGAAGCTCAGCTTTATTTAGTTGAGGACAACACCAGGGAGGGGCAGAAGCCGTTAGTAGGCCCTAACCACCATTTTTTTTTTAAAACCACATAATGAGAGCCGGAAGGTTGAAGCTCAGCTTTATTTAGTTGAGGACAACACCAGGGAGGGGCAGAAGCCGTTAGTAGGCCCTAACCACCATTTTTTTTTTAAAACCACTTAATGAGAGCCGGAAGGTTGAAGCTCAGCTTTATTTAGTTGAGGACAACACCAGGGAGGGGCAGAAGCCGTTAGTAGGCCCTAACCACCATTTTTTTTTTTTTTAAAACCACATAATGAGAGCCGGAAGGTTGAAGCTCAGCTTTATTTAGTTGAGGACAACACCAGGGAGGGGCAGAAGCCGTTAGTAGGCCCTAACCACCATTTTTTTTTTAAAACCACTTAATGAGAGCCGGAAGGTTGAAGCTCAGCTTTATTTAGTTGAGGACAACACCAGGGAGGGGCAGAAGCCGTTAGTAGGCCCTAACCACCATTTTTTTTTTTTAAACCACATAATGAGAGCCGGAAGGTTGAAGCTCAGCTTTATTTAGTTGAGGACAACACCAGGGAGGGGCAGAAGCCGTTAGTAGGCCCTAACCACCAATTTTTTTTTTTTTAAAACCACTTAATGAGAGCCGGAAGGTTGAAGCTCAGCTTTATTTAGTTGAGGACAACACCAGGGAGGGGCAGAAGCCGTTAGTAGGCCCTAACCACCATTTTTTTTTAAAAACCACTTAATGAGAGCCGGAAGGTTGAAGCTCAGCTTTATTTAGTTGAGGACAACACCAGGGAGGGGCAGAAGCCGTTAGTAGGCCCTAACCACCATTTTTTTTTTTAAAACCACATAATGAGAGCCGGAAGGTTGAAGCTCAGCTTTATTTAGTTGAGGACAACACCAGGGAGGGGCAGAAGCCGTTAGTAGGCCCTAACCACCATTTTTTTTTTTTTTAAAACCACTTAATGAGAGCCGGAAGGTTGAAGCTCAGCTTTATTTAGTTGAGGACAACACCAGGGAGGGGCAGAAGCCGTTAGTAGGCCCTAACCACCATTTTTTTTTAAAAACCACTTAATGAGAGCCGGAAGGTTGAAGCTCAGCTTTATTTAGTTGAGGACAACACCAGGGAGGGGCAGAAGCCGTTAGTAGGCCCTAACCACCATTTTTTTTTTAAAACCACTTAATGAGAGCCGGAAGGTTGAAGCTCAGCTTTATTTAGTTGAGGACAACACCAGGGAGGGGCAGAAGCCGTTAGTAGGCCCTAACCACCATTTTTTTTTTTTAAACCACATAATGAGAGCCGGAAGGTTGAAGCTCAGCTTTATTTAGTTGAGGACAACACCAGGGAGGGGCAGAAGCCGTTAGTAGGCCCTAACCACCAATTTTTTTTTTTTTAAAACCACTTAATGAGAGCCGGAAGGTTGAAGCTCAGCTTTATTTAGTTGAGGACAACACCAGGGAGGGGCAGAAGCCGTTAGTAGGCCCTAACCAAAGTTGAAGGCCAAATGCAGTTTAATTTCTGATACTATAGGCCGAAAGCCAGAAGGTGGAAGTTCCGATTTAGACAGTGGAGGACAATTTGAATTAGGGACTGCAGACAGACTTAGTAGGCTGTCCCCTGTGGACCATGCATCCACCACATTAACCCATTGCGCCGTAATGGACACGTAATCTTCCGTGGCCATGCCTACAGGTCCATGCGTCTGTTGTCAGGTGCACCTTTGTACTCACAGATTGCCAGAGTGCATGGACAATGCGGTCTTCTACATGCTGGTGGAGGGTTGGGATGGCTTTTCTCGCAAAAGAAGTGTCGACTGGTTAGCTTGTAGCGTGGTACAGCGTAGTCCATCATGGCCTTATTAATAGTAAATAAAATATATAACTAGGCTCTATGAACTTTTAAATAGGTTCCAGGGGTACACGGGCAGCATTGGTGTGGTCAGTGGAGGAGTATTGCAAGTAGGGGCTGCAGACAGGCTATCAAAGGCCTAAAATAACAAACAGTAGGCAGTCATGGCAGTTTTACATCGGTTACATGGATACACAGGCAGGCACTCCAGGCAGCATTGTGCTCAGTGGAGGAGTATTGCAAGTAGGGGCCGCAGACAGGCTATCAAAGGCCTAAAATAACAAACAGTAGGCAGTCATGGCAGTTTTACATCGGTTACATGGATACACAGGCAGGCACTCCAGGCAGCATTGTGGTCAGTGGAGGAGTATTGCAAGTAGGGGCCGCAGACAGGCTATCAAAGGCCTAAAATAACAAACAGTAGGCAGTCATGGCAGTTTTACATCGGTTACATGGATACACAGGCAGCTAGGTGGTGAGTGGAGGAGTATTTAAAGTAAGGACCGCAGACAGGCTATCAAAGGCCTAACATAACAAACAATAGGCTCATGGCAGTTTTACAGCGGTTACATGGATACACGGGCAGGCAGCTTGGTGGTGAGTGGAGGAGTATTTAAAGTATGGACCGCAGACAGGCTTCGAAGGCCTAACACAATAAAATGGGCTGGCTGTAGGCACTTTAAAATTGGTTCCAGGGGTACACGGGCAGCAGTGGTCTGGTCAGTGGAGGACTAGTGGAAGTATGGACCGCAGACAGGCTTCGAAGGCCTAACACAATAAAATGGGCTGGCTGTAGGCACTTTAAAATTGGTTCCAGGGGTACACGGGCAGCAGTGGTCTGGTCAGTGGAGGCCTAGTGGAAGTATGGACCGCAGACAGGCTTCGAAGGCCTAACACAATAAAATGGGCTGGCTGTAGGCACTTTAAAATTGGTTCCAGGGGTACACGGGCAGCAGTGGTCTGGTCAGTGGAGGCCTAGTGGAAGTATGGACCGCAGACAGGCTTCGAAGGCCTAACACAATAAAATGGGCTGGCTGTAGGCACTTTAAAATTGGTTCCAGGGGTACACGGGCAGCAGTGGTCTGGTCAGTGGAGGCCTAGTGGAAGGAGGGACCGCAGACAGGCTTCGAAGGCCTAACACAATAAAATGGGCTGGCTGTAGGCACTTTAAAATTGGTTCCAGGGGTACACGGGCAGCAGTGGTCTGGTCAGTGGAGGCCTAGTGGAAGGAGGGACCGCAGACAGGCTTCGAAGGCCTAACACAATAAAATGGGCTGGCTGTAGGCACTTTAAAATTGGTTCCAGGGGTACACGGGCAGCAGTGGTCTGGTCAGTGGAGGCCTAGTGGAAGGAGGGACCGCAGACAGGCTTCGAAGGCCTAACACAATAAAATGGGCTGGCTGTAGGCACTTTAAAATTGGTTCCAGGGGTACACGGGCAGCAGTGGTCTGGTCAGTGGAGGCCTAGTGGAAGGAGGGACCGCAGACAGGCTTCGAAGGCCTAACACAATAAAATGGGCTGGCTGTAGGCACTTTAAAATTGGTTCCAGGGGTACACGGGCAGCAGTGGTCTGGTCAGTGGAGGCCTAGTGGAAGGAGGGACCGCAGACAGGCTTCGAAGGCCTAACACAATAAAATGGGCTGGCTGTAGGCACTTTAAAATTGGTTCCAGGGGTACACGGGCAGCAGTGGTCTGGTCAGTGGAGGCCTAGTGGAAGTATGGACCGCAGACAGGCTTCGAAGGCCTAACACAATAAAATGGGCTGGCTGTAGGCACTTTAAAATTGGTTCCAGGGGTACACGGGCAGCAGTGGTCTGGTCAGTGGAGGCCTAGTGGAAGGAGGGACCGCAGACAGGCTTCGAAGGCCTAACACAATAAAATGGGCTGGCTGTAGGCACTTTAAAATTGGTTCCAGGGGTACACGGGCAGCAGTGGTCTGGTCAGTGGAGGCCTAGTGGAAGGAGGGACCGCAGACAGGCTTCGAAGGCCTAACACAATAAAATGGGCTGGCTGTAGGCACTTTAAAATTGGTTCCAGGGGTACACGGGCAGCAGTGGTCTGGTCAGTGGAGGCCTAGTGGAAGGAGGGACCGCAGACAGGCTTCGAAGGCCTAACACAATAAAATGGGCTGGCTGTAGGCACTTTAAAATTGGTTCCAGGGGTACACGGGCAGCAGTGGTCTGGTCAGTGGAGGCCTAGTGGAAGGAGGGACCGCAGACAGGCTTCGAAGGCCTAACACAATAAAATGGGCTGGCTGTAGGCACTTTAAAATTGGTTCCAGGGGTACACGGGCAGCAGTGGTCTGGTCAGTGGAGGCCTAGTGGAAGTATGGACCGCAGACAGGCTTCGAAGGCCTAACACAATAAAATGGGCTGGCTGTAGGCACTTTAAAATTGGTTCCAGGGGTACACGGGCAGCAGTGGTCTGGTCAGTGGAGGCCTAGTGGAAGGAGGGACCGCAGACAGGCTTCGAAGGCCTAACACAATAAAATGGGCTGGCTGTAGGCACTTTAAAATTGGTTCCAGGGGTACACGGGCAGCAGTGGTCTGGTCAGTGGAGGCCTAGTGGAAGGAGGGACCGCAGACAGGCTTCGAAGGCCTAACACAATAAAATGGGCTGGCTGTAGGCACTTTAAAATTGGTTCCAGGGGTACACGGGCAGCAGTGGTCTGGTCAGTGGAGGCCTAGTGGAAGGAGGGACCGCAGACAGGCTTCGAAGGCCTAACACAATAAAATGGGCTGGCTGTAGGCACTTTAAAATTGGTTCCAGGGGTACACGGGCAGCAGTGGTCTGGTCAGTGGAGGCCTAGTGGAAGGAGGGACCGCAGACAGGCTTCGAAGGCCTAACACAATAAAATGGGCTGGCTGTAGGCACTTTAAAATTGGTTCCAGGGGTACACGGGCAGCAGTGGTCTGGTCAGTGGAGGCCTAGTGGAAGGAGGGACCGCAGACAGGCTTCGAAGGCCTAACACAATAAAATGGGCTGGCTGTAGGCACTTTAAAATTGGTTCCAGGGGTACACGGGCAGCAGTGGTCTGGTCAGTGGAGGCCTAGTGGAAGTATGGACCGCAGACAGGCTTCGAAGGCCTAACACAATAAAATGGGCTGGCTGTAGGCACTTTAAAATTGGTTCCAGGGGTACACGGGCAGCAGTGGTCTGGTCAGTGGAGGACTAGTGGAAGTATGGACCGCAGACAGGCTTCGAAGGCCTAACACAATAAAATGGGCTGGCTGTAGGCACTTTAAAATTGGTTCCAGGGGTACACGGGCAGCAGTGGTCTGGTCAGTGGAGGACTAGTGGAAGGAGGGAGCGCAGAAAGGCTTCAAAGGCCTAAAATAACAAACAATAGGCTCATGGCAGTTTTACAGCGGTTACATGGATACACGGGCAGGCAGCTTGGTGCTGAGTGGAGGAGTAGTGCAAGGAGTGTCTGTCCCAGTACTCCCAAAATATAAATAGATGTTAATGTCTCGCAAAACAACCAAAACAAAAAAAAAGATGGCATACTTAGGTACAGGGGTGGGCTCATCTGCTGTGTTTCTGACATAGTAATTTGGCAGTAACTATTTAATGGTGCCAATATAGGACACAGACACAGACTACTTTAAGTTGCATCATAGATGTCTACAAATTTGTATTGTCAGTGCCAGACATTGAATGATGTCAGCGAATAGACTAAAGATTGGTGGAGCTGTGCGACATAATTTTGCACGTAGTACAGCCCAGTTTGAGCTGGGGTAGGGGGGAACTCTCTTGAGGCCGGCGGGACCGCCCCAGGGCCACTCATGTTACAACGGTGTGTCTGACGTTGGGTGCGCACCACCACCGCCAGAGACACTACATTGTACTATGAGGGACCCAGTAGCAATGCCGTCAACCAAAAGCGAGCACACCCACCTCTTCAGACAAACAGCAGTCTCACGGGTGCTTGCGCCAAGTCGCGATACCACGGCCCCGTGTGGGGAGTTTGGCCATTTAGGGAGGTGTAAACATGTCGTATGCTGTACAATCTGCAGCAGCAAATTAGACATTAGAAAAGTAATTCACAGGCAAGAGCTTTTCATAGGAAAGCTAGGTGTCGGCCGGGCAAGGTGGGGCAAAAGATTTTGAAATCCAGTTGTGGTTCATTTTAATGAATGTTAGATCGTCAACATTTTGGGTAGCCAGACGAGTCCTTTTTTCGGTTAATATTGACCCTGCAGCACTGAATACTCTTTCTGATAGGACACTTGCTGCCGGGCAAGCAAGCTCCTGCAATGCATATTCTGCCAATTCTGGCCAGGTGTCTAATTTGGAGGCCCAGTAATCAAATGGGAATGACGGTTGAGGGAGAACATCGATAAGGGATGAAAAATAGTTAGTAACCATACTGGACAAATGTTGTCTCCTGTCACTTTCAATTGATGCAGCAGTACCTGTCCTGTCTGCGGTCATAGCAAAATCACTCCACAACCTGGTCAGAAAACCCCTCTGTCCAACGCCACTTCTGATGTGTGCACCCCTAACACTCCTAGTCTGCTGCCCCCTGGAGCTCGTGTGAGAACGATCACGTGCGCTGTGTGCTGGGAATGCCTGAAGCAAACGGTCAACAAGAGTTGATTGTTTGGTTGCTAATATTAGTTCCAAGTTCTCATGTGGCATAACATTTTGCAATTTGCCTTTATAGCGTGGATCAAGGAGGCAGGCCAACCAGTAATCGTCATCGTTCATCATTTTCGTAATGCGTGTGTCCCTTTGTAGGATACGTAAGGCATAATCCGCCATGTGGGCCAAAGTTCCACTTGTCAAATCTCCGGTTGTGATTGGTTGAGGGGCAGTTGCAGGCAAATCTACGTCACTTGTGTCCCTCAAAAAACCAGAACCCGGCCGTGACACGCAACCAATTTCCTGTGCCCCCGTGAAAGTTTCCGCATTAAAAATATACTCATCCCCATCATCCTCCTCGTCCTCCACCTCCTCTTCGCCCGCTACCTCGTCCTGTACACTGCCCTGACCAGACAATGGCTGACTGTCATCAAGGCTTCCCTCTTCCTCTGGTGCAGACGCCTGCTCCTTTATGTGCGTCAAACTTTGCATCAGCAGACGCATTAGGGGGATGCTCATGCTTATTACGGCGTTGTCTGCACTAACCAGCCGTGTGCATTCCTCAAAACACTGAAGGACTTGACACATGTCTTGTATCTTCGACCACTGCACACCTGACAACTCCATGTCTGCCATCCTACTGCCTGCCCGTGTATCCTCCCACAAATAAATAACAGCACGCCTCTGTTCGCACAGTCTCTGAAGCATGTGCAGTGTTGAGTTCCACCTTGTTGCAACGTCTATGATTAGGCGATGCTGGGGAAGGTTCAAAGACCGCTGATAGGTCTGCATACGGCTGGCGTGTACAGGCGAACGTCGGATATGTGAGCAAAGTGCACGCACTTTGAGGAGCAGGTCGGAGAACCCAGGATAAGTTTTCAATAAGCACTGCACCACCAGGTTTAAGGTGTGAGCCAGGCAAGGAATGTGTTTCAGTTGGGAAAGGGAGATGGCAGCCATGAAATTCCTTCCGTTATCACTCACTACCTTGCCTGCCTCAAGATCTACTGTGCCCAGCCACGACTGCGTTTCTTGTTGCAAGAACTCGGACAGAACTTCCGCGGTGTGTCTGTTGTCGCCCAAACACTTCATAGCCAATACAGCCTGCTGACGCTTGGCAGTAGCTGGCCCATAATGGGACAACTGGTGTGCAACAGTGTCATCTGCCGATGGAGTGGTTGGCCGACTGCGTTCTGTGGAAGAGCTGTAGCTTCTGCAGGAGGACGAGGAGGAGGAGGAGGGGGTGCGAACGCCTACAGCCAACTGTTTCCTAGACCGTGGGCTAGGCACAACTGTCCCTAAATTGATGTCGCCTGTGGACCCTGCATCCACCACATTCACCCAGTGTGCCGTGATGGACACATAACGTCCCTGGCCATGCCTACTGGTCCATGCATCTGTAGTCAGGTGCACCTTTGTACTCACAGATTGCCTGAGTGCATGGACGATGCGCTGTTTAACATGCTGGTGCAGGGCTGGGATGGCTTTTCTGGAAAAAAAGTGTCGACTGGGTAGCTCGTATCGTGGTTCAGCGTACTCCATCAGGGCTTTGAAAGCTTCGCTTTCAACTAACCGGTAGGGCATCATCTCTAACGAGATTAGTCTAGCTATGTGGGCGTTAAAACCCTGTGTACGCGGATGCGAGGATAAGTACTTCCTTTTTCTAACCAGAGTCTCATGTAGGGTGAGCTGGACTGGAGAGCTGTAGATCGTGGAACTTTCGGGTGTGCCGGTGGACATGGCAGACTGAGAGACGGTTGGAGACGGTATTGTTTCCGCCGGTGCCCTACATGCAATATTTCCTCCTACAAAACTGGTGATTCCCTGACCCTGACTGCTTTTGGCTGGCAAAGAAACCTGCACAGATACTGCCGGTGGTGCGGAAAATGGTGGCCTTACAGTGACGGAAGGGATGTTGCGTTGCTGACTAGCTTCATTGGCCGAGGGTGCTACAACCTTGAGGGACGTTTGGTAGTTAGTCCAGGCTTGAGAATGCATGGTGGTTAAGTGTCTATGCATGCAACTAGTATTTAGACTTTTCAGATTCTGACCTCTGCTTAAGCTAGTTGAACATTTTTGACAGATGACTTTGCGCTGATCAGTTGGATGTTGTTTAAAAAAATGCCAGACTGCACTCTTCCTAGACTCTGATCCCTTTTCAGGGATTGCAGACTGAGCTTTAACCGGATGGCAACGCTGTGCTCCAACAGGTTTTGGCTTTGACACGCGTTTTGGTCCAGATACGGGCCCGGCAGATGGAACCTGTTGCGATGTTGATGCCTGCTGCGGCCCCTCCTCCACCTCCGCTTCTGAACTACTGCCGCCTGCACCCTGTTCCCCCAATGGCTGCCAATCGGGGTCAATAACTGGGTCATCTATTACCTCCTCTTCGAGCTCGTGTGCAACTTCGTCTGTGTCACTGTGTCGGTCGGTGGTATAGCGTTCGTGGCGGGGCAACATAGTCTCATCAGGGTCTGATTGTGGATCTGTACCCTGAGAGGGCAATGTGGTGGTCTGAGTCAAAGGAGCAGCATAGTACTCTGGCTGTGGCTGTGCATCAGTGCACTCCATGTCAGAATATACTTGTAATGGGCATGGCCTGTTAAATGTTTCACTTTCTAAGCCAGGGACGGTATGTGTAAAGAGCTCCATGGAGTGACCCGTTGTGTCGCCTGCTGCATCCTTCTCTCTTGTTGTAGTTTTTGCTGAGGAGGACAAGGAAGCGACTTGTCCCTGACCGTGAACATCCACAAGCGACGCGCTGCTTTTACATTTACCAGTTTCGGAAGAGGAGGCAAAAGAGCTAGAGGCTGAGTCTGCAATGTAAGCCAAAACTTGCTGTTGCTGCTCCGCCTTTAAAAGCGGTTTTCCTACTCCCAGAAAAGAGAGCGTTCGAGGCCTTGTGTAGCCTGACGACGAAACTGGCTCCACAGCTCCAGACTTAGGTGGAATATTTTTATCCCCACGACCACCTGATGCTCCACTACCACTACCATCATTACCAGCTGACAATGAACGCCCACGACGACCTCTTGCACCAGACTTCCTCATTGTTTTAAAATCTTAACCAAAGTAACTTTATTTGTTGCTATCAAACAACTTACACGGTGAGCTATAACTTCAGTATGATTTCAATATCCCTTAACAGGTTGGTGAGACCACAAGGAAAATCAGGCACAATGTTACACACTCTGTTTTCTGTGGCACAAAATCACAGAGATGACACACACGCAGGACTGTCACTCAAGCACTAATGTCAATATTAATCTCCCACCTAATTTATTTATTTTTTTTTCTCAGGGAGACTTTAGAAACCAAATAATATTAAAAAAAAAAAAAAAAAGGCTTTCTATGGCCCACAATTAGAGAGAGAGAGGTGGCACAACCAGGAGTCAAGACTGGCGCACAAGCTGAAAGGGCAATATTACTCTCCCACTGTTTTTTATGTTTTTTTTGTTTTTTTCAGGGAGACTTTAGAAACCAAATAATATTAAAAAAACCAAAAAAAAAAAAGGCTTTCTATGGCCCACTGAATGAGAGGGAGAGAGGTGGCACACCCAGGAGTCAAGACTGGCACACAAGCTGAAAGGGCAATATTACTCTCCCACTGTTTTTTTAGGTTTTTTTTTTTTTTTCAGGGAGAATTAGAAACCAAATAATATTAAAAAAAAAAAAATAGGCTTTCTATGGCCCACTGAATGAAAGGGAGAGAGGTGGCACACCCAGGAGTCAAGACTGGCACACAAGCTGAAAGGGCAATATTACTCTCCCACTGTTTTTTTATGTATTTTTTGTTTTTTTCAGGGAGACTTTAGAAACCCAATAATATTTAAAAAAAAAAATAAATAGGCTTTCTATGGCCCACTGAATGAGAGGGAGAGAGGTGGCACACCCAGGAGTCAAGACTGGCACACAAGCTGAAAGGGCAATATTACTCTCCCACTGTTTTTTTATGTATTTTTTGTTTTTTTCAGGGAGACTTTAGAAACCCAATAATATTTAAAAAAAAAAATAAATAGGCTTTCTATGGCCCACTGAATGAGAGGGAGAGAGGTGGCACACCCAGGAGTCAAGACTGGCACACAAGCTGAAAGGGCAATATTACTCTCCCACTGTTTTTTTAGGTTTTTTTTTTTTTTCAGGGAGACTTTAGAAACCAAATAATATTAAAAAAAAAAAAAAAAAAAAAAAAAATAGGCTTGCTATAGCCCACTGAATGAGAGATAGCACACACAGCAGTGGCACACAAGCCCTTACTGAGGCCAATATTTTTCTCCCACTGATTGATGTAGTGTTTTTGTGTTGAGGTAGAATTTAGAACACAAATCACGGAAAAAATAAATAGGCTTTCTATGGCCCACTGAATGAAAGGGAGAGAGGTGGCACACCCAGGAGTCAAGACTGGCACACAAGCTGAAAGGGCAATATTACTCTCCCACTGTTTTTTTATGTATTTTTTGTTTTTTCAGGGAGACTTTAGAAACCCAATAATATTTAAAAAAAAAAAAAAATAGGCTTTCTATGGCCCACTGAATGAGAGGGAGAGAGGTGGCACACCCAGGAGTCAAGACTGGCACACAAGCTGAAAGGGCAATATTACTCTCCCACTGTTTTTTTAGGTTTTTTTTTTTTTTTCAGGGAGAATTAGAAACCAAATAATATTAAAAAAAAAAAAATAGGCTTTCTATGGCCCACTGAATGAAAGGGAGAGAGGTGGCACACCCAGGAGTCAAGACTGGCACACAAGCTGAAAGGGCAATATTACTCTCCCACTGTTTTTTTATGTATTTTTTGTTTTTTTCAGGGAGACTTTAGAAACCCAATAATATTTAAAAAAAAAAATAAATAGGCTTTCTATGGCCCACTGAATGAGAGGGAGAGAGGTGGCACACCCAGGAGTCAAGACTGGCACACAAGCTGAAAGGGCAATATTACTCTCCCACTGTTTTTTTATGTATTTTTTGTTTTTTTCAGGGAGACTTTAGAAACCCAATAATATTTAAAAAAAAAAATAAATAGGCTTTCTATGGCCCACTGAATGAGAGGGAGAGAGGTGGCACACCCAGGAGTCAAGACTGGCACACAAGCTGAAAGGGCAATATTACTCTCCCACTGTTTTTTTAGGTTTTTTTTTTTTTTCAGGGAGACTTTAGAAACCAAATAATATTAAAAAAAAAAAAAAAAAAAAAAAAATAGGCTTGCTATAGCCCACTGAATGAGAGATAGCACACACAGCAGTGGCACACAAGCCCTTACTGAGGCCAATATTTTTCTCCCACTGATTGATGTAGTGTTTTTGTGTTGAGGTAGAATTTAGAACACAAATCACGGAAAAAATAAATAGGCTTTCTATGGCCCACTGAATGAAAGGGAGAGAGGTGGCACACCCAGGAGTCAAGACTGGCACACAAGCTGAAAGGGCAATATTACTCTCCCACTGTTTTTTTATGTATTTTTTGTTTTTTCAGGGAGACTTTAGAAACCCAATAATATTTAAAAAAAAAAATAAATAGGCTTTCTATGGCCCACTGAATGAGAGGGAGAGAGGTGGCACACCCAGGAGTCAAGACTGGCACACAAGCTGAAAGGGCAATATTACTCTCCCACTGTTTTTTTAGGTTTTTTTTTTTTTTTCAGGGAGAATTAGAAACCAAATAATATTAAAAAAAAAAAAATAGGCTTTCTATGGCCCACTGAATGAAAGGGAGAGAGGTGGCACACCCAGGAGTCAAGACTGGCACACAAGCTGAAAGGGCAATATTACTCTCCCACTGTTTTTTTATGTATTTTTTGTTTTTTTCAGGGAGACTTTAGAAACCCAATAATATTTAAAAAAAAAAATAAATAGGCTTTCTATGGCCCACTGAATGAGAGGGAGAGAGGTGGCACACCCAGGAGTCAAGACTGGCACACAAGCTGAAAGGGCAATATTACTCTCCCACTGTTTTTTTAGGTTTTTTTTTTTTTTCAGGGAGACTTTTGAAACCAAATAATATTAAAAAAAAAAAAAAAAAAAAAATATAGGCTTGCTATAGCCCACTGAATGATAGCGCACACACAGCAGTGGCACACAAGCCCTGACTGAGGCCAATATTTTTCTCCCACTGATTGATGTAGTGTTTCTGTGTTGAGGTAGATTTTAGAACACAAATCACGGAAAAAATAAATAGGCTTTCTATGGCCCACTCAGTGAGAGATGGCACACACAGGGATGGCACTGTAGCAGAAATGCCAATCTTAATCTCCCACAAAAAAAAAACAAAAAAAAAAAAAAACTGTCCTACAATTACTATCTCCCTGCAGTAATGTAAGCCAGGTATGGCAGGCAGCAATAGGAGTGGACTGATGCACAAATTAAATAAAAAGTGTGGACAAACAAAAAAGATAGCTGTGCAGAAAGGAAGGAACAAGAGGATATGTGCTTTGAAAAAAGCAGTTGGTTTCCACAGTGGCGTACACACAGCAATACAGCTATCACGGAGCCTTCTAGGGCAGCCCAATGAGCTACAGCGCTGAGGGGAAAAAAAAAAAAAAATAGCTTCCACTGTTCCTGCACACCGAAGGTGGTGTTGGACAGTGGAAATCGCTGCAGCACAAGCGGTTTGGTGGTTAGTGGACCCTGCCTAACGCTCTCCCTGCTTCTGACGAAGCGGCAGCAACCTGTCCCTAAGCTCAGATCAGCAGCAGTAAGATGGCGGTCGGCGGGAACGCCCCTTTATAGCCCCTGTGACGCCGCAGACAGCAAGCCAATCACTGCAATGCCCTTCTCTAAGATGGTGGGGACCAGGATCTATGTCATCACGCTGCCCACACTCTGCGTTCACCTTCATTGGCTGAGAAATGGCGCTTTTCGCGTCATTGAAACGCGACTTTGGCGCGAAAGTCGCGTACCGCATGGCCGACAAGCACAGGGGTCGGATCGGGTTTCATGAGACGCCGACTTAGCCAAAAGTCGGCGACTTTTGAAAATGATCGACCCGTTTCGCTCAACCCTAGTTAAAAGGTCTTTACGTGCCACCATTCTTGAAGAAGGGTACCTTTGTGTTCTTTGCAGTTGATAACACAGACTTTGCAGAGGATACCCCTGATGGGAAAGGAACCACACATGGAACTATTACTGCTGTATATCAGCAAGTAGATGCTGTTGGAGAACCAGTTGCACCACCCTTGAAGATAACAGATGCCCACACTTTATCTGTCACTCCATACCATGTACATATGTTGCACTGTGACAAGCCAAAAGTACAACATACCCAAAGATCAGAACACTTTGTCACAAACAAGGAAATATCAGGTTCTTCCCAACTTTCACAATTTGGATGGATTGTTGCTACTGCTGTATCCAGAATGCAGCAACTAGAGAAAGCATCGAGCAAAATTCCTGGATGGTCAGGATACAACTCACTGTTGTCCGAAAGCAAGCGATTTACCAACGTTGGAGCCTTACCACTGCTACCAGAGCTAGCACACGAGTGGTCAACCTTGCTGACTGTGATTATGCAAGCAAGTGAACTGAGGAAGTTGACTGTTGGTGAAGATCATCCCACTGTTATTTCATTTGATATGGCTCTGTATGAGAAGGTTGTCCAACTTCTAGATGCAAGACCTGATCTGAAACGCACCGTTGCTCCACGACTGGGAGAGCTACATGTTGTAATGGCTGCCCTGCGCGCTCTGGGTACCTCTACGGAGAACTCGGGTATTGATGATGCATGGATAGAAGGTGATGTGTATGGGTCTGCAACAACAAGGCAAATACTGAAATGTACCCATTACAAGCGTGCTCTTCGTGCTCACACATATACATATGTTGCTCTGTATGAACTGTTGCTGGACGAGTTCTTCATTGATAATCCAGAACTAAAACAGGTGTGTTTGATGGCAACAGAGGGAATTGAAGCTGCCTGTTCTGAGGAAAACAAGAACACAAAAAGTAAGTCAGTGAAACAAGCAAGCACTTCCCTACTAGAGGCCTTGACCACTGCTGACATAATCACAGTCTTTCAAACATGGGTGAAACAGAGATCCAAAAATGCAATGTTCAAGTCAATGATGAACTACCTACAGCGAGTGGAAACAATCCTTTTATTTGTTGCTGCAACTAGTAATGCAGACCTTGAGCTTCATCTTCAAGCCGGAGAGCAGCTCAGCAAGCTCTTCTTTGCATTTGACCGGATGAAATACAAGCGATTGTGGCCAAGGTATATCACGGACATGCATGACCTTAAAATAAATCACCCTCAAACATGGGAAGAAATGAAAGCGGGTAACATTTCAGTCACGAAAAGTGCTATCCCATTTGTATCCATTGGGGCGGACCATGCATGCGAGCATCTGAACAAGCTGATGAAAATCCATGCTGGCATAGTCGGCATCTCGAACAATGCCAATGCTCGTCAGAGATTCTTCATGGCCACACCTGAACTCTCCCGAGTTGTCAAAGAATATACCAGACAGTTTGATTTAGAACGTGACAAAACCAGAGAGCATCACGATCTTGGGCCAAGTGCAGTCAAGAAGTGTCATCATGTTATTGACAAGATTAAGGAAGCAATTTTGAAACATGGCAACCCATTTGCTGTTGTAGGTGACAAGTTGCACAATGTAATCACCCATGCCTACATCCCTGATGAGTACGTAAAAATGATCCTGAATGCAGATGAGACAGGTCAAAAGCTGTATGAAGACTATGTGTTGGCGCGAATCAATGGGGATGTTAGCCTATGGGCACCAGTAAAGAAGGAGAACAACAGGATGTTCATGTCGGCAAACAAGAAAACCACAGTAAAACTCCGAGACAAGACTGTTGATCTTAAGGAGACCAAGGACTTGTATGGAAGAATGATGGTTTTGGCAAGGTCCAACAGAGACATAAACCAGAAAGTGGCCATTGGGAACTACGAATTCACTCTGACCCCAAGAGCCTTTTTTGCTCCAGATGGTACAATGTTACCATGCCATGACAAATCAAAACTGATCAGTCTCCTTAACAAGTTGGTTATAGTAGAAACTCCACAGAAAGATCTGCAGCCAGAAGATAGGATGGACACAAGATCAGATGCTCCAAGTCGCAAGATAGCCCTGGTAGATGGAATGGTTCTTCTGCAAAAGATGGCCAAGAAACCGGCAACACTAGTGACAGTCAAAGATCTCAGTTACTGCTTCAATGACAGGCTTATGTCTCTCACAGAAAATTACGATGAAATAATCCTTGTGTTTGATACGTATAGGGAAAATTCTCTCAAGGATGCTACCAGGGATAAAAGAAGAAAAGGAAAGGCACCAATTCAGTACCAGGTCAGAGATGAAACAAACATTAATCATATTCCAATGAACAGGTTCCTTTCACATGACAAGACAAAGGCTGACCTGACCAACTATCTTGCTGCAAAGACTCTAGAGTTCAACAGTTCATCACAAAAACTGGTCATCACTTGTTCTTCAGGGTGTACCAGGAGCAACAAAAACTTAGTTTTCGACGACAACAATCACGAAGAAGCAGACACACTGTTGATCTACCAAGCTGTCTTGGCAACACAACGAAACCCACCGGATGCAAGGATGGTTTTCTTCTCCCCTGATACCGATGTACTGGTGTTGGTCATAGCTAACTATGACCTCATGCTGAAGAATACATCGATTTCAATGGTCTCTGGGATGATCGAGATAGAGCCAATAAGGAGAGTCATAGGGGCAGACAGAGCAAAGGCTTTGACAGCCTTCCATGCATTCACTGGTGCTGACACAACTGGAAGGTTCTCTCGAATTGGCAAAGCAATCTGGCTGCAAGCTTACATGAACGCAACACCAGATGTAATCAGTTCTCTGCAGATGCTTTCGACTGAAAAAGAAGTGAGCGAAACTATGTTGTCAACTCTTGCTACCTTCGTATGTTTTGCTTACTCTCCAAAAGGCATTTTTATTAAGAATATTCCCGAACTGCGATGGCATCTATTTTGCAAGCATATGGCAGAAAGTGACAGGTTACCTCCTACACTCGGAGCTCTAAAACAACATGTCCTCAGAGTCCATATCCAAGCCAGAGTGTGGGGACAAGCTAACATTGCTTTGCAGGATTCTCAGCTGGATCCCGAGAAGAATGGCTATCACAAAGGGTTGGATGGACAGTTGAAACCAACCATGACAGATGTTCTTCCAGCTCCAAAAGCAATAATCGAGATGATTAGTTGTCAATGCAAACATGACTGTTCTTCTTCAAGGTGTTCGTGCCGAAAAAATAACTTATCCTGTACCGATCTTTGTCAGTGTGACAGCGAGTGTATGAATGACGAGGACACTCAGACCAAATATGAAACTGATGATGACAGTGATGGTGGCGATATGTAAAGACACTCTGGTTATTCAAAAGTTAAAAACATTAACTCTCTGCTTTTCGAGTTCGAAAATTTGTTCAAATATAAACCGATACAATTTGTAGTCGTATATAGAGTATTTATTTGGATACCACTGCATTTCTTAGTACTCAAAATGTATGTTTAGCTGTCAAAATTTAAGTTTTACGTTACTTACAAGCTGAGATATTAACGAAAATCGATGTAAATCAGTCATTTTGTAAAATCCAAGATGGCGGCCACTTAGGACTCGGGGCAAATGGAAACATTGTTTTTCTTATTGCTTATACCATAGCCTTTCCAAAAATGTACATATTTGAAACTCTCCAGAAAATTCCGGCGAAATTACATAGTGAACCGGACTATTATATTCTAGGTTCTTCAAAGTAGCCACCTTTTGCTTTGATGACTGCTTTGTCATCTGTTCTAAAAGAAATGTCCACAAAAGTTTTCACACACATTTCTCTGTAGATACTTCTCCCTACATTATTGTTCAGTAAAAGACAGTTTATTTTTGAATGGTGGTCTACCTCATTGAACTCTACAACATCTGGTCCTAGTCAGCTGAAGTCACCAGCATCATGTAGCCTGCAAGGGCATACTCCCTTTATAGCTAAAGCTCACACACGTAGCCAGGATCCCCATTTTCATATAACGTACCGGGGCGTGAAACTACATCATCCACGGCTACTGCCTCATGCCACGTTACATAAAAACAATAATTGGACAGTAATCACAGATTATGATATTGTGTTTAATTATATACTTTCTGTATATGAATCTAACCTTCTGTAGTGTTATTCAGCCCTCTCTTCAATTAGAAGGCCTCACTATGATAAGATGATCCCTGAAAAGTGACATCTGCAAAACTGTAACCATGTTATTAAGTTCAGTTGTCATGAAAACTCAAAGTTTTTTTTTTCATATAAATTGTGACATGGACATTTTTTTAAATTGCAAAAATTCTAAAAAAAAATGTCTAACTTAAAAATAACTTTATTTAAATATTGGGTCATTTTCTTAAAATTATTTTTTGTCATTGTAAACCTGCTTCTGATGCTCAGGCATCTACTCATAAGTAATTAAGAGTTAAAAAATTGTAAATGTGGGGGCGTGTCCTGGCCATGATGAAGGAAGGCTGCTAGTCCCTGAGCTCCTGCTTCCCCGGCTGAATAAAGCCCTGCAACAGCCCAGAAACTGATTTTACCGGAGTCTATGCCTGCTAAACGGAGGCCTGCACGCCCCAACACCCCTTCTGGACCCCCTGTGGAGTTCTCTGCGAGTATATCTCGCTTCTTAAGAAGCTCTGGGAAGGGGCCTTGGAGCTGCACTGATCCTAAGATGGCTGATCCCTCCCCCAAGCCCTGCAGCACTACACATGAGGCAAAAAACAAACAGAGTGAGAAAGAGACATCACAGGCCCGCATGTAGGATTCCAGAGCGTCGGTGACCAGACTGTTTACTCAGGAGAGGCCCCTGGAGGCCCCCCTGCAGGGGGTCTCAGATGAAGGTACTGGAGGGGAGAGGGAGGATGGTGGGGGCTCGGATTATGAGACTGTACAAACAGAGGGAGAAGCGGTGAGGTCCTGGACACAGAGAGCTGAGCCCTACCCCTCCCAAACTGAGTGGCCTGTGTTGCAGGAGACTCGGCTGCCTCCTAGCCTGTCACCTCGGCCACTTACACATACAGAGGGAGTGCTTCAACAACTCTCTATTCAGAAACCGGGCTGTGGAGCAGGTTATCTCCCCCCTTTACTAAACCACCCCACAGAAGCAACAGGGGGTGAGCGACGAGTGGAGCCGACCATCAGTGGAGGGCCCAGTGGTTCCCCTATTTTACCAAATATGCGGCCACAAGATAGCCCTGACCCAGACATGTGGGAAGCTTTTAAGGCCCGTATTAGCAACGTTCCAACTAAAGAGGAACTTGAGGGCTTTATCTCCAGGGTGGAGAACTCCTTTAAAGCTGAAACGGTGGCCCTGAGAGGGGACGTCTCTGCTCTAGCGGGCAGAGTCACACTTACTGACACTACCATGGAAAATCTCTCCAACAAGATCCTAGCCCTTGAGGATAAACTGTCAGCCCAGACGTCCACCTTTGAGAGCTTTCTAGATCATATGGAGGACTTGGAGAATCGGGAGAGAAGGCAAAATCTGAGAGTGAGGGGTCTACCGGACTCAGTCCAAGCCAGTGACCTAACTGCGACTCTTCAAGCTTTGTTCAACTCCGTTAGGAACACTGCCCCAGAGTTGGGTATTGAATTTGACAGAGCTCATAGGTCGCTGGGTCCTCCCCCTGAGGATGGAGGTCTGCCTAGAGACGTGATTTGCCATTTTCATAGATACCAAGTGAAGGAAGAAATCCTCAACTGTTCCAGAAAGACCCAGGAGATCCGATTCCAAGATTACCAATTACAGTTCCTCTCGGATCTGTCACAGAGAACCCTCCAAAAGAGGAGAGCTTTGCGACCTCTACTTAACCTCCTTCGCCAGAGCCAGATCCCCTATTCTTGGGGATATCCGTTCCGCCTTCAGGTTCGGCGGGGAACCCAGATGGTGTCCTTATCTCACCCCAGGGAGCATCGTTCATTTCTCTCCCTCCTGAATCTCGAGGATCCGGGCCTACAATTCCCTGACTGGCCTTATTCCGTTGGTCAGGATATGGGCCCTATACCGCAGCACCGAAAGAGGGCGCGTCGCAACCGTGGAAGAGGCCGCACTAGCTCTCGTGGTAGAGGACAGAACTGTAATGATGTATCTGAAGACGGCTGATATGCAAGCGTCCAGTATTTTTGGTTCAGTCGGTTGTAGACCCTTAGGTCTTTGGTCTAGCTTTAGGCAGTAATGGCCGTGCTGATGATATATGCCTTGATCTTTTCCCTTGGTCATTTTCCCTTCCCTCTCCGCTATTCCATTCTCTCCCTTCCCCCTTCTTATTCCTCCCCTTCCCTCTCCTCTCCTTTGATTACCCCTTCCCCCCCACCCCCCTTTTTTTTTTTTCCCTCCCTTTCCCTCCCCCTCTGGTAGTTCGGTTGTACTGGGTAATTTTGTGCATTTTTTTGTCTCAGGGATGTTCGCCGGGGAACATGGTGTGTTATACAGCTATATTGTTTATCGAATCCGTCGGTATACAATTTATTTTATTACATATTGTTTTGACTTTCTTCCTTTCTTCAGTGGAAAGGACACGACCCGTTAAGGGGTTGACGGTTGGTCCAAACCGTGATATTCGTGAAACGACTATACCCCATATCTTAAGTAAGAGTTTTTAATTTTCAGCTCCCCCGGGGGTACAATTTACTGCTATATTCCTTTTTTTCTTCTATATTTGCCTACTCTTTTTCTCTTCTTTTTCTTCTAATTTGCTGCATCTTGTTTTCTGCTCTCATCTCTCAGGTGGCAGGATTACCCCTTTTTGGGGCCTAACAGTTGGGTATTTGACGTTCTATTGAAAAATGGGTTCCTTGAAATTTGGTTCCCTAAATGTACGGGGATTCAATACTCCCCGAAAACGAAGCCACATACTTTCAGATATGCACAAGCTAGGGGTTCAGATACTATTTCTTCAAGAAACTCACTTTAGAGCTGACCGGATACCAGTTGTCGGGAGTAAACTTTATGATAGATGGTCCCATAGTTCCAACCCCGAATCGAGGACAAAAGGTGTCTCAATAGACTTTTGTAAGAATTTAAGTATCATATTGATAGACAAGGTCATAGATGAAGGGGGACGCTATATTTTTATGAAATTTAAAGTTGCTGAACGGATCCTGACCCTAGTTAACTGGTATCTCCTGAACCGGGAACAGCCTTAGGTCTGCAAGTCTCTATTGTTGAAATTGTCTTCATTTGCGGAGGGCCAGGTTGTGATAGGTGGTGATTTTAACTCCGTCTTTGATCCCAAACTAGATACCTCCTTTGGTCGGGGGGCGGTCCCATCGAGAAAGGTGAGAGCCCTACAAAAATTCTTACTTAAACTTCATCTGATAGATGTTTGGAGAATCCTCAATCCTAGAGGTAAGGATTACACTTTCTATTCTACTCCACATAACTCCTACAACAGAATTGACCTTTTTCTGGTCAGCAGGGGGGTTTTATCTTGGAGGCCTGATGCCAAGATTGGTAATATGGTTCAGTCAGATCATTGCCCTATTTTTTAATCCTTGGAGATACCCGGGCTGGCTATGAAAAAATTCTCATGGAAATTGAATGGCAACCTTTTACGAGACACCACCTGTTTGAGTGATTTGAAATCTGACATTGCAACGTTCGCCCATACTCATGCGTCAGATCCCACACCTCAGGCAATTAAATGGGAAGCACTGAAGTGCGTAATGAGAGGCACCTTAATCAAGCATGGGGCTAGAATCAGACTGAGGAAATAGATGCTTTGCTGTCACAAATTCAGACCCTGGAAAGCAGGCATAAGAATTCGAGGTCCTCTGTGACTTTGGTCGAGCTCACTTCAAAAAGGCTTGAACTTAAAGGCCTGCTGGATAGACGGTTTATGGGTGACAAGGAAAGAACAAAAGAGCTAATGTTTGTGGGCGCCCTCTAGCACGACTGCTTCATCCCAGATCGGGTCCCACCCTTATCTCATCACTCAAAAATGATAAGGGCCAACTGGTCCATAGTAATGAGGAGATCCTGGAGGTCTTTCAAAGGTTCTATAAATCCCTGTACAACATTAGGGTCAGGTTCGCTGATTTGGATCCCACCACGTTGAAGAATAAAATTAAATCTTATATGAATAGGATCAAGGTCCCATCCCTCCTTGAGGCGGACTTGGCGGTCCTGGAAAAGGACATAACCCTTGAGGAGCTGGCAGAAGCTGTTAAATCCACGTCCACTGTTTTGGACCTGGTGGTTAGGTGCACCAGGAATGACCTGATAGTTAAACACGGAATCGGGACGAGCTCTGGGGAAATGGGAACTCTGCTGACCGCAAGCCCTACTCCTATCAACACAACTAGAAATAGCCGTGGAGCGTGCCTGACTCTGCCTAGACGCCTCTTCACAGCCTAAGAGCTAACTACCCCTAAAGAAAGGAAACAAAGCCTCACTTGCCTCAGAGAAATTTCCCCAAAGGTAAAAGCAGCCCCCCACAAGTATTGACTGGGAGTTAAGAGGAAATCACAAACACAGGATGAAATAGGCTTTAGCAAAGAGAGGCCAGTCTAACTAAACAGATTGAGGATAGAAAAGGGATCTTTGCGGTCAACACAACAAACTACAAAAACCACGCAGAGTGTGCAAAAAATACCCCCGCACCGACTCACGGTGTGGTGGTGCCACTCTGCACCCCCAGAGCTTCCAGCTAGCCAGGCAGTTTCATGATAGCAAGCTGGACTAGAACTTAGCAAGAAAAACCATAAGTAACAAATGAACAAGCCGGAACTTAGCTTTTGCTGCAGTAGACAGGTCCTCAGAAAGATCCAGGAGAGATCTGAACCAGTACTAGAACATTGACAGCTGGCATGGAGTAAAGATCTGAGTGGAGTTAAATAGAGAATCTTAGCCTAGCCCTAAACGAGGGCAGCTGGGGAAGGAATCTCAGAACCAGCAGCTCCCCTCACAGCGACCAGAGGGAGTCCAAGGACAGAACTCACCGAAGTACCATTCATGACCACAGGAGGGAGTTCGAGAACGGAATTCACAACAGTACCCCCCCCTTGAGGAGGGGTCACCAAACCCTCACCAGAGCCCAGAGGCCGATCAGGACGAGCCAAATGAAAGGCACGAACTAAATCGGCAGCATGGACATCAGAGGCAACAACCCAGGAATTATCCACCTTACCATAGCCCTTCCATTTGACCAAGTACTGAAGTTTTCGTCTCGAAATACGAGAATCCAAAATCTTCTCCACCACATACTCCAACTCCCCCTCGACCAATACCGGAGCAGGAGGATCAACGGAGGGAACCATAGGCACCACATATCTCTGCAGCAACGACCTATGGAACGCATTATGGATGGCAAAAGAAGCAGGAAGGGCCAAACGAAATGATACAGGATTAAGAATTTCAGAAATCTTATAAGGACCAATGAAACGAGGCTTAAACTTAGGAGAAGAAACCTTCATAGGAACATAACGAGATGATAACCAAACCAAATCCCCAACACGAAGTCGGGGACCAACACGGCGACGGCGGTTAGCGAAACGTTGAGCCTTCTCTTGGGACAAGGTCAAATTGTCCACCACATGAGTCCAAATTTGTTGCAACCTGTCCACCACAGAATCCACACCAGGACAGTCCGAAGGC
Source organism: Ranitomeya variabilis (assembly GCF_051348905.1). NCBI lineage: Eukaryota > Metazoa > Chordata > Amphibia > Anura > Dendrobatidae > Ranitomeya > Ranitomeya variabilis. Next base: position 113,936,409 of record NC_135238.1, read on the forward strand.
TCAACCTGCCCTGAAGAAAAACGAGGATGAAAACCAGAATTACAAAAAAAAGGCGAAACCAAAGTAGCCGAACTGGCCCGATTATTAAGGGCGAACTCAGCCAATGGCAAGAAGGTCACCCAATCATCCTGATCCGCAGAAACCAAACATCTCAGATAAGTTTCCAAAGTCTGATTGGTTTGTTCGGTTTGGCCATTTGTCTGAGGATGGAAAGCCGAAGAAAAAGACAAATCAATGCCCATCTTAGCACAAAAGGACCGCCAAAACCTTGAAACAAACTGGGAACCTCTGTCAGACACGATGTTCTCCGGAATGCCATGCAAACGAACCACATGTTGGAAAAATAATGGAACCAAATCAGAGGAAGAAGGCAATTTAGGCAAGGGTACCAAATGGACCATTTTAGAGAAGCGATCACAAACCACCCAGATGACCGACATCCTTTGAGAAACAGGAAGATCTGAAATAAAATCCATGGAAACATGCGTCCAGGGACTTTTTGGGACCGGCAAGGGCAAAAGTAACCCACTGGCACGAGAACAGCAGGGCTTAGCCCGAGCACAAGTCCCACAAGACTGCACAAAAGAACGCACATCCTGCGACAAGGAAGGCCACCAAAAGGACCTAGCCACTAAATCTCTGGTACCAAAAATCCCAGGATGACCAGCCAACACCGAACAATGAACCTTAGAGATAACTCTATTAGTCCATCTATCAGGGACAAACAGTTTCTCCGCTGGACAACGGTCAGGTCTATCAGCCTGGAACTCCTGCAGCACCCGCCGCAAATCAGGGGAGATGGCAGACAGAACTACCCCCTCTCTGAGAATACCAGCCGGCCCAGGAACCCCAGGAGAATCAGGCACAAAACTCATTGAAAGGGCATCAGCCTTCACATTCTTAGAACCCGGAAGGTACGAAACCACAAAATTGAAACGGGAGAAAAACAGTGACCAACGAGCTTGTCTAGGATTCAACCGCTTGGCAGACTCGAGAAAAGTCAGATTCTTGTGATCTGTCAAGACCACCACACGATGCTTGGCTCCTTCAAGCCAATGTCGCCACTCCTCGAATGCCCACTTCATAGCCAACAACTCCCAATTGCCAACATCATAATTACGCTCAGCAGGCGAAAACTTTCTCGAAAAGAAAGCAAATGGCTTCATTACAGAGCAATCATAACTTCTCTGAGACAAAACAGCCCCTGCTCCAATTTCAGAAGCATCAACCTCGACCTGAAAAGGGAGCGAAACATCTGGCTGACACAACACAGGAGCCGAAGAGAAACGACGTTTCAACTCCTGAAAAGCCTCAACGGCCGCAGAGGACCAATTCACCACATCAGCACCCTTCTTGGTCAAATCAGTCAACGGTTTAACAACACTAGAAAAATTAGCGATGAAGCGACGGTAAAAATTGGAAAAGCCCAGAAATTTCTGAAGGCTCTTCACAGATATAGGCCGAGTCCAATCATAAATAGCTTGGACTTTAACAAGATCCATCTCGATAGTAGAAGGGGAAAAAATGAAGCCCAAAAAGGAAACCTTCTGAACTCCAAAGAGACACTTAGATCCCTTCACAAACAAGGAATTAGCACGAAGGACCTGGAACACCATTCTGACCTGCTTCACATGGGACTCCCAATCATCCGAAAAGACCAAAATATCCAAATATACGATCATTCATGAATCTATCCAGATACTTTCGGAAGATGTCATGCATAAAGGACTGAAACACAGAGGGAGCATTAGAAAGGCCGAATGGCATCACCAAGTACTCAAAATGGCCCTCGGGCGTATTAAATGCTGTTTTCCATTCATCGCCCTGTTTAATACGCATGAGATTATACGCCCCTCGAAGGTCTATCTTGGTGAACCAACTAGCCCCCTTAATCCGAGCAAATAAATCAGACAGTAGAGGCAAAGGGTACTGAAATTTGACCGTGATTTTATTAAGAAGGCGGTAATCTATACAAGGTCTCAGAGAACCATCCTTCTTGGCCACAAAAAAGAACCCTGCTCTCAATGGTGACGACGACGGGCGGATATGCCCTTTCTCCAAGGACTCCTTTATATAACTCCGCATAGCGGCGTGTTCTGGCACAGACAAATTGAAAAGTCGTCCCTTAGGGAACTTGCTACCAGGAATCAAATTAATAGCACAATTACAATCCCTATGAGGAGGTAGGGTACTAGACTTGGGCTCATCAAATACATCCCGGTAATCCGACAAAAACTCAGGGACTTCAGAAGGAGTGGAGGAAGAAATTGACAACAATGAAACATCCCCATGTACCCCTTGACAGCCCCAACTGGACACCGACATTGATTTCCAATCCAATACTGGATTATGGACCTGCAGCCATGGCAAACCCAACACGACCACATCATGCAGATTATGCAACACCAAAAAGCGAATATCCTCCTGATACGCAGGAGCCATGCACATGGTCAACTGGGTCCAGTACTGAGGCTTATACTTGGCCAAAGGCGTAGCATCATTTCCCCTCAAAGGAATGGGATGCTGCAAGGGCTCCAAGAAAAAACCACAGCACCTGGCAAACTCTAAGTCCATCAAATTCAGGGCAGCGCCTGAATCCACAAATGCCATAACAGAATAGGATGACAAAGAGCAAATCAGAGTAACGGACAAAAGAAATTTAGGCTGTACAGTACCAATGGTGACAGACCTAGCGAACCGCTTAGTGCGCTTAGGACAATCAGAGATAGCATGAGTGGAGTCACCACAGTAAAAACACAGCCCATTCTGACGTCTATGTTCTTGCCGTTCAGCTCTGGTCAAAGTCCTATCACATTGCATAGGCTCAGGCCTCTGCTCAGAAGATACCACCAAATGGTGCACAGTTTTGCGCTCACGTAAGCGCCGATCGATCTGTATGGCCAAGGACATTGATTCATTCAGACCAGCAGGCGTGGGGAACCCCACCATAACATCCTTAAGGGCTTCAGAAAGACCCTTTCTGAAAATTGCTTCCAGGGCACACTCATTCCACTGAGTAAGCACAGACCACTTTCTGAACATCTGGCAATATACCTCCGCTTCATCCTGACCCTGACACAAAGCCAGCAAAATTTTCTCTGCCTGATCCACAGAATTCGGTTCATCATAAAGCAATCCCAGCGCCAGAAAAAACGCATCTACATTACGCAATGCAGGATCTCCTGGCGCCAGGGCGAATGCCCAGTCTTGAGGGTCGCCACGCAACAAAGAAATAATGATTCTCACTTGCTGAATAGGGTCACCAGAAGAGCGGGGTTTCAGAGCAAGAAACAGTTTACAATTGTTTTTGAAATTCAGAAATTTAGATCTATCCCCAGAAAACAAATCAGGAATTGGAATTCTAGGCTCCAACATAGGATTCTGAACTACATAATCTTGAATGTTTTGTACCCTTGCAGCGAGTTGATCTACACTAGAGGACAGACCTTGAATGTCCATATCCACACCTGAGTTCTGAACCACCCAGAGTTTAAGGGGAAAAGAAAGGCAAAACACACTGCAGAGAAAAAAAAAAGGTCTCAGAACTTCTCTTTTCCCTCTATTGAGATGCATTAACACTTTGTGGGCCAGCTGTACTGTTATGGACCTGGTGGTTAGGTGCACCAGGAATGACCTGATAGTTAAACACGGAATCGGGACGAGCTCTGGGGAAATGGGAACTCTGCTGACTGCAAACCCTACTCCTATCAACACAACTAGAAATAGCCGTGGAGCGTGCCTGACTCTGCCTAGACGCCTCTTCACAGCCTAAGAGCTAACTACCCCTAAAGAAAGGAAACAAAGCCTCACTTGCCTCAGAGAAATTTCCCCAAAGGTAAAAGCAGCCCCCCACAAGTATTGACTGTGAGTTAAGAGGAAATCACAAACACAGGATGAAATAGGCTTTAGCAAAGAGAGGCCAGTCTAACTAAACAGATTGAGGATAGAAAATGGATCTTTGCGGTCAACACAACAAACTACAAAAACCACGTAGAGTGTGCAAAAAATACCCCACACCGACTCACGGTGCGGTGGTGCCACTCTGCACCCCCAGAGCTTCCAGCTAGCCAGGCAGTTTCATGATAGCAAGATGGACTAGAACTTAGCAAGAAAAACCATAAGTAACAAATGAATAAGCCGGAACTTAGCTTTTGCTGGAGTAGACAGGTCCTCAGAAAGATCCAGGAGAGATCTGAACCAGTACTAGAACATTGACAGCTGGCATGGAGTAACGATCTGAGTGGAGTTAAATAGAGAATCCTAGCCTAGCCCTAAACGAGGGCAGCTGGGGAAGGAATCTAAGAACCAGCAGCTCCCCTCACAGCCACCAGAGGGAGTCCAAGGACAGAACTCACCGAAGTACCATTCATCACCACAGGAGGGAGTTCGAGAACGGAATTCACAACAGTCCACCTCTAATTGTCCTGGGCCGGATAGGTTCACTCCCTTATTCTATAAATCCCTTCTATCTGATTTGCTTTCCCAAATGGTCCTTACCTTCAATGCGATTTCTGAGGAGAACAGTTTTACCCCCCAGACCCTAGAGGCTCATATTTCTGTTCTGCCAAAGCCTAATAAAGATCCCCTGCTGGCTGGGAGTTATAGGCCAATCTCCCTGATCAACGTCGATGTAAAATTATTTGCTAAGGTATTGGCTGACAGATTGTCGGGACTTCTCCCATCTATTATCGACCTTGATCAGGTGGGCTTTGTCAAGGGCCGGGAGGCGCGGGACAGCATTATCAGGTCTCTTCTCCTTATTGAGAGGACCAAGATGCAAAAGTCCCCTCTTTGTCTTCTGTCGATTGACGCGGTAAAGGCCTTTGATAGGGTCCATTGGGACTTTCTAAGGGAGACCCTGACCCATATTGGCTTACAATCCAATTTCCTGGGGAAAATTATGTCATTATATTCAGAACCCTCAGCTCGTGTTAGAGTCAATGGATCCTTGTCCGATCGTTTTTATATTCAGAATGGTACTAGACAAGGCTGCCCGTTGTCGCCCCTATTATATGTTTTAGTTATTGAGTATTTGGCTAAGGCTATCCGAGTTAATGACAGTATCTCAGGGATTCAGGTTGGAAACTCTAATCATAAAACGGCCCTATTTGCCGACGACATCCTCCTCTTCGTCTCTAACCCAGTATTCTCTTTTCCAGTGCTTATGAAGGAGTTTGAATCCTTCGGGGATTTAAGCAACTTCAAGATTTATTACTCCAAAACTGAGGTCCTTAACATTTCTCTATCTTCTTCCGTGGTGGCTTCCTTGAAGCAGACCTTCCTGTTGTGAATTCCGTACTCGGGCTCCCTCCTGTGGTCATGAGTGGTACTGTGTGAGTTTGTCTTGGGCTCCCCCTGGTAGCCTTTAGCGATATGGCTGGTCTTGGCTGGGCTCAGCTGCTTCATTTCCTGCTATGCTGGGCCTATTTAACTCACCTGGACCTTCATTTGTTGTCTGCTGTCGGTGTATTCAGTCCTGATTCTGAGCTCTCCTGAATATTCCTTGTGACCAGTCTCCTGCTGGGGAAGCTAAGTTTGCTTGTTCATTTTTGCTCATTATTTCCTTGAAAACGTTTCTCAGTATATGATGAGTTCAGTCCAGCTTGCTTTTATGTGATTTCTCGCTTGCTGGTTAGTTCTGGGGTGCAGAGTGTGCCCCTCACATTGTGAATTGGTGTGGGGGTTCTTGTATTCTCTGCGTGGTTTATTTTTGATAGGAATCTGTGCGGTCAGTACAAAAGCTATCTATTTTCTGGCTATCTAGTGTTAGCGGGCCTCATTTGCTAAACCTGTTTCATTTCTATGTTTGTATTTTCCCCTTATCTCACCGTTATTATTTGTGGGGGGCTGTCTGAAACTTTGTGGTTATTTCTCTGAGGCAAGTGAGGTCTTTGCTTTCTCTCTAGGGGCAGTCAGTTTCTCAGGCCGTGAAGAGGCGTCTAGGTTTTTAGGTAACGCTCCACGGCTGCCTTTAGTGTGTTTGGATAGGATCAGGATTGCGGTCAGTATAGCTTCCACATCCCCAGAACTTGTCCTAACATTCTGGTTATATGTATCAGGTCAGTTTTGAGATCCTACCACCGGATCATAACAGTACAGCAGTCCAAAAAGTGTTAATGCAGCAGAAGAGGGAGAAGAGAAATCCTGAAGTCATTTTTTTTTTTCTGCACTGTGTTTAGCCTCTCTCCTCCCCTTAATCTCTGGGTGGTTCTGAATTCAGTTGCAGATATGGACATTCAGAGTCTGTCTTCTAGTGTGGATCATCTCACTGCAAGGGTACAGGGCATTCAGGATTATGTAGTCCGCAGTGCTATGTCAGAGCCTAAAATACCAATTCCTGAGCTGTTCTCTGGAGATAGATCTAGGTTTTTGAACTTTAAGAATAATTGTAAGTAGGGTTGAGCGAAACGGGTCGATCATTTTCAAAAGTCGCCGACTTTTGGCTAAGTCGGCGTCTCATGAAACCCGATCCGACCCCTGTGCTTGTCGGCCATGCGGTACGCGACTTTCGCGCCAAAGTCGCGTTTCAATGACGCGAAAAGCGCCATTTCTCAGCCAATGAAGGTGAACGCAGAGTGTGGGCAGCGTGATGACATAGATCCTGGTCCCCACCATCTTAGAGAAGGGCATTGCAGTGATTGGCTTGCTGTCTGCGGCGTCACAGGGGCTATAAAGGGGCGTTCCCGCCGACCGCCATAATCACTGCTGCTGATCTGAGCTTAGGGAGAGGTTGCTGCCGCTTCGTCAGAAGCAGGGAGAGCGTTAGGCAGGGTCCACTAACCACCAAACCGCTTGTGCTGTAGCGATTTCCACTGTCCAACACCACCTTCGGTGTGCAGGAACAATGGAAGCTATTTTTTTATTTTTTCCTCAGCGCTGTAGCTCATTGGGCTGCCCTAGAAGGCTCCGTGATAGCTGTATTGCTGTGTGTACGCCACTGTGGAAACCAACTGCTTTTTTCAAAGCACATATCCTCTTGTTCCTTTCTGCACAGCTATCTTTTTTGTTTGTCCACACTTTTTATTTAATTTGTGCATCAGTCCACTCCTATTGCTGCCTGCCATACCTGGCTTAGATTACTGCAGGGAGATAGTAATTGTAGGACAGTCCCTGTTTTTTTTTTTTTTTTTTTTTGTGGGAGATTAAGATTGGCATTTCTGCTACAGTGCCATCCCTGTGTGTGCCATCTCTCACTGAGTGGGCCATAGAAAGCCTATTTATTTTTTCCGTGATTTGTGTTCTAAATTCTACCTCAACACAAAAACACTACATCAATCAGTGGTAGAAAAATATTGGCCTCAGTCAGGGCTTGTGTGCCACTGCTGTGTGTGCTATCTCTCATTCAGTGGGCTATAGAAAGCCTATTTATTTATTTATTTTTTTTCTTATTATTTGGTTTCTAAAGTCTCCCTGAAAAAAAAATAAAAAAATAAAAAAACAGTGGGAGAGTAATATTGCCCTTTCAGCTTGTGTGCCAGTCTTGACTCCTGGGTGTGCCACCTCTCTCTCTAATTGTGGGCCATAGAAAGCCTTTTTTTTTTTTTTTTTTTAAATATTATTGGGTTTCTAAAGTCTCCCTTAAAAAACAAAAAATACATAAAAAAACAGTGGGAGAGTAATATTGCCTTTTCAGCTTGTGTGCCAGTCTTGACTCCTGGCTGTGCCACCTCTCTCTCTCATTCAGTGGGCCATAGAAAGGCTATTTATTTTTTTGTTTTTTTTAATATTATTTGGTTTCTAAAGTCTCCCTGAAAAAAAAAAAAACATAAAAAAACAGTGGGAGAGTAATATTGCCCTTTCAGCTTGTGTGCCAGTCTTGACTCCTGGGTGTGCCACCTCTCTCCCTCTCATTCAGTGGGCCATAGAAAGCCTATTTATTTTTTTTTAAATATTATTGGGTTTCTAAAGTCTCCCTTAAAAAACAAAAAATACATAAAAAAACAGTGGGAGAGTAATATTGCCCTTTCAGCTTGTGTGCCAGTCTTGACTCCTGGGTGTGCCACCTCTCTCTCTCATTCAGTGGGCCATAGAAAGCCTATTTATTTTTTTGGTTTTTTTAATATTATTTGGTTTCTAAAGTCTCCCTGAAAAAAAAAAAAAAATAAAAAAACAGTGGGAGAGTAATATTGCCCTTTCAGCTTGTGTGCCAGTCTTGACTCCTGGGTGTGCCACCTCTCTCTCTAATTGTGGGCCATAGAAAGCCTTTTTTTTTTTTTTTTTTTTAAATATTATTGGGTTTCTAAAGTCTCCCTTAAAAAACAAAAAATACATAAAAAAACAGTGGGAGAGTAATATTGCCTTTTCAGCTTGTGTGCCAGTCTTGACTCCTGGCTGTGCCACCTCTCTCTCTCATTCAGTGGGCCATAGAAAGGCTATTTATTTTTTTTGTTTTTTTTAATATTATTTGGTTTCTAAAGTCTCCCTGAAAAAAAAAAAAAACATAAAAAAACAGTGGGAGAGTAATATTGCCCTTTCAGCTTGTGTGCCAGTCTTGACTCCTGGGTGTGCCACCTCTCTCCCTCTCATTCAGTGGGCCATAGAAAGCCTATTTATTTTTTTTAAAATATTATTGGGTTTCTAAAGTCTCCCTTAAAAAACAAAAAATACATAAAAAAACAGTGGGAGAGTAATATTGCCCTTTCAGCTTGTGTGCCAGTCTTGACTCCTGGGTGTGCCACCTCTCTCTCTCATTCAGTGGGCCATAGAAAGCCTATTTATTTTTTTGTTTTTTTTAATATTATTTGGTTTCTAAAGTCTCCCTGAAAAAAAAAATAAATAAAAAAACAGTGGGAGAGTAATATTGCCCTTTCAGCTTGTGTGCCAGTCTTGACTCCTGGGTGTGCCACCTCTCTCTCTAATTGTGGGCCATAGAAAGCCTTTTTTTTTTTTTTTTTAAATATTATTGGGTTTCTAAAGTCTCCCTTAAAAAACAAAAAATACATAAAAAAACAGTGGGAGAGTAATATTGCCTTTTCAGCTTGTGTGCCAGTCTTGACTCCTGGGTGTGCCACCTCTCTCTCTCATTCAGTGGGCCATAGAAAGGCTATTTATTTTTTTGGTTTTTTTAATATTATTTGGTTTCTAAAGTCTCCCTGAAAAAAAAAAAACATAAAAAAACAGTGGGAGAGTAATATTGCCCTTTCAGCTTGTGTGCCAGTCTTGACTCCTGGGTGTGCCACCTCTCTCCCTCTCATTCAGTGGGCCATAGAAAGGCTATTTATTTTTTTGGTTTTTTTAATATTATTTGGTTTCTAAAGTCTCCCTGAAAAAACAAAAAATACATAAAAAAACAGTGGGAGAGTAATATTGCCCTTTCAGCTTGTGTGCCAGTCTTGACTCCTGGGTGTGCCACCTCTCTCCCTCTCATTCAGTGGGCCATAGAAAGGCTATTTATTTTTTTGGTTTTTTTAATATTATTTGGTTTCTAAAGTCTCCCTGAAAAAAAAAAAAACATAAAAAAACAGTGGGAGAGTAATATTGCCCTTTCAGCTTGTGTGCCAGTCTTGACTCCTGGGTGTGCCACCTCTCTCCCTCTCATTCAGTGGGCCATAGAAAGCCTATTTATTTTTATTTTTAAATATTATTGGGTTTCTAAAGTCTCCCTTAAAAAACAAAAAATACATAAAAAAACAGTGGGAGAGTAATATTGCCATTTCAGCTTGTGTGCCAGTCTTGACTCCTGGGTGTGCCACCTCTCTCTCATTCAGTGGGCCATAGAAAGCATTTTTTTTTTCCTTGATTTGTGTTCTAAAATCTACCTCAACACAAAAACACTACATCAATCAGTGGGAGAAAAATATTGGCCTCAGTCAGGGCTTGTGTGCCACTGCTGTGTGTGCTATCTCTCATTCAGTGGGCTATAGAAAGCCTATTTATTTATTTATTTTTTTTCTTATTATTTGGTTTCTAAAGTCTCCCTGAAAAAAAAAAAAAAAATAAAAAAACAGTGGGAGAGTAATATTGCCCTTTCAGCTTGTGTGCCAGTCTTGACTCCTGGGTGTGCCACCTCTCTCTCTAATTGTGGGCCATAGAAAGCCTTTTTTTTTTTTTTTTTTAATATTATTGGGTTTCTAAAGTCTCCCTTAAAAAACAAAACATACATAAAAAAACAGTGGGAGAGTAATATTGCCCTTTCAGCTTGTGTGCCAGTCTTGACTCCTGGGTGTGCCGCCTCTCTCTCTCATTCAGTGGGCCATAGAAAGGCTATTTATTTTTTTGGTTTTTTTAATATTATTTGGTTTCTAAAGTCTCCCTGAAAAAAAAAAAACATAAAAAAACAGTGGGAGAGTAATATTGCCCTTTCAGCTTGTGTGCCAGTCTTGACTCCTGGGTGTGCCACCTCTCTCCCTCTCATTCAGTGGGCCATAGAAAGGCTATTTATTTTTTTGGTTTTTTTAATATTATTTGGTTTCTAAAGTCTCCCTGAAAAAACAAAAAATACATAAAAAAACAGTGGGAGAGTAATATTGCCCTTTCAGCTTGTGTGCCAGTCTTGACTCCTGGGTGTGCCACCTCTCTCCCTCTCATTCAGTGGGCCATAGAAAGCATTTTTTTTTTTCCTTGATTTGTGTTCTAAAATCTACCTCAACACAAAAACACTACATCAATCAGTGGGAGAAAAATATTGGCCTCAGTCAGGGCTTGTGTGCCACTGCTGTGTGTGCTATCTCTCATTCAGTGGGCTATAGAAAGCCTATTTATTTATTTATTTTTTTTCTTATTATTTGGTTTCTAAAGTCTCCCTGAAAAAAAAAAAAAACTTAAAAAAACAGTGGGAGAGTAATATTGCCCTTTCAGCTTGTGTGCCAGTCTTGACTCCTGGGTGTGCCACCTCTCTCTCTCATTCAGTGGGCCATAGAAAGGCTATTTATTTTTTTGGTTTTTTTAATATTATTTGGTTTCTAAAGTCTCCCTGAAAAAAAAAAAAAACATAAAAAAACAGTGGGAGAGTAATATTGCCCTTTCAGCTTGTGTGCCAGTCTTGACTCCTGGGTGTGCCACCTCTCTCTCTCATTCAGTGGGCCATAGAAAGGCTATTTATTTTTTTGGTTTTTTTAATATTATTTGGTTTCTAAAGTCTCCCTGAAAATAAAAAAAAAAAAACTTAAAAAAACAGTGGGAGAGTAATATTGCCCTTTCAGCTTGTGCGCCAGTCTTGACTCCTGGGTGTGCCACCTCTCTCTCTCTAATTGTGGGCCATAGAAAGCCTTTTTTTTTTTGTTTTTTTTTTAATATTATTTGGTTTCTAAAGTCTCCCTGAGAAAAAAAAATAAATAAATTAGGTGGGAGATTAATATTGACATTAGTGCTTGAGTGACAGTCCTGCGTGTGTGTCATCTCTGTGATTTTGTGCCACAGAAAACAGAGTGTGTAACATTGTGCCTGATTTTCCTTGTGGTCTCACCAACCTGTTAAGGGATATTGAAATCATACTGAAGTTATAGCTCACCGTGTAAGTTGTTTGACAGCAACAAATAAAGTTACTTTGGTTAAGATTTTAAAACAATGAGGAAGTCTGGTGCAAGAGGTCGTCGTGGGCGTTCATTGTCAGCTGGTAATGATGGTAGTGGTAGTGGAGCATCAGGTGGTCGTGGGGATAAAAATATTCCACCTAAGTCTGGAGCTGTGGAGCCAGTTTCGTCGTCAGGCTACACAAGGCCTCGAACGCTCTCTTTTCTGGGAGTAGGAAAACCGCTTTTAAAGGCGGAGCAGCAACAGCAAGTTTTGGCTTACATTGCAGACTCAGCCTCTAGCTCTTTTGCCTCCTCTTCAGAAACTGGTAAATGTAAAAGCAGCGCGTCGCTTGTGGATGTTCACGGTTAGGGACAAGTCGCTTCCTTGTCCTCCTCAGCAAAAACTACAACAAGAGAGAAGGATGCAGCAGGCGACACAACAGGTCACTCCATGGAGCTCTTTACACATACCGTCCCTGGCTTAGAAAGTGAAACATTTAACAGGCCATGCCCATTACAAGTAGATTCTGACATGGAGTGCACTGATGCACAGCCACAGCCAGAGTACTATGCTGCTCCTTTGACTCAGACCACCACATTGCCCTCTCAGGGTACAGATCCACAATCAGACCCTGATGAGACTATGTTGCCCCGCCACGAACGCTATACCACCGACCGACACAGTGACACAGACGAAGTTGCACACGAGCTCGAAGAGGAGGTAATAGATGACCCAGTTATTGACCCCGATTGGCAGCCATTGGGGGAACAGGGTGCAGGCGGCAGTAGTTCAGAAGCGGAGGTGGAGGAGGGGCCGCAGCAGGCATCAACATCGCAACAGGTTCCATCTGCCGGGCCCGTATCTGGCCCAAAACGCGTGTCAAAGCCAAAACCTGTTGGAGGACAGCGTGGCCATCCGGTTAAAGCTCAGTCTGCAATCCCTGAAAAGGGATCCGAGTCTAGGAAGAGTGCAGTCTGGCATTTTTTTAAACAACATCCAACTGATCAGCGCAAAGTCATCTGTCAAAAATGTTCAACTAGCTTAAGCAGAGGTCAGAATCTGAAAAGTCTAAATACTAGTTGCATGCATAGACACTTAACCACCATGCATTTTCAAGCCTGGACTAACTACCAAACGTCCCTTAAGGTTGTAGCACCCTCGGCCAATGAAGCTAGTCAGCAACGCAACATCCCTTCCGTCACTGTAAGGCCACCATTTTCCGCACCACCGGCAGTATCTGTGCAGGTTTCTTTGCCAGCCAAAAGCAGTCAGGGTCAGGGAATCACCAGTTTTGTAGGAGGAAATATTGCATCTAGGGCACCGGCGGAAACAATACCGTCTCCAACCGTCTCTCAGTCTGCCATGTACACCGGCACACCCGAAAGTTCCACGATCTCCAGCTCTCCAGTCCAGCTCACCCTACATGAGACTCTGGTTAGAAAAAGGAAGTACTTATCCTCGCATCCGCGTACACAGGGTTTTAACGCCCACATAGCTAGACTAATCTCGTTAGAGATGATGCCCTACCGGTTAGTTGAAAGCGAAGCTTTCAAAGCCCTGATGGAGTATGCTGAACCACGATACGAGCTACCCAGTCGACACTTTTTTTCCAGAAAAGCCATCCCAGCCCTGCACCAGCATGTTAAACAGCGCATCGTCCATGCACTCAGGCAATCTGTGAGTACAAAGGTGCACCTGACTACAGATGCATGGACCAGTAGGCATGGCCAGGGACGTTATGTGTCCATCACGGCACACTGGGTGAATGTGGTGGATGCAGGGTCCACAGGCGACATCAATTTAGGGACAGTTGTGCCTAGCCCACGGTCTAGGAAACAGTTGGCTGTAGGCGTTCGCACCCCCTCCTCCTCCTCCTCCTCGTCCTCCTGCAGAAGCTACAGCTCTTCCACAGAACGCAGTCTGCCAACCACTCCATCGGCAGATGACACTGTTGCACACCAGTTGTCCCATTATGGGCCAGCTACTGCCAAGCGTCAGCAGGCTGTATTGGCTATGAAGTGTTTGGGTGACAACAGACACACCGCGGAAGTTCTGTCCGAGTTCTTGCAACAAGAAACGCAGTCGTGGCTGGGCACAGTAGATCTTGAGACAGGCAAGGTAGTGAGTGATAACGGAAGGAATTTCATGGCTGCCATCTCCCTTTCCCAACTGAAACACATTCCTTGCCTGGCTCACACCTTAAACCTGGTGGTGCAGTGCTTATTGAAAACTTATCCTGGGTTCTCCGACCTGCTCCTCAAAGTGCGTGCACTTTGCTCACATATCCGACGTTCGCCTGTACACGCCAGCCGTATGCAGACCTATCAGCGGTCTTTGAACCTTCCCCATCATCGCCTAATCATAGACGTTGCAACAAGGTGGAACTCAACACTGCACATGCTTCAGAGACTGTGCGAACAGAGGCGTGCTGTTATTTATTTGTGGGAGGATACACGGGCAGGCAGTAGGATGGCAGACATGGAGTTGTCAGGTGTGCAGTGGTCTAAGATACAAGACATGTGTCAAGTCCTTCAGTGTTTTGAGGAATGCACACGGCTGGTTAGTGCAGACAACGCCGTAATAAGCATGAGCATCCCCCTAATGCGTCTGCTGATGCAAAGTTTGACGCACATAAAGGAGCAGGCGTCTGCACCAGAGGAAGAGGAAAGCCTTGATGACAGTCAGCCATTGTCTGGTCAGGGCAGTGTACAGGACGAGGTAGCGGGCGAAGAGGAGGTGGAGGACGAGGAGGATGATGGGGATGAGTATATTTTTAATGCCGAACCTTTCCCGGGGGCACAGGAAATTGGTTGCGTGTCACGGCCGGGTTCTGGTTTTTTGAGGGACACAAGTGACGTAGATTTGCCTGCAACTGCCCCTCAACCAATCACAACCGGAGATTTGACAACTGGAACTTTGGCCCACATGGCGGATTATGCCTTACGTATCCTAAAAAGGGACACACGCATTACGAAAATGATGAACGATGACGATTACTGGTTGGCCTGCCTCCTTGATCCACGCTATAAAGGCAAATTGCAAAATATTATGCCACATGAGAACTTGGAACTAATATTAGCAACCAAACAATCAACTCTTGTTGACCGTTTGCTTCAGGCATTCCCAGCACACAGCGCACGTGATCGTTCTCACACGAGCTCCAGGGGGCAGCAGACTAGGAGTGTTAGGGGTGCACACATCAGAAGTGGCGTTGGACAGAGGGGTTTTCTGACCAGGTTGTGGAGTGATTTTGCTATGACCGCAGACAGGACAGGTACTGCTGCATCAATTGAAAGTGACAGGAGACAACATTTGTCCAGTATGGTTACTAACTATTTTTCATCCCTTATCGATGTTCTCCCTCAACCGTCATTCCCATTTGATTACTGGGCCTCCAAATTAGACACCTGGCCAGAATTGGCAGAATATGCATTGCAGGAGCTTGCTTGCCCGGCAGCAAGTGTCCTATCAGAAAGAGTATTCAGTGCTGCAGGTTCAATATTAACCGAAAAAAGGACTCGTCTGGCTACCCAAAATGTTGACGATCTAACATTCATTAAAATGAACCACAACTGGATTTCAAAATCTTTTGCCCCACCTTGCCCGGCCGACACCTAGCTTTCCTATGAAAAGCTCTTGCCTGTGAATTACTTTTCTAATGTCTAATTTGCTGCAGCTGATTGTACAGCATACGACATGTTTACACCTCCCTAAATGGCCAAACTCCCCACACGGGGCCGTGGTATCGCGACTTGGCGCAAGCACCCGTGAGACTGCTGTTTGTCTGAAGAGGTGGGTGTGCTCGCTTTTGGTTGACGGCATTGCTACTGGGTCCCTCATAGTACAATGTAGTGTCTCTGGCGGTGGTGGTGCGCACACAACGTCAGACACACCGTTGTAACATGAGGGGCCCTGGGGCGGTCCCGCCGGCCTCAAGAGAGTTCCCCCCTACCCCAGCTCAAAATGTGCTCTACCACGTGCAAAATTATGTCGCACAGCTCCACCAATCTTTAGTCTATTCGCTGACATCATTCAATGTCTGGCACTGACAATACAAATTTGTAGACATCTATGATGCAACTTAAAGTAGTCTGTGTCTGTGTCCTATATTGGCACCATTAAATAGTTACTGCCAAATTACTATGTCAGAAACTCAGTAGATGAGCCCACCCCTGTACCTAAGTATGCCACCTTTTTTTTTGTTTTGGTTGTTTTGCGAGACATTAACATCTATTTATATTTTGGGAGTACTGGGACAGACACTCCTTGCACTACTCCTCCACTCACCACCAAGCTGCCTGTGTATCCATGTAACCGCTGTAAAACTGCCATGAGCCTATTGTTTGTTATTTTAGGCCTTTGATAGCCTGTCTGCGGTCCCTACTTTAAATACTCCTCCACTCACCACCAAGCTGCCTGCCCGTGTATCCATGTAACCACTGTAAAACTGCTATGAGCCTATTGTTTGTTATTTTAGGCCTTTGATAGCCTGTCTGCGGTCCCTACTTTAAATACTCCTCCACTCACCACCAAGCTGCCTGCCCGTGTATCCATGTAACCGCTGTAAAACTGCCATGAGCCTATTGTTTGTTATTTTAGGCCTTTGATAGCCTGTCTGCGGTCCCTACTTTAAATACTCCTCCACTCACCACCAAGCTGCCTGCCCGTGTATCCATGTAACCGCTGTAAAACTGCCATGAGCCTATTGTTTGTTATTTTAGGCCTTTGATAGCCTGTCTGCGGTCCCTACTTTAAATACTCCTCCACTCACCACCAAGCTGCCTGCCCGTGTATCCATGTAACCGCTGTAAAACTGCCATGAGCCTATTGTTTGTTATTTTAGGCCTTTGATAGCCTGTCTGCGGTCCCTACTTTAAATACTCCTCCACTCACCACCAAGCTGCCTGCCCGTGTATCCATGTAACCGCTGTAAAACTGCCATGAGCCTATTGTTTGTTATTTTAGGCCTTTGATAGCCTGTCTGCGGTCCCTACTTTAAATACTCCTCCACTCACCACCAAGCTGCCTGCCCGTGTATCCATGTAACCGCTGTAAAACTGCCATGAGCCTATTGTTTGTTATTTTAGGCCTTTGATAGCCTGTCTGCGGTCCCTACTTTAAATACTCCTCCACTCACCACCAAGCTGCCTGCCCGTGTATCCATGTAACCGCTGTAAAACTGCCATGAGCCTATTGTTTGTTATTTTAGGCCTTTGATAGCCTGTCTGCGGTCCCTACTTTAAATACTCCTCCACTCACCACCAAGCTGCCTGCCCGTGTATCCATGTAACCGCTGTAAAACTGCCATGAGCCTATTGTTTGTTATTTTAGGCCTTCGAAGCCTGTCTGCGGTCCCTCCTTCCAGTAGGCCTCCACTGACCAGACCACTGCTGCCCGTGTACCCCTGGAACCAATTTTAAAGTGCCTACAGCCAGCCCATTTTATTGTGTTAGGCCTTCGAAGCCTGTCTGCGGTCCCTCCTTCCACTAGGCCTCCACTGACCAGACCACTGCTGCCCGTGTACCCCTGGAACCAATTTTAAAGTGCCTACAGCCAGCCCATTTTATTGTGTTAGGCCTTCGAAGCCTGTCTGCGGTCCCTCCTTCCACTAGGCCTCCACTGACCAGACCACTGCTGCCCGTGTACCCCTGGAACCAATTTTAAAGTGCCTACAGCCAGCCCATTTTATTGTGTTAGGCCTTCGAAGCCTGTCTGCGGTCCCTCCTTCCACTAGGCCTCCACTGACCAGACCACTGCTGCCCGTGTACCCCTGGAACCAATTTTAAAGTGCCTACAGCCAGCCCATTTTATTGTGTTAGGCCTTCGAAGCCTGTCTGCGGTCCCTCCTTCCACTAGGCCTCCACTGACCAGACCACTGCTGCCCGTGTACCCCTGGAACCAATTTTAAAGTGCCTACAGCCACCCCATTTTATTGTGTTAGGCCTTCGAAGCCTGTCTGCGGTCCCTCCTTCCACTAGGCCTCCACTGACCAGACCACTGCTGCCCGTGTACCCCTGGAACCAATTTTAAAGTGCCTACAGCCAGCCCATTTTATTGTGTTAGGCCTTCGAAGCCTGTCTGCGGTCCCTCCTTCCACTAGGCCTCCACTGACCAGACCACTGCTGCCCGTGTACCCCTGGAACCAATTTTAAAGTGCCTACAGCCAGCCCATTTTATTGTGTTAGGCCTTCGAAGCCTGTCTGCGGTCCCTCCTTCCACTAGGCCTCCACTGACCAGACCACTGCTGCCCGTGTACCCCTGGAACCAATTTTAAAGTGCCTACAGCCAGCCCATTTTATTGTGTTAGGCCTTCGAAGCCTGTCTGCGGTCCCTCCTTCCACTAGGCCTCCACTGACCAGACCACTGCTGCCCGTGTACCCCTGGAACCAATTTTAAAGTGCCTACAGCCAGCCCATTTTATTGTGTTAGGCCTTCGAAGCCTGTCTGCGGTCCCTCCTTCCAATAGGCCTACACTGACAAAGGTACACCTGACAACAGACACATGGACCTGTAGGCATGGCCACGGAAGGTTATGTGTCCTTTGTGGCTCAATGGGTTAATGTATTGGATGCATGGTCCACACAGGGGACAGCCTGCTAAGTCTGTCTGCAGTCCCTAATTCAAGTTGTCCTCAACTGAATAAAGCTGAGCTTCTACCTTCCGGCTCTGATTAACTGCTGTTTTTAAACACATTGGTGGTTCCGGCCTACTAACGGTGTCTGCCCCTGCCTGGTGTTGCCCTCAACTGAATAAAGCTGAGCTTCAACCTTCTGGCTCTCATTAAGTGTTTTTTAAAAAACAAAATGGTGGTTAGGGCCTACTAACGGTGTCTGCCCCTCCCTGGTGTTGCCCTCAACTGAATAAAGCTGAGCTTCAACCTTCTGGCTCTCATTAAGTGTTTTTTAAAAAACAAAATGGTGGTTAGGGCCTACTAACGGCTTGTGCCCCTCCCTGGTGTTGCCCTCAACTGAATAAAGCTGAGCTTCTACCTTCCGGCTCTGATTAACTGCTGTTTTTAAACACATTGGTGGTTCCGGCCTACTAACGGTGTCTGCCCCTGCCTGGTGTTGCCCTCAACTGAATAAAGCTGAGCTTCAACCTTCTGGCTCTCATTAAGTGTTTTTTAAAAAACAAAATGGTGGTTAGGGCCTACTAACGGCTTCTGCCCCTCCCTGGTGTTGCCCTCAACTGAATAAAGCTGAGCTTCTACCTTCCGGCTCTGATTAACTGCTTTTTTTAAACACATTGGTGGTTCCGGCCTACTAACGGTGTCTGCCCTGCCTGGTGTTGCCCTCAACTGAATAAAGCTGAGCTTCAACCTTCTGGCTCTCATTAAGTGTTTTTTAAAAAACAAAATGGTGGTTAGGGCCTACTAACGGCTTCTGCCCCTCCCTGGTGTTGCCCTCAACTGAATAAAGCTGAGCTTCTACCTTCCGGCTCTGATTAACTGCTGTTTTTAAACACATTGGTGGTTCCGGCCTACTAACGGTGTCTGCCCCTCCCTGGTGTTGCCCTCAACTGAATAAAGCTGAGCTTCTACCTTCCGGCTCTGATTAACTGCTGTTTTTAAACACATTGGTGGTTCCGGCCTACTAACGGTGTCTGCCCCTGCCTGGTGTTGCCCTCAACTGAATAAAGCTGAGCTTCAACCTTCTGGCTCTCATTAAGTGTTTTTTAAAAAACAAAATGGTGGTTAGGGCCTACTAACGGCTTCTGCCCCTCCCTGGTGTTGCCCTCAACTGAATAAAGCTGAGCTTCAACCTTCTGGCTCTCATTAAGTGTTTTTTAAAAAACAAAATGGTGGTTAGGGCCTACTAACGGCTTCTGCCCCTCCCTGGTGTTGCCCTCAACTGAATAAAGCTGAGCTTCTACCTTCCGGCTCTGATTAACTGCTGTTTTTAAACACATTGGTGGTTCCGGCCTACTAACGGTGTCTGCCCCTCCCTGGTGTTGCCCTCAACTGAATAAAGCTGAGCTTCAACCTTCTGGCTCTCATTAAGTGTTTTTTAAAAAACAAAATGGTGGTTAGGGCCTACTAACGGTGTCTGCCCCTCCCTGGTGTTGTCCTCAACTGAACAAAGCTGAGCTTCCACATTCTGGCTTTCGGCCTATACTATCAGATATTAAACTGCATTTGGCCTACTAGTGTGGTTAGGCCCTTGAAACAGTGTCTGCTGCTCTTGGGTTTGCTACTCCACCGAACAAAGCAATGCCGCCTGTTTAGTCCTGTTACCAATTTTGATCTGCATTTAGCCTACTTTATTCTTTGGCCCTATATCTGTTTCCTCATCATCCTGCCCATTGCCCAGCCACTGCTAGATGAGTCTGCTGGTACATTGACCTAGACCACTACATTCCCCTTGTACTCTACACAGCCAGAATCTGACCCTGCTGAAAGTAAGGTTCCCCTTCCCGCATATTATACCACCTTACACAGGGACAAAGAGGAAGGTGCAGATGAAAGTGCAGGTTCCTTCATCAGGTGGGGGGGCATACTCGTTGGCGACGTCACTGGCACAGGGCCACTCAGAGTACGCAAAAGTGTCGCTGCTGGTGGGAGGCGCCCCCGCCATGCAAACACACCGCCGTAATTTGAGGGGCCCTGTGCCAGTGCCAATGCGAACGAGTGGGCCCCCCCTGCTTGCTCAGGATCACAGCACTTGCAACGTTGAAATACTTACCTCTCCCTGCTCCACCGCCATGACATAGTCCATGTTTCCTGGGCCCACTAAAACCTTGAACCAGCCCTACCCCCACAACTTTTGCCAAATGACCCCCAATTTCCAGTGCCCAACTATTATTATAAAGTTAATTAAGATTGACAAGCTTCAGAAAACAAGAATGGATGTTTTTGGCAGTAAAATGTGCACTGTAGGTGTTTTCCTGGCCTCCACTCACTGCCGGCTATGCTTCCCCATTGACTTGCATTGGGTTTCGTGTTTCGGTCGATCCCCGACTTTTAGCGATAATCGTCCGACTTCACTCGACTCGACTCTGGACTAAATCGGGTTTCACAAAACCAGACTCGATCTTAAAAAAATGAAAGTCGCTCAACCCTAATTGTAAGTTATTCCTTTCTCTGAGACCTCGCTCCTCTGGTGACTCTGTTCAGCAAGTTAAAATTGTTATTTCTTAGTTACGTGGTGATTCTCAAGATTGGGCATTCTCTCTGGCGCCAGGAGATCCTGCAATGCTAAATGTGGATGCGTTTTTTCTGGCGCTTGGAGTGCTTTATGAGGAACCAAATCTGGTAGACCAAGCAGAGAAGGTTTTGCTGGCTCTCTCTCAGGGTCAAGATGAAGCAGAGGTTTACTGTCAGAAGTTTAGGAAGTGGTCTGTGCTCACTCAATGGAATGAGTGCGCCCTGGCGGCGATTTTCAGAAAGGGTCTTTCTGAAGCCCTTAAAGATGTTATGGTGGGGTTCTCCACGCCTGCGGGTCTGAATGAGTCAATGTCTTTGGCCATCCAGATTGATCGGCGTTTGCGGGAGCGCAAACCTGTGCACCATCTGGCGGTATTTTCTGAGCAGAAACTTGAGCCTATGCAATGCGACAGGATTCTGACCAGAGTTGAACGGCAAAACCACAGACGTCAGAATGGGTTGTGCTTTTACTGTGTTGATTCTGCTCATGTTATCTCAGAGTGTTCTAAGCGCACAAAAAGGTTCGCCAACTCTGTCACCATTGGTACTGTACAACCTAAATTCATTTTGTCTGTTACCTTGATTTGCTCTCTGTCATCCTACTCAGTTATGGCTTTTGTGGATTCAGGTGCCGCCCTGAATTTGATGGATTTGTCATTTGCCAGGCGCTGTGGTTTTATCTTGGAGCCTTTACAATTCCCTATCCCACTTAAGGGAATTGATGCTATGCCATTGGCCAAGAATAAACCTCAGTACTGGACTCAAGTGACCATGTGCATGGCTCCTGCACATCAGGCGGTGATTCGCTTTCTTGTGCTACATAATTTGCATGATGTTGTCGTGTTGGTTCTGCCATGGCTGCAGGCTCATATTCCAGTCCTGGATTGGAAAGCAATGTCTGTGTCAAGTTGGGGTTGCCAGGGAATTCATGGCGATGCTCCTTTGGTGTCAATTGCTTCTTCTACTCCTTCTGAAGTCCCTGAATTTTTGTCGGACTACCAGGATGTATTTGATGAGCCCAAATCCAGTGCCCTACCTCCTCATAGGGATTGTGATTGTGCTATAAATCTGATTCCTGGTAGTAAGTTCCCTAAGGGACAACTTTTTAATTTATCCGTACCGGAACATGCCGCTATGCGGAGTTATATAAAGGAGTCCTTGGAGAAGGGGCATATTCGCCCGTCCTCGTCCCCTTTGGGTGCGGGGTTCTTTTTTGTGGCCAAGAAGGATGGTTCTCTGAGACCCTGTATAGATTATCGCCTTCTAAATAACATCACGGTCAAATTTCAGTACCCCTTGCCACTGTTTTCCGATCTGTTTGCCCGGATTAGGGGGGCCAGTTGGTTCACCAAGATAGATCTTCGAGGAGCGTATAATCTTGTGCGCATAAAGCAGGGCAATGAATGGAAAACAGCATTTAATACACCCGAAGGCCAGTTTGAGTACTTGGTGATGCCTTTTGGGCTTTCTAATGCCCCCTCTGTGTTTCAGTCCTTCATGCACGACATCTTCCGAGAGTATCTGGATAGATTTATGATTGTGTACCTGGATGATATTTTGGTCTTTTCTGATGATTGGGAGTCTCATGTGAAGCAGGTCAGGATGGTATTTCAGGTCCTGCGTGCCAATGCCTTGTTTGTGAAAGGCTCTGTGATGAGACCATGTGCTTTCTTTTCAAGAAAGTTTTCGCCTGTCGAGCGGAATTATGATGTTGGTAATCGTGAGTTGTTGGCAATGAAGTGGGCATTTGAGGAGTGGCGACATTGGCTTGAAGGAGCCAAGCATCGTGTGGTGGTCTTGACGGATCACAAGAATTTGACTTATCTCGAGTCTGCCAAACGGTTGGATCCGAGACAGGCTCAATGGTTGCTGTTTTTCTCTCGTTTCGATTTCATGGTTTCATATCTTCCGGGTTCGAAAATCGTGAAGGCTGATGCCCTTTGTAGGAGTTTTGTACCTGACTCCCCGGAAGTTTCTGAACCGACTGGTGTCCTCAAAGAGGGGGTGATTTTGTCTGCCATCTCTCCTGATCTGCGACGGGTGTTGCAGGAGTTTCAGGCCAATAGACCTGACCGTTGTCCACCGGAGAGACTGTTTGTCCCGGACAGATGGACCAGTAGAGTTATTTCCGAGGTTCATTCTTCGGTGTTGGCGGGTCATCCTGGGATTTTTGGTACCAGGGATTTGGTGGCGAGGTCCTTTTGGTGGCCTTCCTTGTCGCGGGATGTGCGTTCCTTTGTGCAGTCCTGTGGGATTTGTGCTCGGGCCAAGCCTTGCTGTTCTCGTGTCAGTGGATTGCTTTTGCCTTTGCCTGTCCCGAAGAGGCCTTGGACGCATATTTCCATGGATTTTATTTCGGATCTTCCTGTCTCTCAGAGGATGTCTGTCATCTGGGTGGTTTGTGATTGTTTTTCTAAAATGGTCCATTTGGTGCCCTTGCCTAAGCTGCCTTCCTCCTCCGATTTGGTGCCACTGTTTTTTCAGAATGTGGTTCGTTTACATGGTATTCCGGAGAACATTGTGTCTGACAGAGGATCCCAGTTTGTGTCCAGATTTTGGCGGTCTTTTTGTGCTAAGATGGGCATTGAATTGTCTTTTTCGTCGGCCTTCCATCCTCAGACGAATGGCCAAACCGAACGAACTAATCAGACCTTGGAAACTTATTTGAGATGTTTTGTTTCTGCTGATCAGGATGATTGGGTGACTTTTTTGCCATTGGCTGAGTTCGCCCTCAATAATCGGGCTAGTTCTGCTACTTTGGTTTCACCTTTCTTTTGCAATTCTGGTTTTCATCCTCATTTTTCCTCGGGTCAGGTTGAACCCTCTGACTGTCCTGGGGTGGATTCTGTGGTGGATAGGTTGCAGCTGATTTGGAACCATGTGGTGGACAATTTGACGTTGTCCCAAGAGAAAGCTCAGCGCTTTGCTAACCACCGTCGCTGTGTGGGTCCCCGACTTCGTGTGGGGGATTTGGTATGGTTGTCTTCTCGTTATGTCCCGATGAAGGTTTCCTCTCCTAAGTTCAAGCCTCGTTTCATCGGTCCTTATAAGATTTTGGAAATCCTCAACCCTGTGTCATTTCGTTTGGACCTCCCAACATCGTTTGCCATTCATAATGTGTTCCATAGGTCATTGTTGCGGAGATATGTGGTGCCTGTGATCCCTTCTGTTGATCCTCCTGCTCCTGTCTTGGTCGAGGGGGAGTTGGAGTATGTGGTGGAGAAGATCTTGGATTCTCGTATTTCGAGACGGAAGCTTCAGTACTTAGTTAAATGGAAGGGCTATGGTCAGGAGGATAATTCCTGGGTTGTCGCCTCCGATGTCCATGCAGCCGATTTGGTTCATGCCTTTCATTCGGCTCGTCCTGATCGGCCTGGGAGCTCTGGTGAGGGTTCGGTGACCCCTCCTCAAGGGGGGGGTACTGTTGTGAATTCCGTTCTCGGGCTCCCTCCTGTGGTCATGAGTGGTACTGTGTGAGTTTGTTCTTGGGCTCCCTCTGGTGGCCTTTAGCGATATGGCTGGTCTTGGCTGGGCTCAGCTGCTTCATTTCCTGCTATGCTGGGCCTATTTAACTCACCTGGACCTTCATTTGTTGCCTGCTGTCGGTGTATTCAGTCCTGATTCTGAGCTCTCCTGAATATTCCTTGTGACCAGTCTCCTGCTGGAGAAGCTAAGTTTGCTTGTTCATTTTTGCTCATTATTTCCTTGAAAACGTTTCTCAGTATATGATGAGTTCAGTCCAGCTTGCTTTTATGTGATTTCTCGCTTGCTGGTTAGTTCTGGGGTGCAGAGTGTGCCCCTCACATTGTGAGTCGGTGTGGGGGTTCTTGTATTCTCTGCGTGGTTTATTTTTGATAGCTTTTGTACTGACCGCACAGATTCCTATCTATTTTCTGTCTATCTAGTGTTAGCGGGCCTCATTTGCTAAACCTGTTTCATTTCTATGTTTGTATTTTCCCCTTAACTCACCGTTATTATTTGTGGGGGGCTGTCTGAAACTTTGTGGTTATTTCTCTGAGGCAAGTGAGGTCTTTGCTTTCTCTCTAGGGGCAGTCAGTTTCTCAGGCCGTAAAGAGGCGTCTAGGTTTTTAGGTAACGCTCCACGGCTGCCTTTAGTGTGCTTGGATAGGATCAGGATTGCGGTCAGTATAGCTTCCACATCCCCAGAACTTGTCCTAACATTCTGGTTATATGTATCAGGTCAGTTTTGAGATCCTACCACCGGATCATAACACCTTCCCCTTTAGATGGCAACAGGATCAGATTTTATATCTCGGGGTGAACCTCACCTCGGATCTTCTTCAATTATTTTCTTTGAACCATCAGGTCATTTTGAACAGGGTGGGATCCCTTCTGGAGTCTTACGGCCCTTTGAGGCTGTCGCGGCTCGGTAGGATTCAGGTGGTTAAGATGGACATCCTGCCGAGATTTCTTTATATTTTTCAAGCGATTCCCATTTGGCCACATAAATCGTTTTTTATTAAAATACAGTCCTTGATTTCCCGTTTTATCTGGAAGGGGAAAAAACCGAGGGTGAGTTACAAGGTTTTATCTAGGCCACGCCAGTTTGGTGGGGTGGGTCTACCCAACATCCGAAACTATTGCAGGGCGGCCATATTAGTTCGCCTCTTGGACTGGAAATATAAATTTAAATTTAAAAAATGGGTAGAGTTGGAACAAGAATGGTCCAATTTGCCCCTTCATTATCTTCAGTGGATCCCAAAGCAATATGCTCTTCAACGGGGGAGATTTTCCTTCCTAACCTCAGAGGCTATGAGGGCATGGCACTGCAGTGGTGTGAAGGGGTCCGCTCCTCCTGGGGCCAGCCTTCTTACACCTATTTTTTGCAACCCGGCATTTCCTCCGGGCATTCACAGGAAAGTCTTCATGGGATGGAAATACGAGGATGACATACGGGTTGGTGATATCTTACAGCGTGGCAAGATTCTCACCCTCTGTTCCCTCCAAACCCAATCTCCCTCCTCTAAACTTCTTTGGTGGGAGTACTTGCAGGTCCGGTCCTTCCTGGCCTCTTTGAATTTGCCAGGGGGGTCGAACTGTAGACTCTCTCCCTTGGAACTGTTGTTTGCCAGTGGAGATGCCCCGAGCAGGGGAATCTCTTCCCTCTACTCAATTTTTTCAACACCTGACTCTGACGCAAGGCTCTATTTCCAGTCAGCTTGGGAGAAGGATTTGGGGCGGACTTTGTCGGATGAGGAATGGAAGCGTTGCTTCCTGATGAACCATAAACTCCCGAGTTCCAGTGAGGCCTCGGAGAAGGGGTATAAACTGCAATATTGGTGGTACCTCACACCTGACAGGTTACACAAATTTTCTCCCTCAATTTCAAACTGCTGCTGGAGGTGTGGAAATGGCATTGGCTGCCTTTTACATATCTGGTGGGGCTGCCCCTTGATTAGAACATTCTAGGACCAAGTGTTCCGAAATGATGGTTTGATCACAGGCAAGCACATCACCGGTACTCCGGAGATGGCATTGCTCTCCATGATTCCCGGTTCGGTGGGATCCCAAAAAAAGGACATCCTTAAATTTTGCCTAGCGGCTGCTAGGACGGTGATCCCCCGCCGATGGCGAGACCCGGTTCCCCCCGATGTTGTGGAGTGGTTTTCAGAATTTGAAACCATCTTTAGGATGGAGGAAATTGATGCAGACCTTTCACAGACAAGGGTCTCCTTTTTGGGTATCTGGACTGAATGGATTCTATTTAAAGATTCTGCTCGTTTCCCTGACCTGTTTACCTGAATACACCTGTCTATTCTTCAGTCGATTACTAAGCTACTCTTCTTTTCTTTTCGGTTCTAATTTTATATTTCTTTTCTTGAGCCCCACCTACTTGGGCTCCCCCCTCTATTTCCTCCTCTTTTTATCTCCCCCCTGGGTGAGCTGTTCACCTTCCACCAGTTCGGGGTGATAGGTCTGTACCATGATTTACCAGTTACTTATATAATGATACTATTTGCGTGCATGTCTCGCTCTAGGAGACATGGGTGAACTGATTTTAGGTATGCTTTTTTTTTTATTCACGGTAATGAAAGTCCTCGCCTGTTGCGGGGGCAAGGAGTTATTGCTTATATGTTAAAGTTACCGTGGTCATTCTAGAGGGTTTACTCCCTCTAATTTTTTTCTTTTTTTTCTCTCTTTTATGTAAGATTTATGCAAGGTTTGTGAACGAGTGTTTTTTGTGTTACTCTTCTCGAATTGTATATTATAAGGAAAAGTACTTTGATCATTGTCGTAGTTTTCGACTACTGTTTTTCTTGTAAAATTCTTTTCGCTTTAATAAAAATATATTTACCCTAAAAAATTGTAAATGTTTAGGATTTTTTTAAATAAATGGAACATTAAATACAAATAACGCAAATAACCTTTAATCAATACTTCATGTTTAACATTAAAACTTGGCACATTATCTAATTGTCTGACAATGCATCCTCTAATAGCATTATGAGTAATTTTTGCTTCTGTTTGAAGGCTACTACCAGTACAGAACTTGTTTTCTGTTCTATATGAAAGAACTATTATTGTGAATAAGGGCATATTGTTTTTCTATATTCATGATATTTTTTGACATTTGATGCACAGTGCTACATTATGTAGATGAGATCATAAAAATACCTAATAGATATGGTTGTGGAAAAATAATATAAATCATCCTCCTGGTAAAATTCTAAATTGAATTTTAAGTTCTTGTCAGCTAATGATACTGTAAAATGACAAAATAAATAGAGATGAGCGAGCACGAAAATACTCAGATTCTTGTTACTCGACCCAAGCAATTTTTAATGCTCGGGTGCTCGTTTCGAGTGAGTCAATGGAAAATCCGAGCAGTTTTACTACAGACCCTACAAAGAAGTCTAAGTGGTAATGGTTAAAAAAGATGGAAAAAATGCAAAATGGAAGGGTAACAGCATGGGGAAGACCCCTGGAAGCATCTCTGACTTCCAGACGGCTGGTGTGAACAATGGTGTCACACTTTTACTTCACCTTAAACCCTTCACAACATGTAAGTTGAAAAACGATAAAGGTTGCACCATTATTTACCAAGAATGTGTTATGGACCTGGTGGTTAGGAGCACCCGGAATGACCTGATGGTTAAAACGTAAAACCTGGGACAAGCTCTGAGGAGATGGTAACTCTACTGACCGCAATCCCTAATCCTATCACACACACTAGAAATAGCCGTGGAGCGTACCTAACTCTCCCTAGACGCCTCTTCACAGCCTAAGAGCTAACTACCCCTAAAGATAGAAATAGGAGCCTACCTTGCCTCAGAGAAATTCCCCAAAGTAAAGGTAGCCCCCAACAAATATTGACAGTGAGTTAAGAGGGAAGTGACAAACACAGGAATGAAACAGATTTTAGCAAAGGAGGCCGAGTCTTCTCTAAATAGACTGAGGATAGGAAAGGGAACTAAGCGGTCAGTATAAAAAAGCTACAAAAGCCACGCAGAGTGTGCAAAAAGGCCTCCACAGTGACTCACGGTGTGGAGGTGCAGCTCTGAACCCCCAGAGCTTCCAGCTAGCAAGGAAATATCATAATAGCAAGCTGGACTAGAAGCATAGCAGGTACTGAGAAATATATTCAAAAACCAATGAACAACAAATGAACTAGCAGGGACTTAGCTTCTGCTGGAGTAGACAGGTCATCTGAGAAATCCAAGAGAGATCTGAACCAGTATTGAGACATTGACAGCTGGCATGAACTAACGATCTAAGCAGAGTTAAATAGGAAGCCAGCATAAGCAAAAAACGAGGCAGCTGAGAAAGCCAACCTCAAAGATCAGCAGTTCCACTCAAAGCCACCAGAGGGTGTCCAAGGACAGAACTCACCAAAGTACCATTCACGACCACAGGAGGGAGCCCGAGAACGGAATTCACAACAGAATGATTACTCTAGAACACTGAAAATGCTCTACTGTCATAGGAAATAGGAAAAAAGAGCTATATAATATACACATTAAATATTTATCTGCAAAAATTACTATGAAAAAAGAAGGTACTTCGAGCATAAATTGGCCAATGTATGTGAGCCCAATTGCTTCAAGGCGTCCTTCATAATTGGGTCCCTGTTCTGTTTTGTCACCTCTCCTGGGCAGAAAAAGCCTACAATTTATGGGTCAGAAGTGGACCAGCTAACTACTTAAAATCACCTGTGGCTATTGGAAGTGGGAGTGCACATGTCCAAAAAGGCTTAATGCAAATAGAGAACAAGAGCAGCAACCTTTATCGTTTTTCAACTTATATATTGTTTTGGTTGGAGCCTGTTCACACTAGCTTGAATGTTCTGGTCTTGTTCTCTATTTACCTTCCCAACATGTGCCATACATGTCAGTCACATCTCACCCTTTGATATAGGCTTTGGCAATGAGCCCACATATTTTCCGGCACAAGTCAGCTGATTTGAACAGCTGACATTTGCCTTTAACAGCAGTGGGTGGAATCGCAATCCACTTGTGGCTGTTTACCTGCTAAATGCTGCTGTCAATCTCTAACAGCGGCATTTATCATGATCATGCCAGAAGCGAGTCACTAATCCCGCATATCGGCGCCTGTGTCACATGATGGGGACGCCAACCAAAGAGCAGGGCTGAAGCCCTTCAGCACAAGCAATCAGATGATAGCAGATTCTGGTCTCTCATGGAGACTATTGAGTCAAGAGTAAAGTAAAAAAATGTTTTTTTAAAATATATAAAAAATTAAAAGTATGTGAATATTTTTTTAAAAAGTTTAAATCACCCCCCTATTCACCCCACTCAAAATAAAACAATTTTAAAAAATACATATATTTAGTATCGCTAAGTTCAGAATCGCCCGATCTGTCAATATATAAAAGAATTATTCCTATCGGTAAACTGCGTAACAAGAAATAAAGTAAAAACGCCATAATTACACCAGAATAACAGACGATAAAAGCATTGTTTCTACACCAAAATGTTATCAATAAAAATGCCAGCTCGGCGATCAAGAAATAAGCCCTCACCCGGCCACAGATCACAAAAAAATGGATATGCTACAGGTCTCTGAAAATGACGTCATTTTTTAATTTTTTTATCATTCAATATGCTTTTATTAAACAATTTGGATATTTTTCGTAACATGTGAAACATTGCATATCAAACAAAAGACAAATACAGATTCAAATCAAATTCTTTCCCCTTTTCAAATGCCATTTCAGACATTAATATTATAAACCCACTGTGTCTGTGTTATAGCATGTAACATGTTTATAATTCTTAAATGCGGCGGGAGAGAGGTTAACATAATTAAGAAATACAATGCAGAAGACATAAAAGCAAAGCAGGAAGTAAAAGACATAAGTTAAGGTACCTTCACATGAAGCGACGCTGCAGCGATAGCGACAACGATACCGATCGCTGCAGCGTCGCTGTTTGGTCGCTGGAGAGCTGTCACACAGACCGCTCTCCAGCGACCAACGATGCCGAGGTCCCTGGGTAACCAGGGTAAACATCGGGTTGCTAAGCGCAGGGCCGCGCTTAGTAACCCGATGTTTACCCTGGTTACCAGCGTAAAAGTAAAAATAACAAACAGTACATGCTCACCTGCGCGTCCCCCGGTGTCCGCTTCCTGTACTGTGTGAGCGCCGGCCCTAACAGCAGAGCGGTGACGTCACTGCTGTGCTTTTACTTTCACTTTAGGGCCGGCGCTCAGTCAGAGCAGGAAGCGGACGGCAGGGGACGCGCAGGTGAGTATGTACTGTTTGTTTTTTTTACTTTTACGCTGGTAACCAGGGTAAACATCGGGTTACTAAGCGCGGCCCTGCGCTTAGTAACCCGATATTTACCCTGGTTACCAGCGTAAAACATCGCTGGTATCGTTGCTTTTGGTGTCAAACCTGACGATACACGCCGGTCTGACGACCAAATAAAGTTCTGAACTTTATTCAACGACAAGCGATATCACAGCAGGATCCAGATCGCTGCTGCGTGTCAAACACAACGATATCGCTATCCAGGACGCTGCAACGTCACGGATCGTTGTCGTTCTCGTTGTAAAGTCGTTTCGTGTGAAGGTACCTTAAGAGAGAGAAAGAGAGAAGAAAGAAAGTGGATATCGGAGATCACATATCCCAATTACCCTATTTAT
Organism: Ranitomeya variabilis; assembly: GCF_051348905.1. NCBI lineage: Eukaryota > Metazoa > Chordata > Amphibia > Anura > Dendrobatidae > Ranitomeya > Ranitomeya variabilis. The sequence continues at coordinate 113,967,130 of NC_135238.1, forward strand.
TTAGGGATCTAAGAATAAACACCTTACGTCAACTTTGTCTGAAAATATTGTGATTCTTTGAATTGGATCCATGGGTACCATATTGCAAACCATATTGCAAACCACTTAGTACATGTCTTGTCATCAAATGCCCTAATCTCCTCCATGTGCTGCAGAACATTCATCGCCTCCACCCAATCTATTTTTTTTGGCACAACCGTAGATCTCCAGAGAGTCTAGGTATAATTTGACGCATTGCTATTACAAAAAATGGTAACAGATCTTTCTTGATTTTCAAAATAGCGCCTGGGAAAATGGACAACAATGCTATTTATGGAGATGCTTCCACATGAGTTTTGGTAATATGATTATATAACTGGAATATTTCATTCCATAAGGATCTAATCCCCGGAGAGTCCCACCACACATGTAGCATTGATCCAATTGTGGTATTGCACCTCCAGCACATATCTGAAACCACAGTACATCTTATGTACTTTAACAGGTGTTCTATACCAATGCATCAAAATTTTGTAGTTTAGTTCCTGGATCCTGCAAGAAACTGACATCCCATGTGTGGGAGCAAATGATTTAGACCACATCTCATCCGTAATTTCTTTATTTAACTCCTTTTGCCACTGGACCATACATTTGAGTGGCCCATCCCCCCCGACACTATCAGACCATAGATCAGGGATACAGCATGAGCCCGGCCCTGTGGGAGGAAGCATAGGTGATCAAAAGAAGTAGGCACATGCGGCGGTGTCCATCCCGGGGTCAGGGACCTAATATAATTCTGAAGTTGAAAGTATTGCAGCCAAGATCCCGGAGCCTGTCTCCTATCTCCCAAAATGTCCCCTATGGATCTAATACCCTTCTGGTCAATCACATCTTTAATTTGTGGTATTACTCCCTTAGTGACGGGAGGTATAATAGAAGTTGATCCTTGTAGCACCGTACGGAGCTGAGGATTATCTATTAAAGGAGTCAGCGGTCCCGGTATTATTGCTAACGAGAGACGTTTTGCGTAACGTCTCCAAGCAAGTACTATAGTGTATACTATAGGAGACATATCAAACTTCTTCAAATCAATATCGTATGGCAGCCAAAACACACCCTGGTAGAGACTCGAGGACAATTCATGTTCAATGTCCACCCACGGTTTGAATGTCCTACTATGAAAAAAATCTAATATGCAATTACCAATACTCGCCACATGGTATGCTTGTAGAAGGCCTGGAAGGCCCGTCCCCCCGTTGTCCTTGCATCTGACCAGTTGGGTGTGACTTAGGTGAGAGCCACCGCCGTGCCAAACAAATTTTCTCATTATTTTGCGTAGGCTATCAAAAAAAAGTTTGTCTATATCCCATGGTATAGTCTAAAAAAAATATAATATTTTGGGCAAAATATCCATTTTTAGGGCATTGTTTCTTCCAAACCACGAGAGTGGAAGACTCTGCCAAGTTTCAATCTCCTTCTCCAAAGTTCATTTAAGAGGGGGAAAATTGAGATTGAATATTTTCTGAGTGTCTGCAGGGATACTAATACACAAATATTTAATATGGTGTTGACTCCATCGGAATGAAAAGTCAGACTTAAGCTGATCTACTTCATATTCAGATAAAGTGATGTTGAGCAATTCTGATTTCTGGAGATTCACCTTAAAGTTGCTCAATCTACTGAACTTGTCAAATTCTTTCAATACAGATGGAAGACTAACTTTGGGAGAGGTAATATGCATCAAAAGGTCGTCCGCGAATAAGGCCAACTTATGTTCTGCATGACCCACTTGTATTCCCTTTATAGATGGATTCTGTCTAAGTGCATTTGCTAATAATTCCATTACTAAGATATATAGATATGGAGATAATGGACAGCCCTGTCTAGTCCATTCCCTATGGGGAACGGGGTCGACAGGCACCCATTTATCCTTACTCTGGCCGAAGGCTCATAGTATAGGGGCATAATCCAATGTCTCATTCTTTGCTGTATACCAATTGCCTCTAATGTTAATTTTATTTTTTTAACAAACTTTCGATTTTTTTTCGCTACTTAAATAAAAAAGAACTGTGAGATATGGCAAAATGATATCTAATTGATATCATTTTGATATCTCATGGAGTTCACTATTAGATTTAGTTTTGCCCAAAAATACTTGCTCCAAACTCAGCCCCCATCTTTGACATTCCCCCAGGCCAAAAGGGAAGTCAAAAACACCTCAAACAATGGGACCTCAATATTACACCTGACTCGGTGACTTGTGTGGAAGCCGAGGGGTGGAAGGCACTACCCAGGGTTACAGCGGTCGTGACCACTATCACCAGGAGTAGGAGTGCTAGAGCCCAAGGAGCCTCAGGGAGATCCGACGGCCGACCCCCTTCCAAAAAAAGTGGCGGCTGGGCCAGGGGTAGACCTGGAGATGGGTCCTGGGGAGCTGACAGAAGACGTGACAGTTTTGTCTATTCTGGCCATGTTTAGTCAGGGGTTTCAGGTGGAGTGGTAAGCCGATGACAGCCTAAAAGCTTTTAAGGAGCAGGCAGCAAAGCCTTTCACAGACTCAGACCTCGAGAAAGTGGTCTAGGACAAGGGACGGCTGTACTGGGTGTCGGATCAGCAAGAGTCACCAGAGGCATGGCCTAGGGACCGACAGTTAGTGGTACCCTATCCATTCCGGGTGGAGTTGTTGCGGATGGCACAAGAGGTTCCGATAGCCAGACACTTAGGGATCACTAAGACCAAGGCCAGGCTAGCCCAGCATTTCTACTGGCTTAAAATGGGGGCCAATGTGTTTGCCTACTGCTGTTCGTGTGACACCTGTCAGAGACTGGGGAAGGCGGGGGGGGGGGCTCCCCAAAGCCCCACTAGAGTCATTGTCCATCATTGAAGAGCCTTTCCGGAGGGTGGCTGTGGATCTCTTTGGACCACTGTCCCCTCCCAGCCGCTCTGGGAAATGCATCATACTAATAGTATTAGATTATGCCACCCGATATCTGTAACTAGTAGCCTTGTAATCCATTTGAGCCGAAAAGGTGGCCACTGCTTTTCTGGAGATTTTCTCACAAGTGGGATTTCCCCAGAAAATGCTCACCAACCAAGGGACCCAGTTCATGTCACAGCTGATAGAGTCCCTTTGTAAACAAATACAAGCGCAACATCTGGTGGCCAGCCCGTACCATCTGCAGACTAATGGTATGTGCGAGCAGTTCAATGACACCCTCAAGCAGATACTTAAGATGTTGGTTGCCTCCCATGGGAGTGACTGGGAGCGGTACCTCCCACACATACTATTTGCCTACCAGAAGGCTCCACAGGCTTCAATGGGGTTGACCCCTTTGGAGCTCCGGTATGGGCGGCATGTGCGAGGGCCCCTTGCTCTGGTGAAATAGGCTTAGGAAGGAGACTTGGCCACTCCTGGAGTGTTGGTCATTGAATATGTCATGCGCTTCCGGGACAAAATGATGGTCTTGCAGTGGCTGGTGCAGGAAGATATGGACTAGGCCAAGGCTGACCAGAAGCACTGATATGACCAGAATGCTTGTGAAAGAACCTACCAGGTGGGTCATAAAGTGAGGGTACTGGTCCCTGTACAGGCAGCCTGGGAGGGTCCATACCTCATGCACCAGCAGCTCAATGATGTCACGTACCTGGTCACACTAGACCATGCCCATGGAAGGAGGAAGGCCCTCCATGTGAGCATGATGCTTTCATAAGCGAGAGGCCTGTGCTCATCCCGTGTACAACCTTCCTGAGGAGTGGGAGACAGAAATCCTCCTGGATTTGCTCACCCAGGCCAAGGCAGGTTATTCCCACGCTCGAGTTCATATGAGTTCATCCAGCAGAGGGCGCATCACTGCGACTCGAGGTAACTATAGTACATTCCCCTGCATTCCTTTCATTCACCAAGTTTTACAGCCAGGAGCACAGCTGCATTAGCAGAGCTCCTGGGTGTAAAATGATTTAACCCCTTCAGATGGATTTACAGCATGGGACAAGACTGTAACGACGGAAGGTATGGAATATTGTTGTTTGTTTTTTTTAACTTTATTTCAGGTGACAAGGGTCTTCAGGTGGATTAAGAGTATAATAAAATATTAAAACACCATGTGTCTTTCATTAAAATACTTTTTAATAATGTGTGTGTGTATTATTAACCATTTCGTACTATTGGATTAATAATGGATAGATGTCATAACTGACGCCTCTCCATTATTAACCTGGCTTAATGTCACCTTACAATAGCAAGGTGACATTAACCCTTCATTACCCCATATCCCACCACTACAGGGGAGTGGGAAGAGAGAGGCTAAGTGCCAGAATAGGCGCATATTACAGATGTGCCTTTTCTGGGGTGGCTGGGGACAGATGTTTGTAGCCAGGGGGGGCCAATAACCATGGTCCCTCTCTAGGCTATTAATATCTGCCCTCAGTCACTGGCTTTCCCACTCTGGCGGAATATCTGCCCTCAGTCACTGGCTTTCCCACTCTGGCGGAGAAAATTGCGCAGGAGCCCACACCAAGTTTTCCGGGATTTAACCCTTTAATTTAATAGCTAGAGCCCCAAAATTTTACACAAAGACACTTCTTACATTAGTAGAGAGGAATATGTAATAAAAGAAGGGATATGAGATGGTTTACTGTATGTAATCCATGTCTCATATCCTGTCGGGTTTGTGAAGGAGATAGGAAAAGCCGGCAATTGAATTGCCGGCTTTTCTGCTATCTAGAGCTGCATTATATATATATATATATATATATATATATATATATATATATATATATACATAGACTGTATATATGTTTTTAAGAATATTTGAGCCGATGGACCCATGATATGTCCATTTTGCAAGCCAGCAAGAAAAAAAATCGCCATACGGAAGAAGCCATACTGATGCCATACGGATGACACACGGATAAATTTGTGCATAAAAATTGCATCCTTGCATTGAATACGGAACAGTGTTTTGGGACAATTACTGTGTATTACGGCCATAAAGAACGACCGTATTTACTTATGCTTAGTGTGACGCAGGCCTTAGTGTTCGGCAAGCACTAAAATGCTCAGGTGCTCATTGCTTGGGTCGAGCAAATTAAGTCTATGGGAAACCAGAGCATTTTTGCTGCGATCCCCCCGGGGTCCTTTTAGGGCCTAAAAATGTCAGATATTGACGGGAACAGTGCACAAATGACACGGGAACATCATGGGAAGGACCACTGAAAGCATTTCAGACTCCTAGGTCACAGCTGTGACCAATGTTGTCAGAGTTTGAAGCCACTTTTACAGGCACACACTAAAACATACAAAAAAAAATGATTTTCCTGGGAATTATGTTAAGGAACATCCTTTCCAGGGTAATAATTTGTATGTAAGGCAAAATAAAGACCGCCTAAAAAATATACCTCCACCACTTGGGCTATGTTCACACGTAGCATTTTTGATGCATTTTTCAACTTTAGCAACATTCAACCAATACAAATACATTCACTGGGAAATGACATATCTTGTTTCATTTATGAAGGAGGGACTCTTAAATTCACAAAGCCTATTTTTATAGGGGCATCAGGTGGCATTAATATTCTTAAAGGGCCATTATTAAACAGTGGGTCTCCTATACTGTTATTGCCTATGCAGTGAGTGGCTGGGCTGCCAAAAATTAGGACGCACCACAATAGCCCTTTCGCAAGGCGTACAAGAAGGCCTGCTGAAAAAAATGTTCTCATTATAAGAAAATGGGTCTCCCATAGTGTTTGCCAATGCATTGAATGTAAGGACTGCCCTGCCCCAAAGTTACAGGCACCACAATAAGCCTTTGAGCCCACATACTGGATGGCCACAGGAAAACCAAGTTCACATTATTCATTTGGTACTGCCATTCTGTTTTCTTATGCATTGAATTCAAGGCCTGTTCTGTCCCAAAGTTACACACACCACAATAAGCCTTTGAGCTCAAATACTGAATGGAAACATGAAAACCAAGTTCGCATTAGGCTGGAGTCACACATGGCGTAAGACAATACGCCACGTATTATACGTCCGTACTACGCGTACAATACGCCAAAATGTCTCCGTAAGCGAGTTCCGTAGTTCCTGCGTTGCTTAGGTGTGGTCGCGTATTTTGCGCATGTGCTTGTGCGTGTGTAATCCGTATGTGATCCGTATGGCGTATTTATCACGCACCATCACAAAATGGACATTTAACGGTTTTCAGGCCTGCAAATCATTTAAACCATCATTAACCACACTATTTAAGCCCTCTACAACAGGTGGAGCCCTCCCATCTGCCCTATATGTTCTCTAGCATATTTTGGCTGTGGTGCTTGGAGATTACAAACATGTCTGGCCCTGTGTATTTAAGCACAACTCAGCGGGTGTTGCTTCACTGGGTGTTGTCTCGTCGCTTTGGCCAACCATATCCGGTCAATGTGGATCCGCGAAGGAGGAGACGAAGATTGTGGGTACATCCTCTATTGACCCAACGCCAGAGTAAAGGCCATTTCCAGAGACTATATTCAGCTTTGAGGGCACATCCAGAGAAGTTTTACCAGTATACTCGCATGTCCATCCTGACTTTTGACATGTTGTTGGAGATCTTACGTCCTGGGCTCACCTTTCAGGACACCTGGATGAGAAAAGCCATCTCTGCTGAGGAGCGTCTGCTCCTAACCTTACGGTATGTATTCCACATTTTAAAAAACTGTCTTTTTTTGGGGATTCTTTCCAAATGTGTGGTGTTCTACTAGGTTTAATTAACTTCACTTTGACATTAAGCCACAAGCACATATAAATGAATTTTTGCAATATTCTAGTCTATTTCTTTTGTCAACTGTAAATTTGGATACTGTAAATAATGTAATAGGAAATGAAATATACACTTTGGGCTTATTCCTTTGTTCGTCGTCCTCATGTTTTGTTCTTTTACCTTTTTGTTGTATTTCAGCTTCCTGTCGACAGGATTGTCCTATGCGGGTCTACACCTGGAGTTTCTGATTGGGCGGTCGACCATTTCAGGCATTGTTAGGACAACCTGTTCCCAAATCTGGCAGAAACTACATGAAGCTGTGTTGCCGGAGCCAAAACAGGACGATTGGCTTAAAATCGCCACAGGTTTCAGAAATAATTGTGACTTCCCTAATTGCATTGGAGCTGTGGATGGGAAACATATCAGGGTGCGTAAGCCGCCGAACTCTGGTTCCCAATTCTACAATTACAAGCAGTTTTTCTCTGTAGTTCTGTTAGCAGTTGCTGACAGTAACTACAGGTTTGTAATTGTAGACATTGGGGCCTATGGGCGAACTGGAGACTCTAGGGTCTTCAATTCGTCCATAATGGGTCGGCGGCTACGTGACAACCAGTTGAACCTCCCACCACCACAACAACTCCCAGGCTCCAATGCGGAAGCAGTGCCTTTTGTTTTTGTTGGAGATGAGGCCTTCCAACTGTCGAGGCACGTCATGAGGCCTTACCCCAGGCGCAACCTTGACCACCGGCGGAGGGTGTTTAATTTGAGACTTGCCAGGGCACGGAGACTGGTTGAGTGCGCCTTTGGGATTCTTGTGGCCAAATGGCGTGTTCTTCAGTCTGCCATCCAGCTGAGTGAGGCTACAATCAATGAGGTGATCAAAGCCTGTGTCATTCTCCATAATTTCACAAGAATACATGATTGTTCCTCTCCAAATTTTGAAGATAACCTCATGAACAATGTTCCTAGGCCTACCCCATATGTCCCTCCTCCGCGTCGTCCACTTTCTGGACTGAGAGTTCGTGATATCTTTACAAATTATTTTCTGACTCCTCAAGGTGCTATTCCCTGGCAAGACTATGCCTTTTTGCATGTGTAATTAATTAGCTCTCTAAAGTATGTGTTAATCAAGTTTCCAACTGTGTGTGTTGTCTTTTCTTTTTTCACATATGGTTATCAGCATATCATGTGTGTGTGATGGAAGAATGAATCCAGCGCATACAGACTGTGATTGGTAGTAATAAAACGTTTTACTGAATTACTTTTTTTACTTTCTAGGTTCTGTTTTGTTCTGAACCTTTTTTTGGCCTTATAAAGGCCTATTTTTCTTTACATCAAAAAAAGAGCGCAAACAACCACATTAAAACATGCTCTGTAGTGGCAATACAAGCGTAAATATTGTATCCAAATCATATTAAAAACAAAAAAACAAAAGTTTAAAGTAACAAGAAAAAATAAACAAAACAAAAACAAAAAAATTACAAGTCCTGGTAGGTTGGGGCAGGAGAAGTAGGTTGCTCATTGTCTGCATCAGGTGGCATTTGTAGGGCCAATTGTCCAGCACCCTGTGCAGATGTTGTAGTGGCCTGAGGGACATTTGCCAAGCTATGATGCTGGGAACTTGGAAGAGTGGGCCGAGGATTTGGTAGATACCCCTGCTGGTGATAACCATATTGCCGGGAATCATAACCCAACCCAAAATGACCATATTGTCCATACCCAGGTTGGGACCAGCCTCCAGCACTGGGTGTGGACAAGTGGCCATATTGGGATGGTTGAAGATATCCCGCCATATGTTGCTGAGGTGGCCATTGTGTGTTTGATGGGGGTTGGGGCTGAGGTGTTGGCTGTCGTGGAGGGGGTGCTTCAGATCCTTGTTGAGCTGCCAGGCCTTGTAATCTCTGAGGCCGCAGAAGATTTTCAGGTGACATCTGCCACTGTTCAATCTGATGCATGAGATTGTATGGGTTATTTGGGGGGGTGCATGCGTCAACAAGGATCTCAAAACACCCTCTCACACGAAGCCTTAACTCACGCTCTAGGGACCTTAAGTAATGGGCCATGCTCCTGGTAAATCCCTCCTCCCCATCATCGTCTCGAACACGGGCCAAGTAGCTCAGGACCCCAGCATCCACGTTTTGGCGCCTTTGGAGCAATTCTCTTCTGCGGCGTGCACGCTGTGGTCTGCCTGCAGCCTGTGGGGATGGAGCCAGGGCAACAGTTGGGCTGCTGCTATTTCCAGGGTCTTCCTGGCTAGGTGGTGGTGCTGCTGATGAGGCTGCTGCAGAAGAGGCAAAATGTGGGTCCTCAGGGTGTGGGACAGAGGCAGATGGAGCTGCCTGACCAGATGAGGATCCAGGAGGGATGGAGCCAGAGGGAGCATCAGATGGACCAGCCACCTCTTCAACTTCCCCAACTGGGTCAATGACAAGTTCCGAGTCAGACCCTGTCTCCCTGTCAGTGAGGTTAGACTGAGTTCTGAAAAAGAAAAAATTTTTTAGCTCCAAAAATAAGACAAAACCCAAAAAACTTTCAAAAAATATGGTTACTTACAGCCTGAGGTCCATGCTGGGATTAAGAAAGTTGAGTCGGTCAAAATAAGGCTACGTTCACATTAGCGTTAAGCTAATGTGCGTCGGGTTTGCGTCGGCGACGCAGCGGCAACGCATGCGTCATGCGCCCCCTATACTTAACATGGGGGACGCATGCGTTTTTTTTTGTTGCGTTGTGCCACACATGCGTCTTTTTTGCCGCAAGCGTCGGACCAAGAAAACGCAACAAGTTGCATTTTTCTTGCGTCCGATTTTCGGCAAAAACTGACGCATGCGTCGCAAAACGCAGCGTTTTTGCGTGCGTTTTGCCGCGTTTTTGCGTGCGTTGTGCGTTGCGTCGCCGACGCAGCGGTGCACAACGCTAGTGTGAACGTAGCCTAAATGTATTTTTTTTTTTGGGGAGGTGCCCCGGCTCCACTTCTCTCCCGCTGCTGCCTCTCCCTCCTGTACTGGTCGCGGATACTCCGCCACCTTGTTGTAACATCACCCACTGAAACAACAAAAAAACACACATTCTTTAGGCCATTAATCAGTGAGCTCACAAAAGGTGGAACGGACTACAGAGATTTAAGTGTAGCATCCAAATAGGCATTTGTGGAGAAGATTTACGAATAAATATACCCAAAAAACCCAATTAGCAAACAAAGCCACAAGGACAGAGGCCACTAACCTCTATCACAGAAAGGACAAATAATGTGAAACACTGTTAGTAAGTAAAAGGGACACCTATTCTAAACATTAACCCCTTCCCGACCCATGACGCCACGTAGGCGTCATGAAAACCCGTGCCAATCCGACCCATGACGCCTATGTGGCGTCATGGAATGATCGCGTCCCTGCAGATCGGGTGAAGGGGTTAACTCCTATTTTACCCGATCTGCAGGGAGAGGGGGAGTGGTACTTCAGCCCAGGGGGGGTGGCTTCACCCCCCCGTGGCTACGATCGCTCTGATTGGCTGTTGAAAGTGAAACTGCCAATCAGAGCGATTTGTAATATTTCACCTAAAAAACTGGTGAAATATTACAATCCAGCCATGGCCGATGCTGCAATATCATCGGCCATGGCTGGAAATACTGAAGTGCCCCCCCCCACGCCCACCGATCGCCCCCCCCCGTCCTCCGTTATGGGGTCCGGTCCCCTCCGTCCGCCTGCCGGCTCCCCCGATCTCCTGTCCGCTCCCTCCTTGCCCAGACCCACCCCCCCTGTGCTCCGTTCCCCCCCCCCCGTGCTCCGATCCACCCCCCCACCACCCCTTCATACTTACCGATCCTCCCGGTGTCCGGCCGTCTCCTCGCTGGGCGCCGCCATGTTGGAAAATGGCGGGCGCATGCTCAGTGCGCCCGCCGAATCTGCCAGTCGGCAGATTCCTTACAGGTACATTTTGATCGCTGTGGTAGGTTCTATCACAGCGATCAAAATAAAAAAATAATAAATAACACCCCCCCCCCTTTATCACCCCCATAGGGACAATAATAAAATAAAGATTTTTTTTTTTTTTTTTTTTCCACTAGGGTTAGGATTAGAACTAGGGTTAGAACTAGGGGTAGGGTTAGGGGTAGGGTTAGGGTTACGGGTAGGGTTAGGGGTAGGGTTATGGCATGTGCACACAGAGCGGATCGGCCGCGGATCCGCAGCGGATCGGCCGCGGATCCGCAGCGGATCGGCAGCGGATCGGCCGCGGATCCGCAGCGGATCCGCAGCGGATCGGCCGCGGATTGGCAGCGGATCCGCAGCGGATGGGCCGCGGATCGGCAGCGGATCCGCAGCGGATCGGCAGTGGATCCGCAGCGGATCCGCAGCGGATTGGCAGCGGATCGGCCGCGGATCCGCAGCGGATCCGCAGCGGATCGGCCGTGGATCCGCAGCGGATTGACAGCGGATCCGCAGGGGATTGGCCGCGGATCCGCAGCGGATTGGCCGCGGATCCGCAGCGGATTGGCCGCGGATCCGCAGCGGATTGGCCGCGGATCCGCAGCGGATTGGCCGCGGATCCGCAGCGGATTGGCCGCTGCGAATTCGAAGCAGTTTTCCATCAGGTTTACAGTACCATGTACACCTAAGGAAAACCAAATCCGCTGTGCCCATGGTGCGGAAAATTCCGTGCAGAAACGCTGCGTTGTATTTTCCGCAGCATGTCAATTCTTTGTGCGGATTCCGCAGCGTTTTACACCTGTTCCTCAATAGGAATCCGCAGGTGAAATCCGCACAAAAAAACACTGGAAATCTGCTGTAAATCCGCAGGTAAAACGCAGTGCCTTTTACCTGCAGATTTTTCAAAAATCGTGCGGAAAAATCTCACAAGAATTCGCAACGTGGGCACATAGCCTTAGGGTTAGGGTTGGAATTAGAGTTAGGGTTGGAATTAGGGCTAGGGTTTGAAATAGGGTTAAGATTAGGCTTGTGGTTAGGGTTACGGATAGGGTTAGGGGTGTGTTGGGGTTACAGTTGTGGTTAGGGTTGGGATTAGGGCTACGGTTGGGATTAGGGTTAGGATTAGGGTTGGAATTAGGGTTACGGGTGTGTTGCGGTTAGGGTTGTGGTTAGGGGTGTGTTGGGGTTAGGTTTGTGATTAGGGTTATGGCTACAGTTGGGATTAGGATTAGGGGTGTGTTGGGGTTAGTGTTGAAGTTAGAATTGAGGGGTTTCCACTGTTTAGGCACATCAGGGGTCTCCAAACGCAACATGGCGCCACCATTGATTCCAGCCAATCTTGCATTCAAAAAGTCAAATGGTGCTCCCTCCCTTCCAAGCCCCGACGTGCGCCCAAACAGTGGTTTACCCCCACATTTGGGGTACCAGCGTACTCAGGACAAACTGGGCAACAACTGTTGGGGTCCAATTTCTCCTGTTACCCTTGCAAAAATAAAAAATTACTTGCTAAAACATAATTTTTGAGGAAAGAACAATTATTTTTTATTTTCACGGCTCTGCGTTATAAACTTCTGTGAAGCACTTGGGGGTTGAAAGTGCTCACCACACATCTAGATAAGTTCCTTCGGGGGTCTAGTTTCCAAAATGGGGTCACTTGTGGGGTGTTTCTACTGTTTAGGCACATCAGGGGCTCTGCAAATGCAATGTGACGCCCGCAGACCATTCCATCAAAGTCTGCATTTCAAATGTCACTACTTCCCTTCCGAGCCCTGACGTGCGCCCAAACAGTGGTTTACCCCCACATATGGGGTATCAGCATACTCACAACAAACTGGGCAACAAATATTGGGGTCCAAATTCTCCTGTTACCCTTGTGAAAATAAAAAATTGCTTGCTAAAACATCTTTTTTGAGGAAAGAAAAATGATTTTTTATTTTCACGGCTCTGCGTTGTAAACTTCTGTGAAGCACTTGGGGGTTGAACGTGCTCACCACACATCTAGATAAGTTCCTTGGGGGGTCTAGTTTCCAAAATGGGGTCACTTGTGGGGTGTTTCTACTGTTTAGGCACATCAGGGACTCTGCAAATGCAATGTGACGCCCGCAGACCATTCCATCAAAGTCTGCATTTCAAATGTCACTACTTCCCTTCCGAGCCCTGACGTGCGCCCAAACAGTGGTTTACCCCCACATATGGGGTATCAGCATACTCACAACAAACTGGGCAACAAATATTGGGGTCCAAATTCTCCTGTTACCCTTGTGAAAATAAAAAATTGCTTGCTAAAACATCTTTTTTGAGGAAAGAAAAATGATTTTTTATTTTCACGGCTCTGCGTTGTAAACTTCTGTGAAGCACTTGGGGGTTGAACGTGCTCACCACACATCTAGATAAGTTCCTTGGGGGGTCTAGTTTCCAAAATGGGGTCACTTGTGGGGGGTTTCTACTGTTTAGGCATATCAGGGGCTCTGCAAACGTAACATGATGCCCGCAGACCATTCCATCAAAGTCTGCATTCCAAAACGTCACTACTTCCCTTCCGAGCCCCGGCATGTGCCCAAACAGTGGTTTACCCCCACATATGGGGTATCAGCGTACTCAGGAGAAACTGGACAACAACTTTTGGGGTCCAATTTCTCCTGTTACTCTTGCAAAAATAAAAAATTCTGGGCTAAAAAAATATTTTTGAGGAAAGGAAACACATTTATTATTTTCACGGCTCTGCGTTATAAACTTCTGTGAAGCATTTGGGGGTTCAAAGTGCTCACCACACATCTAGATAAGTTCCCTTGGGGGTCTAGTTTCCAAAATGGAGTCACTTGTGGGGAGTTCCTACTGTTTAGGCACATCAGGGGCTCTGCAAACGCAACCTGATGCCCGCAGAGCATTCCATCAAAGTCTGCATTTCAAAACGTCACTACTTCCCTTCCGAACCCCGACGTGTGCCAAAACAGTGGTTTACCCCCACATATGGGGTATCAGCGTACTCAGGAGAAACTGGTCAACAACTTTTGGGGTCCAATTTCTCCTGTTACTCTTGCAAAAATAAAAAAATTCTGGGCTAAAAAATATTTTTGAGGAAAGGAAACACATTTTTTATTTTCACGGCTCTGCGTTATAAACTTCTGTGAAGCACTTGGGGGTTCAAAGTGCTCACCACACATCTAGATTAGTTCCTTGGGAGGTCTAGTTTCCAAAATGGGGTCACTTGTGCGGGAGCTCCAATGTTTAGGCACACAGGGGCTCTCCAAACGCGACATGGTGTCCGCTAATGATTGGAGCTAATTTTCCATTCAAAAAGCCAAATGGCGTGCCTTCCCTTCCGAGCCCTGCCGTGCGCCCAAACAGTGGTTTACCCCCACATATGGGGTATCACCGTACTCAGGACAAACTGGACAACAAAATTTGGGGTCCAATTTCTCCTATTACCCTTGGGAAAATAAAAAATTCTGGGCTAAAAATCATTTTTGAGGAAAGAAAATTTATTTTTTTATTTTCACGGCTCTGCGTTATAAACTTCTGTGAAGCACCTGGGGGTTATAAGTGCTCACTATGCATCTAGATAAGTTCCTTGGGGGGTCTAGTTTCCAAAATGGGGTCACTTGTAGGGGAGCTCCAATGTTTAGGCACACAGGGGCTCTCCAAACGCGACATGGTGTCCGCTAACGATTGGAGCTAATTTTCCATTCAAAAAGTCAAATGGGACGCCTCCCCTTCCGAGCCTTGCCGTGCACCCAAACAGTGGTTTACCCCCACATATGAGGTATCGGCATACTCAGGAGAAATTGCCCAACAAATTTTAGGATCCATTTTATCCTGTTGCCCATGTGAAAATGAAAGAATTGAGGCTAAAAGAAATTTTGTGTGAAAAAAAAGTACTTTTTCATTTTTGCGGATCAATTTGTGAAGCACCTGGGGGTTTAAAGTGCTCACTATGCCTCTAGATGAGTTCCTTGGGGGGTCTAGTTTCCAAAATGGGGTCACTTGTGGAGGAGCTCCAATGTTTAGGCACACAGGGGCTTTCCAAACGCGACATGGTGTCCGCTAACGATGGAGATAATTTTTCATTCAAAAAGTCAAATGGCGCTCCTTCCCTTCCGAGCCTTACCATGTGCCCAAACAGTGGTTTACCCCCACATGTGAGGTATTGGTGTACTCAGGAGAAATTGCCCAACAAAATTTAGGATCCATTTTATCCTGTTGCCCATGTGAAAATGAAAAAAATTGAGGCTAAAATAATTTTTTTGTGAAAAAAAAGTACTTTTTCATTTTTACGGATCAATTTGTGAAGCACCTGGGGGTTTAAAGTGCTCACTATGCTTCTAGATAAGTTCCTTGGGGGGTCTAGTTTCCAAAATGGGGTCACTTGTGGGGGAGCTCCAATGTTTAGGCACACGGGGGCTCTCCAAACGTGACATGGTGTCCGCTAAAGATTGGAGCCAATTTTTCATTCAAAAAGTCAAATGGCGCTCCTTCCCTTCCGAGCCCTGCCGTGCGCCCAAACAGTGGTTTACCCCCACATATGAGGTATCAGCGTACTCAGGACAAATTGGACAACAACGTTCGTGGTCCAGTTTCTCCTTTTACCGCTGGGAAAATAAAAAAATTGTTGCTAAAAGATCATTTTTGTGACTAAAAAGTTAAATGTTCATTTTTTACTTCCATGTTGCTTCTGCTGCTGTGAAACACCTGAAGGGTTAATAAACTTCTTGAATGTGGTTTTGAGCACCTTGAGGGGTGCAGTTTTTAGAATGGTGTCACTTTTGGGTATTTTCAGCCATATAGAACCCTCAAAATGACTTCAAATGTGAGGTGGTCCCTAAAAAAAATGGTTTTGTAAATTTTGTTGTAAAAATGAGAAATCACTGGTCAAATTTTAACCCTTATAACTTCCTAGCAAAAAAAAAAATTGTTTCCAAAATTGTGCTGATGTAAAGTAGACATGTGGGAAACGTTATTTATTAACTATTTTGTGTCACATAACTCTCTGGTTTAACAGAATAAAAATTCAAAATGTGAAAATTGCGAAATTTTCAATTTTTTTGCCAAATTTCCGTTTTTTTCACAAATAAACTCAGAAATTATCGACCTAAATTTACCACTACCATGAAGCCCAATATGTCACGAAAAAACAATCTCAGAATCGCTAGGATCCGTTGAAGCGTTCCTGAGTTATTACCTCATAAAGGGACACTGGTCAGAATTGCAAAAAACGGCAAGGTCATTAAGGCCAAAATAGGCTGGGTCATGAAGGGGTTAATGAAATCCGTTTCTCATGTACAACACCATGTATCTACTGGTGGGCTTTCTAGTTCCTTCATGACTATTTACTAAATTCGTGAAGAGAAATTCAAAGTAGTAAGGGCCTGATAATTCACAAGAACATTACATTTCAAACATGGGTGTACTTACTTATCTGTCGCTGTGCCTGACGTGGCTGCTGGTCATAATGTGGGAAGAGGGCCACACACACACTCCTCCATGCTGCCTCTTTTTGTGCCCTGTTTGCATAATTAGGGTCTCTTTGGTCCCAGAGGACAGGCCTCTCTTGGACCAAAATTATGAGCATGTCCGCGTTGACAATGTTTGCCATGCTGAATATCACTCCATGGAGGCGTGCAGCAGACTTCCGGGTTCACTGTCTGGCTTTTTCAGCTAATTAGCATGTCTCACCTGCCTGATTGAGGCCTTTGGACATTTCAGGACATCTGCCAGTAAATCCGTATTTTGCGCAAGGCACACGCATGGTCCGTAAGCATTCCGTATTATACGCTCTCCCATAGACTTGCATTGGCGTATTTTTTGCGCGATACGCTGACAAACGCAGCATGCTGCGATTTTCTGCGCCCGTACAACTCCATAAATTACGGATCCGTAATATACGCCTTATAGGACTAGACCTATAGAGAATCATTGTGCCGTATGTAATGCGAGTTTTACGTACGTAGTTTTTGCGCTCTTACGTACGTAAAACACGCATGTGTGACCCCGGCCTTATTCATTTGGTACTGCCGTACTGTTTGCCTCTGCATTGAATGCAAGGCCTGACCTGCACCAAATTCACACCACCCCAATAAGCCTTGGAAGAGATGTAGAAGTGGGCCTCCTGAAAACAATGTTCCCAATATTAGAAGTGGGTCTCCCATAGTGTTTGCCAATGCAGTGAATGCAAGGCCTGCAAAAAATTAGGAGGAACTCCAATGCCCCTTTAAAGAGTTGTGGAGAAGGGCCTCATAAAAAAATGTTCCCATTATAAAGAAGCGCGTCTCCATTACCTGTAATGCCCATAAACTAAGTGTATGGGCTGACAAACATTTTCCCCTGGGAGGTACATATGATTTTTTTTTTTTTAAAGTTTTTACAGGCATCATAAACAACCTTGCCAAAAAAATAGAGTGGCTGTTGCATCACGGAATACATTCACCAAGCTGTTCTAGTGGTGGTGACTGAAGAGACATGGAGGATGTCCTCCTATGAATCTTTTCCCAATTTAAAGGAGCAGATCTCCTACACTTAGAATGCCCATACTGTTAGGGGTCGAGTTCCCATCTCTGCACAGGGGGAATCTTGGGCCATCTCCGCTGCGGTCTCCCAATCTTCTCCTGCCGCAGTGGAGTCTGCTCAGCGGACACATCGGTCCCAGTGTCTTGCTCAGTCTGACTCTGTACAGAGAGTTGCTGCTGCTTTTCCTGCTTCTGCCATTGAAGTCAGTGCTGGACAGCAGCGAGCAGACGCTTCTGGGACTAAGTCCTGCTTTTCTCATTCTGAGCATGCCCAGTGGAGTGGAGATCGAGGGTCACATGATCAGACACTGCAGCTAAGGTCCTGTAGGTGCTCACGCTCTGTGGCAGCCTCTCATTGGTCCTTCTTGATAGGTCCTGTACGTGCTGCAACTATTTAAGGCTCGCATGGCCGTGCGGCCATGCGCTAGTATTGCTTTCATTTATGTACTTTGCGCCAGTGTGGTCTTTTATGCGTGTGTTCAGGGACCCGGCTGAAATAAGCCCCTAGAATGCTGGCACCTCCGGCGAGGAGTTTGTATGCTTGTGTGTTCAGGGACCTGGCCGAAATAAGCCCCTAGAATGCTGGCACCTCCGGCGAGGAGTTTCGTGTGCATGCAAGACCACTGACTGTTCTTGTTTAGACAGTTAGCCTGTGCCTCTGTGGTGTCTAACAGGGTGCAGTGCTTTGAGTTCACGGCTGCTCTGTGAAGTAACAGAGTTAGCTTACACCGCCATTTAGTTCCGCTATTTGCTAGCAGCAGGTTCTCCTGCACGGTGGACCCCGGGCTGTGAACGCATCTATCCTAATATAATATATACATTCATTAGGTGCGTTCTGCTTGCCCTAACATAACACATACACTAATTGTATGGGCTGACAAACATTTCCCCCTGGGGGGTACATATTTGTTAAAAAAAAAATTGGGGCATCAGAAACACCCTTGCAAAAAGCTAGATTGATTGCAGCATCACGGAACACGTTCAGCCTGGTGTTCTAGTGGTGGTGGAGGATGAAGATGAGGAGAAGGAGGAGGATAACACTAAGTAGCCAAAATCAGCAAGTGTATATCCATGTGTGGGTGTAAAAAGGAGAATGGGAATACACCTCCCAAGAAGAGACACTGAATTGGAGGTTATGTTCTGCTGTTATCATTCGGTGTTGTACAGAAGTATGGCTCAATACAGCACTTGTTCATTTTTCATTTCATTTTCAGTTGACTGGCGGATGCGCTTATCAGTTATAATTCCACCAGCGGGACTAAAAACCCGCTCTGACAATACACTAGTGGCAGGGCAGGCCAGGACCTCCAAGGCATAGAGAGCCAGTTCATGCCACGTTTCCAGCTTGGATACCCAATAAATAAAAGGCACAGTGGAAACACGGAGGACATTGGTACGGTCAGCAAGGTACTCCCTCAGCATCTTCCCAAATATAGCACTCCTTGTGACAGTACTCCCCGCCTCTGGGCCAGGGTGATGGGAGGGTCTGAGAAAACTCTTCCAAAACTTTGCCAGTGTTCCCCTGCCTCTGCTGGATTGGAGTTTTGACTCTCTCGCCTGCACTCCTTGGATGTCCAATGAACTATGATGTCTGCTGTCAGTGTTCTCAGATGGGAATTTTTTAAATAATATCGCAACAAGGGCCCTCTGGTACTGCACCATTTTAGTAGACCTGTCTGCCTCTGGAAGAAGAGATTGAAAGTTCTCCTTGTAGCGTGGGTCTCAAAGTGTCACCAACCATGAGTGCCACCGAAAATTTTCATAATGAGTGGGTCATGGGAAAGGCAGCACAACATAAAGTCAACCATGCATGCCAGACTGCTAAAAGGCAAGACTTCCGTGTCTTCACTAACAGGACGACTGACCATGCTGTCCTCCTTCTCCTCCTCCTCCCTGTCCTCAGGCCATGATTGCTGAACAGACGGTATGACAGTTGTGCTTGTAGTACTGTCTATAGCACATGAAAGTATCTCCTCTTCTTCTCTTCCTCATTGTCTACCAATCCCCATTGGGATGACACAAGGCTGGGCTGTGTGTAATCACCCTGCATGGTTCCTTGATCCATGTCCTCATGTTCCTTCTGCAATGCATCCCCTTTCATTGTGAGCAGAGACCTTTTCAGAATGCAGAGATGTGGGATGGTGACACTAATTATGGTGTCATCGCCACTCAACATCTTGGTGGAGTCCTCAAAGTTTTGGAGGATAGTACATATGTCTGACCTCTATGTCCACTCCTTAGGTCTTATGTGTGGAGTCTGAACTGAACAAAGATGGCCTTGTAGATGCTGGTAGTCAACAACTGCCCTCTTCTGCTCACAAATCCTTTCCAACATATGCAGTGTAGAGTTCCAATGCGTGGGGACATCACACACCAGCCAGTGAGCTGCATGTCCTACTGGCTACTATATCATCCACCACCTCGTCTTCCACATCCGCACCCTGGTGCTCCTCCTGACTTTCTGGCAATTGTTTCTCATCATCATCCACCTCTTGTGACACTTTTCCACCGTCGCCATCGTGTGACCGTGGCTGCTCAAATATTTGGGCATAGCTACATGCCATCTCATCTTGCCCTGCTTCAAGTTGACCGGCCAAGAGTCCCAAATCTGTAAATGGAAAAGTGAACAGCTCTTCTGATTGTCCAAGTGTGGGATCAGTTGTCTCCGGGCACTCGGCATGGTGGTAGGAAGGAGGATCAGAGTGAGTAATATGCGGACCAGACTCATGGCTACTCAGACTTGATCGTGTTGAAGACGTGGGGATTGTGGCAAAGTGACTGGAAGAATTATCCGCTATCCAACCAACAACCTTTAGACACTGCTCTGTGTTCAATAGTTGTGTGCTGTGGTCCCCTAGTAATTGGGACAGAAAGGTTGAGTGAGAAGACGTGGGTGTTTGATGTGGCTCACCTTCAGCTTGCCCACGGCCTCGGCCTCTGCATGCACCATCAGCATCACGTCCACTTCCCAATCCTTTGCTACGTGCCTTGTCCATTTTAGATGGACTACTACAATATTTTCCATGTTCACCACAAATGGCTAAATTTGAAGCAAACTGATATGTGATCAGTGTGTGTAAAAACTATAGTTTAAATTATCTGGACTGTAGGTAAAAAAAATATATATTTTTAACAAACTGTTGTTAATAACTAGCAAAACCAGTTCAAAGGAGCCCTCAAATGCCACAATTTTTAACCCACAGATAGAGGAGGTATTTGTCAGAGATACCACACTGTTCAATATGTGGCTTGTATATTTATAGAACTAGGGTAACACACTGCAAGAAAGGTGAATGCAGGCCTGAAATGGCAAAATGTGTAGCCCACAGAGAGATCAGGCTTCTGACAGATACCACATTGTTCAAAATGTGGCCTGTATTTTTTTTTAACAGAAAAATACTGTGTAGAACTAGGGTAACAGACAGCAAATACTGTGGAATGGAGGCCTGAAAAGTCCAAATTTATAATCCACACATAGATCAGGCATCTGACAGAGAAACCACAATGTTCAAACTGTGGCCTGTATTTTTTAAAATAAAAATACTGTATAGAACAGGGGTCTCAAACTCGGCTGGGTATATGGGCCGCACACAGAAAAACATTTAATTTCGGGGGCCGCATTATTTGCATGGCAAAATGACATTTTTAGTGATACCATTTTTTTTCTCTATACACTTTTTGAACTGGTCCCTATCTTGTAGTAATGCCCCATGCTGGTCCCCATCTTGTAGTAATGCCCCATGCTGGTCCCTATCTTCTAGTAATGTGTCCCATGTTGGTCTTTATCTTGTAGTAATGCCCCATGCTGGTCTCCCTCTTGTAGTAATGTGCCCCATGCTGGTCCCTATCTTGTAGTAATGTTCCCCCTGCTGGTCCCTATCTTGTAGTAATGCCCCATGCTGGTCCCTATCTTGTAGTAATGCCCCATGCTGGTCCCCATCTTGCAGCAATGTGCCCCATGCTGGTCTCCATCTTGTAGTAATGTGCCCCATGCTGGTCCCTATCTTGTAGTAATGCCCCACGCTGGTCCCTATCTTGTAGTAATGCCCCATGCTGGTCTCCATCTTATAGTAATGTGCACCATGCTGGTCCCCATCTTGTAGTAATGCCTCATGCTGGTCCCTAACTTGTAGTAATGCCCCATGCTGGTCCCTAACTTGTAGTAATGTCCCATGCTGGTCCCTAACTTGTAGTAATGCCCCATGCTGGTCACTAACTTGTAGTAATGCCCCATGCTGGTCCCCATCTTATAGTAATGTGTCTCATGCTGGTCCCTATCTTGTAGTAATGCCCCATGCTGGTCCATAACTTGTAGTAATGCCCCATGCTGGTCCCTAACTTGTAGTAATGCCCCATGCTGGTCCCCATTTTATAGTAATGTACCCCATGCTGGTCCCTATCTTATAATAATGCCCAAGGCTGGTCCCTCTCTTGTAGTAATGTGCCCATCCAGGTCCCCATCTTGTAGATATGGCCCCATCCTGGTCCTATTCTTGTCGTTATGTTCCCCATCCATGTCCCCATATTGCAGACATGTGCCCCATCCAGGTTCCCCCATATATTGCAGAAATATGCCCCATCCAGGTCCCCTCCATATATTAGACAGGTACCCCATCCAGGTCCCCCCATATATTGCAGACATGTCCCCCCATATATTACAGACAGGTACCCCATCCAGGTCCCCTCCCAATATATTGCAGACAGGTCCCCCATCCAGGTCCCCCTCATATATTGCAGACAGGTCTCCCATCCAGGTCCCCCCATATATTGCAGACAGGTCCCCCCCATATATTGTAGACAGGTACCCCATCCTGGTCCCCCTAATATATTGCAGACAGGTCCCCCATCCAGGTCCCCCCATATATTTCAGACAGGTCCCCCATCCAGGTCCCCCCCCCATATATTGCAGACAGGTGCCCCATTCAGGTCCTCCCCATATATTGCAGACAGGTCCCCCATCCAGGTCCCCCCCATATATTGCAGACAGGTCCCCCAATATATTGCAGACAAGTCCCCCATCCAGGTCCCCCCCATATATTGCAGACAGGCCCCCCATATATTGTAGACAGGTACCCCATCCAGGTCCCCCTAATATATTGCAGACAGGTCCCCCATCCAGGTCCCCCCATATATTGTAGACAGGTCCCCCATCCAGGTCCCCCCATATATTGCAGACAGGTCCCCCATCCAGGTCCCCCACATATATTGCAGACAGGTCCCCCATCCAGCCCCCCCATGTATTGCAGACAGGTACCCCATCTAGGTCACCCCCATATATTGCAGACAGCCCCCCCATATATTGCAGACATGCAGACAGGTATGCCATCGAGGTCCCCCCCATATATTGCAGACAGGTCCCCCATCCAGGTCCCCCCATATATTGCAGACAGGTCGCCCATCCAGGTCCCCCCCATATATTGCAGACAGGTCCCCCATCCAGGTCCCCCCCATATATTGAAGACAGGTCCCCCATCCAGGTCCCCCCCATATATTGCAGACAGGTACCCCATCCAGGTCAACCCCATATATTGCAGACAGACCCCCCATATATTGATATATTGCAGACAGGTACCCCATCCAGGTACCCCCCATATATTGCAGACAGGTCCCCCCATATATTGCAGACAGGTCCCCCATCCAGGTCCCCCCATATATTGCAGACAGGTTGCCCATCCAGGTCCCCCCCATATATTGCAGACAGGTCCCCCCCATTTTCACATAGACATAAGAGAGAAGAAAAAAAAATTCTTCTCACCTGTCCTCCATTCCCTCGGAGTCCTTTCTGCTCCTGTGGCCTGCAGGCACACAGAACCCTTGATGATCGCTGCCCGGTCCAGGAGCCGCCGACATTCGCGCTGCAATGACGTCATAAGCTGCTGCGCCGGGACACAGATGTCAGCAGCTGGCCTCTGATAGGCCGGCGGCTGACACTAGTATTGCTGTGCCGAGAGCTGTTCTCTGCGCAGCAATACACTGCACTACAGCGCGGATATCGGCAGCTGCTGGTGCGAGCGCGATCATCAAAGGGTCTATGTGCTGGCGGGCCGCATGAAGCAGCCGGAGGGGCCGCATGCGGCCCGCGGACAGTGTGTTTCAGTCCCCTGGTATAGAACAAGGGTAACAGACAGCAAATACAGTGGAATGGAGGCCTGAAATGCCCAAATTTGTAGCCCACAGCTAGATCAGGCGTCTGACATAGATACCACAGTGCTCAATATGTAGACTGTATTTTTGTATTTTTTACCCCAAAATAGTGTATAGAACTAGGGTAACAGACAGAAAATACAGTGGAACGGAGGTCTGAAGTGCCCAAATTTGTAGTCCACAGCTAGATCAGGCGTCTGACAGAGATACCACAATGCTCAATATGTAGGCTGTATTTTTGTATTTTTTATCCCAAAATAGTGTATAGAACTAGGGTAACGGACAGCAAATACAGTGGAATGGAGGTCTGAAATGCCCAAATTCGTAGCCCACCGATAGATCAGATATCTGACAGATATACAACCAATGTTCAATATGTGGGCGGTATTTTTTTTTTCTTTTTCCATGCATCCCATGTGAATACCCCTGTATACAAGACTCGAAGTGCTGGGCTTGGCTGCACCCTGAAAAGTAAAGTGCACAAGATACATATATATATATGTGAGTTATTGATCTATATTTTGCATATCTTGGCCAAAATATGGACCAATACCTCATATATTTATATGAATTTTGTGCACTTTATTTTTCAGGGTGCAACCAAGCCCAGCACTTTGGGTCTTGTGTACACGGGTGTTCACATGGGATGCATTTAGAGAGTGCTGTCCAGCCCACCTAATCAAATAGTAGGGGCGTCACTAATAGGCTTGGAAGCAGACACTATGCATTACCTGCATGTGAAAAGTGCCCTATATGGGCCTCTATTGTGCAAATGTATACTAAGCAGTCACCCCCTCAATGAATGGGTAGGTGATGAGTGGCTGTGTATTTAGTATTTTGCACCTGTGTTTTGCAACATCTTTGCTATATGGGCTGGCTGCATCCTGTAGTGCATTTGTTCAAAGACCTGGGCAGGTAAGCAGTGCTGCCACTTTTTCTGCTGTATTTTTGAATTTTTGGAGGATTTTTAGTCCTCTTTTGTGGCTTTGCTATTAATTTAGGGATCTATCTGGCAGGTTTTGACCATCAAGCCGTAAAAGTGCCAGATAGGCATGAGTGAGAAGCCAGGACCCGTTAAAGTGGATGCCATTGCATCCTGGCCCACCCCCAGGATCAAGAAACGGGTTATGGCCTTCCTATGGACCGCTGGGGTTCTATAGGAGGTTTGTCCCACACTATAGTACCCTGGCCAAGCCCCTGATGGACCTGACCAAGAAAAGCTGCCTCTCGCGGTAGACTAGTCAGTCGCCTACGAGACCGCTTTTCAGGCATTCAAAACTGCTCTCTCCAGCTCTCCAGCTAGAAGCTGCTGACTATGTGGTGCAGTTTGCTGTACAGACTGATGCCAGTGACTTTGGCCTCGGTGATGTGCTCAGCCAGGTCAACACAGTGGGTCAGGAGCATCCCATCCTGTACCTGAGCAGGAAACTATTGCTGAGAGAGGTGGCCTACTCCACGATGGAAAAGGAGTGCCTGGTAACTGTGTGGGTGTTGCAGCATCTTCCATCTGCAGCCATACTTGTATGGGCATCCCTTCATGTTGGGAACGGACCACAACCCCCTCAGCAGGTTACACATGGGCTCCGGGACGAATAATAGGTTGCTGCTTTGGAGCTCGGCACTCCAGCAGTACAACTTCCCAATTTGCCACAAAAGATGCCATGACCATGGCAACACTGATGGGCTATCCCAGCAAGGAGAGATTGCGGGAGTGCGCTCGGGGGAACACAGGAATGTGATGCCCCCTAGTGCCCTCTAAAAGGGGGTGGTGTGATATATGGGAAAATGATATCTAATTGATATAATTTTGATATCTGATGGAGTTCCCTATCAGATACAGTTTGGCCGGAAAATACTTGCTCCAAACTCAGCTCCCAACTTTGGCTTCCCCAGGCCTAAAGGAAAGTCAAATAAGCTTCAAACAATGGGACCTCATTATCCCTCGAAGTCAATTCCGTGGACAGAGCAGACCAATGTTTTTTTCAGCTCAAGTAAATAGGCCATTGAAACTCTCTCCAGGGGGGGAGCCAAAAGGCATAGACCCTGTGCCCCCCAGAACCAAGTCTAGAAATTATCACAGGGGTGTGAACTCTTGTGCAGTTTCGAACCAACTGGCTTCCTTTGTTGGCCTCAGGCTGACACGTAGACATATTGGCACCGAAGATCCAAGCACAAGGCTCTGAGATATTGAATCTAGAAAATTACCTATAATAAAAGAATGCAATATCTCTGAACCTAGCCGAGCACATAATCAGAATCTGCATTCCTTTCTCCATAAGCCCATACCACACAGCCACCTCTAGAACTGTGCATTATTGATTTATAAAACATAGCTACCAGGAATTAAATACGATAGTCATATTTGGTCTCCCTGCACAGATAAAATGTAGCAGAACCCAGTGGCACCGCCACTGTCCCATTTACAGCTCCGGGCAGAAAGTTGTGGGTATCCACGGTTCTGTCTGGAAAACCATGCACTCAGATATGAGAGGAAAGAGGCTGCACAGCCCAGAGGTTGGCACAGCGTGTGGGAGGGAGCAGCCTAGGGGATAATAGGCAGCTCCTCATTTTGGACTTAGTTTTTTCTACTGGCAGGAGGCCCGTTAGCTAACGTGGCCAGAGAATTACGTAACAAAAATTTGGATCTGTGATTCATCAGCGTCTCCCTGTGGACACATGCTACATAACACGATAATTGTAATCTTTCTGTACCCTACCCTTGTAATATATATATATATATATATATTATATATATATATATAAATATATATTCCTGTATCTTTCTAGTGCCCCTTTCGGTGAATGAATATATAATTAATCTTGGGCTGCTCTTTTTTCTTGATTTGCGAATCCCCACATCTGCACAATCAGTTGGTTATTATTTGCTACCTTGGGGTTGGTTTTTGGCCCGATATAAGCCGGTTGTCAGATGGGGCTTATATCTAATGAGGAATTGGTGGCAGCATACCATACTGTGTTTTTGAGGAACTCTGCCAGTGACGGATGGGATTTTAATATATATCCCCAGCCCGGACTGATGATATATATCCCCCTCACTAGGATCAAGTCAATGACTCATACCTATAAGGGAAGCCTTTCCGGCAACTATTTGCCCTCTGTGCAGTTCCATGACTGACCTGACCTGTGGTGGCGCCAGAGAGCTGACCCCTGCTGGGTCATTCTCTCCCCTCATTAGAGGTGAGTGAAGTCGACACACCCCTACCCCTGTACGATCCGTCACAAGAACCTATACAAACTCGTAATGACCTGGAGAATCATAATAGCAGGTCAGCTTTAGCATTTGGCGAACATGGTAAAAAAATTCACCTTTTCACCAATTTCACCGCACTTTGAATTTTTTCCTGTTTTCGAGCACACTACACGGTAAAACCAACGGTGCCGTACAAAAGTACAATTCATCCCACAAAAAAAAACAAGCCCTTACAAGGCCATATTGATGGAAAATTAAAAAGTTATGGCTCTGGGAAAAAGGAAAGCAAGAAATGGAAATGCAAAGGCGAAAATCGGCTGCGGCGTTAAGAGGTTAAGGACTGAGAATAAAAACATTCAAAAGTGACGAGAAATTGGTGTTTACCAGAAAAAAATGTTGGGAAACATTTATTCCTGTATAATGTCATGTACATAAGGCACAATTTATTTTATTTTTTTTAATTATAGTTTAAACAAACCAAAATAGATTTTTTTTATTGAATATCTCAGTGTGGTTTATGAGGGCATCAATAAGTGGCAAAAATTAGGGACTCAGATACACCCTGTATTAGACATAAGGGAGGGCCTCATACACATTCTGTTCAAATTACAGTGTGCACTTCTAAACTCATAAAAGATGCACTAAATGCAAATCCTGCCAAAAAATACAAGCGAGTCATACAAAAACCCTTAAAGGCACCAACAGTTGCGCCTCAAGCAAATATTGTGAACAAAGTATAGTTGTGTTACAAAGCTAGTGTGGGCAATAGTCTCTTTTGGGCCAGCTGATCTTTCTCCTCCTTTTCTTCAGTCTCCACCTCCTCATAGTTAACCAATTTGCGGAGTCCTTAAAATTTTGGAGAATCACACAAATGTCAGACATTCATGCCGACTGTTCAGTTGTTATGTGTGGATGCTGACCAGTATACCACAACTCACAAAGATTTGCCAGTATGTGCTGTGTGAAGTTTCAGCACACGGTCATGTCGCACACCAGTCGGTGAGCTGGCACTTACATGTTCTGCTGCAGTAATGCCAGAGCAGCTGTACCAAACTTGTGTGCTGACAGGGTGTTCCTTGACCAGAAGCTCTGTCAAATCTGGGTATGTTTTCAGAAACCACTGAACTACCAAGTTGAACAAGTGGGCCATGCATGGTAAGCGGGGGGGCTGCAATATGCACAGCTAAATGAAAGCCCCCCCATGACTGTGGTGCCAAGGGGAGTGGGAACATTTAAAGGCAGTGCAGTGGGATTGGTTGAAAGGGGACAAAGGAGGGGGTGGGTGTTTAGGCTGAGGAGAGTGTGGATATAAAGAAAAGTGTGTGGTTAGGGACAGTACATGTGGCATTAGCAGGGAAAGAAGAAAGAAAGAACACGTGCTTACCATGGCCACTGTAGATTCCATGCTGTCGCAGCTGCGGGACATTGCCCGGTCAAGATGGGGTGGCTGGCTGGAGGACCAGCTGGCGACGCTTCTTGGAGCACAAGGAACCCAGGGCACCAGGACACGGAGGACACAGCCACCGGAACGTCTATCGCCTGAGGCAGGTACGCACGGTAGATGCCGGCCACGGAGCCCCTTCGGGACCCTGCAGAGGGTACAGGCCGCAGTGATGGTATCCGGCCTGACCCGCCCTCTGGCAGGAATCCATCAGCCAGCGCTGCTGGCGTGGGTAGACGAACTAGGGCTGCGGTGGTGCAGGCACACCCTGAAGCGATGGCTGCACCTGGTGTGGCCATGGATGTGGGACGCGTGGCAGCAGTGAGGAGAGGTGGCAATCAGAGGCGGGGTGCGGCACTGACGGTGGCTCCGGCGCCGACGAGGAGGAGGAGCAGGAATGGAGCATCGGCTCAGCAGCGGCGCGGAGATGTGTGCACGGCGGCGGGTGACCCTGGACCAGATGCTGTGGGGGTACCTGGCAGGTCCGGTGCACTAAGCAGCAGATCGGCGGGCAGGCAGATTCCTGGCACTCAGCCTGGCCCTGTGACGGTGGCGGCACGCAGACGAAGTCAGCAGGAGGCTCAACAGGAGGGCAGGCATGGGGACAGACAGGCGGCTGGCAGGTCGAGGTCGGCAAGGAGATCAAGGAATAGATCATCTTCTCCTGATTCGGTCCCCCCCGGTGACGAGGAGGCCGGGGGCGCGGGCCAGGAGCAACAAAGCGACGCAGAAGATTCCAGATCCTGCAGTGACCTGCGTGACTATCGGGAAGCGCTGGATTCTGGAAGCACGGCTGGTGGGAACACAGCACCTACGCAGCCTCGTGTGTGTGAGTATAGTCCTTGTACGCCAATTAGTGGGGTTCGGTCGGGGGACTTAGGGGATAACTGTGGTGTGGCTGGTAATTTTGGGATTCCCGGGGTGAGAGAGCTTTTGTCAAGTATGTCACAGATTTTGAGGAGGTTGGATGGGGGGGGCGCAGATAGTTTACGGGCATCCCCTGTGGGAGCGTGGATACCCGCTTTGGGTCAGGGTTCAGTAGGGCCTTTGGGTTCGGACATGTTGAGTGGGGGGAGCAGTCAGCGTTGGGTGGGGTGTCAGTGGCTATACAAACTGGAAAGGATAAGGCTGATACGGTTAAATTGTTTGATAGGGCAAGAGGGGGGGTTTACGTTTGTTTTGAAGGGCCTTTAGGCGCTCATTTAAAACAAGAAGTAAAGGAAAAAATTTGGAAGGATGAATATGTGGAGATTTTTTCCCTCCTTCCTTTGGAGAAATTTAATCTAGAAATGGGAAAAAAGGATGATAGCAGAAAAGAGGAGGAGGAAAAGTGTAGGTGGCGTTTGATTCCGCAGACATTCGTAAACTGGCAGCAGGCGTTTGCTATTTTGGCAAGCGTTATTGGTGAAAAGTTTCCGGGAAACTTTCTGGTCTTTTCTGTTGCTTTGATGCTATTGGTGAAGCATATAGGGCGTACGGTGGACTGGCGTGGCTGCGGTACAATGAGCAATTTAGGCAAAGGAAGGCGGTTAGGCCTGAGATAAAATGGGAACAGAAGGACATAGGGTTGTGGTTGAAAGTTATGGCACCAACGCGGTTTGGTCAGTCCTTTCATGGGGGCGGAGGGAGTTTCGGGCAACATTCGGGACAGGGAAGTGGGGGTCAAGGGACTCAGGGAACGAAAGACAAAACGGGGACGTGTTGGCAGTTTAATGACGGCCAATGCAAGTACGGTAGCACTTGTAAATTCAAGCATATCTGTTCCCACTGTAATGGGGCCTCACATGGAGCGGCCAAATGTTTTAAAAAAGCAAGGGGGAGACCTGCCGTGGGTTGGGGTCAAGGGGGTGACACCAGTGAATGTTCAAAAGATGGCCCCCTATCTAAATAGGTATCCGGATCGGTTAAAGGCGAAGTTACTTTTGGAGGGTTTTTCTGAGGGTTTTCGGATTCCTCACCCTACGCATGAAGTCCCTTTTTCAAAAAAGAATCTGAGGTCGGCTGATTTACATGCAGACATAGTTACGGCAAAATTGGCGAAAGAGGTGGAGTTAGGGCGAATGGCAGGGCTGTTTAGTTGTTTGCCGGGGGAGGGAGTGATTGTTTCGCCTTTGGGGGTTGTTCCAAAGAAAGAACCTAACAAGTTTTGCTTGATTCAACATTTGTCATACCCTAAAGGGCTATCGGTTAATGATGGCATTTCGGAGGAGCTGGGCTCCGTGGTATACACATCTTTTGATGTGGCCGTGCAATGGGTACGTAGGTATGGCGCTGGTGCGTTAATGGCTAAGACAGATGTTGAATCGGCTTTCCGTTTGCTTCCAGTTCACTCCGATAGCATTCCTCTTTTGGGTTGCTTTTGGAATGGTGGTTTTTATTTGGATAGGTGTTTACTCATGGGCTGCTCGATTTCTTGCTCACTGTTCGAGTCTTTTAGTACTTTTATGGAGTGGGTTGTGCGGGATGTTTCGCAGGTTCCTTCAGTCATCGACTACCTGGATGATTTTTTGTTTGTCGGGCCGCCAGATTCATTAGTGTGTAGGAATTTGATGGCTACAATGGAATGGGTGTCGGGACACTTTGGTGTTCCATTAGCGCAGGAAAAGACAGAGGGCCCTTGCACGGTGTTGAGCTTTTTGTGAATTCTTATTGATTCGGACAGGATGGAGTTCAGGTTGACCGAAGATAAGTTGTTGTCTCTCCAGCAGGAGGTTACATAGTTACATAGTTACATAGTTATTAAGGTTGAAGGAAGACTTTAAGTCCATCTAGTTCAACCCATAGCCTAACATGCCCTAACATGTTGATCCAGGGGAAGTAAAAAAAACCCCATGTGGCAAACAGTAAGCTCCACCATGGGGAAAAAAATTCCTTCCCGACCCCACATACGGCAATCAGACTAGTTCCCTGGATCAACGCATTATCAAGGAATCTAATATATATACCCTGTAACATTATACTTTTCCAGAAACGTATCCAGTCCCCTCTTAAATTTAAGTAATGAATCACTCATTACAACATCATACGGCAGAGAGTTCCATAGTCTCACTGCTCTTACAGTAAAGAATCCGCATCTGTTATTATGCTTAAACCTTTTTTCCTCCAGACGTAGAGGATGCCCCCTTGTCCCTGTCACCGGTCTATGATTAAAAAGATCATCAGAAAGGTCTTTGTACTGTCCCCTCATATATTTATACATTAACATAAGATCACCCCTTAGCCTTCGTTTTTCCAAACTAAATAGCCCCAAGTGTAATAACCTATCTTGGTATGGCAGATCCCCCAGTCCTCTAATAACCTTGGTCGCTCTTCTCTGCACCCGCTCTAGTTCAGCTATGTCTTTCTTATACACCGGAGACCAGAACTGTGCACAGTATTCTAAGTGTGGGCGAACTAGTGACTTGTATAGAGGTAAAATTATGTTCTCCTCATGAGCATCTATGCCTCTTTTAATGCATCCCATTATTTTATTTGCCTTAGTAGCAGCTGCCTGACACTGGCCACTGAATATGAGTTTGTCATCCACCCATACACCCAGGTCTTTTTCATTGACGGTTTTGCCCAGAATTTTAGAATTAAGCACATAGTTATACATCATATTACTTCTACCCAAGTGCATGACCTTGCATTTATCCCCATTAAAGCTCATTTGCCATTTATCAGCCCAAGCTTCTAGTTTACACAAATCATCCTGTAATATAAAATTGTCCTCCTCTGTATTGATTACCCTGCAGAGTTTAGTGTCATCTGCAAATATTGAAATTCTACTCTCAATGCCCCCTACAAGGTCATTAATAAATATGTTAAAAAGAAGAGGGCCCAATACTGACCCCTGTGGTACCCCCACTACTAACCGCGACCCAGTCCGAGTGTACACCATTAATAACCACCCTTTGTTTCCTATCCCTGAGCCAGCTCTCAACCCACTTGCACATATTTTCCCCTATCCCCATTATTCTCATTTTATGTATCAACCTTTTGTGTGGCACCATATCAAAAGCTTTTGAAAAGTCCATATACACTACATCTACTGGCTTCCCTTGGTCCAGTCCGGAACTTACCTCTTCATAGAAGCTGATCAAATTAGTCTGACATGATCGGTCCCTAGTAAACCCATGCTGATACTGGGTCATGAGGTTATTCCTCTTCAGATACTCCAGTATAGCATCCCTTAGAATGCCCTCCAGGATTCTACCCACAGTAGAGGTTAAGCTTACTGGCCTATAATTTCCGAGTTCAGTTTTTGTCCCCTTTTTGAATATTGGCACCACATTTGCTATACGCCAGTCCTGTGATACAGACCCTGTTATTATGGACTCTTTAAAGATTAAAAATAATGGTCTATCAATGACTGTACTTAATTCCTGCAGTACTCGGGGGTGTATCCCATCCGGGCCCGGAGATTTGTCAATTTTTGTGATTTTTAGACGCCGCCGTACTTCCTGCTGGGTTAAGCAGGTAACATTTAATTGGGAATTTTCATCACTAGTCATATTGTCTGCCATGGGATTTTCTTTTGTAAATACTGATGAAAAAAAGTCATTTAGCATATTGGCTTTTTCCTCATCCTCATCCACCATTTCACCCAGACTATTTTTAAGGGGGCCAACACTATCATTTTTTAGTTTCTTACTATTTATGTAGTTAAAGAATATTTTGGGGTTATTTTTGCTCTCTCTAGCAATGAGTCTCTCTGTCTCAATCTTTGCTGCCTTGATTTGCTTTTTACAGAATTTATTTAATTTTTTGTATTTATTTAATGCCTCCTCACTACCTACTTCCTTTAATTCTCTAAATGCTTTCTTTTTGTCACTTATTTCACCCCTTACAGCTTTATTTAGCCATATTGGTTTCCTCCTATTTCTAGTATGTTTATTCCCATACGGTATATACTGTACACAGGTCCTATCCAGGATGCTAATAAACGTCTCCCATTTTCTTTGTGTACTTTTATGTCTCAGGATATCGTCCCAGTTAATTGCACCAAGATCCTCTCTCATCCGTTGGAAATTTGCCCTCCTGAAGTTTAGTGTCCTTGTCACCCCTCTACTACACATCTTATTAAAGGAGACATGAAAACTTATTATTTTGTGAACACTATTCCCCAAGTGACCCCCAACCCTTATATTTGATATGCGGTCTGGCCTGTTGGTTAATATTAGGTCTAGCAGTGCCCCCCTTCTTGTTGGGTCCTGAACCAGTTGTGAAAGGTAATTGTCTCTCATAGTTGTCAAAAACCGATTACCTTTACTGGAACTGCAGGTTTCTGTTCCCCAATCTATTTCAGGGTAGTTGAAGTCCCCCATAATAATGACTTCTCCTTGAGTCGCAGCTTCATCTATTTGCTTTACGAGGATATTCTCCATTGCTTCCATTATTTTTGGAGATTTATAACAAACCCCTATCAGTAATTTATTATTTTTCCCCCCTCCCCTTATCTCCACCCACAGGGACTCTACATTTTCATTAGATTCACCTATATTATCACGCAGGATGGGTTTTAAGGTCCATTTTACATACAGACACACCCCACGCTTATCTGTACGGTCATTTCTGAAAAGGCTATAGCCCTGCAAGTTAACAGCCCAGTCATGGCTCTCATCCAGCCATGTTTCAGATATCCCCACCATATCATAATTATGTTCCAACAACATTAGTTCTAATTCATCCATTGCTGAGAGTTGAAAAATTGCGCAAGGTTTCATTGAAGGAGTTACAGTCATTGTTAGGTCATTTGAATTTTGCATGTCGAATTATGCCTATGGGTAGAATTTTTTCCAGGAGGTTATCCAGAGCAACTGCTGGAGTGCGGTCGGCGCATTATTTCATTCGATTGAATAAAGAGCATAGAGAGGATTTATTGGTGTGGAGGCGTTTTTTATAAAATTATAATGGAAGGTCTTTGATTCTACAGGAAGAACTTAATGATTTTGATTGTGAGATTTTTACAGATGCGGCGGGCAGTATTGGTTACGGCGCCTATTGTGGAGGAAAATGGAGCGTTGGCGTTTGGCCTGATTGATGGTGTAAAAAATGGATTTACAAAAAATTTAGCATTGCTGGAATTGTTTCCAATTGTCATTGCTGTTTTTATCTGGGGCGACATGTTTAAAGATAGGCGGGTGCGTTTCCATTGCGATAATGCCAGCGTGGTGGCGGTAATTAATAGCCTTTCCTCTTCCTCTTCCCAGGTGATTAGATTGGTTCGGGAGCTGGTGTTGCGGTGCCTGGAGTTGAATACATGGATTTCAGCTGTTCATGTACCTGGCATTCAAAATTCTATTGCGGATGCTTTGTCTCGTTTGCAGTGGGACCGTTTCCGAGAGTTGGCACCAGATGCAGAGGAGGCAGGAACAGGATGCCCTTCACATTTGTGGCAGATTGTTGCGGACGAGGCGGTCGGTTGATACAGACCTTGGTGTCGGGAAGGACATGGTCAGGTTATGAATCGTCGTGGCATTTGTGGGAGCAGTGGTTGGATCAGTTGGGTACGGTAGTGTCTGATAGTGATAAGATTATGGCGCTTTTGTTATTGATAGGGTCAGCGGAGGAATGGGGTTGGTCAGTGTCAAAGTTGACAAAATTTATAGCTGGTGTGGCTTTTGGTTTTAAGCTTCAAGGTTCTCTGGATGTTACGAAGGATTTTTTGATGCGACAGGCATTAAGGGGTTTTCGTAAAGGATCCTCGACTTGCGATAAGCGCAGGCCCATAACTTTTGGGATGTTGGAACGTTTGGGGGGGCTTTGGGGGAGATTTGTAGTTCTCATTTTGAGGCCGTTCTGTTTCGCCTGGCCTTTTCTTTGGCCTTTTTTGGGGCATTGAGATTAGGGGAGCCGGAGTCCCCGAAAAAGGATTTTGCCGGGGGCTTGTTACCTGAGGATGTAGAATTTTGGTCAGGGGGTATTTCCTTTTGGATTAGAAGTTCAAAGACTGATCAGCTGGGCAGGGGAAAACAGGTGGTGTTAGGGAAGGTAGTGGGTGGTTTGATGTGTCCACATTGGTGTTTGGAGGATTATTGGGGATTGGGGTATGGTAGGTCCGGTCCACTGTTGAGGCACCGTCAAGGGGAGTTTTTCGTCGCGGTTTCATTTTACGGCGGTGTTGAAAAAAGTCTTAGTGTTGTTAGGTTTTGACCCCTTTTTCTTCGGGTCACACTCATTTTGAATCGGTGCAGCATCGGAGGCGGATGGTTTGGGTTTGGGTGCGGATGTGATAAGGCGTTTCCCATTCGGCATTGATGGGAGTATCACGATGCGGGGTGGGATATTTGTGATTTTGGTATTAATTGTGGTTGTATTTTGCAGGTCGGACTCCTCTATTGGCTTGGATATTTGTACAATCCTTCGTTCATTGGGGTGCGATTCGGGCTGACGTTAGGCAAAATGGGAGGCAACTGGGTTTTTGCAGAGATACTGTGGTTGTTCCTTGGTTGGGATTTCAGGGCATGTTGTGGCGCAGGTTGTTGGGTGAATTTGCCCACGCTGCTCGGTTGGACCGCGTGCCGGATATAGTTGTGGTGCATTTGGGAGGGAACGACTTGGGGTCTAAGCCGGTGAGGGATTTGATTCGGGATATCCGGTTTGACTTTCTGAGATTGTGGGTATCTTTTCATGGGATGGTGACGGTTTGGTCAGATATTGTGCCGAGAAAGACGTGGAGGGCGGCACGTTCTTATAAGGGTATTAATAGGGCTCGGGTCAAGCTGAACAGGGCGGTGGGAAGTTTTGTTTCTCGGAATGGGCACGTGTCAGTTCGGCATTTGGAATTGGAAGATGGGGTGGGGAACTTTTGGAAAAATGATGGTGTTCACTTAAACGATATAGGTTTGGACTTGTGGGCGCTAGCCATACAGGAAGGAGTTGAGCGAGCAGTGGTGGTGGTGGGGCACTCGCAAGCCTGAGGTTGTCAGGGCTGCTCGTGGTTGGCGGGGGGGTTGGGTTCTTGGAGTTGATGTTTTATGGGGTTGAACTGGCTTTGGTTTACGGGCTCTGGACGGGGTGTTTACCTTGGGAGCTTTTGGAGTTTGTTTGCCCGGAAACGGGTTACATGGTGCCCTCGAGCTGGTGGTTACGGCTGAGGGTAAAGAAGGTTAGGTTAAAAAAGTTTGTGGGGGGCTTTTGCCCATGGTGTGCCAGTTTTGTTAGCTCCAAGAACCCTCCCCTTCAAGTTTTTACACAATTGTATAAATAGTGTTATTATGTTTGTTTTGTTAATAAACGGCCGCTGTGGCCAATTTATCCAAAGGAAAAAATGGTCATGTGTTAATTTGTTCAGTAATAAGTTTTGGTTTTATGGGGAATTTGGTATGGTGGGATTATGATGTCATGAGAGAGAAGGACCAATCTTGGCGATACGCAGTCAAGCGGGGGGGCTGCAATATGCACAGCTAAATGAAAGCCCCCCATGACTGTGGTGCCAAGGGGAGTGGGAACATTTAAAGGCAGTGCAGTGGGATTGGTTGAAAGGGGACAAAGGAGGGGGCGGGTGTTTAGGCTGAGGAGGGTGTGGATATAAAGAAAAGTGTGTGGTTAGGGACAGTACATGTGGCATTAGCAGGGAAAGAAGAACCCACCCACCCTCCCTTGTTTTTGTAGGGAGTAGTTGATTAGTGGGGGTTGGGGCATTCGGTTTTAACGGGACTAATTTACTTCTAGGGAGTTAGTGTTAGGTCATTGTCACAGTGGCTGCGGGGGGGTTGGGTTCTTGGAGTTGATATTTTATGGGGTTGAACTGGCTTCGGTTTAAGGGCTCTGGACGGGGTGTTTACCTCGGGAGCTTTTGGAGTTTGTTTGCCCGGAAATGGGTTACATGGTGCCCTCGAGCTGGTGGTTACGGCTAAGGGTAAAGAAGGTTAGGTTAAAAAAGTTTGTGGGGGGGCTTTTGCCCATGGTGTGCCAGTTTTGTTAGCTCCAAGAACCCTCCCCTTCAAGTTTTTACACGATTGTATAAATAGTGTTATTATGTTTGTTTTGTTAATAAACGGCCGCTGTGGCCAATTTATCCAAAGGAAAATATGGTCATGTGTTAATTTGTTCAGTAATAAGTTTTGGTTTTATGGGGAATTTGGTATGGTGGGATTATGATGTCATGAGAGAGAAGGACCAATCTTGGCGATACGCAGTCATGTGTGTGAAGTTGTCAAGCTTCACAACCACGAGGTTACCCCTATTATCACACAAGACCAGGCATGGTTTGTGATTCAGTGACGATAGCCACATATCGTTCTGGTCTGCTATTCCTTTCAATAACTCTGCCTTGGTGTGCAGTTTGTCTCCTAAACAAATCAGTTTTAGCAGTGGCTGTTGCCGCTTCGATGAGGCAGTGCTGCTGATCTTCCAGCTTAAGGCTAATGTGGACAACATGCTTTCATATAGCACATCTGAGATGGTGATGAGGAGGACAGGAGCTGGTACAGGAACTGGTGTAGGAGGGCGAGAAAATCCTGATAGAAGTAGGGCCAGCAATCCTTGGCATTGGTAGCACATGTGCCGTACAAGGGTGGGACTCCCCAATGTTCACCCAGTGTGCCTTCAATGAAATATAATTTCCTTGGCCACAAGTTGATCATTAAGTGGATAATCACAGTAACCGTGTTGGTAAGGGCACAAGTGATATTCCTGGACACGTACTGGAACAAGGCGGGGAAGCCACAACGAGAGAAATAGTGGCAGCTGCGGAAGAAGTACTGAGGGACCAAATACAGTATGTACACCTGCATATATTTTTAAATTGTAGCTGATACACTCCTACACTCAGAAATGCTTTGCACAAAGTGCAAAGGGTCAGTAGAGTTCAAATGATCTTATAAGGATAGAACACTCTAGGGGGAGGGATTGTGTACTCTCCCTTCCTTATGCTACCTTACCGCGGAGGTTGGCACCCTAAATTCGACATGGCGACCCCATTCAACATCGGCTCTTCTTTCTGACCCTAGAGGGAGGAACTAACAGAACAAACCATCACCAACACCAATAACTATAAAGTGCTACAGTACAATATGTGCAGAACAAATAGTCTGTATCAATAGTCTATATTAAAAAGACTGAAAATGAGGCTCTCTATGTCTTCAAGTGTATGAGAAGATCATTAGTTATTAAGTATACACACACTCTACCAAAATGCTCGTGCATGCCCTAATCATCTCCTGCCTCGACTACTGCAACATACTCCTCTGTGGCATGCATAGTGCATTTGTTTTGGAGGCTTCAGCAGGTAATCATCTCTGCTTTTTTCTCTGTGACTTTTTTCAATTTTTTGGAGGATTTTTAAGTGCTCTTTTTGTGTCTGTGAACTTTTACTCAATGTTTAGCGTTTGGACTGGCAAAATGTAAGGACCCTTGACGCGGGTTGCCAGCTTACGTATTGAGGCCCCAATATTAACTAATACCTTGCAAACATCGATATGTTTTTTTTTGCACTTTATCTAGCAGGGTGCAGTCGGACCAAGATGGCTCTGTAAACTGTAGGCCTCTATTCACACAGCATGCATTTTGTAGCACTGGGCGGCCCGCCTGCATGTGCGTTAGTAATAGGCTGTAAACCAGATGCTCTGCATTGCCTGTGTGAACAATGCCACATACAGACTATTATCTCTTATCTTTTTGTGCACTAATGCCAAACAGCCAACACTGGTTTGAAAGTGGTTGTTTCATCTGTATTTTTTGCACCTGTGTTTTTGCCATGATTAATCGGGTCCGCTGCACCCTGATAGTGCATTTGTTTGGAGGCTTCAGCAGGTAATCATGTCTGCTTTTTTCTCTGTGACTTTTTTCAATACGCCTCTGTGGTCTACCTTCTAACACTCTCGCACCCCTCCTGTCCATCCTTAACTCTGCTGCCCGACTAATTAATCTCTCTCCTATCTACACTCCTGCTTCCCCTCTTTGTAAATCCCTTCACTGGCTCCCAATTTCCCAGTGTATCCAGTTTAAATTACTAACACTGACCTACAAAGCCATCCATAACCTTTCTCCTCCGTATATTTCCACACTAATCTCTCAATATCTTCCCTCACGTAATCTCCGGTCCTCCCAAGACCTCCTCCTCCTCTCCTCCACGCTTATTCGCTCCTCATCCAATCGCCTCCAAGACTTCTCCCGAATATCACCCATCTTCTGGAATTCAGTGCCCCAGCACGTCCAGTTATCTACTACTTTTGGATCCTTCAAAAGAAACCTGAAAACCCACCTCTTTGAAGAATCTTACAGCCTGTAAAGACCACACGGCCACCTCAACACCATTGGAGCTACTGCAACCCTCGACCTACTGTCTCCTTAATCCTGTAGAATGTAAGCCCGCAAGGGCAGGGTCCTCTTCCCTCTGTACCAGTCTGTCATTGTTAGTTTTGTTTAATGTAAGCGATATTTGTATTTTGATGTAACCTGTTGTGAACTCTGTTTTCAGGCTCCCTCTTGTGGTCACTGGTGGTATGGTGTGACTTTTGCTTTGGGCTCCCCCTGGTGGCTTTGTTTGTTATCCTGCTGGTCTATGGCTATCAGCTGGTTCGTTATCCTCTGGGAGGTTCCTATATAGCTCTATTTTACTTTCACTTGTTGCCGGCTGTCGATGTAATCAGTGCTACTCAGATTCCTTCTGACTACCTTGCTCCCAGTCCATCCAGGACAAGCTAAGTTTTGTTTGCTCATTTTTTGATCAGCAGTGTTTATCATGTTTTCTTGTCTAGCTTGCTAAAATGTGATTCCCTCGCTTGCTGGATGCTCTAGTGGACTGAGTTTCTCCCCACACACCATTAGTTGGTGTCTGGGTTCTTGAAATCTCAGGATGGATATTTTGTAAGGGTTTTTTATTGATCGCATAGACCCCTGCTCTATTTTCTGCTTTCTAGTACTAGTGGGCCTCTTTTGCTGAATCTGATTTCATCCCTACGTATGTGCCTTCTTCTTACTTCACCGTTAATATTTGTTGGGGGCTTCTATATCTTTGGGGATTATTTCTCTGGAGGCAAGCGAGGTCTTTCTTTCTCTTTAGGGGTAGCTAGTTCCTCAGGCTGGCTCGAGACGTCTAGGAATTTTTTAGGCACGTTCACCGGCTACCTCTATTTGTGTTGGATAGGTTCAGATTTGCAATCAGTCCAGTTACCATCTCCCTAGAGCTTGTCATTAGTTTATTCACTTGCTGGTCTATTCGTGATCCTCAGCCACTAAGGATCATAACAGTAACCCCTTCTCATGTACAGCACCATGGAATCAATGGTGCTATATAAATTAATAATAATAATAAGTGTAACATAAAGCCACATATAGAAGATTTATGTTTGATGTGCAAAATAGATGCTGGTTTTAATAGCGCACTCTTAACAATATCTTAGATGATAAGTCTCTTAATGTGGTTTGTTCTTAGTGAAGCTCAAGACCATTTAAGTATATAGTCTATAATAGATACGATATGCAAAATAAATGATGACTTAAATAACACACTCTTATTTATCAGTATCTTAGATATTAGGTCTCTCAATATGGTTTGTTTTGGTTTGTTTTCAGAGAGACTCTGGACCGTTTAAGTAGATAGTCTACAATGAAATCTTGTATAGGGGATTTATATGCATGTATAAGATAAATAATAGTTTATATGACACACTCTTATTTTATCTCCATAAATTGGGTTCACCCTCTCAGTCCTTATAAAATAGTATGAACACAAGAGGGCCTATGTAGCATTCATAAGATTTGATACCGACAGTTAATGAACCATATGGCAATGGTCAAAAATGAACAGATAAAAGATGTACTTATCGTTTAGTGCAGACCCATCCCGACGTGTTTCCCCCCAGAAAATAGACCGGGGTTCATCAGGGGAAGAGGCAAAGGGTTTCTTGCATATATGGGAGCAACTATAATAAACTGCGCCCCATCGTGATGGCTTATAATAAAGGGTTACATATTACACAACAGCGTGTCTATTCTTATATCCCGCCAGACCTGCCAGAAATTGTCTCCGCGGATATCGAGGATTGCAAATGCACTCCATTAGACGTAAACCGGAAGTGAGGCATGGCCCAACATCCGGTTAATGGAACGCAAATGTGCTCCATATGATTTAAACCGGAAGTGGCCTATGGCCCAACATCTGGCAGTGGAACGCTAATGTGTTCCACACTAGACTTAGAAGTACTGTGTCACTGGAAATAAATGGTTAAAAGGAGGCTCACTAAAAGGTAAAATTACAGTGGAATGCATATGTGCTCCACATGTTTCAGGAAGTGCTACAATGTGCGTATTAAAACTTTCATCGCCTCCTTTTATGATTTGCATGGCTAATAATAAGCTCTATGATTAAAGATGGAATTTAAACATATAGTAGAAGACACTGGTTGATAATATCATATTTAACTTATTAGCCACTATTGAGTCAGTATGGTTGGCTGATTAGTATCCTGATTTAACGTACCATCACATTTAGCGACGCTGCAGCAATCTAGGCAACGATGACGATCGCTGCATCGTCGCTGTGTGGTCGCTGGAGAGCTGTCACACAGACAGCTCTCCAGCGACCAACGATGCCGAAGTCCCCGGGTAACCAGGGTAAACATCGGGTTACTAAGCGCAGGGCCGCGCTTAGTAACCCGATGTTTACACTGGTTACCAGTGTAAATGTAAAAAAAACAAACACTACATACTTACATTCCTGTGTCTGCCGCTTTCCTTGGCGTTCTGCTTCCCTGCACTGTAAGCGCCGGCCCTAAAGCAGAGCGGTGACGTCACCGCTGTGCTTTGCTTTACGGCCGGCCGGCGCTGACACAGTGCAGGGAAGCAGAATGCCAGGGGACGCGACAGACATCAGGGCGCACTTAGTAACCCGATATTTACCCTGGTTACCAGTGTAAATGTAAAAAAAACCCAAAACACTACATACTTACATTCCGATGTCTGTCGCGTCCCCTGGCGTTCTGCTTCCCTGCACTGTGTCAGCGCCGGCCGGCCGTAAAGCAAAGCACAGCGGTGACGTCACCGCTCTGCTTTAGGGCCGGCGCTTACAGTGCAGGGAAGCAGAACGCCAAGATCTCCTTGATGTACTTCATTAATGTGACTTGCAAGGGGCGTATTACGTTTATGGGTGATGTCTCCTACGTGTTCCCCTATTCTAACTCTTAGTTGCATGTGCACAAATAGACCACCTCTGTTGTCCTACAAATGGCGAAGTCCCTATTCTTAAAAGTTCTCCCGGTTACTGCACTGGTATACATATTTGATTGATTCACTAATTTACAGGTATTGCAGCCTCTACATTTGTAGTTAATAATAGATAATGGCTGCACACATCTGTGCTAAAATAAGAAAGTTTGAAATCTAGGAAATAGGAATAGCATAATGGCTTATGAATTTTATGAACAAACATGAGATTTTAGCACAAGATTTGGCCAAATATTGTGAGCCCATTCACCAACG
Source organism: Ranitomeya variabilis (assembly GCF_051348905.1). Lineage (NCBI taxonomy): Eukaryota > Metazoa > Chordata > Amphibia > Anura > Dendrobatidae > Ranitomeya > Ranitomeya variabilis. The sequence goes on from NC_135238.1 coordinate 114,009,474, forward strand.
ACAAGGTAATCTCAGATTGAATGGGTAACTACACTGCCTGTCTGGTGTGAACACTCACCTATGGTCTCTGAGCTACTGCCCAATGTGAACACATGCTTGTGGCTAATGACACGATAAAGCCTATTTTTATAGGGAGGCTCAGAACCAATAGTGTTAAGATGTAATTAAAAATCACAGGTATGGTGAAGGGCGGGACGTTCAAGTCAGAAAAATAACATATAATAACAATGGGTAAACTGACTGAACAGTACATATAATGGTTATAAGTGATGGTGCAAAGCCAAAAAAAATACATATATAATAATAGATAATGGCTGCACACATCTGTGCTAAAATAAGAAAGTTTGAAATCTAGGAAATAGGAATAGCATAATGGCTTATGAATTTTATGAACAAACATGAGATTTTAGCACAAGATTTGGCCAAATATTGTGAGCCCATTCACCAACGACAAGGTAATCTCAGATTGAATGGGTAACTACACTGCCTGTCTGGTGTGAACACTCACCTATGGTCTCTGAGCTACTGCCCAATGTGAACACATGCTTGTGGCTAATGACACGATAAAGCCTATTTTTATAGGGAGGCTCAGAACCAATAGTGTTAAGATGTAATTAAAAATCACAGGTATGGTGAAGGGCGGGACGTTCAAGTCAGAAAAATAACATATAATAACAATGGGTAAACTGACTGAACAGTACATATAATGGTTATAAGTGATGGTGCAAAGCCAAAAAAAATACATATATAATAATAGATAATGGCTGCACACATCTGTGCTAAAATAAGAAAGTTTGAAATCTAGGAAATAGGAATAGCATAATGGCTTATGAATTTTATGAACAAACATGAGATTTTAGCACAAGATTTGGCCAAATATTGTGAGCCCATTCACCAACGACAAGGTAATCTCAGATTGAATGGGTAACTACACTGCCTGTCTGGTGTGAACACTCACCTATGGTCTCTGAGCTACTGCCCAATGTGAACACATGCTTGTGGCTAATGACACGATAAAGCCTATTTTTATAGGGAGGCTCAGAACCAATAGTGTTAAGATGTAATTAAAAATCACAGGTATGGTGAAGGGCGGGACGTTCAAGTCAGAAAAATAACATATAATAACAATGGGTAAACTGACTGAACAGTACATATAATGGTTATAAGTGATGGTGCAAAGCCAAAAAAAATACATATATAATAATAGATAATGGCTGCACACATCTGTGCTAAAATAAGAAAGTTTGAAATCTAGGAAATAGGAATAGCATAATGGCTTATGAATTTTATGAACAAACATGAGATTTTAGCACAAGATTTGGCCAAATATTGTGAGCCCATTCACCAACGACAAGGTAATCTCAGATTGAATGGGTAACTACACTGCCTGTCTGGTGTGAACACTCACCTATGGTCTCTGAGCTACTGCCCAATGTGAACACATGCTTGTGGCTAATGACACGATAAAGCCTATTTTTATAGGGAGGCTCAGAACCAATAGTGTTAAGATGTAATTAAAAATCACAGGTATGGTGAAGGGCGGGACGTTCAAGTCAGAAAAATAACATATAATAACAATGGGTAAACTGACTGAACAGTACATATAATGGTTATAAGTGATGGTGCAAAGCCAAAAAAAATACATATATAATAATAGATAATGGCTGCACACATCTGTGCTAAAATAAGAAAGTTTGAAATCTAGGAAATAGGAATAGCATAATGGCTTATGAATTTTATGAACAAACATGAGATTTTAGCACAAGATTTGGCCAAATATTGTGAGCCCATTCACCAACGACAAGGTAATCTCAGATTGAATGGGTAACTACACTGCCTGTCTGGTGTGAACACTCACCTATGGTCTCTGAGCTACTGCCCAATGTGAACACATGCTTGTGGCTAATGACACGATAAAGCCTATTTTTATAGGGAGGCTCAGAACCAATAGTGTTAAGATGTAATTAAAAATCACAGGTATGGTGAAGGGCGGGACGTTCAAGTCAGAAAAATAACATATAATAACAATGGGTAAACTGACTGAACAGTACATATAATGGTTATAAGTGATGGTGCAAAGCCAAAAAAAATACATATATAATAATAGATAATGGCTGCACACATCTGTGCTAAAATAAGAAAGTTTGAAATCTAGGAAATAGGAATAGCATAATGGCTTATGAATTTTATGAACAAACATGAGATTTTAGCACAAGATTTGGCCAAATATTGTGAGCCCATTCACCAACGACAAGGTAATCTCAGATTGAATGGGTAACTACACTGCCTGTCTGGTGTGAACACTCACCTATGGTCTCTGAGCTACTGCCCAATGTGAACACATGCTTGTGGCTAATGACACGATAAAGCCTATTTTTATAGGGAGGCTCAGAACCAATAGTGTTAAGATGTAATTAAAAATCACAGGTATGGTGAAGGGCGGGACGTTCAAGTCAGAAAAATAACATATAATAACAATGGGTAAACTGACTGAACAGTACATATAATGGTTATAAGTGATGGTGCAAAGCCAAAAAAAATACATATATAATAATAGATAATGGCTGCACACATCTGTGCTAAAATAAGAAAGTTTGAAATCTAGGAAATAGGAATAGCATAATGGCTTATGAATTTTATGAACAAACATGAGATTTTAGCACAAGATTTGGCCAAATATTGTGAGCCCATTCACCAACGACAAGGTAATCTCAGATTGAATGGGTAACTACACTGCCTGTCTGGTGTGAACACTCACCTATGGTCTCTGAGCTACTGCCCAATGTGAACACATGCTTGTGGCTAATGACACGATAAAGCCTATTTTTATAGGGAGGCTCAGAACCAATAGTGTTAAGATGTAATTAAAAATCACAGGTATGGTGAAGGGCGGGACGTTCAAGTCAGAAAAATAACATATAATAACAATGGGTAAACTGACTGAACAGTACATATAATGGTTATAAGTGATGGTGCAAAGCCAAAAAAAATACATATATAATAATAGATAATGGCTGCACACATCTGTGCTAAAATAAGAAAGTTTGAAATCTAGGAAATAGGAATAGCATAATGGCTTATGAATTTTATGAACAAACATGAGATTTTAGCACAAGATTTGGCCAAATATTGTGAGCCCATTCACCAACGACAAGGTAATCTCAGATTGAATGGGTAACTACACTGCCTGTCTGGTGTGAACACTCACCTATGGTCTCTGAGCTACTGCCCAATGTGAACACATGCTTGTGGCTAATGACACGATAAAGCCTATTTTTATAGGGAGGCTCAGAACCAATAGTGTTAAGATGTAATTAAAAATCACAGGTATGGTGAAGGGCGGGACGTTCAAGTCAGAAAAATAACATATAATAACAATGGGTAAACTGACTGAACAGTACATATAATGGTTATAAGTGATGGTGCAAAGCCAAAAAAAATACATATATAATAATAGATAATGGCTGCACACATCTGTGCTAAAATAAGAAAGTTTGAAATCTAGGAAATAGGAATAGCATAATGGCTTATGAATTTTATGAACAAACATGAGATTTTAGCACAAGATTTGGCCAAATATTGTGAGCCCATTCACCAACGACAAGGTAATCTCAGATTGAATGGGTAACTACACTGCCTGTCTGGTGTGAACACTCACCTATGGTCTCTGAGCTACTGCCCAATGTGAACACATGCTTGTGGCTAATGACACGATAAAGCCTATTTTTATAGGGAGGCTCAGAACCAATAGTGTTAAGATGTAATTAAAAATCACAGGTATGGTGAAGGGCGGGACGTTCAAGTCAGAAAAATAACATATAATAACAATGGGTAAACTGACTGAACAGTACATATAATGGTTATAAGTGATGGTGCAAAGCCAAAAAAAATACATATATAATAATAGATAATGGCTGCACACATCTGTGCTAAAATAAGAAAGTTTGAAATCTAGGAAATAGGAATAGCATAATGGCTTATGAATTTTATGAACAAACATGAGATTTTAGCACAAGATTTGGCCAAATATTGTGAGCCCATTCACCAACGACAAGGTAATCTCAGATTGAATGGGTAACTACACTGCCTGTCTGGTGTGAACACTCACCTATGGTCTCTGAGCTACTGCCCAATGTGAACACATGCTTGTGGCTAATGACACGATAAAGCCTATTTTTATAGGGAGGCTCAGAACCAATAGTGTTAAGATGTAATTAAAAATCACAGGTATGGTGAAGGGCGGGACGTTCAAGTCAGAAAAATAACATATAATAACAATGGGTAAACTGACTGAACAGTACATATAATGGTTATAAGTGATGGTGCAAAGCCAAAAAAAATACATATATAATAATAGATAATGGCTGCACACATCTGTGCTAAAATAAGAAAGTTTGAAATCTAGGAAATAGGAATAGCATAATGGCTTATGAATTTTATGAACAAACATGAGATTTTAGCACAAGATTTGGCCAAATATTGTGAGCCCATTCACCAACGACAAGGTAATCTCAGATTGAATGGGTAACTACACTGCCTGTCTGGTGTGAACACTCACCTATGGTCTCTGAGCTACTGCCCAATGTGAACACATGCTTGTGGCTAATGACACGATAAAGCCTATTTTTATAGGGAGGCTCAGAACCAATAGTGTTAAGATGTAATTAAAAATCACAGGTATGGTGAAGGGCGGGACGTTCAAGTCAGAAAAATAACATATAATAACAATGGGTAAACTGACTGAACAGTACATATAATGGTTATAAGTGATGGTGCAAAGCCAAAAAAAATACATATATAATAATAGATAATGGCTGCACACATCTGTGCTAAAATAAGAAAGTTTGAAATCTAGGAAATAGGAATAGCATAATGGCTTATGAATTTTATGAACAAACATGAGATTTTAGCACAAGATTTGGCCAAATATTGTGAGCCCATTCACCAACGACAAGGTAATCTCAGATTGAATGGGTAACTACACTGCCTGTCTGGTGTGAACACTCACCTATGGTCTCTGAGCTACTGCCCAATGTGAACACATGCTTGTGGCTAATGACACGATAAAGCCTATTTTTATAGGGAGGCTCAGAACCAATAGTGTTAAGATGTAATTAAAAATCACAGGTATGGTGAAGGGCGGGACGTTCAAGTCAGAAAAATAACATATAATAACAATGGGTAAACTGACTGAACAGTACATATAATGGTTATAAGTGATGGTGCAAAGCCAAAAAAAATACATATATAATAATAGATAATGGCTGCACACATCTGTGCTAAAATAAGAAAGTTTGAAATCTAGGAAATAGGAATAGCATAATGGCTTATGAATTTTATGAACAAACATGAGATTTTAGCACAAGATTTGGCCAAATATTGTGAGCCCATTCACCAACGACAAGGTAATCTCAGATTGAATGGGTAACTACACTGCCTGTCTGGTGTGAACACTCACCTATGGTCTCTGAGCTACTGCCCAATGTGAACACATGCTTGTGGCTAATGACACGATAAAGCCTATTTTTATAGGGAGGCTCAGAACCAATAGTGTTAAGATGTAATTAAAAATCACAGGTATGGTGAAGGGCGGGACGTTCAAGTCAGAAAAATAACATATAATAACAATGGGTAAACTGACTGAACAGTACATATAATGGTTATAAGTGATGGTGCAAAGCCAAAAAAAATACATATATAATAATAGATAATGGCTGCACACATCTGTGCTAAAATAAGAAAGTTTGAAATCTAGGAAATAGGAATAGCATAATGGCTTATGAATTTTATGAACAAACATGAGATTTTAGCACAAGATTTGGCCAAATATTGTGAGCCCATTCACCAACGACAAGGTAATCTCAGATTGAATGGGTAACTACACTGCCTGTCTGGTGTGAACACTCACCTATGGTCTCTGAGCTACTGCCCAATGTGAACACATGCTTGTGGCTAATGACACGATAAAGCCTATTTTTATAGGGAGGCTCAGAACCAATAGTGTTAAGATGTAATTAAAAACAACAGCTCTCCAGCGACCAACGATGCCGAAGTCCCCGGGTAACCAGGGTAAACATCGGGTTACTAAGCGCAGGGCCGCGCTTAGTAACCCGATGTTTACACTGGTTACCAGTGTAAATGTAAAAAAAACAAACACTACATACTTACATTCCTGTGTCTGCCGCTTTCCTTGGCGTTCTGCTTCCCTGCACTGTAAGCGCCGGCCCTAAAGCAGAGCGGTGACGTCACCGCTGTGCTTTGCTTTACGGCCGGCCGGCGCTGACACAGTGCAGGGAAGCAGAATGCCAGGGGACGCGACAGACATCAGGGCGCACTTAGTAACCCGATATTTACCCTGGTTACCAGTGTAAATGTAAAAAAAACCCAAAACACTACATACTTACATTCCGATGTCTGTCGCGTCCCCTGGCGTTCTGCTTCCCTGCACTGTGTCAGCGCCGGCCGGCCGTAAAGCAAAGCACAGCGGTGACGTCACCGCTCTGCTTTAGGGCCGGCGCTTACAGTGCAGGGAAGCAGAACGCCAAGATCTCCTTGATGTACTTCATTAATGTGACTTGCAAGGGGCGTATTACGTTTATGGGTGATGTCTCCTACGTGTTCCCCTATTCTAACTCTTAGTTGCATGTGCACAAATAGACCACCTCTGTTGTCCTACAAATGGCGAAGTCCCTATTCTTAAAAGTTCTCCCGGTTACTGCACTGGTATACATATTTGATTGATTCACTAATTTACAGGTATTGCAGCCTCTACATTTGTAGTTGACATTATTTCTATTGTCAAGCCATGTGCCTCTTTCTTTTGGAGGAGTAAAGTGGCTGTGGACCACATAGTCACATAGAGATTTTCTTTTTCTATAAGTCACTGAAGAGACCTTTGGGATAGAATCTGCAATGTCAGGGTCTGCTTTCAAGATGTCCCAAAAGCGTTTTAAAATACCCATGACTCTTCCATTTTGATCGCCATAGGTCCCTATAAGTCTTGTTATTTCCTCAGTTGCCTTCCTTTGTTTAGAAGTGAGTAGCTGCATGCGATTCGACAAGCGAGCAGTTTTACAGCCCATGTTAACCATTTGACTTAGGTAGCCTCTTTCCTGGAAATGTCGTTTTAATCTATAGGCTTCTTGATCAAACTCAGTAAGCGAGGAGCAATTTCGGCGCAAAATCAAAAATTGCCCCTTGGGTATGCCTTTCTTTAGACTTGTGGGATGATAGCTTTCCCATCGTAGGAGGCTGTTGGTGGCTGTTTTCTTACCATAGTTAGTACTACTTAACATTCCATGTTTGTCTTTTTGAAAAAAATATGTCCAGGAAAGGAATACTTTGGCCACCCACTTCACAGGTGAATGTCAGACCCAAATCATTTATGTTAAGGTGTTCAACAAATTGAATAAATGATTTAGCATCTCCTGACCAAAGGACGAGGATGTCATCAATATAGCTGTTAGGGCTAGAGGAACGCATCAAATTATAAGAGAGATGGTATAAGGTGCGTCCGCATCCCTGCTGCTGAGTAATGACGGACTATATGGTGGTACAATGTGGATACACACAGGGGTTAACTTCACCCTGTGTGAAGGAAGCAAACCCTGTTGCATCACAGGGCCGCGGTACCACACCAAGAGCGCAAGCAAGGAGTCTCAGGACTCTATCCCAAGACACAGTATTAGAGTACGTTCAGACCACTTGCGCTCGACTTTGCAACTGGGGTGTCAAACTGAAAATATAATTTAAATGCACAAGAGTGCGTGCTGTGCCGCTTTGGTGGAAGCCACTAACCACCCAGACTTGGGATAGGAAAGCACTCTAATAGCGCAGGGCGCCCGCACTGGCAGTCACAGCAATTGACACTGTATCGTGTGTTTAGTACTGATGGCTCTGTCGGGCACTAGATAGCAAACATCCACCTTACGCGAGCAGTCATACACAAGGGAGGGGATGATTAATGAGTGACTTTCACACATCAACACACACACGATTTCAAGTATACACTAGCGCATGGCCGTGCGCCATGCAAACCTTTTATAGATGCAGCAAGTTCAGGACCTTCCTAGAGGACCAATGAGAACTGCTACAGTAACTGAACAACTTCAGGACCTTCCTAGAGGACCAATAGGAGCTACTGCAGTACCTGAGCATGTGACCCCAGACCTCCACTGAGAGGTCTTCCTTTGGGCATGCTCAGAAGGGGAAAAGCAGGACTTAGTCCTAGAAAGACCTGATCGCTGCTGAACATTGCTGGCTACAAGGACAGAGCCTGGAAGGGCAGTAGTAACCAGTTGTTCAGTATTAGCCTGAGCTAGAGGCTGGGACCGATGTCTCCGCTGAGCAGACTCTACAGTGGCTGGAGAAGAATGGGAGACAGCAGCGGAGATGGTTTGAGATTCCCCCTGTGCAGAGGCGGGAACTCGACACATAACAATAGCACCTCCAAAAAACAATTCAGTGACATCCCCATCCTGAAACACCACTATATCAGCCCAGGAGCAAAAAACATAGGTAGGGGTGCAGGGAGTCTCCATTGCTGTGCCCCTAAGCCAGCGGAAAAACTTGTCATTCAAAAGAAAATAGTTATGGCCCAGCACATAACCAATTTTTAATAAAATCGCAGCATTATGTTGTTGACAATGACTTCCCCTTGTTATGAAGTAATACTCAGCAGCTTCAACACCTTTTTGATGTGGAATACTGTTATACAATGTCCCTACATCTGTTGATGCTAGGATTGTGTCTGGCTCTAGCTGAGTGCCGTCAAGTTTTGTTAACAAATTGGAGGTGTCTGTAATGTACGATGGTAAACTTAAAGCAAATGGATGCAAGATTTGGTCGATGTACTCTCTACAATTTTGAAACAATGCTTCAATACCTGCCACAATAGGGCAATCTCTCAATGGGCTACATCCTTTGTGGATTTTTGGTAATGAGTAGAAAGTAGCCAGTGTAGGATACTTAGTGTTAGGTGACGAGTTCCCACCTCTGCACAGGAAGAATCTTGAACCATCTCTGCTGCAGTCTCCCATTCTTCTCCAGCTGCAGTGGAGTCTACTCAGCAGAGACATCGGTCCCAGCATCTAGCTCAGGCTGATAATGGACGACTGGTTACTACTGCCCTTCCAGGCTCTGTCCTTGTAGCCAGCAATGTTCAGCAGCGAGCAGGTCTGCTTTTCCCATACTGATCATGCCCATGGGACGACCTCCCATTGGTGGTCGGGGGTCACATGGTCAGGTCCTGTTGCGGCTCCTATTGGTCCATCTGGAAGGTCTTGTACCACTTCCGCTATAAAAGGTTTGCATGGCCACTCGGCCATGCGCTAGTGTACATTTGAAAATGTGTGTGTTGATAAGTGCAAGTCGTTCTTTAAACATCCCCTCCCTTGTGTATGACAGCTCGCGTAAGGTGGATGTCTGCTATCTAGCACTAAACACACGAAACAGCGTCTTAAGGCCCCGTCTCACTTAGCGACGCTAAAGCGATCCCGACAACGATACGACCTGTCAGGGATCGTTGCTGCGTCGCTATGTGGTCGCTGGTGAGATGTCAAACAGTGAGATCTTCCAACGATCGCTGCTGCGATCTCACTGTTTGACATCTCACCAGCGACCTGTAGCGACCTGTACAACGATGTCACATGGGAGCTATTATCACGATTCAGTGTCTGAGTCGTCAACGAGGTCGTTGGTAAGGTGTCAAACACAGCAATGTGTGCTACCCAGCGGGACCTCAACGATCAAAAAAAGGTCCAGGCCATTCCGACACGACCAGCGATCTCACAGCAGGGGCCTGGTCGCTGCTACGTGTCACACATAGCGAGATCGCTACTGAGGTCGCTGTTGCGTCACAAAACTTGTGACTCAGCAGCAATCTCGCTAGCGATCTCGCTTAGTGAGACGGGGGCTTTATTGCTGTGACCGCCAGGGCAGCGCCATGCGCTATTAGAGCGCTTTCTTATTTCAAGCCTGGGTGGTTTGTGGCGTCCACCAGAGCGGCACAGCACCCACTCTTGTGCATTTAAGTTACATTTTCAGTTACTCTGCCCCCCCCAGTTGTGGTGTCGAGCGCAACTGGTCTGAACGTACTCTAATCCTGTGTCTTGGGATAGAGTCCTGAGACTCCTTGGTTGTGCTCTTGGTGAGGTACTGCGGCCCTGTGACACAAAAGGGTTTGCTTCCTTCACACTGGGTGAAGTAAACCCGTGTGTGTATCCACATTGTACTGCTATATAGTCCGTCATTACTCAGCAGCACGTTCCATCTCTGCACAGTGGACCCCAGGCTGCGAACGCACCTATACCATCTCTCTTATAATTTTCTGCGTTCTGCTAGCCCTAACATTACACTAGCGCCAGGGTCTGGCTAGTAATAATGGACAAACAGCAATCCTTGTGGTACATCCAGCAGCTGGAGGGTAGATTTGCAGCTCTCGAGTGCACAACCTCAGCTGTGGATGAAACCGCAGTTGCTTTTCAGGCTGCTAGCGTGGTTTCAGCAACCTTGTCCACTGCCACCCCTGTTCCAACTCTATCTCGCCTCCCACTGCCAGAAACATTTTCTGGTGATAGTAAGTCTTGTAGGGGTTTCGTGAGTCAGTGCTCTATACATCTCGAACTTCTGGCCTCTCGTTTCCCCATAGAGCGGTCTAAGGTGGGGTTTATTGTGTCTCTCCTGTCGGACAGGGCGTTGGAGTGGGCTACGCCGCTGTGGGAGCGTGGCGATCATGTGGTGAAGAGTGCTTCGTTGTTCCTGAGCACTCTGAAACAGGTCTTTTCAGGACCTCATGTCACCCATGATACGGCGCTCCAACTGTTCGCATTGACTCAGGGCTTGTCCTTTGTCAGACATTTTGCCGTCCACTTTCGCACCCTAACATCTGAGCTGGAGTGGTCGGATAAAGCCCTTATTCTGATATTTTGGAGGGGGCTGGCTGACCAAGTGAAGGATGCTCTGGTCACTAGGGAGATTCCCACCACACTGGAGGAATTAATATCAGTGTCCACTCGTATTGACCTCTGTTTTCACGAGCGGAGGTTAGAGCGAGCCCAGTGTAGGCAGAGGTTTCGGCTTGCTCCCACCTTCGCCAAACCTTTGGAATCTCCAGTCCAGGCCCCTGAGTCACATGAGGCCATGGAAGTGTCACGAGCGGGATCTAAGTCCCGGACCGCTCGTGCACTCCAGGTTTTTCATGTTTGCCAGCAGTCAGGACTAGGGTTGAGCGACTTTCATTTTTTTAAGATCGAGTAGGGTTTTGGGAAACCCGATTTTGTCCAGAGTCGAGTCGAGTGCAGTCGGCCGATTATCGCTAAAAGTCGGGGATCGACCGAAACACGAAACCCAATGCAAGTCAATGGGGAAGCATAGTCGGCAGTGAGTGGAGGCCAGGAAAACACCTACAGTGCCCATTTTAATGCCAAAAACATCCATTCTTGTTTCTGAAGCTTGCCAATCTTAATTAACTGTATAATAATAGTTGGGCATAGGGAATTGGGGGAAAGTTGTGGGGGGAGTAGGGCTGGCTCAAGTTTTTCGTGGGCCCAGGAAATGCGGACTACGTCACGGCGGTGTTGCAGGGAAAGGTAAGTATTTAAAAGTTGCAAGTGCTGTGATCCTGAGCAAGCAGGGGGGGCCCACTCGTTCGCATTGCCACTGGCACAGGGCCCCTCAAAGTACGGCGGTGTGTTTGCATGGCGGGGGCGCCTCCCACCAGCAGCGACACTTTTGCGTACTCTGAGGGGCCCTGTGCCAGTGACGTCGCCAACGAGTATGCCCCCCCACCTGATGAAGGAACCTGCACTTTCATCTGCACCTTCCTCTTTGTCCCTGTGTAAGGTGGTATAACATGCGGGAAGGGGAACCTTACTTTCAGCAGGGACAGATTCTGGCTGTGTAGAGTACAAGGGGAATGTAGTGGTCTAGGTCAATGTACCAGCAGACTCATTTAGCAGTGGCTGGGCAATGGGCAGGATGAGGAGGAAACAGATATAGGGCCAAAGAATAAAGTAGGCTACATGCAGTTCAAAATTGGTAACAGGACTAAACAGGCGGCATTGCTTTGTTCAGTGGAGTAGCAAACCCAAGAGCAGCAGACACTGTTTCAAGGGCCTAACCACACTAGTAGGCCAAATGCAGTTTAATATCTGATAGTATAGGGCGAAAGCCAGAATGTGGAAGCTCAGCTTTGTTCAGTTGAGGACAACACCAGGGAGGGGCAGACACCTTTAGTAGGCCGGAAAAGCCTATTGCATTTTTTAAAATGGTAATTTGGAGCAGAAGGTTGAAGCTCAGCTTTATTTAGTTGAGGGCAACACCAGGGAGGGGCAGAAGCCGTTAGTAGGCCCTAACCACCATTTTTTTTTTTTTTAAAACCACTTAATGAGAGCCGGAAGGTTGAAGCTCAGCTTTATTTAGTTGAGGACAACACCAGGGAGGGGCAGAAGCCGTTAGTAGGCCCTAACCACCATTTTTTTTTTAAAACCACTTAATGAGAGCCGGAAGGTTGAAGCTCAGCTTTATTTAGTTGAGGACAACACCAGGGAGGGGCAGAAGCCGTTAGTAGGCCCTAACCACCATTTTTTTTTTTTTTAAAACCACTTAATGAGAGCCGGAAGGTTGAAGCTCAGCTTTATTTAGTTGAGGACAACACCAGGGAGGGGCAGAAGCCGTTAGTAGGCCCTAACCACCATTTTTTTTTTAAAACCACTTAATGAGAGCCGGAAGGTTGAAGCTCAGCTTTATTTAGTTGAGGACAACACCAGGGAGGGGCAGAAGCCGTTAGTAGGCCCTAACCACCATTTTTTTTTTAAAACCACTTAATGAGAGCCGGAAGGTTGAAGCTCAGCTTTATTTAGTTGAGGACAACACCAGGGAGGGGCAGAAGCCGTTAGTAGGCCCTAACCACCATTTTTTTTTTTAAAACCACATAATGAGAGCCTTGAAGGTTGAAGCTCAGCTTTATTTAGTTGAGGACAACACCAGGGAGGGGCAGAAGCCGTTAGTAGGCCCTAACCACCATTTTTTTTTTTAAAACCACATAATGAGAGCCGGAAGGTTGAAGCTCAGCTTTATTTAGTTGAGGACAACACCAGGGAGGGGCAGAAGCCGTTAGTAGGCCCTAACCACCATTTTTTTTTTAAAACCACTTAATGAGAGCCGGAAGGTTGAAGCTCAGCTTTATTTAGTTGAGGACAACACCAGGGAGGGGCAGAAGCCGTTAGTAGGCCCTAACCACCATTTTTTTTTTTTTTAAAACCACTTAATGAGAGCCGGAAGGTTGAAGCTCAGCTTTATTTAGTTGAGGACAACACCAGGGAGGGGCAGAAGCCGTTAGTAGGCCCTAACCACCATTTTTTTTTTTAAAACCACATAATGAGAGCCGGAAGGTTGAAGCTCAGCTTTATTTAGTTGAGGACAACACCAGGGAGGGGCAGAAGCCGTTAGTAGGCCCTAACCACCATTTTTTTTTTTAAAACCACATAATGAGAGCCGGAAGGTTGAAGCTCAGCTTTATTTAGTTGAGGACAACACCAGGGAGGGGCAGAAGCCGTTAGTAGGCCCTAACCACCATTTTTTTTTTAAAACCACTTAATGAGAGCCGGAAGGTTGAAGCTCAGCTTTATTTAGTTGAGGACAACACCAGGGAGGGGCAGAAGCCGTTAGTAGGCCCTAACCACCATTTTTTTTTTTAAAACCACATAATGAGAGCCGGAAGGTTGAAGCTCAGCTTTATTTAGTTGAGGACAACACCAGGGAGGGGCAGAAGCCGTTAGTAGGCCCTAACCACCATTTTTTTTTTTAAAACCACATAATGAGAGCCGGAAGGTTGAAGCTCAGCTTTATTTAGTTGAGGACAACACCAGGGAGGGGCAGAAGCCGTTAGTAGGCCCTAACCACCATTTTTTTTTTTTTTAAAACCACTTAATGAGAGCCGGAAGGTTGAAGCTCAGCTTTATTTAGTTGAGGACAACACCAGGGAGGGGCAGAAGCCGTTAGTAGGCCCTAACCACCATTTTTTTTTTTTTTAAAACCACTTAATGAGAGCCGGAAGGTTGAAGCTCAGCTTTATTTAGTTGAGGACAACACCAGGGAGGGGCAGAAGCCGTTAGTAGGCCCTAACCACCATTTTTTTTTTAAAACCACTTAATGAGAGCCGGAAGGTTGAAGCTCAGCTTTATTTAGTTGAGGACAACACCAGGGAGGGGCAGAAGCCGTTAGTAGGCCCTAACCACCATTTTTTTTTAAAAACCACTTAATGAGAGCCGGAAGGTTGAAGCTCAGCTTTATTTAGTTGAGGACAACACCAGGGAGGGGCAGAAGCCGTTAGTAGGCCCTAACCACCATTTTTTTTTTTAAAACCACATAATGAGAGCCGGAAGGTTGAAGCTCAGCTTTATTTAGTTGAGGACAACACCAGGGAGGGGCAGAAGCCGTTAGTAGGCCCTAACCACCATTTTTTTTTTTTTTAAAACCACTTAATGAGAGCCGGAAGGTTGAAGCTCAGCTTTATTTAGTTGAGGACAACACCAGGGAGGGGCAGAAGCCGTTAGTAGGCCCTAACCACCATTTTTTTTTTAAAACCACTTAATGAGAGCCGGAAGGTTGAAGCTCAGCTTTATTTAGTTGAGGACAACACCAGGGAGGGGCAGAAGCCGTTAGTAGGCCCTAACCACCATTTTTTTTTTTTTTAAAACCACTTAATGAGAGCCGGAAGGTTGAAGCTCAGCTTTATTTAGTTGAGGACAACACCAGGGAGGGGCAGAAGCCGTTAGTAGGCCCTAACCACCATTTTTTTTTTAAAACCACTTAATGAGAGCCGGAAGGTTGAAGCTCAGCTTTATTTAGTTGAGGACAACACCAGGGAGGGGCAGAAGCCGTTAGTAGGCCCTAACCACCATTTTTTTTTTTTAAACCACATAATGAGAGCCGGAAGGTTGAAGCTCAGCTTTATTTAGTTGAGGACAACACCAGGGAGGGGCAGAAGCCGTTAGTAGGCCCTAACCACCATTTTTTTTTTTAAAACCACATAATGAGAGCCGGAAGGTTGAAGCTCAGCTTTATTTAGTTGAGGGCAACACCAGGGAGGGGCAGAAGCCGTTAGTAGGCCCTAACCAAAGTTGAAGGCCAAATGCAGTTTAATTTCTGATACTATAGGCCGAAAGCCAGAAGGTGGAAGTTCCGATTTAGACAGTGGAGGACAATTTGAATTAGGGACTGCAGACAGACTTAGTAGGCTGTCCCCTGTGGACCATGCATCCACCACATTAACCCATTGCGCCGTAATGGACACGTAATCTTCCGTGGCCATGCCTACAGGTCCATGCGTCTGTTGTCAGGTGCACCTTTGTACTCACAGATTGCCAGAGTGCATGGACAATGCGGTCTTCTACATGCTGGTGGAGGGTTGGGATGGCTTTTCTCGCAAAAGAAGTGTCGACTGGTTAGCTTGTAGCGTGGTACAGCGTAGTCCATCATGGCCTTATTAATAGTAAATAAAATATATAACTAGGCTCTATGAACTTTTAAATAGGTTCCAGGGGTACACGGGCAGCATTGGTGTGGTCAGTGGAGGAGTATTGCAAGTAGGGGCTGCAGACAGGCTATCAAAGGCCTAAAATAACAAACAGTAGGCAGTCATGGCAGTTTTACATCGGTTACATGGATACACAGGCAGGCACTCCAGGCAGCATTGTGCTCAGTGGAGGAGTATTGCAAGTAGGGGCCGCAGACAGGCTATCAAAGGCCTAAAATAACAAACAGTAGGCAGTCATGGCAGTTTTACATCGGTTACATGGATACACAGGCAGCTAGGTGGTGAGTGGAGGAGTATTTAAAGTAAGGACCGCAGACAGGCTATCAAAGGCCTAACATAACAAACAATAGGCTCATGGCAGTTTTACAGCGGTTACATGGATACACGGGCAGGCAGCTTGGTGGTGGTGAGTGGAGGAGTATTTAAAGTAGGGACCGCAGACAGGCTATCAAAGGCCTAACATAACAAACAATAGGCTCATGGCAGTTTTACAGCGGTTACATGGATACACGGGCAGGCAGCTTGGTGGTGAGTGGAGGAGTATTTAAAGTATGGACCGCAGACAGGCTTCGAAGGCCTAACACAATAAAATGGGCTGGCTGTAGGCACTTTAAAATTGGTTCCAGGGGTACACGGGCAGCAGTGGTCTGGTCAGTGGAGGCCTAGTGGAAGTATGGACCGCAGACAGGCTTCGAAGGCCTAACACAATAAAATGGGCTGGCTGTAGGCACTTTAAAATTGGTTCCAGGGGTACACGGGCAGCAGTGGTCTGGTCAGTGGAGGCCTAGTGGAAGTATGGACCGCAGACAGGCTTCGAAGGCCTAACACAATAAAATGGGCTGGCTGTAGGCACTTTAAAATTGGTTCCAGGGGTACACGGGCAGCAGTGGTCTGGTCAGTGGAGGACTAGTGGAAGTATGGACCGCAGACAGGCTTCGAAGGCCTAACACAATAAAATGGGCTGGCTGTAGGCACTTTAAAATTGGTTCCAGGGGTACACGGGCAGCAGTGGTCTGGTCAGTGGAGGACTAGTGGAAGGAGGGAGCGCAGAAAGGCTTCAAAGGCCTAAAATAACAAACAATAGGCTCATGGCAGTTTTACAGCGGTTACATGGATACACGGGCAGGCAGCTTGGTGGTGGTGAGTGGAGGAGTATTTAAAGTAGGGACCGCAGACAGGCTATCAAAGGCCTAACATAAAAAAACAATAGGCTCATGGCAGTTTCACAGCGGTTACATGGATACACGGGCAGGCAGCTTGGTGGTGGTGAGTGGAGGAGTATTTAAAGTAGGGACCGCAGACAGGCTATCAAAGGCCTAACATAACAAACAATAGGCTCATGGCAGTTTTACAGCGGTTACATGGATACACGGGCAGGCAGCTTGGTGGTGAGTGGAGGAGTATTTAAAGTATGGACCGCAGACAGGCTTCGAAGGCCTAACACAATAAAATGGGCTGGCTGTAGGCACTTTAAAATTGGTTCCAGGGGTACACGGGCAGCAGTGGTCTGGTCAGTGGAGGCCTAGTGGAAGGAGGGACCGCAGACAGGCTTCGAAGGCCTAACACAATAAAATGGGCTGGCTGTAGGCACTTTAAAATTGGTTCCAGGGGTACACGGGCAGCAGTGGTCTGGTCAGTGGAGGCCTAGTGGAAGTATGGACCGCAGACAGGCTTCGAAGGCCTAACACAATAAAATGGGCTGGCTGTAGGCACTTTAAAATTGGTTCCAGGGGTACACGGGCAGCAGTGGTCTGGTCAGTGGAGGCCTAGTGGAAGTATGGACCGCAGACAGGCTTCGAAGGCCTAACACAATAAAATGGGCTGGCTGTAGGCACTTTAAAATTGGTTCCAGGGGTACACGGGCAGCAGTGGTCTGGTCAGTGGAGGACTAGTGGAAGTATGGACCGCAGACAGGCTTCGAAGGCCTAACACAATAAAATGGGCTGGCTGTAGGCACTTTAAAATTGGTTCCAGGGGTACACGGGCAGCAGTGGTCTGGTCAGTGGAGGACTAGTGGAAGGAGGGAGCGCAGAAAGGCTTCAAAGGCCTAAAATAACAAACAATAGGCTCATGGCAGTTTTACAGCGGTTACATGGATACACGGGCAGGCAGCTTGGTGGTGAGTGGAGGAGTATTTAAAGTATGGACCGCAGACAGGCTTCGAAGGCCTAACACAATAAAATGGGCTGGCTGTAGGCACTTTAAAATTGGTTCCAGGGGTACACGGGCAGCAGTGGTCTGGTCAGTGGAGGCCTAGTGGAAGGAGGGACCGCAGACAGGCTTCGAAGGCCTAACACAATAAAATGGGCTGGCTGTAGGCACTTTAAAATTGGTTCCAGGGGTACACGGGCAGCAGTGGTCTGGTCAGTGGAGGCCTAGTGGAAGTATGGACCGCAGACAGGCTTCGAAGGCCTAACACAATAAAATGGGCTGGCTGTAGGCACTTTAAAATTGGTTCCAGGGGTACACGGGCAGCAGTGGTCTGGTCAGTGGAGGCCTAGTGGAAGTATGGACCGCAGACAGGCTTCGAAGGCCTAACACAATAAAATGGGCTGGCTGTAGGCACTTTAAAATTGGTTCCAGGGGTACACGGGCAGCAGTGGTCTGGTCAGTGGAGGACTAGTGGAAGTATGGACCGCAGACAGGCTTCGAAGGCCTAACACAATAAAATGGGCTGGCTGTAGGCACTTTAAAATTGGTTCCAGGGGTACACGGGCAGCAGTGGTCTGGTCAGTGGAGGACTAGTGGAAGGAGGGAGCGCAGAAAGGCTTCAAAGGCCTAAAATAACAAACAATAGGCTCATGGCAGTTTTACAGCGGTTACATGGATACACGGGCAGGCAGCTTGGTGGTCAGTGGAGGAGTAGGGACCGCAGACAGGCTATCAAAGGCCTAAAATAACAAACAATAGGCTCATGGCAGTTTTACAGCGGTTACATGGATACACGGGCAGGCAGCTTGGTGCTGAGTGGAGGAGTAGTGCAAGGAGTGTCTGTCCCAGTACTCCCAAAATATAAATAGATGTTAATGTCTCGCAAAACAACCAAAACAAAAAAAAAGATGGCATACTTAGGTACAGGGGTGGGCTCATCTGCTGTGTTTCTGACATAGTAATTTGGCAGTAACTATTTAATGGTGCCAATATAGGACACAGACACAGACTACTTTAAGTTGCATCATAGATGTCTACAAATTTGTATTGTCAGTGCCAGACATTGAATGATGTCAGCGAATAGACTAAAGATTGGTGGAGCTGTGCGACATAATTTTGCACGTAGTAGAGCCCAGTTTGAGCTGGGGTAGGGGGGAACTCTCTTGAGGCCGGCGGGACCGCCCCAGGGCCACTCATGTTACAACGGTGTGTCTGACGTTGGGTGCGCACCACCACCGCCAGAGACACTACATTGTACTATGAGGGACCCAGTAGCAATGCCGTCAACCAAAAGCGAGCACACCCACCTCTTCAGACAAACAGCAGTCTCACGGGTGCTTGCGCCAAGTCGCGATACCACGGCCCCGTGTGGGGAGTTTGGCCATTTAGGGAGGTGTAAACATGTCGTATGCTGTACAATCTGCAGCAGCAAATTAGACATTAGAAAAGTAATTCACAGGCAAGAGCTTTTCATAGGAAAGCTAGGTGTCGGCCGGGCAAGGTGGGGCAAAAGATTTTGAAATCCAGTTGTGGTTCATTTTAATGAATGTTAGATCGTCAACATTTTGGGTAGCCAGACGAGTCCTTTTTTCGGTTAATATTGACCCTGCAGCACTGAATACTCTTTCTGATAGGACACTTGCTGCCGGGCAAGCAAGCTCCTGCAATGCATATTCTGCCAATTCTGGCCAGGTGTCTAATTTGGAGGCCCAGTAATCAAATGGGAATGACGGTTGAGGGAGAACATCGATAAGGGATGAAAAATAGTTAGTAACCATACTGGACAAATGTTGTCTCCTGTCACTTTCAATTGATGCAGCAGTACCTGTCCTGTCTGCGGTCATAGCAAAATCACTCCACAACCTGGTCAGAAAACCCCTCTGTCCAACGCCACTTCTGATGTGTGCACCCCTAACACTCCTAGTCTGCTGCCCCCTGGAGCTCGTGTGAGAACGATCACGTGCGCTGTGTGCTGGGAATGCCTGAAGCAAACGGTCAACAAGAGTTGATTGTTTGGTTGCTAATATTAGTTCCAAGTTCTCATGTGGCATAATATTTTGCAATTTGCCTTTATAGCGTGGATCAAGGAGGCAGGCCAACCAGTAATCGTCATCGTTCATCATTTTCGTAATGCGTGTGTCCCTTTTTAGGATACGTAAGGCATAATCCGCCATGTGGGCCAAAGTTCCAGTTGTCAAATCTCCGGTTGTGATTGGTTGAGGGGCAGTTGCAGGCAAATCTACGTCACTTGTGTCCCTCAAAAAACCAGAACCCGGCCGTGACACGCAACCAATTTCCTGTGCCCCCGTGAAAGTTTCCGCATTAAAAATATACTCATCCCCATCATCCTCCTCGTCCTCCACCTCCTCTTCGCCCGCTACCTCGTCCTGTACACTGCCCTGACCAGACAATGGCTGACTGTCATCAAGGCTTCCCTCTTCCTCTGGTGCAGACGCCTGCTCCTTTATGTGCGTCAAACTTTGCATCAGCAGACGCATTAGGGGGATGCTCATGCTTATTACGGCGTTGTCTGCACTAACCAGCCGTGTGCATTCCTCAAAACACTGAAGGACTTGACACATGTCTTGTATCTTCGACCACTGCACACCTGACAACTCCATGTCTGCCATCCTACTGCCTGCCCGTGTATCCTCCCACAAATAAATAACAGCACGCCTCTGTTCGCACAGTCTCTGAAGCATGTGCAGTGTTGAGTTCCACCTTGTTGCAACGTCTATGATTAGGCGATGCTGGGGAAGGTTCAAAGACCGCTGATAGGTTTGCATACGGCTGGCGTGTACAGGCGAACGTCGGATATGTGAGCAAAGTGCACGCACTTTGAGGAGCAGGTCGGAGAACCCAGGATAAGTTTTCAATAAGCACTGCACCACCAGGTTTAAGGTGTGAGCCAGGCAAGGAATGTGTTTCAGTTGGGAAAGGGAGATGGCAGCCATGAAATTCCTTCCGTTATCACTCACTACCTTGCCTGCCTCAAGATCTACTGTGCCCAGCCACGACTGCGTTTCTTGTTGCAAGAACTCGGACAGAACTTCCGCGGTGTGTCTGTTGTCGCCCAAACACTTCATAGCCAATACAGCCTGCTGACGCTTGGCAGTAGCTGGCCCATAATGGGACAACTGGTGTGCAACAGTGTCATCTGCCGATGGAGTGGTTGGCCGACTGCGTTCTGTGGAAGAGCTGTAGCTTCTGCAGGAGGACGAGGAGGAGGAGGAGGGGGTGCGAACGCCTACAGCCAACTGTTTCCTAGACCGTGGGCTAGGCACAACTGTCCCTAAATTGATGTCGCCTGTGGACCCTGCATCCACCACATTCACCCAGTGTGCCGTGATGGACACATAACGTCCCTGGCCATGCCTACTGGTCCATGCATCTGTAGTCAGGTGCACCTTTGTACTCACAGATTGCCTGAGTGCATGGACGATGCGCTGTTTAACATGCTGGTGCAGGGCTGGGATGGCTTTTCTGGAAAAAAAGTGTCGACTGGGTAGCTCGTATCGTGGTTCAGCGTACTCCATCAGGGCTTTGAAAGCTTCGCTTTCAACTAACCGGTAGGGCATCATCTCTAACGAGATTAGTCTAGCTATGTGGGCGTTAAAACCCTGTGTACGCGGATGCGAGGATAAGTACTTCCTTTTTCTAACCAGAGTCTCATGTAGGGTGAGCTGGACTGGAGAGCTGTAGATCGTGGAACTTTCGGGTGTGCCGGTGGACATGGCAGACTGAGAGACGGTTGGAGACGGTATTGTTTCCGCCGGTGCCCTACATGCAATATTTCCTCCTACAAAACTGGTGATTCCCTGACCCTGACTGCTTTTGGCTGGCAAAGAAACCTGCACAGATACTGCCGGTGGTGCGGAAAATGGTGGCCTTACAGTGACGGAAGGGATGTTGCGTTGCTGACTAGCTTCATTGGCCGAGGGTGCTACAACCTTGAGGGACGTTTGGTAGTTAGTCCAGGCTTGAGAATGCATGGTGGTTAAGTGTCTATGCATGCAACTAGTATTTAGACTTTTCAGATTCTGACCTCTGCTTAAGCTAGTTGAACATTTTTGACAGATGACTTTGCGCTGATCAGTTGGATGTTGTTTAAAAAAATGCCAGACTGCACTCTTCCTAGACTCTGATCCCTTTTCAGGGATTGCAGACTGAGCTTTAACCGGATGGCAACGCTGTGCTCCAACAGGTTTTGGCTTTGACACGCGTTTTGGTCCAGATACGGGCCCGGCAGATGGAACCTGTTGCGATGTTGATGCCTGCTGCGGCCCCTCCTCCACCTCCGCTTCTGAACTACTGCCGCCTGCACCCTGTTCCCCCAATGGCTGCCAATCGGGGTCAATAACTGGGTCATCTATTACCTCCTCTTCGAGCTCGTGTGCAACTTCGTCTGTGTCACTGTGTCGGTCGGTGGTATAGCGTTCGTGGCGGGGCAACATAGTCTCATCAGGGTCTGATTGTGGATCTGTACCCTGAGAGGGCAATGTGGTGGTCTGAGTCAAAGGAGCAGCATAGTACTCTGGCTGTGGCTGTGCATCAGTGCACTCCATGTCAGAATCTACTTGTAATGGGCATGGCCTGTTAAATGTTTCACTTTCTAAGCCAGGGACGGTATGTGTAAAGAGCTCCATGGAGTGACCCGTTGTGTCGCCTGCTGCATCCTTCTCTCTTGTTGTAGTTTTTGCTGAGGAGGACAAGGAAGCGACTTGTCCCTGACCGTGAACATCCACAAGCGACGCGCTGCTTTTACATTTACCAGTTTCGGAAGAGGAGGCAAAAGAGCTAGAGGCTGAGTCTGCAATGTAAGCCAAAACTTGCTGTTGCTGCTCCGCCTTTAAAAGCGGTTTTCCTACTCCCAGAAAAGAGAGCGTTCGAGGCCTTGTGTAGCCTGACGACGAAACTGGCTCCACAGCTCCAGACTTAGGTGGAATATTTTTATCCCCACGACCACCTGATGCTCCACTACCACTACCATCATTACCAGCTGACAATGAACGCCCACGACGACCTCTTGCACCAGACTTCCTCATTGTTTTAAAATCTTAACCAAAGTAACTTTATTTGTTGCTATCAAACAACTTACACGGTGAGCTATAACTTCAGTATGATTTCAATATCCCTTAACAGGTTGGTGAGACCACAAGGAAAATCAGGCACAATGTTACACACTCTGTTTTCTGTGGCACAAAATCACAGAGATGACACACACGCAGGACTGTCACTCAAGCACTAATGTCAATATTAATCTCCCACCTAATTTATTTATTTTTTTTTCTCAGGGAGACTTTAGAAACCAAATAATATTAAAAAAAAAAAAAAAAAAGGCTTTCTATGGCCCACAATTAGAGAGAGAGAGGTGGCACAACCAGGAGTCAAGACTGGCGCACAAGCTGAAAGGGCAATATTACTCTCCCACTGTTTTTTATGTTTTTTTTGTTTTTTTCAGGGAGACTTTAGAAACCAAATAATATTAAAAAAACCAAAAAAAAAAAAGGCTTTCTATGGCCCACTGAATGAGAGGGAGAGAGGTGGCACACCCAGGAGTCAAGACTGGCACACAAGCTGAAAGGGCAATATTACTCTCCCACTGTTTTTTTATGTATTTTTTGTTTTTTCAGGGAGACTTTAGAAACCCAATAATATTTAAAAAAAAAAATAAATAGGCTTTCTATGGCCCACTGAATGAGAGGGAGAGAGGTGACACACCCAGGAGTCAAGACTGGCACACAAGCTGAAAGGGCAATATTACTCTCCCACTGTTTTTTTAGGTTTTTTTTTTTTTTTCAGGGAGAATTAGAAACCAAATAATATTAAAAAAAAAAAAAAAATAGGCTTTCTATGGCCCACTGAATGAAAGGGAGAGAGGTGGCACACCCAGGAGTCAAGACTGGCACACAAGCTGAAAGGGCAATATTACTCTCCCACTGTTTTTTTATGTATTTTTTGTTTTTTCAGGGAGACTTTAGAAACCCAATAATATTTAAAAAAAAAAATAAATAGGCTTTCTATGGCCCACTGAATGAGAGGGAGAGAGGTGGCACACCCAGGAGTCAAGACTGGCACACAAGCTGAAAGGGCAATATTACTCTCCCACTGTTTTTTTAGTTTTTTTTTTTTTTTTCAGGGAGAATTAGAAACCAAATAATATTAAAAAAAAAAAAAATAGGCTTTCTATGGCCCACTGAATGAAAGGGAGAGAGGTGGCACACCCAGGAGTCAAGACTGGCACACAAGCTGAAAGGGCAATATTACTCTCCCACTGTTTTTTTATGTATTTTTTGTTTTTTCAGGGAGACTTTAGAAACCCAATAATATTTAAAAAAAAAAATAAATAGGCTTTCTATGGCCCACTGAATGAGAGGGAGAGAGGTGGCACACCCAGGAGTCAAGACTGGCACACAAGCTGAAAGGGCAATATTACTCTCCCACTGTTTTTTTAGGTTTTTTTTTTTTTTCAGGGAGACTTTAGAAACCAAATAATATTAAAAAAAAAAAAAAAAAAAAAAAAAATAGGCTTGCTATAGCCCACTGAATGAGAGATAGCACACACAGCAGTGGCACACAAGCCCTGACTGAGGCCAATATTTTTCTCCCACTGATTGATGTAGTGTTTTTGTGTTGAGGTAGAATTTAGAACACAAATCACGGAAAAAATAAATAGGCTTTCTATGGCCCACTGAATGAAAGGGAGAGAGGTGGCACACCCAGGAGTCAAGACTGGCACACAAGCTGAAAGGGCAATATTACTCTCCCACTGTTTTTTTATGTATTTTTTGTTTTTTCAGGGAGACTTTAGAAACCCAATAATATTTTAAAAAAAAAAAAAGGCTTTCTATGGCCCACAATTAGAGAGAGAGAGGTGGCACAACCAGGAGTCAAGACTGGCGCACAAGCTGAAAGGGCAATATTACTCTCCCACTGTTTTTTATGTTTTTTTTGTTTTTTTCAGGGAGACTTTAGAAACCAAATAATATTAAAAAAACCAAAAAAAAAAAAGGCTTTCTATGGCCCACTGAATGAGAGGGAGAGAGGTGGCACACCCAGGAGTCAAGACTGGCACACAAGCTGAAAGGGCAATATTACTCTCCCACTGTTTTTTTATGTATTTTTTGTTTTTTTCAGGGAGACTTTAGAAACCCAATAATATTTAAAAAAAAAAATAAATAGGCTTTCTATGGCCCACTGAATGAGAGGGAGAGAGGTGGCACACCCAGGAGTCAAGACTGGCACACAAGCTGAAAGGGCAATATTACTCTCCCACTGTTTTTTTAGGTTTTTTTTGTTTTTTCAGGGAGACTTTAGAAACCCAATAATATTTAAAAAAAAAAATAAATAGGCTTTCTATGGCCCACTGAATGAAAGGGAGAGAGGTGGCACACCCAGGAGTCAAGACTGGCACACAAGCTGAAAGGGCAATATTACTCTCCCACTGTTTTTTTATGTATTTTTTGTTTTTTTCAGGGAGACTTTAGAAACCCAATAATATTTAAAAAAAAAAATAAATAGGCTTTCTATGGCCCACTGAATGAGAGGGAGAGAGGTGGCACACCCAGGAGTCAAGACTGGCACACAAGCTGAAAGGGCAATATTACTCTCCCACTGTTTTTTTAGGTTTTTTTTTTTTTTTTCAGGGAGAATTAGAAACCAAATAATATTAAAAAAAAAAAAAATAGGCTTTCTATGGCCCACTGAATGAAAGGGAGAGAGGTGGCACACCCAGGAGTCAAGACTGGCACACAAGCTGAAAGGGCAATATTACTCTCCCACTGTTTTTTTATGTATTTTTTGTTTTTTCAGGGAGACTTTAGAAACCCAATAATATTTAAAAAAAAAAATAAATAGGCTTTCTATGGCCCACTGAATGAGAGGGAGAGAGGTGGCACACCCAGGAGTCAAGACTGGCACACAAGCTGAAAGGGCAATATTACTCTCCCACTGTTTTTTTAGGTTTTTTTTTTTTTTTCAGGGAGACTTTAGAAACCAAATAATATTAAAAAAAAAAAAAAAAAAAAAAAATAGGCTTGCTATAGCCCACTGAATGAGAGATAGCACACACAGCAGTGGCACACAAGCCCTGACTGAGGCCAATATTTTTCTCCCACTGATTGATGTAGTGTTTTTGTGTTGAGGTAGAATTTAGAACACAAATCACGGAAAAAATAAATAGGCTTTCTATGGCCCACTGAATGAAAGGGAGAGAGGTGGCACACCCAGGAGTCAAGACTGGCACACAAGCTGAAAGGGCAATATTACTCTCCCACTGTTTTTTTATGTATTTTTTGTTTTTTCAGGGAGACTTTAGAAACCCAATAATATTTTAAAAAAAAAAAAAGGCTTTCTATGGCCCACAATTAGAGAGAGAGAGGTGGCACAACCAGGAGTCAAGACTGGCGCACAAGCTGAAAGGGCAATATTACTCTCCCACTGTTTTTTATGTTTTTTTTGTTTTTTTCAGGGAGACTTTAGAAACCAAATAATATTAAAAAAACCAAAAAAAAAAAAGGCTTTCTATGGCCCACTGAATGAGAGGGAGAGAGGTGGCACACCCAGGAGTCAAGACTGGCACACAAGCTGAAAGGGCAATATTACTCTCCCACTGTTTTTTTATGTATTTTTTGTTTTTTTCAGGGAGACTTTAGAAACCCAATAATATTTAAAAAAAAAAATAAATAGGCTTTCTATGGCCCACTGAATGAGAGGGAGAGAGGTGGCACACCCAGGAGTCAAGACTGGCACACAAGCTGAAAGGGCAATATTACTCTCCCACTGTTTTTTTAGGTTTTTTTTTTTTTTCAGGGAGACTTTTGAAACCAAATAATATTAAAAAAAAAAAAAAAAAAAAATATAGGCTTGCTATAGCCCACTGAATGAGAGATAGCGCACACACAGCAGTGGCACACAAGCCCTGACTGAGGCCAATATTTTTCTCCCACTGATTGATGTAGTGTTTCTGTGTTGAGGTAGATTTTAGAACACAAATCACGGAAAAAATAAATAGGCTTTCTATGGCCCACTCAGTGAGAGATGGCACACACAGGGATGGCACTGTAGCAGAAATGCCAATCTTAATCTCCCACAAAAAAAAAACAAAAAAAAAAAAAAAACTGTCCTACAATTACTATCTCCCTGCAGTAATGTAAGCCAGGTATGGCAGGCAGCAATAGGAGTGGACTGATGCACAAATTAAATAAAAAGTGTGGACAAACAAAAAAGATAGCTGTGCAGAAAGGAAGGAACAAGAGGATATGTGCTTTGAAAAAAGCAGTTGGTTTCCACAGTGGCGTACACACAGCAATACAGCTATCACGGAGCCTTCTAGGGCAGCCCAATGAGCTACAGCGCTGAGGGGAAAAAAAAAAAAAATAGCTTCCACTGTTCCTGCACACCGAAGGTGGTGTTGGACAGTGGAAATCGCTGCAGCACAAGCGGTTTGGTGGTTAGTGGACCCTGCCTAACGCTCTCCCTGCTTCTGATGAAGCGGCAGCAACCTGTCCCTAAGCTCAGATCAGCAGCAGTAAGATGGCGGTCGGCGGGAACGCCCCTTTATAGCCCCTGTGACGCCGCAGACAGCAAGCCAATCACTGCAATGCCCTTCTCTAAGATGGTGGGGACCAGGATCTATGTCATCACGCTGCCCACACTCTGCGTTCACCTTCATTGGCTGAGAAATGGCGCTTTTCGCGTCATTGAAACGCGACTTTGGCGCGAAAGTCGCGTACCGCATGGCCGACAAGCACAGGGGTCGGATCGGGTTTCATGAGACGCCGACTTAGCCAAAAGTCGGCGACTTTTGAAAATGATCGACCCGTTTCGCTCAACCCTAGTCAGGACATCTTGCCACCAGATGTCCCCAGCGGTCGAGGAAACGTCAGTGTCTAGTGGTAGTGGGTGGAGGTACACTAGACATGGCGACGTTTGCCTCCAAACTGTCCTTTAAGAGGACAATTACAATAGGCTCATTCACTCACTCGGTAGAGCTCTGCATGGATTCTGGGTCGGAGGGCAAT
This sequence comes from Ranitomeya variabilis, assembly GCF_051348905.1. Taxonomy (NCBI): domain Eukaryota; kingdom Metazoa; phylum Chordata; class Amphibia; order Anura; family Dendrobatidae; genus Ranitomeya; species Ranitomeya variabilis. The sequence goes on from NC_135238.1 coordinate 114,037,185, forward strand.
TTTACGTCTTCTGCCTTCGCCCAAAGTCACGCAATACCCCTGGTAATGCTAGCTCAACCAGTAACTGTACGAGTGGTGAATGGGTCAACACTGCCCTCACAGATAACACACTAGACCATCACTTTTACTCTGTCCTTGTCGCCATCTCATCTGGAGATTATATCTCTGCTCGTCATTCCTGAGGGAATTCATGAGATTCTGTTAGGGATGCCTTGGCTATGGTATCACTCTCCTCATATCGAGTGGTCCACAGGCAGAATTTTAGGATGGGTTGAATCTTGTGGGGGTAGATGTCAGAGGGAAAGCGTTCAGGTTGTTACAACTGAGGTACACGCAGATTTATCCTCTCTCCCCAAGCAATATTTGCCCTATTCGGATGTGTTCTCCAAAAGGGCTGAGGAGACCCTTCCGCCTCACCGCCCCTATGACTGTCCTATTGACCTCTTGCCTGGTGCTGAGCCTCCCCAGGGTCGATTCTATCCGCTGTCTCTCCTGGAGACAGAGGCAATGTCACAGTATATCCGAGAGAATCTGGCAAGAGGATTTATTAGGAAGTCAGTGTCACCTGCAGGGGCTGGGTTCTTCTTTGCACAGAAGAAGAGTGGAGAATTGTGTCCATGCATAGACTACATGGGTCTTAATGCCATCACCGTTAAGAATAAGTACCCACTACCCCTGATATCTGAGCTTTTTGATAGGCTACGAGGAGCAAGGGTATTTACTAAATTAGATCTGCGGGGTGCTTACAACCTGATTCGCATCCGTGAGGGGGTTGAATGGAAGACGGCTTTTAACACCAGGGCTGGGCACTATGAATATCTGGTGATGCCCTTCGGGCTCTGTAATGCCCCCGCCATTTTCCAAGACTTTGTAAATGACATCTTCCGGGATATGCTTTCCACTTTGGTTGTAGTTTATCTGGATGATATTCTCATCTACTCTCCAGATATAGACTCCCACCGGAGAGATGTTTGCAAGGTCTTCAACCTCCTACGGGCTAACTCCCTCTATGCCAAGTTGGAGAAGTGTGTGTTTGAGTAGGAGTCCTTGCCTTTCCATGGCTATATCATATCTGCCCAGGGATTGGCTATGGACCCTGCCAAGCTACAGGCTGTGATGGACTGGCAGGAATCCCATTCTCTCAAAGTGGTGCAGCGCTTTATGGGGTTCATTAATTACTATTGCCAGTTCATTCCCCACTTCTCAACATTGGTAGCTCCCTTGGTTGCCCTCACCAAGAAGGGGGCAAATCCCAAGTTGTGGTCGGAGGAGGTCTCCAAGGCCTTTCTCTCGATTTAGTCACACTTCGCTAGCACTCCCATCCTACATCGCCCCGATGTAGAAAAGCCATTTATTATGGAGGTGGATGCCTCATCCGTTGGTGCTGGAGCATTCCTCTTCCAAAAGGATGCTCAAGGTCGGAAGCATCCTTGCTTCTTCTTCTCTAAGACCTTTTCACCAGCGGAGAGGAATTATTCCATCAGGGACAGGGAGTTGCTAGCTATGAAGTTGGCTTTCTCAGAGTGGAGACATCTTCTGGAGGGAGCTCGCTTTCCCTTCGAGGTGTTCACAGACCACAAGAACTTGGTGTATTTACAGACAGCCCAGCGGCTAAATTCTCATCAGGCTAGATGGTCACTAGGGTTGAGCGAAACGGATCGGACAAATTCAAAAATCGCCGACTTTCGGCAAAGTCGGGTTTCATGAAGCCCAACCTGATCCCAGTGTGGGATCGGCCACGCGGTCGGCAATCTTCGCGCCAAAGTCGCGTTTCGTATGACACTTTCACTGCCATTTTTCAGCCAATGAAGGAGGAAGCAGAGTGTGGGCAGCGTGATGACATAGGTCTCGGTCCCCACCATCTTAGAGAAGGGCATGACAGTGATTGGCTAGCTTTCTGCGGCGTCACAGGGGCTATAAAGGGGGATACACGCCAACCGCCATCTTACTTCTGCCGATCTCAGCATAGGGAGAGGTTGCTGCAGCTTCGTCAGAAGCAGGGATATAGTTGGGGAGGGAAGATTAACCCCCAAACCGCTTGTGCTGTAGCGATTTCCACTGTCCAATACCACCTTTGTTTTGCAGGGACAGTGGAGGCTATATCTTTGTGCATCAGCTCTGTAGCTTGTTAGGCTGCCTTATAAGGCTGCCTGATAGCTGCATTGCTGTTTGCACCGCTGCTATGCAAACCAACTGCTTTTTTAAAAGCAAAAATCCTGTTGCTTCTTTCTGCAGTTATCTTGTTTATTTGTCCACACTTTTGTGTGCAGCAGTCCTTTTTGTTGCTGCCATACTTGTCCTGAGATCATTGTAGGGAGATAGAAATAGTCCTTGGATTTTTTCAGATATCTTCCAGCCACTTGCTGCCACTTACATTGTGTTGTGTTACACACTGTGCCTGAGTTGTGGTGCTGTCTCCCCCCCAAAAAAAGGGAGATTCAAATTCTCACACACTGGATATACGTCAGTTCTGTTAGTTTGTCGTATATCAGCCAGCCACGTTCTGCCACTTACATTGTGTTGTAAAATACACTGGGCCTGAGTTTGGGTTCTGTGTCCAAAAAAAAAAGTGAGATTGAAATTCTCACAAAGTGGATATACCTCAGTCCTCTTAGTTAGTGGTGTATCAGCCAGCCACTTGCTGCCACTCACATTGCGTTGTAAAATACACTGGGCCTGAGTTTGGGTTCTGTGTAGAAAAAAAAAAGTGAGATTCAAATTCTCACAAAGTGGATATACCTCAGTCCTCTTAGTTAGTGGTTCATCAGCCAGCCACTTGCTGCCACTCACATTGTGATGTAAAATACACTGGGCCTGAGTTTGGGTTCTGTGTCCAAAAAATAAGTGAGATTGAAATTCTCACAAAGTGGATATACCTCAGTCCTCTTAGTTAGTGGTGTATCAGCCAGCCACTTGCTGCCACTCACATTGCGTTGTAAAATACACTGGGCCTGATTTGTGGTGCAGTCTCCCCAGAAGAAAAGGGATATTCAAATTGTCACACACTGGATATACGTCAGTTCTGTTAGTTTGCCGTGTATCAGCCAGCCACTTTCTGCCACTTACATTGTGTTGTTTTATACACTGGGCCTGAGTTTTGCTGCAGTCATCCCCCCAAAAAAGGGAGATTTAAATATTCAACAAGTTTAGATACACCTTCTACCTTATTTTACAGTACCATATAACGGTTGTTATTTTGGTTACATTTTCCCAAAAATAAGGAAGTCTGGTGGAAGAGGACGTGGGCGGTCGTTGCCAGCTGGTAATGGTGGTGGTAGTGGTGGAGCATCTGGTGGTAGTGGGAAAAGCAAAATAGCAGCTAAGGATCGAGTTGTTGAGCCAGCATCATCTTCTGGCTACACAAGGCCTCGAAGGCTCCCTTATCTGGGAGTAGAAAAACCGTTGATAAAGCCGGAGCAGCAGGAACAAGTTTTGGCTTTCCTTGTGGACTCAGCCTCTTGGTCTTTCGTCTCCTCTGCAGAAAGTTCCAAATTTAAAAGCAGCGAGTCGTCAGTGGATGCTCCCGGTCAAGAACAAGTCGCTTCCTTCTGTCCTTCACCCAAACCAAAAGTGAAGAATGCGTCAGTCGACACTACAGGTTACTCCATGGAGCTCTTTACACATACCGTGCCTGGGTTAGAAAGGGAAATTGTTAACAATTACAAGATGAATCGGACATGGAGTGCACTGATGCACAGCCACAGCAAGATTATTATGCTGTTCCATTGACTCAGATCACTACATTGCCCTCGCAGTGTACTGAGGCAGAATCTGACCCTGATGAGACTATGGTGCCCTTCTATCTCACCAGATATTCATAATGCCCAGCTCTGGTGTTAAAAGCCGTCTTCCATTCAACCACTTCAATCAGGTTGTAAGCACCCCGCAGATCTAATTTTGTTAATACCCTTGCTCCTCGTAGCCTATCAAAAAGCTCAGATATCAGGGGTAGTGGGTACTTATTCTTAACGGTGATGGCGTTAAGACCTATGTAGTCTATGCATGGACAAAATTCTCCACTCTTCTTCTGTGCGAAGAAGAACCCAGCCCCAGCAGGTGACACTGACTTCCTAATAAATCCTCTTGCCAGATTCTCTTGGATATACTGTGACATTGCCTCCATCTCCAGGAGAGACAGCGGATAGAATCGACCCTGGGGAGGCTCAGCACCAGGCAAGAGGTCAATAGGACAGTCATAGGGGCGGTGAGGTGGAAGGTTCTCCTCAGCCCTTTTGGAGAACACATCCGCATAGGGCCAATATTGCTTGGGGAGAGAGGATAAATCTGTGTGTACCTCAGTTGTAATAACCTGAACGCTTTCCCTCTGACATCTACCCCCACATCTGCTCTTCTTCTTCTGCGTTTCCACTTCCACACCACGACTACTATGGGTGAGGTCCAGTCTTTTACTCTTGCTTGTGATGGGCTCCCAGTGGGACATTTAGTACTGAATTACTTTATGGAGTGCTTATTCCATTGAACCTGTGACCTCAGGTCGTATTACCATTGGTGTGGATTGTGGTATTGTTACCTGTATCCATTGTTCACATAGTAACCCTATATTGATTGTATATTTTTTTGTACTATTAGTCTATTTGATGATCTTAATATATATTTTGATATCGAATAAATGTTACAACATTTATCTACTAAACTTGACAGTTTTTTTTACTCCATTTATCTAATTTTATATATATATTGATGGGAGTTTTTCTGTTTTGAGTTAAGAGAAGTTATATGTGGCTCTGATCTATTTAACTACTTGTTCCACCATATGCAGCTCTCCAGCCCAGCTCACCCTACAAGAGACTCTCGTTAGGAAAAGAAAGTACTCATCCTCTCATCCGCGTACCCAGGGTTTGAACGCCCACATTGCAAGACTAATCTCGTTAGAGATGATGCCCTACCGGTTGGTTGAAAGCGAAACTTTCAAAGCCCTGATGGCCTATGCAGTACCACGCTATGAACTACCCAGTCAACACTTCTTTGCGAGAAAAGCCATCCCAACCCTCCACCAGCATGTCAAAGACTGCATTGTCCATGCACTGAGGCAATCAGTAAGTAGAAAGGTGCACCTCACAACAGATGCATGGACCAGTAGACATGGCCAGGGACGTTACGTGTCCATCACAGCACACTGGGTTAATTTGGTGGATGCAGGGTCCACAGGGGACAGCCATATTGGGACACTTCTTCCTAGCCCACGGTCTAGGAAACAGTTGGCTGTAGGCGTTCGCCACTCCTCCTCCTCCTCCTCCAGAAGCGAAAGCTCGTCCACAGAGTGCAGTCGCATGACCACTCCATCCGCAGCTGCCAGTGTTGCACACGAGGTGTCCCATTATGGAACAGCTAGTGGTAAGCGTCAGCAGGCTGTGTTGGAAATGAAGTGTTTGGGCGACAACAGACACACCGCGGAAGTACTGGCCGAGTACTTGCAGCTAGAAACTCAGTCAGGTCCCCCATCCAGGTCCCCCCATATATTGCAGACAGGTCCCCCATCCAGGTCCCCCCCATATATTGCAGACAGGTCCCCCATCCAGGTCCCCCACATATATTGCAGACAGGTCCCCCATCCAGCCCCCCCATGTATTGCAGACAGGTACCCCATCTAGGTCACCCCCATATATTGCAGACAGCCCCCCCATATATTGCAGACATGCAGACAGGTATGCCATCGAGGTCCCCCCCATATATTGCAGACAGGTCCCCCATCCAGGTCCCCCCATATATTGCAGACAGGTCGCCCATCCAGGTCCCCCCCATATATTGTAGACAGGTCCCCCATCCAGGTCCCCCCCATATATTGAAGACAAGTCCCCCATCCAAATCCCCCCCATATATTGCAGACAGGTACCCCATCCAGGTCAACCCCATATATTGCAGACAGACCCCCCCATATATTGATATATTGCAGACAGGTACCCCATCCAGGTCCCCCCCATATATTGCAGACAGGTCCCCCCATATATTGCAGACAGGTCCCCCATCCAGGTCCTCCCATATATTGCAGACAGGTTGCCCATCCAGGTCCCCCCCATATATTGCAGACAGGTCCCCCCCATTTTCACATAGACATAAGAGAGAAGAAAAAAAAATTCTTCTCACCTGTCCTCCATTCCCTCGGAGTCCTTTCTGCTCCTGTGGCCTGCAGGCACACAGAACCCTTGATGATCGCTGCCCGGTCCAGGAGCCGCCGACATTCGCGCTGCAGTGACGTCATACGCTGCTGTGTCGGGACACAGATGTCAGCAGCTGGCCTCTGATAGGCCGGCGGCTGACACTAGTATTGCTGTGCCGAGAGCTGTTCTCTGAGCAGCAATACACTGCACTACAGCGCGGATATCGGCGTCTGCTGGTTCGAGCGCGATCATCAAAGGGTCTATGTGCTGGCGGACCGCATGAAGCAGCCGGAGGGGCCGCATTCGGCCCGCGGACAGTGTATTTCAGTCCCCTGGTATAGAACAAGGGTAACAGACAGCAAATACAGTGGAATAGAGGCCTGAAATGCCCAAATTTGTAGCCCACAGCTAGATCAGGCGTCTGACATAGATACCACAGTGCTCAATATGTAGACTGTATTTTTGTATTTTTTACCCCAAAATAGTGTATAGAACTAGGGTAACAGACAGAAAATACAGTGGAACGGAGGTCTGAAGTGCCCAAATTTGTAGTCCACAGCTAGATCAGGCGTCTGACAGAGATACCACAATGCTCAATATGTGGCCTGAATTTTTTTATTTTTTACCCCAAAGTAGTGTATAGAACTAGGGTAACAGACAGCAAATACAGTGGAATGGAGGTCTGAAATGCCCAAATTTGTAGTCCACAGCTAGATCAGATATCTGACAGATATACAACCAATGTTCAATATGTGGGCAGTATTTTTTTTTTCTTTTTCCATGCATCCCATGTGAATACCCCTGTATACAAGACTCGAAGTGCTGGGCTTGGCTGCACCCTGAAAAGTAAAGTGCACAAGATACATATATATGTGAGTTATTGATCTATATTTTGCATATCTTGGCCAAAATATGGACCAATACCTCATATATTTATATGAATTTTGTGCACTTTATTTTTCAGGGTGCAACCAAGCCCAGCACTTTGGGTCTTGTGTACACGGGTGTTCACATGGGATGCATTTAGAGAGTGCTGTCCAGCCCACCTAATCAAATAGTAGGGGCGTCACTAATAGGCTTGGAAGCAGACACTATGCATTACCTGCATGTGAAAAGTGCCCTATATGGGCCTCTATTGTGCAAATGTATACTAAGCAGTCACCCCCTCAATGAATGGGTAGGTGATGAGTGGCTGTGTATTTAGTATTTTGCACCTGTGTTTTGCAACATCTTTGCTATATGGGCTGGCTGCATACTGTAGTGCATTTGTTCAAAGACCTGGGCAGGTAAGCAGTGCTGCCACTTTTTCTACTGTATTTTTGAATTTTTGGAGGATTTTTAGTCCTCTTTTGTGGCTTTGCTATTAATTTAGGGATCTATCTGGCAGGTTTTGATCATCAAGCCGTAAAAGTGCCAGATAGGCATGAGTGAGAAGTCAGGACCCGTTAAAGTGGATGCCATTGCATCGTGGCCCACCCCCAGGATGAAGAAACGGGTTATGGCCTTCCTATGGACCGCTGGGGTTCTATAGGAGGTTTGTCCCACACTATAGTACCCTGGCCAAGCCCCTGATGGACCTGACCAAGAAAAGCTGCCTCTCGCGGTAGACTAGTCAGTCGCCTGCGAGACCGCTTTTCAGGCATTCAAAACTGCTCTCTCCAGCTCTCCAGTACTAGAAGCTGCTGACTATGTGGTGCAGTTTGCTGTACAGACTGATGCCAGTGATTTTGGCCTCGGTCATGTGCTCAGCCAGGTCAACACAGTGGGTCAGGAGCATCCCATCCTGTACCTGAGCAGGAAACTATTGCTGAGAGAGGTGGCCTACTCCACGATGGAAAAGGAGTGCCTGGTAACTGTGTGGGTGTTGCAACATCTTCCATCTGCAGCCATACTTGTATGGGCATCCCTTCATGTTGGGAACGGACCACAACCCCCTCAGCAGGTTACACATGGGCTCTGGGACGAATGATAGGTTGCTGCTTTGGAGCTCGGCACTCCAGCAGTACAACTTCCCAATTTGCCACAAAAGATGCCATGACCATGGCAACACTGATGGGCTATCCCAGCAAGGAGAGATTGCGGGAGTGCGCTCGGGGGAACACAGGAATGTGATGCCCCCTAGTGCCCTCTAAAAGGGGGTGGTGTGATATATGGGAAAATTATATCTAATTGATATAATTTTGATATCTGATGGAGTTCCCTATCAGATACAGTTTGGCCGGAAAATACTTGCTCCAAACTCAGCTCCCAACTTTGGCTTCCCCAGGCCTAAAGAAAAGTCAAATAAGCCTCAAACAATGGGACCTCATTATCCCTCGAAGTCAATTCCGTGGACAGAGCAGACCAATGTTTTTTTCAGCTCAAGTAAATAGGCCATTGAAACTCTCTCCAGGAGGGAGCCAAAAGGCATAGACCCTGTGCCCCCCAGCACCAAGTCTAGAAATTATCACAGGGGTGTGAACTCTTGTGCAGTTTCAAACCAACTGGCTTCCTTTGTTGGCCTCAGGCTGACACGTAGACATATTGGCACCGAAGATCCAAGCACAAGGCTCTGAGATATTGAATCTAGAAAATTACCTATAATAAAAGAATGCAATATCTCTGAACCTAGCCGAGCACATAATCAGAATCTGCATTCCTTTCTCCACAAGCCCATACCACACAGCCACCTCTAGAACTGTGCATTATTGATTTATAAAACATAGCTACCAGGAATTAAATACGATAGTCATATTTGGTCTCCCTGCACAGATAAAATGTAGCAGAACCCAGTGGCACCGCCACTGTCCCATTTACAGCTCCGGGCAGAAAGTTGTGGGTATCCATGGTTCTGTCTGGAAAACCATGCACTCAGATATGAGAGGAAAGAGGCTGCACAGCCCAGAGGTTGGCACAGCATGTGGGAGGGAGCAGCCTAGGGGATAATAGGCAGCTCCTCATTTTGGACTTAGTTTTTTCTACTGGCAGAAGGCCCGTTAGCTAACGTGGCCAGAGAATTACGTAACAAAGATTTGGATCTGTGATTCATCAGCGTCTCCCTGTGGACACATGCTACATAACACGATAATTGTAATCTTTCTGTACCCTACCCTTGTAATATATATATATATATATATATATATATATATATATATTCCTGTATCTTTCTAGTGCCCCTTTCGGTGAATAAATATATAATTAATCTTGGGCTGCTCTTTTTTCTTGATTTGCGAATCCCCACATCTGCACAATCAGTTGGTTATTATTTGCTACCTTGGGGTTGGTTTTTGGCCCGATATAAGCCGGTTGTCAGATGGGGCTTATATCTAATGAGGAATTGGTGGCAGCATACCATACTGTGTTTTTGAGGAACTCTGCCAGTGACGGATGGGATTTTAATATATATCCCCAGCCCGGACTGATGATATATATCCCCCTCACTAGGATCAAGTCAATGACTCATACCTATAAGGGAAGCCTTTCCGGCAACTATTTGCCCTCTGTGCAGTTCCATGACTGACCTGACCTGTGGTGGCGCCAGAGAGCTGACCCCTGCTGGGTCATTCTCTCCCCTCATTAGAGGTGAGTGAAGTCGACACACCCCTACCCCTGTACGATCCGTCACAAGAACCTATACAAACTCGTAATGACCTGGAGAATCATAATAGCAGGTCAGCTTTAGCATTTGGCGAACATGGTAAAAAAATTCACCTTTTCACCAATTTCACCGCACTTTGAATTTTTTCCTGTTTTCAAGCACACTACACGGTAAAACCAACGGTGCCGTACAAAAGTACAATTCATCCCACAAAAAAAAACAAGCCCTTACAAGGCCATATTGATGGAAAATTAAAAAGTTATGGCTCTGGGAAAAAGGAAAGCAAGAAATGGAAATGCAAAGGCGAAAATCGGCTGCGGCATTAAGAGGTTAAGAACTGAGAATAAAAACATTCAAAAGTGACGAGAAATTGGTGTTTACCAGAAAAAAATGTTGAGAAACATTTATTCCTGTATAATGTCATGTACATAAGGCACAATTTAATTTATTTTTTTTAATTATAGTTTAAACAAACCAAAATAGATTTTTTTTTATTGAATATCTCAGTGTGGTTTATGAGGGCATCAATAAGTGGCAAAAATTAGGGACTCAGATACACCCTGTATTAGACATAAGGGAGGGCCTCATACACATTCTGTTCAAATTACAGTGTGCACTTCTAAACTCATAAAAGATGCACTAAATGCAAATCCTGCCAAAAAATACAAGCGAGTCATACAAAAACCCTTAAAGGCACCAACAGTTGCGCCTCAAGCAAATATTGTGAACAAAGTATAGTTGTGTTACAATTCTAGTGTGGGCAATAGTCTCTTTTGGGCCAGCTGATCTTTCTCCTCCTTTTCTTCAGTCTCCACCTCCTCATAGTTAACCAATTTGCGGAGTCCTTAAAATTTTGGAGAATCACACAAATGTCAGACATTCATGCCGACTGTTCAATTGTTATGTGTGGATGCTGACCAGTATACCACAACTCACAAAGATTTGCCAGTATGTGCTGTGTGAAGTTTCAGCACACGGTCATGTCGCACACCAGTCGGTGAGCTGGCACTTGCATGTTCTGCTGCAGTAATGCCAGAGCAGCTGTACCAAACTTGTGTGCTGACAGGGTGTTCCTTGACCAGAAGCTCTGTCAAATCTGGGTATGTTTTCAGAAACCACTGAACTACCAAGTTGAACAAGTGGGCCATGCATGGTAAGCGGGGGGGCTGCAATATGCACAGCTAAATGAAAGCCCCCCCATGACTGTGGTGCCAAGGGGAGTGGGAACATTTAAAGGCAGTGCAGTGGGATTGGTTGAAAGGGGACAAAGGAGGGGGTGGGTGTTTAGGCTGAGGAGGGTGTGGATATAAAGAAAAGTGTGTGGTTAGGGACAGTACATGTGGCATTAGCAGGGAAAGAAGAGCGTACGGTGGACTGGTGTGGCTGCGGTACGATGAGCAATTTAGGCAAAGGAAGGCGGTTAGGCCTGAGATAAAATGGGAACAGAAGGACATAGGGTTGTGGTTGAAAGTTATGGCACCAACGCGGTTTGGTCAGTCCTTTCACGGGGGCGGAGGGAGTTTCGGGCAACATCCGGGACAGGGAAGTGGGGGTCAAGGGACTCAGGGAACGAAAGACAAAACGGGGACGTGTTGGCAGTTTAATGACGGCCAATGCAAGTACGGTAGCACTTGTAAATTCAAGCATATCTGTTCCCACTGTAATGGGGCCTCACATGGAGCGGCCAAATGTTTTAAAAAAGCAAGGGGGAGACCTGCCGTGGGTTGGGGTCAAGGGGGTGACACCAGTGAATGTTCAAAAGATGGCCCCCTATCTAAATAGGTATCCGGATCGGTTAAAGGCGAAGTTACTTTTGGAGGGTTTTTCTGAGGGTTTTCGGATTCCTCACCCTACGCATGAAGTCCCTTTTTCAAAAAAGAATCTGAGGTCGGCTGATTTACATGCAGACATAGTTACGGCAAAATTGGCGAAAGAGGTGGAGTTAGGGCGAATGGCAGGGCTGTTTAGTTGTTTGCCGGGGGAGGGAGTGATTGTTTCGCCTTTGGGGGTTATTCCAAAGAAAGAACCTAACAAGTTTTGTTTGATTCAACATTTGTCATACCCTAAAGGGCTATTGGTTAATGATGGCATTTCGGAGGAGCTGGGCTCCGTGGTATACACATCTTTTGATGTGGCCGTGCAATGGGTACGTAGGTATGGCGCTGGTGCGTTAGTGGCTAAGACAGATGTTGAATCGGCTTTCCGTTTGCTTCCAGTTCACTCCGATAGCATTCCTCTTTTGGGTTGCTTTTGGAATGGTGGTTTTTATTTGGATAGGTGTTTACCCATGGGCTGCTCGATTTCTTGCTCACTGTTCGAGTCTTTTAGTACTTTTATGGAGTGGGTTGTGCGGGATGTTTCGCAGGTTCCTTCAGTCATCGACTACCTGGATGATTTTTTGTTTGTTGGGCCGCCAGATTCATTAGTGTGTAGGAATTTGATGGCTACAATGGAATGGGTGTCGGGACACTTTGGTGTTCCATTAGCGCAGGAAAAGACAGAGGGCCCTTGCACGGTGTTGAGCTTTTTGGGAATTCTTATTGATTCGGACAGGATGGAGTGCAGGTTGCCCGAAGATGAGTTGTTGTCTCTCCAGCAGAAGGTTACATAGTTACATAGTGTGATGTAGTGACCCCTGTGGCAGCTAGGGGGCGCTCTGTGAGATATGCATGGAGGCGTATCTGTTGTGGTAATAGTGGTGAACCTGTAATCGGCAGTGTTGTGAATGGCCGATATGTGTCGCAGAGGGAGTCTGCGTGGTAAGTCTGATGTATTGTGGTTATGCTGGGACCTGTAGTCCCTCAAGAGTTTGTGTAATGTGTATAGTTAAGTTTGGGTGACTTACTAGGCTAGTCATGAGAGATGGGAGGGTCAGACTAGCCACACATACACTCCCACCCAGGGGAGTGGTTACCAGTATGTAACGTGACCAGGGTGTGGGTCAGTGTTCGTTGTGAGCTCCCTGTGTGTGGAGCTGAGAGGTGTGTCCGGTAGGTCCTGTGTGGTTCCTGTGTGGAACCTGTGTATGGACCTGACCGGTGAAGGTGCTGGATCGTCCTAGGAATGACTAGGGTCCTGTGAGCACCTGGAACCGAGGAACCTGATGTATGGATGGTGCTGGATTGTCCTAGGAATGACTAGGGTCCTGCAAGCACCTGAGATGGTTGGTGCTGGACTGTCCTAGGAATGACTAGGGTCCTGCAAGCACCTGAGATGGTCGGTGCTGGATTGTCCTAGGAATGACTAGGGTCCTGCATGCACCTGAGACCGTGAGACTTGGCTTCGGGTGGCCTGGGTATTGGACGTTCCCGGCTGGGGAAGGACGTCCTGAAGAATACCCGGACTAGGCCACCAGGCAGGGTCCTGGCTACCTGGGTGTTGGGAGGTCCTGCTACGAGGACCGGATCCCTGAATAGCACGAGGTGAGGACCGGGATCTGCGGGGCCAGGGACAGTTACTGTGTGGGGAAGCTGGAGTCCTTCGGTGAGGTCTGGACTGACTACTGGCTGCCGACCAGGCAAGTTGGGGATCCCCGTTAGGCAGCTTACCCGGAAGAGTGTTAACAGAGTGTGGGGAAGCTGGAGTCCTTCGGTGAGGTCTGGACTGACTACTGTGTATTGACCAGGCGAGTTGGTGATCCCCGTTAGGCAGCTTACCCAAAGGCTGTTAGAAGAGTCGGCAGGTGGAGCAGTGGCTCCCGTCAGGTACCAAAGAGACTGTTGGTGCCTGTTGTGTTCTATGTGATACAAGTGATGAACTGTGCATTACCCGGTTTATGACGCTTAATAAACCGCATGGACTGCTTTGTTTTATAAACCCGTGCCCGTGTGCTTGAATATCGCGGCCAAGTGAGTGTCCCCCAACACTCTCAGTAAGAGAAACCTTACAATAGTTACATAGTTATTAAGGTTGAAGGAAGACTTTAAGTCCATCTAGTTCAACCCATAGCCTAACATGCCCTAACATGTTGATCCAGGGGAAGGCAAAAAAACCCCATGTGGCAAACAGTAAGCTCCACCATGGGGAAAAAAATTCCTTCCCGACCCCACATACGGCAATCAGACTAGTTCCCTGGATCAACGCCTTATCAAGGAATCTAATATATATACCCTGTAACATTATACTTTTCCAGAAACGTATCCAGTCCCCTCTTAAATTTAAGTAATGAATCACTCATTACAACATCATACGGCAGAGAGTTCCATAGTCTCACTGCTCTTACAGTAAAGAATCCACGTCTGTTATTATGCTTAAACCTTTTTTCCTCCAGACGTAGAGGATGCCCCCTTGTCCCTGTCACCGGTCTATGATTAAAAAGATCATCAGAAAGGTCTTTGTACTGTCCCCTCATATATTTATACATTAACATAAGATCACCCCTTAGCCTTCGTTTTTCCAAACTAAATAGCCCCAAGTGTAATAACCTATCTTGGTAGTGTAATAACCTATCTTGGTATGGCAGATCCCCCAGTCCTCTAATAACCTTGGTCGCTCTTCTCTGCACCCGCTCTAGTTCAGCTATGTCTTTCTTATACACCGGAGACCAGAACTGTGCACAGTATTCTAAGTGTGGTCGAACTAGTGACTTGTATAGAGGTAAAATTATGTTCTCCTCATGAGCATCTATGCCTCTTTTAATGCATCCCATTATTTTATTGCATTAGTAGCAGCTACCTGACACTGGCCACTGAATATGAGTTTGTCATCCACCCATACAACCAGGTCTTTTTCATTGACGGTTTTGCCCAGAATTTTAGAATTAAGCACATAGTTATACATCATATTACTTCTACCCAAGTGCATGACCTTACATTTATCCCCATTAAAGCTCATTTGCCATTTATCAGCCCAAGCTTCTAGTTTACACAAATCATCCTGTAATATAAAATTGTCCTCCTCTGTATTGATTACCCTGCAGAGTTTAGTGTCATCTGCAAATATTGAAATTCTACTCTCAATGCCCCCTACAAGGTCATTAATAAATATGTTAAAAAGAAGAGGGCCCAATACTGACCCCTGTGGTACCCCGCTACTAACCGCGACCCAGTCCGAGTGTACACCATTAATAACCACCCTTTGTTTCCTATCCCTGAGCCAGCCCTCAACCCACTTGCACATATTTTCCCCTATCCCCATTATTCTCATTTTATGTATCAACCTTTTGTGTGGCACCATATCAAAAGCTTTTGAAAAGTCCATATACACTACATCTACTGGCTTCCCTTGGTCCAGTCCGGAACTTACCTCTTCATAAAAGCTGATCAAATTAGTCTGACATGATCGGTCCCTAGTAAACCCGTGCTGATACTGGGTCATGAGGTTATTCCTCTTCAGATACTCCAGTATAGCATCCCTTAGAATGCCCTCCAGGATTTTACCCACAGTAGAGGTTAAGCTTACTGGCCTATAATTTCCGAGTTCAGTTTTTGTCCCCTTTTTGAATATTGGCACCACATTTGCTATACGCCAGTCCTGTGGTACAGACCCTGTTATTATGGACTCTTTAAAGATTAAAAATAATGGTCTATCAATGACTGTACTTAATTCCTGCAGTACTCGGGGGTGTATCCCATCCAGGCCCGGAGATTTGTCAATTTTTGTGATTTTTAGACGCCGCCGTACTTCCTGCTGGGTTAAGCAGGTAACATTTAATTGGGAATTTTTATCACTAGTCATATTGTCTGCCATGGGATTTTCTTTTGTAAATACTGATGAAAAAAAGTCATTTAGCATATTGGCTTTTTCCTCATCCTCATCCACCATTTCACCCAGACTATTTTTAAGGGGGCCAACACTATCATTTTTTAGATTCTTACTATTTATGTAGTTAAAGAATATTTTGGGGTTATTTTTGCTCTCTCTAGCAATGAGTCTCTCTGTCTCAATCTTTGCTGCCTTGATTTGCTTTTTACAGAATTTATTTAATTTTTTGTATTTATTTAATGCCTCCTCACTACCTACTTCCTTTAATTCTCTAAATGCTTTCTTTTTGTCACTTATTGCACCCCTTACAGCTTTATTTAGCCATATTGGTTTCCTCCTATTTCTAGTATGTTTATTCCCATACGGTATATACTGTACACAGGTCCTATCCAGGATGCTAATAAACGTCTCCCATTTTCTTTGTGTACTTTTATGTCTCAGGATATCGTCCCAGTTAATTGCACCAAGATCCTCTCTCATCCGTTGGAAATTTGCCCTCCTGAAGTTTAGTGTCCTTGTCACCCCTCTACTACACATCTTATTAAAGGAGACATGAAAACTTATTATTTTGTGATCACTATTCCCCAAGTGACCCCCAACCCTTATATTTGATATGCGGTCTGGCCTGTTGGTTAATATTAGGTCTAGCAGTGTCCCCCTTCTTGTTGGGTCCTGATCCAGTTGTGAAAGGTAATTGTCTCTCATAGTTGTCAAAAACCGATTACCTTTACTGGAACTGCAGGTTTCTGTTCCCCAATCTATTTCAGGGTAGTTGAAGTCCCCCAAAATAATGACTTCTCCTTGAGTCGCAGCTTCATCTATTTCCTTTACGAGGATATTCTCCATTGCTTCCATTATTTTTGGAGATTTATAACAAACCCCTATCAGTAATTTATTATTTTTCCCCCCTCCCCTTATCTCCACCCACAGGGACTCTACATTTTCATTAGATTCACCTATATTATCACGCAGGATGGGTTTTAAGGTCGATTTTACATACAGACACACCCCACCCCCTCGCTTATCTGTACGGTCATTTCTGAAAAGGCTATAACCCTGCAAGTTAACAGCCCAGTCATGGCTCTCATCCAGCCATGTTTCAGATATCCCCACCATATCATAATTATGTTCCAACAACATTAGTTCTAATTCATCCATTGCTGAGAGTTGAAAAATTGCGCAAGGTTTCATTGAAGGAGTTACAGTCGTTGTTAGGTCATTTGAATTTTGCATGTCGAATTATGCCTATGGGTAGAATTTTTTCCAGGAGGTTATCCAGAACAACTGCTGGAGTGCGGTCGGCGCATTATTTCATTCGATTGAATAAAGAGCATAGAGAGGATTTATTGGTGTGGAGGCGTTTTTTATAAAATTATAATGGAAGGTCTTTGATTCTACAGGAAGAACTTAATGATTTTGATTGTGAGATTTTTACAGATGCGGCGGGCAGTGTTGGTTACGGCGCCTATTGTGGAGGAAAATGGAGCGTTGGCGTTTGTCCTGATTGGTGGTGTAAAAATGGATTTACAAAAAATTTAGCGTTGCTGGAATTGTTTCCAATTGTCATTGCTGTTTTTATCTGGGGCGACATGTTTAAAGATAGGCGGGTGCGTTTCCATTGCGATAATGCCAGCGTGGTGGCGGTAATTAATTGCCTTTCCTCTTCCTCTTCCCAGGTGATTAGATTGGTTCGGGAGCTGGTGTTGCGGTGCCTGGAGTTGAATACATGGATTTCAGCTGTTCATGTACCTGGCGTTCAAAATTCTATTGCGGATGCTTTGTCTCGTTTGCAGTGGGACCGTTTCCGAGAGTTGGCACCAGATGCAGAGGAGGCAGGAACAGGATGCCCTTCACATTTGTGGCAGATTGTTGCGGACGAGGCGGTCGGTTGATACAGGCCTTGGTGTCGGGAAGGACATGGTCAGGTTATGAATCGTCGTGGCATTTGTGGGAGCAGTGGTTGGATCAGTTGGGTACGGTAGTGTCTGATAGTGATAAGATTATGGCGCTTTTGTTATTGATAGGGTCAGCGGAGGAATGGGGTTGGTCAGTGTCAAAGTTGACAAAATTTATAGCTGGTGTGGCTTTTGGTTTTAAGCTTGAAGGTTCTCTGGATGTTACGAAGGATTTTTTGATACGACAGGCATTAAGGGGTTTTCGTAAAGGATCCTCGACTTGCGATAAGCGCAGGCCCATAACTTTTGGGATGTTGGAACGTTTGGGGGGGCTTTGGGGGAGATTTGTAGTTCTCATTTTGAGGCCGTTCTGTTTCGCCTGGCCTTTTCTTTGGCCTTTTTTGGGGCATTGAGATTAGGGGAGCCGGAGTCCCCGAAAAAGGATTTTGCCGGGGGCTTGTTACCTGAGGATGTAGAATTTTGGTCAGGGGGTATTTCCTTTTGGATTAGAAGTTCAAAGACTGATCAGCTGGGCAGGGGAAAACAGGTGGTGTTAGGGAAGGTAGTGGGTGGTTTGATGTGTCCACATTGGTGTTTGGAGGATTATTGGGGATTGGGGTATGGTAGGTCCGGTCCACTGTTGAGGCACCGTCAAGGGGAGTTTTTCGTCGCGGTTTCATTTTACGGCGGTGTTGAAAAAAGTCTTAGTGTTGTTAGGTTTTGACCCCTTTTTCTTCGGGTCACACTCATTTTGAATCGGTGCAGCATCGGAGGCGGATGGTTTGGGTTTGGGTGCGGATGTGATAAGGCGTTTCCCATTCGGCATTGATGGGAGTATCACGATGCGGGGTGGGATATTTGTGATTTTGGTATTAATTGTGGTTGTATTTTGCAGGTCGGACTCCTCTATTGGCTTGGATATTTGTACAATCCTTCGTTCATTGGGGTGCGATTCGGGCTGACGTTAGGCAAAATGGGAGGCAACTGGGTTTTTGCAGAGATACTGTGGTTGTTCCTTGGTTGGGATTTCAGGGCATGTTGTGGCGCAGGTTGTTGGGTGAATTTGCCCACGCTGCTCGGTTGGACCGCGTGCCGGATATAGTTGTGGTGCATTTGGGAGGGAACGACTTGGGGTCTAAGCCGGTGAGGGATTTGATTCGGGATATCCGGTTTGACTTTCTGAGATTGTGGGTATCTTTTCATGGGATGGTGACAGTTTGGTCAGATATTGTGCCGAGAAAGACGTGGAGGGCGGCACGTTCTTATAAGGGTATTAATAGGGCTCGGGTCAAGCTGAACAGGGCGGTGGGAAGTTTTGTTTCTCGGAATGGGCACGTGGCAGTTCGGCATTTGGAATTGGAAGATGGGGTGGGGAACTTTTGGAGGAATGACGGTGTTCACTTAAACGATATAGGTTTGGACTTGTGGGCGCTAGCCATACAGGAAGGAGTTGAGCGAGCAGTGGTGGTGGTGGGGCACTCGCGAGCCTGAGGTTGTCAGGGCTGCTCGTGGTTGGCGGGGGGGTTGGGTTCTTGGAGTTGATGTTTTATGGGGTTGAACTGGCTTTGGTTTACGGGCTCTGGACGGGGTGTTTACCTTGAGAGCTTTTGGAGTTTGTTTGCCTGGAAACGGGTTACATGGTGCCCTCGAGCTGGTGGTTACGGCTGAGGGTAAAGAAGGTTAGGTTAAAAAAGTTTGTGGGGGGCTTTTGCCCATGGTGTGCCAGTTTTGTTAGCTCCAAGAACCCTCCCCTTCAAGTTTTTACACAATTGTGTAAATAGTGTTATTATGTTTGTTTTGTTAATAAACGGCCGCTGTGGCCAATTTATCCAAAGGAAAAAATGGTCATGTGTTAATTTGTTCAGTAATAAGTTTTGGTTTTATGGGGAATTTGGTATGGTGGGATTATGATGTCATGAGAGAGAAGGACCAATCTTGGCGATACGCAGTCAAGCGGGGGGGCTGCAATATGCACAGCTAAATGAAAGCCCCCCATGACTGTGGTGCCAAGGGGAGTGGGAACATTTAAAGGCAGTGCAGTGGGATTGGTTGAAAGGGGACAAAGGAGGGGGCGGGTGTTTAGGCTGAGGAGGGTGTGGATATAAAGAAAAGTGTGTGGTTAGGCACAGTACATGTGGCATTAGCAGGGAAAGAAGAATCCACCCACCCTCCCTTGTTTTTGTAGGGAGTAGTTGATTAGTGGGGGTTGGGGCATTCGGTTTTAACGGGATTAGTTTTCTTCTAGGGAGTTAGTGTTAGGTCATTGTCACAGTGGCTGCGGGGGGGTTGGGTTCTTGGAGTTGATATTTTATGGGGTTGAACTGGCTTCGGTTTAAGGGCTCTGGACGGGGTGTTTACCTCGGGAGCTTTTGGAGTTTGTTTGCCCGGAAATGGGTTACATGGTGCCCTCGAGCTGGTGGTTACGGCTGAAGGTAAAGAAGGTTAGGTTAAAAAAGTTTGTAGGGGGGCTTTTGCCCATGGTGTGCCAGTTTTGTTAGCTCCAAGAACCCTCCCCTTCAAGTTTTTACACAATTGTATAAATAGTGTTATTATGTTTGTTTTGTTAATAAACGGCCGCTGTGGCCAATTTATCCAAAGGAAAATATGGTCATGTGTTAATTTGTTCAGTAATAAGTTTTGGTTTTATGGGGAATTTGGTATGGTGGGATTATGATGTCATGAGAGAGAAGGACCAATCTTGGCGATACGCAGTCATGTGTGTGAAGTTGTCAAGCTTCACAACCACGAGGTTACCCCTATTATCACACAAGACCAGGCATGGTTTGTGATTCAGTGACGATAGCCACATATCGTTCTGGTCTGCTATTCCTTTCAATAACTCTGCCTTGGTGTGCAGTTTGTCTCCTAAACAAATCAGTTTTAGCAGTGGCTGTTGCCGCTTCGATGAGGCAGTGCTGCTGATCTTCCAGCTTAAGGCTAATGTGGACAACATGCTTTCATATAGCACATCTGAGATGGTGATGAGGAGGACAGGAGCTGGTACAGGAACTGGTGTAGGAGGGCGAGAAAATCCTGATAGAAGTAGGGCCAGCAATCCTTGGCATTGGTAGCACATGTGCCGTACAAGGGTGGGACTCCTCAATGTTCACCCAGTGTGCCTTCAATGAAATATAATTTCCTTGGCCACAAGTTGATCATTAAGTGGATAATCACAGTAACCGTGTTGGTAAGGGCACAAGTGATATTCCTGGACACGTACTGGAACAAGGCGGGGAAGCCACAACGAGAGAAATAGTGGCAGCTGCGGAAGAAGTACTGAGGGACCAAATACAGTATGTACACCTGCATATATTTTTAAATTGTAGCTGATACACTCCTACACTCAGAAATGCTTTGCACAAAGTGCAAAGGGTCAGTAGAGTTCAAATGATCTTATAAGGATAGAACACTCTAGGGGGAGGGATTGTGTACTCTCCCTTCCTTATGCTACCTTACCGCGGAGGTTGGCACCCTAAATTCGACATGGCGACCCCATTCAACATCGGCTCTTCTTTCTGACCCTAGAGGGAGGAACTAACAGAACAAACCATCACCAACACCAATAACTATAAAGTGCTACAGTACAATATGTGCAGAACAAATAGTCTGTATCAATAGTCTATATTAAAAAGACTGAAAATGAGGCTCTCTATGTCTTCAAGTGTATGAGAAGATCATTAGTTACTAAGTATACACACACTCTACCAAAATGCTCGTGCATGCCCTAATCATCTCCTGCCTTGACTACTGAAACGTACTCCTCTGTGGCATGCATAGTGCATTTGTTTGGAGGCTTCAGCAGGTAATCATCTCTGCTTTTTTCTCTGTGACTTTTTTCAATTTTTTGGAGGATTTTTAAGTGCTCTTTTTGTGTCTGTGAACTTTTACTCAATGTTTAGCGTTTGGACTTGGCAAAATGTAAGGACCCTTGAGGCCCCAATATTAACTAATACCTTGCATACATCGATATGTTTTTTTTTGCACTTTATCTAGCAGGGTGCAGTCGGACCAAGATGGCTCTGTAAACTGTAGGCCTCTATTCACACAGCATGCATTTTGTAGCACTGGGCGGCCCGCCTGCATGTGCGTTAGTAATAGGCTGTAAACCAGATGCTCTGCATTGCCTGTGTGAACAATGCCACATACAGACTATTATCTCTTATCTTTTTGTGCACTAATGCCAAACAGCCAACACTGGTTTGAAAGTGGTTGTTTCATCGGTATTTTTTGCACCTGTGTTTTTGCCATGATTAATCGGGTCCGCTGCACCCTGATAGTGCATTTGTTTGGAGGCTTCAGCAGGTAATCATGTCTGCTTTTTTCTCTGTGACTTTTTTCAATACGCCTCTGTGGTCTACCTTCTAACACTCTCGCACCCCTCCTGTCCATCCTTAACTCTGCTGCCCGACTAATTAATCTCTCTCCTATCTACACTCCTGCTTCCCCTCTTTGTAAATCCCTTCACTGGCTCCCAATTTCCCAGTGCATCCAGTTTAAATTACTAACACTGACCTACAAAGCCATCCATAACCTTTCTCCTCCGTATATTTCCACACTAATCTCTCAATATCTTCCCTCATGTAATCTCCGGTCCTCCCATGACCTCCTCCTCTCCTCCACGCTTATTCGCTCCTCATCCAATCGCCTCCAAGACTTCTCCCGAATATCACCAATCTTCTGGAATTCAGTGCCCCAGCACGTCCAGTTATCTACTACTTTTGGATCCTTCAAAAGAAACCTGAAAACCCACCTCTTCGAAGAATCTTACAGCCTGTAAAGACCACACGGCCACCTCAACACCATTGGAGCTACTGCAACCCTCGACCTACTGTCTCCTTAATCCTGTAGAATGTAAGCCTGCAAGGGCAGGGTCCTCTTCCCTCTGTACCAGTCTGTCATTGTTAGTTTTGTTTAATGTAAGCGATATTTGTATTTTGATGTAACCTGTTGTGAACTCTGTTTTCAGGCTCCCTCTTGTGGTCACTGGTGGTACGGTGTGACTTTTGCTTTGGGCTCCCCCTGGTGGCTTTGTTTGTTATCCTGCTGGTCTCTGGCTATCAGCTGGTTCGTTATCCTCTGGGAGGTTCCCATATAGCTCTATTTTACTTTCACTTGTTGCCGGCTGTCGATGTAATCAATGCTACTCAGATTCCTTCTGACTACCTTGCTCCCAGTCCATCCAGGACAAGCTAAGTTTTGTTTGCTCATTTTTTGATCAGCAGTGTTTATCATGTTTTCTTGTCTAGCTTGCTAAAATGTGATTCCCTCGCTTGCTGGATGCTCTAGTGGACTGAGTTTCTACCCACACACCATTAGTTGGTGTGTGGGTTCTTGAAATCTCAGGATGGATATTTTGTAAGGGTTTTTTATTGATCGCATAGACCCCTGCTCTATTTTCTGCTTTCTAGTACTAGTGGGCCTCTTTTGCTGAATCTGATTTCATCCCTACGTATGTGCCTTCTTCTTACTTCACCGTTAATATTTGTTGGGGGCTTCTATATCTTTGGGGATTATTTCTCTGGAGGCAAGCGAGGTCTTTCTTTCTCTTTAGGGGTAGCTAGTTCCTCAGGCTGGCTCGAGACGTCTAGGAATTTTTAGGCACGTTCACCAGCTACCTCTATTTGTGTTGGATAGGTTCAGATTTGCAATCAGTCCAGTTACCATCTCCCTAGAGCTTGTCATTAGTTTATTCACTTGCTGGTCTATTCGTGATCCTCAGCCACTAAGGATCATAACAGTAACCCTTTCTCATGTACAGCACCATGGAATCAATGGTGCTATATAAATTAATAATAATAATAAGTGTAACATAAAGCCACATATAGGAGATTTATGTTTGATGTGCAAAATAGATGCTGGTTTTAATAGCGCACTCTTAACAATATCTTAGATGATAAGTCTCTTAATGTGGTTTGTTCTTAGTGAAGCTCAAGACCATTTAAGTATATAGTCTATAATAGATACGATATGCAAAATAAATGATGACTTAAATAACACACTCTTATTTATCAGTATCTTAGATATTAGGTCTCTCAATATGGTTTGTTTTGGTTTGTTTTCAGAGAGACTCTGGACCGTTTAAGTAGATAGTCTACAATGAAATCTTGTATAGGGGATTTATATGCATGTATAAGATAAATAATAGTTTATATGACACACTCTTATTTTATCTCCATAAATTGGGTTCACCCTCTCAGTCCTTATAAAATAGTATGAACACAAGAGGGCCTATATAGCATTCATAAGATTTGATACCGACAGTTAATGAACCATATGGCAATGGTCAAAAATGAACAGATAAAAGATGTACTTATCGTTTAGTGCAGACCCATCCCGACGTGTTTCCCCCCAGAAAATAGACCGGGGTTCATCAGGGGAAGAGGCAAAGGGTTTCTTGCATATATGGGAGCAACTATAATAAACTGCGCCCCATCGTGATGGCTTATAATAAAGGGTTACATATTACACAACAGCGTGTCTATTCTTATATCCCGCCAGACCTGCCAGAAATTGTCTCCGCGGATATCGAGGATTGCAAATGCACTCCATTAGACGTAAACCGGAAGTGAGGCATGGCCCAACATCCGGTTAATGGAACGCAAATGTGCTCCATATGATTTAAACCGGAAGTGGCCTATGGCCCAACATCTGGCAGTGGAACGCTAATGTGTTCCACACTAGACTTAGAAGTACTGTGTCACCGGAAATAAATGGTTAAAAGGAGGCTCACTAAAAGGTAAAATTACAGTGGAATGTATATGTGCTCCACATGTTTCAGGAAGTGCAACAATGTGCGTATTAAAACTTTCATCGCCTCCTTTTATGATTTGCATGGCTAATAATAAGCTCTATGATTAAAGATGGAATTTAAACCTATAGTAGAAGACACTGGTTGATAATATCATATTTAACTTATTAGCCACTATTGAGTCAGTATGGTTGGCTGATTAGTATCCTGATTTAACGTACCGTCACATTTAGCGATGCTGCAGCGATCTAGACAACGATGACGATCGCTGCATCGTCGCTGTGTGGTCGCTGGAGAGCTGTCACACAGACAGCTCTCCAGCGACCAACGATGCCGAAGTCCCCGGGTAACCAGGGTAAACATCGGGTTACTAAGCGCAGGGCCACGCTTAGTAACCCGATGTTTACACTGGTTACCAGTGTAAATGTAAAAAAAACAAACACTACATACTTACATTCCTGTGTCTGCTGCGTTCCTCGGCGTTCTGCTTCCCTGCACTGTAAGCGCCGGCCCTAAAGCAGAGCGGTGACGTCACCGCTGTGCTTTGCTTTACGGCCGGCCGGCGCTGACACAGTGCAGGGAAGCAGAACGCCAGGGGACGCGACAGACATCGGAATGTAAGTATGTAGTGTTTTTTTTTTTTTTACATTTACACTGGTAACCAGGGTAAATATCGGGTTACTAAGCGCGCCCTGCGCTTAGTAACCCGATGTTTACCCTAGTTACCAGTGAAGACATCGCTGAATCGGTGTCACACATGCCGACTCAGCGATGTCTGCGGGAGATCCAGCGACGAAATAAGGTGCTGGCCTCCTAGCTCCGACCAACGATGTCACAGCAGGATTCTGATCGCTGCTGCGTGTCAAACACAACGATATCGCTATCCAGGACACTGCAACGTCACGGATCGCTAGCGATATCGTTGTTAAGTTGTTCAGTGTGAAGGTACCTTTAGATATAGTTCCTAGTTTTAAGAAACCAGCAAACGTGGTCTCACAGAGGACATATACAATCTACAAGAATTACATTGTCCTATAGAACCAATTCACATATATGGATATATCAAATAAAACTCGTAAAACTGAATTATTCATTTAGGCCGTCAGTAAACACGGGTCCCATTAAAAAGATCCGTCTAGCTTCCCGTTGTAATATTTTCCTATCCCAATCTCCAAGCCTGGCTGACTGAGGTGCGGTCTCTATAACCTGGAACGAAAGTGATCCAAGATCTCCTTGATGTACTTCATTAATGTGACTTGCTAGGGGCGTATTACGTTTATGGGTGATGTCTCCTACGTGTTCCCCTATTCTAACTCTTAGTTGCATGTGCACAAATAGACCACCTCTGTTGTCCTACAAATGGCGAAGTCCCTATTCTTAAAAGTTCTCCCGGTTACTGCACTGGTATACATATTTGATTGATTCACTAATTTACAGGTATTGCAGCCTCTACATTTGTAGTTGACATTATTTCTATTGTCAAGCCATGTGCCTCTTTCTTTTGGAGGAGTAAAGTGGCTGTGGACCACATAGTCACGTAGAGATTTTCTTTTTCTATAAGTCACTGAAGAGACCTTTGGGATAGAATCTGCAATGTCAGGGTCTGCTTTCAAGATGTCCCAAAAGCGTTTTAAAATACCCATGACTCTTCCATTTTGATCGCCATAGGTCCCTATAAGTCTTGTTATTTCCTCAGTTGCCTTCCTTTGTTTAGAAGTGAGTAGCTGCATGCGATTCGACAAGCGAGCAGTTTTACAGCCCATGTTAACCATTTGACTTGGGTAGCCTCTTTCCTGGAAATGTCGTTTTAATCTATAGGCTTCTTGATCAAACTCAGTAAGCGAGGAGCAATTTCGGCGCAAAATCAAAAATTGCCCCTTGGGTATGCCTTTCTTTAGACTTGTGGGATGATAGCTTTCCCATCGTAGGAGGCTGTTGGTGGCTGTTTTCTTACCATAGTTAGTACTACTTAACATTCCATGTTTGTCTTTTTGAAAAAAATATGTCCAGGAAAGGAATACTTTGGCCACCCACTTCACAGGTGAATGTCAGACCCAAATCATTTATGTTAAGGTGTTCAACAAATTGAATAAATGATTTAGCATCTCCTGACCAAAGGACGAGGATGTCATCAATATAGCTGTTAGGGCTAGAGGAACGCATCAAATTATAAGAGAGATGGTATAAGGTGCGTCCGCATCCCTGCTGCTGAGTAATGACGGACTATATGGTGGTACAATGTGGATACACACAGGGGTTAACTTCACCCTGTGTGAAGGAAGCAAACCCTGTTGCATCACAGGGCCGCGGTACCACACCAAGAGCGCAAGCAAGGAGTCTCAGGACTCTATCCCAAGACACAGTATTAGAGTACGTTCAGACCACTTGCGCTCGACTTTGCAACTGGGGTGTCAAACTGAAAATATAATTTAAATGCACAAGAGTGCGTGCTGTGCCGCTTTGGTGGAAGCCACTAACCACCCAGACTTGGGATAGGAAAGCACTCTAATAGCGCAGGGCGCCCGCACTGGCAGTCACAGCAATTGACACTGTATCGTGTGTTTAGTACTGATGGCTCTGTCGGGCACTAGATAGCAAACATCCACCTTACGCGAGCAGTCATACACAAGGGAGGGGATGATTAATGAGTGACTTTCACACATCAACACACACACGATTTCAAGTATACACTAGCGCATGGCCGTGCGCCATGCAAACCTTTTATAGATGCAGCAAGTTCAGGACCTTCCTAGAGGACCAATGAGAACTGCTACAGTAACTGAACAACTTCAGGACCTTCCTAGAGGACCAATAGGAGCTACTGCAGTACCTGAGCATGTGACCCCAGACCTCCACTGAGAGGTCTTCCTTTGGGCATGCTCAGAAGGGGAAAAGCAGGACTTAGTCCTAGAAAGACCTGATCGCTGCTGAACATTGCTGGCTACAAGGACAGAGCCTGGAAGGGCAGTAGTAACCAGTTGTCCAGTATTAGCCTGAGCTAGAGGCTGGGACCGATGTCTCCGCTGAGCAGACTCTACTGTGGCTGGAGAAGAATGGGAGACCGCAGCGGAGATGGTTTGAGATTCCCCCTGTGCAGAGGCGGGAACTCGACACATAACAATAGCACCTCCAAAAAACAATTCAGTGACATCCCCATCCTGAAACACCACCATATCAGCCCAGGAGCAAAAAACATAGGTAGGGGTGCAGGGAGTCCCCATTGCTGTGCCCCTAAGCCAGCAAAAAAACTTGTCATTCAAAAGAAAATAGTTATGGCCCAGCACATAACCAATTTTTAATAAAATCGCAGCATTATGTTGTTGACAATGACTTCCCCTTGTTATGAAGTAATACTCAGCAGCTTCAACACCTTTTTGATGTGGAATACTGTTATACAATGTCCCTACATCTGTTGATGCTAGGATTGTGTCTGGCTCTAGCTGAGTGCCGTCAAGTTTTGTTAACAAATTGGAGGTGTCTGTAATGTACGATGGTAAACTTAAAGCAAATGGATGCAAGATTTGGTCGATGTACTCTCTACAATTTTGAAACAATGCTTCAATACCTGCCACAATAGGGCAATCTCTCAATGGGCTACATCCTTTGTGGATTTTTGGTAATGAGTAGAAAGTAGCCAGTGTAGGATACTTAGTGTTAGGTGACGAGTTCCCACCTCTGCACAGGAAGAATCTTGAACCATCTCTGCTGCAGTCTCCCATTCTTCTCCAGCTGCAGTGGAGTCTGCTCAGCAGAGACGTCGGTCCCAGCATCTAGCTCAGGCTGATAATGGACGACTGGTTACTACTGCCCTTCCAGGCTCTGTCCTTGTAGCCAACAATGTTCAGCAGCGAGCAGGTCTGCTTTTCCCATACTGATCATGCCCATGGGACGACCTCCCATTGGTGGTCGGGGGTCACATGCTCAGGTCCTGTTGCGGCTCTTATTGGTCCATCTGGAAGGTCTTGTACCACTTCCGCTATAAAAGGTTTGCATGGCCACTCGGCCATGCGCTAGTGTACATTTGAAAACGTGTGTGTTGATAAGTGCAAGTCGTTCTTTAAACATCCCCTCCCTTGTGTATGACAGCTCGCGTAAGGTTGATGTCTGCTATCTAGCACTAAACACATGAAACAGCGTCTTATTGCTGTGACCGCCAGGGCAGCGCCATGCGCTATTAGAGCGCTTTCTTATTTCAAGCCTGGGTGGTTTGTGGCGTCCACCAGAGCGGCACAGCACCCACTCTTGTGCATTTAAGTTACTTTTCAGTTACTCTGCCCCCCCCAGTTGTGGTGTCGAGCGCAACTGGTCTGAACGTACTCTAATCCTGTGTCTTGGGATAGAGTCCTGAGACTCCTTGGTTGTGCTCTTGGTGAGGTACTGCGGCCCTGTGACGCAACAGGGTTTGCTTCCTTCACACTGGGTGAAGTAAACCCGTGTGTGTATCCACATTGTACTCCTATATAGTCCGTCATTACTCAGCAGCAAGTTCCATTTCTGCACAGTGGACCCCAGGCTGCGAACGCACCTATACCATCTCTCTTATAATTTTCTGCGTTCTGCTAGCCCTAACATTACACTAGCGCCAGGGTCTGGCTAGTAATAATGGACAAACAGCAGTCCTTGCGGTACATCCAGCAGCTGGAGGGTAGATTTGCAGCTCTCGAGTGCACAACCTCAGCTGTGGATGAAACCGCAGTTGCTTTTCAGGCTGCTAGCGTGGTTTCAGCAACCTTGTCCACTGCCACCCCTGTTCCAACTCTATCTCGCCTCCCACTGCCAGAAACATTTTCTGGTGATAGTAAGTCTTGTAGGGGTTTCGTGAGTCAGTGCTCTATACATCTCGAACTTCTGGCCTCTCGTTTCCCCATAGAGCGGTCTAAGGTGGGGTTTATTGTGTCTCTCCTGTCGGACAGGGCGTTGGAGTGGGCTACGCCGCTGTGGGAGCGTGGCGATCATGTGGTGCAGAGTGCTTCGTTGTTCCTGAGCACTCTGAAACAGGTCTTTTCAGGACCTCATGTCACCCATGATACGGCGCTCCAACTGTTCGCATTGACTCAGGGCTTGTCCTTTGTCAGACATTTTGCCGTCCACTTTCGCACCCTAACATCTGAGCTGGAGTGGTCGGATAAAGCCCTTATTCTGATATTTTGGAGGGGGCTGGCTGACCAAGTGAAGGATGCTCTGGTCACTAGGGAGATTCCCACCACACTGGAGGAATTAATATCAGTGTCCACTCGTATTGACCTCTGTTTTCACGAGCGGAGGTTAGAGCGAGCCCAGTGTAGGCAGAGGTTTCGGCTTGCTCCCACCTTCGCCAAACCTTTGGAATCTCCAGTCCAGGCCCCTGAGTCACATGAGGCCATGGAAGTGTCACGAGCGGGATCTAAGTCCCGGACCGCTCGTGCACTCCAGGTTTTTCATGTTTGCCAGCAGTCAGGACATCTTGCCACCAGATGTCCCCAGCGGTCGAGGAAACGTCAGTGTCTAGTGGTAGTGGGTGGAGGTACACTAGACATGGCGACGTTTGCCTCCAAACTGTCCTTTAAGAGGACAATTACAATAGGCTCATTCACTCACTCGGTAGAGCTCTGCATGGATTCTGGGGCGGAGGGCAATTTTATGTCTTCTGCCTTCGCCCAAAGTCACGCAATACCCCTGGTAATGCTAGCTCAACCAGTAACTGTACGAGTGGTGAATGGGTCAACACTGCCCTCACAGATAACACACCAGACCATCACTTTTACTCTGTCCTTGTCGCCATCTCATCTGGAGATTATATCTCTGCTCGTCATTCCTGAGGGAATTCATGAGATTCTGTTAGGGATGCCTTGGCTATGGTATCACTCTCCTCATATCGAGTGGTCCACAGGCAGAATTTTAGGATGGGTTGAATCTTGTGGGGGTAGATGTCAGAGGGAAAGCGTTCAGGTTGTTACAACTGAGGTACACGCAGATTTATCCTCTCTCCCCAAGCAATATTTGCCCTATTCGGATGTGTTCTCCAAAAGGGCTGAGGAGACCCTTCCGCCTCACCGCCCCTATGACTGTCCTATTGACCTCTTGCCTGGTGCTGAGCCTCCCCAGGGTCGATTCTATCCGCTGTCTCTCCCGGAGACAGAGGCAATGTCACAGTATATCCGAGAGAATCTGGCAAGAGGATTTATTAGGAAGTCAGTGTCACCTGCAGGGGCTGGGTTCTTCTTTGCACAGAAGAAGAGTGGAGAATTGTGTCCATGCATAGACTACATGGGTCTTAACGCCATCACCGTTAAGAATAAGTACCCACTACCCCTGATATCTGAGCTTTTTGATAGGCTACGAGGAGCAAGGGTATTTACTAAATTAGATCTGCGGGGTGCTTATGGAGCGCCCCCACACCGCCGCAGGGCCTAGGGGTACCCGGAGCCGGGCCTCTAGGTCTCAGTCCTGGGGTTGTCACGGTGGCTAGACCCGGTCCGTGGCCCTGTCTGTCAGTGGGGGACGTCCGGTGCAATAAGTGGTGTTGTAACGGTGCAGTTGTGGGGTGCAGGTCGCGATAAATAACAAGGACACCAGGTTGCAGTCTCTTTACCTTTTTACTGAAGGTTTTGGAGACCTCAGTCCAGAGCGCTGTTAACTGGGTTGTCAGAGACCGGCCGGTCCAAAGGCACATCAGGAGTTCTCTTTACAGGTGGGAATCAGTGTCTACCTTCTAGCGCTGGGTGTTGTAGTTCTTCCCTGCTGAGCTCCCGGGATAGTCCTCACAACTAGGGTTGAGCGACTTTCATTTTTTTCAGATCGAGTAGGGTTTTGGGAAACCCGATTTTGTCCAGAGTCGAGTCGAGTGCATTCGGCCGATTATCGCTAAAAGTCGGGGATCGACCGAAACACGAAACCCAATGCAAGTCAATGGGGAAGCATAGTCGGCAGTGAGTGGAGGCCAGGAAAACACCTACAGTGCCCATTTTAATGCCAAAAACATCCATTCTTGTTTCTGAAGCTTGCCAATCGTAATTAACTTTATAATAATAGTTGGGCATAGGGAATTGGGGGTCATTTGGCAAAAGTTGTGGGGGGAGTAGGGCTGGCTCAATTTTTTCGTGGGCCCAGGAAATGCGGACTACGTCACGGCGGTGTTGCAGGGAAAGGTAAGTATTTAAACGTTGCAAGTGCTGTGATCCTGAGCAAGCAGGGGGGGCCCACTCGTTCGCATTGGCACTGGCACAGGGCCCCTCAAAGTACGGCGGTGTGTTTGCATGGCGGGGGCGCCTCCCACCAGCAGCGACACTTTTGCGTACTCTGAGGGGCCCTGTGCCAGTGACGTCGCCAACGAGTATGCCCCCCCCACCTGATGAAGGAACCTGCACTTTCATCTGCACCTTCCTCTTTGCCCCTGTGTAAGGTGGTATAACATGCGAGAAGGGGAACCTTACTTTCAGCAGGGTCAGATTCTGGCTGTGTAGAGTACAAGGGGAATGTAGTGGTCTAGGTCAATGTACCAGCAGACTCATTTAGCAGTGGCTGGGCAATGGGCAGGATGAGGAGGAAACAGATATAGGGCCAAAGAATAAAGTAGGCTAAATGCAGTTCAAAATTGGTAACAGGACTAAACAGGCGGCATTGCTTTGTTCAGTGGAGTAGCAAACCCAAGAGCAGCAGACACTGTTTCAAGGGCCTAACCACACTAGTAGGCCAAATGCAGTTTAATATCTGATAGTATAGGGCGAAAGGCAGAATGTGGAAGCTCAGCTTTGTTCAGTTGAGGACAACACCAGGGAGGGGCAGAAGCCGTTAGTAGGCCCTAACCACCATTTTGTTTTTTCAAAACCACTTAATGAGAGCCGGAAGGTTGAAGCTCAGCTTTATTTAGTTGTGGGCAACACCAGGGAGGGGCAGAAGCCGTTAGTAGGCCCTATCCACCATTTTGTTTTTTCAAAACCACTTAATGAGAGCCGGAAGGTTGAAGCTCAGCTTTATTTAGTTGTGGGCAACACCAGGGAGGGGCAGAAGCCGTTAGTAGGCCCTATCCACCATTTTGTTTTTTCAAAACCACTTAATGAGAGCCGGAAGGTTGAAGCTCAGCTTTATTTAGTTGAGGGCAACACCAGGGAGGGGCAGAAGCCGTTAGTAGGCCCTATCCACCATTTTGTTTTTTCAAAACCACTTAATGAGAGCCGGAAGGTTGAAGCTCAGCTTTATTTAGTTGTGGGCAACACCAGGGAGGGGCAGAAGCCGTTAGTAGGCCCTATCCACCATTTTGTTTTTTCAAAACCACTTAATGAGAGCCGGAAGGTTGAAGCTCAGCTTTATTTAGTTGAGGGCAACACCAGGGAGGGGCAGAAGCCGTTAGTAGGCCCTATCCACCATTTTGTTTTTTCAAAACCACTTAATGAGAGCCGGAAGGTTGAAGCTCAGCTTTATTTAGTTGAGGGCAACGCCAGGGAGGGGCAGAAGCCTTTAGTAGGCCCTATCCACCATTTTGTTTTTTCAAAACCACTTAATGATAGCCGGAAGGTTGAAGCTCAGCTTTATTTAGTTGAGGGCAACACCAGGGAGGGGAAGAAGCCGTTAGTAGGCCCTATCCACCATTTTTTTTTTTCAAAACCACTTAATGAGAGCCGGAAGGTTGAAGCTCAGCTTTATTTAGTTGAGGGCAACACCAGGGAGGGGCAGAAGCCGTTAGTAGGCCCTATCCACCATTTTGTTTTTTCAAAACCACTTAATGATAGCCGGAAGGTTGAAGCTCAGCTTTATTTAGTTGAGGGCAACACCAGGGAGGGGAAGAAGCCGTTAGTAGGCCCTATCCACCATTTTGTTTTTTCAAAACCACTTAATGATAGCCGGAAGGTTGAAGCTCAGCTTTATTTAGTTGAGGGCAACACCAGGGAGGGGAAGAAGCCGTTAGTAGGCCCTATCCACCATTTTGTTTTTTCAAAACCACTTAATGAGAGCCGGAAGGTTGAAGCTCAGCTTTATTTAGTTGAGGGCAACACCAGGGAGGGGCAGAAGCCGTTAGTAGGCCCTATCCACCATTTTGTTTTTTCAAAACCACTTAATGAGAGCCGGAAGGTTGAAGCTCAGCTTTATTTAGTTGAGGGCAACACCACGGAGGGGCAGAAGCCGTTAGTAGGCCCTATCCACCATTTTGTTTTTTCAAAACCACTTAATGAGAGCCGGAAGGTTGAAGCTCAGCTTTATTTAGTTGTGGGCAACACCAGGGAGGGGCAGAAGCCGTTAGTAGGCCGTAACCAAAGTTGAAGGCCAAATGCAGTTTAATTTCTGATACTATAGGCCGAAAGCCAGAAGGTGTAAGCTCCGATTTAGACAGTGGAGGACAATTTGAATTATGGACTGCAGACATACTTAGTAGGCTGTCCTCTGTGGACCATGCATCCAACACATTAACCCATTGTGCCGTAATGGACACGTAATCTTCCGTGGCCATGCCTACAGGTCCATGCGTCTGTTGTCAGGTGCACCTTTGTACTCACAGATTGCCAGAGTGCATGGACAATGCGGTCTTCTACAAGCTGGTGGAGGGTTGGGATGGCTTTTCTCGCAAAAGAAGTGTCGACTGGTTAGCTTGTAGCGTGGTACAGCGTAGTCCATCATGGCCTTATTAATAGTAAATAAAATATATAACTAGGCTCTATGAACTTTTAAATAGGTTCCAGGGGTACACGGGCAGCATTGGTGTGGTCAGTGGAGGAGTATTGCAAGTAGGGGCCGCAGACAGGCTCACAAAGGCCTAAAATAACAAACAGTAGGCAGTCATGGCAGTTTGAAATCGGTTACATGGATACACAGGCAGGCACTCCAGGCAGCATTGTGGTCAGTGGAGGAGTATTGCAAGTAGGGGCCGCAGACAGGCTCACAAAGGCCTAAAATAACAAACAGTAGGCAGTCATGGCAGTTTGAAATCGGTTACATGGATACACGGGCAGGCAGCTTGGTGGTGAGTGGAGGAGTATTTAAAGTTGGGACCGCAGAAAGGCTTCAAAGGCCTAAAATAACAAACAATAGGCTCATGGCAGTTTTACAGCGGTTACATGGATACACGGGCAGGCAGCTTGGTGCTGAGTGGAGGAGTAGGGACCGCAGACAGGCTATCAAAGGCCTAAAATAACAAACAATAGGCTCATGGCAGTTTTACAGCGGTTACATGGATACACGGGCAGGCAGCTTGGTGGTGAGTGGAGGAGTATTTAAAGTATGGACCGCAGACAGGCTTCGAAGGCCTAACACAATAAAATGGGCTGGCTGTAGGCACTTTAAAATTGGTTCCAGGGGTACACGGGCAGCAGTGGTCTGGTCAGTGGAGGCCTAGTGGAAGGAGGGACCGCAGACAGGCTTCGAAGGCCTAACACAATAAAATGGGCTGGCTGTAGGCACTTTAAAATTGGTTCCAGGGGTACACGGGCAGCAGTGGTCTGGTCAGTGGAGGACTAGTGGAAGGAGGGAGCGCAGAAAGGCTTCAAAGGCCTAAAATAACAAACAATAGGCTCATGGCAGTTTTACAGCGGTTACATGGATACACGGGCAGGCAGCTTGGTGCTGAGTGGAGGAGTAGGGACCGCAGACAGGCTATCAAAGGCCTAAAATAACAAACAATAGGCTCATGGCAGTTTTACAGCGGTTACATGGATACACGGGCAGGCAGCTTGGTGGTGAGTGGAGGAGTATTTAAAGTATGGACCGCAGACAGGCTTCGAAGGCCTAACACAATAAAATGGGCTGGCTGTAGGCACTTTAAAATTGGTTCCAGGGGTACACGGGCAGCAGTGGTCTGGTCAGTGGAGGCCTAGTGGAAGGAGGGACCGCAGACAGGCTTCGAAGGCCTAACACAATAAAATGGGCTGGCTGTAGGCACTTTAAAATTGGTTCCAGGGGTACACGGGCAGCAGTGGTCTGGTCAGTGGAGGACTAGTGGAAGGAGGGAGCGCAGAAAGGCTTCAAAGGCCTAAAATAACAAACAATAGGCTCATGGCAGTTTTACAGCGGTTACATGGATACACGGGCAGGCAGCTTGGTGCTGAGTGGAGGAGTAGGGACCGCAGACAGGCTATCAAAGGCCTAAAATAACAAACAATAGGCTCATGGCAGTTTTACAGCGGTTACATGGATACATGGGCAGGCAGCTTGGTGGTGAGTGGAGGAGTATTTAAAGTATGGACCGCAGACAGGCTTCGAAGGCCTAACACAATAAAATGGGCTGGCTGTAGGCACTTTAAAATTGGTTCCAGGGGTACACGGGCAGCAGTGGTCTGGTCAGTGGAGGCCTAGTGGAAGGAGGGACCGCAGACAGGCTTCGAAGGCCTAACACAATAAAATGGGCTGGCTGTAGGCACTTTAAAATTGGTTCCAGGGGTACACGGGCAGCAGTGGTCTGGTCAGTGGAGGACTAGTGGAAGGAGGGAGCGCAGAAAGGCTTCAAAGGCCTAAAATAACAAACAATAGGCTCATGGCAGTTTTACAGCGGTTACATGGATACACGGGCAGGCAGCTTGGTGCTGAGTGGAGGAGTAGGGACCGCAGACAGGCTATCAAAGGCCTAAAATAACAAACAATAGGCTCATGGCAGTTTTACAGCGGTTACATGGATACACGGGCAGGCAGCTTGGTGGTGAGTGGAGGAGTATTTAAAGTATGGACCGCAGACAGGCTTCGAAGGCCTAACACAATAAAATGCGCTGGCTGTAGGCACTTTAAAATTGGTTCCAGGGGTACACGGGCAGCAGTGGTCTGGTCAGTGGAGGCCTAGTGGAAGGAGGGACCGCAGACAGGCTTCGAAGGCCTAACACAATAAAATGGGCTGGCTGTAGGCACTTTAAAATTGGTTCCAGGGGTACACGGGCAGCAGTGGTCTGGTCAGTGGAGGACTAGTGGAAGGAGGGAGCGCAGAAAGGCTTCAAAGGCCTAAAATAACAAACAATAGGCTCATGGCAGTTTTACAGCGGTTACATGGATACACGGGCAGGCAGCTTGGTGGTCAGTGGAGGAGTAGGGACCGCAGACAGGCTATCAAAGGCCTAAAATAACAAACAATAGGCTCATGGCAGTTTTACAGCGGTTACATGGATACACGGGCAGGCAGCTTGGTGGTGAGTGGAGGAGTATTTAAAGTATGGACCGCAGACAGGCTTCGAAGGCCTAACACAATAAAATGGGCTGGCTGTAGGCACTTTAAAATTGGTTCCAGGGGTACACGGGCAGCAGTGGTCTGGTCAGTGGAGGCCTAGTGGAAGGAGGGACCGCAGACAGGCTTCGAAGGCCTAACACAATAAAATGGGCTGGCTGTAGGCACTTTAAAATTGGTTCCAGGGGTACACGGACAGCAGTGGTCTGGTCAGTGGAGGCCTAGTGGAAGGAGGGACCGCAGACAGGCTTCGAAGGCCTAACACAATAAAATGGGCTGGCTGTAGGCACTTTAAAATTGGTTCCAGGGGTACACGGGCAGCAGTGGTCTGGTCAGTGGAGGACTAGTGGAAGGAGGGAGCGCAGAAAGGCTTCAAAGGCCTAAAATAACAAACAATAGGCTCATGGCAGTTTTACAGCGGTTACATGGATACACGGGCAGGCAGCTTGGTGCTGAGTGGAGGAGTAGTGCAAGGAGTGTCTGTCCCAGTACTCCCAAAATATAAATAGATGTTAATGTCTCGCAAAACAACCAAAATAAAAAAAAAGGTGGCATACTTAGGTACAGGGGTGGGCTCATCTGCTGTGTTTCTGACATAGTAATTTGGCAGTAACTATTTAATGGTGCCAATATAGGACACAGACTACTTTAAGTTGCATCATAGATGTCTACAAATTTGTATTGTCAGTGCCAGACATTGAATGATGTCAGCGAATAGACTAAAGATTGGTGGAGCTGTGCGACATAATTTTGCACGTGGTAGAGCCCAGTTTGAGCTGGGGTAGGGGGGAACTCTCTTGAGGCCGGCGGGACCGCCCCAGGGCCACTCATGTTACAACGGTGTGTCTGACGTTGGGTGCGCACCACCACCGCCAGAGACACTACATTGTACTATGAGGGACCCAGTAGCAATGCCGTCAACCAAAAGCGAGCACACCCACCTCTTCAGACAAACAGCAGTCTCACGGGTGCTTGCGCCAAGTCGCGATACCACGGCCCCGTGTGGGGAGTTTGGCCATTTAGGGAGGTGTAAACATGTCGTATGCTGTACAATCTGCAGCAGCAAATTAGACATTAGAAAAGTAATTCACAGGCAAGAGCTTTTCATAGGAAAGCTAGGTGTCGGCCGGGCAAGGTGGGGCAAAAGATTTTGAAATCCAGTTGTGGTTCATTTTAATGAATGTTAGATCATCAACATTTTGGGTAGCCAGACGAGTCCTTTTTTCGGTTAATATTGACCCTGCAGCACTGAATACTCTTTCTGATAGGACACTTGCTGCCGGGCAAGCAAGCTCCTGCAATGCATATTCTGCCAATTCTGGCCAGGTGTCTAATTTGGAGGCCCAGTAATCAAATGGGAATGACGGTTGAGGGAGAACATCGATAAGGGATGAAAAATAGTTAGTAACCATACTGGACAAATGTTGTCTCCTGTCACTTTCAATTGATGCAGCAGTACCTGTCCTGTCTGCGGTCATAGCAAAATCACTCCACAACCTGGTCAGAAAACCCCTCTGTCCAACGCCACTTCTGATGTGTGCACCCCTAACACTCCTAGTCTGCTGCCCCCTGGAGCTCGTGTGAGAACGATCACGTGCGCTGTGTGCTGGGAATGCCTGAAGCAAACGGTCAACAAGAGTTGATTGTTTGGTTGCTAATATTAGTTCCAAGTTCTCATGTGGCATAATATTTTGCAATTTGCCTTTATAGCGTGGATCAAGGAGGCAGGCCAACCAGTAATCGTCATCGTTCATCATTTTCGTAATGCGTGTGTCCCTTTTTAGGATACGTAAGGCATAATCCGCCATGTGGGCCAAAGTTCCAGTTGTCAAATCTCCGGTTGTGATTGGTTGAGGGGCAGTTGCAGGCAAATCTACGTCACTTGTGTCCCTCAAAAAACCAGAACCCGGCCGTGACACACAACCAATTTCCTGTGCCCCCGTGAAAGTTTCCGCATTAAAAATATACTCATCCCCATCATCCTCCTCGTCCTCCACCTCCTCTTCGCCCGCTACCTCGTCCTGTACACTGCCCTGACCAGACAATGGCTGACTGTCATCAAGGCTTCCCTCTTCCTCTGGTGCAGACGCCTGCTCCTTTATGTGCGTCAAACTTTGCATCAGCAGACGCATTAGGGGGATGCTCATGCTTATTACGGCGTTGTCTGCACTAACCAGCCGTGTGCATTCCTCAAAACACTGAAGGACTTGACACATGTCTTGTATCTTCGACCACTGCACACCTGACAACTCCATGTCTGCCATCCTACTGCCTGCCCGTGTATCCTCCCACAAATAAATAACAGCACGCCTCTGTTCGCACAGTCTCTGAAGCATGTGCAGTGTTGAGTTCCACCTTGTTGCAACGTCTATGATTAGGCGATGCTGGGGAAGGTTCAAAGACCGCTGATAGGTCTGCATACGGCTGGCGTGTACAGGCGAACGTCGGATATGTGAGCAAAGTGCACGCACTTTGAGGAGCAGGTCGGAGAACCCAGGATAAGTTTTCAATAAGCACTGCACCACCAGGTTTAAGGTGTGAGCCAGGCAAGGAATGTGTTTCAGTTGGGAAAGGGAGATGGCAGCCATGAAATTCCTTCCGTTATCACTCACTACCTTGCCTGCCTCAAGATCTACTGTGCCCAGCCACGACTGCGTTTCTTGTTGCAAGAACTCGGACAGAACTTCCGCGGTGTGTCTGTTGTCGCCCAAACACTTCATAGCCAATACAGCCTGCTGACGCTTGGCAGTAGCTGGCCCATAATGGGACAACTAGTGTGCAACAGTGTCATCTGCCGATGGAGTGGTTGGCCGACTGCGTTCTGTGGAAGAGCTGTAGCTTCTGCAGGAGGACGAGGAGGAGGAGGAGGGGGTGCGAACGCCTACAGCCAACTGTTTCCTAGACCGTGGGCTAGGCACAACTGTCCCTAAATTGATGTCGCCTGTGGACCCTGCATCCACCACATTCACCCAGTGTGCCGTGATGGACACATAACGTCCCTGGCCATGCCTACTGGTCCATGCATCTGTAGTCAGGTGCACCTTTGTACTCACAGATTGCCTAAGTGCATGGACGATGCGCTGTTTAACATGCTGGTGCAGGGCTGGGATGGCTTTTCTGGAAAAAAAGTGTCGACTAGGTAGCTCGTATCGTGGTTCAGCGTACTCCATCAGGGCTTTAAAAGCTTCGCTTTCAACTAAACGGTAGGGCATCATCTCTAACGAGATTAGTCTAGCTATGTGGGCGTTAAAACCCTGTGTACGCGGATGCGAGGATAAGTACTTCCTTTTTCTAACCAGAGTCTCATGTAGGGTGAGCTGGACTGGAGAGCAGGAGATCGTGGAACTTTCGGGTGTGCCGGTGTACATGGCAGACTGAGAGACGGTTGGAGACGGTATTGTTTCCGCCGGTGCCCTAGATGCAATATTTCCTCCTACTAAACTGGTGATTCCCTGACCCTGACTGCTTTTGGCTGGCAAAGAAACCTGCACAGATACTGCCGGTGGTGCGGAAAATGGTGGCCTTACAGTGACGGAAGGGATGTTGCGTTGCTGACTAGCTTCATTGGCCGAGGGTGCTACAACCTTAAGGGACGTTTGGTAGTTAGTCCAGGCTTGAAAATGCATGGTGGTTAAGTGTCTATGCATGCAACTAGTATTTAGACTTTTCAGATTCTGACCTCTGCTTAAGCTAGTTGAACATTTTTGACAGATGACTTTGCGCTGATCATTTGGATGTTGTTTAAAAAAATGCCAGACTGCACTCTTCCTAGACTCGGATCCCTTTTCAGGGATTGCAGACTGAGCTTTAACCGGATGGCCACGCTGTCCTCCAACAGGTTTTGGCTTTGACACGCGTTTTGGGCCAGATACGGGCCCGGCAGATGGAACCTGTTGCGATGTTGATGCCTGCTGCGGCCCCTCCTCCACCTCCGCTTCTGAACTACTGCCGCCTGCACCCTGTTCCCCCAATGGCTGCCAATCGGGGTCAATAACTGGGTCATCTATTACCTCCTCTTCGAGCTCGTGTGCAACTTCGTCTGTGTCACTGTGTCGGTCGGTGGTATAGCGTTCGTGGCGGGGCAACATAGTCTCATCAGGGTCTGATTGTGGATCTGTACCCTGAGAGGGCAATGTGGTGGTCTGAGTCAAAGGAGCAGCATAGTACTCTGGCTGTGGCTGTGCATCAGTGCACTCCATGTCAGAATCTACTTGTAATGGGCATGGCCTGTTAAATGTTTCACTTTCTAAGCCAGGGACGGTATGTGTAAAGAGCTCCATGGAGTGACCCGTTGTGTCGCCTGCTGCATCCTTCTCTCTTGTTGTAGTTTTTGCTGAGGAGGACAAGGAAGCGACTTGTCCCTGACCGTGAACATCCACAAGCGACGCGCTGCTTTTACATTTACCAGTTTCGGAAGAGGAGGCAAAAGAGCTAGAGGCTGAGTCTGCAATGTAAGCCAAAACTTGCTGTTGCTGCTCCGCCTTTAAAAGCGGTTTTCCTACTCCCAGAAAAGAGAGCGTTCGAGGCCTTGTGTAGCCTGACGACGAAACTGGCTCCACAGCTCCAGACTTAGGTGGAATATTTTTATCCCCACGACCACCTGATGCTCCACTACCACTACCATCATTACCAGCTGACAATGAACGCCCACGACGACCTCTTGCACCAGACTTCCTCATTGTTTAAAAATCGTAACCAAACTAACTTTATTTGTTGCTGTCAAACAACTTACACGGTGAGCTATAACTTCAGTATGATTTCAATATCCCTTAACAGGTTGGTGAGACCACAAGGAAAATCAGGCACAATGTTACACACTCTGTTTTCTGTGACACCAAATCACAGAGATGACACACACGCAGGACTGTCACTCAAGCACTAATGTCAATATTAATCTCCCACCTAATTTATTTTTTTTTTTTTCTCTGTGAGACTTTAGAAACCAAATAATATTTAAAAAAAAACAAAAAAACAAGGCTTTCTATGGCCCACTGAATGAGAGATGGCACGCACAGGAGTGGCACACAAGCCCTGACTGAGGCCAATATTTTTCTCCCACTGATTGATGTAGTGTTTTTGTGTTGAGGTTGATTTTAAAACACAAATGAAGGAAAAAAATAAAAAGGCTTTCTATGGCCCACAATTAGAGAGAGAGGTGGCACACCCAGGAGTCAAGACTGGCACACAAGCTGAAATGGCAATATTACTCTCCCACTGTTTTTTTATGTATTTTTTTTTTTTTTTCAGGGAGACTTTAGAAACCAAATAATATTAAAAA
Organism: Ranitomeya variabilis; assembly: GCF_051348905.1. Classification (NCBI taxonomy): domain Eukaryota; kingdom Metazoa; phylum Chordata; class Amphibia; order Anura; family Dendrobatidae; genus Ranitomeya; species Ranitomeya variabilis. The sequence continues at coordinate 114,078,620 of NC_135238.1, forward strand.
AAAAACAAAAAAACAAGGCTTTCTATGGCCCACTGAATGAGAGGGACAGAGGTGGCACACCCAGGAGTGAAGACTGGCACACAAGCTGAAAGGGCAATATTACTCTCCCACTGTTTTTTTAGGTATTTTTTTTGTTTCAGGGAGACTTTAGAAACCAAATAATATTTAAAAAAAATAAATAAATAAATAGGCTTTCTATAGCCCACTGAATGAGAGATAGCACACACAGCAGTGGCACACAAGCCCTGACTGAGGCCAATATTTTTCTCCCACTGATTGATGTAGTGTTTTTGTGTTGAGGTAGATTTTAGAACACAAATGAAGGAAAAAATAAATAGGCTTTCTATGGCCCACTGAATGAGAGGGACAGAGGTGGCACACCCAGGAGTCAAGACTGGCACACAAGCTGAAATGGCAATATTACTCTCCCACTGTTTTTTTATGTATTTTTTTTTTTATTTTCAGGGAGACTTTAGAAACCAAATAATATTAAAAAAAAAAAAAAAAAACAAGGCTTTCTATGGCCCACTGAATGAGAGGGACAGAGGTGGCACACCCAGGAGTGAAGACTGGCACACAAGCTGAAAGGGCAATATTACTCTCCCACTGTTTTTTTAGGTATTTTTTTTTTTATTTTCAGGGAGACTTTAGAAACCAAATAATATTAAAAAAAAAAAAAAAAAACAAGGCTTTCTATGGCCCACTGAATGAGAGATGGCACGCACAGGAGTGGCACACAAGCCCTGACTGAGGCCAATATTTTTCTCCCACTGATTGATGTAGTGTTTTTGTGTTGAGGTTGATTTTAAAACACAAATGAAGGAAAAAAATAAAAAGGCTTTCTATGGCCCACAATTAGAGAGAGAGGTGGCACACCCAGGAGTCAAGACTGGCACACAAGCTGAAATGGCAATATTACTCTCCCACTGTTTTTTTATGTATTTTTTTTTTATTTTCAGGGAGACTTTAGAAACCAAATAATATTAAAAAAAAACAAAAAAACAAGGCTTTCTATGGCCCACTGAATGAGAGGGACAGAGGTGGCACACCCAGGAGTCAAGACTGGCACACAAGCTGAAATGGCAATATTACTCTCCCACTGTTTTTTTATGTATTTTTTTTTTATTTTCAGGGAGACTTTAGAAACCAAATAATATTAAAAAAAAAACAAAAAAACAAGGCTTTCTATGGCCCACTGAATGAGAGGGACAGAGGTGGCACACCCAGGAGTCAAGACTGGCACACAAGCTGAAATGGCAATATTACTCTCCCACTGTTTTTTTATGTATTTTTTTTTTATTTTCAGGGAGACTTTAGAAACCAAATAATATTAAAAAAAAAAAAAAAAAAAGGCTTTCTATGGCCCACTGAATGAGAGGGACAGAGGTGGCACACCCAGGAGTCAAGACTGGCACACAAGCTGAAAGGGCAATATTACTCTCCCACTGTTTTTTTAGGTATTTTTTTTGTTTCAGGGAGACTTTAGAAACCAAATAATATTTAAAAAAAATAAATAAATAAATAGGCTTTCTATAGCCCACTGAATGAGAGATAGCACACACAGCAGTGGCACACAAGCCCTGACTGAGGCCAATATTTTTCTCCCACTGATTGATGTAGTGTTTTTGTGTTGAGGTAGATTTTAGAACACAAATGAAGGAAAAAATAAATAGGCTTTCTATGGCCCACTGAATGAGAGGGACAGAGGTGGCACACCCAGGAGTGAAGACTGGCACACAAGCTGAAAGGGCAATATTACTCTCCCACTGTTTTTTTATGTATTTTTTTTTTTATTTTCAGGGAGACTTTAGAAACCAAATAATATTAAAAAAAAAAAAAAAAACAAGGCTTTCTATGGCCCACTGAATGAGAGATGGCACGCACAGGAGTGGCACACAAGCCCTGACTGAGGCCAATATTTTTCTCCCACTGATTGATGTAGTGTTTTTGTGTTGAGGTTGATTTTAAAACACAAATGAAGGAAAAAAATAAAAAGGCTTTCTATGGCCCACAATTAGAGAGAGAGGTGGCACACCCAGGAGTCAAGACTGGCACACAAGCTGAAATGGCAATATTACTCTCCCACTGTTTTTTTATGTATTTTTTTTTTATTTTCAGGGAGACTTTAGAAACCAAATAATATTAAAAAAAAAACAAAAAAACAAGGCTTTCTATGGCCCACTGAATGAGAGGGACAGAGGTGGCACACCCAGGAGTCAAGACTGGCACACAAGCTGAAATGGCAATATTACTCTCCCACTGTTTTTTTATGTATTTTTTTTTTATTTTCAGGGAGACTTTAGAAACCAAATAATATAAAAAAAAAAAAAAAAAAACAAGGCTTTCTATGGCCCACTGAATGAGAGGGACAGAGGTGGCACACCCAGGAGTCAAGACTGGCACACAAGCTGAAATGGCAATATTACTCTCCCACTGTTTTTTTATGTATTTTTTTTTTTATTTTCAGGGAGACTTTAGAAACCAAATAATATTAAAAAAAAAAAAAAAAAAAGGCTTTCTATGGCCCACTGAATGAGAGGGACAGAGGTGGCACACCCAGGAGTCAAGACTGGCACACAAGCTGAAAGGGCAATATTACTCTCCCACTGTTTTTTTAGGTATTTTTTTTGTTTCAGGGAGACTTTAGAAACCAAATAATATTTAAAAAAAAAAAATAAATAAATAGGCTTTCTATAGCCCACTGAATGAGAGATAGCACACACAGCAGTGGCACACAAGCCCTGACTGAGGCCAATATTTTTCTCCCACTGATTGATGTAGTGTTTTTGTGTTGAGGTAGATTTTAGAACACAAATGAAGGAAAAAATAAATAGGCTTTCTATGGCCCACTCAGTGAGAGATGGCACACACAGGGATGGCACTGTAGCAGAAATGCCAATCTTAATCTCCCACAAAAAAAAAAAAAAAAAAAAAAAAAAAAAACAGGGACTGTCCTACAATTACTATCTCCCCTGCAGTAATCTCAGCCAGGTATGGCAGGCAGCAATAGGAGTGGACTGATGCACAAATTAAATAAAAAGTGTGGACAAACAAAAAAGATAGCTGTGCAGAAAGGAAGGAACAAGAGGATATGTGCTTTGATAAAAGCAGTTGGTTTCCACAGTGGCGTACACACAGGAATACAGCTATCAGGGAGCCTTCTAGGGCAGCCCAATGAGCTACAGCGCTGAGGGGAAAAAAAAAAAAAAATAGCTTCCACTGTCCCTGCACACCGAAGGTGGTGTTGGACAGTGGAAATCGCTGCAGCACAAGCGGTTTGGTGGTTAGTGGACCCTGCCTAACGCTCTCCCTGATTCTGACGAAGCGGCAGCAACCTCTCCCTAAGCTCAGATCAGCAGCAGTAAGATGGCGGTCGGCGGGAACGCCCCTTTATAGCCCCTGTGACGCCGCAGACAGCAAGCCAATCACTGCAATGCCCTTCTCTAAGATGGTGGGGACCAGGACCTATGTCATCACGCTGCCCACACTCTGCGTTCACCTTCATTGGCTGAGAAATGGCGCTTTTCGCGTCATTGAAACGCGACTTTGGCGCGAAAGTCGCGTACCGCATGGCCGACAAGCACAGGGGTCGGATCGGGTTTCATGAGACGCCGACTTAGCCAAAAGTCGGCGACTTTTGAAAATGATCGACCCGTTTCGCTCAACCCTACTCACAACTGTTTCTGTCTGTCTCTATTGTTCGTTCTCTTCGTCCTCCAGGTGATATGGTAGGACGCACCCGTATGACGGGGTAGGCCTGGAGTTCTTCCGGGACCCTAGAGTCGCCCCTCTCCCACAGCTGCCTCCGTTGTCTGCTTAGGTGTTAAGTGAGACAGCCAACCTGTAATTAGCTGTCCGGCCGTGGTTTGCAGTGTACTTAAAGTCTCTTACTTGCTCGGCGTTCCGGCCACCGACTGTTTGCGCCTCAGAAGGATGTTGCCTCGGTCTAACAGCACGACTCCTTCTGGTACCAATACTTCTTTACTGTATTCCCGTTGTTGTTGTGGATTCTGTTTGTGGGCTCCCTCTGGTGGTTACTGCTGGTACTGGGTGACTTTGGTGGGTTGTGGCCTTTGGTTTCCACCTGTCCATCAGAGGCTGGGTGTTTCCTATTTTACCTGGCCTTTCTGTCATTTCCCTTGCCGGCTATCAATGTATTCAGATGTGCTCTGTTTGGTTCCTGCCTACCTGCTCCCAGATCTTTCAGGATAAGCTAAGTGCTGATTTTCAGTTGTTTGGTTTTTTGTCCAGCTTGCTTAATATGTCTCTATGCTAGCTGGTAGCTCTAGTGGACTGAGGTTCTCCCCATGTGCCATGAGTTGGCACATGGGTTCTTGTAATCTCAGGATGGTTTTTTTGATTAGGGTTTTTTGCTGACCGCTCAGTCCCCTTTTGTATCGCTCTGCTTTCTAGTTTACAGCGGGCCTCAATTTGCTAAAGCTATATATATCATCTCTATGTGTGTGCCTTCCTCTCATTTCACCGTCAATACATGTGGGGGGCAACTATATCTTTTGGGGTTGTTCCTCTGGAGGCAAGTGAGGTCTTTATTTTCTCTGCAGTACTAGTTAGCTCTTAGGCTGGTGCGTGGCGTCTAGAACCAACGTAGGCACGCTCCCTGGCTATCTCTAGTTGCGTTTGTCAGGCGTAGGGCAGCGGTCAGCCCAGGTTCCATCACCCTAGAGCTCGTCCGTCATTTATTTGTACTTTGCTTGTCCTGTGCTATCCCTAGCCATTGGGGATTCATGACAGTATAGCCGGCCAACAAAGTGTTAATTGTTTGGGCTGAAGCAGGAGAAAAAGAAGTGTTCAAGGGAAATTTTATTTTTTTTTTTTCCCTTCAGAGTTTTGCTGCCTAGCCCTTAATTGCTGTCTAGCTGCTTCTTACCTCCTCTTAACCCTTGAATGGCTCTGATCTTAGCTGTTTAACATGGATGTCCAGAGTTTGGCTTCCAGCCTGAGTAATCTCACGGCAAAAGTTCAAAACATACAGGATTTTGTTGTTCACACTGCCATGTCTGAACCTAGAATTCCTATTCCAGAGTTTTTTTCGGGAGATAGATCTACCTTCCTGAATTTCAGGAACAATTGTAAATTGTTTCTTTCTTTGAAATCTCGCTCCTCTGGAGACCCTGCTCAGCAGGTTAAGATTGTAATATCTTTCCTGCGGGGCGACCCTCAGAATTGGGCATTTGCATTGGCACCAGGGGATCCTGCATTGCTCAGTGTGGATGCGTTTTTTCTGGCATTGGGATTGCTCTATGAGGAACCTAACCTAGAGATTCAGGCTGAAAAGGCTTTATTAGCCCTCTCTCAGGGGCATGATGAAGCGGAAATATATTGTCAGAAATTTCGGAAATGGTCGGTGCTTACTCAGTGGAATGAGTGCGCCCTGGCTGCAAACTTCAGAAATGGTCTTTCTGAGGCCATTAAGGATATTATGGTGGGGTTCCCTACGCCTACAGGTCTGAATGAGTCAATGACTATGGCCATTCAGATTGATCGGCGTTTACGGGAGCGCAAACCCGTGCACCAGTTGGTGGTGTCTTCTGAACAGGCACCTGAGACTATGCAATGTGATAGAATTCAGTCCAGAAGTGAACGGCAAAATTATAGGCGGAAAAATGGATTGTGTTTTTATTGTGGTGATTCAGCTCATGTTATATCAGCATGCTCTAAACGCACAAAAAGGGTTGATAAATCTTTTGCCATTGATACTCTGCAGCCTAAGTTCATTTTGTCTGTGACTCTGATTTTTTCACTGTCTTCCATTTCCGTCGATGCCTATGTGGATTCGGGCGCTGCCCTGAGTCTTATGGATTGGTCATTTGCTAAACGCTGCGGTTTTAGTCTGGAGCCTCTGGAAGTTCCTATTCCTCTGAAAGGAATTGACTCTACACCATTGGCTATGAATAAACCGCAGTATTGGACACAAGTGACCATGCGCATGACTCCCGTTCATCAGTAGGTGATTCGCTTCCTTGTACTGTATAATTTACATGATGTACTAGTGCTTGGTCGGCCATGGTTACAAACTCATAATCCTGTCCTGGACTGGAAAACAATGTCTGTGCTAAGCTGGGGATGTCAGGGGGTTCATGATGAGGCACCTCCGATTTCAATCGCTTCATCTACTCCTTCTGAGATCCCTGCGTTTTTGTCTGACTATAGGGATGTTTTTGAGGAGCCTAAGCTCAATTCGCTCCCTCCTCATAGAGAGTGTGACTGTGCTATAGAATTGATTCCTGGCAGTAAGTTCCCTAAGGGTCGTTTATTTAATCTGTCACTGCCAGAGCATACTGCTATGCGGAATTATATTAAGGAGTCCTTGGAAAAGGGACATATTCGTCCATCTTCGTCCCCTCTGGGAGCAGGTTTTTTTTTCGTGGCAAAAAAAGATGGTTCCCTGAGGCCTTGTATAGATTATCGCCTTCTGAATAAGATTACAATCAAATATCAGTATCCATTGCCATTATTAACTGATTTGTTTGCTCGCATTAAGGGGGCTAGGTGGTTCACTAAGATAGATCTTCGCGGTGCGTATAATCTGGTGCGGATAAAACAGGGTGATGAGTGGAAAACCGCATTTAATACGCCTGAGGGCCATTTTGAGTATTTGGTAATGCCTTTTGGACTCTCCAATGCTCCGTCAGTCTTTCAGTCCTTTATGCACAATATTTTCCGTGAATATCTGGATAAGTTTATGATTGTGTATTTGGATGATATTTTGGTGTTTTCTGATGACTGGGAGTCTCATGTTCTACAAGTCAGGAAGGTGTTTCAGGTTCTGCGGGCCAATTCTCTGTTTGTGAAGGGCTCAAAGTGTCTCTTCGGAGTCCAGAAGATTTCTTTTTTGGGGTACATTTTTTCTCCTTCTACTATTGAGATGGATCCCGTCAAGGTTCAGGCTATTTGTGACTGGACACAACCTACATCTGTTAAGAGCCTTCAGAAGTTCTTGGGGTTTGCTAATTTTTATCGTCGGTTCATTGCTAATTTTTCCAGTATTGTTAAACCTTTGACTGATTTGACTAAAAAGGGTGCTGATGTTGCTGATTGGTCTACTGCGGCTGTGGAGGCCTTTCGGGAACTTAAGCGCCGCTTTTCTTCTGCTCCTGTGTTGTGTCAACCAGATGTTTCACTTCCTTTTCAGGTTGAAGTTGATGCTTCCGAGATTGGAGCGGGGGCGGTTTTGTCACAGAGAAGTTCTAATGGCTCGGTGATGAAGCCATGTGCTTTCTTCTCTAGAAAATTCTCGCCCGCCGAGCGCAATTATGATGTGGGTAATCGGGAGCTTTTGGCCATGAAGTGGGCATTTGAGGAGTGGCGTCATTGGCTTGAGGGTGCTAAACATCGTGTGGTGGTCTTGACTGATCACAAGAATCTCATTTACCTTGAGTCTGCCAGGCGTTTGAATCCTAGACAGGCTCGTTGGTCGTTATTTTTTTCTCGTTTCAATTTCGTGGTTTCATACCTGCCAGGTTCAAAGAATGTGAAGGCAGATGCTCTTTCCAGGAGTTTTGTGCCTGACTCTCCTGGAGACACTGGGCCTATTGGTATCCTTAGGGATGGGGTAATATTGTCCACCGTATCCCCAGACTTGCGACGCGCATTGCAGGAGTTTCAGGCGGATAAACCGGATCGATGTCCACCAGAAAGACTGTTTGTTCCGGATGATTGGACCAGTAGAGTCATCTCCGAGGTCCATTCTTCTGTGTTGGCTGGTCATCCTGGAATATTTGGTACGAGAGACTTGGTGGCCAGGTCTTTTTGGTGGCCTTCCTTGTCTAGGGATGTGCGTACATTTGTGCAGTCTTGTGAAGTGTGTGCTCGAGCTAAGCCTTGCTGTTCACGGGCCAGTGGGTTGTTGTTATCTTTGCCCATCCCGAAGAGGCCTTGGACGCACATTTCCATGGATTTTATTTCTGATCTTCCGGTTTCACAGAAAATGTCCGTTATCTGGGTTGTGTGTGACCGCTTTTCTAAGATGGTTCATTTGGTGCCCTTGCCTAAGTTGCCCTCCTCCTCTGAGTTGGTCCCTTTATTTTTTCAGAACGTGGTTCGTTTGCATGGGATTCCGGAGAATATCGTTTCTGACAGGGGATCCCAGTTTATGTCTAGATTTTGGCGGACGTTCTGTGCCAAGATGGGCATTGATTTGTCTTTCTCGTCTTCATTCCATCCTCAGACGAATGGCCAGATGGAGCGAACTAATCAGACCTTGGAAACTTATTTGAGGTGTTTTGTTTCTGCTGATCAAGATGACTGGGTTGCTTTTTTGCCACTGGCCGAATTTGCTCTTAATAATCGGGCTAGTTCTGCCACGTTGGTCTCTCCTTTTTTTTGTAATTTGGGGTTTCATCCTCGTTTTTCCTCTGGTCAGGTGGAGTCTTCGGATTGTCCTGGAGTGGACGTGGTGGTGGACAGGCTACATCAGATTTGGAATCAGGTGGTGGACAATTTGAAGTTATCTCAGGAGAAGACTCAGCAGTTTGCTAATCGCCGTCGCCGCGTGGGTCCCCGACTTCTTGTTGGGGATTTGGTGTGGTTGTCTTCTCGTTTTGTCCCTATGAAGGTCTCTTCTCCTAAGTTCAAGCCTCGGTTCAGCGGTCCTTATAGGATCTCGGAGATTCTTAACCCTGTATCTTTTCGTTTGGATCTCCCAGCATCGTTTGCTATTCATAATGTGTTCCATCGGTCATTGTTGCGGAGGTATGAGGTGCCCGTTGTTCCTTCGGTTGAGCCTCCTGCTCCGGTGCTGGTGGAGGGAGAATTGGAGTATGTTGTTGAAAAGATCTTGGATTCTCGTGTTTCCAGACGCAAACTCCAGTATTTGGTTAAGTGGAAGGGTTATGGTCAGGAGGATAATTCCTGGGTGGTCGCCTCCGATGTTCATGCGACTGATTTGGTCCGCGCCTTCCATAGAGCTCACCCTGATCGCCCTGGGGGTTCTCGTGAGGGTTCGGTGACCCCTCCTCAAGGGGGGGGTACTGTTGTGGATTCTGTTTGTGGGCTCCCTCTGGTGGTTACTGCTGGTACTGGGTGACTTTGGTGGGTTGTGGCCTTTGGTTTCCACCTGTCCATCAGAGGCTGGGTGTTTCCTATTTTACCTGGCCTTTCTGTCATTTCCCTTGCCGGCTATCAATGTATTCAGATGTGCTCTGTTTGGTTCCTGCCTACCTGCTCCCAGATCTTTCAGGATAAGCTAAGTGCTGATTTTCAGTTGTTTGGTTTTTTGTCCAGCTTGCTTAATATGTCTCTATGCTAGCTGGTAGCTCTAGTGGACTGAGGTTCTCCCCATGTGCCATGAGTTGGCACATGGGTTCTTGTAATCTCAGGATGGTTTTTTTGATTAGGGTTTTTTGCTGACCGCTCAGTCCCCTTTTGTATCGCTCTGCTTTCTAGTTTACAGCGGGCCTCAATTTGCTAAAGCTATATATATCATCTCTATGTGTGTGCCTTCCTCTCATTTCACCGTCAATACATGTGGGGGGCAACTATATCTTTTGGGGTTGTTCCTCTGGAGGCAAGTGAGGTCTTTATTTTCTCTGCAGTACTAGTTAGCTCTTAGGCTGGTGCGTGGCGTCTAGAACCAACGTAGGCACGCTCCCTGGCTATCTCTAGTTGCGTTTGTCAGGCGTAGGGCAGCGGTCAGCCCAGGTTCCATCACCCTAGATCTCGTCCGTCATTTATTTGTACTTTGCTTGTCCTGTGCTATCCCTAGCCATTGGGGATTCATGACACGTTGTGCACTGGTTAGTTCTGCTCTGAGGAGTCTGCCAGGATCCCATCCCTGACAGGTCCTCTCACTAGCTCTTCCCAGCTACTTCTCCCTGTCTTCCTGTCCAACCCCCAGTTTTACCAGAGTTGTGAGGAGTGGCCTACTAGATAGGACCACCCCCCCTGGTGGCCGGAGTGTGAAGTGTGGTGTGAATGTACCTGGTCAGAGAAACTCCTTAGTGCAATCAGACGTACCATAGCTCCCCATAGTGGCGGGGCCACAGTACTGCAACGACCAGGACTCTGGGGCGCTGCACTTACAACCTGATTCGCATCCGTGAGGGGGTTGAATGGAAGACGGCTTTTAACACCAGGGCTGGGCACTATGAATATCTGGTGATGCCCTTCGGGCTCTGTAATGCCCCCGCCATTTTCCAAGACTTTGTAAATGACATCTTCCGGGATATGCTTTCCACTTTGGTTGTAGTTTATCTGGATGATATTCTCATCTACTCTCCAGATATAGACTCCCACCGGAGAGATGTTTGCAAGGTCTTCAACCTCCTACGGGCTAACTCCCTCTATGCCAAGTTGGAGAAGTGTGTGTTTGAGTAGGAGTCCTTGCCTTTCCATGGCTATATCATATCTGCCCAGGGATTGGCTATGGACCCTGCCAAGCTACAGGCTGTGATGGACTGGCAGGAATCCCATTCTCTCAAAGTGGTGCAGCGCTTTATGGGGTTCATTAATTACTATTGCCAGTTCATTCCCCACTTCTCAACATTGGTAGCTCCCTTGGTTGCCCTCACCAAGAAGGGGGCAAATCCCAAGTTGTGGTCGGAGGAGGTCTCCAAGGCCTTTCTCTCGATTTAGTCACACTTCGCTAGCGCTCCCATCCTACATCGCCCCGATGTAGAAAAGCCATTTATTATGGAGGTGGATGCCTCATCCGTTGGTGCTGGAGCATTCCTCTTCCAAAAGGATGCTCAAGGTCGGAAGCATCCTTGCTTCTTCTTCTCTAAGACCTTTTCACCAGCGGAGAGGAATTATTCCATCAGGGACAGGGAGTTGCTAGCTATGAAGTTGGCTTTCTCAGAGTGGAGACATCTTCTGGAGAGAGCTCGCTTTCCCTTCGAGGTGTTCACAGACCACAAGAACTTGGTGTATTTACAGACAGCCCAGCGGCTAAATTCTCATCAGGCTAGATGGTCACTAGGGTTGAGCGAAACGGATCGGACAAATTCAAAAATCGCCGACTTTCGGCAAAGTCGGGTTTCATGAAGCCCAACCCGATCCCAGTGTGGGATCGGCCACGCGGTGGGCAAACTTCGCGCCAAAGTCGCGTTTCGTATGACACTTTCACTGCCATTTTTCAGCCAATGAAGGAGGAAGCAGAGTGTGGGCAGCGTGATGACATAGGTCTCGGTCCCCACCATCTTAGAGAAGGGCATGACAGTGATTGGCTAGCTTTCTGCGGCGTCACAGGGGCTATAAAGGGGGATACACGCCGACCGCCATCTTACTTCTGCCGATCTCAGCATAGGGAGAGGTTGCTGCAGCTTCGTCAGAAGCAGGGATATAGTTGGGGAGGGAAGATTAACCCCCAAACCGCTTGTGCTGTAGCGATTTCCACTGTCCAATACCACCTTTGTTTTGCAGGGACAGTGGAGGCTATATCTTTGTGCATCAGCTCTGTAGCTTGTTAGGCTGCCTTATAAGGCTGCCTGATAGCTGCATTGCTGTTTGCACCACTGCTATGCAAACCAACTGCTTTTTTAAAAGCAAAAATCCTGTTGCTTCTTTCTGCAGTTATCTTGTTTATTTGTCCACACTTTTGTGTGCAGCAGTCCTTTTTGTTGCTGCCATACTTGTCCTGAGATCATTGTAGGGAGATAGAAATAGTCCTTGGATTTTTTCAGATATCTTCCAGCCACTTGCTGCCACTTCCATTGTGTTGTGTTACACACTGTGCCTGAGTTGTGGTGCTGTCTCCCCCCCAAAAAAAGGGAGATTCAAATTCTCACACACTGGATATACGTCAGTTCTGTTAGTTTGTCGTATATCAGCCAGCCACGTTCTGCCACTTACATTGTGTTGTAAAATACACTGGGCCTGAGTTTGGGTTCTGTGTCCAAAAAAAAAAGTGAGATTGAAATTCTCACAAAGTGGATATACCTCAGTCCTCTTAGTTAGTGGTTCATCAGCCAGCCACTTGCTGCCACTCACATTGTGATGTAAAATACACTGGGCCTGAGTTTGGGTTCTGTGTCCAAAAAAAAAGTGAGATTGAAATTCTCACAAAGTGGATATACCTCAGTCCTCTTAGTTAGTGGTGTATCAGCCAGCCACTTGCTGCCACTCACATTGCGTTGTAAAATACACTGGGCCTGAGTTGTGGTGCAGTCTCCCCAGAAGAAAAGGGATATTCAAATTGTCACACACTGGATATACGTCAGTTCTGTTAGTTTGCCGTGTATCAGCCAGCCACTTTCTGCCACTTACACTGTGTTGTTTTATACACTGGGCCTGAGTTTTGCTGCAGTCATCCCCCCAAAAAAGGGAGATTTAAATATTCAACAAGTTTAGATACACCTTCTACCTTATTTTACAGTACCATATAACGGTTGTTATTTTGGTTACATTTTCCCAAAAATGAGGAAGTCTGGTGGAAGAGGACGTGGGCGGTCGTTGCCAGCTGGTAATGGTGGTGGTAGTGGTGGAGCATCTGGTGGTAGTGGGAAAAGCAAAATAGCAGCTAAGGATTGAGTTGTTGAGCCAGCGTCATCTTCTGGCTACACAAGGCCTCGAAGGCTCCCTTATCTGGGAGTAGAAAACCGTTGTTAAAGCCGGAGCAACAGGAACAAGTTTTGGCTTTCCTTGTGGACTCAGCCTCTTGGTCTTTCGCCTCCTCTGCAGAAAGTTCCAAATTTAAAAGCAGCGAGTCGTCAGTGGATGCTCCCGGTCAAGAACAAGTCGCTTCCTTGTGTCCTTCACCCAAACCAAAAGTGAAGAATGCGTCAGGCGAAACTACAGGTTACTCCATGGAGCTCTTTACACATACCGTGCCTGGGTTAGAAAGGGAAATTGTTAACAATTACAAGATGAATCGGACATGGAGTGCACTGATGCACAGCCACAGCATGATTATTATGCTGTTCCATTGACTCAGATCACTACATTGCCCTCGCAGTGTACTGAGGAAGAATCTGACCCTGATGAGACTATGGTGCCCTTCTATCTCACCAGATATTCATAATGCCCAGCTCTGGTGTTAAAAGCCGTCTTCCATTCAACCACTTCACGGATGCGAATCAGGTTGTAAGCACCCCGCAGATCTAATTTTGTTAATACCCTTGCTCCTCGTAGCCTATCAAAAAGCTCAGATATCAGGGGTAGTGGGTACTTATTCTTAACGGTGATGGCGTTAAGACCTATGTAGTCTATGCATGGACACAATTCTCCACTCTTCTTCTGTGCGAAGAAGAACCCAGCCCCAGCAGGTGACACTGACTTCCTAATAAATCCTCTTGCCAGATTCTCTTGGATATACTGTGACATTGCCTCCATCTCCAGGAGAGACAGCGGATAGAATCGACCCTGGGGAGGCTCAGCACCAGGCAAGAGGTCAATAGGACAGTCATAGGGGCGGTGAGGTGGAAGGTTCTCCTCAGCCCTTTTGGAGAACACATCCGCATAGGGCCAATATTGCTTGGGGAGAGAGGATAAATCTGTGTGTACCTCAGTTGTAACAACCTGAACGCTTTCCCTCTGACATCTACCCCCACATCTGCCCTTCTTCTTCTGCGTTTCCACTTCCACACCACGACTACTATGGGTGAGGTCCAGTCTTTTACTCTTGCTTGTGATGGGCTCCCAGTGGGACATTTAGTACTGAATTACTTTATGGAGTGCTTATTCCATTGAACCTGTGACCTCAGGTCGTATTACCATTGGTGTGGATTGTGGTATTGTTACCTGTATCCATTGTTCACATAGTAACCCTATATTGATTGTATATTTTTTTGTACTATTAGTCTATTTGATGATCTTAATATATATTTTGATATCGAATAAATGTTACACCATTTATCTACTAAACTTGACAGGTTTTTTTACTCCATTTTAGGGTTGAGCGAAACGGGTCGATCATTTTCAAAAGTCGCCGACTTTTGGCTAAGTCGGCGTCTCATGAAACCCGATCTGACCCCTGTGCTTGTCGGCCATGCGGTACGCGACTTTCGCGCCAAAGTCGCGTTTCAATGACGCGAAAAGCGCCATTTCTCAGCCAATGAAGGTGAACGCAGAGTGTGGGCAGCGTGATGACATAGATCCTGGTCCCCACCATCTTAGAGAAGGGCATTGCAGTGATTGGCTTGCTGTCTGCGGCGTCACAGGGGCTATAAAGGGGCGTTCCCGCCGACCGCCATCTTACTGCTGCTGATCTGAGCTTAGGGAGAGGTTGCTGCCGCTTCGTCAGAAGCAGGGAGAGCGTTAGGCAGGGTCCACTAACCACCAAACCGCTTGTGCTGTAGCGATTTCCACTGTCCAACACCACCTTCGGTGTGCAGGAACAGTGGAAGCTATTTTTTTTTTTTTCCTCAGCGCTGTAGCTCATTGGGCTGCCCTAGAAGGCTCCGTGATAGCTGTATTGCTGTGTGTACGCCACTGTGGAAACCAACTGCTTTTTTCAAAGCACATATCCTCTTGTTCCTTTCTGCACAGCTATCTTTTTTGTTTGTCCACACTTTTTATTTAATTTGTGCATCAGTCCACTCCTATTGCTGCCTGCCATACCTGGCTTAGATTACTGCAGGGAGATAGTAATTGTAGGACAGTCCCTGGTTTTTTTTTTTTTCTTTTTGTGGGAGATTAAGATTGGCATTTCTGCTACAGTGCCATCCCTGTGTGTGCCATCTCTCACTGAGTGGGCCATAGAAAGCCTATTTATTTTTTCCGTGATTTGTGTTCTAAATTCTACCTCAACACAAAAACACTACATCAATCAGTGGGAGAAAAATATTGGCCTCAGTCAGGGCTTGTGTGCCACTGCTGTGTGTGCTATCTCTTATTCAGTGGGCTATAGAAAGCCTATTTATTTATTTATTTTTTTTCTTATTATTTGGTTTCTAAAGTCTCCCTGAAAAAAAAATAAAAAAATAAAAAAACAGTGGGAGAGTAATATTGCCCTTTCAGCTTGTGTGCCAGTCTTGACTCCTGGGTGTGCCACCTCTCTCTCTAATTGTGGGCCATAGAAAGCCTTTTTTTTTTTTTTTTTTTAAATATTATTGGGTTTCTAAAGTCTCCCTTAAAAAACAAAAAATACATAAAAAAACAGTGGGAGAGTAATATTGCCCTTTCAGCTTGTGTGCCAGTCTTGACTCCTGGGTGTGCCACCTCTCTCTCTCATTCAGTAGGCCATAGAAAGGCTATTTATTTTTTTGGTTTTTTTAATATTATTTGGTTTCTAAAGTCTCCCTTAAAAAACCAAAAATACATAAAAAAACAGTGGGAGAGTAATATTGCCCTTTCAGCTTGTGTGCCAGTCTTGACTCCTGGGTGTGCCACCTCTCTCTCATTCAGTGGGCCATAGAAAGGCTATTTATTTTTTTGGTTTTTTTAATATTATTTGGTTTCTAAAGTCTCCCTGAAAAAAAAAAAAACATAAAAAAACAGTGGGAGAGTAATATTGCCCTTTCAGCTTGTGTGCCAGTCTTGACTCCTGGGTGTGCCACCTCTCTCCCTCTCATTCAGTGGGCCATAGAAAGACTATTTTTTATTTTTTTTTAAATATTATTGGGTTTCTAAAGTCTCCCTTAAAAAACAAAAAATACATAAAAAAACAGTGGGAGAGTAATATTGCCCTTTCAGCTTGTGTGCCAGTCTTGACTCCTGGGTGTGCCACCTCTCTCTCTCATTCAGTGGGCCATAGAAAGGCTATTTATTTTTTTGTTTTTTTTAATATTATTTGGTTTCTAAAGTCTCCCTGAAAATAAAAAAAAAAAAACTTAAAAAAACAGTGGGAGAGTAATATTGCCCTTTCAGCTTGTGCGCCAGTCTTGACTCCTGGGTGTGCCACCTCTCTCTCTCTAATTGTGGGCCATAGAAAGCCTTTTTTTTTTTGTTTTTTTTTAAATATTATTTGGTTTCTAAAGTCTCCCTGAGAAAAAAAAAAAAAAAAATTAGGTGGGAGATTAATATTGACATTAGTGCTTGAGTGACAGTCCTGCGTGTGTGTCATCTCTGTGATTTTGTGCCACAGAAAACAGAGTGTGTAACATTGTGCCTGATTTTCCTTGTGGTCTCACCAACCTGTTAAGGGATATTGAAATCATACTGAAGTTATAGCTCACCGTGTAAGTTGTTTGACAGCAACAAATAAAGTTACTTTGGTTAAGATTTTAAAACAATGAGGAAGTCTGGTGCAAGAGGTCGTCGTGAGCGTTCATTGTCAGCTGGTAATGATGGTAGTGGTAGTGGAGCATCAGGTGGTCGTGGGGATAAAAATATTCCACCTAAGTCTGGAGCTGTGGAGCCAGTTTCGTCGTCAGGCTACACAAGGCCTCGAACGCTCTCTTTTCTGGGAGTAGGAAAACCGCTTTTAAAGGCGGAGCAGCAACAGCAAGTTTTGGCTTACATTGCAGACTCAGCCTCTAGCTCTTTTGCCTCCTCTTCAGAAACTGGTAAATGTAAAAGTGTAAATGTGTCGCTTGTGGATGTTCACGGTCAGGGACAAGTCGCTTCCTTGTCCTCCTCAGCAAAAACTACAACAAGAGAGAAGGATGCAGCAGGCGACACAATGGGTCACTCCATGGAGCTCTTTACACATACCGTCCCTGGCTTAGAAAGTGAAACATTTAACAGGCCATGCCCATTACAAGTAGATTCTGACATGGAGTGCACTGATGCACAGCCACAGCCAGAGTACTATGCTGCTCCTTTGACTCAGACCACCACATTGCCCTCTCAGGGTACAGATCCACAATCAGACCCTGATGAGACTATGTTGCCCCGCCACGAACGCTATACCACCGACCGACACAGTGACACAGACGAAGTTGCACACGAGCTCGAAGAGGAGGTAATAGATGACCCAGTTATTGACCCCGATTGGCAGCCATTGGGGGAACAGGGTGCAGGCGGCAGTAGTTCAGAAGCGGAGGTGGAGGAGGGGCCGCAGCAGGCATCAACATCGCAACAGGTTCCATCTGCCGGGCCCGTATCTGGCCCAAAACGCGTGTCAAAGCCAAAACCTGTTGGAGGACAGCGTGGCCATCCGGTTAAAGCTCAGTCTGCAATCCCTGAAAAGGGATCCGAGTCTAGGAAGAGTGCAGTCTGGCATTTTTTTAAACAACATCCAACTGATCAGCGCAAAGTCATCTGTCAAAAATGTTCAACTAGCTTAAGCAGAGGTCAGAATCTGAAAAGTCTAAATACTAGTTGCATGCATAGACACTTAACCACCATGCATTTTCAAGCCTGGACTAACTACCAAACGTCCCTTAAGGTTGTAGCACCCTCGGCCAATGAAGCTAGTCAGCAACGCAACATCCCTTCCGTCACTGTAAGGCCACCATTTTCCGCACCACCGGCAGTATCTGTGCAGGTTTCTTTGCCAGCCAAAAGCAGTCAGGGTCAGGGAATCACCAGTTTTGTAGGAGGAAATATTGCATCTAGGGCACCGGCGGAAACAATACCGTCTCCAACCGTCTCTCAGTCTGCCATGTACACCGGCACACCCGAAAGTTCCACGATCTCCAGCTCTCCAGTCCAGCTCACCCTACATGAGACTCTGGTTAGAAAAAGGAAGTACTTATCCTCGCATCCGCGTACACAGGGTTTTAACGCCCACATAGCTAGACTAATCTCGTTAGAGATGATGCCCTACCGGTTAGTTGAAAGCGAAGCTTTCAAAGCCCTGATGGAGTACGCTGAACCACGATACGAGCTACCCAGTCGACACTTTTTTTCCAGAAAAGCCATCCCAGCCCTGCACCAGCATGTTAAACAGCGCATCGTCCATGCACTCAGGCAATCTGTGAGTACAAAGGTGCACCTGACTACAGATGCATGGACCAGTAGGCATGGCCAGGGACGTTATGTGTCCATCACGGCACACTGGGTGAATGTGGTGGATGCAGGGTCCACAGGCGACATCAATTTAGGGACAGTTGTGCCTAGCCCACGGTCTAGGAAACAGTTGGCTGTAGGCGTTCGCACCCCCTCCTCCTCCTCCTCCTCGTCCTCCTGCAGAAGCTACAGCTCTTCCACAGAACGCAGTCTGCCAACCACTCCATCGGCAGATGACACAGTTGCACACCAGTTGTCCCATTATGGGCCAGCTACTGCCAAGCGTCAGCAGGCTGTATTGGCTATGAAGTGTTTGGGCGACAACAGACACACCGCGGAAGTTCTGTCCGAGTTCTTGCAACAAGAAACGCAGTCGTGGCTGGGCACAGTAGATCTTGAGGCAGGCAAGGTAGTGAGTGATAACGGAAGGAATTTCATGGCTGCCATCTCCCTTTCCCAACTGAAACACATTCCTTGCCTGGCTCACACCTTAAACCTGGTGGTGCAGTGCTTATTGAAAACTTATCCTGGGTTCTCCGACCTGCTCCTCAAAGTGCGTGCACTTTGCTCACATATCCGACGTTCGCCTGTACACGCCAGCCGTATGCAGACCTATCAGCGGTCTTTGAACCTTCCCCAGCATCGCCTAATCATAGACGTTGCAACAAGGTGGAACTCAACACTGCACATGCTTCAGAGACTGTGCGAACAGAGGCGTGCTGTTATTTATTTGTGGGAGGATACACGGGCAGGCAGTAGGATGGCAGACATGGAGTTGTCAGGTGTGCAGTGGTCTAAGATACAAGACATGTGTCAAGTCCTTCAGTGTTTTGAGGAATGCACACGGCTGGTAAGTGCAGACAACGCCGTAATAAGCATGAGCATCCCCCTAATGCGTCTGCTGATGCAAAGTTTGACGCACATAAAGGAGCAGGCGTCTGCACCAGAGGAAGAGGAAAGCCTTGATGACAGTCAGCCATTGTCTGGTCAGGGCAGTGTACAGGACGAGGTAGCGGGCGAAGAGGAGGTGGAGGATGAGGAGGATGATGGGGATGAGTATATTTTTAATGCCGAACCTTTCCCGGGGGCACAGGAAATTGGTTGCGTGTCACGGCCGGGTTCTGGTTTTTTGAGGGACACAAGTGACGTAGATTTGCCTGCAACTGCCCCTCAACCAATCACAACCGGAGATTTGACAACTGGAACTTTGGCCCACATGGTGGATTATGCCTTACGTATCCTAAAAAGGGACACACGCATTACGAAAATGATGAACGATGACGATTACTGGTTGGCCTGCCTCCTTGATCCACGCTATAAAGGCAAATTGCAAAATATTATGCCACATGAGAACTTGGAACTAATATTAGCAACCAAACAATCAACTCTTGTTGACCGTTTGCTTCAGGCATTCCCAGCACACAGCGCACGTGATCGTTCTCACACGAGCTCCAGGGGGCAGCAGACTAGGAGTGTTAGGGGTGCACACATCAGAAGTGGCGTTGGACAGAGGGGTTTTCTGACCAGGTTGTGGAGTGATTTTGCTATGACCGCAGACAGGACAGGTACTGCTGCATCAATTGAAAGTGACAGGAGACAACATTTGTCCAGTATGGTTACTAACTATTTTTCATCCCTTATCGATGTTCTCCCTCAACCGTCATTCCCATTTGATTACTGGGCCTCCAAATTAGACACCTGGCCAGAATTGGCAGAATATGCATTGCAGGAGCTTGCTTGCCCGGCAGCAAGTGTCCTATCAGAAAGAGTATTCAGTGCTGCAGGGTCAATATTAACCGAAAAAAGGACTCGTCTGGCTACCCAAAATGTTGATGATCTAACATTCATTAAAATGAACCACAACTGGATTTCGAAATCTTTTGCCCCACCTTGCCCGGCCGACACCTAGCTTTCCTATGAAAAGCTCTTGCCTGTGAATTACTTTTCTAATGTCTAATTTGCTGCAGCTGATTGTACAGCATACGACATGTTTACACCTCCCTAAATGGCCAAACTCCCCACACGGGGCCGTGGTATCGCGACTTGGCGCAAGCACCCGTGAGACTGCTGTTTGTCTGAAGAGGTGGGTGTGCTCGCTTTTGGTTGACGGCATTGCTACTGGGTCCCTCATAGTACAATGTAGTGTCTCTGGCGGTGGTGGTGCGCACCCAACGTCAGACACACCGTTGTAACATGAGGGGCCCTGGGGCGGTCCCGCCGGCCTCAAGAGAGTTCCCCCCTACCCCAGCTCAAAATGTGCTCTACCACGTGCAAAATTATGTCGCACAGCTCCACCAATCTTTAGTCTATTCGCTGACATCATTCAATGTCTGGCACTGACAATACAAATTTGTAGACATCTATGATGCAACTTAAAGTAGTCTGTGTCTGTGTCCTATATTGGCACCATTAAATAGTTACTGCCAAATTACTATGTCAGAAACTCAGTAGATGAGCCCACCCCTGTACCTAAGTATGCCACCTTTTTTTTTGTTTTGGTTGTTTTGCGAGACATTAACATCTATTTATATTTTGGGAGTACTGGGACAGACACTCCTTGCACTACTCCTCCACTCACCACCAAGCTGCCTGTGTATCCATGTAACTGCTGTAAAACTGCCATGAGCCTATTGTTTGTTATTTTAGGCCTTTGATAGTCTGTCTGCGGTCCCTACTTTAAATACTCCTCCACTCACCACCAAGCTGCCTGCCCATGTATCCATGTAACCGCTGTAAAACTGCCATGAGCCTATTGTTTGTTATTTTAGGCCTTTGATAGCCTGTCTGCGGTCCCTACTTTAAATACTCCTCCACTCACCACCAAGCTGCCTGCCCGTGTATCCATGTAACTGCTGTAAAACTGCCATGAGCCTATTGTTTGTTATTTTAGGCCTTTGATAGCCTGTCTGCGGTCCCTACTTTAAATACTCCTCCACTCACCACCAAGCTGCCTGCCCGTGTATCCATGTAACCGCTGTAAAACTGCCATGAGCCTATTGTTTGTTATTTTAGGCCTTTGATAGCCTGTCTGCGGTCCCTACTTTAAATACTCCTCCACTCACCACCAAGCTGCCTGTGTATCCATGTAACCGCTGTAAAACTGCCATGAGCCTATTGTTTGTTATTTTAGGCCTTTGATAGCCTGTCTGCGGTCCCTACTTTAAATACTCCTCCACTCACCACCAAGCTGCCTGCCCGTGTATCCATGTAACCGCTGTAAAACTGCCATGAGCCTATTGTTTGTTATTTTAGGCCTTTGATAGTTTGTCTGCGGTCCCTACTTTAAATACTCCTCCACTCACCACCAAGCTGCCTGTGTATCCATGTAACCGCTGTAAAACTGCCATGAGCCTATTGTTTGTTATTTTAGGCCTTTGATAGCCTGCCTGCGGTCCCTACTTTAAATACTCCTCCACTCACCACCAAGCTGCCTGCCCGTGTATCCATGTAACCGCTGTAAAACTGCCATGAGCCTATTGTTTGTTATTTTAGGCCTTCGAAGCCTGTCTGCGGTCCCTCCTTCCACTAGGCCTCCACTGACCAGACCACTGCTGCCCGTGTACCCCTGGAACCAATTTTAAAGTGCCTACAGCCAGCCCATTTTATTGTGTTAGGCCTTCGAAGCCTGTCTGCGGTCCCTC
The DNA here is from genome assembly GCF_051348905.1 of Ranitomeya variabilis. NCBI lineage: Eukaryota > Metazoa > Chordata > Amphibia > Anura > Dendrobatidae > Ranitomeya > Ranitomeya variabilis. Next base: position 114,100,048 of record NC_135238.1, read on the forward strand.
CTTCCACTAGGCCTCCACTGACCAGACCACTGCTGCCCGTGTACCCCTGGAACCAATTTTAAAGTGCCTACAGCCAGCCCATTTTATTGTGTTAGGCCTTCGAAGCCTGTCTGCGGTCCCTCCTTCCAATAGGCCTACACTGACAAAGGTACACCTGACAACAGACACATGGACCTGTAGGCATGGCCACGGAAGGTTACGTGTCCTTTGTGGCTCAATGGGTTAATGTATTGGATGCATGGTCCACACAGGGGACAGCCTGCTAAGTCTGTATGCAGTCCCTAATTCAAGTTGTCCTCAACTGAATAAAGCTGAGCTTCTACCTTCCGGCTCTGATTAACTGCTGTTTTTAAACACATTGGTGGTTCCGGCCTACTAACGGTGTCTGCCCCTGCCTGGTGTTGCCCTCAACTGAATAAAGCTGAGCTTCTACCTTCCGGCTCTGATTAACTGCTGTTTTTAAACACATTGGTGGTTCCGGCCTACTAACGGTGTCTGCCCCTGCCTGGTGTTGCCCTCAACTGAATAAAGCTGAGCTTCAACCTTCTGGCTCTCATTAAGTGTTTTTTAAAAAACAAAATGGTGGTTAGGGCCTACTAACGGCTTCTGCCCCTCCCTGGTGTTGCCCTCAACTGAATAAAGCTGAGCTTCTACCTTCCGGCTCTGATTAACTGCTGTTTTTAAACACATTGGTGGTTCCGGCCTACTAACGGTGTCTGCCCCTGCCTGGTGTTGCCCTCAACTGAATAAAGCTGAGCTTCAACCTTCTGGCTCTCATTAAGTGTTTTTTAAAAAACAAAATGGTGGTTAGGGCCTACTAACGGCTTCTGCCCCTCCCTGGTGTTGCCCTCAACTCACTAAAGCTGAGCTTCTACCTTCCGGCTCTGATTAACTGCTGTTTTTAAACACATTGTTGGTTCCGGCCTACTAACGGTGTCTGCCCCTGCCTGGTGTTGCCCTCAACTGAATAAAGCTGAGCTTCAACCTTCTGGCTCTCATTAAGTGTTTTTTAAAAAACAAAATGGTGGTTAGGGCCTACTAACGGCTTCTTCCCCTCCCTGGTGTTGCCCTCAACTCACTAAAGCTGAGCTTCTACCTTCCGGCTCTGATTAACTGCTGTTTTTAAACACATTGGTGGTTCCGGCCTACTAACGGTGTCTGCCCCTGCCTGGTGTTGCCCTCAACTGAATAAAGCTGAGCTTCAACCTTCTGGCTCTCATGAAGTGTTTTTTAAAAAACAAAATGGTGTTTAGGGCCTACTAACGGTGTCTGCCCCTCCCTGGTGTTGCCCTCAACTGAATAAAGCTGAGCTTCAACCTTCTGGCTCTCATTAAGTGTTTTTTAAAAAACAAAATGGTGGTTAGGGCCTACTAACGGCTTCTGCCCCTCCCTGGTGTTGCCCTCAACTCACTAAAGCTGAGCTTCTACCTTCCGGCTCTGATTAACTGCTGTTTTTAAACACATTGGTGGTTCCGGCCTACTAACGGTGTCTGCCCCTGCCTGGTGTTGCCCTCAACTGAATAAAGCTGAGCTTCAACCTTCTGGCTCTCATTAAGTGTTTTTTAAAAAACAAAATGGTGGTTAGGGCCTACTAACGGCTTCTTCCCCTCCCTGGTATTGCCCTCAACTCACTAAAGCTGAGCTTCTACCTTCCGGCTCTGATTAACTGCTGTTTTTAAACACATTGGTGGTTCCGGCCTACTAACGGTGTCTGCCCCTGCCTGGTGTTGCCCTCAACTGAATAAAGCTGAGCTTCAACCTTCTGGCTCTCATTAAGTGTTTTTTAAAAAACAAAATGGTGGTTAGGGCCTACTAACGGCTTCTGCCCCTCCCTGGTGTTGCCCTCAACTCACTAAAGCTGAGCTTCTACCTTCCGGCTCTGATTAACTGCTGTTTTTAAACACATTGGTGGTTCCGGCCTACTAACGGTGTCTGCCCCTGCCTGGTGTTGCCCTCAACTGAATAAAGCTGAGCTTCAACCTTCTGGCTCTCATTAAGTGTTTTTTAAAAAACAAAATGGTGGTTAGGGCCTACTAACGGCTTCTGCCCCTCCCTGGTGTTGCCCTCAACTCACTAAAGCTGAGCTTCTACCTTCCGGCTCTGATTAACTGCTGTTTTTAAACACATTGGTGGTTCCGGCCTACTAACGGTGTCTGCTCCTGCCTGGTGTTGCCCTCAACTGAATAAAGCTGAGCTTCAACCTTCTGGCTCTCATTAAGTGTTTTTTAAAAAACAAAATGTTGGTTAGGGCCTACTAACGGCTTCTGCCCCTCCCTGGTGTTGCCCTCAACTGAATAAAGCTGAGCTTCTACCTTCCGGCTCTGATTAACTGCTGTTTTTAAACACATTGGTGGTTCCGGCCTACTAACGGTGTCTGCCCCTGCCTGGTGTTGCCCTCAACTGAATAAAGCTGAGCTTCAACCTTCTGGCTCTCATTAAGTGTTTTTTAAAAAACAAAATGGTGGTTAGGGCCTACTAACGGCTTCTGCCCCTCCCTGGTGTTGCCCTCAACTGAATAAAGCTGAGCTTCAACCTTCTGGCTCTCATGAAGTGTTTTTTAAAAAACAAAATGGTGTTTAGGGCCTACTAACGGTGTCTGCCCCTCCCTGGTGTTGCCCTCAACTGAATAAAGCTGAGCTTCAACCTTCTGGCTCTCATTAAGTGTGTTTTAAAAAACAAAATGGTGGTTAGGGCCTACTAACGGCTTCTGCCCCTCCCTGGTGTTGCCCTCAACTCACTAAAGCTGAGCTTCTACCTTCCGGCTCTGATTAACTGCTGTTTTTAAACACATTGGTGGTTCCGGCCTACTAACGGTGTCTGCCCCTGCCTGGTGTTGCCCTCAACTGAATAAAGCTGAGCTTCAACCTTCTGGCTCTCATTAAGTGTTTTTTAAAAAACAAAATGGTGGTTAGGGCCTACTAACGGCTTCTGCCCCTCCCTGGTGTTGCCCTCAACTGAATAAAGCTGAGCTTCTACCTTCCGGCTCTGATTAACTGCTGTTTTTAAACACATTGGTGGTTCCGGCCTACTAACGGTGTCTGCCCCTGCCTGGTGTTGCCCTCAACTGAATAAAGCTGAGCTTCAACCTTCTGGCTCTCATTAAGTGTTTTTTAAAAAACAAAATGGTGGTTAGGGCCTACTAACGGCTTCTGCCCCTCCCTGGTGTTGCCCTCAACTCACTAAAGCTGAGCTTCTACCTTCCGGCTCTGATTAACTGCTGTTTTTAAACACATTGGTGGTTCCGGCCTACTAACGGTGTCTGCCCCTGCCTGGTGTTGCCCTCAACTGAATAAAGCTGAGCTTCTACCTTCCGGCTCTGATTAACTGCTGTTTTTAAACACATTGGTGGTTCCGGCCTACTAACGGTGTCTGCCCCTGCCTGGTGTTGCCCTCAACTGAATAAAGCTGAGCTTCAACCTTCTGGCTCTCATTAAGTGTTTTTTAAAAAACAAAATGTTGGTTAGGGCCTACTAACGGCTTCTGCCCCTCCCTGGTGTTGCCCTCAACTGAATAAAGCTGAGCTTCTACCTTCCGGCTCTGATTAACTGCTGTTTTTAAACACATTGGTGGTTCCGGCCTACTAACGGTGTCTGCCCCTGCCTGGTGTTGCCCTCAACTGAATAAAGCTGAGCTTCAACCTTCTGGCTCTCATTAAGTGTTTTTTAAAAAACAAAATGGTGGTTAGGGCCTACTAACGGCTTCTGCCCCTCCCTGGTGTTGCCCTCAACTGAATAAAGCTGAGCTTCAACCTTCTGGCTCTCATGAAGTGTTTTTTAAAAAACAAAATGGTGTTTAGGGCCTACTAACGGTGTCTGCCCCTCCCTGGTGTTGCCCTCAACTGAATAAAGCTGAGCTTCAACCTTCTGGCTCTCATTAAGTGTTTTTTAAAAAACAAAATGGTGGTTAGGGCCTACTAACGGCTTCTGCCCCTCCCTGGTGTTGCCCTCAACTCACTAAAGCTGAGCTTCTACCTTCCGGCTCTGATTAACTGCTGTTTTTAAACACATTGGTGGTTCCGGCCTACTAACAGTGTCTGCCCCTGCCTGGTGTTGCCCTCAACTGAATAAAGCTGAGCTTCAACCTTCTGGCTCTCATTAAGTGTTTTTTAAAAAACAAAATGGTGGTTAGGGCCTACTAACGGCTTCTGCCCCTCCCTGGTGTTGCCCTCAACTGAATAAAGCTGAGCTTCTACCTTCCGGCTCTGATTAACTGCTGTTTTTAAACACATTGGTGGTTCCGGCCTACTAACGGCTTCTGCCCCTCCCTGGTGTTGCCCTCAACTGAATAAAGCTGAGCTTCAACCTTCTGGCTCTCATGAAGTGTTTTTTAAAAAACAAAATGGTGTTTAGGGCCTACTAACGGTGTCTGCCCCTCCCTGGTGTTGCCCTCAACTGAATAAAGCTGAGCTTCAACCTTCTGGCTCTCATTAAAGGGAACCTGTCACCACGTTTTTGGAAGATGGGATAAAAATAGCGTTAAATAGGGGCAGAGGTGGGCGTTACATTAGTGTGTGTGTTATGCGTTTATTACCCACCTAAGTTGCCGAAATAACTTTGCAAAGACTCCGTTTTCGCCTGTCAATCAGGCTGGTCAGGTCGCATGGGCGTGGTGTCTTCACCCAGATTTGGCGTAGTTTTCCGTTGGTGGCGTAGTGGTGTGCGCATGCCCAAGGTCCCGAATCCTCTTCCAGGGGATTTAAAATAGCGCGGTGTTCGTTATTGCATTGGTGATCGGTGGGCGCGGCCATCTTCCTTTGGCCGCGCGTGCGCAGAAGCGGCGCTCTGCTGGCCGCGGCTTCAGGAAAATGGCCGCCGCGATGCCGCGCGTGCGCAGATGGATATCGCGGCGGCCATTTTCCTGAAGCCGCGGCCAGCAGAGCGCCGCTTCTGCGCACGCGCGGCCAAAGGAAGATGGCCGCGCCCACCGATCACCAATGCAATAACGAACACCGCGCTATTTTAAATCCCCTGGAAGAGGATTCGGGACCTTGGGCATGCGCACACCACTACGCCACCAACGGAAAACTACGCCAAATCTGGGTGAAGACAACGCCCATCTGACCAGACTAGCCTGATTGACAGGCGAAAACGGAGACTTTGCAAAGTTATTTCGGCAACTTAGGTGGGTAATAAACGCATAACACACACACTAATGTAACGCCCACCTCTGCCCCTATTTAACGCTATTTTTATCCCATCTTCCAAAAACGTGGTGACAGGTTCCCTTTAAGTGTTTTTTAAAAAACAAAATGGTGGTTAGGGCCTACTAACGGTGTCTGCCCCTCCCTGGTGTTGTCCTCAACTGAACAAAGCTGAGCTTCCACATTCTGGCTTTCGGCCTATACTATCAGATATTAAACTGCATTTGGCCTACTAGTGTGGTTAGGCCCTTGAAACAGTGTCTGCTGCTCTTGGGTTTGCTACTCCACTGAACAAAGCAATGCCGCCTGTTTAGTCCTGTTACCAATTTTGATCTGCATTTAGCCTACTTTATTCTTTGGCCCTATATCTGTGTTTCCTCCTCATCCTGCCCATTGCCCAGCCACTGCTAGATGAGTCTGCTGGTACATTGACCTAGACCACTACATTCCCCTTGTACTCTACACAGCCAGAATCTGACCCTGCTGAAAGTAAGGTTCCCCTTCCCGCATATTATACCACCTTACACAGGGACAAAGAGGAAGGTGCAGATGAAAGTGCGGGTTCCTTCATCAGGTGGGGGGGGCATACTCGTTGGCGACGTCACTGGCACAGGGCCACTCAGAGTACGCAAAAGTGTCGCTGCTGGTGGGAGGCGCCCCCGCCATGCAAACACACCGCCGTACTTTGAGGGGCCCTGTGCCAGTGCCAATGCGAACGAGTGGGCCCCCCCTGCTTGCTCAGGATCACAGCACTTGCAACGTTGAAATACTTACCTCTCCCTGCTCCACCGCCATGACGTAGTCCATGTTTCCTGGGCCCACTAAAACCTTGAACCAGCCCTACCCCCACAACTTTTGCCAAATGACCCCCAATTTCCAGTGCCCAACTATTATTATAAAGTTAATTAAGATTGACAAGCTTCAGAAAACAAGAATGGATGTTTTTGGCAGTAAAATGTGCACTGTAGGTGTTTTCCTGGCCTCCACTCACTGCCGGCTATGCTTCCCCATTGACTTGCATTGGGTTTCGTGTTTCGGTCGATCCCCGACTTTTAGCGATAATCGGCCGACTTCACTCGACTCGACTCTGGACTAAATCGGGTTTCACAAAACCAGACTCGATCTTAAAAAAATGAAAGTCGCTCAACCCTACTCCATTTATCTAATTTTATATATATATTGATGGGAGTTTTTCTGTTTTGAGTTAAGAGAAGTTATATGTGGCTCTGATCTATTTAACTACTTGTTCCACCATATGCAGCTCTCCAGTCCAGCTTACCCTACAAGAGACTCTCGTTAGGAAAAGAAAGTACTCATCCTCTCATCCGCGTACCCAGGGTTTGAACGCCCACATTGCAAGACTAATCTCGTTAGAGATGATGCCCTACCGGTTGGTTGAAAGCGAAACTTTCAAAGCCCTGATGGCCTACGCAGTACCACGCTGTGAACTACCCAGTCGACACTTCTTTGCGAGAAAAGCCATCCCAGCCCTCCACCAGCATGTCAAAGACTGCATTGTCCATGCACTGAGGCAATCAGTAAGTAGAAAGGTGCACCTCACAACAGATGCATGGACCAGTAGACATGGCCAGGGACGTTACGTGTCCATCACAGCACACTGGGTTAATTTGGTGGATGCAGGGTCCACAGGGGACTGCCATTTTGGGACAGTTCTTCCTAGCCCACGGTCTAGGAAACAGTTGGCTGTAGGCGTTCGCCACCCCTCCTCCTCCTCCTCCTCCAGAAGCGAAAGCTCGTCCACAGAGTGCAGTCGCATGACCACTTCATCCGCAGCTGCCAGTGTTGCACACGAGGTGTCCCATTATGGAACAGCTAGTGGTAAGCGTCAGCAGGCTGTGTTGGAAATGAAGTGTTTGGGCGACAACAGACACACCGCGGAAGTACTGGCCGAGTACTTGCAGCTAGAAACTCAGTCAATGCTGGGCAGTGTACATCTTGAGGCAGGCAAGGTAGTCAGTGATAACGGAAGGAATTTTATGGCTGCCATAGCCCTTTCAGAACTGAAACACATACCTTGCCTGGCTCACACCTTGAAACTGAAATTATCCGGGGTTACCAGCCCTGCTCTTGAAGGTGCGAAGACTTTGCTCGCACATCCGCCGGTTGCCCGTACACTCCAGCCGTATGCTGAACCATCAGCGATCGCTGAAGCTTCCCCATCACCACCCAATAATCGACATTGCAACAAGGTGGAACTCCACACTGCACATGCTTCAGAGGCTGTGCGATCAGAGGCGTGCTGTAATGTATTTGTGGGAGGATACACATACACGGGCAGGCAGTTGGATGGCAGACATGGAGTTGTCAGGTGTGCAGTGGTCGAAGCTACAAGACCTCTGTCAAGTCCTTCAGTGTTTTGAGGAATGCACACGGCTGGTAAGTGCAGACGACGCCATCATAAGCATGAGCATCCCACTAATGCGTCTGCTGATGCAAAGTTTGACGCACATTAAGGAGCAGGCATCTGCAGCCGAGGAGGAGGGAAGCCTTGATGACAGTCAGCCATTGTCTGGTCAGGGAACTCTCCTGGACGAGGTGGCGGAAGAAGAGGAGGAGGAGGATGGGGATGAATATTTATGGGAGGAGGATGCTTCTCAGGGGGCAATAGAAACTGGTGGTGTTGCAAGGTCAGGTACAGGGTTTTTGCAGGACACCAGTGATGTTGATTTGCAAGAAAGGGCTCCTCAACCCAGCACAAGTAGTGAATTGACACCTGGAACATTGGCCCACATGGCTGAGTATGCCTTGCGTATCCTGCACCGATTTAAAGTGACAGGAGACTGCATTTGTCCAGTATGGTTAAGAACTATTTTTCCTCCCTTATCGATGTTCTCCCTCACAGGTCATTCCCCTTTGATTACTGGGCATCTAGAATAGACACCTGGCCTGAATTGGCAGAATATGAATTACAGGAGCTCTCTTTCCCTGCTGCTAGTGTGCTATCAGAAAGAGTCTTCAGTGCTTCTGGTTCAATACTGACCGAAAAAAGGACTCGTCTGGCTACCCAAAATGTTGATGATCTAACCTTCATTAAAATGAGCCAATCATGGATTTCAAATTATTTTACCCCACCTTCCCCTGCTGACAGGTAGCTTGCCTGGAAAATGTCTTGCTTTTGGCCTCCTCTGACTGACTGACCCAATTCCTCCATTTGCAGCTGCTGAATGTCCACCATAAGCCATTTTTTTACCTCCCTAAATGGGCTGACTCCCCCCACAGGGCCGTGGTCTCCACTTGGCGCAAGCACCCGTGCGAGTGCCATTTGTCTGGACAAGTGGGTGTGCCCACTCTTGGGTGACGGCACTGGCACAGGGTCCCTCATAGTACAATGAAGTGTCTCTGACGGTGGTGGTGCACAACCAACGTCAGACACACCATCGTAATATGAGGGGCCCTGTGCCAGTACCGCCGCCCACGAGAGAGTGTTCCCCCCAGGTCAAACAGTGCTCTACACAACTTACCTCTCCCTGCTCCACCACTGTGTAGTCTGTGCTGTTAAATCCTTCAATGGCACTGCCAATACAAGTTTGTTGAAATGATAGATGATAGCAAAAATATACAATTGCCCTGGCCTCCATTTAGCAGAGGAGCCCACCCCTGTACCTAGCTAACCACCTTTTTATTTATGAACATTTTTTGGGCAGACATTTACCTCACTTTATTATTTTGGCCTACTAACTGTGTCAGCCACTCCTTACAGTTATCCTCCACTGAACAAAGCTCTGCCGCCTGTGTACTCCAGTTACCAATTTTGAACTGCATTTAGCCTACTTTTTTATTTTAGGCCTACTAACTGTGTCTGTCTGCGCCACTCAATACAGCTGTCCTCCAGTGAACAAAGCTCTGCCGTCTGTGTACTCCAGTTACCAATTTTGAACTGCATTTAGCCTACTTTTTTATTTTAGGCCTACTAAATGTGTCTGTCTGCGCCACTCAATACAGCTGTCCTCCACTGAAAAAAGCTATGCCGCCTGTTTACTCCTGTTACCATTTTTGAACAGCTTGAAGCCTACTTTTCTAATGTGGGCCTACAAACTGTGTCTGCGCCACTACTTACAATTGTCCTCCACTGAACAAAACTATGCCACCTGTGTACTCCTGTAACCAATTATGAACTGCATCGAGCCTACTTTTTTATTTTAGGCCTACTAAGTCTGTCTGCGTCACTCCTTACAATTGTCCTCCGCTGAACAAAGCTGAGCCACCAGTTTCATCCTGTGTCGAATATTAAACTGCATTTGGCCTACTTGTTTGGTTGGGTCTACTAACTGTGTCTGCTGCTCCTTGCTTTTCTCCTCCACTGAACAAAGCTGAGCCTCAATTTTCATCCTGTGTCGAATATTAAACTGCATTTGGCCTACTTGTTTGGTTGGGCCTATTAACGGTGTCTGACGCTCCTTGCTTTTCTCCTCTACTGAACAAAGCTGAGCCTCAATTTTCTTCCTGTGTTGAATATTAAACTGCATTTGGCCTACTTGTTTGTTTGGGCCTACTAACGGTGTATGACGCTCCTTGCTTTTCTCCTCCACTGAACAAAGCTGAGCCTCAATTTTCATTCTGTGTCGAATATTAAACTGCATTTGGCCTACTTGTTTGGTTGGGCCTACTAACGGTGTCTGACGCTCCTTGCTTTTCTCCTCCACTGAGCAAAGCTGAGCCTCAATTTTCATTCTGTGTCGAATATTAAACTGCATTTGGACTACTTGTTTGGTTGGGCCTACTAACGGTGTCTGACGCTCCTTGCTTTTCTCCTCCACTGAACAAAGCTGAGCCGCAATTTTCATCCTGTTTCGAATATTAAACTGCATTTGGCCTACTTGTATGGTTGAGCCTACTAATGGTGTCTGCCGCTGCTTGTTGTTCTCCACTGAACAAAGCAGTGCCGCCTGTTTACTCCTGTTACCAATTTTGAACTGCATTTGGCCCACTTTATTACTTGGGCCTACTAACTGTGTCTGCCACTCATTACAGTTTTCCTCCACTGAACAAAGCAATGCCGCCTGTTTAGTCCTGTTAACAATTTTGAACTGCATTTAGCCTATTTTATTATTTGGGCCTATATCTGTGTTTCCTCCTCATCCTGCCCATTGCCCAGCCACTGCTAGGTGAGTCTGCTGGTACATTGACCCAGACCACTACATTCCCCTTGCACTCTACACAGCCAGAATCTGACCCTGCTGAAAGTTACGTTCCCCTTCCCACATACTATACCACGTTACACGGGGACAAAGAGGAAGGTGCAGATGAAAGTGCAAGTTCCTTCATCAGGTGGGGAGGGCATTCTCGTTGGCGACATCACTGGCACAGGGCCCCTAATAGTATGCAAAAGTGTCTCTGCCGGTGGGAGCCGCCACCGCCTTTAAACACGCCGCCGTACTTTGAGGGGCCCTGTGCCAGTGCAAATGCCAACGAGTGGGCCCCCCCCTGCTTGCTCAGGATCACAGCACTTGCAAAGTTGAAATACTTACCTCTCCCTGCTCCACCGCCGTGACGTAGTCCGCGTTTCCTGGGCCCACGACAAACTTGAACCAGCCCTACCCCTCCGCAACTTTAGCCAAATGACCCCCAATTTTCAATGCCTAACAATTATTATATGGTAAATTAAGATTGACAAGCTTAAGTAACAAGAATTGATGTTTTTGGCATTAAAATGGGCACCGTAGGTGTTTTCCTGTCCTCCACTCACTGCCGACTTTGATTCCCCATTCACTTGCATTGGGTTTTGTGTTTCGGATGGCCCCCGACTTTTCGCAATAATCTGCCGATTTCACCCGACCCGACTTTTGAGAAGGTCGGTTTTCGCGAAACCTGACTTGATCCTAAAAAAGTAAAAGTCGCTCAACTCTAATGGTCACTGTTCTTCTCCCGATTCCATTTCACCCTCCATTTTCTTTCTGGGGAGAAGAAAGTTTGTGCCGCCGATCTCTCTCGCTCTGTAGTGTCATCAGAGGAGGAGGAGCCTCAGCATATTGTCCCTTCAGAGAGCCTGAGAACTGTGGCTCCGGTTTCACTAGAGTCTGTGCCCCCAGGCTAGTCTTTCATTCCATCTAATTTGCGACCTGAGGTTCTCTCTTGGGCTCACTCGTCCAGGGTGGGTGGACATTTTGGGATCAAGAGGACATCTGAGCTCTTGGCGAAGATGTACTGGTGGCTGCATATGGCTCATGACGTCGCAGACTATGTTCGGGCGTGTGTCACCTGCGCCAAGAACAAGTCTCCTCGGTAATGGCCAGCTTTACCCCCTGCCAGTGGTGGATAGGCCCTGGGAGATGGTCGGGATGGACTTTGTGGTGGGCTTACTCAAGTATCGTAGCTGCACCATTATATGGGCGATCACCGACCATTTTTCCAAAATGGTGCACTTGGTGCCTCCTCCACGGCTACCTTCTGCACGGGCTCTGGCTGCGTTGTTCATCAAACATATCTTTCACCTACACGGTATGCCGAACAAAATTGTCATTGACCGGGGTCCCCAGTTTGTGTCTCGATTCTGGAGAGAGCTTTGTCGTCTACTCAGTATTGAGTTGAATCTCTCTTCGGCATATCATCCCAAGATGAATGGGTTGGTAGAGAGGGTCAAGCAGACTCTGGTCACATATCTACATCATTTTGTTTCTGCCATGCAGGAAGACTGGGCATCCTTGCTACCGTGGGCAGAGTTTGCGCTTAACAACGCCGTAGCCGACTCCACCAGTCAGACTCCATTCCTCCTTAATTACGGCCAGCATCCGCATGTCGCTGTGCCCATGCCCGTGTCTTCCGCCGACTCCAGGATGGAAGACTGGGCTGTGGAGGCACGGGACATTTGGGACCGCATTTAGGATGCCATTTGGGCCTCCAAGGAGAGAATGAGGTCCTCCGCCGATGCTCATCTGCGCCCCGCTCCAACCTTTGCTCCTGGCGACTTAGTGTGGCTCTCCGCCCGTAACATCAGGCTGCATGTTGAGTCCACTAAGTTCGCTCCTCGCTACTTGGGACCCTTCAAGGTCCTCAAACAGGTTAACCCTGTGGTCTACTGTCTGGCCCTTCCTCCACGCCTAGGTATTACCGACACCTTTCATGTGTCCCTCTTGAAGCCCGTATACATGTCCCGGTTTTCTGAGTTATCTGCCGGGACATCGGGTTTGTCTACGGACGATTACGAGGTGAATGCTATTTTGGATTGCAAGGTGGTATGTGGCAAAAAATTCTATTTGGTGGATTGGCAGGGTGATGGCCCTGAGGACAGGTCCTGGGAGCCTGCTGAGCACATTCGAGCTCCGCAGCTCATTGCGGCCTTCAAGAGTAGCGAGGTCCAAGGAGGGGGGCCCTAGGAGGGGGTATAGTGTTAGGTGTCGAGTTCCCGCCTCTGCACAGGGGGAATCTCGAACCATCTCCACTGCGGTCTCTTATTCTCCTCCTTCCACAGTGGAGTCTGCTCAGCAGAGACGTCGGTCCCAGTGTCTAGTTCAGGTGGATACTGGACGACTGGTTACTACTGCCCTTCCAGGCTCTGTCCTTGTAGCCAGCAATGTTCAGCAGCGAGCAGGTCTTTCTAGGACTAAGTCCTGCTTTTCCCATACTGAGCATGCCCACGGGACGACCTCCCATTGGAGGTCGGGGGTCACATGCTCAGGTCCTGTTGCGGCTCCTATTGGTTCGTCTGGAAGGTCTTGTACCACTTCCGCTATAAAAGGATCACATGGCCACTTGGCCATGCTCTAGTGTACATTTGAAAACGTTTGTGTGTTGATGAGTGCAAGTCATTCTTTAAACATCCCCTCCCTTGTGTATGACAGCTTGCGTAAGGTGGATGTTTGCTATCTAGCACCCGGCTGAGCTATCAGTATTAAACACACGAAACAGCGTCTTATTGCTGTGACTGCCAGGGCGGCGCCGTGCGCTATTAGAGCGCTTTCTTATCTCAAGTATGGGTGGTTAGTGGCGTCCGCCACAGTGGCACAGCACGCACTCTTGTGCATATAAGTTATATTTTTAGTTACCCTGCCCCCCAGTTGCGGTGTCGAGCGCAAGTGCTCTGAACGTACTCTAATCCTGTGTCTTGAGATAGAGTCCTGAGACTCCTTGCTTGCGCTCTTGGTGTGGTACTGCGGCCCTGTGACACAACAGGGTTTGTTTCCTTCACACTGGGTGAAGTTAACCCGTGTGTGTATCCACATTGTACCACCATATAGTCCGTCATTACTCAGCAGCAGGTTCTATCTCTGCATGGTGGAACCCGGGCTGCAAACGCACCTATACCATCTCTTATAATTTGGTGCGTACCACTAGCCCTAACACTTAGGATACATGAAATCAAATTTGTTCCTGGATATCTGACCATCCCCCAATGCTTCAGTTAATATGTCCATCAATTCAGTTTGGTATGGCAATGTGGGGTCCTTTCTAAGAACCTCAAAGTCGATGAGTCTGAAAGAATGGTTTGACACATATTTAGATATTGCGATGTGTCCAGCACAACCACATTGCCCCCCTTATCTGACAGTTTTACTATGATATTTGAATTTTTCTCTAGGGAGTATAATGCCTCCCTTTCAGAGTTATTGAGATTAGACCTAAATGGGATATCTCCTTAATCCTATCTCTATTAAACTTTTTTAACAAACATTTTACTTCAGAACCATTTTTTTTCATTTTCACAAGTGTAAAAAGAGAAAATTAGCCACAGTAGTTGTTGTGCAATTTCTTCTGAATATGCTGATACCTTATATGTGGGGTGTAGCATGGCTAAAGGGTGTCTAATCGACGGGAGGTATGTATCACAGAGAAGGCTTGTCGCTGTGATGTGACCCGGAGTGTTTTCTGTAATGCTCATAAAGTAATAAGGAATTGTGTAGTATATCTGGGTCCGGGTTATGGGTAGCTATGAGAGATGGGAGGGTCTGGCTACCCATATACCTCACCCCTGGGTAAGGGGCATAACCATGCCTGTCTATGTTTGTGTAAGGACCTGTGGTGATGTCAGAACCACATGTCTAATCATGTGATGGGTTCTGGGTGTGGTTTCAGGCTACTTAATGGAGATATGTTTGGCACAGGTGAGTGAGTGTTTGGAAGTCTGTCAGAGTGGACACACTTCCATGTGTCTTGGCTGGACACTGCAGAGTGGCCTGTGTGTTGGACGGTTCCAAGTGGGGACAGACGTCCTGGAAGCACACAGAGACCATATTTAGGCTGGAGTGCCTACGTGCTGGACATGGCACAGCCTGTATGCCTACAGGTCTGAGGGAGAGCGGAGCTCTACTATGGACACTGAGGACTTATCCGTCTGATGTAAGACTGTTTACCTTTGTTTTGCTGACTTAAATGGTTTATGGAGTGAATAAACCTACATGAACGCTGAAGAGAATGTGCCTCCTGTTTCCTCCTATGCACCTGAGTGAGTGAATCCCTACAGGGGGTACACCACTGTTTGGGCGCATGGCAAAGCTCGGAAGGGAAGGAGTGCTGTTTGGCTTTTTCAATGCAGGTTTAGCTGGATTTGAGATCGGACACCAATGGCGTGTTAGGAGAGCCCCTGATATGCCTAAACAGTGGAAAACCCCCACAAGTGACACCATTTTGGAAGCTAGACCCCCAAAGGAACTTATCTAGATTTGGGGTGAGCACTTTGAACTCCCAAGTGCTTCACAGAAGTTCATAACGTAGAGCCGTTAAAATAAAACATCATTTTTTTTCCATAAAAATAATCTTTTAGCCCTCAAATCTTAATTTTCCCAAGTGTAGCAGGAGAAATTAGACCCAAAACGTTGTCGTACAATTTCTTCTGAGTATGCTGATACCCCATATGTGGGAGTAAATCACTGTCTGGGTGCATGGCAGGGCTCAGAAGGGAAGGAGCACCATTTGACTTTTTGAACGCAAAATTGGCTGGAATCAATGGTGCCATGTTGTATTTGGAGACCCCATGATGTAACCAAACAGAGGAAATCCCCCAATTCTAACTTCAACACTAACCTCAACACACCCGTAATCCTAATCCCAACCCTAACCATAACCCTAATCACAATCCTAGCCCCAACAGACCCTTAACCCTAATCCCAATCCTAACCACAACCGTAATCCCAACACACCCCTAACCCTAATCTCAACCGTAACCATTATCCTAACCACAACCCTAACCCCAACACACCCCTAATCCTAACCACAAACCTAATCCTAACATGCTGCTAACCCTAATCCCAACCCTAATCTCAACTCTAACGCTAGCCCGAACGCTAACCCTAACCTTAACGCTAACCCTAAGCCTAATGCTAACCTTAACGCTAACACTAACCCTAACGCTAATGCTAACACTAACACTAACCCTAACTCTAACCATAACCCTAATGCTAATGCTACCCCTAACCCTTATGCTAACCCTAACCTTACCCTAACTTTAGCCCAAATCACTTTAGCCTAACTCTAACCCTAACGAAAAAATAGAAATAAATACTGTATATTTTATTTATTTTATTATTTTTCCCTAAGGGGGTGATACAAGGGGGTTTTATATACTATTTTTTTTATTTTGATCACTCTGATAGACCCTATCAGGTACCGAGGGGGTGATCCGGGTACTGGGAGAGAGAAATTAAATGGAAAATCGGATTTTTATTTTTGCAGTCACCGTTATCTATATATATAAGGTCCACTTCCGTCTGTGTGTCTGTGACTGTCACGGAAATCCAGCGTCGCTGATTGGTTGCAGCCAGCTGGGCGCGACCAATCAGCGACAGGCACAGTCCGTCCATGAATTGGCCCCTCCCTACTCCCCTCCAGTCAGCGTGCACATAGCATTTTAGCAGTCCGTTAAACGGACTGCGTTACACCGCGGCATAACGCGGTGTAATGCAGTTCGGTTATGCTGCCATAAACCCTGTAAGTGTGACCAACTTTTTACTATTGATGCTGCCTATGCAGCATCATTAGTAAAAACATATAATGTTAAAAATAATAATAAAAAAATCAATATATTCTCACCTTCCAGCATCTGCGGCAGCCTTTCCCACTCCTCGCGACGCTCCGGTAACCCAGAATGCATTGCAGCAATGACCCCAGATGATGTAACGGTCTCGCGAGACCACTACATCATCACAGGTTATTGCCGCAAGGCATTACTGGGAACGGAGCGTCACGAGGAGCATCGCTAAATGCCTGGACTGGATCCGGGGGCCGCCGGAAGGTGAGTATATAACTATTTTTTATTTTAATTATTTTTTTAACAGGGATATTGTGCCCACATTGCTCTATACTATGTGGGCTGTGTTATATACTATGTGGGCTGTGTTATATACTGCGTGGCCTGTGTTATATACTATGTCGCCGTGCTATATACTACATGAGCTGTGCAATATACTACGTGGTCTGTGCTATATACTACCTGGCTGTGCTATGTACTACATGGCTTCACTGATTCACTGTGTATTCATTGCATTATTCTGAAATCTTCATAAATAAACTACATAGATATTCTAGAATACCGGATGCGTTAGAATCGGGCCACCATCTAGTACCGTAAATAAGCGCGATCACAATACGGAAGTCGGTAAAAACCGACCTGAATTATGTTCCCTTGGCAGCCGAGACCTGGGAGATATTCCAACTCTGGAGGGTGCTATAACATTAAACCTCAGCGCCGTTAAAAAGCAACGCTGTGGTTTAAGTACTCTTAACTGCCGCCGTTAAAAGGCGTATCGGTGGCTGTTAAGAGGTTAATATTGCTTGTGATTCAGCATTCGAGAAGGTATAATTTCTACTGATATAACTATTATTTGGAATTTTTTAATGTGCTTTAATAACATATGCCACGACAAGCTATGTGGCAGGAAACCGATTTTTGTATTGTGTCCATTCATTCTTGTTCTGACTGTTTGTGTTGTGCGGCCAACATATTGGAGACCGCAACAACACGTGATTACATAAACATCATAGTCACTGTCACAAGACAGATATTGCTTAATCTCAAACACCTCACTAGTACTATATGAAATGATCGCGCATGCCCCATGTTGTAAGATGTTGCATGTGTAGCAATTCCTCGATCCATATTTGTAGATGCCTGGAGATGAATTTTTGGAGACAACTTTTGAAAACCCAAAAGTAAAATCTGTGTTTTTTTTTTAGGTTACTGGGCGCTATGTAATTTCTTATGGTGCAACCTCTCTTAAAGGTTATACCAGGTTTTTTCGATAACAAATTCTTTAAGATGGGGTCTTTAATTAAAAGGTACCAACACTTTTCAAGGAGGTCTCTTATTTTATGGTTACCATTATTAAACTGAGTCACAAAATTAAAATGCCAGGGATTTTTTTTTAGGAAAAAAAAAAAAAACAGGCTGATTGCCGACCATAGAATAACCAGAGAAAAAGGTTTTTTCCCTAGAAAAAGGGATTATGACGTAACCTTAACAATGGAAGGATTGAATCTTGTGGTCCTTCAAGAAAGAACCAAACAATAAAAACAAATCCCTGGCGTTTTAATTTTGTGACTCAGTTTAATAATTGTAATCATAAAGTAAGAGACATCCTTGAAAAATGTTGGTACCTTTAATTAAACACCCCGTCTTAACCCCTTTCTGACATTGGACGTACTATCCCATCGAGGTGGGGTGGGCCCGTATGACCACCGACGGGATAGTACGTCCAGCGCGATCGGCCGCGCTCATGGGGGGGAGCGCGGCCGATCGCGGCCTGGTGTCAGCTGACTATCGCAGCTGACATCCGGCACTATGTGCCAGGAGCGGTCACGGACCGCCCCTGGCACGTTAACCCCCGGCACACCGCGATCAAACATGATCGCGGTGTGCCGGCGGTAGAGGGAAGCATCGCACAGGGAGGGGGCTCCCTGCGTGCTTCCCTGAGACCCTAGGAGCAACGCGATGTGATCGCGTTGCTCCGAGGGTCTCTTACCTCCTCTCCCTGCAGTCCCCAGATCCAAAATGGCCGCGGGGCTGCATCCGGGTCCTGCAGCACTGTAAGTCAGATCGCCGATCTGACAGAGTGCTGTGCAAACTGTCAGATCAGCGATCTGTGATGTCCCCCCCTGGGACAAAGTAAAAATGTAAAAAAAAAAATTTCCACGTGTGTAAAAATAAAAAAAAAAGAAAAAAAAAAAAAGAAAAAGAAATTAAAAATATTATTCCCATAAATACATTTCTTTATCTAAATAAAAAAAAACAATAAAAGTACACATATTTAGTATCGCCACGTCCGTAACGACCCAACCTATAAAACTGTCCCACTAGTTAACCCCTTCAGTGAACACCGTAGGAAAAAAAAAAACGAGGCAAAAAACGCTTTATTATCATACCGCCGAACAAAAAGTGGAATAACACGCGAACAAAAAGACGGATATAAATAACCATGGTACCGCTGAAAACGTCATCTTGTCTCGCAAAAAACGAGCCACGATACAGCATCATCAAAGAAAAAAGTTATAGTCCTCAAAATAAAGCGATGCCAAAATAATTATTTATTCTATAAAATAGTTTTTATCGTATAAAAGCGCCAAAACATAAGAAAAATGATATAAATGAGGTATTGCTGTAATCGTACTGACCCGAAGAACAAAAATGCTTTATCAATTTTACCAAACGTGGAACGGTATAAACACCCCCCAAAAGAAATTCATGAATAGCTGTTTTTTTGTCATTCTCTCTCACAAAAATCGGAATAAAAAGCGATCAAAAACTGTCACGTGTCCGAAAATGTTACCAATAAAAACATCAACTCGTCCCGCAAAAAACAAGACCTCACATGATTCTTTGGACCAAAATATGGAAAAATTATAGGTCTCAAAATGTGGAGACACAAAAACTTTTTTGCTATAAAAAGCGTCTTTTAGTGTGTGACAGCTGCCAATCATAAAAATCCGCTATAAAAAATGCTATAAAAGTAAATCAAACCCCACTTCATCACCCCCTTAGTTAGGGAAAAATAATAACATTAAAAAAATGTATTTATTTCCATTTTCCCACTAGGGCTAGGGCTAGGGTTAGGGCTAGGGTTAGGGCTAGGGCTAGGGTTAGGGCTAGGGTTAGGGTTAGGGTTAGGTCTAGGGTAAGGGCTAGGGTTAGGGCTAGGGTTAGGGTTAGGGCTAGGGTTACGGTTTGGGCTAGGGTTAGGGTTAGTGTTTGGCTAGGGTTGGAGCTAAAGTTAGGGTTAGGGTTGGGGCTAAAGTTAGGGTTAGGGTTGGGGCTAAAGTTAGGGGTAGGGTTTGGATTACATTTACAGTAGGGATTGGGGTTGGGATTAGAGTTAGGGGTGTGTCAGGGTTAGGGGTGTGGTTAGGGTTACCGTTGGGATTAGGGTTAGGGGTGTGATTGGATTAGGGTTTCAGTTAGAATTAGGGAGTTTCCACTGTTTAGGCACATCAGGGGCTCTCCAAACGCGACATGGCGTCCGATCTCAATTCCAGCCAATTCTGCATTGAAAAAGTAAAACAGTGCTCCTTACCTTCCGAGTTTTCCCGTGCGCCCAAACAGGGGTTTACCCCAACATATGTGGCATCAGCGTACTCGGGACAAATTGGACAACTTTTGGGGTCCAAGTTCTCTTGTTACCCTTGGGAAAATATAAATTTGGGGGGCTAAAAATCATTTTTGTGGGAAAAAATATTTTTTATTTTCACGGCTCTGCGTTATAAACTGTAGTGAAACACTTGGGGGTTTAAAGTTCTCACAACACATCTAGATAAGTTCCTTGGGAGGTCTAGTTTCCAATATGTGGTCACTTGTGGGGGGTTTCTACTGTTTGAGTACATCAAGGGCTCTGCAATTGCAACGTGATGCCTGCAGACCAATCCATCTAAGTCTGCATTCCAAGTGGCGCTCCTTCCCTTCCGAGCTCTGCCATGCGCCCAAACAGTGGTTCCCTCCCACATATGAGGTATCAGCATACTCAGGACAGATTGGACAATAACTTTTGGGGTCCAATTTTGTCCTGTTACCCTTGTGAAAATACAAAACTGGGGGCTAAAAAAATCATTTTTGTGAGAAAAAAAAAAGAATTTTTATTTTCACAGCTCTGTATTACAAACTGTAGTGAAACACTTGGGGGTTCAAAGCTCTCAAAACACATATAGATAAGTTCCTTAGGGATCTACTTTCCAAAATGGTGTCACTTGTGGGGGGTTTAATGTTTAGGCACATCAGGGGCTCTCCAAACGCGACATGGTGTCCCATCTCAATTCCAGTCAATTTTGCATTGAAAAGTCAAACTGCGCTCCTTCCCTTCCGAGCTCTGCTATGCGCCCAAACAGTGGTTTACCCCCACATTTGGGGTATTGTCGTACTCAGGACAAATTGCACAACATTTTTTAGCGTCCAATTTCTTCTCCTACCCTTGGGAAAATAAAAAATTGGGGGCGAAAAGATCATTTTTGTGAAAAAATATGATTTTTTATTTTTACGGCTCTGCATCATAAACTTCTGTGAAGCACTTGGAGGGTCAAAGTGCTCACCACACATCTAGATAAGTTCCTTAGGGGGTCTACTTTCCAAAATGGTGTCACTTGTGGGGGGTTTCAATGTTTAGGCACATCAGGGGCTCTCCAAACGCAACATGGCGTCCCATCTCAATTCCAGTCAATTTTGCATTGAAAATTCAAATGGCGCTCCTTTGCTTCTGAGCTCTGCCATGCGCCCAAACAGTGGTTTACCCCAACATATGGGGTATCAGCGTACTCAGGACAAATTGCACAACAACTTTTGGGGTCCATTTTCTCCTGTTACCCTTGGTAAAATAAAACAAATTGGAGCTGAAACAAATTTTGTGTGAAAAAAAGTTAAATGTTAATTTTTATTTAAACATTCCAAAAATTCCTGTGAAACACCTGAAGGGTTAATAAACTTCTTGAATGTGGTTTTGAGCACCTTGAGGGGTGCAGTTTTTAGAATGGTGTCACACTTGGGTATTTTCTGTCATATAGACCCCTCAAAATGACTTCAAATGAGATGTGGTCCCTAAAAAAAAAATGGTGTTGTAAAAATGAGAAATTGCTGGTCAACTTTTAACCCTTATAACTCCCTAAGAAAAAAAAAATTTGGTTCCTAATTTGTGCTGATGTAAAGTAGACATGTGGGAAATGTTACCTTTTAAGTATTTTGTGTGACATATCTCTGTGATTTAAGGGCATAAAAATTCAAAGTTGGAAAATTTCAAAATTTTCAAAATTTTCGCCAAATTTCCGTTTTTTTCACAAATAAATGCAAGTTATATCGAATAAATTTTACCACTATCATGAAGTACAATATGACTTGAGAAAATATTGTCAGAATTGCCAAGATCCGTTGAAGCGTTCCAGAGTTATAACCTCATAAATGGACAGTGGTCAGAATTGTAAAAATTAGCTCCATAAAGGTTGATGCCCCATAAGATACTCCATAGAATAATATGCCGCGTATGCTGTTGCTGCTGCTATTAAAAAAAAGGCATACTCACCTGGCCAGGTGCCGGTGTCCTGAGCAGGCGGGGACACCAGCGTGCTATGGTGGCCAGGTGCTAGAGTCACCGCTGGCTCAGGCCCCTGACACTTGCGATATTCACCTGTCCCCATTCCACCACCGCACGCCACTGTGTCTTCCGGGTCTCTGCAGTGACTATTCAGGCAGAGGGCGTGCACTAAACACGTCATTGCACCCTCTGACCTGAATGACACAGCCAGAAGACGCAGAAGACACAGCTCGGAGGTGGAACTAAGACAGGTGAATATCGCATGGCTCACCCTCCGCCGTCATACTCACCCCCTCCTGGCTCAGTCTCTGCACTTCCCTGCTTTGTCCCAGGGCCTGCAGCTCCTTCCAGTGCTCAGCGGTCACATGGTACCGCTCATTAAAGTAATGAATATGCGCTCCACGCCTATGGGAGTGGAGTCACGTCCATATTCATTACTTTAATGAGCGGTACCAAGTGACCGCTGAACACAGGAAGAGCTGCCAGTGCCGACACCATCTGAGAAGCAGAGACTGTGCCAGGAGGGGGTTAGTATGATGTGACAGCCACCATTCCTGCCGCTCCCCCCCGCGACACCCTGAGATAATGACTCAGGTATAAGCCGAGAGGGGCACTTCCAGCCTAAATGATTTGGCTGAAAAACTTGGCTTATACTTGAGTATATACGGTATTTTTTATTTTTCCTGCTATCATAATTGTTCATACCAAGAATCCGTTGTCAGATCTTCTGCGATTGCTGTTTTTTTGTGGTGGTTTTTTTTTTGGCTTTATAATGTATGATTGCTTTTCAGTAGAGTATAACTTTTTAAGATATGTGGTTCACATTTACATATAAATTCCTTTTTCCTCAAAGTGAATTATATCGTTTATCCACCTGTGCTAAAGAGTTAAACTAATTAAGAGGAGTAAGCAAATTAAGTGGAGTATTGGTGCTAGTAACAAACACCCCTCCCTTTCCCTTTGTAAAAAGGGTTCATAAAGACATAGTTATTGTTCCAGTATGGATGTATATTTACCTGACGAAGGATCTTTTTAAGCCAAAACGCGTTGTTTTTACTTGGTACATTTAGAATATTTTTTTTTTTAAATAAGCTGATCTATCACGTTACAATTTTCAAGAGCGCACGACCCAGACTGGATTTCTGCTTCTTTTCACAGGTCCAAATCTTTGTTACATAATTCTCTGGCCATGTCAGCTAATGGGCCTCCTGCCAGTAGAAGAACTGAGTCCAAAATGAGGAGCTGCCTATTATCCCCTAGACTGCTCCCTCTCACATGCTGCACAAACCCCTGGGGCTGTGCAGCCTCTCTCCTCACATATCTAAGAGCATGGTTTTCTGGCTAGAACCATGGATGCTCATAATTCTGCCTAAAGCTCTAAATGAAACGACAGTGGCTCCACTGGGTTCTGCTGGATTTTAACTGTGCGGGGAGACCAAATGCAGCTACTGTATTTAATTCCTGGCAGCTATGTGTTAGGAGTCGAGTTCCCGCCGCTGCACAGGGGGAATCTCGAACCATGCCTCCTGCAGTCTCCCATTCTGCATCAGCCACAGTAGAGCCTGCTCAGCGGAGACGTCGGTCCCAGCATCTCACTGAATCTGATACTGTGCAAAGGGTTACTGCTGCCTCTTCAGGCTATGCTATTTGTACCCTGCACTGGTCTGCGGCAAGCAGGCTTTTCTGGGACTTAGTCCTGCTTTGCACACACTGAGCATGCCCAGGGTAAGATCTCTCAATGGAGATCAAGGGTCACATGCTCAGGTACTGCAGCAACTTCCATTGGTCCTCCAGGAAAGTCTTGTACCTGATCAAGTTCTGTGGCAGCCTTCCATTGGTCCTTCTGGGAAGGTCCTCAAGTTGCTGCAGCTATAAAAGGTTCTCATGACTGCACGGCCATGTGCTAGTATCAAATATGTACGAGCTCAGAGCCAGTGTGGTCATGTGTGTGGTCAGGGACCCAGCTGAAATAAGCCCTTAGAATGCTGGCACCTCCGGCGAGGAGTTTTGTGTGTATGCAGTCAGGGACCCGGCTGAAATAAGCCCCTAGAATGCTGGCACCTCCGGTGAGGAGTTTCTTATGAGTGAATTCAGGGGTGGCTAATAGCCATTAGAATTTTGGCTCCACTGGAGAGGAGCTGCGTGTTTGGTTTGGACTGCATGATTACTGTCGGCTCTACTCAGTAGCTGTGTCCACTGTGAGCTAAACAGGGCGCAGTGTTCTCTTTACTACAGGCTCTGTGAAGTAACAGAGTTCGTTTATACTAATTTACTTCACCGCCTTACTTAGCAGCAGGTTCTTTCCTGCACGGTGGATCCCGGGTTGCGAACGCACCTATCTCACCTAATAAATATATCCGGTGCGTTCCGCCAACCCTAACACTATGCTTTATAACTCAATAACTCAGAGTTCTAGAGGTGGCTGCATCATATGTGCTTGTGGGGAAAAGAAATATTCCGATTATGTGCTCCACTAGGTTCAGAGATATTGCATTCTTTTATTATAGGTCATTTTCTAGATTTATATATCTCTGAGCCTGGTACTTTTGAGCTGAGGGTCTGCAGTGCCAATATGTCTGAGTCCAAAAAAGGAAGCCAGCTGACTGGTAACTGCATAAGAGTTCACACACCTGTGATAATTCCTGAAGGGATACAAGGTCTATGCCTTTTGCCCCCCGGAGAGAGTTTCAAAGGCATATTTGCTTGAGTTAACTACAAAAAAAGCCTTGGTCTGACTTTTTCAAGGAAGTGCCTTCGCTGGATAATGAGGTCCCATTGTTTGTTGTGTATTTGACTTCCCTTTTGGTCTGAGGGAAATGATAACGGTGGGGGGCTGAGTTTGGAGCAAGTATTTTGGGCAAAACTATCTGATAGAGAATTTCATCAGATATCAAAATTATATCAACTAGATATCATTTTCCCATATCTCACACCTCCCCCTTTAGAGGGCGCTAGGGGGCATCACAATCTCTCCTTGCCAGGATAGCCCATCAGCATTACCATTGTCACGGCCCCTTTTGTGGCAAATGGAGAAGTGGTACTGCTGGAGCGACAGGCTCCAAAGCAGGAACCTCTCATTCATCCTGGAGACCATGTGTAAGCAGCTCAGGGGGTTATGGTCCATCTCCACGATGAAGGGATGACCATACAAATATGGCTGCAGATGCTGCAGCCCCCACACAATTGCCTGGCACTCCTTTTCCATCATGGAGTAGGCCACCTCTCTTGGCAACAGCTTCCTGCTCAGGTACAGGACTAGATGCTCCTGGCCCGCTATGTTGACCTGGCTGAGCACGACACCGAGGCCAAAGTCACTGGCATATGTCTACTACAAACGGCCATGCAAAGTCAGTAGCTTGTAGTACTGGTGAGCCTGAGAGAGCAGTCTTGAGCACCTTAAAAGCAGTCTCGCAGGCGACTGACCAGTCTACCGCGAGAGGCAGCTTTCTCTTGGTGAGGTCCTTCAGGGGCTTGGCCAGGGTACTATAGTGTGGAAGAAACCTCTTATAGTATCCAACGGTCCCCAGGCAAGACATCACCTGCTTCTTGGTCCTGTCGGTGGGCCAGAATGCGATGGCACCCACTTTCACAGGTTCTGGCTTTAGAACCCCTTGTCTACCCGGTGACCCAGGTCAAGGACTTCGCTCATGCCCAGCTGGAACTTTTCCAGCTTGATGGTCAAACCTGCTCGGTGGATTCACCTAAGCACCTGAATCAGATGCTCTAGGTGATCCTCACATGTGGGACTGAAGATGGCAATTTCATCCAGGTATGCAGCTGCTTACCCTTCAAGTCCCTGGAGCAGCGTGTTGACCTTCCACTGAAAAGTGACAGGGGCATTCTTCATGCCGAATGGCATCATGGTGGACACATACAGTCCAAACGGGGTGAAAAAGACAGAGCGCTCCCGAGCCTCGTGGGTGAGAGGGATCTGCCAATATCCCTGGTTCAGATCCATGATGATCAGGTACTTAGTCCTGCCAACTGATCGAACAGGTCATCAATGCATGGTATAGGGAACGTATCATTGACCGTGACAGCGTTGAGTCTCTGCAGAACCGGGTTGTTCAGTCCTTTTTGGGGATGAGGACTATGGGCGCCACCTATGCGCTGTTGGTCACTTGGATCTCCCTCAGCTTCAGCATCTCATCAATCTACTGGCACATCTGCTGACGCACCTCGAGAGAGACCCCATATGCTGACCGCTGGATCGGGGGGTGATCCCCGGTGCCAACGTGATGGACAGCAGACTCGGTCCTTCCAGGATGGCTGCTGAACAGCTCCTGGAAGGGGCATACAGTAATTGCCAGCTGGGAACGTTGGTCCTCGGACAACTGGTGGCCAACCTCTACATCCTCAATATATCTGCCTGCCTTGGCCTGGGTGAGCAGATCCAGGAGGGTTTTCACCTCCCCCTCATTGGGAAGGTTGCACATGGGATGAGCACTAGGGTTGAGCGAAACGGATCGTTCATTTTCATAAGTCGCCGACTTTTGGCAAAGTCGGCGTCTCATGAAACCGACCCGATCCCTGTGTGGGGTCGGCCATGTGGTACGCGACTTTCGCGCCAAAGTCACGTTTCAATGACGCTAAAAGCGCCACTTCTCAGCCAATGAAGGTGGACGCAGAGTGTGGGCAGCGTGATGACATAGATCTCAGTCCCCACCATCTTAGAGAAGGGCATTGCAGTGATTGGCTTGCTTTCTGCCATGTCACAGGGGCTATAAAGGGGCGTTCCCGCCGACCGCCATCTTAAAGCTGCTGATCTGACTGAGCGTAGGGAGAGGTTGCTGCCACTTCTTCAGAAGCAGGGACAGTGATAGGCAGGGTACATAAAGCCACAAACCGCTTGTGCTGTAGCGATTTCCACTGTCCAACACCACCTTTTGTTGGCAGGGACAGTGGAAGCTACATTTTTTTTTCCTCAGTGCTGTAGCTCATTGGGCTGCCCTAGAAGGCTCCCTGATAGCTGCGATGCTGTGTGTGTACGCCGCTGTGCAAACCAACTGCTTTTTTCAAAGCACAAATCCTGTTGTTCCTTCCTTTCTGCACAGCTATCTTGTGTGTTTGTCCCCACTTTTGTGTTCAGCAGTCCTTTTTGTAGCTGCCTGCCATACTTTCCTGAGATTACTGAAGGGAGATAAAGATTGGCAAGTCTGCCTCTGTGCCAGTCCTGTGTGTGGCATCTGTCTCTCATTGTGTGCCACCGAAAACCACTGTGTAATACTGGGCCTTTTTTTTTTTTTTTTCTAAATTCTCCCTTTAAAAAAAAAAAAAAAATAGTGGGAGATAAAGATTGGCAAGTCTGCCTCTGTGCCAGTCCTGTGTGTGGCATCTGTCTCTCATTGTGTGCCACCGAAAACCACTGTGAAATACTTGGCCATTTATTTTTTTGGGGTAAATTCTCCCTGTAAAAAAAAAAAATTAGTGGGAGATAAAGATTGGCAAGTCTGCCTCTGTGCCAGTCCTGTGTGTGGCATCTGTCTCTCATTCTGTGCCACCGAAAACCACTGTGTAATACTTGGCCATTTATTTTTTGGGGGTAAATTCTCCCTGTAAAAAAAAAAATAATTAGTGGGAGATAAAGATTGGCAAGTCTGCCTCTGTGCCAGTCCTGTGTGTGGCATCTGTCTCTCATTGTGTGCCACCGAAAACCACTGTGTAATACTTGGCCATTTATTTTTTTGGGGTAAATTCTCCCTGTAAAAAAAAAAATAATTAGTGGGAGATAAAGATTGGCAAGTCTGCCTCTGTGCCAGTCCTGTGTGTGGCATCTGTCTCTCATTGTGTGCCACCGAAAACCACTGTGTAATACTTGGCCATTTATTTTTTTGGGGTAAATTCTCCCTGTAAAAAAAAAAATAATTAGTGGGAGATAAAGATTGGCAAGTCTGCCTCTGTGCCAGTCCTGTGTGTGGCCTCTGTCTCTCATTGTGTGCCACCGAAAACAACTGTGTAATACTTGGCCATTTATTTTTTTTGGGTAAATTCTCCCTGTAAAAAAAAAATAATTAGTGGGAGATAAAGATTGGCAAGTCTGCCTCTGTGCCATTGCTGTGTGTGGCATCTGTCTCTCATTGTGTGCCACCGAAAACCACTGTGTAATACTTGGCCATTTTTTTGGGGGGGGTAAATTCTCCCTGTAAAAAAACCCTGTAAAAAACAAAATAATTAGTGGGAGATAAAGATTGGCAAGTCTGCTTCTGTGCCAGTCCTGTGTGTGGCATCTGTCTCTCATTGTGTGCCACCGAAAACCACTGTGTAATACTGGGCCTTTTTTTTTTTTTTCTAAATTCTCCCTTTAAAAAAAAAAAAAAAATAGTGGGAGATAAAGATTGGCAAGTCTGCCTCTGTGCCAGTCCTGTGTGTGGCATCTGTCTCTCATTGTGTGCCACCGAAAACCACTGTGTAATACTTGGCCATTTATTTTTTGGGGGTAAATTCTCCCTGTAAAAAAAAATAATAATTAGTGGGAGATAAAGATTGGCAAGTCTGCCTCTGTGCCAGTCCTGTGTGTGGCATCTGTCTATCATTGTGTGCCACCGAAAACCACTGTGTAATACTTGGCCATTTATTTTTTGGGGGTAAATTCTCCCTGTAAAAAAAAAAATAATTAGTGGGAGATAAAGATTGGCAAGTCTGCCTCTGTGCCAGTCCTGTGTGTGCATCTGTCTCTCATTGTGTGCCACCGAAAACCACTGTGTAATACTTGGCCATTTTTTTTGGGGGGGGTAAATTCTCCCTGTAAAAAAACCCTGTAAAAAACAAAATAATTAGTGGGAGATAAAGATTGGCAAGTCTGCTTCTGTGCCAGTCCTGTGTGTGGCATCTGTCTCTCATTGTGTGCCACCGAAAACCACTGTGTAATACTGGGCCTTTTTTTTTTTTTTTCTAAATTCTCCCTTTTAAAAAAAAAAAAATAGTGGGAGATAAAGATTGGCAAGTCTGCCTCTGTGCCAGTCCTGTGTGTGGCATCTGTCTCTCATTGTGTGCCACCGAAAACCACTGTGTAATACTTGGCCATTTATTTTTTGGGGGTAAATTCTCCCTGTAAAAAAAAAAAATAATTAGTGGGAGATAAAGATTGGCAAGTCTGCCTCTGTCATGATTCCCAATGGCAGGGAATTTGTCAACATAACACGGGCAAAAACAGGACCAGCTCTAGGGTGATGGAACCTGAGCTGACCGCGATCCTGAACCTCAACACTCAACTAACAGTAGCCGGGGGACGTTCCTGGGGGGCCCCTAGACGTCTCGTGCCAGCCGGAGATCTAGCTTCCCCTATCAGAAGAATAACAGACCTCACTTGCCTCCAGAGAAATATTCCCACAGAGATAGCAGCCTCCCACATATAATGACGGTGAAATGAGAGGAAGGCACAAACGTAGTTATGAAAACAGATTCAGCAAAATGAGGCCCGCTTAAGCTAGATAGCAGAGGATACAAAAGGTGAACTGCGCGGTCAGCTGAAAAACCCTTCAAAATACCATCCTGAAATTACTTGAACTCATGTGCCAACTCATGGTACATGAATGGTAATTTCAGCCCACTAGAGCAACCAGCAGCAGAGAATTACATATCTGCAAGCTGGACTAAAAAACATGAAAGCAATCATGAAACAGGGAAATACAGACTTAGCTTGTATTGAAGGCCTAGGAGCAGGTAACAGAGACACACACTGATACATTGATAGCCGGCAAGGGAATGACAGGAAAGCCAGGTTAAATAGGAAACACCCAGCCACTGATGGACAGGTGGAAACCAGAGACCGCAACCCACCAAAGTCACCCAGTACCAGTTGTAACCACCAGAGGGAGCCCAAAAACAGAATCCACAACAGCCTCTGTGCCAGTCCTGTGTGTGGCATCTGTCTCTCATTGTGTGCCACCGAAAACCACTGTGTAATACTTGGCCATTTATTTTTTGGGGGTAAATTCTCCCTGTAAAAAAAAAAATAATTAGTGGGAGATAAAGATTGGCAAGTCTGCCTCTGTGCCAGTCCTGTGTGTGGCATCTGTCACTCATTGTGTGCCACCGAAAACCACTGTGTAATACTTGGCCATTTTTTTTTTTTCTAAATTCTCCCTTTAAAAAAAAAATAATTAGTGGGAGATATAGATTGGCAAGTCTGCCTCTGTGCCAGTCCTGTGTGTGGCATCTGTCACTCATTGTGTGCCACCGAAAACCACTGTGTAATACTTGGCCATTTATTTTTTGGGGGTAAATTCTCCCTGTAAAAAAAAAAATAATTAGTGGGAGATAAAGATTGGCAAGTCTGCCTCTGTGCCAGTCCTGTGTGTGGCATCTGTCTCTCATTGTGTGCCACCGAAAACCACTGTGTAATACTTGGCCATTTTTTGGGGGGGTAAATTCTCCCTGTAAAAAAAAAAAAAATAGTGGGAGATAAAGATTGCCATGTCTGCCTCTGTGCCAGTCCTGTGTGTGGCATCTGTCTCTCATTGTGTGCCACCGAAAACCACTGTGTAATACTTGGCCATTTATTTTTTTGGGGTAAATTCTCCCTGGAAAAAAAAAAAATAATTAGTGGGAGATAAAGATTGGCAAGTCTGCCTCTGTGCCAGTCCTGTGTGTGGCATCTGTCTCTCATTGTGTGCCACCGAAAACCACTGTGTAATACTGGGCCTTTTTTTTTTTTCTAAATTCTCCCTTTAAAAAAAAAATAATAATTAGTGGGAGATAAAGATTGGCAAGTCTGCCTCTGTGCCAGTCCTGTGTGGCATCTGTCTCTCATTGTGTGCCACCGAAAACCACTGTGTAATACTTGCCCATTTATTTTTTGGGGGTAAATTCTCCCTGTAAAAAAAAAATAATTAGTGGGAGATAAAGATTGGCAAGTCTGCCTCTGTGCCAGTCCTGTGTGTGGCATCTGTCTCTCATTGTGTGCCACCGAAAACAACTGTGTAATACTTGGCCATTTATTTTTTGGGGGTAAATTCTCCCTGTAAAAAAAAAATAATTAGTGGGAGATAAAGATTGGCAAGTATGCCTCTGTGCCATTGCTGTGTGTGGCATCTGTCTCTCATTGTGTGCCACCGAAAACCACTGTGTAATACTTGGCCTTTTTTTTGGGGGGGGTAAATTCTCCCTGTAAAAAAACCCTGTAAAAAACAAAATAATTAGTGGGAGATAAAGATTGGCAAGTCTGCTTCTGTGCCAGTCCTGTGTGTGGCATCTGTCTCTCATTGTGTGCCACCGAAAACCACTGTGTAATACTGGGCCTTTTTTTTTGTTTTCTAAATTCTCCCTTTAAAAAAAAAAAATAGTGGGAGATAAAAATTGGCAAGTCTGCCTCTGTGCCAGTCCTGTGTGTGGCATCTGTCTCTCATTGTGTGCCACCGAAAACCACTGTGTAATACTTGGCCATTTATTTTTTTGGGGTAAATTCTCCCTGTAAAAAAAAATAATTAGTGGGAGATAAAGATTGGCAAGTCTGCCTCTGTGCCAGTCCTGTGTGTGGCATCTGTCTCTCATTGTGTGCCACCGAAAACCACTGTGTAATACTTGGCCATTTATTTTTTTGGGGTAAATTCTCCCTGTAAAAAAAAATAATTAGTGGGAGATAAAGATTGGCAAGTCTGCCTCTGTGCCAGTCCTGTGTGTGGCATCTGTCTCTCATTGTGTGCCACCGAAAACCACTGTGTAATACTTGGCCATTTATTTTTTTGGGGTAAATTCTCCCTGTAAAAAAAAATAATTAGTGGGAGATAAAGATTGGCAAGTCTGCCTCTGTGCCAGTCCTGTGTGTGGCATCTGTCTCTCATTGTGTGCCACCGAAAACCACTGTGTAATACTTGGCCATTTATTTTTTTGGGGTAAATTCTCCCTGTAAAAAAAAAATAATTAGTGGGAGATAAAGATTGGCAAGTCGGCCTCTGTGCCAGTCCTGTGTGGCATCTGTCTCTCATTGTGTACCACCGAAAACCACTGTGTAATACTGGGCCTTTTTTTTTTTTTCTAAATTCTCCCTTTAAAAAAAAAAAAAAATTAGTGGGAGATAAAGATTGGCAAGTCTGCCTCTGTGCTAGTCCTGTGTGTGGCATCTGTCTCTCATTGTGTGCCACCGAAAACCACTGTGTAGTACTTGGCCATTTATTTTTTGGGAGTAAATTCTCCCTGTAAAAAAAAAATAATTAGTGGGAGATAAAGATTGGCAAGTCTGCCTCTGTGCCAGTCCTGTGTGTGGCATCTGTCTCTCATTGTGTGCCACAGAAAACCTAGTGTGTAATATTGTTTTTTTTTTTTTTTTAAATCCTCCCTGAAAAAAAAAATAAAATAGTGGGAGATTAAGATTGGCATTTCTGCTTGAGTGCTGGTCCTGTGTGTGCCATCTGTCTCAAATTATTGGGGCACAGAAAACCTAGTGTGTAACATTGGGCCTGATTTTCCTTTCAGTGTCAGGCACCTATAAAGGTATATATAAATCCTACAGAAGTTTGAGTTCACCTTATAAGTTGTTTTACAGTAACAAATACCGTTACTTTGGTTACGTTTTGCAAACAATGAGGAAGTCTAGTGGAAGAGGTCGTGGCCGTGGGCGTTCATTGTCAGCTGGTAATGATGGTAGTGGTGGTGGAGCATCAGGTGGTCGTGGTAAAAGCAGTACAGCACCTAAGTCTCGAGTTGTTGAGCCAGGTTCGTTGTCTGGCTACACAAGGCCTCGAACGCTCTCTTTTCTGGGAGTAGGAAAACCACTTTTGAAGCCGGAGCAGGAGGAACAAGTATTGGCTTTCATTGCTGACTCTGCCTCTAGCTCTTTCGCCTCCTCCTCGGAAAGTGCCAAATGTCAGAGCAGTGCATCGTCAGTGGATGCACCCGGTCAGGAACAAGTCGCTTCCTTGTGTCCTTCACCCAGAACAACAGTGAAGGATGCATCAGTCGACAGAACAGGTTACTCCATGGAGCTCTTTACACATACCGTTCCTGGGTTAGACAGTGAAACAGTTAACAGGCCATGCCCATTCGAAGTTGAATCGGACATGGAGTGCACAGATGCACAGCCACAGCCAGATTACTATGCTGTTCCTTTGACTCAGACCAGAACATTGCCCTCGCAGTGTACTGAGGCAGAATCAAACCCAGCGGAGACTATGGTGCCCCGTCACGAACGCAATACCACCGGCTTACACGGTGACACAGACGAAGTTGCACACGACATAGAAGAGGAGGTCATAGATGACCCAGTTGTTGACCCTGATTGGCAGCCATTGGGGGAACAGGGTGCAGGCGGCAGTAGTTCTGAAGCGGAGGAGGAGAAGCCGCAGCAGTCATCAAGATCACAACAGGTTCCATCTGCCAGGCCCGTATCTGGCCAAAAACGCATGGCAAAACCAAAACCAGCGTGGCCATCCGGTTAAAGAAGCTCAGTCTGCAATGCCTGAAAAGGTATCCAATAGTAGAAAGAGTGCAGTCTGGCATTTTTTTAAACAACATCCAAATGATCAGCGCAAAGTCATCTGTCAAAAATGTTCAACTACCTTAAGCAGAGGTCAGAATCTTAAAAGTCTAAATACAAGTTGCATGCATAGACATTTATTGACCATGTATTTGCAAGCCTGGACTAACTACCAAACGTCCCTAAAGGTTGCAGCACCCTCGGCCAATGAAGCTAGTCAGCAACGCTACATCCCTTCCCTCCCTGTAAGCCCACCATTTCCCGCGCCACCTGCAGTATCTGTGCAGCTTTCGTCGCCAGGCCAAAGCAGTCAGGGAATCATCAGGTTAGTAGTAGGAAACACTGCATGTAGGGCACCGGCAAGAATACCATCTCCAACCCTCTCTCAGTCACCCATGTCCACCGGCACCACCGCTAGTTCCACGATCTCCAGCTCTCCAGTCCAGCTCACCCTACATGAGACTCTTGTTAGGAAAAGGAAGTACTCATCCTCGCATCCGCGTACACAGGGTTTGAACGCCCACATTTCTAGACTAATCTCATTAGAGATGATGCCCTACCGGTTAGTTGAAAGCGGAGCTTTCAAAGCGCTGATGGACTACGCTGTACCACGCTACGAGCTACCCAGTCGGCACTTCTTTTCTAGAAAAGCCATCCCAGCCCTCCAACAGCATGTTAAAGACCGCATCGTCCATGCACTCAGGCAGTCTGTGACTACAAAGGTGCACCTGACAACAGATGCATGGACCAGTAGGCATGGCCAGGGACGTTACGTGTCCATCACGGCACACTGGGTGAATGTGGTGGATGCAGGGTCCACAGGGGACAGCAATATTGGGACAGTTCTGCCTAGCCCACGGTCAAGGAAAGAGTTGGCTGTAGGCGTTCGCCCCCCCTCCTCCTCTTCCTCCTCCTCCTACAGAAGCGAGAGCTCGTCCACAGACCACAGTCGCACATCCACTCCATCCGCAGCTGCCACTGTTGCACACCAAGTGTGCCATTATGGGACAGCTAGTGGCAAGCGTCAGCAGGCTGTGTTGGCAATGAAGTGTTTGGGCGACAACAGACACACCGCGGAAGTTCTGTCCGAGGTCTTGCAGAAAGAAACTCAGTCATGGCTGGGCACTGTACATCTTGAGGCAGGCAAGGTAGTGAGTGATAACGGAAGGAATTTCATGGCTGCCATAGCCCTTTCCCAACTGAAACACATTCCTTGCCTATCTCACACCTTAAACCTGGTGGTGCAGTGCTTCCTGAAAAGTTATCCGGGGTTACCCGACCTGCTCCTCAAAGTGCGCAGACTTTGCTCGCATATCCGCCATTCGCCCGTACACTCCAGCCGTATGCAGAACTATCAGCGTTCTTTGAACCTTCCTCAGCATCGCCTAATCATCGACGTTGCAACAAGGTGGAACTCCACACTGCACATGCTTCAGAGAGTGTGCGAACAGAGGCGTGCTGTTATGTATTTGTGGGAGGATACACGGGCAGGCCATTGGATGGCAGACATGGAGTTGTCAGGTGTGCAGTGGTCGAAGCTACAAGACCTGTGTCAAGTCCTTCAGTGTTTTGAGGAATGCACACGGCTGGTTAGTGCAGACAACGCCATAATAAGCATGAGCATCCCCCTAATGCATCTGCTGATGCAAAGTTTGACGCACATAAAGGAGCAGGCGTCTGCAGCCGAGGAAGAGGAAAGCCTTGATGACAGTCAGCCATTGTCTGGTCAGGGCTGTGTAGAGGACGCGGTAGCGGGCGAAGAGGAGGAGGAGGACGAGGAGGATGATGGGGATGAGTACTTTTTTAATGAGGAAGCTTCTCCTGGGCCAACAGAAATTAGTGGCGTTGCAAGGCCGGGTTCTGTTTTTTTAAAGGAGACAAGTGACGTAGATTTGCCTGTAACTGCCCCTCAAACCAGCACAACCGCAGATTTGACAACTGGAACTTTGGCCCACATGGCGGATTATGCCTTACGTATACTCAAAAGGGACCCACGCATTATTAAAATGATGAGCGATGACGATTACTGGTTGGCCTGCATCCTTGACCCTCGCTATAAGGGCAAATTGCAAAATATTATGCCACATGAGAACCTCGAACAAATATTAGCAACCAAACAAGCTACTCTTGTAGACCGTTTGATTCAGGCATTCCCAGCACACAGCGCCGGTGATGGTTCTCACACAAGCTGCAGGGGGCTACAGGGCAGAGGTGATAGAGGTGCACAGATCAGAAGTGGCGTTGGACAGAGGGGTTTTCTGACCAGGTTGTGGAGTGATTTTGCAATGACCGCAGACAGGACAGGTACTGCAGCATCTATTCAAAGTGACAGGAGACAACATTTGTCCAGTATGGTTACTAACTATTTTTCATCCCTTATCGATGTTCTCCCTCAACCGTCATTCTCATTTGATTACTGGGCATCCAAATTA
Source organism: Ranitomeya variabilis (assembly GCF_051348905.1). Lineage (NCBI taxonomy): Eukaryota > Metazoa > Chordata > Amphibia > Anura > Dendrobatidae > Ranitomeya > Ranitomeya variabilis. The sequence continues at coordinate 114,135,487 of NC_135238.1, forward strand.
GACACCTGGCCTGAATTGGCAGAATATGCATTGGAGGAGCTTGCTTTCCCAGCAGCTAGTGTGCTATCAGAAAGAGTATTCAGTGCTGCTGGTTCAATATTAACCGAAAAAAGGACTCGTCTGGCTACCCAAAATGTGGATGATCTCACCTTCATTAAAATGAACCACTCCTGGATTTCAAATTATTTTGCCCCACCTTTCCCGGCTGACACCTAGCTTTCCTATAAAAAGGTCTTGCTTGTGGACTGGTCTTACTGAGTGTTCCAATCTCTTAATTTGCAGCAGCTGTTTGTCCAGCATACGACATGTTTACACCTCCCTCAATGGGAAAATTCCCCCCACGGGGCCGTGGTCTCGCCACTTGGCGCAAGCACCCGTTACAGTGCTGTTTGTCTGAAGAAGTGGGTGTGCCCGCTTTTGGTCGACGGCACTGCCACTGGGTCCCTCATAGTACAATGAAGTGTCTCTGGCGGTGGTGGTGCGCACCCAACGTCAGACACACTGTTGTAACATGAGGGGCCCTGGGACGGTACCGCCTGCCACAAGAGAGTTCCCCCCCCAGCTCAAACTGTGCTCTACCACGTGCAAAATTATCTCGCACAGCTCCACCAATGTTTAGTCTATGCACTGACATCATTCAATGCCTGGCACTGACAATACCAATTTGTTGACATCTATGATGCTAGTTAAAGTAGTCTGGGTCAGTGTCCTATATTGACACCAGTAAATACTTACTGCCAAATTACTTTGTCAGAAACTCAGCAGATGAGCCCACCCCTGTACCTAAGTATGCCACACTTTTTTTTTGTTGTTTTGCGAGACATTAACATCTATTTATTTTTTGTGAGTACTAACTGTGTCAGACACTCCTTGCAATCCTCCTCCGCTGACCACAATGCTGCCTGTGTATCCATGTAACCGATTTAAAACTGCCTTGAGCCTATTTTTTGTTATTTTAGGCCTTCGTTAGCCTGTCTGCGGTCCCTCCTTGCAATACTCCTCCACTGACCACAATGCTGCCTGTGTATCCATGTAACCGATTTAAAACTGCCTTGAGCCTATTTTTTTGTTATTTTAGGCCTTCATTAGCCTGTCTGCGGGCCTTCATTAGCCTGTCTGCGGTCCTTCCTTGCAATACTCCTCCACTGACCACAATGCTGCCTGTGTATCCATGTAACCTATTTAAAACTGCCATGAGCCTATTTTTTGTTATTTTAGGCCTTCATTAGCCTGTCTGCGGTCCCTCCTTGCAATACTCCTCCACTGACCACAATGCTGCCTGTGTATCCATGTAACCGATTTAAAACTGCCTTGAGCCTATTTTTTGTTATTTTAGGCCTTCGTTAGCCTGTCTGCGGTCCCTCCTTGCAATACTCCTCCACTGACCACAATGCTGCCTGTGTATCCATGTAACCGATTTAAAACTGCCTTGAGCCTATTTTTTGTTATTTTAGGCCTTCGTTAGCCTGTCTGCGGTCCCTCCTTGCAAAACTCCTCCACTGACCACAATGCTGTCTGTGTAACCATGTACCCTATTTAAAACTGCCATGAGCCTATTTTTTGTTATTTTAGGCCTTCATTAGCCTGTCTGCTGGCCTTCATTAGCCTGTCTGCGGTCCCTCCTTGCAATACTCTTCCACTGACCACAATGCTGCCTGTGTATCCATGTAACCGATTTAAAACTGCCTTGAGCCTATTTTTTGTTATTTTAGGCCTTCGTTAGCCTGTCTGCGGTCCCTCCTTGCAATACTCCTCCACTGACCACAATGCTGCCTGTGTATCCATGTAACCAATTTAAAACTGCCTTGAGCCTATTTTTTGTTATTTTAGGCCTTCGTTAGCCTGTCTGCGGTCCCTGTTATGATCCTAGTGGCTGAGGATCACAAAACGGACTAGCTAAGTTTATGAACATAGACACGAGCTCTAGGGAGGTGGTAACTGGACTGACCACAAACCTGATCCTAACCAACACACTAATGGTAGCCGGTGAACGTGCCTAAAATCCTGGACGTCTCGACGCAGCCTGAGAAACTATCTACTCCTGGAGGGAAAGTAAGACCTCACTTGCCTCAAGAGAAATACCCCAAAGATATAGGAAGCCCCCAACAAATAATAACGGTGAGGTAAGGGGAAAACACAAACGTAGAAATGAAAACAGATTCAGCAAATGAGGCCCGCTAACACTAGATAGCAGAAGACAGATAGGGAACTGTGCGGTCAGTAAAAAACCCTATCTAAAATATCCACGCTGAGAATACAAGAACCACCACACCAACCAACGGTGTGAGGGGAGAAACTCAGCCCCCTAGAGCTACCAGCAAGCAAGGAAATCACATATTAGCAAGCTGGACAAGAAACAGAAATAAACCAAGAAACATATGACCACTGATGGTCAAAAAATGAACCAAGCAAAACTTAGCTTCTCTTGAAGAGACAGATAACGAAGGACTGCAGGAGAGCTCCAAAATAGCACTGAAGACATTGACAGCAGGCAACAACGGAGAGTCCAGGTGAACTAAATAGGAAACTAGCTAACAGATAACGAGACAGCTGATCCAGTCTGAGACCTGCAGAATGACACAAAGAACCACTAGAGGGAGCCCAAAGACAGCACTCACACAGTACCAGTTGTGACCACAAGAGGGAGCCCAAAAACAGAGTTCACAACAGTAGCCCCCCCTTGAGGAGGGGTCACCGAACCCTCTTCAAAACCCCCAGGGCGATCAGGATAAGCCACATGGAAGGCATGAACCAAACCGGCTGCATGAACATCAGAGGCGACAACCCAGGAATTATCCTCCTGACCATAGCCCTTCCACTTAACCAAATACTGAAGCCTCCGTCTAGAAATACGAGAATCCAAGATCTTCTCCACCACGTACTCCAATTCGCCCTCAACCAGCACCGGAGCAGGGGGTTCAACAGAAGGAAACACAGGCACCACATACCTCCGCAACAAAGACCTATGGAACACGTTATGAATGGCAAACGACGCTGGGAGGTCCAAACGAAATGACACCGGGTTAAGGATTTCCAAAATCTTATAAGGACCGATGAAGCGAGGCTTGAATTTAGGAGAGGAAACCTTCATAGGAACATACTGAGAAGACAGCCATACCAAATCCCCAACAAGAAGTCGGGGACCCACACCGCGACGGCGGTTGGCAAAGCGCTGAGCCTTCTCCTGTGACAACTTCAAATTGTCCACAACATGGTTCCAAATCTGTTGCAACCTATCCACCACAGAATCCACCCCAGGACAGTCAGAAGGCTCAACCTGACCCGAGGAAAAACGAGGATGAAAACCAGAATTGCAGAAAAAAGGCGAAACTAAAGTAGCAGAACTAGCCCGATTATTAAGGGCAAACTCGGCCAATGGCAAAAAAGTCACCCAATCATCCTGATCAGCAGAAACAAAACATCTTAAATAAGTTTCCAAGGTCTGATTAGTTCGCTCGGTTTGGCCATTCGTCTGAGGATGGAAGGCCGACGAAAAAGACAAATCAATGCCCATCTTAGCACAAAAGATCCGCCAAAATTTGGACACAAACTGGGATCCTCTGTCAGACACAATATTTTCAGGGATGCCGTGCAAGCGAACCACATTCTGAAAACATAGAGGAACCAAATCGGAGGAGGAAGGCAACTTAGGCAAGGACACCAAATGGACCATTTTGGAAAAACGATCACGCACCACCCAGATGACAGACATTCTCTGAGAGACTGGAAGATCCGAAATAAAATCCATGGAAATGTGCGTCCAAGGCCTCTTCGGGACAGGCAAAGGCAAAAGCAAACCGCTGGCACGAGAACAGCAAGGCTTAGCCCGAGCACAAATCCCACAGGACTGCACAAAGGAACGCACATCCCGCCGCGACAAGGAAGGCCACCAGAAGGACCTAGCCACCAAATCTCTGGTACCAAAAATCCCAGGATGGCCTGCCAACACCGAAGAATGAACCTCAGAAATAACTCTGCTGGTCCATCTATCTGGGACAAACAGTCTCTCTGGTGGGCAACGGTCAGGTCTATCCGCCTGAAATTTCTGCAGCACTCGTCGCAAAACTGGGGAAATGGCAGACAAAATCACTCCCTCTCTGAGGATACCAGCCGGCTCTGAAACTCCCGGAGAGTCAGGCACAAAACTCCTAGAAAGAGCATCAGCCTTCACGTTCTTCGAACCAGGCAGGTACGAGACCACGAAATCGAAACGGGAGAAAAACAACGACCAACGAGCCTGTCTAGGATTCAGCCGCTTGGCAGACTCCAGATAAATCAGATTCTTGTGATCAGTTAAGACCACTACACGATGCTTAGCTCCCTCGAGCCAATGTCGCCACTCCTCAAATGCCCACTTCATAGCCAACAACTCCCGATTACCAACATCATAATTCCGCTCGGCAGGCGAAAACTTTCTTGAAAAGAAAGCACAAGGCTTCATCACAGAGCAATCAGAACTTCTCTGCGACAAAACAGCCCCTGCTCCAATCTCAGAAGCATCAACCTCGACCTGAAAAGGAAGAGAGACATCAGGCTGACACAAAACTGGAGCCGAAGAAAACCGGCGCTTCAGCTCCTGAAAGGCTTCCACGGCCGCAGGAGACCAATTAGTCACATCAGAACCCTTCTTGGTCAAATCCGTCAAGGGTTTAACCACGCCAGAAAAATTAGCAATGAAGCGACGGTAAAAATTAGCAAAACCCAAGAACTTCTGAAGACTCTTAACAGATGTAGGCTGAGTCCAGTAATGAATAGCCTGGACCTTGACTGGGTCCATCTCAATAGTAGAAGGAGAAAAAATAAAACCCAAAAAGGAAACCTTCTGTACTCCGAAGAGACATTTTGAGCCCTTCACAAATAAGGCATTAGCACGCAGGACCTGAAATACCATCCTGACCTGCTTCACATGGGACTCCCAGTCCTCAGAAAAGACCAAAATGTCATCCAGATACACAATCATAAATTTATCCAGGTATTCTCGGAAGATGTCATGCATGAAGGACTGGAACACAGAAGGAGCATTAGAGAGTCCAAAAGGCATCACCAAATACTCAAAATGGCCTTCGGGCGTATTAAATGCTGTTTTCCATTCATCCCCCTGCTTAATACGCACAAGGTTATACGCACCACGAAGATCTATCTTGGTGAACCAACTGGACCCCTTAATCCGAGCAAACAGATCAGACAACAATGGCAAAGGATACTGAAATTTGACCGTGATTTTATTTAGAAGACGATAATCTATACAAGGTCTCAGAGAACCATCCTTCTTGGCCACAAAAAAGAATCCTGCACCAAGAGGGGAGGAGGACGGGCGAATATGTCCCTTCTCTAAAGACTCCTTTATATAGCTCCACATTGCGGCATGTTCTGGTACAGACAAATTAAAAAGTCGTCCCTTAGGGAACTTACTACCAGGAATCAAATTTATAGCACAATCACAATCCCTGTGAGGAGGCAGGGCACCGGATCTGGGCTCATCAAATACATCCTGGTAGTCCGACAAAAACTCAGGGACCTCAGAAGGAGTGGAAGAAGCAATTGATACCAAAGGAGCATTGCCATGAATCCCCTGGCAACCCCAATTTGACACAGACATAGCTTTCCAATCCAGAACTGGATTATGGGCCTGCAGCCATGGCAGACCTAACACGACAACATCGTGCAAATTATGCAGCACAAGAAAGCGAATCACCTCCTGATGCACAGGAGTCATGCACATGGTCACTTGAGTCCAATATTGAGGCTTATTCTCAGCCAATGGTGTAGCATCAATTCCCCTCAGTGGAATAGGGAATTCCAACGGCTCCAGGACAAAACCACAGCACCTGGCAAACGACAAATCCATCAGATTCAGGGCAGCACCTGAATCCACAAAAGCCATAACCGAGTAGGATGACAAAGAACAAATTAAAGTAACAGACAAAATGAATTTAGGCTGTATAGTACCAATGGTGACAGGTTTAGCGATTTTTTTAACGCGCTTAGAGCATGCTGAGATAACATGAGTTGAATCACCACAGTAAAAGCACAACCCATTTTGACGTCTATGATTTTGCCGCTCAATTCTGGTCAGAACTCGGTCACATTGCATAGACTCAGGTCTCTGTTCAGAAAACACCGCCAGATGGTGTGCAGATTTGCGCTCCCTCAAACGCCGATCAATCTGAATGGCCAAAGCCATTGAGTCATTCAGACTTGCAGGCGTGGGGAACCCCACCATAACATTCTTAATGGCTTCAGAAAGACCTTCTCTGAAATTTGCAGCCAGGGCACACTCATTCCATTGAGTACGCACCGACCATTTCCGAAATTTTTGACAATACACCTCAGCTTCATCCTGGCCCTGAGAAAGAGCCAGCAAGGCCTTTTCTGCCTTGTTCTCAAGATTAGGTTCCTCATAAAGCAGTCCAAGCGCCAGAAAAAACGCATCCACATTCAGCAATGCAGGATCTCCTGGCACCAGGGAGAAAGCCCAATCTTGAGGGTCGCCACGTAACAAGGAGATAACAATTTTAACTTGCTGAGCGGAATCACCAGAGGAACGAGGTCTCAAAGATAGAAATAATTTACAATTATTCTTAAAATTCAGAAACCTAGATCTATCTCCAGAAAACAACTCAGGAATAGGTATTTTTGGCTCTGACATAGGGCTATGAACAACAAAATCCTGAATGCTTTGCACCCTTGCAGCAAGATGATCCACACTAGAAGTCAGACTCTGAATATCCATGTCTGCAGCTGAACACAAAACCACCCAGAGATTAAGGGGATGAGAGAAGCTGGACAGACTGCAGCAAAGATAGAGAGGAAAAAAAAAATTGTACTCAGGGCTTCTCTTATCCCACTTCTGCGATGCATTAAACACTTTAAGGCCTGCTGTACTGTTATGATCCTAGTGGCTGAGGATCACAAAACGGACTAGCTAAGTTTATGAACATAGACACGAGCTCTAGGGAGGAGGTAACTGGACTGACCGCAAACCTGATCCTAACCAACACACTAATGGTAGCCGGTGAACGTGCCTAAAATCCTGGACGTCTCGACGCAGCCTGAGAAACTATCTACTCCTGGAGGGAAAGTAAGACCTCACTTGCCTCAGGAGAAATACCCCAAAGATATAGGAAGCCCCCAAGAAATAATAACGGTGAGGTAAGGGGAAAACACAAACGTAGAAATAAAAACAGATTCAGCAAATGAGGCCCGCTAACACTAGATAGCAGAAGACAGATAGGGAACTTTGCGGTCAGTAAAAAACCCTATGCAAAATATCCACGCTGAGAATACAAGAACCCCCACACCAACTAACGGTGTGAGGGGAGAAACTCAGCCCCCTAGAGCTACCAGCAAGCAAGGAAATCACATATTAGCAAGCTGGACAAGAAACAGAAATAAACCAAGAAACATATGACCACTGATGGTCAAAAAATGAACCAAGCAAAACTTAGCTTCTCTTGAAGAGACAGATAACGAAGGACTGCAGGAGAGCTCCAAAATAGCACTGAAGACATTGACAGCAGGCAACAACGGAGAGTCCAGGTGAACTAAATAGGAAACCAGCTAACAGATAACGAGACAGCTGATCCAGCCTGAGACCTGCAGAATGACACAAAGAACGATCAGAGGGAGCCCAAAGACAGCACTCACACAGTACCAGTTGTGACCACAAGAGGGAGCCCAAAAACAGAGTTCACAACAGGTCCCTCCTTGTAATACTCCTCCACTGACCACAATGCTGCCTGTGTATCCATGTAACCGATTTAAAACAGCCTTGAGCCTATTTTTTGTTATTTTAGGTGTTGTGAATTTGGTTTCTGGGCTCCCCCGGTGGTCACTGGTGGTACTGAACTTGTGTGCTTCATCGCCTCTGTTCACCTGTTTCCATCAGGATGTGGGAGTTGTCTATTTAGCCTTGCTCCTCAGTCATTTCTATGCCGGCCAACAATGTTACCAGAAGCCTTTCTGTTGCATGTTCCTGCTCCTAGACTACTATCAGCTAAGTTGGACTTGTAGTCCTAAGTTTGTTTTGCATTTTTGTTCCAGTTCTCTGTGATTGTTAATTTCTGAGGCTGGAAGCTCTTGTGAACTGAAATTGCCACTCTGGTGTCATGAGTTGATATTAGAGTCTTAAAGTAATTTCAGGATGGTGTTTTGAAAGGGTTTTCAGCTGACTGTGAAGTTCCCTTTTCTGTCTTCCTACTATCTAGTAAGCGGACCTCAATTTGCTAAACCTATCTTCATACTTCGTATGTCAATTTCCTCTGAAATCACCGACAATATTTGTGGGGGCTACTGTCTGCCTTTTGGGGAAAATTTCTCTAGAGGTAAGCCAGGTCTGTATTTTCCTCTGCTAGGGTCAGTCAGTTCTCCGGCTGGCGCTGGGCGTCTAGGGATAAAACGTAGGCACGCTACCCGGCCACTGTTATTTGTGCGGTAGGTTTAGCTCACAGTCAGCTCGAGTTCCCATCTTCCAAGAGCTAGTCCTTTTTGTATGCTTTACTACGTTCTCTTGCCATTGAGAACCATGACAGTTTGGCCGGCCAAGGGTTAAAATTATTGGCAGAAGAAAGGAGAGAAAAGAAGTCTGCAGAGAATTTTTTTTTTTTTTTTTCCTGAGTTTGCTCATTAGTTTATTCACTAGCATCTCTGCTTACTGCAGCCTTCGTCTCTCTCTCCTTCTAATCCTTGAATGGTTCTGATTTCACCTGATGAAAATGGATCCTCAGAGTTTAGCTACAGGTCTGAACAATCTCGCTATGAAGGTTCAAAGTTTACAGGATTTTGTAATTCATGCTCCTATATCTGAACCTAGAGTACCTTTGCCTGAATTTTTCTCCGGGGATAGATCTCGCTTCCAGAATTTCAAACATAATTGTAAATTATTTTTGTCTCTGAGATCTCGCTCCGCTGGAGATCCTGCACAGCAGGTCAGGATTGTAATATCCTTGCTCCGGGGCGACCCTCAGGATTGGGCATTTGCTTTGGCACCAGGGGATCCTGCGTTGCTCAATGTGGATGCGTTTTTCCTGGCTTTGGGGTTGCTTTATGAGGAACCTCATTTAGAGATTCAGGCTGAAAAAGCCTTGATGGCCCTGTCTCAAGGGCAAGATGAGGCTGAAATATACTGCCAAAAATTTCGTAAGTGGTCTGTGCTTACTCAGTGGAATGAGTGCGCCCTGGCGGCGAATTTCAGAGAGGGTCTCTCTGATGCCATTAAAGATGTTATGGTGGGGTTCCCTGTGCCTGCAGGTCTGAATGAGTCCATGACAATGGCTATTCAGATTGATCGGCGTTTGCGGGAGCGCAAACCTGTGCACCATTTGGCGGTGTCTACTGAGAAGGCGCCAGAGATTATGCAATGTGATAGAATTCTGTCCAGAAGCGAACGACAGAATTTTAGGCGAAAAAATGGGTTATGCTTCTATTGTGGTGATTCAACTCATGTTATATCAGCATGCTCTAAACGTACTAAGAAGGTTGATAAGTCTGTTTCAATTGGTACTTTACAGTCCAAGTTTATTCTATCTGTGACCCTGATTTGCTCTTTATCGTCTATTTCCGCGGACGCCTATGTCGACTCTGGCGCCGCTTTGAGTCTTATGGATTGGTCCTTTGCCAAACGCTGTGGGTTTAATTTAGAGCCTCTGGAAGTTCCTATACCTCTGAAGGGTATTGACTCCACGCCATTGGCTAGTAATAAACCACAATACTGGACACAAGTAACTATGCGTATTAATCCGGATCACCAGGAGATTATTCACTTCCTTGTGTTGTATAATCTACATGATGTGTTGGTGCTTGGATTGCCATGGCTGCAATCTCATAACCCAGTCCTCGACTGGAAAGCAATGTCTGTGTTAAGCTGGGGATGTCAGGGGACTCATGGGGACGTACCTTTGGTTTCCATTTCGTCATCTATTCCCTCTGAGATTCCGGAATTTTTATCTGATTATCGTGACGTTTTTGAGGAGCCTAAACTTGGTTCACTACCTCCGCACAGAGATTGCGATTGTACAATAGATCTGATTCCGGGCAGTAAGTTTCCAAAGGGTCGTTTATTTAATCTATCTGTGCCTGAACACGCTGCTATGCGGGAATATATTAAGGAGTCCTTGGAAAAGGGACATATTCGTCCTTCGTCATCTCCCTTAGGAGCCGGTTTTTTCTTTGTATCTAAAAAAGATGGCTCTTTGAGGCCGTGTATTGATTATCGGCTTTTGAATAAAATCACGGTTAAATATCAGTATCCTTTGCCACTGCTTACTGATTTGTTTGCTCGAATAAAGGGGGCCAAGTGGTTCTCTAAGATTGATCTTCCTGGGGCGTATAATTTAGTGCGAATTAAGCAGGGGGATGAGTGGAAAACCGCATTTAATACGCCTGAGGGCCATTTTGAGTATTTAGTAATGCCTTGTGGTCTTTCAAATGCCCCTTCAGTCTTTCAGTCTTTTATGCATGACATTTTCCGTGAATATTTGGATAAATTTATGATTGTGTATCTGGATGATATTTTGATTTTTTCGGACGACTGGGACTCTCATGTCCAACAGGTCAGGAGGGTTTTTCAGGTTTTGCGCTCTAATTCCTTGTGTGTAAAGGGTTCTAAGTGCGTTTTTGGGGTTCAAAAGATTTCGTTTTTGGGGTACATTTTTTCCCCCTCTTCCATTGAGATGGACCCTGTCAAGGTTCGGGCTATTTGTGATTGGACGCAGCCCTCTTCTCTTAAGAGCCTTCAGAAGTTTTTGGGCTTTGCTAATTTTTATCGTCGATTTATAACTGGTTTTTCTGATGTTGCTAAACCGTTGACTGATTTGACTAAGAAGGGTGCTGATGTTGCTGATTGGTCCCCTGCTGCTGTGGAGGCCTTTCGGGAGCTTAAGCGCCGCTTTTCTTCCGCCCCTGTGTTGCGTCAGCCTGATGTTACTCTTCCTTTTCAGGTTGAGGTCGACGCTTCAGAAATCGGAGCTGGGGCGGTTTTGTCGTAGAAAAGTTCCGACTGCTCCGTGATGAGACCTTGCGCGTTCTTTTCTCGTAAATTTTCGCCCGCTGAGCGAAATTATGATATTGGTAATCGGGAGCTCTTGGCTATGAAGTGGGCTTTTGAGGAGTGGCGTCATTGGCTTGAGGGGGCTAGACATCAGGTGGTGGTATTGACTGACCACAAGAATTTGATTTATCTTGAGTCTGCCAGGCGCCTGAATCCTAGACAGGCGCGCTGGTCGTTATTTTTCTCTCGGTTTAATTTTGTGGTTTCTTACCTACCGGGTTCTAAAAATGTGAAGGCGGATGCCCTTTCTAGGAGTTTTGAGCCTGACTCCCCTGGTAATTCTGAACCTACAGGTATCCTTAAGGATGGAGTGATATTATCTGCTGTTTCCCCAGACTTGCGACGGGTCTTGCAGGAGTTTCAGGCGGATAGACCTGATTGTTGCCCGCCTGGTAGAATGTTTGTTCCTGATGATTGGACCAGTAGAGTCATCTCGGAGGTCCATTCTTCTGCGTTAGCTGGTCATCCTGGAATCTTTGGTACCAGGGATTTGGTGGCTAGGTCCTTCTGGTGGCCTTCCCTGTCGCGAGATGTGCGAGGTTTTGTGCAGTCTTGTGATGTTTGTGCTCGGGCCAAGCCTTGTTGTTCTCGGGCTAGTGGATTGTTGTTATCTTTGCCTATTCCGAAGAGGCCTTGGACTCACATCTCCATGGATTTTATTTCTGATCTCCCTGTTTCTCAGAAGATGTCTGTCATCTGGGTGGTGTGTGACCGTTTCTCTAAGATGGTCCATTTGGTCCCCTTGCCTAAATTGCCTTCCTCATCCGAGCTGGTTCCTCTGTTTTTTCAAAATGTGGTTCGCTTGCATGGTATTCCGGAGAATATCGTGTCTGACAGGGGAACCCAATTCGTGTCTAGATTTTGGCGAGCGTTCTGTGCTAGGATGGGCATTGATTTGTCTTTTTCGTCTGCTTTCCATCCTCAGACTAATGGCCAGACCGAGCGAACTAATCAGACCTTGGAGACTTATTTGAGGTGTTTTGTGTCTGCGGATCAGGATGATTGGGTTGCCTTTTTGCCCTTGGCGGAGTTTGCCCTCAATAATCGGGCTAGTTCTGCCACCTTGGTTTCTCCTTTCTTCTGTAATTCGGGGTTTCATCCTCGTTTCTCTTCCGGTCAGGTGGAGTCTTCGGATTGTCCTGGAGTGGATGCTGTGGTGGAGAGGTTGCATCAGATTTGGGGGCATGTGGTGGACAATTTGAAGTTGTCCCAGGAGAAGACTCAGCATTTTGCCAACCGCCGTCATCGTGTTGGTCCTCGTCTTTGTGTTGGGGACTTGGTGTGGTTGTCTTCTCGTTTTGTCCCTATGAAGGTTTCTTCTCCTAAGTTTAAGCCTCGGTTCATCGGCCCGTACAAGATATTGGAGATTCTTAACCCTGTGTCCTTTCGTTTGGACCTCCCTGCATCTTTTTCTATTCATAATGTCTTCCATCGGTCATTGTTGCGCAGGTATGAGGTACCGGTTGTGCCTTCCGTTGAGCCTCCTGCTCCGGTGTTGGTTGAGGGTGAGTTGGAGTACGTTGTCGAGAAGATCTTGGACTCCCGTGTTTCCAGACGGAGACTTCAGTATCTGGTCAAGTGGAAGGGCTACGGTCAGGAGGATAATTCTTGGGTGACTGCCTCTGATGTTCATGCCTCCGATTTGGTCCGTGCCTTTCATAGGGCTCATCCTGATCGCCCTGGTGGTTCTGGTGAGGGTTCGGTGCCCCCTCCTTGAGGGGGGGGTACTGTTGTGAATTTGGTTTCTGGGCTCCCCCGGTGGTCACTGGTGGTACTGAACTTGTGTGCTTCATCGCCTCTGTTCACCTGTTTCCATCAGGATGTGGGAGTTGTCTATTTAGCCTTGCTCCTCAGTCATTTCTATGCCGGCCAACAATGTTACCAGAAGCCTTTCTGTTGCATGTTCCTGCTCCTAGACTACTATCAGCTAAGTTGGACTTGTAGTCCTAAGTTTGTTTTGCATTTTTGTTCCAGTTCTCTGTGATTGTTAATTTCTGAGGCTGGAAGCTCTTGTGAACTGAAATTGCCACTCTGGTGTCATGAGTTGATATTAGAGTCTTAAAGTAATTTCAGGATGGTGTTTTGAAAGGGTTTTCAGCTGACTGTGAAGTTCCCTTTTCTGTCTTCCTACTATCTAGTAAGCGGACCTCAATTTGCTAAACCTATCTTCATACTTCGTATGTCAATTTCCTCTGAAATCACCGACAATATTTGTGGGGGCTACTGTCTGCCTTTTGGGGAAAATTTCTCTAGAGGTAAGCCAGGTCTGTATTTTCCTCTGCTAGGGTCAGTCAGTTCTCCGGCTGGCGCTGGGCGTCTAGGGATAAAACGTAGGCACGCTACCCGGCCACTGTTATTTGTGCGGTAGGTTTAGCTCACAGTCAGCTCGAGTTCCCATCTTCCAAGAGCTAGTCCTTTTTGTATGCTTTACTACGTTCTCTTGCCATTGAGAACCATGACATTTAGGCCTTCGTTAGCCTGTCTGCGGTCCCTCCTTGCAATACTCCTCCACTGACCACAATGCTGTCTGTGTATCCATGTAACCTAATTAAAACTGCCATGAGCTTATTTTTTGTTATTTTAGGCCTTCATTACCCTGTCTGCGGGCCTTCATTAGTCTGTCTGCGGTCCCTCCTTGCAATACTCCTCCACTGACCACAATGCTGCCTGTGTATCCGTGTAACCGATTTAAAACTGCCTTGAGCCTATTTTTTGTTATTTTAGGCCTTCATTAGCCTGTTTGCGGTCCCTCCTTGCAATCCTCCTCCGCTGACCACACCAATGCTGCCCGTGTACCCCTGGAACCTATTTAAAAGTTCATAGAGCCTATTTATATATTTTATTTAATATTAATAAAGCCATGATGGACTACGCTGTACCACGCTACAAGCTAACCAGTCGACACTTCTTTTGCGAGAAAAGCCATCCCAACCCTCCACCAGCATGTAAAAGACCGCATTGTCCATGCACTCTGGCAATCTGTGAGTACAAAGGTGCACCTGACAACAGACGCATGGACCTGTAGGCATGGCCACGGAAGGTTACGTGTCCATTACGGCGCAATGGGTTAATGTGGTGGATGCATGGTCCACAGGGGACAGCCTACTAAGTCTGTCTGCGGTCCCTAAATCAAATTGTCCTCCACTGTCTAAATCTGAGCTTTAACCTTCTGGCTCTCATTAAGTGCTTTTTTTAAAAAAAAATTGGTGTTTGGGGCCTAATACCTCTGTTTGCCGCTCACTGTTGTTTGTCCTCAACTGTATAAAGCTGAGCTTCAACCTTCTGGCTCTCATTAAGTGCTGTTTTTTAAAAAATTGGTGGTTAGGGCCTACTAACGGTGTCTGCCGCTCCCTGGTGTTTGTCCTCAACTGAATAAATCTGAGCTTCAACCTTCTGGCTCTCATTAAGTGCTTTTTTAAAAAAAATTGGTGTTTGGGGCCTAATACCTCTGTTTGCCGCTCACTGTTGTTTGTCCTCAACTGTATAAAGCTGAGCTTCAACCTTCTGGCTCTCATTAAGTGCTTTTTAAAATAAAAATTGGTGTTTGGGGCCTAATACCTCTGTTTGCCGCTCCCTGGTGTTCTCCTCAGCTGAATAAATCTGAGCTTCAACCTTCTGGCTCTCATTAAGTGCTTTTTTTTAAAAAAAATTGGTGTTTGGGGCCTAATACCTCTGTTTGCCGCTCACTGTTGTTTGTCCTCAACTGTATAAAGCTGAGCTTCAACCTTCTGGCTTTCGGCCTATAGAATCAGATATTAAACTGCATTTGGCCTTCAACGTTGGTTACGGCCTACTAACGGTGTCTGCCGCTCCCTGGTGTTTGTCCTCAACTGTATAAAGCTGAGCTTCAACCTTCTGGCTCTCATTAAGTGCTGTTTTTTAAAAAATTGGTGGTTAGGGCCTACTAACGGTGTCTGCCGCTCCCTGGTGTTTGTCCTCAACTGTATAAAGATGAGCTTCAACCTTCTGGCTCTCATTAAGTGTTTTTTTTTTTTTTAAATTGGTGTTTGGGGCCTAATACCTCTGTTTGCCGCTCCCTGGTGTTCTCCTCAACTGAATAAATCTGAGCTTTAACCTTCTGGCTCTCATTAAGTGCTTTTTTTTAAAAAAATTGGTGTTTGGGGCCTAATACCTCTGTTTGCCGCTCACTGGTGTTCTCCTCAACTGAATAAATCTGAGCTTCAACCTTCTGGCTCTCATTTTTTTTTTCTTTAAATTGGTGTTTGGGGCCTAATACCTCTGTTTGCCGCTCCCTGTTGTTTGTCCTCAACTGTATAAAGCTGAGCTTCAACCTTCTGGCTTTCGGCCTATAGTATCAGATATTAAACAGCATTTGGCCTTCAACTTTTGTTGCGGCCTACTAACGGTGTCTGCCGCTCCCTGGTGTTTGTCCTCAACTGTATAAAGCTGAGCTTCAACCTTCTGGCTCTCCTTAAGTGCTTTTTTTAAAAAAAATTGTTGGTTGGGGCCTATTGACTCTGTCTGCCGCTCCCTGGTGTTTGTCCTCCACTGTATAAAGCTGAGCTTCAACCTTCTGGCTTTCGGCCTATAGTATCAGATATTAAACTGCATTTGGCCTTCAACTTTGGTTACGGCCTACTAACGGTGTCTGCCGCTCCCTGGTGTTTGTCCTCAACTGTATAAAGCTGAGCTTCAACCTTCTGGCTCTCATTAAGTGCTGTTTTTTAAAAAATTGGTGGTTAGGGCCTACTAACGGTGTCTGCCGCTCCCTGGTGTTTGTCCTCAACTGTATAAATCTGAGCTTTAACCTTCTGGCTCTCATTAAGTGCTTTTTTTAAAAAAAAATTGGTGTTTGGGGCCTAATACCTCTGTTTGCCACTCACTGGTGTTCTCCTCAACTGAATAAATCTGAGCTTCAACCTTCTGGCTCTCATTTTTTTTTTTTTTAAATTGGTGTTTGGGGCCTAATACCTTTGTTTGCCGCTCCCTGTTGTTTGTCCTCAACTGTATAAAGCTGAGCTTCAACCTTCTGGCTTTCGGCCTATAGTATCAGATATTAAACAGCATTTGGCCTTCAACTTTGGTTGCGGCCTACTAACGGTGTCTGCCGCTCCCTGGTGTTTGTCCTTAACTGTATAAAGCTGAGCTTCAACCTTCTGGCTCTCATTAAGTGCTGTTTTTTAAAAAATTGGTGGTTAGGGCCTACTAACGGTGTCTGCCGCTCCCTGGTGTTGTCCTCCTCCTGAGTGTTCTCCTCCTCCTTGGTGTTCTCCTCCAGGTTGCCTTGTCAGAGCTTCAACCTTCTGGCTCTCATTAAGTGCTTTTTTAACAAAAAATTGGTGGTTAGGGCCTACTAACGGTGTCTGCCGCTCCATGGTGTTGTCCTCCACTGTATAAAGCTGAGCTTCAGTCTTTAGGCTTTTGGCCTATAGTAGCAGATATTAAACTGCATTTGGCCTACTAGTGTGGTTGGGCCCTTAAAACAGTGTCTGCTGCTCCTGGGTTTGCTACTCCACTGAACAAAGCAATGCCGCCTGTTTAGTCCTGTTACCAATTTTGAACTGCATTTAGCCTACTTTATTCTTTGGCCCTATATCTGTGTTTCCTCCTCATCCTGCCCATTGCCCAGCCACTGCTAGATGAGTCTGCTGGTACATTGACCTAGACCACTACATTCCCCTTGCACTCTAAACAGCCAGAATCTGACCCTGCTGAAAGTAAGGTTCCCCTTCCCGCATGTTATACCACCTTACACAGGGACAAAGAGGAAAGTGCAGATGAAAGTGCAGGTTCCTTCATCAGGTGGGGGGCATACTCGTTGGCGACGTCACTGGCACAGGGCCCCTCAGAGTACGCAAAAGTGTCGCTGCTGGTGGGAGGCGCCCCCGCCGTGCAAACACACCGCTGTACTTTGAGGGGCCCTGTGCCAGTGCCAATGCCAACGAGTGGGCCCCCCCTGCTTGCTTAGGATCACAGCACTTGCAAACTTGACATACTTACCTCTCACTGCTCCACCGCCGTGACGTAGTCCACTTTTCCTGGGCCCACTAAAACCTTGAACCAGCCCTACCCCCCACAACTTTTGCCAAATGACCCCCAAGTTCCATTGAACAACTATTATTATAAAGTTAATTAAGTTTGACAAGCTTCAGAAACAAGAATGGATGTTTTTGGCATTAAAATGGGCACTGTAGGTGTTTTCCTGGCCTCCACTCACTGTCGGCTATGCTTCCCCATTGACTTGCATTGGGTTTCGTGTTTCGGTCGATCCCCGACTTTTAGCGATAATCGGCCGACTGCACTCGACTCGACTCTGGACAAAGTCGGGTTTCGCAAAACCCAACTCGATCTTAAAAAAATGAAAGTCGCTCAACCCTAATGAGCACAAGCCTCCTGCCCATGATGCGCCTTCATCATGTTCACGTGGAAGGCTTTCCTCCTTCCATGGGCATGGTCTAGGGTGACCAGGTACGTGACGTCATTGAGCTTCTGGTGCACAAGATATGGGCCCTCCCAGGCTTCCTGAAGCTTGTCCTGTGGTACGGGGACCAGTGCCGATACTTTCTGACCCACGTGGTAGGTCCTTTCAATGGCATTCTGGCAGTACCAGTGCTTCTGGTCAGCCTGGGCTATATTGTCCTGCACCAGCCACATCAAGGCATGGTGGTTGGCTCATGTGTCCTTGGGGCCTTTTTGCAGGCTCTGGAACTTCCTGCGGTAATACTCCAGAGTGAGTTGAACTGCTGATCAGGGCGTGTTTGATGCTCTCATAGTCCTGCTCCACCCCGTGCAGGTAAGTCTCCCAGGATGTCCAGGGACTTACCCCTCAAATGGGGGTCAGATACTTGGCTCCCTAATCTGAAGCCAGATGGTGCTGTCAGCAGGTCCGCTCAAAGGCCTGCAGAAAGGAGTCCAGGTGTCTGTCCTTCTCCTGCAAGGGGAAGTCCTCAGCTCGGACCTTGGCAGTCTTGGGCTCCAGAGGTGCTGGGGTGCGCAGTAGGAAACCTTGCCAAACTAACTCCAGCTGATGCTGTCTCTTTGCAGCTTCACGGCATTCCATCGTTTCACGCTCCCGCTCTGCTTGCGCCACCTCTTTCTCTGCCCGTGCCTCCTCCCTGTCTGCCTGGTACTCTGCCACTTTCAGAAGGGCTGCGGAGGCTTCCTCGTGCCCCGCCTTGAGACTGGCCAGGGCAGCTTGATGGAGGGAATCTGACCTGAGCTGTCTGGGGAGAAAGGCAGTAGAAGGATGTTCTCCCAACATGTTAGGGCACTGGCGGTGAGTCGTTTGGGGAGCCCGGGCGGGAACCCCGAGACCCACAGTCGGAACCACTACAGTCATCCTCGGCATTATGAGATACCTCCTTGGCCATCAATCTTGTCTGACTTAGAGTGCCTGCAGCCAGTCTTTTCAGCCCTTGGTCATGGATACAGCAGCAACTCGAGCACCCGCACACCAACAGTACTTGCACTCAGACTGTCTAGTGCTGAGCTGACCTTAGTACCCCAGCAGCAAAAGCTACTGCTGTTAATCCTTAGTGTATGGGAGTAAGGATCCCACACACACTCTATCTCAATCCCACCGCTGCCACCAATCTGTGGTGGATCATACACGGGAAGGGGTGTGTCGACTTCACTCACCTCTGGGGAGGAAAGAGAATGACCCAGCAGGGATCAACTTTCTGGCACCACCACTTACCCAAGGTCAGTCAGGGAACTGCACCGAGGGCAAATAGTTGCCAGAAAGGCTTCCCTTATAGGTATGAGTCATTGACTTGCTCCTAGTGAGGCTTCCCTTATAGGTACGAGTTTTTGAGATGCTCCTAGTGAGGGGGGATATATATCACCCAGTCCAGGCTGGATGGATAATATATTTTATATATATATATACATACATACACACACACACACACACACACACATACATGCATGTTATGGACCTGGTGGTTAGGAGCACCCGGAATGACCTGATGGTGAAACTAAAAATATGGACAAGCTCTGGGAAGTGGGAACTCTGCTGACCGCAAACCCTACTCCTATCACAAACACTAGAACTAGCCGTGGAGCGTACCTAACTCTCCCTAGACGCCTCTTCACAGCCTAAGAGCTAACTACCCCTAAAGATAGAAATATAAGCCTTACCTTGTCTCAGAGAAATTCCCCAAAGGAAAAGGCAGCCCCCAAATATATATTAACTGTGAGTTTAGAGGAAAGTCACAAACACAGGAATGAAACAGGTTTTAGCAAAGGAGGCCAGTCTTCACTAAATAGTCAGAGGATAGAAAAGGTAACTATGCGGTCAGCACAAAAAAACTACAAAAACCACGCAGAGTGTGCAAAAAGACCTCCGCACCGACTCACGGTGTGGAGGTGCAACTCTGCACCCCCAGAGCTTCCAGCTAGCAAGGAAATATCATGATAGCAAGCTGGACTAGAATTTAGCAGTACTAAGAAACATATTCAGGAAACAGCAACAACAAATGAACTAATAGGAACTTAGCTTCTGCTGAAGTAGACAGGTCACCAGAGAAGTCCAAGAGAGATCTGAACCAATACTGAGACATTGACAGCTGGCAAGAAGTAACGATCTGAGTGGAGTTAAATAGGGAAGCCAGCATGACAATAAACGAAGGCAGCTGAGCCAACAACCTCAGTGACCAGCAGTTCCGCTCAAAGCCACCAGAGGGAGTCCAAGAACGGAATTTACAACAGTACCCCCCCTTGAGGAGGGGTCACCAAACCCTCAACAGGGCCCCCAGGCCGATCAGGACGAGCCAAATAAAAGGCACGAACCAAATCGGCAGCATGGACATCGGAGGCAACAACCCAGGAATTATCCTCCTGACCATAGCCCTTCCATTTAACCAGGTACTGAAGCTTCCGTCTTGAAATACGAGAATCCAAAATTTTTTCCACCACATACTCCAACTCCCCCTCAACCAACACCGGAGCAGGAGGATCAACGGATGGAACTATAGGTGCCACGTACCTCCGCAACAACGACATATGGAACACATTATGGATGGCAAAAGAAGCTGGAAGGACCAAACGAAATGACACAGGGTTGAGAATTTCAGAAATCTTATAAGGACCAATGAAACGAGGCTTAAACTTAGGAGAATAAACCTTCATAGGAACATAACGAGAAGACAACCAAACCCAATCCCCAACACGAAGTCTGGGACCAACACAATGACGGCGGTTAGCGAAACGTTGAGCCTTCTCCTGGGACAACGTCAGATTGTCCACTACGTGAGTCCAAATTTGCTGCAACCTGTCCACCACAGAATCCACACCAGGACAGTCAGAAGGCTCAACCTGCCCTGAAGAAAAACGAGGATGAAAACCAGAATTGAAAAAAAAAGGCGAAACCAAAGTAGTCGAACTAGCCCGATTATTAAGGGCGAACTCAGCCAATGGCAAGAAGGTCACCCAATCATCCTGATCAGCAGAAACAAAGTATCTCAGATAGGTTTCCAAAGTCTGGTTGGTTCGTTCGGTTTGGCCATTTGTCTGAGGATGGAAAGCCGAAGAAAAAGACAAATCAATGCCCATCTTAGCACAAATAGACCGCCAAAACCTAGAGACAAACTGGGAACCTCTGTCCGACACAATGTTCTCCGGAATGCCATGCAAACGAACCACATGCTGAAAAAAATATGGCACCAAATCAGAGGAGGAAGGTAATTTAGGCAAGGGTACCAAATGGACCATCTTAGAAAAGCGATCACAAACCACCCAGATGACAGACATCCTTTGAGAGACAGGAAGATCTGAAATAAAATTCATGGAAATATGCGTCCAAGGCCTTTTTGGGACAGGCAAGGGCAACAGCAACCCACTGGCACGAGAACAGCAGGGCTTAGCCCGAGCACAAGTCCCACAGGACTGCACAAAAGAACGCACATCCCGCGACAAGGAAGGCCACCAAAAGGACCTAGCCACCAAATCTCTGGTACCAAAAATCCCAGGATGACCAGCCAACACCGAGCAATGAACCTCAGAAATAACTCTGCTAGTCCATCTATCAGGGACAAACAGTTTCTCCGCTGGACAACGGTCAGGTCTATCAGCCTGAAACTCCTGCAGCACCCGCCGCAAATCAGGGGAGATGGCAGACAGAATTACCCCCTCTTTGAGAATACCAGCCGGCTCAGGGACACCAAGAGAATCAGGCACAAAACTCCTAGAAAGGGCATCCGCCTTCACATTCTTAGAACCTGGAAGGTATGAGACCACAAAATCAAAACGGGAGAAAAACAGCGACCATCGAGCCTGTCTAGGATTCAACCGCTTGGCAGACTCGAGATAAGTCAGATTCTTGTGATCCGTCAAGACCACCACGCGGTGCTTGGCTCCCTCAAGCCAATGTCGCCACTCCTCGAATGCCCACTTCATAGCCAGCAGCTCCCGATTGCCAACATCATAATTACGCTCAGCAAGCGAAAATTTTCTAGAAAAGAAGGCACAAGGTTTCATCGCAGAGCCATCAGAACTTCTTTGTGATAAAGCAGCCCCTGCTCCAATCTCAGAAGCATCAACCTCGACCTGAAAAGGGAGCGAAACATCTGGCTGACGCAACACAGGGGCCGAAGAAAAACGATGTTTCAGCTCCTGAAAAGCCTCAACGGCCGCAGAGGACCAATTCACCACATCAGCACCTTTCTTTGTCAAATCAGTCAAAGGTTTAGCCACACTAGAAAAATTAGCGATGAAGCGACGGTAAAAATTAGCAAAGCCCAGGAATTTCTGAAGACTCTTCACAGATGTAGGTTGAGTCCAATCATAAATGGCCTGAACTTTAACAGGATCCATCTCGATAGTAGAAGGGGAAAAAATGAAGCCCAAAAAGGAAACCTTCTGAACTCCGAAGAGACATTTAGACCCCTTCACAAACAAGGAATTAGCACGAAGGACCTGGAATACCATTCTGACCTGCTTCACATGAGACTCCCAATCATCCGAAAAGACCAAAATATCATCCAAATATACAATCATGAATCTATCCAGATACTTTCGGAAGATGTCATGCATAAAGGACTGAAATAAAGATGGAGCATTAGAAAGCCCGAATGGCATCACCAGGTACTCAAAATGGCCCTCGGGCGTATTAAATGCTGTTTTCCATTCATCGCCCTGTTTAATACGCACAAGGTTATACGCCCCTCGAAGATCTATCTTGGTGAACCAACTAGCCCCCTTAATCCGAGAAAACAAATCAGACAGCAGAGGCAAAGGATACTGAAATTTGACCTTGATTTTATTGAGAAGGCGGTAATCTATACAGGGTCTCAGAGAACCATCCTTCTTGGCCACAAAAAAGAACCCTGCTCCCAACGGTGATGAAGACGGGCGAATATGCCCTTTCTCCAAGGACTCCTTTATATAACTCCGCATCGCGGCGTGTTCTGGCACAGATAAATTGAAAAGTCGGCCCTTAGGAAACTTACTACCAGGAATCAAATTTATAGCACAATCACAATCCCTATGAGGAGGTAGGACACTGGATTTGGGCTCATCAAATACATCCTGGTAATCCGACAGAAACTCAGGGACTTCAGAAGGAGTGGACAAAGAAATTGATACCAACGGAACATCGCCATGTACCCCTTGACAACCCCAACTAGACACTGACATTGATTTCCAATCCAATACTGGATTATGAACCTGTAGCCATGGCAAACCCAACACGACCACATCATGCAAATTATGCAACACCAAAAAGCGAATATCCTCCTGATGTGCAGGAGCCAAGCACATGGTCAACTGAGTCCAGTACTGAGGTTTATTCTTGGCCAAAGGCGTAGCATCAATTCCCCTTAGTGGAATAGGATACTGCAAAGGCTCCAAGAAAAAACCACAGCGCCTGGCAAACTCCAAGTCCTTCAAATTCAGGGCAGCGCCTGAGTCCACAAATGCCATAACAGAGTAGGATGACAAAGAGCAAATCAGAGTAACAGACAAAAGAAATTTAGGCTGTACAGTACCAATGGTGACAGACCTAGCGAACCGCTTAGTGCGTTTAGGACAATCAGAGATAGCATGAGTGGAGTCACCACAGTAAAAACACAGCCCATTCTGACGTCTGTGTTCTTGCCGTTCAGTTCTGGTCAAAGTCCTATCTCATTGCATAAGCTCAGGCCTCTGCTCAGAGGATACCGCCAAATGGTGCACAACTTTGCGCTCGCGCAAACGTCGATCAATTTGAATGGCCAAGGACATTGATTCATTCAGACCAGCAGGCGTAGGAAACCCCACCATGACATCCTTAAGGGCTTCAGAAAGACCCTTTCTAAAAATAGCTGCCAGGGCACACTCATTCCATTGAGTAAGCACAGACCATTTTCTGAACTTCTGGCAATATACCTCCGCTTCATCCTGACCCTGACACAAAGCCTGCAAGATTTTCTCTGCCTGATCCACTGAATTCGGTTCGTCATAAAGCAATCCCAGCACCAGAAAAAACGCATCTACATTAAGCAATGCTTGATCTCCTGGCGCAAGGGAGAATGCCCAGTCTTGAGGGTCGCCACATAACAAAGAAATAATTATTTTTACTTGCTGAATGGGGTCACCAGAGGAGCGGGGTTTCAAAGCAAGAAACAGTCTACAATTATTTTTGAAATTCAGAAACTTAGATCTATCTCCAGAAAACAAATCAGGAATTGGGATTCTAGGTTCTAACATAGGATTCTGAACCACATAATCTTGAATGCTTTGCACCCTTGCAGCGAGTTGATCCACACAAGAGGACAGACCTTGGAATGTCCATATCTACACCTGAGTCCTGAACCACCCAGAGGTTAAGGGGAAAAGAGAAACAAAACACACTGCACAGAAAAAAAAATTGGTTCAGAAATTCTCTTATCCCTCTTTTGAGATGCATTAACACTTTGTGGGCCAGCTGTACTGTTATGGACCTGGTGGTTAGGAGCACCCGGAATGACCTGATGGTTAAACTAAATATGGACAAGCTCTGGGAAGTGGGAACTCTGCTGACCGCAAACCCTACTCCTATCAAAAACACTAGAACTAGCCGTGGAGCATACCTAACTCTCCCTAGATGCCTCTTCACAGCCAAAGAGCTAACTACCCCTAAAGATAGAAATATAAGCCTTACCTTGCCTCAGAGAAATTCCCCAAAGGAAAAGGCAGCCCCCACATATATTAACTGTGAGTTTAGAGGAAAGTCACAAACACAGGAATGAAACAGGTTTTAGCAAAGGAGGCCAGTCTTCACTAAATAGTCAGAGGATAGAAAAGGTAACTATGCGGTTAGCACAAAAAAACTACAAAAACCACGCAGAGTGTGCAAAAAGACCTCCGCACCGACTCACGGTGTGGAGGTGCAACTCTGCACCCCCAGAGCTTCCAGCTAGCAAGGAAATATCATGATAGCAAGCTGGACTAGAATTTAGCAGTACTAAGAAACATATTCAGGAAACAGCAACAACAAATGAACTAATAGGAACTTAGCTTCTGCTGAAGTAGACAGGTCATCAGAGAAGTCCAAGAGAGATCTGAACCAATACTGAGACATTGACAGCTGGCAAGAAGTAACGATCTGAGTGGAGTTAAATAGGGAAGCCAGCATGACAATAAACGAGGGCAGCTGAGCCAGCAACCTCAGTGACCAGCAGTTCCGCTCAAAGCCACCAGAGGGAGTCCAAGAACGGAATTCACAACACATACATATATATATATATATATATATATATATATATATATATATATATACATATACATACACCTCCCTTACATCACTATAGGAGTTCCTCCCTAACACAGCATGATATGCTTCCACCAGTTCCTCATCTGACAACAGGCTTATTTTGGGTCAGAAACAAACCCCAGGTAGCATATATTAACCAACCAAGCATGCGGACATGATAATTTGTGAATCGAGATAAAAGAGCAGTCCAAGATTAATTTTATATTTAGTCGCCAAAAGGTGTAGTAGAAGATACAAGTGTGTATATATATATATATATATATATATATATATATATATATATATATATATATATATATATATATATATGTACAAGTATACAATCAGTAATGTAGTACAAGGGTAGGATACAGAAAGATTACAATTACTGTGCTATGTAGCATGTGACCATAGGGAGGTGCTGATGAATCACAGATCCAAATCTTTGTTACGTAATTCTCTGGCTGCGTCAGAGCTAACGAGCCTCCTGCCAGTAGAAGTACTGAGTCCAAAATGAGAAGCTGCCTATTATCCCTAGGCTGCTCCCTCTCACACGCTGCACCAACCAATGGGGCTATGCAGGCTCTCTCCTCCCATATCTGAAAGCATGGTTTTCCTGCTAGAACCATGGATACTCATAACTTTCCATCTGAGTCTCTAAATGGGATGGTGGTGGCGCCGCTGGGTTCTGCTGGATTTTTATCTCTGTGAGTAGACCAAATAAATCTACCTTTATGTATTTTATTTATTCTGGCAGCTATGCTTTATAACTCAATAACACAGAGTTCTAGGGGTGGCTGCATGGTATGGGCTTGTGGGGAAAGGAATACAGATTCCTATTATGTGCTTGGCTAGATTCAGAGATATTGCATTCTTTTATTATAGGTCATTTTCTAGATTCAATATCTCAGAGCCTGGTGCTGTTGAGCCAGGGATCTGCGGTACCAATATGTCTGAGTCCAACAAAGGAAGCCAATTGGCTGGTAACTGCACAAGAGTTCACACCCCTGTGATAATTGCTGGAGGAGAGAATTTTAAAGGCCTATTTGCATGAGCTAATTAGTAAAAAAAATTAGTCTGCCTTGTCCAAGGAAGTGCCTTCGCTGAATATTGAGGTTCCATTGTTTGGTGTGTATTTGAATTCCCTTTTGGCCTGGAGGGAATGCCAAAGGTGGGGGCTGAGATTGGAGCAAGCATTTTGGGCCAAACTATATCTGATAGGAAATTCCAGCAGATATCAAAATATCAGTTAGATATAATTTTCCCACATCTCACACTGGTCTTTCTAGCGGGAGACTTCCTGGTACAGATCGGAGACTGAGGAATATTAATAGACAGCAGATTCATTGGCCTGGGCAAACTATAATGTCTGTGATACTGGAACCACTGTGCCATGGCCTGAGGAGAGCCTGAAGGAGCATGACTAGGCAAACACCTGACTCTTTGCTAAAGCCCCTGACGGTGGGGTTAGACTTGGCTCCCGATGTACAGCAGGTGCTAGTCTAGGGCAGTAGGGTTGGGCGACTTTCACTTTTTTTCGGATCGAGTCAGGTTTCGTGAAACCCAACTTTGTCAAAAGTCGAGTCGAGTGAAATCGTCCGATTATCGCCAAAACACGAAACCCAATGCAAGTCAATGGGGAAGCATAGTCAGCAGTGAGTGGAGGCCAGGAAAACACCTACAGTGCCCATTTTAATGGCAAAAACATCCATTCTTGTTACTGAAGCTTGTCAATTTTAATTTACTTTATAATAATAGTTAGGCATTGGAAATTGGGGGTCATTTGGCTAAAGTTGTGGGGGTAGGGCTGGTTCAAGTTTTTCGTGGGCCCAGGAAACGCGGACTACGTCACGGCGGTGGAGTAGTGAGAGGTAAGTATTTCAACTTTGCAAGTGCTGTGATCCTGAGCAAGCGGGGGGCACACTCGTTTGCATTGGCACTGGCACAGGGCCCCTCAAAGTATGGTGGTGTGTTTGCACGGCGGGGGGTGCCTCCCACCGGCAGTGACACTTTTGCGTACTATGAGGGGCCCTGTGCCAGTGAGGTCGCCAACGAGTATGCCCCGCCACCTGATGAAGGAACCTGCACTTTCATCTGCACCTTCCTCTTTGTCCCTGTGTAAGGTGGTATAGTATGCGGGAAGGGGAACCTGAATTTCAGCAGGGTCAGATTCTGGCTGTGTAGAGTGCAAGGGTAATGTAGCGGTCTGGGTCAATGTACCAGCAGACTCATGTAGCACTGGCTGGGCAATGGGCAGGATGAGGAGGAAACACAGATATAGGCCCAAATAAAAAAGTGGGCAAAATGCAGTTCAAAATTGGTAACAGGACTAACCAGGCGGCATTGCTTTGTTCAGTGGAGGACAACTGTAATAAGAGGCAGACACAGTTAGTAGGCCCAAATAATAAAGTGGGCAAAATGCAGTTCAAAATTGTTAACAGGAGTAAACAGGCGGCACTGCTTTTTTCAGTGGAGGAGAACACCAAGGAGCGTCAGACACCGTTAGTAGGCCCAACCAAACTAGTATCCCAAATGCAGTTTCATCTTAAAAATATAGGCCGAAAGCCTGAAGATTGAAGCTCAGGGAAAAAAAACCAGGAGAACACCAAGGAGCGGCAGACACCGTTAGTAGGCCTGTTATGGTTCTCAATGGCAAGAGAACATAGCCCAGCAAACATAAGTACTAGCTCTTGGAAGGATGGAAACTAAACTGACCATGAACTAAACCTGCCGCACAACTAACAGTAGCCGGGTAGCGTTGCCTACGTTTTTTATCCCTAGACGCCCAGCGCCGGCCGGAGGACTAACTAATCCTGGCAGAGGAAAATATAGTCCTGGCTCACCTCTAGAGAAATTTCCCCGATAGGCAGACAGAGGCCCCCACATATATTGGCGGTGATTTTAGATGAAATGACAAACGTAGTATGAAAATAGGTTTAGCAAAATTGAGGTCCGCTTACTAGATAGCAGGAAGACAGAAAGGACACTTTCATGGTCAGCTGAAAAACCCTATCAAAATACCATCCTGAAATTACTTTAAGACTCTAGTATTAACTCATAACATCAGAGTGGCAATTTCAGATCACAAGAGCTTTCCAGACACAGAAACGAAACTACAGCTGTGAACTGGAACAAAATGCAAAAACAAACGAGGACAAAGTCCAACTTATCTGGGAGTTGTCTAGCAGCAGGAACATGCACAGAAAGGCTTCTGATTACAATGTTGACCGGCATGGAAGTGACAGAGGAGCAAGGTTAAATAGCGACTCCCACATCCTGATGGAAGCAGGTGAACAGAGGGGATGATGCACACCAGTTCAATTCCACCAGTGGCCACCGGGGGAGCCCAAAATCCAATTTCACAACAGTACCCCCCCCTCAAGGAGGGGGCACCGAACCCTCACCAGAACCACCAGGGCGATCAGGATGAGCCCTATGAAAGGCACGGACCAGATAGGAGGCATGAACATCAGAGGCAGTCACCCAAGAATTATCCTCCTGACCGTATCCCTTCCATTTGACCAGATACTGGAGTCTCCGTCTGGAAACACGGGAGTCCAAGATTTTTTCCACAACGTACTCCAACTCGCCCTCAACCAACACCGGAGCAGGAGGCTCAACGGAAGGCACAACCGGTACCTCATACCTGCGCAACAATGACCGATGAAAAACATTATGAATAGAAAAAGACGCAGGGAGGTCCAAACGGAAGGACACAGGGTTAAGAATCTCCAATATCTTGTACGGGCCGATGAACCGAGGCTTAAACTTAGGAGAAGAAACCCTCATAGGGACAAAACGAGAAGACAACCACACCAAGTCCCCAACACAAAGCCGAGGACCAACCCGACGCCGGCGGTTGGCAAAAAGCTGAGTCTTTTCCTGGGACAACTTCAAATTGTCCACTACCTGCCCCCAAATCTGATGCAACCTCTCCACCACAGCATCCACTCCAGGACAATCCGAAGATTCCACCTGACCAGAAGAAAATCGAGGATGAAACCCCGAATTACAGAAAAAAGGAGATACCAAGGTGGCAGAGCTGGCCCGATTATTGAGGGCAAACTCCGCTAAAGGCAAAAAAGCAACCCAATCATCCTGATCTGCAGACACAAAACACCTCAAATATGTCTCCAAGGTCTGATTCGTCCGCTCGGTCTGGCCATTAGTCTGAGGATGGAAAGCAGACGAGAAAGACAAATCTATGCCCATCCTAGCACAGAATGCTCGCCAAAATCTAGACACGAATTGGGTTCCTCTGTCAGAAACGATATTCTCCGGAATACCATGCAAACGGACCACATTTTGAAAAAACAGAGGAACCAACTCGGAAGAAGAAGGCAACTTAGGCAGGGGAACCAAATGGACCATCTTAGAGAAACGGTCACACACCACCCAGATGACAGACATCTTCTGAGAAACAGGAAGATCCGAAATAAAATCCATCGAGATGTGCGTCCAGGGCCTCTTCGGGATAGGCAAGGGCAACAACAATCCACTAGCCCGAGAACAACAAGGCTTGGCCCGAGCACAAACGTCACAAGACTGCACAAAGCCTCGCACATCTCGAGACAGGGAAGGCCACCAGAAGGACCTTGCCACCAAATCCCTGGTACCAAAGATTCCAGGATGACCTGTCAACGCAGAAGAGTGAACCTCAGAAATGACTTTACTGGTCCAATCATCAGGAACAAACAGTCTACCAGGTGGGCAACGATCAGGTCTATCCGCCTGAAACTCCTGCAAGGCCCGCCGCAGGTCTGGAGAAACGGCAGACAATATCACTCCATCCTTAAGGATACCTGTAGGTTCAGAGTTACCAGGGGAGTCAGGCTCAAAACTCCTAGAAAGGGCATCCGCCTTAACATTCTTAGAACCCGGCAGGTAGGACACCACAAAATTAAACCGAGAGAAAAACAACGACCAGCGCGCCTGTCTAGGATTCAGGCGTCTGGCGGACTCAAGATAAATTAGATTTTTGTGGTCAGTCAATACCACCACCTGATGTCTAGCCCCCTCAAGCCAATGACGCCACTCCTCAAAAGCCCACTTCATGGCCAAAAGCTCCCGATTCCCAACATCATAATTCCGCTCAGCGGGCGAAAATTTACGCGAGAAAAAGGCACAAGGTCTCATCACGGAACAATCGGAACTTCTCTGCGACAAAACTGCCCCAGCCCCGATTTCAGAAGCGTCGACCTCAACCTGAAAAGGAAGAGCAACATCAGGCTGACGCAACACAGGGGCGGAAGAAAAGCGGCGCTTAAGCTCCCGAAAGGCCTCCACAGCAGCAGGGGACCAATCAGCAACATCAGCACCCTTCTTAGTCAAATCAGTCAATGGTTTAACAACATCAGAAAAACCAGCAATAAATCGACGATAAAAGTTAGCAAAGCCCAAAAATTTCTGAAGACTCTTAAGGGAAGAGGGTTGCGTCCAATTACAAATAGCCTGAACCTTGACAGGATCCATCTCGATGGAAGAGGGGGAAAAAATATATCCCAAAAAGGAAATCTTTTGAACCCCAAAAACGCACTTAGAACCCTTCACACACAAGGAATTAGACCGCAAAACCTGAAAAACCCTCCTGACCTGCTGGACATGAGAGTCCCAGTCATCCGAAAAAATCAAAATATCATCCAGATACACAATCATAAATTTATCCAAATAATCACGGAAAATGTCATGCATAAAGGACTGAAAGACTGAAGGGGCATTTGAAAGACCAAAAGGCATCACCAAATACTCAAAGTGGCCCTCGGGCGTATTAAATGCGGTCTTCCACTCATCCCCCTGCTTAATTTGCACCAAATTATACGCCCCACGGAGATCTATCTTAGAGAACCACTTGGCCCCCTTTATGCGAGCAAACAAATCAGTCAGCAGTGGCAACGGATATTGATATTTAACCGTGATTTTATTCAAAAGCCGATAATCAATACACGGTCTCAAAGAGCCATCTTTCTTAGCCACAAAGAAAAAACCGGCACCTAAGGGAGATGACGAAGGACGAATATGTCCCTTTTCCAAGGACTCCTTTATATATTCTCGCATAGCAGCATGTTCAGGCACAGACAGATTAAATAAACGACCCTTAGGGTATTTACTACCCGGAATCAAATCTATGGCACAATCGCACTCCCGGTGCGGAGGTAATGAACCAAGCTTAGGTTCTTCAAAAACGTCACGATATTCAGTCAAGAATTCAGGAATCTCAGAGGGAATAGATGATGAAATGGAAACCACAGGTACGTCCCCATGCGTCCCCTTACATCCCCAGCTTAACACAGACATAGCTTTCCAGTCAAGGACTGGGTTATGAGATTGCAGCCATGGCAATCCAAGCACCAATACATCATGTAGGTTATACAGCACAAGAAAGCGAATAATCTCCTGATGATCCGGATTAGTCCGCATAGTTACTTGTGTCCAGTATTGTGGTTTATTACTAGCCAATGGGGTGGAGTCAATCCCCTTCAGGGGTATAGGAGTTTCAAGAGGCTCCAAATCATACCCACAGCGTTTGGCAAAGGACCAATCCATAAGACTCAAAGCGGCGCCAGAGTCGACATAGGCATCCGCGGTAATAGATGATAAAGAACAAATCAGGGTCACAGATAGAATAAACTTAGACTGTAAAGTGCCAATTGAAACAGACTTATCAAGCTTCTTAGTACGCTTAAAGCATGCTGATATAACATGAGTTGAATCACCGCAATAGAAGCACAACCCATTTTTTCGTCTTAAATTCTGCCGTTCACTTCTGGACAGAATTCTATCACATTGCATATTCTCTGGCGTCCTCTCAGTAGACACCGCCAAATGGTGCACAGGTCTGCGCTCCCGCAGACGCCTATCGATCTGGATAGCCATTGTCATGGACTCATTCAGACCCGCAGGCACAGGGAACCCCACCATAACATCCTTAATGGCATCAGAGAGACCCTCTCTGAAATTCGCCGCCAGGGCGCACTCATTCCACTGAGTAAGCACAGCCCATTTACGGAATTTCTGGCAGTATATTTCAGCTTCGTCTTGCCCCTGAGATAGGGACATCAAGGCCTTTTCCGCCTGAAGCTCTAACTGAGGTTCCTCATAAAGCAACCCCAAGGCCAGAAAAAACGCATCCACATTGAGCAACGCAGGATCCCCTGGAGCCAATGCAAAAGCCCAATCCTGAGGGTCGCCCCGGAGCAAGGAAATCACAATCCTGACCTGCTGAGCAGGATCTCCAGCAGAGCGAGATTTCAGGGACAAAAACAACTTGCAATTATTTTTGAAATTTTGAAAGCAAGATCTATTCCCCGAGAAAAATTCAGGCAAAGGAATTCTAGGTTCAGATATAGGAACATGAACAACAAAATCTTGTAAATTTTGAACTTTCGTGGTGAGATTATTCAAACCTGCAGCTAAACTCTGAATATCCATTTTAAACAGGTGAACACAGAGCCATTCCAGGATTAGAAGGAGAGAGAGAGAGAGAAAGGCTGCAATATAAGCAGACTTGCAAGAGATTCAAATACAAGCACACTCAGAACTGAAGGGAAAAAAAAAAAAAAAAAATCTTCAGCAGACTTCTCTTTTCTCTCCTTTCTCTGTCAATTAATTTAACCCTTTTCGGGCCGGTCAAACTGTTATGGTTCTCAATGGCAAGAGAACATAGCCCAGCAAACATAAGTACTAGCTCTTGGAAGGATGGAAACTAAACTGACCATGAACTAAACCTGCCGCACAACTAACAGTAGCCGGGTAGCGTTGCCTACGTTTTTTATCCCTAGACGCCCAGCGCCGGCCGGAGGACTAACTAATCCTGGCAGAGGAAAATATAGTCCTGGCTCACCTCTAGAGAAATTTCCCCGATAGGCAGACAGAGGCCCCCACATATATTGGCGGTGATTTTAGATGAAATGACAAACGTAGTATGAAAATAGGTTTAGCAAAATTGAGGTCCGCTTACTAGATAGCAGGAAGACAGAAAGGACACTTTCATGGTCAGCTGAAAAACCCTATCAAAATACCATCCTGAAATTACTTTAAGACTCTAGTATTAACTCATAACATCAGAGTGGCAATTTCAGATCACAAGAGCTTTCCAGACACAGAAACGAAACTACAGCTGTGAACTGGAACAAAATGCAAAAACAAACGAGGACAAAGTCCAACTTATCTGGGAGTTGTCTAGCAGCAGGAACATGCACAGAAAGGCTTCTGATTACAATGTTGACCAGCATGGAAGTGACAGAGGAGCAAGGTTAAATAGCGACTCCCACATCCTGATGGAAGCAGGTGAACAGAGGGGATGATGCACACCAGTTCAATTCCACCAGTGGCCACCGGGGGAGCCCAAAATCCAATTTCACAACATAGGCCCCAACCAAACTAGTATCCCAAATGCAGTTTCATATTAAAAATATAGGCCGAAAGCCTGAAGATTGAAGCTCAGCTCTATTCAGCAGAGGAGAACACTAAGGAGAGGCAGACACCGTTAGTAGGGCCCAACCAAACTAGGAGGCCAAAAGCAGTTTAACATTTTTAAATATAGGCCGAAAGCCTGAAGATTGAAGCTCAGCTCTGTTCAGTGGAGAACACCAAGGGGAGGCAGACACCGTTAGTAGGGCCCAACCAAACTAGGAGGCCAAAAGCAGTTTAACATTTTTAAATATAGGCCGAAAGCCTGAAGATTGAAGCTCAGCTCTGTTCAGTGGAGGAGAAAACCAAGGAGAGGCAGACACCGTTAGTAGGCGCCAAGCAAACTAGTAGGCCAAATGCAATTTAAAATCTGATATAGGCCGAAAGCCTGAAGATTGAAGCTCAGCTTTGTTCAGTGGAGGAGAACACCAAGGAGCGGCAGACACCGTTAGTAGGGCCCAACCAAACTAGGAGGCCAAAAGCAGTTTAAAATTTTTAAATATAGGCCGAAAGCCTGAAGATTGAAGCTCAGCTCTGTTCAGTGGAGGAGAACACCAAGGAGAGGCAGACACCGTTAGTAGGGCCCAACCAAACTAGGAGGCCAAATGCAGATTAAAATTTTTAAATATAGGCCAAAAGCCTGAAGATTGAAGCTCAGCTCTGTTCAGTGGAGAACACCAAGGGGAGGCAGACACCGTTAGTAGGGCCCAACCAAACTAGGAGGCCAAAGCAGTTTAAAATTTTTAAATATAGGCCGAAAGCCTGAAGATTGAAGCTCAGCTCTGTTCAGTGGAGGAGAACACAAAGGAGAGGCAGACACCGTTAGTAGGCGCCAACCAAACTAGTAGGCCAAATGCAGTTTAAAATCTGATATAGGCCGAAAGACTGAAGATTGAAGCTCAGCTTTGTTCAGTGGAGGAGAACACCAAGGAGCAGCAGACACCGTTAGTAGGCCCCAACCAAACTAGTAGGCCAAATGCAGTTTAAAATCTGATATAGGCCGAAAGCCTGAAGATTGAAGCTCAGCTATATTCAGTGGAGGAGACAAGCAAGGAGCGGCAGACACCGTTAGTAGGCCCAAACAAACTAGTAGCCCCAATGCAGTTTTCAAATTCCGATAGGCTGAAAACCTGACAATTGAAGCTAAGCTTTTTCAGAGGAGGACAGCTGTATTGAGTGGCGCAGACAGACACAGGTAATAGGCCTTAAACAAAAAAGTAGGCTCTATGCAGGTTTAAATAGGTTACAGGGGTACACAGGCAGCATTGGTGTGGTCAGCGTAGGACGATTGCAAGGAGGGACCGCAGACAGACTTACTAGGCCTAAAACAAAAAAGTAGGCTCTATGCAGGTTTAAATAGATTACAGGGGTACACAGGTAGCATTTGTGTGGTCAGCGGAGGACGATTGCAAGGAGGGACCTCAGACAGACTTACTAGGCCTAAAACAAAAAAGTAGGCTCTATGCAGGTTTAAACAGGTTACAGGGGTACACAGGCAGCATTGGTGTGGTCACTGGTCAGCAGAGGACGATTGCAAGGAGGGACAGCAGACAGACTTACTAGGCCTAAAATAAAAATGTAGGCTCTATGCAGTTTAAAATAGGTTACAGGGTTACACAGGCAGCATTGGTGTGGTCAGCGTAGGACGATTGCATCGAGGGGCAGACACAGTTAGTAGGGCCAAAAAAGTAATAGGCAAAATGCAGTTAAAAATAGGTTACAGGAGTACGCAGGCAGCCTAGCTTTGTTCAGTGGAAGACAACTGTAAGGAGTGTCTGACACAGTTAGTAGGCCAAAATAATAAAGTGAGGTTAATGTCTGGCCCCCCAAAAAATTCACAAATAAACAGGTGGCATACCTAGGTACTGGGGTGGGCTCCTCTGCTGACTTGCAGACAGTGGTAGTTGGCGCAAAGTATTAACTGCTGTAAATGTAGGGCAGGGCCCCTGAAAATTTTTACTATCAACAATCATGTCAACAAATTGGTATTGGCAGTGCCATTGAAGGATTTAACAGCACAGACTAAAGAGTGGTGGAGCAGTGAGAGGTAATTTTGCAAGTGGTAGAGAACTGTTTGAGCTGGGGGGGAACACTCTCTCGTGGGTGTCGGTACTGGCCCAGGGCCCCTCCTGTTACGTCGGTGTGTCTGACTTTGGGTGTGCACCACCACCACCGCCAGAGATACTTCATTGTGCTATGAGGGACCCTGTGCCAGTGCCGTCGCCTAAAAGTGGACACACCCACCTGTTTAGCCAAACGGCACTCGCACGGGTGCTTTCGTCAAGTGGTGACTACGGCCCCGTGGGGGGAGTCAGCCCATTTAGGGAGGTGTAAAAAAGGCCTATGGTGGACATACAGCAGCTGCAAATGGAGAAATTGGAGCAGTCAGTAAGACGAGTCCAAAAGCAAGACCTTTTTACAGGAAAGCTAGGTGTCAGCAGGGAAAGGTGGGGCAAAATAATTAAAAATCCATGATTGTTTCATTTTAATGAAGGTTAGATCATCAACATTTTGGGTAGCCAGACGAGTCCTTTTTTCGGTCAATATTGAACCAGCAGCACTGAATACTCTTTCTGATAGCACACTAGCAGCTGTGCAAGTGAGCTCCTGTAATGCATATTCTGCCAATTCAGGCCAGGTGTCTATTTTAGATGCCCAGTAATCAAAGGGGAATGACGTGTGAGGGAGAACATCGATAAGGGAGGAAAAATAGTTAGTAACTATACTGGACAAATGTTGTCTCCTGTCACTTTGAATCGATGCTGCAGTACCTGTCGTGTCTGCGGTCATTGCAAAATCACTCCACAACCTGGTCATAAAACCCCTCTGTCCAACGCCACTTCGGATTTGTGCCCCTCTAACACCTCTTGCATGTTGCCCCCTGCAGCTCGTGTGAGAACCATCACCGCCGCTGTGTGCTGGGAATGCCTGAACCAAACGGTCTACAAGAGTTGCTTGTTTGGTAGCCAATATTTGCTCAAGGTTCTCATGTGGCATGATATTTTGCAATTTCCCTTTATAGCATGGATCCAGGAGGCAGGAAAACCAGTAATCGTCATCGGTCATCATTTTGATAATGCGGGGTTCCCTTTTTAGGATACGCAAGGCATAATCCGCCATGTGGGCCAATGTTCCAGGTGTAAAATCAATGCTTGTGCTGGGTTGAGGAGCACTTTCTGGCAAATCCACATCACTTGTCTCCCGCAAAAAACCTGTACCTGACCTTGCACCACCAACACTTTCTAATCCCCCCTGAGATGCTTCCTCCTCCCATAAATAATCATCCCCATCTTCCTCCTCCTCCTCTTTGTCCTCAACCTCATCCCCGATACTTCCCTGAGCGCACAATGGCTAACTGTCATCAAGGCTTCCCTCCTCTTCGGGTGTAGACGCCTGCTCCTTAACGTGCGTCAAACTTTGCATCAGCAGACGCATTAGTGGAATGCTCATGCTTATGATGGCGTCGTCCGCACTGACCAGCCGTGTGCATTCCTCAAAACACTGAAGGACTTGACAGAGGTCTTGGAGCTTCGACCACTGCACAGCAGACAACTCCATGTCTGCCATCCAACTGCCTGCCCGTGTATGTGTATCCTCCCACAAATACATAACAGCACGCCTCTGTTCGCACAGCCTCTGAAGCATGTGCAGTGTAGAGTTCCACCTTGTTGCAACGTTGATTATTAGGTGGTGCTGGGGAAGCTTCAATGATCGCTGATGGTTCTGCATACGGCTGGACTGTACAGGCGAACGGCGGATGTGAAAGCCAAGTTGTCGCACTTTGAGGAGCAGGGCTGGTAACCCCGGATAACTTTTCAGGAATCACTGCACCACCAGTTTCAAGGTGTGAGCCAGGCAAGGTATGTGTTTCAGTTCTGAAAGGGCTATGGCAGCCATTAAATTCCTCCCGTTATCACTGACTACCTTGCCTGCCTCAAGATGTACACTGCCCAGCCATGACTGTTTCTTGCTGCAAGAACTCGGCCAGAACTTCCGCGGTGTGTCTGTTGTCGCCCAAGCACTTAATTTCCAACACAGCCTGCTGACGCTTACCACTAGCTGTTCCATAATGGGACACCTCGTGTGCAACACTGGCAGCTGCGGATGGAGTGGTCGTGCGACTGCACTCTGTGAATGAGCTTTCACTTTGGCTGGAAGAGGAGGAGGAGGAGGGGGGGCAAACGCCTACAGCCAACTGTTTCCTAGACCATGGGCTAGGCAGAACTGTCCCACTGTGGCTGTCACCTGTGGACCCTGCATCCACCACATTAACTGTTGTGAATTCTGTTTGTGGGCTCCCCCGGTGGTGTTTTATGGTATTGCCACTTATTTGGCTTCTTCTATCCTTGATCACCTGTTGACACCCATTAGGGAAGTTTCCTATTTAAGGCTGCTTGGCTGCTGGTCCGATGCCGGCCAACAATGTATCAGTAGCATTCTGTTGCATTCTCCTGCCTCAAGATCCTGTTCAGCTAAGTTGAATTTTGTTTCTAGTTATGCTATTTTTGTCCAGCTATTTGCAATGTGACTCTCTGTAGCTGGAAGCTCTCGTGGACTGAAATTGCCACTCCAGTGGCATGAGTTGTCACTGGAGTTTTAAAGTAATTTCAGGATGGTGTTTTTGAGTAGTGTTTTGAAGTTGACCGTGAAGTGACTCTTTCCTGTACTTCTGCTATCTAGTAAGCGGACCTCACTGTGCTAAATCTGCTGTTCATCCTACGTATGTCTTTTCCTCTTGACTCACCGTCAATATCTGTGGGGGACTGCTATCTCCTTTTGGGGTTCATCTCTGGAGGTAAGGCAGGCCTGTATATTCCTCTGATAGGGGTAGTTAGATCTCCGGCTGGCGCGTGGTGTCTAGGGCATCGTAGGAAACACTCCCCGGCTACTTCCAGTGTCGTGTCAGGTTCAGGTCACGGTCACTTTAGTTCCCATCACCCGAGAGCTAGTCCGTTGTTATTTTGATTTCCCTGCCATTGGGAAAATCATAACAGTTTGGCCGGCCATCATGTGTTAAAACTATGCACTAAAGCAGGAAAGGATATGAAAAGGTTTTTTTTTCCTTCTGTGTTTGGAAAGTGCACCTTAGTGCTTATTTGTACTCCTTGCTTAAACTGCAGTCTTCAGCCTTTTTTTTTTTTTCCTCTCCTCTTAATCTCTGAATGGCTTTGGTTACACCTGTTTGAATCATGGATCCACAGAGTTTGGTTGCAGGTCTGAATAGCCCGGCTTCAAAGGTCCAGAACTTACAAGATTTTGTTATACGTGCTCCAATGTCTGAACCTAAGATCCCTATGCCTGAATTTTTTACCGGAGACAGATCCCGTTTTTTGAATTTCAGAGAGAATTGTAAATTGTTTTTGTCTCTGAAATCTCACTCTGCTGGTGATCCTGCGCAACAGGTTAAAATTGTTATTTCTCTATTGCGGGGTGACCCACAAAGTTGGGCATTTGCATTGTCGCCAGGGGATCCTGCGTTATTAAATGTAGATGCGTTTTTTCTGGCTTTGGGGTTGCTTTATGAAGAACCTAATTTAGAAATTTTGGCTGAGAAAGCCTTGATAGCTCTTTCCCAAGGGCAAGATGAAGCTGAGATATACTGCCAGAAATTTCGTAAATGGTCGGTGCTTACTAAATGGAATGAGTGCGCTCTAGCAGCTAATTTCAGAGAAGGTCTCTCTGATGCCGTGAAGGATGTCATGGTGGGGTTCCCTGTGCCTACAGATCTGAATGATGCCATGAAATTGGCTATCCAGATTGATCGGTGTTTACGGGAGCGCAAATCTGTGCACCATATGGCGGTATCTTCTGAGTAAAAATCTGTGCACCATATGGCGGTATCTTTTGAGCAAAAACCTGTGCATCATTTGGCGGTGACCTCTGAAAAGGCACCAGAGCATATGCAATGCGATAGTGTATTGTCTAGAGGCGAACGACAGAATTACAGGCGCAAAAATGGGTTGTGCTTCTATTGTGGAGATCCAGCTCATGTTATATCAGCATGCTCTAAACGCATAAAGAAGGTTGATAAAAAGGTTGATAAATCTTTTTCTATGGGTACCTTGCAGTCTAAATTTCTTTTGTCCGTGACATTGATTTGTACTTTATCATCTGTTACTGTGGATGCTTATGTGGATTCTGGCGCCGCTCTGAGTCTCATGGATTGGTCCTTTGCCAAGCGTTGTGGGTTTGATTTAGAGCCTCTGGAGGTTTCTATTCCCTTAAAGGGTATTGATTCTACACCTTTGGCTAGCAATAAACCACAATATTGGACACAAGTGACTATGCATCTTTCCCCAGACCATCAGGAGATTATTCGTTTCCTTGTGTTATATAATCTACATGACGTATTAGTACTTGGATTACCATGGTTACAAATTCATA
Source organism: Ranitomeya variabilis (assembly GCF_051348905.1). Lineage (NCBI taxonomy): Eukaryota > Metazoa > Chordata > Amphibia > Anura > Dendrobatidae > Ranitomeya > Ranitomeya variabilis. The sequence continues at coordinate 114,174,996 of NC_135238.1, forward strand.
ATCCAGTCTTGGACTGGAGATCAATGTCTGTGCTGAGCTGGGGATGTCGGGGGATTCATGGGGATGCACCTTTGGTTCCCATTTCTTCATCTACTCCCTCTGAGATCCCAGCATTTCTGTCAGATTTTTATGATGTCTTTCAGGAGCCTAAAACTGATTCTCTCCCCCCTCACAGAGAGTGTGACTGCGCTATTGAGTTGATTCCCGGTAGTAAATTTCCTAAGGGTCGCTTGTTTAATTTGTCTGTACCTGAACATACTGCTATGCGGGAGTATATCAGAGAATCTTTGGAAAAGGGTCATATTCGCCCCTCTTTGTCTCCATTGGGGGCAGGGTTTTTCTTTGTGGGTAAAAAGGATGGTTCATTGAGACCTTGTATCGACTATCGACTTCTGAATAAGATTACAGTTAAATACCAGTACCCGTTACCTTTACTGACTGATCTTTTTGCTCGCATAAAGGGGGCGAAGTGGTTCACTAAGATCGATCTACGTGGTGCGTATAATTTGGTGCGGATTAAGCAGGGGGATGAGTGGAAGACCGCATTTAATACGCCTGAAGGCCATTTTGAGTATTTGGTAATGCCTTTCGGTCTCGCGAATGCCCCTTCCGTTTTTCAGTCCTTTATGCACGATATTTTCCGTGAATATCTGGATAAATTTATGATTGTGTATTTGGATGATATTTTGATTTTTTCGGAGGACTGGGAATCTCATGTTCAACAGGTCAGGAGAGTTTTTCAGGTTTTACGAGCTAATTCTCTATTTGTGAAGGGCTCAAAGTGTATTTTTGGGGTTCAGAGAATTTCCTTTCTGGGATATATTTTTTCCCCTTCATCTATGGAGATGGACCCTGTTAAGGTTCAGGCTATTTGTGATTGGATACAACCTACTTCTCTAAAGAGTCTTCAGAAATTCTTGGGATTTGCTAATTTCTATCGCCGATTCATAGCGGGTTTTTCTGCCATTGCTAAACCTTTGACTGATTTGACCAAGAAGGGTGCTGATGTTGCTAATTGGTCCTCTGCGGCTGTGGAGGCCTTTCGGGAGCTTAAGCGCCGCTTTTCTTCTGCTCCTGTGTTGCGCCAGCCTGATGTTTCGCTCCCGTTTCAGGTTGAAGTAGATGCTTCCGAGATCGGAGCAGGTGCAGTTTTGTCGCAGAAAGGTCCTGACTGCTCAGTGATGAGACCATGTGCGTTTTTCTCTCGAAAGTTTTCGCCCGCTGAGCGAAATTATGATGTTGGAAATCGGGAGCTCTTGGCCATGAAGTGGGCATTTGAGGAGTGGCGTCATTGGCTTGAGGGTGCTAGACACCAGGTGGTGGTCTTGACTGACCACAAAAATCTAATTTATCTTGAGTCAGCCAGGCGTCTGAATCCTAGACAGGCGCGCTGGTCGTTGTTTTTCTCTCGATTTAACTTTGTGGTCTCATATCTGCCTGGGTCTAAGAATGTGAGGGCGGATGCCCTCTCTAGGAGTTTTGAGCCTGACTCGCCTGGTGATTCCGAACCTACTGGCATCCTGAAGGATGGGGTGATATTGTCAGCTGTCTCCCCAGACCTGCGGCGCTCTTTGCAGGAGTTTCAGGTGGATAGGCCTGATCGCTGTCCACCTGGTAGACTGTTTGTCCCTGATGGCTGGACCAGTAGAGTTATTTCGGAGGTTCACTCTTCCGCGTTGGCAGGTCATCCTGGAATTTTTGGCACCAGGGATCTGGTGTCTAGGTCCTTCTGGTGGCCTTCCTTGTCTCGAGATGTACGTATTTTTGTGCAGTCTTGTGATGTTTGTGCTCGGGCTAAGCCCTGCTGTTCCCGGGCCAGCGGGTTGTTGTTGCCCTTGCCTATTCCTAAGAGGCCTTGGACGCACATCTCTATGGACTTTATTTCTGACCTTCCTGTTTCTCGTAGGATGTCCGTCATCTGGGTGGTGTGTGACCGTTTTTCCAAGATGGTTCACTTGGTACCTTTGCCCAAATTGCCCTCCTCCTCTGAGCTGGTCCCTCTATTTTTTCAGAATGTTGTGCGTTTGCATGGTATTCCTGAGAATATAGTGTCTGACAGGGGTACACAGTTTGTGTCTAGATTTTGGCGGGCGTTCTGTGCCAGGATGGGCATCGACTTGTCCTTTTCGTCTGCATTCCATCCTCAGACTAATGGCCAGACTGAGCGTACTAATCAGACCTTGGAGACTTACTTGAGGTGTTTTGTGTCCGCTGATCAGGACGATTGGCTTGATTTTTTGCCATTGGCAGAGTTTGCCCTTAACAATCGGGCCAGTTCTGCCACTTTGGTTTCTCCATTTTTTTGTAATTCAGGGTTTCACCCTCGCTTTTCGTCCGGTCAATTGGAGTCTTCGGATTGTCCTGGAGTAGATGCTGTGGTTGATAGAATGCATCAGATTTGGGGACAGGTTGTGGACAATCTGAAGTTGTCCCAGGAGAAGACTCAACAGTTCACTAATCGTCATAGGCGTGTCGGTCCTCGTCTTTGTGTTGGGGACCTGGTTTGGTTGTCTTCTCGATTTGTTCCTATGAAGGTCTCGTCTCCTAAGTTTAAGCCTCGGTTTATCGGCCCTTATAGGATTCTGGAGGTTCTCAATCCTGTGTCCTTTCGTTTGGACCTCCCAGCATCTTTTACTCTTCATAATGTTTTTCATCGGTCATTATTGCGGAGGTATGAGGTGCCGGTTGTTCCGTCGGCTGATCCTCCTGCTCCTGTGCTGGTTGAGGGTGAGTTGGAGTATGTGGTGGAAAAGATCTTGGACTCCCGTGTTTCCAGACGGAAACTTCAGTATCTGGTTAAGTGGAAAGGCTATGGTCAGGAGGATAATTCTTGGGTGACAGCATCTGATGTTCATGCTCCTGATTTGGTTCGTGCATTCCATAGTGCTCATCCAGATCGCCCTGGCGGTTCTGGTGAGGGTTCGGTGCCCCCTCCTTAAGGGGGGGGTACTGTTGTGAATTCTGTTTGTGGGCTCCCCCGGTGGTGTTTTATGGTATTGCCACTTATTTGCCTTCTTCTATCCTTGATCACCTGTTGACACCCATTAGGGGAGTTTCCTATTTAAGGCTGCTTGGCTGCTGGTCCGATGCCGGCCAACAATGTATCAGTAGCATTCTGTTGCATTCTCCTGCCTCAAGATCCTGTTCAGCTAAGTTGAATTTTGTTTCTAGCTATTTTTGTCCAGCTATTTGCAATGTGACTCTCTGTAGCTGGAAGCTCTCGTGGACTGAAATTGCCACTCCAGTGGCATGAGTTGTCACTGGAGTTTTAAAGTAATTTCAGGATGGTGTTTTTGAGTAGTGTTTTGAAGTTGACCGTGAAGTGACTCTTTCCTGTACTTCTGCTATCTAGTAAGCGGACCTCACTGTGCTAAATCTGCTGTTCATCCTACGTATGTCTTTTCCTCTTGACTCACCGTCAATATCTGTGGGGGACTGCTATCTCCTTTTGGGGTTCATCTCTGGAGGTAAGGCAGGCCTGTATATTCCTCTGATAGGGGTAGTTAGATCTCCGGCTGGCGCGTGGTGTCTAGGGCATCGTAGGAAACACTCCCCGGCTACTTCCAGTGTCGTGTCAGGTTCAGGTCACGGTCACTTTAGTTCCCATCACCCGAGAGCTAGTCCGTTGTTATTTTGATTTCCCTGCCATTGGGAAAATCATAACAATTAACCCAGTGTACCGTGATGGACACGTAACGTCCCTGACTATGCCTACTGGTCCATGCATCAGTTGTGAGGTGCACCTTTCTACTGACTGATTGCCTCAGAGCATGGAGAATGCGGTCTTTGACATGCTGGTGGAGGGCTGGGATGGCTTTTCTCGAAAAGAAGTGTCGACTGGGTAGCTCATAGCGTGGTACTGCGTAGGCCATCAAGGCTTTGAAAGCTTCGCTTTCAACCAAGCTTTAGGGCATCATCTCTAATGATATAAGTCTAGCAATGTGGGTGTTCAAACCCTGTGTACGCGGATGAGAGGGTGAGTACTTTCTTTTCCTAATGAGAGTCTCTTGGAGGGTGAGCTGGACTGGCGAGGTGCATATGGTGGGACTTGCGGTGGTGGTGGTGGTGGACATGGCGGATTGAGAGAGGGTTGGTGATGGTATTCTCGATGTAGGCCTACATGCTGTGTTTCCTACCAATAAACTTGTGATTCCCTGACTGCTTTGCCCTAGCGACGACACCTCTACATTTGCTGCTGTTGTTGTTCTAACCGGTGGGCTTACAGTGAGGGAAGGAATGTAGCGTTGCTGACTAGCTTCATTGTGAGCGGGTGCAATAACGTTACAGGACGTTTGGTAGCTAATCCAGGCTTGCAAGTGCATGGTGGTTAAATGTCGACGCATGCAAGTTGTATTTAAACTTTTGACATTCTGACCTCTGCTAAATGTCCTTGAGCATTTCTTACAGATCACTTTGCACTTATCATTCGGATCTTGGTTAAAAAATTGCCAGACTGCACTCTTCCTACTATTGAATACCTTTTCAGACATTGCACACTGTGCTACTTTAACCGGATGGCCACGCTGTCCGAAAAATGGTTTTGGTTTTGCCAAACTTTTTTGGCCAGAGACGGGCCTGCCAGATGAATGGAAATGTGATGTAGATGGTTGCTGCCGATCCTCCTCCTCTGCTTCTGAGCTACTGCTAGTGGCACCCTCTTCCCCCAATGGCTGCCAATCTGGGTCAACAACTGGGTCATCTATCACCTCCTCTTCAGTCTCATGTTCAGCTATCTCTGTGTCACCGTGTCAGGTGCTATAACGTTGGGGAATGGGCACCATCGTCTCATCAGGGTCAGTTTCTGGCTCAGTACACTGCAAGGGCAATGTAGATATGTGAGTCGATGGAACAGCATGACAATCTAGCTGTGGCTGTGCATCAGTGCACTCCATGTCCGAATCATCTTCCAGTGGGCTGTTAACTATTTCCCTTTCTAACCCAGGCACTGTATGTGTAAAGAGCTCCATGGAGTAAACTGTTGTGTCGCCTGACGCATCCTTCACTGTTGTTTTGGGGGAAGGACACAAGGAATCAACTTGTTCCTGACCAGGAGCATCCACCGACAACTGGCTACTTTTCAATTTTGAACTATCCGAAGAGGAGGCGAAAGAGCTAGAGGCAGAGTCAGCAAGGAAAGCCAAAACTTTTTCCTGCTGCTCCGGCTTTAAAAGCGGTTTTCCTACTCCCAGAAAAGGTAGCGTTTGAGGCCTTGTGTAGCTGGACGATGACGCTGGCTCAACAACTCAAGACTTAGGTGCTATTTTGATTTTCCCTCTCCCACCCGATGCTCCACCAGCACCACCACCATCAGCATTACCAGATGGCAATGACCGTCCACGGCCACGACCTCTTCCACCAGCCTTCCTCATTCTTGGGAAAATGTAACCAAACTAGCAACCGTTATATGGCACTGAAAAACAAGGTAGAAGGTGTATGTTAACTTGTTGTGAAAATAAATCTCCCTTTTTATGTGTGGTGAGTGCTGAATAAATCAGGCCCACTTTATTTTATATATTTTTTTAAATGGGAGACTAGTAAATAAATCAGGCCCACTATATTACAGTATAGTTTCTGTGGCACAAAATGACTGACAGAGATACCACAGACACGACTGGCACAGATGCACAGATTTGGCAATATTATTCTCCCTTTATTTATTTTTTTTTATATGGGAGACTAGTGAATAAATCAGGCCCACTATATTACAGTATAGTTTCTGTGGAACAAAATGACTGACAGAGATACCACAGACACGACTGGCACAGATGCACAAATTTGGCAATATTATTCTCCCTTTATTTTTTTTTTAATGGGAGACTAGTGAATAACTCAGGCCCAATGTATGACAGTATAGTTTCTATGGCACAAAATGACTGACAGAGATACCACAGACACGACTGGCACAGATGCACAGATTTGGCAATATTATTCTCCCTTTATTTTTTTTTTAAATGGGAGACTAGTGAATAACTCAGGCCCAATGTATGACAGTATAGTTTCTATGGCACAAAATGACTGACAGAGATACCACAGACACGACTGGCACAGATGCAAAGAATTGGCAAAATTATTCTCCCTTTATTTTATTTTTTTTATATGGGAGACTAGTGAATAAATCAGGTCCACTATATTACAGTATAGTTTCTGTGGAACAAAATGACTGACAGAGATACCACAGACACGACTGGCACAGATGCACAGATTTGGCAATATTATTCTCCCTTTATTTTTATTTTTTGGGGGGAGACTAGTGAATAAATCAGGCCCACTATATTACAGTATAGTTTCTGTGGCACAAAATGACTGACAGAGATACCACAGACATGACTGGCACAGATGCACAGATTTGGCAATATTATTCTCCCTTTATTTTAGTTTTTTTTTAAATGGGAGACTAGTGAATAAATCAGGCCCACTATATTACAGTATAGTTTCTGTGGCACAAAATGACTGACAGAGATACCACAGACACGACTGGCACAGATGCACAGATTTGGTAATATTATTCTCCCTTTATTTTTATTTTTTGGGGGGAGACTAGTGCATAAATCAGGCCCACTATATTACAGTATAGTGCAGCGCCCCAGAGTCCTGGTCGTTGCAGTACTGTTGCTCTGCCACTAAGGGGAGTGATGGTACGTCTGATTGCACTAAAGGAGTTCACCTGACCAGGTAACACAAACCCACAATACACTTCACACTCTGGCCACCGGGGGGGTGGTTCTATCTATTAGACCACTCCTCACACTTGGGTAAAACTGGGGGGTTGGACAGGAAGTCAGACAGAAAGGAGATGGGAAGAGCTCGAGAGAGGACCTGTCAGAGGTGGGATCCTGGCAGAGCCCTAGTGAACAAGAGAGAACGTTACGGAGCCGTGCCTGTGCTTTCAGCGGCAGTCTCCTAGGAAAGAACAAGAAGCGAGGGGTATTGTGAAGGAGTGAGAAACAGGAATACAGTGCAGAGGTGATAGGACCAGAAGGAGTCGTGCTGTAAGATCGAGGCAACATCCTTCTGAAGCGCAAAGTCGGTGGCCGGAACGCCGAGAAAGTAAGAGACTTTAAGCATTACTTCAAACCACAGCAGGACAGCCAATTATAGGTTGGCTGTCTCACTTAAACACCTAAGCAGACAACGGAGGCAGCTGTGGGAGAGGGGCGACTCTAGGGTACCAGAAGAACTCCAGGCCTACCCCATCATACGGGTGCGTCCTAACCATATCATCTGGGGGACGTAGAGAACGAACATCAGAGACAGACAGAATCAGTTGAGTGTGCTCAGCAGGGAAGGACTACAACACACAGGCGCTAGAAGGTAGACACTGATTCCCACCTACTAAGGGAACTCCGGATGTGCCTTTGGACCGGCCGGTCTCAGCCAGCCCTGTTAACAGTGCTCTGGATTGAGTATCTCGAAAACTTCAGTAAAAAGGTAAAGAGACTACAACTCTGTGTCCTCATTATTCATCGCACCCTGCACTACACATCATCACTCTTAACTTCTACTGGATGCCCCTTAGCAGGGTCACGGACCGGGTCTAGCCACCATGACAATCCCAGAACCGAGACAGAGAGGCCCGATACCGGGTACCCCTCAGCCCTGCGACAGTGGGGGCGCTCCAACTGTTTCTGTGGCACAAAATGACTGACAGAGATACCACAGACAGGACTGGCGCAGATGCACTGATTGGCAATATTAATCTCCCTTTTCAGGTGTGGGACAGTGCAGAAAAATACAGTCCCACTGTTTTACACTACACAGTTTCAGGGGCAGAAAGTGGCTGGAAGATATATAAAAAATAAAATAAAAGGGACTGTACTACAATTACTATCTCCCTACAATAATCTCTGAAAAGTATGGCAGGCAGCAATAAAAAGGACTGCTGCACACAAAAAGTGTGGACAAACAAACAAGATAGCTGTGCAGAAAGGAAGGAGCAACAGGATTTGTGCTTTTAAAAAAGCAGTTGGTTTGCAAAGCGGCATACAAACAGCAATGCAGCTATCAGGGAGCCTTCTAGGGCAGCCCAATAAGCTACAGAGCTGATGAAGAGAAATCTAGCCTCCACTGTCCCTGCAAAGAAAAGGCGGTGTTGGACAGTGGAAATTGCTACAGCACAAGCGGTTTGGGGGTTAATGTACCCTGCCTATCCCTGCTTCTGATGAAGCGGCAGCAACCTCTCCTGTTTTGAACTCTGTTTTTGGGCTCCCTCTTGTGGTCACAAGTGGTACTGTGTGAGTGCTGTCTTTGGGCTCCCTCTGGTGGCTCTTTGTGTCATTCTGCAGGTCTGAGGCTGGTTCAGCTGTCTCGTTATCTGTTAGCTGGTTTCCTATTTAGCTCACCTGGACTTTCAGTGGTTGCCTGCTGTCGATGTATTCAGTGCTATTTTGATCTCTCCTGAATTCCTTCGTTATCAGTCTCGCCAAGAGAAGCTAAGTTTCTGTTTGGTTATTTTTTGCTCATCAGTGTTCAATATGTTTCTTGATTATTTATTTGTCCTTGTCCAGCTTGCTAATATGTGATTTCCTTGCTTGCTGGTAGCTCTAGGGGGCTGAGTTTCTCCCCTCACACCGTTAGTTGGTGTGGGGGTTCTTGTATTCTCAGCGTGGATATTTTGTATAGGGTTTTTTACTGACCGCACAGTTCCCTGTCTGTCTTCTGCTATCTAGTATTAGTGGGCCTCATTTGCTGAATCTGTTTTCATTTCTACGTTAGTCTTTTCCCCTTACCTCACCGTTATTATTTGTTGGGGGCTTCCTATATCTTTGGGGTTATTTCTCTGAGGCAAGTGAGGTCTTACTTTTTCTATAGGGGTAGCAAGTTTCTCAGGCTGCGTCGAGACGTCCAGGAATTTAGGCACGTTCACTGGCTACCTTTAGTGTGTGCGGTTAGGATCAGGTTGCGATCAGTCCAGTTACCACCTCCCTAGAGCTTGTTCTATGTTCAGTAACTTAGCTAGTCCATTCGGTGATCCTCTGCCACTAAGGATCATAACAGTACAGCAGGCCAAAAAGTGTTTAATGCATCGCAGAAGTGGGATAAGAGAAGTCCTGAGTACAATTTTTTTTTTCCTCTCTCTTTGCTGCAGTCTGTCCAGCTTCTCTCATCCCCTTAATCTCTGGGTGGCTTTGAGTTCAGCTGCAGACATGGATATTCAGAGTCTGACTTCTAGTGTGGATCATCTTGCTGCAAAGGTGCAAAGCATTCAGGATTTTGTTGTTCACAATCCTATGTCTGAGCCAAAAGTACCTATTCCTGAGTTGTTTTCTGGAGATAGATCTAAGTTTCTGAATTTTAAGAATAATTGTAAATTATTTCTATCTTTGAGACCTCGTTCCTCTGGTGATTCCGCTCAGCAAGTTAGAATTGTTATCTCCCTGTTACGTGGCGACCCTCAAGATTGGGCTTTTTCCCTGGCGCCAGGAGATCCTGCATTGCTGAATGTGGATGCGTTTTTTCTGGCGCTTGGATTGCTTTATGAGGAACCTAATCTTGAAAACCAGGCAGAAAAGGCCTTGCTGGCTCTCTCTCAGGGCCAGGATGAAGCTGAGGTGTATTGTCAAAAATTTCGGAAATGGTCGGTGCTTACTCAATGGAATGAGTGGGCCCTGGCTGCAAATTTCAGAGAAGGTCTTTCTGAAGCCATTAAGAATGTTATGGTGGGGTTCCCCACGCCTGCAAGTCTGAATGACTCTGGCCATTCAGATTGACTTGGCCATTCAGATTGATCGGCGTTTGCGGGAGCGCAAATCTGCGCACCATCTGGCGGTGTTTTCTGAACAGAGACCTGAATCTATGCAATGTGACCGAATTCTGACCAGAATTGAGCGGCAAAATCATAGACGTCAAAATGGGTCGTGCTTTTACTGTGGTGATTCAACTCATGTTATCTCAGCATGCTCTAAGCGCGTAAAAAAAATCGCTAAATCTGTCACCGTTGGTACTATACAGCCTAAATTCATTTTGTCTGTTACTTTGATTTGTTCTTTGTCATCCTACTCTGTTATGGCTTTTGTGGATTCAGGTGCTGCCCTGAACCTGATGGATTTGTCGTTTGCCAGGCGCTGTGGTTTTGTCCTGGAGCCTTTGGAATTCCCTATTCCACTGAGGGGAATTGATGCTACACCATTGGCTGAGAATAAGCCTCAGTATTGGACTCAAGTGACCATGTGCATGACTCCTGTACATCAGGAGGTGATTCGCTTTCTTGTGATGCATAATTTGCATGATGTTGTCGTTTTGGGTCTGCTGTTGTGAATTAGACTTTTTTGGCTCCCTCTTGTGGTCACTAGTGATATGACTCTGGGATTGTCTTTCCTCAGTTTGGCACCCACCTGGGTCGTTAGTCCAGGGGTGTTGCTATATGAACTTCCTGAATTCTCAGTCTGGTGCCTGGCATCGTTGTAATCAGTCCTTTCTGTTTGCTCCTGTCTGCTGGTCCTGGTTCTTGCAAAATTAAGCTAAGTCTTGCTTCCTTGTTTTTTGGTTATTTGCATTGCTTTTATTTTTTGTCCAGCTTGTACTAAATGTGATTCCTGATTTTGCTGGAAGCTCTAGGGGGCTGGTATTCTCCCCCCGGGCCGTTAGACGGTTCGGGGGTTCTTGAATATCCAGCGTGGAAATTTTGATAGGGTTTTTGCTGACCGTATAAGTCATCTTTCTATATTCTGCTATTAGTCAGTGGGCCTCTCTTTGCTAAATACCTAGTTCATGCTTACGTTTGTCTTTCCTTCTTACCTCACCGTTATTATTTGTTGGGGGCTTGTATCCAACTTTTGGGGTCTTTTCTCTGGAGGCTAGAAAGGTCTATCTTTTCCCTTCTAGGGTTAGTTAGTTCTCCGGCTGGCGCGAGACGTCTAGAACCAACGTAGGCACGTTCCCCGGCTGCTGCTATTTGTGGTGCTAGGATTAGATATACGGTCAGCCCAGTTACCACTGCCCTATGAGCTGTTTTTTTGTGTTTGCAGACTTGTTATTTATTTCTGAGACCCTCTGCCATTGGGGTCATAACAGTATGCCAGGCCAACATTGAATGTTTAATGCATTGCAGAAGTGGGATAATAAGAAAGGAAATTCTGAGTTTTTTTTTTTTTTCCTCTCTTTCTTCCTCCCCTTTACCTCTGAGTGGCTTATGCTTGCTGCAGACATGAATGTCCAGACTTTGATTACAAGTGTGGATCAGCTTGCTGCTCGTGTGCAGAGCATACAAGATTTTGTTACCAGTAGTCCAATGTCTGAACCTAAAATACCTGTTCCTGAACTGTTCTCTGGAGACCGATTTAAGTTTAGGAATTTCAGGAATAATTGTAAATTGTTTTTATCTCTGAGACCCCGTTCGTCTGGAGACTCAGCTCAGCAAGTTAAAATTGTTATCTCTTTCTTGCGGGGCGACCCTCAGGATTGGGCTTTCTCGCTAGCGCCAGGAGATCCGGCATTGGCGAATATTGATGCGTTTTTCCTGGCGCTCGGATTGCTTTACGAGGAACCCAATCTTGAAATTCAGGCAGAAAAAGCCTTGCTGGCTATTTCTCAGGGCCAGGATGAAGCTGAAGTGTATTGCCAAAAATTTCGGAAATGGTCCGTGCTTACTCAGTGGAATGAGTGTGCTCTGGCCGCAAATTTCAGAAATGGCCTTTCTGAAGCCATTAAGAATGTGATGGTGGGTTTCTCCATTCCTACAAGTCTGAATGATTCCATGGCGCTGGCTATTCAAATTGATCGGCGTTTGCGGGAGCGCAAAACTGCTAATCCTCTGGTGGTGTTGTCTGAACAGACACCTGATTTAATGCAATGTGATAGAATTCAGACTAGAAATGAACGGAAAAATCATAGACGTCAGAATGGGTTGTGTTTTTACTGTGGTGATTCTACACATGTTATATCAGCATGCTCTAAACGCCTAACAAGGGTTGTTAGCCCTGTCGCCATTGGTAATTTGCAACCTAAATTTATTTTGTCTGTGACTTTAATTTGCTCATTGTCTTCCTACCCTGTTATGGCGTTTGTGGATTCAGGTGCTGCCCTGAGTCTTATGGATCTGTCATTTGCCAGGCGCTGTGGTTTTGTTCTTGAGCCATTGGTAAATCCTATCCCTCTTAGAGGTATTGATGCTACGCCATTGGCGGAAAATAAACCGCAGTTTTGGACACAGGTAACCATGTGCATGACTCCTGAACATCGGGAGGTGATTCGTTTTCTTGTTCTGCTTAAAATGCATGATTTGGTCGTTTTGGGTCTACCATGGTTACAGACCCATAATCCAGTCTTGGATTGGAAGGCAATGTCTGTGTCAAGTTGGGGCTCTCAGGGAATTCATGGTGATTCCCCGCCGGTGTCTATTGCTTCCTCTACTCCTTCGGAAGTTCCTGAGTATTTGTCTGATTTTCAGGATGTATTCAGCGAGTCCAGGTCCAGTGCTCTGCCTCCTCATAGGGACTGTGACTGCGCTATAGATTTGATTCCAGGTAGTAAATTTCCTAAGGGAAGACTATTTAATCTGTCTGTACCTGAGCATACCGCAATGCGTTCGTATATCAAGGAATCTCTGGAGAAGGGGCATATCCATCCATCCTCTTCCCCTCTTGGTGCGGGATTCTTTTTTGTGGCTAAGAAGGACGGATCTTTGAGACCTTGTATTGACTATCGGCTTCTGAATAAAATCACTGTTAAATTTCAGTATCCTTTGCCTCTGTTGTCGGACTTGTTTGCCCGGATTAAAGGTGCCAAGTGGTTCACCAAGATAGATCTTCGTGGTGCGTACAACCTTGTGCGCATTAAGCAGGGAGATGAATGGAAAACTGCATTTAATACGCCCGAAGGTCATTTTGAGTACTTGGTGATGCCTTTTGGGCTCTCTAATGCTCCTTCAGTGTTTCAGTCCTTTATGCATGATATTTTCCGGAAGTATCTGGATAAATTTATGATTGTTTATCTGGATGATATTCTGTTTTTTTCTGATGATTGGGACTCGCATGTAGAGCAGGTCAGGATGGTGTTTCAGGTCTTGCGTGAGAATGCTTTGTTTGTTAAGGGCTCAAAGTGTCTCTTTGGAGTACAGAAGGTTCCCTTTTTGGGTTTTATTTTTTCCCCTTCTGCGGTGGAGATGGACCCAGTCAAGGTCCAAGCTATTCATGATTGGACTCAACCCACGTCAGTTAAGAGTCTTCAGAAGTTCTTGGGTTTTGCTAACTTCTACCGTCGTTTTATCGCTAATTTTTCTAGCGTTGTTAAACCTTTGACGGATATGACCAAGAAAGGTTCTGATGTTGCTAACTGGGCTCCTGCAGCCGTGGAAGCTTTCCACGAGTTGAAGCGCCGGTTTACTTCAGCGCCTGTTTTGTGCCAGCCTGATGTCTCACTTCCCTTTCAGGTTGAAGTGGATGCTTCTGAGATTGGGGCAGGGGCCGTTTTGTCGCAGAGAGGCCCTGGTTGCTCTGTAATGAGACCATGTGCTTTTTTCTCTAGGAAGTTTTCGCCTGCTGAGCGGAATTATGATGTTGGCAATCGGGAGTTGCTGGCCATGAAGTGGGCATTTGAGGAGTGGCGTCATTGGCTCGAGGGTGCTAAGCATCGTGTGGTGGTCTTGACTGATCACAAAAATTTGATGTATCTCGAGTCTGCTAAACGCCTGAATCCTAGACAGGCCCGTTGGTCATTGTTTTTCTCCCGTTTTGACTTTGAACCTGGTAAATACGAGACCACAAAGAATGTGAAGGCTGATGCTCTTTCAAGGAGCTTTGTGCCTGACTCTCCTGGAGTCGCAGAACCAGTTGGTATTCTTAAAGAGGGAGTAATCTTGTCAGCCATTTCTCCGGATTTGCGACGTGTGTTGCAGAGATTTCAGGCTGGTAGACCTGACTCTTGTCCACCTGACAGACTGTTTGTTCCTGATAAGTGGACCAGCAGAGTCATTTCCGAGGTTCATTCCTCGGTGTTGGCAGGGCATCCGGGAATTTTTGGCACCAGAGATTTGGTGGCTAGGTCCTTTTGGTAGCCTTCCTTGTCACGGGATGTGTGGTCATTTGTGCAGTCCTGTGGGACTTGTGCTCGAGCTAAGCCTTGCTGTTCTCGTGCCAGCGGGTTGCTCTTGCCCTTGCCTGTCCCGAAGAGGCCTTGGACACACATTTCCATGGATTTCATTTCAGATCTTCCGGTGTCTCAGGGCATGTCTGTCATCTGGGTGGTATGTGATCGCTTTTCCAAGATGGTCCATTTGGTATCTTTGCCTAAGCTGCCTTCCTCTTCCGATCTGGTTCCTTTGTTCTTTCAGAATGTGGTTCGTTTACACGGCATTCCTGAGAATATCGTGTCTGACAGAGGATCCCAGTTTGTTTCCAGGTTCTGGCGATCCTTTTGTGCTAAGATGGGCATTGATTTGTCGTTTTCGTCTGCCTTTCATCCTCAGACTAATGGACAAACGGAGCGAACTAATCAGACTCTGGAGGATTATTTGAGGTGTTTTGTTTCTGCAGATCAGGATGATTGGGTGACCTTCTTGCCGTTGGCTGAGTTTGCCCTTAATAATCGGGCTAGTTGCGCTACTTTGGTTTCGCCATTTTTCTGCAACTCTGGTTTCCATCCTCGTTTTTCCTCGGGACATGTGGAGCCTTCTGACTGTCCTGGGGTAGATTCTGTGGTGGATAGGTTGCAGCAGATTTGGAATCATGTGGTGGACAACTTGAAGTTGTCACAGGAGAAGGCTCAGCGTTTTGCCAACCGCCGCCGCGGTGTGGGTCCCCGACTTCGTGTTGGGGATTTGGTATGGCTGTCTTCTCGATTTGTTCCTATGAAGGTCTCCTCTCCTAAATTTAAGCCTCGCTTCATCGGTCCTTACAAGATATTGGAAATCCTTAATCCTGTGTCCTTTCGCTTGGATCTTCCGGTGTCGTTTGCCATTCACAACGTGTTCCATAGGTCTTTGTTGCGGCGGTACGTTGTACCTGTGGTTCCTTCTGTTGAGCCTCCTGCTCCGGTGTTGGTTGAGGGCGAGTTGGAGTACGTGGTGGAGAAGATCTTGGATTCTCGTCTCTCCAGGCGGAGGCTTCAGTATCTGGTCAAGTGGAAGGGCTATGGTCAGGAGGATAATTCCTGGGTGGTTGCCTCTGATGTGCATGCGGCCGATTTAGTTCGTGCCTTTCACGCTGCTCATCCTGATCGCCCTGGTGGTCTTGGTGAGGGTTCGGTGACCCCTCCTTAAAGGGGGGGTACTGTTGTGAATTAGACTTTTTTGACTCCCTCTTGTGGTCACTAGTGATATGACTCTGGGATTGTCTTTCCTCAGTTTGGCACCCACCTGGGTCGTTAGTCCAGGGGTGTTGCTATATGAACTTCCTGAATTCTCAGTCTGGTGCCTGGCATCGTTGTAATCAGTCCTTTCTGTTTGCTCCTGTCTGCTGGTCCTGGTTCTTGCAAAATTAAGCTAAGTCTTGCTTCCTTGTTTTTTGGTTATTTGCATTGCTTTTATTTTTTGTCCAGCTTGTACTAAATGTGATTCCTGATTTTGCTGGAAGCTCTAGGGGGCTGGTATTCTCCCCCCGGGCCGTTAGACGGTTCGGGGGTTCTTGAATATCCAGCGTGGAAA
Source organism: Ranitomeya variabilis (assembly GCF_051348905.1). Classification (NCBI taxonomy): domain Eukaryota; kingdom Metazoa; phylum Chordata; class Amphibia; order Anura; family Dendrobatidae; genus Ranitomeya; species Ranitomeya variabilis. Next base: position 114,190,573 of record NC_135238.1, read on the forward strand.
TTTTGATAGGGTTTTTGCTGACCGTATAAGTCATCTTTCTATATTCTGCTATTAGTCAGTGGGCCTCTCTTTGCTAAATACCTAATTCATTCTTACGTTTGTCTTTCCTTCTTACCTCACCGTTATTATTTGTTGGGGGCTTGTATCCAACTTTTGGGGTCTTTTCTCTGGAGGCTAGAAAGGTCTATCTTTTCCCTTCTAGGGTTAGTTAGTTCTCCGGCTGGAGCGAGACGTCTAGAACCAACGTAGGCACGTTCCCCGGCTGCTGCTATTTGTGGTGCTAGGATTAGATATACGGTCAGCCCAGTTACCACTGCCCTATGAGCTGTTTTTTTGTGTTTGCAGACTTGGTATTTATTTCTGAGACCCTCTGCCATTGGGGTCATAACAGTCTGCCATGGCTGCAGGCCCATAATCCAGTTCTGGATTGGAAAGCTATGTCTGTTTCAAGTTGGGGTTGCCAGGGGATTCATGGCGATGCTCCTTTGCTGTCAATTGCTTCTTCCACTCCTTCTGAGGTCCCTGAGTTTTTGTCGGACTACCAGGATGTATTTGATGAGCCCAGATCCGGTGCCCTGCCTCCTCACAGGGATTGTAATTGTGCTATAAATTTGATTCCTGATAGTAAGTTCCCTAAGGGACAACTTTTTAATTTATCTGTACCAGAACATGCCGCGATGCGGAGTTATATAAAGAAGTCTTTAGAGAAGGGACATATTCGCCCGTCCTCCTCCCCTCTTGGTGCAGGATTCTTTTTTGTGGCCAAGAAGGATGGTTCTCTGAGACCTTGTATAGATTATCGTCTTCTAAATAAAATCACGGTCAAATTTCAGTTTCCTTTGCCATTATTATCTGATCTGTTTGCTTGGATTAAGGGGTCCAGTTGGTTCACCAAGATAGATCTTCGTGGTGCGTATAACCTTGTGCGTATTAAGCAGGGGGATGAATGGAAAACAGCATTTAATACGCCCGAAGGCCATTTTGAGTATTTGGTGATGCCTTTTGGACTCTCTAATGCTCCTTCTGTGTTCCAGTCCTTCATGCATGACATCTTCCGAGAATATCTGGATAAATTTATGATTGTGTATCTGGATGACATTTTGGTCTTTTCTGAGGACTGGGAGTCCCATGTGAAGCAGGTCAGGATGGTATTTCAGGTCCTGCGTGCTAATGCCTTATTTGTGAAGGGCTCAAAATGTCTCTTCGGAGTACAGAAGGTTTCCTTTTTGGGTTTTATTTTTTCTCCTTCTACTATTGAGATGGACCCAGTCAAGGTCCAGGCTATTCATTACTGGACTCAGCCTACATCTGTTAAGAGTCTTCAGAAGTTCTTGGGTTTTGCTAATTTTTACCGTCGCTTCATTGCTAATTTTTCTGGCGTGGTTAAACCCTTGACGGATTTGACCAAGAAGGGTTCTGATGTGACTAATTGGTCTCCTGCGGCCGTGGAAGCCTTTCGGGAGCTGAAGCGCCAGTTTTCTTCGGCTCCAGTTTTGTGGCAGCCAGATGTCTCTCTTCCTTTCCAGGTCGAGGTTGATGCTTCTGAGATTGGAGCAGGGGCTGTTTTGTCGCAGAGAAGCTCTGATTGCTCTGTGATGAAGCCTTGTGCTTTCTTTTCAAGAAAGTTTTCGCCTGCCGAGCGGAATTATGATGTTGGTAATCAGGAGTTGTTGGCTATGAAGTGGGCATTTGAGGAGTGGCGACATTGGCTCGAGGGAGCTAAGCATCGTGTGGTGGTCTTGACTGATCACAAAAATCTGATTTATCTCGAGTCTGCCAAGCGGCTGAATCCTAGAAAGGCTCTTTGGTCATTGTTTTTCTCCTGTTTTGATTTCGTGGTCTCGTACCTGCCTGGTTCGAAGAACGTGAAGGCTGATGCTCTTTCTAGGAGTTTTGTACCTGGCTCTCCGGGAGTTTCAGAGCCGGCTGGTATCCTCAGAGAGGGAGTGATTTTGTCTGCCATTTCCCCAGATTTGCGACGAGTGCTGCAGAAATTTCAGGCGGATAGACCTGACCCTTGCCCACCAGAGAGACTGTTTGTCCCAGATAGATGGACCAGCAGAGTTATTTCCGAGGTTCATTCTTCGGTGTTGGCAGACCATCCTGGGATTTTTGGTACCAGAGATTTGGTGGCTAGGTCCTTCTGGTGGCCTTCCTTGTCGCGGGATGTGCGTTCCTTTGTGCAGTCCTGTGGGATTTGTGCTTGGGCTAAGCCTTGCTGTTCTCGTGCCAGCGGTTTGCTTTTGCCTTTGTCTGTCCCGAAGAGGCCTTGGACGCACATTTCCATGGATTTTATTTCGGATCTTCCAGTCTCTCAGAGAATGTCTGTCATCTGGGTGGTGTGTGATCGTTTTTCCAAAATGGTCCATTTGGTGCCCTTGCCTAAGTTGCCTTCCTCCTCCGATTTGGTTCCTCTATTTTTTCAGAATGTGGTTCGCTTGCACGGCATCCCTGAAAATATTGTGTCTGACAGAGGATCCCAGTTTGTGTCCAGATTTTGGCGGATCTTTTGTGCTAAGATGGGCATTGATTTGTCTTTTTCGTCGGCCTTCCATCCTCAGACGAATGGCCAAACCGAGCGAACTAATCAGACCTTGGAAACTTATTTAAGATGTTTTGTTTCTGCTGATCAGGATGATTGGGTGACTTTTTTGCCATTGGCCGAGTTTGCCCTTAATAATAGGGCTAGTTCTGCTACTTTGGTTTCGCCTTTTTTCTGCAGTTCTGGTTTTCATCCTCATGTTTCCTCGGGTCAGGTTGAGCCTTCTGACTGTCCTCGGGTGGATTCTGTGGTGGATAGGTTGCAGCAGATTTGGAACCATGTGGTGGACAATTTGAAGTTGTCACAGGAGAAGGCTCAGCGCTTTGCCAACCGCCGTCGCGGTGTGGGTCCCCGACTTCGTGTTGGGGATTTGGTATGGCTGTCTTCTCGGTATGTTCCTTTGAAGGTCTCCTCTCCTAAATTCAAGCCTCGCTTCATCGGTCCTTATAAGATTTTGGAAATCCTTAACCCGGTGTCATTTCGTTTAGACCTTCCAGCGTCATTTGCTATTCATGGCGTGTTCCATAGGTCTTTGTTGCGGAGGTATGTGGTGCCTGTGGTTCCTTCTGTTGAGCCCCCTGCCCCGGTGCTGGTTGAGGGCGATTTGGAGTATGTGGTGGAGAAGATCTTGGATTCTCGTATTTCTAGACGGAGGCTTCAGTATTTGGTTAAGTGGAAGGGCTATGGTCAGGAGGATAATTCCTGGGTTGTCGCCTCTGATGTTCATGCGGCCGATTTGGTTCATGCCTTCCATGTGGCTCATCCTGATCGCCCTGGAGGTTTTGATGAGGGTTCGTTGACCCCTCCTCAAGGGGGGGTACTGTTGTGAACTCTGTTTTTGGGCTCCCTCTTGTGGTCACAAGTGGTACTGTGTGAGTGCTGTCTTTGGGCTCCTCTGGTGGCTCTTTGTGTCATTCTGCAGGTCTGAGGCTGGTTCAGCTGTCTCGTTATCTGTTAGCTGGTTTCCTATTTAGCTCACCTGGACTTTCAGTGGTTGCCTGCTGTCGATGTATTCAGTGCTATTTTGATCTCTCCTGAATTCCTTCTTTATCAGTCTCGCCAAGAGAAGCTAAGTTTCTGTTTGGTTATTTTTTGCTCATCAGTGTTCAATATGCTTCTTGATTATTTATTTGTTTTTTGACCATCAGTGGTCATATGTTTCTTGGTTTATTTCTGTTTCTTGTCCAGCTTGCTAATATGTGATTTCCTTGCTTGCTGGTAGCTCTAGGGGGCTGAGTTTCTCCCCTCACACCGTTAGTTGGTGTGGGGGTTCTTGTATTCTCAGCGTGGATATTTTGTATAGGGTTTTTTACTGACCGCACAGTTCCCTGTCTGTCTTCTGCTATCTAGTATTAGTGGGCCTCATTTGCTGAATCTGTTTTCATTTCTACGTTTGTCTTTTCCCCTTACCTCACCGTTATTATTTGTTGGGGGCTTCCTATATCTTTGGGGTTATTTCTCTGAGGCAAGTGAGGTCTTACTTTTTCTATAGGGGTAGCAAGTTTCTCAGGCTGCGTCGAGACGTCCAGGAATTTAGGCACGTTCACCGGCTACCTTTAGTGTGTGCGGTTAGGATCAGGTTGCGGTCAGTCCAGTTACCACCTCCCTAGAGCTTGTTCTATGTTCAGTAACTTAGCTAGTCCATTCGGTGATCCTCTGCCACTAAGGATCATAACACTCTCCCTATGCTCAGCTCGGCAGCAGTAAGATGGCGGTCGGCGTGCACGCCCCTTTATAGCCCCTGTGACACCGTAGAGAGCAAGCCAATCACTGCCATGCCCTTCTCTAAGATGGTGGGGACCGAGAGCTATGTCATCACGCTGCCCACACTCTGCATCCACCTTCATTGGCTGAGAAAAGGCGCTGAAAGTGTCATATGAAACTCGGCTTTGGCGCGAAGACCGCCGACCGCATGGCTGATCCCACACTGGGATCGGGTCCGGTTTCACGAAACCCGACTTTGCCAAAAGTCGGCGACTTTTGAAAATGTTCGATCCGTTTCGCTCAACCCTATAGGGCAGGCCTCAGAAATATGGCAGCTGACCTCCAATGGGGAAAGAAGATGTAAGTGCCAAAAAAGGCAGGACTTGGCAAGTGCTGGCAGGCACAGCAGGTACAGCTGGTATACAGTCTTGCACGACAGGTGCAGGAAGGTACAACTGGTATACAGACTGGCATGGCTGGTGCAGGCAGGTTCAACTGGTATACAGACTTTCACGGCAGGGGCAGGATAGTACACTAGAAGGCACAAGAAGAAACAAACAGAGCAAGTGGGTAATGGCAGGTAGTAGAAGGAACTAGTGGCTACTGGCTGGTAGACAGACAGGGGACCTGAAAACTAAAAAGCTTGCAGACAATCTGACTAAACACTTTGCTCAGGCACCTTATATCAGGTGGAGGTGCCTTAAATACAGTAATAAAAGTGTTTATCAGCCAATGGCTGGGGATACTTTAGGAAGGTGCACCCTGACCCTTTAACCCCTTCACCCCCAAGGGTGGTTTGCACGTTAATGACCGGGCCAATTTTAACAGTTCTGACCACTGTCCCTTTATGAGGTTATAACTCTGGAACGCTTCAACGGATCTTGGCGATTCTGACATTGTTTTCTCGTGACATATTGTACTTCATGATAGTGGAAAAATTTATTTGATATAACTTGCATTTATTTGTGAAAAAAATGAATATTTGGCGAAAATTTTGAAAATTTCACAATTTTCCAACTTTGAATTTTTATGCCCTTAAATCACAGACATATGTCACGCAAAATACTTAATAAGTAACATTTCTCACATGTCTACTTTACATCAGCACAATTTTGGAACCAAATTTTTTTTTGTGACGGAGTTATAAGGGTTAAAATTTGACCAGCAATTTCTCATTTTTACACCATTTTTTTTAGGGACCACATCTCATTTGAAGTCATTTTGAGGGGTCTATATGATAGAAAATACCCAAGTGTGACATCATTCTAAAACCTGCACCCCTCAAGGTACTCAAAACCACTTTCAAGAAGTTTATTAACCCTTCAGGTGTTTCACAGGAATTTTTGGAATGTTTAAATAAAAATAAACATTTAACTTTTTTTCACACAAAATTTATTTCAGCTCCAATTTGTTTTATTTTACCAAGGGTAACAGGAGAAAATAGACCCCAAAATTTGTTGTACAATTTGTCCTGAGTACGCTGATACCCCATATGTGGTGGTAAACCACTGTTTGGGCACATGGCAGAGCTCGGAAGGAAAGGAGCGCCATTTGACTTTTCAATGCAAAATTGACTGGAATTGAGATGGGACGCCATGTTGCATTTGGAGAGCCCCTGATGTGCCTAAACATTGAAACCCCCCACAAGTGACACCATTTTGGAAAGTAGACCCTCTAAGGATCTTATCTAGATGTGTGGTGAGCACTTTGACCCAACAAGTGCTTCACAGAAGTTTATAATGCAGAGCCGTAAAAATAAAAAATCATATTTTTTCACAAAAATGATCTTTTCGCCCCCATTTTTTTATTTCCCCAAGGGTAAGAGAAGAAATTAGACCACAAAAGTTGTTGTGCAATTTGTCCTGAGTACGACGATACCCCATATGTGGGGGTAAACCACTGTTTGGGCGCATAGCAGAGCTTGGAAGGGAAGGAGCTCTATTTTACTTTTCAATGCAAAATTGACTGGAATTAAGATGGGATGCCATGTTGCGTTTGGAGAGCCCCTGATGTGCCTAAACATTAAAAACCCCCACAAGTGACACCATTTTGGAAAGTAGACCCCCTAAGGAACTTATCTAGATGTGTTTTGATAGCTTTGAACCCCCAAGTGTTTCACTACAGTTTATAACGCAGAGCCGTGAAAATAAAAATTCTTTTTTTTTTTTCACAAAAATGATTTTTAGCTCCCAGTTTTGTATTTTCACAAGGGTATCAGGATAAATTGGACCCCAAACATTGTTGTACAATTTGTCCTGAGTACGCTGATACCCCATATGTGGGGGGGAACCACTGTTTGGGCGCATGACAGAGCTCGGAAGGGAAGGAGCGCCATTTGGAATGCAGACTTAAATGGATTGGTCTGCAGGCGTCACGTTGCATTTGCAGAGCCCCTGATGTACCCAAACAGTACAAACCCCCCACAAGTGACCCCATATCGGAAACTAGACCCCCCAAGGAACTTATCTAGATGTGTTGTGAGAACTTTGAACCCCCAAGTGTTTCACTACAGTTTACAACGCAGAGCCGTGAAAATAAAAAATCTTTTTTTTCCCACAAAACGTATTTTTTGGCCCCCAGTTTTGTATTTTCCCAAGGGTAGCAGGATAAATTGGACCCCAAAAGATGATGTCCAATTTGTCCTGAGTACGCTGATACCCCATATGTTGGGGTAAACCCCTGTTTGGGCACACGGGAGAGCTCTGAAGGGAAGGAGCACTGTTTTCCTTTTTCAACGCAGAATTGGCTGGAATTCAGATCGGATGCCATGTCCCGTTTGGAGAGCCCCTGATGTGCCTATACAGTGGAAACCCCCCAATTATAACTGAAACCCTAATACAAACACACCCCTTACCCTAATCCCAACAGTAACCCTAACCACTCCTCTAACCCAGACACACCCAACCCTATTCCCAACCGTAAATGTAATCCAAACCCTAACACTATCTTTAGCCCCAACCCTAACTGTAGCCCCAACCCTAGCCCCAACCCTAGCCCTAACCCTAGCCCTAACTCTAGCAATAACCCTAGCCCTATCACTAGCCCTAACACTAGCCGTAACACTAGCCCTAACCCTAGCCCTAGCCCTAACCCTAGCCCCAACCCTAGCCCTAACCCTAACCCTAGCCCTAACCCTAACCCTAGCCCCAACCCTAGCCCTAACCCTAGCCCTAACCCTAGCCCCAACCCTAGCCCTAACCCTAACTCTAGCCCTAACTCTAGTCCTAACTCTAGCCCTAACCCTAACCCTAATGGGAAAATGGAAATAAATACATTTTTTAATTTTTTTATTTTTCCCTAACTAAGGGGGTGATGAAGGGGGGTTTGATTTACTTGTATAGCGGGTTATTTAGCGGATTTTTATGATTGGCAGCTGTCACACACTGAAAGACACTTTTCATTGCAAAAAATATTTTTTGCGTTACCACATTTTGAGAGCTGTAATTTTTCCATATTTGAGTCCACAGAGTCATGTGAGATCTTGTTTTTTGCGGGACGAGTTGACGTTTTTATTGGTATCATTTTCGGACACACGTGACATTTTTTTGATCGCTTTTTATTCCGATTTTTGTGAGGCAGAGTGATCAAAAACCAGCTATTCAGGAATTTCTTTTGGGGGAGGCGTTTATACCGTTACGCGTTTGGTAAAATTGATAAAGCAGTTTTATTCTTCGGGTCAGTACGATTACAGCGATATCTCATTTATATCATTTTTTTTATGTTTTGGCGCTTTTATACGATAAAAACTATTTTATAGAAAAAATAATTATTTTGGTATCGCTTTATCCTCAGGACTATAACTTTTTTATTTTTTTGCTGATGATGCTGTTTGGCAGCTCATTTTTTGCGGGACAAGATGACGTTTTCAGCGGTACCATGGTTATTTATATCAGTCTTTTTGATCGCGTGTTATTCCACTTTTTGTTCGGCGGTATGATAATAAAGCGTTGTTTTTTGCCTCATTTTTTTTTTTTTTCTTACGGTGTTTACTGAAGGGGTTAACTAGTGGGGCAGTTTTATAGGTTCGGTCGTTACGGACGCGGCGATACTAAATATGTGTACTTTTATTTTTTTTTTATTTTATTTAGCTAAAGAAATGTATTTATGGGAATAATATATTTTTTTTTTCTTTATTTAGGATATATATATATATTTTTTTTACACACATGTGGGGAATTTTTTTAAACTTTTTTACTTTGTCCCAGGGGGGGACATCACAGATCTGGCACTCTGCCAGATCTGCGATCTGCTGTGCAGGGCTGCAGGCTTACCAAGTGTCTGCTCTGAGCAGACACTCGGTAAGCCACCTCCCTCCCTGCAGGACCCGGATACCGCGGCCACCTTGGATCCGGGACCTGCGGCGAGGAGGGAGGTAGGAGACCCTCGGAGCAACGCGAATCACATTGCGTTGCTACGGGGGTCTCAGGGAAGCCCGCAGGGAGCCCCCTCCCTGCGCGATGCTTCCCTATACCGCCGGTACACCGCGATCATGTTTGATCGCGGTGTGCCGGGGGTTAATGTGCCGGGGGTGGTCCGTGACCGCTCCTGGCACATAGTGCCGGATGTCAGCTGCGATATGCAGCTGACACCCAGCCGCGATCGGCCGCGCTCCCCCCGTGAGCGCCGCTGATCGGTGATGACGTACTATCCCGTCGGTGGTCATACGGGCCCACCCCACCTCGATGGGATAGTACGTCAGATGTCAGAAAGGGGTTAAGAGGGAGGTAGCTCGCGCCCTAAGCACAGTGCCCGGGGATCTGCAATCCGTGCACAGACTCCAAGCAGCAGCAGGAAGAGCAGGAAGTACAGGACTGAGTGGTAAGTGATTTGGCATCCATACTGGGGGAAATAGGAAGCATGCAGGGATGCTAGCACTAAACTTAGTTTGTTGTCATAACAGTAGAGATGAATGGATTAGGCAAAATTTGAATTTGCCTTTTCATGACAATGCAGCGCCCCAGAGTCCTGGTCGTTGCAGTACTGTGGCTCCGCCGCTAAGGGGGGCTATGGTACGTCTGATGGCACTGAAGGAGTTCATCTGACCAGGTATCACATACACCAATACATTTCACAGTCTGGCCTCCAGGGGGAGCTAAGGGTACTATTCATTAGGCCACTCCTCACAGTCTGGTAAAACTGGGGGTTAGGCAGGAAGTTAGGAAGAACGCTGACTGGGTTGGAACCAAGCAACACCTTGTGGCAGAGGGTGTTGTAGGGGAAGATTCGGTAGGGTCCCTGTCAGGGGTGGGATCCTGACAGAGGCCTGGCAATCAGAGAGAAAGCTACGGGACCGCGCCTGCACTTCATAGCGGCGGTTGTTGTGAATTTACCTTTTGGCTCCCTCTAGTGGCTACTAGTGATTTTACTCTGGGTATGTCTATCATCCCTTGTATGCTCACCTGGGTCGTTAGGTCAGGGGTGTTGCTATATAAGCTCCCTGGACCTTCAGTTCTATGCCTGGCAACGTTGATATCAGAGCTTATCTGTAGTGCTCTTGTCTACTGATCCTGGTTCCTGCTTGATTAAGCTAAGTCTGCTTTCTTGCTTTTTGCTATTTGTTTTTGTTTGCATTTTTGTCCAGCTTGTACATAATCTGTATCCTATCCTTGCTGGAAGCTCTAGGGAGGCTGGAGTTCTTCCCCCGGGCCGTTAGACGGTTCGGGTGTTCTTGAATCTCCAGTGTGGATTTTTGTTAGGGTTTTTGTTGACCATATAAGTTATCTTACTACATTCTGCTATTAGTAAGTGGGCCTCTCTTTGCTAAACCTAGTTAATCTCTGTGTTTGTCATTTCCTCTTACCTCACCGTTATTATTTGTGGGGGGCTTGTATCCTACTTTTGGGGTCTATTCTCTGGAGGCAAGAGAGGTCTTTGTTTTCCTCTTCTAGGGGTAGTTAGTCCTCCGGCTGGCGCGAGACATCTAGCGACCAACGTAGGCATGTTCCCCGGCTACTTCTAGTGTTGGCGTTAGGAGTAGATATATGGTCAACCCAGTTACCACTGCCCTATGAGCTGGATTTTTGTACTTCGCAGACTTGCTGATATCTCTGAGACCCTCGCCATTGGGGTCATAACAGGCGGTGCCCTAAGAAAGGACAAGAAGCGAGATTTATTGTGCTGAGTGAGAAACGAGATCAACGCAACAGGGAGAATTACCAGTAGGAGTCGTGCTGTTAGACCGAGGCAACATCCTACTGAGGCTTAAATAACCGGTGGCCGGAACGCCGAGGAAGTACAGAGCTCTAAGCATTACTTCAAACCAATGACAGGGCAGAGAGCTATAGGCTGGCTGTCTCACCTACATCACCTATGCAGACATAGGGGGCAACTTTTGGAGAGGGGCGACTCTAGGGTCCCAGAAGAGCTCCGAGCCTTCCCGTCATACGGGTGCGTCCTACCATAAGATCTGGGGGGCAAGAAGAAGAAGAACATCAGAATCGATTTGTTGTGAGGGAACACGAGGAACAGACACAACAATTGTGGGGTACTATCCCGTAAGCACAGCAGGGGAGGACCACAACACACAAGTGCTAGAAGGAAGGCACAGATTTCCACCTGCAACGGGAACTCTGGAGGTGCCATCGGACCGGCCGGACTTGCGCAGCCCGGTTAACCGTATTCCGGACTGAGGACCCAGAAGCCTTCAGTAAAGAGGTAAAGAGACTGCAACCTTGTGTCCTCATTATTAACTGCGACCGGCACTACACCGCACCACCACCATCATCCACATCTATTACTGTACGCCCCTCAGCAGGGTCACGGACCGTGACAACCCCAGAGCAGAGACTCATAGGCCCGGTACCGGGTACCCCTCGGCCCTGCGGCAGTGGGGGCGCTACAACTTGGCGTCACGAACAGGATCTACTTAAGCCTGAAGGATCAGGTCATGTGTGCCTTGGAACTGTGATTTATTATACTTGGACTGTGACTTATTGCAAAGACTGTGCTGTGCCACTTGCCGCCAAAATCCGCCACCATTACAGCGCTGAGGAGAGTGCAGGAGAAGAAGAGGGGCATGGAGTGGGCGTAGACAAGCTGAAGAGCGCGAAAGACAATGGCCGCCCAATCTAAATATTGTTGCATCCTAAGGACGGGCCCGTCAACAGGGGAGATCCGCCTCCTGATCTTCTATGGCGGGCGGAGACCGAAGAAACGAAACTATGACTCAGATGAGGTGGGACTGGAGACTAGAGAAGGCCTGCAGAAAAGGATGGCCCCGCATCAACCCCCGTCACCAGAGGATTATTCTGATATGCCCCCGCTGGAGGATTTGGATCCGTGGGAGCTGTCGATGGGGCATCCTTTGCCTGCGCGGTCCCCAGCCCGTGTGCCTCCCCCAGGAGAAAGGAGTGACGATGGAGGAGTCACCCCAGGTAGGGGTACGGAGTGCTGCGACCCCCAGGGAGACCGCCTCACCTCTGCACCAGACCCGGCCGCCGCTGCGGCCACTGGTGCCTCAGCAGTCCTGCCGCCTGATCCCAAAGAACCGGGGGGGGGGGGGCAGACATGGGGCCCTTCCCTTGGGGAGAGTACAGGAATCACCTGATTGCGGAGTTCCAGCGGGAAGTGGAGTGGGAGGCACGTGGTGAGCTGCTGGAGGGCTCCCTGCCGAAGTGGGGCGTCGTAACTGTTTACCAGCCCCAGACAGGAAAGGGCTTCGTGCAGGAGATTGGAACAGCCCTGAGAGTCCGCATCACCCGGGACGAAGTGGAGCCCTGCCTGTGCGGAGACGGCGCCAAGTCCTTCCTGAAGCCGGGGGATGTGGTAACGTATCGCCGGCACCTAAAGAGGAGCAGCTGGTGGGCCCGGGATATGCAGCGCTGCACAGCTGTTCTGGCGGTATCCCGAACCGAGGGGGAGGAGCTTGCCGCTGAAGCCGCTGCTGCTGCCGCCGCCCCCGCCAGCATCTTCCATCGACCCACGCAGACACTCATCGCAGCGCACGACCTGGTCGTGCAGAAGACCCGAACCCACGGGGTACACCTGGCCACGGGAGTAAACTTGGAGTCCAGCCTATCCGGGCCGCAGAGGGCCACCTGCTGGGTAAAACCTCGGTGGGGGCTGTCAGAAACTGAGTAATGAGTAAGCTTTAATGACTGTAAATAGTTCATTGTTTTTCTCTGCTATTTTGCTGCTAAAACCCGTCCAGGGTTAACTCTTAAAGGGATCCCTTTGTTGACCCGGGATCCCTATTGTTTTTGTTTGTTTTCTACGTTTTTTTTGCACAAGTTATCAAGAACTGCTGAATCATGAACAATGCATGATACAAACTTCTTGTATATAGTTTGCACCTTCTTAAAGGTGCTCTCTACTGGTTTTACATAAAAGACGGACTCTTTGCGAGGATACGGTTCTTGGAACTTGCACTGCAGTCCTTGCTGCATACGGACTTGCGGCTTGAGAAGTCGCACTACCTCATAGAGACTTGGTCCCCTCTTAAAGGGGATGTTGACATCTTGCACTTATGTACAGTGTTGCCTTAAGATGGTTAGATGGCAATAATGTCTTGAAAGAAAGTACTGATAATGTTGATATGTAAAAGTTATATGTAGTTAACTGGTTGATTGTAAGAAATGTTTAATAATGTTAATAGAAGAACGAGGACAGGAAGTGAACCCATAGGGGTTAGTAGTGAGTCCTCCTAGGAGCCATATAGAGATGGCTCATTGATCATAAACTGAAAGAAAAATGATATGTTCTATACTGTGTATAGTAGCGGAAGGACAGTAGGCCCGGGCGGAAAGGGGCGGTCCTGTAACAGAAAGGAGAGGCAGTAGGCCTGGAGCGGTTAGGACAGGTGGTCCTGCAGACTTAAAGTAGGAGAATGTAAAAATGTTCAGTAACCTTATAATGTGATTATAAGAAGGTCTTTAGTGGATTCAGCAGGTACGTCCTTAAAGGCAAAGTTGGATTAGTGTTCCAAATTTTGCACTTAGTAGAATACCCGGTTGGGTAAGAAAAGTTATTTATAGTAAAGTTATTTAAAAGTGTTTAACTATGTTTGTAACGTTCAAGTGTCCTCACCTCCCATAAAGGGAAGCTCTGTTAAAAAGTTGACTTGTACTTGCATTTTCAAAATTGTATGTCTTTTTGCTGACATGTATTGTTGTTTTCTTCCCAGTCCAGGAATACTGGATTTAACCGGGGGGGAGTGCAGCGCCCCAGAGTCCTGGTCGTTGCAGTACTGTGGCTCCGCCGCTAAGGGGGGCTATGGTACGTCTGATGGCACTGAAGGAGTTCATCTGACCAGGTATCACATACACCAATACATTTCACAGTCTGGCCTCCAGGGGGAGCTAAGGGTACTATTCATTAGGCCACTCCTCACAGTCTGGTAAAACTGGGGGTTAGGCAGGAAGTTAGGAAGAACGCTGACTGGGTTGGAACCAAGCAACACCTTGTGGCAGAGGGTGTTGTAGGGGAAGATTCGGTAGGGTCCCTGTCAGGGGTGGGATCCTGACAGAGGCCTGGCAATCAGAGAGAAAGCTACGGGACCGCACCTGCACTTCATAGCGGCGGTGCCCTAAGAAAGGACAAGAAGCGAGATTTATTGTGCTGAGTGAGAAACGAGATCAACGCAACAGGGAGAATTACCAGTAGGAGACGTGCTGTTAGACCGAGGCAACATCCTACTGAGGCGTAAATAACCGGTGGCCGGAACGCCGAGGAAGCACAGAGCTCTAAGCATTACTTCAAACCAACGGCAGGGCAGAGAGCTATAGGCTGGCTGTCTCACCTACATCACCTACGCAGACATAGGGGGCAACTTTTGGAGAGGGGCGACTCTAGGGTCCCAGAAGAGCTCCGAGCCTTCCCGTCATACGGGTACGTCCTACCATAAGATCTGGGGGGCGAGAAGAAGAAGAAGAACATCAGAATCGAGCTGTTGTGAGGGAACACGAGGAACAGACACAACAGTTGTGGGGTACTATCCCGTAAGCACAGCAGGGGAGGACCACAACACACAAGCGCTAGAAGGAAGGCACAGATTTCGACCTGCAACGGGAACTCTGGAGGTGCCATCGGACCGGCCGGACTTGCGCAGCCCGGTTAACCGTATTCCGGACTGAGGACCCAGAAGCCTTCAGTAAAGAGGTAAAGAGACTGCAACCTTGTGTCCTCGTTATTAACTGCGACCGGCACTACACCGCACCACCACCATCATCCACATCTATTACTGTACGCCCCTCAGCAGGGTCACGGACCGGGTCTAGCCACCGTGACAACCCCAGAGCAGAGACTCATAGGCCCGGTACCGGGTACCCCTCGGCCCTGCGGCAGTGGGGGCGCTACAATAACCTTCCTGGGAAACTCAATTTGCAGAGAAATTACACTCCATGAGTAGAATGAGCTTTATTATGCTCTGGGTTCTCTGCAGAACCCAGAAAGTTATATATACAATAATTATGAGTGAGCACTAGTGATGAGCGAGCACCAGTGTTTAGCGATACCTTCCGATATCCGAAAATATCGGTATTGGATTGGATCGGCCGATATCCAAAAAATATCGGACATCGCCGATACCGGATACCGATACCGGAAACCAATGCAAGTCAATGGGACACAAATATCGGAATTAAAATAAACCCTTTCTTTCCTGTAGGTTAATTCTACATGAAGGAAACAACTAAGAATAATGTAGAATGTATTGGGGGAGGTGGAGGAGACATTAAAGGCATAGAGGTTTAGCCCAATCAAAAGGAATAGCAGGAATTATTTTTTTTTTTAAGACGTTCGGAGTTACAAAGATATTGACTATGCTACGCTTTTTTATATTTTGTCAGAAATTTATGTTTCACTACTTCCATGCTCTTCGCCTTCTTTTTTACTTCTCCCACACTTTCTCCTTCATCATCCTCAGCAGCAGCATCTTTTTCATCAACTTCTTCTTCTCCTTATTCATCTTCTTCTTCACCTTCTTCCTATTATTATTTTTTTTACATTCTTCATATTCTTCTTATTCAACTATTCATATTCTTCTACTTCATCATATTCTTATTTGTGACAGGTATTCCTGTAGTTGTTACCTATAAAAGTTTGAAGATTACATCTTCCGTTCTGCCTTCACAAAAGATTTACAACAGGATTTGTCCACGTTCAGTTTGGCCTGCAGCAGCAGGTATTATCCAGGGGCACCATGAGGAGGAACGGACTCACCCCCATACACTGCTTAGTCTTCTTCTGCTTATAATTTAGATAATATCTTTTGCTCTGATTTTTAGTCTTCTGCTTAATGTTCTTCTGCTTTTTGTTCTGCAGCTTCTTGTTCTCCTGCTTCTTGGTCTTCTATCTCTTGTTCTTGGTCATCTTCTTCAGGGTCATCTTCTTGGTCTTCTTTGAGGTGGTCTTCAGGGTCATCTTCTTCAGGGTCGTCGTCTTTGGGGTCATCATCAGGGAGATCCAGAGTGATTACCAAAAACCATTTCAAAAAGCTTGAACATGGAAATGTAGCAGAAGGTACAAGAAGGCTGAGGAACTGCCGAGAACCAGCTGACGGTACTGGAACCCGTATGGGTATCAGAAGGTACAAGAGCCAATGGAACTACCGAGGACCAGCTGACGGTACTGGAACCCGGTTACTAAGCAGGAGGTACCTGTGCCAGAAAGCACTACCAAGGACCAGCAGACGTTGCTGGAACTCGGATACCGTGAAGGAGGCACCTAATCCAAAGGCACTGCCGAGAACCAGCTGATGGTACTGGAATCCGGATGGGTAGCAGAAGGAACAAGAGCCAATGGAACTACCGAGGACCAGCTGATGGTACTGGAACCTGGTTACTAAGCAGGAGGTACCTGTGCTAGAAAGCACTACAAAGGACCAGCAGACGTTGCTGGAACTCAGATACCGAGAAGGGGGCACCTAAGCCAAAGGCACTGCCGAGAACCAGCTGATGGTACTGGAACCCGGATGGGTAGCTGAAGGTACCCATGAAAAAAAAAGTTGCAAGGCCGCGAGACAGCTGCAGTTACCGAAACCTGTTGTGAACTGTGTTTCTGGGCTCCCTCTGGTGGTCACTAACGGTATTGTGTTAGGCATGTCTTGTTGCAGGCCTGAGCTCCAGCTGTGTCGTTAAGCAGCGGGTGTTCCCTATTTAAGTCTCCTCTGGACTCAGTCTCTTGCCTGGCATCGTTGTATCCAGACCTATATGGTCTCCTCCGGATTCCTTTCAATCTGCCTCATGCAAGAAAAGCTAAGTCTGTTTTGTACAATTTGGATCGTTTGCATTATTCAGTGTTTTTGTCCAGCTTGCTTTACATTTGATTTTCTGACTCGCTGGAAGCTCTAGGGGGCTGATATTCTCCCTCCACACCGTCAGTCGGTGTGGGAGTTCTTGAATGTTCAGCATGGATGTTTTTGTAGGGTTTTCTGCTAACCGCATAGTCCACTATCTATTTTCTGCTATTTAGACTATTGGGCCTCACTTTGCTGAATCTAGTTCATCTCTACGTTTGTGCTTTCCTCTTGCCTCACCGTTATTATTTGTTCGGGGCTTTCTATATCTTTGGGGTTCAATTTCTCTAGAGGCAAGTGAGGTCTTATTTTTTCTCTCTAGGGGTAGTCAGTTCTCCGGCTGGCTCGAGATGTCTAGAACCAACGTAGGCACGTTCACCGGCTACTTTTAGTTGTTTGTGTTAGGATCAGGTATGCGGTTAGCCCAGTTTCCACCTCCCTAGAGCAATATTTATATTTTTGCTATCTTGCCGGAATATCAGAGATCCTCTGCCATTGGGATCATAACAGAATGCCAGGCCGAAAGAAAATGTTTAATGCATCGCAGAAGCGGGATTAAAAAGAAGTTCTGAGTTGTTTTTTTTTGTTTTTTTTACTGCAGTTTGCCTAGCTTCTTCCATCCCCTTTTTCTCTGAGTGGCTGAAACTCTGCTGCAGATATGAATGTCCAGACTCGGACTTCTAGTGTGGATCAGCTTGCTGCTAGGGTGCAAAGCATTCAGGATTTTGTTATCCATAGCCCTATTTCTGAACCAAAAATACCTATTCCTGAGCCGTTTTTTGGAGATAGATCTAAATTCCTGAATTTTAGGAATAATTGTAAATTATTTCTGTCTCTGAAACCTCGTTCCTCTGGTGATTCCGCTCAGCAAGTTAAGATTGTTATTTCCTTCTTGCGCGGCGACCCTCAGGATTGGGCCTTCTCTCTGGCGCCAGGAGATCCTGCATTGGTGAATGTTGATGCGTTTTTCCTGGCGCTTGGTTTGCTTTATGAGGAGCCTAATCTTGAAAATCAGGCTAAAAAAATGTTGCTGGCTATCTCTCAGGGTCAGGACGAAGCTGAGGTATATTGCCAAAAATTTCGGAAATGGTCCGTGCTTACTCAATGGAATGAGTGTGCACTGGCCGCAAATTTCAGAAATGGTCTTTCTGAAGCCATTAAAGATGTGATGGTGGGGTTTCCTATCCCTACAGGTCTGAATGATTCAATGGCTCTGGCCATTCAAATTGATCGACGTTTGCGGGAGCGCAAATCTGTTAATCCTTTGGCGGTGCTGTCTGAACGGTCACCTGATTCTATGCAATGTGACAGAATTTTGACCAGAGCCGAGCGACAAAATCATAGACGTCAAAATGGGTTGTGTTTCTACTGTGGTTATTCAACACATGTTATCTCAGCATGCTCTAAACGTTTAAAAAAAGAAGTTAATCCTGTCGCCATTGGTACTTTTCAGCCTAAGTTTATTTTGTCGGTGACTTTAATTTGTTCATTATCTTCTTACTCAGTTATGGCTTTTGTGGATTCTGGTGCTGCTTTAAGTCTGATGGATTTGTCGTTTGCCAAGCGCTGCGGTTTTGTCCTGGAGCCTTTGGAAAATCCTATTCCTCTTAGAGGAATTGATTCTACGCCATTGGCAGAGAATAAACCTCAGTATTGGACGCAAGTGACCATGTGCATGACTCCTGTACATCAGGAGGTGATTCGTTTTCTGGTACTGCATAAAATGCATGATGTTGTCGTTTTGGGTCTGCCATGGTTACAGGCCCATAATCCAGTTTTAGATTGGAAAGCTATGACTGTGTCTAGTTGGGGGTGTCAGGGGATTCATGGCGATTCTCCATTGGTGTCTATTGCTTCTTCTACTCCTTCTGAGATCCCTGAGTTTTTGTCAGACTTTCAGGATGTATTTAATGAGGCCAGGTCCAGTGCCCTTCCTCCTCATAGGGACTGTGATTGTGCTATAGATTTGATTCCTGTAGTAAGTTTCCTAAGGGACGACTCTTTAATTTATCTGTGCCAGAGCATGCCGCGATGCGGAGTTATATAAAGGAGTCTTTGGAGAAGGGACATATTCGCCCATCCTCGTCCCCTCTTGGTGCAGGATTCTTTTTTGTGGGCAAGAAAGACGGGTCTCTGAGACCTTGTATTGATTATCGTCTTCTGAATAAGATCACGGTTAAATTTCAGTATCCTTTGCCATTGTTGTCTGATTTGTTTGCTCGGATTAAGGGATCCAGTTGGTTCACCAAGATAGATCTTCGTGGTGCGTATAACCTTGTGCGCATAAAGCAGGGAGATGAATGGAAAACGGCATTTAATACGCCCGAGGGTCATTTTGAGTACCTGGTGATGCCTTTCGGATTATCTAATGCTCCTTCTGTGTTTCAGTCCTTCATGCATGACATCTTCCGGAAATATCTGGATAAATTTATGATTATTTATCTGGATGATATTTTGGTTTTTTCTGATGATTGGGAGTCCCATGTGAACCAGGTCAGGATGGTGTTTCAGGTTCTGCGGGAGAATGCTCTATTTGTGAAGGGCTCAAAATGTATCTTTGGGGTACAGAAGGTTTCTTTTTTGGGTTTTATTTTTTCCCCTTCTACTGTGGAGATGGACCCAGTCAAGGTCCGTGCCATTCATGACTGGACTCAGCCCACGTCTGTTAAGAGCCTGCAGAAGTTCTTGGGCTTTGCAAATTTTTACCGTCGTTTTATTGCTAATTTCTCCAGCGTGGTTAAACCTTTGACGGATATGACTAAGAAGGGTTCTGATGTTGCGAACTGGTCTCCTGCGGCCGTGGAGGCCTTTCGGGAGCTGAAGCGTCGGTTTACTTCAGCGCCAGTCTTGTGCCAGCCGGATGTCTCTCTTCCCTTCCAGGTTGAAGTTGATGCTTCTGAGATTGGTGCAGGGGCTGTTTTGTCGCAAAAAAGTTCTGATGGCTCCGTGATGAAGCCATGCGCCTTCTTTTCAAGTAAATTTTCGCCTGCTGAGCGGAAGTACGATGTTGGTAATCGGGAGTTGTTGGCTATGAAGTGGGCATTTGAGGAGTGGCGACATTGGCTCGAGGGAGCTAGACATCGTGTGGTGGTCTTGACTGATCATAAAAATCTGATTTACCTCGAGTCTGCCAAGCGCCTGAATCCTAGACAGGCTCGTTGGTCGTTGTTTTTCTCCCGTTTTGACTTTGTGGTCTCGTACCTGCCTGGTTCGAAGAACGTGAAGGCTGATGCACTTTCTAGGAGTTTTGTGCCTGACTCTCCGGGAGTCTCTGAGCCGGCTGGTATTCTCAGAGAGGGAGTGATTTTGTCTGCCATTTCCCCAGATTTGCGACGAGGGCTGCAAAAATTTCAGGCTGATAGGCCTGATCGTTGTCCACCGGAGAGATTGTTTGTCCCTGATGGATGGACCAGCAGAGTTATTTCTGAGGTTCATTCTTCGGTGTTGGTGGGACATCCTGGGATTTTCGGTACCAGAGATTTGGTGGCTAGGTCCTTTTGGTGGCCTTCCTTGTCGCGGGATGTGCGTTCTTTTGTGCAGTCCTGTGGGATTTGTGCTCGGGCTAAGCCTTGCTGTTCTCGTGCCAGCGGGTTGCTTTTACCCTTGCCTATCCCAAAGAGGCCTTGGACGCACATTTCCATGGATTTCATTTCGGATCTTCCGGTATCTCGGAAGATGTCTGTCATCTGGGTGGTGTGCGATCGTTTTTCTAAAATGGTCCATTTGGTGCCCTTGCCTAAGTTGTCTTCCTCCTCTGATTTGGTCCCTTTGTTCTTTCAGAATGTGGTTCGTTTGCATGGCATCCCTGAGAATATTGTATCTGACAGAGGATCCCAGTTTGTGTCCAGATTCTGGCGATCCTTTTGTGCTAAGATGGGTATTGATTTGTCTTTTTCGTCGGCTTTTCATCCTCAGACTAATGGCCAGACCGAGCGAACTAATCAGACGTTGGAGACTTATTTCAGATGTTTTGTTTCTGCTGATCAGGACGACTGGGTTACCTTTTTGCCACTGGCCGAGTTTGCCCTTAATAATCGGGCTAGTTCTGCCACCTTGGTTTCACCCTTTTTCTGCAACTCTGGTTTTCATCCTCGTTTCTCCTCGGGCCAGGTTGAACCTTCTGACTGTCCTGGGGTCGATTCTGTGGTGGATAGGTTGCAGCGGATTTGGAACCATGTGGTGGACAATTTCAAATTGTCACAAGACAAGGCCCAGCGTTTTGCCAACCGCCGCCGCGGTGTGGGTCCCCGACTTCGTGTTGGGGATTTGGTTTGGTTGTCTTCTCGGCATGTTCCTTTGAAAGTCTCCTCTCCTAAGTTCAAGCCTCGCTTTATCGGTCCTTATAAGATTTTGGAAATCCTTAACCCGGTGTCTTTTCGCTTGGACCTTCAGCGTCATTTGCTATTCATAATGTGTTCCATAGGTCCTTGTTGCGGCGGTACGTGGTGCCTATGGTTCCTGCTGTTGAGCCTCCTGCCCCGGTTTTGGTTGAGGGCGAGTTGGAGTACGTGGTGGAGAAGATTCTGGATTCTCGTATCTCTAGACGGAAAGTCAGGAGGATAATTCCTGGGTTGTCGCCTCTGATGTTCATGCGGCTGATTTGGTTCATGCCTTTCACGCTGCTCATCCTGATCGCCCTGGGGGTCTTGGTGAGGGTTCGGTGACCCCTCCTCAAGGGGGGGTACTGTTGTGAACTGTGTTTCTGGGCTCCCTCTGGTGGTCACTAACGGTATTGTGTTAGGTATGTCTTGTTGCAGGCCTGAGCTCCAGCTGTGTCGCTAAGCAGCGGGTGTTCCCTATTTAAGTCTCCTCTGGACTCAGTCTCTTGCCTGGCATCGTTGTATCCAGACCTATATGGTCTCCTCCGGATTCCTTTCAGTCTGCCTCATGCAAGAAAAGCTAAGTCTGTTTTGTACAATTTGGATCGTTTGCATTATTCAGTGTTTTTGTCCAGCTTGCTTTACATTTGATTTTCTGACTCGCTGGAAGCTCTAGGGGGCTGATATTCTCCCTCCACACCGTCAGTCGGTGTGGGGGTTCTTGAATGTTCAGCATGGATGTTTTTGTAGGGTTTTCTGCTAACCGCATAGTCCACTATCTATTTTCTGCTATTTAGACTATTGGGCCTCACTTTGCAGAATCTAGTTCATCTCTACGTTTGTGCTTTCCTCTTGCCTCACCGTTATTATTTGTTGGGGGCTTTCTATATCTTTGGGGTTCAATTTCTCTAGAGGCAAGTGAGGTCTTATTTTTTCTCTCTAGGGGTAGTCAGTTATCCGGCTGGCTCGAGACGTCTAGAACCAACGTAGGCACGTTCACCGGCTACTTTTAGTTGTTTGTGTTAGGATCAGGTATGCGGTTAGCCCAGTTTCCACCTCCCTAGAGCAGTATTTATACTTTTGCTATCTTGCCGGAATATCAGAGATCCTCTGCCATTGGGATCATAACAGAAACCCACAGTCCTACAGGGGGTGCTTGTCCTATTGGCACTATGGAACCAGCCTTCATTGCCAGATCCCACAGCCCACATAAGAAGTACCTAAACTTCAGGCACCATAGAGTCGGCTAACCCGACCGCAACACGACAGGACAACGTATTGGTGGCAAAGTGATGTTGACACAACCCGGAAACAGCTGGTGTGCTGGAACCAGGCTGGGCAGGAGGGAGTACCCGTGCCAAAGACACTGCTGGGAAACAGCTGGCGGTGCTGGAACCCAGGGTAACAACTAGAAACAGAGTGTAGCCAGAGGTGTAATTGGAGCAAGTTTATTATCTGTAGTAGTGTGACTGTGGAGGGAGCAGGAGAAATTGCCGCACACACAGCAGGGGATCAGCTGATGTTACTGAACCCCAATAACACTGGAGCAGGTGTTGACTGTGCAGATAGCACTTCCGAGCAGCTACTGGCGGTGTTGGAGCCCAGGGTAAATAGTAGAAACAGACTGGAGGCAGAGGCGTAATTGGAGCAAGTTTATAATCAGTAGTAGTGTGAATGTGGACAGAGCAGGAGAAATTGCCGGACACACAGCTGGGGATCAGCTGATGTTACTGAACCCCAATAACATGGCAGCAAGTGTTGACTGTGCAGACATCACTTCCGAGCTGCAACTGGCAGTGTTGGAGCTCAGGGATTACAGGAGAAACAGAGTGTAGGCCGAGGCCTAATTGGGCAAGTTTCATATCTGTAGTACTGTGAGTGTGGAGGTAGCAGGAGCAATTGCCGGATACACAGCTGGGGATCAGCTGACGTTACTGAACCCCACTAACACAGGAGCTAGTGTTTTTCTCTGTGCAGACGGCACTTCTGAGCAGCAACTGGCGGTGTTGGAGCCCAGAGTCAATCAGGGTGTAGGCCGAGGCCTAATTGGAGCAAGTTTAATATCTGATGCAATGTGAATGTGGAGGGAGCAGGAGACATTGCCGGACACACAGCAGGGGAGCAGCTGACTTTACTGAACCCCACTAACACAGGAGCTAGTGTATTTCTCTGTGCAGACTGCACTTCTGAGCAGTAACTGGCGGTGTTGGAGCCCAGGGTCAATCAGAGTGTAGGCCGAGGCCTAATTGGAGCAAGTTTAATATCTGATGTAATGTGAATGTGGAGGGAGCAGGAGACATTGCCGCACACACAGCAGGGGATCAGCGGACATTACCGAACCCCAATAACACTGGAGCATGTGCTGACTGTGCAGACGGCACTTCTGGTGCTGTTGGTGCCCAGGGATTACAGGAGAAACAGAGTGTAGGCAGAGGCCTAATTGGAGCAAGCTGAAAGGAAACCTGTCACCCCCCAGACGTTTGTAACTAAAAGAGCCACTTTGTGCAGCAGTAATGCCCGAGATCCCGCCCCGCAGTGTCTTCTGATTTATTAGCAGGTGATGAAGAGACAGATGGGTGCTCTTCAGTGCTCTGGACCTGAGAGGATGTGGCACTAATTGAAGTCGATGCGTTAGCTGCCATCCATGCGACAACGGCTTCAATTTGTTTGTCCCGCAGCAGTGGGGTACGGCGAGCTCCTACAAAGCTGCGCATAAAGGACAGGGGAAGCTGAGTCACTGGTGCCCACAGCAGGCACAGAATCCCCACGTCCTCTCCCTGCAGAACCTCCACACCCACGACCACGTGCCTTACTCCCTGCCTTCTTCATCTTGGTAGACTGCTAAAGATAGGCAGAAAAGTACTAAGGGCTTAGTGTGCTTATTCCTGAACAGCTGCTAATTGGTATAAGAAACACTAATTTTATGAAATGTGGACTAGACTTTAATATGTGCTGATGTGGCCTACACGACTGTAAAGTGGAGTGTTTGGTGAACTTTATTAACTTTTTGTTTTTTTCACAAAAAGACACTGGATGTGCCCAAAGATGTCAAACCGATAGTATCACAAACTCTTTGTAGCTATTACAATGCAGGAAGGTGACCTACAATGCAATAAATGAGGCTCCAAAAAAATAGGCTAATTCTAATCTGGCTGGGGCTGCAGGGCACAAGGCTGCAGAAAGGCTCCTCTATCTACTCCTATATAGTGCACGCAATCTAGCTGGATACGGATGGAAACACGCCACTAATAGGAGAAATCAGGAAAAACGGGCTGCACTAATGAAAAAAAGGACAATGTAACAGTATGAGGCAGTGATGCACGCTGAGCGGACTACAACCAGATGTGGCTGCAGAACAGACTACAGCGTGAGCTGCACTCACACACAGTGGCCTCGCAGACCGCCGTAAACGGCGCTGCAAGGCTGCAGAAAAGCTCCTCTATCTACTCCTATATAGTGCACGCAATCTAGCTGGATACGGATGGAAACGCACCACTAATAAGAGAAATCAGGAAAAATGGGCTGCTCTAATGAAAAAAAGGACAATGTATGAAGCAGTGACGCACGCTGAGCGGACTACAGCCAGATGTGGCTGCAGAACACACAGCAGCGACAGCTGCACTCACACACACAGACCTTGCAGACAGCCGTGAACGGTGCTGCAAGGCTGCAGAAAAGCTCCTCTATCTTCTCCTATATAGTGTTTGCACGCTATCTAGCTGGATACGGATGGAAACACACTAATAGGAGAAATCAGCAAAAATGTGCAGCAGCACAAATGCAAAAAAGGACAATGTAACAGTATGAGGCAGTGACGCACGCTGAGGGAACTGCAACCAGATGTGGCTGCAGAACACACTGCAGCGTGAGCTGCACTCACACACACAGAGACCTTGCAGACAGCAGTGAACAGCGCTGCAAGGCAAAAAAAAGGTTCTCACACAGTGGTTGCTACAGTAGCCTGGGTAAAGCACAATGAAGCAAATCACTATCTCAAACTGTCCCTCAGTCAGAACAACAGCGTCCTGTCCCGAACTGAATTCACAGCAGAGTGAACCCAAAATGGCGGCGGCGGCTTTTATAGTGCATCATGACATCATTTCAGAAGCCAATCACAGCCATGCCAGTAGTTACATGCCTAACATGCATAACAGGATGTGCCCACACTTCTTAGGATTCCGCATTGGCTGAATTAAATCAAACTGGCTCATAGCATTATGGGAACTTCCGATTCCGGTATTCGATATTGCAAAAGTATCGGAAACTCCGTATCGGAATTCCGATACCGCGAATATCGGCCGATACCCAATATTTGCAGTATCGGAATGCTCAACACTAGCGAGCACTAAAATGCTCAGGTGCTCATTGCTCGGGTCGAGCAAATTGGAATACTCAGGTGCTCGACCTGAGCAACGAGCCCAATGTAAGTATATGGGAAACACGAGCATTTTTGCCATGAACCCCCAGGGATCTTTTTAGGGTCTAAAAACATCAAAAATTGATGGGAACAGTGCTCAAGTGACATGAGAACATCATGGGGAAGACCCCTGGAAGCATTTCTGACTTCCAGGTCACTGCTGTGAACAATGTTGTCAGAGTCTTACACCAATTTTAAAGGTGAGGAATAAAACTTACAAAAACGAAGCCAAAATATTGATTTTCCTGTGAAATATGTTAAGGAGCATCCATTCCAGGGTAATGATTTGTATGTCAGGCAAAATAACCCAAAACAAAAATGTTCCTCCACCAGTTGAGTTATGTTCACACGTAGCGTTTTTGATGCGTTTTTCAACTTTAGCATTGCTTTCAACCAAGACAAATACATTCCCTGGAAAATGACATTTTAACATTTTACAACCTTAGCTGGACATGTGGTGTGTGACACATCATCAGACACATCCTGTTTCATTTATAAAGGAGGGGCTGTTAAAGGAGGAGGGCCATCCGGAAACCTTTAATATTCTTAAAGGGACAGCAGTTGGTCCTCACTATTCTTAGACAGAAATCAGCAAGCTATGCTTTTTTGTTCCTATTGTTAAACAGTGTCTTCTATACTGCTATTGCCTATGCATTGAATGCAAGGCCTGGTCCAAATTTTGATGCCCCCAAAAACCCTTTGAACTGATGTCCTGGATGGCCAGATAAAACCAAAAGTTCACGTTATTATGATTTTTTTATTCCCATAAAGTTTGTCTATGAAATTAATGCAAGGTCTGCCCCAAATTTGGACACACCCCAATAACCCTTTGAACAGATGTCCTGGATGGACACATGAAACCAAAGTTCCCATTATTATGATTTCTTTTACTCCCATATTGTTTGCCCATGAAATGAATGCAAGGCCTGCTCCAAATTTGGAAGCACCCCATTAACCCAAAAAAACAGACATCCTGTATGCCCACATAAAACCAAAGTTCCCATTATTATAAATTTGGTAGTCCCATACTGTTTGTTAATGCATTGAATGCAAGGCCTGGCCTGCCCCAAAGTTTAGCGCACCCCAAAAACCATTTGAACAGATGTCCTGGATGGCCACATGAAACCAAAGTTCCCATTATTATGATTTTTTTTTACTCCCATAAAGTTTGCCCATGAAGTGAATGCAAGGCCTGCCCCAAATTTGCATGCACCCCAATCCCCCTGGGAAGAAATGTCCTCCTAAAAATGTTTTCCCAATTTAAAGGAGCGGGTCTCCTATACATGTAATGCCCATACACTAAGTGTATGGGATGACAAACATTTCCCCCTGGGGGGTACACATCAACATACTGTGTAATTCTTTTTTTACGGGCATCATAAACACCTTTGAAAACAATAACGTGGCTGTTGCATCACGGAACACGTTCACCCTGGTGATCTACTGGTGGTGTCTGAAGAGACATGGAGGATGGCCTTCTATAAATTCTTTGCCAATTTAAAGGAGTGGGTCTCCTATACTTGTAATGCCCACACACTAAGTGTATGGGCTGACAAAAATTTCCCCCTGGGGGGGGGGTACACATCAACATAGTGTGTAAAATTTTTTTTTACGGCCATCAAAAACACCCTTTAACACAATAACATGGCTGTTGCATCAAGGACCACAGTCATCATGGTGATCTAGTGGTCGTGGGTGACGAAGATAAGGAGAAGGAGGAGGATAACAGCAAATAGCCCAAATCATGAAGCATATACCCATGTGTGGGTGTGAAGAGGTGCATGGGAATATACCTCCGAAAAAAAGACATGGGATTTGATGTTATGTTTCACTGTTATCATTCGGTGGTGTGGAGAAGTTTGGCCCAATCCAGCCCTTATTCATTTTTATAGGAGTCAGCCTGTCAGCATTTTCAGTTGATAGGCGGGTGCGCTTCTCAGTTATAATTCCACCAGCGGCACTAAAAACCCGCTCTGAAAAAAATGCTAGCAGCAGAGCAGGCCAGTATTTCCACGGCGTAGAGAGCCAGTTCATGCCACGTGTCTAGCTTAGATACCCAATAATTATAAGGCACAGAGGAATCACAGAGGATGTTGGTATGGTCAGCAAGGTACTCCCTCAGCATCTTCTAAAGCTTTGCACTCCTTGTGACAATACCCCGCGCCTCAGGGTCACTGCGATGGGAGGGTTCGAGAAAACTATCCCAGAACTTTGCCAGTGTTCCCATGCCTCTGCTGGACTGAAGTTGGGTCTCTCTTGCCTGTACTTCTTGGTTGTCCAAAGAACTGTGACCTCTGCCGCCAGCATTTTCAGATGGGAATTTTTTAATTAAATCTGCAACAAGGGCCCTTTGGTACTGCACCATTTTAGTACACTTGCCTGCCTCTGGAATAAGAGATAGAAAGTGCTCCTTGTAGCGTGGGTCTAGAAGTGTCACAAACCAGTAAAGACTGTCACCCAAAATTTTGTCAATACAAGGGTCACGGGAAAGGCAGCACAACATAAACTCAGCCATGCGTGCCAGACTGGTAACAGGCAAGACTTCCGTGTCCTCACCAAGAGGATGACTGACCATGCAATCCTCCTCCTCATCTTCATGCCATCTACGCTGAACACATGGTATAACAGTTGTGCTTGTAGTACCATCTATAACGCATGAATGTAGCTCCTGTTCTTCCTCCTCCTACTGTTCCTCATTGTCAACCAATCCATATTGGGATGACATGAGGCTGCGCTGTGCATAATCACCCTGCATGGTTCCTTGCTCCATCTCATCATGCTCTGCCTGTAATGCATCCTCTTTGATTGTGTGCAGAGAGCATTTTAGAACACCGAAAAGCAGGATGGTGATGCTAATTATGGCGTCATCATTGCGCTCACCATCTTGGTGGAGTCCTCAAACTTTTGGAGGATGGTACATATGGCTGACATCCATGTCCACTCCTGAGGTCTTATGTGTGGAGTCTGAACTGAATATCGACAGCCTTGTTGATGCTGGTACTCAACAACTGCCCTCTTCTTCTCACAAATCCTTTCCAACATCTGCAGTGTAGAGTTCCAACTCGCGGGGTCATCACATAAAAGTCGATGAGTCTGAAGCTGCAAACGCTGCTGAAGCACAGCAAGGGTGACTAAAGCTGTAGATGACTTTCTAAAATTGACACACAGATGGTGTACTTTCACAAGAAGATTCAGCAGCTCCAGGTAGCTTTTGAGAAACCATTGAACGATGATGTTAAGCACATGGGCTAGGCATGGTACGCGTGTGTGAGCTTGCCTCAGAGCCTACACCAGGTTCCGGCCATTGTCACTCATGACAATGCCTGGCTGTAGGTTCAGCAGTGTCAGCCACAGATCTGCCTGCTCTTTCACAGCTGTCCACAGCTCTTCAACATTGTGCGGTTTGTCACCTAAGCATATTAGCTTCAGCACAGCCTGTTGGTGCTTGGCTGAGGCAGTGCTGCAGTGCTTCCAGCTTGTGACTGATGTGGTCATTTTGGAGACGAAGGCTGACATGGAGGAGAGGTGCAGGAGCTGTAGACTATGAGGGTAACCCTGATTGACGTAGTGCTCGCAATCCTCAGCATTGAGAGGATGTGTTCCATCAAAAGGTCCGACTGGTTCCCGGCTTCCACTATGTTAACCCAGTGTGCCGTCAGTGAGATGTAGTAGTGTGGCCTGTGGAATGTTGGCAGCGTATTTCCTATTGCGTTCCAAGGACTGGGGTATGGACAACTGAATGCTGCGCTGGGACAAGTACGTGGACGTGCTAGATGATAGCGCTAGTTGAATGTGTGCAACTACAGGTGCAGGGCAGGAGGCATCTCTGCAGGCACCATGGACAGGGGATTAGCTACCATGCACAACAGCGGCAGAAGCAGTGGTGTGGTGTCACCTGTAGACACGGTTCCTGGACCCTGGGGTTCGACTCACAAAGTCGGATGTTTTGCTGCCATGTGCCTGATCACGCTGGTGGTAGTCAGGCTGATAGTTTTGCTACCCCTGCTGATGCAGGCATGGCAAGTGGTGCAAATGGCCTGTTTGGGGTTATTGGCAGAGTCTTTGAAAAACAACCAGACTCGGGAAGACCTGACCCTTGTACTGGCAACTTCCGTCATGTTGGTGTTATGGGGAACGGTTGCCCGCCTTCTTTCTGCAGCCAACACAATGTTTCTTCCTGCCTGTTAGGGTGCTACGCCTCCCTCCCCCTGTGTGCTGCTGTCCTTGCTCTGCATGTCCTACTGCCAGCTTGGATCAGTTACTATATCAACCACCACCTCCTCTTCCACTTCCGCACTCTGGTCCTCCTCCCTGACTTTCTGGCAATTGTGTCTCATCATCTTCCATCCACCTCTTGTGACACGTCCCACCATCGCCTTCATGTGAACGTGACTGCTCAAATATTTGGCCATTGCTACATGCAATCTCCTCTTGCCCCACTTCAAGTGCACCAGGAGAGAGGCCCAAACCTCTAAATGGAATAGTGAACAGCTCTTCGGAGCAATCAAGTGTGAGATCAGTTGGCTCAGGGCACTTTGGCATTGTGGGAGGAAGGAGGATCAGGGTGAGGAATATGTGGTCCACACTCACGGCTACTCAGACTTGACAGTGTGGAAGACAAGGTGGTGGTGGCAAAGTGACTAGAAGCATTATCCGATATCCAACCAACAACCTTCTGACACTGCTCTGGGTTCAATAGTGGTGTGCTGCTTCGGTCCCCTAGTAATTGTGACAGGAAGGTCGAGCGAGATGATGTTTGTTGTGTTCCAATTTCGCCTTGCCAACATCTTCGGCCTTGCCCTCTGCATGCACCATCACCATCACATCTACTTCCCCGTCCCTTTTAATGCGCCTTGCCCATTTTAACTGGACTGCAATATTTTGCACGTTCACTACAAATGCCTGCCTTTGGAGCGAACTTTTATGTGATCCGTGTGTGGGAAAACCACAGTTTAAAATACCTGGCCTGTAGGCAACACCTTTTTTTAAGCAAACTTGTGTCAATAACTAGACTAAGACACAGCAAAAAAAGTTAAATGGATCCCTAAAAAATCCCCCAATTTTTAG
Organism: Ranitomeya variabilis; assembly: GCF_051348905.1. NCBI lineage: Eukaryota > Metazoa > Chordata > Amphibia > Anura > Dendrobatidae > Ranitomeya > Ranitomeya variabilis. The sequence goes on from NC_135238.1 coordinate 114,220,854, forward strand.
CCCACACATAGGTGAGGCATCTGACTGAGATACCAGACTTTAAATTATCTGGCCTGTATTTTTTTTCAAAACAGAAAAATAACGTGAGTGACTAGCCGAAGACACAGCAAAAAAAGTTCTAATGGAGCCCAACAAATGCCCCAATTTTTTGCCACCAGATAGGTGAGGCGTGTGACAGAGATACCCCAAGATCTTGTATAAGACACTCCAACAAAATTTAACACTACCACAAAAATGACAGAATTTTATGCGCACTCAGATTTGATCGGTGTGACGGCAAAACCCCTGTTTAAAATAGTTGGATTTTAACGCTGTACTATGGTACTCCAGTGCCAACAAGCAAATGGAGAAAAAAAGTGTGCTCTGGATTGCTTTTTAATAAAATAATCATGATTAAGATGCAAAAACAAATTATTCCTGGCCACTGATACCTGATGCTATGTATATACGGTCAATATCTGTAACAGGCAGCAGCAGCAGACTAATGTAATGGACCCTCTTGCTGTATGCAATAAAGTATGCCACACACACTGCCTGCCTACCTATCACTGATGTCTATATACCCACATACACTGCCTGCATGCCTAGCACTGATATATATAGATATATATATATATATCCACATACACTGCCTGCCTACCTATCACTGATATCTATATACCTCGTAATTAGTGTTGAGCGATACCTTCCGATACTTGAAAGTATCGGTATCGGATAGTATCGGCCGATACCCAAAAAATGTCGGATATCGCCGATACCGATACCCGATACCAATACAAGTCAATGGGACTCAAGTATCGGAAGGTATCCTGGATGGTTCCCAGGGTCTGAAGGAGAGGAAACTCTCCTTCAGGCCCTGGGATCCATATTAATGTAAAAAATAAAGAATTAAAATAATAAATATGGATATACTCACCTCTCCGGCGGCCCCTGGACCTTACCGCTGTTAACCGGCAGCCTCCGTTCCTAAGAATGAGCGCGTGAAGGGCCTTCGATGACGTTGCGGTTTCTGATTGGTCGCGTGACTGCTCATGTGACCGCTCACGTGACCAATCACAAGCCGCAACGTCATCGAAGGTCCTAAACTCCTCATGCTTAGGAACGGAGGCTGCCGGTTACAGCGGTAAGGTTCAGGGGCCGCCGGAGAGGTGAGTATATGGATATACTCACCTCTCCGGCGGGCCCTGGACCTTACCGATGTAACTGGCAGCCTCCGTTCCTAAGAATGAGCGCATGAAGGACCTGCGATGATGTCGCGGCTTGTGATTGGTCGCGTGAGCGGTTACATGACCAATCAGAAGCCGCGACATCATCGAAGGCCCTTCACGCGCTCATTCTTAGGAACGGAGGCTGCTGGTTACATCGGTAAGGTCCAGGGGCCGCCGGAGAGGTGAGTATATCCATATTTATTATTTTAATTCTTTATTTTTTACATGAAGATGGATCCGATTTCCGATATCACAAAAGTATCGGAACTCGGTATCGGAATTCCGATACCAGAAGTATCGGCCGATACCCGATACTTGCGGTATCGGAATGCTCAACACTACTCGTAATTAGTCCTTAGAAAGACTTTTGGTTTAGCAGGATTTATGAATTCAACAATGGTATATCCACACTAACTGATACACTACCTATTCTGTCCCTATTGCTGCAGCACCTCTCCCTACACTGGTGATTCCTGAGCTGTGTGTGAAGAGCAGGGCGGCGCTAGGTCTGATATAGACCTGATGACGCTGTGTGGCCAGACAATCACTGTAATGCCACAACCAACATGGCTGCGGCATTACAGTGCGTGTCAGACAATCCCTGCATGTTGATTGGCACTCTAAAGAGCGACAAACATGCAGGGTGGGGACCTGAATGCATGCCGAACAATCCCAGAAATGCTCGGCACTCACCGAGTATCATGAGCACTGCAATGCTCAGGTGAGTACCGAGCATTACTGAGTATGCTTGCTCATCACTAGAGAGCACTAAATTGCTTGAGTGCTTGTTACACAAATTGAGCATATCATATGCTGAGAAGGGCTGAACTTGTATAAGGAGTATAACAAAAGACAATGGGAAACTCAAGCATTTTTCTGGCAGACCCTTCCAGGAGGTCTGGGGGAAGGGCAGGAGAAAAATCGCTGAAGTGAATGAAAACAACTCTCAAGTGGAATGTGAACAGCATGAGCAAGATGCCTGGATGCATGTCTGACTTTTAGAATGCTGCTAGGAACAAAGCTGTCACAGTATTACAGTACTTTAACGGAGTGATAATGAAACATCCAAAACCTAAGCTAAAATGGATTTTATAGGAAAAAATGTTAATAAACATTCTTTCCTATATAGTGACTTGTATATATGGCAACATTAAACAGAAAAAAAGCCTCCTCTGCTCCTTAGACTATGTTCACACATAGCATTTTTGCAAGTAATTTTAACATTTTACTACCTTATCTCGGCATGTGGTGTGTATGACATGGTCAGACACATCATGTTTAATTTATGAAGGAGGGAATAAGAAACTCACATAGTCTATGAGGACAATGCAAGAACTTCCAAAAATTAGATGGAAGAGAGACTCTGATACACATTCTGTTCAAATGTTTAGATATTAAGACTCCTAGATTCTTAAAGCCTATGAGCTAAGTCAGGGCCGCCATCAGGGCATGACAGGCATCACTGCTGTATGGGGCCCGGAGATGAGGAGCAAAAAGGGGGGCCCGCCGCCCGAGCACGCTGACAACCCGGTCCGCGCTCTGCTCGGGCCCCCTCTGACATTTTATTCATGCTGCTGCAGCTGCTGCGCTGCCATTGAGCCGATTAACTACCTGTGGGCTGGCGTCTCCGCGTCTGGCGTGTGTAAATGCAGGCTAAATGAGCGCTGTAGCTTTAAGGGGCCCGGTGCATCATGGGCGTGTGACGTCACACGCTGCCCTGCTCCACTTCCTCATTCCGGAGCAGAGCAGCGTGCGGTGTGCCACGTGCCTGCTGCGGACGGCGGTGGAGCAGACGGCGGAGCAGAAGAGGCAGGCCGGCGGCAGCAGGGGACCACCGCACGATGAGAGGACCGAGGACGTGCAGGATGCTGGAGCTGCTCTGCAGACCGGACCAGACGAGTGGAGCCGGCGGCGGGCGAGCAGGGTTAGTACCGTCCGTCCGGACTCCGGATGCAAACAGGGCCCGGGGGTGAGGGCCTGGGGGTGAGGGCCCGGGGGTGAGGGCCCGGGGGTGGGGGGGTTATTTGCTGCCTGCCTGCACGGGGGTCTGATTCAATGCACGGGCCCTGTTTGAATCAGACCCCCCATGCAGGCAGGCAGCAAATAAACCCCCCCGGGCCCCCACCCCCGGGCCCTGTTTGAATCAGACCCCCCGTGCAGGCAGGCAGCAAATAAACCCCCCCGGGCCCCCACCCCCGAGCCCTGTTTGAATCAGACCCCCCATGCAGGCAGGCAGCAAATAAACCCCCCCGGGCCCCCACCCCCGGGCCCTGTTTGAATCAGACCCCCCGTGCAGGCAGGCAGCAAATAAACACCCCCGGGCCCTCACCCTCGGGCCCTCACCCCTGGGCCCTGTTTGAATCCGACCCGTGGTGCAGGCTGAGGCAGGCAGCAAATAAACCCCCCCCACCCCCGGGCCCTGTTTGGGGGGGCTTATTTGCTGCCTGCCTGCACGGGGGGGTCGGATTCAAACAGGGCCCGGGGGTGGGGAGGTTTGTTTGCTGCCTGCCTGCACGGATTCAAACAGGGCCCCGGGGGGGGGGGGGGGGGGTTGGTTTGCTGCCTGCATGGATTCAATGAGGAGGGGGGGTTTGTTTGCTGCACATTCCAACAAGGCACAGGTGGAGGTGGTACACATATAAAGTATCCTTGCGTCCGTATCCTTGTGTCCCTGCTGGACACGGGGGCAGAGATGCTGGACACGGGGGCTATGAATGATGCTGGACACGGGGGCTATGAATGATGCTGGACACGGGGGCTATGAATGATGCTGGACACGGGGGCTATGAATGATGCTGGACACGGGGGCTATGAATGATGCTGGACACGGGGGCTATGAATGATGCTGGACACGGGGGCTATGAATGATGCTGGACACGGGGGCTATGAATGATGCTGGACACGGGGGCTATGAATGATGCTGGACACGGGGGCTATGAATGATGCTGGACACGGGGGCTATGAATGGAGATATGGGGTATGATGAAAGACATGGGGGCATAACTGGAGACAGATCGTGCAGGATCATGGGGCAGGATGGATATGATGGAGACAGATGGGGCAGGATGGGGAGATCATATGGTGCAGAAAGGATACTCATGAGGGCAGGATGGGAGAACATATGGCTGACGCCAGGAATGAGACACACGGGGCCAGGGTGGGGAATATTATTACCATAGGGGCTAATTAAGGGATATTATTACTGCAGTGATGTATTTATTTTTTGAGGACACTGTTTTAAATGAGGGGGCGGTCCTGTTACTGTGCAGAGTGACACTATGTCGCCTCTTTTTCTTTATGCGGTGTAATGTAGAAGTTGGGAAAAATTAAGTAATGTGTTCTACAAGCGGAGCTCGAGATAACTCTGTTATTTCCTGCAGAGACGAGTCCTGGCTGGAAGACATGATGGCGGTCTGTGCTGGATGAAAGATGAAGGACTTCACCAAGAGACGTCACTGGTAAGTCAGTGTTACCTGTACACTGACACTATACACTGTATACTATATACAGAGCTCCTGTGTATAATTTCACTAGTGATCACTGTATTATCTGTACACAGACACTGCATACTAAGTACAGCTCTCCTGTGTATAATGGCACTTAGGCCGGGGTCACACTGGTGCGAGATACGGCCGAGTCTCGCTGGTTAAAAGCAAGCTGTGGCACCGGCACTCCGGAGCGGAGCGTGCAGCTGCATAGCAATACATGGAGCTGCACGCTCCGCTCCGGAGTGCCGGTGCCACAGCTTGCTTTTAACCAGCGAGACTCGGCCGTATCTCGCACCAGTGTGTCTCCGGCCTTATGGTGATAGTGTGGTGCTTTTTTTTTATTACTGATCAGAATTGTAGTATTCAGTCACTATGTGGTGGTAATATGTGGTCTGGACATGGTGTTGCGGTATTTGTCCCTTGTATGTGATATTATTCGATCACTGTGGTGGTAATATGCGGTCTGGTCATGGTGTAGCGGTATTTGTTCTTTGTATGTGATATTATTCGATCACTGTGGTGGTAATATGTAATCTGGTCATGGTGTAGCGGTATTTGTTCTTTGTATGTGATATTATTCGATCACTGTGGTGGTAATATGCGGTCTGGTCATGGTGTAGCGGTATTTGTTCTTTGTATGTGACATTATTCGATCACTGTGGTTGTAATATGTCATCTGGTCATGGTGTAGCGGTATTTGTTTTTTATGTGATATTATTGGTCATTTTAAAAATTGAAAAATAAATAAAAATATACCTAAATTGTTTTGCATATTTTAACAAATATTTAATAGGTTACAGCAGAGTAGGGCCTCACCAAAAGAGTCTACCGTGTTATGGTGGCGGCTTACAAAATCTTTTGGCCAAAACAAAAGCTGCCGGCTATATGTGTGATCTGGTGATGGGAACTGTTAGGGTACTGTCACACAGTGCCATTTTGATCGCTACGACGGCACGATCCGTGACGTCGCAGCGATCGTATGATTATCGCTCCAGCGTCGTAGACTGCGGTCACACGTTGCAATCACGGCGCTGGAGCGATGCCGAAGTCCCCGGGTAACCAGGGTAAACATCGGGTTACTAAGCGCAGGGCCGCGCTTAGTAACCCGATGTTTAGCCTGGTTACCAGCGTAAACGTAAAAAAAACAAACAGTACATACTCACATTCCGGTGTCTGTCCTCCGGCGTCTCAGCTTCTCTGCACTGTGTAAGCACAGCGGCCGGAAAGCAGAGCGGTGACGTCAGACGTCACCGCTGTGCTCGCTTTCTGGCTGGCCGGCGCTCACAGTGCAGAGAAGCTGAGACGCCGGAGGACAGACACCGGAATGTGAGTATGTACTGTTTGTTTTTTTTACGTTTACGCTGGTAACCAGGGTAAACATGAGGTTACTAAGCGCGGCCCTGCGCTTAGTTACCCGATGTTTACCCTGGTTACAAGCGAACACATCGCTGGATCGCTGTCACACACAACGATCCAGCGATGTCAGCGGGAGATCAAGCGACGAAAGAAAGTTCCAAACGATCTGCTACGACGTACGATTCTCAGCAGGGTCCCTGATCGCTGCTGCGTGTCAGACACTGCGATATCGTAACGATATCGCTAGAACGTCACGAATCGTACCGTCGTAGCGATCAAAATTGCACTGTGTGACAGTACCCTTAGGGTATGTGTCCACGTTAAGTAAACGCTGCGTGTTTGACGGTGCGTGGGGCCACAGCGTCAAACACGCAGCGTCCAGATGTTCCAGCATAGTGAAGGGGATTTTATGAAATCCCGTCTCCACTATGCGTGGTAACACGCACCCGGCGGCCCTGCGACTCCGGACATACGGCGCTTCTTTTAAGATCGCTGCGCCGCCGCAAGCTATAACACAGGGCCCTATGTGTGGGGTGCGATGATCCCGGATGTGTGCAATGAACACATCCGGCATCATCGCGTCACAGTAGGGGGCGGGGCTTAGCGCCGAGCGGGTTTGCCGCTCCGACGCAGCAACCGCCGGCCATCCTGAAGGTGGACACGTACCCTCAATGTGTGATTGGTGAGAAGTGGAGTTTTTCCAAGAGAGAGCGGTGGGACTGTGGACAGTTCGAGGGGTGGAGCGTGGAGGCGGGGCTGGGGTGGAGCCTGGGTGGAGTCTCAAGGGGGCCCCGAAAATGTTGCCAGTATGGGGCCCCGAAATTTCTAGTGGCAGCCCTGAGCTAAGTACAAGGGCTGCCAAAATATTGAAGGAAGGACTCCAATACACACTTAAAGACACATACAAGAGGGCCTCAGAATACATTTTGTTAGAATTTTTAAAAGAGTGGAACTCTTAGACTAGTAAAGCTTATGCACTAAGTGCAAGGGCTATCAAAAATTTAAAGGAGGGATAGCAATACACCCTGGAAGACATGTAGAGGATGGCCTCAGAATAAATGTTGCTAGTATTTTAAAAATATTGTACAAAGAGACAGAATTTGTAAATTAATTCATGGAAAGAAGTGTCCATGTTGTGGACTGTGAAAGAGATTTAATTGACCAGGAGGAACACTCATTTCTATCAGGTGATACTGGCATGAGACATTGAAAGATAGAACAAGATGAGAAAAAGTAAGAAATTGACATGAATAAAACTAAAGCTATTGATGCGCTGAGTGAAGACTGTGTGAAAGTGAAGATCTTACCACCATTGCTGTATTAAAAATTGAAGAGACACCCCAAAACAATGATGGGATGGAGAAGGCCGCATTCACCATAACTAGTGAAGAGCCTGGATGCTGTTATGTATAGTCTCTCTTGGAACAGAGTCAGATCCCCTTTTATAGGTCACAACTGTCCTTTAGGATAATATCCACAGGTTAGGGGAAGGAGGGATGAGATAATCTCTCATTGCTTGAATATTCAATCAATCTGCATCTTTTGACCTAAGGGTACCGTTACACTAAACGATTTACCAACGATCATGACCAGCGATACGACCTGGCAGTGATCGTTGGTAAGTCGTTGTGTGGTCGCTGGGGAGCTGTCACACAGACAGCTCTCCAGCGACCAACGATGCCGAAGTCCCCGGGTAACCAGGGTAAACATCGGGTTACTAAGCGCAGGGCCGTGCTTAGTAACCCGATGTTTACCCTGGTTACCATTATAAATGTAAAAAAAAAAAAACACTACATACTCACCTTCTGATGTCTGTCACGTCCGCCGCCGGCGGCTTCCCGCACTGACTGTGTCAGTGCCGGCCGTAAAGCAGAGCACAGCGGTGATGTCACCGCTGTGCTCTGCTTATACTTTACGGCCGGCGCTCACAGTCAGTGCGGGAAGCAGACGGCGGGGGACGTGACAGGCACCTGAATGTGAGTATGAAGTTTTTTTTTTTTACATTTACAATGGTAACCAGGGTAAACATCGGGTTACTAAGCGTGGCCCTGCGCTTAGTAACCCGATGTTTACCCTGGTTACAAGCGAACACATCGCTGGATCAGCGTCACACACGCCGATCCAGCGATGACAGCGGGAGATCCAGCGACGAAAGAAAGTTTCAAACGATCTGCTACGATGTACGATTCTCAGCGGGGTTCCTGATTGCTGCTACGTGTCAGACAGCGAGATCGTATGTATATCGCTGGAACATCACGGATCGTGCCGTCGTAGCGACCAAAGTGCCACTGTGAGACGGTACCCTTAGGCTAGGTTCAGATTGCGTTAGTGCAATCCGTTTAGCGCGAGCGCTAGCGGATTGCGCTAACGCAATGTCTTTTTCGGGGCCGCGTTCAGGGGTCGCGTTAACGTCCCCGCTCTCGCAGATCCCTGATCTGCGAGAGCGGGGAACGGACCTCTGGCGCGCCGCGGACGCTGCAAGCAGCGTCCGAGGCGCGCTACAAAAGACCGGCACATCGCTAGCGCGTGCCGAAAATGACACGCGCTAGCAATGCGCTCTAACATTGCCGGCAATGGGAGCGCTAACGGACACGGTGCACGGCGTTAATTTCGCCGTGCAACGCTGTCCGTTAGCGCTATCCCATTAATGCAATGGGAAGCTAGCCTTACTGTTTGCACTTCAACAAGCTGCATGGATTAATACAATGGGTGATCAACATATTAGCAAGCCGATTGTTTATTTACCCCGATCCTCATCTTCCAAGTTACAAGTAATATTAATACAAGAATCAATGTTTAGGCTCATATAAAAAATGTCTTAGGTCTCTTGACCTACTGGAAAATATGTCTGGCATAATTAAGAATAAATGTTGTGTTGTCACAATGAGCTCCTCATGCCCCTTTTGAAACATACAGTGCTATAGGCCAGAATCAATAAATGCACATATAAAGATCTCCTCAGTTTGTCCAAGTGAGGGATCACTTGTCACCTTGAAATCACAATGGTGGGAGGAAGGAGGCTCAAGGTGAGGGTAATGTGGTCTAGACTCTTGAATAGTGAAATTGGACCATGTGGAAGACAGGGAGTTGTTCCATGCTGGAATCATTAACCAACCTACCACCTGTTTGCACTGTTTTGGCTTCAAGAGTGGTGTCCCCCCCTCCCCTGCAGAGTGGGACAGGACTCTAGGTGTTGTGGATGAGCATGTTTACTGTGCCCCCGCAGCAGGCACAATTTCACCTCGGCCTCTGCATGAACCATTTAAATTAGGTGTGCAGCTAAGAGCGGTATTAATAAGGACTAGAAAAGAATAGATGTAGGCCTAATAAGGAGGTTTTTTTATTTTCTGTAACAAGGCCTCTAATGCTCTATTAGACCTTCTACAGCCGCTAGCCCTACAGTAAATACAGCTAATTGCAGTATTGCATAGAATACAGTGGGGGAAATAAGCATTTGATCCTTTGAATGCAAGTTTGCCCGCTGACAAAGATATGAAGAGCCTATAATTTTAAGGGTAGGTTAATTTTAACATTGAAAGATAGAATATCAAAAATACAATCCAGAAAATCACATTGTAAAAATTATATAAGTTTATTTGCATTTTGCAGTGAGAAATAAGTATTTGATCCCCTACCAATCATTAAGAGTTTTGGCTCCTACAGACCAGTTAGATGCTCCTAATCAACTCATTACCTGCATTAAAGAAAGCTGTCGAACATAGTCACATTTATAAAAGACTCCTGTCCACAGACTCAATTAATCAGTCAGACTCTAACCTCTACAACGTGGGCAAGACCAAAGAGCTTTATAAGGATGTCAAGGACAAGATCATAGACCTGCACAAAGCTGGAATGGGCTACAAAACCATAAGTAACACCTATGCACAAAAACAAGGCTTCAGTAGTGGCGCTTCCAACAACAATACACAATCCAATCTGAAAAGACGGAAGCAGATGCCAATATAAAAAATTTTAAACACTTTATTAGAAATAATTCAGTAAAAGGGTACAAATAAGTTTAAAAAATGAAGATACTAGTGCACAATATAGCCGCCAAACTGGGTAGTACACCCCTAGTGTATCTTAACAATGTCACCATAAGTTACCACCCATTAGGTTGAACACCACATATAGACTAAGGGCTCCTATAAGTACATCTAATGCCCCACTATATACGTTCCTCTTGTTCAGCGTGGTCCATCCAGGCCTACAACCCTCCCATGAGCATGTTCCCAAGAGGGTATACGATTGATTCAACTGTCAAGGATTATCAAAAACACAAATCTGTATGTGATGTCTATAATATATGTAGGTAACTGCTTATCAAGAAATTACAAACTGATTCCATAAGATAAAGTGCATAGTGCTTGTTTTAGGGTCTATCACATGTCATATTAAACATATATAATTAACAGAAAACACCAAATAATATCCCTAACAGGGCCATGAAGGTACGACCATATCAAGATCCCAAGAAGAAACCCTCATACTGAGCCAAAAGTAATAGAGATGTATAAACTTTATTAATGCAAACATAAAACAATACATAAAAGACAATGTATAAAAATTGGGGCAGTAACCACTAGTGCAGCAGCAACAGTGGTACCCACACAGGAAACAACCTCTTTATAAAGATGTAAGTTGCAGTAATAAGAAATATGAAAATAATATCCAACTCAATACTACATGAGTGTAGACAGGGCCGCCATCAGGGCATGACAGGCATCACTGCTGTATGGGGCCCGGAGATGAGGAGCAAAAAGGGGGGCCCGCCGCCCGAGCACGCTGACAACCCGGTCCGCGCTCTGCTCGGGCCCCCTCTGACATTTTATTCATGCTGCTGCAGCTGCTGCGCTGCCATTGAGCCGATTAACTACCTGTGGGCTGGCGTCTCCGCGTCTGGCGTGTGTAAATGCAGGCTAAATGAGCGCTGTAGCTTTAAGGGGCCCGGTGCATCATGGGCGTGTGACGTCACACGCTGCCCTGCTCCACTTCCTCATTCCGGAGCAGAGCAGCGTGCGGTGTGCCACGTGCCTGCTGCGGACGGCGGTGGAGCAGACGGCGGAGCAGAAGAGGCAGGCCGGCGGCAGCAGGGGACCACCGCACGATGAGAGGACCGAGGACGTGCAGGATGCTGGAGCTGCTCTGCAGACCGGACCAGACGAGTGGAGCCGGCGGCGGGCGAGCAGGGTTAGTACCGTCCGTCCGGACTCCGGATGCAAACAGGGCCCGGGGGTGAGGGCCTGGGGGTGAGGGCCCGGGGGTGAGGGCCCGGGGGTGGGGGGGTTATTTGCTGCCTGCCTGCACGGGGGTCTGATTCAATGCACGGGCCCTGTTTGAATCAGACCCCCCATGCAGGCAGGCAGCAAATAAACCCCCCCGGGCCCCCACCCCCGGGCCCTGTTTGAATCAGACCCCCCGTGCAGGCAGGCAGCAAATAAACCCCCCCGGGCCCCCACCCCCGAGCCCTGTTTGAATCAGACCCCCCATGCAGGCAGGCAGCAAATAAACCCCCCCGGGCCCCCACCCCCGGGCCCTGTTTGAATCAGACCCCCCGTGCAGGCAGGCAGCAAATAAACACCCCCGGGCCCTCACCCTCGGGCCCTCACCCCTGGGCCCTGTTTGAATCCGACCCGTGGTGCAGGCTGAGGCAGGCAGCAAATAAACCCCCCCCACCCCCGGGCCCTGTTTGGGGGGGCTTATTTGCTGCCTGCCTGCACGGGGGGGTCGGATTCAAACAGGGCCCGGGGGTGGGGAGGTTTGTTTGCTGCCTGCCTGCACGGATTCAAACAGGGCCCCGGGGGGGGGGGGGGGGGGTTGGTTTGCTGCCTGCATGGATTCAATGAGGAGGGGGGGTTTGTTTGCTGCACATTCCAACAAGGCACAGGTGGAGGTGGTACACATATAAAGTATCCTTGCGTCCGTATCCTTGTGTCCCTGCTGGACACGGGGGCAGAGATGCTGGACACGGGGGCTATGAATGATGCTGGACACGGGGGCTATGAATGATGCTGGACACGGGGGCTATGAATGATGCTGGACACGGGGGCTATGAATGATGCTGGACACGGGGGCTATGAATGATGCTGGACACGGGGGCTATGAATGATGCTGGACACGGGGGCTATGAATGATGCTGGACACGGGGGCTATGAATGATGCTGGACACGGGGGCTATGAATGATGCTGGACACGGGGGCTATGAATGATGCTGGACACGGGGGCTATGAATGGAGATATGGGGTATGATGAAAGACATGGGGGCATAACTGGAGACAGATCGTGCAGGATCATGGGGCAGGATGGATATGATGGAGACAGATGGGGCAGGATGGGGAGATCATATGGTGCAGAAAGGATACTCATGAGGGCAGGATGGGAGAACATATGGCTGACGCCAGGAATGAGACACACGGGGCCAGGGTGGGGAATATTATTACCATAGGGGCTAATTAAGGGATATTATTACTGCAGTGATGTATTTATTTTTTGAGGACACTGTTTTAAATGAGGGGGCGGTCCTGTTACTGTGCAGAGTGACACTATGTCGCCTCTTTTTCTTTATGCGGTGTAATGTAGAAGTTGGGAAAAATTAAGTAATGTGTTCTACAAGCGGAGCTCGAGATAACTCTGTTATTTCCTGCAGAGACGAGTCCTGGCTGGAAGACATGATGGCGGTCTGTGCTGGATGAAAGATGAAGGACTTCACCAAGAGACGTCACTGGTAAGTCAGTGTTACCTGTACACTGACACTATACACTGTATACTATATACAGAGCTCCTGTGTATAATTTCACTAGTGATCACTGTATTATCTGTACACAGACACTGCATACTAAGTACAGCTCTCCTGTGTATAATGGCACTTAGGCCGGGGTCACACTGGTGCGAGATACGGCCGAGTCTCGCTGGTTAAAAGCAAGCTGTGGCACCGGCACTCCGGAGCGGAGCGTGCAGCTGCATAGCAATACATGGAGCTGCACGCTCCGCTCCGGAGTGCCGGTGCCACAGCTTGCTTTTAACCAGCGAGACTCGGCCGTATCTCGCACCAGTGTGTCTCCGGCCTTATGGTGATAGTGTGGTGCTTTTTTTTTATTACTGATCAGAATTGTAGTATTCAGTCACTATGTGGTGGTAATATGTGGTCTGGACATGGTGTTGCGGTATTTGTCCCTTGTATGTGATATTATTCGATCACTGTGGTGGTAATATGCGGTCTGGTCATGGTGTAGCGGTATTTGTTCTTTGTATGTGATATTATTCGATCACTGTGGTGGTAATATGTAATCTGGTCATGGTGTAGCGGTATTTGTTCTTTGTATGTGATATTATTCGATCACTGTGGTGGTAATATGCGGTCTGGTCATGGTGTAGCGGTATTTGTTCTTTGTATGTGACATTATTCGATCACTGTGGTTGTAATATGTCATCTGGTCATGGTGTAGCGGTATTTGTTTTTTATGTGATATTATTGGTCATTTTAAAAATTGAAAAATAAATAAAAATATACCTAAATTGTTTTGCATATTTTAACAAATATTTAATAGGTTACAGCAGAGTAGGGCCTCACCAAAAGAGTCTACCGTGTTATGGTGGCGGCTTACAAAATCTTTTGGCCAAAACAAAAGCTGCCGGCTATATGTGTGATCTGGTGATGGGAACTGTTAGGGTACTGTCACACAGTGCCATTTTGATCGCTACGACGGCACGATCCGTGACGTCGCAGCGATCGTATGATTATCGCTCCAGCGTCGTAGACTGCGGTCACACGTTGCAATCACGGCGCTGGAGCGATGCCGAAGTCCCCGGGTAACCAGGGTAAACATCGGGTTACTAAGCGCAGGGCCGCGCTTAGTAACCCGATGTTTAGCCTGGTTACCAGCGTAAACGTAAAAAAAACAAACAGTACATACTCACATTCCGGTGTCTGTCCTCCGGCGTCTCAGCTTCTCTGCACTGTGTAAGCACAGCGGCCGGAAAGCAGAGCGGTGACGTCAGACGTCACCGCTGTGCTCGCTTTCTGGCTGGCCGGCGCTCACAGTGCAGAGAAGCTGAGACGCCGGAGGACAGACACCGGAATGTGAGTATGTACTGTTTGTTTTTTTTACGTTTACGCTGGTAACCAGGGTAAACATGAGGTTACTAAGCGCGGCCCTGCGCTTAGTTACCCGATGTTTACCCTGGTTACAAGCGAACACATCGCTGGATCGCTGTCACACACAACGATCCAGCGATGTCAGCGGGAGATCAAGCGACGAAAGAAAGTTCCAAACGATCTGCTACGACGTACGATTCTCAGCAGGGTCCCTGATCGCTGCTGCGTGTCAGACACTGCGATATCGTAACGATATCGCTAGAACGTCACGAATCGTACCGTCGTAGCGATCAAAATTGCACTGTGTGACAGTACCCTTAGGGTATGTGTCCACGTTAAGTAAACGCTGCGTGTTTGACGGTGCGTGGGGCCACAGCGTCAAACACGCAGCGTCCAGATGTTCCAGCATAGTGAAGGGGATTTTATGAAATCCCGTCTCCACTATGCGTGGTAACACGCACCCGGCGGCCCTGCGACTCCGGACATACGGCGCTTCTTTTAAGATCGCTGCGCCGCCGCAAGCTATAACACAGGGCCCTATGTGTGGGGTGCGATGATCCCGGATGTGTGCAATGAACACATCCGGCATCATCGCGTCACAGTAGGGGGCGGGGCTTAGCGCCGAGCGGGTTTGCCGCTCCGACGCAGCAACCGCCGGCCATCCTGAAGGTGGACACGTACCCTCAATGTGTGATTGGTGAGAAGTGGAGTTTTTCCAAGAGAGAGCGGTGGGACTGTGGACAGTTCGAGGGGTGGAGCGTGGAGGCGGGGCTGGGGTGGAGCCTGGGTGGAGTCTCAAGGGGGCCCCGAAAATGTTGCCAGTATGGGGCCCCGAAATTTCTAGTGGCAGCCCTGAGTGTAGATAGGATGCAAAGGAAATAATAACATATACAGTTAGGTCCATATATATTTGGACAGAGACAACCTTTTTCTAATTTTGGTTATAGACATTACCACAATGAATTTTAAACAAAACAATTCAGATGCAGTTGAAGTTCAGACTTTCAGCTTTCATTTGAGGGTATCCACATTAAAATTGGATGAAGGGTTTAGGAGCTTCCGCTCCTTAACATGTGCCACCCTGTTTTTAAAGGGACCAAAAGTAATTGGACAATTGACCCCAAGTCTATTTCATGGACAGGTGTGGGCAATCCCTTTGTTATGTCATTCTCAATTAAGCAGATAAAAGGCCTGGAGTTGATTTGAGGTGTGGTGCTTGCATTTGGAAGGTTTTGCTGTGAAGTAAACATGCGGTCAAAGGAGCTCTCCGTGCAGGTGAAACAAGCCATCCTTAAGCTGCGAAAACAGAAAAAAACCCATCTGAAAAATTGCTACAATATTAGGAGTGGCAAAATGTACAGTTTGGTACATCCTGAGAAAGAAAGAAAGCACTGGTGAACTCATCAATGCAAAAAGACCTGGACGCCCACGGAAGACAACAGTGGTGGATGATCGCAGAATAATCTCCATGGTGAAGAGAAACCTCTTCACAACAGCCAACCAAGTGAACAGCACTCTCCAGGAGGTCGGCGTATCAATATCCAAATCTACCATATAGAGAAGACTGCATGAAAGTAAATACAGAGGGTTCACTGCACGGTGCAAGCCACTCATAAGCATCAAGAATAAAAAGGCTAGACTGGACTTTGCTAAAAAACATCTAAAAAAGCCAGCACAGTTCTGGAAGAACATTCTTTGGACAGATGAAACCAAGATCAACCTCTACCAGAATGATGGAAAGAGAAAAGTATGGCGAAGGCTTGGTACAGCTCATGATCCAAAGCATACCACATCATCTGTAAAACACGGCGGAGGCAGTGTGATGGCTTGGGCATGCATGGCTGCCAGTGGCACTGGGTCACTAGTGTTTATTGATGATGTGACACAGGACAGAAGCAGCCGAATGAATTCTGAGGTATTCAGAGCCATACTGTGTGCTCAGATCCAGCCAAATGCAGCCAATCTGGTTGGTTGTCGTTTCATACTACAGATGGACAATGACCCAAAACATAAAGCCAAAGCAACTCAGGAGTTTATTAAAGCAAAGAAGTGGAATATTCCTGAATGGCCAAGTCAGTCACCTGATCTGAACCCAATTGAGCATGCATTTCACTTGTTATAGACTAAACTTCAGACAGAAAGGCCCACAAACGAACAGCAACTGAAAACCACCGCAGTGAAGGCCTGACAGAGCATCAAAAAGGAGGAAACACAGCGTCTGGTGATGTCCATGAGTTCAAGACTTCAGGCAGTCATTGCCAACAAAGGATTTTCAACCAAGTACTAGAAATGAACATTTTATTTACAATTATTTAATCTGTCCAATTACTTTTGGTCCCTTTAAAAACAGGGTGGCACATATTAAGGAGCTGAAACTCCTAAACCCTTCATCCAATTTTAATGTGGATACCCTCAAATGAAAGCTGAAAGTCTGAACTTCAACTGCATCTGAATTGTTTTGTTTAAAATTTATTGTGGTAATGTCTAGAACCAAAATTAGAATAATGTTGTCTCTGTCCAAATATATATGGACCTAACTGTAAATGTGCAGCGCCCCAGAGTCCTGGTCGTTGCAGTACTGATGCTCCACCGCTAAGGGGGGCTATGGTGCGTCCGATGGCACTGAAGGAGTTCACCTGACCAGGTATCACAAACACCAATACACTTCACAGTATGGCCTCTAGGGGGAGCTAAGGGTGCTATGTATTAGGCCACTCCTCACAATCTGGTAAAACTGGGGGTTGGATAGGAAGTTAGTTAGAAAGCTGACTGGGTTGGAACCAGGCAACATCCTGTGGCAGAAGGTGTTGCAGGGGAAGATTCAGGGGGGTCCCTGTCAGGGGTGGGATCCTGACAGAGGCCTAGCGAACAGAAAGAACGTTACGGGACCGCGCCTGCACTCCGTTGCGGCGGTACCCCAAGAAAGGACAAGAAGCGAGGTTTATTGTGCTGAGTGAGAAACTAGATCAACACAACAAGGAGAAACACCAGTAGGAGTCGTGCTGTAAGTCGAGGCAACATCCTACTGAGGCACGCAGCCGGTGGCCGGAACGCCGAGGAAGTATTGAGCTCCAGGCCTTACTTCAAACCTACGGCAGGACAGTCAGTTATAGGCGGGCTGTCTCACTCAAATCACCTAAGAAGACATAGGGGGCAACATTTGGAGAGGGGCGACTCTAGAGTCCCGGAAGACCTCCGAGCCTACCCGTCATACGGGTGCGTCCTAGCCATATCATCTGGGGGACGAAGCAGAACATCATAATCGAGTTGTGAGGGAACTTCAGAAACAGACACAACAGTTGTGGGGACTATCCCGTAAGCACAGCTGGGGAGGACCACAACACACAAGCGCTAGAAGGTAGGCACAGATTTCTACCTGCAAAGGGAACCCTGGAGGTGCCATCGGACCGGCCGGACTTACGCAGCCCGGTTAACCGTATTCCGGACTGAGGATCTTGAAGCCTTCAGTAAAGAGGTAAAGAGACTGCAACCTGGTGTCCTTGTTATTTACTGCGACCTGCACCGCACCACCACAACATCATCACCATCCACACCTTTCATTGGACGCCCCTCAGCAGGGTCACGGACAGGGTCTAGCCACCGTGACAACCCCAGAACAGAGACTCAGAGGCCCGGTACCGGGTACCCCTCGGCCCTGCGGCAGTGGGGGCGCTCCAACTGTATATACAGATATCCACAACACACCCATAAGAGAGATAAAGTCAGCTAAACAGCCTAACACAGACCATGTAAATACTGCATAAATATAAGGTATGAGTATAGTTACCAGGAGGAAGGACCCGGGGACCACCACACCCGACGCGCGTTTCACACTGAAATGCTTCGTCCAGGGGTGATTGGGTACTGGCCAGATAGGGGTTATATATCGGTCAAGACCAATGGCAAAGAAGAGGAGTTAAACAGAAAGTACCGGCACCTGCGATAGACCGCTGTGATAGGATAACATACCTCTGTGATGGTAAACATCGAGCGCCGTGCATATAGAGGAGAGAGAAAACCCAGAAGTAGATAAGTGACATACTGAGTTCGCAGCGCAAGCGCACAATAAAGCCACAGCTGTTGCTACAACCGTAGCGTAGCAGCGCTGAGATCCAAACCGGAAGTAAAACCATGCCCTGCCTAAGTACATAGTGCAAGCGCACAAAAAGGTGACTACAGTTGCTATAGCACTAGTGCAGCGGGGCCAGGACAAAATGTCCAGATAGGGAGTGCAGCGGCGGCTTGTAATGATTAGAGCGCATGCGTACAGCTACAGAACGGCCGTGCAAGTTAGTAGGTGTGCATAATGACGGCCAGTGCACAAACAGTGCATACATGTAAATACATTACGCTGGTAAAATCAATGCTGACAAGGATGAGTGATGGCCGATCTAGAAACACAAAAAGGCACAAGCACAGGGTGCCTTTTCCTCCTCTCGTGGTGGCTCAAGTGTTTCATACTGTATATGCTGATGGAAGTCAGGAATTTGGTCGAATAAGATACTCTCCGGCTGGATCCTGGTTGGAGCCGACGTTCTCAAAATAAATTACTGCTCAGATTTATTATGTTAATGACATACCAGTTGGAACCTCGGGGTAACGTCTGACTTTGGCCCACATTTAAAAGGTCCCATATCCACATGCCCTGTCTTTAGTGCCTTGACATATTTTGACTGGTCAAGATATGTGAACAGCATATGTATTTGTTAATTTTTGTACAAATCTTATTGCTGGATTTTATAGGTGTTATAATCAATTCTGTGTAGCTCATATGTCATCATGTGTTGATTTTGTTCCCATCTTACTGTTAATGCAAATTTTTGTAGTGCACTTAGGAGATCAGTCTAAATAAAATTGGTCTATCCTTTTTGTAACAATAGTTATTAATTATTCACTGTTAGTTAAATATACACTAGCTAATAGGTCACTAGACATACTCATTTGGTTTTTGCACATAACCCTCCATGTTAGGATATTACTAGTTTATATCCGGGTATGTATACTCTATATCGCTTTTATACCCATTGCATCACTGATTAGTGTATTACAACTGATATTAGAGGCACTCAGCCACTTTATATTTGTCACTTATGTCACATGGGTCAATTCAGATACATAAGGTGGATTGCAAATTGGTTGACTAATATAATTAAAAACACATATACACATACAGATATCTCACTATAATGTTTAATGATAGGCTATTAGGTACCGCACATAATATTCATTATATAATTAGGCATTATGGAGTACACTGACACATGGATCCAGCGCTGTGCAGCGGTGAGCGCTTCTGCAGACTTCCGGGTATGCGTAGTCCAGGAGATGCGTCTGTACTGTGGCTGGCTGATATGTCAGATGGAGGTGTGCGCGCCGGCAGCACGTGACGCCGACAGGGGCTGACGTCATGCTTGGTGTGTAGGCGGAAGCGCCACATCAAACCACTGCCACCACTGACTTATGGGTAGATAAAAGCACGCTAGACATGATCACACACATGGTAAACCAATAAAGTCACAGAAAAAAAGTAAAGTGGCACAACTCAACATCGGAGGATTTATCAGGGTGTATATGAATGAACGGAAAATCCACAGACGTATTCTAAACAGCGGTGCTAGCGTTGGAATAACAGTCTCAAATGCTGAATCATAGAAGGAAAAACGCAGCACTCACCGTTACCGTGGTCAAAATCTTCTTTATTACGGCATATATTGATACATCTTCACGGCACGGGGGAGTTTAGTGAGGCAGGAACATGTGAGGCGGGGATCAAACCACTGCCACCACTGACTTATGGGTAGATAAAAGCACGCTAGACATGATTACACACATGGTAAATCCCCCAGGAAGAAGCGGTACGCGAAACGCGCGTCGGGGATCCACGCTGCCTAACTAGGTCGTATACCCTTTTATACTTATGTTTATTTAGACTGATATCCTGTGTCCATTTGTGCTTGCTGCTAATATTGCTACACTGGAGGCTTATGCCCGACATGACTGAATGCATGCAATATCTTTATTTGTGTCTGTCACATTGTGATTATATTTAAGCATTTGCCCTGTTCAGCACTGTGCACTTTATGTGTGGCTGCTGCTATTATTAGATACCTTGAAGCAATTGTATGCTCTTGTTAAATTGACCCTCTAGTGAGATTACATTGAGGCACTTTGCCCTGTTAATTATATATGTTTAATATGACATGTGATAGACCCTAAAATAAGCACTATGCACTTTATCTTATGGAATCAGTTTGTAATTTCTTGATAAGCAGTTACCTACGTATATTATAGACATCACATATAGATTTGTGCTTTTGATAATCCTTGACATATGAATCAATCGTATACCCTCTTGGGAACATGCTCATGGGAGGGTTGTAGGCCTGGATGGGCCACCCTGAACAAGAAGAATGTATATAGTGGGGCATTAGATGTACTTATAGGAGCCCTTAGTCTATATGTGGTGTTCAACCTAATGGGTGGTAACTTATGGTGACATTGTTAAGATACACTAGGGGTGTACTACCCAGTTTGGCGGCTATATTGTGCACTAGTATCTTCATTTTTTAAACTTATTTGTACCCTTTTACTGAATTATTTCTAATAAAGTGTTTAAAATTTTTTATATTGGCATCTGCTTCCGTCTTTTCAGATTGGATTGTGAAAACCATAAGTAAGATGCTGGGTGAGAAGGACACAACTGTTCGTGCATTAGTAAGAAAATGGAAGAAATACAAAATGACAGTCAATCGACACCATGCAAAATATTACATCATGGGGTTTCCTTGATCATGAGGAAGGTGAAAGATCAGCCCAAAACTACATGGGGGAACTTGTTAATGATCTCAAGGCAGCTGGGACCACAGTCACCAAGAAAACCATTGCTAACATATTACACCGTAAAGGTCTAAAATTCTGCAGTGCCCGCAAGGTTCCCCTGCTCAAGAAGGTACATGTGCTGACCTGTCTGAAGTTTGTCAATGAACACCTGGATGATTCTGTGAGTGATTGGGAGAAAGTGCTGTGGTCAAATGAGACAAAAAATTGAGGTCTTTAGAATTAACTCAACTTGCCGTGTTTGGAGTAAGAGAAATGCTGCCTATGACACAAAGAACACCATCCCCACTGTCAAGCATGGAGGTGGAAACATTATGTTTTGGGGGTGTTTCTCTGCTAAACGCATAGGTCTACTTCACCGCATCTATGGGAGAATGGATGGAGCCTTGTACTGTAAAATCCTGAGTGACAACCTTCTTCCCTCTGCCAGGACATTAAAAATGGGTCGTAGCTTGGTCTTCCAGCAAGACAATGACCCAAAACATACAGCCAAGGCAACAATAAAGTGGCTCAAAAAGAAGCACAATAAGGTCATGTAGTGGCCTTGCCAGTCTCCAGACTTTAATCCCATAGAAAACTTATGGAGAAGTGGAAGCTCTGAGTTACCAAGCGACAGCCTCAAGATCTGATGATATAGAGATGATCTGCAAAGAGGAGTGGACCAAAATTCCTCCTGACATGTGTGCAAACCTCATCATCATCTACAAAAAACATCTGACTGCTGTGCTTGTGTCACGGGGAGACTAGGTGAGTGAGAGCTAATAACCCGGGCCCCTGCAATTTCCCTCAGACTAGGGAAATCCTGACTGACCCTCTACCTGGAGTTTACACTGATGGTGTGCATGTCCAAGCCTCGAACCTCACCCTGTCTCCTGTTTCAACCCTAGGCTGAAACCTCCGCCCACCACCCAGTGAAGAGGTAATACACCAATACCCACAGTTAGCACAGACAAGGATAAAGAAAAATATACACCATGCCGCAGTCACTCAGGAATACACTATAAATGTGCAGGGCAAAATAAATACAAATATAGGAAGGAGTAAATAAGACAAAGGAAAATACACCACCAGCAACGAATCTCCAACAACCAGCTCTCCACTCCAGACTGAGATAACAACGCACAAGACAGAAGCTATAATCGGCGACGCCCAATGATCAGGAGAACTATTTAAAGGCAATGGGCATGGCCCAGCTTCCAATCCGAGGATCAGGTAAAAGTTGTGAATTCCGCTCTTGGGCTCCCTCCGGTGGTTATAAGTGGTACTGCTGCTCCTTTGGATTTCAGCAATTATCAGGTGCGTCCCCTTATTACCAGTTCTGATTGGGCTATTTAATCTGGCTAGACCCTTTCCTTAATGCCAGTTGTCAATTGTTCTTTGGTGGATTCACATCTCTGCTTGGATTCTCCTGCTATTCTGACCAAATCATCAAAGATAAGTCCTGGCTTGGTTTTTTGCAGTCCACATGCTGTGGACTTAATAGTTCAGTGCATTTTATGTTTTCTCTTGTCCAGCTTTGTCAGTATGGATTTATTCAGTTAAGCTGAAAGCTCTGGAGAAGCAGATTTACCCTCCACACCTTTAGTCAGGTGTGGAGATTTTTGTAATCTCTGTGGTGGATTTTTCTAGTATTTTAATACTGACCGCACAGTATTCTGTCCTGTACTTTCTATCTAGCTCGAGTGGCCTCCTTAGCTAAATCCTGGTTTCATTCTGCGTTTGTTATTTTCCTCTCCTCTCACAGTCAATATTTGTGGGGGGCTGTCTATCCTTTGGGGATTTTCTCTGAGGCAAGATAGCTTTCCTGTTTCTATCTTTAGGGGTATTTAGTCCTCAGGCTGTGATGAAGTGTCTCTAGGCAGTGTTAGGAACATCCCACGGCTATTTCTAGTTGTGTTAAGTTCAGGGTCTGCGGTCAGTACAGGTACCACCTCCTCCAGAGCACGTCCCATGTTGCTCCTAAACCACCAGATCATAACAGTACAACTGGACAATAATGAGTTAAATTCATCTCAAAAGAAGGAAAGAAAAGATCTGAGCCATTTTTTATTCTGCAGTCTGTTATGTCTTTCCTTTCCTCTTAATCTCTGGGTGGTTCAGGACTTTGGCGCTGGCATGGATGTTCAGGGTTGTCTTCTCGTGTGGATCAACTTGCTGCAAGAGTACAGGGTATTCTAGATTATGTTGTTCAGACTCCGGCTTTAGAGCCTAGAATTCCTACTCCTGATTTGTTTTTTGGGGACAGGTCCAAGTTTTTGAACTTTAAAAATAACTGCAAACTGTTTTTTGCTCTGAAACCCCGTTCCTCTGGTGATCCCATTCAGCAGGTTAAAATTGTCATCTCTCTGCTGCGTGGTGATCCTCAGGACTGGGCATTCTCCCTTGAATCAGGGAATCCGGCATTGCTTAAAGTAGACGCATTTTTTCAAGCGCTAGGATTATTGTATGACGAACCTAATTCAGTGGATCATGCAGAAAAGACCTTGTTAACGCTGTGTCAGGGTCAGGAAGCGGCAGAATTATACTGCCAGAAATTTAGAAAATGGTCTGTGCTCACTAAATGGAATGAGAATGCTTTGGCAGCAATTTTCAGAAAGGGTCTTTCTGAAGCCTTTAAAGATGTTTTTGTTTGGGTTCCCCACGCCTGCTGGTCTGAGTGATTCTATGTCTCTGGCCATTCAGATTGATCGGCGCTTGCGCGAGTGCAGAGTTGTGCACACTATGGCGTTGTCCTCTGAGCAGAGTCCAGAGCCTATGCAGTGTGATAGGATTTTGACTAGAGCTGAGCGGCAGGGATTCAGACGTCAGAATAGGCTGTGTTTTTACTGTGGCGATTCTGCTCATGTTATTTCTGATTGCCCTAAGCGTACTAAGAGAGTCGCTAGGTCTGTTACCATCAGTACTGTACAGCCTAAATTTCTCTTATCTGTGACCTTGATCTGCTCATTATCGTCATTTTCTGTCATGGCATTTGTGGATTCAGGCGCTGCTCTGAACTTAATGGACTTAGAATTCGGCAAGCGTTGTGGTTTCTACTTGCAGCCTTTGCAGAACCCCATTCCTTTGAGGGGTATTGATGCTACACCTTTGGCCAAAGATAAACCTCAGTTTTGGACACAGCTGACCATGTGCATGGCGCCAGCACATCAGGAAGATTGCCGTTTTCTGGTGTTGCATAATTTGCATGATGTTGTTGTACTGGGTCATCCATGGTTACAGGTACATAATCCGGTGCTGGATTGGAAATCTATGTCTGTGACTAGTTGGGGTTGTCAAGGGGTTCATAGTGACGTTCCTTTGATGTCAATTTCCTCTTCCCCCTCTTCTGAAGTTTCTGAGTTTTTGTCGGATTTTCAGGATGTATTTGATGAGCCCAAGTCCAGTTCCCTGCCTCCACATAGGGACTGTGATTGTGCTATTAACTTGATTCCTGGCTGTAAGTTCCCTAAGGGCCGACTTTTCAATCTGTCTGTGCCAGAGCATGCCGCCATGCGGAGTTATGTTAAGGAGTCTTTGGAGAAAGGGCATATTCGGCCATCTTCGTCACCATTGGGAGCAGGATTCTTTTTTGTTGCCAAGAAGGATGGCTCCTTGAGACCCTGTATTGATTATCGTTTTCTTAATAAGATCACGGTCAAATTTCAATACCCTTTGCCTTTGCTTTCTGATTTGTTTGCTAGGATTAAGGGGGCTAGTTGGTTTACTAAGATTGACCTTCGAGGGGCGTATAATCTTGTTCGTATTAAACAGGGTGATGAATGGAAAACTGCATTTAATACGCCCGAAGGCCATTTTGAATACCTTGTGATGCCTTTCAGGCTTTCTAATGCTCCAGCTGTATTTCAGTCCTTCATGCATGATATTTTCCACAATTATCTTGATAAATTCATGATTGTATATTTGGATGATATTTTGATTTTTTCCGATGATTGGGAGTCTCATGTGAAGCAGGTTAGGATGGTATTTCAGATCCTTCGTGATAATGCTTTATTTGTGAAGGGGTCCAAGTGCCTATTTGGAGTTCAGAAGGTTTCTTTTCTGGGTTTCATTTTTTCTCCCTCGTCTATAGAAATGGATCCTGTTAAGGTCCAGGCCATTCATGATTGGATTCAACCCACATCTGTGAAGAGCCTTCAGAAATTTTTGGGCTTTGCTCATTTTTATCGCCGTTTCATTGCCAACTTTTCCAGTGTGGTTAAGCCCCTGACCGATTTGACGAAGAAGGGCGCTGATGTGACGAATTGGTCCTCTGCGGCGGTTGCTGCCTTTCAGGAGCTTAAACGCCGATTTACTTCTGCCCCTGTGTTGCGTCAGCCGGATGTTTCTCTTCCTTTTCAGGTTGAGGTTGACGCTTCTGAGATTGGGGCAGGGGCCGTTTTGTCTCAGAGGAATTCTGATGGTTCTTTGATGAAACCGTGTGCCTTCTTTTCCAGAAAGTTTTTGCCTGCGGAGTGCAATTATGATGTCGGCAATCGGGAGTTGTTGGCTATGAAGTGGGCATTTGAGGAGTGGCGACATTGGCTTGAGGGAGCCAAGCACCGCGTTGTGGTCTTGACCGATCATAAGAATCTGATTTACCTCGAGTCTGCCAAGCGGCTGAATCCTAGACAGGCTCGATGGTCCCTGTTTTTCTAGCGTTTTGATTTTGTGGTCTCGTATCTTCCGGGTTCTAAGAATGTTAAGGCTGATGCCCTCTCTAGGAGTTTTTTGCCTGATTCTCCTGGAGTCCTTGAACCGGTTGGCATTCTCAAGGAAGGGGTGATTCTTTCTGCCATCTCCCCTGATTTACGGCGGGTTCTTCAGGAATTTCATGATGATAAACCTGACCGCTGTCCAGTGGGGAAACTGTTTGTTCCTGATAGATGGACTAGTAAGGTAATTTCTGAGGTTCATTGTTCTGTGTTGGCTGGTCATCCTGGGATTTTTGGTACCAGAGATTTGGTTGCTAGGTCCTTTTGGTGGCCTTCCTTGTCGCGGGATGTGCGTTCTTTTGTGCAGTCCTGTGGGACTTGTGCGCGGGCCAAGCCTTTCTGTTCCCGCGCTAGTGGGTTGCTTTTGCCTTTGCCGGTCCCTGAGAGGCCTTGGACGCATATTTCCATGGATTTTATTTCAGATCTTCCTGTTTCCCAGAAGATGTCTGTTATCTGGGTGGTTTGTGATCGGTTTTCTAAGATGGTCCATTTGGTACCTTTGCCTAAATTGCCTTCCTCCTCTGATTTGGTTCCGTTGTTTTTTCAGCATGTGGTTCGTTTGCATGGCATACCAGAGAATATTGTGTCTGACAGAGGTTCCCAGTTTGTTTCTAGGTTTTGGCGGGCCTTTTGTGCTAGGATGGGCATTGATTTGTCTTTTTCTTCAGCATTTCATCCTCAGACAAATGGCCAAACTGAACGAACTAATCAGACCTTGGAAACCTATTTGAGATGCTTTGTGTCTGCTGATCAGGATGATTGGGTGGCTTTCTTGCCGTTGGCCGAGTTTGCACTTAATAATCGGGCTAGTTTGGCTACTTTGGTTTCGCCCTTCTTTAGTAATTTTGGTTTTCATCCTCATTTTTCTTCAGGGCAGGTTGAGCCTTCTGATTGTCCTGGTGTGGATTCTGTGGTGGACAGGTTACAGCAGATTTGGACTCATGTGGTAGACAATTTGACGTTGTCTCAGGAGAAGGCTCAACGTTTTGCTAACCATCGTCGGTGTGTTGGTCCCCGGCTTCGGGTTGGGGATTTAGTCTGGTTATCTTCTCGTCATGTTCCTATGAAGGTTTCTTCCCCTAAGTTCAAGCCTCGGTTTATTGATCCTTATAAGATTTCTGAGATTATCAATCCTGTGTCTTTTCGTTTGGCCCTTCCAGCCTCTTTTGCCATCCATAATGTTTTCCATAGATCTTTGTTGCGGAGATATGTGATGCCTGTTGTTCCCTCTGCTGATCCTCCTGCCCCGGTGTTGGTTGAGGGGGAGTTGGAAGATGTGGTTGAGAAAATTTTGGATTCTCGTTTTTCGAGGCGGAGGCTTCAGTATCTTGTCAAATGGAGGGGTTATGGCCAGGAGGATAATTCTTGGGTTGTTGCCTCCAATGTTCATGCTGCCGATTTGGTTTGTGCTTTTCACTTGGCTCATACTGATCAGCCTGGGGGCTCTGGTGAGGGTTCGGTGACCCCTCCTCAAGGGGGGGTACTGTTGTGAATTCCGCTCTTGGGCTCCCTCCGGTGGTTATAAGTGGTACTGCTGCTCCTTTGGATTTCAGCAATTATCAGGTGCGTCCACTTATTACCAGTTCTGATTGGGCTATTTAATCTGGCTAGACCCTTTCCTTAGTGCCAGTTGTCAATTGTTCTTTGGTGGATTCACATCTCTGCTTGGATTCTCCTGCTATTCTGACCAAATCATCAAAGATAAGTCCTGGCTTGGTTTTTTGCAGTCCACATGCTGTGGACTTAATAGTTCAGTGCATTTTATGTTTTCTCTTGTCCAGCTTTGTCAGTATGGATTTATTCAGTTAAGCTGGAAGCTCTGGAGAAGCAGATTTACCCTCCACACCTTTAGTCAGGTGTGGAGATTTTTGTAATCTCTGTGGTGGATTTTTCTAGTATTTTAATACTGACCGCACAGTATTCTGTCCTGTACTTTCTATCTAGCTCGAGTGGCCTCCTTTGCTAAATCCTGGTTTCATTCTGCATTTGTTATTTTCCTCTCCTCTCACAGTCAATATTTGTGGGGGGCTGTCTATCCTTTGGGGATTTTCTCTGAGGCAAGATAGTTTTCCTGTTTCTATCTTTAGGGGTATTTAGTCCTCAGGCTGTGACGAAGTGTCTAGGCAGTGTTAGGAACATCCCACGGCTACTTCTAGTTGTTGTGTTAAGTTCAGGGTCTGCGGTCAGTACAGGTACCACCTCCTCCAGAGCACGTCCCATGTTGCTCCTAAACCACCAGATCATAACAGTAAATTAACCCCGGAACAGCTAGATAAAATCTAGCTGACGCCAATGAGCACATAGTGGTCAAAAGCGGAATTACCGCTGTCTGTCGAATGACCTGGTCTGAACAGCGTCCGACATGACAGCTTGCCAACAAGGGTTTTGCCACCAAGTATTAAGTCTTGTTTGCCAGAGGGATCAAATACTTATTTTTCATTGCAAAATGCAAATAAATTTATATAATTTTTACAATGTGATTTTCTGGATTTTATTTTTGATATTCTGTCTCTCAATGTTAAAATTAACCTACCCTTAAAATTATAAACTGTTCATTTGTTTGTCAGTGAGCAAACTTAAAAAATCAGTGAGGGATCAAATACTTATTTCCCCCACTGTAGATGTAGCCCTGATAAATACTGTTGTTTTTGCTTTCTGCCACAAAGCCTGTAATGTACTATTAGGCTTTCTCCAGCAGTTTGCCCTTTAGTAAATACAGCTAACACTGGTATTGAATAGAAAGCATGTAACCCTGATAAGGACTGTTAGTTTTAGGTTAATGCCTCAAAGCCTGTAATACAATATAAACTGTGACTAGACCTTTAAGGTACCTTCACACTCAGCAACTTTACAACGAGAACGACAACGATCCGTGACGTTGCAGCGTCCTGGATAGCGATCTCGTTGTGTTTGACACGCAGCAGCGATCTAGATCCCGCTGTGATATCGCTGGTCGGAGCTAGAAGTCCAGAACTTTATTTGGTCGTCAGGTCGGCGTGTATCGTCATGTTTGACAGCAAAAGCAACGATGTCAGCAATGTTTTACATGGAGCTAACGACCTGTGAGAACGATAAGTGAGTCACCGTTACGTCACAGGATCGCTACTGTATCGTTGTGGAGCTGCTGTGTTTGACGTCTCTACAGCGACCTAAACAGCGACGCTGCAGCGATCGGCTCGTTGTCTATATCGCTGCAGCATCGCTGAGTGTGACGGTACCTTTAGTAATAACTTTCCCTTCTGCAGCACCTGCCCCTACTCTGTTTCCAGGGTACAGTGTGGCTAACATCATGTTTCTGTGTCTTATGTAGACCCAATGACATGATGCAGCCGACCAATCACAGTAAAGCCATTAGCAAACATGACTATGACATTACATTTATTGGCAATAGTGATGATGAGCTAACGTGCTCGCCCCTACTCGTTACTCGCCCGAGTATCGCTATGCTCGGTGTACTCGGCAAGCACCGAGCATTTCTGGGATTATTCGGCGGTAACTGGTGTATCCACCCAGCGTTTTTGGCGGACATTAGAGACCCAATCATGGTGCAGGGATTGTCTTCCAGGCCATGAAACGCTGCAGCCATCTATGTTGTGGTTGTGCAGTGATTGGCTTGGCCGCACAAGCATCATCCCGAGTATAAGAGATCTGGCACCCCCCTGCTCGCCGCATTCTGTTCCTGATTCAGCAAGAGTAGGGAGAGCTGGTGCCGAGATAGAGTCAGAATTGTGGTTTTTAGAGTTAGTGTAGGTCTGCAACTCATAAATCCACAACTCCTCAGAAACCAAAAGTCCTTTTTAGGACAAATTCGTGGGTCCTGATATTGCAGCGCTAGGTAGGCAGGGCTCAGCATATCCACATCAGTGCAAGGCCTGCAGGCGCTGTATGTGCGTCCATTGCTCCCACTGCATCCCTCCCAAAGCTTTATAACTGTCTGCTGCTGCTGCTTCTTTACTATATACCTAGTTGCATTTCTTTTCCAAAAATTCACTCAAAAATCAAAAGTATACAGTCTGTTCTGTCAGACTGCGGCCTGTTGAAAAATCATAGTTTGTCAGGCATACATAGCATAGTTGTCTGTGCTAGCCTTGTGCCACTTTTTTTTTGTTTTAAAATCAACGAAAAAGGCCTCATATATCTGGGTGCTCCAACTTTGGGCATTGTAGGCCAGGGGACCACTTTTTGCTATCTGACACTCCAATTCTATACTGCACTATTTAGCTTCCAAAATTATAGAAAGGCCACCTATTTGCCAGTCTGGTTGGTATTTCTGTGACAGCCCTCATATATCTAAAGGGAATATGTAAAATATTTGCGCTAAAAAAACAAATTAAAACCATAAATAAATAGATAAAGATATAGGTGATAACACCATCTGTATTTCACATCAGTATCTACATGAATGGCAAACTGTGATTACCTTGATCAAAAAGACTGTATTCGGATGTTGCCTGTTGCTTCCAAAGAAGGTCCTGCAGTACTGTAGTGTGAACCATGCGTTTGGAGCCTTAAGGCCCCGTCACACTTAGCAACGCTAAAGCGATCCCGACAACGATACGACCTGTCAGGGATCATTGCTGCGTCGCTATGGGTCGCTAGTGAGATGTCAAACAGTGAGATCTTCCCAACGACGCAGCAGCGATGCGGCGACCTGTAGCGACCTGTACAACGATGTCGTTGGTCATTGTGACCCAGTCACATGGCAGCTATTATGATGATTCAGACCTCGATGAGGGACGTCCTGTGTGACATTGTAGTCAACGAGGTCGTTGGTAAGGTGTCAAACACAGCGATGTGTGCTACTCAGCGGGACCTCAACGATCAAAAAAAGGTCCAGGCCATTCCAACACGACCAGCGATCTCACAGCAGGGGCCTGGTCGCTGCTACGTGTCAAACATAGCGAGATCGCTACTGAGGTCGCTGTTGCGTCACAAAACTGTGTGACTCAGCAGCGATCTCGCTAGCGACCTCGCTTAGTGTGACGGGGGCTTTATCCTGATGCCCGTCCAAGTGGTGTCAAATGCCGGAGGTCAATAGTGGATAATAGATAATAGTGCAGGGGACGCTGTCCCGGCCGGTGACTAGCGTACCCCTTAAAAGTTCAAAATCTGCCGTGCACTGGCAGTCGCGGCTTGGTTTAGGAACATAAAGCCGGCAAGGTACAAGACCTTGCGCGACGTCACAGACACGTGATTCCTACACGTGACCGGCTACGGAGCGCACACAGGACCAAATAATCCTACACGTTTCAGAGTCACTGACTCCTTCCTTAGGGATGGTGCTGTGTGCAAAATGTCTGCTTTATATACCATGCCGCATTTCTTATCGCTCACTCATTGATTGAAAGCAAACAATTCAATCTCGCTGTTAAGACCGTGGGGTACCAAAGTATTCATCTCAAATATATATCTAGTCTCTTCATGTGACATTTGATGAATGAAATTGCTACCCCGCCAGTCTTTTTTAACGAATTTAAGTCCAGTAACTATGATGTCTTCTAATAAACCCCCGTGGTGTTTGGCAAAATGTTGAGATAGAGGATGTCCGAAATTTTTTTTTACTAATATTGCACAGATGTTCTCTAATCCTTACATTCATGGGGCGAATTGTCCGGCCTATATATATCTTTTTACAAGGACACATGATACTATAAATTACACCTCTAGTAGAACAAGTGATAAAGTCTTTAATGTTAATTACTGATGACTGGCTGGAAATTGAGGTTTGTTTTTGATACCCAATTTTCTGCACGGTAAACATTTTTTGCATGGAAAAAACCCTTGGGACGTTGTGGTAGAAAGTAATTTCTTTCCCTCTCCAAAGGTCTACATATCTTGGGGGCGATCAGGTTTCCCAAATTGTTTGCCTTTTTGAAGACAAATTTTGGACGTGCTGGTAATAATTCTCCAATTATCTTGTCCTCTTGAAGGATGTTCCAATGTTTGTTGACGATCTTGTTTAATAGTCCACTTCTGGAGTTATATTGCGTTATGATTGGGATTTCATAGTTTCCCCATTCTTCCCTACTGGTTTCTTTCATGTCTTTTTCCTTCTGCATCAAGAACCTTTCCCTTGGATACTCTCCGACCTTGTTTCTATCAGAGATTGTTTATCGTATCCTTTACATACAAATTTTTCTACTAAAAGATCTGCTTCTCTATTATAGTCCTCTGGTCTGGAGCAATTTCTATGTGCTCTAATTAATTGACTTTTTGGGACATTAAGGAGCCAACTAGGGAGATGACAACTATCTAGGGTGATATAATTGCCAGAGTCGGTTGGTTTGTGATATATTTGGGTTTGTATTTTATTTTTTTCCACAAAAATCTTCAAATGTAAAAAATGTATTTCTTTATTATTAATAACTGGAGTACATTTTAAAAAATAGTCATTTTTATTTAAATCATAGATAAAATAATTTAATAAAATGGGGCCCCCTGACCATATGAATATGAATGGTCCTATGGCAGAGGTTCATTGACGATATAATATTCATATGGTCATGCAAAAAATGTTTACCGTGCAGAAAATTGGGTATCAAAAAACAAACCTCAATTTCCAGCCAGTCGTCAGTAATTAACATTAAAGACTTTATCACTTGTTCTACTAGAGGTGTAATTTATAGTATCATGTGTCCTTGTAAAAAGATATATATAGGCCGGACAATTCGCCCCATGAATGTAAGGATTAGACAACATCTGTGCAATATTAGTAAAAAAATTTTGGGACATCCTCTATCTCAATATTTTGCCAAACACCACGGGGGTTTATTAGAGGACATCATAGTTACTAGACTTAAATTAGTTAAAAAAGACTGGCGGGGTAGCAAATTCATCATCAAATGTCGCGTGAAGAAACTAGATATATATTTGAGATGAATACTTTGGTACCCCATGGTCTTAACAGCGAGATTGAATTGTTTGCTTTCAAACAATGAGTGAGCGATAAACAATGCGGCATGGTATATAAAGCACACATTTTGCACACAGCACCATCCCTGAGGAAGGAGTCAGTGGCTCTGAAACGCGTAGGATTATCTGGTCCTGTGTGCGCTCCATAGCCGGTCACGTGTAGGAATCACGTGTCTGTGATGTCACGCAAGGTCCTGTACCTTGCCGGCTTTATGTTCCTAAACCAAGCCGCGACTGCCAGTGCATGGCAGATTTTGAACTTTTAAGGGGTACGCTAGTCACTGGCTGGGACAGCGTCCCCTGCACTATTATCTATTATCCACTATTGACCTCTGGCCAGGGCTGCCACTAGAAATTTCGGGGCCCCATACTGGCAACATTTTCGGGGCCCCCTTGAGACTCCACCCAGGCTCCACCCCAGCCCCGCCTCCACGCTCCACCCCTCGAACTGTCCACAGTCCCACCGCTCTCTCTTGGAAAAACTCCACTTCTCACCAATCACACATTGAGGGTACGTGTCCACCTTCAGGATGGCCGGCGGTTGCTGCGTCGGAGCGGCAAACCCGCTCGGCGCTAAGCCCCGCCCCCTACTGTGACGCGATGATGCCGGATGTGTTCATTGCACACATCCGGGATCATCGCACCCCACACATAGGGCCCTGTGTTATAGCTTGCGGCGGCGCAGCGATCTTAAAAGAAGCGCCGTATGTCCGGAGTCGCAGGGCCGCCGGGTGCGTGTTACCACGCATAGTGGAGACGGGATTTCATAAAATCCCCTTCACTATGCTGGAACATCTGGACGCTGCGTGTTTGACGCTGTGGCCCCACGCACCGTCAAACACGCAGCGTTTACTTAACGTGGACACATACCCTAAGGGTACTGTCACACAGTGCAATTTTGATCGCTACGACGGTACGATTCGTGACGTTCTAGCGATATCGTTACGATATCGCAGTGTCTGACACGCAGCAGCGATCAGGGACCCTGCTGAGAATCGTACGTCGTAGCAGATCGTTTGGAACTTTCTTTCGTCGCTTGATCTCCCGCTGACATCGCTGGATCGTTGTGTGTGACAGCGATCCAGCGATGTGTTCGCTTGTAACCAGGGTAAACATCGGGTAACTAAGCGCAGGGCCGCGCTTAGTAACCTCATGTTTACCCTGGTTACCAGCGTAAACGTAAAAAAAACAAACAGTACATACTCACATTCCGGTGTCTGTCCTCCGGCGTCTCAGCTTCTCTGCACTGTGAGCGCCGGCCAGCCAGAAAGCGAGCACAGCGGTGACGTCTGACGTCACCGCTCTGCTTTCCGGCCGCTGTGCTTACACAGTGCAGAGAAGCTGAGACGCCGGAGGACAGACACCGGAATGTGAGTATGTACTGTTTGTTTTTTTTACGTTTACGCTGGTAACCAGGCTAAACATCGGGTTACTAAGCGCGGCCCTGCGCTTAGTAACCCGATGTTTACCCTGGTTACCCGGGGACTTCGGCATCGCTCCAGCGCCGTGATTGCAACGTGTGACCGCAGTCTACGACGCTGGAGCGATAATCATACGATCGCTGCGACGTCACGGATCGTGCCGTCGTAGCGATCAAAATGGCACTGTGTGACAGTACCCTAACAGTTCCCATCACCAGATCACACATATAGCCGGCAGCTTTTGTTTTGGCCAAAAGATTTTGTAAGCCGCCACCATAACACGGTAGACTCTTTTGGTGAGGCCCTACTCTGCTGTAACCTATTAAATATTTGTTAAAATATGCAAAACAATTTAGGTATATTTTTATTTATTTTTCAATTTTTAAAATGACCAATAATATCACATAAAAAACAAATACCGCTACACCATGACCAGATGACATATTACAACCACAGTGATCGAATAATGTCACATACAAAGAACAAATACCGCTACACCATGACCAGACCGCATATTACCACCACAGTGATCGAATAATATCACATACAAAGAACAAATACCGCTACACCATGACCAGATTACATATTACCACCACAGTGATCGAATAATATCACATACAAAGAACAAATACCGCTACACCATGACCAGACCGCATATTACCACCACAGTGATCGAATAATATCACATACAAGGGACAAATACCGCAACACCATGTCCAGACCACATATTACCACCACATAGTGACTGAATACTACAATTCTGATCAGTAATAAAAAAAAAGCACCACACTATCACCATAAGGCCGGAGACACACTGGTGCGAGATACGGCCGAGTCTCGCTGGTTAAAAGCAAGCTGTGGCACCGGCACTCCGGAGCGGAGCGTGCAGCTCCATGTATTGCTATGCAGCTGCACGCTCCGCTCCGGAGTGCCGGTGCCACAGCTTGCTTTTAACCAGCGAGACTCGGCCGTATCTCGCACCAGTGTGACCCCGGCCTAAGTGCCATTATACACAGGAGAGCTGTACTTAGTATGCAGTGTCTGTGTACAGATAATACAGTGATCACTAGTGAAATTATACACAGGAGCTCTGTATATAGTATACAGTGTATAGTGTCAGTGTACAGGTAACACTGACTTACCAGTGACGTCTCTTGGTGAAGTCCTTCATCTTTCATCCAGCACAGACCGCCATCATGTCTTCCAGCCAGGACTCGTCTCTGCAGGAAATAACAGAGTTATCTCGAGCTCCGCTTGTAGAACACATTACTTAATTTTTCCCAACTTCTACATTACACCGCATAAAGAAAAAGAGGCGACATAGTGTCACTCTGCACAGTAACAGGACCGCCCCCTCATTTAAAACAGTGTCCTCAAAAAATAAATACATCACTGCAGTAATAATATCCCTTAATTAGCCCCTATGGTAATAATATTCCCCACCCTGGCCCCGTGTGTCTCATTCCTGGCGTCAGCCATATGTTCTCCCATCCTGCCCTCATGAGTATCCTTTCTGCACCATATGATCTCCCCATCCTGCCCCATCTGTCTCCATCATATCCATCCTGCCCCATGATCCTGCACGATCTGTCTCCAGTTATGCCCCCATGTCTTTCATCATACCCCATATCTCCATTCATAGCCCCCGTGTCCAGCATCATTCATAGCCCCCGTGTCCAGCATCATTCATAGCCCCCGTGTCCAGCATCATTCATAGCCCCCGTGTCCAGCATCATTCATAGCCCCCGTGTCCAGCATCATTCATAGCCCCCGTGTCCAGCATCATTCATAGCCCCCGTGTCCAGCATCATTCATAGCCCCCGTGTCCAGCATCTCTGCCCCCGTGTCCAGCAGGGACACAAGGATACGGACGCAAGGATACTTTATATGTGTACCACCTCCACCTGTGCCTTGTTGGAATGTGCAGCAAACAAACCCCCCCTCCTCATTGAATCCATGCAGGCAGCAAACCAACCCCCCCCCCCCCCCCCCCGGGGCCCTGTTTGAATCCGTGCAGGCAGGCAGCAAACAAACCTCCCCACCCCCGGGCCCTGTTTGAATCCGACCCCCCCGTGCAGGCAGGCAGCAAATAAGCCCCCCCAAACAGGGCCCGGGGGTGGGGGGGGTTTATTTGCTGCCTGCCTCAGCCTGCACCACGGGTCGGATTCAAACAGGGCCCAGGGGTGAGGGCCCGAGGGTGAGGGCCCGGGGGTGTTTATTTGCTGCCTGCCTGCACGGGGGGTCTGATTCAAACAGGGCCCGGGGGTGGGGGCCCGGGGGGGTTTATTTGCTGCCTGCCTGCATGGGGGGTCTGATTCAAACAGGGCTCGGGGGTGGGGGCCCGGGGGGGTTTATTTGCTGCCTGCCTGCACGGGGGGTCTGATTCAAACAGGGCCCGGGGGTGGGGGCCCGGGGGGGTTTATTTGCTGCCTGCCTGCATGGGGGGTCTGATTCAAACAGGGCCCGTGCATTGAATCAGACCCCCGTGCAGGCAGGCAGCAAATAACCCCCCCACCCCCGGGCCCTCACCCCCGGGCCCTCACCCCCAGGCCCTCACCCCCGGGCCCTGTTTGCATCCGGAGTCCGGACGGACGGTACTAACCCTGCTCGCCCGCCGCCGGCTCCACTCGTCTGGTCCGGTCTGCAGAGCAGCTCCAGCATCCTGCACGTCCTCGGTCCTCTCATCGTGCGGTGGTCCCCTGCTGCCGCCGGCCTGCCTCTTCTGCTCCGCCGTCTGCTCCACCGCCGTCCGCAGCAGGCACGTGGCACACCGCACGCTGCTCTGCTCCGGAATGAGGAAGTGGAGCAGGGCAGCGTGTGACGTCACACGCCCATGATGCACCGGGCCCCTTAAAGCTACAGCGCTCATTTAGCCTGCATTTACACACGCCAGACGCGGAGACGCCAGCCCACAGGTAGTTAATCGGCTCAATGGCAGCGCAGCAGCTGCAGCAGCATGAATAAAATGTCAGAGGGGGCCCGAGCAGAGCGCGGACCGGGTTGTCAGCGTGCTCGGGCGGCGGGCCCCCCTTTTTGCTCCTCATCTCCGGGCCCCATACAGCAGTGATGCCTGTCATGCCCTGATGGCGGCCCTGCCTCTGGCATTTGACACCACTTGGACGGGCATCAGGATAAGGCTCCAAACGCATGGTTCACACTACAGTACTGCAGGACCTTCTTTGGAAGCAACAGGCAACATCCGAATACAGTCTTTTTGATCGAGGTAATCACAGTTTGCCATTCATGTAGATACTGATGTGAAATACAGATGGTGTTATCACCTATATCTTTATCTATTTACTAGATGGCAGCCCGATTCTAAAGAATCGGGAGTCTAGAATCCATATATACTTTATTTATTCAAATGTAAGAATAATACAATTAATAAATAATAGTAAGAAAGAACAAAAAATGGCTGCACTCACCAGCTCTTGACAATTCTTGACAGTACGGCACATTTCTGATTGGTCGCTCGCGGCAGGCGGCAACCAATCAGAAAAGTGCCGCGCACCACGAAGGCATATATCTTTGTCCACCCTGAGCGGGTGTAGGACGCTGGTGACGTCACTTATCTCCGGACATTATCTCCGGACAAAGCCACGGAAGTTGGCACAAATTGCCGGAAGTAGTATTCTAGGCAATTATATATTAGATTTTAATGTTATCAGTGTTTACCTTTGAACGTTTATATTGTATTGTCCTGTCACCAGCCATGTGTACGATTATCGGCCTAAAGCCTCTCTGGAACCAATAATCACCCCATGTAAAGGTATCTTTATAAGTTAAAGATTCAGAATACTATGACTTTTATCATATCCTGAACAGTCAAGTTTTTTATGAACCGTTAAGGTTTTCTGGTTGAAGTAAAAAAAAAAATGAGTGTTTACAGTTTGAAACCATAAAATGTTGAAAAATTATGTCATTCTTGAGTATATCACTCAATGGTGCTCATAAACGTGTCAAATTTGATCTATAATATACTTTAATATACGTTACTTTAATCTTTAATATACTTAAGAACAGGGCCCCAGACATCACACAGGGGGTCTGAAACACCGCACAGTGGTCCAAAATATCGCTGTGCTCTGCCTGGGGCCCCATATTCTGCCTGGGGCCCCTGTGCTCTGCCTGGGGCCCCATATGCTGCCTGGGGCCCCTGTGCTCTGCCTGGGGCCCCTGTGCTCTGCCTGGGGCCCCATGTTCTGCCTGGGGCCCCTGTGCTCTGCCTGGGGCCACTGTGCTCTGCCTGGGGCCCCATATGCTGCCTGGGGCCCCTGTGCTCTGCCTGGGGCCCCATATGCTGCCTGGGGCCCCTGTGCTCTGCCTGGGGCCCCATAGGCTGCCTGGGGCCCCTGTGCTCTACCTGGGACCACTGTGCTCTGCCTGGGGCCCCATATGCTGCCTGGGGCCCCTGTGCTCTGCCTGGGGCCCCTGTGCTCTGCCTGGGGCCCCATGTTCTGCCTGGGGCCACTGTGCTCTGCCTGGGGCCCCATAGGCTGCCTGGGGCCCCTGTGCTCTGCCTGGGACCACTGTGCTCTGCCTGGGGCCCCATATGCTGCCTGGGGCCCCTGTGCTCTGCCTGGGGCCACTGTGCTCTGCCTGGGGCCCCATATGCTGCCTGGGGCCCCTGTGCTCTGCCTGGGGCCCCATATGCTGCCTGGGGCCCCTGTGCTCTGCCTGGGGCCCCTGTGCTCTGCCTGGGGCCCCATGTTCTGCCTGGGGCCCCTGTGCTCTGCTTGGGGCCACTGTGCTCTGCCTGGGGCCCCATGTTCTGCCTGGGGCCACTGTGCTCTGCCTGGGGCCCCATAAGCTGCCTGGGGCCCCTGTGCTCTGCCTGGGGCCCCATATGCTGGCTGGGGCCACTGTGCTCTGCCTGGGGCCCCATATGCTGCCTGGGGCCCCTGTGCTCTGCCTGGGGCCCCATATGCTGCCTGGGGCCCCTGTGCTCTGCCTGGGGCCCCTGTGCTCTGCCTGGGGCCCCATGTTCTGCCTGGGGCCCCTGTGCTCTGCCTGGGGCCACTGTGCTCTGCCTGGGGCGCCATATGCTGCCTGGGGCCCCTATGCTCTGCCTGGGGCCCCATATGCTGCCTGGGGCCCCTGTGCTCTGCCTGGGGCCCCATGTTCTGCCTGGGGCCCCTGTGCTCTGCCTGGAGCCCCATGTTCTGCCTGGGGCCCCTGTGCTCTGCCTGGGGCCACTGTGCTCTGCCTGGGGCCCCATGTTCTGCCTGGGGCCACTGTGCTCTGCCTGGGGCCCCAT
Source organism: Ranitomeya variabilis (assembly GCF_051348905.1). Classification (NCBI taxonomy): domain Eukaryota; kingdom Metazoa; phylum Chordata; class Amphibia; order Anura; family Dendrobatidae; genus Ranitomeya; species Ranitomeya variabilis. The sequence goes on from NC_135238.1 coordinate 114,260,119, forward strand.
GTTCTGCCTGGGGCCCCTGTGCTCTGCCTGGGACCACTGTGCTCTGCCTGGGGCCCCATATGCTGCCTGGGGCCCCTGTGCTCTGCCTGGGGCCCCATATGCTGCCTGGGGCCCCTGTGCTCTGCCTGGGGCCCCTGTGCTCTGCCTGGGGCCCCATGTTCTGCCTGGGGCCCCTGTGCTCTGCCTGGGGCCACTGTGCTCTGCCTGGGGCCCCATGTTCTGCCTGGGGCCCCTGTGCTCTGCCTGGGGCCCCTGTGCTCTGCCTGGGGCCCCATGTTCTGCCTGGGGCCACTGTGCTCTGCCTGGGGCCCCATAAGCTGCCTGGGGCCCCTGTGCTCTGCCTGGGACCACTGTGCTCTGCCTGGGGCCCCATATGCTGCCTCGGGCCCCTGTGCTCTGCCTGGGGCCACTGTGCTCTGCCTGGGGCCCCATATGCTGCCTGGGGCCACTGTGCTCTGCCTGGGGCCCCATATGCTGCCTGGGGCCCCTGTGCTCTGCCTGGGGCCCCATATGCTGCCTGGGGCCCCTGTGCTCTGCCTGGGGCCCCATATGCTGCCTGGGGCCCCTGTGCTCTGCCTGGGGCCCCATATGCTGCTTGGGGCCCCTGTGCTCTGCCTGGGGCCCCTGTGCTCTGCCTGGGGCCCCATGTTCTGCCTGGGGCCCCTGTGCTCTGCCTGGGGCCACTGTGCTCTGCCTGGGGCCCCATATGCTGCCTGGGGCCCCTGTGCTCTGCCTGGGGCCCCATATGCTGCCTGGGGCCCCTGTGCTCTGCCTGGGGCCCCATATGCTGCCTGGGGCCCCTGTGCTCTGCCTGGAGCCCCATGTTCTGCCTGGGGCCCCTGTGCTCTGCCTGGGGCCACTGTGCTCTGCCTGGGGCCCCATGTTCTGCCTGGGGCCACTGTGCTCTGCCTGGGGCCCCATGTTCTGCCTGGGGCCCCTGTGCTCTGCCTGGGGCCACTGTGCTCTGCCTGGGGCCCCATGTTCTGCCTGGGGCCACTGTGCTCTGCCTGGGGCCCCATAAGTTGCCTGGGGCCCCTGTGCTCTGCCTGGGACCACTGTGCTCTGCCTGGGGCCCCATATGCTGCCTGGAGCCCCTGTGCTCTGCCTGGGGCCACTGTGCTCTGCCTGGGGCCCCATATGCTGCCTGGGGCCACTGTGCTCTGCCTGGGGCCCCATATGCTGCCTGGGGCCCCTGTGCTCTGCCTGGGGCCCCATATGCTGCCTGGGGCCCCTGTGCTCTGCCTGGGGCCCCTGTGCTCTGCCTGTGGCCCCATGTTCTGCCTGGGGCCCCTGTGCTCTGCCTGGGGCCACTGTGCTCTGCCTGGGGCCCCATATGCTGCCTGGGGCCCCTGTGCTCTGCCTGGGGCCCCATATGCTGCCTGGGGACCCTGTGCTCTGCCTGGGGCCCCTGTGCTCTGCCTGGGGCCCCATATGCTGCCTGGGGCCCCTGTGCTCTGCCTGGGGCCCCATGTTCTGCCTGGGGCCCCTGTGCTCTGCCTGGGGCCACTGTGCTCTGCCTGGGGCCCCATATGCTGCCTTGGGCCCCATATGCTGCCTGGGGCCCCTGTGCTCTGCCTGGGGCCCCATATGCTGCCTGGGGCCCCTGTGCTCTGCCTGGGGTCACTGTGCTCTGCCTGGGGCCCCATAGGCTGCCTGGGGCCCCTGTGCTCTGCCTGGGACCACTGTGCTCTGCCTGGGGCCCCATATGCTGCCTGGGGCCCCTGTGCTCTGCCTGGGGCCACTGTGCTCTGCCTGGGGCCCCATATGCTGCCTGGGGCCCCTGTGCTCTGCCTGGGTGTAGGACACTGGTGACGTCACTTATCTCCGGACATTAGCTCCGGACATTAGCTCCGGACATTAGCTCCGGACATTAGCTCCGGACATTATCTCCGGACAAAGCCACGGAAGTTGGCACAAATTGCAGGAAGTAGTATTCTAGGCAATTATATATTAGATTTATGGTTTTAATTTGTTTTTTTAGCGCAAATATTTTACATATTCCCTTTGTATATATTATCTTCTGGACGAATAGGAGTGGTTTCGTCCTTATATTTGCTGCAAATCAACCTTGAATGAAAAAGCAGCGCCTCCTGGTTCATTTTTTAGTTATATTTAGCCCTCTTATATCTGTGTGCTCCAAGTTTGGTCATTGTAGGCCGGTGTACCACTTTTTTTGCTGTCTGTTACTCTAATTCTATACAGCACTATTTAGCATCCAAAGTTATAAAAAGGCCACATATTTGCCAGTGTGGTATTTCCGTGACAGCCCTCATATATCTGCATGCTCCAAGTTTAGTCATTGTAGGCCGGTGTACCACTTTTTTTGCTGTCTGTTACTCTAATTCTATACAGCACTATTTTTGTATTTAAAAAAAAAAAGGCCACATTTTTACCAGTGTGATATTTCCTTGACAGCCCTCATATATCTGCGTGCTCCAAGGTTGGTCATTGTAGGCCGGTGGACCACTTTTTTTTGCTGTCTGATACTCTAATTCTATACAGTACTATTTAGCATCCAAAGTTATAAAAAGGCCACATATTTGCCAGTGTGGTATTTCCGTGACAGCCCTCATATATCTGCGTGCTCCAAGTTTGGTCATTGTAGGCCGATGGACCCCTTTTTTGCTGTCTGTTACTCTACTTAAATACAGCACTATTTTACATAAATTTACTTCACAAAAAAAGCCCCCAAAAATTGAATACAGTCTGTTATATCAGGCTGAGGCCTGCCTGGTGTTTGGGTTTGAAAAATCGTAGATTTGCAGGCAGACTGATTAGATATTATGTCACTACTAATAAATATATTTGTGTTGAGCATTTGAAATAGTGCAGTAGTCCATTTAAAATGGGAAAGGCAAGGGGCAAGTGAAGGGGAAGTGGACATGATGATGATGGTGCATGCAGAGGACGAGGCCGTGGTCAAGGTGAAAGTGGGCAACAACAAAGACCCACATCTTCTCGCTCGACCTTCCTGTCCCTGTTTCTAGGTGACCACAGCACACCATTATTAAAGCCAGAGCAGTATGAAAGTTGTCTGAGTAGCTGTGGGTGTGGCCCGGATATTCCTCACCCTGATACTCCTTCCTCCCACCATGCAGAGTGCCCTGAGACAACTGATCCCACACTTGGACACACTGAAGAGCTGTTCAGTTTTCCATTTCAAGATTCTGAACACTCGGCCGGTCAACTTGAAGTGGGGACAAATGAGAACGCATGTAGAGATGCCCAAAGCTTTGACCAGCCCCGGTCACGTGAAAATGCGATGATGGGAAAGTGTCAGAAGAGGTGGACGATGATGAGACACAATTGCCAGAAAGTCAGGAGGAAGAGCAGGGTGTGGATGTGGAAGACGAGGTGGTGGATGACTATGTGACTCATCCAACCTGGCAGGAGGACATGTAGAGCGAGGGCAGCAGCATACATAGGGAAGGAGGCATATCACCCCAGCAGTCAGGAAAAAAGCAGTGTGGTAGCCACAGACAGAAGGAGTGCATCCATTCCCCATAACACCAACATGACAGAAGTTGCCATTCCACCTGTGAGATCTTCCCAAGTCTATTTATTTTTTAAAGACTCTGCCAATAATCCCAAACAGGCCATTTGCAGCACCTGCCATGTGTGCATCAGCAGGGGTAGCAAAACAACCAGCCTGACCACCACCAGCATGATCAGGCACATGGCAGCAAAGCACCCGACTTTGTGGGCCAAACCCCAGGCTCCAGGACCACTGCCTGCAGGTCACACCACTGCTTCTGCCACTGTTTTGTGTAGTAGACAATCCCCAGTACACCATGCATGTGAAGATGCCTCTAGCCCTGTACCTGTTGTGGCCCACAGTCAAGAAGCACCATCATCAAGCCCGTCCACATCCTTGTCCCAGCACAGCCTTCAGTTGTCTATAACCCAGTCTTTGGAACACAAGCGGAAATACCCAGCCAACAACACACAGGCCACTGTTATGGTCTGGTGATGTAGGAGCGACATGCGACTAGCTCTGAGCAGGTGGTAACTATACAGACCGCAATTCCTGAACTTAACACAGACACTAGCAGTAGCTGTGGGATGTTCCTGTCACTCCCTGGACATCTCGTCACAGCCGGAGAACTAGCTACCCCTAAAGGTAGAAACAGGAAAGCTATCTTGCCTCAGAGAAAATCCCCAAAGGATAAGACAGCCCCCCACAAATAATGACTGTGAGTGGAGAGGGAAATGACATACGTAGTATGAAACAAGATTTAGCAAAGGAGGCCACTTCTAGCTATATAGAATTAGTACAGGACAGAACACTGTGCGGTCAGTAATAAAAACTAGAAAAAGTCCACCTCAGAGAAATGCAAAAATCTCCACACCTGACTAAAGGTGTGGAGGGCAAACTCTGCTGCCCAGAGCTTCCAGCTTAGCTGAATAGGTTCATACTGATAAGCTGGACAAATGAGCAAAACCTAGAAAGTGCTGAACAACAAAGTCCACAACAAGTGAACTGCAAAAGGACAAGCAAGGACTTAGCTTTGCTGAACTGGTCAGAGTGTCAGGGAAATCCAAAGAGCCGTGACTCCAGGCTGGAACAATTGACAACTGGCATTGAATGGGGGTCAGGCAGACTAATATAGCCGAGCCAGAACGACGATCAGTGAAAACAGCTGCTGATGCTAAATCCCAGAAGCAGCCACACCACTCAAAACCACAGGAGGGAGCCCAAGAACAGAATTCACAAAAATGCCACTTACAACCACCGGAGGGAGCCCAAGAGCGGAATTCACAACAGGCCACAGTCCTAAATTCTAATATTTATTTTCTGCTTGCGCTAGAAATGCTGCCTTTTAGGCTTGTTGAGACGGAAGCTTTCTGCAACCTGATGGCAGCGGCAGTACCAAGGTACTGGGTCCCCAGTCGCCACTATTTCTCCTAGTGTGCTATACCGGCATAACACCAGCATGTGTCCCACAACATTACCCATGCCCTCAACAATGCTCTTACAGGGAAAGTCCACCTAACCTTGGACACATGAACAAGTGCTTGTGGGCAGGGACGGTACATCTTACTGACAGCACACTGGGTTTATCATAGTGGAAGCCGGGACACAGTCAGACCTTGGGATGGAACACATCATCCCCACGCCAAGGATTGCTGGCCCTATGTCAATCAGGGCTGCCCCTACAGTCTACAGCTCCTGCACCTCCTCCTCCTCCATCTCTGAAATCAACACATCAGTCAGAAGCTGAAAGCAATGCAGCACTGTCTCAGCCAAGCTGCAACAGGCTGTGCTGAAGCTAATCTGTATAGGTGACAAACCGCACAATGTAGAAGAGTTGTGGACAGCGCTGAAAGAGCAGTCAGAAGTTTGGATGACACTGCTGAACCTACAGCCAGGCATGGTTGTGTGTGATAATGCCCGTAACCTGGTGGCAGCTCTGAGGCAAGGTGATCTCACACACGTACCTTGCTTGGCCCATGTGCTTAACCTCCTGGTTCAACGTTTTCTGAAAAGCTACCCGGAGCTGCTGGATCTGCTAGTGAAAGTACGCCATCTGTCTGCTCATTTCAGAAAGTCAGCTACAGCTTCAGCTGCCCTTGCCGTGCTTCAGCAGCATTTGCAGGTTCCAGCTCACCGGCTGGTGTGTGATGTCCCCACACGCTGAAACTTTATGCTGCTAATGTTGAAAAGACTTTGTGAGCAGAAGAGGGCAGTTGTTGACTACAAACATCAACAAGGCCATCAATATTCAGTTCAGACTCCACACATAAGACCTCAGGAGTGGACATGGATGTCAAGACATACAGTATGTACCATCCGCCAAAACTTTGAGGACTACACCAAGATGGTGAGTAGCAATGACACCATAATTAGCATCACCATCCCACTTCTCAGCATTCTGAAAACCTCTCTGCTCACAATTAAAAACGATGCATTGCAGGCAGAGCAGGAGGACATGGAGCAAGGAACTATACAGGGGGATTACTGTCATGATTCCCAATGGCAGGGACATAGGCAAAAACAGGACTAGCTCTAGGATGATGGAATCTAAGCTGACCGCGATGCTGAACCTCACGCACAACTACCAGTGGCCGGGGAACGTACCTGCGTTTTATCCCTAGACGTCTCGCACCAGCCGGAGATCTAGCTACCCCTAATAGAGGAAACACAGACCTGGCTTGCCTCCAGAGAAAACCCCAAAGTGATAGTAGCCCCCAACATATAATGGCGGTTAGTTAAGAAGAAAACACATACGCAGTATGAATACAGGTTCAGCAAAGAGAGGCCCACTTACTAGATAGCAGAAAATACAAAAGTGGACTTCGCGGTCAACTCAAAACCCTACAAAAATACCATCCTGAAATGACTTTAAACTCCGGTATCAACTCATGACACCGGAGTGGTCATTTCAGTTCACTAGAGCTTCCAGCAGCAAGATTCATATACATGCATGCTGGACAAAAGGTACAGATGATCTAACTTATCTGAATCAGCAGACTTGGAGCAGGTAGCAAGAAACAGAGGAGCTCTGGTAACATTGATAGCCGGCAAGTAAATGAGTGAGAAGCCAGATTATATAGAAAACTCCCATTTCCTGATGGGAACAGGTGTACTGGAGATAGAAGACAGAAGTCAACCAGTACCACCAGTAGCCACCAGAGGGAGCCCACAAACAGAATTCACAACAGATTACACTCAACCCAGCCTCATGTCTTATCATGGATTGGTAGTCAATGAGGAGGAGGAGGAGGAAGAACAGGAGCTACTTTGATGTGCTATAGATGGTACAACAAACACAACTGTTATACCGTGTGTTCAGCGTGGATGGCATGACATTGGCTGACATTATATTGCGCTGCGTTTCACGTGACCCTCGTGTTACAAAAATTTTGGGTGACACTCATTACTGGTTGGTGATAGAGTTGAGCGACTTTTACTTTTTTAGGATCGAGTTGGGTTTTGCGAAACCCGACTTTGTCAAAAGTCGGGTCGGGTGAAATTGGCCGATTATTGCGTAAAGTCGGGGGCCGACTGAAACACGAAACCCAATGCAAGTCAATGGGGATTCAAAGTCGGCAGAGAGTGGAGGACAGGAAAACACCTACAGTGCCCATTTTAATGCCAAAAACATCAATTCTTATTACTGAAGCTTGTCAATCTTAATTTACTTTATAATAATAATTAGGCATTGAAAACTGGGGGTCATTTGGCTAAAGTTGTTGGGTGTATGGCTGGCTCAAGTTTTTTGTGAGCCCAGGAAACGCAGAATACATCATGGCGGTGGAGCAGTGAGAGGTAAGTATTTCAACTTTGGAAGTGCTGTGATCCTGAGCAAGCAGTGGGGGCCCACTCATTGGCATTGGCACTGGCACAGGGCCCCTCATAGTACAGCGGTGTGCTTGACGGCGGGTGGCACCTCCCACCGGCAGAGACACTTTTGCGTACTATGAGGGGCCCTGTGCCAGTGATGTCACCAATGAGTATGCCCCCCCACCTGATGAAGGAACCTGCACTTTCATCTGCACCTTCCTCTTTGTCCCCGTGTAAGGAGGTATGCTGGAAGGGTAACCTGACTTTCAGCAGGGTCAGATTCTGGCTGTGTAGAGTGCAAGGGGAATGTAGTGGTCTGGGTCAATGTACCAGCAGACTCATCTAGCAGTGGCTGGGCAATGGGCAGGATGAGGAGGAAACACAGATATAGGCCCAAATAATAAAGTAGGCTAAATGCAGTTCAAATGTGGTAACAGGACTAAACAGGCGGCATTGCTTTGTTTAGTGGAGGAAAACTGTAATGAGTGGCAGACACAGTTAGTAGGCCCAAATAATAAAGTAGCCTAAATGCAGTTCCAAATTGGTAACAGGACTAAACAGGCGGCATTGCTTTGTTCAGTGGAGGACATCTGTAATGAGTGGCAGACACAGTTAGTAGGCCCAAATAGTAAGTGGGCTAAATGCAGTTCAAAATTGGTAACAGGAATAACCAGGCGGCATTGCTTGGTTCAGCGGAGGACAATTGTAAGGAGTGGCTGACACAGCGAGTAGGCCCAAATAAGTAAGTAGGCTAAATGCAGTTCAAAATTGTTAACAGCAATAACCCGGCGGCATTGCTTGGTTCAGCGGAGAACAATTGTAAGGAGTGGCTGACACAGTGAGTAGGCCCAAATAAGTAGGTAGGCTAAATGCAGTTCAAAATTGTTAACAGTAATAACCAGGCGGCATTGCTTGTTTCAGCGGAGGACAATAGTAAGTAGTGGCTGACACAGTGAGTAGGCCCAAATAAGTAAGTAGGCTAAATGCAGTTCAAAATTGGTAACAGGAATAACCAGGCGGCATTGCTTGGTTCAGCGGAGGACAATTGTAAGGAGTGGCTGACACAGTGAGTAGGCTCAAATAAGTAAGTGGGCTAAATGTAGTTCAAAATTGTTAACAGGAATAACCAGGCGGCACTGCTTGGTTCAGGGGAGGACAATTGTAAGGAGTGGCTGACACAGTGAGCAGGCCCAAATAAGTAAGTAGGCTAAAAGCAGTTCAAAATTGTTAACAGGAATAACCAGGCTGCATTGCTTGGTTCAGCGGAGGACAATTGTAAGGAATGGCTGACACAATGAGTAGGCCCAAATAAGTAAGTAGGGTTAAATGCAGTTTAAAATTGGTAACAGGAATAACCAGACGGCATTGCTAGGTTCAACGGAGGACAATTGTAAGGAGTGGCTGACACAGTGAGTAGGCCCAAATAAGTAAGTAGGCTAAAAGCAGTTCAAAATTGGTAACAGGACTAAACTGGCGGCGTTGCTTGGTTCAGCGGAGGACAATTGTAAGGAGTGGCTGACACAGTGAGTAGGCCCTAATAACAAAGTAGGCTAAATGTCTGCCAATTTTTTTTTCAGAAATAATCAGGTGGCATAGCTAGGTACAGGAGTGGGCTCCTCTGCTAAGTAACAGACAGTGGTAGTAGGCGAAACGTATTAACTGGTCTAAATGGAGGCCAGGGCCCCTGTATATTTTAACTATCATCTATCATTTCAACAAATTTGTATTGGCAGTGCCATTGAAGGATTTAACAGCACAGACTACACAGTAGTGGAACAGGGAGAGGTAAGTATTGCAAGTGGTAGAGCACTGTTCGAGCTGGGGGGGAACACTCTCTCGTGGGCTGCGGTACTGGCACAGGGCCCCTCATATTACGACGGTGTGTCTGACGTTGGTTGTGCACCACCACCGTCAGAGATACTTCATTGTACTATGAGGGACCCTGTGCCAGTGCCGTCGCCCAAGAGTGGGCACACCCACCTGTCCAGGCAAACGGCACTCGCACGGGTGCTTGCGCCAGGTAGTGACCACGGCCCTGTGGGGGGAGTCAGCCCATTTAGGGAGGTATAAAAATGGCCTATGGTGGACATTCAGCAGCTGCAAATGGAGAAATTGGAGAAGTCAGTAAGAGGAGGCCAAAAGCAAGACATTTTTCAGGCAAGCTACATGTCAGCAGGGGAAGGTGGGGCCAAATAATTTGAAATCCATGATTGGTTCATTTTAATGAAGGTTAGATCATCAATATTTCGGGTAGCCAGACGTGTCCTTTTTTCAGTCAGTATTGAACCAGCAGCACTGAATACTCTTTCTGATAGCACACTAGCAGCAGGGCATGCGAGCTCCCGTAATGCATATTCTGCCAATTCAGGCCAGGTGTCTATTTTAGATGCCCAGTAATCAAAGGGGAATGACCTGTGAGGGAGAACATCGATAAGGGCAGAAAAGTAGTTCGTAACCATACTGGAAAAATGCTGTCTCCTGCCACTTTGAATCGATGCAGCAGTACCTGTCGTGTCAGCGGTCGTTGCGAAATCACTCCACAACCTGGCCATAAAACCCCTCTGTCCAAAGGCACTTCGGATTTGTGCACCTCTAACACCTCTGCCATGTTGCCCACTACGGCTCGTGTGAGAACCAGCACTGCCGCTGTGTGCTGGGAATGCCTGAACCAAACGGTCTACAAGAGTTGCTTATTTGGTAGCCAATATTTGCTCAAGGTTCTCATGTGGCATGATGTTTTGTAATTTTCCTTTATATCGTGGATCCAGGAGGCAGGCCAACCAGTAATCATCATCGGTCATCATTTTGATAATGCGGGGGTCCCTTTTTAGGATACGCAAGGCATGCTCAGCCATGTGGGCCAATGTTCCTGGTGTCAATTCACTGCTTGTGCTGGGTTGAGGAGCACTTTCTTGCAAATCAACATCACTTGTGTCCTGCAAAAACCCTGTACCTGACCTTGCAACGCCACCAGTTTCTATTGCCCCCTGAGAAGCATCCTCCTCTCATAAATATTCATCCCCATCCTCCTCCTCCTCTTCGTCCGCCACCTCGTCCAGGAGAGTTCACTGAGCTGACAATGGCTGACTGTCATCAAGGCTTCCCTCCTCTTCGGCTGCAGACACCTGCTCCTTAATGTGCGTCAAACTTTGCATCTGCAGACGCATTAGTGGGATGCTCATGCTTATGATGGTGTTGTCTGCACTTACCAGCCATGTGCATTCCTCAAAACACTGAAGGACTTGACAGAGGTCTTGTAGCTTCGACCACTGCACACCAGACAACTCCATGGTTGCCATCCAAGTGCCTGCCCATGTATGTGTATCCTCCCACAAATTACTTACAGCACGCCTCTGTTCGCACAGCCTCTGAAGCATGTGCAGTGTGGAGTTCCACCTTGTTGCAATGTCGATTATTAGATGATGCTGGGGAAGATTCGGCAATCGCTGATGGTTCAGCATATGGCTGGAGTGTTCGGGCAACCGGCGGATGTGCGAGCAAAGTCTTCACACCTTCAGGAGCAGGGCTGGTAACCCCCGGATAATTTTTCATGAAGCACTGCACCACCAGGTTCAAGGTGTGAGCCAGGCAAGGTACTGTATGTGTTTTAGTTCTGAAAGGGCTATGGCAGCCATAGAAATCCTTCCATTATCACTGACTACCTTGCCTGCCTCAAGATGTACACTGCCCAGCCATGACTGAGTTTCTAGCTGCAAGTACTTGGCCAGTACTTCCGCGGTGTGTCTGTTGTCGCCCAAACACTTCATTTGTAACACAGCCTGCTGACCCTTACCACTAGCTGTTCGATAATGGGACACCTCGTGTGCAACACTGGCAGCTGCGGATGGAGTGGTTGTGCGACTGCACTCTGTGGATGACCTTTTGCTTATGGAGGAGGAGAAGGAGGAGGAGGGGTGGCGAACGCCTACAGCCAATTGTTTCCTAGACCGTGGGCTAGGCAGAACTGTCCCACTATGGCTGTCCCCAGTGGACCCTGCATCCACCACATTAACCCAGTGCGCCGTGATGGAGGTAATGTCCCTGGCCATGGTCCACTGACTGATTGCCTCAGTGCATGGACAATGCGGTCTTTGACATGCTGGTGGAGGGCTGGGATGGCTTTTCGCGCAAAGAAGTGCCGACTGGGTAGGTCATAGCGTGGTACTGCGTAGGCCATCAGGTCTTTGAAAGCGTCACTATCAACCAACCGGTAGTGCATCATCTCTAACGAGATTAGTCTAGCAATGTGGGCGTTCAAACCCTGTGTACGCGGATGAGAGGATGAGTACTTTCTTATCCTAACGAGAGTCTCTTGTAGAGTGAGCTGGACTGGAGAGCTGCATATGGTGGAACTAGCGGTGGTGGTGGTGGTGGACATGGCAGATTGAGAGAGGGTTGGTGATGGTATTCTTGATGTTGGCCTACATACAGTGTTTCCTACCAAGAACCTGGTGATTCCCTGACTGCTTTGGCCTTGCGATGATACCTCCACATTTGCTGCTGGTGGTGTCCTAACCGGTGGTCTTACAGTGAGGGAAGCAATGTAGCATTGCTGACTACCTTCATTCTGAGCAGGTGCACCAATGGTACGTGACGTTTGTTAGTTAGTCCAGGCTTGCAAGTGCATGCTGGTTAAATGTCTACGCATGCACGTTGTATTTAAATTTTGAAGATTCTTCCCTCTGCTAAAGGTCTTTGAGCATTTCTTACAGATAACTTTGCACTGATCATTCGGATCTTGGTTAAAAAATTGCCACACTGCACTCTTCCTACTATTGAATACCATTTCAGGCATTGCACGCTGTGCTACTTTCACCGGATGGCCACGCTGTCCTAAAACTGTTTTTGGTTTTGACACACGTTTTTGGCCTGATACGGGCCTGCCAGATGACAGCTGTTGCGATGTAGATGGCTGCTGCAGATCATCTTCCTCCGCTTCTGATCTACTGGCAGCGGCACCCTCTTCCCCCAATGGCTGCCAGTCTGGGTCAACAACTGGGTCATCTATCACCTCCTCTTCAATGTCATGTGCTCCTTCCTCTGTGTCACCATGTAAGGTGCTATAGCGTTCGGGACAGGGCACCATAGTCTCATCAGGGTCAGATTCTGGCTCAGTACACTGCGAGAGCAATGTAGTTATCTGAGTCAATGGAACAGCATAATAATCTAGCTGTGGCTGTCCATCAGTGCACTCCATGTCCTATTCATCTTGTAATGGGCAGTTAACAATTGCCCTTTCTAACCCAGGCACGGTATGTGTAAAGAGCTCCATGAAGTAACCTGTAGTGTCGCCTGACGCATCCTTCACTTTTGGTTTGGGTGAAGGACACAAGGAAACGTCTTCTTCCTGACCGGGAGCATCCACTGACGACTCGCTGCTTTTATATTTGGAACTTTCTGAAGAGGAGGCGAAAAAGTTAGAGGCTGAGTCAGCAATGAAAGCCAAAACTTTTTCCTGCTGCTCCGGCTTTAAAAGCTGTTTTCCTACTCCCAGATAAGGGAGCCTTCGAGGCCTTGTGTAGCCAGACGATGACGCTGGCTCAACACCTCCAGCCTTAGGTGCTATTTTGCTTTTCCCACTACCACCAGATGCTCCACCACCACCACCACCATCAGTACCAGCTGGCAACGACGGCCCATGGCCTCTTCCACCAGACTTCCTCATTTTGGGGAAAATGTAACCAAAATAACAACCGTTATATGGTACTGTAAAACAAGGTAGAAGGTGTATATAAACTTGTTGAGAATTTAAATCTCCCTTTTTATTTTGGGGAGACTGAACCCAATCTCACTCCCAGTGTATTTTACAACGCAATGTGAGTGGCAGCAAGTGGCTGGCTGATACACGAGAAACTAAGAGGACTGAGGTATATCCACTTTGTGAGAATTTGAATCTCACTTTTTTTGGGGGGAGACTGAACCACAACTCAGGCCCAGTGTATTTTACAATGCAATGTGAGTGGCAGCAAGTGGCTGGCTGAAACACGAGAAATTAAGAGGACTGAGGTATATCCACTTTGTGAGAATTTGAATCTCACTTTTTTTTGGGGGGGAGACTGAACCCAAACTGTGGCCCAGTGTATTTTACAACGCAATGTGAGTGGCAGCAAGTGGCTGGCTGATACACGACAAACTAAGAGAACTGAGGTATATCCGCTTTGTGAGAAATTGAATCTCACTTTTTTTTGGGGGAGACTGAACACAAACTCAGGCCCAGTGTATTTCACAATGCAATGTGAGTGGCAGCAAGTGTCTGGCTGATACACAACAAACTAAGAGGACTGAGGTATATCCACTTTGTGAGAATTTGAATCTCACTTTTTTTGGGGGGGAGACTGAACCACAACTCAGGCCCAGTGTATTTTACAATGCAATGTGAGTGGCAGCAAGTGGCTGGCTGATACACGACAAACTAAGAGGACTGAGGTATATCCACTTTGTGGGAATTTGAATCTCACTTTTTTGGGGGGGAGACTGAACCCAAACTCAGGCCCAGTGTATTTTACAACGCAATTTTAGTGGCAGCAAGTGGCTGGCTGATACACAACAAACTAAGAGGACTGAGGTATATCCACTTTGTGAGAATTTGAATCTCACTTTTTTTGGGGGGAGACTGAACCCAAATTCAGGCACAGTGTATAAAACAACGCAATGTGAGTGGCAGCAAGTGGCTGGAAGATATATGAAAAAATACAAGGACTGTAGTACCATTTCAATCTCCCTACAATGATCTCAGGACAAGTATGGCAGCAATAAAAAGGACTGCTGCACACAAAAGTGTGGACAAATAAACAAGATAACTGTGCAGAAAGGAGCAACAGGATTTTTGCTTTTAAAAAAGCAGTTGGTTTGCACAGCAGCGATGCAAACAGCAATGCAGCTATCAGGGAGCCTTATAAGGCAGCCTAATAAGCTACAGAGCTGATGCACAAAGATATAGCCTCCACTGTCCCTGCAAAACAAAGGTGGTGTTGGACAGTGGAAATCGCTACAGCACAAGTGGTTTGGGGGTTAATCTTCCCTCACTAACTATATCACTTCTTCTGATGAAGCTGCAGCAACCTCTCCCTATGCTACGATCGGCAGAAGTAAGATGGCGGTCGGCATGCAAGTCACCTTTATAGCCCCTGTGATGCCGCGGAAAGCAAGCCAATCACTGTCATGCCCTTCTCTAAGATGGTGGGGACCGAGACCTATGTCATCACGCTGCCCACACTCTGCATCCTCCTTCATTGGCTGAGAAATGGCGCTGAACGCGTCATACGAAACGCGACTTTGGCGCGATGATCGCCGACCGCATGGCCGATCCCACACTAGGATCGGGTCGGGTTTCATAAAACCCGACTTTTCTGAAAGTCGGCGATTTTTTAATTTGTCCAATCCGTTTCGCTCAACCCTAGTTGGTGACACTTCTAGACCCACTCTACAAGGAGAACTTTCAATCTCTTCTACCAGAGGCGTATTAAAATGTTGCAGTACCAGAGGGCTCTTGTAGCGGAATTACTTAGAAAATTTCCATGTGAGAATGCTGGCAGCAGACGTCAGAGTTTGTTGTACAACCAAGGAGGCCAAGCGAGAGAGACAGAAGTGCAATCCAGCTCAGGCAGGGGAACAATGGCAAAGTTATGAGACAGTTTTCTCAGACCCTCCCATCGTGATGGCACAGAGGCAAGGGATGCTGTCACAAGAAGTGCAATGTTTGTGAAGATGGTGAGGGAGTACCTTGCAGATCGTACAAATGTCTTCCATGATTCCTCTGTGCCCTTTAATTATTGGGTATCCAAGCGGGACACGTGGCATGAACTGGCTCTCTACGCCTTGGAGGTCCTGGCCTGACCTGCTGCTAGCTTTCTGTCAGAGTGGATTTTTAGTGAATTATAACAGATTAGCACATCTGCCAGTCAACTGAAAATGCTGGCAGGCTGACTCTTATAAAAATGAACAAGGGCTGGATTGGGAAATACTTCTGTACACCACTAAGTGAAAACAGTGAAACATAACTTGAAATACATTCTCTCTTTTGGGGAGGTGTATTCTCATGCACCTCTTCACAACCACACATGGGTATACGCTTCCAGATTTGGTCTGTTTGTTGTTATCCTCCTCCTTATCCTCATCCTCATCATCCAGAACCACTAGATGACCAGGGTGAATGTGCTCTGTGCTGTTATAGGCCGGTGAATTTTGGGCACGGGGGCTGTGAAGGCACTATTTTATTCAGTAAAAACATGACCTCACATTGGGGTATTCGGCATTATATTACATTGGGCCTACTTCTTAACTCTGTCTCCTGCAATGTGTCCGTTAATTGACACTAGATCACCAGGGTGAACGTGCTCTGTACGGTGAATTTTTGGGCACGGGGCTGTGATGCCACTAGTTTATTTAGTAAAAAAAAGTCCCCACATTGGGGAATTGGGCATTACATTACATTGGGCATACTTCTTAAGTCTGTCTCCTGCAATGTTTCCTTTAACTGCCACTAAATGACCAGGGTGTATGTGCTCAGTACTGTTATAGGCCGGTGAAGTTTGGCAAGGGGCCTGCGATGGCACTAGTCTATTTTTAAAAAAGCTACCCCATTGGGGAATTTTTTGGCCGCTCTTGCACTGCATTACAAGTCTCAGATACACACACCACTACATTGGGCCTACTTGTTAACTCTGTCTCCTGCAATGTCTCTTCTTTAACTGCCACTAGATCACCAGGGTGGACGTGCTCTGTACGGTGACATTTGGGCAAGGGGGGCAGTGATGGCAATAGTATATTTTTAAAAAAGGTACCCCACATTGGTGAAACCACATGCTTGTTGGCTAAGACTTCATAACAGTTTTGTACCTTAATGACCTCCCTTAAAAAACTCCTTTTTGCATTGTCTGGTTGCTCACATTTGACACAATACACTTCATATAAATTTGATAAACATATGCTGTTAGTTTGGCTCAGTAGTTCATTAAAAATATAGCTTTGTCCACTATATTAGTTTCTCTCCTTGAGAGCCATAACTTTGGCTGCCTCAAATGTACAAATGGCGAATTTACAAATGGCGATTTGTAAACAAGATTAAAATACTGTAAACCAAATGCATTCATACAATCACATAGCTGCATTACTTGTAAAACATTTACAGATGTGACAGACAATGCTCATAGTGACACAATCTTGATAAATGTTTATTCACTTCACAAATAGTTCTAAGCGTCTATATGTTTGCTGTTTGTCATTGTAAAACATTAAGGTTTACTGAAACTCTGCCTGTGGTGGTTTGATCTAAATCCTTGTGGCTTTTATTTTCTAGGGGTTTATGGCTCTTTGTCTGATGACTCCATAATATCTCAGCTTCATCCATCCTTGAAAAGTGGCCACTTGAAGGTCTTGGTGAAACTAGAGTTAAAATCACCAACAAACCTTTATATATTAATGATGACAGATAAAATTATGTCAATTAAAACCATGCCACAAATACAACCAGATAATCACATAGAACACACAACCGTGCACTCTAGATAACCCTGCCAACCAAATCCTAATGGTATTGCCTACCTATCTGTGGAGGTTGGCACCCTAAACATAGATACGAAAATGGCGCCCCCACTCACCATCGGCTGACCCTATGTCTCCTAGTATAAATCCTAGTACTGGTGTCACATATGGAGCAGCACATATACTAGACAGGAAAAATAGGCAGACTTAATGACTAGTTGTATATATATATATGTAGTGTTGAACGAAACGGATCGGTCATTTTCATAAATCGCCCACTTTTAGGCAAAGTCGGGTTTCATGAAACCCAAACCGATCCTAGTGTGGGATCGGCCACGCGGTCGGCGGTCAGAGCGCCAAAGTCGCGTTTCGTATGACGCTGTTACCGCCGTTTTTCATCCAATGAAGGAGGACGCAGAGTGTGGGCAGCGTGATGACATAGATCTCGGTCCCCACCATCTTAAACAAGGGCATGGCAGTGATTGGCTTGCTGTCTGCAGTGTCACAGGGGCTATAAAGGGGCGTGCACGCCGACCGCCATCTTACTTCTGCCGATCTGAGCATAGGGAGAGGTTGCTGCAACTTCGTCAGAAGCAGGGACAGAGTTAGGGAGGGAATATTAACCCCCAACTCGCTTGTGCTGTAGCGATTTTCACTGTCCCACACCACCTTTTTGTCCAGGGACCGTGGAGGTCGTATTTTAGTGCATCAGCTGCATAGCTGTGTGCACAGTGCTGTGCAAACCAACTGCTTTTTTGAAAGAAAAAATCCTGTTGCTCCTTTCTGCACAGTTACCTGTCTTGTTTATTTGTCCACACTTTTTTGTTCTGAAGTCCTTATTATTGCTGCCATACTTGTCCTGAGATCATTGTAGGGACTAGGGAGCGTGTTATTGCAGTACCTTTTTTTCCTTTATATTAATTCCAGCCACTTTCTGCCACGTTCATAGTGTTGTGTTATACCACAGGGCCAGAGTTAGGGTTCTGTGTCTCCCCCCAAAAAATGGAGATTCAAATTCTCACACAGTGTATATTCAGCTGTACTGCTAGTGTGTCGTATATCAGGCAGCCACTATCTGCCACGTTCATAGAGTTGTGTTATAACACAGGGCCAGAGTTAAGGTACCTTCACACTGAACAACTTAACAACGATATCGCTAGCGATCCGTGACGTTGCAGCGTCCTGGATAGCGATATCATTGTGTTTGACACGCAGCAGCGATCAGGATCCTGCTGTGACATCTTTGGTCGGAGCTAGAAGGCCAGCACCTTATTTCGTCGCTGGATCTCCCGCAGACATCGCTGAGTCAGCGTGCGTGACACCGATTCAGCGATGTCTTCACTGGTAACCAGGGTAAACATCGGGTTACTAAGCACAGGGCCGCGCTTAGTAACCCGATATTTACCCTGGTTACCAGTGTAAATGTAAAAAAAAACAAACACTACATACTTACATTCTAATGTCTGTTGTCGTGTCCCCCGGCGTTCTGCTTCCCTGCACTGTGTCAGCGCCGGCCGGCCGTAAAGCAAAGCACAGCGGTGACGTCATCGGGGAACGCAGCAGACACCGGAATGTAAGTATGTAGTGTTTGGGTTTTTTTACATTTACACTGGTAACCAGGGTAAACATCGGGTTACTAAGCGCGGCCCTGCGCTTATTAACCCGATGTTTACCCTGGTTACCCGGGGACTTCGGCATCGTTGTCTAGATCGCTGCAGCGTCGCTAAATGTGACGGTACCTTTAGTGTTCAGTGTCTCCCCCAAAAAAATTGTGATTCAAATTCTCACACAGTGTATATTCAGCTGTACTGCTAGTGCGTTGTATATCAGGCAGCCACTTTCTGCCACGTTCATAGTGTTGTGTTATACCACAGGGCCAGAGTTAGGGTTCAGTGTCTCCCCCCAAAAAATGGAGATTCAAATTCTCACACAGTGTATATTCAGCTGTACTGCTAGTGCGTCGTATATCAGGCAGCCACTTTCTGCCATGTTCATATTGTTGTGTTATACCACAGGGCCAGCGTTAGGGTTCAGTGTCTCCCCCAAAAAAATTGAGATTAAAATTCTCACACAGTGTATATTCAGCTGTACTGCTAGTGCGTCGTATATCAGGCAGCCACTTTCTGCCATGTTCATAGTGTTGTGTTATACCACAGGGCCAGAGTTGGGGTTCTGTGTCTCCCCCCAAAAGCAAGTCATCTTTCAGGCAAGCTACGTGTCAGCAGGGGAAGGTGGGGCAAAAGAATGTGAAATCCATGATTGGTTAATTTAAATGAAGGTTAGCTAATCAACATTTTTGGTAGCCAGACGAGTCCTTTTTTCGGTCAGTATTGAACCAGCAGCACTGAACACTCTTTCTGAAAGCACACTGACAGCAGGGCAATCGAGGTCCTGTAATCCATATTCTGGCAATTCAGGCCAGGTGTCTAGTTTAGATGCTCAGTAATCAAAGGGGAATGACCTGTGAGGGAGAACATCGATAAGGGAGGAAAAGTAGTTTGTAACCATACTGGACAAATGCTGTCTCCTGTCACTTTGAATCGATGCAGCTGTCCCTGTCGTGTCAGCGGTCATTGCGAAATCATTCCACAACCTTGTCATAAAACCCCTCTGTCCAACGCCACTTCGGATTTCTGCACCTCTAGCACCTCTGCCATGTTGCCCCCTGCAGCTCGTGTGAGAACCATCACCGCCGCTGTGTGCTGGGAATGCCTGAACCAAACGGTCTACAAGAGTTGCTTGTTTGGAGGCCAATATTTGACCTAGGTTCTCATGTGGCATGATATTTTGCAGTTTTCCTTTATATCTTGTATCCAAGAGGCAGGCCAACCAGTTGTCGTCATCGGTCATCATTTTAACAATGCGGGGGTCCCTTTTTAGGATACGCAAGGCATACTCAGCCATGTGGGCCAATGTTCCAGGTGTCAATTAACTGTTTCTGCTGGGTTGAGGACCACTTTCTTGCAAATCAACATCACAAGTGTCCCGCAATAAACCTGTACCAGACCTTGCAATGCCAACAGTTTCTATTGCCACCTGAGAATCATCCTCCTCCCATACATATTCCTCCCCATCATCCTCCTCCTCATCCTCTGGACAGTTCCCTGAGCAGACAATAGCTGACTGTCATCAAGGCTTCCCTCCTCCTCGTCTGCAGACGCCTGCTCCTTAATGTGCGTCAAACTTTGCATCAGCAGACGCATAAGTGGGATGTTAATTCTTATGATGGCGTCGACCACTGCACACCAGACAACTCCATGTCTGCCATCCAAGTGCCTGACCGTGTATCCTCCCACAAACAGCACACCTCTGTTCGCACAGCCTCTGAATCATGTGCAGTGTGGAGTTCCACCTTGTTGCAACGTCGATTTTTAGGCGGTGCTGGGGAAGATTCAGCGATCGCTGGTGGTTCAGCATACAGCTGGAGTGTATGGGCATCCGGCGGATGTGCGAGCAAAGTCTTCGCACCTTCAGGAGCAGGGCTGGTAACTTTGGATAATTTTTGAGGAAGCTCTGCACCACCAGGTTAAAGGTGTGAGCCAGGGAAGGTATGTGTATCAGTTCTGAAAGGGCTATGGCAGCCATAAAATTCCTTCCGTTATCACTGAATACCTTGCCTGCCTCAAGATGTACACTGCTCAGCCATGACTGAGTTTGTTGCTGCAAGTATTTGGCCAGTACTTCCGCGGTGTGTCTGTTGTCGCCCAAACACTTCATTTGAAACACAGCCTGCTGACGCTTACCACTAGCTGTTCGATAATGGGACACCCCGTGTGCAACACTGGCAGCTGCGGATGGAGTGGTAGGGCGACTGCGCTCTGTGCACGAGCTTTCGCTTCTGGTGGAGGAGGAGGAGAAGTGGCGAACGCCTTATGCCAACTGTTTCCTTAGACTGTGGGATAGGCTGAACTGTCCCACTATGGCTGCCCCCTGTGGACCCTGCATCCTACACATTAACCCAGTGCGCCTTGATGGACATGTAACGTCCCTGGCCATGCCTACTGGTCCATGCATCTGTTGTGAGGTGCACCTTTCCACTGACTGATTGCCTCAAGGCATGGACAATGCGGTCTTTGACATGCTGGTTGAGGGCTGGGATGTCTTTTCGTGCAAAGGAGTGCCGACTGGGTAGGTCATAGTGTGGTACTGTGTAGGCCATCAGGTCTTTGAAAGCATCACTATCAACCAACCGGTAGCGCATCATCTCTAACGAGATTAGTCTAGCAATGTGGGCGTTCAAACCCTGTGTACGCGGATGAGAGGATGAGTACTTTCTTTTCCTAATGAAAGTCTCTTGTAGGGTGAGCTGGACTGGAGAGCTGCATATGGTGGAACTAGCGGTGGTGGTGGTGGACATGGCGGATTGAGAGTGAGTTTGTTATGGTATTCTTGTTGTTGGCCTACATACAGTCTTTCCTACCAATAACCTGGTGATTCCCTGACTGCTTTGGCCTTACGACGATACCTCTACATTTGCTGCTGGTGGTGTCCTAACCGATGGTCTTACAGTGAGGGAAGCAATGTAGCATTGCTGACTACCTTCATTCCGAGCAGGTGCACCAACGGTACGGGACTTTTGGTAGTTAGTCCAGGCTTGCAAGTGCATGCTGGTTAAATGTCTAAGCATGCACGTTGTATTTAAATTTTGAAGATTCTTCCCTCTGCTGAAGGTCTTTGATCATTTCTTACAGATAAATTTTGACTGATCATTCAGATCTTGGTTAAAAAATTGCCACACTGCACTCTTCCTACTATCGAATACCATTTCAGGCATTGCACGCTGTGCTACTTTCACCGGATGGCCACGCTCTCCTAAAACTGTTTTTGTTTTTCTCAAACATTTTTGGCCTGATACGGGCCTGCCAGATGACAGCTGCCAATCTGGGTCAACAACTGGGTCATCTATCACCTCCTCCTCAATGTCATGTGCACCTTCCTCAGTGTCACCATGTAAGGTGCTATAGCGTTCGGGACAGGGCACCATAGTCTCGTCAGGGTCACATTCTGGCTCAGTAAACTGCGAGGGCAATGTAGTGATCAGAGTCAATGGAACAGCATCACAATCTAGCTGTGGCTGTGCATCAGTGCGCTCCATGTCCGATTCTTCTTGTAATTGGCAGTTTACAATTTCCCTTTCTAACCCAGGCACGGTATGTGTAAAGAGCTCCATGGAGTAAACTGTAGTGTCGCCTGATGCATCCTTCACTTTTGGTTTGGGAGAAGGACACAAGGAAACGTCTTTTTCCTGACCGGGAGCATCCACTGACGACTGGCTGCTCTTACATTTAGAACTTTGGGAAGAGGAGGCGAAAGAGGTAGAGGGTGAGTCAGCAAGGAAAGACAACATTTTTTCCTGCTTCTCCGGCTTTAAAAGCTGTTTTCCTACTCCCAGGTAAGGGAGCCTTCGAAGCCTTGTGTAGCCAGACGATGACGCAGGCTGAACACCTCCAGCCTTAGGTGCTACTGTGCTTTTGCCACTACCACGAGTTGCAGCACCACCAGCACCATCAGTATCAGCTAGCAACCCCCGCCCACGCCCTCTTCCACCAGACTTCCTCATTTTTTCGGGGGAGACACTGAACCACAACTCATATTACACTGTCGTAATATGAGGGGCCCAGTGCCAGTACCGCCGCCCACGAGAGAGTGTTCCCCCCCCAGCTTGAACAGTGCTCTACCACTTGCAATACTACCTCTCCCAGCTCCACCACTGTGTAGTCTGTGCGGTGAAAACCTTAAATGGCACTGCCAATACGAATTATTTGAAATGATAGATGATAGTTAAAATATACAGGGGCCCTGGCCTCCATTTAATACTTTGCGCCTACTACCACTGTCTTTATTATTTGGGCATAATAACGGTGTCTGCCGCTGCTTCTTTTTTCCTTCACTGAACAAAGCTGAACTTCAACTGTTGTCCCGTTTCAAATATTAAACTGCATTTGGCCTACTTGTTGGGTTGGGGCCTACTACCGGTGTCTGCCGCTCCTTGGTGTTGTCCTGGTTTATTTCTCTTGCGCTTCAATCTTCAGGCTTTCGTTTAAATATTTTTTATATTAAACTGCATTTGGCCTACTTGTTGGGTTGGGCCTAGTAACATTGTCTGCTGCCGCCTCTTGTTTTCCTCTACTAAACAAAGCTGAGCTTGAAGCTTCAGGCTTTCGGCCTGTAACAACAATATGAAACTACATTTGGCCTAGTTCTTGGTTTGGGCTTAGTAACGTTGTCTGCTGCTGCCTCTTGTTTTCCTCTACTATACAAAGATGAGCTTCAATCTTCAGGCTTTCGGCCTATATTTAGAATATGAAACTGCATTTGGCCTACTTGTTTGGTTGGGCCTACTAACGGTGTCTGCCGCTGATTGTTGTTCTCCTCAACTGAACAAACCAATGCCGCCTGTTTACTCCTGTTACCAATTTTTAACAGCTTTTAGCCTACTTTTTTTATTTTGGGCCTATATCTGTGTTTCATCCTCATTCCTGCCCATTGCCCAGCCACTGCTAGATGAGTCTGCTGATACATTGACACAGACCACTACATTCCCCTTGCACTCTACACAGCCTGAATCTGACCCTGCTGAAACTCAGGTTCCCCTTCCCGCATACTATACCACCTTACATGGGGACAAAGAGGAATGTGCAGATGAAAGTGCAGATCCTTCAACAGGTGGGGGGGCATACTCATTGGTGACGTCACTGGCACAGGGCCCCTCATAGTACGCAAAAGTGTCGCTGCCGGTGGGAGGTGCCCCCACCATCAATCACAACGCCGTACTTTGAGGGGCCCTGTGCCAGTGGCAATGCGAACGAGTGTGCCCCCCTGCTTGCTCAGGATCACAGCACTTGCAAAGTTGAATTACTTACCTCTCCCTGCTCCACCGCCGTGACATAGTCCGCATTTCCTGGGCCCACGAAAAACTTGAGCCAGCCCTACTCCCCCCACAACTGTTGCCAAATGACCCCCAAATTTTCAATGGCTAACTATTATTATAAGGTAAATTAAGATTGACAAGCTTAAGTAACAAGAATTGATGTTTTTGGCATTAAAATGGGCTCTGTTGGTGTTTTCCTGTCCTCCCCTCTCTGGCGACTTTGATTCTCCATTGACTTGCATTGGGTTTCGTGTTTCGGTCGGATGCCCGACTTTTCGAAATAATCGGCCGATTTCACCCGACCCGACTTTTGACAAAGTCGGGTTTCGCGAAACCCGACTCGATCCTGAAAAAGTAAAAGTCGCTCAACCCTATATATATGTATATATATCCATATATATAACCTAGGTTTGTGGCAGTGTTGTGAATTCCGCTCTTGGGCTCCCTCCGGTGTTATGGACCTGGTGGTTAGGAGCACCCGGAATGACCTGATGGTTAAACTAGATACAGGGACAAGCTCTGGGACGTGGGAACTCTGCTGACCGCAAACCCTACTCCTATCACAAACACTAGAGATAGCCGTGGAGCGTACCTAACTCTCCCTAGACGCCTCTGCACAGCCTAAGAGCTAACTACCCCTTAAAGAGAGAAATAGAAGCCTTACCTTGCCTCAGAGAAATTCCCCAAAGGAAAAGGCAGCCCCCACATATATTGACTGTGAGTTAAGAGGAAAGTCACAAACACAGGAATGAAACAGGTTTTAGCAAAGGAGGCCAGTCTTCACTAAATAGTCAGAGGATAGTAATGGGAACTATGCGGTCAGCACAAAAAACTACAAAAGCCACGCAGAATATGCAAAAAGACCCCACACCGACTCACGGTGTGGAGGTGCAACTCTGCACCCCCAGAGCTTCCAGCTAGCAAGGAAATATCATGATAGCAAGCTGGACTAGAATGTAGCAGTACTAAGAAATATATTCAGAAAGCAGTAACAACAAATGAACTATCAGGGACTTAGCTTCTGCTGGAGTAGACAGGTCATCAGAGAAGTCCAAGAGAGATCTGAACCAATACTGAGACATTGACAGCTGGCAAGAAGTAACGATCTGAGTGGAGTTAAATAGGGAAGTCAGCATGACAATAAACGAGGGCAGCTGAGCCAGCAACCTCAGTGACCAGCAGTTCCGCTCAAAGCCACCAGAGGGAGTCCAAGAGCAGAATTAACCAAAGTACCATTCATGACCACAGGAGGGAGTCTGAGAACGGAATTCACAACAGTACCCCCCCCCCTTGAGGAGGGGTCACCGAACCCTCACCAGGGCCCCCAGGCTGATCAGGATGAGCCAAATGAAAGGCACGAACTAAATCGGCAGCATGGACATCGGAGGCAACAACCCAGGAATTATCCTCCTGACCATAGCCCTTCCATTTAACCAGGTACTGAAGCTCCGTCTTGAAATACGAGAATCCAAAATTTTTTCCACCACATACTCCAACTCCCCCTCAACCAACACCGGAACAGGAGGATCAACGGAGGGAACCATAGGTGCCATGTACCTCCGGAACAACGACCTATGGAACACATTATGGATGGCAAAAGAAGCTGGAAGGACCAAACGAAATGACACAGGGTTGAGAATTTGAGAAATCTTATAAGGACCAATGAAACGAGGCTTAAACTTAGGAGAAGAAACCTTCATAGGAACATAACGAGAAGACAACCAAACCAAATCCCCAACACGAAGTCTGGGACCAACACAACGACGGCGGTTAGTGAAACGTTGAGCCTTCTCCTGTGACAACGTCAGATTGTCCACTACGTGAGTCCAAATTTGCTGCAACCTGTCCACCACAGAATCCACACCAGGACAGTCAGAAGGCTCAACCTGCCCTGAAGAAAAACGAGGATGGAAACCAGAATTGCAAAAAAAAGGCGAAACCAAAGTAGCCGAACTAGCCCGATTATTAAGGGCGAACTCAGCCAATGGCAAGAAGGTCACCCAATCATCCTGATCAGCAGAAACAAAGCATCTCAGATAGGTTTCCAAAGTCTGGTTGGTTCGTTTGGTTTGGCCATTTGTCTGAGGATGGAAAGTTGAAGAAAAAGACAAATCAATGCCCATCTTAGCACAAAAGGACCGCCAAAACCTAGAGACAAACTGGGAACCTCTGTCCGACACAATGTTCTCCGGAATGCCATGCAAACGAACCACATGCTGAAAAAATAATGGCACCAAATCAGAGGAGGAAGGTAATTTAGGCAAGGGTACCAAATGGACCATCTTAGAAAAGCGATCACAAACCACCCAGATGACAGACATCCTTTGAGAGACAGGAAGATCTGAAATAAAATCCAGGGAAATATGCGTCCAAGGCCTTTTCGGGACAGGCAAGGGCAAAAGCAACCCACTGGCACGAGAACAGCAGGGCTTAGCCCGAGCACAGGTCCCACAGGACTGCACAAAAGAACGCACATCCCGCGACAAGGAAGGCCACCAAAAGGACCTAGACACCAAATCTCTGGTAACAAAAATTCCAGGATGACCAGCCAACACCGAGCAATGAACCTCAGAAATAACTCTGCTAGTCCATCTATCAGGGACAAACAGTTTCTCCGCTGGACAACGGTCAGGTCTATCAGCCTGAAACTCCTGCAGCACCCGCCGCAAATCAGGGGAGATGGCAGACAGAATTACCCCCTCTTTGAGAATACCAGCCGGCTCAGGGACACCCGGAGAATCAGGCACAAAACTCCTAGAAAGGGCATCCGCCTTCACATTCTTAGAACCTGGAAGGTATGAGACCACAAAATCGAAATGGGAGAAAAACAGCGACCATCGAGCCTGTCTAGGATTCAACCGCTTGGCAGACTCGAGATAAGTCAGATTCTTGTGATCCGTCAAGACCACCACGCGGTGCTTGGCTCCCTCAAGCCAATGTCGCCACTCCTCGAATGCCCACTTCATAGCCAGCAGCTCCCGATTGCCAACATCATAATTACGCTCAGCAGGCGAAAATTTTCTAGAAAAGAAGGCACAAGGTTTCATCGCAGAGCCATCAGAACTTTTTTGAGACAAAACAGCCCCTGCTCCAATCTCAGAAGCATCAACCTCGACCTGAAAAGGGAGCGAAACATCTGGCTGACGCAACACAGAGGCCGAAGAAAAACGACGTTTCAGCTCCTGAAAAGCCTCAACAGCCGCAGAGGACCAATTCACCACATCAGCACCCTTCTTCGTCAAATCAGTCAAAGGTTTAACCACACTAGAAAAATTAGCGATGAAGTGACGGTAAAAATTAGCAAAGCCCAGGAATTTCTGAAGACTCTTCACAGATGTAGGTTGAGTCCAATCATAAATGGCCTGAACTTTAACAGGATCCATCTCGATAGTAGAAGGGGAAAAAATGAAGCCCAAAAAGGAAACCTTCTGAACTCCGAAGAGACATTTAGACCCCTTCCCAAACAAAGAATTAGCACGAAGAACCTGGAATACCATTCTGACCTGCTTCACATGAGACTCCCAATCATCCGAATAGACCAAAATATCATCCAAATATACAATCATGAATCTATCCAGATACTTTCGGAAGATGTCATGCATAAAGGACTGAAATACAGATGGGGCATTAGAAAGCCCGAATGTCATCACCAGGTACTCAAAATGGCCCTCGGGCGTATTAAATGCTGTTTTCAATTCATCGCCCTGTTTAATATGCCCAAGGTTATACGCCCCTCGAAGATCTATCTTGGTGAACCAACTAGCCCCCTTAATCCGAGCAAACAAATCAGACAGCAGAGGCAAAGGGTACTGAAATTTGACCGTGATTTTATTGAGAAGGCGGTAATCTATACAGGGTCTCAGAGAACCATCCTTCTTGGCCACAAAAAAGAACCCCGCTCCCAACGGTGATGAAGACGGGCGAATATGCCCTTTCTCCAAGGACTCCTTTATATAACTCCGCATAGCGGTGTGTTCTGGCACAGATACATTGAAAAGTCGGCCCTTAGGAAACTTACTACCAGGAATCAAATTTATAGCACAATCACAATCCCTATGAGGAGGTAGGACACTGGATTTGGGCTCATCAAATACATCCTGGTAATCCGACAGAAACTCAGGGACTTCAGAAGGAGTGGAAGAAGAAATTGACACCAACGGAACATCGCCATGTACCCCTTGACAACCCCAACTAGACACTGGCATTGATTTCCAATCCAAAACTGGATTATGAACCTGTAGCCATGGCCAACCCAACACGACCACATCATGCAACACCAAAAAGCGAATATCCTCCTGATGTGCAGGAGCCATGCACATGGTCAACTGAGTCCAGTACAGAGGTTTATTCTTGGCCAAAGGCGTAGCGTCAATTCCCCTTAGTGGAATAGGATACTGCAAAGGCTCCAATAAAAAACCACAGCGCCTGGCAAACTCCAAGTCCATCAAATTCAGGGCAGCGCCTGAGTCCACAAATGCCATAACAGAGTAGGATGACAAAGAGCAAATCAGAGTAACAGACAAAGGAAATTTAGGCTGTACAGTACCAATGGTGACAGACCTAGTGAACCGCTTAGTGCGCTTAGGACAATCAGAGATAGCATGAGTGGAGTCACCACAGTAAAAACACAGCCCATTCTGACGTCTGCGTTCTTGTCGTTCAGTTCTGGTTAAAGTCCTATCACATTGCATAAGCTCAGGCCTCTGCTCAGAGGATACCGCCAAATGGTGCACAACTTTGCGCTCGCGCAAACGCCGATCAATTTGAATGGCTAAGGACATTGATTCATTCAGACCAGCAGGCGTAGGAAACCCCACCATGACATCCTTAAGGGCTTCAGAAAGACCCTTTCTAAAAATAGCTTCCAGGGCACACTCATTCCATTGAGTAAGCACAGACCATTTTCTGAACTTCTGGCAATATACCTCCGCTTCATCCTGACCCTGACACAAAGCCAGCAAGATTTTCTCTGCCTGATCCACTGAATTCGGTCCGTCATAAAGCAATCCCAGCGCCAGAAAAAGCGCATCTACATTAAGCAATGCAGGATCTCCTGGTGCAAGGGAGAATGCCCAGTCTTGAGGGTTGCCACGTAACAAAGAAATAATAATTTTTACTTGCTGAATGGGGTCACCAGAGGAGCGGGGTTTCAAAGCAAGAAACAGTTTACAATTATTTTTGAAATTCAGAAACTTAGATCTATCTCCAGAAAACAAATCAGGAATTGGGATTCTAGGTTCTAACATAGGATTCTGAACCACATAATCTTGAATGCTTTGCACCCTTGCAGCGAGTTGATCCACACAAGAGGACAGACCTTGAATGTCCATATCTACACCTGAGTCCTGAACCACCCAGAGGATAAGGGGAAAAGAGAAACAAAACACACTGCAAAGAAAAAAAAATGGGTTCAGAACTTCTCTTATCCATCTTTTGAGATGCATTAACACTTTGTTGGCCAGCTGTACTGTTATGGACCTGGTGGTTAGGAGCACCCACAATGACCTTATGGTTAAACTAGATACAGGGACAAGCTCTGGGACGTGGGAACTCTGCTGACCGCAAACCCTACTCCTATCACAAACACTAGAGATAGCCGTGGAGCGTACCTAACTCTCCCTAGATGCCTCTGCACAGCCTAAGAGCTAACTACCCCTTAAAGAGAGAAATAGAAGCCTTACCTTGCCTCAGAGAAATTCCCCAAAGGAAAAGGCAGCCCCCACATATATTGACTGTGAGTTAAGAGGAAAGTCACAAACACAGGAATGAAACAGGTTTTAGCAAAGGAGGCCAGTCTTCACTAAATAGTCAGAGGATAGTAAAGGGAACTATGCGGTCAGCACAAAAAACTACAAAAGCCACACAGAATATGCAAAAAGACCCCACACCGACTCACGGTGTGGAGGTGCAACTCTGCACCCCCAGAGCTTCCAGCTAGCAAGGAAATATCATGATAGCAAGCTGGACTAGAATGTAGCAGTACTAAGAAATATATTCAGAAAGCAGTAACAACAAATGAACTATCAGGGACTTAGCTTCTGCTGGAGTAGACAGGTCATCAGAGAAGTCCAAGAGAGATCTGAACCAATACTGAGACATTGACAGCTGGCAAGAAGTAACGATCTGAGTGGAGTTAAATAGGGAAGTCAGCATGACAATAAACGAGGGCAGCTGAGCCAGCAACCTCAGTGACCAGCAGTTCCGCTCAAAGCCACCAGAGGGAGTCCAAGAGCAGAATTAACCAAAGCACCATTCATGACCACAGGAGGGAGTCCGAGAACGGAATTCACAACACTCCGGTGGTTGTTAGTGGCACTTTTGTGAATTCTGCTCTTGGGCTCCCTCCTGTGGTTTTGAGTGGTATTGCTGCTTCTTGGATTTAGCATCAGCAGCTGCTTCCACTGATCGTCTTTCTGGCTCTGCTATTTTAGTCTGGCCTTATCCCTCAATCATTGCCAGTTGTCAATTGTTCCTGCTTGGAGCCACTGCTCTTTTGGATTTCCCTGACACTCTGTCCAGTTCAGCAAAGATAAGTCCTTGCTTGTCCTTTTGCAGTCCACTTGTTGTGGACTTTTTTGTTCTGCACATTCTATGTTTTGCTCATTTGTCCAGCTTATCAGTATGGATCTATTCAGCTAATCTGAAGCTCTGGGCTGCAGATTTTGCCCTCCACACCTTTAGTCAGGTGTGGAGATTTTTGCATATCTCTGCGGTGGACTTTTTCTAGTTTTTATTACTGACCGCACAGTGGGCTTTCCTTACTATCTATCTAGCTAGAAGTGGCCTCCTTTGCTAAATCTTGTTTCATACTACGTATGTCATTTCCTTCTCCTCTCACAGTCAATATTTGTAGGGGGCTGTCCTATCCTTGGGGATTTTTTCTGAGGCAAGATAGCTTTCCTGTTTCTACCTTTAGGGGTAGCTAGTTCTCCGGCTGTGACGAGGTGTCCAGGGAGTGACAGGAACATCCCACGGCTACTGCTAGTGTTGTGTTAAGTTTAGGAACTGCGGTCTGTATAGTTACCACCTGCTCAGAGCTAGTCGCATGTCGCTCCTAAATTACCAGTCCATAACAGGCAGGGTGAGATACACGGACAAAAAGACCAACAATGTGCATAACAAAAAAAAGTGCTCATGTATTAAAAATGGGCCTCACTGCCTCTGTACCCTACTGCTGTGCATCCTGCCTGTCTGTGGAGGTTGGCACCCTACTGGTCAGCGGAAACGGCGCCCACACTCAACGACGACTGACCGTGGGAAACCCTAATATTGAATCCCAGACTGATGGTGATCAGAATAAAATGTGTAAATACACAATATTGGCAAGGCACAAAAATTACCACTGCAGAAAAAAATGTGCTTATCTTCAGCCGAAGATAGCTTAATGCTTTGATGACATGCATGATAAACAGAGAGTGAGACCGATACTTATCAGTGTTGATGTTTCATACGCCTCTACGCGTTTCACCCCAACGGATCATCAGGAGGCATCTACATATTAAGGCCTCCTGATGATCCGTTGGGGTGAAACGCGTAGAGGTGTTTTTTTTTTCATTTTGATGGCTCTTTTTTGGACAAGAAAATTGGCATCCAGCAGGCACCATTTTGTTGCATACACACACGAGTTGAATTCAGTTCCAATCAAATATATTTGCTGATCAATAAAAAACTGTTTCATGATTAGAATTGCTCATAAGGTTACTTATTACTGTATATCTTCTAGACTTCAATACCAGTGAAATTACAGATTACTTTTTTGCTTAAGCATTAGTGTTGAGCATTCCGATACCGCAAGTATCGGGTATCGGCCGATACTTAGCGGTATCGGAATTCCGATACCGAGATCCGATACTTGCCGCGTATCGGATACCGGAATCGGAAGTTCCCAGGATTCAAACTGCAGAAATTTGTACGAAATCAGCCAATGAGAATGATTCCAAGTGTGGGCACATCCTGTTCATGATGGAGGGCCTGAAACTACTGGCAAGGCTGTGATTGGCTGCTGAAATGATGTCATGATGCAGTTTAAAAGTCGCTGGCGCCATTTTGCGCTCACTCTGCTGTGAATTCAGTTAGTGACAGGACGCTGTTTGCTGACTGAGGGCCAGTTTAGAGATAGCGATTTGCTTCTTTGTGCTTTTCAAAGGCTAATTTAGCAACCGCTGTGTTCACCTACTAATCACCTTGCTTTTGCCTTGTAGCGCTGTTTTCACAGCGATCTGCAAGGTCTGTGTGTGTGTGTGTGTGAGTGCAGCCCACTCTCTAGTCTGAGTGCAGCCATAGGCCATCCATAGCTGGTTGTATTCAGTTCAGGGAGGGTGGTTCATTGCCTCATACTGTTCTTTTTTTTTTTTTTTTCCAAGTAGTGTAGTCTGCTGCTAATTTTTTCCAAAAAATCCTATTAGTGTCTTTCCACCCGTCTCCAGCTAACTTGTGGAAAAACACTACATAGGATAACGTAGAGGAGGGTTTTTGGGCCTTGCAGCGCCGTTTACGGCTGTCTGCACGGTCTCCGTGTGACTGCAGCTCTCTCTGTTGTCAGTTAAGTCCCCAAAAAATAAATAAATAATAAAGTTCACCAAACACACCAGTGACACCACTTAACATTTGTGTAGGCCACATTAGCTCATATTAAAGTCTAGTCCACACTTTAGAAAATTAGTGTTTCTTATACCTGTTAGGAGTTGTTCAGGAATAAGCACACAAAGCCGTTAGTACTTTTCTGCTTATCTTTATCAGTCAACCAAGATGAAGAAGGCAGTGAGTAAGGCACGTGGGCGTGGGCGCGGAGCAGGGAGAGGACGTGGGGATTCTGTGCCTGCTGCGGGCACCGGTGACTCATCAGCACCCACTTTCACCAGGGAACAGTCCTTCATGCGCAGCTTTGTCGCAGAGCGCCGTACACCGCTGCTGCGTGAAGAACAAATTGAAGCCGTTGTTGGATGGATGGCAGCTAATGCATCAACTTCAATTAGTGCCACATCCTCTCAGACACAGAGCACTGGAGAGCAGCTATCTGTCTCTTCACCACCTGCCAAATTGCCCAGGCAGACAGAGAGCCCAGGACAGGAGCCGTCTCTACTTCTGTTCTCTGAATCTGTTGGCTTGGAAACAGGGGGCCAGCCAAGCAGCATTGGAGAAATGGAAGAAGAGGCAGGGTGCAGTGATGCCCAACAGCTTTTTCTCTCTTCCTCTGAAGAGGCGGGTGGGCCAGTGCTTCCGGTCACCACATCGCAGGCCGCATCCGCTGATGATGACACTCAGGTGCCACTTTCTGGTGCGTGCTCTGCTGCTGAGACTACCCAGGAGGAGCAGTTGGGGGCAGAGGGTAGTGTAGATGATGAGGTCCTTGACCCATCTTGGCGTGAGGGACAGGAAGGTGGTGGGAGCAGCTCTGAGGAAGAGATTCCCCGTAAGGCCCAAAGAGGGAGAGGGAGGGGGAAGACTGCGGATCCTGCAGCCTCCGCTTTGGCACCGGTTAGGAGCATGTCTCTTCCAAAAGCCAAAAAGGGCGCTCCCAAGACTTGCAGTGCCTGGTCCTTTTTTGACACAGTTGCAGATGACATTTGCTATGTCAAATGCAAGGTGTGTCATCACAAAGTAAAAAGAGGTCGAAATGTCAGCAACCTCAATACCTCCAACATGTGGAAACATGTGCGCACCAGGCACGCGGCGGAGTTAGAAAAACACACTGAAGAGCTAGGCCAAACAACAGCGGCAGCTACCACCTCTTCAGCTCGTGTTGCCTCTTCCTCCAGCTCACACGCAGCTGGTTCGGCTTCCTCCCAGGATCGCCGTGGAAGAATCTCTGGCCCTGTTGTCCAGAGACCCGCTGTAATTCCACCCGCAGCACCACGTTCCCAGTCATCCACACACTCCCAGACCAGTGTACAGCCATCGGTAGTACAGGCATGGGAGAAAAGGCGGCCTTTCTCGTCAAACCACCCACGAGCACAGGCTCTGACTGCAGGCATTGCCAAACTTCTGTCACTGGAAATGCTGTCATTCAGGTTGGTGGAGACTGACAGCTTCCGTGACTTGATGTCATTGGCAGTCCCACAGTACAATGTGCCCAGCCGCTTTTACTTCAGCAGGCAAGCCGTCCCTGCCCTGCACAAGCATGTGGAGGGACACATAAAACACGCGCTACTGAATGCCGTCAGTAGCAAGGTCCACCTCACCACCGATGCGTGGACCAGTCAACATGGACAGGGGCGATACCTTTCACTCACTGCCCATTGGGTTAATGTCGTTGAGCCGGGTACAGATCGTGCGAGTGGCGCAGGACGTGTCCTGCCCACTCCAAGGATTGCAGGAATCCATTCTGTACGCATTGACTCCTCCTCTTACACCAGTTCCTCAGAATCATCGCTGCAGGAGCCGTCACAGTCCACCTCCACATGGACCCGTGATGAACGTTTACCTGTTACGACCGACATGAGCACAGCCGTGGCCAAACGTCAACAGGCTGTCTTGAAATTAATTTCTTTGGGGAATCGAAGCCACACAGCGCAGGAGCTCTGGAATGCCATCAAGCAGGAGAGCGATGTGTGGTTTGTGCCAGCGAATCTCCAGCCAGGCATGGTAGTGTGTGATAATGGCCGAAATCTGGTGGCAGCTCTGGGCCTCGGCAACCTCACTCACATCCCATGTCTGGCACATGTGCTCAATTTGGTCGTGCAGAGTTTTTTGAGGGACTATCCGGATCTTGATGCACTGCTGCACAAGGTCCGCCTAGAGTGTGCTCACTTGCGGCGTTCCAGCACGGCAAAAACACGCATTGCGGCTCTGCAGCGCCGACACCGCCTGCCGGAACATCACATCATATGTGACCTACCTACCAGGTGGAATTCCACGTTACATATGTTGGAGTGGTTGTGTGAGCAGCAGCAAGCTGTAATGGAGTACCAGCTGCATCAGGCGCAAAGAAGTCGCACTCCGCGCCGTTCAGACTTCACAACCACAGAGTGGGCCACTATGAATGACGTCTGCCAGGTTTTGCGTCCCTTCGATTATTCCACGCGGATGGCGAGTGCAGATGATGCACTAGTCAGCATGACTGTCCCCCTTATCTGCCTGCTTGAAAAATCACTGCAAGCGCTAAGGGATGATGTTGTGGAAGAGGTGGAGGATGAGGATTCACCATTTCCATCATCTTCTGGACAGTCAGCGCCACGTGGTTCCTCACAAACGCGTAGGCAGGGGACAGTTTGTGAGGAGGATGAGGAGGAGTCAATGGAGGAGGAATACATCCGTCCAGAGGAGGGAGTTACACAATTGTCCAGTACTCAGTGTGTACAGCGAGGGTGGGGTGATGACGAGCGGGCAGAGATCACGCCTCCAGCAGGGGACAGCGTTTCTTGAGCAGTTGGCAGTCTGCAGCACATGGTGGATTACATGCTGCAGTGCCTGAGAAACGACCGCCGCATCGCCCACATTCTCAACATGTCTGAATATTGGGTGTTCACCCTCCTCGATCCTCGCTACCGGGACAATGTAGAAAGCCTCATCAAACCATTGAACCGGGAGCGAAAAATGCGGGAGTACCAAGACACACTGGTGAATTCCATCATCTTCTCCATTCCAAGTGAGAGAAGTGCTGCTAGTGCATTACAAAGCAGCTCAGTGTGTCCAGGCAGTGGTGGAGGCTCTGCACAAAGAGGGAGCAGAAGCAGTGCCTCTGCCCAAGGCAAGAGCAGTATGGCCCAACTGTGGCACAGTTTTCTGTGCCCGCCACAAAAGTCAACACCATCACAGACGGCTCCAGTCAGCAGGAGGCAACGGTTCCGTCAGATGGTGACAGACTACATGTCTTGCCCTCTTGCTGTACTCCCAGACGGCTCTTCCCCTTTCAAGTTTTGGGTCTCAAAGCTGGATACATGGCCAGAGCTAAGCCAGTATGCATTGGAGGTGCTGGCTTGCCCTGCGGCTAGTGTATTATCGGAACGCGTCTTTAGTGCTGCAGGTGGTGTACTAACTGACCGTCGCATGCGACTATCCTCCGATAACGTTGACCGGCTTACTTTCCTGAAAATGAACAAGGCCTGGATCTCGCAGGAATTTGCCACTCCTCTTCCTGATTAAATAATTAGGTGACTGTCTACGTTATCCAGGTCTCCTGTTGTGTTCATCTTTCTACCACCTGAACTTAAATTCCTGGGCTACAACACCGCCAGTTGAGGCTCAGAAGTGCCGTCTGCACAGTCAAAACATACGACCCAGTGTTATTGGGTTTTAGTAACGTCAGCTGATCCCCAGCTGTGTAGCCGGCAATGTGTCCTGCGACCGCCACGCTGACACAACAACTGAAATGTAAGGGAACCTGTCCCCCCCCCCAAGGCGTTTGTTACTGAAAGAGCCACCTTGTGCAGCAGTAATGCTGCACAAGGAAAAGGTAGCTATTTTTGTTTAGCTCCTTGCACACGCAGAACTTAACACTTATAAAATGTGTCCACTGATACCGTAAAACCGTCCCGGAGGTGGGACTTTCCTTCGTAATATGACGCAGCACAGCTGTCATTCCTACCCTCTTGGCGCCGTGCCCCGGCTCCTCAGCGTTGTTTGAATCTGTCCCAGAGCCAGCGCTGTTATGTTATCCCTTGGCCAGGCACACTTAGCGCTGCCCATCTTCTGACATCAATTGGTGTCAGGCTGGCTGCGCCTGTGCGTCCGCGCTGGCCGAGAGCCCGCCTCGCATTGTCTTCTGATTTCATCCCACTGGGGGCCTGAGATCCATGGACATGCGCAGTGCATATCTGAACCTCCGCCTCTCACTCATCTCCCTACGCCTTCTTCAGACTGTGCGCCGTCAGCTGATCCCTAATAGCATGCCACGGCCGTGACGCCGCACAGTCTGAAGAAGCCGTAGGGAGGGGAGTGAGAGGCGAGGATATGCACTGTGCATGGCCACGGATCCCAGGCCCGCGGTGGGATTACATTAGACGACAATGCGAGGCGGGATCTCGGCCAGCGCGGCCGCACAGGCGCAGCCAGCCTGACACCAAATGATGTCAGAAGATGGGCAGCGCTAAGTGTGCCTGGCCAAGGGATAACATAACAGCGCAGGCTCCGGGACAGATTCAAACAACGCTGAGGAGCCGGGGCACGGCGCCAAGGGGGTAGGAATGACGGCTGTGCTGCGTCATATTACGAAGGAAAGTCCCACCTCCGGAACGGTCTCACGGTTTCAGGGGACACATTTTATAAGTGTTTAGTTCTGTGTTTGCAAGGAGCATAATGAAAAGAGCCACCTTTTCCTTTTGCATCTTTTGTGCTGCACAAGCTGGCTCTTTCAGCTACAAACGCCTTGGGGGGGGGTGGGTTAAAGGTTCCCTTTCAACTTTCTCCAATCAGGCTTCGGCCTACATTGTGTTCCTCTGCTTCTCCTGCTGTCCCTGGGCTCCAACACCGCTAGTTGTTGCCTGGTAGTGCTGTACGCACAGTCCCAACAGTCCCTCCTCTGTTATTGGGGTTCAGTAACGTCAGCTGTTCCCCTGCTGTGTGTGTGGCAATCCCTCCTATCTCCTCCACCTCCTCCTCCTCCTGTCCCTGGGCTCCAACACCGCTAGTTGTTGCCTGGTAGTGCTGTACGCACAGTCCCAACAGTCCCTCCTCTGTTATTGGGGTTCAGTAACGTCAGCTGTTCCCCTGCTGTGTGTGTGGCAATCCCTCCTATCTCCTCCACCTCCTCCTCCTCCTCCTCCTCCTGTCCCTGGGCTCCAACACCGCTAGTTGTTGCCTGGTAGTGCTGTACGCACAGTCCCCCCTCTGTTATTGGGGTTCAGTAACGTCAGCTGTTCCCCTGCTGTGTGTGTGGCACTCCCTCCTATCTCCTCCACTTCCTCCTCCTCCTCCTGTCCCTGGGCTCCAACACCGCTAGTTGTTGCCTGGTAGTGCTGTACGCACAGTCCCAACAGTCCCTCCTCTGTTATTGGGGTTCAGTAACGTCAGCTGTTCCCCTGCTGTGTGTGTGGCAATCCCTCCTATCTCCTCCACCTCCTCCTCCTCCTCCTGTCCCTGGGCTCCAACACCGCTAGTTGTTGCCTGGTAGTGCTGTACGCACAGTTCCAACAGTCCCTCCTCTGTTATTGGGGTTCAGTAACGTCAGCTGTTCCCCTGCTGTGTGTGTGGCAATCCCTCCTATCTCCTCCATCTCCTCCTCCTCCTCCTGTCCCTGGGCTCCAACACCGCTAGTTGTTGCCTGGTAGTGCTGTACGCATAGTCCCAATGGTCCCTCCTCTGTTATTGGGGTTCTGTAACGTCAGCTGTTCCCCTGCTGTGTGTGTGGCAATCCCTCCTATCTCCTCCACCTCCTCCTCCTCCTCCTGTCCCTGGGCTCCAACACCGCTAGTTGTTGCCTGGTAGTGCTGTACGCACAGTCCCAACGGTCCCTCCTCTGTTATTGGGGTTCAGTAACGTCAGCTGTTCCCCTGCTGTGTGTGTGGCAATCCCTCCTATCTCCTCCACCTCCTCCTGTCCCTGGGCTCCAACACCGCTAGTTGTTGCCTGGTAGTGCTGTACGCACAGTCCCAACAGTCCCTCCTCTGTTATTGGGGTTCAGTAACGTCAGCTGTTCCCCTGCTGTGTGTGTGGCAATCCCTCCTATCTCCTCCACCTCCTCCTCCTCCTCCTGTCCCTGGGCTCCAACACCGCTAGTTGTTGCCTGGTAGTGCTGTACGCACAGTCCCAACAGTCCTTCCTCTGTTATTGGGGTTCAGTAACGTCAGCTGTTCCCCTGCTGTGTGTGTGGCAATCCCTCCTATTTCCTCCACCTCCTCCTCCTGTCCCTGGGCTCCAACACCGCTAGTTGTTGCCTGGTAGTGCTGTACGCACAGTCCCAACGGTCCCTCCTCTGTTATTGGGGTTCAGTAACGTCAGCTGTTCCCCTGCTGTGTGTGTGGCAATCCCTCCTATCTCCTCCACCTCCTCCTGTCCCTGGGCTCCAACACTGCTAGTTGTTGCCTGGTAGTGCTGTACGCACAGTCCCAACAGTCCCTCCTCTGTTATTGGGGTTCAGTAACGTCAGCTGTTCCCCTGCTGTGTGTGTGGCAATCCCTCCTATCTCCTCCACCTCCTCCTCCTCCTCCTGTCCCTGGGCTCCAACACCGCTAGTTGTTGCCTGGTAGTGCTGTACGCACAGTCCCAACAGTCCCTCCTCTGTTATTGGGGTTCAGTAACGTCAGCTGTTCCCCTGCTGTGTGTGTGGCAATCCCTCCTATCTCCTCCACCTCCTCCTCCTCCTCCTGTCCCTGGGCTCCAACACCGCTAGTTGTTGCCTGGTAGTGCTGTACGCACAGTCCCAACAGTCCCTCCTCTGTTATTGGGGTTCAGTAACGTCAGCTGTTCCCCTGCTGTGTGTGTGGCAATCCCTCCTATCTCCTCCACCTCCTCCTCCTCCTCCTGTCCCTGGGCTCCAACACCGCTAGTTGTTGCCTGGTAGTGCTGTACGCACAGTCCCAACAGTCCCTCCTCTGTTATTGGGGTTCAGTAACGTCAGCTGTTCCCCTGCTGTGTGTGTGGCAATCCCTCCTATCTCTTCCACCTCCTCCTCCTCCTCCTGTCCCTGGGCTCCAACACCGCTAGTTGTTGCCTGGTAGTGCTGTACGCACAGTCCCAACAGTCCCTCCTCTGTTATTGGGGTTCAGTAACGCCAGCTGTTCCCCTGCTGTGTGTGTGGCAATCCCTCCTATCTCCTCCACCTCCTCCTCCTCCTCCTGTCCCTGGGCTCCAACACCGCTAGTTGTTGCCTGGTAGTGCTGTACGCACAGTCCCAACAGTCCCTCCTCTGTTATTGGGGTTCAGTAACGTCAGCTGTTCCCCTGCTGTGTGTGTGACAATCCCTCCTATCTCCTCCACCTCCTCCTCCTCCACCTGTCCCTGGGCTCCAACACCGCTAGTTGTTGCCTGGTAGTGCTGTACGCACAGTCCCAACAGTCCCTCCTCTGTTATTGGGGTTCAGTAACGTCAGCTGTTCCCCTGCTGTGTGTGTGGCAATCCCTCCTATCTCCTCCACCTCCTCCTCCTCCTCCTGTCCCTGGGCGCCAACACCGCTAGTTGTTGCCTGGTAGTGCTGTACGCACAGTCCCAACAGTCCCTCCTCTGTTATTGGGGTTCAGTAACGTTAGCTGTTCCCCTGCTGTGTGTGTGGCAATCCCTCCTATCTCCTCCACCTCCTCCTCCTCCTCCTGTCCCTGGGCTCCAACACCGCTAGTTGTTGCCTGGTAGTGCTGTACGCACAGTCCCAACAGTCCCTCCTCTGTTATTGGGGTTCAGTAACATCAGCTGTTCCCCTGCTGTGTGTGTGGCAATCCCTCCTTTCTCCTCCACCTCCTCCTCCTCCTCCTCCTCCTGTCCCTGGGCTCCAACACCGCTAGTTGTTGCCTGGTAGTGCTGTACGCACAGTCCCAACAGTCCCTCCTCTGTTATTGGGGTTCAGTAACGTCAGCTGTTCCCCTACTGTGTGTGTGGCAATCCCTCCTATCTCCTCCACCTCCTCCTCCTCCTCCTGTCCCTGGGCTCCAACACCGCTAGTTGTTGCCTGGTAGTGCTGTACGCACAGTCCCAACAGTCCCTCCTCTGTTATTGGGGTTCAGTAACGTCAGCTGTTCCCCTGCTGTGTGTGTGGCAATCCCTCCTATCTCCTCCACCTCCTCCTCCTCCTCCTGTCCCTGGGCTCCAACACCGCTAGTTGTTGCCTGGTAGTGCTGTACGCACAGTCCCAACAGTCCCTCCTCTGTTATTGGGGTTCAGTAACGTCAGCTGTTCCCCTGCTGTGTGTGTGGCAATCCCTCCTATCTCCTCCACCTCCTCCTCCTCCTCCTGTCCCTGGGCTCCAACACCGCCAGCTGTTCCCCTGCTGTGTAGCCGGCACCGTGTCCTGCAACAGCCACGGAGACACAAAGCTGCCGCCAGTGCAGGCTTCGGCCTACACTCTGCTCCCTCTCCTCCTGCTGACCCTGGGCTCTAACACCGCCAGTTGGGGCCCGGTACTGCTAGCTGCATAGAGAAAAACACCAGCCAATGTGTCAGTGGGGTTCAGCACTGCCAGCTGTTCCCCTGCTGTGTAGCCGGCAACGTGTCCTGCAAATGCCACGCAGACACAAGAACTGAAATTGAAGGGAACCTGTCCCCCCTCCCCCAGGTGTTTGTATGTTTTACAGCCACCTTGTACAGCAGTAATGCTGCATGTGTGCAAGGTGGCTCATAAACTTATTCTCCTCGCACATGTGGAACTGAACACGTCTAAAATGTGTCCTCTGTGACCATTTAACCGTCCCGGAGGTGTGACTTTCCTTT
Source organism: Ranitomeya variabilis (assembly GCF_051348905.1). Taxonomy (NCBI): domain Eukaryota; kingdom Metazoa; phylum Chordata; class Amphibia; order Anura; family Dendrobatidae; genus Ranitomeya; species Ranitomeya variabilis. Next base: position 114,301,053 of record NC_135238.1, read on the forward strand.
GTAATGACACGCTGCAACCCCCTTGGTAGCGCTGCCCGTCTTCTGGCATCATTGTTTGGCTGCCTGCACCTCTGCGGCCGCCCTGACACACACAACGCCCCTCGGTGTCTTATTTATTTGGACTGCGAGGGTGTGATTGATGGGCATGAGCAGTGCATATGTTCACCTGTCCCTCATCTCCTTCCGCCTTCCTCAGACTGTGCGGCTTCATGGCTGTGGCATGCGATAAGGGATCAGCTGACGCCGCACAGTCTGAAGCGGGTGTAAGGACCCGAGTGTGAGAGGCCAACATATGTACTGCGCCAGGCCATGAATCCCAGCCCCGCAGTGTTTTAACTATGTAAAGACACTGCGGGGCTGGGATTCATGGTCATCGCAAACCGCAACGGCCGACATTAAATGATGCCAGAAGATGGGCAGCGCTAACAGCGCAAGGCCAAGGGATAAAACGACAGCGCAGACTCCTGTACAGCAAATAACAACGCTCAGGAGGCTGCGCCCAGCACCAAGGTGGGATTCTTGACATCTGTGCTGCGTCTCATTACGAAGGGAACTCCCGCCTCCAACACAGTTTGACTGTATAAAGGGCTAAATGTTATACGTGTTTCATTCAGCGTGTGCAAGGAGAAAAATTAAAAGCGCAACCTTTGACTTGTGCAGCACTACTGCTGCATAAGCTGTGGCTCTTCTAGTTTGTAACACCTGAGGGGGGGTTAAAGGTTACCTTTAAAATTGGTTCAATTAGGCTTCGGCCTACACTCTGCTCCCCCTGCAGAGCCTGGGCTCTAACACCGCCAGTTGGGGCCCGGTACTGCTAGCTGCACAGAGAAAAACACCAGCCAATGTGTCAGTGGGGTTCAGCACCGCCAGCTGTTCCCCTGCTGTGTAGCTGGCACCGTGTCCTGCAACAGCCATGCAGACACTAAGCTGCCGCCAGTGCTGGCTTCGGCCTACACTCTGCTCCCTCTCCTCCTGCTACCCTGGGCTCTAACACCGCCAGTTGGGGCCCGGTACTGCTAGATGCACAGAGAAAAACACCAGCCAATGTGTCAGTGGGGTTCAGCACCGCCAGCTGTTCCCCTGCTGTGTAGCCGGCAACGTGTCCTGCAAATGCCACGCAGACACAAGACCTGAAATTGAAGGGAACCTGTCCCCCCTCCCCCAGGTGTTTGTATGTTTTACAGCCACCTTGTACAGCAGTAATGCTGCATGTGTGCAAGGTGGCTCATAAACTTATTCTCCTCGCACATGTGGAACTGAACACGTCTAAAATGTGTCCTCTGTGACCATTTAACCGTCCCGGAGGTGTGACTTTCCTTTGTAATGACACGCTGCAACCCCCTTGGTAGCGCTGCCCGTCTTCTGGCATCATTGTTTGGCTGCCTGCGCCTCTGCGGCCGCCCTGACACACACAACGCCCCTCGGTGTCTTATTTATTTGGACTGCGAGGGTGTGATTGATGGGCATGAGCAGTGCATATGTTCGCCTGTCCCTCATCTCCTTCCGCCTTCCTCAGACTGTGCGGCTTCATGGCCGTGGCATGCGATAAGGGATCAGCTGACGCCGCACAGTCTGAAGCGGGTGTAAGGACCCGAGTGTGAGAGGCCAACATATGTACTGCGCCAGGCCATGAATCCCAGCCCCGCAGTGTTTTAACTATGTAAAGACACTGCGGGGCTGGGATTCATGGTCATCGCAAACCGCAACGGCCGACATTAAATGATGCCAGAAGATGGGCAGCGCTAACAGCGCAAGGCCAAGGGATAAAACGACAGCGCAGACTCCTGTACTACTGCTGCATAAGCTGTGGCTCTTCTAGTTTGTAACACCTGAGGGTGGGTTAAAGGTTACCGTTAAAATTGGTTCAATTAGGCTTCGGCCTACACTCTGCTCCCCCTGCTGACCCTTTGCTCCAACACCGCTAGTTGGGGCTCTAGGAAGACAAGCTTGAATAGGTCCCCATCCTGGTTCCAGCACCATCAGCTGGTTCCGGGCAGAGCCTTTGGCTTAGGTGCCTCCCTCTGGGTATCTGAGTTCCACCAACGTCAGGTGGTCCTTGGTAGTGCTTTCAGCACGGGTACCTCCTGCTTAGTAACCGGGTTCCAGTAACGTCAGCTAGTCCTCGGTAGTTCCATTGGCTCTTGGACCTTTGGCTACCCATCCGGGTTCCAGTACCGTCAGCTGGTTCTCGGCAGTGTCTTTTGCTCTTGTACCTTCTGCTCCCCATCCTGGTTCCAGTACCGTTAGCTGGTTCCGGGCAGAGCCTTTGGCTTAGGTGCCTCCTTCTGGGTATCTGAGTTCCACCAACGTCAGGTGGTCCTTGGTAGTGCTTTCAGCACGGGTACCTCCTGCTTAGTAACCGGGTTCCAGTAACGTCAGCTAGTCCTCGGTAGTTCCATTGGCTCTTGGACCTTTGGCTACCCATCCGGGTTCCAGTACCGTCAGCTGGTTCTCGGCAGTGTCTTTTGCTCTTGTACCTTCTGCTCCCCATCCTGGTTCCAGTACCGTCAGCTGGTTCCGGGCAGAGCCTTTGGCTTAGGTGCCTCCTTCTGGGTATCCGAGTTCCACCAACGTCAGGTGGTCCTTGGTAGTGCTTTCAGCACGGGTACCTCCTGCTTAGTAACCGGGTTCCAGTAACGTCAGCTGGTCCTCGGTAGTTCCATTGGCTCTTGGACCTTTGGCTACCCATCCGGGTTCCAGTACCGTCAGCTGGTTCTCGGCAGTGTCTTTTGCTCTTGTACCTTCTGCTCCCCCTCCTGGTTCCAGTACCGTCAGCTGGTTCCGGGCAGAGCCTTTGGCTTAGGTGCCTCCTTCTGGGTATCCGAGTTCCACCAACGTCAGGTGGTCCTTGGTAGTGCTTTCAGCACGGGTACCTCCTGCTTAGTAACCGGGTTCCAGTAACGTCAGCTGGTCCTCGGTAGTTCCATTGGCTCTTGGACCTTCGGGCAGCCATCCGAGTTCCAGTTCCATCAGCTTTTTCTCAGCATTTTCTCAGCCTACTTGTACCTTCTGCTACATTTCCAAGTTCAAGACCCTAAAGACGACGACCCGGAAGACCACCCCTAAGATGATGACGACACCAGAGACGACAACCACTGAGATGACGACGACCCTGGAGACGATGACCCTGAAGACCACCCCGATGACGACGACCCCAGAGACGACGACCCTGGAGACGACGACGACCTGGAAGACCGAGAAGCAGAAGAACAAGAGGCTGCAGAACAAAGAGCAGAAGAACATTAAGCATAAGACTAAATATCAGAGCAAAAGATATTATCTAAATTATAAGCAGAAGAAGACTAAGCAGTGTATGGGGGTGAGTCCGTTCCTCCTCATGGTGCCCCTGGATAAAGCCTGATGCTGCAGGCCAAACTGAACGCGGACAAATGTAACTCTTTTGTGACAGGCAGAACGGAAGGTGTAATCTTCAAACTTTTATAGATAACAACTACGGGAATGCCTGTCACAAATTAGAATATGATGAAGAAGTTGAATACGAAGAAGATAATAGTTAAATAAAAAGAATATGAACAATGTAAGAAAAAAAATAATAGGTAGAAGATGAAGAAGAAGATGAATAAGGTGAAGAAGTTGATGTCAAAGAAGCTGATGATGAGGATAATGAAGAAGAAAGTGTGGGAGAAGTAAAAAAGAAGGTGAAGGGCGTGGAAGTAGTGAAACATCAATATCTGGCAAAATAAATAAAAAATTAACATAGTCAAAATCTTTCTAACGCCGAACGTCATAAAAAAATATAAAAATCCTGCTATTCTATTTGATTGGGCTAAACCTCTGTGCCTTTAATGTCTCCGCCACCTCCCCCAATACATCCTACATTACTATTAGTTGTTTTCCTTCATGTAGAATTAACCTACAAGGAAAGAAAGGGTTTATTTTAATTCCGATATTTTCTTCCCATTGACTTGCATTGGGATCGGGTATCGGTATCGGATTAGATCCGATACTTTGACGGTATCGGACGATACTTTCCGATACCGATACTTTCCGATATCGGAAGGTATCGCTCAACACTATTAAGCATTATTATTTTTATTTTGATTCGAAGAAAGTTGTCTATAGATCATTATGCATTTTTATCTAAACAGCTAAGTGAACATTGAATCCTCAGTGTTTCCTCAAAACAATGTTAAATGAATTATGTCCTAGTTACTGTCACATAACCACTCAGCTTGGAGAATTACTGAAATAAAAACATCTGGATTTTATACAAATTCCTAAATGGATACATCATTTTGGGACATTCCTCCTCAGAGAAATTTTTTGCAAGGCATGCTTCACTTTCAGGTATCTAAAACAAAAGCTATAAACAGAAATAAGAGAACAGTGGGATTCCCCTTGGTGGAAATAGCTAATTAAATTCATATGTATTCCTACATTGCCATGTGTTAGCCAAGAAAAACAATGTACAAATGGGGGCTGTGAAGAAATGTAAGACTGCAGATTAAAAGAATAGTAGAAGATTCATGAAAAATGTTTAGAATTGAGAGTCCTCAGTGGTTGATACCTTTTAATGGCTAACTGAAAAGATGGTAACAAATTGCAAGCTTTTGAGACTACATACGTCTCTTCATCAGGCAAGACTAAAACAAATTCTGAAGAATCATATATTTATGCACAAAATAGCACAGAAAAAAAAAAAAACATGGATAAGACAGGTGGCATGAAGCAGAATAACCATGAGTGATTAACAGTTATGTCCATAAATGTTGAGCCAGTTCTTAGATAAGGAATGTTTTATTGTCCTCTGATTGGGGTCTCTGTTGTGATGACCCCTCATAGTCTGAGGAGCAAGTTCCTTAGTTGATGTAAAAATACATAAATCCATGCGAAACATTCATTCCACCACTAAGACAGTCAAAGGTCGTCATCAGTTTATATTCCCTGACGAAGAAGGACGCTGTTCCTTCGAAACGCGTTGGTTAGAACCTTGTCCCTAGTGCCTCTCCGTAGTCTTCTCAGCGGTGACGTCACACGCTCAGCTCCCTGTCGGCCATTCTCCTTGTGCTCGTATCCAGGGACGCTACCGGCCGGGGCTTTCCCTGGCTCTACGCAGCCTCCGCACAGCACTTGCGTGCAGCAGCACTTTCACACTTGCCGACCTATTACCCCAGCTATTGACCTGACGCCGGACTCTTCACCTCACTGCTCCACGCTCAGCCCTGCACCTGACAACCTGGTGCCTGGATCCTGGCTGGTCACACCATCACACTTACCGGTATATCCACAGCCTTTCCACGATTGGTGGTATTCACAGGTATGTTCACCATTAATTGTGGTGGATCTTTGGCGTCATTATAATTCACATATCAGTGTTTACTACACCCCTGTCCAGTCTGTCTGAGCACTGATATATTCTCATTTGAGCTGTTTTTTCTGTATAGAGTATTGTGTGGTTTTTCAGTAGGGGCTCTTCTTGCCAATATACATTGTGGCATGGTACACTATCATTGTTGTTGTTAATACATTCCCTTATGCGCGGTCTCAACCCCTTTTTCTCCTATTTTCACTTGTGTCAGGGCCAGCGTCTACCTGATTTTGATTCCAGCTGCTGAGGGTTTTGTTTGTTCACGTGATTTTGCGCTGGTGTATTTGCTATACAAAAAAAAAAGTGTTTTTAAAAATATTAAAAAATAAATAAATAAAAGTTCAAATCACCTCCCTTTTCCCCATTCAAAATAAAACAATAAAAAAAGTAAATATACACATATTTGGTATCGCAGCGTTCAAGATCGTCAGGTGGCGCAGTGGTTAGCACAGCAGCCTTGCAGCGCTGGAGTCCTGGGTTCTAATCCCACCCAGGACAACATCTGCAAAGAGTTTGTATGTTCTCTCCGTGTTTGCGTGGGTTTCCTCCGGGTACTCCGGTTTCCTCCCACATTCCAAAGACATACTGATAGGGAATTTAGATTGTGAGCCCCATCGGGGACAGTGATGATAATGTGTGCAAAATTGTAAAGCGCTGCGGAATATGTTAGCGCTATATAAAAATAAAGATTATTATTATTATTATTATTATATAAAAAAAGAATTAATGCAATCGGCATGAATTCAAAATGACGTAGCAAAAAAAAAATCATAACGCTAGGATTACTTTTTTAGTCACTGCAGCATTGCAATAAAATGCAATAACAGACAATCAAAAGATCGTATACACACAAAAATGATATAAAAACATCATATTGGCGAGCAAAAAGTAAGCCCTCACCCGGCCCCAGATCCCGAAAAATGGAGAAGCTACGGGTCTCTGAATTTTTTTTTACAAACGTTGGAATTTTTTTTCACTATTTAAATAAAAAAGAACCTAGACATGTTTGGTGTCTGTGAACTCAATGACTTGAAGAATCATAATGGCAGGTCAGTTTTAGCATTTAGTGAACATGATAAAAAAAAATCCAAAAAACAATTGTGGAATTGTGTTTTGCATTTGTAATTTTTTTCTTATTTTCCAGTACATGATATGGTAAAATCAATGATGCCATTCAAATGTACAACTCATCCTGCAAAAAACAAGCCCTCACATGGCCATATTGATGAAAAAATTTAAAAAGTTATGGCCGTGGGAAGAAGGGGAGCAAAAAATGGAAACGCAAAAACGAAAATTTCCCCAGTCCTTAAGGGGTTAAGTGAGCTGTGTCTCCCAGAACTCTGCCAGACATATATTCAGCCTATGAGTTTTGTGCTCCCTGTACCTTGAGTCCTATATGCTTAATCTGTTGCCTGACCTTGGGCTTCTTTCTGACCATCCGACTGTTTAACCCCTTCAGCTCTGATCCGTTATCCTCCCGGTACTCTGACCTAGGAACTTTACCTGACTACGCTTTTGTCTCTTCCTTCTGTTTATGATGTACCCTTCTGGTTTCTGACCTTGGACTCCTTGACCACTCTCACTCAGGGCTTGGCCGTGAGAAGTGACTAGTGTCTCACCTATTTGGGTAGTATAAGAAGCTTTGTGTCACGATTGGATTGGCGAGTAAACTGGGACCAGGGGCACCTTTCCTGGCCCTATGTGTTTGTGGCACCTTATATATTTTTTCAGGGTGCAGTTGGGCCCAGATGGCTCTGTAACCTGTGGCCTCTGTTCACACAGGATGCATTTTAGTTAGCAATGAGCAGCCCATCTGATCTAAGAGTATGGGCATCATTAATAGGCTGTAAGCCAGATGCTCTGCTTCTCGTGCGTGTGAACATTGCCGTATACAGACTATCTTTTTTTTTGCACTGGTGTACCAAACAGCCACCCCCTGATTGTAGGCTGGCTGTCTCATGGCTATTACTCCATCTGTGTAGCCACCATCTTTAATTGGGTCTACTGCACCCTGATAGTGCATTTGTTTTGAGGTCTGCAGGTATGCATCTCTGCCTTTTTCCTGGTGTTTTTTTAAATACTTAGCGGCACCAATATACAATAGGCTCTTATTATCGGTAAAGACTGTCACCTTATGTCTTGCCCCTTCCAACCAATGTCATCATTCCTCAAAAGCTCTTTTACCCATCATAAGCTGCTTGTCACCTTTATGATAATTAGTCTCTGCCTGAGAAAACATCTGGGAATAAAAAGCACAAGGCTGTAGATATCTTTTTTTGCAAAAGAACGGCTCCCATCCCAATAGAGGAAGTGTCTACCTTGACACAGAAAGGTAGATCAACATCGGGTTAACTAAGAACAGGAGCATTAGAGAAAGCTGTCTTGAGAGCAGAAAAAGCATTTACTGCCTCAACTGACCAAGAAGAAAAATCTGCTCCCTTCTAGGTCATGTCAGTTGGCATTCTTGGCTGTAGCTAAAAAGTTCTTAATAAATTTACGATTGCAATTTGCAAAGCCTAGAAATTTCTGCAATGCTTTCAGGTTACTCAATTCAATCCAATCAAGAACAGCTTGCACCAAAACGGGGTTCATCCGAAACCCTGATGCAGAAACCAAATGTCCTAAGAACTGAACCTGCCGTTCAAATTGACATTTCTTTAGTTTAGCAAATAAATGTTTATCACGTACAATCTGGAGAACCTGTCTGATATGCTCTCGATGCTCCTTCTGGGAATATAATTTGTGACATTTTTAAAAACTGCCTGAGCATTGGTTAACCCAAAAGGCATTACCAAATGTTCAAAATGACCGTAACGCACATCTTGCAATAATCAGAGCATATACTGTATGTGATACTTTTTATTTTAATTTGTATTCCTAGTTTTTATGTTTTTATGACCACATGTATTGCTACATGTATATCCCATTCTATCTCATCTTATTCTAATCTGATTCTTTTTAGCACTTCCCAGCCCAAAAATGTATCCCCCCCTTTTGTCCACATACAGTTATTTTGAAGCAGCAAGAGGCATTTCGAAAACATCTCCAGCTTCAGAATATCAAGCTAAAATTGTTTTATCATTTTGACCATGAACCTATTACTACCTGTCAATTTTGAACATTTTGAAATTTCCTAAAGGATACAGGTGGACCATTGCTTGTTTGTCACTCTATTCCCAGGTATTTTATTTTTAAAGAAAAACAGCGTATTTTAGAAATGATGCACAATTATACACTATCTAGCATCAATTTACTTTACAAAGTGACTTCTGCCAGTATATAAATAAGAACAGATTCAAAGTATTATTCAGTGCACAGATTATAGAATGGACTGAATTAAAGAGGAAAAGTTAGGAAAAAAGAAAAGAGAATCATTCAGTTAGTGAGGTGAGGCAGTCAAGAGCGTATGTGGCAGTGTTATAGTGGCTCTTGATATGCATGTGCTTCTCAAAAAATTAGAATATAATCAAAAAGTTCATTTATTTCAGTTCTTCAATACGAAAAGTGAAATTCATATTACAGTATATAGAGTCATTACAAAAAGAGTGATCTATTTTAAGTGTTTATTTCTGCTAATGTTGATGGTTATGGCTTACAACTAATGAAAACCCAAAAGTCATTATCTCACTAAATTAGAATAATTAACAAAAAATACCTGCAAAAGCTTCCTAAGCATTTAAAAAGGGTACTTTAGTCTGTTTCAGTAGGCTCCACAATCATGAGGAAGACTGCTGACTTGACAGATGTCCAGAAGGCAGTCGTTGACACACAACACAAGGAGGATAAGCCACAAAAGGTCATTCAAAAATACGGGGGAGATTCACAAGAAGTGAACCCCTGCTGGAATCATTGCTTCAAGATCCACCACACACAGATGTATCCAGAATATGGGCTACAAGTGACATTCCTTGTTTCAAGCTACTCATGACCAATAGACAATGCCAGAAGCATCTTATCTGGGCCAAGGAGAAAAAGTAACTCAGAAGTCCAAGGTGTTGTTATCAGATGAAAGTAAATTTTGAATTTAATTTGGAAATCAAGGTCCTAGAGTCTGGAGGAAGAGTGGAAAGGCACAAAATCCAAGCTGCTTGGGTCTACAGTAGTGTCAAGTTTCCACAATCAGTGATGGTTTGGGGAACCATGTCATCTGCTGCTATAGGTCCACTGTGTTTTATCAAGACCAAAGTCAGTGCAGCCATCTATCAGGAAATTTTAGAGCACTTCATGCTTCCCTCTGCCGACAAGCTTTTCTAGATGGATATTTCATTATCCAGCAGGATTTGACACCCGTCCACAATTTGTTTTCAAATAATTTTTATTGTATCTTTTGAAATTTAGTATTAACATGCGAAGATAGTCATATAATCAGCTCTCAAGGGAATAAGGGTAAGGAGAGGGAGGGAGGTAAGGGAAATGGGACTGTGAAAAGGTAAGTACAACTTTGTGGACACACTGTCCAGACATAACAGAATTTGATAGTTATTAACTATTTTAACAGATTAACATATTTTATCCTCACAGGTATGCGGTAACCACCATCTTTTCTTTTAATGCGATAAGTTGGAGTCTACCTCAACCCACTTCTTCCATTTCCTATCATATTTGTTATAATAATTGTTTGCTATTGCGAAGTTTTCTTCATATGTTTTATGTAGGTTAATTTGGTCTATAATTTTGGTAAAGGCCGGTAAGATCGGATTTTTCCAATGGAAGGCTATAATTTGTTTAACAACGAGACAGATATGAATTATAATAGATCTCACATTTGTGTCCGTGCTTTCCCAGTTCAATGACAACAAGGCCATTGCAGGGGTGACTATAGTGTTGTCTGTTAATAGTTTATTGATTCATTTTATGGCCTGTCTCCATAAGGGTTTCACCCAGGGGCATGTCCAAAACACATGTAGCAAACTTCCGTGTTCTCCACATTCTCTCCAGCACAATGGAGATCCTCCTGACAGTAGATGAGAGAGGCGAACCGGAGTATAGTACCATCTTGTGATGATTTTATAGTATGCCTCTTTCAATGTCATGCAGATGTTTGAGGCGTAAGTAAAGTGGATCGCATTTTCCCACTGTTCTGGAGTGAAAGTTGTATTCAGATCCCTTTCCCATTTTGTCATGTGAGATAACTTATTAAATTGTGTATCATTGTTAAACCACCGATATATTTGCTTGTTGCTCCAAAATAGATGATGTTTGGGGTTTTTTAATAAATTAATAATTGCTTCAGATATTTTTGGTTTGTTTGTGATGAAGTTTTGAGCTTGGTCCTTCAGTGCCAAATAAGGGAAAAAGCCTGAGGAGGGAATTTTAAATTTTTGTTTTACAGAGCTGAAGCTGAGAAATTTAACCCCATCGTGGATATCATTTAATTTTTTGATCCCATTATCTCTCCATATGGGAGAGGGGTTAATATTTTGGATAAGCATAATAATCTCTATAGGAGTGTTGTGAAGAAGGATTTTCCTGTTGGATCCTCTCTTTTGTTTAGACAGTTTGTCCCAGGCATATATAATGGGAGAAAAGATAGGGTGATGAGCATAGGCATTACAAGGTCTGTTTAGAATATGGTCAAAAACCAATTCTTTAGGTGATTTATTATGGTTATGTGCAATTTCAAGATCAAGCCAGTTCGGAGAGTCTTCTTGCATAAACCAGTACTGGCTTTGTTTTATTAAATTCGATAAATATAAAGCAGTTATGTTTGGTAGGCCTGTGCCCCCAAATTCCTTGCATTTATATAAAATGTTTGTGGGAATGCGGGCCCTTTTTTTATTCCAAATAAACAGATTAATTGTGGATTGAATACTAGTCAGGTAGGAAGTGTTGACTTTTAGGGGGAGTGTTCTCAATATATAAGAAATTTTTGGGACGATAAAAGTTTTTATTGCCAATACTTTGCCCCACCATGAGAGATCTTTGGTGCCGAGGAAATTTAGGTCCTTGTTTATTGTCTCCAAGAGTTTGTCCAGATTTTTCTTCATTATTGTGTCTAAGTTTTTTGAGATGATTGTACCTAGATAGTCTAAGTCTCCTTCTGACCAACTTAATGAAGCTATGTCCTCAATTTTCTTTGTTTCTGATTCCGTCAAGTAAAATGGCAATATTTTTGATATATTTTCATTTATCTTGAAGAAGGTAATATTTGAAAAAATTTGAAGGTTTTTTTGTAGCTCAGAAATTGACTCATAGGGATCCGTCAGGGTAAACATCAGGTCGTCAGCAAAAAGCCCGATCTTGTAATGACGTGTTCGCGTTTGTAAACCTTTTATGTTATTATTTTGCCTAATTGATTGCGCCAGTGGTTCCATTGATAAAATGAAAAGAAGCGGAGATAAGGGGCAACCTTGTCTTGTACCATTTGAAATATCAAATGGTGTAGAGGAATAATTGTTTGCATAAATTTTAGCTTTTGGCCTTGAATAGAGTGCCATGACGCTGTTGATATATTTTTCGTTACACCCAAATTTCCGTAAAACTGATGTTAAGTAAAGCCAGTTTAGTCGGTCAAAAGCCTTTTCAGCTTCTAGAGTTATAATTACCGTTGGCACTTTAGATGAATGAATCAATTTGATTGAGTTAATAAGTCTTCTAGTGCCATCTGGCGCTTGACGACCCGTAATAAAACCCATCTGGTCCCCATGAATCAATGACGGCAAATAGGATTTGAGCCTATTTGCTATTAGCTTGGAGTAAATCTTCAGATCTGTATTAATTAGGGAAATTGGCCTGTAATTTTTAACAAGGGTTAAGTCGGAATTGTATTTGGGGATCAAAATAATTGTCGATTCTAACATTTCTGCTGGGAAATTACCTGAGGAACTAGCTATATTAAAAATATTTTTTAGATGTGGGGAGAGTAATTTAGTGAAAGTTTTATAATATTTGTTTCCGAAACCATCTGGGCCTGGCGATTTAAAGTCCTTGAGTTGGAGGATAGTATTTTCGATTTCTTCTTGGGAGAATGGGGAAGTTAGGTTTTCTAAATCGTCGTGGGTCAATTTTGGAAGGTCAATTGAGGTCAGAAATTTTTCGATGTCAGAAATATTGGGATGTGGGGTGGAAGGTTGGGAATCTAAATTATACAATTTGCTGTAATAATCTGCGAAGGAGTTGGCTATATCTTGGGGATGAGATACTGTTGTACCATTTTGAGTTTGTATTTTGGTGATCCTGTTTACTTGTCTTATTTTTTTCATTCTATTAGTCATGTATCGCGTTGGCTTATTAATTGAGGAATACTGCTTCATTTTGGAAATTTTGACCATGGTGTGGTATGATGAAAATATGATTTTCTTGAGCTCCTGCCTGAGTTTTAGTAGCTCTGTTTTAATTTGAGTAGATGGAGGGTTTGAATTTAGTTGTTCGCTTTCTTTATCTTTTATTTTATTTTGAATATCCTCAATCTGGATCCTAAACATTATTTTCCTTTTTGCAGAGATTTGGATCATGATGCCCCTTATGACCGCTTTATGGGTGCACCAATGGGTGAATGGGGTTGTTTCAGTAGGTGAATTTTCTGTGAAATAATTTGTTAATGATTTTTCTATTATTGACCTGTGATCAGGGTTGTGTAATAGATTAGCGTCAATTTCCATAGTGGATTTTTATTAATCGTGTGGCCAATTTGAATTTCCGCTGAAACTGAGGAGTGATCCGAGAAGGTTTTCCTTTCTATAGTAATTCTATGGATTTTGGGGAGCGTAAAGATATCTGATAAGAATAAGTCAATTCTTGACGCTGATTGATGAGGGTCAGAGAAATGGGAGAATTCAATTGAAGTGGTGTTTAGGCACCGAAAGATGTCAAATAATTCGTTTTGATGTATCCAATTGTCTAAAGTGTGTGGTCTGTATCTATTTGGGTTGGAGGAATCCATATTTGCATTCGGAACCATATTAAAGTCTCCTAACCAAATCATGGCACCTCTCTTGACTGACATGACTTTTTTATTTACTTTCTTCAGGAAACCTATTTGACCCGTGTTGGGGGCGTAGATATTAACAATTGTGCAAATCTGGTTATTCAGAGAACAAACAAGAATATGAAATCTCCATTTACCATCTTTGATCTCCTCCAGAAATTCAAATGAGATAGTTCCTTTGATGATGGTGACCACCCGGCTTTCTTTTTTGTGTTGTCAGACTTGTAGATATATGGGAAGTTTTTATGTGAAAATTTTGGGTTATCTGTGTGTTTGAATTTGGATTCCTGTATACAAATTATTTCGGCATGGCTTTTAATTAGTTCTCTCCAAAGGGTGTGTCTTTTGTGTGGGCTATTTAAACCTCTTACGTTGTAAGATAATAATTTTAGACTCATTGTGTACAAGCAAACCTGTGAGGATTAACAAACCTATAAACGTTAAATAAGAGTAAGAACAATAAACAATAAACTGTAATGTCCACTTGAAGTGGTCCACTGCGGTGAGCCTGACTTCACCTGTTGGGGGGAAAAAGTCCGTGTTACTCGCTCCTGAGCAACATCCTCTTTGTTGATGAACATAAACTCAATATATTAAATACATAAACTCGTTACTAACAATAACAGATTAATAGAATAGTTAGACATCCTAGGGTAAGGTATTGCATTGTACCCGGGTGTTTTCCCATTTAGATCACTCAATATAAATATATCAAAACCCTTTCATATCTTGCTGTCAGAATCAGGGTGAACTTTGTGTCATGAATATAATGGGATATTGATGGATTTTAAGAAGTCCCTGCCTTCCTCTGGGGAGTTTAGGGCGATAACATTGCCTCTGTAATTTACTAGTAATTTTAGCGGGAATCCCCACTTATAAGAGATCTCATTGTCTCTGAGAGGTATGGTGATATTCTGGAAAGCTTTCCTCCCATCGATCGTATCTCTGGAGAGATCGGCATATAATTTGAGTTTTTCGAATGGCTCAGAGAAGTTTTTATTTTCTTTAAAGTAATTTTGAATTTTTTCTTTTGTTTTGAAAAAATGGATTCTCATTAACGTGTCTCTAGGTAGATCTTTAGGAATAGTGTGTGGTTTTCGCAACCTGTGGATTCTGTCTATTTCTAGTTCTTGATCAGTCAGGGTAGGGATTATTTTTCTGAATAACTTCTTGGTGTACTCTTCCAATTTATTTGGGCCTATATTCTCAGGAATCCCCCTAATTTTGATGTTATTTCTCCGATTCCGGTCTTCCAGATCTGCTACCTTAAGCTTTAGCTTATGCATCTCTCTGATGATGTCGTTATTTACTTTTGATATATTATCTGGCCTCTCCTCTATCTTTTTAATTCTATCTTCAAATTTGTCCATCCTATTGCTGAGGAGGGATAATGATTCTTTGAACATTTTATTTTGCTTATCAAACCTTTCATTCATGCTGTTTTCAAACTTATCCATTTTTTCTGTCAAATTAGACAGAAGTTTCCCAACAGAATTCATATCAAATCCTTGAGTATCGTCGGGGTTTGGATTACTTTTTTTTGGTTTTGGCTTGGCGGGGCTTGTATAAGGAGAGAAGATCTCTGAGACCTCGTCAGATGAATCATTAGGAGTGGCGTATTTCTCTCCTATAGCCCCTGGAGTTTTCCTCTTTAAAGATGTAGGGGAGTTTATCATAGTCTAATTCCTCATAGTCTTTTAAAGGAGACCTGGATCTATTGGGACTTATTGTGGTTATTAAATCCTTTGATGGATTGTGCCCAGACCCTTTGTACCTTTGGGGTTTTTGAGGTATAGATGAGGCCATGTTTAAGAATTGGGGTTTAGGCGAGTTCTTGCTCATTGTTATCCCCAAGCAATAGCCTGATTTGCAGAGAGTGTCTACTAGGACGGTCTCAGAATAAAGATTAAAGATTTTCCACAAATAGTAGCCCCAAGCAAAGCTGGAATTGTAGACAATGTCCTCTATGTTGATCTCAGGATAATCCTGGTGAGGCTAGCCCGTGAAATAAAAAATCCCCACAAAGTGGTCTCAAGCTGAAAAAGGGGAGCAACTATGGAACTACCCCTGTGAGTGTGGTAATAGCAATCATCCGAATATAAACAAGCAATTAGCTGTGTCAACAGGTGGCGTATATAGTTTCACAGTAATTACAGAAGAATATGCTTAGATAATACCTAGAACCTGAGAATTAAAAAGTGCAGATTAATCACTGGGGCATACAAACAGATTTTTCGTAACAGAGCATGCTTATATAACACTTTGTGTTTGTTAGTTAAAGTGTGCAGGTTAATTGCCCAAAACAAACAAGTATCTTTCAAGAACTGATTGTTCTCCTAGAGACATGTGCTAATAAGGAAGGAACCAGGGTAGAAATAAAACTCTCCAAATAATATGACTGAATTTAGGACTTCCCAGTCAGCTTCACTAAAATAGCCAGTTACCTGGATTAGATCCTGCGAGAGACTGATATAGTAGGCTATAGCTCTTTTGCTTTGTGAGCCCTGCAGGGCTCCTAGCTGTTTCAACAGCAGTTTATGTTGCACCGGAGTCTTCCTGTCGCTCCTGCAGAGATGGCTGTCTGCGTGGTTCCACCGTTGTCCTGTACAGGAGCCGTCGGTCGTCGCTGTCTTCCTCGCTGGACCGCCGGTGTATTTTCGTTCCCAGCAGGGGGACGGAACTTACCGCTATTTGAGTCCGGTGGTGCTTGGATCCGGAGCCTGCGATGTGTTGACCTGCGCAGATCTTCTTCTTTGCTGTCTCTGGTGTACGCTGGTCTCTCGCGCCTTCTAATCTGTCGCCGTCCACCAATAAAATGGCGGCCGTCTTTTCCCACCTTTTGTTCCAAGGTCCGGGGGAGTGTCAGCGTCGGCTTCTGTGTGGAGCTGATATCACGTCACTGCGGGTCTTCCCCCGATGCTTCTGGATCGCTTTCTTCTGCCTCCGTCTTTCAATCCGGGGAGGCTTAGCACTTTATGCTAATGAGCACAGGGCGGTATATCCCCAGGCAATAGGGGAGGGAGCAGCAGCCATGCAGAGACCGCTCCACAGTGTGTGCCTGTAGCTGTCACTTCCCTCCTCCTCACTACCAAAGCCAGAGAGGGAGTTTATAATAAAATCTGATGTTTTTTACCTCAGGTCCTTTGGCTTATTAGCTGAACCGCTTGTTAGAAGGTATTAGCTTCCTGAGGCTGGATTACCTCAAACCTGTAGTTTGAAGGTCCAAACTTTCCTAGGGCTGATTTCTAAAATTTTTGGGGTAAAATTAAAATAATTTTCGGATCATAGTGACCCAGATGAGGCACTGGATAAGATCCAACTAAAGATTTGACAATAAAAACGTTTTTTAGGCGATTTTAGTTGATTATAGAGGATTTCCCTCAGGAGCTCCAGCACCGCACAACCTACGCCATAGCAGTCCAGGCCATGCCCCCACCCGTCCACAATTCCAAAATTACCAATACCTGGTTTAAAAACAACAATATCACTGTGCTTGATTGGCCAGCAAACTGGCCTGACCTTAACCCCATAGAGAATCTATGGGGTATTGTCAAGAGGAAGATGAGTGACACCAGACCCAACCATGAAGAAAAGCTGAAGGCTGCTATCAAAGCAACCTGGGCTTCCATAACACCTCAGCAGTGCCACAGGCTGATCGCCTCCATGCCAAACCACATTAATGCAGTAATTGATGTAAAAAGGAGCCCCGACCACGTATTGAGTGCATTTACTGAACATATGTTTCAGTAGGACAACATTTCGGATTGTAAAATCATTTTTCTAGCTAGTGTTATAAAAATATTCTAATTTACTGTGATAATGACTTTTGGGTTTTCATTGGCTGTAAGTCATAATCATCAACAGTTACAGAAATAAATACTTGAAATAGATCACTCTGTTTGTAATGACCCTATATGATATATGAGTTTCCCTTTTTGTATTGAAGAACTGAAATAAACTAACTTTTTAATGATATTCTAATTTTTTGAGAAGTACCTGTATAATATTAAAAAGTTTTTTTTTTTTAAATATTAAAAAACCCTGCTTCCCTATATAAAGTGGCTTGTTTTTAAACAAACAAGGGCCCCTAAATGACAGATATTTGATTTGAGTCCATACCAGATTATTAAATTTACTGTGAACATTATAAAGGAATAAAGAAGAAAACAATGTCATAACTGGTGTCATTATTCATCCATAGATTGTAAGCTTGCAAGCAGGTTACTCAATCCACTTGCTATCTGCTGATTTATGTGATTATTTTTATTCTGTAATATCTTTTGTAGTCTGTACAAGTTCTCTCTAAAATGGAAAGTGCTGCGGAATAAAAATTAATATTATATCTTTATTAGTGATGAGCGAGCATGCTCGGTAATGCTTGGTGCTCGTGATGCTCGGCGAGCACCGAGCATTTCCGGGTTTGCTCGGCGGGTCCTCGGGTCCCCGCCCTGCATGTTTGGTGCTCTTTAGACAGCCAATTAACATGCAGGGATTGTCTGCAACACACTGTAATGCCGCAGTCACGTTGGTTGTGGCATTACAGTGATTGGCTGGACGCGGAGCATCATCAAGTCTATATCAGACCTGGCGCCGCCCTGCACATCACACTCAGCTCTGGAATCACCAGTGTAGGGAGAGGTGCTGCTGAGCTAGGGACAGAATAGGTGGGGTATCAGTGTGGGTATACCATTGTAGAATCCACAAATCCAGCTAAACCAACAGTCGTTCTAAGGACTAATTACTGGGTATATCAATATCACTGATAGGTAGGTAGGCAGTGGATGTGGCATACTTTATTGCATACAGCAATAGGGTCCTTTACATTACTGTCTGCTACTGCTGCCTATTATATATAATGACCGTATATACATAGCCCCAGGTATCAGTGGCCAGGAATATTTTTTTTTGCCTCTTAACCCCTTTACCCCCAAGGGTGGTTTGCACGTTAATGACCAGGCCAATTTTTACAATTCTGACCACTGTCCCTTTATGAGGTTATAACTCTGGAACGCTTCAACGGATCCTGGTAATTCTGACAATGTTTTCTCATGACATATTGTACTTCATGATAGTGGTAAAATTTCTTTGATATTACCTGCGTTTATTTGTGAAAAAAAATGGAAATTTGGCAAAAATTTCGCAATTTTCCAACTTTGAATTTGTATGCAATTAAATCACAGAGATATGTCACACAAAATACTTAATAAGTAACATTTCCCACATGTCTACTTTACATCAGCACAATTTTGGAACCAAATTTTTTTTTTTTAGGAGTGAGGGTATGTGCACACGCTGCGGATTTTGCTGCGGAACCGCAGCGTTTCCGTAGCTGTGGGTCCGCAGCGGTTTCCCATGAGTTTACAGTACAATGTAAACCTATGGGAAACGAAATCCGCAGTGCACATGCTGCGGAAAAAAATGCGCGGAAACGCAGGGGTTTATATTCCGCAGCATGTCAATTCTTTGTGCGGATTCCGCTGCGGGTTTACACCTGCTCCAATAGAAAACTGCAGGTGTAAACCCGCAGCGGAAACTGCAATAGAAACGGCGATAAATCCGCAGTAAAAACCAAAGTGGTTTTGCCCTGCAGATTTATCAAATTCGCTGCAGAAAATTCTGCAACGGAATCCGCAAATTCTGCAACGGAATCCGCAGCGTGGGCACATACCCTCATAAGGGTTAAAAGTTGACCAGCAATTTCTCATTTTTACAACACCATTTTTTTTAGGGACCACATCTCATTTGAAGTCATTTTCAGGGGTCTATATGATAGAAAATAAACAAGTGTGACACCATTCTAAAAACTGCACCCCTCAAGGTGCTCAAAACCACATTCACGAAGTTTATTAACCCTTCAGGTGTTTCACAGGAATTTTTGGAATGTTTAAATAAAAATGAACACTTAACTTTTTTTCACAAGAAATTTACTTCAGCTCCAATTTGTTTTATTTTACCAAGAGTAACAGGAGAAAATGGACCTCAAAAGTTGTTGTACAATTTGTCCTGAGTACCCCGATACCCCATATGTGAGGGTAAACCACTGTTTGGGCGCATGGCAGAGCTCGGGAGCGAAGGAGCGCTATTTGACTTTTCAATGCAAAATTTACTGGAATTGAGATAGGACGCCATGTTGCGTTTGGAGAGCCCCCGATGTGCCTAAACATTAAAACCCCTCACAATTGACACCTTTTTGGAAATAAGACCCCCTAAGGAACTTATCTAGATGTGTGTTGAGCACTTTCACCCATTAAGCGATTCACAGAAGTTTATAATGCAGAGCAGTAAAAATAAAAAATCATATTTTTTCACAAAAATGATCTTTTTGCCCCCCAATTATTTATTTTCTCAAGGGTAATAAGAGAAGAAATTGGACACCAAAAGTTGTTGTACAATTTGTCCTGAGTACGCTGATACCCAATATGTGGGGTAAACCGCTGTTTGGGCGCATGGCAGAGCTCGGAAGGGAAGGAGCGCCGTTTGACTTTTCAATGCAAAATTGACAGGAATTGAGATGGGACGCCATGTTGCGTTTGGAGAGCCACTGATGTGCCTAAACATTGAAACCCCCCACAAGTGACACCATTTTGGAAAGTAGACCCCCTAAGGAACTCATCTAGATGTGTTGTGAGAGCTTTGATCCCCCAAGTGTCTCACTACAGTTTATAACGCAGAGCCATGAAAAATCTTTTTTTTTTCCACAAAAATTATTTTTTAGCCCCCAGTTTTGGATTTTCTCAAGGGTAACAGTTGAAATTGGACCCCTGTAGTTGTTTTCCAATTTGTCCTGAGTACGCTGATACCCCATATGTGGGGGGGAACCACCGTTTGAACACATGGCAGAGCTCAGAAGGGAAGGAGCACCATTTGGAATGCAGACTTAGATGGACTGGTCTGAAGGCATCACATTGCGTTTGCAGAGCTCCTAATGTACCTAAACAGTAGAAACCCCCACAAGTGACCCCATATTGGAAACTAGACCCCCCAAGGAACATATCTAGATGTGTTGTGAGAACTTTGAACCCCCAAGTGTCTCACTACAGTTTATAACGCAGAGCCATGAAAATAAAAAAATCCTTTTTTTTTTCACAAAAATTATTTTTTAGCCCCCAGTTTTGTATTTTCCCAAGGGTGACATGAGAAATTGAACCCCAAAAGTTGTTGTCCAATGTGTCCTGAGTGCGCTGATACCCCATATGTGGGGGTAAACCCCTCTTTGGGCGCACGGGAGAGCTCGGAAGAAAAGGAGCACTGTTTTACTTTTTCAATGCAGAATTGGCTGGAATTGAGATCGGATGCTATGTCGCGTTTGGAGAGCGCCTGATGTGCCTAAACAGTCGAAACCCCACAATTATAACTGAAACCCTAATCCAAACACACCCCTAACCCTAATCCTAACGGTAACTCTAACCACACCCCTAACCCTGACACACCCCTAACCCTAATTCCAACTGTAAATGTAATCCAAACCCTAACCCTAACTTTAGCCCCAACCCTAACTGTAGCCTTAACCCTAGCCTCAGCCCTAACCCTAGCCCTAACCCTAATGGGAAAATGGAAATAAATACATTTTTTTTAATTTTTTTATTTTTCCCTAACTAAGGGGGTGATGAAGGGAGGTTTGATTTACTTTTATAGTGGGTTTTTTAGCGGATTTTTATGATTGGCAGCCGTCACACACTAAAAGACGCTTTTTATTGCAAAAAAAATTTTTTGGTGTTACCACATTTTGAGAGCTATAGTTTTTCCATATTTTGGTCCACAGAGTCATGTGAGGTCTTGTTTTTTGTGGGACGAGTTGTATTTTCGGGCAGATGACATTTTTTGATCACTTTTTATTCCGATTTTTGTGATGCAGAATAACTAAAAATCAGCTATTCATGAATTTCTTTTAGGGGGGGCGATTATACCGTTCCACGTTTGGTAAAATGGATAAAGCAGTTTTATTCTTCGGGTCAGTACGATTACAGCAATACCTCATTTATATTTTTTTATATTTTGGCGCTTTTATACGGTAAAAACTATTTTATAGAAAAAATAATTATTTTTGTATCGCTTTATTCTGAGGACTATAACTTTTTTATTTTTTTGCTGATGATTTATGGTGGCTCATTTTTTGCGGGACAAGATGATGTTTTCAGCGGTACCATGATTATTTATATCCGTTTTTTTGATCACGTGTTATTCCACTTTTTGTTTGGCGATATGATAATAAAGCATTGTTTTTTGCCTCGGTTTTTTTTTTTTTTTTTTTACGGTGTTCACTGAAGGGGTAAACTACACTGTGTTCCAAATTATTATGCACAAAGAGTTTAGGAGTGATAAGGTTAGAATTTTTTGGTTTTTCATTTAAACTCATTGATGTTGATGTGTGTCAGGGCTCTTTATATCACTGAAAGCAATTGCAGATACCTGTGCAAATTAGTTTGGCAGGTGTGTCCAAATAAAGGCAAGACTACTTAAGAAGGCTGTTCCACATTATTAAGCAGCCTACATTTTTGGCCAAAATGGGAAAGAAAATGGATGTGTCGGCTGCTGAAAAGCAACAAATTGTGGAGTATTTAGGTCAAGGCATGACTACAATCAACATTGCCAAGACACTTCATCGTGATCATCGCACAATCAAGAAGTATGTAGCTGATTCCCAGCACACACGTGTGCGTGCTGGTAAGGAAAAATTGAGGACCCTTTCCAACAGGCAATTGCGTAAGGTTAAAAGAGCAGCTGCAAAAATGCCTTGTCATAGCAGCAGACAAGTTTTTGAAGCTGCTGGTGCCTCCAGCGTCCCCAGAACAACAAGATGCAGGGTCCTTCAGAGGTGCGTAAGCCATCCTGTCAACCACCTCTATCCACTGCACACAAGCAGAAACAGCTCCAGTGGGCCAAACGATACATGAAGACTGACTTCCAAACTGTTTTGTTCATTGATGAGTGCCGTGCAACGCTCGATAGTCCAGATGGATGGAGTGGAGTATGGCTGGTTGATGGACACCCCATGAAAACATGGCTAAGGCGCCAACAAGGAGGAGGTGGAGTAATGTTTTGGGCTGGAATCATGGGGAGAGAGATTGTCGGCCCCTTTATGATCCCTGAAGGGGTAAAGATGAACTCCGTAATCTATGTGGAGTTTCTAAAAACACTTCCTGCCATGGTTCAAGAGGAAGAACTGTGCTTTCCGCAGCAAGATCATTTTCATGCATGATAATGCACCGTCTCATGCTGCAAAAAACACATCTGCATCTCTGGCTGCTATGGGCATAAAAGAGGACAAACTTATGGTGTGGCCACCATCTTCCCCTGACCTCAACCCCATTGAGAACCTCTGAAGCATCATCAAAAGGAGTATCTATGATGGCGGGAGGCAGTTCACATCTAAGCAACAGCTCTGGGAGGGTTTTCTGTACACATGCAAAACGATTGAAGCAGAAACCATCCAAAAACTGACAAATTCAATGGTCGAGAGAGTTCAGAAGCTTCTTTTGAACAAGGGGTCCTACGTGCAAATGTAACATCACCTAGAATAAAGTTTTCACTTGAAAACTGGTTGATTTCATTTTGTAATAAGCTGATAATGCTTATAACTTCACAACTGACCATTTTTTGGTTCAAAATAAAATAAAAAAGGTTGAAAACTCTGCTGTGCATAATAATTTGGAACATGCATTTTGAGTGTTTTTTTTTATTTTTTTAAAAGATACTGTTTTTATAGGCAGTTTGTTCCAAAACATTGCAATTATACTAGAATAGTAGATGACTGGAAAATAACAATGACTGCAATTCAGATAGGTAATTTAGAGAAAATATGAGGAAATATTATTTGCATAATAATTTGGAACACAGTGTAGTTGGACAGTTTTATAGGTCGGGTCGTTACGGACACAGCAATACTAAATATGTGTACTTTTATTTTTTAAAATTTATATATAGAAATGTATTTATGGGAACAATATATATATATATATATATTTGGAATTTTTTTTTTTTTTTTTTTTACACATGTGAATATTTTTTTTTTTACACTATAACATTGCCCCCCAGGGGGGCATCATGTTATAGTGTAAGATTGCTGATCTGACACTTTGCTGTGCACTGTGTCAGATCAGCGATCTGACATGCACTCCTGCAGGCTTACCAGCACCTGCTCTGAGCAGGTGCTTGGTAAGCCACCTCCCTGCAGGACCCAGATGCAGCCCCGCGGCCATTTTGGATCTGGGGCCGGCAGGAAGGAGGAGGTAGGAGACCCTCAGAGCAACGCGATCACATCGCTTTGCTCCGGGGGTCTCAGGGAAGCACGCAGGGAGCCCCCTCCCTGCGCGATGCTTCCTTATACCGCTGGAACACTGCGATCATGTTTGATCGCAGTGTGCCGGGGGGTTAATGTGCCGGGGCAGTCCGTGACCGCTCCTGGCACATAGTGCCGGATGTCAGCTGCGATAGTCAGCTGACACCCGGCCGCGATCGGCGGTGCTCCCCCCGTGAGCGCGGCCGATCGCTATGACGTACTATCCCGTCGGTGGTCATACGGGCCCACCCCACCTCGACAGGATAGTACGTCCAATATCAGAAAGGGGTTAATCCTGATAATTTTATTGAAAAGCAATCCAGAACACACATTTTTTTTCCCATTTGCTTGTTGGCTCTGCAGAATACAGCCAGATCCTTTCCATAGTACATTGTTAAAATACAGCTATTTTAAACAGGGGTTTGGCCATCACAGTTAACACATTTGAGTGCGCATAACATTCTGTCATTTTTGTGTGGCACCCCAGGAGTTCAGGTACCACAGTGGTATTGCCTTCCTCTCGGGGGAGGGTAATGCCATGCCTGGAGACAGGAGGGATTCCTTTGGCAGGTAACCTTACATGCAACACATTCTGACTCCAGTCCAGAAGGGGGAGATCTAAACCAGATTAAAGGGGAACGTCACTATAAACATCCTGGTCTGGAAGAGTAGTCAGTTAGTCTGGTGCAGACAATTGGAGAGTTGATAGTTGGTAGCAGACAGTGAAGGAGCAGAGGAGTTATCAGGAGTCGGAGGAGGGCTGCGATTGGGCCTCCTCTAAGCCAGAGCACAGAAACCGGGCATCGGGGCCTGAGGTCACGGGGAACTACAAGTCCCATGGCAGAACTGGAGGGCAAGAAGCTAACAGTGACTTGCCCACACAACACCTGAGTTACAGTATATATATATATATATATATATATATATATATATATATATCTACATTGAAATATGCTCTCTGAATTGAGGACTCTGTGTATGTACATATATATATATATATATATATATATATATATATATATATATATATATATATATACAGTTAGGTCCATATATATTTGGACAGAGACAACATTTTTCTAATTTTGGTTACAGACATTACCACAATGAATTTTAAACAAAACAATTCAGATGCAGTTGAAGTTCAGACTTTTAGTTTTCATTTGAGGGTATCCACATTAAAATCGGATGAAGGGTTTAGGAGTTTCAACTCCTTAACATGTACCACCCTGTTTTTAATGGGACCAAAAGTAATTGGACAATTGACTCCAAGGCTATTTCATGGGCAGGTGTGGGCAATCCCTTCGTTATGTCATTCTCAATTAAGCAGATAAAGGGCCTGAGTTGATTTGAGGTGTGGTGTTTGCATTTGGAAGGTTTTGCTGTGAAGTAAACATGCGGTCAAAGGAGCTCTCCATGCAGGTGAATCAAGCCATCTTTAAGCTGCGAAAACAGAAAAAACCCATCCGAGAAATTGCTACAATATTAGGAGTGGCAAAATCTACAGTTTGGTACATCCTGAGAAAGAAAGAAAGCACTGGTGAACTCATCAATGCAAAAAGACCTGGGCGCCCACGGAAGACAACAGTGGTGGATGATCGCAGAATCATCTCCATGGTGAGGAGAAATCCATTCACAACAGCCAACCAAGTGAACAACACTCTCCAGGAGGTCAGCGTATCAATATCCAAATCTACCATAAACAGAAGACTGCATAAAAGTAAATACAGAGGGTTCACTGCATGGTGCAAGCCACTCATAAGCATCAAGAATAAAAAGGCTAGACTGATCTTTGCTAAAAAACATCTAAAAAAGCCAGCACAGTTCTGGAAGAACATTCTTTGGACAGATGAAACCAAGATCAACCTCTACCAGAATGATGGAAAGAGAAAAGCATGGCAGAGGCGTGGTACAGCTCATGATTCAAAGCATACCACATCATCTGTAAAACACGGCGGAGGCAGTGTGATGGCTTGGGCATGCATGGCTGCCAGTGGCACTGGGTCACTAGTGTTTATTGATGATGTGACACAGGACAGAAGCAGCCGAATGAATTCTGAGGTATTCCAAGACATACTGTGTGCTCAGATCCAGCCAAATGCAGCCAAACTGATTGGTCGTCGTTTCATACTACAGATGGACAATGACCCAAAACATAAAGCCAAAGCAACCCAGGAGTTTATTAAATCAAAGAAGTGGAATATTCTTGAATGGCCAAGTCAGTCACCTGATCTCAACCCAATTGAGCATGCATTTCACTTGTTAAAGACTAAACTTCAGACAGAAAGGCCCACAAACAAACAGCAACTGAAAACCACCGCAGTGAAGGCCTGGCAGAGCATCAAAAAGGAAGAAACACAGCGTCTGGTGATGTCCATGAGTTCAAGACTTCAGGCAGTCATTGCCAACAGAGGGTTTTCAACCAAGTACCAGAAATGAACATTTTATTTAAAATTATTGAATCTGTCCAATTACTTTTGGTCCCTTTAAAAACAGGGTGGCACATGTTAAGGAGTTGAAACTCCTAAACTCTTCATCCAATTTTAATATGGATACCCTCAAATGAAAGCTGAAAGTCTGAACTTCAACTGCATCTGAATTGTTTTGTTTAAAATTCATTGTGGTAATGTTTATAACCAAAATTGGAAAAATGTTTTCTCTGTCCAAATATATATGGACCTAACTGTATATATATATATGTATATACACATACACACAGTCCTCAATTCAGAAAGCATATTTCAATATAGTTAGATCCTCAAAGTTGTAATGAGGAAGGCAACAATAGCCAGGGACACTCTCCAAAACATAACATAACAAAACATAACGTCCCAAAAATGTAAATAATTAAGATTTGTATTCAAAACATATATATCATAAAAACAACATATATATAAATAATACATATAATGATAGACAAAGCAATTCAATTGGTAACAGGTGCAAGAGCATATAGATCCCGAATGTTAGTGGGGGTAGGACAGGTTCTAACCACCACTATATTATCATATAAAAGCGACTCACTTAGGGTTGCTCCCTCAATCTCAATCAGAGATTCCAATTAAACAAAATTAGGTCATTGAAAAAATCACCACTATGGACAAGGTATGTACCACTTTAAAGGGAGCACGAGTACATACAAAAGGTAACACACTACCCTTACCCATATTTCTTGCCACCTAGGGATCCTATGCGGTAGCCCAAACGCGCGTTTCGCGTGGGCTTCCTCGGGGGGCTGTAGCTAGCTATGTATTTTCTTGCGCATTAAATACTAAATCCCAGCCGTCCAAGCCATAACGACGCATGAGCGGTGCGTCACCAATCAGTAACCGCGTAACATCCGGCCTCAACTTGTACAGACTGGTGGGGCAAACCCCCTTAGACGTCACTAAACCAGGAAGTGCCGGTACAAGAGGCCTTCGGCGACGCCGTCAGAGTGTGACCACCGCGCAAGCGTACTGGCATAGACGGAACCATGTCATGACAGGGAACCGCTTCTTATGGACATTTTTCTTAAGGGTAGAAATAGCCCAGCATAAATATGCCAATATCGGGTAAGTATTATATAGATGACACTGGAGCGATATAGGTAAAACAAGGGGGGGATACTATAGGCTACCACACTAATATATAAAGTGCTCAACTTAAAATGACAGTGCAATATTAGAACCGTGAAGTAATAAATAAATGGTAAGGAGTGTCCTTGGCTATTGTTGCCTTCCTCATTACAACATTGAGGATCTAACTATATTGAAATATGCTTTCTGAATTGAGGACTGTGTATATAATTGTATTCTGTGTTTTCACAGCTGGTACCTCTGAACAGATGAATTATAGGGCCCATGAAAAAGAGTGGCTTACTCAGCTTGATAAAGTATTTAGTGATGGTACAGGTGTAATTTTAGATGACAAATCCAGAGACGTTACTGAAATATCACAAAAGTTCAAAGACCTGCTTGGCAGGCGTACAAGAATATGGTGTAATAAATCGTTCCTAGAGAGGTATATATCATGTGGTTTGATTCCCAGGGGACTCTGTGTTCAAGTATTTCCTTCATTTCCCATTGAAGAGGAGACATTTAAAAACCAATGGGAGGAATTGGCATCCAAATGTTCGAATGGATTTATGGAGTTACTAGTTAAATCAAATCAGATTAAATTAGAGATTTTGGATACATAACTAAGTGAACTACAGGGTCAATTGAATAATTCATTGACTGGTGATATGTTGAATAAAATTAATAAAGATCTGGAAAAAGATCTTGAGAAATGGGAGAAAGAAATTGTCCAAATGAAAACTAAAAAATATCAATGGGATGTAAACGATAGATTGAATAATCGTGTCTATAAATGGACGAAAACATATTTGAATATCAAAACACCAGCTAGGACCCGTTCAGTATCATTTTCATCAATATCATCTAAAGAGGAAAGATCTCAAATTGGGGATACCAGTCGCCCTAATTGGGATAGGAGAGAATATCTGAAAAATACTGCCCCTAGAGGGGGAACATTCGGTGGTAAACGTAAAATGACTGGATCGCCACAGAAGGATAAAAAGTCCAAAAATTCGCTAGAGGTAATTAATCTCTCAACTCACTGTATTTCCCAGACACAAAAGGAAGTAATAGAGTTAGGTCTATCATTTTCTCCTGTTAATAACTTTGATTTTTTCACAGTTGTGAAGGACCTTCATCTTTTTTCGAGAAAATTGATCTTGAGGAAACTCCATTCTAAGACCGATATGGAGACAGATTTGAATAGTCTTGCTGAACGTGATGTGGTGAAAATTTTGGAGGAACGTGAGTCTGAATCTGAGTTGGGCACCACAGGTATTATTTCTCTACCACCTATTTCATCTATATCCACCACATTCCCTCCCCTATCTCTGTGTCCACAGGTAGAAATATTTACTAAACTTGTGACTAATGATTTAAAAGATTTGAATAACTATAAAAAGAAAGATAACCTTACTAAGCAACAAAGAAATGCACTGGATGAATTAAGAGCACTTGATATTGTTATCAAGCCTGCGGATAAGGGGGGGGGGGAAATGTGGTGATCTGGCCGGTAGAGAAGTATGAGAAGGAGGCCTATAAACAACTACGTAATAAAGATACTTGCACACTCCTTGCTGAGAAACCCATTTTCTCTTATCAAGAAAAACTGAGTAGCATTATTGAAATTGCCTTTGAATGAGGGATCATTATGAAAAAGGTTATCGAAGGGCTTTTGGTAAAAAATCCTGTTGTGCCAACATTCTATCTTCTCCCCAAGGTCCATAAGGATCCTGTGAACCCGCCTGGACATCCAATTATCTCTGGCATTGGAGGACTCTGTGATCCTATATGCAAGTTTCTTGAATTTTATCTTAAACCGCAGGTTGAAACTCTGTCCTCCTAAGTCAGAGACACTACGGACGTCCTAAAATGTCTTGACGGTATCCACTTGGAGGAGAATATGCTCCTAGTTACCGCAGACGTGGAATCATTATGCACAAGTATTCGGCACAAAGACGGGTTGAGGGCGGCACAGTTCTATTTGGAAGCTAGTAATCTTGAGATGTACTTGAGGGGCCTGGTGTTGGAGTTGTTGTGGTTCATCCTGACGCATAATTTTTTTACATTCAGGGATCGGTTCTATTTGCAGTGCAGAGGTACCATGATGGGAGCAGCATGTGCGCCTTCGTATGCTACTTTGTTTTTGGGTTTTTGGGAGAGGAACATCTTTCCCGAGGGCGCACACGCCGCTTTCCAGATCCTTGGATGGTACAGATATATTGATGATATTCTGTTTATCTGGCAGGGGTCCGTAAAAGACCTAAGTATTTTTATGTTGGGCCTGAAACGCAATTACTCCAACATCAGGCTCACATATGCGTTTCACCGAGCAAAGATCTCTTTTCTTGATATCCTAATTAAAAAACAACATGATGGATTACTTGGTACTAACGTTTAGGCCGGCGTCACACTCGGCGTAAGACAATACGGTCCGTTTTTTACGGCCGTAATATGGCCGTAATACGGAGAAATGTTCCCAAAATAGTGATCCGTAGGCAGGGTGTGTCAGCGTATTATGCGCATGTCATTTTCCGTATGTAATCCGTATGGCATCCGTACTGCGATATTTTCTCGCAGGCTTGCAAAACCGACATCTAATGGATTTATGTGCTCAAATGTTCGGTAAAACATATATACAGTATATATATATATATATATATATATATATATATATATATAGGTCATTGAGACGCATATATATATATATTCTGTATTTAGATTTAATTCAGCGCGAAATATGTGAAAAGCCGGTAATTCAATTGCCGGCTTCTCATTTCTCCTTCACAAACCCGACAGGATATGAGACATGATTTACATACAGTAAACCATCTCATATCCCTTTTTTTTTGCATATTCCACACTACTAATGTTAGTAGTGTGTATGTGCAAAATTTGGGCTCTGTAGCTGCTAAAATAAAGGGTTAAATGGCGGAAAAAATTGGCGTGGGCTCCCGCGCAATTTTCTTCGCCAGAGCGGTAAAGCCAGTGACTGAGGGCAGATATTAATAGCCAGGAGGGGGTCCTGGCTATTGTCCCCCCCTGGCTACAAACATCTGCCCCCAGCCACCCCAGAAAAGGCACATCTGGAAGATGCGCCTATTCTGGCACTTGGCCTCTCTCTTCCCACTCCCGTGTAGCGGTGGGATATGGGGTAATGAAGGGTTAATGCCACCTTGCTATTGTAAGGTGACATTAAGCCAGATTAATAATGGAGAGGCGTCAATCATGACACCTATCCATTATTAATCCAATTGTATGAAAGGGTTAAAAAACACACACACACGTTATTAAAAAGTATTTTAATGAAATAAACAAACAGGTTGTTTTAGTATTTTATTGCTCTCTCAATCCATCCGGAACACCCTCGCTTGGCAAAATAATAAACCCACAATATACATACCTTCGGATGAACTCTCAGGTCCCACAAAGTAAATCCATCTTAAGGGGTTAAATCATTTTACAGGCAGGAGCTGCGCTAAAGCACTCGCTCGTGTCTGTAATCCCCGGGTGATGAAAGGAAATCAGGGTGATCTGTACTTACATTGAGTTGCGGTGAGGCGCCCTCTGGTGGATGAACTCATATGAACTCGAGCGTGGGAACTTTTCCAAGGCTCCAGTTCATGAGAACATCCACCAGAGGGTGCCTCACCGTGACTCAATGTAAGTACAGATCACCCTGATTTCCTTTCATCACCCGGGGTTTTTACAACCACGAGTGAGTGCTTTAGCGCAGCTCCTGGCTGTAAAATGATTTAACCCCTTCAGATGGATTTACTTCGTGGGACCTGAGAGTTCATCCGAAGGTATGTATATTGTTGGTTTATTATTTTGCCAAGCGAGGGTGTTCCGGATGGATTGAGAGAGCAATAAAATACTAAAACAACCTGTTTGTTTATTTCATTAAAATTATTTTTAATAACGTGTGTGTGTGT
This sequence comes from Ranitomeya variabilis, assembly GCF_051348905.1. NCBI lineage: Eukaryota > Metazoa > Chordata > Amphibia > Anura > Dendrobatidae > Ranitomeya > Ranitomeya variabilis. Next base: position 114,332,080 of record NC_135238.1, read on the forward strand.
TTTAACCCTTTCAGACAATTGGATTAATAATGGATAGGTGTCATAATTGACGCCTCTCCATTATTAATCTGGCTTAATGTCACCTTACAATAGCAAGGTGGCATTAACCCTTCATTACCCCATATCCCACCGCTACACGGGAGTGGGAAGAGAGTGGCCAAGTGCCAGAATAGGCGCATCTTCCAGATGTGCCGTTTCTGGGGTGGCTGGGGGCAGATGTTTGTAGCCGGGGGGGCCAATAACCATGGACCCTCTCCTGGCTATTAATATCTGCCCTCAGTCACTGGCTTTACCACTCTGGCGGAGAAAATTGTGCGGGAGCCCATGCCAATTTTTTCCGCCATTTAACCCTTTATTTTAGCAAACACACCAAAAACAGGCAGAGATGCTTACCTGTCTGAATAGGCCTCAATACAAATGCACAAGCAGGGTGCAGCGGACCCAAATAAAATAGCAAATGCACAGGTGCAATACCTAATGAAACAGCCAGCCTTCAATCAGGGATTGGCCGTGTGGTACACCAATGCACTAAGATAAAAACTGTATGTGGCGTGTTCACACAAGGAATGCAAGCATCTGACTCCAGCCTATTAATGACGCCCTATGGCGGGCTGCCCAGTGCTAAAGTGCATCCTGTGTGAACAGAGGCCACAGTGTACAGAACCATTTGGGCCCAACTGCACCCTGCAAAAAAATATACGTGCAAAACAAAACATGTAAGGTATTGGTTGATATTCTGGCCATAATATGGAAGCTGGCAACCCACGTCAAGGGTCCTTACTTTTTGCCAGTCCTACACTAACACGAAAAACACCAAAAAAGGAACAATTCAAGAAAACACACCACACGTATATTTTTTTGCAGGGTGCAGTTGGGCCCAAATGGTTCTGTATACTGTGGCCTCTGTTCACACAGGATGCATTTTAGCACTGGGCAGCCCGCCATAGGGCGTCATTAATAGGCTGGAGCCAGATGCTTGCATTCCTTGTGTGAACACGCCACATACAGTTTTTATCTTAGTGCATTGGTGTACCACACGGCCAATCCCTGATTAAAGGCTGGCTGTTTCATTAGGTATTGCAACTGTGCATTTGCTATTTTATTTGGGTCCGCTGCACCCTGCTTGTGCATTTGTATTGAGGCCTATTCAGACAGGTAAGCATCTCTGCCTGTTTTTGGTGTGTTTTCTTGAATTGTTCCTTTTTTGGTGTTTTTCCTTTATTTTAGCAGCTACAGCGCCCAAATTTTGCACATACACACTACTAACATTAGTAGTGTGGAATATGCAAAAAAAAAAGGGGATATGAGATGGTTTACTGTATGTAAACCATGTCTCATATCCTGTCGGGTTGGGGAAGGAGAAATGAAAAGCCGGCAATTGAATTACCGGCTTGTCACTAACAACGCTGCGTATTTCTCGCAAGTCACACTGCTGGTCCGTGTGTAATCCGTATTTTTCTCGCCAACATAGACTTTCATTGGCGTATTATTTGCGCAATATGCTGACAAACGCAGCATGCTGCGATTTACTACGGCCGTAGAAAGCCGTATAATACGTCGCCGTAACATACGGCTGATAGGAGCAGCCCCATTGAGAATAATTGTGCCGTTTGGCGAGTTTTACGGACGTATTTTCTGCGCTCTTATATCCATAAAACTCGCTAGTGTGACGCCGGCCTTATAGAAAGGAGTCCTCTGTGAACGCATTACTGCATGCCAAGTCTACCCATACTAAGTCTATGATCAATGGTGTCCCAACAGGTCAGTTTCTTCGTATTCGAAAGATCTGTTCTAGCGATACACTTTTTGAAAGGCAGGCAATAGACCTTGGGGAGAGATTCATTGATAGGGGGTACAGCAGGAGATGCATCAAGAGGAGTTATGCTAGAGCTAGAGGCCCTAATAGGAATGAGCTACTCCAACCCAGTAAGAGACATGATAGTGACTGCTCCATTCGCTTTATATCAACCCTTAACCACCAATGGGATGCAATTCGAATAGTGTTCCAAAAACATTGGTGAGTTTTAAAAACTGATCCAGTGCTGTCTAAACTGATACCTGATGCACCACTTATGACAGCACACAAGAGTAAAAACTTGAAAGACATTTTTGTTGACAGCCACTATGTGGCCAAAGCTCCCAACCTTTTTAGAGTTGGAAAACAGAAGTGGCTGTTATCCGTGCGGAGATTGCCTGACGTGTAAAAATCTCACCCGCACAATGTCCTTTACTTCAGCAGATGGCCAAAGGAACTTTAAAATTAGGGATTTTATTTCTTATGGAACGACACATGTGGTGTATTGTGCTAGATGTACATGTGGGCTACTATATGTGGGTCTCACATCTTGTGAACTGAGAGTCAGAACACGCGAGCACGTCAGGGATATCCTAGCGGCAAATAATGTTGAAGATGTTGGCTCACTGAAAACGATCCCCAGGCACTTCAGGGTACATTATAATTGCAATCCAGCAGAGTTTAAGATGTGAGGCATTGATAGAATCCGCTTGGGCATCAGAGATGGGGATGCAAAACTGATACTAGCACAGCGGGAGTGAGCTTTGTTCCATTTTTATAAGATTTTGTTCTCTGAATTTGTTTTTTATTTATGTATTGTCTTGTTTATGTTTTTCTATAGTAATTTTATATAACGGTAATATTCTCTGAATCCCGTCCTGGAGTAGTATGTTGAAATTCGGATGTGATTGGCTTATCAACTTGATGTCGGAGGACCCTATGAACTGATTTTGGGAATATTAAACCTCTTGGTTAGGGTTGAGCGACTTTCATTTTTTTAAGATCGAGTAGGGTTTTGGGAAACCCGATTTTGTCCAGAGTCGAGTCGAGTGCAGTCGGCCGATTATCGCTAAAAGTCGGGGATCGACCGAAACACGAAACCCAATGCAAGTCAATGGGGAAGCATAGTCGGCAGTGAGTGGAGGCCAGGAAAACACCTACAGTGCCCATTTTAATGCCAAAAACATCCATTCTTGTTTCTGAAGCTTGCCAATCTTAATTAACTGTATAATAATAGTTGGGCATAGGGAATTGGGGGTCATTTGGCAAAAGTTGTGGGGGGAGTAGGGCTGGCTCAAGTTTTTCGTGGGCCCAGGAAATGCGGACTACGTCACGGCGGTGTTGCAGGGAAAGGTAAGTATTTAAACGTTGCAAGTGCTGTGATCCTGAGCAAGCAGGGGGGGGCCCACTCGTTCGCATTGGCACTGGCACAGGGCCCCTCAAAGTACGGCGGTGTGTTTGCATGGCGGGGGCGCCTCCCACCAGCAGCGACACTTTTGCGTACTCTGAGGGGCCCTGTGCCAGTGACGTCGCCAACGAGTATGCCCCCCCACCTGATGAAGGAACCTGCACTTTCATCTGCACCTTCCTCTTTGTCCCTGTGTAAGGTGGTATAACATGCGGGAAGGGGAACCTTACTTTCAGCAGGGTCAGATTCTGGCTGTGTAGAGTACAAGGGGTATGTAGTGGTCTAGGTCAATGTACCAGCAGACTCATTTAGCAGTGGCTGGGCAATGGGCAGGATGAGGAGGAAACAGATATAGGGCCAAAGAATAAAGTAGGCTAAATGCAGTTCAAAATTGGTAACAGGACTAAACAGGCGGCATTGCTTTGTTCAGTGGAGTAGCAAACCCAAGAGCAGCAGACACTGTTTCAAGGGCCTAACCACACTAGTAGGCCAAATGCAGTTTAATATCTGATAGTATAGGGCGAAAGCCAGAATGTGGAAGCTCAGCTTTGTTCAGTTGAGGACAACACCAGGCAGGGGCACACAGACAGACACCTTTAGTAGGCCGGAAAAGCCTATTGCATTTTTTAAAATGGTAATTTGGAGCAGAAGGTTGAAGCTCAGCTTTATTTAGTTGAGGGCAACACCAGGGAGGGGCAGAAGCCGTTAGTAGGCCCTAACCACCATTTTGTTTTTTACAAACCAATTAATGAGAGCCGGAAGGTTGAAGCTCAGCTTTATTCAGTTGAGGACAACACCAGGCAGGGGCACACAGACAGACACCTTTAGTAGGCCGGAAAAGCCTATTGCATTTTTTAAAATGGTAATTTGGAGCAGAAGGTTGAAGCTCAGCTTTATTTAGTTGAGGGCAACACCAGGGAGGGGCAGAAGCCGTTAGTAGGCCCTAACCACCATTTTGTTTTTAACAAACCAATTAATGAGAGCCGGAAGGTTGAAGCTCAGCTTTATTCAGTTGAGGACAACACCAGGGAGGGGCAGAAGCCGTTAGTAGGCCCTAACCACCATTTTGTTTTTTACAAACCAATTAATGAGAGCCGGAAGGTTGAAGCTCAGCTTTATTCAGTTGAGGACAACACCAGGCAGGGGCACACAGACAGACACCTTTAGTAGGCCGGAAAAGCCTATTGCATTTTTTAAAATGGTAATTTGGAGCAGAAGGTTGAAGCTCAGCTTTATTTAGTTGAGGGCAACACCAGGGAGGGGCAGAAGCTGTTAGTAGGCCCTAACCACCATTTTGTTTTTTACAAACCAATTAATGAGAGCCGGAAGGTTGAAGCTCAGCTTTATTCAGTTGAGGACAACACCAGGCAGGGGCACACAGACAGACACCTTTAGTAGGCCGGAAAAGCCTATTGCATTTTTTAAAATGGTAATTTGGAGCAGAAGGTTGAAGCTCAGCTTTATTTAGTTGAGGGCAACACCAGGGAGGGGCAGAAGCCGTTAGTAGGCCCTAACCACCATTTTGTTTTTTACAAACCAATTAATGAGAGCCGGAAGGTTGAAGCTCAGCTTTATTCAGTTGAGGACAACACCAGGCAGGGGCACACAGACAGACACCTTTAGTAGGCCGGAAAAGCCTATTGCATTTTTTAAAATGGTAATTTGGAGCAGAAGGTTGAAGCTCAGCTTTATTTAGTTGAGGGCAACACCAGGGAGGGGCAGAAGCCGTTAGTAGGCCCTAACCACCATTTTGTTTTTTACAAACCAATTAATGAGAGCCGGAAGGTTGAAGCTCAGCTTTATTCAGTTGAGGACAACACCAGGCAGGGGCACACAGACAGACACCTTTAGTAGGCCGGAAAAGCCTATTGCATTTTTTAAAATGGTAATTTGGAGCAGAAGGTTGAAGCTCAGCTTTATTTAGTTGAGGGCAACACCAGGGAGGGGCAGAAGCCGTTAGTAGGCCCTAACCACCATTTTGTTTTTAACAAACCAATTAATGAGAGCCGGAAGGTTGAAGCTCAGCTTTATTCAGTTGAGGACAACACCAGGGAGGGGCAGAAGCCGTTAGTAGGCCCTAACCACCATTTTGTTTTTTACAAACCAATTAATGAGAGCCGGAAGGTTGAAGCTCAGCTTTATTCAGTTGAGGACAACACCAGGCAGGGGCACACAGACAGACACCTTTAGTAGGCCGGAAAAGCCTATTGCATTTTTTAAAATGGTAATTTGGAGCAGAAGGTTGAAGCTCAGCTTTATTTAGTTGAGGGCAACACCAGGGAGGGGCAGAAGCCGTTAGTAGGCCCTAACCACCATTTTGTTTTTTACAAACCAATTAATGAGAGCCGGAAGGTTGAAGCTCAGCTTTATTCAGTTGAGGACAACACCAGGCAGGGGCACACAGACAGACACCTTTAGTAGGCCGGAAAAGCCTATTGCATTTTTTAAAATGGTAATTTGGAGCAGAAGGTTGAAGCTCAGCTTTATTTAGTTGAGGGCAACACCAGGCAGGGGCACACAGACAGACACCTTTAGTAGGCCGGAAAAGCCTATTGCATTTTTTAAAATGGTAATTTGGAGCAGAAGGTTGAAGCTCAGCTTTATTTAGTTGAGGGCAACACCAGGGAGGGGCAGAAGCCGTTAGTAGGCCCTAACCACCATTTTGTTTTTTACAAACCAATTAATGAGAGCCGGAAGGTTGAAGCTCAGCTTTATTCAGTTGAGGACAACACCAGGCAGGGGCACACAGACAGACACCTTTAGTAGGCCGGAAAAGCCTATTGCATTTTTTAAAATGGTAATTTGGAGCAGAAGGTTGAAGCTCAGCTTTATTTAGTTGAGGGCAACACCAGGCAGGGGCACACAGACAGACACCTTTAGTAGGCCGGAAAAAGCCTATTGCATTTTTTAAAATGGTAATTTGGAGCAGAAGGTTGAAGCTCAGCTTTATTTAGTTGAGGGCAACACCAGGGAGGGGCAGAAGCCGTTAGTAGGCCCTAACCACCATTTTGTTTTTTACAAACCAATTAATGAGAGCCGGAAGGTTGAAGCTCAGCTTTATTCAGTTGAGGACAACACCAGGCAGGGGCACACAGACAGACACCTTTAGTAGGCCGGAAAAGCCTATTGCATTTTTTAAAATGGTAATTTGGAGCAGAAGGTTGAAGCTCAGCTTTATTTAGTTGAGGGCAACACCAGGGAGGGGCAGAAGCCGTTAGTAGGCCCTAACCACCATTTTGTTTTTTACAAACCAATTAATGAGAGCCGGAAGGTTGAAGCTCAGCTTTATTCAGTTGAGGACAACACCAGGCAGGGGCATAAGCCGTTAGTAGGCCCTAACCAAAGTTGAAGGCCAAATGCAGTTTAATTTCTGATACTATAGGCCGAAAGCCAGAAGGTGGAAGCTCCGATTTAGACAGTGGAGGACAATTTGAATTAGGGACTGCAGACAGACTTAGTAGGCTGTCCCCTGTGGACCATGCATCCAACACATTAACCCATTGCGCCGTAATGGACACGTAATCTTCCGTGGCCATGCCTACAGGTCCATGCGTCTGTTGTCAGGTGCACCTTTGTACTCACAGATTGCCAGAGTGCATGGACAATGCGGTCTTCTACATGCTGGTGGAGGGTTGGGATGGCTTTTCTCGCAAAAGAAGTGTCGACTGGTTAGCTTGTAGCGTGGTACAGCGTAGTCCATCATGGCCTTATTAATAGTAAATAAAATATATAACTAGGCTCTATGAACTTTTAAATAGGTTCCAGGGGTACACGGGCAGCATTGGTGTGGTCAGTGGAGGAGTATTGCAAGTAGGGGCTGCAGACAGGCTATCAAAGGCCTAAAATAACAAACAGTAGGCAGTCATGGCAGTTTTACATCGGTTACATGGATACACAGGCAGGCAGCATTGTGGTCAGTGGAGGAGTATTGCAAGTAGGGGCCGCAGACAGGCTATCAAAGGCCTAAAATAACAAACAGTAGGCAGTCATGGCAGTTTTACATCGGTTACATGGATACACAGGCAGGCAGCATTGTGGTCAGTGGAGGAGTATTGCAAGTAGGGGCCGCAGACAGGCTATCAAAGGCCTAAAATAACAAACAGTAGGCAGTCATGGCAGTTTTACATCGGTTACATGGATACACAGGCAGGCAGCATTGTGGTCAGTGGAGGAGTATTGCAAGTAGGGGCCGCAGACAGGCTATCAAAGGCCTAAAATAACAAACAGTAGGCAGTCATGGCAGTTTTACATCGGTTACATGGATACACAGGCAGGCAGCATTGTGGTCAGTGGAGGAGTATTGCAAGTAGGGGCCGCAGACAGGCTATCAAAGGCCTAAAATAACAAACAGTAGGCAGTCATGGCAGTTTTACATCGGTTACATGGATACACAGGCAGGCAGCATTGTGGTCAGTGGAGGAGTATTGCAAGTAGGGGCCGCAGACAGGCTATCAAAGGCCTAAAATAACAAACAGTAGGCAGTCATGGCAGTTTTACATCGGTTACATGGATACACAGGCAGGCAGCATTGTGGTCAGTGGAGGAGTATTGCAAGTAGGGGCCGCAGACAGGCTATCAAAGGCCTAAAATAACAAACAGTAGGCAGTCATGGCAGTTTTACATCGGTTACATGGATACACGGGCAGGCAGCTTGGTGGTGAGTGGAGGAGTATTTAAAGTAGGGACCGCAGACAGGCTTCAAAGGCCTAACATAAGAAAATGGGCTGGCTGTAGGCACTTTATAATTGGTTCCAGGGGTACATGGGCAGCAGTGGTCTGGCCAGTGGAGGACTAGTGGAAGGAGGGACCGCAGACAGGCTTCAAAGGCCTAACATAAAAAAATGGGCTGGCTGTAGGCACTTTATAATTGGTTCCAGGGGTACACGGGCAGCAGTGGTCTGGTCAGTGGAGGACTAGTGGAAGGAGGGACCGCAGACAGGCTTCAAAGGCCTAACATAAGAAAATGGGCTGGCTGTAGGCACTTTATAATTGGTTCCAGGGGTACACGGGCAGCAGTGGTCTGGTCAGTGGAGGACTAGTGGAAGGAGGGACCGCAGACAGGCTTCAAAGGCCTAACATAAAAAAATGGGCTGGCTGTAGGCACTTTAAAATTGGTTCCAGGGGTACACGGGCAGCAGTGGTCTGGTCAGTGGAGGCCTAGTGGAAGGAGGGACCGCAGACAGGCTTCGAAGGCCTAAAATAACAAACAATAGGCTCATGGCAGTTTTACAGCGGTTACATGGATACACAGGCAGCTTGGTGGTGAGTGGAGGAGTATTTAAAGTAGGGACCGCAGACAGGCTATCAAAGGCCTAAAATAACAAACAATAGGCTCATGGCAGTTTTACAGCGGTTACATGGATACACGGGCAGGCAGCTGGTGATGAGTGGAGGAGTATTTAAAGTAGGGACCGCAGACAGGCTATCAAAGGCCTAAAATAACAAACAATAGGCTCATGGCAGTTTTACAGCGGTTACATGGATACATGGGCAGGCAGCTGGTGATGAGTGGAGGAGTATTTAAAGTAGGGACCGCAGACAGGCTATCAAAGGCCTAAAATAACAAACAATAGGCTCATGGCAGTTTTACAGCGGTTACATGGATACACGGGCAGGCAGCTTGGTGGTGAGTGGAGGAGTATTTAAAGTAGGGACCGCAGACAGGCTATCAAAGGCCTAAAATAACAAACAATAGGCTCATGGCAGTTTTACAGCGGTTACATGGATACACGGGCAGGCAGCTGGTGATGAGTGGAGGAGTATTTAAAGTAGGGACCGCAGACAGGCTTCAAAGGCCTAACATAAGAAAATGGGCTGGCTGTAGGCACTTTATAATTGGTTCCAGGGGTACATGGGCAGCAGTGGTCTGGCCAGTGGAGGACTAGTGGAAGGAGGGACCGCAGACAGGCTTCAAAGGCCTAACATAAAAAAATGGGCTGGCTGTAGGCACTTTATAATTGGTTCCAGGGGTACACGGGCAGCAGTGGTCTGGTCAGTGGAGGACTAGTGGAAGGAGGGACCGCAGACAGGCTTCAAAGGCCTAACATAAAAAAATGGGCTGGCTGTAGGCACTTTATAATTGGTTCCAGGGGTACACGGGCAGCAGTGGTCTGGTCAGTGGAGGACTAGTGGAAGGAGGGACCGCAGACAGGCTTCAAAGGCCTAACATAAAAAAATGGGCTGGCTGTAGGCACTTTATAATTGGTTCCAGGGGTACATGGGCAGCAGTGGTCTGGCCAGTGGAGGACTAGTGGAAGGAGGGACCGCAGACAGGCTTCAAAGGCCTAACATAAAAAAATGGGCTGGCTGTAGGCACTTTATAATTGGTTCCAGGGGTACACGGGCAGCAGTGGTCTGGTCAGTGGAGGACTAGTGGAAGGAGGGACCGCAGACAGGCTTCAAAGGCCTAACATAAAAAAATGGACTGGCTGTAGGCACTTTATAATTGGTTCCAGGGGTACACGGGCAGCAGTGGTCTGGTCAGTGGAGGACTAGTGGAAGGAGGGACCGCAGACAGGCTTCAAAGGCCTAACATAAAAAAATGGGCTGGCTGTAGGCACTTTAAAATTGGTTCCAGGGGTACACGGGCAGCAGTGGTCTGGTCAGTGGAGGCCTAGTGGAAGGAGGGACCGCAGACAGGCTTCGAAGGCCTAAAATAACAAATAATAGGCTCATGGCAGTTTTACAGCGGTTACATGGATACACGGGCAGGCAGCTTGGTGGTGAGTGGAGGAGTATTTAAAGTAGGGACCGCAGACAGGCTATCAAAGGCCTAAAATAACAAACAATAGGCTCATGGCAGTTTTACAGCGGTTACATGGATACACGGGCAGGCAGCTGGTGATGAGTGGAGGAGTATTTAAAGTAGGGACCGCAGACAGGCTATCAAAGGCCTAAAATAACAAACAATAGGCTCATGGCAGTTTTACAGCGGTTACATGGATACACAGGCAGCTTGGTGGTGAGTGGAGGAGTAGTGCAAGGAGTGTCTGTCCCAGTACTCCCAAAATATAAATAGATGTTAATGTCTCGCAAAACAACCAAAACAAAAAAAAAGGTGGCATACTTAGGTACAGGGGTGGGCTCATCTACTGAGTTTCTGACATAGTAATTTGGCAGTAACTATTTAATGGTGCCAATATAGGACACAGACACAGACTACTTTAAGTTGCATCATAGATGTCTACAAATTTGTATTGTCAGTGCCAGACATTGAATGATGTCAGCGAATAGACTAAAGATTGGTGGAGCTGTGCGACATAATTTTGCACGTGGTAGAGCACATTTTGAGCTGGGGTAGGGGGGAACTCTCTTGAGGCCGGCGGGACCGCCCCAGGGCCCCTCATGTTACAACGGTGTGTCTGACGTTGGGTGCGCACCACCACCGCCAGAGACACTACATTGTACTATGAGGGACCCAGTAGCAATGCCGTCAACCAAAAGCGAGCACACCCACCTCTTCAGACAAACAGCAGTCTCACGGGTGCTTGCGCCAAGTCGCGATACCACGGCCCCGTGTGGGGAGTTTGGCCATTTAGGGAGGTGTAAACATGTCGTATGCTGTACAATCAGCTGCAGCAAATTAGACATTAGAAAAGTAATTCACAGGCAAGAGCTTTTCATAGGAAAGCTAGGTGTCGGCCGGGCAAGGTGGGGCAAAAGATTTCGAAATCCAGTTGTGGTTCATTTTAATGAATGTTAGATCGTCAACATTTTGGGTAGCCAGACGAGTCCTTTTTTCGGTTAATATTGAACCTGCAGCACTGAATACTCTTTCTGATAGGACACTTGCTGCCGGGCAAGCAAGCTCCTGCAATGCATATTCTGCCAATTCTGGCCAGGTGTCTAATTTGGAGGCCCAGTAATCACATGGGAATGACGGTTGAGGGAGAACATCGATAAGGGATGAAAAATAGTTAGTAACCATACTGGACAAATGTTGTCTCCTGTCACTTTCAATTGATGCAGCAGTACCTGTCCTGTCTGCGGTCATAGCAAAATCACTCCACAACCTGGTCAGAAAACCCCTCTGTCCAACGCCACTTCTGATGTGTGCACCCCTAACACTCCTAGTCTGCTGCCCCCTGGAGCTCGTGTGAGAACGATCACGTGCGCTGTGTGCTGGGAATGCCTGAAGCAAACGGTCAACAAGAGTTGATTGTTTGGTTGCTAATATTAGTTCCAAGTTCTCATGTGGCATAATATTTTGCAATTTGCCTTTATAGCGTGGATCAAGGAGGCAGGCCAACCAGTAATCGTCATCGTTCATCATTTTCGTAATGCGTGTGTCCCTTTTTAGGATACGTAAGGCATAATCCGCCATGTGGGCCAAAGTTCCAGTTGTCAAATCTCCGGTTGTGATTGGTTGAGAGGCAGTTGCAGGCAAATCTACGTCACTTGTGTCCCTCAAAAAACCAGAACCCGGCCGTGACACGCAACCAATTTCCTGTGCCCCCGGGAAAGGTTCGGCATTAAAAATATACTCATCCCCATCATCCTCCTCGTCCTCCACCTCCTCTTCGCCCGCTACCTCGTCCTGTACACTGCCCTGACCAGACAATGGCTGACTGTCATCAAGGCTTTCCTCTTCCTCTGGTGCAGACGCCTGCTCCTTTATGTGCGTCAAACTTTGCATCAGCAGACGCATTAGGGGGATGCTCATGCTTATTACGGCGTTGTCTGCACTAACCAGCCGTGTGCATTCCTCAAAACACTGAAGGACTTGACACATGTCTTGTATCTTAGACCACTGCACACCTGACAACTCCATGTCTGCCATCCTACTGCCTGCCCGTGTATCCTCCCACAAATAAATAACAGCACGCCTCTGTTCGCACAGTCTCTGAAGCATGTGCAGTGTTGAGTTCCACCTTGTTGCAACGTCTATGATTAGGCAATGCTGGGGAAGGTTCAAAGACCGCTGATAGGTCTGCATACGGCTGGCGTGTACAGGCGAACGTCGGATATGTGAGCAAAGTGCACGCACTTTGAGGAGCAGGTCGGAGAACCCAGGATAAGTTTTCAATAAGCACTGCACCACCAGGTTTAAGGTGTGAGCCAGGCAAGGAATGTGTTTCAGTTGGGAAAGGGAGATGGCAGCCATGAAATTCCTTCCGTTATCACTCACTACCTTGCCTGCCTCAAGATCTACTGTGCCCAGCCACGACTGCGTTTCTTGTTGCAAGAACTCGGACAGAACTTCCGCGGTGTGTCTGTTGTCGCCCAAACACTTCATAGCCAATACAGCCTGCTGACGCTTGGCAGTAGCTGGCCCATAATGGGACAACTGGTGTGCAACAGTGTCATCTGCCGATGGAGTGGTTGGCAGACTGCGTTCTGTGGAAGAGCTGTAGCTTCTGCAGGAGGACGAGGAGGAGGAGGAGGAGGGGGTGCGAACGCCTACAGCCAACTGTTTCCTAGACCGTGGGCTAGGCACAACTGTCCCTAAATTGATGTCGCCTGTGGACCCTGCATCCACCACATTCACCCAGTGTGCCGTGATGGACACATAACGTCCCTGGCCATGCCTACTGGTCCATGCATCTGTAGTCAGGTGCACCTTTGTACTCACAGATTGCCTGAGTGCATGGACGATGCGCTGTTTAACATGCTGGTGCAGGGCTGGGATGGCTTTTCTGGAAAAAAAGTGTCGACTGGGTAGCTCGTATCGTGGTTCAGCGTACTCCATCAGGGCTTTGAAAGCTTCGCTTTCAACTAACCGGTAGGGCATCATCTCTAACGAGATTAGTCTAGCTATGTGGGCGTTAAAACCCTGTGTACGCGGATGCGAGGATAAGTACTTCCTTTTTCTAACCAGAGTCTCATGTAGGGTGAGCTGGACTGGAGAGCTGGAGATCGTGGAACTTTCGGGTGTGCCGGTGTACATGGCAGACTGAGAGACGGTTGGAGACGGTATTGTTTCCGCCGGTGCCCTAGATGCAATATTTCCTCCTACAAAACTGGTGATTCCCTGACCCTGACTGCTTTTGGCTGGCAAAGAAACCTGCACAGATACTGCCGGTGGTGCGGAAAATGGTGGCCTTACAGTGACGGAAGGGATGTTGCGTTGCTGACTAGCTTCATTGGCCGAGGGTGCTACAACCTTAAGGGACGTTTGGTAGTTAGTCCAGGCTTGAAAATGCATGGTGGTTAAGTGTCTATGCATGCAACTAGTATTTAGACTTTTCAGATTCTGACCTCTGCTTAAGCTAGTTGAACATTTTTGACAGATGACTTTGCGCTGATCAGTTGGATGTTGTTTAAAAAAATGCCAGACTGCACTCTTCCTAGACTCGGATCCCTTTTCAGGGATTGCAGACTGAGCTTTAACCGGATGGCCATGCTGTCCTCCAACAGGTTTTGGCTTTGACACGCGTTTTGGGCCAGATACGGGCCCGGCAGATGGAACCTGTTGCGATGTTGATGCCTGCTGCGGCCCCTCCTCCACCTCCGCTTCTGAACTACTGCCGCCTGCACCCTGTTCCCCCAATGGCTGCCAATCGGGGTCAATAACTGGGTTATCTATTACCTCCTCTTCGAGCTCGTGTGCAACTTCGTCTGTGTCACTGTGTCGGTCGGTGGTATAGCGTTCGTGGCGGGGCAACATAGTCTCATCAGGGTCTGATTGTGGATCTGTACCCTGAGAGGGCAATGTGGTGGTCTGAGTCAAAGGAGCAGCATAGTACTCTGGCTGTGGCTGTGCATCAGTGCACTCCATGTCAGAATCTACTTGTAATGGGCATGGCCTGTTAAATGTTTCACTTTCTAAGCCAGGGACGGTATGTGTAAAGAGCTCCATGGAGTGACCCGTTGTGTCGCCTGCTGCATCCTTCTCTCTTGTTGTAGTTTTTGCTGAGGAGGACAAGGAAGCGACTTGTCCCTGACCGTGAACATCCACAAGCGACGCGCTGCTTTTACATTTACCAGTTTCTGAAGAGGAGGCAAAAGAGCTAGAGGCTGAGTCTGCAATGTAAGCCAAAACTTGCTGTTGCTGCTCCGCCTTTAAAAGCGGTTTTCCTACTCCCAGAAAAGAGAGCGTTCGAGGCCTTGTGTAGCCTGACGACGAAACTGCCTCCACAGCTCCAGACTTAGGTGGAATATTTTTATCCCCACGACCACCTGATGCTCCACTACCACTACCATCATTACCAGCTGACAATGAACGCCCACGACGACCTATTGCACCAGACTTCCTCATTGTTTTAAAATCTTAACCAAAGTAACTTTATTTGTTGCTGTCAAACAACTTACACGGTGAGCTATAACTTCAGTATGATTTCTATATCCCTTAACAGGTTGGTGAGACCACAACGAAAATCAGGCACAATGTTACACACTCTGTTTTCTGTGGCACCAAATCACAGAGATGACACACACGCAGGACTGTCACTCAAGCACTATTGTCAATATTAATCTCCCACCTAATTAATTTTTTTTTTTTTCTCAGGGAGACTTTAGAAACCCAAGAATATTTAAAAAAAAAAAAAAAAAAAAAAAAAAAAAAACCTTTCTATTGCCCACTGAATGAGAGATGGCACGCACAGGAGTGGCACACAAGCCCTGACAGAGGCCAATATTTTTCTCCCACTGACTGATGTAGTGTTTTTGTGTTGAGGTAGATTTTAAAACACAAATGAAGGAAAAAAATTTAAAGGCTTTCTATGGCCCACAATTAGAGAGAGAGGTGGCACACCCAGGAGTCAAGACTGGCACACAAGCTGAAAGGGCAATATTACTCTCCCACTGTTTTTTTAACTTTTTTTTTTTTTATTTTCAGGGAGACTTTAGAAACCAAATAATATTAAAAAAAACAAAAAAAATAAATAGCCTTTCTATGGCCCACTGAATGAGAGAGAAAGGTGGCACACCCAGGAGTCAAGACTGGCGCACAAGCTGAAAGGGCAATATTACTCTCCCACTGTTTTTTTAACTTTTTTTTTTTATTTTCAGGGAGACTTTAGAAACCAAATAATATTAAAAAAACAAAAAAAAAATAAATAGCCTTTCTATGGCCCACTGAATGAGAGAGAAAGGTGGCACACCCAGGAGTCAAGACTGGCGCACAAGCTGAAAGGGCAATATTACTCTCCCACTGTTTTTTTAACTTTTTTTTTTTATTTTCAGGGAGACTTTAGAAACCAAATAATATTAAAAAAACAAAAAAAAAATAAATAGCCTTTCTATGGCCCACTGAATGAGAGAGAAAGGTGGCACACCCAGGAGTCAAGACTGGCGCACAAGCTGAAAGGGCAATATTACTCTCCCACTGTTTTTTTAACTTTTTTTTTTTATTTTCAGGGAGACTTTAGAAACCAAATAATATTAAAAAAACAAAAAAAAAATAAATAGCCTTTCTATGGCCCACTGAATGAGAGAGAAAGGTGGCACACCCAGGAGTCAAGACTGGCGCACAAGCTGAAAGGGCAATATTACTCTCCCACTGTTTTTTTAACTTTTTTTTTTTATTTTCAGGGAGACTTTAGAAACCAAATAATATTAAAAAAACAAAAAAAAATAAATAGCCTTTCTATGGCCCACTGAATGAGAGAGAAAGGTGGCACACCCAGGAGTCAAGACTGGCGCACAAGCTGAAAGGGCAATATTACTCTCCCACTGTTTTTTTAACTTTTTTTTTTTATTTTCAGGGAGACTTTAGAAACCAAATAATATTAAAAAAAACAAAAAAAATAAATAGCCTTTCTATGGCCCACTGAATGAGAGAGAAAGGTGGCACACCCAGGAGTCAAGACTGGCGCACAAGCTGAAAGGGCAATATTACTCTCCCACTGTTTTTTTTACTTTTTTTTTTTATTTTCAGGGAGACTTTAGAAACCAAATAATATTAAAAAAAACAAAAAAAATAAATAGCCTTTCTATGGCCCACTGAATGAGAGAGAAAGGTGGCACACCCAGGAGTCAAGACTGGCGCACAAGCTGAAAGGGCAATATTACTCTCCCACTGTTTTTTTAACTTTTTTTTTTATTTTCAGGGAGACTTTAGAAACCAAATAATATTAAAAAAACAAAAAAAAAATAAATAGCCTTTCTATGGCCCACTGAATGAGAGAGAAAGGTGGCACACCCAGGAGTCAAGACTGGCGCACAAGCTGAAAGGGCAATATTACTCTCCCACTGTTTTTTTAACTTTTTTTTTTTATTTTCAGGGAGACTTTAGAAACCAAATAATATTAAAAAAACAAAAAAAAAATAAATAGCCTTTCTATGGCCCACTGAATGAGAGAGAAAGGTGGCACACCCAGGAGTCAAGACTGGCGCACAAGCTGAAAGGGCAATATTACTCTCCCACTGTTTTTTTAACTTTTTTTTTTTATTTTCAGGGAGACTTTAGAAACCAAATAATATTAAAAAAAAATAAAAAAAATAAATAGCCTTTCTATGGCCCACTGAATGAGAGAGAGAGGTGGCACACCCAGGAGTCAAGACTGGCGCACAAGCTGAAAGGGCAATATTACTCTCCCACTGTTTTTTTATGTTTTTTTTTTTTCTGGGAGACTTTAGAAACCAAATAATATTAAAAAAAAATAAAAAATAAATAGGCTTTCTATAGCCCACTGAATGAGAGATAGCACACACAGCAGTGGCACACAAGCCCTGACTGAGGCCAATATTTTTCTCCCACTGATTGATGTAGTGTTTTTGTGTTGAGGTAGATTTTAGAACACAAATCAAGGAAAAAAAAAAAAAATGCTTTCTATGGCCCACTGAATGAGAGAGAGGTGGCACACCCAGGAGTCAAGACTGGCACACAAGCTGAAAGGGCAATATTACTCTCCCACTGTTTTTTTATGTATTTTTTGTTTTTTAAGGGAGACTTTAGAAACCCAATAATATTTTTTTTTTTAAAAATAGGCTTTCTATGGCCCACTGAATGAGAGGGAGAGAGGTGGCACACCCAGGAGTCAAGACTGGCACACAAGCTGAAAGGGCAATATTACTCTCCCACTGTTTTTTTATGTATTTTTTGTTTTTTAAGGGAGACTTTAGAAACCCAATAATATTTTAAAAAAAAAATAAATAGGCTTTCTATGGCCCACTGAATGAGAGGGAGAGAGGTGGCACACCCAGGAGTCAAGACTGGCACACAAGCTGAAAGGGCAATATTACTCTCCCACTGTTTTTTTAGGTTTTTTTTTTTTTTTCAGGGAGACTTTAGAAACCAAATAATATTAAAAAAAAAAAAAAAAAATAGGCTTTCTATAGCCCACTGAATGAGAGATAGCACACACAGCAGTGGCACACAAGCCCTGACTGAGGCCAATATTTTTCTCCCACTGATTGATGTAGTGTTTTTGTGTTGAGGTAGATTTTAGAACACAAATCAAGGAAAAAAAAAAAAATGCTTTCTATGGCCCACTGAATGAGAGAGAGGTGGCACACCCAGGAGTCAAGACTGGCACACAAGCTGAAAGGGCAATATTACTCTCCCACTGTTTTTTTATGTATTTTTTGTTTTTTAAGGGAGACTTTAGAAACCCAATAATATTTTTTTTTTTAAAAATAGGCTTTCTATGGCCCACTGAATGAGAGGGAGAGAGGTGGCACACCCAGGAGTCAAGACTGGCACACAAGCTGAAAGGGCAATATTACTCTCCCACTGTTTTTTTATGTATTTTTTGTTTTTTAAGGGAGACTTTAGAAACCCAATAATATTTTTTAAAAAAAATAAATAGGCTTTCTATGGCCCACTGAATGAGAGGGAGAGAGGTGGCACACCCAGGAGTCAAGACTGGCACACAAGCTGAAAGGGCAATATTACTCTCCCACTGTTTTTTTAGGTTTTTTTTTTTTTTTCAGGGAGACTTTAGAAACCAAATAATATTAAAAAAAAAAAAAAAAAAATAGGCTTTCTATAGCCCACTGAATGAGAGATAGCACACACAGCAGTGGCACACAAGCCCTGACTAAGGCCAATATTTTTCTCCCACTGATTGATGTAGTGTTTTTGTGTTGAGGTAGAATTTAGAACACAAATCACGGAAAAAATAAATAGGCTTTCTATGGCCCACTCAGTGAGAGATGGCACACACAGGGATGGCACTGTAGCAGAAATGCCAATCTTAATCTCCCACAAAAAAAAACAAAAAAAAAACAGGGACTGTCCTACAATTACTATCTCCCTGCAGTAATCTAAGCCAGGTATGGCAGGCAGCAATAGGAGTGGACTGATGCACAAATTAAATAAAAAGTGTGGACAAACAGAAAAGATAGCTGTGCAGAAAGGAACAAGAGGATATGTGCTTTGAAAAAAGCAGTTGGTTTCCACAGTGGCGTACACACAGCAATACAGCTATCACGGAGCCTTCTAGGGCAGCCCAATGAGCTACAGCGCTGAGGGAAAAAAAAAAAAAAATAGCTTCCACAGTCCCTGCACACCGAAGGTGGTGTTGGACAGTGGAAATCGCTGCAGCACAAGCGGTTTGGTGATTAGTGGACCCTGCCTAACGCTCTCCCTGCTTCTGACGAAGCGGCAGCAACCTGTCCCTAAGCTCAGATCAGCAGCAGTAAGATGGCGGTCGGCGGGAACGCCCCTTTATAGCCCCTGTGACGCCGCAGACAGCAAGCCAATCACTGCAATGCCCTTCTCTAAGATGGTGGGGACCAGGATCTATGTCATCACGCTGCCCACACTCTGCGTTCACCTTCATTGGCTGAGAAATGGCGCTTTTCGCGTCATTGAAACGCGACTTTGGCGCGAAAGTCGCGTACCGCATGGCCGACAAGCACAGGGGTCGGATCGGGTTTCATGAGACGCCGACTTAGCCAAAAGTCGGCGACTTTTGAAAATGATCGACCCGTTTCGCTCAACCCTACTCTTGGTTATAATGGACATATATTTTGTTAGAATTATACTGTATATAATGTTTGATATTGGGTAGTATGCTATTGTTATTATGATATACATACACTGTGTTCCAAATTATTATGCACAAAGAGTTTAGGAGTGATAAGGTTAGAATTTGTTTGTTTGTCATTTAAAATCATTGATGATGATGTGTGTCAGGGCTCTTTATATCACTGAAAGCAATTGCAGATACCTGTGCAAATTAGTTTGGCTGGTGTGTCCAAATAAAGGCAAGACTACTTAAGAAGGCTGTTCCACATTATTAAGCAGCCTACATATTTGGCCAAAATGGGAAAGAAAAAGGATGTGTCGTCTGCTGAGAAGCAACAAATTGTGGAGTATTTAGGTCAAGGCATGACTACAATCAACATTGCCAAGACACTTCATCGTGATCATCGCACAATCAAGAAGTATGTGGCTGATTCCCAGCACACACGTGTGCGTGCTGATAAGGAAAAATTGAGGACTCTTTCCAACAGGCAATTGCGTAAGGTTAAAAGAGCAGCTGCAAAAATGCCTTGTCATAGCAGCAGACAAGTTTTTGAAGCTGCTGGTGCCTCCAGCATCCCCAGAACAACAAGATGCAGGGTCCTTCAGAGGTTTGCAGCTGTACGTAAGCCATCCTGTCGACCACCTCTATCCACTGCACACAAGCAGAAATGGCTCCAGTGGGCCAAATGGTACATGAAGACTGACTTCCAAACTGTTTTGTTCACCGATGAGTGCTGTGCAACGCTCGATGGTCCAGATGGATGGAGTGGAGTATGGCTGGTTGATGGACACCCCATGAAAA
This sequence comes from Ranitomeya variabilis, assembly GCF_051348905.1. Taxonomy (NCBI): domain Eukaryota; kingdom Metazoa; phylum Chordata; class Amphibia; order Anura; family Dendrobatidae; genus Ranitomeya; species Ranitomeya variabilis. Next base: position 114,351,938 of record NC_135238.1, read on the forward strand.
CACGGATAAGGCGCCAATAAGGAGGAGGTGGAGTAATGTTTTGGGCTGGAATCATGGGGAGAGAGATTGTCGGCCCCTTTATGATCCCTGAAGGGGTAAAGATGAACTCCATAATCTATGTGGAGTTTCTAAAACAACACTTCCTGCCATGGTTCAAGAGTTAATAAATATCACAGTACACCTATTGGTAGCAATATATTCTAGTATATATATATATATATATATATATATATATATATATATATATATATATATACATACACTCACCGGCCACTTTATTAGGTACACCATGCTAGTAACGGGTTGGACCCCCTTTTGCCTTCAGAACTGCCTCAATTCTTCGTGGCATAGATTCAACAAGGTGCTGGAAGCATTCCTCAGAGATTTTGGTCCATATTGACATGATGGCATCACACAGTTGCCGCAGATTTGTCGGCTGCACATCCCAAAGATGCTCCATACAAGGCAGGATGGATCCATGCTTTCATGTTGTTTACGCCAAATTCTGACCCTACCATCCGAATGTCGCAGCAGAAATCGAGACTCATCAGACCAAGCAACGTTTTTCCAATCTTCTACTGTCCAATTTCGATGAGCTTGTACAAATTGTAGCCTCAGTTTCCTGTTCTTAGCTGAAAGGAGTGGTACCCGGTGTGGTCTTCTGCTGCTGTAGCCCATCTGCCTCAAAGTTCGACGCACTGTGCGTTCAGAGATGCTCTTAGGCCTACCTTGGTTGTAACGGGTGGCGATTTGAGTCACTGTTGCCTTTCTATCAGCTCGAACCAGTCTGCCCATTCTCCTCTGACCTCTGGCATCAACAAAGCATTTCCGCCCACAGAACTGCCGCTCACTGGATTTTTTTTCTTTTTCGGACCATTCTCTGTAAACCCTAGAGATGGTTGTGTGTGAAAATCCCAGTAGATCAGCAGTTTCTGAAATACTCAGACCAGCCCTTCTGGCACCAACAACCATGCCACGTTCAAAGGCACTCAAATCACCTTTCTTCCCCATACTGATGCTCGGTTTGAACTGCAGGAGATTGTCTTGACCATGTCTACATGCCTAAATGCACTGAGTTGCCACCATGTGATTGGCTGATTAGAAATTAAGTGTTAACAAGAAGTTGGACAGGTGTACCTAATAAAGTGGCCGGTGAGTGTATATATATATGTGAGAAAAAAATTATTATAGAAAAATTATTCAAACAACATAGACCACCACGGTGCGCTGTGTGACAACCTCTGTGGAAACCACAGTATAAACCGAGCTAGAACCAAAGCAATACAGAAAGGATTAAATTCCAGATAGAATAACCAAAGCAAGAATTATTAAAATATGCCTTTATTTATGGGTATGGCAATGGTTACAAATTATAAAAAATTACATCTAAAATTAGTAACAATAAAAATATGCACAAAATAGCGCGGCGCCAGGAATATAAGGTATATATAATATATTCCTACTTCCCCCCTACTATATCAGGATGACCTCAATTGTGCTATACATAAATCACTCTCTCTTATGTGATAAAATTCATCAGTGAAAAATGAGAACCCAAAATAAAAATAAATAAAATAAAGTGCACAATTATAACACTTGCTCAAATAAAGTGACTAAGTGCATCAAATCCAAGTATTAATTATTTAAAGTGCAAAAAGGAAGGAGTTAAAGAACCACTCACTGGGTTCATAAGGTGTCAGCCTGTGTTGAAAACACGTGTGTAGGCAATTTGTATAGCAGCAATATATTTGTATCTACCTGAGGGGGCTAGATCCTGCGCCTCGCCTGACGCGCGTTTCGGAAACCGTTGTCCTTCATCAGGGGAAGTGACAGTGTAGATTGTAAGGGGCTTTTTATAGTGTCCGGTCTCCGAGCGCTGCGGTCCGGGTGTAATCGGCGCATGCGCGATCAGGAGGACCAGCAGTTCCGGTCCCCGCGTCACATGACCGGCTGCATGGGAGCGGAGTACCCAGCGTAGCCAAGGTAACATGGACGCAGAGAAGCCGGAACTGCCAGGCACAGACCGCGCATGCGCGCAGCCAGGGGCGCAGCGTAGGAGAGATTATATCACAGCCTAAAGGGCTGGAATTGCAGAGATGGATGGCTGAAAGGAAATGGGGAAAAATTTATACTATAATAAGTGATAAGTGCGTGTAGGATTGTAAGTACGGAACTGCCAGGCACAGACCGCGCATGCGCGCAGCCAGGGGCGCAGTGTAGGAGAGATTATATCACAGCCTGAAAGGGCTGGAAATGCAGAGATGGATGGCTGATGGTGGGAATGAAATGGGGAAAAAATAATAAGTGGTAAGTGCGTATAGGATTATAAGTACGGGGATGCACAGTGACACCATCTGCAGCAAGTTGATGCTACAGCTCTCTGGAAGTGGTCTGAGGATTGTCCTTAACTGATCTCACCATTCTTCTTCTCTGCCTTTCTGATGTTTTTCTTGGCCTGCCACTTCTGGCCTTAACAAGAACTGTACCTGTGTTCTTCCATTTCCTTACTATGTTCCTCACAGTAAAAATTGACAGGTTAAATCTCTTAGACAGCTTTTTGTATCCTTCCCCTGAACAACTATGTTGAATAATCTTTGTTTTCAGATCATTTGACAGTTGTTTTGAGGAGCCCATGATGCCTCTCTTCGGAGGAGATTCAAACAGGAGAACAACTTGCAAGTGGCCACTTTAAGTAGCTTTTCTCATGATTGCATACACCTAGCTATGAAGTTCAAAGCTCAATGAGGTTACAAAACCAAAAAAAGTGCTTTAGTAAGTCAGTAAAAAGTAGGTAGGAGTATTTAAAACAAGAAAATGATAAGGGTGCCCATACTTATGCACCTGTCAAATTTTGTTTGAATGCAGATTGCACATTTTCTGTTAGTACAATAAACCTCATTTCAAGGCAGAAACATTACTGTGTCCAACAGTTATTAGATATATGAAACTGAAATAGCTGTTGCAAAAAAAAACAATTTTTATAAAACATTAAGCTTAAGATTAATAGGGGTGCCCAAACTTTTTCATATGACTGTATATAATACTTACCCGATATTGGCATATTTATGCTGGGCTATTTCTGCCCTTAAGAAAAATGTCCATAAGAAGCGGTTCTCTGACATGACATGGTTCCGTCTATGCCAGTACACTTGTGCGGTGGTCGCGCTCTCTGACGGCATCGCCAAAGGCCTCTTGTACCGGCACTTCCTGGTTTAGTGATGTCTAAGGGGTTTGCCCCACCAGGCTGTGCAAGTTGAGGCCGGATGTGACGCGGTTACTGATTGGTGACGCACAGCGCATGCGTCGTTATGGATTGGATGGCCGGGATTTAGTATTTAATGCACAAGTAAATACATAGCTAGCTAAAGGCCCCCGAGGAAGCCCACGTGAAACACGCATTGGGGCTGCCGCATAGGATCCCTAGGTGGCAAGAAATATGGGTAAGGATAGTGTGTGACCTTTTGTATATACTCGTGCTCCCTTTAAATTGGTACATACCTTGTCCATAGTGGTGATTTTTTCAATGACCTAAATTTTTTAATTGGAATCTCTGATTGAGATTGAGGGAGCAACTCTAAGTGGGTTGCTTTTATATGATAACTAGATGTTTCCAGCCAGCTAACGCTCGGCACGCTCATTGCTATCTAATTAACGAAGCTGGTGATTAAACTAAAGTAAATAATGACAAGATTCAATAGCGCTTACGCAGCTGGTAAATTAACTTAAAATAAAGTTAATAACAATAGTGTGGTGATGTGTTGGGGCGGGATTGTGTGTGGTAATGGGGTGGGGGGGCAGGATTATGTGTGGTAATGGGGTGGGGGGCGGGATTATGTGTGGAAATGGGGTGAGGGGCGGGATTATGTGTGGTAATGGGGTGTGGGGAGTGGGATTATGTGTTTACCATAATGTGTTGGGGGGCGGGATTGTGTGTGGTGATGTGGTGGGGGGTGGGATTATGTGTGGTAATGGGGGGGCGGGATTATGTGTGGTGATGTGTTGGGGGCAGGATTATATGTGGTGGGGGGTGGGATTGTGTGTGGTAATGGGGTAGGGTGGTGGTATTGTGTGCGGTAATGGGGTGGGGGGCGGGATTATCTGTGGTGGGGTGGTGGGATTATGTGTGGTGATTATTATGTGTGGTGATGTGGTGGGGGGCGGGATTATGTGTGGTGATGTGGTGGGGGGCGGGATTATGTGTGATGATGTGGTGGGGGCTAGATTATGTGCAGTAATGTGGATGGGGGTGGGATTATGTGTGGTAATGTGGCGGGGTGGGATTATGTGTGGTGATGTGGTGGGGGGGTGGTTTTTATGTGTGGTGATGTGGTGGGGTGGCGGGATTATGTGTGGTGATATGGTGGGGGGCAGGATTATGTGTGGTAATGGGGTGGGGGGCGGGATTATGTGTGGAAATGGGGTGGGGGGGCGGGATTATGTGTGGTAATGGGGTGGGGGATGGGATTATTAGTGGTAATGTGTTGGGGGGCGGGATTATGCGTGGTGATGTGGTGGGGGCGGGATTATGTGTGGTAATGGAGGGGCGGGATTATGTGTGGTGATGTGGTGGGGGCGGGATTATATGTGGTGGGGGTGGGATTATGTGTGCTATTGGAGTGGGGGGATTATGTGTGGTAATGTGGTGGGGGGCGGGATTATCTGTGGTGGCGTGGCAGGATTATGTGTGGTGATTATTATGTGTGGTGATGTGGTGGGGGCGGGATTATGTGTGGTGATGGGGCGGGATTATGTGTGGTGATGGGGTGGGGGCAGGATTATGTGTGGTGGGGGGTGGGATTATGTGTGGTAATGTGGTGGGGGGCGAGGTTATGTGTGGTAATGTATGGGGGCGGGATTATCTGTAGCAATGTGGTGGGGGGCGGGATTATGAGTGGTAATGGGGTGGGGGCAGGATTATGTGTGGTAATGGGGTGGGGGCAGGATTATGTGTGGTGGGGGGTGGGATTATGTGTGGTAATGTGGTGGGAGGCGGGATTATGTGTTTAAATGTGGTGGGGGGGTGGGATTATGTGTGGTAATGTGTTGGGGGCGGGATTATGAGTGGTAATGGGGTGGGGGCAGGATTATGTGTGGTGATGTGGTGTGGGGGCAGGATTATGTGTGGTAATAGGGTGGGACGTGGGATTATGTGTGGTGATGTGTTGGGGGGGCGGGATTGTGTGTGGTGATCTGTTGAAGGAGCGGGATTATGTGTGGTGATGTGGTGGGGAGCGGGATTATGTGTGGTGATGGGGTGGGGGGGCGGATTATGTGTGGTGATGGGGTGGGGGAGCGGATTATGTGTGGTGATGGGGTGGGGGGTGGGATTATGTGTGGTGATGGGGTGGGGGTGGGATTATGTGTGGTGATGGGGTGGGGGGTGGGATTATGTGTGGTGATGGGGTGGGGGGGCGGGATTATCTGTTGTGATGAGGTGGGGGGCGGGATTATGTGTGGTAATGTGGTGGGGGCGGGATTATGTGTGGTAATGTTGTGGGGGGCGGGATTATGTGTGGTAATATGGTGGGGGCGGGATTATGTGTAGTAATGTGGTGGGGGGTGGGATTATGGGTGGTGATGTGTTGAAGGGGCAGGATTATATGTGGTGATGTGGTGGGGGGTGGGATTATGTGTGGTGATGTGGTGGGGGGGCGGGATTTGTGGGGGGCGGAATTGTGTGTGGTAATGTGGTGGGGGCGGGTTTGTGTATGGTAATGGGGTGGGGGCAGGATTATGTGTGGTGATGTGTGGGGGGTGGAGCTACTGTGCAGGGGGTGGGATTAGCGAGTAATCACGATGCCTCTTATATATATAGATATAGTGGTTAGAACCTGTCCTACCCCCACTAACATTCGGGATCTATATGCTCTTGCACCTGTTACCCATTGTGTGGTGTTGTATGTGTGGTGATGGGGTGGGGGGGCGGGACTATGTGTTGTGATGAGGTGGGGGGCGGGATTATGTGTGGTAAAGTGGTGGGGGCGGTATTATGTGTGGTAATGTTGTGGGGGGCGGGATTATGTGTGGTAATGTGGTGGGGGGTGGGATTATCTGTAGTAATGTGGTGGGGGGCGGGATTATCTGTGGTAATGTCGTGGGGGGGCGGGATTATGTGTAGTGATGTGGTGGGGTGGCAGGATTATGGATGGAGCATCATGTGTGGCCATTATACAGTATTGAGCATCATGTGGGATCATTATACAGTATGGAGAACTGCGCGTAGCCATTATACAGTATGGAGCACTATGTGTGGCCATTATACAGTATGGAGCACTATGTGTGGCCATTATACAGTATGGAGCACTATGTGGCCATTATACATTATGGAGCATCATGTGTGGCCATTATACACTATGGAGCATCATGTGTGGCCATTATACAGTATTGAGCATCATGTGTGGCCATTATACAGTATGGAGAACTGTGTGTGGCCATTATACAGTATGGAGCATCATGTGTGGTGGCCGTTATACAGTATGGAGCATTATGTGTGGCCGTTATACAGTATTGAGCATCATGTGTGGCCATTATACAGTATTGAGCATCATGTGGGATCTGTTGTGAAATTGGATTTTGGGCTCCCCCGGTGGCCACTGGTGGAATTGAACTGGTGTGCATCATCCCCTCTGTTCACCTGTTTCCATCAGGATGTGGGAGTCGCTATTTAGCCTTGCTCCACTGTCACTTCCATGCCGGTCAACATTGTAATCAGAAGCCTTTCTGTGCATGTTCCTGCTGCTAGACAACTCCCAGCTAAGTTGGACTTTAGTCCTCGTTTGTTTTTGCATTTTGTTCCAGTTCACAGCTGTAGTTTCGTTTCTGTGTCTGGAAAGCTCTTGTGATCTGAAATTGCCACTCTGATGTTATGAGTTAATACCAGAGTCTTAAAGTAATTTCAGGATGGTGTTTTGATAGGGTTTTCAGCTGACCATCAAAGTGCCCTTACTGTCTTCCTGCTATCTAGTAAGCGGACCTCAATTTTGCTAAACCTATTTTCATACTATGTTTGTCATTTTCATCTAAAATCACCGCCAATATATGTGGGGGCCTCTGTCTGCCTTTCAGGGAAATTTCTCTAGAGGTGAGCCAGGACTATATTTTCCTCTGCCAGGATTAGTTAGTCCTCCGGCCGGCGCTGGGCGTCTAGGGATAAAACGCAGGCAACGCTACCCGGCTACTGTTAGTTGTGCGGCAGGTTTAGTTCATGGTCAGTTTAGTTTCCATCCTTCCAAGAGCTAGTTCTTATGTTTGCTGGGCTATGTTCTCTTGCCATTGAGAACCATAACAGTTTGACCGGCCCAAAAAGGGTTAAATTAATTGACAGAGAAAGGAGAGAAAAGAGAAGTCTGCTGAAGATTTTTTTTTTTTTTTTTTTTCCCTTCAGTTCTGAGTGTGCTTGTAATTGAATCTCTTGCAAGTCTGCCTATATTGCAGCCTTTCTCTCTCTCTCTCCTTCTAATCCTGGAATGGCTCTGTGTTCACCTGTTTAAAATGGATATTCAGAGTTTAGCTGCAGGTTTGAATAATCTCACCACGAAAGTTCAAAATTTACAAGATTTTGTTGTTCATGTTCCTATATCTGAACCTAGAATTCCTTTGCCTGAATTTTTCTCGGGGAATAGATCTTGCTTTCAAAATTTCAAAAATAATTGCAAGTTGTTTTTGTCCCTGAAATCTCGCTCTGCGGGAGATCCTGCTCAGCAGGTCAGGATTGTGATTTCCTTGCTCCGGGGCGACCCTCAGGATTGGGCTTTTGCATTGGCTCCAGGGGATCCTGCATTGCTCAATGTGGATGCGTTTTTTCTGGCCTTGGGGTTGCTTTATGAGGAACCTCAGTTAGAGCTTCAGGCGGAAAAGGCCTTGATGTCCCTATCTCAGGGGCAAGACGAAGCTGAAATATACTGCCAGAAATTCCGTAAATGGGCTGTGCTTACTCAGTGGAATGAGTGCGCCCTGGCGGCGAATTTCAGAGAGGGTCTCTCTGATGCCATTAAGGATGTTATGGTGGGGTTCCCTGTGCCTGCGGGTCTGAATGAGTCCATGACAATGGCTATCCAGATCGATAGGCGTCTGCGGGAGCGCAAACCTGTGCACCATTTGGCGGTGTCTACTGAGAAGACGCCAGAGAATATGCAATGTGATAGAATTCTGTCCAGAAGTGAACGGCAGAATTTTAGACGAAAAAATGGGTTGTGCTTCTATTGCGGTGATTCAACTCATGTTATATCAGCATGCTCTAAGCGTACTAAGAAGCTTGATAAGTCTGTTTCAATTGGCACTTTACAGTCTAAGTTTATTCTATCTGTGACCCTGATTTGTTCTTTATCATCTATTACCGCGGATGCCTATGTCGACTCTGGCGCCGCTTTGAGTCTTATGGATTGGTCCTTTGCCAAACGCTGTGGGTATGATTTGGAGCCTCTTGAAACTCCTATACCCCTGAAGGGGATTGACTCCACCCCATTGGCTAGCAATAAACCACAATACTGGACACAAGTAACTATGCGGATTAATCCGGATCACCAGGAGATTATTCGCTTTCTTGTGCTGTATAACCTACATGATGTGTTGGTGCTTGGATTGCCATGGCTGCAATCTCATAACCCAGTCCTTGACTGGAAAGCTATGTCTGTGTTAAGCTGGGGATGTAAGGGGACGCATGGGGACGTACCTGTGGTTTCCATTTCATCATCTATTCCCTCTGAGATTCCTGAATTTTTGACTGAATATCGTGACGTTTTTGAAGAACCTAAGCTTAGTTCATTACCTCCGCACCGGAAGTGCGATTGTGCCATAGATTTGATTCCGGGTAGTAAATACCCTAAGGGTCGTTTATTTAATCTGTCTGTGCCTGAACATGCTGCTATGCGAGAATATATAAAGGAGTCCTTGGAAAAGGGACATATTCGTCCTTCGTCATCTCCCTTAGGAGCCGGTTTTTTCTTTGTGGCTAAGAAAGATGGCTCTTTGAGGCCGTGTATTGATTATCAGCTTTTGAATAAAATCAGGGTTAAATATCAATATCCGTTGCCACTGCTGACTGATTTGTTTGCTCGCATAAAGGGGGCCAAGTGGTTCTCTAAGATAGATCTCCGTGGGGCGTATAATTTGGTGCGAATTAAGCAGGGGGATGAGTGGAAAACCGCATTTAATACGCCCGAGGGCCACTTTGAGTATTTGGTGATGCCTTTTGGTCTTTCAAATGCCCCTTCAGTCTTTCAGTCCTTTATGCATGACATTTTCCGTGATTATTTGGATAAATTTATGATTGTGTATCTGGATAATATTTTGATTTTTTCGGATGACTGGGACTCTCATGTCCAGCAGGTCAGGAGGGTTTTTCAGGTTTTGCGGTCTAATTCCTTGTGTGTGAAGGGTTCTAAGTGCGTTTTTGGGGTTCAAAAGATTTCCTTTTTGGGATATATTTTTTCCCCCTCTTCCATCGAGATGGATCCTGTCAAGGTTCAGGCTATTTGTGATTGGACGCAACCCTCTTCTCTTAAGAGTCTTCAGAAATTTTTGTGCTTTGCTAACTTTTATCGTCGATTTATTGCTGGTTTTTCTGATGTTGTTAAACCATTGACTGATTTGACTAAGAAGGGTGCTGATGTTGCTGATTGGACCCCTGCTGCTGTGGAGGCCTTTCGGGAGCTTAAGCGCCGCTTTTCTTCCGCCCCTGTGTTGCGTCAGCCTGATGTTGCTCTTCCTTTTCAGGTTGAGGTCGACGCTTCTGAAATCGGAGCTGGGGCGGTTTTGTCGCAGAGAAGTTCCGATTGCTCCGTGATGAGACCTTGTGCTTTTTTCTCGCGTAAATTTTCGCCCGCCGAGCGGAATTATGATGTTGGGAATCGGGAGCTTTTGGCCATGAAGTGGGCTTTTGAGGAGTGGCGTCATTGGCTTGAGGGGGCTAGACATCAGGTGGTGGTATTAACTGACCACAAAAATCTAATTTATCTTGAGTCTGCCAGACGCCTGAATCCTAGACAGGCGCGCTGGTCGTTGTTTTTCTCTCGGTTTAATTTTGTGGTGTCCTACCTGCCGGGTTCTAAGAATGTTAAGGCGGATGCCCTTTCTAGGAGTTTTGAGCCTGACTCCCCTGGTAATTCTGAACCTACAGGTATCCTTAAGGATGGAGTGATATTGTCTGCCGTTTCTCCAGACCTGCGGCGGGCCTTGCAGGAGTTTCAGGCGGATAGACCTGATCGTTGCCCACCTGGTAGACTGTTTGTTCCTGATGATTGGACCAGTAAAGTCATTTCTGAGGTTCATTCTTCTGCGTTGGCAGGTCATCCTGGAATCTTTGGTACCAGGGATTTGGTGGCAAGGTCCTTCTGGTGGCCTTCCCTGTCTCGAGATGTGCGAGGCTTCGTGCAGTCTTGTGACGTTTGTGCTCGGGCCAAGCCTTGTTGTTCTCGGGCTAGTGGATTGTTGTTGCCCTTGCCTATCCCGAAGAGGCCCTGGACGCACATATCGATGGATTTTATTTTGGATCTTCCTGTTTCTCAGAACATGTCTGTCATCTGGGTGGTGTGTGACCGTTTCTCTAAGATGGTCCATTTGGTTCCCCTGCCTAAGTTGCCTTCTTCTTCCGAGTTGGTTCCTCTGTTTTTTCAAAATGTGGTCCGTTTGCATGGTATTCCGGAGAATATCGTTTCTGACAGAGGAACCCAATTCGTGTCTAGATTTTGGCGAGCATTCTGTGCTAGGATGGGCATAGATTTGTCTTTCTCGTCTGCTTTCCATCCTCAGACTAATGGCCAGACCGAGCGGACGAATCAGACCTTGGAGACATATTTGAGGTGTTTTGTGTCTGCAGATCAGGATGATTGGGTTGCTTTTTTGCCTTTAGCGGAGTTTGCCCTCAATAATCGGGCCAGCTCTGCCACCTTGGTGTCTCCCTTTTTCTGTAATTCGGGGTTTCATCCTCGATTTTCTTCTGGTCAAGTGGAATCTTCGGATTGTCCTGGAGTGGTTGCTGTGGTGGAGAGGTTGCATCAGATTTGGGGGCAGGTAGTGGACAATTTGAAGTTGTCCCAGGAGAAGACTCAGCTTTTTGCCAACCGCCGGCGTCGGGTTGGTCCTCGGCTTTGTGTTGGGGACTTGGTGTGGTTGTCTTCTCGTTTTGTCCCTATGAGGGTTTCTTCTCCTAAGTTTAAGCCTCGGTTCATCGGCCCGTACAAGATATTGGAGATTCTTAACCCTGTGTCCTTCCGATTGGACCTCCCTGCATCTTTTTCTATTCATAATGTTTTTCATCGGTCATTATTGCGCAGGTATGAGGTACCGGTTGTGCCTTCCGTTGAGCCTCCTGCTCCGGTGTTGGTTGAGGGCGAGTTGGAGTACGTTGTGGAAAAAATCTTGGACTCCCGTGTTTCCAGACGGAAACTCCAGTATCTGGTCAAATGGAAGGGATACGGTCAGGAGGATAATTCTTGGGTGACTGCCTCTGATGTTCATGCCTCCGATCTGGTCCGTGCCTTTCATAGGGCTCATCCTGATCGCCCTGGTGGTTCTGGTGAGGGTTCGGTGCCCCCTCCTTGAGGGGGGGGTACTGTTGTGAAATTGGATTTTGGGCTCCCCCGGTGGCCACTGGTGGAATTGAACTGGTGTGCATCATCCCCTCTGTTCACCTGTTTCCATCAGGATGTGGGAGTCGCTATTTAGCCTTGCTCCTCTGTCACTTCCATGCCGGTCAACATTGTAATCAGAAGCCTTTCTGTGCATGTTCCTGCTGCTAGACAACTCCCAGCTAAGTTGGACTTTAGTCCTCGTTTGTTTTTGCATTTTGTTCCAGTTCACAGCTGTAGTTTCGTTTCTGTGTCTGGAAAGCTCTTGTGATCTGAAATTGCCACTCTGATGTTATGAGTTAATACTAGAGTCTTAAAGTAATTTCAGGATGGTGTTTTGATAGGGTTTTCAGCTGACCATGAAAGTGCCCTTACTGTCTTCCTGCTATCTAGTAAGCGGACCTCAATTTTGCTAAACCTATTTTCATACTATGTTTGTCATTTTCATCTAAAATCACCGCCAATATATGTGGGGGCCTCTGTCTGCCTTTCGGGGAAATTTCTCTAGAGGTGAGCCAGGACTATATTTTCCTCTGCCAGGATTAGTTAGTCCTCCGGCCGGCGCTGGGCGTCTAGGGATAAAACGCAGGCAACGCTACCCGGCTACTGTTAGTTGTGCGGCAGGTTTAGTTCATGGTCAGTTTAGTTTCCATCCTTCCAAGAGCTAGTTCTTATGTTTGCTGGGCTATGTTCTCTTGCCATTGAGAACCATAACAGGGATCATTATACAGTATGGAGAACTGCGTGTCGCCATTATATGGTATGGAGCACTATGTGTGGCCAATATACAGTATGGAGCACTATGTGTGGCCATTATACAGTATGGAGCACTATGTGGCCATTATACATTATGGAGCATCATGTGTGGCCATTATACACTATGAGCATCATGTGTGGCCATTATACAGTATTGAGCATCATGTGTGGCCATTATACAGTATGGAGAACTGTGTGTGGCCATTATACAGTATGGAGCATCATATGTGGTGGCCGTTATACAGTATTGAGCATCATGTGTGGCCATTATACAGTATTGAGCATCATGTGGGGCCATTATACAGTATGGAGCATCATGTGTGGTCATTATACAGTATTGAGCATAATGTGTGGCCATTATACAGTATGGAGCACTGTGGCCATATATTTTTTTGTTTATAATTATTGTATATAAAACAGTGTGGTCAGCAGTGCTAAATGGCTGTGGTTGGGACGTGGATATGGGTATGACTAGTTGTGAAATGGGTGTGGTCAGAGGCGTGGCCTAAAATTTGCGGTGGCACACTACGCGCGCCGCAAATTTTATACCTCCTTCCCTTCTTCAAAAGTTGGGAGGTATGGTACCGCATTTGCCAGATCATGGCAAGTGCCGCAAATCCCATAGGGAATGAATGAGGCCGAGCGCAGTGTTGCCGTAAGTGATCCGTTACACGGCAGATGCAGAAAAACTGCCCGATCTGCTGCAAAAGGCTACTTTCACATCAGCGATTCTTGCCAAAGTCACTGCCGATAGTGTCATACTCACCAAAGGGGGAGGTAGCACTAAAAGTGCCTAGGGCAGCAGAAACTCTAAATACAGCCCTGCCTGGGGACACCATGTCACTTGTGGGCATCGACACCATATTTGCTGCAGCACCATCGCCCCCAGAGGACCCCTTTAAGCAGTGTTGGTCACCCCTGTCCGAGAACCACAGGTGGCATCAGGAACTTTCACTATTTCCACAACCCCTTTAAAGTCCATCCCTTTTACTTGGGCATCAAGGGCCACGGCCCGGTCCCTGCCACTGTGACCACCCTTTAATTGTGACCAGTACGGAGTACCCCACTGCCCTGATGGGCGACTGAACTTTGCATCACAAACAGGATGGACTGACCCTTTGAAGTGGGTCTTGTGCACATAAGAAACTGTATTTAAAAGAGAGACTTTATTAAAGTTTCGTACCAAAGACCTTAATGAGCTTTTAAAACATCGCCATCACAACATCGCCATAACTGCGTCACACAGTGTGCACACTTTATTTTCATAATAGCCACCAAAAAAAAATAATGGCCGCCAGAAAGAGAGCCGCAAGGAGCGCAGGATGAGAGGGGTGTGTCTTTGTGGGCGGAGCCTAAAGAGTAAGTGGACGCTGTGCTGACAGGAAAGCCGCAAGGGGGGACGCAGTGCAGGAGAGCCGCAAGTGAGGATGCCAGAAGCTCCGGAAGGAGGATCGGGAGGAGCACCGCACCGAGCACAGGAGGTACCGCTGTCTGCAGCATCAGGCCTGCTTAAAGGTTAGCATGGGGGTAGGGAAATGTTAGACCCTGGAGGAGAACTAGCGGTGGTCGCAGCCGCAGGTCCCATGATGCTCCCAGGGCCTGCAGTGGATGCAGCCACAGGCACCATGATGCCACCAGGCACCGCAGTGCCCGCAGCTCCAGCAAACCGGCCGCACCCCACCACAGTAACTGCTCTTATAATGCCTGTATCCATGCCCTATATACCAGCTGGCTGCCACAATATTCAGGGGAGTCTCATACGCTGAGTGACCTTAAAGAAAGGCTATACAACCTTTTTGAAGTATATCCCCTGACAGAACATCAAAAAGTCAACACCTTAACTGGTCAGTTAAGTGGTGCAGCCACTTGGCCAGATATTGAAAAGAGAACTGTTAAGCAGATATTTGCCAAACTTAAAACTACTTTTGACACGCACACCACTGCAGAAATCAAAATGAGGTTTTTCAAAGAGCACAAGATAGCATACAGGACTATGCCCTTAATCTCCAGGAGGCACTATGGGCCATTAAACAGGTTGACCCTAATGGTGTGCAGGATGGGGACAAGCTATTAAAGGAGCAGTTTGTTGAGGGACTCTTGTCCAGTACCCAAAAGACACAGCTGCGCATCCTGGCCTTGCAAAACCCTGACCTGGACTGTACACAACTTAGGCTACTTTCACATTAGCGTCATGCACTGCACGTCGCAATGCAACGTTGCAGCGCACCGACGCATACTGTGCAAGCGCCGCACAACGGGGGCAGTGGATGCTGGTTTTCAACGCATCCGCTGCCCCATTGAGAGGTGCGGGGAGGCGGGGGCAGAGTTCCGGCTGCGCATGCGCGGTCGGAAAAGATGGGAACGACGCATCAAAAAACGTTACAAGCAACGTTTTTTGGTGGCGACGGTCCGACGCAACACGACGCAACCGTCGCACGACGGTTGCGACGTGTGGCAATGCGTCGCACTTTGTCACTAATGCAAGTCAATGGAGAAAAAACGCATCTTGCAAGCACTTTTGCAGGATGCATTTTTTCTACAAAGCGACGCATAGCGATGTGCAGTGCATGACGCTAGTGTGAAAGTAGCCTTAAAGACAGGGCCATCCGGGTGCTGCATGAACCCCAGCCCAGCCACACAGTGTCCCCTAGGCATCCAGCCCTCATGTACCACCAGGAGGTGGCACCCTTTCCTCTGGTCCCCGTTGAGGCCAACGCTCAGATGATGATCCCTCCACTGAATTGAGCCTCCAGGTCCAGGAACTGACTAAAAGCGTAGCTGCACTAGCCAAAACTGTGCAGTCCCTGCAGGAATCTCTGAAGTAAAACATCCAGCTGGTTTCCAGTCAGGAGGACATCCCCTAGCTATGACAGATGAGAATCCCATCGATCAGAGGAAGAAGCAATGACTGCTACCATCAGGACGGATGACCCATCTGCCGGGTCACAGTGAGTGATCCAATCCCCATTGCAATACCCCCAGGAGTGAAATGTTAATCTGGTGTCGGGCAACAATAGGCCTCAGAGGTAAAGACTACCAGGCCCTGATAGAACCTGTGTATTCAGATAGTAGGCCCACAATCCTGACAGCCAGAGGGGTGGTTGAAGTTTGCAAGGGGAGGGTACCAGTGCGTGTGGAGAGAAAGAGGTCCACTTACCCAGATATGCCACACTTGCTAAACTGTTTACTGTTAATAATAATGCAATACAGGCAACAGAACCCTTGGTCCCATCCGACCAGGCGGGGGACAATGGCTCTGCAGGACAGTTTGAGGATTGGTGTCAGAAGTTACACGTGGGCACTAATTCTACCCCATCACACCAAAAACAAGGGGCTTACCGGGTGGTCCATGAATATGAGTGGGTATTCAGCAAATACCCACTAGATTTTAGGCAGGTAAAAGGGATTCAACATCATATCCCCACTGGAGGTCAATTGCCCATTAAAGAGAGGTACCGGCCTGTATCTCCAGCTCACTACCAATGTGCCAAGAGTATGTTACGAGAGATGAAGGAGGCTGGGGTAATCAGAGACAGTTGTAGCCCCTTGACAGCTCCATTAGTCCTCATCAGGAAAATCTGCTAACTATTTCTCCACCTTCGATCTCACTAGTGGGTATTGGCAGGTTCCCGTGGCAGAGGCAGATAAAGAAAAGACCACCTTCACAACACTGATGGGTCTCTCTGAATTCAACTACATGCCGTTTTGACTGTACAATGCACCAGAAACATTCCAGAGGATGATGCAGTGCTGTCTAGAGCACAGGAATTTTGAGACTGTCCTGTTGTACCTGGATGATGTCATCATCTTCTCCAACACTTATGAAGACCACCTGAAGCACCTGGCCGAGGTGATTGAAGCTCTGTCTAACTTTGGCTTGAAGGTAAAGCCATCCAATTGCCACCTGTTAAAGCCCAAAGTGCTGTACCTGGGCCATGTGGTAAGCATCGAAGGTGTGGAACCAGACTCTGACAAGGTCACCGTGATCAGAGACTGGCCGAAACCCAGCAATATCCACGAAGTCCAGCAGTTCTTTGGGTTGGTAAGCTACTACCGAAGGTTCAATAAAGACTTCACTAAGATAGCCGCACCCCTGCATGACCTGTTAGTGGGCCAATCCAAGAAGACCAGGAGTTCACCGTCATAGTCTGGGCGGTAACAGAGAGGTTCAAACACTACCTTGCCTCAGCAAGATACACTGTTTTCGTGGACAACAACCCACTGATCCACCTGGAAACTGCAAAACTAGGTGCATTGGAGCAGCAATGGATGGCCCAGTTGTTGAACTACGAATTCACCATCAAGTACTGTGCAGGGCACAAGAACGCAAAATCCGATGAGTTGTCCAGGATACCCAATTTACCAGAAGTGGGAGAAGATCTGAAAGCACTTGAAGAGATTGAGTTACCAGCTTTTCATCGCCCTGGGGCGACTCAGTACTCCCATTATGTGAAGAACAAGCGCAATGACACTCTCGGCATTGCTTTGCACTGGCTATTCTCATACCAATCCAGTAGAAATTTGCACGGAGTATGACCTCCAACTTCTTCCATCCAAAGTGTCCTGCTCCATCGTGGTACGCATCCAAAACCATTGCCACATCTTGTCTCGGGGCTACCACCTGCCAGACCAACTCGTGAGTGTGTGGGTCGAAATTCCTCCTGCACAGCTTACCATCATTGATAAACAATTTGCCCTTCTCCTTCCACAACTGTTGAGTCTCTTGTGGAGCACCTGGACCAGGGTGTGAATCGGCTTGCATCAGCAGCTCTTTTACCAGACGGACTGCTGGGTCACTATCCTTCATCTCTGCCCAT
Source organism: Ranitomeya variabilis (assembly GCF_051348905.1). NCBI lineage: Eukaryota > Metazoa > Chordata > Amphibia > Anura > Dendrobatidae > Ranitomeya > Ranitomeya variabilis. Next base: position 114,369,078 of record NC_135238.1, read on the forward strand.
CCTTGGGTTCAGCATTGCTTCTTGCCTGTCTTTCCACTTCTTTTTCACATAATGGGAGTACTGAGTCGCCCCAAGGAGATGGAAAGCTGGTAACTCAATCTCATCAAGTGCTTCCGGATCATCTCCCTCTTCTGGTAAATTGGGTATCCTGGACAACGCATCGGCATTTGCATTCTTGTGCCCTGCATGGTACTTAATGGTGAATTCGTAGATGGACAACCGGGCCATCCATCGCTGCTCCAATGCACCTAATTTTGCAGTTTCCAGGTGGGTCAGTGGATTGTTGTCAGTAAAAACGGTGAATCTCGCTGAAGCCAGGTAGTGCTTGAACCGCTCTGCTACCGTCCAGACTATGGGGAGGAACTCCAGCTTGAAGGAACTGTAGTTTTCATGGTTCCCTTCAGTGGGGCAAAGCTTCTTGCTGGCATAGGAAATTACTCTTTCTTTGCCTTTTTGCACTTGGGACAGCACTGCTCCCAATCCCACTTTGCTGGCATCTGTGTAGAGCACAAATGGTTGGTCATAATCAGGGTAGGCCAGTACCTCATCTCCCGTGAGAGCCAACTTCAACCAAGTGAAGGAACCTTCCAGCCTGTTCTTCCACTCAAACGGAGGACCCTTGCTCTTGGTCTTCTTAGATTGGCCCCCAGTTTCCTACTCCACACTGATGAGGGGCAAATACCCCGAAACAGCTGTCTGTGGATGGATACCAAGTTTTGGCATAGGTGGTTTTCCTTTATTGGATGCTGCCCTTCCCGTGGTTGTTCTTTCCCGGTGAAAGACCTGGCTATTCATTGCTTGCATTGAGAAACATGTGATGGTGTCTCCGCGGCTTTTCCACATGCATCTGCATATTTCCCATAAGGAATGGGGGCAGTTGAGAAACACGTGATGGTGTCTCCGTGGTGTTGGATGTTTTTGTCTCCCCGAGGTCATTCATCCTTATGTTTATAGCCTTTTCACTAGGTACTGCTCCTAATAGCCAGTTTCCTACTCCACACTGATGAGGGGCAAATACCCTGAATCAGCTGTCTGTGGGTGGGATTGCTTCTTGGCCTTTTGGCTGCGACCCTGTGTCGCGGTCAGAGGGTGCGAGTATTTCTTGGCAGTGTGCTGCTAATTTTCGTCTGCGGTATTCGTATCGGCAGTGAAGACTGAAGATGTTCATTAAGAATACGATTCGTGTGGTCATGGAGGATGGTGCCAAAATAACGTGGTGTATGTGGTTCGTGACCTGCTGGAGGGAAAGGCTGGAGCTCATCGGACTGACATTTTCAGTGTGAATTAATTTCACAACCAAGGTATATATGACGTTACCTTTGTGAGTGAGCCTTGCTGTCTAACTGTCTTCGAGTGGTTAAGAAGCCATGATGGTGACCCCTGCCTGGGGAAGTGCGATTGGAGCCTCTGTTTGGGCTCATGGAGAAAGTAGTGACTGTTACCGTGTATAATCCTTACACAGAAGTAAGGCTGCTGGAGCAGTTTCTGGCTCGGTACTGCGAATATGTGAAAAGTGGAGAGAAACAGAGAAATTGTTTGGGCATTTTTAATTGTAAATCTGTGTTTCGTGTGAAACTGAAGAAAGACCCAAGCTATTTGGGAGGTTTTACCCATCCCCCGGCGAACTTTTCAGTGGCGGGTCAGAGAGGCTTTCTGTCGTATGCAGGGCAGCCTCTACTGCAGGAAGTGTTTCCAATTTGGGCACTTACAGAACACGTGTGAGAAGAGCATGGTTTGTTGTAACTGTAAGCAAGAAGGCCATGCGGCGGCTCAGTGTCCGATGCCACGTGAATGTGACCAGTGTGGTAATACAGGGCACCTGTATAAGGACTGTCCATATGGTGGGCCAAGGAGGCCAACTAGAGAGGAGGAGAAGCGGGAGGAGAGGTAAAGCGCTGAGGTAATTCCGCCCTCCATGGTTGAGAGATGGCGGGATAGACGGCAGGAGGACAAAGAGGCTGAAAGGAGGAGCTGGAGGACAAGTTATTCTGGAGAGCCGCTAAGTATGAAGAGCATGCTATGGTTAAAAAGAAAAAGAAAAAAAAGGAGGCCCCAGTTACCAAAGCAGAGGAGTTGGGTGTCTTGATGGATTTTGACACTTCTGGGGCGGAGGAGATGGCTGCGTCTTTGATTCCTGAGTCTGACCCAGGAAACATTGGTGTTTTTTCCTCAGAAGAGGAGCCTGGAGGTCGAAAGTGTCCCAGGGAGGGTGGTGGGGAAATCTGTGACTCTGAGGTTCGTGAAGGTGGAGGGCCCCAGAGGAAGGTTGGGCAGAAGAAGACGCGTGTGGAGGAGTGTATGAAGGTCAGCGGCTCTGAAAGCTGCTCAGCGCAGATGGTGGAGGAGGACAGTGGCTGTGCTGTGTAGTTATGTGCTATTATTTCAGTAGCTAGGTGTTTTTGTATATAGCATTTGCCTTTAAAAATGTTTTTTGTTTTTTGTGTTTTTCATGTAAGTTGAGTAATGTCATGTTTGGAGGTTGCTTTTTTTTAATATTTTTGCTTTTTGTGTATGTGATGGGTTTTGTAATTATATCACAAAATGTGAGGGTCTTTAAAAACAGGTTGCGGCGGGTGGCCATTTTGGATTTTTTTGCAACCCAAAATGCAGGAATTTTTTGTCTGCAGGAGTGTGGGATTGTGGATGGTGTGAAGGGGAGTGAATGGCTTCATGGCGCGTCTGTGTGGTCAGGGAGTGCCTGTAATAAAAATGATGGTGTGGGTTTTTTAGTGAAAGGATATGATGTGAGTTTGTGTGATTATATGGTGATTGAGGTTGGAAGGTGTGTGTTGGCTAATTTTGAGTTTAGAAATGTTCGTTTTTGCGTTATTAATGTATATGCGCCTGTGGATAAACAAGAGCGTAGAGTTTTATTTGAAAAAATTAAGTTTTTTATTCCAGGAAGAGTGCCTGTTGTGATAGTGGGTGATATGAACTGTGATGTGGGAAGGGTGAATGCCGATGCGTCAGGGAAAGTGTTAATGGATATGGTGAGTGATTTTGGTTTAAAGGATATGCAGCATGCATGCAAGATAACTCCGTTGTTAAATACGTTTTTTTCTGACAGTGGGAGGGTGGAGTCTAGATTGGACTATTGTTTTGTTTAAAAAAATCTGATTCCTGATAGGCTACGTTCACATTTGCGTCGTCGCCGCAACGCAACGCATGCGTCGTGCGGCCCTATCTTTAACATTGGGGCCGCATGGCGCCGCATGTACATGCGTTGTCATGCGTTTTGGTGCGTCTTACGCCGCATGCGGCGTTAGGGCGCACCTGTCAGGGCGCGGCAAACGCAACATGTTGCATTTTTTTGGCGGCGCAGACTTTGTAAAAAACGCATGCGTCGTGTTTGCGTCGTCGATGCGCCTTTTTTTCCATTGACTTGCATTGACAACGCAGACGACGCAAGTACTTGCGTCGTGATGCGTTGTACGACGCATGCGTTTTTCTTTCAAAAATGCAAACATTGTCTAGACTTTGTCTAGACACTTAAAAAAAGCACTATATATATAAAAAAAGGGGGGGGGGGGGGTTTGCCATTGTCTTTCACAGAGCAGACAGAGCACACAGAGCAGACAGAGAGAGGAGCAACCTGCTTTCCAAACCTGTAAGTATATATTTCTCTTTGCATAATTTTTTTTCTGTGTTTTATTTCTTGTTTTTGATTTAATTTGTGCAATGTTTGCTCTGTGATATTGTACGGTTATGGCACTGTAGGTTGTTATTGAATAATAACAGTTTTTTTTAATGTGTTTCTGATATATGCTGGCGTTTCTTGTGTGCGGCCTTGCTGGGTTTGGATTGGTTTTGGATTTATTTTTGGTTGTTCTTGTGTCATGCGGATGTTCAATGCCTTTTTTTTTAAACATTTTTTATTGTAAAATTTGTGGTGCATGTCTTTTTCTGGCTTCTATTGTTGGGGTAACCGTATGGCGTTTTCTAGGCTCATGTCTTGCTGTGTTTTTTATGCTGTTGGCATTTTTTTTTCTTTCCTTGAGTGTCTTTTCTTGCTGGTGGGGGGGCTACATTTATGATGTTTCATTTGTATTGTATTGTTCCGTGCTGCTATATGCCATTATATGTTCAATTGTATTATGGTTACGTCGTTTTCTGTATGGCTTCCATATATATTTCTCCTGTCTTGAATGTTTCCATAGCCAAGTGTGTATTTAATTTTTTTTTTTTTGACTATGGTTTTTCTTTTGGGTTGCTGTATTTTGAACAGCGGTTGTCCCGTAATGTTTATTGCTTATTATCTAGAATGGTATTTATCGCCTTTTTCAGATGTATTTCTGTGGTAGATGTCACCAGATGGTGTTGTTTTGGATCATGTCTTGTTGCTATTGTAAAGTATGGCGTGCAGTTTGCTATTTCATTGTGCCTTTTTTTTTCCTCTTTATTTTTTAAGTTTTTATTTTTTTAAATTTGGACTTTTTTTTTTTTTTTTTTTTGCTTAATTTTTTTTGGGTCTATTCTTGTATTGTTTCTTCTATTGCCTTCTCTTTCAAAGTATGGCGTTGTGGTGTCGCTTTTTGAGTTTGCATTGTCCTATCAGTCAACAGTCAATTGTGGTTGTTTTAATGTTTTATTGTATGTGGCATTGTTAGCTTTGGATGTGATTTTTTGCTCATTTTTTCATTGCAGAGCAAACTTCCAATAATGGCGAGTTCTTCTCCAGCATCTGGCCAATCGGCGAGGGGGAGTGCAGTGAGTAATTATGTCCAGTTGCTTACTATTCGCTGCCATTTGTAGCATTGACACTAATTTTTGTATACATTTTTTTACAGGCTTCTTCAAGTGAGGGGGAAGGCACACAGCGGGAGCAGGGAGATCGGTGCCAAGATGTGTCGTCAGGCCGGCAAGTGAGTATTTGGTTTTTTTTTTTAATCTTTTTTTTTGAGTAGCATCCTGCTGGGAGGAACATTAGGAGCATCCTGGTTTCACTAGGGATGTTTACTAAGCTTAATAACATTATAGCTTTTCAGGGCAGCAAGTATTTGGGGGAAGGTAACATATAGTTGAACTCCCTGCACAAAAACATTCAAAAATACAGGTGTAGAAACCATCAATATACATACATCAAATGGCAAAGGATAGGGCAAAGGTACATATCATGACAGGTGCTGGTGGTTGTTTATATTAGCATATTTGTAACCTTTTTGTTTTCTATTTTTTCTAGGTTTCACAACGGGACCACAGGGAGAGTATAGATGTGGACCTCCTGATCTCCAGCATCCAGGAGCGTGGCCCGTTGTGGGACAGCCGTGACCCCCGGCACATGGACCAGGTGGTGATCAGGCGTTTGTGGGCAGAGGTGGCAAAGTCGCTGTGGGATGGCTTTGACAGTGCCTCCGCCAAGGACAAAGGCAACTTTCGTGAGTATTGCTGATACGCTGCTATGACCCATCTTGCCAGGATAAACACAACCGTGTGTGATGCTATCAACGCCTAAACTTTGCATCACACACGGTTGTTTTATCCTTTTAAAATGCTACATATGTAACCTTTTTTTTTCTTTGCATTCACAGTGAAAAAGTTGAGGACCAGATGGCGATCCATGAAGGACCATTTCAATAAGGGGCTGCGTGCTGAGGAGGAGCAATCGAGGAGTGGTGCTGCTGCGACCAAGTCGGTGCCCTACAAATATAACAGGGCACTACAGTTCTTAAGACCGGTCCTTGGCCGCCGACAGTAAGTATTTTGTCCACATACCATATTGCACATTGTACATTGCCCAGACACATAACATATTGCACAGCCACATAGTTCATTGCCCAGCCACATAGCATATTGCACAGCCACATAGTACATTGCCCAGCCACGTACATTGTGCATCCACACACATAGTATATTTGCAGGCCACTATATCGCAGCCACATAGTACACGTTCTAGCCACGTATCCACATAGTACATTTCCCAGGCACATAGTGTATTGGCCATCAATGTAGTCAGCGTAGCATATTGGCCATCCACGGTAATTTTTTTAGGTTAAGCGAGAGTCCTTGTAGTCCATGACAGGTTACGTTCTGAGTCAGTGTAGTTCTGATCGCAGGAATAATGATGACGTCTCGATCACATGATCCTAACGTCATGGACATTCCTGCGATCAGATCAGCAAAGTCTGGTTTTTATTTTTTTTTAATTTTTTTATAGACCTTAAATTTTATATTATTTTTGCGACATAGACGGCATCTTGAAATTATTTTTTCACACAAAAAATTTTTAAAAATATGACAGGGGTATGCATTGCCTTTGGCAGAGGGAATGTACAGTCATTTTCTGCCGTCGGTATGTCCATGATTGTTATCGTGAGCCCTAATGGTCAGCTGGCGATAACAATCAGCAATTTATTATAGGCCACACAGACTGAGAGACAGGGGATTGTAATGTTTTGATGTGTCATGTAATGTAAATTTTTTTACAGGAGTTGGCGTATGTGATAGTTTATTTATTGAAGACTAATTTTTTCCTTTTCTTTTCACAGGACACACAGCAGCACCCTCCAGCGAGCTCGCCCCTGTGAAGCGGAACTTCATGGATCGCCATCTGACCCGTCACAGCCCTCCCACAGCGACAGCAGGCTTGCACCACCATCATCTGGAGAACCGGCTGCCGGTACATCAGGTTTTCCCCTGCCCGAGGCCTCTGGCGCACCTTCGTTCGGGAATTCCCGACAGCGCCAGCGTGCCTCGGACAGGTCAGTCATGCCCGAATTTTTGCACTTGAGCACGGTGTTCCAGAACGGTTTCAAGGCGTTGAGAGATCAAATGTCCAGTATGGAACGGCGCCTTGAAAACCTGGAAGCCGAGCTCTCAAATCCGGCAAAGCATTTTTTAAGTACAATTGCTAAAGGCATGGTGGAAAACCTTACGCCGGAACTCCAGATTTCGGTGATGCAGGACTGCAACAATTCTTACGTGAGGGCTCTGCAGCAGGCTCGGGTCATGCAGTCAGCGACACTGCCCGTAGTGCCGTCGCTGGCTAGCATGACTCCGACTCCTGCTGCAGAGTCACTCCAGCCACCCCACCCTGGTCCAAGTGCCGGGCGACGCCACCACAGGCACCATACTAGTGTGCGGCCCACTCCTGCTCCTGCCAGGCCCTCATCCTCCCGTAGGAGTGCCTCTGGGGGAGATGCCGCAGAAGGCAGGAAAAAAAAAAAAACACATAAGAGGAGGCACACACAGAGACACACAGAGGCACAGGTTCTGGCTGCTCCAGTACAGACACCATCTCATCGTGGCTCTAGCCACAGCAGGAGCAGCCAGGGCCAACCAAGACAGAAATACAGTCGCCTTGTGTTGCCTCCTCCCTCCCATAGTGATGATGCGGTCTCCCCAGTGTACCCTGCGGGGGGTTTGGACCTGCCGTCAAGCCTCCTCGACTATGGCTCCTCCTCCTCTTCCACTCCCCAGCCACGTTCAAGAACTTGGAGCTACCGGTCACTGCTGGTAGCGGAAGTTGATCCCCCCTCGGCTGTTGATGATACCCCCTAATTTTCTTTTCCCTTTTTTTTCTGTTTCCCCCAAATAAAAAGTTATTTTATTGAAAAAAATATTTGGTCTTCTTTTAACGTACACTTCTCGGCAATTCACTCCGTGCTTCAAACACCTCATATATGCAATGTCAGACAGTATTTTTGGATTTTTTAATTTTAACGTTTATTTGGGTGTCTCTCATTGCTGTATGAGGTGTTTACAAACACTAAAGTGTATGAGGTGTTTTCAAACACTAAGGGTATGTGTCCACGCTCAGGATTGCATCCGGATTTGGTCAGGATTTTAATTCAATATTTGTAGCCAAAACCAGGCGTGGGTGATAAATACAGAAGTGGAGCATATGTTTCTATTCTACTTTTCCTCTAATTGTTCCACTCCTGGTTTTGGCTTACAAATACTGATGAAAAAACCTGAGCAAATCCGGATGCAATCCTGAACGTGGACACATACCGTAAAGTTACCTTCACACTTAACAATGCTGCAGCAACACAGACAATGATGCAATTCACTGCAGCATCGGTATTTGGTCGCTGGAGTGCTGTCTGTGTGACAGCTCTCCAGAGACCAACGATGCCGAGGTCCCCGGGTAACCATGGTAAACATCGGGTTGAAGTGCAGGGCGCACTTCTGATGTTTACCATGGTTACCAGTGTAAAATGAAAAAAAAAAAACATTCACAATCGCATCGCCCGGCGTCAGCTTCCCTGCACTGACTGAGTGACGTCCCTCACAGCAAAGCGGTAAAATCAACGCTGTGCTGTGAATTTACTTTACGGCCGGCGCTCAGTCAGTGAAGGAAGCGGACGCCAGGGGACGCGAAGATGAGTATATTTATTTTTATTTTTTAACGACAAGAATTTATACCAAAAGCGCTACCCCTCCTCCAAACCTGCAGATGATAAATCTACAGAATCACCTAGCTGTAGCGATATAAGAAATGTAATTAAAAAATAAAGTATATCTGCGCTGGAATCACGAAATGAGAAGACCTTGTAGAAGGCAGTGTTTAAACTGCGATCAAATGCTATTAAATGACATTAAAATTAATAATAAACTCATGAAAAAGGTGCGAGTCTAAGACTGAGACCATACAAAACAGTGTTCCTCACCCTATATGTCGTATGATCCGTTGATCCGTCCGTGTGGTCCAAGTGAGTGAGATATTCTGGTCTGAGTTTGTGTGATTCTTCCAGGGTATGCGCTACAGTACCTGTCCCGGCCGGTGACAGAACCTCATGCGCTCTATACCCACGTGCAGGCTCTGTACGCTACTCGGCTTTGGTAGGTACTCTGCTTGCGGCAGGACCTAACGTGACGTCACGTCCACGTGATTACTCACGTGACAGCCTATGGATAGCGAGAAGGACCTTCTCGCGAGTAGCGTACAGAGCCTGCACGTGGGTATAGAGCGCATGAGGTTCTGTCACCGGCCGGGACAGGTACTGTAGCGCATACCCTGGAAGAATCACACAAACTCAGACCAGAATATCTCACTCACTTGGACCACACGGACGGATCAACGGATCATACGACATATAGGGTGAGGAACACTGTTTTGTATGGTCTCAGTCTTAGACTCGCACCTTTTTCATGAGTTTATTATTAATTTTAATGTCATTTAATAGCATTTGATCGCAGTTTAAACACTGCCTTCTACAAGGTCTTCTCATTTCGTGATTCCAGCGCAGATATACTTTATTTTTTAATTACATTTTTATTTTTTAGTTTACATTTAACACTGGTAACCACGGTAAACATTGGGTTACTAAGCGCGACCATGCGCTTGGTAACCCGTTGTTTACCCTGGTTAACAGTAAACATCGCTGGTATCGTTGTTGTTGCTGTCAAACACAACGATACACTGCGATCTTAAACAAATATGTTATATGCTATGGCATAATAATTTGCTCTTTGAAAAAGGGTAGAAAACTTAGAAAACTTTTTTATTAAACAACATTTTCAAAAGAAAGGTTTACAAATTTTTAGAAAGGCACATTACATTAGTGAACTATAGGTAGATGCCTAATTTGACATAACCAAACCAACCAAAACGGATTTATTGCACATCATGTAGAATTAGTTTATTACCACAATCACAATACAGGGATTTATTGGTGTAGTTAAATGCAGAATAAAGTCCAACAGTAAAACATAAACACTACACCATTGTATCTTGCCATGACACACGGCCAACATCTGACACAAAATAGGCCGCAAAACGATCCCTCATCTGTGCAATTTCCACACTTGTCCTCAGAGGATGATCCTGGTAATCGGGCAATGTGTTGGCTATGGGTTCATCCAGTTCCACATTCAGTCTCTCTTTGGTCAGAATATAATTGTGGAGAACCACACACGCCTTCACCACCTCATCCACTGTCTCAGTTTTCAGATTAATGGCGGATCCTAATATCCGCCATTTGGAGACAAGGATGCCAAAGGCGCACTCCACAGTCCTTCTGGCCCTGGACAGCCTGTAATTGAAGACCCTTTTTGTATGGTCCAGGCCCCGACTGGAGTAGGGTTTCAATAGGTTGGCAGACATTTGGAATGCTTCATCCCCAACCACAACAAATGGCATCGCAGGGCCTTCGGTGTGGGGAAGAGGTCGTGGCTGGGGGAAATTAAAATTGTTGGTATATAATTTTTGGCCCATATCCGAGTCTTTAAATGTGCGAGAGTCATTTGCACGGCCAAATGCACCAATATCCACTGCGAGAAAACGGCAGTCCGCACCGGCAATTGCCATTAGCACAGTAGAAAAGTATTTTTTGTAGTTGAAGAACATGGATCCACTTTTCCCTGGCTTGGTAATCCGAATATGCTTTCCGTCCACCGCGCCAATGCAGTTTGGAAAAGAACACACCTGCTCAAATTTCAGTGCGTTGGCCTCCCAGATTTCTGTTGTAGGGACGGGTAAAAATTCCTCCCGGAGATTATCCCACAAAGCGCGGCATGTCTCAGCAATAATTCCGGAAAGGGTGGAGACTCCAATCCGGAACTGAAAATGAAGTGATCTCAAGGTCTCTCCGGTAGCCAGGAAACTGCCAAGAAGATAGAGAAATTACATTACAGTACATTGTAATTTATAAAAGTACATTGACCATACCAAACCACCCCCCCAAAAAAAAAAAAAAAGGGGAAGAACATATCACAGTCATTGAAACAGCTACGTACCGTAGAGTCACCAGCAGCCGCTCCTCTGCGGAAATTGCTCTCCGGAGCTGTGTGTCCCGCCTGCCAATGGATCCTTCCACCCGACGCAGAAGATACCGGAAGCTGTCCTGAGACATCCTGGTGTACTCGAAATACTTCTCCAGGTTCTCATTCAGTTCGCCAAACAAGCTATGGTATGCTCCACGGCTCTCCCGGACTTCCAAGATAGGGTGTATCCAAAAGCGGCGACGACTCCATCTCCGTTTTTCCCTTTCCCTTTGATGACAACAGGCAACAGCATAGGCATGAGCCAAGGCAAATTCCATCTCCATATCCATGATAATACTGTCCATGGGACGCTCCATCATGAATACCAGCAAAATGGGAGGAATTCATGTCTGCCAAGGTATATATACACAATTACATAAACACCAACCCTCTTCTAGCCATTGGTGGTCCTTATCTATTGTGTAGACCCTTTTTTGGGGGGGTGGGATGAAGAATGACTCACTGTACCAAAAACGCATGCGGCGCAAAACGCTGCGTTTTTTGTTCAAAACGCAAATGCGTTTTCAAAAACGCAGCGTTTTGCGCCGCATGCGGTGAACGCATGCGGCGCAAAACGCAGCGTTGTGCATGCGTTTTGCTGCGTTTTTGTTTGCGTTGTGAGCTGCGGCGCCGACGCTGCGGCGCACAACACAAATGTGAACGTAGCCTTAGTTATGCACAGGAGAGTGTGTTTTTTTCAGATCATGTGTGTATGAAGTGTGAATTGGATTTGCATGTTAATGAGGTGGCTGGGAAAGGTGTGTGGAAGTTGAATGTGAGTTTGCTGGAAGGAGGGGGGGTGAAAGAGGAGTATGAAAGACATTATGCAGAGTGGTGTAGGTGTAGGAGTGAGTTCAGAAATGTGTGTGAATGGTGGGATTGGGTTAAATGGAAAACCAAGAGTTTTTTTTAAAAAAACTCGGGTACAAGTGTGCGGCTGCAAAGAGAGAAAGGTTTGTTTTTTTAAATGCAAGATTGAGTGTGTTGTATAAGTTGAGGGCGGGAGGGATGGATGTGAGTGAAGATTTAGTGAAAGTGAAAAAAGAAGTGAATGATTTTTTGTTAGAAAGAGGGAGGAGTATTGTGTATAGGGCCAAATTAGTGAATTTGGAGAAGAATGAGAAGTGTTCGCGTTTTTTCTTTAAAAAAGTTTATGGGAAGAGACAGAGTATGAGTGTTTTGAATGGGATGGATGGAAATGAGGTGAGTGGCACGGACTTGTGTGAGGAAGTGGCAACGTTTTATGATGATTTGTATGCTGTGAAATGGAGGGATGAAGGTTTGGAGGGCGAGGTGTTGAGTGTTTTGGAAAATAGTTTGAATAGGATAGAAAGGGAAAGTTTGATGGGTGATGTGACGGGTGAAGAAGTATGGAAGGTGGTGTGTAGCATGGCGTTGAATAAAACGCTGGGGGAGGATGGTCTACCAGTGGAATTTTATCATGTGATGTGGCATGTGATTGGGAAGTATTTTGTGGATGTATGTAAGTATATGTGGGCAAATGCAGAGGTGGCAAATGGTATGCGTGCAGGGGTGGTTGTGTTATTGCCAAAAAAAGGTGATTTGAAAAATCTAAAAAATTGGAGGCCGATCACATTGCTAAATTGTGATTATAAGATTTATGCAAAACTTTTGGCTAACAGGATGCGTGGCGTGGTTGGGAGTGTGGTGGGTGAGGAGCAATGTTGTGTGGTGCCTGGAAGACGAATACATGGAAGTTTGTGAATGTTGAGAGATTGTTTGTGGGACTGCATGAATCGTAAGAAAGTGGTGTATGTGTTGAGTTTGGATTTTGAGAAGGCGCATGATAGATTGTCGCATGGGTTTTTGTTTAGTGTGTTGGTGAAGATGGGGTTTCCTTCTGAGTTTGTTGAGAGAGTGAGAAGTTTGTATAAGAATATTTATAGTTGTGTGTTGTTGAATGGAAATGTGGGGAGGAGAGTAAATGTATTTTCGGGTGTTCGGCAGGGGTGTCCTTTGTCCCCTATCGTTTTTATTTGCGCAATTGAGCCTTTGTTATGTCTGTTAAGAAAAGATAAGGTGATTCTGGGTGTGCAAGTACCCGGGGGTGGGGGGAGAGAGTGGAAGATGAGTGGTTATATGGATGATGTGTGTGTGCTGTGTGATTCAGAGTATTTAGTACGGCGTGTGAAGTTTTTGGTTTCTATTTTTGTGGAGCATCTGCTTTTAAAGTGAATTGGGAGAAGAGTGAGTGTAAGAATTTTGGAGGGAGGAGTCTGAGCGATGATGCTGGAGTGACTGTGGTGAGTGGGTCGATAAAGGTTTTGGGTGTGAAATTTTCAGAGAAATTGGATGGAGAGGAAAGCTGGGTGGATGTGAGAGAGAGAGTGGAGCGGAAGTTAAATTTTTGGAGTTTGAGGGATCTTAGGCTAGGTTCACATTGCGTTAATGGGTGATCGCTAACGGACAGCGTTGCACAGCGAAAATGTCGCAATTAACGCCGTGCAACGGGTCCGTTAGCGCACCCATTGACAGCAATGTTAATTTCGCCAGCAGCGCATCACTAGCGCGTGCCTTTTTCGGCTCGCGCTAGTGATGTGCCGTTCTTTTGTAGCGCGCCTCGGACGCTGCTTGCAGCGTCCGCGGCGCGCCCGAGGTCCGTTCCCCGCTCTCGCAGATCGGGGATCTGCGAGAGCGGGGACATTAACGCGACCCCCAAACGCGATCCATAAAAATACATTGCATTAGCGCAATCCGCTAGCGCTAAACGGATTGCCCTAACGCAATGTGAACCTAGCCTTACTTTTTTTGGTAAAATTTTAGCTATTAAGAGTGTTGTGTTCCCTATTTTTTTGTATGTTGCAATGGTTTTTCCACCAAGCTACATGTGTATTAGAAGATTAAATAGGGTTTTGTTTGTCTTTTTTTGGGGTTCATGTATGGAGCGTGCGAGGAGAGAGATTGTTATGAAGGGTTTGGATAAAGGGGGACTGGGTTTCCCAAATTTGAATGTTTTTTTCGGCGTGAATATTATGGTGTTTGTACTAGGTGTGATTAGGATGGATGGGAAGTATGCATGTATGTGCAGGTTTTTGTTTGGAAATTTCTTGTTTCGTTTGAAATGGCATGAAAGAGATCTTAGGAGCCCAGTGGCTTTTGAGGTTCCTGTGTGGTATGTGTGGGTTTTCAAATTTTTAGTGAAGTATGAACTGTGTGATGTGGATGTGAGATTGTTAAAAAAGAAGAAAGCCGTATATAAGATGATTGAGTGTAGAGAGATGGAATGTGATATTATTGTAGGACAAGCCCATAGGCTGTCCTTGCCAGATTCTAAAATGGTAAGAGGGGATGATGTGAAGAAAGTATGGAAAAGGTACGTGTGAATGGTATGACAAATAGGCAGAGTGAGATTGTATGGCAGTCATTGCATGGGGTGTTGCCGGTGAGGGAGTTTCTGAAAAATTGGGGTTTAGTGAGGAGTGAGAGGTGTCTGAGGAGTGGATGTGGTGGGAGTGAGAGTGTGGTGCATTTGTTTTGGAATTGTCGATATGCTAGAAGTGTGATTGCAAGTCTGGGTCGTTTGTGTAAGGAGTTGTGTGAGGTGAATTTGTTGTCTTTTGAGCTTTTTTTTGGATTGGGTATGTGTGGGGAAAAGGAGAGAGTATTGTGGTTGATGATTACATGTATAAAAGAGGTTTTGTGGGATGTGAGGAATGTGTATGTGTTTAAAACAAAGGATATTGAGGTTAAAAACTATAAAAATTATTTTGGGAAAATTGTATTTTTGCGTTGTGTGAGATCAGAGGAGGAGAGGGGAGGTGAATGCAGAGGGAATTTGGAAGACTAAAAAGTGGAAACATTTTGTTAATTTATCTTGAGGTGTTTTTTTGGTTGTTAATAAAAAAAAATTCTTGTGTTTTCCAATGATGATGGGAATAGCGGTTGCACTAAGTATGTAGCACGCTGTTTTGGGAGATGAGTTCCTTATAGTTTTGGCTACCTGACTGTGGAACTTCCCATCTGAGGGGAAAAAAAAAAGCTGTCTGTGGATGCATACCATGTTTTGGCATAGGTGGTTTTCCTTTATTGGATGCAGCCCTTCCCATGGTTGTTCCTTCCCGGTGAAAGACCTGACTATTCATTGCTTGTGTTGAGAAACACGTGATGGTGTCTCCGCGACTTTTCTACATACCCCTGAATATTGTGGCAGCCAGGCCGCTCTTGTATATAGATGCTTGTACCAGGCACTGCTCCTAATAGCCAGTTTCCTACTCCACACTGATGAGGGGCAAATACCCCGAAACAGCTGTCTGTGGATGGATACCATGTTTTGGCATAGGTGGTTTTCCTTTATTGGATGCTGCCCTTCCCGTGGTTGTTCCTTCCCAGTGAAAGACCTGGCTCTTCATTGCTTGCGTTGAGAAACACGTGATGGTGTCTCCGTGGCTTTTCTACATGCATTTGCATATTTCCCATTAGGGATGGGGGCAGTGTTCTGGATCACTGCGTTGAGAAACACGTGATGGTGTCTTCGCAGTGTTGGATGTTTTGATCTCCCCGAGGTCATTCACCCTTATGTTTATATGCTCCTGTATATAGGGCATGGATACGGACCGGGTCGCTGCCACTGAGACCACTCCTTTAATTGTGACCGGACCCAGTACTGAGTACCCCAGGCCCTGGAACCACCAAGGTGCCATGTGGTAAGCGCCGAAGGTGTGGCACCGGACCCTGACAAGGTCACAATGATCAGGGACTTGTTGAATCCCAGCAACATCCATGAAGTCTGGCAGTTCCTCGAGTTGGTAGGCTACTACCGAAGGTTCATTAAGGACTTCACTATGATAGCCACACCCATGCAAGACCTGTTAGTGGGCCAATCCAAGAAGACCAAGAGCAAGGACCCACCGTTTGAGTGGAACGACAGACAGAAGGATCCTTCACTTGGTTGAAGTTGGCTCTCACGGGAGATGAGGTACTGTCTAACCCTGACTATGACCAACCGTTTGTGCTCTACACAGACGCCAGTAATGTGGGATTGGGAGCAGTGTTGTCGCAGGTGCAGAAAGGCAAAGAAACAGTAATTGCCTATGACAGCAGGAAGCTTCGCCCCACTTAAAGGAACCCTGAAAACTACAGTTCCTACAAGCTGGAGTTCTTCACCATAGTCTGGGCTGTAACAGAGCGGTTCAAGCACTACCTGGTTTCAGCAAGATTCACCATTTTCAAAGGACAACAATCCACTGACCCACCTGGAAACTGCAAAATTAGGTGCATTGGAGCAGCGATGGATGGCCCGGTTGTCCAACTACAAATTCACCATTTAGTACCATGCAGGGCACAAAAATGCAAATGCCGATGAGTTGTCCAGGATGCCCAATTTACCAGAAGAGGGAAATGATCTGGAAGCACTCGAAGAGATTGAGTTACCAGCCTTCCATCGCTCCAGTGCGACTCAGTATTCTCATCATTTGAGGCACAAGTGTAATGACAAGTGAGAAGCCACACTGAACCCATTGCACCACCATGGATGGGCTGAGACACAAGATAGCGACCCAGCAGTCCATCTGGTAAAAATGCTGCTGACGCTAGCTGATTCACACCCTGGTCCAGATGCTTCACAAGAGACTCAACAGCTGTGGAAGGAGAAGGGCAAATTGTTTATCTACGATGGTAAGCTGTGCCAGAGGAATGTCGACCCACGCATTCACGAGTTGGTCTGGCAGATGGTAGTCCCGAGACAAGATGTGCCAATGGTCTTGGAAGCGTACCACGATGGAGCAGGACACTTCGGATGGAAGAAGTTAGAGATCTTACTCGGGAAGGTTCTACTGGATTGACATGAGAAAAGCAACATGCAACCTGCGCAGAAAGGACTGTGACAGCCAGAGTGCTCCCCTACAGTTCATAGTCACCAAGCAGCCACTTGAGCTGGTGGACTTAGACCAAGTGAAGCTAACCCCAAGCCGGTTAGGCTAGGTCTATGCTCTGACCATTGCTCCAGATTCCTGGTAGTCATGCCTGTCAAGGACCAGACAGCGAAGATGGCAGCCAAAGCATTCCAACAGTACTTTTCTTGACCACACGGTTACCCTTAAAAGGCACTCACCAACCAAGGCCCAGCCTTTGAAGCGGAAGTATTCCAGGAGTTCTGCAACCTGTTCGGATATAAGATAAGAACAATGCTGTACCATCCACAGACAAACAGTATGTGTGAAAAGATGAACCAGGTGATAATCGACCTGTTGAAAACCTTGCCTTTGCTAGAGAGAAACTTATGGCCAGAGAAGTTGTCAGACTTGGTAGATCTGTACAAATCACATCCCAGTGAATTCCACCAACTCCACTCCAGCCTACCTGATGAGAGGAAGATCTAGCAAATTACCTGTTGATCTTGAAATGGGAGTCCTCACACCAGAAGCAACCTACCAGATGCAGATTGGGATAATGATCAACCACAGAAATACCGCCAAGTACAAAAATGCATGGAAAGAAGCTTGACCCAGGCAAGACAAAAACAAGAGAGAAACTATAATCAATCTGCCCCTGCAATTCCCTTGTCACCAGGTGAACAAGTGCTAAAGCGAAAAAGAACAATGCATAAACTTGATGACCAGTGGGAAGCAGAACCATATACCATCTTACCATCAAACTTTGATAACACTAAAGGGTGCCTCATAAGCAAAGATGGAGGAGAAACCTTGACTGCAGTATCTAGAGATCACTAGGGTTGAGCGAAACGGATCAGACAAATTCAAAAATTGCCGACTTTCGGCAAAGTCGGGTTTCATGAAACCCATTTGAAAAAACTGACCGTCACATCCAAACATAGATTAAGTGTGAACAGGTGCTGAACCTTAGAGTCACCAACTCCTATACAGTCAAGCAAAAAAGGCAGCACACTGCAGCGCTAACACATGCAAACATGAAACACAGAAATTGAACTGCATTACTGCACTAGAAAAATGAAATATGAGAGCGTTTAGCGCATAAAAAAGGCCAATTTTATGTGTACCTGGTAGCCACTTTACGGCATCTCTCTTATACCAGGTCCTACGCTTTCCTTCCTCGCTGAGAATAAACGTCTACATGTGAATGGGTACCTATGAAAACCTCTTCTTAGACAACATTCTCTCTCTCTGTGGAGGGGTACTGGACCTGCTGCAATTAAGACACCTGTGACTAGGAGGCGGAGTGCTCGGTCAGAAGGCTAAATAATACATTTGAAAAAACTGACCGTCACATCCAAACATAGATTAAGTGTGAACAGGTGCTGAACCTTAGAGTCACCAACTCCTATACATTCAAGCAAAAAAGGCAGCACACTGCAGCGCTAACACATGCAAACATGAAACACAGAAATTGAACTGCATTAGAAAAATGAAAAATGAGAGCGTTTAGCGCATAAAAAAGGCCAATTTTATGTGTACCTGGTAGCCACTTTACAGCATCTCTCTTATACCAGGTCCTACACTTTCCTTCCTCGCTGAGAATAAATGTCTCCACGTGAATGGGTACCTATGAAAACCACTTCTTAGACAACATTCTCTCTCTCTGTGGAGGGGTACTGGACCTGCTGCAATTAAGACACCTGTGACTAGGAGGCGGAGTGCTCGGTCAGAAGGCTAAATAATACATTTGAAAAAACTGACCGTCACATCCAAACATAGATTAAGTGTGAACAGGAGCTGAACCTTAGAGTCACCAACTCCTATACAGTCAAGCAAAAAAGGCAGCACACTGCAGAGCTAACACATGCAAACATGAAACACAGAAATTGAACTGCATTACTGCACTAGAAAAATGAAAAATGAGAACGTTTAGCGCATAAAAAAAGGCCAATTTTATGTGTTTATGCGCTAAACGCTCTCATTTTTCATTTTTCTAGTGCAGTAATGCAGTTTAATTTCTGTGTTTCATGTTTGCATGGGTTTCATGAAACCCGACCCGATCCTAGTGTGGGATCGGCCATGAGGTTGGCGATCTTACGAAAAAGTCGCGTTTGATGTGACGCGTTCAGTGCCATTTCTCAGCCAATGAAGGAGGACACAGATTGTTGGCAGCGTGATGACATAGGTCACGGTCCCCACCATCTTAGAGAAGGGCATGACAGTGATTGACTTGCTTTCTGCGGTGACACAGGGGCTATAAAGGGGCATGCATGCCGACCACCATCTTACTTCTGCCGGTCTTAGCATACGGAGAGGTTGCTGCAGCTTCATCAGAAGAAGGGACATAGTTAGGGAAGGAAGATTAACCCCCAAGCCACTTGTGCTGTAGCGATTTCCACTGTCCAACACCACCTTTGTTTTGCAGGGACAATGGAGGCTATATCTTTGTGCATCAGCTCTGTAGCTTATTAGGCTGCCTATAAGGCTCCCTGATAGCTGCATTGCTGTTTGCACCGCTGCTGTGCAAACAACTGCTTTTTTAAAAGCAAAAATCATGTTTCTCCTTTCTGCACAGTTATCTTGTTTATTTGTCCACACTTTTGTGTGCAGCAGTCCTTCTTATTGCTGCCAGAATTGTCCTGAGATCGTTGTAGGGAGATTGAAATTGTACTACAGTCCTTGTATTTTTTCATATATCTTCCAGCCACTTGCTTCCACTTACATTGCGTTGTTTTATACACTGTGCCTGAGTTTGGGTTCAGTCTCCCCCCCAAAAAAGTGAGATTCAAATTCTCACAAAGTGGATATTCCTCAGTCCTCTTAGTTTGTCGTGTATCAGCCAGCCACTTGCTGCCACTCAAATTGTGTTGTAAAATACACTGGGCCTGAGTTTGGGTTCAGTCTCCCCCCCCAAAAAAAAAGTGAGATTCAATTCCCACAAAGTGGATATACCTCAGTCCTTTTAGTTTGTCGTATATGAGCCAGCCACTTGCTGCCACTCACATTGTGTTGTGTTATACACTGGGCCTGAGTTTTGGTTCAGACTCCCCAAAATAAAAAGGGAGATTTAAATTCTCAACAAGTTTATATACACCTTCTACCTTGTTTTACAGTACGATATAACGGTTGTTATTTTGGTTACATTTTCCCAAAAATGAGGAAGTCTGGTGGAAGAGGCCGTGGGCCGTCGTTGCCAGCTGGTACTGATGGTGGTGGTGGTGGAGCATCTGGTGGTAGTGGGAAAAGCAAAATAGCACCTAAGGCTGGAGGTGTTGAGCCAGCGTCATCGTCTGGCTACACAAGGCCTCGAAGGCTCCCTTATCTGGGAGTAGGAAAACAGCTTTTAAAGCCGGAGCAGCAGGAAAAAGTTTTGGCTTTCATTGCTGACTCACCCTCTAGCTCTTTCGCCTCCTCTTCAGAAAGTTCCAAATATAAAAGCAGCGAGTCGTCAGTGGATGCTCCCGGTCAGGAACAAGACATTTCCTTGTGTCCTTCACCCAAACCAAAAGTGAAAGATGCGTCAGGCGACACCACAGGTTACTCCATGGAGCTCTTTACACATACCGTGCCTGGGTTAGAAAGGGAAATTGTTAACTGCCCATTACAAGATGAATAGGACATGGAGTGCACTGATGCACAGCCACAGCTAGATTATTATGCTGTTCCATTGACTCAGATCACTACATTGCCCTCGCAGTGTACTGAGACAGAATCTGACCCTCATGAGACTATGGTGCCCCGTCCCGAACGCTATAGCACCTTACACAGTGACACAGAGGAAGGAGCACATGACACTGAAGAGGAGGTGATAGATGACAAAGTTGTTGACTCAGATTTGCAGCCATTGGGGGAAGAGGGTGCCGCTGCCAGTAGCTCAGAAGCGGAGGAGGATGATCCACAGCAGCCATCTACATCGCAACAGCTGTCATCTGGCAGGCCCGTATCAGAAACACCAAACAGATATCCCTAATTAGGCCGTGAAGGTACAACCGTAATGACATACCAAACAAAACACCCTCACATAAAGGCCAATTGATAGAAAATATAAACTTTTATTGATCTAAAAAACAGCGTATATAGCATATAAAATAGTAAGGGGTAGTGACCACCAGTGCAGGAGCAATGGTGGGTCACACACAGGAATCAACCTCAATAAACACAAAAGTGAGGTAGCAGAGAGTACTTATTGATGGAACACATATGGCAACAAATATATAGCAGGTGTAAAAAATCCATCCGCATAGAGCATAATAGGTACATACATGTGGCATATAACGCAATATCCAAACATAGAGTCAATCAGCTAAGGTAGCTTGGCAAAAGTACAAACATACTGCATGAGAATAACATATAAATATAAATATAAATATAGTTACCAGGAGGAAGAACCCGGGGACCCACCACACCCGACGCGCGTTTCGCACCGAAATGCTTCGTCCGGGGTGGTTGGGTCCTGGCCAGAAGGGGGTTATATACTGGTCATGACCAATAAGGAAGAGGAAGGATAGGAAGTAACACCACCAACACCTGTGATTGTGACCATGCATAGTGATGACTAAACATACCTTAAGCCCACACACCGTGAGTACCGCTGTGGCCATAAAGTGCTGGTTTCACAGCACAGGCGCGCATTGCGGTTTGGACGTTACCTATCAATTGGCCTTTATGTGAGGGTGTTTTGTTTGTCAGGCCCGTATCAGGCCAAAAACAAAAACAGTTTTAGGACAGCGTGGCCATCCGGTGAAAGTAGCACAGCGTGCAATGCCTGAAAAGGTATTTGATAGTAGGAAGAGTGCAGTGTGGCAATTTTTTAACCAAGATCCGAATGATTTGTGCAAAGTTATCTGTAAGAAATTCTCAAAGACCTTTAGTAGAGGGAAGAATCTTCAAAATTTAAATACAACGTGCATGCATAGACATGTAACCAGCATGCACTTGCAAGCCTGGACTAACTACCAAACGTCACGTACCGTTGGTGCACCTGCTCAGAATTAAGGTAGTCAGTAGTGTTGAGCGATACCTTCCGATATTCAAAAGTATCAGTATCGGATTGGATCGGCCGATATCCAAAAAATATCGGATATCGCCGATACTGATACCCGATACAAATACAAGTCAATGGGACACAAATATCGGAAGGTATTCTGGATGGTTCCCAGGGTCTGAAGGAGAGGAAACTCTCCTTCAGGCCCTGGGATCCATATACATGTAAAAAATAAAGAATAAAAATAAAAAATATGGATATACTCACCCTCGGACGGCCCTTGGCTGTCACCGCTGCAAGCGTCTGCCTCCGTTCCTAAGAATGCAGAGTGAAGGACCTTCGTTGACATCGCGGCTTGTGATTGGTTGCGTGACCGCTCATGTGACCGCTCACGCGACCAATCACAAGCCGCGACGTCATCGCAGGTCCTACACTCACTGCATTCTTAGGAACGGAGGCTGCCAGTTACACCGCTAAGGTCCAGGGTCCGCCGGAGGGGTGAGTATATCCATATTTTTTATTTTTATTCTTTATTTTTTACATGAATATGGATCCCAGGCAGGGGCGGATTATCAGAGGGTCAATATGGGCGGTAGCCCAGGGCCCAGTGGTGTGGGGGAACCCTGGGCTACCACACAGATTGACCCTCTGATAATCCGCCCGAGTGTGACTGAATGCAGCCGCCGGCATTTATGTGCCCCCGGACCTGGTGGGCAAAGAGAGGGGGCCCGCATCGGGCCCCTTCTCATCTGCTCACCGTGCCCCTTCCGACGCTGGGGCGGTTTCCTATTGACGTGCGGGCACGCGCCCGCACGTCAATAGTTAACAACAGCCGCCAGCCAATTGGAGGCTGGCAGCTGAAGTTGGCTGCAGCGCACATGTCGCCGGCATCTGACATCATTGTCAGTCGCCGGCGAGTGTGCACTGCTGGAGGGAGCTCGCCGCCTGGAGCGCTGGTCAGGTGAGGAGAACTCTTTTTTTTTTGTTTTTTGCTTTTTTTTGTGAACGGCAATCCGGGGGGCCCTGGGCAATGCTGAAGACAATGGGGCAATGCTGGAGACACTGAGGCAGATTGCTGGACACTGGGGGCAATGCTGGAGACACTTGGGGCAATGCTAGAGACACTGGGGCAGATTGCTGGACACACTGGGTGCAATGCTGGAGACACTGGGGCAATGCTGGAGACACTGGGGCAGATTGCTGGACACTGGGGGCAATGCTGGAGACACTGGGGGCAATGCTGGAGACACTGGGGCAGATTGCTGGACACTGGGGGCAATGCTGGAGACACTGGGGCAATGCTGGAGACACTGGGGCAGATTGCTGGACACTGGGGGCAATGCTGGAGACACTGGGGGCAATGCTGGAGACACTGGGGCAGATTGCTGGACACTGGGGGCAATGCTGGAGACACTGGGGCAATGCTGGAGACACTGGGGCAGATTGCTGGAGACACTGGGGCAGATTGCTGGAGATACTGGGGCAGATTGCTGGAGACACTGGGGCAATGCTGGAGACACTGGGGCAGATTGCTGGACACATTGGGGGCAATGCTGGAGACACTGGGGCAGATTGCTGGAGACACTAGGGCAATGCTGGAGACACTGGGGCAGATTGCTGGAGACACTGGGGAAATGCTGGAGACACTGGGGCAGATTGCTGGACACACTGGGGCAATGCTGGAGGACACACTGGGGCAGATTGATGGAGACTGTTATGATCCTAGTGGCAAGGATCGCAGGTCGGACTAGCTAAATACTGAACAGACTACTAGCTCTGGGGAAGTGGTAACTAGATTGACCGCAACCTGATCCTATCCGCAAACAACTATAGGCAGCCGTGGAACGTTCCCTAAAAATCCTAGACGTCTCGTCACAGCCTGAGAAACTGACTATTCCTGGAAGGAAAGTAAGTCCTCACTTGCCTCAGTGGAAGACCCCAAAGATATAGAATAGCCCCCCACAAATATTAATGGTGAGTTAAGGGGAAAGCACAAACGCAGAGATGAAATCAGATTTAGCAAATGAGGCCCGCTAATACTAGATAGCAGAAAATAGGAAGGAAACTGCGGTCAATAAAACCCTATTCAAAATATCCACGCAGAGATTGCTCGAGCCGCCGCACCAACTAACGGTGCGGGGGAAGCAACTCCATACCCCAGAGCTTCCCAGCAAAAGAAATCACATGTTAGCAAGCTGGACTAGACTCATCATACACAGAAATCATATTGCAGGCAGATGAGCAAAACATATTCAAACAGAACTTAGCTTATCCTGAAGAGGCAGAAAACGAGATAATCAGGAGTAATCAGAATAGCACTGAATACATTGACAGCCGGCAACAAGTGGAAGTTTAAGCAGAGCTAAATAGGAGCCTCCCTGGTGAATAACGAGGCAGCTGATCCAGCAAACCCGCAGGATAATAAACCAAACCACCAGGGAAAGCCAAAAAACCAAAGTCACACAATACCATCTGTGACCACAAGAGGGAGCCTGAAAACGGAGTTCACAACAGTACCCCCCCCTTGAGGAGGGGTCACTGAACCCTCATCAAAACCCCCAGGGCGACCAGGGTGAGCCACATGGAAGGCACGAACCAAATCGGCCACATGAACATCAGAGGCGACAACCCAGGAATTATCCTCCTGACCATAGCCTTTCCACTTAACCAAATACTGAAGCCTCCGTCTAGAAATACGAGAATCCAAGATCTTCTCCACCACGTATTCCAATTCTCCCTCAACCAGCACAGGGGCAGGAGGCTCAACCGAAGGAACCACAGGCACCACATACCTCCGCAACAACGACCGATGGAACACATTATGAATAGCAAACGAAATGACACAGGGTTAAGGACTTCCAAAATCTTATAAGGACCGATAAACCGAGGCTTAAACTTAGGAGAGGAGACCTTCATAGGAACAAAGCGAGAAGACAACCACACCATATCCCCAACGCGAAGTCGGGGACCCACAAAGCGACGGCGGTTGGCAAAGCGCTGAGCCTTCTCTTGTGTATTTTTATGTTTTTTCCAGCGACGTTGTGACCAAGGCTATGTATTGGCCGAAACGTTAAATTTACCAGTCGCTTGATTGCACAACCACTGTTAATAAATTTCCACTTGCAAACATACCTTCCTGTACGTGTGCAGTGATCCTTATATATTCAGTGACTTTGGAGCAAACAGTTCCCTTCACTAGCACCGTCATCCTCACCCCAGTTGAGTGCTAACCATCACAATTTTTTGGAGCCTTCTCTTGTGACAGCTTCAAATTGTCCACCACATGATTCCAAATCTGATGCAACTTATCCACCACAACATCCACTCCAGGACAGTCAGAAGACTCCACCTGACCCGAGGAAAAACGAGGATGAAACCCTGAATTACAAAAAAAAGGCGAAACCAAAGTAGCAGAACTAGCCCGATTATTAAGGGCAAACTCGGCCAATGGCAAAAAAGTCACCCAGTCATCCTGATCAGCAGAAACAAAACATCTTAAATAGGTTTCCAAACTCTGATTAGTGCGCTCGGTTTGGCCATTCGTCTGAGGATGAAAGGCCAACGAAAAAGACAAATTAATGCCCATCTTACATAGTTACATAGTTACATAGTTATTAAGGTTGAAGGAAGACTGTAAGTCCATCTAGTTCAACCCATAGCCTAACCTAACATGCCCTAACATGTTGATCCAGGGGAAGGCAAAAAAAACCCATGTGGCAAAGAGTAACTCCACCATGGGGAAAAAAATTCCTTCCCGACTCCACATACGGCAATCAGACTAGTTCCCTGGATCAACGCCTTATCAAGGAATCTAGTGTATATACCCTGTAACATTATACTTTTCCAGAAAGGTATCCAGTCCCCTCTTAAATTTAATTAATGAATCACTCATTACAACATCATACGGCAGAGAGTTCCATAGTCTCACTGCTCTTACAGTAAAGAATCCGCGTCTGTTATTATGCTTAAACCTTCTTTCCTCCAGACGTAGAGGATGCCCCCTTGTCCCTGTCTCAGGTCTATGATTAAAAAGATCATCAGAAAGGTCTTTGTACTGTCCCCTCATATATTTATACATTAAAATAAGGTCACCCCTTAGTCTTCGTTTTTCCAAACTAAATAGCCCCAAGTGTAATAACCTATCTTGGTATTGCAGACCCCCCAGTCCTCTAATAACCTTGGTCGCTCTTCTCTGCACCCGCTCCAGTTCAGCTATGTCTTTCTTATACACCGGAGACCAGAACTGTGCACAGTATTCTAAGTGTGGTCGCACTAGTGACTTGTATAGAGGTAAAATTATGTTCTCCTCATGAGCATCTATGCCTCTTTTAATACATCCCATTATTTTATTTGCCTTTGTAGCAGCTGCCTGACACTGGCCACTGAATATGAGTTTGTCATCCACCCATACACCCAGGTCTTTTTCATTGACGGTTTTGCCCAGAGTTTTAGAATTAAGCACATAGTTATACATCTTATTACTTCTACCCAAGTGCATGACCTTACATTTATCCCCATTAAAGCTCATTTGCCATTTATCAGCCCAAGCTTCTAGTTTACATAAATCATCCTGTAATATAAAATTGTCCTCCCCTGTATTGATTACCCTGCAGAGTTTAGTGTCATCTGCAAATATTGAAATTCTACTCTGAATGCCCCCTACAAGGTCATTAATAAATATGTTAAAAAGAAGAGGGCCCAATACTGACCCCTGTGGTACCCCACTGCTAACCGTGACCCAGTCCGAGTGTGCTCCATTAATAACCACCCTTTGTTTCCTATCCCTGAGCCAGCTCTCAACCCACTTACACATATTTTCCCCTATCCCCATTACTCTCATTTTATGTAACAACCTTTTGTGTGGCACCGTATCAAAAGCTT
This sequence comes from Ranitomeya variabilis, assembly GCF_051348905.1. Taxonomy (NCBI): domain Eukaryota; kingdom Metazoa; phylum Chordata; class Amphibia; order Anura; family Dendrobatidae; genus Ranitomeya; species Ranitomeya variabilis. Next base: position 114,395,499 of record NC_135238.1, read on the forward strand.
TGGAAAAGTCCATATATACTACGTCCACTGGGTTCCCTTGGTCCAGTCCGGAACTTACCTCGTCATAGAAGCTGATCAAAATAGTCTGACATGAACGGTCCCTAGTAAACCCGTGCTGATACTGGGTCATGAGGTTATTCCTCTTCAGATACTCCAGCATAGCATCCCTTAGAATGCCCTCCAGGATTTTACCCACAGTAGAGGTTAAGCTTACTGGCCTATAATTACCGAGTTCAGTTTTTGCCCCTTTTTTGAATATTGGCACCACATTTGCTATACGCCAGTCCTGTGGTACAGACCCTGTTATTATGGAGTCTTTAAAGATTAAAAATAATGGTCTATCAATGACTGTACTTAGTTCCTGCAGTACTCGGAGGTGTATCCCATCCGGGCCCGGAGATTTGTCAATTTTATTTATTTTTAGACGCCGCTGTACTTCCTGCTGGGTTAAGCAGGTGACATTTAATGGGGAATTTTTATCACTAGTCATTTTGTCTGCCATGGGATTTTCTTTTGTAAATACTGATGAAAAAAAGTCATTTAGCATATTGGCTTTTTCCTCATCCTCAGCACAAAAGGTCCGCCAAAATCTAGACACAAACTGGGATCCTCTGTCAGAAACAATATTTTCAGGGATCCCGTGCAAATGAACCACATTTTGAAAAAACAGAGGAACCAACTCGGAGGAGGAAGGCAACTTAGGCAAGGGCACCAAATGGACCATTTTAGAAAAACGATCACACACCACCCAAATGACCGACATTCTCTGAGAGACAGGGAGATCTGAAATAAAATCCATGGAAATGTGCATCCAAGGCCTCTTCGGGACAGGCAAAGGCAACAACAAGCCACTGGCACGAGAACAGCAAGGCTTAGCCCGAGCACAAATTCCACCAGACTGCACAAAGGAACGCACATCCCGCGACAAGGAAGGCCACCAGAAGGACCTAGCCACCAAATCTCTGGTACCAAAAATCCCAGGATGGTCTGCCAACACCGAAGAATGAACCTCGGAAATAACTCTGCTGGTCCATCTATCCGGGACAAACAGTCTCTCCGGTGGACAACGGTCAGGTCTATCCGCCTGAAACTCCTGCAGCACTCGTCGCAAATCTGGGGAGATGGCAGACAAAATCACCCCTTCTCTGAGGATACCAGCTGGCTCTGAATCACCAGGAGAGTCAGGCACAAAACTCCTAGAAAGAGCATCAGCCTTCACATTCTTCGAACCAGGCAGGTATGAGACCACGAAATCAAAACGAGAGAAAAACAACGACCAACGAGCCTGTCTAGGATTCAGTCGTTTGGCCGACTCGAGATAAATCAAATTCTTGTGATCAGTCAAGACCACCACACGATGCTTAGCTCCCTCGAGCCAATGTCGCCACTCCTCAAATGCCCACTTCATAGCCAACAACTCCCGATTACCAACATCATAATTCCGCTCGGCAGGCGAAAACTTTCTTGAAAAGAAAGCACATGGCTTCATCACAGAGCCATCAGAGCTTCTCAGCGACAGAACAGCCCCCGCTCCAATCTCAGAAGCATCAACCTCGACCTGGAAAGGAAGGGAGACGTCTGGCTGACATAAGACTGGAGCTGAAGAAAACCGGCGCTTCAGCTCCCGAAAGGCCTCCACAGCCGCAGGAGACCAATTAGTAACATCAGAACCCTTCTTGGTCAAATCCGTCAATGGCTTAACAACACCAGAAAAATTAGCGATGAAGCGACGGTAAAAATTAGCAAAACCCAAGAACTTCTGAAGACTCTTAACAGATGTTGGCTGAGTCCAGTCATGAATAGCCTGAACCTTGACTGGGTCCATCTCAATAGCAGAAGGAGAAAAAATGAATCCCAAAAAAGAGACCTTCTGGACTCCAAAAATACATTTTGAGCCCTTCACAAATAAAGCATTGGCACGCAGGACCTGAAACACCATCCTGACCTGCTTAACATGGGACTCCCAATCATCCGAAAAAAACAGAATATCATCCAGATACACAATCATAAATTTATCCAGATATTCGCGGAAGATGTCGTGCATAAAGGACTGAAAGACAGAAGGAGCGTTAGAAAGTCCAAAAGGCATCACCAAGTACTCAAAATGGCCTTCGGGCGTATTAAATGCAGTTTTCCATTCGTCCCCCTGCTTGATACGCACAAGGTTATACACACCACAAAGATCTATCTTGGTGAACCAACTGGATCCCTTAATCCGAGCAAACAGATCAGACAATAATGGCAAAGGATACTGAAATTTGACCGTGATTTTATTTAGACGACGATAATCTATACAAGGTCTCAGAGAACCATCCTTCTTGGCCACAAAAAAGAATCCTGCACCAAGAGGGGAGGAGGATGGGCGAATATGTCCCTTTGCCAAAGACTCCTTTATATAACTCCGCATCGCGGCATGTTCTGGTATAGACAAATTAAAAAGTCGTCCCTTAGGGAACTTACTGCCAGGAATCAAATTTATAGCACAATCACAATCCCTATGAGGAGGCAGGGCACCGGATCTGGGCTCATCAAATACATCCTGTTAGTCTGACAAAAACTCAGGGACCTCAGAAGGAGTGGAAGAAGCAATTGACACCAAAGGGACATCGCCATGAATCCCCTGACAACCCCAACTTGACACAGATATAGCTTTCCAATTCAGAACTGGATTATGGGCCTGCAGCCATGGCAGACCCAAAACTGCAACATCATGCAAATTACGCAGCACAAGAAAGCGAATCACCTCCTGATGTACAGGAGTCATGCACATGGTCACTTGAGTCCAATACTGAGGCTTATTCTCAGCCAATGGCGTAGCATCTATTCCCCTCAGTGGAATAGGAAATTCCAAAGGCTCCAGAACAAAACCACAGCGCTTGGCAAACGACAAATCCATCAGATTCAGGGCAGCACCTGAATCCACAAAAGCCATAACCGAGTAGGATGACAAAGAACAGATTAAAGTAACAGACAAAATGAACTTAGGCTGTATAGTACCAATGGTGACAGGTTTAGCGTTTTTTTTTAAGCGCTTAGAGCATGCTGAGATAACATGAGTAGAATCACCACAGTAAAAACACAACCCATTTTGACATCTATGACTTTGTCACTCAATTCTAATCAGAATTCTGTCACATTGCATTGACTCAGGTCTCTGTTCAGAGAAGACTGCCAGAGGATGCGCAGATCTGTGCTCCCGCAAACGCCGATCAATCTGAATGGCCAAAGCCATTGAATCACTCAGACTTGCAGGCGTGGGGAACCCCACCATAACATTCTTAATGGCTTCAGAAAGACCCTCTCTGAAATTTGCAGCCAGGGCACACTCATTCCATTGAGTAAGCACTGACCATTTCCAAAATTTTTGACAGTACACCTCAGCTTCATCCTGACCTTGAGAGATAGCCAGCAAAGCCTTTTCTGCCTGGTTCTCAAGATTAGGTTCCTCATAAAGCAGTCCAAGCGCCAGAAAAAACGCATCCACATTCAGCAATGCAGGATCTCCTGGCGCCAAAGAGAAAGCCCAATCTTGAGGGTCGCCGCGTAACAAGGAGATAACAATTTTAACTTGCTGAGCGGAATCACCAGAGGAACGAGGTCTCAAAGATAGAAACAATTTACAATTATTCCTAAAATTCAGAAACCTAGATCTATCTCCAGAAAACAACTCAGGAATAGGTATCTTTGGCTCAGACATAGGGCTATGAACAACAAAATCCTGAATATTTTGCACCTTTGCAGCAAGATGATCCACACTAGAAGTTAGACTCTGAATATCCATGTCTGCAGCTGAGCTCAAAACCACCCAGAGATTAAGGGGATGAGAGAAGCTAGACAGACTGCAGCAAAGGAAGAAAAAAAAAAAAATTGTACTCAGGACTTCTTTTATCCCACTTCATGCGATGCATAAACACTTTTTCCGGCCTGCTGTACTGTTATGATCCCAGTGGCTGGGGATCACAGGAAATACTAGCTAAGTAACTAAACATAGACACGAGCTCTAGGGAGGTGGTAACTGGACTGACCGCAAAACCTGATCCTATCCAAACACACTAAAGGTAGCCGGTGAACGTGCCTAAAATCCTGGACGTCTCGACGCAGCCTGAGAAACTGACTACCCCTAAAGAGAAAGCAAGACCTCACTTGCCTCAAGAGAAATAACCCCAAAGATATAGGAAGCCCCCAACAAATAATAATGGTGAGGTAAGGAGAAAACACACACGGTAGGAATGAAAACAGATTCAGCAAATGAGGCCCGCTAATACTAGATAGCAGAAAACAGATAGCGAACTGTGCGGTCAGTAAAAAACCCTACCAAAATATCCACGCTGAGAATTCAAGAACCCCCACACCAACTAACGGTGTGGGGGGAGAAACTCAGCCCCCCAGAGCTACCAGCAAGCTGGGAAATCACATATTAGCAAGCTGGACAAGAAACATATAGAACACTGATGATCAAAAAATGAACAAAACGGAAACTTAGCTTCTCTTGAAGAGACTGGGAGCAAGGTAGTCAGAAGGAATCAGAATAGCACTGAATACATTGACAGCAGGCATAGACTGAGAGTCCAAGTGAGCTTAAATAGAAAACCAGCCCACAGATAACGAGACAGCTGATGCCAGTCACAAACCTGCAGAAAGACAGCACTCACACAGTACCACTTGTGACCACAAGAGGGAGCCCAGAAATAGAGTTCACAACACAAAGCAATGCCGGCAGTTTAGTCCTGTTACCAATTTTGAACTGCATTTAGCCTACTTGCTTATTTGGGCCTACTCACTGTGTCAGCCACTCCTTACAATTGTCCTCCGCTGAACAAAGCAATGCCGCCTGTTTAGTCCTGTTACCAATTTTGAACTGCATTTAGCGTACTTAGTTATTTGGGCCTACTCACTGTGTCAGCCTCTCATTACAGTTGTCCTCCGCTGAACAAAGAAATGCCGCCTGTTTAGTCCTGTTACCAATTTTGAACTGCATTTAGCCCACTTTATTATTTGGGCCTATATCTGTGTTTCCTCCTCATCCTGCCCATTGCCCAGCCACTGCTAGATGAGTCTGCTGGTACATTGACCCAGACCACTACATTCCCCTTGCACTCTACACAGCCAGAATCTGACCCTGCTGAAAGTCAGGTTCCCCTTCCCGCATACTATACCACCTTACACGGGGACAAAGAGGAAGGTGCAGATGAAAGTGCAGGTTCCTTCATCAGGTGGGGGGCATACTCGTTGGCGACGTCACTGGCACAGGGCCCCTCATAGTACACAAAAGTGTCTCTGCCGGTGGGAGGTGCCACCCGCCGTCAAGCACACCGCTGTACTATGAGGGGCCCTGTTCCAGTGCCAATGCCAACGGGTGGGCCCCCACTGCTTGCTCAGGATCACAGCACTTCCAAAGTTGAAATACTTACCTCTCCCTGCTCCACCGCCATGACGTATTCTGCGTTTCCTGGGCCCACAAAAAACTTGAGCCAGCCATACACCCAACAACTTTAGCCAAATGACCCCCAGTTTTCAATGCCTAACTATTATTATAAAGTAAATTAAGATTGACAAGCTTCAGTAATAAGAATTGATGTTTTTGGCATTAAAATGGGCACTGTAGGTGTTTTCCTGTCCTCCACTCTCTGCCGACTTTGATTCCCCATTGACTTGCATTGGGTTTCGTGTTTCAGTCGGCCCCCGACTTTACGCAATAATCGGCCGATTTCACCCGACCTGACTTTGACAAAGTCGGGTTTCACGAAACCCGACTCGATCCCAAAAAAGTAAAAGTCGCTCAACTCTAGAGATCACCTTAAAGTGTGCCCTGACAAACAGAGACAAGGAGAAAGACTCAGGTACTCCTCAACCCATGGAGGAAAAAGAAGAGAGAATCCATATCGTTCTTGGAGACTTTCCCCAGTTATGGACCCATGCAAATCAAGCGACAGTGGTGCCTGTTTTGACTTTTCCCCAGTTGGAAATACCAGAACAAAATGTCTCAAAATCAACCTGAACCAGAAGAGACTTCACACTAGCGCGCTCAAGCAGCAGATGTCACACCAGCAGTGGAACCAGAGAATCCACCCTGCTACCGGTGAATCTGTCATGCCCACAGTGAGCAGCAATACTCTTAGGAGATTACGTACACTTGTGCTACCCAGAATTCCCAGTAGCACAGCCATAAGAGAGCGCATAATACCAGTAATAGCAAGCTTTGTAAATCTGGTGAAATCACCCTCAGTGCATGTGCTGCGTAGATCTACCCATAGCACCAGAGGTCATATCCCAACCCTTTACAGGGACTAGTAAACTGTCAATAATTGTTATTATCTGTTTTAAAATGTTTGCTTATGCTTTTTGAAAACACTTTAAATGGACAATAGGGGAATGGATGGTGAATTACACAAAAACTGGTACTGTAAATAGTTGGCACATCATAGTTGCACCTTTGGTTCTACCCACATTGCCAGAGTGGGTAGGGCCTTGCTTGTTCCACAGACCTGAAGAGAAAAACCATCTGGAGCGATTGAACTCCGGGTCTGGATATACGCCTTGTAGCCCACCCAAGAGACCTATGTTAGGGGTTTAGGACAGATCCCCCGCATCGGTACTGTTGTTAATGAACAAGGACACCAAGGTATAAGACCAGTTGTACTTTTATAAATTCTGTTTTTGCAATGTTTAAGGCAAAAATGCCTCCCACAAGGGAAGAAAAAGTTTTCACCTGTTTACACCTGCTAAATGTTTTTCAAAATGCTTGCATCTTTCCTAACCTGTTTGTTTATGTTTTCTTTTCCCAGTCCAGGAATACTGGATTTAACAGGGGGAATGTTGCACCCCAGGAGTTTGGGTACCACAGTGATGCTGCTTTCCTCTCGGGGAGGGTAGTGCCATGCCTGGAGACAGGAGGAATCCCTTTGGCAGGTAACCTTTCATGCAACACATTCTGACTCCAGGCCAGAAGTGGGAGCTCTAAACCTGGTTTAAGGGGAACTTCCCTATTTGACTCCTCCTCCTCCAGTCCAGTACGTAGTTAGTCTGGTACAGACAAGCAGACAGTTGACAGTTAGTAGCAGGCAGTGAAGGAGCACAGAAGGACTCAGGAGCTAGAGGAGGGCTACGACTGGGCCTCTCTAATCTAGGCGCAGAAACTGGGCACTGGGAGCCCGAGGTCATGAGGAACAACAGGTCTCACGGCAGAACCAGAGGACAGGAAACTTGCCCACATAATACCTGAGGTACAGCAGCAGTAACGGACTCACCGTGGACAGAGATCCCAAAAAACGGCTCAAGTTGCCTACCGTGCAGGTACTGTCCCTGGACAGGGAAGAAAGAGGACCTTGTTAGACAACTACAGGCAGCAAGGGACTACAGACCAGCGCATAGTGGAAGGCTCCCTAACTGACCCGTCAAGGGGGTTTCCACTTGTCTTCAGCCTGTAATAATTATAGGGGACAACTACAGGACACAGTTTTATAAGTGGTCTAAAAGTGTCTATATTATCACACGGTGATTCAAACAGGTGCAGAGAGAAACTCAAGTCCACAACACTTGGTGCAAATAATAAACACAGCTTAGCAGTCTACAGGAAACTTCAGAGGAAAATGCAATCAAGCAGAAAGTCTATGAAGCACAGTAATTCTTGAGGATACTTGACACGAATAAATCCTTGTCTTAGTACAGGCACAGATAGATATGCTTATTAGGCAGTTCAAATCATATCTTAGCTCAACCAGGGAGGCCTGGTTAATAGTCTCAGGTTATTGCAAAGCAGAAACAGCTTACATGTCCAGCAAATGCAGATGGAAGTAAACACGAACAGCAGATGAAGGAGGATTACTGGAAACTTGTGTATGCAGCAGGAACTCAGAGCAGAGTAGCAGGATCACCACACAGGTTCACAGGAGCAGGTGTATAGCCAGGGAGTAATCAGAGGTCAGGAGCTGGATGCAAGGCAGAATACTCTAGCACAGACTGAAAGCTGGGGTGGAGTTTTATAGCAAGAAGACACAGTGCACATGAGACCAAATACGCCATCTTGGAAAAGGGCAGTAATGCACAAAAGGTAAAAAATGTTCAGAGTCCTGACATTACTCCCTCCTTAGAAGTGGCCTCAGGACGATCCTGGACCTGGTTTCTCAGGGAATTTCTGATGAAAACGAGAAATCTTCTGTTGGGCATTGATGTTTTCCACAGCTTCCCAAGAGTCTTCCTCAGGGGGATATCCCTGCCATCTTATCAGATATTGGAGCCGATTCCTGCGAATCCTGGAATCAATAATTTCCTCCACCACAAATTGTTCTTGCCCATCAATCACCACAGGCTGCGGAGGTGGCACAACATGTCCCTGGAAGGTATTAGGAGATAAAGGCTTTAGTAAAGATACATGAAAAACTGGGCGTACCTTCATTGTCCTAGGCAGCTTCAGCCGGCAGGCCACAGAGCTCACAATGCCGTTGATCTTGAAAGGGACAATTAATTTCTGTCCAAGTTTTTGTGAAGGAAGGTGTAACTTAAGATACTTAGTTGCTAACCACACGGAATCTCCTACCTTGAATATGGGTGCAGGTTTACAGAATCTATCAGCCGATCTCTTATAACGTTCTTGAGCTGTGGTCAGGGATTCCTTCAGAACCTCCAGATTCTGTCTCATCGCAGTCAGCCTTTCCTCCACTGCCGGAATTGGAGAATTAATTGGAGACCTAGGTAAAATACACGGATGATAACCCAGATTGGCAAAGAAAGGTGTAAATTTAGTGGAGGCGCTCTGAGAATTATTATATGAAAATTCGGCTAACTGCAACAACTCCAACCAATCATCCTGGAGATGGCTGACATAACATCTTAGATATTGTTCCAGCGTCTGGTTGGTACGCTCAGTCTGACCATTTGTCTGGGGATGGTAAGCAGAAGAGAGACAGACATTAATATTGAGTGCAGAGCAAAACCCCTTCCAGAATCTTGAAGTGAACTGTACTCCACGGTCAGAGATGATCTCATCCGGAACCCCGTGCAACCGAAAGACATTCTGTATAACCAAGTTCACTGTATCTTTAGCTGAGGGGAGGCCGGTGCACGGAACAAAATGAGCAGCTTTAGTTAGGCGATCAACTGCCACCATGATTGTATTCATGCCCCCTGATGTAGGCAGCTCCACAATAAAGTCCATTGATATAGACCCCCAAGGGCGGGACGGAACAGGTAATGGTTGTAGAAGACCCATAGGTGCCACATGAGGAGTCTTGTAATAGGCACATACCTCGCAAGAGAGAACATAGTCCTTGGTATCCTTCAGGCAAGATGGCCACCAGAAGAATTGGCTCAGGAACTCTTGTGTCTTCTGTACCCCCCTGTGACCAGCCAACTTGGAGTCATGTACCAACTTGAGGATCTGCAGACGGACGACCTCCGGGACGTAGATACATCGAACCACATGCCACCCTTAAAGACAAGATTAATATCCACAGGTGGGTTGGCCAGAAATACATCACCTTCATAGGCCTCCCTGCACTCCTTCCACAAGTCCTGATCGTGGATAACTCCGATGAAATTGGCATCAGATAGAATGGTCTTGGATGGGGCTCCAGGTACGGAATCCGCAGCATCGATTCGGGATAAAGCATCAGCCTTCCCATTACGAGAACCTGGACGGTACGAGATAACAAAGTTAAATTGATTTAAAAATAAGTTCCAACGAGCCTGATGAGGAGAAAGACATCTAGCGGATCTAAGGAACTCTAGATTACGATGGTCAGTTAGCACTACGATCTGTTGTGCAGCTCCTTGCAGATGATGCCTCCATTCTTTGAAAGCCGCAATAATAGCCAGAAATTCCTTGTCTCCCATGTCGTAATTCTTCTCTGCTGAGGTTAGTCTACGGGAAAAGAAAGCACAAGGATGTAGCAGACTCTTCTCTCCAGTTCTTTGGGAGAGAATAGCCCCCAAAGCATTATCAGAATTAGGCATTTAGGACCTGAGAATTACGTCACGGCTTGTGATTGGTCGCGTCGCGGTCACATGGGCGGCACGCGACCAATCAGAAGCCGTGACGTCACGGAAGGCACTAAACGCGCGCATTTTAAGCAAAGAAGGCTGACGGTTCCCTCGGTAAGGTGCAGGCTGAGTCGGAGAGGTGAGTATATCAATATTTTTTATTTTAATTCTTTATTTTACACATTAATATGGATCCCAGGGCCTGAAGGAGAGTTTCCTCTCCTTCAGACCCTGGGAACCATCAGGAATACCTTCCAATACTTGAGTCCCATTGACTTGTATTGGTATCGGGTATCGGTATCGGATCAGATCCGATACTTTGCCGGTATCGGCCGATACTTTCCGATCGCTCAACACTAATCACGGTATCGCTCAACACTAATCATCACAGTTGTCATACTCCCCGATTGCTGCTAGCACCTTGTTAGGCCATCTAGGACACTTAGGACAATTGATCAAGAAGTGGTCAGACTGGCTGCAGTAGAAACATAGACTTTCACGAAGGCGATGCTCTCGGCGTTCATTGATCTCGCGCCTCTGAACGGAATCAATTTGCATGGGCACCTCCTTCACCTCCCAAGTGGTTTTACCTGCAGGCTCTTTGGAAGGAAGGGAAAAGTTAGAAACACGGTTATATGCAGCAAATTTCTCCTGCCTACGCTTAGTAAGGCGAATGTCTATGCGCACGCAATGCTGTATAAATGTCTCTAGCTCTTGTGGTGACTCAGAGCGGGCTAGTTCATCTTTTACAATACTAGACAGACCCCTTTTAAAAATAGGCAATTGTGCATAACTGTCCCAATTGGTATCTACCGCCAATCTCCTGAATTCAGTGGCATTCTCAATAACAGAACATTTAGCCTGGCGTAAAGACAACAAAGCAGATTCAGCGGTTGCACGGCAATTAGGGTCATCACACATTAATGCCATAGCGGCCAAGAAATCATCCAAGTCATTTAACCGTGGGTCACGAGACTCAATCATCGGATTGCCCAGGCGAGCGCTCGTGAGGTCAGTAGCATTATTACACACAATACTTTGGATCAATCAGTAGGAAAACGGTCAGCATGCACATCAAAATATAGCGTACATTGATTCACAAAGCCACGAAATTTGTCGCGATCACCATTAAATCTGAATGGGGTCAACTTAGGTGGGCCAGCTGGTGGCGGTTGCCCAGAGGGTAAAGTTACTTGTGCAGCTATTTGCGTGCTTATGTCCTGAAAAGCCTGTCCATACTGGGACTCTATGCCAGAAAGTTTGTTTTCCTGGGCTGCCATGCGGTTGCTCAAGTCCTGCAAAGATTGTCCAAACACTTGTTGATTGTGTTCAAAGCTTCCAAACTTCTTTTGCCGACCTTCCACATCTTTCTGCAGTGATCTAATTATGGAAAACACCTGCTCTAATTTGCTTTCTGCAGTCATTGTTCCAGCAGTCTCCTTTTTTTTTTTTTAGGCTAGAGTATCCTGTAATAGTTATAGGGGATAAAAAGCAATGTATAAAAATGATACACTGGCGCTACACTATATGAAAGAACGCTAAAACAACGCTGCTGCTGGTGATCAGGCAGGGTCTGTGTAACCCCTGCTTAATAAAAGGTATAAAACTACAACAAGATTATCACCTGCGCTAAGAAAGATGCGTTGGAGAATAAAATCAGTATGAGGACATAGGTATATTAGTGCAAATGTGATGATTAGAGGGGAATTGCCATCAAAACACAATAGTTGTTGCACAAGCACTTACTGAATAGAACCGAAGCCACGCCGCGGCGTGACTGGAACTAAGTCCGTCAGATGTCCAGTAGATAGTCCCGTAAGTTGGTGGAGCAGGAGGGGTGAAATCCGTAGGATAACTGTTCGTTTATCGCCGGAGATTCGGACGAGCCGCCAGCCTCTAGCGTGCCCCGGCCGGAAGCAACGCCGAAGCAGTGGCGGGGTGTGGAGAGGGCGTGGCTAAGGTGTGACGTCACACGAAGAGTAAGGACGGGGAGCGTGCAGGGACAAACCAACGCGTTTCGAAGGGTGAATACGAAGAAGGTATTCACCCTTCGAAACGCGTTGGTTTGTCCCTGCACGCTCCCCGTCCTTACTCTTCGTGTGACGTCACACCTTAGCCACGCCCTCTCCACACCCCGCCACTGCTTCGGCGTTGCTTCCGGCCGGGGCACGCTAGAGGCTGGCGGCTCGTCCGAATCTCCGGCGATAAACGAACAGTTATCCTACGGATTTCACCCCTCCTGCTCCACCAACTTACGGGACTATCTACTGGACATCTGACGGACTTAGTTCCAGTCACGCCGCGGCGTGGCTTCGGTTCTATTCAGTAAGTGCTTGTGCAACAACTATTGTGTTTTGATGGCAATTCCCCTCTAATCATCACATTTGCACTAATATACCTATGTCCTCATACTGATTTTATTCTCCAACGCATCTTCTTAGCGCAGGTGATAATCTTGTTGTAGTTATAGGGGATAACTCAGGAGACTCTTTGCGTGGAACAAGACAACTACAGGACACAGTTTTATAAGGGGTAAAGTCTATATTATCACACGGTGATTCAAACAGGTGCAGAGAGAAACTCAAGTCCACAACACTTGGTGCAAATAATAAACGCAGCTTAGCAGTCTATAGGAAACTTCATAGGAAAATGCAATCAAGCAGAAAGTCTATGAAGCACAGTTATTCTTGAGGGTACTTGACACGAATAAATCCTTGTTTTAGTCCAGGCACAGTTAGATATGCTTATTAGGCAGTTCAAATCATATCTTAGCTCAACCAGGGAGGCCTGGCTAATAGTCTCAGGTTATTGCAAAGCAGAAACAGCTTACATGTCCAGCCAATGCAGATGGAAGTAAACATGAACAGCAGATGAAGGAGGACTACTGGAAACTTGTGTATGCAGCAGGAACTCAGAGCAGAGTAGCAGGATCACCACACAGGTTCACAGGAGCAGGTGTATAGCCAGGGAGTAATCAGAGGTCAGGAGCTGGATGCAAGGCAGAATACTCTAGCACAGACTGAAGGCTGGGGTGGAGTTTTATAGCAGGAAGACACAGTGCACATGAGACCAAAGATGCCATCTTGGAAAAGGGCAGTAATGCACAAAAGGTAAAAAATGTTCAGAGTCCTGACACTATACCTGTTGCCGGTACCTTGGACTGAGGCTGCTTAACACCAGTAAACCAGGTTAAGTCTGCAACCCTGTGTCCTCCATTTATTTGTCAGCATTCACCATTAGTGTTGAGCGATACTTGAAAGTATCGGTATCGGATAGTATCGGCCGATACCCGAAAAGTATCGGATATCGCCGATACCGATACCCGATACCAATACAAGTCAATGGGACACCAAGTATCGGAAGGTATCCTGATGGTTCCCAGGGTCTGAAGGAGAGGAAACTCCCCTTCAGGCCCTGGGATCCATATTAATGTGTAAAATAAAGAATAAAAATAAAAAATATTGATATACTCAAGCGCTTGAAAGACCTTAGATGACGTCACGGCTTGTGATTGGTCGCGTTGCGGTCACGTGACCGCTCTGCGACCAATCACAGGCCGCGACGTCATCTAAGGACTTTCAAACGCTCATTCTTATGAACGGAGGTTGGCGGTTACAACCAGGGTGCATCAGAGGGTGAGTATATCAATATTTTTTATTTTTATTCTTTATTTTACACATTAATATCGATCCCGATACCGATTCCCGATACCACAAAAGTATCAGATCTCGGTATCCGAATTCCGATACAGCAAATATCGGCCGATACCCGATACTTGCGGTATCGGAATGCTCAACACTATTCACCATCCCTTCCAAATACACCGTGAGCCCTGGGGACACTGCTTCACCTGTGGAAAGCGACACCATCTTTGCTGCAGCACCATCGCCCCCAGAGGACCTCTTTAACCCCTTAAGCCCCGAGGGTGGTTTGCACGTTAATGACCAGGCCAATTTTTACAATTCTGACCACTGTCCCTTTATGAGGTTATAACTCTGGAACGCTTCAACGGATCTTGGCGATTCTGACATTGTTTTCTCGTGACATATTGTACTTCATGTTAGTGGTAAAATTTCTTCGATATAACTTGCGTTTATTTGTGAAAAAAACAAATATTTGGCGAAAATTTTGAAAATTTCGCAATTTTCCAACTTTGAATTTTTATGCCCTTAAATCACAGACATATGTCACACAAAATACTTAATAAATAACATTTCCCACATGTCTACTTTACATCAGCACAATTTTGGAACCAAAATTTTTTTTTGTGACGGAGTTATAAGGGTTAAAAGTTGACCAGCAATTTCTCATTTTTACAACACCATTTTTTTTTAGGGACCACATCTCATTTGAAGTCATTTTGACGGGTCTATATGATAGAAAATACCCAAGTGTGACACCATTCTAAAAACTGCACCCCTCAAGGTACTCAAAACCACTTTCAAGAAGTTTATTAACCCTTCAGGTGTTTCACAGGAATTTTTGGAATGTTTAAATAAAAATGAACATTTAACTTTTTTTCACACAAAATTTATTTCAGCTCCAATTTGTTTTATTTTACCAAGGGTAACAGGAGAAAATAGACCCCAAAAGTTGTTGTACAATTTGTCCTGAGTACGCTGATACCCCATATGTGGGGGTAAACCACAGTTTGGGCGCATGGCAGAGCTTGGAAGCAAAGGAGCGCCATTTGACTTTTCAATGCAAAATTGACTGGAATTGAGATGGGACGCCATGTTGCATTTGGAGAGCCCCTGATGTGCCTAAACATTGAAACCCCTAACAAGTGACACCATTTTGGAAAGTAGACCCCCTAAGGAACTTATCTAGATGTGTGGTGAGCACTTTGACCCAACAAGTGCTTTACAGAAGTTTATAATGCAGAGCCGTAAAAATAAAAAATCATATTTTTTCACAAAAATGATCTTTTCACCCCCAATTTTTTATTTTCCCAAGGGTGAGAGAAGAAATTGGACCCCAAAAATTGTTGTGCAATTTGTCCTGAGTACGCTGATACCCCATATGTGGGTGTAAACCATTGTTTGGGCGCAGGGCAGAGCTCGGAAGGGAAGGAGCGCCATTTGACTTTTCAATGCAAAATTGACTGGAATTGAGATGGGACGCCATGTTGCATTTAGAGAGCCCTTGATGTGCCTAAACATTGAAACCCCTAACAAGTGACACCATTTTGGAAAGTAGACCCCCTAAGGAACTTATCTAGATGTGTGGTGAGCACTTTGACCCAACAAGTGCTTCACAGAAGTTTATAATGCAGAGCCGTAAAAATAAAAAATCATATTTTTTCACAAAAATGATCTTTTCACCCCCATTTTTTTATTTCCCCAAGGGTAAGAGAAGAAATTAGACCACAAAAGTTGTTGTGCAATTTGTCCTGAGTACGACGATACCCCATATGTGGGTGTAAACCATTGTTTGGGCGCATAGCAGAGCTCAGAAGGGAAGAAGCGCTATTTTACTTTTCAATGCAAAATTGACTGGAATTAAGATGGGATGCCATGTTGCGTTTGGAGAGCCCCTGATGTGCCTAAACATTAAACCCCCCCACAAGTGACACCATTTTGGAAAGTAGACCCCCTAAGGAACTTATCTAGATGTGTGGTGAGAACTTTGAACCCCCAAGTGTTTCATTACAGTTTATAACGCAGAGCCGTGAAAATAAAAATTATTTTTTTTTTCACAAAAATGATTTTTTAGCCCCCAGTTTTGTATTTTCACAAGGGTATCAGGATAAATTGGACCCTAAAAGTTGTTGTCCAATTTGTCCTGAGTACGCTGATACCCCCTATGTGGGGGGGAACCACTGTTTGGGCGCATGACAGAGCTCAGAAGGGAAGGAGCGCCATTTGGAATGCAGACTTAAATGGATTGGTCTGCAGGCGTCACGTTGCATTTGCAGAGCCCCTGATGTACCCAAACAGTACAAACCCCCCACAAGTGACCCCATATTGGAAACTAGACCCCCCAAGGAACTTATCTAGATGTGTTGTGAGAACTTTGAACCCCCAAGTGTTTCATTACAGTTTATAACGCAGAGCCGTGAAAATAAAAATTATTTTTTTTTTCACAAAAATGATTTTTTAGCCCCCAGTTTTGTATTTTCACAAGGGTATCAGGATAAATTGGACCCTAAAAGTTGTTGTCCAATTTGTCCTGAGTACGCTGATACCCCCTATGTGGGGGGGAACCACTGTTTGGGCGCATGACAGAGCTCGGAAGGGAAGGAGCGCCATTTGGCATGCAGACTTAAATGGATTGGTCTGCAGGCGTCACGTTGCATTTGCAGAGCCCCTGATGTACCCAAATAGTACAAACCCCCCACAAGTGACCCCATATTGGAAACTAGACCTCCCAAGGAACTTATCTAGATGTGTTGTGAGAACTTTGAACCCCCAAGTGTTTCACTACAGTTTACAACGCAGAGCCGTGAAAATAAAACATATTTTTTTCCCACAAAAATGATTTTTAGCCCCCCAAATTTTTATTTTCCCAAGGATAACAAGAGAACTTGGACCCCAGAAGTTGTTGTTCAATTTGTCCCTAGTACGCTGATACCCCATATGTTGGGGTAAACCCCTTTTTGGACGCACGGGAGAGCTCGGAAGGGAAGGAGCACTGTTTTACTTTTTCAACGCAGAATTGGCTGGAATTGAGATTGGATGCCATGTCGCGTTTGGAGAGCCCCTGATGTGCCTGAACAGTGGAAACTCCCCAATTCTGCCTGAAACCCTACCCCTAACCTCACCCCTAACCGTTTACTGAACATTTTCTGACAGTCATAAGTGCCACGTATATAAGTGCCACGTATATAAGTGCCACGTATGTAAGTGCCACGTATGTAAGTGCCACGTATGTAAGTGCCACGTATATAAGTGCCACGTATATAAGTGCCACGTATTTAAGTGCCACGTATTTAAGTGCCACGTATTTAAGTGCCACGTATTTAAGTGCCACGTATTTAAGTGCCACGTATTTAAGTGCCACGTATTTAAGTGCCACGTATTTAAGTGCCACGTATTTAAGTGCCACGTATTTAAGTGCCACGTATTTAAGTGCCACGTATTTAAGTGCCACGTATTTAAGTGCCACGTATTTAAGTGCCACGTATTTAAGTGCCACGTATTTAAGTGCCACGATATTTCAGTGCCACGATATTTCAGTGCCACGTATTTCAGTGCCACGTATTTCAGTGCCACGTATTTCAGGCACTGAAAAATACGTGGCACGTAAATACGTGGCACGTAAATACGTGGCACTTAAATACGTGGCACTTAAATACGTGGCACTTAAATACGTGGCACTTAAATACGTGGCACTTAAATACGTGGCACTTAAATACGTGGCACTTAAATACGTGGCACTTAAATACGTGGCACTTAAATACGTGGCACTTAAATACGTGGCACTTATATACGTGGCCACTGAAATATCGTGGCACTTATATACGTATATAAACGTATATTTCAGTGCCACGTATTTCAGGTTAGGGGTAGGGTTAGGGTTTTTTGTTTTTTTCTTGTTTTCTTGTGTTTTTCTATAAAAACGCATGCGTTTTTCCGCGTTTAGATGCATTTTTTCACACATGCGGTTTTTTTAAAAAACGCATGCAGATAAAAACGCAAGTGTGAAACCAGACTAAAAGACGCTTTTTATAGCAAAAAAGTTTTTGCGTCTCCACATTTTGAGACCTATAATTTTTCCACATTTTGGTCCACAGAGTCATGTGAGGTCTTGTTTTTTGCGGGACGAGTTGACGTTTTTATTGGTAACATTTTCGGACACGTGACCATTTTTTATCACTTTTTATTCCGATTTTTGTGAGGCAGAATAACCAAAAACCAGCTATTCATGAATTTCTTTTGGGAGAGGCGTTTATACCGTTCTGCGCTTGGTAAAATTGATAAAGCAGTTTTATTCGTCGGGTCAGTGCGATTACAGCGATACCTCATTTATATCATTTTTTTATGTTTTGACGCTTTTATACGATAAAAACTATTTTATAGAAAAAATAATTATTTTGGTATCGCTTTATTCTCAGGACTATAACTTTTTTATTTTTTTGCTGATGATGCTGTATGGCGGCTCGTTTTTTGCGGGACAAGATGACGTTTTCAGCGGTAACATGGTTATTTATATCCGTCTTTTTGATCGCGTGTTATTCCACTTTTTGTTCGGCGGTATGGTAATAAAGCGTTGTTTTTTGCCTCGTTTTTTTTTTTTTTTTCTTACGGTGTTTACTGAAGGGGTTAACTAGTGGGCCAGTTTTATAGGTTGGGTCGTTACGGACGCGGCGATACTAAATATGTGTACTTTTATTGTTTTTGTTTGTTTTTTTTAGATAAAGAAATGTATTTATGGGAATAATATTTTTTTTTTTTATTATTATTTATTTAGGAATTTTTTTTTATTTTTTTTACACATGTGGAAATTTTTTTTTTTACTTTTTTACTTTGTCCCAGGGGGGGACATTACAGATCGCTGATCTCACAGTGTGCACAGCACTCTGTGAGATCTCCGATCTCACTTACAGCCGTGCAGGCTGCAGCTTTCATCTGCAGCCTGCTCCGACCCGGAAGTGCTCCCTGCAGGACCCGGATACAGCCCCTCGGCCATTTTGGATCCGGGGCCTGCAGGGAGAAGACGTTCGGTACGAGGTGAGTACATCACCTTGTACCGATCGTCTCAGGGAAGCCCGCAGGGAGCCCCCTCCCTGCGCGATGCTTCCCTGTACCGCCGGTACACCGCGATCATGTTTGATCGCGGTGTGCCGGGGGTTAATGTGCCGGGGGCGGTCCGTGACCGCTCCTGGCACATAGTGCCGGATGTCAGCTGCGATATGCAGCCGACACCCGGCCGCGATCGGCCGCGCTCCCCCCGTGAGCGCGGCCGATCGCGTATGACGTACTATACCGTCACCGGGAATTAAGGCCCACCCCACCTCGACGGTATAGTACGTCATACGGGATTAAGGGGTTAAGCAGCGTTGGTCATCTCTGACCGAGAACCAGTGGTGGCATCACAAACTTTCATTATTTCCACAACCCCTTTAAAAACTGTCCCTTTTTCTTGGGTACCCAGGGCCACGGACCGGGTCGCTGCCGCCTTGACCACCCATTTATTGGCGACTGGACACGGTACCGAATGCCCCACTGCCCAGTTGAATTCATCTGCCCAGTTGAATTCACAGAGGCCCATCGGGGTCGTGAAGGCAGTCCTTTCTTTATCCGCCTCTGTCATGAGAACCTGCCAATACCCACTAGTGAGATCTAAAGTGGAGAAATGGCAGATTTTAAAGCAGCTAATGACTCTTCGATTCTGGGCAACGGGTATGCATCCTTGTGTAATGCGGTTTATCTGCCTGTAATCAACATGCATCCACTTTGTACCATCCTTCTTTCTGACGAGGACTAATGGAGCTGCCCAGGGGCTACAACTGTCTCTGATTACTCCAGCCTCCATCATCTCTCATAACATACTCTGGGCACATTGGTAGTGAGCCCAAAATTTAGTGGGTGTTTGTCGAGTACCTGCTAGGGTTGAGCGAAACGGATCGTTCATTTTCATAAGTCGCCGACTTTTGGCAAAGTCGGTGTCTCATGAAACCCGACCCGATCCCTGTGTGGGGTCGGCCATGCGGTACGCGACTTTCGCGCCACAGTCGCGTTTGAATGACGCTAAAAGCGCCATTTCTCAGCCAATGAAGGTGGACGCAGAGTGTGGGCAGCGTGATGACATAGATCTCAGTCCCCACCATCTTAGAGAAGGGCATTGCAGTGATTGGCTTGCTTTCTGCGGCATCACAGGAGCTATAAAGGGGCGTTCCCCCCGACCGCCATCTTACTGCTGCTGATCTGAGCGTAGGGAGAGGTTGCTGGCCGCTTCATCAGAAGCAGGGATAGTGTTAGGCAGGGTACATTCACCCCCAAACCGCTTGTGTTGTAGCGATTTCCACTGTCCAACACCACCTTTTGTTTGCAGGGACAGTGGAAGCTACATTTTTTTTCCTCAGCGCTGTAGCTCATTGGGCTGCCCTAGAAGGCTCCCTGATAGCTGCGTTGCTGTGTGTGTACGCCGCTGTGCAAACCAACTGCTTTTTTCAAAGCACAAATCCTGTTGTTCCTTCCTTTCTGCACAGCTATCATGTTTGTTTGTCCACACTTTTGTGTGCAGCAGTCCTTTTTATAGCTGCCTGCCATACATTCATGAGATTACTGCAGGGAGATAAAGATTAGCAAGTCTGCCTCTGTGCCAGTGCTGTGTGTGGCATCTGTCTCTCATTGTGTGCCACAGAAAACCTAGTGTGTAATACTGGGCCATTTTTTTTTTTTTTTTGTAAATTCTCCCTGAAAAAAAAAAAAAAATAGTGGGAGATAAAGATTGGCAAGTCTGCCTCTGTGCCATTGCTGTGTGTGGCATCTGTCTCTCATAGTGTGCCACAGAAAACCAGTGTGTAATACTGGGCCATTTTTTTTGGGAGGGTAAATTCTCCCTGAAAAAAAAAAAATAAATAGTGGGAGATAAAGATTGGCAAGTCTGCCTCTGTGCCATTGCTGTGTGTGGCATCTGTCTCTCATAGTGTGCCACAGAAGACCAGTGTGTAATACTGGGCCATTTTTTTTTTTTGTAAATTCTCCCTGAAAAAAAAAAAAATAGTGGGAGATAAAGATTGGCAAGTCTGCCTCTATGCCATTGCTGTGTGTGGCATCTGTCTCTCATAGTGTGCCACAGAAGACCAGTGTGTAATACTGGGCCAT
The DNA here is from genome assembly GCF_051348905.1 of Ranitomeya variabilis. Taxonomy (NCBI): domain Eukaryota; kingdom Metazoa; phylum Chordata; class Amphibia; order Anura; family Dendrobatidae; genus Ranitomeya; species Ranitomeya variabilis. The sequence goes on from NC_135238.1 coordinate 114,416,249, forward strand.
TTTTTTTTTTTTGTAAATTCTCCCTGAAAAAAAATAAATAAATAGTGGGAGATAAAGATTGGCAAGTCTGCCTCTGTGCCATTGCTGTGTGTGCCATCTGTCTCTCATTGTGTGCCACAGAAAACCAGTGTGTAATACTGGGCCTTTTTGTTTTTGTAAATTCTTCCTGAAAAAAAATAAATAGTGGGAGATAAAGATTGGCAAGTCTGCCTCTGTGCCATTGCTGTGTGTGGCATCTGTCTCTCATAGTGTGCCACAGAAAACCAGTGTGTAATACTGGGCCATTTTTTTTTTGTAAATTCTCCCTGAAAAAAAAAAATAAATAGTGGGAGATAAAGATTGGCAAGTCTGCCTCTGTGCCATTGCTGTGTGTGGCATCTGTCTCTCATTGTGTGCCACAGAAAACCAGTGTGTAATACTGGGCCATTTTTCTTTTTTTTTTTTAATTCTCCCTGAAAAAAAATAAATAGTGGGAAATAAAGATTGGCAAGTCTGCCTCTGTGCCATTGCTGTGTGTGGCATCTGTCTCTCATAGTGTGCCACAGAAAACCAGTGTGTAATACTGGGCCATTTTTTTTGGGGGGGGTAAGTTCTCCCTTAAAAAAAAATAAATAAATAGTGGGAGATAAAGATTGGCAAGTCTGCCTCTGTGCCATTGCTGTGTGTGGCATCTGTCTCTCATAGTGTGCCACAGCAAACCAGTGTGTAATACTGGGCCATTTTTTTTTTGGGTAAATTCTCCCTGAAAAAAAAATAAATAAATAGTGGGAGATAAAGATTGGCAAGTCTGCCTCTGTGCCATTGCTGTGTGTGGCATCTGTCTCTCATAGTGTGCCACAGCAAACCAGTGTGTAATACTGGGCCATTTTTTTTTTTGGTAAATTCTCCCTGAAAAAAAAAAAAAATAAATAGTGGGAGATAAAGATTGGCAAGTCTGTCTCTGTGCCATTGCTGTGTGTGGCATCTGTCTTTCATAGTGTGCCACAGAAAAACAGTGTGTAATACTGGGCCATTTTTTTTTTTTTGTAAATTCTCCCTGAAAAAAAAAAAAATAGTGGGAGATAAAGATTGGCAAGTCTGCCTCTGTGCCATTGCTGTGTGTGGCATCTGTCTCTCATAGTGTGCCACAGAAAACCAGTGTGTAATACTGGGCCTTTTTTTTTTTTTTTTTTTAATTCTCCCTGAAAAAAAAAAAAATAAATAGTGGGAGATAAAGATTGGCAAGTCTGCCTCTGTGCCATTGCTGTGTGTGGCATCTGTCTCTCATAGTGTGCCACAGAAAACCAGTGTGTAATACTGGGCCATTTTTTTTTTTTTTTGGTAAATTCTCCCTGAAAAAAAAAAAAATAGTGGGAGATTAAGATTGGCATTTCTGCTTGAGTGCCGGTCATGTGTGTGCCATCTGTCTCAAATTATTGGGGCACAGAAAATCTAGTGTGTAACATTGGCCCTGGTTTCCCTTTCAGTGTCAGCCACCTATAGAGATGTATACAAATCCTACAGAAGTTTTAGTTCACCTTATAAGTTGTTTTACAGTAACAAATACCATTACTTTGGTTACGTTTTGCAAACAATGAGGAAGTGGGCGGTCATTGTCAGCTGGTAATGATGGTAGTGGTGGTGGAGCATCAGGTGGTCATGGTAAAAGCAGTACAGCACCTAAGTCTCGAGTTGTTGAGCCAGGTTTGTCGTCTGGCTACACAAGGCCTCGAACGCTCCCTTTTCTGGGAGTAGGAAAACCGCTTTTAAAGCCGGAGCAGCAAGAACAAGTTTTGGCTTTCCTTGCTGACTCAGCCTCTAGCTCTTTTGCCTCCTCTTCTGAAAGTGCAAAATGTAAAAGCAGCGCGTCGTTAGTGGATGTTCACGGTCAGGGACAAGTCGCTTCCTTGTCTTCTTCACCCAGAACAAGAGAGAAGGATGCGTCAGGAGACACAACGGGTTACTCCATGGAGCTCTTTACACTTACCGTTCCTGGGTTAGACAGTGAAACAGTTAACAGGCCATGCCCATTAGAAGTTGAATCGGACCTGGAGTGCACAGATGCACAGCCACAGCCAGATTACTATGCTGTTCCTTTGACTCAGACCAGAAAATTGCCCTCGCAGTGTACTGAGCCAGAATCAAACCCAGCTGAGACTATGGTGCCCCGTCATGAACGCTATACCACCGGCTTACACGGTGACACAGACGAAGTTGCACACGAGATAGAAGAGGAGGTCATAGATGACCCAGTTGTTGTCCCCGATTGGCAGCCATTGGGGGAACAGGGTGCAGGCGGCAGTAGTTCTGAAGTGGAGGAGGAGGAGGAGCCGCAGCAGGCATCAACATCACAACAGGTTCCATCTGCCGGGCCCGTATCTGGCCAAAAACGCGTGGCAAAACCAAAACCAGTTGGAGGACAGCATGGCCATCCGGTTAAAGAAGCTCAGTCTGCAATGCCTGAAAAGGTATCCGATAGTAGAAAGAGTGCAGTCTGGCATTTTTTTAAACAACATCCAAATGATCAGCGCAAAGTCATCTGTCAAAAATGTTCAACTACCTTAAGCAGAGGTCAGAATCTTAAAAGTCTAAATACAAGTTGCATGCATAGACATTTATCCACCATGCATTTGCAAGCCTGGACAAACTACCAAACGTGTCTAAAGGTTGCAGCACCCTCGGCCAATGAAGCTAGTCAGCAACGCTACATCTCTTCCCTCACTGTAAGCCCACCATTTACCGCAACACCTGCAGTATCTGTGCAGCTTTTGTCTCCAGGCCAAAGCAGTCAGGGAATCACCAGGTTCGTAGTAGGAAACACTGCATGTAGGGCACCGGCAAGAATACCATCTCCAACCCTCTCTCAGTCTGCCATGTCCACCAGCACCACTGCTAGTTCCACGATCTCCAGCTCTCCAGTCCAGCTCACCCTACATGAGACTCTTGTTAGGAAAAGGAAGTACTCATCCTCGCATCCGCGTACACAGGGTTTGAACGCCCACATTGCTAGACTAATCTCATTAGAGATGATGCCCTACCGGTTAGTTGAAATTGAAGCTTTCAAAGCGCTGATGGACTACGCTGTACCATGCTACGAGCTACCCAGTCGACACTTCTTTTCTAGAAAAGCCATCCCAGCCCTCCAACAGCATGTTAAAGATCGCATCGTCCATGCACTCAGGCAGTCTGTGACTACAAAGGTGCACCTGACAACAGATGCATGGACCAGTAGGCATGGCCAGGGACGTTACGTGTCCATCACGGCACACTGGATGAATGTGGTGGATGCAGGGTCCACAGGGGACAGCAATATTGGGACAGTTCTGCCTAGCCCACGGTCAAGGAAAGAGTTGGCTGTAGGCGTTACTCCTCCTCTTCCTCGTCCTCCTGCAGAAGCGAGAGCTCGTCCACAGACCCCAGTCGCACATCCACTCCATCCGCAGCTGCCACTGTTGCACACCAGGTGTGCCATTATGGGACAGCTAGTGGCAAGCGTCAGCAGGCTGTATTGGCAATGAAGTGTTTGGGCGACAACAGACACACCGCGGAAGTTCTGTCCGAGTTCTTGCAGAAAGAAACTCAGTCATGGCTGGGTACTGTACATCTTGAGGCAGGCAAGGTAGTGAGTGATAACGGAAGGAATTTCATGGCTGCCATAGCCCTTTCCCAACTGAAACACATTCCTTGCCTGGCTCACACCTTAAACCTGGTGGTGCAGTGCTTCCTGAAAAGTTATCCGGGGTTACCCGACCTGCTCCTCAAAGTGCGCAGACTTTGCTCGCATATCCGCCGTTCGCCCGTACACTCCAGCCGTATGCAGAACTATCAGCGGTCTTTGAACCTTCACCAGCATCGCCTAATCATCGACGTTGCAACAACGTTGCAACAAGGTGGAACTCCACACTGAACATGCTTCAGAGACTGTGCGAACAGAGGCGTGCTGTTATGTATTTGTGGGGGGATACACGGGCAGGCAGTTGGATGGCAGACATGGAGTTGTCAGGTGTGCAGTGGTCGAAGCTACAAGACCTGTGTCAAGTCCTTCAGTGTTTTGAGGAATGCACACGGCTGGTTAGTGCAGACAACGCCATAATAAGCATGAGCATCCCCCTAATGCGTCTGCTGATGCAAAGTTTGACGCACATAAAGGAGCAGGCGTCTGCAGCCGAGGAAGAGGAAAGCCTTGATGACAGTCAGCCATTGTCTGGTCAGGGCCGTGTAGAGGACACCGTAGCGGGCGAAGAGGATGAGGAGGACGAGGAGGATGATGGGGATGAGTACTTTTTTAATGAGGAAGCTTCTCCTGGGCCAACAGAAATTAGTGGCGTTGCAAGGCCGGGTTCTGTTTTTTTTTTTTAGACCGTTTGATTCAGGCATTCCCAACACACAGCGCCGGTGATGGTTCTCACACGAGCTGCAGGGGGCTACAGGGCAGAAGTGTTAGAGGTGCACAAATCAGAAGTGGCGTTGGACAGAGTGGTTTTCTGACCAGGTTGTGGAGTGATTTCGCAATGACCGCAGACAGGACAGGTACTGCAGCATCTATTCAAAGTGACAGGAGACAACATTTGTCCAGTATGGTTACTAACTATTTTTTATCCCTTATCGATGTTCTCCCTCAACCGTCATTCCCATTTGATTACTGGGCATCCAAATTAGACACCTGGCCTGAATTGGCAGAATATGCATTGCAGGAGCTTGCTTGCCCAGCAGCTAGTGTGCTATCAGAAAGAGTATTCAGTGCTGCTGGTTCAATATTAACCGAAAAAAAGACTCGTCTGGCTACCCAAAATGTTGATGAGCTAACATTCATTAAAATGAACCACTCCTGGATTTCAAATTATTTTGCCCCACCTTTCCCGGCTGACACCTAGCTTTCCTATAAAAAGGTCTTGCTTGTGGACTGGTCTTACTGAGTGTTCCAATCTCTTAATTTGCAGCAGCTGTTTGTCCAGCATACGACATGTTTACACCTCCCTCAATGGGAACACTCCCCCCACGGAGCCGTGGTCTCGCCACTTGGCGCAAGCACCCGTTAGAGTGCCGTTTGTCTGAAGAGGTGGGTGTGCCCACTTTTGGTCAACGGTACTGCCACTGGGTCCCTCATAGTACAATAAAGTGTCTCTGGAGGTGGTGGCGCGCACCCAACGTCAGACACACCGTTGTAACATGAGGGGCCCTGGGACGGTACCGCCGGCCACAAGAGAGTTCACCCCCCCCAGCTCAAAACTGTGCTCTACCATGTGCAAAATTATCTCTCACAGCTCCACCAATGTTTAGTCTATGCGCTGACATCATTCAATGCCTGGCACTGACAATACCAATTTGTTGACATCTATGATGCTAGTTAAAGTAGTCTGGGTCAGTGTCCTATATTGACACCAGTAAATACTTACTGCCAAATTACTATGTCAGAAACTCAGCAGATGAGCCCACCCCTGTACCTAAGTATGCCACACTTTTTTTTTTGTTGTTGTTGTTTTGCGAGACATTAACATCTATTTATTTTTTGTGAGTACTAACTGTGTCAGACACTCCTTGCAATCGTCCTCCGCTGACCACAACAATGCTGCCTGTGTACCCCTGCGAGATAACTCTAAGTGCCTTGAGCCTATTTTTATTTATTTTAGGCCTAGTAAGCCTGTCTGCGGTCCCTCCTTGCAATCCTCCTCCACTGACCACAACAATGCTGCCTGTGTACCCATGTAACCTATTTAAAACTGCATAGAGCCTATTTTTATTTATTTTAGACCTAGTAAGCCTGTCTGTGGTCCCTCCTTGCAATCCTCCTCCGCTGACCACAACAATGCTGCCTGTGTACCCATGTAACCTATTTTAAACTGCATAGAGCCTATTTTTATTTATTTTAGGCCTAGTAAGCCTGTCTGCGGTCCCTCCTTGCAATTTTCCTCCGCTGACCACAACAATGCTGCCTGTGTACCCATGTAACCTATTTAAAACTGCATAGAGACTATTTTTATTTATTTTAGGCCTAGTAAGCCTGTCTGCGGTCCCTCCTTGCAATTTTCCTCCGCTGACCACAACAATGCTGACTGTGTACCCATGTAACCTATTTAAAACTGCATAGAGCCTATTTTTATTTATTTTAGGCCTAGTAAGCCTGTCTGCGGTCCCTCCTTGCAATCCTCCTCCACTGACCACAACAATGCTGCCTGTGTACCCATGTAATCTATTTAAAACTGCATAGAGCCTATTTTTATTTATTTTAGGCCTAGTAAGCCTGTCTGCGGTCCCTCCTTGCAATCGTCCTCCGCTGACCACACCAATGCTGCCAGTGTACCCCTGCGAGATAACTCTAAGTTCCTTGAGCCTATTTTTATTTATTTTAGGCCTAGTAAGCCTGTCTGCGGTCCCTCCTTGCAATCCTCCTCCGCTGACCACAACAATGCTGCCTGTGTACCCATGTAACCTATTTAAAACTGCATAGAGCCTATTTTTATTTATTTTAGGCCTAGTAAGCCTGTCTGCGGTCCCTCCTTGCAATCCTCCACTGCTGACCACAACAATGCTGCCTGTGTACCCATGTAACCTATTTAAAACTGCATAGATCCTATTTTTATTTATTTTAGGCCTAGTAAGCCTGTCTGCGGTCCCTCCTTGCAATCCTCCTCCGCTGACCACAACAATGCTGCCTGTGTACCCATGTAACCTATTTAAAACTGCATAGAGCCTATTTTTATTTATTTTAGGCCTAGTAAGCCTGTCTGCGGTCCCTCCTTGCAATCCTCCTCCACTGACCACACCAATGCTGCCTGTGTACCCATGTAACATATTTAAAACTGCATAGAGCCAATTTTTATTTATTTTAGGCCTAGTAAGCCTGTATGCGGTCCCTCCTTGCAATCCTCCTCCACTGACCACAACAATGCTGCCTGTGTACCCGTGTAACCTATTTAAAACTGCATAGAGCTTATTTTTATTTATTTTAGGCCTAGTAAGCCTGTCTGCGGTCCCTCCTTGCAATCGTCCTCCGCTGACCACACCAATGCTGCCTGTGTACCCCTGCGAGATAACTCTAAGTGCCTTGAGCCTATTTTTATTTATTTTAGGCCTAGTAAGCCTGTCTGCGGTCCCTCCTTGCAATCCTCCTCCGCTGACCACAACAATGCTGCCTGTGTACCCATGTAACCTATTTAAAACTGCATAGAGCCTATTTTTATTTATTTTAGGCCTAGTAAGCCTGTCTGCGGTCCCTCCTTGCAATCCTCCTCTGCTGACCACAACAATGCTGCCTGTGTACCCATGTAACCTATTTAAAACTGCATAGAGCCTATTTTTATTTATTTTAGGCCTAGTAAGCCTGTCTGCGGTCCCTCCTTGCAATCCTCCTCCGCTGACCACAACAATGCTGCCTGTGTACCCATGTAACCTATTTAAAACTGCATAGAGCCTATTTTTATTTATTTTAGGCCTAGTAAGCCTGTCTGCGGTCCCTCCTTGCAATCCTCCTCCTCTGACCACAACAATGCTGCCTGTGTACCCATGTAACCTATTTAAAACTGCATAGAGCCTATTTTTTTCTTTTATTTAATATTAATAAAGCCATGATGGACTACGCTGTACCACGCTACGAGCTACCCAGTTGACACTTCATTTGCGAGAAAAGCCATCCCAACCCTCCACCAGCATGTAAAAGACCGCATTGTACATGCACTCTGTCAATCTGTGAGTACAAAGGTACACCTGACAACAGACGCATGGACCTGTAGGCATGGCCACGGAAGGTTACGTGTCCATTACGGCGCAATGGGTTAATGTGGTGGTTGCATGGTCCACAGGGGACAGCCTACTAAGTCTGTCTGCAGTCCCTAATTCAAATTGTCCTCAATTCAGGTTTTCGGGCTTTTTAAAAAAATAGGAAACTGCATTTGGGCTACTAGTTTGGTTGATGCCTACTGTTGATGTCTGACGCTCCTGGGTGTTCTCCTCCTCCTTGGTGTTCTCCTCCAGGTTTCCTTGTCTGAGCTTCAACCTTCTGGCTCTCATTAAATGCTGTTTTTTAAAAAATTGGTGGTTAGGCCCTACTAACGGTGTCTGCCGCTCCCTGGTGTTGTCCTCAACTGTATAAATCTGAGCTTCAACCTTCTGGCTCTCATTAAGTGCTTTTTTTAAAAAAAAATTGTGGGTTAGGGCCTACTAACGGTGTCTGCCGCTCCCTGGTGTTGTCCTCAACTGTATAAATCTGAGCTTCAACCTTCTGGCTCTCGTTAAGTGCTTTTTTAAAAAAAAATTGTGGGTTAGGGCCTACTAACGGTGTCTGCCGCTCCCTGGTGTTGTCCTCAACTGTATAAATCTGAGCTTCAACCTTCTGGCTCTCATTAAGTGCTGTTTTTAAAAAAAATGGTGGTTAGGGCCTACTAACGGTGTCTGCCGCTCCCTGGTGTTGTCCTCGACTGTATAAATCTGAGCTTCAACCTTCTGGATCTCATTAAGTGCTGTTTTTAAAAAAAATTGGTGGTTAGGGCCTACTAACGGTGTCTGCCGCTCCCTGGTGTTGTCGTCAACTGTATAAATCTGAGCTTCAACCTTCTGGCTCTCATTAAGTGCTGTTTTTTAAAAAAATGGTGGTTAGGGCCTACTAACGGTGTCTGCCGCTCCCTGGTGTTGTCCTCAACTGTATAAAGCTGAGCTTCAACCTTCTGGCTCTCATTAAGTGCTGTTTTTAAAAAAATTGGTGATTAGGGCCTACTAACGGTGTCTGCCGCTCCCTGGTGTTGTCCTCAACTGTATAAATCTGAGCTTCAACCTTCTGGCTCTCATTAAGTGCTGTTTTTAAAAAAATTGGGGGTTAGGGCCTACTAACGGTGTCTGCCGCTCCCTGGTGTTGTCCTCAACTGTATAAATCTGAGCATCAACCTTCTGGCTCTCGTTAAGTGCTTTTTTAAAAAAAAATTGTGGGATAGGTCCTTCTAACAGTGTCTGCCGCTCCCTGGTGTTGTCCTCGACTGTATAAATCTGAGCTTCAACCTTCTGGCTCTCATTAAGTTCTGTTTTTAAAAAAATGGTGGTTAGGGCCTACTAACGGTGTCTGCCGCTCTCTGGTGTTGTCCTCAACTGTATAAAGCTGAGCCTCAACCTTCTGGCTCTCATTAAGTGCTGTTTTTAAAAAAATTGGTGGTTAGGGCCTACTAACGGTGTCTGCCGCTCCCTGGTGTTGTCCTCAACTGTATAAAGCTGAGCTTCAACCTTCTGGCTCTCATTAAGTGCTGTTTTTAAAAAAATTGGTGGTTAGGGCCTACTAACGGTGTCTGCCGCTCCCTGGTGTTGTCCTCGACTGTATAAATCTGAGCTTCAACCTTCTGGCTCTCATTAAGTGCTGTTTTTAAAAAAATAGGTGGTTAGGGCCTACTAACGGTGTCTGCCGCTCCCTGGTGTTGTCATCGACTGTATAAATCTGAGCTTCAACCTTCTGGCTCTCATTAAGTGCTGTTTTTAAAAAAATTGGTGGTTAGGGCCTACTAACGATGTCTGCCGCTCCCTGGTGTTGTCCTCAACTGTATAAATCTGAGCTTCAACCTTCTGGCTCTCATTAAGTGCTGTTTTTTTTTAAAATGATGGTTAGGGCCCACTAACGGTGTCTGCCGCTCCCTAGTGTTGTCCTCGACTGTATAAATCTGAGCTTCAATCTTCTGGCTCTCATTAAGTGCTGTTTTAAAAAAAAAAAAATTGGTGGTTAGGGCCTACTAACGGTGTCTGCCGCTCCCTGGTGTTGTCCTCAACTGTATAAATCTTAGCTTCATCCTTCTGGCTCTCATTAAGTGCTGTTTTTAAAAAAAATGGTGGTTAGGGCCAACTAACGGTGTCTGCCGCTCCCTGGTGTTGTCCTCAACTGTATAAAGCTGAGCTTCAACCTTCTGGCTCTCATTAAGTGCTGTTTTTAAAAAAATTGGTGGTTAGGGCCTACTAACGGTGTCTGCCGCTCCCTGGTGTTGTCCTCGACTGTATAAATCTGAGCTTCAACCTTCTGGCTCTCATTAAGTGCTGTTTTTAAAAAAAATTGGTGGTTAGGGCCTACTAACGGTGTCTGCCGCTCCCTGGTGTTGTCCTCAACTGTATAAATCTGAGCTTCAACCTTCTGGCTCTCATTAAGTGCTGTTTTTAAAAAAATTGGGGGTTAGGGCCTACTAACGGTGTCTGCCGCTCCCTGGTGTTGTCCTCAACTGTATAAATCTGAGCTTCAACCTTCTGGCTCTCATTAAGTGCTGTTTTTAAAAAAATTGGTGGTTAGGGCCTACTAACGGTGTCTGCCGCTCCATGATGTTGTCATCGACTGTATAAATCTGAGCTTCAACCTTCTGGCTCTCATTAAGTGCTGTTTTTAAAAAAATTGGTGGTTAGGGCCTACTAACGATGTCTGCCGCTCCCTGGTGTTGTCCTCAACTGTATAAATCTGAGCTTCAACCTTCTGGCTCTCATTAAGTGCTGTTTTTTTTAAAAATGATGGTTAGGGCCCACTAACGGTGTCTGCCGCTCCCTGGTGTTGTCCTCGACTGTATAAATCTGAGCTTCAACCTTCTGGCTCTCACTAAGTGCTGTTTTTAAAAAAATTGGTGGTTAGGGCCTACTAACGATGTCTGCCGCTCCCTGGTGTTGTCCTCAACTGTATAAATCTGAGCTTCAACCTTCTGGCTCTCATTAAGTGCTGTTTTTTTAAAAAATGATGGTTAGGGCCCACTAACGGTGTCTGCCGCTCCCTGGTGTTGTCCTCGACTGTATAAATCTGAGCTTCAATCTTCTGGCTCTCATTAAGTGCTGTTTTTTTAAAAAATGATGGTTAGGGCCCACTAACGGTGTCTGCCGCTCCCTGGTGTTGTCCTCGACTGTATAAATCTGAGCTTCAACCTTCTGGCTCTCACTAAGTGCTGTTTTTTAAAAAAATGGTGGTTAGGGCCTACTAACGGTGTCTGCCGCTCCCTGGTGTTGTCGTCAACTGTATAAATCTGAGCTTCAACCTTCTGGCTCTCATTAAGTGCTGTTTTTTAAAAAAATGGTGGTTAGGGCCTACTAACGGTGTCTGCCGATCCCTGGTGTTGTCCTCAACTGTATAAAGCTGAGCTTCAACCTTCTGGCTCTCATTAAGTGCTGTTTTTAAAAAAATTGGTGATTAGGGCCTACTAACGGTGTCTGCCGCTCCCTGGTGTTGTCCTCAACTGTATAAATCTGAGCTTCAACCTTCTGGCTCTCATTAAGTGCTGTTTTTAAAAAAATTGGGGGTTAGGGCCTACTAACGGTGTCTGCCGCTCCCTGGTGTTGTCCTCAACTGTATAAATCTGAGCATCAACCTTCTGGCTCTCGTTAAGTGCTTTTTTAAAAAAAAATTGTGGGATAGGTCCTTCTAACAGTGTCTGCCGCTCCCTGGTGTTGTCCTCGACTGTATAAATCTGAGCTTCAACCTTCTGGCTCTCATTAAGTTCTGTTTTTAAAAAAATGGTGGTTAGGGCCTACTAACGGTGTCTGCCGCTCTCTGGTGTTGTCCTCAACTGTATAAAGCTGAGCCTCAACCTTCTGGCTCTCATTAAGTGCTGTTTTTAAAAAAATTGGTGGTTAGGGCCTACTAACGGTGTCTGCCGCTCCCTGGTGTTGTCCTCAACTGTATAAAGCTGAGCTTCAACCTTCTGGCTCTCATTAAGTGCTGTTTTTAAAAAAATTGGTGGTTAGGGCCTACTAACGGTGTCTGCCGCTCCCTGGTGTTGTCCTCGACTGTATAAATCTGAGCTTCAACCTTCTGGCTCTCATTAAGTGCTGTTTTTAAAAAAATAGGTGGTTAGGGCCTACTAACGGTGTCTGCCGCTCCCTGGTGTTGTCATCGACTGTATAAATCTGAGCTTCAACCTTCTGGCTCTCATTAAGTGCTGTTTTTAAAAAAATTGGTGGTTAGGGCCTACTAACGATGTCTGCCGCTCCCTGGTGTTGTCCTCAACTGTATAAATCTGAGCTTCAACCTTCTGGCTCTCATTAAGTGCTGTTTTTTTTTTAAAATGATGGTTAGGGCCCACTAACGGTGTCTGCCGCTCCCTAGTGTTGTCCTCGACTGTATAAATCTGAGCTTCAATCTTCTGGCTCTCATTAAGTGCTGTTTTTAAAAAAAATTGGTGGTTAGGGCCTACTAACGGTGTCTGCCGCTCCCTGGTGTTGTCCTCAACTGTATAAATCTTAGCTTCATCCTTCTGGCTCTCATTAAGTGCTGTTTTTAAAAAAAATGGTGGTTAGGGCCAACTAACGGTGTCTGCCGCTCCCTGGTGTTGTCCTCAACTGTATAAAGCTGAGCTTCAACCTTCTGGCTCTCATTAAGTGCTGTTTTTAAAAAAATTGGTGGTTAGGGCCTACTAACGGTGTCTGCCGCTCCCTGGTGTTGTCCTCGACTGTATAAATCTGAGCTTCAACCTTCTGGCTCTCATTAAGTGCTGTTTTTAAAAAAAATTGGTGGTTAGGGCCTACTAACGGTGTCTGCCGCTCCCTGGTGTTGTCCTCAACTGTATAAATCTGAGCTTCAACCTTCTGGCTCTCATTAAGTGCTGTTTTTAAAAAAATTGGGGGTTAGGGCCTACTAACGGTGTCTGCCGCTCCCTGGTGTTGTCCTCAACTGTATAAATCTGAGCTTCAACCTTCTGGCTCTCATTAAGTGCTGTTTTTAAAAAAATTGGTGGTTAGGGCCTACTAACGGTGTCTGCCGCTCCATGATGTTGTCATCGACTGTATAAATCTGAGCTTCAACCTTCTGGCTCTCATTAAGTGCTGTTTTTAAAAAAATTGGTGGTTAGGGCCTACTAACGATGTCTGCCGCTCCCTGGTGTTGTCCTCAACTGTATAAATCTGAGCTTCAACCTTCTGGCTCTCATTAAGTGCTGTTTTTTTTAAAAATGATGGTTAGGGCCCACTAACGGTGTCTGCCGCTCCCTGGTGTTGTCCTCGACTGTATAAATCTGAGCTTCAACCTTCTGGCTCTCACTAAGTGCTGTTTTTAAAAAAATTGGTGGTTAGGGCCTACTAACGATGTCTGCCGCTCCCTGGTGTTGTCCTCAACTGTATAAATCTGAGCTTCAACCTTCTGGCTCTCATTAAGTGCTGTTTTTTTAAAAAATGATGGTTAGGGCCCACTAACGGTGTCTGCCGCTCCCTGGTGTTGTCCTCGACTGTATAAATCTGAGCTTCAATCTTCTGGCTCTCATTAAGTGCTGTTTTTTTTAAAAATGATGGTTAGGGCCCACTAACGGTGTCTGCCGCTCCCTGGTGTTGTCCTCGACTGTATAAATCTGAGCTTCAACCTTCTGGCTCTCACTAAGTGCTGTTTTTTAAAAAAATGGTGGTTAGGGCCTACTAACGGTGTCTGCTGCTCCCTGGTGTTGTCCTCAACTGTATAAATCTTAGCTTCATCCTTCTGGCTCTCATTAAGTGCTGTTTTTTAAAAAAATGGTGGTTAGGGCCTACTAACGGTGTCTGCTGCTCCCTGGTGTTGTCCTCAACTGTATAAATCTGAGCTTCAACCTTCTGGCTCTCACTAAGTGCTGTTTTTTTAAAAAATGGAGGTTAGGGCCTACTAACGGTGTCTGCCGCTTCCTGGTGTTGTCCTCGACTGTATAAATCTGAGCTTCAACCTTCTGGCTCTCATTAAGTGCTGTTTTTAAAAAAATTGGTGGTTAGGGCCTACTAACGGTGTCTGCCGCTCCCTGGTGTTGTCCTCGACTGTATAAATCTGAGCTTCAACCTTCTGGCTCTCATTAAGTGCTGTTTTTAAAAAAATTGGTGGTTAGGGCCTACTAACGGTGTCTGCCGCTCCCTGGTGTTGTCCCCAACTGTATAAAGCTGAGCTTCAACCTTCTGGCTCTCATTAAGTGCTGTTTTTAAAAAAATTGGTGGTTAGGGCCTACTAACGGTGTCTGCCACTCCCTGGTGTTGTCCTCGACTGTATAAATCTGAGCTTCAACCTTCTGGCTCTCATTAAGTGCTGTTTTTAAAAAAATTGGTGGTTAGGGCCTACTAACGGTGTCTGCCGCTCCCTGTGTTGTCTGTTGTGAAATTGGATTTTGGGCTCCCCCGGTGGCCACTGGTGGAATTGAACTTGTGTGCATCATCCTCTCTGTTCACCTGTTCCCATCAGGATGTGGGAGTCGCTATTTAACCTTGCTCCTCTGTCATTTCCATGCCGGTCAACATTGTAATCAGAAGCCTTTCTGTGCATGTTCCTGCTTCTAGACAACTCCCAGCTAAGTCTGACTTTTGTCCTTGTTTGTTTTTTGCATTTTGTTCCAGTTCACAGCTGCAGTTTCGTTTCTGTGTCTGGAAAGCTCTTGTGATCTGAAATTGCCACTCTGATGTTATGAGTTAATACTAGAGTCTTAAAGTAATTTCAGGATGGTGTTTTGATAGGGTTTTCAGCTGACCATGAAAGTGCCCTTTCTGTCTTCCTGCTATCTAGTAAGCGGACCTCGATTTTGCTAAACCTATTTTCATACTACGTTTGTCATTTTCATCTAAAATCACCGCCAATATATGTGGGGGCCTCTGTCTGCCTTTCGGGGAAATTTCTCTAGAGGTGAGCCAGGACTGTATTTTCCTCTGCTAGGATTAGTTAGTCCTCCGGCTGGCGCTGAGCCTCTAGGGATAAAACGTAGGCACTCTACCCGGCTACTGTTAGTTGTGCGGCAGGTTTAGTTCATGGTCAGTTTTAGTTTCCATCCTTCCAAGAGCTTGTTCTCATGTATGCTGGGCTATGTTCTCTTGCCATTGAGAACCATAACAGTTTGACTGGCCCACAAAGGGTTAAAATAATTGGCAGAGAAAGGAGAGAAAAAAGAAGTCTGCTGAAAATTTTTTTTTTTTCCCTTCAGTTCTGAGTGTGCTTTCAATTGAATCACTTGCAAGTCTGCCTATATTGCAGCCTTCCTCTCTCTCTCTCCTTCTAATCCTGGAATGGCTCTGTGTTCACCTGTTTAAAATGGATATTCAGAGTTTAGCTGCAGGTTTGAATAATCTCATAACCCAGTCCTCGACTGGAAAGCTATGTCTGTGTTAAGCTGGGGATGTAAGGGGATGCATGGGGACGTACCTTTGGTTTCCATTTCATCATCTGTTCCCTCTGAGATTCCTGAATTCTTGTCTGACTATCGTGACGTTTTTGAAGAACCTAAGCTTGGTTCATTACCTCCGCACCGGGAGTGCGATTGTGCCATAGATTTGATTCCGGGTAGTAAATACCCTAAGGGTCGTTTATTTAATCTGTCTGTGCCTGAACATGCTGCTATGCGAGAATATATAAAGGAGTCCTTGGAAAAGGGACATATTCGTCCTTCGTCATCTCCCTTAGGAGCCGGTTTTTTCTTTGTGTCTAAGAAAGATGGCTCTTTGAGGCCGTGTATTGATTATCGGCTTTTGAATAAAATCACGGTTAAATATCAATATCCGTTGCCACTGCTGACTGATTTGTTTGCTCGCATAAAGGGGGCCAAGTGGTTCTCTAAGATAGATCTCCGTGGGGCGTATAATTTGGTGCGAATTAAGCAGGGGGATGAGTGGAAAACCGCATTTAATACGCCCGAGGGCCACTTTGAGTATTTGGTGATGCCTTTTGGCCTTTCAAATGCCCCTTCAGTCTTTCAGTCCTTTATGCATGACATTTTCCGTGATTATTTGGATAAATTTATGATTGTGTATCTGGATGATATTCTGATTTTTTCGGATGACTGGGACTCTCATGTCTAGCAGGTCAGGAGGGTTTTTCAGGTTTTGCGGTCTAATTCCTTGTGTGTGAAGGGTTCTAAGTGCGTTTTTGGGGTGCAAAAGATTTCCTTCTTGGGATACATTTTTTCCCCCTCTTCCATCGAGATGGATCCTGTCAAGGTTCAGGCTATTTGTGATTGGACGCAACCCTCTTCTCTTAAGAGTCTTCAGAAATTTTTGGGCTTTGCTAACTTTTATCGTCGATTTATTGCTGGTTTTTCTGATGTTGTTAAACCATTGACTGATTTGACTAAGAAGGGTGCTGATGTTGCTGATTGGTCCCCTGCTGCTGTGGAGGCCTTTCGGGAGCTTAAGCGCCGCTTTTCTTCCGCCCCTGTGTTGCGTCAGCCTGATGTTGCTCTTCCTTTTCAGGTTGAGGTCGACGCTTCTGAAATCGGAGCTGGGGCGGTTTTGTCGCAGAGAAGTTCCGACTGCTCCGTGATGAACCCTTGTGCTTTTTTTTCTCGTAAATTTTCGCCCGCCGAGCGGAATTATGATATTGGGAATCGGGAGCTTTTGGCCATGAAGTGGGCTTTTGAGGAGTGGCGTCATTGGCTTGAGGGGGCTAGACATCAGGTGGTGGTATTGACCGACCACAAAAATTTAATTTATCTTGAGTCCGCCAGACGCCTGAATCCTAGACAGGCGCGCTGGTCGTTGTTTTTCTCTCGGTTTAATTTTGTGGTGTCATACCTACCGGGTTCTAAGAATGTTAAGGCGGATGCCCTTTCTAGGAGTTTTGAGCCTGACTCCCCTGGTAATTCTGAACCTACAGGTATCCTTAAGGATGGAGTGATATTGTCTGCCGTTTCTCCAGACCTGCGGCGGGCCTTGCAGGAGTTTCAGGCGGATAGACCTGATCGTTGCCCACCTGGTAGACTGTTTGTTCCTGATGATTGGACCAGTAAAGTCATTTCTGAGGTTCATTCTTCTGCGTTGGCAGGTCATCCTGGAATCTTTGGTACCAGGGATTTGGTGGCAAGGTCCTTCTGGTGGCCTTCCCTGTCACGAGATGTACGAGGCTTTGTGCAGTCTTGTGACGTTTGTGCTCGGGCCAAGCCTTGTTGTTCTCGGGCTAGTGGATTGTTGTTGCCCTTGCCTATCCCGAAGAGGCCTTGGACGCACATCTCGATGGATTTTATTTCGGATCTTCCTGTTTCTCAGAAGATGTCTGTCATCTGGGTGGTGTGTGACCGTTTCTCTAAGATGGTCCATTTGGTTCCCCTGCCTAAGTTGCCTTCTTCTTCCGAGTTGGTTCCTCTGTTTTTTCAAAATGTGGTTCGTTTGCATGGTATTCCGGAGAATATCGTTTCTGACAGAGGAACCCAATTCGTGTCTAGATTTTGGCGGGCATTCTGTGCTAGGATGGGCATAGATTTGTCTTTCTCGTCTGCTTTCCATCCTCATTCTAATGGCCAGACCGAGCGGACGAATCAGACCTTGGAGACATATTTGAGGTGTTTTGTGTCTGCAGATCAGGATGATTGGGTTGCTTTTTTGCCTTTAGCGGAGTTTGCCCTCAATAATCGGGCCAGCTCTGCCACCTTGGTGTCTCCTTTTTTCTGTAATTCGGGGTTTCATCCTCGATTTTCCTCCGGTCAGGTGGAATCTTCGGATTGTCCTGGAGTGGATGCTGTGGTGGAGAGGTTGCATCAGATTTGGGGGCAGGTAGTGGACAATTTGAAGTTGTCCCAGGAGAAGACTCAGCTTTTTGCCAACCGCCGGCGTCGGGTTGGTCCTCGGCTCTGTGTCGGGGACTTGGTGTGGTTGTCTTCTCGTTTTGTCCCTATGAGGGTTTCTTCTCCTAAGTTTAAGCCTCGGTTCATCGGCCCGTACAAGATATTGGAGATTCTTAACCCTGTGTCCTTCCGTTTGGACCTCCCTGCATCTTTTTCTATTCATAATGTTTTTCATCGGTCATTATTGCGCAGGTATGAGGTACCGGTTGTGCCTTCCGTTGAGCCTCCTGCTCCGGTGTTGGTTGAGGGCGAGTTGGAGTACGTTGTGGAAAAAATCTTGGACTCCTGTATTTCCAGACGGAAACTCCAGTATCTGGTCAAATGGATGGGATACGGTCAGGAGGATAATTCTTGGGTGACTGCCTCTGATGTTCATGCCTCCGATCTGGTCCGTGCCTTTCATAGGGCTCATCCTGATCGCCTTGGTGGTTCTGGTGAGGGTTCGGTGCCCCCTCCTTGAGGGGGGGGTACTGTTGTGAAATTGGATTTTGGGCTCCCCCGGTGGCCACTGGTGGAATTGAACTTGTGTGCATCATCCTCTCTGTTCACCTGTTCCCATCAGGATGTGGGAGTCGCTATTTAACCTTGCTCCTCATTTCCATGCCGGTCAACATTGTAATCAGAAGCCTTTCTGTGCATGTTCCTGCTTCTAGACAACTCCCAGCTAAGTCTGACTTTTGTCCTTGTTTGTTTTTTGCATTTTGTTCCAGTTCACAGCTGCAGTTTCGTTTCTGTGTCTGGAAAGCTCTTGTGATCTGAAATTGCCACTCTGATGTTATGAGTTAATACTAGAGTCTTAAAGTAATTTCAGGATGGTGTTTTGATAGGGTTTTCAGCTGACCATGAAAGTGCCCTTTCTGTCTTCCTGCTATCTAGTAAGCGGACCTCGATTTTGCTAAACCTATTTTCATACTACGTTTGTCATTTTCATCTAAAATCACCGCCAATATATGTGGGGGCCTCTGTCTGCCTTTCGGGGAAATTTCTCTAGAGGTGAGCCAGGACTGTATTTTCCTCTGCTAGGATTAGTTAGTCCTCCGGCTGGCGCTGAGCCTCTAGGGATAAAACGTAGGCACTCTACCCGGCTACTGTTAGTTGTGCGGCAGGTTTAGTTCATGGTCAGTTTTAGTTTCCATCCTTCCAAGAGCTTGTTCTCATGTATGCTGGGCTATGTTCTCTTGCCATTGAGAACCATAACAGTTTGACTGGCCCACAAAGGGTTAAAATAATTGGCAGAGAAAGGAGAGAAAAAAGAAGTCTGCTGAAAATTTTTTTTTTTTCCCTTCAGTTCTGAGTGTGCTTTCAATTGAATCACTTGCAAGTCTGCCTATATTGCAGCCTTCCTCTCTCTCTCTCCTTCTAATCCTGGAATGGCTCTGTGTTCACCTGTTTAAAATGGATATTCAGAGTTTAGCTGCAGGTTTGAATAATCTCATAACCCAGTCCTCGACTGGAAAGCTATGTCTGTGTTAAGCTGGGGATGTAAGGGGATGCATGGGGACGTACCTTTGGTTTCCATTTCATCATCTGTTCCCTCTGAGATTCCTGAATTCTTGTCTGACTATCGTGACGTTTTTGAAGAACCTAAGCTTGGTTCATTACCTCCGCACCGGGAGTGCGATTGTGCCATAGATTTGATTCCGGGTAGTAAATACCCTAAGGGTCGTTTATTTAATCTGTCTGTGCCTGAACATGCTGCTATGCGAGAATATATAAAGGAGTCCTTGGAAAAGGGACATATTCGTCCTTCGTCATCTCCCTTAGGAGCCGGTTTTTTCTTTGTGTCTAAGAAAGATGGCTCTTTGAGGCCGTGTATTGATTATCGGCTTTTGAATAAAATCACGGTTAAATATCAATATCCGTTGCCACTGCTGACTGATTTGTTTGCTCGCATAAAGGGGGCCAAGTGGTTCTCTAAGATAGATCTCCGTGGGGCGTATAATTTGGTGCGAATTAAGCAGGGGGATGAGTGGAAAACCGCATTTAATACGCCCGAGGGCCACTTTGAGTATTTGGTGATGCCTTTTGGCCTTTCAAATGCCCCTTCAGTCTTTCAGTCCTTTATGCATGACATTTTCCGTGATTATTTGGATAAATTTATGATTGTGTATCTGGATGATATTCTGATTTTTTCGGATGACTGGGACTCTCATGTCTAGCAGGTCAGGAGGGTTTTTCAGGTTTTGCGGTCTAATTCCTTGTGTGTGAAGGGTTCTAAGTGCGTTTTTGGGGTGCAAAAGATTTCCTTCTTGGGATACATTTTTTCCCCCTCTTCCATCGAGATGGATCCTGTCAAGGTTCAGGCTATTTGTGATTGGACGCAACCCTCTTCTCTTAAGAGTCTTCAGAAATTTTTGGGCTTTGCTAACTTTTATCGTCGATTTATTGCTGGTTTTTCTGATGTTGTTAAACCATTGACTGATTTGACTAAGAAGGGTGCTGATGTTGCTGATTGGTCCCCTGCTGCTGTGGAGGCCTTTCGGGAGCTTAAGCGCCGCTTTTCTTCCGCCCCTGTGTTGCGTCAGCCTGATGTTGCTCTTCCTTTTCAGGTTGAGGTCGACGCTTCTGAAATCGGAGCTGGGGCGGTTTTGTCGCAGAGAAGTTCCGACTGCTCCGTGATGAAGCCTTGTGCTTTTTTTTCTCGTAAATTTTCGCCCGCCGAGCGGAATTATGATATTGGGAATCGGGAGCTTTTGGCCATGAAGTGGGCTTTTGAGGAGTGGCGTCATTGGCTTGAGGGGGCTAGACATCAGGTGGTGGTATTGACCGACCACAAAAATTTAATTTATCTTGAGTCCGCCAGACGCCTGAATCCTAGACAGGCGCGCTGGTCGTTGTTTTTCTCTCGGTTTAATTTTGTGGTGTCATACCTACCGGGTTCTAAGAATGTTAAGGCGGATGCCCTTTCTAGGAGTTTTGAGCCTGACTCCCCTGGTAATTCTGAACCTACAGGTATCCTTAAGGATGGAGTGATATTGTCTGCCGTTTCTCCAGACCTGCGGCGGGCCTTGCAGGAGTTTCAGGCGGATAGACCTGATCGTTGCCCACCTGGTAGACTGTTTGTTCCTGATGATTGGACCAGTAAAGTCATTTCTGAGGTTCATTCTTCTGCGTTGGCAGGTCATCCTGGAATCTTTGGTACCAGGGATTTGGTGGCAAGGTCCTTCTGGTGGCCTTCCCTGTCACGAGATGTACGAGGCTTTGTGCAGTCTTGTGACGTTTGTGCTCGGGCCAAGCCTTGTTGTTCTCGGGCTAGTGGATTGTTGTTGCCCTTGCCTATCCCGAAGAGGCCTTGGACGCACATCTCGATGGATTTTATTTTGGATCTTCCTGTTTCTCAGAAGATGTCTGTCATCTGGGTGGTGTGTGACCGTTTCTCTAAGATGGTCCATTTGGTTCCCCTGCCTAAGTTGCCTTCTTCTTCCGAGTTGGTTCCTCTGTTTTTTCAAAATGTGGTTCGTTTGCATGGTATTCCGGAGAATATCGTTTCTGACAGAGGAACCCAATTCGTGTCTAGATTTTGGCGGGCATTCTGTGCTAGGATGGGCATAGATTTGTCTTTCTCGTCTGCTTTCCATCCTCATTCTAATGGCCAGACCGAGCGGACGAATCAGACCTTGGAGACATATTTGAGGTGTTTTGTGTCTGCAGATCAGGATGATTGGGTTGCTTTTTTGCCTTTAGCGGAGTTTGCCCTCAATAATCGGGCCAGCTCTGCCACCTTGGTGTCTCCTTTTTTCTGTAATTCGGGGTTTCATCCTCGATTTTCCTCCGGTCAGGTGGAATCTTCGGATTGTCCTGGAGTGGATGCTGTGGTGGAGAGGTTGCATCAGATTTGGGGGCAGGTAGTGGACAATTTGAAGTTGTCCCAGGAGAAGACTCAGCTTTTTGCCAACCGCCGGCGTCGGGTTGGTCCTCGGCTCTGTGTCGGGGACTTGGTGTGGTTGTCTTCTCGTTTTGTCCCTATGAGGGTTTCTTCTCCTAAGTTTAAGCCTCGGTTCATCGGCCCGTACAAGATATTGGAGATTCTTAACCCTGTGTCCTTCCGTTTGGACCTCCCTGCATCTTTTTCTATTCATAATGTTTTTCATCGGTCATTATTGCGCAGGTATGAGGTACCGGTTGTGCCTTCCGTTGAGCCTCCTGCTCCGGTGTTGGTTGAGGGCAAGTTGGAGTACGTTGTGGAAAAAATCTTGGACTCCTGTATTTCCAGACGGAAACTCCAGTATCTGGTCAAATGGATGGGATACGGTCAGGAGGATAATTCTTGGGTGACTGCCTCTGATGTTCATGCCTCCGATCTGGTCCGTGCCTTTCATAGGGCTCATCCTGATCGCCTTGGTGGTTCTGGTGAGGGTTCGGTGCCCCCTCCTTGAGGGGGGGGGTACTGTTGTGAAATTGGATTTTGGGCTCCCCCGGTGGCCACTGGTGGAATTGAACTTGTGTGCATCATCCTCTCTGTTCACCTGTTCCCATCAGGATGTGGGAGTCGCTATTTAACCTTGCTCCTCATTTCCATGCCAGTCAACATTGTAATCAGAAGCCTTTCTGTGCATGTTCCTGCTTCTAGACAACTCCCAGCTAAGTCTGACTTTTGTCCTTGTTTGTTTTTTGCATTTTGTTCCAGTTCACAGCTGCAGTTTCGTTTCTGTGTCTGGAAAGCTCTTGTGATCTGAAATTGCCACTCTGATGTTATGAGTTAATACTAGAGTCTTAAAGTAATTTCAGGATGGTGTTTTGATAGGGTTTTCAGCTGACCATGAAAGTGCCCTTTCTGTCTTCCTGCTATCTAGTAAGCGGACCTCGATTTTGCTAAACCTATTTTCATACTACGTTTGTCATTTTCATCTAAAATCACCGCCAATATATGTGGGGGCCTCTGTCTGCCTTTCGGGGAAATTTCTCTAGAGGTGAGCCAGGACTGTATTTTCCTCTGCTAGGATTAGTTAGTCCTCCGGCTGGCGCTGAGCCTCTAGGGATAAAACGTAGGCACTCTACCCGGCTACTGTTAGTTGTGCGGCAGGTTTAGTTCATGGTCAGTTTTAGTTTCCATCCTTCCAAGAGCTTGTTCTCATGTATGCTGGGCTATGTTCTCTTGCCATTGAGAACCATAACAGTTTGACTGGCCCACAAAGGGTTAAAATAATTGGCAGAGAAAGGAGAGAAAAAAGAAGTCTGCTGAAAATTTTTTTTTTTTCCCTTCAGTTCTGAGTGTGCTTTCAATTGAATCACTTGCAAGTCTGCCTATATTGCAGCCTTCCTCTCTCTCTCTCCTTCTAATCCTGGAATGGCTCTGTGTTCACCTGTTTAAAATGGATATTCAGAGTTTAGCTGCAGGTTTGAATAATCTCATAACCCAGTCCTCGACTGGAAAGCTATGTCTGTGTTAAGCTGGGGATGTAAGGGGATGCATGGGGACGTACCTTTGGTTTCCATTTCATCATCTGTTCCCTCTGAGATTCCTGAATTCTTGTCTGACTATCGTGACGTTTTTGAAGAACCTAAGCTTGGTTCATTACCTCCGCACCGGGAGTGCGATTGTGCCATAGATTTGATTCCGGGTAGTAAATACCCTAAGGGTCGTTTATTTAATCTGTCTGTGCCTGAACATGCTGCTATGCGAGAATATATAAAGGAGTCCTTGGAAAAGGGACATATTCGTCCTTCGTCATCTCCCTTAGGAGCCGGTTTTTTCTTTGTGTCTAAGAAAGATGGCTCTTTGAGGCCGTGTATTGATTATCGGCTTTTGAATAAAATCACGGTTAAATATCAATATCCGTTGCCACTGCTGACTGATTTGTTTGCTCGCATAAAGGGGGCCAAGTGGTTCTCTAAGATAGATCTCCGTGGGGCGTATAATTTGGTGCGAATTAAGCAGGGGGATGAGTGGAAAACCGCATTTAATACGCCCGAGGGCCACTTTGAGTATTTGGTGATGCCTTTTGGCCTTTCAAATGCCCCTTCAGTCTTTCAGTCCTTTATGCATGACATTTTCCGTGATTATTTGGATAAATTTATGATTGTGTATCTGGATGATATTCTGATTTTTTCGGATGACTGGGACTCTCATGTCTAGCAGGTCAGGAGGGTTTTTCAGGTTTTGCGGTCTAATTCCTTGTGTGTGAAGGGTTCTAAGTGCGTTTTTGGGGTGCAAAAGATTTCCTTCTTGGGATACATTTTTTCCCCCTCTTCCATCGAGATGGATCCTGTCAAGGTTCAGGCTATTTGTGATTGGACGCAACCCTCTTCTCTTAAGAGTCTTCAGAAATTTTTGGGCTTTGCTAACTTTTATCGTCGATTTATTGCTGGTTTTTCTGATGTTGTTAAACCATTGACTGATTTGACTAAGAAGGGTGCTGATGTTGCTGATTGGTCCCCTGCTGCTGTGGAGGCCTTTCGGGAGCTTAAGCGCCGCTTTTCTTCCGCCCCTGTGTTGCGTCAGCCTGATGTTGCTCTTCCTTTTCAGGTTGAGGTCGACGCTTCTGAAATCGGAGCTGGGGCGGTTTTGTCGCAGAGAAGTTCCGACTGCTCCGTGATGAAGCCTTGTGCTTTTTTTTCTCGTAAATTTTCGCCCGCCGAGCGGAATTATGATATTGGGAATCGGGAGCTTTTGGCCATGAAGTGGGCTTTTGAGGAGTGGCGTCATTGGCTTGAGGGGGCTAGACATCAGGTGGTGGTATTGACCGACCACAAAAATTTAATTTATCTTGAGTCCGCCAGACGCCTGAATCCTAGACAGGCGCGCTGGTCGTTGTTTTTCTCTCGGTTTAATTTTGTGGTGTCATACCTACCGGGTTCTAAGAATGTTAAGGCGGATGCCCTTTCTAGGAGTTTTGAGCCTGACTCCCCTGGTAATTCTGAACCTACAGGTATCCTTAAGGATGGAGTGATATTGTCTGCCGTTTCTCCAGACCTGCGGCGGGCCTTGCAGGAGTTTCAGGCGGATAGACCTGATCGTTGCCCACCTGGTAGACTGTTTGTTCCTGATGATTGGACCAGTAAAGTCATTTCTGAGGTTCATTCTTCTGCGTTGGCAGGTCATCCTGGAATCTTTGGTACCAGGGATTTGGTGGCAAGGTCCTTCTGGTGGCCTTCCCTGTCACGAGATGTACGAGGCTTTGTGCAGTCTTGTGACGTTTGTGCTCGGGCCAAGCCTTGTTGTTCTCGGGCTAGTGGATTGTTGTTGCCCTTGCCTATCCCGAAGAAGCCTTGGACGCACATCTCGATGGATTTTATTTCGGATCTTCCTGTTTCTCAGAAGATGTCTGTCATCTGGGTGGTGTGTGACCGTTTCTCTAAGATGGTCCATTTGGTTCCCCTGCCTAAGTTGCCTTCTTCTTCCGAGTTGGTTCCTCTGTTTTTTCAAAATGTGGTTCGTTTGCATGGTATTCCGGAGAATATCGTTTCTGACAGAGGAACCCAATTCGTGTCTAGATTTTGGCGGGCATTCTGTGCTAGGATGGGCATAGATTTGTCTTTCTCGTCTGCTTTCCATCCTCATTCTAATGGCCAGACCGAGCGGACGAATCAGACCTTGGAGACATATTTGAGGTGTTTTGTGTCTGCAGATCAGGATGATTGGGTTGCTTTTTTGCCTTTAGCGGAGTTTGCCCTCAATAATCGGGCCAGCTCTGCCACCTTGGTGTCTCCTTTTTTCTGTAATTCGGGGTTTCATCCTCGATTTTCCTCCGGTCAGGTGGAATCTTCGGATTGTCCTGGAGTGGATGCTGTGGTGGAGAGGTTGCATCAGATTTGGGGGCAGGTAGTGGACAATTTGAAGTTGTCCCAGGAGAAGACTCAGCTTTTTGCCAACCGCCGGCGTCGGGTTGGTCCTCGGCTCTGTGTCGGGGACTTGGTGTGGTTGTCTTCTCGTTTTGTCCCTATGAGGGTTTCTTCTCCTAAGTTTAAGCCTCGGTTCATCGGCCCGTACAAGATATTGGAGATTCTTAACCCTGTGTCCTTCCGTTTGGACCTCCCTGCATCTTTTTCTATTCATAATGTTTTTCATCGGTCATTATTGCGCAGGTATGAGGTACCGGTTGTGCCTTCCGTTGAGCCTCCTGCTCCGGTGTTGGTTGAGGGCGAGTTGGAGTACGTTGTGGAAAAAATCTTGGACTCCTGTATTTCCAGACGGAAACTCCAGTATCTGGTCAAATGGATGGGATACGGTCAGGAGGATAATTCTTGGGTGACTGCCTCTGATGTTCATGCCTCCGATCTGGTCCGTGCCTTTCATAGGGCTCATCCTGATCGCCTTGGTGGTTCTGGTGAGGGTTCGGTGCCCCCTCCTTGAGGGGGGGGTACTGTTGTGAAATTGGATTTTGGGCTCCCCCGGTGGCCACTGGTGGAATTGAACTTGTGTGCATCATCCTCTCTGTTCACCTGTTCCCATCAGGATGTGGGAGTCGCTATTTAACCTTGCTCCTCATTTCCATGCCGGTCAACATTGTAATCAGAAGCCTTTCTGTGCATGTTCCTGCTTCTAGACAACTCCCAGCTAAGTCTGACTTTTGTCCTTGTTTGTTTTTTGCATTTTGTTCCAGTTCACAGCTGCAGTTTCGTTTCTGTGTCTGGAAAGCTCTTGTGATCTGAAATTGCCACTCTGATGTTATGAGTTAATACTAGAGTCTTAAAGTAATTTCAGGATGGTGTTTTGATAGGGTTTTCAGCTGACCATGAAAGTGCCCTTTCTGTCTTCCTGCTATCTAGTAAGCGGACCTCGATTTTGCTAAACCTATTTTCATACTACGTTTGTCATTTTCATCTAAAATCACCGCCAATATATGTGGGGGCCTCTGTCTGCCTTTCGGGGAAATTTCTCTAGAGGTGAGCCAGGACTGTATTTTCCTCTGCTAGGATTAGTTAGTCCTCCGGCTGGCGCTGAGCCTCTAGGGATAAAACGTAGGCACTCTACCCGGCTACTGTTAGTTGTGCGGCAGGTTTAGTTCATGGTCAGTTTTAGTTTCCATCCTTCCAAGAGCTTGTTCTCATGTATGCTGGGCTATGTTCTCTTGCCATTGAGAACCATAACAGTTTGACTGGCCCACAAAGGGTTAAAATAATTGGCAGAGAAAGGAGAGAAAAAAGAAGTCTGCTGAAAATTTTTTTTTTTTCCCTTCAGTTCTGAGTGTGCTTTCAATTGAATCACTTGCAAGTCTGCCTATATTGCAGCCTTCCTCTCTCTCTCTCCTTCTAATCCTGGAATGGCTCTGTGTTCACCTGTTTAAAATGGATATTCAGAGTTTAGCTGCAGGTTTGAATAATCTCATAACCCAGTCCTCGACTGGAAAGCTATGTCTGTGTTAAGCTGGGGATGTAAGGGGATGCATGGGGACGTACCTTTGGTTTCCATTTCATCATCTGTTCCCTCTGAGATTCCTGAATTCTTGTCTGACTATCGTGACGTTTTTGAAGAACCTAAGCTTGGTTCATTACCTCCGCACCGGGAGTGCGATTGTGCCATAGATTTGATTCCGGGTAGTAAATACCCTAAGGGTCGTTTATTTAATCTGTCTGTGCCTGAACATGCTGCTATGCGAGAATATATAAAGGAGTCCTTGGAAAAGGGACATATTCGTCCTTCGTCATCTCCCTTAGGAGCCGGTTTTTTCTTTGTGTCTAAGAAAGATGGCTCTTTGAGGCCGTGTATTGATTATCGGCTTTTGAATAAAATCACGGTTAAATATCAATATCCGTTGCCACTGCTGACTGATTTGTTTGCTCGCATAAAGGGGGCCAAGTGGTTCTCTAAGATAGATCTCCGTGGGGCGTATAATTTGGTGCGAATTAAGCAGGGGGATGAGTGGAAAACCGCATTTAATACGCCCGAGGGCCACTTTGAGTATTTGGTGATGCCTTTTGGCCTTTCAAATGCCCCTTCAGTCTTTCAGTCCTTTATGCATGACATTTTCCGTGATTATTTGGATAAATTTATGATTGTGTATCTGGATGATATTCTGATTTTTTCGGATGACTGGGACTCTCATGTCTAGCAGGTCAGGAGGGTTTTTCAGGTTTTGCGGTCTAATTCCTTGTGTGTGAAGGGTTCTAAGTGCGTTTTTGGGGTGCAAAAGATTTCCTTCTTGGGATACATTTTTTCCCCCTCTTCCATCGAGATGGATCCTGTCAAGGTTCAGGCTATTTGTGATTGGACGCAACCCTCTTCTCTTAAGAGTCTTCAGAAATTTTTGGGCTTTGCTAACTTTTATCGTCGATTTATTGCTGGTTTTTCTGATGTTGTTAAACCATTGACTGATTTGACTAAGAAGGGTGCTGATGTTGCTGATTGGTCCCCTGCTGCTGTGGAGGCCTTTCGGGAGCTTAAGCGCCGCTTTTCTTCCGCCCCTGTGTTGCGTCAGCCTGATGTTGCTCTTCCTTTTCAGGTTGAGGTCGACGCTTCTGAAATCGGAGCTGGGGCGGTTTTGTCGCAGAGAAGTTCCGACTGCTCCGTGATGAAGCCTTGTGCTTTTTTTTCTCGTAAATTTTCGCCCGCCGAGCGGAATTATGATATTGGGAATCGGGAGCTTTTGGCCATGAAGTGGGCTTTTGAGGAGTGGCGTCATTGGCTTGAGGGGGCTAGACATCAGGTGGTGGTATTGACCGACCACAAAAATTTAATTTATCTTGAGTCCGCCAGACGCCTGAATCCTAGACAGGCGCGCTGGTCGTTGTTTTTCTCTCGGTTTAATTTTGTGGTGTCATACCTACCGGGTTCTAAGAATGTTAAGGCGGATGCCCTTTCTAGGAGTTTTGAGCCTGACTCCCCTGGTAATTCTGAACCTACAGGTATCCTTAAGGATGGAGTGATATTGTCTGCCGTTTCTCCAGACCTGCGGCGGGCCTTGCAGGAGTTTCAGGCGGATAGACCTGATCGTTGCCCACCTGGTAGACTGTTTGTTCCTGATGATTGGACCAGTAAAGTCATTTCTGAGGTTCATTCTTCTGCGTTGGCAGGTCATCCTGGAATCTTTGGTACCAGGGATTTGGTGGCAAGGTCCTTCTGGTGGCCTTCCCTGTCACGAGATGTACGAGGCTTTGTGCAGTCTTGTGACGTTTGTGCTCGGGCCAAGCCTTGTTGTTCTCGGGCTAGTGGATTGTTGTTGCCCTTGCCTATCCCGAAGAGGCCTTGGACGCACATCTCGATGGATTTTATTTCGGATCTTCCTGTTTCTCAGAAGATGTCTGTCATCTGGGTGGTGTGTGACCGTTTCTCTAAGATGGTCCATTTGGTTCCCCTGCCTAAGTTGCCTTCTTCTTCCGAGTTGGTTC
Organism: Ranitomeya variabilis; assembly: GCF_051348905.1. Taxonomy (NCBI): domain Eukaryota; kingdom Metazoa; phylum Chordata; class Amphibia; order Anura; family Dendrobatidae; genus Ranitomeya; species Ranitomeya variabilis. The sequence continues at coordinate 114,444,973 of NC_135238.1, forward strand.
CTCTGTTTTTTCAAAATGTGGTTCGTTTGCATGGTATTCCGGAGAATATCGTTTCTGACAGAGGAACCCAATTCGTGTCTAGATTTTGGCGGGCATTCTGTGCTAGGATGGGCATAGATTTGTCTTTCTCGTCTGCTTTCCATCCTCATTCTAATGGCCAGACCGAGCGGACGAATCAGACCTTGGAGACATATTTGAGGTGTTTTGTGTCTGCAGATCAGGATGATTGGGTTGCTTTTTTGCCTTTAGCGGAGTTTGCCCTCAATAATCGGGCCAGCTCTGCCACCTTGGTGTCTCCTTTTTTCTGTAATTCGGGGTTTCATCCTCGATTTTCCTCCGGTCAGGTGGAATCTTCGGATTGTCCTGGAGTGGATGCTGTGGTGGAGAGGTTGCATCAGATTTGGGGGCAGGTAGTGGACAATTTGAAGTTGTCCCAGGAGAAGACTCAGCTTTTTGCCAACCGCCGGCGTCGGGTTGGTCCTCGGCTCTGTGTCGGGGACTTGGTGTGGTTGTCTTCTCGTTTTGTCCCTATGAGGGTTTCTTCTCCTAAGTTTAAGCCTCGGTTCATCGGCCCGTACAAGATATTGGAGATTCTTAACCCTGTGTCCTTCCGTTTGGACCTCCCTGCATCTTTTTCTATTCATAATGTTTTTCATCGGTCATTATTGCGCAGGTATGAGGTACCGGTTGTGCCTTCCGTTGAGCCTCCTGCTCCGGTGTTGGTTGAGGGCGAGTTGGAGTACGTTGTGGAAAAAATCTTGGACTCCTGTATTTCCAGACGGAAACTCCAGTATCTGGTCAAATGGATGGGATACGGTCAGGAGGATAATTCTTGGGTGACTGCCTCTGATGTTCATGCCTCCGATCTGGTCCGTGCCTTTCATAGGGCTCATCCTGATCGCCTTGGTGGTTCTGGTGAGGGTTCGGTGCCCCCTCCTTGAGGGGGGGGTACTGTTGTGAAATTGGATTTTGGGCTCCCCCGGTGGCCACTGGTGGAATTGAACTTGTGTGCATCATCCTCTCTGTTCACCTGTTCCCATCAGGATGTGGGAGTCGCTATTTAACCTTGCTCCTCATTTCCATGCCGGTCAACATTGTAATCAGAAGCCTTTCTGTGCATGTTCCTGCTTCTAGACAACTCCCAGCTAAGTCTGACTTTTGTCCTTGTTTGTTTTTTGCATTTTGTTCCAGTTCACAGCTGCAGTTTCGTTTCTGTGTCTGGAAAGCTCTTGTGATCTGAAATTGCCACTCTGATGTTATGAGTTAATACTAGAGTCTTAAAGTAATTTCAGGATGGTGTTTTGATAGGGTTTTCAGCTGACCATGAAAGTGCCCTTTCTGTCTTCCTGCTATCTAGTAAGCGGACCTCGATTTTGCTAAACCTATTTTCATACTACGTTTGTCATTTTCATCTAAAATCACCGCCAATATATGTGGGGGCCTCTGTCTGCCTTTCGGGGAAATTTCTCTAGAGGTGAGCCAGGACTGTATTTTCCTCTGCTAGGATTAGTTAGTCCTCCGGCTGGCGCTGAGCCTCTAGGGATAAAACGTAGGCACGCTACCCGGCTACTGTTAGTTGTGCGGCAGGTTTAGTTCATGGTCAGTTTTAGTTTCCATCCTTCCAAGAGCTTGTTCTTATGTATGCTGGGCTATGTTCTCTTGCCATTGAGAACCATAACAGTTGTCCTCAATTGTATAAATCTGAGCTTCAACCTTCTGGCTCTCATTAAATGCTGTTTTTAAAAAAATTGGTGGTTAGGGCCTACTAACGGTGTCTGCCGCTCCCTGGTGTTGTCCTCAACTGTATAAATCTTAGCTTCATCCTTCTGGCTCTCATTAAGTGCTGTTTTTTTTAAAAATGATGGTTAGGGCCCACTAACGGTGTCTGCCGCTCCCTGGTGTTGTCCTCGACTGTATAAATCTGAGCTTCAATCTTCTGGCTCTCATTAAGTGCTGTTTTTAAAAAAATTGGTGGTTAGGGCCTACTAACGGTGTCTGCCGCTCCCTGGTGTTGTCCTCAACTGTATAAATCTTAGCTTCATCCTTCTGGCTCTCATTAAGTGCTGTTTTTTAAAAAAATGGTGGTTAGGGCCTACTAACGGTGTCTGCTGCTCCCTGGTGTTGTCCTCAACTGTATAAATCTGAGCTTCAACCTTCTGGCTCTCACTAAGTGCTGTTTTTTTAAAAAATGGAGGTTAGGGCCTACTAACGGTGTCTGCCGCTCCCTGGTGTTGTCCTCGACTGTATAAATCTGAGCTTCAACCTTCTGGCTCTCATTAAGTGCTGTTTTTAAAAAAATTGGTGGTTAGGGCCTACTAACGGTGTCTGCCGCTCCCTGGTGTTGTCCTCGACTGTATAAATCTGAGCTTCAACCTTCTGGCTCTCATTAAGTGCTGTTTTTAAAAAAATTGGTGGTTAGGGCCTACTAACGGTGTCTGCCGCTCCCTGGTGTTGTCCTCAACTGTATAAAGCTGAGCTTCAACCTTCTGGCTCTCATTACGTGCTGTTTTTAAAAAAATTGGTGGTTAGGGCCTACTAACGGTGTCTGCCACTCCCTGGTGTTGTCCTCGACTGTATAAATCTGAGCTTCAACCTTCTGGCTCTCATTAAGTGCTGTTTTTAAAAAAAATTGGTGGTTAGGGCCTACTAACGGTGTCTGCCGCTCCCTGTGTTGTCCTCAATTGTATAAATCTGAGCTTCAACCTTCTGGCTCTCATTAAGTGCTGTTTTTTTAAAAAATTGTGGGTTAGGGCCTACTAACGGTGTCTGCCGCTCCCTGGTGTTGTCCTCAACTGTATAAATCTGAGCTTCAACCTTCTGGCTCTCATTAAGTGCTGTTTTTTAAAAAAATGGTGGTTAGGGCCTACTAACGGTGTCTGCCGCTCCCTGGTGTTGTCCTCGACTGTATAAATCTGAGCTTCAACCTTCTGGATCTCATTAAGTGCTGTTTTTAAAAAAAATTGGTGGTTAGGGCCTACTAACGGTGTCTGCCGCTCCCTGGTGTTGTCGTCAACTGTATAAATCTGAGCTTCAACCTTCTGGCTCTCATTAAGTGCTGTTTTTTTAATAAATGGTGGTTAGGGCCTACTAACGGTGTCTGCCGCTCCCTGGTGTTGTCCTCAACTGTATAAAGCTGAGCTTCAACCTTCTGGCTCTCATTAAGTGCTGTTTTTAAAAAAATTGGTGATTAGGGCCTACTAACGGTGTCTGCCGCTCCCTGGTGTTGTCCTCAACTGTAAAAATCTGAGCTTCAACCTTCTGGCTCTCATTAAGTGCTGTTTTTAAAAAAATTGGGGGTTAGGGCCTACTAACGGTGTCTGCCGCTCCCTTGTGTTGTCCTCAACTGTATAAATCTGAGCATCAACCTTCTGGCTCTCATTAAGTGCTGTTTTTAAAAAAATGGTGGTTAGGGCCTAGTAACGGTGTCTGCCGCTCCCTGGTGTTGTCCTCGACTGTATGAATCTGAGCTTCAACCTTCCGGCTCTCATTAAGTGCTGTTTTTAAAAAAATGGTGGTTAGGGCCTACTAACGGTGTCTGCCGCTCCCTGGTGTTGTCCTCAACTGTATAAAGCTGAGCTTCAACCTTCTGGCTCTCATTAAGTGCTGTTTTTAAAAAAATTGGTGGTTAGGGCCTACTAACGGTGTCTGCCGCTCCCTGGTGTTGTCCTCGACTGTATAAATCTGAGCTTCAACCTTCTGGCTCTCATTAAGTGCTGTTTTTAAAAAAAATTGGTGGTTAGAGCCTACTAACGGTGTCTGCCGCTCCCTGGTGTTGTCCTCAACTGTATAAATCTGAGCTTCAACCTTCTGGCTCTCATTAAGTGCTTTTTTAAAAAAAATTGGGGGTTAGGGCCTACTAACGGTGTCTGCCGCTCCCTGGTGTTGTCCTCAACTGTATAAATCTGAGCTTCAACCTTCTGGCTCTCATTAAGTGCTGTTTTTAAAAAAATTGGTGGTTAGGGCCTACTAACGGTGTCTGTCGCTCCCTGGTGTTGTCCTCGACTGTATAAATCTGAGCTTCAACCTTCTGACTCTCATTAAGTGCTGTTTTTAAAAAAATTGGTGGTTAGGGCCTACTAACGATGTCTGCCGCTCCCTGGTGTTGTCCTCAACTGTATAAATCTGAGCTTCAACCTTCTGGCTCTCATTAAGTGCTGTTTTTTTAAAAAAATGATGGTTAGGGCCCACTAACGGTGTCTGCCGCTCCATGGTGTTGTCCTCGACTGTATAAATCTGAGCTTCAATCTTCTGGCTCTCATTAAGTGCTGTTTTTAAAAAAATTGGTGGTTAGGGCCTACTAACGGTGTCTGCCGCTCCCTGGTGTTGTCCTCAACTCTATAAATCTTAGCTTCATCCTTCTGGCTCTCATTAAGTGCTGTTTTTAAAAAAATTGGGGGTTAGGGCCTACTAACGGTGTCTGCCGCTCCCTGGTGTTGTCCTCAACTGTATAAATCTGAGCATCAACCTTCTGGCTCTCGTTAAGTGCTTTTTTAAAAAGAAATTGTGGGATAGGTCCTTCTAACGGTGTCTGCCGCTCCCTGGTGTTGTCCTCAACTGTATAAATCTGAGCTTCAACCTTCTGGCTCTCATTAAGTGCTGTTTTTTAAAAAAATGGTGGTTAGGCCTACTAACGGTGTCTGCCGCTCCCTGGTGTTGTCTGTCATGATTCTCAATGGCGAGAGAACATAGCCCAGCATATATGAGAACTACCTCTTGGAAGATGGAAACTATACTGACCATGAACTAAACCTGCCGCACAACTAGAAGTGGCCGGGTAGCATGCCTACGTTTTTTTATCCCTAGATGCCCAGCGCCAGCCGGAGAACTACCTAATCCTAGCAGAGGAAAAGACAGTCCTGGCTCACCTCTAGAGAAATTTTCCCAAAAGGCAGACAGAGGCCCCCACATATATTGGCGGTGATTTTAGATGAAATGACAAACGTAGTATGAAAATAGGTTTAGCAAAATCGAGGTCCGCTTACTAGATAGCAGGAAGACAGAAAGGGCACTTTCATGGTCAGCAGAAAACCCTATCAAAACACCATCCAGAAATTACTTTAAGACTCTAGCATTAACTCATAACACCAGAGTGGCAATTTCCGATCACTAGAGCTTTCCAGACACAGTAACGAAACAGCAGCTGTGAACAGGAACAAAATGCAAAAACACACAAGGACAAAAGTCCAACTTAGCTGGGAGTTGTCTAGTAGCAGGAACATGCACAGAAAGGCTTCTGATTACATTGTTGACCGGCAAGAAACTGACAGAGGAGCAAGGTTATATAGCGACTCCCACATCCTGATAGGAGCAGGTGAACAGAGGGGATGATGCACACAAGTTCAATTCCACAAGTGGCCACCGGGGGAGCCCAGAATCCAATTTCACAACAGTACCCCCCCCTCAAGGAGGGGGCACCGAACCCTCACCAGAACCACCAGGGCGATCAGGATGAGCCCTATGAAAGGCACGGACAAGATCGGAGGCATGAACATCAGAGGCAGTGACCCAAGAATTATCCTCCTGACCGTATCCCTTCCATTTGACCAGATACTGGAGTTTCCGTCTGGAAACACGGAAGTCCAAGATTTTTTCCACAACGTACTCCAACTCACCCTCAACCAACACCGGAGCAGGAGGCTCAACGGAAGGCACAACCGGTACCTCATACCTGCGCAACAATGACCGATGAAAAACATTATGAATCGAAAAGGATGCAGGGAGGTCCAAACGGAAGGACACAGGGTTAAGAATCTCCAATATCTTGTACGGGCCGATGAACCGAGGCTTAAACTTAGGAGAAGAAACCCTCATAGGGACAAAACGAGAAGACAACCACACCAAGTCCCCAACACAAAGCCGAGGACCAACACGACGACGGCGGTTGGCAAAAAGCTGAGTCTTCTCCTGGGACAACTTCAAATTGTCCACCACCTGCCCCCAAATCTGATGCAACCTCTCCACCACAGCATCCACTCCAGGACAATCCGAAGATTCCACTTGACCGGAGGAAAATCGAGGATGAAACCCCGAATTACAGAAAAACGGGGACACCAAGGTGGCAGAGCTGGCCCGATTATTGAGGGCGAACTCCGCCAAAGGCAAAAAAGCAACCCAATCATCCTGATCCGCAGACACAAAACACCTCAAATATGTCTCCAAGGTCTGATTAGTCCGCTCGGTCTGGCCATTAGTCTGAGGATGGAAAGCAGACGAAAAAGACAAATCTATGCCCATCCTAGCACAGAATGCCCGCCAAAATCTAGACACGAATTGGGTCCCTCTGTCAGAAACGATATTCTCAGGAATACCATGCAAACGAACAACATTTTGAAAAAACAGAGGAACCAACTCGGAAGAAGAAGGCAACTTAGGCAAGGGAACCAGATGGACCATCTTAGAGAAACGGTCACACACCACCCAGATGACAGACATCTTCTGAGAAACAGGCAGATCCGAAATAAAATCCATCGAGATGTGCGTCCAAGGCCTCTTCGGGATAGGCAAGGGTAACAACAATCCACTAGCCCGAGAACAACAAGGCTTGGCCCGAGCACAAACGTCACAAGACTGCACAAAGCCTCGCACATCTCGTGACAGGGAAGGCCACCAGAAGGACCTTGCCACCAAATCCCTGGTACCAAAGATTCCAGGATGACCTGCCAACGCAGAAGAATGAACCTCAGAGATGACTCTACTGGTCCAATCATCAGGAACAAACAGTCTACCAGGTGGGCAACGATCAGGTCTATCCGCCTGAAACTCCTGCAAGGCCCGCCGCAGGTCTGGAGAAACGGCAGACAATATCACTCCATCTTTAAGGATACCTGTGGGCTCAGAATTACCAGGGGAGTCAGGCTCAAAACTCCTAGAAAGGGCATCCGCCTTAACATTCTTAGAACCCGGTAGGTACGACACCACAAAATTAAACTGAGAGAAAAACAACGACCAGCGCGCCTGTCTAGGATTCAGGCGCCTGGCAGACTCAAGGTAAATTAAATTTTTGTGGTCAGTCAATACCACCACCTGATGTCTGGCCCCCTCAAGCCAGTGACGCCACTCCTCAAAAGCCCACTTCATGGCCAAAAGCTCCCGATTCCCAATATCATAATTCCGCTCGGCGGGCGAAAATTTACGGGAAAAAAAAGCACAAAGGTCTCATCACGGAGCAGTCGGAACTTCTCTGCGACAACACCGCCCCAGCTCCGATTTCAGAAGCGTCGACCTCAACCTGAAAAGAAAGAGCAACATCAGGCTGACGCAACACTGGGGCGGAAGAAAAGCGGCGCTTGAGCTCCCGAAAGGCCTCCACAGCATCAGGGGACCAATCAGCAACATCAGCACCCTTCTTAGTCAAATCAGTCAATGGTTTCACAACATCAGAAAAACCAGCAATAAATCGACGATAAAAGTTAGCAAAGCCCAAAAATTTCTGAAGACTCTTAAGAGAAGAGGGTTGCGTCCAATCACCAATAGCCTGAACCTTGACAGGATCCATCTCGATGGAAGAGGGGGAAAAAATGTATCCCAAGAAGGAAATCTTTTGAACCCCAAAAACACACTTAGAACCCTTCACACACAAGGAATTAGACCGCAAAACCTGAAAAACCCTCCTGACCTGCTGGACATGAGAGTCCCAGTCATCCGAAAAAATCAGAATATCATCCAGATACACAATCATAAATTTATCCAAATAATCGCGGAAAATGTCATGCATAAAGGACTGGAAGACTGAAGGGGCATTAGAAAGACCAAAAGGCATCACCAAATACTCAAAATGGCCCTCGGGCATATTAAATGCGGTTTTCCACTCATCCCCCTGCTTGATTCGCACCAAATTATACGCCCCACGGAGATCAATCTTAGAGAACCACTTGGCCCCCTTTATATGAGCAAACAAATCAGTAAGCAGTGGTAACGGATATTGATATTTAACCGTGATTTTATTCAAAAGTCGATAATCAATACACGGCCTCAAAGAGCCGTCTTTCTTAGACACAAAGAAAAAACCGGCTCCTAAGGGAGATGACGAAGGACGAATATGTCCCTTTTCCAAGGACTCCTTTATATATTCTCACATAGCAGCGTGTTCAGGCACAGACAGATTAAATAAACGACCCTTAGGGTATTTACTACCCGGGATCAAGTCTATGGCACAATCGCACTCCCGGTGCGGAGGTAGTGAACCAACCTTGGGTTCTTCAAAAACGTCACGAAAGTCAGACAAGAATTCAGGAATCTCAGAGGGAATAGATGATGAAATGGAAACCAAAGGTACGTCCCCATGAGTTCCTTTACATCCCCAGCTTAACACAGACATAGCTCTCCAGTCGAGGACTGGGTTATGAGATTGCAGCCATGGCAATCCCAGCACCAAAACATCATGTAGATTATACAGCACCAGAAAGCGAATAACCTCCTGGTGATCCGGATTAACATGCATAGTCACTTGTGTCCAGTATTGTGGTTTATTACTAGCCAATGGGGTGGAGTCAATCCCTTTCAGAGGTATCGGAGCCTCCAATGGCTCCAAATCATACCCACAGCGTTTGGCAAAGGACCAATCCATAAGACTCAAAGCAGCGCCAGAGTCGACATAGGCGTCCGCGGTAATAGATGACAAAGAACAAATCAGGGTCACAGATAGAATAAACTTAGACTGTAAAGTGCTAATTGAAACAGACTTGTCAGGCTTCTTAGTACGCTTAAAGCATGCTGATATAACATGAGTTGAATCACCACAATAGAAGCACAACCCATTTTTTCGTCTAAAATTCTGCCGCTCGCTTCTGGACAGAATTCTATCACATTGCATATTTTCTGGCGTTTTCTCAGTAGACACCGCCAAATGGTGCACAGGTTTGCGCTCCCGCAGACGCCTATCGATCTGAATAGCCATCGTCATGGACTCATTCAGACTCGCAGGCACAGGGAACCCCACCATAACATCCTTAATGGCATCAGAGAGACCTTCTCTGAAAATCGCCGCCAGGGCGCACTCATTCCACTGAGTAAGCACAGACCATTTGCGGAATTTTTGGCAGTATATTTCAGCTTCATCTTGCCCCTGAGACAAGGACATCAAGGCCTTTTCCGCCTGAAGCTCTAAATGAGGTTCCTCATAAAGCAACCCCAAGGCCAGAAAAAACGCATCCACATTGAGCAACGCAGGATCCCCTGGTGCCAATGCAAAAGCCCAGTCTTGAGGGTCGCCCCGGAGCAAGGAAATTACAATCCTGACCTGCTGTGCAGGGTCTCCGGCAGAGCGAGACTTCAGGGACAAAAACAATTTGCAATTATTTTTAAAATTTTGAAAGTGAGATCTATTCCCCGAGAAGAACTCAGGCAAAGGAATTCTAGGCTCAGACATAGGTGCATGAACAACAAAATCTTGCAAATTTTGTACCTTTGTGGCGAGATTATACCTGTAGCTACACTCTGAAGATCCATTTGAAACAGGTGAACACAGAGCCATTCAAGGATTAGAAGGAGAGAAAGAGAGGAAGGCTGCAGTATAGGCAGACTAGCAAGTGATTCAATTAAGAGCACACTCAGAACTAGAGGGGAAAAAAAAAAAAAAAAATGTAGCAGACTTCTTTTTTCTCTCCTTTCTCAGCCAGTAATTTAACCCTTTTTTTGTGTCCGGTCAAACTGTCATGATTCTCAATGGCGAGAGAACATAGCCCAGCATATATGAGAACTAGCTCTTGGAAGATGGAAACTATACTGACCATGAATAGTGTTGAGCATTCCGATACCGCAAGTATCGGGTATCGGCCGATACTTGCGGTATCGGAATTCCGATACCGGGATTCCGATACTTGGCGCGTATCGGATACCGGAATCGGAAGTTCCATGATTCAAAATTCAGAAATTCAGCCAATGAGAAAGATTCCAAGTGTGGGCACATCCTGTTTAGCATGGAGGGCATGAAACTACTGGCAAGGCTGTGATTGGCTGCTTAAATGATGTCATGATGCAGTTTAAAAGTCGCTGGCGCCATTTTGCGATCACTCTGCTGTGAATTCAGTTAGTGACAGGACGCTGTTTGCTGACTGAGGGACAGTTTAGAGATAGCGATTTGCTTCTTTGTGCTTTCCAAAGGCTAATTTAGCAACCGCTGTGTTCACCTACTAATCACCTTCCTTTTGCCTTGTAGCGCTGTTTTCACAGCGATCTGCAAGGTCTCTCTGTGTGTGTGTGTGAGTGCAGCCCACTCTCTAGTCTGAGTGCAGCCACATAGGCCATCCATAGCTGGTTGTATTCAGTTCAGGGAGGGTGGTTCATTGCCTCATACTGTCCTTTTTTTTTTTTTTTTTGAAGTAGTGCAGGCTGCTGCACATTTTTTCCAAAAATTCCTATTAGTGTCTTTCCACCCGTCTCCAGCTAATTTGTGGAAAAACACTACATAGGATAAAGTAGAGGAGGGTTTTTGGGCCTTGCAGCGCCGTTTACGGCTGTCTGCACGGTCTCCGTGTGACTGCAGCTCGCCCTGTAGTCTGTGAGCAGCCGTAGCTTGGTTGTCTCCAGCTCAGGGTTGTTCACTGCGTCATACCGCCAAATCAATTTTCATTTTGTTTTCAAGTAGTGTAGTCTGCTGCTAATTAATTTAAAAAAATCCTATTAGTGTCTTTCCACCCGTTTCCAGCTAATTTGTGGAAAAACACTACATAGGATAAAGTAGAGGAGGGTTTTTGGGCCTTGCAGCGCCGTTTACGGCTGTCTGCACGGTCTCCGTGTGACTGCAGCTCGCCCTGTAGTCTGTGAGCAGCCGTAGCTTGGTTGTCTCCAGCTCAGGGTTGTTCACTGCGTCATACCGCCAAATCAATTTTCATTTTGTTTTCAAGTAGTGTAGTCTGCTGCTAATTAATTTAAAAAAATCCTATTAGTGTCTTTCCACCCGTCTCCAGCTAATTTGTGGAAAAACACTACATAGGATAAAGTAGAGGAGGGTTTTTGGGCCTTGCAGCGCCGTTTACGGCTGTCTGCACGGTCTCCGTGTGACTGCAGCTCGCCCTGTAGTCTGTGAGCAGCCGTAGCTTGGTTGTCTCCAGCTCAGGGTTGTTCACTGCGTCATACCGCCAAATCAATTTTCATTTTGTTTTCAAGTAGTGTAGTCTGCTGCTAATTAATTTAAAAAAATCCTATTAGTGTCTTTCCACCCGTCTCCAGCTAATTTGTGGAAAAACACTACATAGGATAAAGTAGAGGAGGGTTTTTGGGCCTTGCAGCGCCGTTTACGGCTGTCTGCACGGTCTCCGTGTGACTGCAGCTCGCCCTGTAGTCTGTGAGCAGCCGTAGCTTGGTTGTCTCCAGCTCAGGGTTGTTCACTGCGTCATACCGCCAAATCAATTTTCATTTTGTTTTCAAGTAGTGTAGTCTGCTGCTAATTAATTTAAAAAAATCCTATTAGTGTCTTTCCACCCGTCTCCAGCTAATTTGTGGAAAAACACTACATAGGATAAAGTAGAGGAGGGTTTTTGGGCCTTGCAGCGCCGTTTACGTCTGTCTGCACGGTCTCCGTGTGACTGCAGCTCTATCCGTTGTCAGTTCAGCCCCAAAAAAATAAATAAATAATAAAGTTCACCAAACACACCAGTTACACCACTTTACATTTGTGTAGGCCACATTAGCTCATATTCAAGTCTAGTCCACACTTTAGAAAATTAGTGTGTCTTATACCTGTTAGGAGGAGTTGCTCAGGAATAAGCACACAAAGCCGTTAGTACTTTTCTGCTTATCTTTATCAGTCAACCAAGATGAAGAAGGCAGTGAGTAAGGCACGTGGGCGTGGGCGTGGGCGCGGAGCAGGGAGGGGACGTGGGGATTCTGTGCCTGCTGCGGGCACCGGTGAGTCATCAGCACCCACTTTCACAAGGGAACAGTCGTTCATGCGCAGCTTTGTCGCCGAGCGCCGTACACCGCTGCTGCGTGAAGACCAAATTGAAGCCGTTGTGGGATGGATGGCAGCTAATGCATCAACTTCCATTAGTGCCACATCCTCTCAGACACAGAGCACTGGAGAGCAGCCATCTGTCTCTTCACCACCTGCAAAATTGCCCAGGCAGACAGAGATCCCAGGACAGGAGCAGTCTCTACTTCTGTTCTCTGAATCATCTCTTGGCTTGGAAACAGGGGGCCAGCCAAGCAGCATTGGAGAAATGGAAGAAGAGGCAGGGTGCAGTGATGCCCAACCGCTTTTTCTGTCTTCCTCTGAAGAGGCGGGTGGGCCAGTGGCTCCGGTCACCACCTCGCAGGCCGCATCAGCTGATGATGACACTCAGGTGCCACTTACTGGTGCGTGCTCTGCTGCTGAGACTACCCAGGAGGAGCAGTTGGGGGCAGAGGGTAGTGTAGATGATGAGGTCCTTGACCCATCTTGGCATCAGGGACAGGAAGGTGGTGGGAGCAGCTCTGAGGAAGAGATTCCCCGTACGGCCCAAAGAGGGAGAGGGAGGGGGAAGACTGCGGATCCTGCAGCCTCCGCTTTGGCACTCGTAAGGAGCATGTCTCTTCCAAAAGTCAAAAGGGGGGCTCCCAAGACTTGCAGTGCCTGGTCCTTTTTTGACACAGTTGCAGATGACATTTGCTATGTCAGATGCAAGGTGTGTCATCAAAAAATCAAAAGAGGTCAAAAAGTCGCCAACCTCAATACCTCCAACATGTGGAAACATGTGCGCAACAGGCACCCGGCGGAGTTAGACAAACACACTGAAGAGCTAGGCCAACCAACAGCGGCAGCTACCACCTCTTCAGCTCGTGTTGCCTCTTCCTCTAGCTCACACGCAGCTGGTTCAGCTTCCTCCCAGGATCGCCGTGGAAGAACCTCTGGCCCTGTTGTCCAGAGACCCGCTGTCATTCCACCCGCAGCACCACTTTCCCAGTCAACCACACACTCCCAGCCCAGTCTACAGCCATCGGTAGTACAGGCATGGGAGAAAAGGCGGCCTTTCTCGTCAAACCACCCACGAGCACAGACTCTGACTGCAGGCATTGCCAAACTTCTGTCACTGGAAATGCTGTCATTCAGGCTGGTGGAGACTGACAGCTTCCGTGACTTGATGTCATTGGCAGTCCCACAGTACAGTGTGCCCAGCCGCTTTTACTTCAGCAGGCAAGCCGTCCCTGCCCTGCACAAGCATGTTGAGGGACACATAAAACACGCGCTACTGAACGCCGTCAGTAGCAAGGTCCACCTCACCACCGATGCGTGGACCAGTCAACATGGACAGGGGCGATACCTTTCCCTCACTGCCCATTGGGTTAATGTAGTTGAGCCGGGTACAGACCGTGCGAGTGGCGCAGGACGTGTCCTGCCCACTCCAAGGATTGCAGGAATCCATTCTGTACGCATTGACTCCTCCTCTTACACCAGTTCCTCAGAATCATCGCTGCAGGAGCCGTCACAGTCCACCTCCACATGGACCCGTGATGAACGTGTACCTGTTACGACCGACATGAGCACAGCCGTGGCCAAACGTCAACAGGCCGTCTTGAAATTAATTTTTTTGGGGAATCGTAGCCACACAGCGCAGGAGCTCTGGAATGCCATCAAGCAGGAGAGCGATGTGTGGTTTGAGCCAGCGAATCTCCAGCCAGGCATGGTAGTGTGTGATAATGGCCGAAATCTGGTGGCAGCCCTGGTCCTCGGCAACCTCACTCACATCCCATGTCTGGCACATGTGCTCAATTTGGTCGTGCAGAGTTTTTTGAGGGACTATCCGGATCTTGATGCACTGCTGCACAAGGTCCGCCTAGAGTGTGCTCACTTGCGGCGTTCCAGCACGGCAAAAGCGCGCATTGCGGCTCTGCAGCGCCGACACCGCCTGCCGGAACATCGCATCATATGTGACCTACCTACCAGGTGGAATTCCACGTTACATATGTTGGAGCGGTTGTGTGAGCAGCAGCAAGCTGTAATGGAGTACCAGCTGTATCAGGCGCAAAAAAGTCGCAGTCAGCGCCGTACAGACTTCACAACCACAGAGTGGGCCACTATGAAGGATGTCTGCCAGGTTTTGCGTCCCTTTGATTATTCCACGCGGATGGCGAGTGCAGATGATGCACTAGTCAGCATGACTGTCCCCCTTATCTGCCTGCTTGAAAAATCACTGCAAGCGCTAAGGGATGATGTTGTGGAAGAGGTGGAGGATGAGGATTCACCACTTCCATCATCTTCTGGACAGTCAGCGCCACGTGGTTCCTCACAAACGCGTAGGCAGGGGACAGTTTGTGAGGAGGATGAGGAGGAGTCAATGGAGGAGGAAGACATCCGTCCAGAGGAGGGAGTTACACAATTGTCCAGTACTCAGTGTGTACAGCGAGGGTGGGGTGATGACGAGCGGGCAGAGATCACGCCTCCAGCTGGGGACAGCGTTTCTTGGGCAGTTGGCAGTCTGCAGCACATGGTGGATTACATGCTGCAGTGCCTGAGAAACGACCGCCGCATCGACCACATTCTCAACATGTCTGATTATTGGGTGTTCACCCTCCTCGATCCTCGCTACCGGGACAACGTAGAAAGCCTCATCACACCGTTGAACCGGGAGCGAAAAATGCGGGAGTACCAAGACACACTGGTCAGTTCCATCATCTTCTCCATTCCAACTGAGAGAAGTGCTGCTACTGCATTCCAAAGCAGCTCAGTGCGTCCAGGCAGTGGTGGAGGCTCTGCACAAAGAGGGAGCAGAAGCAGTGCCTCTGCCCAAGGCAAGACCAGTATGGCCCAACTGTGGCACAGTTTTGTGTGCCCCCCACAAAAGTCTACACCATCACAGACGGCTCCAGTCAACAGGAGGCAACGGTTCCGTCAGATGGTGACAGACTACATGTCTTGCCCTCTTGCTGTACTCCCAGACGGCTCTTCCCCTTTCAAGTTTTGGGTCTCAAAGCTGAATACATGGCCAGAGCTAAGCCAGTATGCATTGGAGGTGCTGTCTTGCCCTGCGGCCAGTGTATTATCGGAACGTGTCTTTAGTGCTGCAGGTGGTGTACTAACTGACCGTCGCATGCGACTATCCTCCGATAACGTTGACCGGCTTACTTTCCTGAAAATGAACAAGGCCTGGATCTCGCAGGAATTTGCCACTCCTCCTCCTGATTAAATAATTAGGTCACTGTATACGTTATCCAGGTCTCCTGTTGTGTTCATCTTTCTACCACCTGAACTTAAATTCCTGGGCTCCAACACCGCCAGTTGAGGCTCAGACGTGCCGTCTGCACAGTCAAAACATACGACCCAGTGTTATTGGGTTTCAGTAACGTCAGCTGATCCCCAGCTGTGTAGCCGGCAATGTGTCATGCGACCGCCACGCTGACACAACAACTGAAATGTAAGGGAATCTGTCCCCCCCCCCCCCAAGGCGTTTGTTACTGAAAGAGCCACCTTGTGCAGCAGTAATGCTGCACAAGGAAAAAGGTAGCTATTTTGGTTTTGCTCCTTGCACACGCAAAACTTAACACTTATAAAATGTGTCCACTGATACCGTAAAACCGTCCCGGAGGTGGGACTTTCCTTCGTAATATGACGCAGCACAGCCGTCATTCCTACCCCCCCGGCGCTGCGCCCCGGCTCCTCAGCGTTGTTTGATTCCGTCCCGGAGCCTGCGCTGTTATGTTATCCCGTGGCCAGGCACACTTAGCGCTGCCCGTCTTCTGGCATCATTTGGTGTCAGGCTGGCTGCGCCTGTGCGGCCACGCTGGCCGAGAGCCCGCCTCGCAGTGTCTTCTGATTTAATCCCACTGGGGGCCTGGGATCTATGGACATGCGCAGTGCATATCTGAACCTCCACCTCTCACTCATCTCCCTATGGCTTCTTCAGACTGTTCGGTGTCAGCTGGTCCCTAATAGCATGCCACGGCCGTGACACCGCACAGTCTGAAAAAGAAGCCGTAGGGAGGGGAGTGAGAGGCGAGGATATGCACTGCGCATGGCCATGGATCCCAGGCCCCCAGTGGGATTACATCAGAAGACACTGCGAGGCGGGCTCTCGGCCAGCGCGGCCGCACAGGCGCAGCCAGCCTGACACCAAATGATGTCAGAAGATGGGCAGCGCTAAGTGTGCCTGGCCACGGGATAACATAACAGCGCAGGCTCCGGGACGGAATCAAACAACGCTGAGGAGCCGGGGCACGGCGGCGGGGGGGTAGTAATGATGGCTGTGCTGCGTCATATTACGAAGGAAAGTCCCACCTCCGGGACGGTTTCACGGCTTCAGGGGACACATTTTATAAGTGTTTAGTTCTGTGTTTGCAAGGAGCATGATGAAAAGAGCCACCTTTTCCTTTTGCATCTTTTGTGCTGCACAAGCTGGCTCTTTCAGCTACAAACGCCTTGGGGGGGGGTTAAAGGTTCCCTTTCGACTTTCTCAGGCTTCGGCCTACATTGTGTTCCTCTGCTTTTCCACCTGCCCCTGGGCTCCAACACCGCTAGTTGCCGTCCAGAAGTGCTGTACGCACAGTCAACAGTCGCTCCTCTGTTATTGGGGTTCAGTAACGTCAGCTGTTCCCCTGCTGTGTGTGTGGCAATCCCTCCTACCTCCTCCAACCTCCTCCTCCTCCACCTGTCCCTGGGCTCCAACACCGCCAGTTGCCGTCCAGAAGTGCTGTACGCACAGTCAACAGTCCCTCCTCTGTTATTGGGGTTCAGTAACGTCAGCTGTTCCCCTGCTGTGTGTGTGGCAATCCCTCCTACCTCCTCCAACCTCCTCCAACCTCCTCCTCCTCCACCTGTCCCTGGGCTCCAACACCGCCAGTTGCCGTCCAGAAGTGCTGTACGCACAGTCAACAGTCCCTCCTCTGTTATTGGGGTTCAGTAACGTCAGCTGTTCCCCTGCTGTGTGTGTGGCAATCCCTCCTACCTCCTCCAACCTCCTCCTCCTCCACCTGTCCCTGGGCTCCAACACCGCCAGTTGCCGTCCAGAAGTGCTGTACGCACAGTCAACAGTCCCTCCTCTGTTATTGGGGTTCAGTAACGTCAGCTGTTCCCCTGCTGTGTGTGTGGCAATCCCTCCTACCTCCTCCAACCTCCTCCAACCTCCTCCTCCTCCACCTGTCCCTGGGCTCCAACACCGCCAGTTGCCGTCCAGAAGTGCTGTACGCACAGTCAACAGTCCCTCCTCTGTTATTGGGGTTCAGTAACGTCAGCTGTTCCCCTGCTGTGTGTGTGGCAATCCCTCCTACCTCCTCCAACCTCCTCCTCCTCCACCTGTCCCTGGGCTCCAACACCGCCAGTTGCCGTCCAGAAGTGCTGTACGCACAGTCAACAGTCCCTCCTCTGTTATTGGGGTTCAGTAACGTCAGCTGTTCCCCTGCTGTGTGTGTGGCAATCCCTCCTACCTCCTCCTACCTCCTCCAACCTCCTCCTCCTCCACCTGTCCCTGGGCTCCAACACCGCCAGTTGCCGTCCAGAAGTGCTGTACGCACAGTCAACAGTCGCTCCTCTGTTATTGGGGTTCAGTAACGTCAGCTGTTCCCCTGCTGTGTGTGTGGCAATCCCTCCTACCTCCTCCAACCTCCTCCTCCTCCACCTGTCCCTGGGCTCCAACACCGCCAGTTGCCGTCCAGAAGTGCTGTACGCACAGTCAACAGTCCCTCCTCTGTTATTGGGGTTCAGTAACGTCAGCTGTTCCCCTGCTGTGTGTGTGGCAATCCCTCCTACCTCCTCCAACCTCCTCCAACCTCCTCCTCCTCCACCTGTCCCTGGGCTCCAACACCGCCAGTTGCCGTCCAGAAGTGCTGTACGCACAGTCAACAGTCCCTCCTCTGTTATTGGGGTTCAGTAACGTCAGCTGTTCCCCTGCTGTGTGTGTGGCAATCCCTCCTACCTCCTCCAACCTCCTCCTCCTCCACCTGTCCCTGGGCTCCAACACCGCCAGTTGCCGTCCAGAAGTGCTGTACGCACAGTCAACAGTCCCTCCTCTGTTATTGGGGTTCAGTAACGTCAGCTGTTCCCCTGCTGTATGTGTGGCAATCCCTCCTACCTCCTCCTACCTCCTCCAACCTCCTCCTCCTCCACCTGTCCCTGGGCTCCAACACCGCCAGTTGCCGTCCAGAAGTGCTGTACGCACAGTCAACAGTCCCTCCTCTGTTATTGGGGTTCAGTAACGTCAGCTGTTCCCCTGCTGTGTGTGTGGCAATCCCTCCTACCTCCTCCAACCTCCTCCTACTCCACCTGTCCCTGGGCTCCAACACCGCCAGTTGCCGTCCAGAAGTGCTGTACGCACAGTCAACAGTCCCTCCTCTGTTATTGGGGTTCAGTAACGTCAGCTGTTCCCCTGCTGTGTGTGTGGCAATCCCTCCTACCTCCTCCTACCTCCTCCTCCTCCACCTGTCCTTGGGCTCCAACACCGCCAGTTGCCGTCCAGAAGTGCTGTACGCACAGTCAACAGTCCCTCCTCTGTTATTGGGGTTCAGTAACGTCAGCTGTTCCCCTGCTGTGTGTGTGGCAATCCCTCCTACCTCCTCCTACCTCCTCCAACCTCCTCCTCCTCCACCTGTCCCTGGGCTCCAACACCGCCAGTTGCCGTCCAGAAGTGCTGTACGCACAGTCAACAGTCCCTCCTCTGTTATTGGGGTTCAGTAACGTCAGCTGTTCCCCTGCTGTGTGTGTGGCAATCCCTCCTACCTCCTCCTACCTCCTCCAACCTCCTCCTCCTCCACCTGTCCCTGGGCTCCAACACCGCCAGTTGCCGTCCAGAAGTGCTGTACGCACAGTCAACAGTCCCTCCTCTGTTATTGGGGTTCAGTAACGTCAGCTGTTCCCCTGCTGTGTGTGTGGCAATCCCTCCTACCTCCTCCAACCTCCTCCTACTCCACCTGTCCCTGGGCTCCAACAACGCCAGTTGCCGTCCAGAAGTGCTGTACGCACAGTCAACAGTCCCTCCTCTGTTATTGGGGTTCAGTAACGTCAGCTGTTCCCCTGCTGTGTGTGTGGCAATCCCTCCTACCTCCTCCTACCTCCTCCAACCTCCTCCTCCTCCACCTGTCCCTGGGCTCCAACACCGCCAGTTGCCGTCCAGAAGTGCTGTACGCACAGTCAACAGTCCCTCCTCTGTTATTGGGGTTCAGTAACGTCAGCTGTTCCCCTGCTGTGTGTGTGGCAATCCCTCCTACCTCCTCCAACCTCCTCCAACCTCCACCTGTCCCTGGGCTCCAACACCGCCAGTTGCCATCCAGAAGTGCTGTACGCACAGAGCCAAACACCTCGCCTATGTGTTAGTGGGGTTCAGCACCGCCAGCTGTTCCCCTGCTGTGTATACGGCAACGTGTACTGCGACCACCACGCAGACACAACAAGTTAAATTTAAGGGAACCTGTCCCCCCCCCCCCCATGCGTTTGTTACTGAAGGAGCCACCTTGTGCAGCAGTAATGATGCAAAGGGAAAAAGTGCCTCTTTTCGTGGTGCTCCTTGCATATGCTGAACCTAACACTTATGAAATGTGTCCCCTCACAGCGTTCAACCGTCCGGTAGGTGGAACTTTCCTTTGTCATGTGACGCAGCACAGCCGTCATTTTTACCCCCTTGTCGCCGTGCGCCGCCTCCTCAGCGTTGTTTGAATCTGTCCCGGAGCCTGCGCTGTTAGGTTACCCCTTGGCCATGCACACATTTTGCGCTGCCCGTCTTCTGACATCATTTGCTGTCAGGCTGGCTGCGCCTGTGCGGGTGCGCTGTCCGAGATTCAGCCTCGCGGTGTCGTCTAATGTAATCCCACCGCGGGCCTGGGATCCGTGTCCATGCGCAGTGCATATCCTCGCCTCTCACTCCCCTCCCTACGGCTTCTAAAGACTGTTCGGTGTCAGCTGGTCCCTAATAGCATGCCACGGCCGTGACACCGCACAGTCTTAAGAAGCCGTAGGGAGGGGAGTGAGAGGCGAGGATATGCACTGCGCATGGACACGGATCCCAGGCCCGCGGTGGGATTACATTAGACGACACCGCGAGGCTGAATCTCGGACAGCGCACCCGCACAGGCGCAGCCAGCCTGACAGCAAATGATGTCAGAAGACGGGCAGCGCAAAATATGTGCATGGCCAAGGGGTAACCTAACAGCGCAGGCTCCGGGACAGATTCAAACAACGCTGAGGAGGCGGCGCACGGCGACAAGGGGGTAAAAATGACGGCTGTGCTGCGTCACATGACAAAGGAAAGTTCCACCGACCGGACGGTTGAACGCTGTGAGGGGACACATTTCATAAGTGTTAGGTTCAGCATCTGCAAGGACCATAATTAAAAGAGCTAAGTTTACCTTTTCCAGCATTAGTGCTGTACACGATGGCTCTTCCAGCTACAAACGCCTGGGGGGGGGGTTAAAGGTTTCCTTTCAACTTGCTCCAGTGCAGGCTTCGGCCTACACTCCGCTCCCCCTGCTCCTCCTGCTGACCCTGGGCTCTAACACCGCCAGTTGGGGCCCAGATGTGCTAGCTGCACAGAGAAAAACACCTCGCCAATGTGTCAGTGGGGTCCAGCACCGCCAGCTGTTCCCCTGCTGTGCAGCCGGCAACGTGTCCTGCAAAAGCCACGCAGACACAACAGACCCAAAGCTGCCGCCAGTGCAGGCTTCGGCCTACACTCCCCTCCCCCTGCTCCTCCTCCTCCTGCTCCTCCTCCTGCTGTCCCTGGGCTCTAACACACCGCCAGTTGGGGCCCAGATGTGCTAGCTGCACAGAGAAAAACACCAGCCAATGTGTCAGTGGGGTCCAGCACCGCCAGCTGTTCCCCTGCTGTGCAGCCGGCAACGTGTCCTGCAAAAGCCACGCAGACACAAGAACTGAAATTGAAGGGAACCTGTCCCCCCTCCCCCAGGCATTTTTACGTTATCCAGCCACCTTGTACAGCGGTAATGCTGCATGTGTGCAAGGTGGCTCAGAAACGTATTCTCCTCGCACATGTGGAACTGAAAACACGTCTGAAATGTGTCCTCTGTGTGACCATTTAACCGTCCCGGTGGTGTGACTTTCCTTTGTAATGACACGCTGCAACCCCCTTGGTAGCGCTGCCCGTCTTCTGGCATCATTGTTTGGCTGGCTGCGCCTCTGCGGCCGCCCTGACCCACACAACGCCCCTCGGTGTCTTATTTATTGGGACTGCGAGGGTGTGATTCATGGGCAGGATCAGTGCATCAGTTCGCCTGTCCCTCCTCTCCTTCCGCCTTCTTCGGACTGTGCGGCTTCATGGCCGTGGCATGCGATAAGGGATCAGATGACGCCGCACAGTCTGAAGCGGGTGTAAGGACCCGAGTGTGAGAGGCCAACATATGTGCTGCGCCAGGCCCTGAATCCCAGCCCCGCAGTGTTTTAACAATGTTAAGACACTGCGGGGCTGGGATTCATGGTCATCGCGAACCGCACCGGCCGACATTACATGATGCCAGAAGATGGGCAGCGCTAACGGCGCTAGGCCAGGGGATAACACGACAGCGCAGACTCCTGTACAGCAAATAACAACGCTCGGGAGGCTGCACCCAGCACCAAGGTGGGATTCTTGACATCTGTGCTGCGTCTCATTACAAAGGGAACTCGCGCCTCCAACACAGTTTGACTGTATAAAGGGCTAAATGTTATACGTGTTTCATTCAGCGTGTGCAAGGAGAAAAATTAAAAGAGCAACCTTTGACTTGTGCAGCACTACTGCTGCATAAGCTGTGGCTCTTCTACTTTCTAACCCCTGAGGGGGGGTTAAAGGTGACCTTTGAAATCGGTTCAAGTAGGCTTCGGCCTACACTCTGCTCCCCCTGCAGAGCCCGGGCTCCAACACCGATCGTTGCTGTCCGGAAGTGCTGGCTGCACAGAGCCAAACACCTCGCCAATGTGTCAGTGGGGTCCAGCACCGCCAGCTGTTCCCCTGCTGTGTAGCCGGCAACGTGTCCTGCAAAAGCCACGCAGACACAACAGACCCAAAGCTGCCGCCAGTGCAGGCTTCGGCCTACACTCCCCTCCCCCTGCTCCTCCTCCTCCTGCTCCTCCTCCTGCTGTCCCTGGGCTCTAACACACCGCCAGTTGGGGCCCAGATGTGCTAGCTGCACAGAGAAAAACACCAGCCAATGTGTCAGTGGGGTCCAGCACCGCCAGCTGTTCCCCTGCTGTGCAGCCGGCAACGTGTCCTGCAAAAGCCACGCAGACACAAGAACTGAAATTGAAGGGAACCTGTCCCCCCTCCCCCAGGCGTTTTTACGTTATCCAGCCACCTTGTACAGCGGTAATGCTGCATGTGTGCAAGGTGGCTCAGAAACGTATTCTCCTCGCACATGTGGAACTGAAAACACGTCTGAAATGTGTCCTCTGTGTGACCATTTAACCGTCCCGGTGGTGTGACTTTCCTTTGTAATGACACGCTGCAACCCCCTTGGTAGCGCTGCCCGTCTTCTGGCATCATTGTTTGGCTGGCTGCGCCTCTGCGGCCGCCCTGACCCACACAACGCCCCTCGGTGTCTTATTTATTGGGACTGCGAGGGTGTGATTCATGGGCAGGATCAGTGCATCAGTTCGCCTGTCCCTCCTCTCCTTCCGCCTTCTTCGGACTGTGCGGCTTCATGGCCGTGGCATGCGATAAGGGATCAGATGACGCCGCACAGTCTGAAGCGGGTGTAAGGACCCGAGTGTGAGAGGCCAACATATGTGCTGCGCCAGGCCCTGAATCCCAGCCCCGCAGTGTTTTAACAATGTTAAGACACTGCGGGGCTGGGATTCATGGTCATCGCGAACCGCACCGGCCGACATTACATGATGCCAGAAGATGGGCAGCGCTAACGGCGCTAGGCCAGGGGATAACACGACAGCGCAGACTCCTGTACAGCAAATAACAACGCTCGGGAGGCTGCACCCAGCACCAAGGTGGGATTCTTGACATCTGTGCTGCGTCTCATTACAAAGGGAACTCGCGCCTCCAACACAGTTTGACTGTATAAAGGGCTAAATGTTATACGTGTTTCATTCAGCGTGTGCAAGGAGAAAAATTAAAAGAGCAACCTTTGACTTGTGCAGCACTACTGCTGCATAAGCTGTGGCTCTTCTACTTTCTAACCCCTGAGGGGGGGTTAAAGGTGACCTTTGAAATCAGTTCAAGTAGGCTTCGGCCTACACTCTGCTCCCCCTGCAGAGCCCGGGCTCCAACACCGATCGTTGCTGTCCGGAAGTGCTGGCTGCACAGAGCCAAACACCTCGCCAATGTGTCAGTGGGGTCCAGCACCGCCAGCTGTTCCCCTGCTGTGTAGCCGGCAACGTGTCCTGCAAAAGCCACGCAGACACAACAGACCCAAAGCTTCCGCCAGTGCAGGCTTCGGCCTACACTCCCCTCCCCCTGCTCCTCCTCCTCCTGCTCCTCCTCCTGCTGACCCTGGGCTCTAACAAACCGCCAGTTGGGGCCCAGATGTGCTAGCTGCACAGAGAAAAACACCTCGCCAATGTGTCAGTGGGGTCCAGCACCGCCAGCTGTTCCCCTGCTGTGCAGCCGGCATCGTGTCCTGCAAAAGCCACGCAGACACTTGCTCTTGTAC
Organism: Ranitomeya variabilis; assembly: GCF_051348905.1. Classification (NCBI taxonomy): domain Eukaryota; kingdom Metazoa; phylum Chordata; class Amphibia; order Anura; family Dendrobatidae; genus Ranitomeya; species Ranitomeya variabilis. Next base: position 114,468,463 of record NC_135238.1, read on the forward strand.
CTTCTGCTCCCCATCCTGGTTCCAGTACCGTCAGCTGGTTCCGGGCAGAGCCTTTGGCTTAGGTGCCTCCCTTTGGTATCCGAGTTCCACCAACGTCAGGTGGTCCTTGGTAGTGCTTTCAGGCACGGGTACCTCCTGCTTAGTAACCGGGTTCCAGTAACGTCAGCTGGTCCTCGGTAGTTCCATTGGCTCTTGGACCTTCGGCTACCCATCCGGGTTCCAGCACCGTCAGCTGGTTCTCGGCAGTGTCTTTTGCTCTTGTACCTTCTGCTCCCCATCCTGGTTCCAGTACCGTCAGCTGGTTCCGGGCAGAGCCTTTGGCTTAGGTGCCTCCCTCTGGGTATCCGAGTTCCACCAACGTCAGGTGGTCCTTGGTAGTGCTTTCAGCACAGGTACCTCCTGCTTAGTAACCGGGTTCCAGTAACGTCAGCTGGTCCTCGGTAGTTCCATTGGCTCTTGGACCTTCGGGTAGCCATCCGAGTTCCAGTTCCATCAGCTGGTTCTCGGCATTTTCTCAGCCTTCTTGTACCTTCTGCTACATTTCCAAGTTCAAGAGACTAAACACGATGACCCGGAAGACCACCCCTAAGATGACGACGACACCAGAGACGACAACCACCGTGATGACGACGACCCTGGAGACGATGACCCCGAAGACCACCCCGATGACGACGACCCCGGAGACGACGACCCTGAAGACCACCCCGATGACGACGACCCCGGAGACGACGACCCTGGAGACGACGACGACCTGGAAGACCGAGAAGCAGAAGAACAAGAGGCTGCAGAACAAAGAGCAGAAGGACATTAAGCATAACACAAAATATCAGAGCAAAAAATATTATGTAAATTATAAGCAGAAGAAGACTAAGCAGTGTATGGGGGTGAGTCCGTTCCTCCTCGTGGTGCCCCTGGATAAAGCCTGATGCTGCAGGCCAAACTGAACGCGGACAAATGTAACTGTTTTGTGACAGGCAGAACGGAAGGTGTAATCTTCAAACTTTTATAGATAACAACTACGGGAATGCCTGTCACAAATAAGAATATGATGAAGAAGTTGAATATGATGAAGATAATAGTAAAATAAAAAGAATATGAACAATGTAACCCAAAAAATAATAGGTAGAAGATGAAGAAGAAGATGAATAAGGTGAAGAAGTTGATGTCAAAGAAGCTGATGATGAGGATAATTAAGAAGAAAGCGTGGGAGAAGTAAAAAAGAAGGTGAAGGGCGTGGAAGTAGTGAAACATCAATATCTGACATAAAAAAAAAAAAAAAAACATAGTCAAATTCTTTCTAACGCCGAACTTCATAAAAAAAAATAAAAAATCCTGCTATTCTATTACATTGGGCTAAACCTCTGTCCCTTTAATATCTCCGCCACGTCCCCCAATACATCCTACAATATTCTTAGTTGTTTTCCTTCATGTAGAATGAACCTACAAGTGTATAAAGGGTTTATTTTAATTCCGATATTTTCGTCCCATTGACTTGCATTGGGATCGGGTATCGGTATCGGATTGGATTCCGATACTGTGACGGTATCGGCCGATACTTTCCGATACCGATACTTTCCGATATCGGAAAGTATCGCTCAACACTAACCATGAACTAAACCTGCCGCACAACTAGAAGTGGCCGGGTAGCATGCCTACGTTTTTTTATCCCTAGATGCCCAGCGCCAGCCGGAGAACTACCTAATCCTAGCAGAGGAAAAGACAGTCCTGGCTCACCTCTAGAGAAATTTTCCCAAAAGGCAGACAGAGGCCCCCACATATATTGGCGGTGATTTTAGATGAAATGACAAACGTAGTATGAAAATAGGTTTAGCAAAATCGAGGTCCGCTTACTAGATAGCAGGAAGACAGAAAGGGCACTTTCATGGTCAGCAGAAAACCCTATCAAAACACCATCCAGAAATTACTTTAAGACTCTAGCATTAACTCATAACACCAGAGTGGCAATTTCCGATCACTAGAGCTTTCCAGACACAGTAACGAAACAGCAGCTGTGAACAGGAACAAAATGCAAAAACACACAAGGACAAAAGTCCAACTTAGCTGGGAGTTGTCTAGTAGCAGGAACATGCACAGAAAGGCTTCTGATTACATTGTTGACCGGCAAGAAACTGACAGAGGAGCAAGGTTATATAGCGACTCCCACATCCTGATAGGAGCAGGTGAACAGAGGGGATGATGCACACAAGTTCAATTCCACAAGTGGCCACCGGGGGAGCCCAGAATCCAATTTCACAACAGTTGTCCTCGACTGTATAAATCTGAGCTTCAACCTTCTGGCTCTCATTAAGTGCTGTTTTTAAAAAAATGGTGGTTAGGGCCTACTAACGGTGTCTGCCGCTCCCTGGTGTTGTCCTCAACTGTATAAAGCTGAGCCTCAACCTTCTGGCTCTCATTAAGTGCTGTTTTTAAAAAAATTGGTGGTTAGGGCCTACTAACGGTGTCTGCCGCTCCCTGGTGTTGTCCTCAACTGTATAAAGCTGAGCTTCAACCTTCTGGCTCTCATTAAGTGCTGTTTTTAAAAAAATTGGTGGTTAGGGCCTACTAACGGTGTCTGCCGCTCCCTGGTGTTGTCCTCAACTGTATAAATCTGAGCTTCAACCTTCTGGCTCTCATTAAGTGCTGTTTTTAAAAAAATTGGTGGTTAGGGCCTACTAACGGTGTCTGCCGCTCCCTGGTGTTGTCATCGACTGTATAAATCTGAGCTTCAACCTTCTGGCTCTCATTAAGTGCTGTTTTTAAAAAAATTGGTGGTTAGGGCCTACTAACGATGTCTGCCGCTCCCTGGTGTTGTCCTCAACTGTATAAATCTGAGCTTCAACCTTCTGGCTCTCATTAAGTGCTGTTTTTTTTAAAAATGATGGTTAGGGCCCACTAACGGTGTCTGCCGCTCCCTGGTGTTGTCCTCGACTGTATAAATCTGAGCTTCAATCTTCTGGCTCTCATTAAGTGCTGTTTTTAAAAAAATTGGTGGTTAGGGCCTACTAACGGTGTCTGCCGCTCCCTGGTGTTGTCCTCAACTGTATAAATCTTAGCTTCATTCTTCTGGCTCTCATTAAGTGCTGTTTTTTAAAAAAATGGTGGTTAGGGCCTACTAACGGTGTCTGCCGCTCCTTGGTGTTGTCCTCAACTGTATAAAGCTGAGCCTCAACCTTCTGGCTCTCATTAAGTGCTGTTTTTAAAAAAATTGGTGGTTAGGGCCTACTAACGGTGTCTGCCGCTCCCTGGTGTTGTCCTCGACTGTATAAATCTGAGCTTCAACCTTCTGGCTCTCATTAAGTGCTGTTTTTAAAAAAAATGGTGGTTAGGGCCAACTAACGGTGTCTGCCGCTCCCTGGTGTTGTCCTCAACTGTATAAAGCTGAGCTTCAACCTTCTGGCTCTCATTAAGTGCTGTTTTTAAAAAAATTGGTGGTTAGGGCCTACTAACGGTGTCTGCCGCTCCCTGGTGTTGTCCTCGACTGTATAAATCTGAGCTTCAACCTTCTGGCTCTCATTAAGTGCTGTTTTTTAAAAAAATTGGTGGTTAGGGCCTACTAACGGTGTCTGCCGCTCCCTGGTGTTGTCCTCAACTGTATAAATCTGAGCTTCAACCTTCTGGTTCTCATTAAGTGCTGTTTTTAAAAAAATTGGGGGTTAGGGCCTACTAACGGTGTCTGCCGCTCCCTGGTGTTGTCCTCAACTGTATAAATCTGAGCTTCAACCTTCTGGCTCTCATTAAATGCTGTTTTTAAAAAAATTGGTGGTTAGGGCCTACTAACGGTGTCTGCCGCTCCCTGATGTTGTCATCGACTGTATAAATCTGAGCTTCAACCTTCTGGCTCTCATTAAGTGCTGTTTTTAAAAAAATTGGTGGTTAGGGCCTACTAACGATGTCTGCCGCTCCCTGGTGTTGTCCTCAACTGTATAAATCTGAGCTTCAACCTTCTGGCTCTCATTAAGTGCTGTTTTTTTAAAAAATGGTGGTTAGGGCCTACTAACGGTGTCTGCTGCTCCCTGGTGTTGTCCTCAACTGTATAAAGCTGAGCTTCAACCTTCTGGCTCTCACTAAGTGCTGTTTTTAAAAAAATTGGTGGTTAGGGCCTACTAACGATGTCTGCCGCTCCCTGGTGTTGTCCTCAACTGTATAAATCTGAGCTTCAACCTTCTGGCTCTCATTAAGTGCTGTTTTTTAAAAAAATGATGGTTAGGGCCCACTAACGGTGTCTGCCGCTCCCTGGTGTTGTCCTCGACTGTATAAATCTGAGCTTCAATCTTCTGGCTCTCATTAAGTGCTGTTTTTAAAAAAATTGGTGGTTAGGGCCTACTAACGGTGTCTGCCGCTCCCTGGTGTTGTCCTCGACTGTATAAATCTGAGCTTCAACCTTCTGGCTCTCATTAAGTGCTGTTTTTAAAAAAATTGGTGGTTAGGGCCTACTAACGGTGTCTGCCGCTCCCTGGTGTTGTCCTCAACTGTATAAAGCTGAGCTTCAACCTTCTGGCTCTCATTAAGTGCTGTTTTTAAAAAAATTGGTGGTTAGGGCCTACTAACGGTGTCTGCCACTCCCTGGTGTTGTCCTCGACTGTATAAATCTGAGCTTCAACCTTCTGGCTCTCATTAAGTGCTGTTTTTAAAAAAATTGGTGGTTAGGGCCTACTAACGGTGTCTGCCGCTCCCTGGTGTTGTCCTCAACTGTATAAATCTGAGCTTCAACCTTCTGGCTCTCATTAAGTGCTGTTTTTTTTTTAAATGATGGTTAGGGCCCACTAACGGTGTCTGCCGCTCCCTGGTGTTGTCCTCGACTGTATAAATCTGAGCTTCAATCTTCTGGCTCTCATTAAGTGCTGTTTTTAAAAAAATTGGTGGTTAGGGCCTACTAACGGTGTCTGCCGCTCCCTGGTGTTGTCCTCAACTGTATAAATCTTAGCTTCATCCTTCTGGCTCTCATTAAGTGCTGTTTTTTAAAAAAATGGTGGTTAGGGCCTACTAACGGTGTCTGCCGCTCCCTGGTGTTGTCCTCGACTGTATAAATCTGAGCTTCAACCTTCTGGCTCTCATTAAGTGCTGTTTTTAAAAAAATTGGTGGTTAGGGCCTACTAACGGTGTCTGCCGCTCCCTGGTGTTGTCCTCAACTGTATAAAGCTGAGCTTCAACCTTCTGGCTCTCATTAAGTGCTGTTTTTAAAAAAATTGGTGGTTAGGGCCTACTAACGGTGTCTGCCACTCCCTGGTGTTGTCCTCGACTGTATAAATCTGAGCTTCAACCTTCTGGCTCTCATTAAGTGCTGTTTTTAAAAAAATTGGTGGTTAGGGCCTACTAACGGTGTCTGCCGCTCCCTGTGTTGTCCTCAATTGTATAAATCTGAGCTTCAACCTTCTGGCTCTCATTAAGTGCTTTTTTTAAAAAAATTGGTGGTTAGGGCCTACTAACGGTGTCTACCGCTCCCTGGTGTTGTCCTCAACTGTATAAATCTGAGCTTCAACCTTCTGGCTCTCATTAAGTGCTTTTTTTAAAAAAATTGGGGGTTAGGGCCTACTAACGGTGTCTGCCGCTCCCTGGTGTTGTCCTCAACTATATAAATCTGAGCTTCAACCTTCTGGCTCTCATTAAGTGCTTTTTTTAAAAAAATTGTGGGTTAGGGCCTACTAACGGTGTCTGCCGCTCCCTGGTGTTGTCCTCAACTGTATAAATCTGAGCTTCAACCTTCTGGCTCTCATTAAGTGCTGTTTTTTAAAAAAATGGTGGTTAGGGCCTACTAACGGTGTCTGCAGCTCCCTGGTGTTGTCCTCGACTGTATAAATCTGAGCTTCAACCTTCTGGATCTCATTAAGTGCTGTTTTTAAAAAAAATTGGTGGTTAGGGCCTACTAACGGTGTCTGCCGCTCCCTGGTGTTGTCGTCAACTGTATAAATCTGAGCTTCAACCTTCTGGCTCTCATTAAGTGCTGTTTTTTTAAAAAATGTTGTTTAGGGCCTACTAACGGTGTCTGCCGCTCCCTGGTGTTGTCCTCAACTGTATAAAGCTGAGCTTCAACCTTCTGGCTCTCATTAAGTGCTGTTTTTAAAAAAATTGGTGATTAGGGCCTACTAACGGTGTCTGCCGCTCCCTGGTGTTGTCCTCAACTGTATAAATCTGAGCTTCAACCTTCTGGCTCTCATTAAGTGCTGTTTTTAAAAAAATTGGGGGTTAGGGCCTACTAACGGTGTCTGCCGATCCTTGGTGTTGTCCTCAACTGTATAAATCTGAGCATCAACCTTCTGGCTCTCGTTAAGTGCTTTTTTTAAAAAAAATTGTGGGATAGGTCCTTCTAACGGTGTCTGCCGCTCCCTGGTGTTGTCCTCAACTGTATAAATCTGAGCTTCAACCTTCTGGCTCTCATTAAGTGCGGTTTTTAAAAAAATGGTGGTTAGGGCCTACTAACGGTGTCTGCTGCTCCCTGGTGTTGTCCTCAACTGTATAAATCTGAGCTTCAACCTTCCGGCTCTCATTAAGTGCTGTTTTTAAAAAAATGGTGGTTAGGGCCTACTAACGGTGTCTGCCGCTCCCTGGTGTTGTCCTCAACTGTATAAAGCTGAGCCTCAACCTTCTGGCTCTCATTAAGTGCTGTTTTTTAAAAAATTGGTGGTTAGGGCCTACTAACGGTGTCTGCCGCTCCCTGGTGTTGTCCTCGACTGTATAAATCTGAGCTTCAACCTTCTGGCTCTCATTAAGTGCTGTTTTTAAAAAAAAATGGTGGTTAGGGCCAACTAACGGTGTCTGCCGCTCCCTGGTGTTGTCCTCAACTGTATAAATCTTAGCTTCATCCTTCTGGCTCTCATTAAGTGCTGTTTTTAAAAAAAATTGTGGTTAGGGCCTACTAACGGTGTCTGCCGCTCCCTGGTGTTGTCCTCAACTGTATAAATCTGAGCTTCAACCTTCTGGCTCTCATTAAGTGCTTTTTTTAAAAAAATTGGGGGTTAGGGCCTACTAACGGTGTCTGCCGCTCCCTGGTGTTGTCCTCAACTGTATAAATCTGAGCTTCAACCTTCTGGCTCTCATTAAGTGCTGTTTTTAAAAAAATTGGTGGTTAGGGCCTACTAACGATGTCTGCCGCTCCCTGGTGTTGTCCTCAACTGTATAAATCTGAGCTTCAACCTTCTGGCTCTCATTAAGTGCTGTTTTTTTAAAAAATGATGGTTAGGGCCCACTAACGGTGTCTGCCACTCTATGGTGTTGTCCTCGACTGTATAAATCTGAGCTTCAATCTTCTGGCTCTCATTAAGTGCTGTTTTTTTAAAAAATGATGGTTAGGGCCCACTAACGGTGTCTGCCGCTCCCTGGTGTTGTCCTCAACTGTATAAATCTGAGCTTCAACCTTCTGGCTCTCATTAAGTGCTGTTTTTTTAAAAAATGGTGGTTAGGGCCTACTAACGGTGTCTGCCGCTCCCTGGTGTTGTCCTCAACTGTATAAAGCTGAGCTTCAACCTTCTGGCTCTCATTAAGTGCTGTTTTTAAAAAAAATTGGGGGTTAGGGCCTACTAACGGTGTCTGCCGCTCCCTGGTGTTGTCCTCAACTGTATAAATCTGAGCATCAACCTTCTGGCTCTCGTTAAGTGCTTTTTTTAAAAAAAATTGTGGGATAGGTCCTTCTAACGGTGTCTGCCGCTCCCTGGTGTTGTCCTCAACTGTATAAATCTGAGCTTCAACCTTCTGGCTCTCATTAAGTGCTGTTTTTAAAAAAATGGTGGTTAGGGCCTACTAACGGTGTCTGCTGCTCCCTGGTGTTGTCCTCAACTGTATAAATCTGAGCTTCAACCTTCCGGCTCTCATTAAGTGCTGTTTTTAAAAAAATGGTGGTTAGGGCCTACTAACGGTGTCTGCCGCTCCCTGGTGTTGTCCTCAACTGTATAAAGCTGAGCCTCAACCTTCTGGCTCTCATTAAGTGCTGTTTTTAAAAAAATTGGTGGTTAGGGCCTACTAACGGTGTCTGCCGCTCCCTGGTGTTGTCCTCGACTGTATAAATCTGAGCTTCAACCTTCTGGCTCTCATTAAGTGCTGTTTTTAAAAAAAATGGTGGTTAGGGCCAACTAACGGTGTCTGCCGCTCCCTGGTGTTGTCCTCAACTGTATAAATCTTAGCTTCATCCTTCTGGCTCTCATTAAGTGCTGTTTTTAAAAAAAAATTTTGGTTAGGGCCTACTAACGGTGTCTGCCGCTCCCTGGTGTTGTCCTCAACTGTATAAAGCTGAGCTTCAACCTTCTGGCTCTCATTAAGTGCTGTTTTTAAAAAAATTGGTGGTTAGGGCCTACTAACGGTGTCTGCCGCTCCCTGGTGTTGTCCTCGACTGTATAAATCTGAGCTTCAACCTTCTGGCTCTCATTAAGTGCTGTTTTTAAAAAAAATTGGTGGTTAGGGCCTACTAACGGTGTCTGCCGCTCCCTTGTGTTGTCCTCAACTGTATAAAGCTGAGCTTCAACCTTCTGGCTCTCATTAAGTGCTGTTTTTAAAAAAATTGGTGGTTAGGGCCTACTAACGGTGTCTGCCGCTCCCTGGTGTTGTCCTCGACTGTATAAATCTGAGCTTCAACCTTCTGGCTCTCATTAAGTGCTGTTTTTAAAAAAAATTGGTGGTTAGGGCCTACTAACGGTGTCTGCCGCTCCCTGGTGTTGTCCTCAACTGTATAAATCTGAGCTTCAACCTTCTGGCTCTCATTAAGTGCTGTTTTTTAAAAAATTGGTGGTTAGGGCCTACTAACGATGTCTGCCGCTCCCTGGTGTTGTCCTCAACTGTATAAATCTGAGCTTCAACCTTCTGGCTCTCATTAAGTGCTGTTTTTTTAAAAAATGATGGTTAGGGCCCACTAACGGTGTCTGCCGCTCCCTGGTGTTGTCCTCAACTGTATAAATCTGAGCTTCAACCTTCTGGCTCTCATTAAGTGCTGTTTTTAAAAAAAATGGTGGTTAGGGCCTACTAACGGTGTCTGCCGCTCCCTGGTGTTGTCCTCGACTGTATAAATCTGAGCTTCAACCTTCTGGATCTCATTAAGTGCTGTTTTTAAAAAAAATTGGTGGTTAGGGCCTACTAACGGTGTCTGCCGCTCCCTGGTGTTGTCGTCAACTGTATAAATCTGAGCTTCAACCTTCTGGCTCTCATTAAGTGCTGTTTTTTTAAAAAATGGTAGTTAGGGCCTACTAACGGTGTCTGCCGCTCCCTGGTGTTGTCCTCAACTGTATAAAGCTGAGCTTCAACCTTCTGGCTCTCATTAAGTGCTGTTTTTAAAAAAATTGGTGATTAGGGCCTACTAACGGTGTCTGCAGCTCCCTGGTGTTGTCCTCAACTGTATAAATCTGAGCTTCAACCTTCTGGCTCTCATTAAGTGCTGTTTTTAAAAAAAATTGGGGGTTAGGGCCTACTAACGGTGTCTGCCGCTCCCTGGTGTTGTCCTCAACTGTATAAATCTGAGCATCAACCTTCTGGCTCTCGTTAAGTGCTTTTTTTAAAAAAAATTGTGGGATAGGTCCTTCTAACGGTGTCTGCCGCTCCCTGGTGTTGTCCTCAACTGTATAAATCTGAGCTTCAACCTTCTGGCTCTCATTAAGTGCTGTTTTTAAAAAAATGGTGGTTAGGGCCTACTAACGGTGTCTGCTGCTCCCTGGTGTTGTCCTGAACTGTATAAATCTGAGCTTCAACCTTCCGGCTCTCATTAAGTGCTGTTTTTAAAAAAATGGTGGTTAGGGCCTACTAACGGTGTCTGCCGCTCCCTGGTGTTTTCCTCAACTGTATAAAGCTGAGCCTCAACCTTCTGGCTCTCATTAAGTGCTGTTTTTAAAAAAATTGGTGGTTAGGGCCTACTAACGGTGTCTGCCGCTCCCTGGTGTTGTCCTCGACTGTATAAATCTGAGCTTCAACCTTCTGGCTCTCATTAAGTGCTGTTTTTAAAAAAAATGGTGGTTAGGGCCAACTAACGGTGTCTGCCGCTCCCTGGTGTTGTCCTCAACTGTATAAATCTTAGCTTCATCCTTCTGGCTCTCATTAAGTGCTGTTTTTTAAAAAAATTGTGGTTAGGGCCTACTAACGGTGTCTGCCGCTCCCTGGTGTTGTCCTCAACTGTATAAAGCTGAGCTTCAACCTTCTGGCTCTCATTAAGTGCTGTTTTTAAAAAAATTGGTGGTTAGGGCCTACTAACGGTGTCTGCCGCTCCCTGGTGTTGTCCTCGACTGTATAAATCTGAGCTTCAACCTTCTGGCTCTCATTAAGTGCTGTTTTTAAAAAAAATTGGTGGTTAGGGCCTACTAACGGTGTCTGCCGCTCCCTGGTGTTGTCCTCAACTGTATAAATCTGAGCTTCAACCTTCTGGCTCTCATTAAGTGCTTTTTTTAAAAAAATTGGTGGTTAGGGCCTACTAACGGTGTCTGCCGCTCCCTGGTGTTGTCCTCGACTGTATAAATCTGAGCTTCAACCTTCTGGCTCTCATTAAGTGCTGTTTTTAAAAAAATTGGTGGTTAGGGCCTACTAACGATGTCTGCCGCTCCCTGGTGTTGTCCTCAACTGTATAAATCTTAGCTTCATCCTTCTGGCTCTCATTAAGTGCTGTTTTTTAAAAAAATGGTGGATAGGGCCTACTAACGGTGTCTGCCACTCCCTGGTGTTGTCCTCAACTGTATAAAGCTGAGCTTCAACCTTCTGGCTCTCATTAAGTGCTGTTTTTAAAAAAATTGGTGGTTAGGGCCTACTAACGGTGTCTGCCGCTCCCTGGTGTTGTCCTCGACTGTATAAATCTGAGCTTCAACCTTCTGGCTCTCATTAAGTGCTGTTTTTAAAAAAATTGGTGGTTAGGGCCTACTAACGGTGTCTGCCGCTCCCTGGTGTTGTCCTCAACTGTATAAAGCTGAGCTTCAACCTTCTGGCTCTCATTAAGTGCTGTTTTTAAAAAAATTGGTGGTTAGGGCCTACTAACGGTGTCTGCCGCTCCCTGGTGTTGTCCTCGACTGTATAAATCTGAGCTTCAACCTTCTGGCTCTCATTAAGTGCTGTTTTTAAAAAAAATTGGTGGTTAGGGCCTACTAACGGTGTCTGCCGCTCCCTGGTGTTGTCCTCAACTGTATAAATCTGAGCTTCAACCTTCTGGCTCTCATTAAGTGCTTTTTTTAAAAAAATTGGGGGTTAGGGCCTACTAACGGTGTCTGCCGCTCCCTGGTGTTGTCCTCAACTGTATAAATCTGAGCTTCAACCTTCTGGCTCTCATTAAGTGCTGTTTTTAAAAAAATTGGTGGTTAGGGCCTACTAACGGTGTCTGCCGCTCCCTGGTGTTGTCCTCGACTGTATAAATCTGAGCTTCAACCTTCTGACTCTCATTAAGTGCTGTTTTTAAAAAAATTGGTGGTTAGGGCCTACTAACGATGTCTGCCGCTCCCTGGTGTTGTCCTCAACTGTATAAATCTGAGCTTCAACCTTCTGGCTCTCATTAAGTGCTGTTTTTAAAAAAAATGATGGTTAGGGCCCACTAACGGTGTCTGCCGCTCCATGGTGTTGTCCTCGACTGTATAAATCTGAGCTTCAATCTTCTGGCTCTCATTAAGTGCTGTTTTTAAAAAAATTGGTGGTTAGGGCCTACTAACGGTGTCTGCCGCTCCCTGGTGTTGTCCTCAACTCTATAAATCTTAGCTTCATCCTTCTGGCTCTCATTAAGTGCTGTTTTTAAAAAAATTGGGGGTTAGGGCCTACTAACGGTGTCTGCCGCTCCCTGGTGTTGTCCTCAACTGTATAAATCTGAGCATCAACCTTCTGGCTCTCGTTAAGTGCTTTTTTAAAAAGAAATTGTGGGATAGGTCCTTCTAACGGTGTCTGCCGCTCCCTGGTGTTGTCCTCAACTGTATAAATCTGAGCTTCAACCTTCTGGCTCTCATTAAGTGCTGTTTTTTAAAAAAATGGTGGTTAGGCCTACTAACGGTGTCTGCCGCTCCCTGGTGTTGTCTGTCATGATTCTCAATGGCGAGAGAACATAGCCCAGCATATATGAGAACTACCTCTTGGAAGATGGAAACTATACTGACCATGAACTAAACCTGCCGCACAACTGGAAGTGGCCGGGTAGCATGCCTACGTTTTTTTATCCCTAGATGCCCAGCGCCAGCCGGAGAACTACCTAATCCTAGCAGAGGAAAAGACAGTCCTGGCTCACCTCTAGAGAAATTTTCCCAAAAGGCAGACAGAGGCCCCCACATATATTGGCGGTGATTTTAGATGAAATGACAAACGTAGTATGAAAATAGGTTTAGCAAAATCGAGGTCCGCTTACTAGATAGCAGGAAGACAGAAAGGGCACTTTCATGGTCAGCAGAAAACCCTATCAAAACACCATCCAGAAATTACTTTAAGACTCTAGCATTAACTCATAACACCAGAGTGGCAATTTCCGATCACTAGAGCTTTCCAGACACAGTAACGAAACAGCAGCTGTGAACAGGAACAAAATGCAAAAACACACAAGGACAAAAGTCCAACTTAGCTGGGAGTTGTCTAGTAGCAGGAACATGCACAGAAAGGCTTCTGATTACATTGTTGACCGGCAAGAAACTGACAGAGGAGCAAGGTTATATAGCGACTCCCACATCCTGATAGGAGCAGGTGAACAGAGGGGATGATGCACACAAGTTCAATTCCACAAGTGGCCACCGGGGGAGCCCAGAATCCAATTTCACAACAGTACCCCCCCCTCAAGGAGGGGGCACCGAACCCTCACCAGAACCACCAGGGCGATCAGGATGAGCCCTATGAAAGGCACGGACAAGATCGGAGGCATGAACATCAGAGGCAGTGACCCAAGAATTATCCTCCTGACCGTATCCCTTCCATTTGACCAGATACTGGAGTTTCCGTCTGGAAACACGGAAGTCCAAGATTTTTTCCACAACGTACTCCAACTCACCCTCAACCAACACCGGAGCAGGAGGCTCAACGGAAGGCACAACCGGTACCTCATACCTGCGCAACAATGACCGATGAAAAACATTATGAATCGAAAAGGATGCAGGGAGGTCCAAACGGAAGGACACAGGGTTAAGAATCTCCAATATCTTGTACAGGCCGATGAACCGAGGCTTAAACTTAGGAGAAGAAACCCTCATAGGGACAAAACGAGAAGACAACCACACCAAGTCCCCAACACAAAGCCGAGGACCAACACGACGACGGCGGTTGGCAAAAAGCTGAGTCTTCTCCTGGGACAACTTCAAATTGTCCACCACCTGCCCCCAAATCTGATGCAACCTCTCCACCACAGCATCCACTCCAGGACAATCCGAAGATTCCACTTGACCGGAGGAAAATCGAGGATGAAACCCCGAATTACAGAAAAACGGGGACACCAAGGTGGCAGAGCTGGCCCGATTATTGAGGGCGAACTCCGCCAAAGGCAAAAAAGCAACCCAATCATCCTGATCCGCAGACACAAAACACCTCAAATATGTCTCCAAGGTCTGATTAGTCCGCTCGGTCTGGCCATTAGTCTGAGGATGGAAAGCAGACGAAAAAGACAAATCTATGCCCATCCTAGCACAGAATGCCCGCCAAAATCTAGACACGAATTGGGTCCCTCTGTCAGAAACGATATTCTCAGGAATACCATGCAAACGAACAACATTTTGAAAAAACAGAGGAACCAACTCGGAAGAAGAAGGCAACTTAGGCAAGGGAACCAGATGGACCATCTTAGAGAAACGGTCACACACCACCCAGATGACAGACATCTTCTGAGAAACAGGCAGATCCGAAATAAAATCCATCGAGATGTGCGTCCAAGGCCTCTTCGGGATAGGCAAGGGTAACAACAATCCACTAGCCCGAGAACAACAAGGCTTGGCCCGAGCACAAACGTCACAAGACTGCACAAAGCCTCGCACATCTCGTGACAGGGAAGGCCACCAGAAGGACCTTGCCACCAAATCCCTGGTACCAAAGATTCCAGGATGACCTGCCAACGCAGAAGAATGAACCTCAGAGATGACTCTACTGGTCCAATCATCAGGAACAAACAGTCTACCAGGTGGGCAACGATCAGGTCTATCCGCCTGAAACTCCTGCAAGGCCCGCCGCAGGTCTGGAGAAACGGCAGACAATATCACTCCATCTTTAAGGATACCTGTGGGCTCAGAATTACCAGGGGAGTCAGGCTCAAAACTCCTAGAAAGGGCATCCGCCTTAACATTCTTAGAACCCGGTAGGTACGACACCACAAAATTAAACTGAGAGAAAAACAACGACCAGCGCGCCTGTCTAGGATTCAGGCGCCTGGCAGACTCAAGGTAAATTAAATTTTTGTGGTCAGTCAATACCACCACCTGATGTCTGGCCCCCTCAAGCCAGTGACGCCACTCCTCAAAAGCCCACTTCATGGCCAAAAGCTCCCGATTCCCAATATCATAATTCCGCTCGGCGGGCGAAAATTTACGGGAAAAAAAAGCACAAAGGTCTCATCACGGAGCAGTCGGAACTTCTCTGCGACAACACCGCCCCAGCTCCGATTTCAGAAGCGTCGACCTCAACCTGAAAAGAAAGAGCAACATCAGGCTGACGCAACACTGGGGCGGAAGAAAAGCGGCGCTTGAGCTCCCGAAAGGCCTCCACAGCATCAGGGGACCAATCAGCAACATCAGCACCCTTCTTAGTCAAATCAGTCAATGGTTTCACAACATCAGAAAAACCAGCAATAAATCGACGATAAAAGTTAGCAAAGCCCAAAAATTTCTGAAGACTCTTAAGAGAAGAGGGTTGCGTCCAATCACCAATAGCCTGAACCTTGACAGGATCCATCTCGATGGAAGAGGGGGAAAAAATGTATCCCAAGAAGGAAATCTTTTGAACCCCAAAAACACACTTAGAACCCTTCACACACAAGGAATTAGACCGCAAAACCTGAAAAACCCTCCTGACCTGCTGGACATGAGAGTCCCAGTCATCCGAAAAAATCAGAATATCATCCAGATACACAATCATAAATTTATCCAAATAATCGCGGAAAATGTCATGCATAAAGGACTGGAAGACTGAAGGGGCATTAGAAAGACCAAAAGGCATCACCAAATACTCAAAATGGCCCTCGGGCATATTAAATGCGGTTTTCCACTCATCCCCCTGCTTGATTCGCACCAAATTATACGCCCCACGGAGATCAATCTTAGAGAACCACTTGGCCCCCTTTATATGAGCAAACAAATCAGTAAGCAGTGGTAACGGATATTGATATTTAACCGTGATTTTATTCAAAAGTCGATAATCAATACACGGCCTCAAAGAGCCGTCTTTCTTAGACACAAAGAAAAAACCGGCTCCTAAGGGAGATGACGAAGGACGAATATGTCCCTTTTCCAAGGACTCCTTTATATATTCTCACATAGCAGCGTGTTCAGGCACAGACAGATTAAATAAACGACCCTTAGGGTATTTACTACCCGGGATCAAGTCTATGGCACAATCGCACTCCCGGTGCGGAGGTAGTGAACCAACCTTGGGTTCTTCAAAAACGTCACGAAAGTCAGACAAGAATTCAGGAATCTCAGAGGGAATAGATGATGAAATGGAAACCAAAGGTACGTCCCCATGAGTTCCTTTACATCCCCAGCTTAACACAGACATAGCTCTCCAGTCGAGGACTGGGTTATGAGATTGCAGCCATGGCAATCCCAGCACCAAAACATCATGTAGATTATACAGCACCAGAAAGCGAATAACCTCCTGGTGATCCGGATTAACATGCATAGTCACTTGTGTCCAGTATTGTGGTTTATTACTAGCCAATGGGGTGGAGTCAATCCCTTTCAGAGGTATCGGAGCCTCCAATGGCTCCAAATCATACCCACAGCGTTTGGCAAAGGACCAATCCATAAGACTCAAAGCAGCGCCAGAGTCGACATAGGCGTCCGCGGTAATAGATGACAAAGAACAAATCAGGGTCACAGATAGAATAAACTTAGACTGTAAAGTGCTAATTGAAACAGACTTGTCAGGCTTCTTAGTACGCTTAAAGCATGCTGATATAACATGAGTTGAATCACCACAATAGAAGCACAACCCATTTTTTCGTCTAAAATTCTGCCGCTCGCTTCTGGACAGAATTCTATCACATTGCATATTTTCTGGCGTTTTCTCAGTAGACACCGCCAAATGGTGCACAGGTTTGCGCTCCCGCAGATGCCTATCGATCTGAATAGCCATCGTCATGGACTCATTCAGACTCGCAGGCACAGGGAACCCCACCATAACATCCTTAATGGCATCAGAGAGACCTTCTCTGAAAATCGCCGCCAGGGCGCACTCATTCCACTGAGTAAGCACAGACCATTTGCGGAATTTTTGGCAGTATATTTCAGCTTCATCTTGCCCCTGAGACAAGGACATCAAGGCCTTTTCCGCCTGAAGCTCTAAATGAGGTTCCTCATAAAGCAACCCCAAGGCCAGAAAAAACGCATCCACATTGAGCAACGCAGGATCCCCTGGTGCCAATGCAAAAGCCCAGTCTTGAGGGTCGCCCCGGAGCAAGGAAATTACAATCCTGACCTGCTGTGCAGGGTCTCCGGCAGAGCGAGACTTCAGGGACAAAAACAATTTGCAATTATTTTTAAAATTTTGAAAGTGAGATCTATTCCCCGAGAAGAACTCAGGCAAAGGAATTCTAGGCTCAGACATAGGTGCATGAACAACAAAATCTTGCAAATTTTGTACCTTTGTGGCGAGATTATACCTGTAGCTACACTCTGAAGATCCATTTGAAACAGGTGAACACAGAGCCATTCAAGGATTAGAAGGAGAGAAAGAGAGGAAGGCTGCAGTATAGGCAGACTAGCAAGTGATTCAATTAAGAGCACACTCAGAACTAGAGGGGAAAAAAAAAAAAAAAAAATGTAGCAGACTTCTTTTTTCTCTCCTTTCTCAGCCAGTAATTTAACCCTTTTTTTGTGTCCGGTCAAACTGTCATGATTCTCAATGGCGAGAGAACATAGCCCAGCATATATGAGAACTAGCTCTTGGAAGATGGAAACTATACTGACCATGAATAGTGTTGAGCATTCCGATACCGCAAGTATCGGGTATCGGCCGATACTTGCGGTATCGGAATTCCGATACCGGGATTCCGATACTTGGCGCGTATCGGATACCGGAATCGGAAGTTCCATGATTCAAAATTCAGAAATTCAGCCAATGAGAAAGATTCCAAGTGTGGGCACATCCTGTTTAGCATGGAGGGCATGAAACTACTGGCAAGGCTGTGATTGGCTGCTTAAATGATGTCATGATGCAGTTTAAAAGTCGCTGGCGCCATTTTGCGATCACTCTGCTGTGAATTCAGTTAGTGACAGGACGCTGTTTGCTGACTGAGGGACAGTTTAGAGATAGCGATTTGCTTCTTTGTGCTTTCCAAAGGCTAATTTAGCAACCGCTGTGTTCACCTACTAATCACCTTCCTTTTGCCTTGTAGCGCTGTTTTCACAGCGATCTGCAAGGTCTCTCTGTGTGTGTGTGTGAGTGCAGCCCACTCTCTAGTCTGAGTGCAGCCACATAGGCCATCCATAGCTGGTTGTATTCAGTTCAGGGAGGGTGGTTCATTGCCTCATACTGTCCTTTTTTTTTTTTTTTTTGAAGTAGTGCAGGCTGCTGCACATTTTTTCCAAAAATTCCTATTAGTGTCTTTCCACCCGTCTCCAGCTAATTTGTGGAAAAACACTACATAGGATAAAGTAGAGGAGGGTTTTTGGGCCTTGCAGCGCCGTTTACGGCTGTCTGCACGGTCTCCGTGTGACTGCAGCTCGCCCTGTAGTCTGTGAGCAGCCGTAGCTTGGTTGTCTCCAGCTCAGGGTTGTTCACTGCGTCATACCGCCAAATCAATTTTCATTTTGTTTTCAAGTAGTGTAGTCTGCTGCTAATTAATTTAAAAAAATCCTATTAGTGTCTTTCCACCCGTTTCCAGCTAATTTGTGGAAAAACACTACATAGGATAAAGTAGAGGAGGGTTTTTGGGCCTTGCAGCGCCGTTTACGGCTGTCTGCACGGTCTCCGTGTGACTGCAGCTCGCCCTGTAGTCTGTGAGCAGCCGTAGCTTGGTTGTCTCCAGCTCAGGGTTGTTCACTGCGTCATACCGCCAAATCAATTTTCATTTTGTTTTCAAGTAGTGTAGTCTGCTGCTAATTAATTTAAAAAAATCCTATTAGTGTCTTTCCACCCGTCTCCAGCTAATTTGTGGAAAAACACTACATAGGATAAAGTAGAGGAGGGTTTTTGGGCCTTGCAGCGCCGTTTACGGCTGTCTGCACGGTCTCCGTGTGACTGCAGCTCGCCCTGTAGTCTGTGAGCAGCCGTAGCTTGGTTGTCTCCAGCTCAGGGTTGTTCACTGCGTCATACCGCCAAATCAATTTTCATTTTGTTTTCAAGTAGTGTAGTCTGCTGCTAATTAATTTAAAAAAATCCTATTAGTGTCTTTCCACCCGTCTCCAGCTAATTTGTGGAAAAACACTACATAGGATAAAGTAGAGGAGGGTTTTTGGGCCTTGCAGCGCCGTTTACGGCTGTCTGCACGGTCTCCGTGTGACTGCAGCTCGCCCTGTAGTCTGTGAGCAGCCGTAGCTTGGTTGTCTCCAGCTCAGGGTTGTTCACTGCGTCATACCGCCAAATCAATTTTCATTTTGTTTTCAAGTAGTGTAGTCTGCTGCTAATTAATTTAAAAAAATCCTATTAGTGTCTTTCCACCCGTCTCCAGCTAATTTGTGGAAAAACACTACATAGGATAAAGTAGAGGAGGGTTTTTGGGCCTTGCAGCGCCGTTTACGTCTGTCTGCACGGTCTCCGTGTGACTGCAGCTCTATCCGTTGTCAGTTCAGCCCCAAAAAAATAAATAAATAATAAAGTTCACCAAACACACCAGTTACACCACTTTACATTTGTGTAGGCCACATTAGCTCATATTCAAGTCTAGTCCACACTTTAGAAAATTAGTGTGTCTTATACCTGTTAGGAGGAGTTGCTCAGGAATAAGCACACAAAGCCGTTAGTACTTTTCTGCTTATCTTTATCAGTCAACCAAGATGAAGAAGGCAGTGAGTAAGGCACGTGGGCGTGGGCGTGGGCGCGGAGCAGGGAGGGGACGTGGGGATTCTGTGCCTGCTGCGGGCACCGGTGAGTCATCAGCACCCACTTTCACAAGGGAACAGTCGTTCATGCGCAGCTTTGTCGCCGAGCGCCGTACACCGCTGCTGCGTGAAGACCAAATTGAAGCCGTTGTGGGATGGATGGCAGCTAATGCATCAACTTCCATTAGTGCCACATCCTCTCAGACACAGAGCACTGGAGAGCAGCCATCTGTCTCTTCACCACCTGCAAAATTGCCCAGGCAGACAGAGATCCCAGGACAGGAGCAGTCTCTACTTCTGTTCTCTGAATCATCTCTTGGCTTGGAAACAGGGGGCCAGCCAAGCAGCATTGGAGAAATGGAAGAAGAGGCAGGGTGCAGTGATGCCCAACCGCTTTTTCTGTCTTCCTCTGAAGAGGCGGGTGGGCCAGTGGCTCCGGTCACCACCTCGCAGGCCGCATCAGCTGATGATGACACTCAGGTGCCACTTACTGGTGCGTGCTCTGCTGCTGAGACTACCCAGGAGGAGCAGTTGGGGGCAGAGGGTAGTGTAGATGATGAGGTCCTTGACCCATCTTGGCGTCAGGGACAGGAAGGTGGTGGGAGCAGCTCTGAGGAAGAGATTCCCCGTACGGCCCAAAGAGGGAGAGGGAGGGGGAAGACTGCGGATCCTGCAGCCTCCGCTTTGGCACTCGTAAGGAGCATGTCTCTTCCAAAAGTCAAAAGGGGGGCTCCCAAGACTTGCAGTGCCTGGTCCTTTTTTGACACAGTTGCAGATGACATTTGCTATGTCAGATGCAAGGTGTGTCATCAAAAAATCAAAAGAGGTCAAAAAGTCGCCAACCTCAATACCTCCAACATGTGGAAACATGTGCGCAACAGGCACCCGGCGGAGTTAGACAAACACACTGAAGAGCTAGGCCAACCAACAGCGGCAGCTACCACCTCTTCAGCTCGTGTTGCCTCTTCCTCTAGCTCACACGCAGCTGGTTCGGCTTCCTCCCAGGATCGCCGTGGAAGAACCTCTGGCCCTGTTGTCCAGAGACCCGCTGTCATTCCACCCGCAGCACCACTTTCCCAGTCAACCACACACTCCCAGCCCAGTCTACAGCCATCGGTAGTACAGGCATGGGAGAAAAGGCGGCCTT
The DNA here is from genome assembly GCF_051348905.1 of Ranitomeya variabilis. Lineage (NCBI taxonomy): Eukaryota > Metazoa > Chordata > Amphibia > Anura > Dendrobatidae > Ranitomeya > Ranitomeya variabilis. Next base: position 114,488,704 of record NC_135238.1, read on the forward strand.
TCTCGTCAAACCACCCACGAGCACAGACTCTGACTGCAGGCATTGCCAAACTTCTGTCACTGGAAATGCTGTCATTCAGGCTGGTGGAGACTGACAGCTTCCGTGACTTGATGTCATTGGCAGTCCCACAGTACAGTGTGCCCAGCCGCTTTTACTTCAGCAGGCAAGCCGTCCCTGCCCTGCACAAGCATGTTGAGGGACACATAAAACACGCGCTACTGAACGCCGTCAGTAGCAAGGTCCACCTCACCACCGATGCGTGGACCAGTCAACATGGACAGGGGCGATACCTTTCCCTCACTGCCCATTGGGTTAATGTAGTTGAGCCGGGTACAGACCGTGCGAGTGGCGCAGGACGTGTCCTGCCCACTCCAAGGATTGCAGGAATCCATTCTGTACGCATTGACTCCTCCTCTTACACCAGTTCCTCAGAATCATCGCTGCAGGAGCCGTCACAGTCCACCTCCACATGGACCCGTGATGAACGTGTACCTGTTACGACCGACATGAGCACAGCCGTGGCCAAACGTCAACAGGCCGTCTTGAAATTAATTTTTTTGGGGAATCGTAGCCACACAGCGCAGGAGCTCTGGAATGCCATCAAGCAGGAGAGCGATGTGTGGTTTGAGCTAGCGAATCTCCAGCCAGGCATGGTAGTGTGTGATAATGGCCGAAATCTGGTGGCAGCCCTGGGCCTCGGCAACCTCACTCACATCCCATGTCTGGCACATGTGCTCAATTTGGTCGTGCAGAGTTTTTTGAGGGACTATCCGGATCTTGATGCACTGCTGCACAAGGTCCGCCTAGAGTGTGCTCACTTGCGGCGTTCCAGCACGGCAAAAGCGCGCATTGCGGCTCTGCAGCGCCGACACCGCCTGCCGGAACATCGCATCATATGTGACCTACCTACCAGGTGGAATTCCACGTTACATATGTTGGAGCGGTTGTGTGAGCAGCAGCAAGCTGTAATGGAGTACCAGCTGTATCAGGCGCAAAAAAGTCGCAGTCAGCGCCGTACAGACTTCACAACCACAGAGTGGGCCACTATGAAGGATGTCTGCCAGGTTTTGCGTCCCTTTGATTATTCCACGCGGATGGCGAGTGCAGATGATGCACTAGTCAGCATGACTGTCCCCCTTATCTGCCTGCTTGAAAAATCACTGCAAGCGCTAAGGGATGATGTTGTGGAAGAGGTGGAGGATGAGGATTCACCACTTCCATCATCTTCTGGACAGTCAGCGCCACGTGGTTCCTCACAAACGCGTAGGCAGGGGACAGTTTGTGAGGAGGATGAGGAGGAGTCAATGGAGGAGGAAGACATCCGTCCAGAGGAGGGAGTTACACAATTGTCCAGTACTCAGTGTGTACAGCGAGGGTGGGGTGATGACGAGCGGGCAGAGATCACGCCTCCAGCTGGGGACAGCGTTTCTTGGGCAGTTGGCAGTCTGCAGCACATGGTGGATTACATGCTGCAGTGCCTGAGAAACGACCGCCGCATCGACCACATTCTCAACATGTCTGATTATTGGGTGTTCACCCTCCTCGATCCTCGCTACCGGGACAACGTAGAAAGCCTCATCACACCGTTGAACCGGGAGCGAAAAATGCGGGAGTACCAAGACACACTGGTCAGTTCCATCATCTTCTCCATTCCAACTGAGAGAAGTGCTGCTACTGCATTCCAAAGCAGCTCAGTGCGTCCAGGCAGTGGTGGAGGCTCTGCACAAAGAGGGAGCAGAAGCAGTGCCTCTGCCCAAGGCAAGACCAGTATGGCCCAACTGTGGCACAGTTTTGTGTGCCCCCCACAAAAGTCTACACCATCACAGACGGCTCCAGTCAACAGGAGGCAACGGTTCCGTCAGATGGTGACAGACTACATGTCTTGCCCTCTTGCTGTACTCCCAGACGGCTCTTCCCCTTTCAAGTTTTGGGTCTCAAAGCTGAATACATGGCCAGAGCTAAGCCAGTATGCATTGGAGGTGCTGTCTTGCCCTGCGGCCAGTGTATTATCGGAACGTGTCTTTAGTGCTGCAGGTGGTGTACTAACTGACCGTCGCATGCGACTATCCTCCGATAACGTTGACCGGCTTACTTTCCTGAAAATGAACAAGGCCTGGATCTCGCAGGAATTTGCCACTCCTCCTCCTGATTAAATAATTAGGTCACTGTATACGTTATCCAGGTCTCCTGTTGTGTTCATCTTTCTACCACCTGAACTTAAATTCCTGGGCTCCAACACCGCCAGTTGAGGCTCAGACGTGCCGTCTGCACAGTCAAAACATACGACCCAGTGTTATTGGGTTTCAGTAACGTCAGCTGATCCCCAGCTGTGTAGCCGGCAATGTGTCATGCGACCGCCACGCTGACACAACAACTGAAATGTAAGGGAATCTGTCCCCCCCCCCCCCAAGGCGTTTGTTACTGAAAGAGCCACCTTGTGCAGCAGTAATGCTGCACAAGGAAAAAGGTAGCTATTTTGGTTTTGCTCCTTGCACACGCAAAACTTAACACTTATAAAATGTGTCCACTGATACCGTAAAACCGTCCCGGAGGTGGGACTTTCCTTCGTAATATGACGCAGCACAGCCGTCATTCCTACCCCCCCGGCGCTGCGCCCCGGCTCCTCAGCGTTGTTTGATTCCGTCCCGGAGCCTGCGCTGTTATGTTATCCCGTGGCCAGGCACACTTAGCGCTGCCCGTCTTCTGGCATCATTTGGTGTCAGGCTGGCTGCGCCTGTGCGGCCACGCTGGCCGAGAGCCCGCCTCGCAGTGTCTTCTGATTTAATCCCACTGGGGGCCTGGGATCTATGGACATGCGCAGTGCATATCTGAACCTCCACCTCTCACTCATCTCCCTATGGCTTCTTCAGACTGTTCGGTGTCAGCTGGTCCCTAATAGCATGCCACGGCCGTGACACCGCACAGTCTGAAAAAGAAGCCGTAGGGAGGGGAGTGAGAGGCGAGGATATGCACTGCGCATGGCCATGGATCCCAGGCCCCCAGTGGGATTACATCAGAAGACACTGCGAGGCGGGCTCTTGGCCAGCGCGGCCGCACAGGCGCAGCCAGCCTGACACCAAATGATGTCAGAAGATGGGCAGCGCTAAGTGTGCCTGGCCACGGGATAACATAACAGCGCAGGCTCCGGGACGGAATCAAACAATGCTGAGGAGCCGGGGCACGGCGGCGGGGGGGTAGTAATGATGGCTGTGCTGCGTCATATTACGAAGGAAAGTCCCACCTCCGGGACGGTTTCACGGCTTCAGGGGACACATTTTATAAGTGTTTAGTTCTGTGTTTGCAAGGAGCATGATGAAAAGAGCCACCTTTTCCTTTTGCATCTTTTGTGCTGCACAAGCTGGCTCTTTCAGCTACAAACGCCTTGGGGGGGGGGTTAAAGGTTCCCTTTCGACTTTCTCAGGCTTCGGCCTACATTGTGTTCCTCTGCTTTTCCACCTGCCCCTGGGCTCCAACACCGCTAGTTGCCGTCCAGAAGTGCTGTACGCACAGTCAACAGTCGCTCCTCTGTTATTGGGGTTCAGTAACGTCAGCTGTTCCCCTGCTGTGTGTGTGGCAATCCCTCCTACCTCCTCCAACCTCCTCCTCCTCCACCTGTCCCTGGGCTCCAACACCGCCAGTTGCCGTCCAGAAGTGCTGTACGCACAGTCAACAGTCCCTCCTCTGTTATTGGGGTTCAGTAACGTCAGCTGTTCCCCTGCTGTGTGTGTGGCAATCCCTCCTACCTCCTCCAACCTCCTCCAACCTCCTCCTCCTCCACCTGTCCCTGGGCTCCAACACCGCCAGTTGCCGTCCAGAAGTGCTGTACGCACAGTCAACAGTCCCTCCTCTGTTATTGGGGTTCAGTAACGTCAGCTGTTCCCCTGCTGTGTGTGTGGCAATCCCTCCTACCTCCTCCAACCTCCTCCTCCTCCACCTGTCCCTGGGCTCCAACACCGCCAGTTGCCGTCCAGAAGTGCTGTACGCACAGTCAACAGTCCCTCCTCTGTTATTGGGGTTCAGTAACGTCAGCTGTTCCCCTGCTGTGTGTGTGGCAATCCCTCCTACCTCCTCCTACCTCCTCCAACCTCCTCCTCCTCCACCTGTCCCTGGGCTCCAACACCGCCAGTTGCCGTCCAGAAGTGCTGTACGCACAGTCAACAGTCGCTCCTCTGTTATTGGGGTTCAGTAACGTCAGCTGTTCCCCTGCTGTGTGTGTGGCAATCCCTCCTACCTCCTCCAACCTCCTCCTCCTCCACCTGTCCCTGGGCTCCAACACCGCCAGTTGCCGTCCAGAAGTGCTGTACGCACAGTCAACAGTCCCTCCTCTGTTATTGGGGTTCAGTAACGTCAGCTGTTCCCCTGCTGTGTGTGTGGCAATCCCTCCTACCTCCTCCAACCTCCTCCAACCTCCTCCTCCTCCACCTGTCCCTGGGCTCCAACACCGCCAGTTGCCGTCCAGAAGTGCTGTACGCACAGTCAACAGTCCCTCCTCTGTTATTGGGGTTCAGTAACGTCAGCTGTTCCCCTGCTGTGTGTGTGGCAATCCCTCCTACCTCCTCCAACCTCCTCCTCCTCCACCTGTCCCTGGGCTCCAACACCGCCAGTTGCCGTCCAGAAGTGCTGTACGCACAGTCAACAGTCCCTCCTCTGTTATTGGGGTTCAGTAACGTCAGCTGTTCCCCTGCTGTATGTGTGGCAATCCCTCCTACCTCCTCCTACCTCCTCCAACCTCCTCCTCCTCCACCTGTCCCTGGGCTCCAACACCGCCAGTTGCCGTCCAGAAGTGCTGTACGCACAGTCAACAGTCCCTACTCTGTTATTGGGGTTCAGTAACGTCAGCTGTTCCCCTGCTGTGTGTGTGGCAATCCCTCCTACCTCCTCCAACCTCCTCCTACTCCACCTGTCCCTGGGCTCCAACACCGCCAGTTGCCGTCCAGAAGTGCTGTACGCACAGTCAACAGTCCCTCCTCTGTTATTGGGGTTCAGTAACGTCAGCTGTTCCCCTGCTGTGTGTGTGGCAATCCCTCCTACCTCCTCCTACCTCCTCCTCCTCCACCTGTCCTTGGGCTCCAACACCGCCAGTTGCCGTCCAGAAGTGCTGTACGCACAGTCAACAGTCCCTCCTCTGTTATTGGGGTTCAGTAACGTCAGCTGTTCCCCTGCTGTGTGTGTGGCAATCCCTCCTACCTCCTCCTACCTCCTCCAACCTCCTCCTCCTCCACCTGTCCCTGGGCTCCAACACCGCCAGTTGCCGTCCAGAAGTGCTGTACACACAGTCAACAGTCCCTCCTCTGTTATTGGGGTTCAGTAACGTCAGCTGTTCCCCTGCTGTGTGTGTGGCAATCCCTCCTACCTCCTCCTACCTCCTCCAACCTCCTCCTCCTCCACCTGTCCCTGGGCTCCAACACCGCCAGTTGCCGTCCAGAAGTGCTGTACGCACAGTCAACAGTCCCTCCTCTGTTATTGGGGTTCAGTAACGTCAGCTGTTCCCCTGCTGTGTGTGTGGCAATCCCTCCTACCTCCTCCAACCTCCTCCTACTCCACCTGTCCCTGGGCTCCAACAACGCCAGTTGCCGTCCAGAAGTGCTGTACGCACAGTCAACAGTCCCTCCTCTGTTATTGGGGTTCAGTAACGTCAGCTGTTCCCCTGCTGTGTGTGTGGCAATCCCTCCTACCTCCTCCTACCTCCTCCAACCTCCTCCTCCTCCACCTGTCCCTGGGCTCCAACACCGCCAGTTGCCGTCCAGAAGTGCTGTACGCACAGTCAACAGTCCCTCCTCTGTTATTGGGGTTCAGTAACGTCAGCTGTTCCCCTGCTGTGTGTGTGGCAATCCCTCCTACCTCCTCCAACCTCCTCCAACCTCCACCTGTCCCTGGGCTCCAACACCGCCAGTTGCCATCCAGAAGTGCTGTACGCACAGAGCCAAACACCTCGCCTATGTGTTAGTGGGGTTCAGCACCGCCAGCTGTTCCCCTGCTGTGTATACGGCAACGTGTACTGCGACCACCACGCAGACACAACAAGTTAAATTTAAGGGAACCTGTCCCCCCCCCCCCCATGCGTTTGTTACTGAAGGAGCCACCTTGTGCAGCAGTAATGATGCAAAGGGAAAAAGTGCCTCTTTTCGTGGTGCTCCTTGCATATGCTGAACCTAACACTTATGAAATGTGTCCCCTCACAGCGTTCAACCGTCCGGTAGGTGGAACTTTCCTTTGTCATGTGACGCAGCACAGCCGTCATTTTTACCCCCTTGTCGCCGTGCGCCGCCTCCTCAGCGTTGTTTGAATCTGTCCCGGAGCCTGCGCTGTTAGGTTACCCCTTGGCCATGCACACATTTTGCGCTGCCCGTCTTCTGACATCATTTGCTGTCAGGCTGGCTGCGCCTGTGCGGGTGCGCTGTCCGAGATTCAGCCTCGCGGTGTCGTCTAATGTAATCCCACCGCGGGCCTGGGATCCGTGTCCATGCGCAGTGCATATCCTCGCCTCTCACTCCCCTCCCTACGGCTTCTAAAGACTGTTCGGTGTCAGCTGGTCCCTAATAGCATGCCACGGCCGTGACACCGCACAGTCTTAAGAAGCCGTAGGGAGGGGAGTGAGAGGCGAGGATATGCACTGCGCATGGACACGGATCCCAGGCCCGCGGTGGGATTACATTAGACGACACCGCGAGGCTGAATCTCGGACAGCGCACCCGCACAGGCGCAGCCAGCCTGACAGCAAATGATGTCAGAAGACGGGCAGCGCAAAATATGTGCATGGCCAAGGGGTAACCTAACAGCGCAGGCTCCGGGACAGATTCAAACAACGCTGAGGAGGCGGCGCACGGCGACAAGGGGGTAAAAATGACGGCTGTGCTGCGTCACATGACAAAGGAAAGTTCCACCGACCGGACGGTTGAACGCTGTGAGGGGACACATTTCATAAGTGTTAGGTTCAGCATCTGCAAGGACCATAATTAAAAGAGCTAAGTTTACCTTTTCCAGCATTAGTGCTGTACACGATGGCTCTTCCAGCTACAAACGCCTGGGGGGGGGGTTAAAGGTTTCCTTTCAACTTGCTCCAGTGCAGGCTTCGGCCTACACTCCGCTCCCCCTGCTCCTCCTGCTGACCCTGGGCTCTAACACCGCCAGTTGGGGCCCAGATGTGCTAGCTGCACAGAGAAAAACACCTCGCCAATGTGTCAGTGGGGTCCAGCACCGCCAGCTGTTCCCCTGCTGTGCAGCCGGCAACGTGTCCTGCAAAAGCCACGCAGACACAACAGACCCAAAGCTGCCGCCAGTGCAGGCTTCGGCCTACACTCCCCTCCCCCTGCTCCTCCTCCTCCTGCTCCTCCTCCTGCTGTCCCTGGGCTCTAACACACCGCCAGTTGGGGCCCAGATGTGCTAGCTGCACAGAGAAAAACACCAGCCAATGTGTCAGTGGGGTCCAGCACCGCCAGCTGTTCCCCTGCTGTGCAGCCGGCAACGTGTCCTGCAAAAGCCACGCAGACACAAGAACTGAAATTGAAGGGAACCTGTCCCCCCTCCCCCAGGCATTTTTACGTTATCCAGCCACCTTGTACAGCGGTAATGCTGCATGTGTGCAAGGTGGCTCAGAAACGTATTCTCCTCGCACATGTGGAACTGAAAACACGTCTGAAATGTGTCCTCTGTGTGACCATTTAACCGTCCCGGTGGTGTGACTTTCCTTTGTAATGACACGCTGCAACCCCCTTGGTAGCGCTGCCCGTCTTCTGGCATCATTGTTTGGCTGGCTGCGCCTCTGCGGCCGCCCTGACCCACACAACGCCCCTCGGTGTCTTATTTATTGGGACTGCGAGGGTGTGATTCATGGGCAGGATCAGTGCATCAGTTCGCCTGTCCCTCCTCTCCTTCCGCCTTCTTCGAACTGTGCGGCTTCATGGCCGTGGCATGCGATAAGGGATCAGATGACGCCGCACAGTCTGAAGCGGGTGTAAGGACCCGAGTGTGAGAGGCCAACATATGTGCTGCGCCAGGCCCTGAATCCCAGCCCCGCAGTGTTTTAACAATGTTAAGACACTGCGGGGCTGGGATTCATGGTCATCGCGAACCGCACCGGCCGACATTACATGATGCCAGAAGATGGGCAGCGCTAACGGCGCTAGGCCAGGGGATAACACGACAGCGCAGACTCCTGTACAGCAAATAACAACGCTCGGGAGGCTGCACCCAGCACCAAGGTGGGATTCTTGACATCTGTGCTGCGTCTCATTACAAAGGGAACTCGCGCCTCCAACACAGTTTGACTGTATAAAGGGCTAAATGTTATACGTGTTTCATTCAGCGTGTGCAAGGAGAAAAATTAAAAGAGCAACCTTTGACTTGTGCAGCACTACTGCTGCATAAGCTGTGGCTCTTCTACTTTCTAACCCCTGAGGGGGGGTTAAAGGTGACCTTTGAAATCGGTTCAAGTAGGCTTCGGCCTACACTCTGCTCCCCCTGCAGAGCCCGGGCTCCAACACCGATCGTTGCTGTCCGGAAGTGCTGGCTGCACAGAGCCAAACACCTCGCCAATGTGTCAGTGGGGTCCAGCACCGCCAGCTGTTCCCCTGCTGTGTAGCCGGCAACGTGTCCTGCAAAAGCCACGCAGACACAACAGACCCAAAGCTGCCGCCAGTGCAGGCTTCGGCCTACACTCCCCTCCCCCTGCTCCTCCTCCTCCTGCTCCTCCTCCTGCTGTCCCTGGGCTCTAACACACCGCCAGTTGGGGCCCAGATGTGCTAGCTGCACAGAGAAAAACACCAGCCAATGTGTCAGTGGGGTCCAGCACCGCCAGCTGTTCCCCTGCTGTGCAGCCGGCAACGTGTCCTGCAAAAGCCACGCAGACACAAGAACTGAAATTGAAGGGAACCTGTCCCCCCTCCCCCAGGCGTTTTTACGTTATCCAGCCACCTTGTACAGCGGTAATGCTGCATGTGTGCAAGGTGGCTCAGAAACGTATTCTCCTCGCACATGTGGAACTGAAAACACGTCTGAAATGTGTCCTCTGTGTGACCATTTAACCGTCCCAGTGGTGTGACTTTCCTTTGTAATGACACGCTGCAACCCCCTTGGTAGCGCTGCCCGTCTTCTGGCATCATTGTTTGGCTGGCTGCGCCTCTGCGGCCGCCCTGACCCACACAACGCCCCTCGGTGTCTTATTTATTGGGACTGCGAGGGTGTGATTCATGGGCAGGATCAGTGCATCAGTTCGCCTGTCCCTCCTCTCCTTCCGCCTTCTTCGGACTGTGCGGCTTCATGGCCGTGGCATGCGATAAGGGATCAGATGACGCCGCACAGTCTGAAGCGGGTGTAAGGACCCGAGTGTGAGAGGCCAACATATGTGCTGCGCCAGGCCCTGAATCCCAGCCCCGCAGTGTTTTAACAATGTTAAGACACTGCGGGGCTGGGATTCATGGTCATCGCGAACCGCACCGGCCGACATTACATGATGCCAGAAGATGGGCAGCGCTAACGGCGCTAGGCCAGGGGATAACACGACAGCGCAGACTCCTGTACAGCAAATAACAACGCTCGGGAGGCTGCACCCAGCACCAAGGTGGGATTCTTGACATCTGTGCTGCGTCTCATTACAAAGGGAACTCGCGCCTCCAACACAGTTTGACTGTATAAAGGGCTAAATGTTATACGTGTTTCATTCAGCGTGTGCAAGGAGAAAAATTAAAAGAGCAACCTTTGACTTGTGCAGCACTACTGCTGCATAAGCTGTGGCTCTTCTACTTTCTAACCCCTGAGGGGGGGTTAAAGGTGACCTTTGAAATCGGTTCAAGTAGGCTTCGGCCTACACTCTGCTCCCCCTGCAGAGCCCGGGCTCCAACACCGATCGTTGCTGTCCGGAAGTGCTGGCTGCACAGAGCCAAACACCTCGCCAATGTGTCAGTGGGGTCCAGCACCGCCAGCTGTTCCCCTGCTGTGTAGCCGGCAACGTGTCCTGCAAAAGCCACGCAGACACAACAGACCCAAAGCTGCCGCCAGTGCAGGCTTCGGCCTACACTCCCCTCCCCCTGCTCCTCCTCCTCCTGCTCCTCCTCCTGCTGACCCTGGGCTCTAACAAACCGCCAGTTGGGGCCCAGATGTGCTAGCTGCACAGAGAAAAACACCTCGCCAATGTGTCAGTCAGTGGGGTCCAGCACCGCCAGCTGTTCCCCTGCTGTGCAGCCGGCATCGTGTCCTGCAAAAGCCACGCAGACACTTGCTCTTGTACCTTCTGCTCCCCATCCTGGTTCCAGTACCGTCAGCTGGTTCCGGGCAGAGCCTTTGGCTTAGGTGCCTCCCTTTGGTATCCGAGTTCCACCAACGTCAGGTGGTCCTTGGTAGTGCTTTCAGGCACGGGTACCTCCTGCTTAGTAACCGGGTTCCAGTAACGTCAGCTGGTCCTCGGTAGTTCCATTGGCTCTTGGACCTTCGGCTACCCATCCGGGTTCCAGCACCGTCAGCTGGTTCTCGGCAGTGTCTTTTGCTCTTGTACCTTCTGCTCCCCATCCTGGTTCCAGTACCGTCAGCTGGTTCCGGGCAGAGCCTTTGGCTTAGGTGCCTCCCTCTGGGTATCCGAGTTCCACCAACGTCAGGTGGTCCTTGGTAGTGCTTTCAGCACAGGTACCTCCTGCTTAGTAACCGGGTTCCAGTAACGTCAGCTGGTCCTCGGTAGTTCCATTGGCTCTTGGACCTTCGGGTAGCCATCCGAGTTCCAGTTCCATCAGCTGGTTCTCGGCATTTTCTCAGCCTTCTTGTACCTTCTGCTACATTTCCAAGTTCAAGAGACTAAACACGATGACCCGGAAGACCACCCCTAAGATGACGACGACACCAGAGACGACAACCACCGTGATGACGACGACCCTGGAGACGATGACCCCGAAGACCACCCCGATGACGACGACCCCGGAGACGACGACCCTGAAGACCACCCCGATGACGACGACCCCGGAGACGACGACCCTGGAGACGACGACGACCTGGAAGACCGAGAAGCAGAAGAACAAGAGGCTGCAGAACAAAGAGCAGAAGGACATTAAGCATAACACAAAATATCAGAGCAAAAAATATTATGTAAATTATAAGCAGAAGAAGACTAAGCAGTGTATGGGGGTGAGTCCGTTCCTCCTCGTGGTGCCCCTGGATAAAGCCTGATGCTGCAGGCCAAACTGAACGCGGACAAATGTAACTGTTTTGTGACAGGCAGAACGGAAGGTGTAATCTTCAAACTTTTATAGATAACAACTACGGGAATGCCTGTCACAAATAAGAATATGATGAAGAAGTTGAATATGATGAAGATAATAGTAAAATAAAAAGAATATGAACAATGTAACCCAAAAAATAATAGGTAGAAGATGAAGAAGAAGATGAATAAGGTGAAGAAGTTGATGTCAAAGAAGCTGATGATGAGGATAATTAAGAAGAAAGCGTGGGAGAAGTAAAAAAGAAGGTGAAGGGCGTGGAAGTAGTGAAACATCAATATCTGACATAAAAAAAAAAAAAAAAACATAGTCAAATTCTTTCTAACGCCGAACTTCATAAAAAAAAATAAAAAATCCTGCTATTCTATTACATTGGGCTAAACCTCTGTCCCTTTAATATCTCCGCCACGTCCCCCAATACATCCTACAATATTCTTAGTTGTTTTCCTTCATGTAGAATGAACCTACAAGTGTATAAAGGGTTTATTTTAATTCCGATATTTTCGTCCCATTGACTTGCATTGGGATCGGGTATCGGTATCGGATTGGATTCCGATACTGTGACGGTATCGGCCGATACTTTCCGATACCGATACTTTCCGATATCGGAAAGTATCGCTCAACACTAACCATGAACTAAACCTGCCGCACAACTAGAAGTGGCCGGGTAGCATGCCTACGTTTTTTTATCCCTAGATGCCCAGCGCCAGCCGGAGAACTACCTAATCCTAGCAGAGGAAAAGACAGTCCTGGCTCACCTCTAGAGAAATTTTCCCAAAAGGCAGACAGAGGCCCCCACATATATTGGCGGTGATTTTAGATGAAATGACAAACGTAGTATGAAAATAGGTTTAGCAAAATCGAGGTCCGCTTACTAGATAGCAGGAAGACAGAAAGGGCACTTTCATGGTCAGCAGAAAACCCTATCAAAACACCATCCAGAAATTACTTTAAGACTCTAGCATTAACTCATAACACCAGAGTGGCAATTTCCGATCACTAGAGCTTTCCAGACACAGTAACGAAACAGCAGCTGTGAACAGGAACAAAATGCAAAAACACACAAGGACAAAAGTCCAACTTAGCTGGGAGTTGTCTAGTAGCAGGAACATGCACAGAAAGGCTTCTGATTACATTGTTGACCGGCAAGAAACTGACAGAGGAGCAAGGTTATATAGCGACTCCCACATCCTGATAGGAGCAGGTAAACAGAGGGGATGATGCACACAAGTTCAATTCCACAAGTGGCCACCGGGGGAGCCCAGAATCCAATTTCACAACAGTTGTCCTCGACTGTATAAATCTGAGCTTCAACCTTCTGGCTCTCATTAAGTGCTGTTTTTAAAAAAATGGTGGTTAGGGCCTACTAACGGTGTCTGCCGCTCCCTGGTGTTGTCCTCAACTGTATAAAGCTGAGCCTCAACCTTCTGGCTCTCATTAAGTGCTGTTTTTAAAAAAATTGGTGGTTAGGGCCTACTAACGGTGTCTGCCGCTCCCTGGTGTTGTCCTCAACTGTATAAAGCTGAGCTTCAACCTTCTGGCTCTCATTAAGTGCTGTTTTTAAAAAAATTGGTGGTTAGGGCCTACTAACGGTGTCTGCCGCTCCCTGGTGTTGTCCTCAACTGTATAAAGCTGAGCTTCAACCTTCTGGCTCTCATTAAGTGCTGTTTTTAAAAAAATTGGTGGTTAGGGCCTACTAACGGTGTCTGCCGCTCCCGGGTGTTGTCCTCGACTGTATAAATCTGAGCTTCAACCTTCTGGCTCTCATTAAGTGCTGTTTTTTAAAAAAATTGGTGGTTAGGGCCTACTAACGGTGTCTGCCGCTCCCTGGTGTTGTCCTCAACTGTATAAATCTGAGCTTCAACCTTCTGGTTCTCATTAAGTGCTGTTTTTAAAAAAATTGGGGGTTAGGGCCTACTAACGGTGTCTGCCGCTCCCTGGTGTTGTCCTCAACTGTATAAATCTGAGCTTCAACCTTCTGGCTCTCATTAAATGCTGTTTTTAAAAAAATTGGTGGTTAGGGCCTACTAACGGTGTCTGCCGCTCCCTGATGTTGTCATCGACTGTATAAATCTGAGCTTCAACCTTCTGGCTCTCATTAAGTGCTGTTTTTAAAAAAATTGGTGGTTAGGGCCTACTAACGGTGTCTGCCGCTCCCTGGTGTTGTCCTCAACTGTATAAATCTGAGCTTCAACCTTCTGGCTCTCATTAAGTGCTGTTTTTTTAAAAAATGGTGGTTAGGGCCTACTAACGGTGTCTGCTGCTCCCTGGTGTTGTCCTCAACTGTATAAAGCTGAGCTTCAACCTTCTGGCTCTCACTAAGTGCTGTTTTTAAAAAAATTGGTGGTTAGGGCCTACTAACGATGTCTGCCGCTCCCTGGTGTTGTCCTCAACTGTATAAATCTGAGCTTCAACCTTCTGGCTCTCATTAAGTGCTGTTTTTTAAAAAAATGATGGTTAGGGCCCACTAACGGTGTCTGCCGCTCCCTGGTGTTGTCCTCGACTGTATAAATCTGAGCTTCAATCTTCTGGCTCTCATTAAGTGCTGTTTTTAAAAAAATTGGTGGTTAGGGCCTACTAACGGTGTCTGCCGCTCCCTGGTGTTGTCCTCGACTGTATAAATCTGAGCTTCAACCTTCTGGCTCTCATTAAGTGCTGTTTTTAAAAAAATTGGTGGTTAGGGCCTACTAACGGTGTCTGCCGCTCCCTGGTGTTGTCCTCAACTGTATAAAGCTGAGCTTCAACCTTCTGGCTCTCATTAAGTGCTGTTTTTAAAAAAATTGGTGGTTAGGGCCTACTAACGGTGTCTGCCACTCCCTGGTGTTGTCCTCGACTGTATAAATCTGAGCTTCAACCTTCTGGCTCTCATTAAGTGCTGTTTTTAAAAAAATTGGTGGTTAGGGCCTACTAACGGTGTCTGCCGCTCCCTGGTGTTGTCCTCAACTGTATCAATCTGAGCTTCAACCTTCTGGCTCTCATTAAGTGCTGTTTTTTTTTTAAATGATGGTTAGGGCCCACTAACGGTGTCTGCCGCTCCCTGGTGTTGTCCTCGACTGTATAAATCTGAGCTTCAATCTTCTGGCTCTCATTAAGTGCTGTTTTTAAAAAAATTGGTGGTTAGGGCCTACTAACGGTGTCTGCCGCTCCCTGGTGTTGTCCTCAACTGTATAAATCTTAGCTTCATCCTTCTGGCTCTCATTAAGTGCTGTTTTTTAAAAAAATGGTGGTTAGGGCCTACTAACGGTGTCTGCCGCTCCCTGGTGTTGTCCTCGACTGTATAAATCTGAGCTTCAACCTTCTGGCTCTCATTAAGTGCTGTTTTTAAAAAAATTGGTGGTTAGGGCCTACTAACGGTGTCTGCCGCTCCCTGGTGTTGTCCTCAACTGTATAAAGCTGAGCTTCAACCTTCTGGCTCTCATTAAGTGCTGTTTTTAAAAAAATTGGTGGTTAGGGCCTACTAACGGTGTCTGCCACTCCCTGGTGTTGTCCTCGACTGTATAAATCTGAGCTTCAACCTTCTGGCTCTCATTAAGTGCTGTTTTTAAAAAAATTGGTGGTTAGGGCCTACTAACGGTGTCTGCCGCTCCCTGTGTTGTCCTCAATTGTATAAATCTGAGCTTCAACCTTCTGGCTCTCATTAAGTGCTTTTTTTAAAAAAATTGGTGGTTAGGGCCTACTAACGGTGTCTACCGCTCCCTGGTGTTGTCCTCAACTGTATAAATCTGAGCTTCAACCTTCTGGCTCTCATTAAGTGCTTTTTTTAAAAAAATTGGGGGTTAGGGCCTACTAACGGTGTCTGCCGCTCCCTGGTGTTGTCCTCAACTATATAAATCTGAGCTTCAACCTTCTGGCTCTCATTAAGTGCTTTTTTTAAAAAAATTGTGGGTTAGGGCCTACTAACGGTGTCTGCCGCTCCCTGGTGTTGTCCTCAACTGTATAAATCTGAGCTTCAACCTTCTGGCTCTCATTAAGTGCTGTTTTTTAAAAAAATGGTGGTTAGGGCCTACTAACGGTGTCTGCAGCTCCCTGGTGTTGTCCTCGACTGTATAAATCTGAGCTTCAACCTTCTGGATCTCATTAAGTGCTGTTTTTAAAAAAAATTGGTGGTTAGGGCCTACTAACGGTGTCTGCCGCTCCCTGGTGTTGTCGTCAACTGTATAAATCTGAGCTTCAACCTTCTGGCTCTCATTAAGTGCTGTTTTTTTAAAAAATGTTGTTTAGGGCCTACTAACGGTGTCTGCCGCTCCCTGGTGTTGTCCTCAACTGTATAAAGCTGAGCTTCAACCTTCTGGCTCTCATTAAGTGCTGTTTTTAAAAAAATTGGTGATTAGGGCCTACTAACGGTGTCTGCCGCTCCCTGGTGTTGTCCTCAACTGTATAAATCTGAGCTTCAACCTTCTGGCTCTCATTAAGTGCTGTTTTTAAAAAAATTGGGGGTTAGGGCCTACTAACGGTGTCTGCCGCTCCTTGGTGTTGTCCTCAACTGTATAAATCTGAGCATCAACCTTCTGGCTCTCGTTAAGTGCTTTTTTTTAAAAAAATTGTGGGATAGGTCCTTCTAACGGTGTCTGCCGCTCCCTGGTGTTGTCCTCAACTGTATAAATCTGAGCTTCAACCTTCTGGCTCTCATTAAGTGCTGTTTTTAAAAAAATGGTGGTTAGGGCCTACTAACGGTGTCTGCTGCTCCCTGGTGTTGTCCTCAACTGTATAAATCTGAGCTTCAACCTTCCGGCTCTCATTAAGTGCTGTTTTTAAAAAAATGGTGGTTAGGGCCTACTAACGGTGTCTGCCGCTCCCTGGTGTTGTCCTCAACTGTATAAAGCTGAGCCTCAACCTTCTGGCTCTCATTAAGTGCTGTTTTTTAAAAAATTGGTGGTTAGGGCCTACTAACGGTGTCTGCCGCTCCCTGGTGTTGTCCTCGACTGTATAAATCTGAGCTTCAACCTTCTGGCTCTCATTAAGTGCTGTTTTTAAAAAAAAATGGTGGTTAGGGCCAACTAACGGTGTCTGCCGCTCCCTGGTGTTGTCCTCAACTGTATAAATCTTAGCTTCATCCTTCTGGCTCTCATTAAGTGCTGTTTTTAAAAAAAATTGTGGTTAGGGCCTACTAACGGTGTCTGCCGCTCCCTGGTGTTGTCCTCAACTGTATAAATCTGAGCTTCAACCTTCTGGCTCTCATTAAGTGCTTTTTTTTAAAAAATTGGGGGTTAGGGCCTACTAACGGTGTCTGCCGCTCCCTGGTGTTGTCCTCAACTGTATAAATCTGAGCTTCAACCTTCTGGCTCTCATTAAGTGCTGTTTTTAAAAAAATTGGTGGTTAGGGCCTACTAACGATGTCTGCCGCTCCCTGGTGTTGTCCTCAACTGTATAAATCTGAGCTTCAACCTTCTGGCTCTCATTAAGTGCTGTTTTTTTAAAAAATGATGGTTAGGGCCCACTAACGGTGTCTGCCACTCTATGGTGTTGTCCTCGACTGTATAAATCTGAGCTTCAATCTTCTGGCTCTCATTAAGTGCTGTTTTTTTAAAAAATGATGGTTAGGGCCCACTAACGGTGTCTGCCACTCCATGGTGTTGTCCTCGACTGTATAAATCTGAGCTTCAATCTTCTGGCTCTCATTAAGTGCTGTTTTTTTTAAAAATGATGGTTAGGGCCCACTAACGGTGTCTGCCGCTCCCTGGTGTTGTCCTCAACTGTATAAATCTGAGCTTCAACCTTCTGGCTCTCATTAAGTGCTGTTTTTTTAAAAAATGGTGGTTAGGGCCTACTAACGGTGTCTGCCGCTCCCTGGTGTTGTCCTCAACTGTATAAAGCTGAGCTTCAACCTTCTGGCTCTCATTAAGTGCTGTTTTTAAAAAAAATTGGGGGTTAGGGCCTACTAACGGTGTCTGCCGCTCCCTGGTGTTGTCCTCAACTGTATAAATCTGAGCATCAACCTTCTGGCTCTCGTTAAGTGCTTTTTTTAAAAAAAATTGTGGGATAGGTCCTTCTAACGGTGTCTGCCGCTCCCTGGTGTTGTCCTCAACTGTATAAATCTGAGCTTCAACCTTCTGGCTCTCATTAAGTGCTGTTTTTAAAAAAATGGTGGTTAGGGCCTACTAACGGTGTCTGCTGCTCCCTGGTGTTGTCCTCAACTGTATAAATCTGAGCTTCAACCTTCCGGCTCTCATTAAGTGCTGTTTTTAAAAAAATGGTGGTTAGGGCCTACTAACGGTGTCTGCCGCTCCCTGGTGTTGTCCTCAACTGTATAAAGCTGAGCCTCAACCTTCTGGCTCTCATTAAGTGCTGTTTTTAAAAAAATTGGTGGTTAGGGCCTACTAACGGTGTCTGCCGCTCCCTGGTGTTGTCCTCGACTGTATAAATCTGAGCTTCAACCTTCTGGCTCTCATTAAGTGCTGTTTTTAAAAAAAATGGTGGTTAGGGCCAACTAACGGTGTCTGCCGCTCCCTGGTGTTGTCCTCAACTGTATAAATCTTAGCTTCATCCTTCTGGCTCTCATTAAGTGCTGTTTTTTAAAAAAATTGTGGTTAGGGCCTACTAACGGTGTCTGCCGCTCCCTGGTGTTGTCCTCAACTGTATAAAGCTGAGCTTCAACCTTCTGGCTCTCATTAAGTGCTGTTTTTAAAAAAATTGGTGGTTAGGGCCTACTAACGGTGTCTGCCGCTCCCTGGTGTTGTCCTCGACTGTATAAATCTGAGCTTCAACCTTCTGGCTCTCATTAAGTGCTGTTTTTAAAAAAAATTGGTGGTTAGGGCCTACTAACGGTGTCTGCCGCTCCCTGGTGTTGTCCTCAACTGTATAAAGCTGAGCTTCAACCTTCTGGCTCTCATTAAGTGCTGTTTTTAAAAAAATTGGTGGTTAGGGCCTACTAACGGTGTCTGCCGCTCCCTGGTGTTGTCCTCGACTGTATAAATCTGAGCTTCAACCTTCTGGCTCTCATTAAGTGCTGTTTTTAAAAAAAATTGGTGGTTAGGGCCTACTAACGGTGTCTGCCGCTCCCTGGTGTTGTCCTCAACTGTATAAATCTGAGCTTCAACCTTCTGGCTCTCATTAAGTGCTGTTTTTAAAAAAATTGGTGGTTAGGGCCTACTAACGATGTCTGCCGCTCCCTGGTGTTGTCCTCAACTGTATAAATCTGAGCTTCAACCTTCTGGCTCTCATTAAGTGCTGTTTTTTTAAAAAATGATGGTTAGGGCCCACTAACGGTGTCTGCCGCTCCCTGGTGTTGTCCTCAACTGTATAAATCTGAGCTTCAACCTTCTGGCTCTCATTAAGTGCTGTTTTTTAAAAAAATGGTGGTTAGGGCCTACTAACGGTGTCTGCCGCTCCCTGGTGTTGTCCTCGACTGTATAAATCTGAGCTTCAACCTTCTGGATCTCATTAAGTGCTGTTTTTAAAAAAAATTGGTGGTTAGGGCCTACTAACGGTGTCTGCCGCTCCCTGGTGTTGTCGTCAACTGTATAAATCTGAGCTTCAACCTTCTGGCTCTCATTAAGTGCTGTTTTTTTAAAAAATGGTAGTTAGGGCCTACTAACGGTGTCTGCCGCTCCCTGGTGTTGTCCTCAACTGTATAAAGCTGAGCTTCAACCTTCTGGCTCTCGTTAAGTGCTGTTTTTAAAAAAATTGGTGATTAGGGCCTACTAACGGTGTCTGCAGCTCCCTGGTGTTGTCCTCAACTGTATAAATCTGAGCTTCAACCTTCTGGCTCTCATTAAGTGCTGTTTTTAAAAAAAATTGGGGGTTAGGGCCTACTAACGGTGTCTGCCGCTCCCTGGTGTTGTCCTCAACTGTATAAATCTGAGCATCAACCTTCTGGCTCTCGTTAAGTGCTTTTTTTAAAAAAAATTGTGGGATAGGTCCTTCTAACGGTGTCTGCCGCTCCCTGGTGTTGTCCTCAACTGTATAAATCTGAGCTTCAACCTTCTGGCTCTCATTAAGTGCTGTTTTTTTAAAAAATGATGGTTAGGGCCCACTAACGGTGTCTGCCACTCTATGGTGTTGTCCTCGACTGTATAAATCTGAGCTTCAATCTTCTGGCTCTCATTAAGTGCTGTTTTTTTAAAAAATGATGGTTAGGGCCCACTAACGGTGTCTGCCACTCCATGGTGTTGTCCTCGACTGTATAAATCTGAGCTTCAATCTTCTGGCTCTCATTAAGTGCTGTTTTTTTAAAAAATGATGGTTAGGGCCCACTAACGGTGTCTGCCGCTCCCTGGTGTTGTCCTCAACTGTATAAATCTGAGCTTCAACCTTCTGGCTCTCATTAAGTGCTGTTTTTTTAAAAAATGGTGGTTAGGGCCTACTAACGGTGTCTGCCGCTCCCTGGTGTTGTCCTCAACTGTATAAAGCTGAGCTTCAACCTTCTGGCTCTCATTAAGTGCTGTTTTTAAAAAAAATTGGGGGTTAGGGCCTACTAACGGTGTCTGCCGCTCCCTGGTGTTGTCCTCAACTGTATAAATCTGAGCATCAACCTTCTGGCTCTCGTTAAGTGCTTTTTTTAAAAAAAATTGTGGGATAGGTCCTTCTAACGGTGTCTGCCGCTCCCTGGTGTTGTCCTCAACTGTATAAATCTGAGCTTCAACCTTCTGGCTCTCATTAAGTGCTGTTTTTTTAAAAAATGATGGTTAGGGCCCACTAACGGTGTCTGCCACTCTATGGTGTTGTCCTCGACTGTATAAATCTGAGCTTCAATCTTCTGGCTCTCATTAAGTGCTGTTTTTTAAAAAAATGATGGTTAGGGCCCACTAACGGTGTCTGCCACTCCATGGTGTTGTCCTCGACTGTATAAATCTGAGCTTCAATCTTCTGGCTCTCATTAAGTGCTGTTTTTTTAAAAAATGATGGTTAGGGCCCACTAACGGTGTCTGCCGCTCCCTGGTGTTGTCCTCAACTGTATAAATCTGAGCTTCAACCTTCTGGCTCTCATTAAGTGCTGTTTTTTTAAAAAATGGTGGTTAGGGCCTACTAACGGTGTCTGCCGCTCCCTGGTGTTGTCCTCAACTGTATAAAGCTGAGCTTCAACCTTCTGGCTCTCATTAAGTGCTGTTTTTAAAAAAAATTGGGGGTTAGGGCCTACTAACGGTGTCTGCCGCTCCCTGGTGTTGTCCTCAACTGTATAAATCTGAGCATCAACCTTCTGGCTCTCGTTAAGTGCTTTTTTTTAAAAAAATTGTGGGATAGGTCCTTCTAACGGTGTCTGCCGCTCCCTGGTGTTGTCCTCAACTGTATAAATCTGAGCTTCAACCTTCTGGCTCTCATTAAGTGCTGTTTTTAAAAAAATGGTGGTTAGGGCCTACTAACGGTGTCTGCTGCTCCCTGGTGTTGTCCTCAACTGTATAAATCTGAGCTTCAACCTTCCGGCTCTCATTAAGTGCTGTTTTTAAAAAAATGGTGGTTAGGGCCTACTAACGGTGTCTGCCGCTCCCTGGTGTTGTCCTCAACTGTATAAAGCTGAGCCTCAACCTTCTGGCTCTCATTAAGTGCTGTTTTTAAAAAAATTGGTGGTTAGGGCCTACTAACGGTGTCTGCCGCTCCCTGGTGTTGTCCTCGACTGTATAAATCTGAGCTTCAACCTTCTGGCTCTCATTAAGTGCTGTTTTTAAAAAAAATGGTGGTTAGGGCCAACTACCGGTGTCTGCCGCTCCCTGGTGTTGTCCTCAACTGTATAAATCTTAGCTTCATCCTTCTGGCTCTCATTAAGTGCTGTTTTTAAAAAAAATTGTGGTTAGGGCCTACTAACGGTGTCTGCCGCTCCCTGGTGTTGTCCTCAACTGTATAAAGCTGAGCTTCAACCTTCTGGCTCTCATTAAGTGCTGTTTTTAAAAAAATTGGTGGTTAGGGCCTACTAACGGTGTCTGCCGCTCCCTGGTGTTGTCCTCGACTGTATAAATCTGAGCTTCAACCTTCTGGCTCTCATTAAGTGCTGTTTTTAAAAAAAATTGGTGGTTAGGGCCTACTAACGGTGTCTGCCGCTCCCTGGTGTTGTCCTCAACTGTATAAAGCTGAGCTTCAACCTTCTGGCTCTCATTAAGTGCTGTTTTTAAAAAAATTGGTGGTTAGGGCCTACTAACGGTGTCTGCCGCTCCCTGGTGTTGTCCTCGACTGTATAAATCTGAGCTTCAACCTTCTGGCTCTCATTAAGTGCTGTTTTTAAAAAAATTGGTGGTTAGGGCCTACTAACGATGTCTGCCGCTCCCTGGTGTTGTCCTCAACTGTATAAATCTGAGCTTCAACCTTCTGGCTCTCATTAAGTGCTGTTTTTTTAAAAAATGATGGTTAGGGCCCACTAACGGTGTCTGCCGCTCCCTGGTGTTGTCCTCAACTGTATAAATCTGAGCTTCAACCTTCTGGCTCTCATTAAGTGCTGTTTTTAAAAAAATTGGTGGTTAGGGCCTACTAACGATGTCTGCCGCTCCCTGGTGTTGTCCTCAACTGTATAAATCTGAGCTTCAACCTTCTGGCTCTCATTAAGTGCTGTTTTTTTAAAAAATGATGGTTAGGGCCCACTAACGGTGTCTGCCGCTCCCTGGTGTTGTCCTCAACTGTATAAATCTGAGCTTCAACCTTCTGGCTCTCATTAAGTGCTGTTTTTTAAAAAAATGGTGGTTAGGGCCTACTAACGGTGTCTGCCGCTCCCTGGTGTTGTCCTCGACTGTATAAATCTGAGCTTCAACCTTCTGGATCTCATTAAGTGCTGTTTTTAAAAAAAATTGGTGGTTAGGGCCTACTAACGGTGTCTGCCGCTCCCTGGTGTTGTCGTCAACTGTATAAATCTGAGCTTCAACCTTCTGGCTCTCATTAAGTGCTGTTTTTTTAAAAAATGGTAGTTAGGGCCTACTAACGGTGTCTGCCGCTCCCTGGTGTTGTCCTCAACTGTATAAAGCTGAGCTTCAACCTTCTGGCTCTCATTAAGTGCTGTTTTTAAAAAAATTGGTGATTAGGGCCTACTAACGGTGTCTGCAGCTCCCTGGTGTTGTCCTCAACTGTATAAATCTGAGCTTCAACCTTCTGGCTCTCATTAAGTGCTGTTTTTAAAAAAAATTGGGGGTTAGGGCCTACTAACGGTGTCTGCCGCTCCCTGGTGTTGTCCTCAACTGTATAAATCTGAGCATCAACCTTCTGGCTCTCGTTAAGTGCTTTTTTTAAAAAAAATTGTGGGATAGGTCCTTCTAACGGTGTCTGCCGCTCCCTGGTGTTGTCCTCAACTGTATAAATCTGAGCTTCAACCTTCTGGCTCTCATTAAGTGCTGTTTTTAAAAAAATGGTGGTTAGGGCCTACTAACGGTGTCTGCTGCTCCCTGGTGTTGTCCTGAACTGTATAAATCTGAGCTTCAACCTTCCGGCTCTCATTAAGTGCTGTTTTTAAAAAAATGGTGGTTAGGGCCTACTAACGGTGTCTGCCGCTCCCTGGTGTTGTCCTCAACTGTATAAAGCTGAGCCTCAACCTTCTGGCTCTCATTAAGTGCTGTTTTTAAAAAAATTGGTGGTTAGGGCCTACTAACGGTGTCTGCCGCTCCCTGGTGTTGTCCTCGACTGTATAAATCTGAGCTTCAACCTTCTGGCTCTCATTAAGTGCTGTTTTTAAAAAAAATGGTGGTTAGGGCCAACTAACGGTGTCTGCCGCTCCCTGGTGTTGTCCTCAACTGTATAAATCTTAGCTTCATCCTTCTGGCTCTCATTAAGTGCTGTTTTTTAAAAAAATTGTGGTTAGGGCCTACTAACGGTGTCTGCCGCTCCCTGGTGTTGTCCTCAACTGTATAAAGCTGAGCTTCAACCTTCTGGCTCTCATTAAGTGCTGTTTTTAAAAAAATTGGTGGTTAGGGCCTACTAACGGTGTCTGCCGCTCCCTGGTGTTGTCCTCGACTGTATAAATCTGAGCTTCAACCTTCTGGCTCTCATTAAGTGCTGTTTTTAAAAAAAATTGGTGGTTAGGGCCTACTAACGGTGTCTGCCGCTCCCTGGTGTTGTCCTCAACTGTATAAATCTGAGCTTCAACCTTCTGGCTCTCATTAAGTGCTTTTTTTAAAAAAATTGGTGGTTAGGGCCTACTAACGGTGTCTGCCGCTCCCTGGTGTTGTCCTCGACTGTATAAATCTGAGCTTCAACCTTCTGGCTCTCATTAAGTGCTGTTTTTAAAAAAATTGGTGGTTAGGGCCTACTAACGATGTCTGCCGCTCCCTGGTGTTGTCCTCAACTGTATAAATCTTAGCTTCATCCTTCTGGCTCTCATTAAGTGCTGTTTTTTAAAAAAATGGTGGATAGGGCCTACTAACGGTGTCTGCCACTCCCTGGTGTTGTCCTCAACTGTATAAAGCTGAGCTTCAACCTTCTGGCTCTCATTAAGTGCTGTTTTTAAAAAAATTGGTGGTTAGGGCCTACTAACGGTGTCTGCCGCTCCCTGGTGTTGTCCTCGACTGTATAAATCTGAGCTTCAACCTTCTGGCTCTCATTAAGTGCTGTTTTTAAAAAAATTGGTGGTTAGGGCCTACTAACGATGTCTGCCGCTCCCTGGTGTTGTCCTCAACTGTATAAATCTGAGCTTCAACCTTCTGGCTCTCATTAAGTGCTGTTTTTTTTAAAAATGATGGTTAGGGCCCACTAACGGTGTCTGCCACTCCATGGTGTTGTCCTCGACTGTATAAATCTGAGCTTCAACCTTCTGGCTCTCATTAAGTGCTGTTTTTAAAAAAATTGGGGGTTAGGGCCTACTAACGGTGTCTGCCGCTCCCTGGTGTTGTCCTCAACTGTATAAATCTGAGCATCAACCTTCTGGCTCTCGTTAAGTGCTGTTTTTTAAAAAAATGGTGGTTAGGGCCTAGTAACGGTGTCTGCCGCTCCCTGGTGTTGTCCTCGACTGTATAAATCTGAGCTTCAACCTTCCGGCTCTCATTAAGTGCTGTTTTTAAAAAAATGGTGGTTAGGGCCTACTAACGGTGTCTGCCGCTCCCTGGTGTTGTCCTCAACTGTATAAAGCTGAGCCTCAACCTTCTGGCTCTCATTAAGTGCTGTTTTTAAAAAAATTGGTGGTTAGGGCCTACTAACGGTGTCTGCCGCTCCCTGGTGTTGTCCTCGACTGTATAAATCTGAGCTTCAACCTTCTGGCTCTCATTAAGTGCTGTTTTTAAAAAAAATGGTGGTTAGGGCCAACTAACGGTGTCTGCCGCTCCCTGGTGTTGTCCTCAACTGTATAAATCTTAGCTTCATCCTTCTGGCTCTCATTAAGTGCTGTTTTTTAAAAAAATTGGTGGTTAGGGCCTACTAACGATGTCTGCCGCTCCCTGGTGTTGTCCTCAACTGTATAAATCTGAGCTTCAACCTTCTGGCTCTCATTAAGTGCTGTTTTTTTAAAAAATGATGGTTAGGGCCCACTAACGGTGTCTGCCACTCTATGGTGTTGTCCTCGACTGTATAAATCTGAGCTTCAATCTTCTGGCTCTCATTAAGTGCTGTTTTTTTAAAAAATGATGGTTAGGGCCCACTATCGGTGTCTGCCACTCCATGGTGTTGTCCTCGACTGTATAAATCTGAGCTTCAATCTTCTGGCTCTCATTAAGTGCTGTTTTTTTTAAAAATGATGGTTAGGGCCCACTAACGGTGTCTGCCGCTCCCTGGTGTTGTCCTCAACTGTATAAATCTGAGCTTCAACCTTCTGGCTCTCATTAAGTGCTGTTTTTTAAAAAAATGGTGGTTAGGGCCTACTAACGGTGTCTGCCGCTCCCTGGTGTTGTCCTCGACTGTATAAATCTGAGCTTCAACCTTCTGGATCTCATTAAGTGCTGTTTTTAAAAAAAATTGGTGGTTATTGCCTACTAACGGTGTCTGCCGCTCCCTGGTGTTGTCGTCAACTGTATAAATCTGAGCTTCAACCTTCTGGCTCTCATTAAGTGCTGTTTTTTTTAAAAATGGTGGTTAGGGCCTACTAACGGTGTCTGCCGCTCCCTGGTGTTGTCCTCAACTGTATAAAGCTGAGCTTCAACCTTCTGGCTCTCATTAAGTGCTGTTTTTAAAAAAATTGGTGATTAGGGCCTACTAACGGTGTCTGCCGCTCCCTGGTGTTGTCCTCAACTGTATAAATCTGAGCTTCAACCTTCTGGCTCTCATTAAGTGCTGTTTTTAAAAAAAATTGGGGGTTAGGGCCTACTAACGGTGTCTGCCGCTCCCTGGTGTTGTCCTCAACTGTATAAATCTGAGCATCAACCTTCTGGCTCTCGTTAAGTGCTTTTTTTAAAAAAAATTGTGGGATAGGTCCTTCTAACGGTGTCTGCCGCTCCCTGGTGTTGTCCTCAACTGTATAAATCTGAGCTTCAACCTTCTGGCTCTCATTAAGTGCTGTTTTTAAAAAAATGGTGGTTAGGGCCTACTAACGGTGTCTGCTGCTCCCTGGTGTTGTCCTCAACTGTATAAATCTGAGCTTCAACCTTCCGGCTCTCATTAAGTGCTGTTTTTAAAAAAATGGTGGTTAGGGCCTACTAACGGTGTCTGCCGCTCCCTGGTGTTGTCCTCAACTGTATAAAGCTGAGCCTCAACCTTCTGGCTCTCATTAAGTGCTGTTTTTAAAAAAATTGGTGGTTAGGGCCTACTAACGGTGTCTGCCGCTCCCTGGTGTTGTCCTCGACTGTATAAATCTGAGCTTCAACCTTCTGGCTCTCATTAAGTGCTGTTTTTAAAAAAAATGGTGGTTAGGGCCAACTAACGGTGTCTGCCGCTCCCTGGTGTTGTCCTCAACTGTATAAATCTTAGCTTCATCCTTCTGGCTCTCATTAAGTGCTGTTTTTAAAAAAAATTGTGGTTAGGGCCTACTAACGGTGTCTGCCGCTCCCTGGTGTTGTCCTCAACTGTATAAAGCTGAGCTTCAACCTTCTGGCTCTCATTAAGTGCTGTTTTTAAAAAAATTGGTGGTTAGGGCCTACTAACGGTGTCTGCCGCTCCCTGGTGTTGTCCTCGACTGTATAAATCTGAGCTTCAACCTTCTGGCTCTCATTAAGTGCTGTTTTTAAAAAAAATTGGTGGTTAGGGCCTACTAACGGTGTCTGCCGCTCCCTGGTGTTGTCCTCAACTGTATAAATCTGAGCTTCAACCTTCTGGCTCTCATTAAGTGCTTTTTTTAAAAAAATTGGTGGTTAGGGCCTACTAACGGTGTCTGCCGCTCCCTGGTGTTGTCCTCGACTGTATAAATCTGAGCTTCAACCTTCTGGCTCTCATTAAGTGCTGTTTTTAAAAAAATTGGTGGTTAGGGCCTACTAACGATGTCTGCCGCTCCCTGGTGTTGTCCTCAACTGTATAAATCTGAGCTTCAACCTTCTGGCTCTCATTAAGTGCTGTTTTTTTAAAAAATGATGGTTAGGGCCCACTAACGGTGTCTGCCACTCCATGGTGTTGTCCTCGACTGTATAAATCTGAGCTTCAATCTTCTGGCTCTCATTAAGTGCTGTTTTTTTAAAAAATGATGGTTAGGGCCCACTAACGGTGTCTGCCGCTCCCTGGTGTTGTCCTCGACTGTATAAATCTGAGCTTCAACCTTCTGGCTCTCAATAAGTGCTGTTTTTAAAAAAATTGGTGGTTAGGGCCTACTAACGATGTCTGCCGCTCCCTGGTGTTGTCCTCAACTGTATAAATCTGAGCTTCAACCTTCTGGCTCTCATTAAGTGCTGTTTTTAAAAGAATTGGTGGTTAGGGCCTACTAACGGTGTCTGCCGCTCCCTGGTGTTGTCCTCAACTGTATAAATCTTAGCTTCATCCTTCTGGCTCTCATTAAGTGCTGTTTTTTAAAAAAATGGTGGATAGGGCCTATCAACGGTGTCTGCCACTCCCTGGTGTTGTCCTCAACTGTATAAAGCTGAGCTTCAACCTTCTGGCTCTCATTAAGTGCTGTTTTTAAAAAAATTGGTGGTTAGGGCCTACTAACGGTGTCTGCCGCTCCCTGGTGTTGTCCTCGACTGTATAAATCTGAGCTTCAACCTTCTGGCTCTCATTAAGTGCTGTTTTTAAAAAAATTGGTGGTTAGGGCCTACTAACGGTGTCTGCCGCTCCCTGGTGTTGTCCTCGACTGTATAAATCTGAGCTTCAACCTTCTGGCTCTCATTAAGTGCTGTTTTTAAAAAAATTGGTGGTTAGGGCCTACTAACGATGTCTGCCGCTCCCTGGTGTTGTCCTCAACTGTATAAATCTGAGCTTCAACCTTCTGGCTCTCATTAAGTGCTGTTTTTTTAAAAAATGATGGTTAGGGCCCACTAACGGTGTCTGCCACTCTATGGTGTTGTCCTCGACTGTATAAATCTGAGCTTCAATCTTCTGGCTCTCATTAAGTGCTGTTTTTTTAAAAAATGATGGTTAGGGCCCACTATCGGTGTCTGCCACTCCATGGTGTTGTCCTCGACTGTATAAATCTGAGCTTCAACCTTCTGGCTCTCATTAAGTGCTGTTTTTTTAAAAAATGGTGGTTAGGGCCTACTAACGGTGTCTGCCGCTCCCTGGTGTTGTCCTCAACTGTATAAAGCTGAGCTTCAACCTTCTGGCTCTCATTAAGTGCTGTTTTTAAAAAAATTGGTGATTAGGGCCTACTAACGGTGTCTGCCGCTCCCTGGTGTTGTCCTCAACTGTATAAATCTGAGCTTCAACCTTCTGGCTCTCATTAAGTGCTGTTTTTAAAAAAAATTGGGGGTTAGGGCCTACTAACGGTGTCTGCCGCTCCCTGGTGTTGTCCTCAACTGTATAAATCTGAGCATCAACCTTCTGGCTCTCGTTAAGTGCTTTTTTTAAAAAAAATTGT
Organism: Ranitomeya variabilis; assembly: GCF_051348905.1. Classification (NCBI taxonomy): domain Eukaryota; kingdom Metazoa; phylum Chordata; class Amphibia; order Anura; family Dendrobatidae; genus Ranitomeya; species Ranitomeya variabilis. Next base: position 114,516,673 of record NC_135238.1, read on the forward strand.
GGGATAGGTCCTTCTAACGGTGTCTGCCGCTCCCTGGTGTTGTCCTCAACTGTATAAATCTGAGCTTCAACCTTCTGGCTCTCATTAAGTGCTGTTTTTAAAAAAATGGTGGTTAGGGCCTACTAACGGTGTCTGCTGCTCCCTGGTGTTGTCCTCAACTGTATAAATCTGAGCTTCAACCTTCCGGCTCTCATTAAGTGCTGTTTTTAAAAAAATGGTGGTTAGGGCCTACTAACGGTGTCTGCCGCTCCCTGGTGTTGTCCTCAACTGTATAAATCTGAGCTTCAACCTTCTGGCTCTCATTAAGTGCTGTTTTTTTTAAAAATGATGGTTAGGGCCCACTAACGGTGTCTGCCACTCCATGGTGTTGTCCTCGACTGTATAAATCTGAGCTTCAATCTTCTGGCTCTCATTAAGTGCTGTTTTTTTAAAAAATGATGGTTAGGGCCCACTAACGGTGTCTGCCGCTCCCTGGTGTTGTCCTCGACTGTATAAATCTGAGCTTCAACCTTCTGGCTCTCAATAAGTGCTGTTTTTAAAAAAATTGGTGGTTAGGGCCTACTAACGATGTCTGCCGCTCCCTGGTGTTGTCCTCAACTGTATAAATCTGAGCTTCAACCTTCTGGCTCTCATTAAGTGCTGTTTTTAAAAGAATTGGTGGTTAGGGCCTACTAACGGTGTCTGCCGCTCCCTGGTGTTGTCCTCAACTGTATAAATCTTAGCTTCATCCTTCTGGCTCTCATTAAGTGCTGTTTTTTAAAAAAATGGTGGATAGGGCCTATCAACGGTGTCTGCCACTCCCTGGTGTTGTCCTCAACTGTATAAAGCTGAGCTTCAACCTTCTGGCTCTCATTAAGTGCTGTTTTTAAAAAAATTGGTGGTTAGGGCCTACTAACGGTGTCTGCCGCTCCCTGGTGTTGTCCTCGACTGTATAAATCTGAGCTTCAACCTTCTGGCTCTCATTAAGTGCTGTTTTTAAAAAAATTGGTGGTTAGGGCCTACTAACGGTGTCTGCCGCTCCCTGGTGTTGTCCTCGACTGTATAAATCTGAGCTTCAACCTTCTGGCTCTCATTAAGTGCTGTTTTTAAAAAAATTGGTGGTTAGGGCCTACTAACGGTGTCTGCCGCTCCCTGGTGTTGTCCTCGACTGTATAAATCTGAGCTTCAACCTTCTGGCTCTCATTAAGTGCTGTTTTTAAAAAAATTGGTGGTTAGGGCCTACTAACGGTGTCTGCCGCTCCCTGGTGTTGTCCTCAACTGTATAAATCTGAGCTTCAACCTTCTGGCTCTCATTAAGTGCTGTTTTTAAAAAAATTGGGGGTTAGGGCCTACTAACGGTGTCTGCCGCTCCCTGGTGTTGTCCTCAACTGTATAAATCTGAGCATCAACCTTCTGGCTCTCGTTAAGTGCTGTTTTTTTAAAAAATGGTGGTTAGGGCCTAGTAACGGTGTCTGCCGCTCCCTGGTGTTGTCCTCGACTGTATAAATCTGAGCTTCAACCTTCCGGCTCTCATTAAGTGCTGTTTTTAAAAAAATGGTGGTTAGGGCCTACTAACGGTGTCTGCCGCTCCCTGGTGTTGTCCTCAACTGTATAAAGCTGAGCCTCAACCTTCTGGCTCTCATTAAGTGCTGTTTTTAAAAAAATTGGTGGTTAGGGCCTACTAACGGTGTCTGCCGCTCCCTGGTGTTGTCCTCGACTGTATAAATCTGAGCTTCAACCTTCTGGCTCTCATTAAGTGCTGTTTTTAAAAAAAATGGTGGTTAGGGCCAACTAACGGTGTCTGCCGCTCCCTGGTGTTGTCCTCAACTGTATAAATCTTAGCTTCATCCTTCTGGCTCTCATTAAGTGCTGTTTTTTAAAAAAATTGTGGTTAGGGCCTACTAACGGTGTCTGCCGCTCCCTGGTGTTGTCCTCAACTGTATAAAGCTGAGCTTCAACCTTCTGGCTCTCATTAAGTGCTGTTTTTAAAAAAATTGGTGGTTAGGGCCTACTAACGGTGTCTGCCGCTCCCTGGTGTTGTCCTCGACTGTATAAATCTGAGCTTCAACCTTCTGGCTCTCATTAAGTGCTGTTTTTAAAAAAAATTGGTGGTTAGGGCCTACTAACGGTGTCTGCCGCTCCCTGGTGTTGTCCTCAACTGTATAAATCTGAGAATCAACCTTCTGGCTCTCATTAAGTGCTGTTTTTTTAAAAAATGATGGTTAGGGCCCACTAACGGTGTCTGCCACTCCATGGTGTTGTCCTCGACTGTATAAATCTGAGCTTCAATCTTCTGGCTCTCATTAAGTGCTGTTTTTTTAAAAAATGATGGTTAGGGCCCACTAACGGTGTCTGCCACTCCATGGTGTTGTCCTCGACTGTATAAATCTGAGCTTCAATCTTCTGGCTCTCATTAAGTGCTGTTTTTTTAAAAAATGATGGTTAGGGCCCACTAACGGTGTCTGCCGCTCCCTGGTGTTGTCCTCGACTGTATAAATCTGAGCTTCAACCTTCTGGCTCTCATTAAGTGCTGTTTTTAAAAAAATTGGTGGTTAGGGCCTACTAACGATGTCTGCCGCTCCCTGGTGTTGTCCTCAACTGTATAAATCTGAGCTTCAACCTTCTGGCTCTCATTAAGTGCTGTTTTTTTAAAAAATGATGGTTAGGGCCCACTAACGGTGTCTGCCACTCCATGGTGTTGTCCTCGACTGTATAAATCTGAGCTTCAATCTTCTGGCTCTCATTAAGTGCTGTTTTTAAAAAAATTGGTGGTTAGGGCCTACTAACGGTGTCTGCCGCTCCCTGGTGTTGTCCTCAACTGTATAAATCTTAGCTTCATCCTTCTGGCTCTCATTAAGTGCTGTTTTTTAAAAAAATGGTGGATAGGGCCTACTAACGGTGTCTGCCACTCCCTGGTGTTGTCCTCAACTGTATAAAGCTGAGCTTCAACCTTCTGGCTCTCATTAAGTGCTGTTTTTAAAAAAATTGGTGGTTAGGGCCTACTAACGGTGTCTGCCGCTCCCTGGTGTTGTCCTCGACTGTATAAATCTGAGCTTCAACCTTCTGGCTCTCATTAAGTGCTGTTTTTAAAAAAATTGGTGGTTAGGGCCTACTAACGGTGTCTGCCGCTCCCTGGTGTTGTCCTCGACTGTATAAATCTGAGCTTCAACCTTCTGGCTCTCATTAAGTGCTGTTTTTAAAAAAATTGGTGGTTAGGGCCTACTAACGATGTCTGCCGCTCCCTGGTGTTGTCCTCAACTGTATAAATCTGAGCTTCAACCTTCTGGCTCTCATTAAGTGCTGTTTTTTTAAAAAATGATGGTTAGGGCCCACTAACGGTGTCTGCCACTCCATGGTGTTGTCCTCGACTGTATAAATCTGAGCTTCAATCTTCTGGCTCTCATTAAGTGCTGTTTTTTTAAAAAATGATGGTTAGGGCCCACTAACGGTGTCTGCCGCTCCCTGGTGTTGTCCTCGACTGTATAAATCTGAGCTTCAACCTTCTGGCTCTCAATAAGTGCTGTTTTTAAAAAAATTGGTGGTTAGGGCCTACTAACGATGTCTGCCGCTCCCTGGTGTTGTCCTCAACTGTATAAATCTGAGCTTCAACCTTCTGGCTCTCATTAAGTGCTGTTTTTAAAAGAATTGGTGGTTAGGGCCTACTAACGGTGTCTGCCGCTCCCTGGTGTTGTCCTCAACTGTATAAATCTTAGCTTCATCCTTCTGGCTCTCATTAAGTGCTGTTTTTTAAAAAAATGGTGGATAGGGCCTATCAACGGTGTCTGCCACTCCCTGGTGTTGTCCTCAACTGTATAAAGCTGAGCTTCAACCTTCTGGCTCTCATTAAGTGCTGTTTTTAAAAAAATTGGTGGTTAGGGCCTACTAACGGTGTCTGCCGCTCCCTGGTGTTGTCCTCGACTGTATAAATCTGAGCTTCAACCTTCTGGCTCTCATTAAGTGCTGTTTTTAAAAAAATTGGTGGTTAGGGCCTACTAACGGTGTCTGCCGCTCCCTGGTGTTGTCCTCGACTGTATAAATCTGAGCTTCAACCTTCTGGCTCTCATTAAGTGCTGTTTTTAAAAAAATTGGTGGTTAGGGCCTACTAACGGTGTCTGCCGCTCCCTGGTGTTGTCCTCGACTGTATAAATCTGAGCTTCAACCTTCTGGCTCTCATTAAGTGCTGTTTTTAAAAAAATTGGTGGTTAGGGCCTACTAACGGTGTCTGCCGCTCCCTGGTGTTGTCCTCAACTGTATAAATCTGAGCTTCAACCTTCTGGCTCTCATTAAGTGCTGTTTTTAAAAAAATTGGGGGTTAGGGCCTACTAACGGTGTCTGCCGCTCCCTGGTGTTGTCCTCAACTGTATAAATCTGAGCATCAACCTTCTGGCTCTCGTTAAGTGCTGTTTTTTAAAAAAATGGTGGTTAGGGCCTAGTAACGGTGTCTGCCGCTCCCTGGTGTTGTCCTCGACTGTATAAATCTGAGCTTCAACCTTCCGGCTCTCATTAAGTGCTGTTTTTAAAAAAATGGTGGTTAGGGCCTACTAACGGTGTCTGCCGCTCCCTGGTGTTGTCCTCAACTGTATAAAGCTGAGCCTCAACCTTCTGGCTCTCATTAAGTGCTGTTTTTAAAAAAATTGGTGGTTAGGGCCTACTAACGGTGTCTGCCGCTCCCTGGTGTTGTCCTCGACTGTATAAATCTGAGCTTCAACCTTCTGGCTCTCATTAAGTGCTGTTTTTAAAAAAAATGGTGGTTAGGGCCAACTAACGGTGTCTGCCGCTCCCTGGTGTTGTCCTCAACTGTATAAATCTTAGCTTCATCCTTCTGGCTCTCATTAAGTGCTGTTTTTTAAAAAAATTGTGGTTAGGGCCTACTAACGGTGTCTGCCGCTCCCTGGTGTTGTCCTCAACTGTATAAAGCTGAGCTTCAACCTTCTGGCTCTCATTAAGTGCTGTTTTTAAAAAAATTGGTGGTTAGGGCCTACTAACGGTGTCTGCCGGTCCCTGGTGTTGTCCTCGACTGTATAAATCTGAGCTTCAACCTTCTGGCTCTCATTAAGTGCTGTTTTTAAAAAAAATTGGTGGTTAGGGCCTACTAACGGTGTCTGCCGCTCCCTGGTGTTGTCCTCAACTGTATAAATCTGAGAATTAACCTTCTGGCTCTCATTAAGTGCTGTTTCTTTAAAAAATGATGGTTAGGGCCCACTAACGGTGTCTGCCACTCCATGGTGTTGTCCTCGACTGTATAAATCTGAGCTTCAATCTTCTGGCTCTCATTAAGTGCTGTTTTTTTAAAAAATGATGGTTAGGGCCCACTAACGGTGTCTGCCACTCCATGGTGTTGTCCTCGACTGTATAAATCTGAGCTTCAATCTTCTGGCTCTCATTAAGTGCTGTTTTTTTAAAAAATGATGGTTAGGGCCCACTAACGGTGTCTGCCGCTCCCTGGTGTTGTCCTCGACTGTATAAATCTGAGCTTCAACCTTCTGGCTCTCATTAAGTGCTGTTTTTAAAAAAATTGGTGGTTAGGGCCTACTAACGATGTCTGCCGCTCCCTGGTGTTGTCCTCAACTGTATAAATCTGAGCTTCAACCTTCTGGCTCTCATTAAGTGCTGTTTTTTTAAAAAATGATGGTTAGGGCCCACTAACGGTGTCTGCCACTCCATGGTGTTGTCCTCGACTGTATAAATCTGAGCTTCAATCTTCTGGCTCTCATTAAGTGCTGTTTTTAAAAAAATTGGTGGTTAGGGCCTACTAACGGTGTCTGCCGCTCCCTGGTGTTGTCCTCAACTGTATAAATCTTAGCTTCATCCTTCTGGCTCTCATTAAGTGCTGTTTTTTAAAAAAATGGTGGATAGGGCCTACTAACGGTGTCTGCCACTCCCTGGTGTTGTCCTCAACTGTATAAAGCTGAGCTTCAACCTTCTGGCTCTCATTAAGTGCTGTTTTTAAAAAAATTGGTGGTTAGGGCCTACTAACGGTGTCTGCCGCTCCCTGGTGTTGTCCTCGACTGTATAAATCTGAGCTTCAACCTTCTGGCTCTCATTAAGTGCTGTTTTTAAAAAAATTGGTGGTTAGGGCCTACTAACGGTGTCTGCCGCTCCCTGGTGTTGTCCTCGACTGTATAAATCTGAGCTTCAACCTTCTGGCTCTCATTAAGTGCTGTTTTTAAAAAAATTGGTGGTTAGGGCCTACTAACGATGTCTGCCGCTCCCTGGTGTTGTCCTCAACTGTATAAATCTGAGCTTCAACCTTCTGGCTCTCATTAAGTGCTGTTTTTTTAAAAAATGATGGTTAGGGCCCACTAACGGTGTCTGCCACTCCATGGTGTTGTCCTCGACTGTATAAATCTGAGCTTCAATCTTCTGGCTCTCATTAAGTGCTGTTTTTAAAAAAATTGGTGGTTAGGGCCTACTAACAGTGTCTGCCGCTCCCTGGTGTTGTCCTCAACTGTATAAAGCTGAGCTTCAACCTTCTGGCTCTCATTAAGTGCTGTTTTTTAAAAAATTGGTGGTTAGGGCCTACTAACGGTGTCTGCCGCTCCCTGGTGTTGTCCTCGACTGTATAAATCTGAGCTTCAACCTTCTGGCTCTCATTAAGTGCTGTTTTTAAAAAAAATTGGTGGTTAGGGCCTACTAACGGTGTCTGCCGCTCCCTGGTGTTGTCCTCGACTGTATAAATCTGAGCTTCAACCTTCTGGCTCTCATTAAGTGCTGTTTTTAAAAAAAATGGTGGTTAGGGCCAACTAACGGTGTCTGCCGCTCCCTGGTGTTGTCCTCAACTGTATAAAGCTGAGCTTCAACCTTCTGGCTCTCATTAAGTGCTGTTTTTAAAAAAATTGGTGGTTAGGGCCTACTAACGGTGTCTGCCGCTCCCTGGTGTTGTCCTCGACTGTATAAATCTGAGCTTCAACCTTCTGGCTCTCATTAAGTGCTGTTTTTTAAAAAAATTGGTGGTTAGGGCCTACTAACGGTGTCTGCCGCTCCCTGGTGTTGTCCTCAACTGTATAAATCTGAGCTTCAACCTTCTGGCTCTCATTAAGTGCTGTTTTTAAAAAAATTGGGGGTTAGGGCCTACTAACGGTGTCTGCCGCTCCCTGGTGTTGTCCTCAACTGTATAAATCTGAGCTTCAACCTTCTGGCTCTCATTAAATGCTGTTTTTAAAAAAATTGGTGGTTAGGGCCTACTAACGGTGTCTGCCGCTCCCTGATGTTGTCATCGACTGTATAAATCTGAGCTTCAACCTTCTGGCTCTCATTAAGTGCTGTTTTTAAAAAAATTGGTGGTTAGGGCCTACTAACGATGTCTGCCGCTCCCTGGTGTTGTCCTCAACTGTATAAATCTGAGCTTCAACCTTCTGGCTCTCATTAAGTGCTGTTTTTTAAAAAAATGGTGGTTAGGGCCTACTAACGGTGTCTGCTGCTCCCTGGTGTTGTCCTCAACTGTATAAAGCTGAGCTTCAACCTTCTGGCTCTCACTAAGTGTTTTTTTAAAAAAAATTGGTGGTTAGGGCCTACTAACGATGTCTGCCGCTCCCTGGTGTTGTCCTCAACTGTATAAATCTGAGCTTCAACCTTCTGGCTCTCATTAAGTGCTGTTTTTTAAAAAAATGATGGTTAGGGCCCACTAACGGTGTCTGCCGCTCCCTGGTGTTGTCCTCGACTGTATAAATCTGAGCTTCAATCTTCTGGCTCTCATTAAGTGCTGTTTTTAAAAAAATTGGTGGTTAGGGCCTACTAACGGTGTTGTCCTCGACTGTATAAATCTGAGCTTCAACCTTCTGGCTCTCATTAAGTGCTGTTTTTAAAAAAATTGGTGGTTAGGGCCTACTAACGGTGTCTGCCGCTCCCTGGTGTTGTCCTCAACTGTATAAAGCTGAGCTTCAACCTTCTGGCTTTCATTAAGTGCTGTTTTTAAAAAAATTGGTGGTTAGGGCCTACTAACGGTGTCTGCCACTCCCTGGTGTTGTCCTCGACTGTATAAATCTGAGCTTCAACCTTCTGGCTCTCATTAAGTGCTGTTTTTAAAAAAATTGGTGGTTAGGGCCTACTAACGGTGTCTGCCGCTCCCTGGTGTTGTCCTCAACTGTATAAATCTGAGCTTCAACCTTCTGGCTCTCATTAAGTGCTGTTTTTTTTTAAAATGATGGTTAGGGCCCACTAACGGTGTCTGCCGCTCCCTGGTGTTGTCCTCGACTGTATAAATCTGAGCTTCAATCTTCTGGCTCTCATTAAGTGCTGTTTTTAAAAAAATTGGTGGTTAGGGCCTACTAACGGTGTCTGCCGCTCCCTGGTGTTGTCCTCAACTGTATAAATCTTAGCTTCATCCTTCTGGCTCTCATTAAGTGCTGTTTTTTAAAAAAATGGTGGTTAGGGCCTACTAACGGTGTCTGCCGCTCCCTGGTGTTGTCCTCGACTGTATAAATCTGAGCTTCAACCTTCTGGCTCTCATTAAGTGCTGTTTTTAAAAAAATTGGTGGTTAGGGCCTACTAACGGTGTCTGCCGCTCCCTGGTGTTGTCCTCAACTGTATAAAGCTGAGCTTCAACCTTCTGGCTCTCATTAAGTGCTGTTTTTTAAAAAAATGGTGGTTAGGGCCTACTAACGGTGTCTGCCGCTCCCTGGTGTTGTCCTCAACTGTATAAAGCTGAGCTTCAACCTTCTGGCTCTCATTAAGTGCTGTTTTTAAAAAAATTGGTGATTAGGGCCTACTAACGGTGTCTGCCGCTCCCTGGTGTTGTCCTCAACTGTATAAATCTGAGCTTCAACCTTCTGGCTCTCATTAAGTGCTGTTTTTAAAAAAATTGGGGGTTAGGGCCTACTAACGGTGTCTGCCGCTCCTTGGTGTTGTCCTCAACTGTATAAATCTGAGCATCAACCTTCTGGCTCTCGTTAAGTGCTTTTTTTAAAAAAAATTGTGGGATAGGTCCTTCTAACGGTGTCTGCCGCTCCCTGGTGTTGTCCTCAACTGTATAAATCTGAGCTTCAACCTTCTGGCTCTCATTAAGTGCTGTTTTTAAAAAAATGGTGGTTAGGGCCTACTAACGGTGTCTGCTGCTCCCTGGTGTTGTCCTCAACTGTATAAATCTGAGCTTCAACCTTCCGGCTCTCATTAAGTGCTGTTTTTAAAAAAATGGTGGTTAGGGCCTACTAACGGTGTCTGCTGCTCCCTGGTGTTGTCCTCAACTGTATAAAGCTGAGCCTCAACCTTCTGGCTCTCATTAAGTGCTGTTTTTTTAAAAAATGATGGTTAGGGCCCACTAACGGTGTCTGCCACTCCATGGTGTTGTCCTCGACTGTATAAATCTGAGCTTCAATCTTCTGGCTCTCATTAAGTGCTGTTTTTAAAAAAATTGGTGGTTAGGGCCTACTAACGGTGTCTGCCGCTCCCTGGTGTTGTCCTCAACTGTATAAATCTTAGCTTCATCCTTCTGGCTCTCATTAAGTGCTGTTTTTTAAAAAAATGGTGGATAGGGCCTACTAACGGTGTCTGCCACTCCCTGGTGTTGTCCTCAACTGTATAAAGCTGAGCTTCAACCTTCTGGCTCTCATTAAGTGCTGTTTTTAAAAAAATTGGTGGTTAGGGCCTACTAACGGTGTCTGCCGCTCCCTGGTGTTGTCCTCGACTGTATAAATCTGAGCTTCAACCTTCTGGCTCTCATTAAGTGCTGTTTTTAAAAAAATTGGTGGTTAGGGCCTACTAACGGTGTCTGCCGCTCCCTGGTGTTGTCCTCGACTGTATAAATCTGAGCTTCAACCTTCTGGCTCTCATTAAGTGCTGTTTTTAAAAAAATTGGTGGTTAGGGCCTACTAACGATGTCTGCCGCTCCCTGGTGTTGTCCTCAACTGTATAAATCTGAGCTTCAACCTTCTGGCTCTCATTAAGTGCTGTTTTTTTAAAAAATGATGGTTAGGGCCCACTAACGGTGTCTGCCACTCCATGGTGTTGTCCTCGACTGTATAAATCTGAGCTTCAATCTTCTGGCTCTCATTAAGTGCTGTTTTTTTAAAAAATGATGGTTAGGGCCCACTAACGGTGTCTGCCGCTCCCTGGTGTTGTCCTCGACTGTATAAATCTGAGCTTCAACCTTCTGGCTCTCAATAAGTGCTGTTTTTAAAAAAATTGGTGGTTAGGGCCTACTAACGATGTCTGCCGCTCCCTGGTGTTGTCCTCAACTGTATAAATCTGAGCTTCAACCTTCTGGCTCTCATTAAGTGCTGTTTTTAAAAGAATTGGTGGTTAGGGCCTACTAACGGTGTCTGCCGCTCCCTGGTGTTGTCCTCAACTGTATAAATCTTAGCTTCATCCTTCTGGCTCTCATTAAGTGCTGTTTTTTAAAAAAATGGTGGATAGGGCCTATCAACGGTGTCTGCCACTCCCTGGTGTTGTCCTCAACTGTATAAAGCTGAGCTTCAACCTTCTGGCTCTCATTAAGTGCTGTTTTTAAAAAAATTGGTGGTTAGGGCCTACTAACGGTGTCTGCCGCTCCCTGGTGTTGTCCTCGACTGTATAAATCTGAGCTTCAACCTTCTGGCTCTCATTAAGTGCTGTTTTTAAAAAAATTGGTGGTTAGGGCCTACTAACGGTGTCTGCCGCTCCCTGGTGTTGTCCTCGACTGTATAAATCTGAGCTTCAACCTTCTGGCTCTCATTAAGTGCTGTTTTTAAAAAAATTGGTGGTTAGGGCCTACTAACGGTGTCTGCCGCTCCCTGGTGTTGTCCTCGACTGTATAAATCTGAGCTTCAACCTTCTGGCTCTCATTAAGTGCTGTTTTTAAAAAAATTGGTGGTTAGGGCCTACTAACGGTGTCTGCCGCTCCCTGGTGTTGTCCTCAACTGTATAAATCTGAGCTTCAACCTTCTGGCTCTCATTAAGTGCTGTTTTTAAAAAAATTGGGGGTTAGGGCCTACTAACGGTGTCTGCCGCTCCCTGGTGTTGTCCTCAACTGTATAAATCTGAGCATCAACCTTCTGGCTCTCGTTAAGTGCTGTTTTTTAAAAAAATGGTGGTTAGGGCCTAGTAACGGTGTCTGCCGCTCCCTGGTGTTGTCCTCGACTGTATAAATCTGAGCTTCAACCTTCCGGCTCTCATTAAGTGCTGTTTTTAAAAAAATGGTGGTTAGGGCCTACTAACGGTGTCTGCCGCTCCCTGGTGTTGTCCTCAACTGTATAAAGCTGAGCCTCAACCTTCTGGCTCTCATTAAGTGCTGTTTTTAAAAAAATTGGTGGTTAGGGCCTACTAACGGTGTCTGCCGCTCCCTGGTGTTGTCCTCGACTGTATAAATCTGAGCTTCAACCTTCTGGCTCTCATTAAGTGCTGTTTTTAAAAAAAATGGTGGTTAGGGCCAACTAACGGTGTCTGCCGCTCCCTGGTGTTGTCCTCAACTGTATAAATCTTAGCTTCATCCTTCTGGCTCTCATTAAGTGCTGTTTTTTAAAAAAATTGTGGTTAGGGCCTACTAACGGTGTCTGCCGCTCCCTGGTGTTGTCCTCAACTGTATAAAGCTGAGCTTCAACCTTCTGGCTCTCATTAAGTGCTGTTTTTAAAAAAATTGGTGGTTAGGGCCTACTAACGGTGTCTGCCGGTCCCTGGTGTTGTCCTCGACTGTATAAATCTGAGCTTCAACCTTCTGGCTCTCATTAAGTGCTGTTTTTAAAAAAAATTGGTGGTTAGGGCCTACTAACGGTGTCTGCCGCTCCCTGGTGTTGTCCTCAACTGTATAAATCTGAGAATTAACCTTCTGGCTCTCATTAAGTGCTGTTTTTTTAAAAAATGATGGTTAGGGCCCACTAACGGTGTCTGCCACTCCATGGTGTTGTCCTCGACTGTATAAATCTGAGCTTCAATCTTCTGGCTCTCATTAAGTGCTGTTTTTTTAAAAAATGATGGTTAGGGCCCACTAACGGTGTCTGCCACTCCATGGTGTTGTCCTCGACTGTATAAATCTGAGCTTCAATCTTCTGGCTCTCATTAAGTGCTGTTTTTTTAAAAAATGATGGTTAGGGCCCACTAACGGTGTCTGCCGCTCCCTGGTGTTGTCCTCGACTGTATAAATCTGAGCTTCAACCTTCTGGCTCTCATTAAGTGCTGTTTTTAAAAAAATTGGTGGTTAGGGCCTACTAACGATGTCTGCCGCTCCCTGGTGTTGTCCTCAACTGTATAAATCTGAGCTTCAACCTTCTGGCTCTCATTAAGTGCTGTTTTTTTAAAAAATGATGGTTAGGGCCCACTAACGGTGTCTGCCACTCCATGGTGTTGTCCTCGACTGTATAAATCTGAGCTTCAATCTTCTGGCTCTCATTAAGTGCTGTTTTTAAAAAAATTGGTGGTTAGGGCCTACTAACGGTGTCTGCCGCTCCCTGGTGTTGTCCTCAACTGTATAAATCTTAGCTTCATCCTTCTGGCTCTCATTAAGTGCTGTTTTTTAAAAAAATGGTGGATAGGGCCTACTAACGGTGTCTGCCACTCCCTGGTGTTGTCCTCAACTGTATAAAGCTGAGCTTCAACCTTCTGGCTCTCATTAAGTGCTGTTTTTAAAAAAATTGGTGGTTAGGGCCTACTAACGGTGTCTGCCGCTCCCTGGTGTTGTCCTCGACTGTATAAATCTGAGCTTCAACCTTCTGGCTCTCATTAAGTGCTGTTTTTAAAAAAATTGGTGGTTAGGGCCTACTAACGGTGTCTGCCGCTCCCTGGTGTTGTCCTCGACTGTATAAATCTGAGCTTCAACCTTCTGGCTCTCATTAAGTGCTGTTTTTAAAAAAATTGGTGGTTAGGGCCTACTAACGATGTCTGCCGCTCCCTGGTGTTGTCCTCAACTGTATAAATCTGAGCTTCAACCTTCTGGCTCTCATTAAGTGCTGTTTTTTTAAAAAATGATGGTTAGGGCCCACTAACGGTGTCTGCCACTCCATGGTGTTGTCCTCGACTGTATAAATCTGAGCTTCAATCTTCTGGCTCTCATTAAGTGCTGTTTTTAAAAAAATTGGTGGTTAGGGCCTACTAACAGTGTCTGCCGCTCCCTGGTGTTGTCCTCAACTGTATAAAGCTGAGCTTCAACCTTCTGGCTCTCATTAAGTGCTGTTTTTTAAAAAATTGGTGGTTAGGGCCTACTAACGGTGTCTGCCGCTCCCTGGTGTTGTCCTCGACTGTATAAATCTGAGCTTCAACCTTCTGGCTCTCATTAAGTGCTGTTTTTAAAAAAAATTGGTGGTTAGGGCCTACTAACGGTGTCTGCCGCTCCCTGGTGTTGTCCTCGACTGTATAAATCTGAGCTTCAACCTTCTGGCTCTCATTAAGTGCTGTTTTTAAAAAAAATGGTGGTTAGGGCCAACTAACGGTGTCTGCCGCTCCCTGGTGTTGTCCTCAACTGTATAAAGCTGAGCTTCAACCTTCTGGCTCTCATTAAGTGCTGTTTTTAAAAAAATTGGTGGTTAGGGCCTACTAACGGTGTCTGCCGCTCCCTGGTGTTGTCCTCGACTGTATAAATCTGAGCTTCAACCTTCTGGCTCTCATTAAGTGCTGTTTTTTAAAAAAATTGGTGGTTAGGGCCTACTAACGGTGTCTGCCGCTCCCTGGTGTTGTCCTCAACTGTATAAATCTGAGCTTCAACCTTCTGGCTCTCATTAAGTGCTGTTTTTAAAAAAATTGGGGGTTAGGGCCTACTAACGGTGTCTGCCGCTCCCTGGTGTTGTCCTCAACTGTATAAATCTGAGCTTCAACCTTCTGGCTCTCATTAAATGCTGTTTTTAAAAAAATTGGTGGTTAGGGCCTACTAACGGTGTCTGCCGCTCCCTGATGTTGTCATCGACTGTATAAATCTGAGCTTCAACCTTCTGGCTCTCATTAAGTGCTGTTTTTAAAAAAATTGGTGGTTAGGGCCTACTAACGATGTCTGCCGCTCCCTGGTGTTGTCCTCAACTGTATAAATCTGAGCTTCAACCTTCTGGCTCTCATTAAGTGCTGTTTTTTAAAAAAATGGTGGTTAGGGCCTACTAACGGTGTCTGCTGCTCCCTGGTGTTGTCCTCAACTGTATAAAGCTGAGCTTCAACCTTCTGGCTCTCACTAAGTGTTTTTTTAAAAAAAATTGGTGGTTAGGGCCTACTAACGATGTCTGCCGCTCCCTGGTGTTGTCCTCAACTGTATAAATCTGAGCTTCAACCTTCTGGCTCTCATTAAGTGCTGTTTTTTAAAAAAATGATGGTTAGGGCCCACTAACGGTGTCTGCCGCTCCCTGGTGTTGTCCTCGACTGTATAAATCTGAGCTTCAATCTTCTGGCTCTCATTAAGTGCTGTTTTTAAAAAAATTGGTGGTTAGGGCCTACTAACGGTGTTGTCCTCGACTGTATAAATCTGAGCTTCAACCTTCTGGCTCTCATTAAGTGCTGTTTTTAAAAAAATTGGTGGTTAGGGCCTACTAACGGTGTCTGCCGCTCCCTGGTGTTGTCCTCAACTGTATAAAGCTGAGCTTCAACCTTCTGGCTTTCATTAAGTGCTGTTTTTAAAAAAATTGGTGGTTAGGGCCTACTAACGGTGTCTGCCACTCCCTGGTGTTGTCCTCGACTGTATAAATCTGAGCTTCAACCTTCTGGCTCTCATTAAGTGCTGTTTTTAAAAAAATTGGTGGTTAGGGCCTACTAACGGTGTCTGCCGCTCCCTGGTGTTGTCCTCAACTGTATAAATCTGAGCTTCAACCTTCTGGCTCTCATTAAGTGCTGTTTTTTTTTTAAATGATGGTTAGGGCCCACTAACGGTGTCTGCCGCTCCCTGGTGTTGTCCTCGACTGTATAAATCTGAGCTTCAATCTTCTGGCTCTCATTAAGTGCTGTTTTTAAAAAAATTGGTGGTTAGGGCCTACTAACGGTGTCTGCCGCTCCCTGGTGTTGTCCTCAACTGTATAAATCTTAGCTTCATCCTTCTGGCTCTCATTAAGTGCTGTTTTTTAAAAAAATGGTGGTTAGGGCCTACTAACGGTGTCTGCCGCTCCCTGGTGTTGTCCTCGACTGTATAAATCTGAGCTTCAACCTTCTGGCTCTCATTAAGTGCTGTTTTTAAAAAAATTGGTGGTTAGGGCCTACTAACGGTGTCTGCCGCTCCCTGGTGTTGTCCTCAACTGTATAAAGCTGAGCTTCAACCTTCTGGCTCTCATTAAGTGCTGTTTTTTAAAAAAATGGTGGTTAGGGCCTACTAACGGTGTCTGCCGCTCCCTGGTGTTGTCCTCAACTGTATAAAGCTGAGCTTCAACCTTCTGGCTCTCATTAAGTGCTGTTTTTAAAAAAATTGGTGATTAGGGCCTACTAACGGTGTCTGCCGCTCCCTGGTGTTGTCCTCAACTGTATAAATCTGAGCTTCAACCTTCTGGCTCTCATTAAGTGCTGTTTTTAAAAAAATTGGGGGTTAGGGCCTACTAACGGTGTCTGCCGCTCCTTGGTGTTGTCCTCAACTGTATAAATCTGAGCATCAACCTTCTGGCTCTCGTTAAGTGCTTTTTTTAAAAAAAATTGTGGGATAGGTCCTTCTAACGGTGTCTGCCGCTCCCTGGTGTTGTCCTCAACTGTATAAATCTGAGCTTCAACCTTCTGGCTCTCATTAAGTGCTGTTTTTAAAAAAATGGTGGTTAGGGCCTACTAACGGTGTCTGCTGCTCCCTGGTGTTGTCCTCAACTGTATAAATCTGAGCTTCAACCTTCCGGCTCTCATTAAGTGCTGTTTTTAAAAAAATGGTGGTTAGGGCCTACTAACGGTGTCTGCTGCTCCCTGGTGTTGTCCTCAACTGTATAAAGCTGAGCCTCAACCTTCTGGCTCTCATTAAGTGCTGTTTTTAAAAAAATTGGTGGTTAGGGCCTACTAACGGTGTCTGCCGCTCCCTGGTGTTGTCCTCGACTGTATAAATCTGAGCTTCAACCTTCTGGCTCTCATTAAGTGCTGTTTTTTAAAAAAATGGTGGTTAGGGCCTACTAACGGTGTCTGCCGCTCCCTGGTGTTGTCCTCAACTGTATAAATCTTAGCTTCATCCTTCTGGCTCTCATTAAGTGCTGTTTTTAAAAAAAATTGTGGTTAGGGCCTACTAACGGTGTCTGCCGCTCCCTGGTGTTGTCCTCAACTGTATAAAGCTGAGCTTCAACCTTCTGGCTCTCATTAAGTGCTGTTTTTAAAAAAATTGGTGGTTAGGGCCTACTAACGGTGTCTGCCGCTCCCTGGTGTTGTCCTCGACTGTATAAATCTGAGCTTCAACCTTCTGGCTCTCATTAAGTGCTGTTTTTAAAAAAAATTGGTGGTTAGGGCCTACTAACGGTGTCTGCCGCTCCCTGGTGTTGTCCTCAACTGTATAAATCTGAGCTTCAACCTTCTGGCTCTCATTAAGTGCTTTTTTTTTAAAAATTGGGGGTTAGGGCCTACTAACGGTGTCTGCCGCTCCCTGGTGTTGTCCTCAACTGTATAAATCTGAGCTTCAACCTTCTGGCTCTCATTAAGTGCTGTTTTTAAAAAAATCGGTGGTTAGGGCCTACTAACGATGTCTGCCGCTCCCTGGTGTTGTCCTCAACTGTATAAATCTGAGCTTCAACCTTCTGGCTCTCATTAAGTGCTGTTTTTTAAAAAAATGATAGTTAGGGCCCACTAACGGTGTCTGCCACTCTATGGTGTTGTCCTCGACTGTATAAATCTGAGCTTCAATCTTCTGGCTCTCATTAAGTGCTGTTTTTTTAAAAAATGATGGTTAGGGCCCACTAACGGTGTCGGCCACTCCATGGTGTTGTCCTCGACTGTATAAATCTGAGCTTCAATCTTCTGGCTCTCATTAAGTGCTGTTTTTTTAAAAAATGATGGTTAGGGCCCACTAACGGTGTCTGCCGCTCCCTGGTGTTGTCCTCAACTGTATAAATCTGAGCTTCAACCTTCTGGCTCTCATTAAGTGCTGTTTTTAAAAAAAATGGTGGTTAGGGCCTACTAACGGTGTCTGCCGCTCCCTGGTGTTGTCCTCGACTGTATAAATCTGAGCTTCAACCTTCTGGATCTCATTAAGTGCTGTTTTTAAAAAAAATTGGTGGTTAGGGCCTACTAACGGTGTCTGCCGCTCCCTGGTGTTGTCCTCGACTGTATAAATCTGAGCTTCAATCTTCTGGCTCTCATTAAGTGCTGTTTTTTTAAAAAATGATGGTTAGGGCCCACTAACGGTGTCTGCCGCTCCCTGGTGTTGTCCTCGACTGTATAAATCTGAGCTTCAACCTTCTGGCTCTCATTAAGTGCTGTTTTTAAAAAAATTGGTGGTTAGTGCCTACTAACGATGTCTGCCGCTCCCTGGTGTTGTCTTCAACTGTATAAATCTGAGCTTGAACCTTCTGGCTCTCATTAAGTGCTGTTTTTTAAAAAAATGATGGTTAGGGCCCACTAACGGTGTCTGCCACTCCATGGTGTTGTCCTCGACTGTATAAATCTGAGCTTCAATCTTCTGGCTCTCATTAAGTGCTGTTTTTAAAAAAATTGGTGGTTAGGGCCTACTAACGGTGTCTGCCGCTCCCTGGTGTTGTCCTCAACTGTATAAATCTTAGCTTCATCCTTCTGGCTCTCATTAAGTGCTGTTTTTTAAAAAAATGGTGGATAGGGCCTACTAACGGTGTCTGCCACTCCCTGGTGTTGTCCTCAACTGTATAAAGCTGAGCTTCAACCTTCTGGCTCTCATTAAGTGCTGTTTTTAAAAAAATTGGTGGTTAGGGCCTACTAACGGTGTCTGCCGCTCCCTGGTGTTGTCCTCGACTGTATAAATCTGAGCTTCAACCTTCTGGCTCTCATTAAGTGCTGTTTTTAAAAAAATTGGTGGTTAGGGCCTACTAACGGTGTCTGCCGCTCCCTGGTGTTGTCCTCGACTGTATAAATCTGAGCTTCAACCTTCTGGCTCTCATTAAGTGCTGTTTTTAAAAAAATTGGTGGTTAGGGCCTACTAACGATGTCTGCCGCTCCCTGGTGTTGTCCTCAACTGTATAAATCTGAGCTTCAACCTTCTGGCTCTCATTAAGTGCTGTTTTTTTAAAAAATGATGGTTAGGGCCCACTAACGGTGTCTGCCACTCCATGGTGTTGTCCTCGACTGTATAAATCTGAGCTTCAATCTTCTGGCTCTCATTAAGTGCTGTTTTTAAAAAAATTGGTGGTTAGGGCCTACTAACGGTGTCTGCCGCTCCCTGGTGTTGTCCTCAACTGTATAAATCTTAGCTTCATCCTTCTGGCTCTCATTAAGTGCTGTTTTTTAAAAAAATGGTGGATAGGGCCTACTAACGGTGTCTGCCACTCCCTGGTGTTGTCCTCAACTGTATAAAGCTGAGCTTCAACCTTCTGGCTCTCATTAAGTGCTGTTTTTAAAAAAATTGGTGGTTAGGGCCTACTAACGGTGTCTGCCGCTCCCTGGTGTTGTCCTCGACTGTATAAATCTGAGCTTCAACCTTCTGGCTCTCATTAAGTGCTGTTTTTAAAAAAAATTGGTGGTTAGGGCCTACTAACGGTGTCTGCCGCTCCCTGGTGTTGTCCTCGACTGTATAAATCTGAGCTTCAACCTTCTGGCTCTCATTAAGTGCTGTTTTTAAAAAAATTGGTGGTTAGGGCCTACTAACGGTGTCTGCCGCTCCCTGGTGTTGTCCTCGACTGTATAAATCTGAGCTTCAACCTTCTGGCTCTCATTAAGTGCTGTTTTTAAAAAAATTGGTGGTTAGGGCCTACTAACGGTGTCTGCCGCTCCCTGGTGTTGTCCTCAACTGTATAAATCTGAGCTTCAACCTTCTGGCTCTCATTAAGTGCTGTTTTTAAAAAAATTGGGGGTTAGGGCCTACTAACGGTGTCTGCTGCTCCCTGGTGTTGTCCTCAACTGTATAAAGCTGAGCTTCAACCTTCTGGCTCTCATTAAGTGCTGTTTTTAAAAAAATTGGTGGTTAGGGCCTACTAACGGTGTCTGCCGCTCCCTGGTGTTGTCCTCGACTGTATAAATCTGAGCTTCAACCTTCTGGCTCTCATTAAGTGCTGTTTTTAAAAAAAATTGGTGGTTAGGGCCTACTAACGGTGTCTGCCGCTCCCTGGTGTTGTCCTCAACTGTATAAATCTGAGCTTCAACCTTCTGGCTCTCATTAAGTGCTTTTTTTAAAAAAAATTGGGGGTTAGGGCCTACTAACGGTGTCTGCCGCTCCCTGGTGTTGTCCTCAACTGTATAAATCTGAGCTTCAACCTTCTGGCTCTCATTAAGTGCTGTTTTTAAAAAAATTGGTGGTTAGGGCCTACTAACGGTGTCTGCCGCTCCCTGGTGTTGTCCTCGACTGTATAAATCTGAGCTTCAACCTTCTGGCTCTCATTAAGTGCTGTTTTTAAAAAAATTGGTGGTTAGAGCCTACTAACGATGTCTGCCGCTCCCTGGTGTTGTCCTCAACTGTATAAATCTGAGCTTCAACCTTCTGGCTCTCATTAAGTGCTGTTTTTTTAAAAAATGATGGTTAGGGCCCACTAACGGTGTCTGCCACTCCATGGTGTTGTCCTCGACTGTATAAATCTGAGCTTCAATCTTCTGGCTCTCATTAAGTGCTGTTTTTTTAAAAAATGATGGTTAGGGCCCACTAACGGTGTCTGCCGCTCCCTGGTGTTGTCCTCGACTGTATAAATCTGAGCTTCAACCTTCTGGCTCTCATTAAGTGCTGTTTTTAAAAAAATTGGTGGTTAGGGCCTACTAACGATGTCTGCCGCTCCCTGGTGTTGTCTTCAACTGTATAAATCTGAGCTTGAACCTTCTGGCTCTCATTAAGTGCTGTTTTTTAAAAAAATGATGGTTAGGGCCCACTAACGGTGTCTGCCACTCCATGGTGTTGTCCTCGACTGTATAAATCTGAGCTTCAATCTTCTGGCTCTCATTAAGTGCTGTTTTTAAAAAAATTGGTGGTTAGGGCCTACTAACGGTGTCTGCCGCTCCCTGGTGTTGTCCTCAACTGTATAAATCTTAGCTTCATCCTTCTGGCTCTCATTAAGTGCTGTTTTTAAAAAAAAATGGTGGATAGGGCCTACTAACGGTGTCTGCCACTCCCTGGTGTTGTCCTCAACTGTATAAAGCTGAGCTTCAACCTTCTGGCTCTCATTAAGTGCTGTTTTTAAAAAAATTGGTGGTTAGGGCCTACTAACGGTGTCTGGCGCTCCCTGGTGTTGTCCTCGACTGTATAAATCTGAGCTTCAACCTTCTGGCTCTCATTAAGTGCTGTTTTTAAAAAAATTGGTGGTTAGGGCCTACTAACGGTGTCTGCCGCTCCCTGGTGTTGTCCTCAACTGTATAAATCTTAGCTTCATCCTTCTGGCTCTCATTAAGTGCTGTTTTTAAAAAAAATGGTGGATAGGGCCTACTAACGGTGTCTGCCACTCCCTGGTGTTGTCCTCAACTGTATAAAGCTGAGCTTCAACCTTCTGGCTCTCATTAAGTGCTGTTTTTAAAAAAATTGGTGGTTAGGGCCTACTAACGGTGTCTGCCGCTCCCTGGTGTTGTCCTCGACTGTATAAATCTGAGCTTCAACCTTCTGGCTCTCATTAAGTGCTGTTTTTAAAAAAAATTGGTGGTTAGGGCCTACTAACGGTGTCTGCCGCTCCCTGGTGTTGTCCTCGACTGTATAAATCTGAGCTTCAACCTTCTGGCTCTCATTAAGTGCTGTTTTTAAAAAAATTGGTGGTTAGGGCCTACTAACGGTGTCTGCCGCTCCCTGGTGTTGTCCTCGACTGTATAAATCTGAGCTTCAACCTTCTGGCTCTCATTAAGTGCTGTTTTTAAAAAAATTGGTGGTTAGGGCCTACTAACGATGTCTG
The DNA here is from genome assembly GCF_051348905.1 of Ranitomeya variabilis. Taxonomy (NCBI): domain Eukaryota; kingdom Metazoa; phylum Chordata; class Amphibia; order Anura; family Dendrobatidae; genus Ranitomeya; species Ranitomeya variabilis. The sequence continues at coordinate 114,537,462 of NC_135238.1, forward strand.
CCGCTCCCTGGTGTTGTCCTCAACTGTATAAATCTTAGCTTCATCCTTCTGGCTCTCATTAAGTGCTGTTTTTTAAAAAAATGGTGGATAGGGCCTACTAACGGTGTCTGCCACTCCCTGGTGTTGTCCTCAACTGTATAAAGCTGAGCTTCAACCTTCTGGCTCTCATTAAGTGCTGTTTTTAAAAAAATTGGTGGTTAGGGCCTACTAACGGTGTCTGCCGCTCCCTGGTGTTGTCCTCGACTGTATAAATCTGAGCTTCAACCTTCTGGCTCTCATTAAGTGCTGTTTTTAAAAAAATTGGTGGTTAGGGCCTACTAACGGTGTCTGCCGCTCCCTGGTGTTGTCCTCGACTGTATAAATCTGAGCTTCAACCTTCTGGCTCTCATTAAGTGCTGTTTTTAAAAAAATTGGTGGTTAGGGCCTACTAACGGTGTCTGCCGCTCCCTGGTGTTGTCCTCAACTGTATAAATCTTAGCTTCATCCTTCTGGCTCTCATTAAGTGCTGTTTTTTAAAAAAATGGTGGATAGGGCCTACTAACGGTGTCTGCCACTCCCTGGTGTTGTCCTCAACTGTATAAAGCTGAGCTTCAACCTTCTGGCTCTCATTAAGTGCTGTTTTTAAAAAAATTGGTGGTTAGGGCCTACTAACGGTGTCTGCCGCTCCCTGGTGTTGTCCTCGACTGTATAAATCTGAGCTTCAACCTTCTGGCTCTCATTAAGTGCTGTTTTTAAAAAAATTGGTGGTTAGGGCCTACTAACGGTGTCTGCCGCTCCCTGGTGTTGTCCTCGACTGTATAAATCTGAGCTTCAACCTTCTGGCTCTCATTAAGTGCTGTTTTTAAAAAAATTGGTGGTTAGGGCCTACTAACGGTGTCTGCCGCTCCCTGTGTTGTCCTCAATTGTATAAATCTGAGCTTCAACCTTCTGGCTCTCATTAAGTGCTGTTTTTAAAAAAATGGTGGTTAGGGCCTACTAACGGTGTCTGCCGCTCCCTGGTTTTGTCCTCACCTGTATAAAGCTGATCTTCAACCTTCTGGCTCTCATTAAGTGCTGTTTTTAAAAAAAATTGGTGGTTAGGGCCTACTAACGGTGTCTGCCGCTCCCTGGTGTTGTCCTCGACTGTATAAATCTGAGCTTCAACCTTCTGGCTCTCATTAAGTGCTGTTTTTAAAAAAATTGGTGGTTAGGGCCTACTAACGATGTCTGCCGCTCCCTGGTGTTGTCCTCAACTGTATAAATCTGAGCTTCAACCTTCTGGCTCTCATTAAGTGCTGTTTTTTTAAAAATGGTGGTTAGGGCCAACTAACGGTGTCTGCCGCTCCCTGGTGTTGTCCTCGACTGTATAAATCTGAGCTTCAACCTTCTGGCTCTCATTAAGTGCTGTTTTTAAAAAAATTGGTGGTTAGGGCCTACTAACGGTGTCTGCCGCTCCCTGGTGTTGTCCTCAACTGTATAAAGCTGAGCTTCAACCTTCTGGCTCTCATTAAGTGCTGTTTTTAAAAAAATTGGTGGTTAGGGCCTACTAACGGTGTCTGCAGCTCCCTGGTGTTGTCCTCGACTGTATAAATCTGAGGTTCAACCTTCTGGCTCTCATTAAGTGCTGTTTTAAAAAAAAAATTGGTGGTTAGGGCCTACTAATGGTGTCTGCCGCTCCCTGGTGTTGTCCTCAACTGTATAAATCTGAGCTTCAACCTTCTGGCTCTCATTAAGTGCTGTTTTTAAAAAAATTGGTGGTTAGGGCCTTCTAACGGTGTCTGCCGCTCCCTGGTGTTGTCCTCAACTGTATAAAGCTGAGCTTCAACCTTCTGGCTCTCATTAAGTGCTGTTTTAAAAAAAATTGGTGGTTAGGGCCTACTAACGGTGTCTGCAGCTCCCTGGTGTTGTCCTCGACTGTATAAATCTGAGCTTCAACCTTCTGGCTCTCATTAAGTGCTGTTTTAAAAAAAAATTGGTGGTTAGGGCCTACTAACGGTGTCTGCCGCTCCCTGGTGTTGTCCTCAACTGTATAAATCTGAGCTTCAGCCTTCTGGCTCTCATTAGGTGCTTTTTTAAAAAAAATTGGGGGTTAGGGCCTACTAACGGTGTCTGCCACTCCCTGGTGTTGTCCTCAACTGTATAAATCTGAGCTTCAACCTTCTGGCTCTCATTAAGTGCTGTTTTTAAAAAAATTGGTGGTTAGGGCCTACTAACGGTGTCTGCCGCTCCCTGGTGTTGTCCTCGACTGTATAAATCTGAGCTTCAACCTTCTGGCTCTCATTAAGTGCTGTTTTTAAAAAAATTGGTGGTTAGGGCCTACTAACGATGTCTGCCGCTCCCTGGTGTTGTCCTCGACTGTATAAATCTGAGCTTCAACCTTCTGGCTCTCATTAAGTGCTGTTTTTAAAAAAATTGGTGGTTAGGGCCTACTAACGGTGTCTGCCACTCCCTGGTGTTGTCCTCAACTGTATAAATCTTAGCTTCATCCTTCTGGCTCTCATTAAGTGCTGTTTTTTAAAAAAATGGTGGTTAGGGCCTACTAACGGTGTCTGCCGCTCCCTGGTGTTGTCCTCAACTGTATAAAGCTGAGCTTCAACCTTCTGGCTCTCATTAAGTGCTGTTTTTTATAAAATTGGTGGTTAGGGCCTACTAACGGTGTCTGCCGCTCCCTGGTGTTGTCCTCGACTGTTTAAATCTGAGCTTCAACCTTCTGGCTCTCATTAAGTGCTGTTTTTAAAAAAATTGGTGGTTAGGGCCTTCTAATGGTGTCTGCCGCTCCCTGGTGTTGTCCTCAACTGTATAAAGCTGAGCTTCAACCTTCTGGCTCTCATTAAGTGCTGTTTTTAAAAAAATTGGTGGTTAGGGCCTACTAACGGTGTCTGCCGCTCCCTGGTGTTGTCCTCAACTGTATAAATCTGAGCTTCAACCTTCTGGCTCTCATTAAGTGCTTTTTTAAAAAAAATTGGGGGTTAGGGCCTACTAACGGTGTCTGCCGCTCCCTGGTGTTGTCCTCAACTGTATAAATCTGAGCTTCAACCTTCTGGCTCTCACTAAGTGCTGTTTTTTTAAAAAATGGCGGTTAGGGCCTACTAACGGTGTCTGCCGCTCCCTGGTGTTGTCCTCGACTGTATAAATCTGTGCTTCAACCTTCTGGTTCTCATTAAGTGCTGTTTTTAAAAAAAATGGTGGTTAGGGCCTACTAACGGTGTCTGCCGCTCCCTGGTTTTGTCCTCACCTGTATAAAGCTGATCTTCAACCTTCTGGCTCTCATTAAGTGCTGTTTTTAAAAAAAATTGGTGGTTAGGGCCTACTAACGGTGTCTGCCGCTCCCTGGTGTTGTCCTCGACTGTATAAATCTGAGCTTCAACCTTCTGGCTCTCATTAAGTGCTGTTTTTAAAAAAATTGGTGGTTAGGGCCTACTAACGATGTCTGCCGCTCCCTGGTGTTGTCCTCAACTGTATAAATCTGAGCTTCAACCTTCTGGCTCTCATTAAGTGCTGTTTTTTTAAAAATGGTGGTTAGGGCCAACTAACGGTGTCTGCCGCTCCCTGGTGTTGTCCTCGACTGTATAAATCTGAGCTTCAACCTTCTGGCTCTCATTAAGTGCTGTTTTTAAAAAAATTGGTGGTTAGGGCCTACTAACGGTGTCTGCCGCTCCCTGGTGTTGTCCTCAACTGTATAAAGCTGAGCTTCAACCTTCTGGCTCTCATTAAGTGCTGTTTTTAAAAAAATTGGTGGTTAGGGCCTACTAACGGTGTCTGCAGCTCCCTGGTGTTGTCCTCGACTGTATAAATCTGAGGTTCAACCTTCTGGCTCTCATTAAGTGCTGTTTTAAAAAAAAAATTGGTGGTTAGGGCCTACTAATGGTGTCTGCCGCTCCCTGGTGTTGTCCTCAACTGTATAAATCTGAGCTTCAACCTTCTGGCTCTCATTAAGTGCTGTTTTTAAAAAAATTGGTGGTTAGGGCCTTCTAACGGTGTCTGCCGCTCCCTGGTGTTGTCCTCAACTGTATAAAGCTGAGCTTCAACCTTCTGGCTCTCATTAAGTGCTGTTTTAAAAAAAATTGGTGGTTAGGGCCTACTAACGGTGTCTGCAGCTCCCTGGTGTTGTCCTCGACTGTATAAATCTGAGCTTCAACCTTCTGGCTCTCATTAAGTGCTGTTTTAAAAAAAAATTGGTGGTTAGGGCCTACTAACGGTGTCTGCCGCTCCCTGGTGTTGTCCTCAACTGTATAAATCTGAGCTTCAGCCTTCTGGCTCTCATTAGGTGCTTTTTTAAAAAAAATTGGGGGTTAGGGCCTACTAACGGTGTCTGCCACTCCCTGGTGTTGTCCTCAACTGTATAAATCTGAGCTTCAACCTTCTGGCTCTCATTAAGTGCTGTTTTTAAAAAAATTGGTGGTTAGGGCCTACTAACGGTGTCTGCCGCTCCCTGGTGTTGTCCTCGACTGTATAAATCTGAGCTTCAACCTTCTGGCTCTCATTAAGTGCTGTTTTTAAAAAAATTGGTGGTTAGGGCCTACTAACGATGTCTGCCGCTCCCTGGTGTTGTCCTCGACTGTATAAATCTGAGCTTCAACCTTCTGGCTCTCATTAAGTGCTGTTTTTAAAAAAATTGGTGGTTAGGGCCTACTAACGGTGTCTGCCACTCCCTGGTGTTGTCCTCAACTGTATAAATCTTAGCTTCATCCTTCTGGCTCTCATTAAGTGCTGTTTTTTAAAAAAATGGTGGTTAGGGCCTACTAACGGTGTCTGCCGCTCCCTGGTGTTGTCCTCAACTGTATAAAGCTGAGCTTCAACCTTCTGGCTCTCATTAAGTGCTGTTTTTTATAAAATTGGTGGTTAGGGCCTACTAACGGTGTCTGCCGCTCCCTGGTGTTGTCCTCGACTGTTTAAATCTGAGCTTCAACCTTCTGGCTCTCATTAAGTGCTGTTTTTAAAAAAATTGGTGGTTAGGGCCTTCTAATGGTGTCTGCCGCTCCCTGGTGTTGTCCTCAACTGTATAAAGCTGAGCTTCAACCTTCTGGCTCTCATTAAGTGCTGTTTTTAAAAAAATTGGTGGTTAGGGCCTACTAACGGTGTCTGCCGCTCCCTGGTGTTGTCCTCAACTGTATAAATCTGAGCTTCAACCTTCTGGCTCTCATTAAGTGCTTTTTTAAAAAAAATTGGGGGTTAGGGCCTACTAACGGTGTCTGCCGCTCCCTGGTGTTGTCCTCAACTGTATAAATCTGAGCTTCAACCTTCTGGCTCTCACTAAGTGCTGTTTTTTTAAAAAATGGCGGTTAGGGCCTACTAACGGTGTCTGCCGCTCCCTGGTGTTGTCCTCGACTGTATAAATCTGTGCTTCAACCTTCTGGTTCTCATTAAGTGCTGTTTTTAAAAAAAATGGTGGTTAGGGCCTACTAACGGTGTCTGCCGCTCCCTGGTGTTGTCCTCGACTGTAATAATCTGAGCTTCAACCTTCTGGCTCTCATTAAGTGCTGTTTTTTAAAAAAATGGTGGTTAGGGCCTACTAACGGTGTCTACCGCTCCCTGGTGTTGTCGTCAACTGTATAAATCTGAGCTTCAACCTTCTGGCTCTCATTAAGTGCTGTTTTTTAAAAAAAATGGTGGTTAGGGCCTACTAACGGTGTCTGCCACTCCCTGGTGTTGTCCTCAACTTTATAAAGCTGAGCTTCAACCTTCTGGCTCTCATTAAGTGCTGTTTTTAAAAAAATTGGTGGTTAGGGCCTACTAACGGTGTCTGCCGCTCCCTGGTGTTGTCCTCGACTGTATAAATCTGAGCTTCAACCTTCTGGCTCTCATAAAGTGCTGTTTTTAAAAAATTGGTGGTTAGGGCCTACTAACGGTGTCTGCCGCTCCCTGTGTTGTCCTCAATTGTATAAATCTGAGCTTCAACCTTCTGGCTCTCATTAAGTGCTTTTTTTAAAAAAATTTGGGGTTAGGGCCTACTAACGGTGTCTGCCGCTCCGTGGTGTTGTCCTCGACTGTATAAATCTGAGCTTCAACCTTCTGGCTCTCATTAAGTGCTGTTTTTTAAAAAATTGGTGGTTAGGGCCTACTAACGGTGTCTGCCGCTCCCTGGTGTTGTCCTCGACTGTATAAATCTGAGCTTCAACCTTCTGGCTCTCATTAAGTGCTGTTTTTAAAAAAAATGGTGGTTAGGGCCAACTAACGGTGTCTGCCGCTCCCTGGTGTTGTCCTCAACTGTATAAATCTTAGCTTCATCCTTCTGGCTCTCATTAAGTGCTGTTTTTTAAAACAATTGTGGTTAGGGCCTACTAACGGTGTCTGCCGCTCCCTGGTGTTGTCCTCAACTGTATAAAGCTGAGCTTCAACCTTCTGGCTCTCATTAAGTGCTGTTTTTAAAAAAATTGGTGGTTAGGGCCTACTAACGGTGTCTGCCGCTCCCTGGTGTTGTCCTCGACTGTATAAATCTGAGCTTCAACCTTCTGGCTCTCATTAAGTGCTGTTTTTAAAAAAAGTTGGTGGTTAGGGCCTACTAACGGTGTCTGCCGCTCCCTGGTGTTGTCCTCAACTGTATAAATCTGAGCTTCAACCTTCTGGCTCTCATTAAGTGCTGTTTTTTTAAAAAATGATGGTTAGGGCCCACTAACGGTGTCTGCCACTCCATGGTGTTGTCCTCGACTGTATAAATCTGAGCTTCAATCTTCTGGCTCTCATTAAGTGCTGTTTTTTTAAAAAATGATGGTTAGGGCCCACTAACGGTGTCTGCCACTCCATGGTGTTGTCCTCGACTGTATAAATCTGAGCTTCAATCTTCTGGCTCTCATTAAGTGCTGTTTTTTTAAAAAATGATGGTTAGGGCCCACTAACGGTGTCTGCCGCTCCCTGGTGTTGTCCTCGACTGTATAAATCTGAGCTTCAACCTTCTGGCTCTCATTAAGTGCTGTTTTTAAAAAAATTGGTGGTTAGGGCCTACTAACGATGTCTGCCGCTCCCTGGTGTTGTCCTCAACTGTATAAATCTGAGCTTCAACCTTCTGGCTCTCATTAAGTGCTGTTTTTTAAAAAAATGATGGTTAGGGCCCACTAACGGTGTCTGCCACTCCATGGTGTTGTCCTCGACTGTATAAATCTGAGCTTCAATCTTCTGGCTCTCATTAAGTGCTGTTTTTAAAAAAATTGGTGGTTAGGGCCTACTAACGGTGTCTGCCGCTCCCTGGTGTTGTCCTCAACTGTATAAATCTTAGCTTCATCCTTCTGGCTCTCACTAAGTGCTGTTTTTTAAAAAAATGGTGGATAGGGCCTACTAACGGTGTCTGCCGCTCCCTGGTGTTGTCCTCGACTGTATAAATCTGAGCTTCAACCTTCTGGCTCTCATTAAGTGCTGTTTTTAAAAAAATTGGTGGTTAGGGCCTACTAACGGTGTCTGCCGCTCCCTGGTGTTGTCCTCGACTGTATAAATCTGAGCTTCAACCTTCTGGCTCTCATTAAGTGCTGTTTTTAAAAAAAATGGTGGTTAGGGCCAACTAACGGTGTCTGCCGCTCCCTGGTGTTGTCTTCAACTGTATAAATCTTAGCTTCATCCTTCTGGCTCTCATTAAGTGCTGTTTTTAAAAAAAAATTGTGGTTAGGGCCTACTAACGGTGTCTGCCGCTCCCTGGTGTTGTCCTCAACTGTATAAAGCTGAGCTTCAACCTTCTGGCTCTCATTAAGTGCTGTTTTTAAAAAAATTGGTGGTTAGGGCCTACTAACGGTGTCTGCCGCTCCCTGGTGTTGTCCTCGACTGTATAAATCTGAGCTTCAACCTTCTGGCTCTCATTAAGTGCTGTTTTTAAAAAAAATTGGTGGTTAGGGCCTACTAACGGTGTCTGCCGCTCCCTGGTGTTGTCCTCAACTGTATAAATCTGAGCTTCAACCTTCTGGCTCTCATTAAGTGCTGTTTTTTTAAAAAATGATGGTTAGGGCCCACTAACGGTGTCTGCCACTCCATGGTGTTGTCCTCGACTGTATAAATCTGAGCTTCAATCTTCTGGCTCTCATTAAGTGCTGTTTTTTTAAAAAATGATGGTTAGGGCCCACTAACGGTGTCTGCCACTCCATGGTGTTGTCCTCGACTGTATAAATCTGAGCTTCAATCTTCTGGCTCTCATTAAGTGCTGTTTTTTTAAAAAATGATGGTTAGGGCCCACTAACGGTGTCTGCCGCTCCCTGGTGTTGTCCTCGACTGTATAAATCTGAGATTCAACCTTCTTGCTCTCATTAAGTGCTGTTTTTAAAAAAATTGGTGGTTAGGGCCTACTAACGATGTCTGCCGCTCCCTGGTGTTGTCCTCAACTGTATAAATCTGAGCTTCAACCTTCTGGCTCTCATTAAGTGCTGTTTTTTAAAAAAATGATGGTTAGGGCCCACTAACGGTGTCTGCCACTCCATGGTGTTGTCCTCGACTGTATAAATCTGAGCTTCAATCTTCTGGCTCTCATTAAGTGCTGTTTTTAAAAAAATTGGTGGTTAGGGCCTACTAACGGTGTCTGCCGCTCCCTGGTGTTGTCCTCAACTGTATAAATCTTAGCTTCATCCTTCTGGCTCTCATTAAGTGCTGTTTTTTAAAAAAATGGTGGATAGGGCCTACTAACGGTGTCTGCCACTCCCTGGTGTTGTCCTCAACTGTATAAAGCTGAGCTTCAACCTTCTGGCTCTCATTAAGTGCTGTTTTTAAAAAAATTGGTGGTTAGGGCCTACTAACGGTGTCTGCCGCTCCCTGGTGTTGTCCTCGACTGTATAAATCTGAGCTTCAACCTTCTGGCTCTCATTAAGTGCTGTTTTTAAAAAAATTGGTGGTTAGGGCCTACTAACGGTGTCTGCCGCTCCCTGGTGTTGTCCTCGACTGTATAAATCTGAGCTTCAACCTTCTGGCTCTCATTAAGTGCTGTTTTTAAAAAAATTGGTGGTTAGGGCCTACTAACGATGTCTGCCGCTCCCTGGTGTTGTCCTCAACTGTATAAATCTGAGCTTCAACCTTCTGGCTCTCATTAAGTGCTGTTTTTAAAAAAATTGGTGGTTAGGGCCTACTAACGGTGTCTGCCGCTCCCTGGTGTTGTCCTCGACTGTATAAATCTGAGCTTCAACCTTCTGGCTCTCATTAAGTGCTGTTTTTAAAAAAATTGGTGGTTAGGGCCTACTAACGGTGTCTGCCGCTCCCTGGTGTTGTCCTCGACTGTATAAATCTGAGCTTCAACCTTCTGGCTCTCATTAAGTGCTGTTTTTAAAAAAAATGGTGGTTAGGGCCTACTAACGGTGTCTGCCGCTCCCTGGTGTTGTCCTCAACTGTATAAAGCGGAGCTTCAACCTTCTGGCTCTCATTAAGTGCTGTTTTTAAAAAAATTGGTGGTTAGGGCCTACTAACGGTGTCTGCCACTCCCTGGTGTTGTCCTCGACTGTATAAATCTGAGCTTCAACCTTCTGGCTCTCATTAAGTGCTGTTTTTAAAAAAATTGGTGGTTAGGGCCTACTAACGGTGTCTGCCACTCCCTGTGTTGTCCTCAATTGTATAAATCTGAGCTTCAACCTTCTGGCTCTCATTAAGTGCTTTTTTAAAAAAAATTGGTGGTTAGGGCCTACTAACGGTGTCTACCGCTCCCTGGTGTTGTCCTCAACTGTATAAATCTGAGCTTCAACCTTCTGGCTCTCATTAAGTGCTTTTTTTAAAAAAATTGGGGGTTAGGGCCTACTAACGGTGTCTGCCGCTCCCTGGTGTTGTCCTCGACTGTATAAATCTGAGCTTCAACCTTCTGGCTCTCATTAAGTGCTGTTTTTTAAAAAAATGGTGGTTAGGGCCTACTAACGGTGTCTGCCGCTCCCTGGTGTTGTCCTCGACTGTATAAATCTGAGCTTCAACCTTCTGGCTCTCATTAAGTGCTGTTTTTAAAAAAATGGTGGTTAGGGCCTACTAACGGTGTCTGCCACTCCCTGGTGTTGTCCTCGACTGTATAAATCTGAGCTTCAACCTTCTGGCTCTCATTAAGTGCTGTTTTTAAAAAAATTGGTGGTTAGGGCCTACTAACGGTGTCTGCCGCTCCCTGTGTTGTCCTCAATTGTATAAATCTGAGCTTCAACCTTCTGGCTCTCATTAAGTGCTTTTTTTTAAAAAAATTGGTGGTTAGGGCCTACTAACGGTGTCTACCGCTCCCTGGTGTTGTCCTCAACTGTATAAATCTGAGCTTCAACCTTCTGGCTCTCATTAAGTGCTTTTTTAAAAAAAATTGGGGGTTAGGGCCTACTAACGGTGTCTGCCGCTCCCTGGTGTTGTCCTCGACTGTATAAATCTGAGCTTCAACCTTCTGGCTCTCATTAAGTGCTGTTTTTTAAAAAATTGGTGGTTAGGGCCTACTAACGGTGTCTGCCGCTCCCTGGTGTTGTCCTCGACTGTATAAATCTGAGCTTCAACCTTCTGGCTCTCATTAAGTGCTGTTTTTAAAAAAATGGTGGTTAGGGCCTACTAACGGTGTCTGCCGCTCCCTGGTGTTGTCCTCACCTGTATAAAGCTGATCTTCAACCTTCTGGCTCTCATTAAGTGCTGTTTTTAAAAAAAATTGGTGGTTAGGGCCTACTAACGGTGTCTGCCGCTCCCTGGTGTTGTCCTCGACTGTATAAATCTGAGCTTCAACCTTCTGGCTCTCATTAAGTGCTGTTTTTAAAAAAATTGGTGGTTAGGGCCTACTAACGATGTCTGCCGCTCCCTGGTGTTGTCCTCAACTGTATAAATCTGAGCTTCAACCTTCTGGCTCTCATTAAGTGCTGTTTTTTAAAAAAATGATGGTTAGGGCCCACTAACGGTGTCTGCCACTCCATGGTGTTGTCCTCGACTGTATAAATCTGAGCTTCAATCTTCTGGCTCTCATTAAGTGCTGTTTTTAAAAAAATTGGTGGTTAGGGCCTACTAACGGTGTCTGCCGCTCCCTGGTGTTGTCCTCAACTGTATAAATCTTAGCTTCATCCTTCTGGCTCTCATTAAGTGCTGTTTTTTAAAAAAATGGTGGATAGGGCCTACTAACGGTGTCTGCCACTCCCTGGTGTTGTCCTCAACTGTTTAAAGCTGAGCTTCAACCTTCTGGCTCTCATTAAGTGCTGTTTTTAAAAAAATTGGTGGTTAGGGCCTACTAACGGTGTCTGCCGCTCCCTGGTGTTGTCCTCGACTGTATAAATCTGAGCTTCAACCTTCTGGCTCTCATTAAGTGCTGTTTTTAAAAAAATTGGTGGTTAGGGCCTACTAACGGTGTCTGCCGCTCCCTGGTGTTGTCCTCGACTGTATAAATCTGAGCTTCAACCTTCTGGCTCTCATTAAGTGCTGTTTTTAAAAAAATTGGTGGTTAGGGCCTACTAACGATGTCTGCCGCTCCCTGGTGTTGTCCTCAACTGTATAAATCTGAGCTTCAACCTTCTGGCTCTCATTAAGTGCTGTTTTTAAAAAAATTGGTGGTTAGGGCCTACTAACGGTGTCTGCCGCTCCCTGGTGTTGTCCTCGACTGTATAAATCTGAGCTTCAACCTTCTGGCTCTCATTAAGTGCTGTTTTTAAAAAAATTGGTGGTTAGGGCCTACTAACGGTGTCTGCCGCTCCCTGGTGTTGTCCTCGACTGTATAAATCTGAGCTTCAACCTTCTGGCTCTCATTAAGTGCTGTTTTTAAAAAAAATGGTGGTTAGGGCCTACTAACGGTGTCTGCCGCTCCCTGGTGTTGTCCTCAACTGTATAAAGCGGAGCTTCAACCTTCTGGCTCTCATTAAGTGCTGTTTTTAAAAAAATTGGTGGTTAGGGCCTACTAACGGTGTCTGCCACTCCCTGGTGTTGTCCTCGACTGTATAAATCTGAGCTTCAACCTTCTGGCTCTCATTAAGTGCTGTTTTTAAAAAAATTGGTGGTTAGGGCCTACTAACGGTGTCTGCCGCTCCCTGTGTTGTCCTCAATTGTATAAATCTGAGCTTCAACCTTCTGGCTCTCATTAAGTGCTTTTTTAAAAAAAATTGGTGGTTAGGGCCTACTAACGGTGTCTACCGCTCCCTGGTGTTGTCCTCAACTGTATAAATCTGAGCTTCAACCTTCTGGCTCTCATTAAGTGCTTTTTTTAAAAAAATTGGGGGTTAGGGCCTACTAACGGTGTCTGCCGCTCCCTGGTGTTGTCCTCGACTGTATAAATCTGAGCTTCAACCTTCTGGCTCTCATTAAGTGCTGTTTTTTAAAAAATTGGTGGTTAGGGCCTACTAACGGTGTCTGCCGCTCCCTGGTGTTGTCCTCGACTGTATAAATCTGAGCTTCAACCTTCTGGCTCTCATTAAGTGCTGTTTTTAAAAAAATGGTGGTTAGGGCCTACTAACGGTGTCTGCCACTCCCTGGTGTTGTCCTCGACTGTATAAATCTGAGCTTCAACCTTCTGGCTCTCATTAAGTGCTGTTTTTAAAAAAATTGGTGGTTAGGGCCTACTAACGGTGTCTGCCGCTCCCTGTGTTGTCCTCAATTGTATAAATCTGAGCTTCAACCTTCTGGCTCTCATTAAGTGCTTTTTTTAAAAAAATTGGTGGTTAGGGCCTACTAACGGTGTCTACCGCTCCCTGGTGTTGTCCTCAACTGTATAAATCTGAGCTTCAACCTTCTGGCTCTCATTAAGTGCTTTTTTTAAAAAAATTGGGGGTTAGGGCCTACTAACGGTGTCTGCCGCTCCCTGGTGTTGTCCTCGACTGTATAAATCTGAGCTTCAACCTTCTGGCTCTCATTAAGTGCTGTTTTTTAAAAAATTGGTGGTTAGGGCCTACTAACGGTGTCTGCCGCTCCCTGGTGTTGTCCTCGACTGTATAAATCTGAGCTTCAACCTTCTGGCTCTCATTAAGTGCTGTTTTTAAAAAAATGGTGGTTAGGGCCTACTAACGGTGTCTGCCGCTCCCTGGTGTTGTCCTCACCTGTATAAAGCTGATCTTCAACCTTCTGGCTCTCATTAAGTGCTGTTTTTAAAAAAAATTGGTGGTTAGGGCCTACTAACGGTGTCTGCCGCTCCCTGGTGTTGTCCTCGACTGTATAAATCTGAGCTTCAACCTTCTGGCTCTCATTAAGTGCTGTTTTTAAAAAAATTGGTGGTTAGGGCCTACTAACGATGTCTGCCGCTCCCTGGTGTTGTCCTCAACTGTATAAATCTGAGCTTCAACCTTCTGGCTCTCATTAAGTGCTGTTTTTTTAAAAATGGTGGTTAGGGCCAACTAACGGTGTCTGCCGCTCCCTGGTGTTGTCCTCGACTGTATAAATCTGAGCTTCAACCTTCTGGCTCTCATTAAGTGCTGTTTTTAAAAAAATTGGTGGTTAGGGCCTACTAACGGTGTCTGCCGCTCCCTGGTGTTGTCCTCAACTGTATAAAGCTGAGCTTCAACCTTCTGGCTCTCATTAAGTGCTGTTTTTAAAAAAATTGGTGGTTAGGGCCTACTAACGGTGTCTGCAGCTCCCTGGTGTTGTCCTCGACTGTATAAATCTGAGCTTCAACCTTCTGGCTCTCATTAAGTGCTGTTTTAAAAAAAAAATTGGTGGTTAGGGCCTACTAATGGTGTCTGCCGCTCCCTGGTGTTGTCCTCAACTGTATAAATCTGAGCTTCAACCTTCTGGCTCTCATTAAGTGCTGTTTTTAAAGAAATTGGTGGTTAGGGCCTACTAAGGGTGTCTGCCGCTCCCTGGTGTTGTCCTCGACTGTATAAATCTGAGCTTCAACCTTCTGGCTCTCATTAAGTGCTGTTTTTAAAAAAATTGGTGGTTAGGGCCTACTAACGGTGTCTGCCGCTCCCTGGTGTTGTCCTCGACTGTATAAATCTGAGCTTCAACCTTCTGGCTCTCATTAAGTGCTGTTTTTAAAAAAAATGGTGGTTAGGGCCTACTACCGGTGTCTGCCGCTCCCTGGTGTTGTCCTCAACTGTATAAAGCGGAGCTTCAACCTTCTGGCTCTCATTAAGTGCTGTTTTTAAAAAAATTGGTGGTTAGGGCCTACTAACGGTGTCTGCCGCTCCCTGGTGTTGTCCTCGACTGTATAAATCTGAGCTTCAACCTTCTGGCTCTCATTAAGTGCTGTTTTTAAAAAAATTGGTGGTTAGGGCCTACTAACGGTGTCTGCCGCTCCCTGTGTTGTCCTCAATTGTATAAATCTGAGCTTCAACCTTCTGGCTCTCATTAAGTGCTTTTTTAAAAAAAATTGGTGGTTAGGGCCTACTAACGGTGTCTACCGCTCCCTGGTGTTGTCCTCAACTGTATAAATCTGAGCTTCAACCTTCTGGCTCTCATTAAGTGCTTTTTTTAAAAAAATTGGGGGTTACGGCCTACTAACGGTGTCTGCCGCTCCCTGGTGTTGTCCTCGACTGTATAAATCTGAGCTTCAACCTTCTGGCTCTCATTAAGTGCTGTTTTTTAAAAAATTGGTGGTTAGGGCCTACTAACGGTGTCTGCCGCTCCCTGGTGTTGTCCTCGACTGTATAAATCTGAGCTTCAACCTTCTGGCTCTCATTAAGTGCTGTTTTTAAAAAAATGGTGGTTAGGGCCTACTAACGGTGTCTGCCACTCCCTGGTGTTGTCCTCGACTGTATAAATCTGAGCTTCAACCTTCTGGCTCTCATTAAGTGCTGTTTTTAAAAAAATTGGTGGTTAGGGCCTACTAACGGTGTCTGCCGCTCCCTGTGTTGTCCTCAATTGTATAAATCTGAGCTTCAACCTTCTGGCTCTCATTAAGTGCTTTTTTTTAAAAAATTGGTGGTTAGGGCCTACTAACGGTGTCTACCGCTCCCTGGTGTTGTCCTCAACTGTATAAATCTGAGCTTCAACCTTCTGGCTCTCATTAAGTGCTTTTTTTAAAAAAATTGGGGGTTAGGGCCTACTAACGGTGTCTGCCGCTCCCTGGTGTTGTCCTCGACTGTATAAATCTGAGCTTCAACCTTCTGGCTCTCATTAAGTGCTGTTTTTTAAAAAATTGGTGGTTAGGGCCTACTAACGGTGTCTGCCGCTCCCTGGTGTTGTCCTCGACTGTATAAATCTGAGCTTCAACCTTCTGGCTCTCATTAAGTGCTGTTTTTAAAAAAATGGTGGTTAGGGCCTACTAACGGTGTCTGCCGCTCCCTGGTGTTGTCCTCACCTGTATGAAGCTGATCTTCAACCTTCTGGCTCTCATTAAGTGCTGTTTTTAAAAAAATTGGTGGTTAGGGCCTACTAACGGTGTCTGCAGCTCCCTGGTGTTGTCCTCGACTGTATAAATCTGAGCTTCAACCTTCTGGCTCTCATTAAGTGCTGTTTTAAAAAAAAAATTGGTGGTTAGGGCCTACTAATGGTGTCTGCCGCTCCCTGGTGTTGTCCTCAACTGTATAAATCTGAGCTTCAACCTTCTGGCTCTCATTAAGTGCTGTTTTTAAAAAAATTGGTGGTTAGGGCCTACTAACGGTGTCTGCCACTCCCTGGTGTTGTCCTCAACTGTATAAATCTTAGCTTCATCCTTCTGGCTCTCATTAAGTGCTGTTTTTTAAAAAAATGGTGGTTAGGGCCTACTAATGGTGTCTGCCGCTCCCTGGTGTTGTCCTCAACTGTATAAAGCTGAGCTTCAACCTTCTGGCTCTCATTAAGTGCTGTTTTTTATAAAATTGGTGGTTAGGGCCTACTAACGGTGTCTGCCACTCCCTGGTGTTGTCCTCGACTGTTTAAATCTGAGCTTCAACCTTCTGGCTCTCATTAAGTGCTGTTTTTAAAAAAATTGGTGGTTAGGGCCTACTAACGGTGTCTGCCGCTCCCTGGTGTTGTCCTCAACTGTATAAAGCTGAGCTTCAACCTTCTGGCTCTCATTAAGTGCTGTTTTTAAAAAAATTGGTGGTTAGGGCCTACTAACGGTGTCTGCCGCTCCCTGGTGTTGTCCTCAACTGTATAAATCTGAGCTTCAACCTTCTGGCTTTCATTAAGTGCTTTTTTAAAAAAAATTGGTGGTTAGGGCCTACTAACGGTGTCTGCCGCTCCCTGGTGTTGTCCTCAACTGTATAAATCTGAGCTTCAACCTTCTGGCTCTCACTAAGTGCTGTTTTTTTAAAAAATGGCGGTTAGGGCCTACTAACGGTGTCTGCCGCTCCCTGGTGTTGTCCTCGACTGTATAAATCTGTGCTTCAACCTTCTGGTTCTCATTAAGTGCTGTTTTTAAAAAAAATGGTGGTTAGGGCCTACTAACGGTGTCTGCCGCTCCCTGGTGTTGTCCTCGACTGTAATAATCTGAGCTTCAACCTTCTGGCTCTCATTAAGTGCTGTTTTTAAAAAAAATGGTGGTTAGGGCCTACTAACGGTGTCTACCGCTCCCTGGTGTTGTCGTCAACTGTATAAATCTGAGCTTCAACCTTCTGGCTCTCATTAAGTGCTGTTTTTTAAAAAAAATGGTGGTTAGGGCCTACTAACGGTGTCTGCCACTCCCTGGTGTTGTCCTCAACTTTATAAAGCTGAGCTTCAACCTTCTGGCTCTCATTAAGTGCTGTTTTTAAAAAAATTGGTGGTTAGGGCCTACTAACGGTGTCTGCCGCTCCCTGGTGTTGTCCTCGACTGTATAAATCTGAGCTTCAACCTTCTGGCTCTCATAAAGTGCTGTTTTTAAGAAATTGGTGGTTAGGGCCTACTAACGGTGTCTGCCGCTCCCTGTGTTGTCCTCAATTGTATAAATCTGAGCTTCAACCTTCTGGCTCTCATTAAGTGCTTTTTTTAAAAAAATTTGGGGTTAGGGCCTACTAACGGTGTCTGCCGCTCCGTGGTGTTGTCCTCGACTGTATAAATCTGAGCTTCAACCTTCTGGCTCTCATTAAGTGCTGTTTTTTAAAAAATTGGTGGTTAGGGCCTACTAACGGTGTCTGCCGCTCCCTGGTGTTGTCCTCGACTGTTTAAATCTGAGCTTCAACCTTCTGGCTCTCATTAAGTGCTGTTTTTAAAAAAATTGGTGGTTAGGGCCTTCTAACGGTGTCTGCCGCTCCCTGGTGTTGTCCTCAACTGTATAAAGCTGAGCTTCAACCTTCTGGCTCTCATTAAGTGCTGTTTTTAAAAAAATTGGTGGTTAGGGCCTACTAACGGTGTCTGCCGCTCCCTGGTGTTGTCCTCGACTGTATAAATCTGAGCTTCAACCTTCTGGCTCTCATTAAGTGCTTTTTTAAAAAAAATTGGGGGTTAGGGCCTACTAACGGTGTCTGCCGCTCCCTCGTGTTGTCCTCAACTGTATAAATCTGAGCTTCAACCTTCTGGCTCTCACTAAGTGCTGTTTTTTTAAAACATGGCGGTTAGGGCCTACTAACGGTGTCTGCCGCTCCCTGGTGTTGTCCTCGACTGTATAAATCTGTGCTTCAACCTTCTGGTTCTCATTAAGTGCTGTTTTTAAAAAAATTGGTGGTTAGGGCCTACTAACGGTGTCTGCCGCTCCCTGGTGTTGTCCTCGACTGTATAAATCTGAGCTTCAACCTTCTGGCTCTCATTAAGTGCTGTTTTTTAAAAAAATGGTGGTTAGGGCCTACTAACGGTGTCTGCCGCTCCCTGGTGTTGTCCTCAACTGTATAAAGCTGAGCTTCAACCTTCTGGCTCTCATTAAGTGCTGTTTTTAAAAAAATTGGTGGTTAGGGCCTACTAACGGTGTCTGCCGCTCCCTGGTGTTGTCCTCAACTTTATAAAGCTGAGCTTCAACCTTCTGGCTCTCATTAAGTGCTGTTTTTAAAAAAATTGGTGGTTAGGGCCTACTAACGGTGTCTGCCGCTCCCTGGTGTTGTCCTCGACTGTATAAATCTGAGCTTCAACCTTCTGGCTCTCATAAAGTGCTGTTTTTAAAAAATTGGTGGTTAGGGCCTACTAACGGTGTCTGCCGCTCCCTGTGTTGTCCTCAATTGTATAAATCTGAGCTTCAACCTTCTGGCTCTCATTAAGTGCTTTTTTTTAAAAAATTTGGGGTTAGGGCCTACTAACGGTGTCTTCCGCTCCGTGGTGTTGTCCTCGACTGTATAAATCTGAGCTTCAACCTTCTGGCTCTCATTAAGTGCTGTTTTTAAAAAAATTGGTGGTTAGGGCCTACTAACGGTGTCTGCCTCTCCCTGGTGTTGTCCTCAACTGTATAAATCTGAGCTTCAACCTTCTGGCTCTCATTAAGTGCTTTTTTAAAAAAAATTGGGGGTTAGGGCCTACTAACGGTGTCTGCCGCTCCCTGGTGTTGTCCTCGACTGTATAAATCTGAGCTTCAACCTTCTGGCTCTCATTAAGTGCTGTTTTTAAAAAAAATTGGTGGTTAGGGCCTACTAACGGTGTCTGCCGCTCCCTGGTGTTGTCCTCAACTGTATAAATCTGAGCTTCAACCTTCTGGCTCTCATTAAGTGCTTTTTTAAAAAAAATTGGGGGTTAGGGCCTACTAACGGTGTCTGCCGCTCCCTGGTGTTGTCCTCAACTGTATAAAGCTGAGCTTCAACCTTCTGGCTCTCATTAAGTGCTGTTTTTTAAAAAATTGGTGGTTAGGGCCTACTAACGGTGTCTGCCGCTCCCTGGTGTTGTCCTCGACTGTATAAATCTGAGCTTCAACCTTCTGGCTCTCATAAAGTGCTGTTTTTAAAAAATTGGTGGTTAGGGCCTACTAACGGTGTCTGCCGCTCCCTGTGTTGTCCTCAATTGTATAAATCTGAGCTTCAACCTTCTGGCTCTTATTAAGTGCTTTTTTTAAAAAAAATTTGGGGTTAGGGCCTACTAACGGTGTCTGCCGCTCCGTGGTGTTGTCCTCGACTGTATAAAACTGAGCTTCAACCTTCTGGCTCTCATTAAGTGCTGTTTTTAAAAAAATTGGTGGTTAGGGCCTACTAACGGTGTCTGCCACTCCCTGGTGTTGTCCTCAACTGTATAAATCTTAGCTTCATCCTTCTGGCTCTCATTAAGTGCTGTTTTTTAAAAAAATGGTGGTTAGGGCCTACTAACGGTGTCTGCCGCTCCCTGGTGTTGTCCTCGACTGTATAAATCTGCGCTTCAACCTTCTGGTTCTCATTAAGTGCTGTTTTTAAAAAAATTGGTGGTTAGGGCCTACTAACGGTGTCTGCCGCTCCCTGGTGTTGTCCTCGACTGTATAAATCTGAGCTTCAACCTTCTGGCTCTCATTAAGTGCTGTTTTTTAAAAAAATGGTGGTTAGGGCCTACTAATGGTGTCTGCCGCTCCCTGGTGTTGTCCTCGACTGTTTAAATCTGAGCTTCAACCTTCTGGCTCTCATTAAGTGCTGTTTTTAAAAAAATTGGTGGTTAGGGCCTTCTAACGGTGTCTGCCGCTCCCTGGTGTTGTCCTCAACTGTATAAAGCTGAGCTTCAACCTTCTGGCTCTCATTAAGTGCTGTTTTTAAAAAAATTGGTGGTTAGGGCCTACTAACGGTGTCTGCCGCTCCCTGGTGTTGTCCTCAACTGTATAAATCTGAGCTTCAACCTTCTGGCTCTCATTAAGTGCTTTTTTAAAAAAAATTGGGGGTTAGGGCCTACTAACGGTGTCTGCCGCTCCCTGGTGTTGTCCTCAACTGTATAAATCTGAGCTTCAACCTTCTGGCTCTCACTAAGTGCTGTTTTTTTAAAAAATGGCGGTTAGGGCCTACTAACGGTGTCTGCCGCTCCCTGGTGTTGTCCTCGACTGTATAAATCTGTGCTTCAACCTTCTGGTTCTCATTAAGTGCTGTTTTTAAAAAAAATGGTGGTTAGGGCCTACTAACGGTGTCTGCCGCTCCCTGGTGTTGTCCTCGACTGTAATAATCTGAGCTTCAACCTTCTGGCTCTCATTAAGTGCTGTTTTAAAAAAAAATGGTGGTTAGGGCCTACTAACGGTGTCTACCGCTCCCTGGTGTTGTCGTCAACTGTATAAATCTGAGCTTCAACCTTCTGGCTCTCATTAAGTGCTGTTTTTTTAAAAAAATGGTGGTTAGGGCCTACTAACGGTGTCTGCCACTCCCTGGTGTTGTCCTCAACTTTATAAAGCTGAGCTTCAACCTTCTGGCTCTCATTAAGTGCTGTTTTTAAAAAAATTGGTGGTTAGGGCCTACTAACGGTGTCTGCCGCTCCCTGGTGTTGTCCTCGACTGTATAAATCTGAGCTTCAACCTTCTGGCTCTCATAAAGTGCTGTTTTTAAAAAATTGGTGGTTAGGGCCTACTAACGGTGTCTGCCGCTCCCTGTGTTGTCCTCAATTGTATAAATCTGAGCTTCAACCTTCTGGCTCTCATTAAGTGCTTTTTTTAAAAAAATTTGGGGTTAGGGCCTACTAACGGTGTCTGCCGCTCCGTGGTGTTGTCCTCGACTGTATAAATCTGAGCTTCAACCTTCTGGCTCTCATTAAGTGCTGTTTTTAAAAAAATTGGTGGTTAGGGCCTTCTAACGGTGTCTGCCGCTCCCTGGTGTTGTCCTCAACTGTATAAAGCTGAGCTTCAACCTTCTGGCTCTCATTAAGTGCTGTTTTTAAAAAAATTGGTGGTTAGGGCCTACTAACGGTGTCTGCCGCTCCCTGGTGTTGTCCTCAACTGTATAAATCTGAGCTTCAACCTTCTGGCTCTCATTAAGTGCTTTTTTAAAAAAAATTGGGGGTTAGGGCCTACTAACGGTGTCTGCCGCTCCCTCGTGTTGTCCTCAACTGTATAAATCTGAGCTTCAACCTTCTGGCTCTCACTAAGTGCTGTTTTTTTAAAAAATGGCGGTTAGGGCCTACTAACGGTGTCTGCCGCTCCCTGGTGTTGTCCTCGACTGTATAAATCTGAGCTTCAACCTTCTGGCTCTCATTAAGTGCTGTTTTTAAAAAAATTGGTGGTTAGGGCCTACTAACGGTGTCTGCCGCTCCCTGTGTTGTCCTCAATTGTATAAATCTGAGCTTCAACCTTCTGGCTCTCATTAAGTGCTTTTTTAAAAAAAATTGGTGGTTAGGGCCTACTAACGGTGTCTACCGCTCCCTGGTGTTGTCCTCAACTGTATAAATCTGAGCTTCAACCTTCTGGCTCTCATTAAGTGCTTTTTTTAAAAAAATTGGGGGTTAGGGCCTACTAACGGTGTCTGCCGCTCCCTGGTGTTGTCCTCGACTGTATAAATCTGAGCTTCAACCTTCTGGCTCTCATTAAGTGCTGTTTTTTAAAAAATTGGTGGTTAGGGCCTACTAACGGTGTCTGCCGCTCCCTGGTGTTGTCCTCGACTGTATAAATCTGAGCTTCAACCTTCTGGTTCTCATTAAGTGCTGTTTTTAAAAAAATGGTGGTTAGGGCCTACTAACGGTGTCTGCCGCTCCCTGGTGTTGTCCTCACCTGTATAAAGCTGATCTTCAACCTTCTGGCTCTCATTAAGTGCTGTTTTTAAAAAAAATTGGTGGTTAGGGCCTACTAACGGTGTCTGCCGCTCCCTGGTGTTGTCCTCGACTGTATAAATCTGAGCTTCAACCTTCTGGCTCTCATTAAGTGCTGTTTTTAAAAAAATTGGTGGTTAGGGCCTACTAACGATGTCTGCCGCTCCCTGGTGTTGTCCTCAACTTTATAAATCTGAGCTTCAACCTTCTGGCTCTCATTAAGTGCTGTTTTTTTAAAAATGGTGGTTAGGGCCAACTAACGGTGTCTGCCGCTCCCTGGTGTTGTCCTCGACTGTATAAATCTGAGCTTCAACCTTCTGGCTCTCATTAAGTGCTGTTTTTAAAAAAATTGGTGGTTAGGGCCTACTAACGGTGTCTGCCGCTCCCTGGTGTTGTCCTCGACTGTATAAATCTGAGCTTCAACCTTCTGGCTCTCATTAAGTGCTGTTTTTAAAAAAATTGGTGGTTAGGGCCTACTAACGATGTCTGCCGCTCCCTGGTGTTGTCCTCAACTGTATAAATCTGAGCTTCAACCTTCTGGCTCTCATTAAGTGCTGTTTTTTTAAAAATGGTGGTTAGGGCCAACTAACGGTGTCTGCCGCTCCCTGGTGTTGTCCTCGACTGTATAAATCTGAGCTTCAACCTTCTGGCTCTCATTAAGTGCTGTTTTTAAAAAAATTGGTGGTTAGGGCCTACTAACGGTGTCTGCCGCTCCCTGGTGTTGTCCTCAACTGTATAAAGCTGAGCTTCAACCTTCTGGCTCTCATTAAGTGCTGTTTTTAAAAAAATTGGTGGTTAGGGCCTACTAACGGTGTCTGCAGCTCCCTGGTGTTGTCCTCGACTGTATAAATCTGAGCTTCAACCTTCTGGCTCTCATTAAGTGCTGTTTTAAAAAAAAAATTGGTGGTTAGGGCCTTCCAACGGTGTCTGCCGCTCCCTGGTGTTGTCCTCAACTGTATAAAGCTGAGCTTCAACCTTCTGGCTCTCATTAAGTGCTGTTTTAAAAAAAATTGGTGGTTAGGGCCTACTAACGGTGTCTGCAGCTCCCTGGTGTTGTCCTCGACTGTATAAATCTGAGCTTCAACCTTCTGGCTCTCATTAAGTGCTGTTTTAAAAAAAAATTGGTGGTTAGGGCCTACTAACGGTGTCTGCCACTCCCTGGTGTTGTCCTCAACTGTATAAATCTGAGCTTCAACCTTCTGGCTCTCATTAAGTGCTGTTTTTAAAAAAATGGTGGTTAGGGCCTACTAACGGTGTCTGCCGCTCCCTGGTGTTGTCCTCAACTGTATAAAGCTGAGCTTCAACCTTCTGGCTCTCATTAAGTGCTGTTTTTTATAAAATTGGTGGTTAGGGCCTACTAACGGTGTCTGCCGCTCCCTGGTGTTGTCCTCGACTGTTTAAATCTGAGCTTCAACCTTCTGGCTCTCATTAAGTGCTGTTTTTAAAAAAATTGGTGGTTAGGGCCTTCTAACGGTGTCTGCCGCTCCCTGGTGTTGTCCTCAACTGTATAAAGCTGAGCTTCAACCTTCTGGCTCTCATTAAGTGCTGTTTTTAAAAAAATTGGTGGTTAGGGCCTACTAACGGTGTCTGCCGCTCCCTGGTGTTGTCCTCAACTGTATAAATCTGAGCTTCAACCTTCTGGCTCTCATTAAGTGCTTTTTTTAAAAAAATTGGGGGTTAGGGCCTACTAACGGTGTCTGCCGCTCCCTGGTGTTGTCCTCAACTGTATAAATCTGAGCTTCAACCTTCTGGCTCTCACTAAGTGCTGTTTTTTTAAAAAATGGCGGTTAGGGCCTACTAACGGTGTCTGCCGCTCCCTGGTGTTGTCCTCGACTGTATAAATCTGTGCTTCAACCTTCTGGTTCTCATTAAGTGCTGTTTTTAAAAAAAATGGTGGTTAGGGCCTACTAACGGTGTCTGCCGCTCCCTGGTGTTGTCCTCGACTGTAATAATCTGAGCTTCAACCTTCTGGCTCTCATTAAGTGCTGTTTTTAAAAAAAATGGTGGTTAGGGCCTACTAACGGTGTCTACCGCTCCCTGGTGTTGTCGTCAACTGTATAAATCTGAGCTTCAACCTTCTGGCTCTCATTAAGTGCTGTTTTTAAAAAAATTGGTGGTTAGGGCCTACTAACGGTGTCTGCCGCTCCCTGGTGTTGTCCTCGACTGTATAAATCTGAGCTTCAACCTTCTGGCTCTCATAAAGTGCTGTTTTTAAAAAATTGGTGGTTAGGGCCTACTAACGGTGTCTGCCGCTCCCTGTGTTGTCCTCAATTGTATAAATCTGAGCTTCAACCTTCTGGCTCTCATTAAGTGCTTTTTTTTAAAAAATTTGGGGTTAGGGCCTACTAACGGTGTCTGCCGCTCCGTGGTGTTGTCCTCGACTGTATAAATCTGAGCTTCAACCTTCTGGCTCTCATTAAGTGCTGTTTTTTAAAAAATTGGTGGTTAGGGCCTACTAACGGTGTCTGCCGCTCCCTGGTGTTGTCCTCGACTGTTTAAATCTGAGCTTCAACCTTCTGGCTCTCATTAAGTGCTGTTTTTAAAAAAATTGGTGGTTAGGGCCTTCTAACGGTGTCTGCCGCTCCCTGGTGTTGTCCTCAACTGTATAAAGCTGAGCTTCAACCTTCTGGCTCTCATTAAGTGCTGTTTTTAAAAAAATTGGTGGTTAGGGCCTACTAACGGTGTCTGCCGCTCCCTGGTGTTGTCCTCGACTGTATAAATCTGAGCTTCAACCTTCTGGCTCTCATTAAGTGCTTTTTTTAAAAAAATTGGGGGTTAGGGCCTACTAACGGTGTCTGCCGCTCCCTCGTGTTGTCCTCAACTGTATAAATCTGAGCTTCAACCTTCTGGCTCTCACTAAGTGCTGTTTTTTTAAAAAATGGCGGTTAGGGCCTACTAACGGTGTCTGCCGCTCCCTGGTGTTGTCCTCGACTGTATAAATCTGTGCTTCAACCTTCTGGTTCTCATTAAGTGCTGTTTTTAAAAAAATAGGTGGTTAGGGCCTACTAACGGTGTCTGCCGCTCCCTGGTGTTGTCCTCGACTGTATAAATCTGAGCTTCAACCTTCTGGCTCTCATTAAGTGCTGTTTTTTAAAAAAATGGTGGTTAGGGCCTACTAACGGTGTCTGCCGCTCCCTGGTGTTGTCCTCAACTGTATAAAGCTGAGCTTCAACCTTCTGGCTCTCATTAAGTGCTGTTTTTAAAAAAATTGGTGGTTAGGGCCTACTAACGGTGTCTGCCGCTCCCTGGTGTTGTCCTCAACTTTATAAAGCTGAGCTTCAACCTTCTGGCTCTCATTAAGTGCTGTTTTTAAAAAAATTGGTGGTTAGGGCCTACTAACGGTGTCTGCCGCTCCCTGGTGTTGTCCTCGACTGTATAAATCTGAGCTTCAACCTTCTGGCTCTCATAAAGTGCTGTTTTTAAAAAAAATGGTGGTTAGGGCCTACTAACGGTGTCTGCCGCTCCCTGGTGTTGTCCTCGACTGTATAAATCTGAGCTTCAACCTTCTGGCTCTCATAAAGTGCTGTTTTTAAAAAATTGGTGTTTAGGGCCTACTAACGGTGTCTGCCGCTCCCTGTGTTGTCCTCAATTGTATAAATCTGAGCTTCAACCTTCTGGCTCTCATTAAGTGCTTTTTTTAAAAAAATTTGGGGTTAGGGCCTACTAACGGTGTCTGCCGCTCCGTGGTGTTGTCCTCGACTGTATAAATCTGAGCTTCAACCTTCTGGCTCTCATTAAGTGCTGTTTTTTAAAAAATTGGTGGTTAGGGCCTACTAACGGTGTCTGCCGCTCCCTGGTGTTGTCCTCGACTGTTTAAATCTGAGCTTCAACCTTCTGGCTCTCATTAAGTGCTGTTTTTAAAAAAATTGGTGGTTAGGGCCTTCTAACGGTGTCTGCCGCTCCCTGGTGTTGTCCTCAACTGTATAAAGCTGAGCTTCAACCTTCTGGCTCTCATTAAGTGCTGTTTTTAAAAAAATTGGTGGTTAGGGCCTACTAACGGTGTCTGCCGCTCCCTGGTGTTGTCCTCGACTGTATAAATCTGAGCTTCAACCTTCTGGCTCTCATTAAGTGCTTTTTTTAAAAAAATTGGTGGTTAGGGCCTACTAACGGTGTCTGCCGCTCCCTCGTGTTGTCCTCAACTGTATAAATCTGAGCTTCAACCTTCTGGCTCTCACTAAGTGCTGTTTTTTTAAAAAATGGCGGTTAGGGCCTACTAACGGTGTCTGCCGCTCCCTGGTGTTGTCCTCGACTGTATAAATCTGTGCTTCAACCTTCTGGTTCTCATTAAGTGCTGTTTTTAAAAAAATTGGTGGTTAGGGCCTACTAACGGTGTCTGCCGCTCCCTGGTGTTGTCCTCGACTGTATAAATCTGAGCTTCAACCTTCTGGCTCTCATTAAGTGCTGTTTTTTAAAAAAATGGTGGTTAGGGCCTACTAACGGTGTCTGCCGCTCCCTGGTGTTGTCCTCAACTGTATAAAGCTGAGCTTCAACCTTCTGGCTCTCATTAAGTGCTGTTTTTAAAAAAATTGGTGGTTAGGGCCTACTAACGGTGTCTGCCGCTCCCTGGTGTTGTCCTCAACTTTATAAAGCTGAGCTTCAACCTTCTGGCTCTCATTAAGTGCTGTTTTTAAAAAAATTGGTGGTTAGGGCCTACTAACGGTGTCTGCCGCTCCCTGGTGTTGTCCTCGACTGTATAAATCTGAGCTTCAACCTTCTGGCTCTCATAAAGTGCTGTTTTTAAAAAATTGGTGGTTAGGGCCTACTAACGGTGTCTGCCGCTCCCTGTGTTGTCCTCAATTGTATAAATCTGAGCTTCAACCTTCTGGCTCTCATTAAGTGCTTTTTTTAAAAAAATTTGGGGTTAGGGCCTACTAACGGTGTCTGCCGCTCCGTGGTGTTGTCCTCGACTGTATAAATCTGAGCTTCAACCTTCTGGCTCTCATTAAGTGCTGTTTTTAAAAAAATTGGTGGTTAGGGCCTACTAACGGTGTCTGCCACTCCCTGGTGTTGTCCTCAACTGTATAAATCTTAGCTTCATCCTTCTGGCTCTCATTAAGTGCTGTTTTTTAAAAAAATGGTGGTTAGGGCCTACTAACGGTGTCTGCCGCTCCCTGGTGTTGTCCTCGACTGTATAAATCTGAGCTTCAACCTTCTGGCTCTCATTAAGTGCTGTTTTTAAAAAAAATTGGTGGTTAGGGCCTACTAACGGTGTCTGCCGCTCCCTGGTGTTGTCCTCAACTGTATAAATCTGAGCTTCAACCTTCTGGCTCTCATTAAGTGCTTTTTTAAAAAAAATTGGGGGTTAGGGCCTACTAACGGTGTCTGCCGCTCCCTGGTGTTGTCCTCAACTTTATAAAGCTGAGCTTCAACCTTCTGGCTCTCATTAAGTGCTGTTTTTAAAAAAATTGGTGGTTAGGGCCTACTAACGGTGTCTGCCACTCCCTGGTGTTGTCCTCGACTGTATAAATCTGAGCTTCAACCTTCTGGCTCTCATAAAGTGCTGTTTTTAAAAAATTGGTGGTTAGGGCCTACTAACGGTGTCTGCCGCTCCCTGTGTTGTCCTCAATTGTATAAATCTGAGCTTCAACCTTCTGGCTCTCATTAAGTGCTTTTTTTTAAAAAATTTGGGGTTAGGGCCTACTAACGGTGTCTGCCGCTCCGTGGTGTTGTCCTCGACTGTATAAATCTGAGCTTCAACCTTCTGGCTCTCATTAAGTGCTGTTTTTTAAAAAATTGGTGGTTAGGGCCTACTAACGGTGTCTGCCGCTCCCTGGTGTTGTCCTCGACTGTTTAAATCTGAGCTTCAACCTTCTGGCTCTCATTAAGTGCTGTTTTTAAAAAAATTGGTGGTTAGGGCCTTCTAACGGTGTCTGCCGCTCCCTGGTGTTGTCCTCAACTGTATAAAGCTGAGCTTCAACCTTCTGGCTCTCATTAAGTGCTGTTTTTAAAAAAATTGGTGGTTAGGGCCTACTAACGGTGTCTGCCGCTCCCTGGTGTTGTCCTCGACTGTATAAATCTGAGCTTCAACCTTCTGGCTCTCATTAAGTGCTTTTTTTAAAAAAATTGGGGGTTAGGGCCTTCTAACGGTGTCTGCCGCTCCCTCGTGTTGTCCTCAACTGTATAAATCTGAGCTTCAACCTTCTGGCTCTCACTAAGTGCTGTTTTTTTAAAAAATGGCGGTTAGGGCCTACTAACGGTGTCTGCCGCTCCCTGGTGTTGTCCTCGACTGTATAAATCTGAGCTTCAACCTTCTGGCTCTCATTAAGTGCTTTTTTTAAAAAAATTGGGGGTTAGGGCCTTCTAACGGTGTCTGCCGCTCCCTCGTGTTGTCCTCAACTGTATAAAGCTGAGCTTCAACCTTCTGGCTCTCATTAAGTGCTGTTTTTAAAAAAATTGGTGGTTAGGGCCTACTAACGGTGTCTGCCGCTCCCTGGTGTTGTCCTCGACTGTATAAATCTGAGCTTCAACCTTCTGGCTCTCATTAAGTGCTTTTTTTAAAAAAATTGGGGGTTAGGGCCTTCTAACGGTGTCTGCCGCTCCCTCGTGTTGTCCTCAACTGTATAAATCTGAGCTTCAACCTTCTGGCTCTCACTAAGTGCTGTTTTTTTAAAAAATGGCGGTTAGGGCCTACTAACGGTGTCTGCCACTCCCTGGTGTTGTCCTCAACTGTATAAAACTTAGCTTCATCCTTCTGGCTCTCATTAAGTGCTGTTTTTTAAAAAAAATGGTGGTTAGGGCCTACTAACGGTGTCTGCCGCTCCCTGGTGTTGTCCTCGACTGTATAAATCTGAGCTTCAACCTTCTGGCTCTCATTAAGTGCTGTTTTTTAAAAAAATTGGTGGTTAGGGCCTACTAACGGTGTCTGCCGCTCCCTGGTGTTGTCCTCAACTGTATAAATCTGAGCTTCAACCTTCTGGCTCTCAGTAAGTGCTTTTTTAAAAAAAATTGGGGGTTAGGGCCTACTAACGGTGTCTGCCGCTCCCTGTGTTGTCCTCAATTGTATAAATCTGAGCTTCAACCTTCTGGCTCTCATTAAGTGCTTTTTTTAAAAAAATTTGGGGTTAGGGCCTACTAACGGTGTCTGCCGCTCCGTGGTGTTGTCCTCGACTGTATAAATCTGAGCTTCAACCTTCTGGCTCTCATTAAGTGCTGTTTTTAAAAAAATTGGTGGTTAGGGCCTACTAACGGTGTCTGCCACTCCCTGGTGTTGTCCTCAACTGTATAAATCTTAGCTTCATCCTTCTGGCTCTCATTAAGTGCTGTTTTTTTAAAAAAATGGTGGTTAGGGCCTACTAACGGTGTCTGCCGCTCCCTGGTGTTGTCCTCGACTGTATAAATCTGAGCTTCAACCTTCTGGCTCTCATTAAGTGCTGTTTTTAAAAAAAATTGGTGGTTAGGGCCTACTAACGGTGTCTGCCGCTCCCTGGTGTTGTCCTCAACTGTATAAAGCTGAGCTTCAACCTTCTGGCTCTCACTAAGTGCTGTTTTTTTAAAAAATGGCGGTTAGGGCCTACTAACGGTGTCTGCCGCTCCCTGGTGTTGTCCTCGACTGTATAAATCTGAGCTTCAACCTTCTGGCTCTCATTAAGTGCTGTTTTTTAAAAAAAATGGTGGTTAGGGCCTACTAATGGTGTCTGCCGCTCCCTGGTGTTGTCCTCGACTGTTTAAATCTGAGCTTCAACCTTCTGGCTCTCATTAAGTGCTGTTTTTAAAAAAATTGGTGGTTAGGGCCTTCTAACGGTGTCTGCCGCTCCCTGGTGTTGTCCTCAACTGTATAAAGCTGAGCTTCAACCTTCTGGCTCTCATTAAGTGCTGTTTTTAAAAAAATTGGTGGTTAGGGCCTACTAACGGTGTCTGCCGCTCCCTGGTGTTGTCCTCAACTGTATAAATCTGAGCTTCAACCTTCTGGCTCTCATTAAGTGCTTTTTTAAAAAAAATTGGGGGTTAGGGCCTACTAACGGTGTCTGCCGCTCCCTGGTGTTGTCCTCAACTGTATAAATCTGAGCTTCAACCTTCTGGCTCTCACTAAGTGCTGTTTTTTTAAAAAATGGCGGTTAGGGCCTACTAACGGTGTCTGCCACTCCCTGGTGTTGTCCTCAACTTTATAAAGCTGAGCTTCAACCTTCTGGCTCTCATTAAGTGCTGTTTTTAAAAAAATTGGTGGTTAGGGCCTACTAACGGTGTCTGCCGCTCCCTGGTGTTGTCCTCAACATTATAAAGCTGAGCTTCAACCTTCTGGCTCTCATTAAGTGCTGTTTTTAAAAAAAATTGGTGGTTAGGGCCTACTAACGGTGTCTGCCGCTCCCTGGTGTTGTCCTCGACTGTATAAATCTGAGCTTCAACCTTCTGGCTCTCATAAAGTGCTGTTTTTAAAAAATTGGTGGTTAGGGCCTACTAACGGTGTCTGCCGCTCCCTGTGTTGTCCTCAATTGTATAAATCTGAGCTTCAACCTTCTGGCTCTCATTAAGTGCTTTTTTAAAAAAAATTTGGGGTTAGGGCCTACTAACGGTGTCTGCCGCTCCCTGGTGTTGTCCTCAACTGTATAAAGCTGAGCTTCAACCTTCTGGCTCTCATTAAGTGCTGTTTTTAAAAAAATTGGTGGTTAGGGCCTACTAACGGTGTCTGCCGCTCCCTGGTGTTGTCCTCAACTGTATAAATCTGAGCTTCAACCTTCTGGCTCTCATTAAGTGCTTTTTTAAAAAAAATTGGGGGTTAGGGCCTACTAACGGTGTCTGCCGCTCCCTCGTGTTGTCCTCAACTGTATAAATCTGAGCTTCAACCTTCTGGCTCTCACTAAGTGCTGTTTTTTTAAAAAATGGCGGTTAGGACCTACTAACGGTGTCTGCCGCTCCCTGGTGTTGTCCTCGACTGTATAAATCTGAGCTTCAACCTTCTGGCTCTCATTAAGTGCTGTTTTTAAAAAAATTGGTGGTTAGGGCCTACTAACGGTGTCTGCCGCTCCCTGTGTTGTCCTCAATTGTATAAATCTGAGCTTCAACCTTCTGGCTCTCATTAAGTGCTTTTTTAAAAAAAATTGGTGGTTAGGGCCTACTAACGGTGTCTACCGCTCCCTGGTGTTGTCCTCAACTGTATAAATCTGAGCTTCAACCTTCTGGCTCTCATTAAGTGCTTTTTTTTAAAAAATTGGGGGTTAGGGCCTACTAACGGTGTCTGCCGCTCCCTGGTGTTGTCCTCGACTGTATAAATCTGAGCTTCAACCTTCTGGCTCTCATTAAGTGCTGTTTTTTAAAAAATTGGTGGTTAGGGCCTACTAACGGTGTCTGCCGCTCCCTGGTGTTGTCCTCGACTGTATAAATCTGAGCTTCAACCTTCTGGTTCTCATTAAGTGCTGTTTTTAAAAAAATGGTGGTTAGGGCCTACTAACGGTGTCTGCCGCTCCCTGGTGTTGTCCTCACCTGTATAAAGCTGATCTTCAACCTTCTGGCTCTCATTAAGTGCTGTTTTTAAAAAAAATTGGTGGTTAGGGCCTACTAACGGTGTCTGCCGCTCCCTGGTGTTGTCCTCGACTGTATAAATCTGAGCTTCAACCTTCTGGCTCTCATTAAGTGCTGTTTTTAAAAAAATTGGTGGTTAGGGCCTACTAACGATGTCTGCCGCTCCCTGGTGTTGTCCTCAACTTTATAAATCTGAGCTTCAACCTTCTGGCTCTCATTAAGTGCTGTTTTTTTAAAAATGGTGGTTAGGGCCAACTAACGGTGTCTGCCGCTCCCTGGTGTTGTCCTCGACTGTATAAATCTGAGCTTCAACCTTCTGGCTCTCATTAAGTGCTGTTTTTAAAAAAATTGGTGGTTAGGGCCTACTAACGGTGTCTGCCGCTCCCTGGTGTTGTCCTCGACTGTATAAATCTGAGCTTCAACCTTCTGGCTCTCATTAAGTGCTGTTTTTAAAAAAATTGGTGGTTAGGGCCTACTAACGATGTCTGCCGCTCCCTGGTGTTGTCCTCAACTGTATAAATCTGAGCTTCAACCTTCTGGCTCTCATTAAGTGCTGTTTTTTTAAAAATGGTGGTTAGGGCCAACTAACGGTGTCTGCCGCTCCCTGGTGTTGTCCTCGACTGTATAAATCTGAGCTTCAACCTTCTGGCTCTCATTAAGTGCTGTTTTTAAAAAAATTGGTGGTTAGGGCCTACTAACGGTGTCTGCCGCTCCCTGGTGTTGTCCTCAACTGTATAAAGCTGAGCTTCAACCTTCTGGCTCTCATTAAGTGCTGTTTTTAAAAAAATTGGTGGTTAGGGCCTACTAACGGTGTCTGCAGCTCCCTGGTGTTGTCCTCGACTGTATAAATCTGAGCTTCAACCTTCTGGCTCTCATTAAGTGCTGTTTTAAAAAAAAAATTGGTGGTTAGGGCCTTCCAACGGTGTCTGCCGCTCCCTGGTGTTGTCCTCAACTGTATAAAGCTGAGCTTCAACCTTCTGGCTCTCATTAAGTGCTGTTTTAAAAAAAATTGGTGGTTAGGGCCTACTAACGGTGTCTGCAGCTCCCTGGTGTTGTCCTCGACTGTATAAATCTGAGCTTCAACCTTCTGGCTCTCATTAAGTGCTGTTTTAAAAAAAAATTGGTGGTTAGGGCCTACTAACGGTGTCTGCCACTCCCTGGTGTTGTCCTCAACTGTATAAATCTGAGCTTCAACCTTCTGGCTCTCATTAAGTGCTGTTTTTAAAAAAATGGTGGTTAGGGCCTACTAACGGTGTCTGCCGCTCCCTGGTGTTGTCCTCAACTGTATAAAGCTGAGCTTCAACCTTCTGGCTCTCATTAAGTGCTGTTTTTTATAAAATTGGTGGTTAGGGCCTACTAACGGTGTCTGCCGCTCCCTGGTGTTGTCCTCGACTGTTTAAATCTGAGCTTCAACCTTCTGGCTCTCATTAAGTGCTGTTTTTAAAAAAATTGGTGGTTAGGGCCTTCTAACGGTGTCTGCCGCTCCCTGGTGTTGTCCTCAACTGTATAAAGCTGAGCTTCAACCTTCTGGCTCTCATTAAGTGCTGTTTTTAAAAAAATTGGTGGTTAGGGCCTACTAACGGTGTCTGCCGCTCCCTGGTGTTGTCCTCAACTGTATAAATCTGAGCTTCAACCTTCTGGCTCTCATTAAGTGCTTTTTTTAAAAAAATTGGGGGTTAGGGCCTACTAACGGTGTCTGCCGCTCCCTGGTGTTGTCCTCAACTGTATAAATCTGAGCTTCAACCTTCTGGCTCTCACTAAGTGCTGTTTTTTTAAAAAATGGCGGTTAGGGCCTACTAACGGTGTCTGCCGCTCCCTGGTGTTGTCCTCGACTGTATAAATCTGTGCTTCAACCTTCTGGTTCTCATTAAGTGCTGTTTTTAAAAAAAATGGTGGTTAGGGCCTACTAACGGTGTCTGCCGCTCCCTGGTGTTGTCCTCGACTGTAATAATCTGAGCTTCAACCTTCTGGCTCTCATTAAGTGCTGTTTTTAAAAAAAATGGTGGTTAGGGCCTACTAACGGTGTCTACCGCTCCCTGGTGTTGTCGTCAACTGTATAAATCTGAGCTTCAACCTTCTGGCTCTCATTAAGTGCTGTTTTTAAAAAAATTGGTGGTTAGGGCCTACTAACGGTGTCTGCCGCTCCCTGGTGTTGTCCTCGACTGTATAAATCTGAGCTTCAACCTTCTGGCTCTCATAAAGTGCTGTTTTTAAAAAATTGGTGGTTAGGGCCTACTAACGGTGTCTGCCGCTCCCTGTGTTGTCCTCAATTGTATAAATCTGAGCTTCAACCTTCTGGCTCTCATTAAGTGCTTTTTTTTAAAAAATTTGGGGTTAGGGCCTACTAACGGTGTCTGCCGCTCCGTGGTGTTGTCCTCGACTGTATAAATCTGAGCTTCAACCTTCTGGCTCTCATTAAGTGCTGTTTTTTAAAAAATTGGTGGTTAGGGCCTACTAACGGTGTCTGCCGCTCCCTGGTGTTGTCCTCGACTGTTTAAATCTGAGCTTCAACCTTCTGGCTCTCATTAAGTGCTGTTTTTAAAAAAATTGGTGGTTAGGGCCTTCTAACGGTGTCTGCCGCTCCCTGGTGTTGTCCTCAACTGTATAAAGCTGAGCTTCAACCTTCTGGCTCTCATTAAGTGCTGTTTTTAAAAAAATTGGTGGTTAGGGCCTACTAACGGTGTCTGCCGCTCCCTGGTGTTGTCCTCGACTGTATAAATCTGAGCTTCAACCTTCTGGCTCTCATTAAGTGCTTTTTTTAAAAAAATTGGGGGTTAGGGCCTACTAACGGTGTCTGCCGCTCCCTCGTGTTGTCCTCAACTGTATAAATCTGAGCTTCAACCTTCTGGCTCTCACTAAGTGCTGTTTTTTTAAAAAATGGCGGTTAGGGCCTACTAACGGTGTCTGCCGCTCCCTGGTGTTGTCCTCGACTGTATAAATCTGTGCTTCAACCTTCTGGTTCTCATTAAGTGCTGTTTTTAAAAAAATTGGTGGTTAGGGCCTACTAACGGTGTCTGCCGCTCCCTGGTGTTGTCCTCGACTGTATAAATCTGAGCTTCAACCTTCTGGCTCTCATTAAGTGCTGTTTTTTAAAAAAATGGTGGTTAGGGCCTACTAACGGTGTCTGCCGCTCCCTGGTGTTGTCCTCAACTGTATAAAGCTGAGCTTCAACCTTCTGGCTCTCATTAAGTGCTGTTTTTAAAAAAATTGGTGGTTAGGGCCTACTAACGGTGTCTGCCGCTCCCTGGTGTTGTCCTCAACTTTATAAAGCTGAGCTTCAACCTTCTGGCTCTCATTAAGTGCTGTTTTTAAAAAAATTGGTGGTTAGGGCCTACTAACGGTGTCTGCCGCTCCCTGGTGTTGTCCTCGACTGTATAAATCTGAGCTTCAACCTTCTGGCTCTCATAAAGTGCTGTTTTTAAAAAATTGGTGGTTAGGGCCTACTAACGGTGTCTGCCGCTCCCTGTGTTGTCCTCAATTGTATAAATCTGAGCTTCAACCTTCTGGCTCTCATTAAGTGCTTTTTTTAAAAAAATTTGGGGTTAGGGCCTACTAACGGTGTCTGCCGCTCCGTGGTGTTGTCCTTGACTGTATAAATCTGAGCTTCAACCTTCTGGCTCTCATTAAGTGCTGTTTTTAAAAAAATTGGTGGTTAGGGCCTACTAACGGTGTCTGCCACTCCCTGGTGTTGTCCTCAACTGTATAAATCTTAGCTTCATCCTTCTGGCTCTCATTAAGTGCTGTTTTTTAAAAAAATGGTGGTTAGGGCCTACTAACGGTGTCTGCCGCTCCCTGGTGTTGTCCTCGACTGTATAAATCTGAGCTTCAACCTTCTGGCTCTCATTAAGTGCTGTTTTTAAAAAAAATTGGTGGTTAGGGCCTACTAACGGTGTCTGCCGCTCCCTGGTGTTGTCCTCAACTGTATAAATCTGAGCTTCAACCTTCTGGCTCTCATTAAGTGCTTTTTTAAAAAAAATTGGGGGTTAGGGCCTACTAACGGTGTCTGCCGCTCCCTGGTGTTGTCCTCAACTTTATAAAGCTGAGCTTCAACCTTCTGGCTCTCATTAAGTGCTGTTTTTAAAAAAATTGGTGGTTAGGGCCTACTAACGGTGTCTGCCACTCCCTGGTGTTGTCCTCGACTGTATAAATCTGAGCTTCAACCTTCTGGCTCTCATAAAGTGCTGTTTTTAAAAAATTGGTGGTTAGGGCCTACTAACGGTGTCTGCCGCTCCCTGTGTTGTCCTCAATTGTATAAATCTGAGCTTCAACCTTCTGGCTCTCATTAAGTGCTTTTTTTTAAAAAATTTGGGGTTAGGGCCTACTAACGGTGTCTGCCGCTCCCTGGTGTTGTCCTCGACTGTATAAATCTGAGCTTCAACCTTCTGGCTCTCATTAAGTGCTGTTTTTTAAAAAATTGGTGGTTAGGGCCTACTAACGGTGTCTGCCGCTCCCTGGTGTTGTCCTCGACTGTATAAATCTGAGCTTCAACCTTCTGGTTCTCATTAAGTGCTGTTTTTAAAAAAATGGTGGTTAGGGCCTACTAACGGTGTCTGCCGCTCCCTGGTGTTGTCCTCACCTGTATAAAGCTGATCTTCAACCTTCTGGCTCTCATTAAGTGCTGTTTTTAAAAAAAATTGGTGGTTAGGGCCTACTAACGGTGTCTGCCGCTCCCTGGTGTTGTCCTCGACTGTATAAATCTGAGCTTCAACCTTCTGGCTCTCATTAAGTGCTGTTTTTAAAAAAATTGGTGGTTAGGGCCTACTAACGATGTCTGCCGCTCCCTGGTGTTGTCCTCAACTTTATAAATCTGAGCTTCAACCTTCTGGCTCTCATTAAGTGCTGTTTTTTTAAAAATGGTGGTTAGGGCCAACTAACGGTGTCTGCCGCTCCCTGGTGTTGTCCTCGACTGTATAAATCTGAGCTTCAACCTTCTGGCTCTCATTAAGTGCTGTTTTTAAAAAAATTGGTGGTTAGGGCCTACTAACGGTGTCTGCCGCTCCCTGGTGTTGTCCTCGACTGTATAAATCTGAGCTTCAACCTTCTGGCTCTCATTAAGTGCTGTTTTTAAAAAAATTGGTGGTTAGGGCCTACTAACGATGTCTGCCGCTCCCTGGTGTTGTCCTCAACTGTATAAATCTGAGCTTCAACCTTCTGGCTCTCATTAAGTGCTGTTTTTTTAAAAATGGTGGTTAGGGCCAACTAACGGTGTCTGCCGCTCCCTGGTGTTGTCCTCGACTGTATAAATCTGAGCTTCAACCTTCTGGCTCTCATTAAGTGCTGTTTTTAAAAAAATTGGTGGTTAGGGCCTACTAACGGTGTCTGCCGCTCCCTGGTGTTGTCCTCAACTGTATAAAGCTGAGCTTCAACCTTCTGGCTCTCATTAAGTGCTGTTTTTAAAAAAATTGGTGGTTAGGGCCTACTAACGGTGTCTGCAGCTCCCTGGTGTTGTCCTCGACTGTATAAATCTGAGCTTCAACCTTCTGGCTCTCATTAAGTGCTGTTTTAAAAAAAAAATTGGTGGTTAGGGCCTTCCAACGGTGTCTGCCGCTCCCTGGTGTTGTCCTCAACTGTATAAAGCTGAGCTTCAACCTTCTGGCTCTCATTAAGTGCTGTTTTAAAAAAAATTGGTGGTTAGGGCCTACTAACGGTGTCTGCAGCTCCCTGGTGTTGTCCTCGACTGTATAAATCTGAGCTTCAACCTTCTGGCTCTCATTAAGTGCTGTTTTAAAAAAAAATTGGTGGTTAGGGCCTACTAACGGTGTCTGCCACTCCCTGGTGTTGTCCTCAACTGTATAAATCTGAGCTTCAACCTTCTGGCTCTCATTAAGTGCTGTTTTTAAAAAAATGGTGGTTAGGGCCTACTAACGGTGTCTGCCGCTCCCTGGTGTTGTCCTCAACTGTATAAAGCTGAGCTTCAACCTTCTGGCTCTCATTAAGTGCTGTTTTTTATAAAATTGGTGGTTAGGGCCTACTAACGGTGTCTGCCGCTCCCTGGTGTTGTCCTCGACTGTTTAAATCTGAGCTTCAACCTTCTGGCTCTCATTAAGTGCTGTTTTTAAAAAAATTGGTGGTTAGGGCCTTCTAACGGTGTCTGCCGCTCCCTGGTGTTGTCCTCAACTGTATAAAGCTGAGCTTCAACCTTCTGGCTCTCATTAAGTGCTGTTTTTAAAAAAATTGGTGGTTAGGGCCTACTAACGGTGTCTGCCGCTCCCTGGTGTTGTCCTCAACTGTATAAATCTGAGCTTCAACCTTCTGGCTCTCATTAAGTGCTTTTTTTAAAAAAATTGGGGGTTAGGGCCTACTAACGGTGTCTGCCGCTCCCTGGTGTTGTCCTCAACTGTATAAATCTGAGCTTCAACCTTCTGGC
Organism: Ranitomeya variabilis; assembly: GCF_051348905.1. NCBI lineage: Eukaryota > Metazoa > Chordata > Amphibia > Anura > Dendrobatidae > Ranitomeya > Ranitomeya variabilis. Next base: position 114,574,570 of record NC_135238.1, read on the forward strand.
TCTCACTAAGTGCTGTTTTTTTAAAAAATGGCGGTTAGGGCCTACTAACGGTGTCTGCCGCTCCCTGGTGTTGTCCTCGACTGTATAAATCTGTGCTTCAACCTTCTGGTTCTCATTAAGTGCTGTTTTTAAAAAAAATGGTGGTTAGGGCCTACTAACGGTGTCTGCCGCTCCCTGGTGTTGTCCTCGACTGTAATAATCTGAGCTTCAACCTTCTGGCTCTCATTAAGTGCTGTTTTTAAAAAAAATGGTGGTTAGGGCCTTCTAACGGTGTCTGCCGCTCCCTGGTGTTGTCCTCGACTGTAATAATCTGAGCTTCAACCTTCTGGCTCTCATTAAGTGCTGTTTTTAAAAAAATTGGTGGTTAGGGCCTTCTAACGGTGTCTGCCGCTCCCTGGTGTTGTCCTCAACTGTATAAAGCTGAGCTTCAACCTTCTGGCTCTCATTAAGTGCTGTTTTTAAAAAAATTGGTGGTTAGGGCCTACTAACGGTGTCTGCCGCTCCCTGGTGTTGTCCTCAACTGTATAAATCTGAGCTTCAACCTTCTGGCTCTCATTAAGTGCTTTTTTTAAAAAAATTGGGGGTTAGGGCCTACTAACGGTGTCTGCCGCTCCCTGGTGTTGTCCTCAACTGTATAAATCTGAGCTTCAACCTTCTGGCTCTCACTAAGTGCTGTTTTTTTAAAAAATGGCGGTTAGGGCCTACTAACGGTGTCTGCCGCTCCCTGGTGTTGTCCTCGACTGTATAAATCTGTGCTTCAACCTTCTGGTTCTCATTAAGTGCTGTTTTTAAAAAAAATGGTGGTTAGGGCCTACTAACGGTGTCTGCCGCTCCCTGGTGTTGTCCTCGACTGTAATAATCTGAGCTTCAACCTTCTGGCTCTCATTAAGTGCTGTTTTTAAAAAAAAATGGTGGTTAGGGCCTACTAACGGTGTCTACCGCTCCCTGGTGTTGTCGTCAACTGTATAAATCTGAGCTTCAACCTTCTGGCTCTCATTAAGTGCTGTTTTTAAAAAAATTGGTGGTTAGGGCCTACTAACGGTGTCTGCCGCTCCCTGGTGTTGTCCTCGACTGTATAAATCTGAGCTTCAACCTTCTGGCTCTCATAAAGTGCTGTTTTTAAAAAATTGGTGGTTAGGGCCTACTAACGGTGTCTGCCGCTCCCTGTGTTGTCCTCAATTGTATAAATCTGAGCTTCAACCTTCTGGCTCTCATTAAGTGCTTTTTTTTAAAAAATTTGGGGTTAGGGCCTACTAACGGTGTCTGCCGCTCCGTGGTGTTGTCCTCGACTGTATAAATCTGAGCTTCAACCTTCTGGCTCTCATTAAGTGCTGTTTTTTAAAAAATTGGTGGTTAGGGCCTACTAACGGTGTCTGCCGCTCCCTGGTGTTGTCCTCGACTGTTTAAATCTGAGCTTCAACCTTCTGGCTCTCATTAAGTGCTGTTTTTAAAAAAATTGGTGGTTAGGGCCTTCTAACGGTGTCTGCCGCTCCCTGGTGTTGTCCTCAACTGTATAAAGCTGAGCTTCAACCTTCTGGCTCTCATTAAGTGCTGTTTTTAAAAAAATTGGTGGTTAGGGCCTACTAACGGTGTCTGCCGCTCCCTGGTGTTGTCCTCGACTGTATAAATCTGAGCTTCAACCTTCTGGCTCTCATTAAGTGCTTTTTTTAAAAAAATTGGGGGTTAGGGCCTACTAACGGTGTCTGCCGCTCCCTCGTGTTGTCCTCAACTGTATAAATCTGAGCTTCAACCTTCTGGCTCTCACTAAGTGCTGTTTTTTTAAAAAATGGCGGTTAGGGCCTACTAACGGTGTCTGCCGCTCCCTGGTGTTGTCCTCGACTGTATAAATCTGTGCTTCAACCTTCTGGTTCTCATTAAGTGCTGTTTTTAAAAAAATTGGTGGTTAGGGCCTACTAACGGTGTCTGCCGCTCCCTGGTGTTGTCCTCGACTGTATAAATCTGAGCTTCAACCTTCTGGCTCTCATTAAGTGCTGTTTTTTAAAAAAATGGTGGTTAGGGCCTACTAACGGTGTCTGCCGCTCCCTGGTGTTGTCCTCAACTGTATAAAGCTGAGCTTCAACCTTCTGGCTCTCATTAAGTGCTGTTTTTAAAAAAATTGGTGGTTAGGGCCTACTAACGGTGTCTGCCGCTCCCTGGTGTTGTCCTCAACTTTATAAAGCTGAGCTTCAACCTTCTGGCTCTCATTAAGTGCTGTTTTTAAAAAAATTGGTGGTTAGGGCCTACTAACGGTGTCTGCCGCTCCCTGGTGTTGTCCTCGACTGTATAAATCTGAGCTTCAACCTTCTGGCTCTCATAAAGTGCTGTTTTTAAAAAATTGGTGGTTAGGGCCTACTAACGGTGTCTGCCGCTCCCTGTGTTGTCCTCAATTGTATAAATCTGAGCTTCAACCTTCTGGCTCTCATTAAGTGCTTTTTTTAAAAAAATTTGGGGTTAGGGCCTACTAACGGTGTCTGCCGCTCCGTGGTGTTGTCCTCGACTGTATAAATCTGAGCTTCAACCTTCTGGCTCTCATTAAGTGCTGTTTTTAAAAAAATTGGTGGTTAGGGCCTACTAACGGTGTCTGCCACTCCCTGGTGTTGTCCTCAACTGTATAAATCTTAGCTTCATCCTTCTGGCTCTCATTAAGTGCTGTTTTTTAAAAAAATGGTGGTTAGGGCCTACTAACGGTGTCTGCCGCTCCCTGGTGTTGTCCTCGACTGTATAAATCTGAGCTTCAACCTTCTGGCTCTCATTAAGTGCTGTTTTTAAAAAAAATTGGTGGTTAGGGCCTACTAACGGTGTCTGCCGCTCCCTGGTGTTGTCCTCAACTGTATAAATCTGAGCTTCAACCTTCTGGCTCTCATTAAGTGCTTTTTTAAAAAAAATTGGGGGTTAGGGCCTACTAACGGTGTCTGCCGCTCCCTGGTGTTGTCCTCAACTTTATAAAGCTGAGCTTCAACCTTCTGGCTCTCATTAAGTGCTGTTTTTAAAAAAATTGGTGGTTAGGGCCTACTAACGGTGTCTGCCACTCCCTGGTGTTGTCCTCGACTGTATAAATCTGAGCTTCAACCTTCTGGCTCTCATAAAGTGCTGTTTTTAAAAAATTGGTGGTTAGGGCCTACTAACGGTGTCTGCCGCTCCCTGTGTTGTCCTCAATTGTATAAATCTGAGCTTCAACCTTCTGGCTCTCATTAAGTGCTTTTTTTTTTAAAAATTTGGGGTTAGGGCCTACTAACGGTGTCTGCCGCTCCGTGGTGTTGTCCTCGACTGTATAAATCTGAGCTTCAACCTTCTGGCTCTCATTAAGTGCTGTTTTTTAAAAAATTGGTGGTTAGGGCCTACTAACGGTGTCTGCCGCTCCCTGGTGTTGTCCTCGACTGTTTAAATCTGAGCTTCAACCTTCTGGCTCTCATTAAGTGCTGTTTTTAAAAAAATTGGTGGTTAGGGCCTTCTAACGGTGTCTGCCGCTCCCTGGTGTTGTCCTCAACTGTATAAAGCTGAGCTTCAACCTTCTGGCTCTCATTAAGTGCTGTTTTTAAAAAAATTGGTGGTTAGGGCCTACTAACGGTGTCTGCCGCTCCCTGGTGTTGTCCTCGACTGTATAAATCTGAGCTTCAACCTTCTGGCTCTCATTAAGTGCTTTTTTTAAAAAAATTGGGGGTTAGGGCCTTCTAACGGTGTCTGCCGCTCCCTCGTGTTGTCCTCAACTGTATAAATCTGAGCTTCAACCTTCTGGCTCTCACTAAGTGCTGTTTTTTTAAAAAATGGCGGTTAGGGCCTACTAACGGTGTCTGCCGCTCCCTGGTGTTGTCCTCGACTGTATAAATCTGAGCTTCAACCTTCTGGCTCTCATTAAGTGCTTTTTTTAAAAAAATTGGGGGTTAGGGCCTTCTAACGGTGTCTGCCGCTCCCTCGTGTTGTCCTCAACTGTATAAAGCTGAGCTTCAACCTTCTGGCTCTCATTAAGTGCTGTTTTTAAAAAAATTGGTGGTTAGGGCCTACTAACGGTGTCTGCCGCTCCCTGGTGTTGTCCTCGACTGTATAAATCTGAGCTTCAACCTTCTGGCTCTCATTAAGTGCTTTTTTTAAAAAAATTGGGGGTTAGGGCCTTCTAACGGTGTCTGCCGCTCCCTCGTGTTGTCCTCAACTGTATAAATCTGAGCTTCAACCTTCTGGCTCTCACTAAGTGCTGTTTTTTTAAAAAATGGCGGTTAGGGCCTACTAACGGTGTCTGCCACTCCCTGGTGTTGTCCTCAACTGTATAAAACTTAGCTTCATCCTTCTGGCTCTCATTAAGTGCTGTTTTTTAAAAAAAATGGTGGTTAGGGCCTACTAACGGTGTCTGCCGCTCCCTGGTGTTGTCCTCGACTGTATAAATCTGAGCTTCAACCTTCTGGCTCTCATTAAGTGCTGTTTTTAAAAAAAATTGGTGGTTAGGGCCTACTAACGGTGTCTGCCGCTCCCTGGTGTTGTCCTCAACTGTATAAATCTGAGCTTCAACCTTCTGGCTCTCAGTAAGTGCTTTTTTTAAAAAAATTGGGGGTTAGGGCCTACTAACGGTGTCTGCCGCTCCCTGTGTTGTCCTCAATTGTATAAATCTGAGCTTCAACCTTCTGGCTCTCATTAAGTGCTTTTTTTAAAAAAATTTGGGGTTAGGGCCTACTAACGGTGTCTGCCGCTCCGTGGTGTTGTCCTCGACTGTATAAATCTGAGCTTCAACCTTCTGGCTCTCATTAAGTGCTGTTTTTAAAAAAATTGGTGGTTAGGGCCTACTAACGGTGTCTGCCACTCCCTGGTGTTGTCCTCAACTGTATAAATCTTAGCTTCATCCTTCTGGCTCTCATTAAGTGCTGTTTTTTAAAAAAAAATGGTGGTTAGGGCCTACTAACGGTGTCTGCCGCTCCCTGGTGTTGTCCTCGACTGTATAAATCTGAGCTTCAACCTTCTGGCTCTCATTAAGTGCTGTTTTTAAAAAAAATTGGTGGTTAGGGCCTACTAACGGTGTCTGCCGCTCCCTGGTGTTGTCCTCAACTGTATAAAGCTGAGCTTCAACCTTCTGGCTCTCACTAAGTGCTGTTTTTTTAAAAAATGGCGGTTAGGGCCTACTAACGGTGTCTGCCGCTCCCTGGTGTTGTCCTCGACTGTATAAATCTGAGCTTCAACCTTCTGGCTCTCATTAAGTGCTGTTTTTTAAAAAAAATGGTGGTTAGGGCCTACTAATGGTGTCTGCCGCTCCCTGGTGTTGTCCTCGACTGTTTAAATCTGAGCTTCAACCTTCTGGCTCTCATTAAGTGCTGTTTTTAAAAAAATTGGTGGTTAGGGCCTTCTAACGGTGTCTGCCGCTCCCTGGTGTTGTCCTCAACTGTATAAAGCTGAGCTTCAACCTTCTGGCTCTCATTAAGTGCTGTTTTTAAAAAAATTGGTGGTTAGGGCCTACTAACGGTGTCTGCCGCTCCCTGGTGTTGTCCTCAACTGTATAAATCTGAGCTTCAACCTTCTGGCTCTCATTAAGTGCTTTTTTAAAAAAAATTGGGGGTTAGGGCCTACTAACGGTGTCTGCCGCTCCCTGGTGTTGTCCTCAACTGTATAAATCTGAGCTTCAACCTTCTGGCTCTCACTAAGTGCTGTTTTTTTAAAAAATGGCGGTTAGGGCCTACTAACGGTGTCTGCCACTCCCTGGTGTTGTCCTCAACTTTATAAAGCTGAGCTTCAACCTTCTGGCTCTCATTAAGTGCTGTTTTTAAAAAAATTGGTGGTTAGGGCCTACTAACGGTGTCTGCCGCTCCCTGGTGTTGTCCTCAACATTATAAAGCTGAGCTTCAACCTTCTGGCTCTCATTAAGTGCTGTTTTTAAAAAAAATTGGTGGTTAGGGCCTACTAACGGTGTCTGCCGCTCCCTGGTGTTGTCCTCGACTGTATAAATCTGAGCTTCAACCTTCTGGCTCTCATAAAGTGCTGTTTTTAAAAAATTGGTGGTTAGGGCCTACTAACGGTGTCTGCCGCTCCCTGTGTTGTCCTCAATTGTATAAATCTGAGCTTCAACCTTCTGGCTCTCATTAAGTGCTTTTTTAAAAAAAATTTGGGGTTAGGGCCTACTAACGGTGTCTGCCGCTCCGTGGTGTTGTCCTCGACTGTATAAATCTGAGCTTCAACCTTCTGGCTCTCATTAAGTGCTGTTTTTAAAAAAATTGGTGGTTAGGGCCTACTAACGGTGTCTGCCACTCCCTGGTGTTGTCCTCAACTGTATAAATCTTAGCTTCATCCTTCTGGCTCTCATTAAGTGCTGTTTTTTAAAAAAATGGTGGTTAGGGCCTACTAACGGTGTCTGCCGCTCCCTGGTGTTGTCCTCGACTGTATAAATCTGAGCTTCAACCTTCTGGCTCTCATTAAGTGCTGTTTTTAAAAAAAATTGGTGGTTAGGGCCTACTAACGGTGTCTGCCGCTCCCTGGTGTTGTCCTCAACTGTATAAATCTGAGCTTCAACCTTCTGGCTCTCATTAAGTGCTTTTTTAAAAAAAATTGGTGGTTAGGGCCTACTAACGGTGTCTGCCGCTCCCTGGTGTTGTCCTCAACTGTATAAAGCTGAGCTTCAACCTTCTGGCTCTCATTAAGTGCTGTTTTTAAAAAAATTGGTGGTTAGGGCCTACTAACGGTGTCTGCCGCTCCCTGGTGTTGTCCTCGACAGTATAAATCAGAGCTTCAACCTTCTGGCTCTCATAAAGTGCTGTTTTTAAAAAATTGGTGGTTAGGGCCTACTAACGGTGTCTGCCGCTCCCTGTGTTGTCCTCAATTGTATAAATCTGAGCTTCAACCTTCTGGCTCTCATTAAGTGCTTTTTTAAAAAAAATTTGGGGTTAGGGCCTACTAACGGTGTCTGCCGCTCCGTGGTGTTGTCCTCGACTGTATAAATCTGAGCTTCAACCTTCTGGCTCTCATTAAGTGCTGTTTTTAAAAAAATTGGTGGCTAGGGCCTACTAACGGTGTCTGCCACTCCCTGGTGTTGTCCTCAACTGTATAAATCTTAGCTTCATCCTTCTGGCTCTCATTAAGTGCTGTTTTTTAAAAAAATGGTGGTTAGGGCCTACTAACGGTGTCTGCCGCTCCCTGGTGTTGTCCTCGACTGTATAAATCTGAGCTTCAACCTTCTGGCTCTCATTAAGTGCTGTTTTTAAAAAAAATTGGTGGTTAGGGCCTACTAACGGTGTCTGCCGCTCCCTGGTGTTGTCCTCAACTGTATAAATCTGAGCTTCAACCTTCTGGCTCTCATTAAGTGCTTTTTTTAAAAAAATTGGGGGTTAGGGCCTACTAACGGTGTCTGCCGCTCCCTGGTGTTGTCCTCAACTGTATAAAGCTGAGCTTCAACCTTCTGGCTCTCACTAAGTGCTGTTTTTTTAAAAAATGGCGGTTAGGGCCTACTATCGGTGTCTGCCGCTCCCTGGTGTTGTCCTCGACTGTATAAATCTGAGCTTCAACCTTCTGGCTCTCATTAAGTGCTGTTTTTTAAAAAAAATGGTGGTTAGGGCCTACTAACGGTGTCTGCCACTCCCTGGCGTTGTCCTCAACTTTATAAAGCTGAGCTTCAACCTTCTGGCTCTCATTAAGTGCTGTTTTTAAAAAAATTGGTGGTTAGGGCCTACTAACGGTGTCTGCCGCTCCCTGGTGTTGTCCTCGACTGTATAAATCTGAGCTTCAACCTTCTGGCTCTCATAAAGTGCTGTTTTTAAAAAATTGGTGGTTAGGGCCTACTAACGGTGTCTGCCGCTCCCTGTGTTGTCCTCAATTGTATAAATCTGAGCTTCAACCTTCTGGCTCTCATTAAGTGCTTTTTTAAAAAAAATTTGGGTTAGGGCCTACTAACGGTGTCTGCCGCTCCGTGGTGTTGTCCTCAACTGTATAAATCTGAGCTTCAACCTTCTGGCTCTCATTAAGTGCTGTTTTTAAAAAAATTGGTGGTTAGGGCCTACTAACGGTGTCTGCCACTCCCTGGTGTTGTCCTCAACTGTATAAATCTTAGCTTCATCCTTCTGGCTCTCATTAAGTGCTGTTTTTTTTAAAAATGGTGGTTAGGGCCTACTAACGGTGTCTGCCGCTCCCTGGTGTTGTCCTCGACTGTATAAATCTGAGCTTCAACCTTCTGGCTCTCATTAAGTGCTGTTTTTAAAAAAAATTGGTGGTTAGGGCCTACTAACGGTGTCTGCCGCTCCCTGGTGTTGTCCTCAACTGTATAAATCTGAGCTTCAACCTTCTGGCTCTCATTAAGTGCTTTTTTAAAAAAAATTGGGGGTTAGGGCCTACTAACGGTGTCTGCCGCTCCCTGGTGTTGTCCTCAACTGTATAAAGCTGAGCTTCAACCTTCTGGCTCTCATTAAGTGCTGTTTTTAAAAAAATTGGTGGTTAGGGCCTACTAACGGTGTCTGCCGCTCCCTGGTGTTGTCCTCGACTGTTTAAATCTGAGCTTCAACCTTCTGGCTCTCATTAAGTGCTGTTTTTTAAAAAAATTGGTGGTTAGGGCCTACTAACGGTGTCTGCCGCTCCCTGGTGTTGTCCTCAACTTTATAAAGCTGAGCTTCAACCTTCTGGCTCTCATTAAGTGCTGTTTTTAAAAAAATTGGTGGTTAGGGCCTACTAACGGTGTCTGCCGCTCCCTGGTGTTGTCCTCGACTGTATAAATCTGAGCTTCTACCTTCTGGCTCTCATAAAGTGCTGTTTTTAAAAAATTGGTGGTTAGGGCCTACTAACGGTGTCTGCCGCTCCCTGTGTTGTCCTCAATTGTATAAATCTGAGCTTCAACCTTCTGGCTCTCATTAAGTGCTTTTTTTAAAAAAATTTGGGGTTAGGGCCTACTAACGGTGTCTGCCGCTCCGTGGTGTTGTCCTCGACTGTATAAATCTGAGCTTCAACCTTCTGGCTCTCATTAAGTGCTGTTTTTAAAAAAATTGGTGGTTAGGGCCTACTAACGGTGTCTGCCACTCCCTGGTGTTGTCCTCAACTGTATAAATCTTAGCTTCATCCTTCTGGCTCTCATTAAGTGCTGTTTTTTAAAAAAATGGTGGTTAGGGCCTACTAACGGTGTCTGCCGCTCCCTGGTGTTGTCCTCGACTGTATAAATCTGAGCTTCAACCTTCTGGCTCTCATTAAGTGCTGTTTTTTAAAAAAATGGTGGTTAGGGCCTACTAATGGTGTCTGCCGCTCCCTGGTGTTGTCCTCAACTGTATAAAGCTGAGCTTCAACCTTCTGGCTCTCATTAAGTGCTGTTTTTTAAAAAAATTGGTGGTTAGGGCCTACTAACGGTGTCTGCCACTCCCTGGTGTTGTCCTCGACTGTATAAATCTGAGCTTCAACCTTCTGGCTCTCATTAAGTGCTGTTTTTAAAAAAATTGGTGGTTAGGGCCTACTAACGGTGTCTGCCGCTCCCTGGTGTTGTCCTCAACTGTATAAATCTGAGCTTCAACCTTCTGGCTCTCATTAAGTGCTGTTTTTAAAAAAATTGGTGGTTAGGGCCTACTAACGGTGTCTGCCACTCCCTGGTGTTGTCCTCAACTGTATAAATCTTAGCTTCATCCTTCTGGCTCTCATTAAGTGCTGTTTTTTTTAAAAATGGTGGTTAGGGCCTACTAACGGTGTCTGCCGCTCCCTGGTGTTGTCCTCGACTGTATAAATCTGAGCTTCAACCTTCTGGCTCTCATTAAGTGCTGTTTTTAAAAAAAATTGGTGGTTAGGGCCTACTAACGGTGTCTGCCGCTCCCTGGTGTTGTCCTCAACTGTATAAATCTGAGCTTCAACCTTCTGGCTCTCATTAAGTGCTTTTTTAAAAAAAATTGGGGGTTAGGGCCTACTAACGGTGTCTGCCGCTCCCTGGTGTTGTCCTCAACTGTATAAAGCTGAGCTTCAACCTTCTGGCTCTCATTAAGTGCTGTTTTTAAAAAAATTGGTGGTTAGGGCCTACTAACGGTGTCTGCCGCTCCCTGGTGTTGTCCTCGACTGTTTAAATCTGAGCTTCAACCTTCTGGCTCTCATTAAGTGCTGTTTTTTAAAAAAATTGGTGGTTAGGGCCTACTAACGGTGTCTGCCGCTCCCTGGTGTTGTCCTCAACTTTATAAAGCTGAGCTTCAACCTTCTGGCTCTCATTAAGTGCTGTTTTTAAAAAAATTGGTGGTTAGGGCCTACTAACGGTGTCTGCCGCTCCCTGGTGTTGTCCTCGACTGTATAAATCTGAGCTTCTACCTTCTGGCTCTCATAAAGTGCTGTTTTTAAAAAATTGGTGGTTAGGGCCTACTAACGGTGTCTGCCGCTCCCTGTGTTGTCCTCAATTGTATAAATCTGAGCTTCAACCTTCTGGCTCTCATTAAGTGCTTTTTTAAAAAAAATTTGGGGTTAGGGCCTACTAACGGTGTCTGCCGCTCCGTGGTGTTGTCCTCGACTGTATAAATCTGAGCTTCAACCTTCTGGCTCTCATTAAGTGCTGTTTTTAAAAAAATTGGTGGTTAGGGCCTACTAACGGTGTCTGCCACTCCCTGGTGTTGTCCTCAACTGTATAAATCTTAGCTTCATCCTTCTGGCTCTCATTAAGTGCTGTTTTTTAAAAAAATGGTGGTTAGGGCCTACTAACGGTGTCTGCCGCTCCCTGGTGTTGTCCTCGACTGTATAAATCTGAGCTTCAACCTTCTGGCTCTCATTAAGTGCTGTTTTTTAAAAAAATGGTGGTTAGGGCCTACTAATGGTGTCTGCCGCTCCCTGGTGTTGTCCTCAACTGTATAAAGCTGAGCTTCAACCTTCTGGCTCTCATTAAGTGCTGTTTTTTAAAAAAATTGGTGGTTAGGGCCTACTAACGGTGTCTGCCACTCCCTGGTGTTGTCCTCGACTGTATAAATCTGAGCTTCAACCTTCTGGCTCTCATTAAGTGCTGTTTTTAAAAAAATTGGTGGTTAGGGCCTACTAACGGTGTCTGCCGCTCCCTGGTGTTGTCCTCAACTGTATAAATCTGAGCTTCAACCTTCTGGCTCTCATTAAGTGCTGTTTTTAAAAAAAATGGTGGTTAGGGCCTACTAACGGTGTCTGCCGCTCCCTGGTGTTGTCCTCGACTGTATAAATCTGAGCTTCAACCTTCTGGCTCTCATTAAGTGCTCTTTTTAAAAAAAATTGGTGGTTAGGGCCTACTAACGGTGTCTGCCGCTCCCTGGTGTTGTCCTCGACTGTATAAATCTGAGCTTCAACCTTCTGGCTCTCATTAAGTGCTGTTTTTAAAAAAAATGGTGGTTAGGGCCTACTAACGGTGTCTGCCGCTCCCTGGTGTTGTCCTCGACTGTATAAATCTGAGCTTCAACCTTCTGGCTCTCATTAAGTGCTGTTTTTAAAAAAAATGGTGGTTAGGGCCTACTAACGGTGTCTGCCGCTCCCTGGTGTTGTCCTCGACTGTATAAATCTGAGCTTCAACCTTCTGGCTCTCATTAAGTGCTGTTTTAAAAAAATTTGGGGGTTAGGGCCTACTAACGGTGTCTGCCGCTCCCTGGTGTTGTCCTCAACTGTATAAAGCTGAGCTTCAACCTTCTGGCTCTCACTAAGTGCTGTTTTTTAAAAAAATGGCGGTTAGGGCCTACTATCGGTGTCTGCCGCTCCCTGGTGTTGTCCTCGACTGTATAAATCTGAGCTTCAACCTTCTGGTTCTCATTAAGTGCTGTTTTTTAAAAAAATTGGTGGTTAGGGCCTACTAACGGTGTCTGCCGCTCCCTGGTGTTGTCCTCGACTGTATAAATCTGAGCTTCAACCTTCTGGCTCTCATTAAGTGCTGTTTTTTAAAAAAATGGTGGTTAGGGCCTACTAACGGTGTCTGCCGCTCCCTGGTGTTGTCCTCAACTGTATAAAGCTGAGCTTCAACCTTCTGGCTCTCATTAAGTGCTGTTTTTAAAAAAATTGGTGGTTAGGGCCTACTAACGGTGTCTGCCGCTCCCTGGTGTTGTCCTCAACTGTATAAATCTGAGCTTCAACCTTCTTGCTCTCATTAAGTGCTGTTTTTTTAAAAAATGGTGGTTAGGGCCTACTAACGGTGTCTGCCGCTCCCTGGTGTTGTCCTCGACTGTAATAATCTGAGCTTCAACCTTCTGGCTCTCATTAAGTGCTGTTTTTAAAAAAAATGGTGGTTAGGGCCTACTAACGGTGTCTACCGCTCCCTGGTGTTGTCGTCAACTGTATAAATCTGAGCTTCAACCTTCTGGCTCTCATTAAGTGCTGTTTTTTAAAAAAAATGGTGGTTAGGGCCTACTAACGGTGTCTGCCACTCCCTGGTGTTGTCCTCAACTTTATAAAGCTGAGCTTCAACCTTCTGGCTCTCATTAAGTGCTGTTTTTAAAAAAATTGGTGGTTAGGGCCTACTAACGGTGTCTGCCGCTCCCTGGTGTTGTCCTCGACTGTATAAATCTGAGCTTCAACCTTCTGGCTCTCATAAAGTGCTGTTTTTAAAAAATTGGTGGTTAGGGCCTACTAACGGTGTCTGCCGCTCCCTGTGTTGTCCTCAATTGTATAAATCTGAGCTTCAACCTTCTGGCTCTCATTAAGTGCTTTTTTAAAAAAAATTTGGGTTAGGGCCTACTAACGGTGTCTGCCGCTCCGTGGTGTTGTCCTCAACTGTATAAATCTGAGCTTCAACCTTCTGGCTCTCATTAAGTGCTGTTTTTAAAAAAATTGGTGGTTAGGGCCTACTAACGGTGTCTGCCACTCCCTGGTGTTGTCCTCAACTGTATAAATCTTAGCTTCATCCTTCTGGCTCTCATTAAGTGCTGTTTTTTTTAAAAATGGTGGTTAGGGCCTACTAACGGTGTCTGCCGCTCCCTGGTGTTGTCCTCGACTGTATAAATCTGAGCTTCAACCTTCTGGCTCTCATTAAGTGCTGTTTTTAAAAAAAATTGGTGGTTAGGGCCTACTAACGGTGTCTGCCGCTCCCTGGTGTTGTCCTCGACTGTATAAATCTGAGCTTCTACCTTCTGGCTCTCATAAAGTGCTGTTTTTAAAAAATTGGTGGTTAGGGCCTACTAACGGTGTCTGCCGCTCCCTGTGTTGTCCTCAATTGTATAAATCTGAGCTTCAACCTTCTGGCTCTCATTAAGTGCTTTTTTTAAAAAAAATTGGGGTTAGGGCCTACTAACGGTGTCTGCCGCTCCGTGGTGTTGTCCTCGACTGTATAAATCTGAGCTTCAACCTTCTGGCTCTCATTAAGTGCTGTTTTTAAAAAAATTGGTGGTTAGGGCCTACTAACGGTGTCTGCCACTCCCTGGTGTTGTCCTCAACTGTATAAATCTTAGCTTCATCCTTCTGGCTCTCATTAAGTGCTGTTTTTTAAAAAAATGGTGGTTAGGGCCTACTAACGGTGTCTGCCGCTCCCTGGTGTTGTCCTCGACTGTATAAATCTGAGCTTCAACCTTCTGGCTCTCATTAAGTGCTGTTTTTTAAAAAAATGGTGGTTAGGGCCTACTAATGGTGTCTGCCGCTCCCTGGTGTTGTCCTCAACTGTATAAAGCTGAGCTTCAACCTTCTGGCTCTCATTAAGTGCTGTTTTTAAAAAAAATTGGTGGTTAGGGCCTACTAACGGTGTCTGCCACTCCCTGGTGTTGTCCTCGACTGTATAAATCTGAGCTTCAACCTTCTGGCTCTCATTAAGTGCTGTTTTTAAAAAAATTGGTGGTTAGGGCCTACTAACGGTGTCTGCCGCTCCCTGGTGTTGTCCTCAACTGTATAAATCTGAGCTTCAACCTTCTGGCTCTCATTAAGTGCTGTTTTTAAAAAAAATGGTGGTTAGGGCCTACTAACGGTGTCTACCGCTCCCTGGTGTTGTCGTCAACTGTATAAATCTGAGCTTCAACCTTCTGGCTCTCATTAAGTGCTGTTTTTTAAAAAAAATGGTGGTTAGGGCCTACTAACGGTGTCTGCCACTCCCTGGTGTTGTCCTCAACTTTATAAAGCTGAGCTTCAACCTTCTGGCTCTCATTAAGTGCTGTTTTTAAAAAAATTGGTGGTTAGGGCCTACTAACGGTGTCTGCCGCTCCCTGGTGTTGTCCTCGACTGTATAAATCTGAGCTTCAACCTTCTGGCTCTCATAAAGTGCTGTTTTTAAAAAATTGGTGGTTAGGGCCTACTAACGGTGTCTGCCGCTCCCTGTGTTGTCCTCAATTGTATAAATCTGAGCTTCAACCTTCTGGCTCTCATTAAGTGCTTTTTTAAAAAAAATTTGGGTTAGGGCCTACTAACGGTGTCTGCCGCTCCGTGGTGTTGTCCTCAACTGTATAAATCTGAGCTTCAACCTTCTGGCTCTCATTAAGTGCTGTTTTTAAAAAAATTGGTGGTTAGGGCCTACTAACGGTGTCTGCCACTCCCTGGTGTTGTCCTCAACTGTATAAATCTTAGCTTCATCCTTCTGGCTCTCATTAAGTGCTGTTTTTTTTAAAAATGGTGGTTAGGGCCTACTAACGGTGTCTGCCGCTCCCTGGTGTTGTCCTCGACTGTATAAATCTGAGCTTCAACCTTCTGGCTCTCATTAAGTGCTGTTTTTAAAAAAAATTGGTGGTTAGGGCCTACTAACGGTGTCTGCCGCTCCCTGGTGTTGTCCTCGACTGTATAAATCTGAGCTTCTACCTTCTGGCTCTCATAAAGTGCTGTTTTTAAAAAATTGGTGGTTAGGGCCTACTAACGGTGTCTGCCGCTCCCTGTGTTGTCCTCAATTGTATAAATCTGAGCTTCAACCTTCTGGCTCTCATTAAGTGCTTTTTTTAAAAAAATTTGGGGTTAGGGCCTACTAACGGTGTCTGCCGCTCCGTGGTGTTGTCCTCGACTGTATAAATCTGAGCTTCAACCTTCTGGCTCTCATTAAGTGCTGTTTTTAAAAAAATTGGTGGTTAGGGCCTACTAACGGTGTCTGCCACTCCCTGGTGTTGTCCTCAACTGTATAAATCTTAGCTTCATCCTTCTGGCTCTCATTAAGTGCTGTTTTTTAAAAAAATGGTGGTTAGGGCCTACTAACGGTGTCTGCCGCTCCCTGGTGTTGTCCTCGACTGTATAAATCTGAGCTTCAACCTTCTGGCTCTCATTAAGTGCTGTTTTTTAAAAAAATGGTGGTTAGGGCCTACTAATGGTGTCTGCCGCTCCCTGGTGTTGTCCTCAACTGTATAAAGCTGAGCTTCAACCTTCTGGCTCTCATTAAGTGCTGTTTTTTAAAAAAATTGGTGGTTAGGGCCTACTAACGGTGTCTGCCACTCCCTGGTGTTGTCCTCGACTGTATAAATCTGAGCTTCAACCTTCTGGCTCTCATTAAGTGCTGTTTTTAAAAAAATTGGTGGTTAGGGCCTACTAACGGTGTCTGCCGCTCCCTGGTGTTGTCCTCAACTGTATAAATCTGAGCTTCAACCTTCTGGCTCTCATTAAGTGCTGTTTTTAAAAAAAATGGTGGTTAGGGCCTACTAACGGTGTCTGCCGCTCCCTGGTGTTGTCCTCGACTGTATAAATCTGAGCTTCAACCTTCTGGCTCTCATTAAGTGCTCTTTTTAAAAAAAATTGGTGGTTAGGGCCTACTAACGGTGTCTGCCGCTCCCTGGTGTTGTCCTCGACTGTATAAATCTGAGCTTCAACCTTCTGGCTCTCATTAAGTGCTGTTTTTAAAAAAAATGGTGGTTAGGGCCTACTAACGGTGTCTGCCGCTCCCTGGTGTTGTCCTCGACTGTATAAATCTGAGCTTCAACCTTCTGGCTCTCATTAAGTGCTCTTTTTAAAAAAAATTGGTGGTTAGGGCCTACTAACGGTGTCTGCCGCTCCCTGGTGTTGTCCTCGACTGTATAAATCTGAGCTTCAACCTTCTGGCTCTCATTAAGTGCTGTTTTTAAAAAAAATGGTGGTTAGGGCCTACTAACGGTGTCTGCCGCTCCCTGGTGTTGTCCTCGACTGTATAAATCTGAGCTTCAACCTTCTGGCTCTCATTAAGTGCTGTTTTAAAAAAATTTGGGGGTTAGGGCCTACTAACGGTGTCTGCCGCTCCCTGGTGTTGTCCTCAACTGTATAAAGCTGAGCTTCAACCTTCTGGCTCTCACTAAGTGCTGTTTTTTAAAAAAATGGCGGTTAGGGCCTACTATCGGTGTCTGCCGCTCCCTGGTGTTGTCCTCGACTGTATAAATCTGAGCTTCAACCTTCTGGTTCTCATTAAGTGCTGTTTTTAAAAAAATTGGTGGTTAGGGCCTACTAACGGTGTCTGCCGCTCCCTGGTGTTGTCCTCGACTGTATAAATCTGAGCTTCAACCTTCTGGCTCTCATTAAGTGCTGTTTTTTAAAAAAATGGTGGTTAGGGCCTACTAATGGTGTCTGCCGCTCCCTGGTGTTGTCCTCAACTGTATAAAGCTGAGCTTCAACCTTCTGGCTCTCATTAAGTGCTGTTTTTTAAAAAAATTGGTGGTTAGGGCCTACTAACGGTGTCTGCCACTCCCTGGTGTTGTCCTCGACTGTATAAATCTGAGCTTCAACCTTCTGGCTCTCATTAAGTGCTGTTTTTAAAAAAATTGGTGGTTAGGGCCTACTAACGGTGTCTGCCGCTCCCTGGTGTTGTCCTCAACTGTATAAATCTGAGCTTCAACCTTCTGGCTCTCATTAAGTGCTGTTTTTAAAAAAAATGGTGGTTAGGGCCTACTAACGGTGTCTGCCGCTCCCTGGTGTTGTCCTCGACTGTATAAATCTGAGATTCAACCTTCTGGCTCTCATTAAGTGCTCTTTTTAAAAAAAATTGGTGGTTAGGGCCTACTAACGGTGTCTGCCGCTCCCTGGTGTTGTCCTCGACTGTATAAATCTGAGCTTCAACCTTCTGGCTCTCATTAAGTGCTGTTTTTAAAAAAAATGGTGGTTAGGGCCTACTAACGGTGTCTGCCGCTCCCTGGTGTTGTCCTCGACTGTTTAAATCTGAGCTTCAACCTTCTGGCTCTCATTAAGTGCTGTTTTTTAAAAAAATTGGTGGTTAGGGCCTTCTAACGGAGTCTGCCGCTCCCTGGTGTTGTCCTCAACTGTATAAAGCTGAGCTTGAACCTTCTGGCTCTCATTAAGTGCTGTTTTTAAAAAAATTGGTGGTTAGGGCCTACTAACGGTGTCTGCCGCTCCCTGGTGTTGTCTTCAACTGTATAAATCTGAGCTTCAACCTTCTGGCTCTCATTAAGTGCTTTTTTAAAAAAAATTGGGGGTTAAGGCCTACTAACGGTGTCTGCCGCTCCCTGGTGTTGTCCTCAACTGTATAAATCTGAGCTTCAACCTTCTGGCTCTCACTAAGTGCTGTTTTTTTTAAAAATGGCGGTTAGGGCCTACTAACGGTGTCTGCCGCTCCCTAGTGTTGTCCTCGACTGTATAAATCTGTGCTTCAACCTTTTGGTTCTCATTAAGTGCTGTTTTTAAAAAAATTGGTGATTAGGGCCTACTAACGGTGTCTGCCGCTCCCTGGTGTTGTCCTCGACTGTATAAATCTGAGCTTCAACCTTCTGGCTCTCATTAAGTGCTGTTTTTTAAAAAAATGGTGGTTAGGGCCTACTAACGGTGTCTGCCGCTCCCTGGTGTTGTCCTCAACTGTATAAAGCTGAGCTTCAACCTTCTGGCTCTCATTAAGTGCTGTTTTTAAAAAAATTGGTGGTTAGGGCCTACTAACGGTGTCTGCCGCTCCCTGGTGTTGTCCTCAACTGTATAAATCTGAGCTTCAACCTTCTGGCTCTCATTAAGTGCTTTTTTAAAAAAAATTGGGGGTTAGGGCCTACTAACGGTGTCTGCCGCTCCCTGGTGTTGTCCTCAACTGTATAAAGCTGAGCTTCAACCTTCTGGCTCTCATTAAGTGCTGTTTTTAAAAAAATTGGTGGTTAGGGCCTACTAACGGTGTCTGCCGCTCCCTGGTGTTGTCCTCGACTGTTTAAATCTGAGCTTCAACCTTCTGGCTCTCATTAAGTGCTGTTTTTTAAAAAAATTGGTGGTTAGGGCCTACTAACGGTGTCTGCCGCTCCCTGGTGTTGTCCTCAACTTTATAAAGCTGAGCTTCAACCTTCTGGCTCTCATTAAGTGCTGTTTTTAAAAAAATTGGTGGTTAGGGCCTACTAACGGTGTCTGCCGCTCCCTGGTGTTGTCCTCGACTGTATAAATCTGAGCTTCTACCTTCTGGCTCTCATAAAGTGCTGTTTTTAAAAAATTGGTGGTTAGGGCCTACTAACGGTGTCTGCCGCTCCCTGTGTTGTCCTCAATTGTATAAATCTGAGCTTCAACCTTCTGGCTCTCATTAAGTGCTTTTTTAAAAAAAATTTGGGGTTAGGGCCTACTAACAGTGTCTGCCGCTCCGTGGTGTTGTCCTCGACTGTATAAATCTGAGCTTCAACCTTCTGGCTCTCATTAAGTGCTGTTTTTAAAAAAATTGGTGGTTAGGGCCTACTAACGGTGTCTGCCACTCCCTGGTGTTGTCCTCAACTGTATAAATCTTAGCTTCATCCTTCTGGCTCTCATTAAGTGCTGTTTTTTAAAAAAATGGTGGTTAGGGCCTACTAACGGTGTCTGCCGCTCCCTGGTGTTGTCCTCGACTGTATAAATCTGAGCTTCAACCTTCTGGCTCTCATTAAGTGCTGTTTTTTAAAAAAATGGTGGTTAGGGCCTACAAATGGTGTCTGCCGCTCCCTGGTGTTGTCCTCAACTGTATAAAGCTGAGCTTCAACCTTCTGGCTCTCATTAAGTGCTGTTTTTTAAAAAAATTGGTGGTTAGGGCCTACTAACGGTGTCTGCCACTCCCTGGTGTTGTCCTCGACTGTATAAATCTGAGCTTCAACCTTCTGGCTCTCATTAAGTGCTGTTTTTAAAAAAATTGGTGGTTAGGGCCTACTAACGGTGTCTGCCGCTCCCTGGTGTTGTCCTCAACTGTATAAATCTGAGCTTCAACCTTCTGGCTCTCATTAAGTGCTGTTTTTAAAAAAAATGGTGGTTAGGGCCTACTAACGGTGTCTGCCGCTCCCTGGTGTTGTCCTCGACTGTATAAATCTGAGCTTCAACCTTCTGGCTCTCATTAAGTGCTCTTTTTAAAAAAAATTGGTGGTTAGGGCCTACTAACGGTGTCTGCCGCTCCCTGGTGTTGTCCTCGACTGTATAAATCTGAGCTTCAACCTTCTGGCTCTCATTAAGTGCTGTTTTTAAAAAAAATGGTGGTTAGGGCCTACTAACGGTGTCTGCCGCTCCCTGGTGTTGTCCTCGACTGTATAAATCTGAGCTTCAACCTTCTGGCTCTCATTAAGTGCTCTTTTTAAAAAAAATTGGTGGTTAGGGCCTACTAACGGTGTCTGCCGCTCCCTGGTGTTGTCCTCGACTGTATAAATCTGAGCTTCAACCTTCTGGCTCTCATTAAGTGCTGTTTTTAAAAAAAATGGTGGTTAGGGCCTACTAACGGTGTCTGCCGCTCCCTGGTGTTGTCCTCGACTGTATAAATCTGAGCTTCAACCTTCTGGCTCTCATTAAGTGCTGTTTTAAAAAAATTTGGGGGTTAGGGCCTACTAACGGTGTCTGCCGCTCCCTGGTGTTGTCCTCAACTGTATAAAGCTGAGCTTCAACCTTCTGGCTCTCACTAAGTGCTGTTTTTTAAAAAAATGGCGGTTAGGGCCTACTATCGGTGTCTGCCGCTCCCTGGTGTTGTCCTCGACTGTATAAATCTGAGCTTCAACCTTCTGGTTCTCATTAAGTGCTGTTTTTTAAAAAAATTGGTGGTTAGGGCCTACTAACGGTGTCTGCCGCTCCCTGGTGTTGTCCTCGACTGTATAAATCTGAGCTTCAACCTTCTGGCTCTCATTAAGTGCTGTTTTTTAAAAAAATGGTGGTTAGGGCCTACTAACGGTGTCTGCCGCTCCCTGGTGTTGTCCTCAACTGTATAAAGCTGAGCTTCAACCTTCTGGCTCTCATTAAGTGCTGTTTTTAAAAAAATTGGTGGTTAGGGCCTACTAACGGTGTCTGCCGCTCCCTGGTGTTGTCCTCAACTGTATAAATCTGAGCTTCAACCTTCTTGCTCTCATTAAGTGCTGTTTTTTTAAAAAATGGTGGTTAGGGCCTACTAACGGTGTCTGCCGCTCCCTGGTGTTGTCCTCGACTGTA
This sequence comes from Ranitomeya variabilis, assembly GCF_051348905.1. Lineage (NCBI taxonomy): Eukaryota > Metazoa > Chordata > Amphibia > Anura > Dendrobatidae > Ranitomeya > Ranitomeya variabilis. The sequence continues at coordinate 114,594,682 of NC_135238.1, forward strand.
ATAATCTGAGCTTCAACCTTCTGGCTCTCATTAAGTGCTGTTTTTAAAAAAAATGGTGGTTAGGGCCTACTAACGGTGTCTACCGCTCCCTGGTGTTGTCGTCAACTGTATAAATCTGAGCTTCAACCTTCTGGCTCTCATTAAGTGCTGTTTTTTAAAAAAAATGGTGGTTAGGGCCTACTAACGGTGTCTGCCACTCCCTGGTGTTGTCCTCAACTTTATAAAGCTGAGCTTCAACCTTCTGGCTCTCATTAAGTGCTGTTTTTAAAAAAATTGGTGGTTAGGGCCTACTAACGGTGTCTGCCGCTCCCTGGTGTTGTCCTCGACTGTATAAATCTGAGCTTCAACCTTCTGGCTCTCATAAAGTGCTGTTTTTAAAAAATTGGTGGTTAGGGCCTACTAACGGTGTCTGCCGCTCCCTGTGTTGTCCTCAATTGTATAAATCTGAGCTTCAACCTTCTGGCTCTCAGTAAGTGCTTTTTTAAAAAAAATTTGGGTTAGGGCCTACTAACGGTGTCTGCCGCTCCGTGGTGTTGTCCTCAACTGTATAAATCTGAGCTTCAACCTTCTGGCTCTCATTAAGTGCTGTTTTTAAAAAAATTGGTGGTTAGGGCCTACTAACGGTGTCTGCCACTCCCTGGTGTTGTCCTCAACTGTATAAATCTTAGCTTCATCCTTCTGGCTCTCATTAAGTGCTGTTTTTTTAAAAAATGGTGGTTAGGGCCTACTAACGGTGTCTGCCGCTCCCTGGTGTTGTCCTCGACTGTATAAATCTGAGCTTCTACCTTCTGGCTCTCATAAAGTGCTGTTTTTAAAAAATTGGTGGTTAGGGCCTACTAACGGTGTCTGCCGCTCCCTGTGTTGTCCTCAATTGTATAAATCTGAGCTTCAACCTTCTGGCTCTCATTAAGTGCTTTTTTTAAAAAAATTTGGGGTTAGGGCCTACTAACGGTGTCTGCCGCTCCGTGGTGTTGTCCTCGACTGTATAAATCTGAGCTTCAACCTTCTGGCTCTCATTAAGTGCTGTTTTTAAAAAAATTGGTGGTTAGGGCCTACTAACGGTGTCTGCCACTCCCTGGTGTTGTCCTCAACTGTATAAATCTTAGCTTCATCCTTCTGGCTCTCATTAAGTGCTGTTTTTTAAAAAAATGGTGGTTAGGGCCTACTAACGGTGTCTGCCGCTCCCTGGTGTTGTCCTCGACTGTATAAATCTGAGCTTCAACCTTCTGGCTCTCATTAAGTGCTGTTTTTTAAAAAAATGGTGGTTAGGGCCTACTAATGGTGTCTGCCGCTCCCTGGTGTTGTCCTCAACTGTATAAAGCTGAGCTTCAACCTTCTGGCTCTCATTAAGTGCTGTTTTTTAAAAAAATTGGTGGTTAGGGCCTACTAACGGTGTCTGCCACTCCCTGGTGTTGTCCTCGACTGTATAAATCTGAGCTTCAACCTTCTGGCTCTCATTAAGTGCTGTTTTTAAAAAAATTGGTGGTTAGGGCCTACTAACGGTGTCTGCCGCTCCCTGGTGTTGTCCTCAACTGTATAAATCTGAGCTTCAACCTTCTGGCTCTCATTAAGTGCTGTTTTTAAAAAAAATGGTGGTTAGGGCCTACTAACGGTGTCTACCGCTCCCTGGTGTTGTCGTCAACTGTATAAATCTGAGCTTCAACCTTCTGGCTCTCATTAAGTGCTGTTTTTTAAAAAAAATGGTGGTTAGGGCCTACTAACGGTGTCTGCCACTCCCTGGTGTTGTCCTCAACTTTATAAAGCTGAGCTTCAACCTTCTGGCTCTCATTAAGTGCTGTTTTTAAAAAAATTGGTGGTTAGGGCCTACTAACGGTGTCTGCCGCTCCCTGGTGTTGTCCTCGACTGTATAAATCTGAGCTTCAACCTTCTGGCTCTCATAAAGTGCTGTTTTTAAAAAATTGGTGGTTAGGGCCTACTAACGGTGTCTGCCGCTCCCTGTGTTGTCCTCAATTGTATAAATCTGAGCTTCAACCTTCTGGCTCTCATTAAGTGCTTTTTTAAAAAAAATTTGGGTTAGGGCCTACTAACGGTGTCTGCCGCTCCGTGGTGTTGTCCTCAACTGTATAAATCTGAGCTTCAACCTTCTGGCTCTCATTAAGTGCTGTTTTTAAAAAAATTGGTGGTTAGGGCCTACTAACGGTGTCTGCCACTCCCTGGTGTTGTCCTCAACTGTATAAATCTTAGCTTCATCCTTCTGGCTCTCATTAAGTGCTGTTTTTTTTAAAAATGGTGGTTAGGGCCTACTAACGGTGTCTGCCGCTCCCTGGTGTTGTCCTCGACTGTATAAATCTGAGCTTCAACCTTCTGGCTCTCATTAAGTGCTGTTTTTAAAAAAAATTGGTGGTTAGGGCCTACTAACGGTGTCTGCCGCTCCCTGGTGTTGTCCTCGACTGTATAAATCTGAGCTTCTACCTTCTGGCTCTCATAAAGTGCTGTTTTTAAAAAATTGGTGGTTAGGGCCTACTAACGGTGTCTGCCGCTCCCTGTGTTGTCCTCAATTGTATAAATCTGAGCTTCAACCTTCTGGCTCTCATTAAGTGCTTTTTTTAAAAAAATTTGGGGTTAGGGCCTACTAACGGTGTCTGCCGCTCCGTGGTGTTGTCCTCGACTGTATAAATCTGAGCTTCAACCTTCTGGCTCTCATTAAGTGCTGTTTTTAAAAAAATTGGTGGTTAGGGCCTACTAACGGTGTCTGCCACTCCCTGGTGTTGTCCTCAACTGTATAAATCTTAGCTTCATCCTTCTGGCTCTCATTAAGTGCTGTTTTTTAAAAAAATGGTGGTTAGGGCCTACTAACGGTGTCTGCCGCTCCCTGGTGTTGTCCTCGACTGTATAAATCTGAGCTTCAACCTTCTGGCTCTCATTAAGTGCTGTTTTTAAAAAAAATGGTGGTTAGGGCCTACTAATGGTGTCTGCCGCTCCCTGGTGTTGTCCTCAACTGTATAAAGCTGAGCTTCAACCTTCTGGCTCTCATTAAGTGCTGTTTTTTTAAAAAAATTGGTGGTTAGGGCCTACTAACGGTGTCTGCCACTCCCTGGTGTTGTCCTCGACTGTATAAATCTGAGCTTCAACCTTCTGGCTCTCATTAAGTGCTGTTTTTAAAAAAATTGGTGGTTAGGGCCTACTAACGGTGTCTTCCGCTCCCTGGTGTTGTCCTCAACTGTATAAATCTGAGCTTCAACCTTCTGGCTCTCATTAAGTGCTGTTTTTAAAAAAAATGGTGGTTAGGGCCTACTAACGGTGTCTGCCGCTCCCTGGTGTTGTCCTCGACTGTATAAATCTGAGCTTCAACCTTCTGGCTCTCATTAAGTGCTCTTTTTAAAAAAAATTGGTGGTTAGGGCCTACTAACGGTGTCTGCCGCTCCCTGGTGTTGTCCTCGACTGTATAAATCTGAGCTTCAACCTTCTGGCTCTCATTAAGTGCTGTTTTTAAAAAAAATGGTGGTTAGGGCCTACTAACGGTGTCTGCCGCTCCCTGGTGTTGTCCTCGACTGTATAAATCTGAGCTTCAACCTTCTGGCTCTCATTAAGTGCTCTTTTTAAAAAAAATTGGTGGTTAGGGCCTACTAACGGTGTCTGCCGCTCCCTGGTGTTGTCCTCGACTGTATAAATCTGAGCTTCAACCTTCTGGCTCTCATTAAGTGCTGTTTTTAAAAAAAATGGTGGTTAGGGCCTACTAACGGTGTCTGCCGCTCCCTGGTGTTGTCCTCGACTGTATAAATCTGAGCTTCAACCTTCTGGCTCTCATTAAGTGCTGTTTTAAAAAAATTTGGGGGTTAGGGCCTACTAACGGTGTCTGCCGCTCCCTGGTGTTGTCCTCAACTGTATAAAGCTGAGCTTCAACCTTCTGGCTCTCACTAAGTGCTGTTTTTTAAAAAAATGGCGGTTAGGGCCTACTATCGGTGTCTGCCGCTCCCTGGTGTTGTCCTCGACTGTATAAATCTGAGCTTCAACCTTCTGGTTCTCATTAAGTGCTGTTTTTAAAAAAATTGGTGGTTAGGGCCTACTAACGGTGTCTGCCGCTCCCTGGTGTTGTCCTCGACTGTATAAATCTGAGCTTCAACCTTCTGGCTCTCATTAAGTGCTGTTTTTTAAAAAAATGGTGGTTAGGGCCTACTAACGGTGTCTGCCGCTTCCTGGTGTTGTCCTCAACTGTATAAAGCTGAGCTTCAACCTTCTGGCTCTCATTAAGTGCTGTTTTTTAAAAAAATTGGTGGTTAGGGCCTACTAACGGTGTCTGCCACTCCCTGGTGTTGTCCTCGACTGTATAAATCTGAGCTTCAACCTTCTGGCTCTCATTAAGTGCTGTTTTTAAAAAAATTGGTGGTTAGGGCCTACTAACGGTGTCTGCCGCTCCCTGGTGTTGTCCTCAACTGTATAAATCTGAGCTTCAACCTTCTGGCTCTCATTAAGTGCTGTTTTTAAAAAAAATGGTGGTTAGGGCCTACTAACGGTGTCTGCCGCTCCCTGGTGTTGTCCTCGACTGTATAAATCTGAGCTTCAACCTTCTGGCTCTCATTAAGTGCTCTTTTTAAAAAAAATTGGTGGTTAGGGCCTACTAATGGTGTCTGCCGCTCCCTGGTGTTGTCCTCGACTGTATAAATCTGAGCTTCAACCTTCTGGCTCTCATTAAGTGCTGTTTTTAAAAAAAATGGTGGTTAGGGCCTACTAACGGTGTCTGCCGCTCCCTGGTGTTGTCCTCGACTGTTTAAATCTGAGCTTCAACCTTCTGGCTCTCATTAAGTGCTGTTTTTTAAAAAAATTGGTGGTTAGGGCCTTCTAACGGAGTCTGCCGCTCCCTGGTGTTGTCCTCAACTGTATAAAGCTGAGCTTGAACCTTCTGGCTCTCATTAAGTGCTGTTTTTAAAAAAATTGGTGGTTAGGGCCTACTAACGGTGTCTGCCGCTCCCTGGTGTTGTCTTCAACTGTATAAATCTGAGCTTCAACCTTCTGGCTCTCATTAAGTGCTTTTTTAAAAAAAATTGGGGGTTAAGGCCTACTAACGGTGTCTGCCGCTCCCTGGTGTTGTCCTCAACTGTATAAATCTGAGCTTCAACCTTCTGGCTCTCACTAAGTGCTGTTTTTTTTAAAAATGGCGGTTAGGGCCTACTAACGGTGTCTGCCGCTCCCTAGTGTTGTCCTCGACTGTATAAATCTGTGCTTCAACCTTTTGGTTCTCATTAAGTGCTGTTTTTAAAAAAATTGGTGGTTAGGGCCTACTAACGGTGTCTGCCGCTCCCTGGTGTTGTCCTCGACTGTATAAATCTGAGCTTCAACCTTCTGGCTCTCATTAAGTGCTGTTTTTTAAAAAAATGGTGGTTAGGGCCTACTAACGGTGTCTGCCGCTCCCTGGTGTTGTCCTCAACTGTATAAAGCTGAGCTTCAACCTTCTGGCTCTCATTAAGTGCTGTTTTTAAAAAAATTGGTGGTTAGGGCCTACTAACGGTGTCTGCCGCTCCCTGGTGTTGTCCTCAACTGTATAAATCTGAGCTTCAACCTTCTGGCTCTCATTAAGTGCTGTTTTTAAAAAAATTGGTGGTTAGGGCCTACTAACGGTGTCTGCCGCTCCCTGGTGTTGTCTTCAACTGTATAAATCTGAGCTTCAACCTTCTGGCTCTCATTAAGTGCTTTTTTAAAAAAAATTGGGGGTTAAGGCCTACTAACGGTGTCTGCCGCTCCCTGGTGTTGTCCTCAACTGTATAAATCTGAGCTTCAACCTTCTGGCTCTCACTAAGTGCTGTTTTTTTTAAAAATGGCGGTTAGGGCCTACTAACGGTGTCTGCCGCTCCCTAGTGTTGTCCTCGACTGTATAAATCTGTGCTTCAACCTTTTGGTTCTCATTAAGTGCTGTTTTTAAAAAAATTGGTGGTTAGGGCCTACTAACGGTGTCTGCCGCTCCCTGGTGTTGTCCTCGACTGTATAAATCTGAGCTTCAACCTTCTGGCTCTCATTAAGTGCTGTTTTTTAAAAAAATGGTGGTTAGGGCCTACTAACGGTGTCTGCCGCTCCCTGGTGTTGTCCTCAACTGTATAAAGCTGAGCTTCAACCTTCTGGCTCTCATTAAGTGCTGTTTTTAAAAAAATTGGTGGTTAGGGCCTACTAACGGTGTCTGCCGCTCCCTGGTGTTGTCCTCAACTGTATAAATCTGAGCTTCAACCTTCTGGCTCTCATTAAGTGCTGTTTTTAAAAAAATTGGTGGTTAGGGCCTACTAACGGTGTCTGCCGCTCCCTGGTGTTGTCCTCGACTGTATAAATCTGAGCTTCAACCTTCTGGCTCTCATTAAGTGCTGTTTTTAAAAAAATTGGTGGTTAGGGCCTACTAACGGTGTCTGCCGCTCCCTGGTGTTGTCCTCGACTGTATAAATCTGAGCTTCAACCTTCTGGCTCTCATAAAGTGCTGTTTTTAAAAAATTGGTGGTTAGGGCCTACTAACGGTGTCTGCCGCTCCCTGTGTTGTCCTCAATTGTATAAATCTGAGCTTCAACCTTCTGGCTCTCATTAAGTGCTTTTTTTAAAAAAATTTGGGGTTAGGGCCTACTAACGGAGTCTGCCGCTCCGTGGTGTTGTCCTCGACTGTATAAATCTGAGCTTCAACCTTCTGGCTCTCACTAAGTGCTGTTTTTAAAAAAAATTGGTGGTTAGGGCCTACTAACGGTGTCTGCCGCTCCCTGGTGTTGTCCTCAACTGTATAAATCTGAGCTTCAACCTTCTGGCTCTCATTAAGTGCTTTTTTAAAAAAAATTGGGGGTTAGGGCCTACTAACGGTGTCTGCCGCTCCCTGGTGTTGTCCTCAACTGTATAAAGCTGAGCTTCAACCTTCTGGCTCTCATTAAGTGCTGTTTTTAAAAAAATTGGTGGTTAGGGCCTACTAACGGTGTCTGCCGCTCCCTGGTGTTGTCCTCGACTGTTTAAATCTGAGCTTCAACCTTCTGGCTCTCATTAAGTGCTGTTTTTAAAAAAATTGGTGGTTAGGGCCTACTAACGGTGTCTGCCGCTCCCTGGTGTTGTCTTCAACTGTATAAACCTGAGCTTCAACCATCTGGCTCTCATTAAGTGCTTTTTTTAAAAAAATTGGGGGTTAAGGCCTACTAACGGTGTCTGCCGCTCCCTGGTGTTGTCCTCAACTGTATAAATCTGAGCTTCAACCTTCTGGCTCTCACTAAGTGCTGTTTTTTTTAAAAATGGCGGTTAGGGCCTACTAACGGTGTCTGCCGCTCCCTAGTGTTGTCCTCGACTGTATAAATCTGTGCTTCAACCTTTTGGTTCTCATTAAGTGCTGTTTTTAAAAAAATTGGTGGTTAGGGCCTACTAACGGTGTCTGCCGCTCCCTGGTGTTGTCCTCGACTGTATAAATCTGAGCTTCAACCTTCTGGCTCTCATTAAGTGCTGTTTTTTAAAAAAATGGTGGTTAGGGCCTACTAACGGTGTCTGCCGCTCCCTGGTGTTGTCCTCAACTGTATAAAGCTGAGCTTCAACCTTCTGGCTCTCATTAAGTGCTGTTTTTAAAAAAATTGGTGGTTAGGGCCTACTAACGGTGTCTGCCGCTCCCTGGTGTTGTCCTCAACTGTATAAATCTGAGCTTCAACCTTCTGGCTCTCATTAAGTGCTGTTTTTAAAAAAAATGGTGGTTAGGGCCTACTAACGGTGTCTGCCGCTCCCTGGTGTTCTCCTCGACTGTATAAATCTGAGCTTCAACCTTCTGGCTCTCATTAAGTGCTGTTTTTAAAAAAATTGGTGGTTAGGGCCTACTAACGGTGTCTGCCGCTCCCTGGTGTTGTCCTCGACTGTATAAATCTGAGCTTCAACCTTCTGGCTCTCATAAAGTGCTGTTTTTAAAAAATTGGTGGTTAGGGCCTACTAACGGTGTCTGCCGCTCCCTGTGTTGTCCTCAATTGTATAAATCTGAGCTTCAACCTTCTGGCTCTCATTAAGTGCTTTTTTTAAAAAAATTTGGGGTTAGGGCCTACTAACGGAGTCTGCCGCTCCGTGGTGTTGTCCTCGACTGTATAAATCTGAGCTTCAACCTTCTGGCTCTCATTAAGTGCTGTTTTTAAAAAAAATTGGTGGTTAAGGCCTACTAACGGTGTCTGCCGCTCCCTGGTGTTGTCCTCAACTGTATAAATCTGAGCTTCAACCTTCTGGCTCTCATTAAGTGCTTTTTAAAAAAAAATTGGGGGTTAGGGCCTACTAACGGTGTCTGCCGCTCCCTGGTGTTGTCCTCAACTGTATAAAGCTGAGCTTCAACCTTCTGGCTCTCATTAAGTGCTGTTTTTAAAAAAATTGGTGGTTAGGGCCTACTAACGGTGTCTGCCGCTCCCTGGTGTTGTCCTCGACTGTTTAAATCTGAGCTTCAACCTTCTGGCTCTCATTAAGTGCTGTTTTTTAAAAAAATTGGGGGTTAGGGCCTACTAACGGTGTCTGCCGCTCCCTGGTGTTGTCCTCAACTGTATAAATCTGAGCTTCAACCTTCTGGCTCTCATTAAGTGCTTTTTTTAAAAAAAATTGGGGGTTAGGGCCTACTAACGGTGTCTGCCGCTCCCTGGTGTTGTCCTCAACTGTATAAATCTGAGCTTCAACCTTCTGGCTCTCACTAAGTGCTGTTTTTTTAAAAAATGGCGGTTAGGGCTTACTAACAGTGTCTGCCGCTCCCTGGTGTTGTCCTCGACTGTATAAATCTGAGCTTCAACCTTCTGGTTCTCATTAAGTGCTGTTTTTAAAAAAATTGGTGGTTAGGGCCTACTAACGGTGTCTGCCGCTCCCTGGTGTTGTCCTCGACTGTATAAATCTGAGCTTCAACCTTCTGGCTCTCATAAAGTGCTGTTTTTAAAAAATTGGTGGTTAGGGCCTACTAACGGTGTCTGCCGCTCCCTGTGTTGTCCTCAATTGTATAAATCTGAGCTTCAACCTTCTGGCTCTCATTAAGTGCTTTTTCTAAAAAAATTTGGGGTTAGGGCCTACTAACGGTGTCTGCCGCTCCGTGGTATTGTCCTCGACTGTATAAATCTGAGCTTCAACCTTCTGGCTCTCATTAAGTGCTGTTTTTAAAAAAATTGGTGGTTAGGACCTACTAACGGTGTCTGCCACTCCCTGGTGTTGTCCTCAACTGTATAAATCTTAGCTTCATCCTTCTGGCTCTCATTAAGTGCTGTTTTTTAAAAAAATGGTGTTTAGGGCCTACTAACGGTGTCTGCCGCTCCCTGGTGTTGTCCTCAACTGTATAAAGCTGTGCTTCAACCTTCTGGCTCTCATTAAGTGCTGTTTTTAAAAAAATTGGTGGTTAGGGCCTACTAACGGTGTCTGCCGCTCCCTGGTGTTGTCCTCGACTGTATAAATCTGAGCTTCAACCTTCTGGCTCTCATTAAGTGCTGTTTTTAAAAAAAATTGGTGGTTAGGGCCTACTAACGGTGTCTGCCGCTCCCTGGTGTTGTCCTCAACTGTATAAATCTGAGCTTCAACCTTCTGGCTCTCATTAAGTGCTTTTTTTAAAAAAATGGCGGTTAGGGCCTACTAACGGTGTCTGCCGCTCCCTGGTGTTGTCCTCGACTGTATAAATCTGAGCTTCAACCTTCTGGCTCTCATTAAGTGCTGTTTTTAAAAAAATTGGTGGTTAGGGCCTACTAACGGTGTCTGCCTCTCCCTGGTGTTGTCCTCGACTGTATAAATCTGAGCTTCAACCTTCTGGCTCTCATTAAGTGCTGTTTTTAAAAAAATTGGTGGTTAGGGCCTACTAACGGTGTCTGCCGCTCCCTGGTGTTGTCCTCAACTGTATAAATCTGAGCTTCAACCTTCTGGCTCTCATTAAGTGCTGTTTTTAAAAAAAATGGTGGTTAGGGCCTACTAACGGTGTCTACCGCTCCCTGGTGTTGTCCTCAACTGTATAAATCTGAGCTTCAACCTTCTGGCTCTCATTAAGTGCTGTTTTTAAAAAAAATGGTGGTTAGGGCCTACTAACGGTGTCTGCCACTCCCTGGTGTTGTCCTCAACTTTATAAATCTGAGCTTCAACCTTCTGGCTCTCATTAAGTGCTGTTTTTAAAAAAAATGGTGGTTAGGGCCTACTAACGGTGTCTGCCGCTCCCTGGTGTTGTCCTCAACTGTATAAAGCTGAGCTTCAACCTTCTGGCTCTCATTAAGTGCTGTTTTTAAAAAAATTGGTGGTTAGGGCCTACTAACGGTGTCTGCCACTCCCTGGTGTTGTCCTCGACTGTATAAATCTGAGCTTCAACCTTCTGGCTCTCATTAAGTGCTGTTTTTAAAAAAATTGGTGGTTAGGGCCTACTAACGGTGTCTGCCGCTCCCTGTGTTGTCCTCAATTGTATAAATCTGAGCTTCAACCTTCTGGCTCTCATTAAGTGCTTTTTTTAAAAAAATTGGGGGTTAGGGCCTACTAACGGTGTCTGCCGCTCCCTGGTGTTGTCCTCGACTGTATAAATCTGAGCTTCAACCTTCTGGCTCTCATTAAGTGCTGTTTTTAAAAAAATTGGTGGTTAGGGCCTACTAACGGTGTCTGCCACTCCCTGGTGTTGTCCTCAACTGTATAAATCTTAGCTTCATCCTTCTGGCTCTCATTAAGTGCTGTTTTTAAAAAAAATGGTGGTTAGGGCCTACTAACGGTGTCTGCCGCTCCCTGGTGTTGTCCTCAACTGTATAAAGCTGTGCTTCGACCTTCTGGCTCTCATTAAGTGCTGTTTTTTAAAAAATTGGTGGTTAGGGCCTACTAACGGTGTCTGCCGCTCCCTGGTGTTGTCCTCGACTGTATAAATCTGAGCTTCAACCTTCTGGCTCTCATTAAGTGCTGTTTTTAAAAAAAATTGGTGGTTAGGGCCTACTAACGGTGTCAGCCGCTCCCTGGTGTTGTCCTCAACTGTATAAATCTGAGCTTCAACCTTCTGGCTCTCATTAAGTGCTTTTTTAAAAAAAATTGGGGGTTAGGGCCTACTAACGGTGTCTGCCGCTCCCTGGTGTTGTCCTCAACTGTATAAATCTGAGCTTCAACCTTCTGGCTCTCACTAAGTGCTGTTTTTTTAAAAAATGGCGGTTAGGGCCTACTAACGGTGTCTGCCGCTCCCTGTGTTGTCCTCAATTGTATAAATCTGAGCTTCAACCTTCTGGCTCTCATTAAGTGCTTTTTTTAAAAAAATTGGGGGTTAGGGCCTACTAACGGTGTCTGCCGCTCCCTGGTGTTGTCCTCGACTGTATAAATCTGAGCTTCAACCTTCTGGCTCTCATTAAGTGCTGTTTTTAAAAAAATTGGTGGTTAGGGCCTACTAACGGTGTCTGCCACTCCCTGGTGTTGTCCTCAACTGTATAAATCTTAGCTTCATCCTTCTGGCTCTCATTAAGTGCTGTTTTTTAAAAAAATGGTGGTTAGGGCCTACTAACGGTGTCTGCCGCTCCCTGGTGTTGTCCTCAACTGTATAAAGCTGTGCTTCAACCTTCTGGCTCTCATTAAGTGCTGTTTTTTAAAAAATTGGTGGTTAGGGCCTACTAACGGTGTCTGCCGCTCCCTGGTGTTGTCCTCGACTGTATAAATCTGAGCTTCAACCTTCTGGTTCTCATTAAGTGCTGTTTTTAAAAAAAATTGGTGGTTAGGGCCTACTAACGGTGTCAGCCGCTCCCTGGTGTTGTCCTCAACTGTATAAATCTGAGCTTCAACCTTCTGGCTCTCATTAAGTGCTTTTTTAAAAAAAATTGGGGGTTAGGGCCTACTAACGGTGTCTGCCGCTCCCTGGTGTTGTCCTCAACTGTATAAATCTGAGCTTCAACCTTCTGGCTCTCACTAAGTGCTGTTTTTTTAAAAAATGGCGGTTAGGGCCTACTAACGGTGTCTGCCGATCCCTGGTGTTGTCCTCGACTGTATAAATCTGAGCTTCAACCTTCTGGTTCTCATTAAGTGCTGTTTTTAAAAAAATTGGTGGTTTGGGCCTACTAACGGTGTCTGCCACTCCCTGGTGTTGTCCTCGACTGTATAAATCTGAGCTTCAACCTTCTGGCTCTCATTAAGTGCTGTTTTTAAAAAAATTGGTGGTTAGGGCCTACTAACGGTGTCTGCCACTCCCTGGTGTTGTCCTCAACTGTATAAATCTGAGCTTCAACCTTCTGGCTCTCATTAAGTGCTGTTTTTTAAAAAAAATGGTGGTTAGGGCCTACTATCGGTGTCTGCCACTCCCTGGTGTTGTCCTCAACTTTATAAAGCTGAGCTTCATCCTTCTGGCTCTCATTAAGTGCTGTTTTTAAAAAAATTGGTGGTTAGGGCCTACTAACGGTGTCTGCCGCTCCCTGGTGTTGTCCTCGACTGTATAAATCTGAGCTTCAACCTTCTGGCTCTCATAAAGTGCTGTTTTTAAAAAATTGGTGGTTAGGGCCTACTAACGGTGTCTGCCGCTCCCTGTGTTGTCCTCAATTGTATAAATCTGAGCTTCAACCTTCTGGCTCTCATTAAGTGCTTTTTTTAAAAAAATTGGTGGTTAGGGCCTACTAACGGTGTCTGCCACTCCCTGGTGTTGTCCTCAACTGTATAAATCTTAGCTTCATCCTTCTGGCTCTCATTACGTGCTGTTTTTAAAAAAAATGGTGGTTAGGGCCTACTAACGGTGTCTGCCGCTCCCTGCTGTTGTCCTCAACTGTATAAAGCTGTGCTTCAACCTTCTGGCTCTCATTAAGTGCTGTTTTTAAAAAAATTGGTGGTTAGGGCCTACTAACGGTGTCTGCCGCTCCCTGGTGTTGTCCTCGACTGTATAAATCTGAGCTTCAACCTTCTGGCTCTCATTAAGTGCTGTTTTTTAAAAAAATTGGTGGTTAGGGCCTACTAACGGTGTCTGCCGCTCCCTGGTTTTGTCCTCAACTGTATAAATCTGAGCTTCAACCTTCTGGCTCTCATTAAGTGCTTTTTTAAAAAAAAATTGGGGGTTAGGGCCTACTAACGGTGTCTGCCGCTCCCTGGTGTTGTCCTCAACTGTATAAATCTGAGCTTCAACCTTCTGGCTCTCACTAAGTGCTGTTTTTTTTAAAAATGGCGGTTAGGGCCTACTAACGGTGTCTTCCGCTCCCTGGTGTTGTCCTCGACTGTATAAATCTGAGCTTCAGCCTTCTGGCTCTCATTAAGTGCTGTTTTTTAAAAAATTGGTGGTTAGGGCCTACTAACGGTGTCTGCCACTCCCTGGTGTTGTCCTCGACTGTATAAATCTGAGCTTCAACCTTCTGGCTCTCATTAAGTGCTGTTTTTAAAAAAATTGGTGGTTAGGGCCTACTAACGGTGTCTGCCGCTCCCTGGTGTTGTCCTCAACTGTATAAATCTGAGCTTCAACCTTCTGGCTCTCATTAAGTGCTGTTTTTAAAAAAAATGGTGGTTAGGGCCTACTAACGGTGTCTGCCGCTCCCTGGTGTTGTCCTCGACTGTATAAATATGAGCTTCAACCTTCTGGCTCTCATTAAGTGCTGTTTTTAAAAAAAATGGTGGTTAGGGCCTACTAACGGTGTCTGCCGCTCCCTGGTGTTGTCCTCGACTGTATAAATATGAGCTTCAACCTTCTGGCTCTCATTAAGTGCTGTTTTTAAAAAAAATGGTGGTTAGGGCCTACTAACGGTGTCTGCCACTCCCTGGTGTTGTCCTCAACTTTATAAAGCTGAGCTTCAACCTTCTGGCTCTCATTAAGTGCTGTTTTTTAAAAAATTGGTGGTTAGGGCCTACTAACGGTGTCTGCCGCTCCCTGGTGTTGTCCTCGACTGTATAAATCTGAGCTTCAACCTTCTGGCTCTCATTAAGTGCTGTTTTTAAAAAAAATTGGTGGTTAGGGCCTACTAACGGTGTCAGCCGCTCCCTGGTGTTGTCCTCAACTGTATAAATCTGAGCTTCAACCTTCTGGCTCTCATTAAGTGCTTTTTTAAAAAAAATTGGGGGTTAGGGCCTACTAACGGTGTCTGCCGCTCCCTGGTGTTGTCCTCAACTGTATAAATCTGAGCTTCAACCTTCTGGCTCTCACTAAGTGCTGTTTTTTTTAAAAATGGCGGTTAGGGCCTACTAACGGTGTCTGCCGCTCCCTGTGTTGTCCTCAATTGTATAAATCTGAGCTTCAACCTTCTGGCTCTCATTAAGTGCTTTTTTTAAAAAAATTGGGGGTTAGGGCCTACTAACGGTGTCTGCCGCTCCCTGGTGTTGTCCTCGACTGTATAAATCTGAGCTTCAACCTTCTGGCTCTCATTAAGTGCTGTTTTTAAAAAAATTGGTGGTTAGGGCCTACTAACGGTGTCTGCCACTCCCTGGTGTTGTCCTCAACTGTATAAATCTTAGCTTCATCCTTCTGGCTCTCATTAAGTGCTGTTTTTTAAAAAAATGGTGGTTAGGGCCTACTAACGGTGTCTGCCGCTCCCTGGTGTTGTCCTCAACTGTATAAAGCTGTGCTTCAACCTTCTGGCTCTCATTAAGTGCTGTTTTTTAAAAAATTGGTGGTTAGGGCCTACTAACGGTGTCTGCCGCTCCCTGGTGTTGTCCTCGACTGTATAAATCTGAGCTTCAACCTTCTGGCTCTCATTAAGTGCTGTTTTTAAAAAAAATTGGTGGTTAGGGCCTACTAACGGTGTCAGCCGCTCCCTGGTGTTGTCCTCAACTGTATAAATCTGAGCTTCAACCTTCTGGCTCTCATTAAGTGCTTTTTTAAAAAAAATTGGGGGTTAGGGCCTACTAACGGTGTCTGCCGCTCCCTGGTGTTGTCCTCAACTGTATAAATCTGAGCTTCAACCTTCTGGCTCTCACTAAGTGCTGTTTTTTTAAAAAATGGCGGTTAGGGCCTACTAACGGTGTCTGCCGATCCCTGGTGTTGTCCTCGACTGTATAAATCTGAGCTTCAACCTTCTGGTTCTCATTAAGTGCTGTTTTTAAAAAAATTGGTGGTTTGGGCCTACTAACGGTGTCTGCCACTCCCTGGTGTTGTCCTCGACTGTATAAATCTGAGCTTCAACCTTCTGGCTCTCATTAAGTGCTGTTTTTAAAAAAATTGGTGGTTAGGGCCTACTAACGGTGTCTGCCACTCCCTGGTGTTGTCCTCAACTGTATAAATCTGAGCTTCAACCTTCTGGCTCTCATTAAGTGCTGTTTTTTTAAAAAAATGGTGGTTAGGGCCTACTATCGGTGTCTGCCACTCCCTGGTGTTGTCCTCAACTTTATAAAGCTGAGCTTCATCCTTCTGGCTCTCATTAAGTGCTGTTTTTAAAAAAATTGGTGGTTAGGGCCTACTAACGGTGTCTGCCGCTCCCTGGTGTTGTCCTCGACTGTATAAATCTGAGCTTCAACCTTCTGGCTCTCATAAAGTGCTGTTTTTAAAAAATTGGTGGTTAGGGCCTACTAACGGTGTCTGCCGCTCCCTGTGTTGTCCTCAATTGTATAAATCTGAGCTTCATCCTTCTGGCTCTCATTACGTGCTGTTTTTAAAAAAAATGGTGGTTAGGGCCTACTAACGGTGTCTGCCGCTCCCTGCTGTTGTCCTCAACTGTATAAAGCTGTGCTTCAACCTTCTGGCTCTCATTAAGTGCTGTTTTTAAAAAAATTGGTGGTTAGGGCCTACTAACGGTGTCTGCCGCTCCCTGGTGTTGTCCTCGACTGTATAAATCTGAGCTTCAACCTTCTGGCTCTCATTAAGTGCTGTTTTTTAAAAAAATTGGTGGTTAGGGCCTACTAACGGTGTCTGCCGCTCCCTGGTTTTGTCCTCAACTGTATAAATCTGAGCTTCAACCTTCTGGCTCTCATTAAGTGCTTTTTTAAAAAAAATTGGGGGTTAGGGCCTACTAACGGTGTCTGCCGCTCCCTGGTGTTGTCCTCAACTGTATAAATCTGAGCTTCAACCTTCTGGCTCTCACTAAGTGCTGTTTTTTTTAAAAATGGCGGTTAGGGCCTACTAACGGTGTCTTCCGCTCCCTGGTGTTGTCCTCGACTGTATAAATCTGAGCTTCAGCCTTCTGGCTCTCATTAAGTGCTGTTTTTAAAAAAATTGGTGGTTAGGGCCTACTAACGGTGTCTGCCACTCCCTGGTGTTGTCCTCGACTATATAAATCTGAGCTTCAACCTTCTGGCTCTCATTAAGTGCTGTTTTTAAAAAAATTGGTGGTTAGGGCCTACTAACGGTGTCTGCCGCTCCCTGGTGTTGTCCTCAACTGTATAAATCTGAGCTTCAACCTTCTGGCTCTCATTAAGTGCTGTTTTTAAAAAAAATGGTGGTTAGGGCCTACTAACGGTGTCTGCCGCTCCCTGGTGTTGTCCTCGACTGTATAAATATGAGCTTCAACCTTCTGGCTCTCATTAAGTGCTGTTTTTAAAAAAAATGGTGGTTAGGGCCTACTAACGGTGTCTGCCGCTCCCTGGTGTTGTCCTCGACTGTATAAATATGAGCTTCAACCTTCTGGCTCTCATTAAGTGCTGTTTTTAAAAAAAATGGTGGTTAGGGCCTACTAACGGTGTCTGCCACTCCCTGGTGTTGTCCTCAACGTTATAAAGCTGAGCTTCAACCTTCTGGCTCTCATTAAGTGCTGTTTTTAAAAAAATTGGTGGTTAGGGCCTACTAACGGTGTCTGCCGCTCCCTGGTGTTGTCCTCGACTGTATAAATCTGAGCTTCAACCTTCTGGCTCTCATAAAGTGCTGTTTTTAAAAAATTGGTGGTTAGGGCCTACTAACGGTGTCTGCCGCTCCCTGTGTTGTCCTCAATTGTATAAATCTGAGCTTCAACCTTCTGGCTCTCATTAAGTGCTTTTTTAAAAAAAAATTGGGGTTAGGGCCTACTAACGGTGTCTGCCGCTCCGTGGTGTTGTCCTCGACTGTATAAATCTGAGCTTCAACCTTCTGGCTCTCATTAAGTGCTGTTTTTAAAAAAATTGGTGGTTAGGGCCTACTAACGGTGTCTGCCACTCCCTGGTGTTGTCCTCAACTGTATAAATCTTAGCTTCATCCTTCTGGCTCTCATTAAGTGCTGTTTTTTAAAAAAAATGGTGGTTAGGGCCTACTAACGGTGTCTGCCGCTCCCTGGTGTTGTCCTCAACTGTATAAAGCTGTGCTTCAACCTTCTGGCTCTCATTAAGTGCTGTTTTTAAAAAAATTGGTGGTTAGGGCCTACTAACGGTGTCTGCCGCTCCCTGGTGTTGTCCTCGACTGTATAAATCTGAGCTTCAACCTTCTGGCTCTCATTAAGTGCTTTTTTAAAAAAAATTGGGGGTTAGGGCCTACTAACGGTGTCTGCCGCTCCCTGGTGTTGTCCTCAACTGTATAAATCTGAGCTTCAACCTTCTGGCTCTCACTAAGTGCTGTTTTTTTAAAAATTGGTGGTTAGGGCCTACTAACGGTGTCTGCCGCTCCCTGGTGTTGTCCTCAACTGTATAAATCTGAGCTTCAACCTTCTGGCTCTCACTAAGTGCTGTTTTTTTAAAAAATGGCGGTTAGGGCCTACTAACAGTGTCTGCCGCTCCCTGGTGTTGTCCTCGACTGTATAAATCTGAGCTTCAACCTTCTGGTTCTCATTAAGTGCTGTTTTTAAAAAAATTGGTGGTTAGGGCCTACTAACGGTGTCTGCCGCTCCGTGGTGTTGTCCTCGACTGTATAAATCTGAGCTTCAACCTTCTGGCTCTCATTAAGTGCTGTTTTTAAAATAATTGGTGGTTAGGGCCTACTAACGGTGTCTGCCGCTCCCTGGTGTTGTCCTCGACTGTATAAATCTGAGCTTCAACCTTCTGGCTCTCATTAAGTGCTGTTTTTAAAAAAAATTGGGGGTTAGGGCCTACTAACGGTGTCTGCCGCTCCCTGGTGTTGTCCTCAACTGTATAAATCTGAGCTTCAACCTTCTGGCTCTCACTAAGTGCTGTTTTTTTAAAAAATGGCGGTTAGGGCCTACTAACGGTGTCTGCCGCTCCCTGGTGTTGTCCTCGACTGTATAAATCTGAGCTTCAACCTTCTGGCTCTCATTAAGTGCTGTTTTTAAAAAAAATGGTGGTTAGGGCCTACTAACGGTGTCTGCCGCTCCCTGGTGTTGTCCTCGACTGTATAAATATGAGCTTCAACCTTCTGGCTCTCATTAAGTGCTGTTTTTAAAAAAAATGGTGGTTAGGGCCTACTAACGGTGTCTGCCGCTCCCTGGTGTTGTCCTCGACTGTATAAATATGAGCTTCAACCTTCTGGCTCTCATTAAGTGCTGTTTTTAAAAAAATTGGTGGTTAGGGCCTACTAATGGTGTCTGCCACTCCCTGGTGTTGTCCTCAACTGTATAAATCTTAGCTTCATCCTTCTGGCTCTCATTAAGTGCTGTTTTTAAAAAAAAATGGTGGTTAGGGCCTACTAACTGTGTCTGCCGCTCCCTGGTGTTGTCCTCAACTGTATAAATCTGAGCTTCAACCTTCTGGCTCTCATTAAGTGCTGTTTTTAAAAAAAATGGTGGTTAGGGCCTACTAACGGTGTCTGCCGCTCCCTGGTGTTGTCCTCGACTGTATAAATATGAGCTTCAACCTTCTGGCTCTCATTAAGTGCTGTTTTTAAAAAAAATGGTGGTTAGGGCCTACTAACGGTGTCTGCCGCTCCGTGGTGTTGTCCTCGACTGTATAAATCTGAGCTTCAACCTTCTGGCTCTCATTAAGTGCTGTTTTTAAAAAAATTGGTGGTTAGGGCCTACTAACGGTGTCTGCCACTCCCTGGTGTTGTCCTCAACTGTATAAATCTTAGCTTCATCCTTCTGGCTCTCATTAAGTGCTGTTTTTTAAAAAAAATGGTGGTTAGGGCCTACTAACGGTGTCTGCCGCTCCCTGGTGTTGTCCTCAACTGTATAAAGCTGTGCTTCAACCTTCTGGCTCTCATTAAGTGCTTTTTTAAAAAAAATTGGGGGTTAGGGCCTACTAACGGTGTCTGCTGCTCCCTGGTGTTGTCCTCAACTGTATAAATCTGAGCTTCAACCTTCTGGCTCTCACTAAGTGCTGTTTTTTTAAAAAATGGCGGTTAGGGCCTACTAACGGTGTCTGCCGCTCCCTGGTGTTGTCCTCGACTGTATAAATCTGAGCTTCAACCTTCTGGCTCTCATTAAGTGCTGTTTTTAAAAAAAATGGTGGTTAGGGCCTACTAACGGTGTCTGCCGCTCCCTGGTGTTGTCCTCGACTGTATAAATATGAGCTTCAACCTTCTGGCTCTCATTAAGTGCTGTTTTTTAAAAAAATGGTGGTTAGGGCCTACTAACGGTGTCTGCCGCTCCCTGGTGTTGTCCTCGACTGTATAAATATGAGCTTCAACCTTCTGGCTCTCATTAAGTGCTTTTTTAAAAAAAATTGGGGGTTAGGGCCTACTAACGGTGTCTGCCGCTCCCTGGTGTTGTCCTCAACTGTATAAATCTGAGCTTCAACCTTCTGGCTCTCACTAAGTGCTGTTTTTTTAAAAAATGGCAGTTAGGGCCTACTAACGGTGTCTGCCGCTCCCTGGTGTTGTCCTCGACTGTATAAATCTGAGCTTCAACCTTCTGGCTCTCATTAAGTGCTGTTTTTAAAAAAAATGGTGGTTAGGGCCTACTATCGGTGTCTGCCGCTCCCTGGTGTTGTCCTCGACTGTATAAATATGAGCTTCAACCTTCTGGCTCTCATTAAGTGCTGTTTTTTAAAAAAATGGTGGTTAGGGCCTACTAACGGTGTCTGCCGCTCCCTGGTGTTGTCCTCGACTGTATAAATATGAGCTTCAACCTTCTGGCTCTCATTAAGTGCTGTTTTTAAAAAAAATAGTGGTTAGGGCCTACTAACGGTGTCTGCCGCTCCCTGGTGTTGTCCTCGACTGTATAAATCTGAGCTTCAACCTTCTGGCTCTCATAAAGTGCTGTTTTTAAAAAATTGGTGGTTAGGGCCTACTAACGGTGTCTGCCGCTCCCTGTGTTGTCCTCAATTGTATAAATCTGAGCTTCAACCTTCTGGCTCTCATTAAGTGCTTTTTTAAAAAAAAATTGGGGTTAGGGCCTACTAACGGTGTCTGCCGCTCCGTGGTGTTGTCCTCGACTGTATAAATCTGAGCTTCAACCTTCTGGCTCTCATTAAGTGCTGTTTTTAAAAAAATTGGTGGTTAGGGCCTACTAACGGTGTCTGCCACTCCCTGGTGTTGTCCTCAACTGTATAAATCTTAGCTTCATCCTTCTGGCTCTCATTAAGTGCTGTTTTTTTAAAAAAATGGTGGTTAGGGCCTACTAACGGTGTCTGCCGCTCCCTGGTGTTGTCCTCAACTGTATAAAGCTGTGCTTCAACCTTCTGGCTCTCATTAAGTGCTGTTTTTAAAAAAATTGGTGGTTAGGGCCTACTAACGGTGTCTGCCGCTCCCTGGTGTTGTCCTCGACTGTATAAATCTGAGCTTCAACCTTCTGGCTCTCATTAAGTGCTGTGTTTTTAAAAATTGGTGGTTAGGGCCTACTAACGGTGTCTGCCCCTCCCTGGTGTTTGCCCTCAACTGAATAAAGCTGAGCTTCAACCTTCTGGCTTTGGGCCTATAGTATCAGATATTAAACTGCATTTGGCCTTCAACTTTGGTTACGGCCTACTAACGGTGTCTGCCCCTCCCTGGTGTTGTCCTCCACTGTATAAATCTGAGCTTCAACCTTCTGGCTCTCATTAAGTGCTGTTTTAAAAAAAATTGGTGGTTAGGGCCTACTAACGGTGTCTGCCGCTCCGTGGTGTTGTCCTCGACTGTATAAATCTGAGCTTCAACCTTCTGGCTCTCATTAAGTGCTGTTTTTTAAAAAAAATGGTGGTTAGGGCCTACTAACGGTGTCTGCCGCTCCCTGGTGTTGTCCTCAACTGTATAAAGCTGTGCTTCAACCTTCTGGCTCTCATTAAGTGCTGTTTTTAAAAAAATTGGTGGTTAGGGCCTACTAACGGTGTCTGCCGCTCCCTGGTGTTGTCCTCGACTGTATAAATCTGAGCTTCAACCTTCTGGTTCTCATTAAGTGCTGTTTTTAAAAAAATTGGTGGTTAGGGCCTACTAACGGTGTCTGCCGCTCCGTGGTGTTGTCCTCGACTGTATAAATCTGAGCTTCAACCTTCTGGCTCTCATTAAGTGCTGTTTTTAAAAAAATTGGTGGTTAGGGCCTACTAACGGTGTCTGCCACTCCCTGGTGTTGTCCTCAACTGTATAAATCTTAGCTTCATCCTTCTGGCTCTCATTAAGTGCTGTTTTTTAAAAAAAATGGTGGTTAGGGCCTACTAACGGTGTCTGCCGCTCCCTGGTGTTGTCCTCAACTGTATAAAGCTGTGCTTCAACCTTCTGGCTCTCATTAAGTGCTGTTTTTAAAAAAATTGGTGGTTAGGGCCTACTAACGGTGTCTGCCGCTCCCTGGTGTTGTCCTCGACTGTATAAATCTGAGCTTCAACCTTCTGGCTCTCATTAAGTGCTGTTTTTAAAAAAAATTGGTGGTTAGGGCCTACTAACGGTGTCTGCCGCTCCCTGGTGTTGTCCTCAACTGTATAAATCTGAGCTTCAACCTTCTGGCTCTCATTAAGTGCTTTTTTAAAAAAAATTGGGGGTTAGGGCCTACTAACGGTGTCTGCCGCTCCCTGGTGTTGTCCTCAACTGTATAAATCTGAGCTTCAACCTTCTGGCTCTCACTAAGTGCTGTTTTTTTTAAAAATGGCGGTTAGGGCCTACTAACGGTGTCTGCCGCTCCCTGGTGTTGTCCTCGACTGTATAAATATGAGCTTCAACCTTCTGGCTCTCATTAAGTGCTGTTTTTTAAAAAAATGGTGGTTAGGGCCTACTAACGGTGTCTGCCGCTCCCTGGTGTTGTCCTCGACTGTATAAATATGAGCTTCAACCTTCTGGCTCTCATTAAGTGCTGTTTTTAAAAAAAATAGTGGTTAGGGCCTACTAACGGTGTCTGCCGCTCCCTGGTGTTGTCCTCGACTGTATAAATCTGAGCTTCAACCTTCTGGCTCTCATAAAGTGCTGTTTTAAAAAATTGGTGGTTAGGGCCTACTAACGGTGTCTGCCGCTCCCTGTGTTGTCCTCAATTGTATAAATCTGAGCTTCAACCTTCTGGCTCTCATTAAGTGCTTTTTTAAAAAAAAATTGGGGTTAGGGCCTACTAACGGTGTCTGCCGCTCCGTGGTGTTGTCCTCGACTGTATAAATCTGAGCTTCAACCTTCTGGCTCTCATTAAGTGCTGTTTTTAAAAAAATTGGTGGTTAGGGCCTACTAACGGTGTCTGCCACTCCCTGGTGTTGTCCTCAACTGTATAAATCTTAGCTTCATCCTTCTGGCTCTCATTAAGTGCTGTTTTTAAAAAAAAATGGTGGTTAGGGCCTACTAACGGTGTCTGCCGCTCCCTGGTGTTGTCCTCAACTGTATAAAGCTGTGCTTCAACCTTCTGGCTCTCATTAAGTGCTGTTTTTAAAAAAATTGGTGGTTAGGGCCTACTAACGGTGTCTGCCGCTCCCTGGTGTTGTCCTCGACTGTATAAATCTGAGCTTCAACCTTCTGGCTCTCATTAAGTGCTGTGTTTTTAAAAATTGGTGGTTAGGGCCTACTAACGGTGTCTGCCCCTCCCTGGTGTTTGCCCTCAACTGAATAAAGCTGAGCTTCAACCTTCTGGCTTTGGGCCTATAGTATCAGATATTAAACTGCATTTGGCCTACTAGTGTGGTTGGGCCCTTAAAACAGTGTCTGCTGCTCCTGGGTTTGCTACTCCACTGAACAAAGCAATGCCGCCTGTTTAGTCCTGTCCTGTTACCAATTTTGAACTGCATTTAGCCTACTTTATTCTTTGGCCCTATATCTGTGTTTCCTCCTCATCCTGCCCATTGCCCAGCCACTGCTAGATGAGTCTGCTGGTACATTGACCCAGACCACTACATTCCCCTTGCACTCTACACAGCCAGAATCTGACCCTGTTGAAAGTAAGGTTCCCTTTCCCACATGCTATACCACCTTACACAGGGACAAAGAGGAAGGTGCAGATGAAAATGCAGGTTCCTTCATCAGGTGGGGGGGCATACTCGTTGGCGACGTCACTGGCAAATGGCCCCTCATAGTACGCAAAAGTGTCGCTGCCGGTGGGAGGCGCCCCCACCGTGCAAACACACCGCCGTACTGTGAGGGGCCCTGTGTTGTGAATTCCGCTCTTGGGCTCCCTCCGGTGGTTGTAAGTGGCATTTTTGTGAATTCTGTTCTTGGGCTCCCTCCTGTGGTTTTGAGTGGTATGGCTGCTTCTGGGATTTAGCATCAGCAGCTGTTTTCACCGATCGTCTTTCTGGCTCGGCTATATTAGTCTGCCTGTTCCCTCATTCAATGCCAGTTGTCAATTGTTCCAGCCTGGAGTCACAGCTCTTTGGATTTCCCTGACACTCTGACCAGAACAGCAAAGCTAAGTCCTTGCTTGTTCTTTTGCAGTTGACTTGTTGTGGACTTTGTTGTTCAGCACTTTCTATGTTTTGCTCACTTGTCCAGCTTATCAGTATGAACCTATTCAGCTAAGCTGGAAGCTCTGGGCAGCAGAGTTTGCCCTCCACACCTTTAGTCAGGTGTGGAGATTTTTGCATTTCTCTGCGGTGGACTTTTGCTAGTTTTTATTACTGACCGCACAGTGTTCTGTTCTGCACTAATTCTATCTAGCTAGAAGTGGCCTCCTTTGCTAAATTTTGTTTCATACTACGTATGTCATTTCCTTCTCCTCTCACAGTCATTATTTGTGGGGGGGCTGTCCTATGCTTTGGGGATTTTCTCTGAGGCAAGATAGCTTTCCTGTTTCTGCCTTTAGGGGTAGCTAGTTCTCCGGCTGTGACGAGGTGTCCAGGGAGTGACAGGAACATCCCACGGCTACTGCTAGTGTCTGTGTTAAGATCAGTAACTGCGGTCTGTATAGTTACCACCTGCTCAGAGCTAGTCGCATGTCGCTCCTACATCACCAGACCATAACAGTACAACTGGACAAAAATGAGCTGAATGCATCTCAAAAGAAGGAAAAGAAAAAGAGTTCTGAGCCATTTTTTTTCTTTAGTCTGTTTTGTCTTTTTCCTTCCTCTTAATCTCTTGGTGATTCAGGATTTGGATGCGGGCATGGATGTTCAGGGGTTGTTTTCTCGTGTGGATCAGCTTGCTGCAAGAGTACAGAGTATTCAAGATTATGTTGTTCAGACTCCGGCCTTAGAGCCTAGAATTCCTACTCTGGATTTGTTTTACGGGGATAGATCTAAGTTTTTGAACTTTAAAAATAACTGCAAATTGTTTTTTGCTCTGAAACCCCGTTCCTCTGGTGACCCCATTCAGCAAGTTAAAATAGTTATTTCTCTGCTGCGTGGTGACCCTCAGGACTGGGCATTCTCCCTTGAGTCAGGGGATCCGGCATTGCTTAATGTAGATGCATTTTTTCAATCGCTCGGATTATTGTATGACGAACCTAACTCTGTAAAGCATGCTGAGAAAACACTTTTGGCCCTGTGTCAGGGTCAGGAAGCGGCAGAATTATACTGCCAGAAATTTAGAAAATGGTCTGTGCTCACTAAATGGAATGAGGATGCTCTGGCAGCAATTTTCAGAAAGGGTCTTTCTGAAGCCCTTAAGGATGTTATGGTGGGGTTCCCCACGCCTGTTGGTTTGAGCGAATCTATGTCTCTGGCCATTCAGATTGATCGGCGCCTGCGCGAACGCAAAATGGTGCACCATATGTCAGCGTCCTCTGAGCAGAGACCTGAGCCTATGCAATGTGATAGGATTTTGACTAGAGCAGAACAGAGGGGATACAGACGTCAGAATGGGCTGTGTTTTTACTGTGGTGATTCTGCTCATGCTATTTCTGATTGCCCTAAGCGTATTAAGAGGGTCGCTAGATCTGTTACCATTAGTACTGTACAGCCTAAGTTTCTCCTGTCTGTGACCCTGATTTGCTCATTGTCATCTTTTTCTGTCATGGCATTTGTGGATTCAGGCGCTGCTCTGAATTTAATGGACTTAGAATTCGCCAGGCACTGTGGCTTTTCTTTGCAGCCTTTGCAGAGTCCTATTCCCTTGAGGGGTATTGATGCTACACCGTTGGCCAAGAATAAACCTCAGTATTGGACTCAGCTGACTATGTGCATGGCTCCAGCACATCAGGAAGATTGCCGTTTTCTGGTGTTGTATAATTTACATGATGTTGTTGTACTGGGTTTTCCATGGTTACAGGTGCACAATCCTGTGCTGGATTGGAAATCGATGTCTGTGACTAGTTGGGGTTGTCAAGGGGTACATAGTGACGTTCCTTTGATGTCAATTTCCTCTTCCCCCTCTTCTGATGTTCCTGAATTTTTGTCAGATTTCCAGGATGTATTCGATGAGCCCAAGTCCAGTTCCCTTCCTCCACATAGGGACTGTGATTGTGCTATTGACTTGATTCCTGGCTGTAAGTTCCCTAAGGGCCGACTTTTCAATCTGTCTGTGCCAGAGCATGCCGCTATGCGGAGCTATGTCAAGGAGTCTTTAGAGAAGGGGCATATTCAGCCGTCTTCGTCACCATTGGGAGCGGGATTCTTTTTTGTTGCCAAGAAGGATGGCTCCTTGAGACCCTGTATTGATTATCGCCTTCTTAATAAAATCACGGTCAAATTCCAATACCCTTTACCTTTGCTCTCTGATTTGTTTGCTAGGATTAAGGGGGCTAGTTGGTTTACCAAGATTGACCTTCAAGGGGCATATAATCTTGTTCGTATTAAACAGGGTGACGAATGGAAAACTGCATTTAATATGCCCGAAGGCCATTTTGAATACCTGGTGATGCCTTTCGGGCTTTCTAATGCTCCTTCTGTATTTCAGTCCTTTATGCATGATATTTTCCGCAATTATCTTGATAAATTCTTGATTGTGTATTTGGATGATATTTTGATTTTTTCCAATGATTGGGAGTCTCATGTGAAGCAGGTCAGGATGGTATTCCAGATCCTTCGTGATAATGCTCTATTTGTGAAGGGGTATAAGTGCCTATTTGGAGTTCAGAAGGTCTCTTTTTTGGGGTTTATTTTTTCTCCTTCATCTATAGAAATAAATCCTGTTAAGGTCCAAGCCATTCATGACTGGATTCAACCCACATCTGTGAAGAGCCTTCAGAAATTTTTGGGCTTTGCTAATTTTTATCGCCGTTTCATTGCCAACTTCTCTAGTGTGGTTAAACCCCTGACCGATTTGACGAAGAAAGGCGCTGATGTGACTAATTGGTCCTCTGAGGCTGTTGAGGCCTTTCAGGAGCTTAAACGCCGATTTACTTCTGCCCCTGTCTTGCGTCAGCTGGATGTTTCTCTTCCTTTTCAGGTTGAGGTTGACGCTTCTGAGATTGGGGCAGGGGCCGTTTTGTCACAGAGGAATTCTGATGGTTCCTTGATGAAGCCATGTGCCTTCTTTTCCCGAAAGTTTTCGCCTGCGGAACGCAATTATGATGTCGGCAATCGGGAGTTGTTGGCTATGAAGTGGGCATTTGAGGAGTGGCGACATTGGCTTGAGGGAGCCAAGCACCGCATTGTGGTCTTGACCGATCATAAGAATCTGATTTACCTCGAGTCGGCCAAGCGGCTGAACCCTAAACAGGCTCGGTGGTCCCTGTTTTTCTCCCGTTTTGACTTTGTGGTCTCATATCTTCCGGGATCTAAGAATGTTAAGGCGGATGCCCTCTCTAGGAGTTTTTTGCCTGATTCTCCTGGAGTCCTTGAGCCGGTTGGCATTCTTAGGGAAGGGGTGATTCTGTCTGCCATCTCCCCTGATTTGCGGCAGGCGCTTTAGGGATTTCAGGCTGATAAACCTGACTGCTGTCCTGTGGGGAAGCTGTTTGTTCCTGATAGATGGACAAGTAAGGTAATTTCTGAGGTCCATTGTTCTGTGTTGGCCGGTCATCCTGGGATTTTTGGTACCAGAGATTTGGTTGCGAGGTCCTTTTGGTGGCCTTCCTTGTCGCGGGATGTGCGTTCTTTTGTGCAGTCCTGTGGGACTTGTGCCCGGGCCAAGCCTTGCTGTTCCCGCGCTAGTGGGTTGCTTTTGCCTTTGCCGGTCCCTGAGAGGCCCTGGACGCATATTTCCATGGATTTTATTTCGGATCTTCCTGTTTCCGAGAAGATGTCTGTTATCTGGGTGGTTTGTGACCAGTTCTCTAAAATGGTCCATTTGGTACCTTTGCCTAAATTGCCTTCCTCCTCTGATTTGTTTCCATTGTTTTTTCAGCATGTGGTTCGTTTGCATGGCATTCCGGAGAATATTGTGTCTGACAGAGGTTCCCAGTTTGTTTCTAGGTTTTGGCGGGCCTTTTGTGCTAGGATGGGCATTGATTTGTCTTTTTCTTCGGCGTTCCATCCTCAGACAAATGGCCAAACTGAGCGAACTAATGAGACCTTGGAAACCTATTTGAGATGCTTTGTGTCTGCTGATCAGGATGATTGGGTGGCTTTCTTGCCGTTGGCCGAGTTTGCCCTTAATAATCGGGCTAGTTCGGCTACTTTGGTTTCGCCTTTCTTTTGTAATTTTGGATTTCATCCTCATTTTTCTTCGGGGCAGGTTGAGCCTTCTGATTGTCCTGGTGTGGATTCTGTGGTGGACAGGTTACAGCAGATTTGGACTCATGTGGTAGACAATTTGACGTTGTCTCAGGAAAAGGCTGAACGTTTTGCTAACCGCCGTCGGTGTGTTGGTCCCCGGCTTCGGGTGGGGGATTTAGTCTGGTTATCTTCTCGTCATGTTCCTACGAAGGTTTCTTCCCCTAAGTTCAAACCTCGGTTTATTGGTCCTTATAAGATTTCTGAGATTATCAATCCGGTATCTTTTCGTTTGGACCTTCCAGCCTCTTTTGCCATCCATAATGTTTTCCATAGATCTTTGTTGCGGAGATATGTGGTGCCCGTTGTTCCCTCTGTTGATCCTCCTGCCCCGGTGTTGGTTGATGGGGAGTTGGAATATGTGGAGAAAATTTTGGATTCTCGTTTTTCGAGGCGGAGGCTTCAGTATCTCGTCAAGTGGAAGGGTTATGGCCAGGAGGATAACTCTTGGGTTGTTGCCTCCAATGTCCATGCCGCCGATTTGGTTCATGCCTTTCACTTGGCTCGTCCTGATCGGCCTGGGGGCTCTGGTGAGGGTTCGGTGACCCCTCCACAAGGGGGGGGTACTGTTGTGAATTCCGCTCTTGGGCTCCCTCCGGTGGTTGTAAGTGGCACTTTTGTGAGTTCTGCTCTTGGGCTCCCTCTGGTGGATTTAAGTGGAACTGCTGCTCCTTGGATTTAGCAGTCAGCAGCTGCTTCCACTGATCATTTATTCTGGCTCGGCTATTTATCCTGGCTCTATCCTTCAGCCAGTGCCAGTTGTCAATGGTTCCTGGTTGGATTCACATCTCTGCTTGGATTTCCCTGATATTCTGACCGCTTCAGCAAAGATAAGTCCTCACTTTGTTCTTTTGCAGTTCACTTGTTGTGGACTTAATCTTTCTGCACTTTCTATGTTTTTTCTAGTCCAGCTTGTCACTATGGATTTATTCAGTTAAGCTGGAAGCTCTGGGAAGCAGATTTACCCTCCACACCTTTAGTCAGGTGTGGAGATTTTTGTAAACTCTGTGGTGGATTTTTCTAGTTTTTAATACTGACCGCACAGTATTCTGTCCTGTTCTATCTATCTAGCTAGACTGGCCTCTTTTGCTACACCCTGTTTCATTCTGCGTATGTCATTTCCCTCTCCACTCACAGTCAATATTTGTGGGGGGCTGTCCTATCTTTTGGGGATTTTCTCTGAGGCAAGATAGCTTTCCTGTTTCTATCTTTAGGGGCAGTTAGTCCTCCGGCTGTGACGAGATGTCTAGGGAGTGACAGGAACATCCCACGGCTACTTCTAGTGTTGTGTTAAGCTCAGGAACTGCGGTCAGTACAGGTACCACCTCCTCCAGAGCACGTCCCATGTTGCTCCTAAACCACCAGTTCATAACACTCTGGGTTTACAACAAGTGTGATCTACTACCTCATCGTCATCCTCTCTGTTCTGCAACTCCTCACCCTGAGAGTCACCCTCCTCCTTTTCCTGCCTCGACAGCACAGTACAGTCCGCGGGTGCCTCAAGTATCTGTTCTCATCACAAATGGATCACCTTCATCCAATGGGGTTAATGTTTGTTGAAGAGGGTTTGGTTTATGCTCAGACAAAAGTTAATCTGGCCATAGATAGTCAGAAAAAATTTGGTCATCGGTGCAGATGATGTCCTTCTCTTGGCTCTGTGAATGTTTAGAGCAGACCTCTGATACCCATGGAATAAAATGTGTGAAGCGCTTTGCAGAATGGCCAATCTGTGGTTCCCCACAGTCAGTTAGGTGCTTGGAGAGTTGTGATGTTGGGGGAAAAAAAGGTTTATTGGGTTACCATCACTGAGGACTGTACTGTGTGTGATGTTAACGTGCAGAAAGAGGAGCAGAGGCCACTTGATGCAGCGCTTGCCATCTACTGGAACACATGTTTTTTCTGTCCCTCATCTACAAAGTGTGCCACTGTATGGCTGCCAAAGAAAGGGAGCAGAGTTGCCCATCCAGTAACAGGAGTTGTAAAAATACTGCGCAAATTCTGACTGCAGCAAAACAAACTGACTTCTCATCCCTCATATCATACTTGTTTCACAACTCTAAACAGCTATTCAGAACTTTCAATTATTTCCTGAGTCCACCAGTTCCCCCCTCATCTGAATACTTTGCCTCACCATCTGTGAATGTGACACAATAACGTCCCACCTCATTCCAAACTTTACCACAGTCTTCTTCACAAGCATAACCCACCTCTTCAACCTGTCACTAACAACTGGTGTCTTCCATCCTGATTGAAACATCCCTCGATCACACCCATCCTCAAAAAGCCCTCCCTTGACCAATCCTCTGTGTCTACATATCACCCCATATCATTTCAACCCTATGCCACCAAACTACTGGAACAACATGTCCATTTTGAACTGTCCTCCCATCTCTCCTCTTTCTCCCTCTTTGACCACGTACAATCTGACTTCAGAGCGCACCATTCCACTGAAACTGCTCTAACTAAAGTCAGCAATGACCTACTAACTGCCAAATGAAAGCAACACAAGTTTGTCCTCCTCCTTCTCCTGGTCCCACAGTGGACCATTCCCGCTTATTACAGATGTTTTGATCTGTTGATATTACAGACTTGGCTCTTTGTAGGATCTCCTCAGAATGCAGCAGACAGGACAATCCGTGTCTCCCAATCAAACTCCACCTCCTCATCTCAACCCCTATGTTTTAGTGTCCACCAAGGTTCAGTTATAGGACTAGGAACTATGCTTAGAGGGTGCACTTGCATGCTCCCTCCCTCATAAAGGGACCACATGCATCAACCTAAGGTATTCCAAAACCTATTGCTGGGCGATACCTTCTATTTAAGGCTTTTCCTCCAATATGGAGGTGCCTGAGCTACGTTGTTAGTTTGCCTTGAATGCTTGCAAGTTCTCAGATTCCACAGGTCCGTCTGTCTGCTTGTCTACTCTGTACTCATCTGATCATACCTGTCTGCATTATTCTGTCAATCAGCCAGTCCAGATTGCACCTGCCATCAACACCTGATCCAGACTGCACCAGCCAGTACTTTTCCGTTCTTTAGCCGGTCCCATCGGCACCCGGGGTTCCAGAGTCCGTACAGTGCCTGCCTGCAATTTTTAATCCCATGTTTGGGCCTTAGCAGCTTACCCACTGTAAGGGGTCAGCTACCACATTCTGTAGATCAGCCACGGAGTAGCACCTGGTGCCGCCTCTTTGTACCTCCGTGGTTCCCAGTTTTCACCTGCTGCCACTTGCCCGATTAGGGATTTGGTAGGTCACCTAGATATGCCCCTTCCATGCTTTCAGAGGAATACGGAACAGTGATTCCACCACCTTGTCTGTTACAGTCTCCATCTGCTTGGTTGGCTGTACTGGAAGAGGTGTTGGTCCCCGCTATACTAATTTTATCTTATTGCAATTGATGACACTTTATTGGTGTCTGCCACTAATTTTTTAAATGTGTAGCCTCCTGGTTGGGTCTCCTTCATGCGTGTTGACTGTAGCAGTAGGCCTCTGAGATCGTCAGGACTCCGCTTCCTTGTACTCAACTACTCGTGTTACTATCCTTAAATTTTTGTGAAAATGGTGGTCTAGAAAACTGATATTTGTGCCACCTGAGTGTGGCTCAGCATGAAATCAGGTAGAGGTGTTGCATGTGGTGTCAGGGCTCACAGCAAAGGGGCCCTACACCAATCCCTTACCCACCTCATCTTACTGTGACGTTCATTGGGAAGCTTTAAATTTTGTCCCAGACCCCAATACCTCATGCCTGGCTGATTGCTGCAGTTCCATGCTGCGATTTGTACTGTGGGTGAATTGAGGCCACTCTCCTGGTGTCTGTCCCTCATTGGATGTGTTTTGGCAGCATTTGGGGGCTGTTTTAAGGTGTTGTGCATGCGTTTGTGTTTGCCTCCCATTGACATGATTGGCGTTCAGTTATGTTCGGCAAATGTTCAATGAATTAATTGGTGAATATTGCAAATTCGGCGAACGTAATCCAAATCGAACATTGAAATATTCGCTCATCTGTTCTCAAAAGCTAACAGACAGGACAGACAGGTGCAGGAGGAATGCGGGGAAGGACGACGGCCGTTTCACCCGTAGAAGCATCTTTCACGCGAAACGGCTGTTGTCCTTCCCCCGCATTCCTCCTGCACCTGTCTGTCCCATGAACTTTGTCCACAGACTTACTATGGTTCAATAAAGGACTTTGTTTACACAGCTCATGGGTGAGTGCTGCATCTTTTTTGCTCTTATATTTTCTGCTTTAAAGAATAACGTTATGTCAGACAAGTACAGGGGGGAGAGGGCTTACATTCAATAACACACATATATACAGTACATAATATATATATATATATATATATATATATATATATATATATATATATATATACTACATGGTTGCCCAATTCTAACGCATCGGGTATTCTAGAATATGTATGTAGTTTATTTATGAAGATTTAAGAATAGTGCATTGAATACACAGGATTTTCTGGGTAAAATATATACATTATCTACATTATCAGTAGTGTTGAGCATTCCGATACCGCAAGTATCGGGTATCGGCCGATACTTGCAGTATCGGAATTCCGATATCGAGATCCGATACTTTTGTGGTATCGGGAATCGGAATCGGAAGTTCCCAGTGTATGGTTCCCAGGGTCTGAAGGAAAGGAAACTCTCCTTCAGGCCCTGGGATCCATATCCATGTAAAAAATAAAGAATTAAAATAAAAAATATTGATATACTCACCTCTCCGGAGGCTCCTGGACATCACCGCTGGTAACCGGCAGCCTGCTTTGCTTAAAATGAGCGAGTTCAGCACCTTCCATGACGTCACGGCTTCTGATTGGTCGCGTGCCGCTCATGTGACCGCCACGCGACCAATCACAAGCCGTGATGTAATTCACAGGTCCTAAATTCCTAGAATTCGCAATTTAGGACCTGAGAATGACGTCACGGCTTGTGATTGGTCGTGTGGCGGTCACATGAGCGGCACGCAACCAATCAGAAGCCGTGACGTCATGGAAGGTGCTGAACGCGCTCATTTTAAGCAAAGCAGGCTGCCGGTTACCAGCGGTGATGTCCAGGGGCCTCCGGAGAGGTGAGTATATCAATATTTTTTATTTTAATTCTTTATTTTACACAGTAATATGGATCCCAGGGCCTGAAGGAGAGTTTCCTCTCCTTCAGACCCTGGGAACCATCAGGATACCTTCCGATACTTGGTGTCCCATTGACTTGTATTGGTATCGGGTATCGGTATCGGCGATATCCGATACTTTTCGGGTATCGGCCGATACTATCCGATACCGATACTTTCAAGTATCGGATGGTATCGCTCAACACTAATTATCAGTGAAGCGGTGTTTTAATCCCGCGCCAATATCACTGATTGGTCGCGGGCAGCTGGCGAGACCAATCAGCGACGCGGGATTTCCATTACAGACAAACAGAATTAGACGATTATATAGTAGATACCCGATGCATTAGAATCGGGCCACCATCTAGCATTCATATAAATGTTGGTGCTTACATTTATGTTTTAACCCTTTGGACAAACTGCCATTGTTTTTCCCCTGTCTTTATTTTAAGAGTCAACACTTTATTAGTCATCTATCATTGTATGACAGCTTGTTTTCTACAGGATGACTTATAGTTTTCAAAGACACCATTTATTTTACCATATGATAAACTTAAAAACAGGGAAATTTTTTATTCTCTCCCTTACACACTGTCCTCCATGTTGTTCTTTCCCTCACAGACTGTCCTTCATGCTATTCTCTCCCTCACACACTGTCCTCCATGTTATTCTCTCCCTCACAGACTGTCCTCCATGTTATTCTCTCCTTCACAGACTGTCCTCCTTGTTATTCTCTCCTTCACTGACTGTCCTCCATGTTATTCTCTCCTTCACAGACTGTCCTCCATGTTATTCTCTCCCTCACAGACTGTCCTCCATGTTATTTTCTCCTTCACAGACTGTCCTCCATGTTATTCTCTCCTTCACAGACTATCATGTTATTCTCTCCTTCACAGACTGTCCTCCATGTTATTCTCTCCTTCACAGACTATCATGTTATTCTCTCCTTCACAGACTATCATGTTATTCTCTCCTTCACAGACTATCATGTTATTCTCTCCTTCACAGACTATCATGTTATTCTCTCCTTCACAGACTATCATGTTATTCTCTCCTTCACAGACTATCCTCCGTGTCATTCTCTCCCTCACAGACTGTTCTTCATGTTATTCTTTCCCCCACAGACTGTCCTCCATGTTATTCTTTCCCTCACACACTGTCCTCCATGTTATTCTCTCCTTCACACACTGTCCTCCATGTTATTCTCTCCCTCACAGACTGTCCTTCATGTTATTCTCGCCCTCACAGACTGTCCTCCATTTTATTCTCTCCCTCACAGACTATCCTCCATGAAACATCCCCACATCAACACCTGGTCATCTAAAGGTTAGACGGAGACCTGGAGAAGCATACAAGCCACAGTGTCTTGTACCGACTGTGAAATTTGGTGGAGGATCAGTGATGATCTCGGGATGATTCAGCAAGGCTGGAATTGGGCAGGTTGTTCTTTCGATCAAGCCGCATACAAGGTTATCCTGGAAAAACAATTGATTCCTTCTGCTCAGGCAGTGTTCCCCAACTCTAAGGAATGTTTTTTTTCCAGCAGGACAATGCACCATGCCACATAGCTAGGTCAATCAAGGTGTGGATGAAGGACCACCACATCAAATCCCTGTTATGGCCAGCCCAATCTCCAGACCTGAAACCCATTGAAAACATCTGGAATGTAATCAAGAGAAAGATGGATAGTCACAAGCCATCAAACAAAGAATAACTGCTTAACTTTTTGCACCAGGAGTGGCATAAGGTCACCCAAAAGCAGTGTGAAAGACTGGTGGAAAGAATGCCAAGACACATGAAAGCTGTGATTGAAAATCAAGGTTATTCCACAACATATTGATTTCTGAACTCTTCCTAAGTTAAAACATTAGTATTGTTGTTCCTAAATGATTATGAATACGGTTGAGCGAAACGGATCGTTCATTTTCATAAGTCGCC
The DNA here is from genome assembly GCF_051348905.1 of Ranitomeya variabilis. Lineage (NCBI taxonomy): Eukaryota > Metazoa > Chordata > Amphibia > Anura > Dendrobatidae > Ranitomeya > Ranitomeya variabilis. The sequence continues at coordinate 114,629,293 of NC_135238.1, forward strand.
GACTTTTGGCAAAGTCGGCGTCTCATGAAACCGAGCCGATCCCTGTGTGGGGTCGGCCATGTGGTACGCGACTTTCGCGCCAAAGTCGCGTTTCAATGACGCTAAAAGCGCCATTTCTCAGCCAATGAAGGTGGACGCAGAGTGTGGGCAGCGTGATGACATAGATCTCAGTCCCCACCATCTTAGAGAAGGGCATTGCAGTGATTGGCTTGCTTTCTGCGGCGTCACAGGGGCTATAAAGGGGCGTTCCCGCCGACCGCCATCTTACTGCTGCTGATCTGAGCGTAGGGAGAGGTTGCTGCAGCTTCTTCGGAAGCAGGGATAGTGATAGGCAGGGTACATAAAGCCACAAACCGTTTGTGCTGTAGCGATTTCCACTGTCCAATACCACCTTTTGTTTGCAGGACAGTGGAAGCTACATTTTTTTTCCTCAGCGCTGTAGCTCATTGGGCTGCCCTAGAAGGCTCCCTGATAGCTGCGTTGCTTTGTGTGTACGCCGCTGTGTAAACCAACTGCTTTTTTCAAAGAACAAATCCTGTTTTTCCTTCCTTTCTGCACAGCTATCTTGTGTGTTTGTCCACACTTTTGTGTGCAGCAGTCCTTTTTACAGCTGCCTGCCATACTTTTCTGAGATAACTGCACGGAGATAAATATTGGCAAGTCTGCCTCCGTGCCATTGCTGTGTGTGGCATCTCTCTCTCATTGTGTGGCACCGAAAACACTGTGTAATACTTGGCCTTTTTTTTTTTTTTCTAAATTCTCCCTTTTAAAAAAAAATAAATATATTGGGAGATAAATATTGGCAAGTCTGACTCCGTGCCATTGCTGTGTGTGGCATCTCTCTCTCATTGTGTGGCACCGAAAACACTGTGTAATACTTGGCCTTTTTTTTTTTTTTTTTTCTAAATTCTCCTTTTCCAAAAAAAAATTAGTGGGAGATAAATATTGGCAAGTCTGCCTCCGTGCCATTGCTGTGTGTGGCATCTCTCTCTCATTGTGTGGCACTGAAAACACTGTGTAATACTTGGCCTTTTTTTTTTTTTCTAAATTCTCCCTTTTCCAAAAAAAAAATTAGTGGGAGATAAATATTGGCAAGTCTGCCTCCATGCCATTGCTGTGTGTGGCATCTCTCTCTCATTGTGTGGCACTGAAAACACTGTGTAATACTTGGCCTTTTTTTTTTTTTTCTAAATTCTCCCTTTTCCAAAAAAAAAATTAGTGGGAGATAAATATTGGCAAGTCTGCCTCCGTGCCATTGCTGTGTGTGGCATCTCTCTCTCATTGTGTGGCACTGAAAACACTGTGTAATACTTGGCTTTTTTTTTTTTTTTTCTAAATTCTCCCTTTTCCAAAAAAAAAATTAGTGGGAGATAAATATTGGCAAGTCTGCCTCCATGCCATTGCTGTGTGTGGCATCTCTCTCTCATTGTGTGGCACTGAAAACACTGTAATAAGAACAAAACAACGTGTTTCAGCCCACAACGGCCTTCATCAGGTATTATATGTGCTTGAAAAAGCACATATAATACCTGATGAAGGCCGTTGTGGGCTGAAACGCGTTGTTTTGTTCTTATTAAAGTGTCCTAATAAATTTGGTATTGAGCAAATTATCTCAACCTTCAAATTATCCTTGTCTTCCGGAAGCGCCAAGAAAGGAAATTTTTTTTTTTCCTAACCACTGAAAACACTGTGTAATAGTTGGCCATTTTTTTTTGGGGGGGTACATTCTCCCTTTAAAAAAAAAATAAAAATATTGGGAGATAAATATTGGCAAGTCTGCCACCGTGCCATTGCTGTGTGTGGCATCTCTCTCTCATTGTGTGGCACTGAAAACACTGTGTAATACTTGGCCTTTTTTTTTTTTTTCTAAATTCTCCCTTTTCAAAAAAAAAAAAAATTTGTGGGAGATAAATATTGGCAAGTCTGCCTCCGTGCCATTGCTGTGTGTGGCATCTCTCTCTCATTGTGTGGCACTGAAAACACTGTGTAATAGTTGGCCATTTTTTTTGGGGGGGGTACATTCTCCCTTTTAAAAAAAAAATATATATATTGGGAGACAAATATTGGCAAGTCTGCCTCCGTGCCATTGCTGTGTGTGGCATCTCTGTCTCATTGTGTGCCACTGAAAACACTGTGTAATAGTTGGCCATTTTTTTTGGGGGGGGTACATTCTCCCTTTTAAAAAAAAAATATATTGGGAGATAAATATTGGCAAGTCTGCCTCCGTGCCATTGCTGTGTGTGGCATCTCTCTCTCATTGTGTGGCACTGAAAACACTGTGTAATAGTTGGCCATTTTTTTTTGGGGGGGGTACATTCTCCCTTTTAAAAAAAAAATATATATATTGGGAGATAAATATTGGCAAGTCTGCCTCCGTGCCATTGCTGTGTGTGGCATCTCTCTCTCATTGTGTGCCACTGAAAACACTGTGTAATAGTTGGCCATTTTTTTTTGGGGGGGGTACATTCTCCCTTTTAAAAAATATATATATATTGGGAGATAAATATTGGCAAGTCTGCCTCCGTGCCATTGCTGTGTGTGGCATCTCTCTCTCATTGTGTGCCACTGAAAACACTGTGTAATAGTTGGCCATTTTTTTTGGGGGGAGTACATTCTCCCTTTTCAAAAAAAAAAAAAAATTAGTGGGAGATAAATATTGGCAAGTCTGCCTCCGTGCCATTGCTGTGTGTGGCATCTCTCATTGTGTGCCACTGAAAACACTGTGTAATACTGGGCCTTTTTTTTTTTTTTTAGGGTAAATTCTCCCAGAAAAAAAAAAAAATAGTGGGAGATTAAGATTGGCATTTCTGCTTGAGTGCTGGGCCTGTGTGTGCCATCTGTCTCAAATTATTGGGCCACAGAAAACCTAGTGTGTAACATTGGGCCTGATTTTCCTTTCAGTGTCAGGCACCTATAAAGGTATATATAAATCCTACAGAAGTTTGAGTTCACCTTATAAGTTGTTTTACTGTAACAAATAGTGTTACTTTGGTTACGTTTTGCAAGCAATGAGGAAGTCTAGTGGAAGAGGTCGTGGCCGTGGGCAGTCATTGTCAGCTGGTAATGATGGTAGTGGTGGTGGAGCATCAGGTGGTCGTGGTAAAAGCAGTACAGCACCTAAGTCTCGAGATGTTGAGCCAGGTTCGTTGTCTGGCTACACAAGGCCTCGATCGCTCTCTTTTCTGGGAGTAGGAAAACCACTTTTGAAGCCGGAGCAGCAGGAACAAGTATTGGCTTTCATTGCTGACTCTGCCTCTAGCTCTTTCGCCTCCTCCTCGGAAAGTGCCAAATGTCAGAGCAGTGCATCGTCAGTGGATGCTCCCGGTCAGGGACAAGTCGCTTCCTTGTCTTCTTCACCCAGAACAAGAGAGAAGGATGCGTCAGGAGACACAACGGGTTACTCCATGGAGCTCTTTACACATACCGTTCCTGGGTTAGACAGTGAAACAGTTAACAGGCCATGTCCATTAGAAGTTGAATCGGACATGGAGTGCACAGATGCACAGCCACAGCCAGATTACTATGCTGTTCCTTTGACTCAGACCAGAACATTGCCCTCGCAGTGTACTGAGGCAGAATCAAACCCAGCGGAGACTATGGTGCCCCGTCACGGACGCTATACCACCGGCTTACACGGTGACACAGACGAAATCGTACACGACATAGAAGAGGAGGTCATAGATGACCCAGTTGTGGACCCCGATTGGCAGCCATTGGGGGAACAGGGTGCAGGCGGCAGTAGTTCTGAAGCGGAGGAGGAGGAGCCGCAGCAGGCATCAACATCACAACAGGTTCCATCTACCGGGCCCGTATCTGGCCAAAAACGCGTGGCAAAACCAAAACCAGTTGGAGGACAGCGTGGCCATCCGGTTAAAGAAGCTCAGTCTGCAATGCCTGAAAAGGTATCCGATAGTAGAAAGAGTGCAGTCTGGCATTTTTTTAAACAACATCCAAATGATCAGCGCAAAGTCATCTGTCAAAAATGTTCAACAACCTTAAGCAGAGGTCAGAATCTTAAAAGTCTAAATACAAGTTGCATGCATAGACATTTATCCACCATGCATTTGCAAGCCTGGACTAACTACCAAACGTCCCTAAAGGTTGCAGCACCCTCGGCCAATGAAGCTAGTCAGCAACGCTACATCCCTTCCCTCCCAGTAAGCCGACCATTTCCCACACCACCTGCAGTATCTGTGCAGCTTTCGTCGCCAGGCCAAAGCAGTCAGGGAATCACCAGGTTAGTAGTAGGAAACACTGCATGTAGGGCACCGGCAAGAATACCATCTCCAACCCTCTCTCAGTCACCCATGTCCACCGGCACCACCGCTAGTTCCATGATCTCCAGCTCTCCAGTCCAGCTCACCCTACATGAGACTCTTGTTAGGAAAAGGAAGTACTCATCCTCACATCCGCGTACACAGGGTTTGAACGCCCACATTGCTAGACTAATCTCATTAGAGATGATGCCCTACTGGTTAGTTGAAAGCGAAGCTTTCAAAGCGCTGATGGACTACGCTGTACCACACTACGAACTACCCAGTCGGCACTTCTTTTCTAGAAAAGCCATCCCAGCCCTCCAACAGCATGTTAAAGACCGCATCGTCCATGCACTCTGGCAGTCTGTGACTACAAAGGTGCACCTGACAACAGATGCCTGTACAAGTAGGCATGGCCAGGGACGTTACGTGTCCATCACGGCACACTGGGTGAATGTGGTGGATGCAGGGTCCACAGGGGACAGCAATATTGGGACAGTTTTGCCTAGTCCACGGTCAAGGAAAGAGTTGGCTCTAGGTGTTCGCCCCCCCTCTTCCTCTTCCTCCTCCTCATGCAGAAGCGAGAGCTCGTCCACACACCGCAGTCGCACATCCACTCCATCCGCAGCTGCCACTGTTGCACACCAGGTGTGCCATTATGGGACAGCTAGTGGCAAGCGTCAGCAGGCTGTATTGGCAATGAAGTGTTTGGGCGACAACAGACACACCGCGGAAGTTCTGTCCGAGTTCTTGCAGAATGAAACTCAGTCATGGCTGGGCACTGTACATCTTGAGGCAGGCAAGGTTGTGAGTGATAACGGAAGGAATTTCATGGCTGCCATAGCCCTTTCCCAACTGAAACATATTCCTTGCCTGGCTCACACCTTAAACCTGGTGGTGCAGTGCTTCCTGAAAAGTTACCCGGGGTTACCCGACCTGCTCCTCAAAGTGCGCAGACTTTGCTCGCATATCCGCCGTTCGCCCGTACACTCCAGCCGTATGCAGAACTATCAGCGGTCTTTGAACCTTCCCCAGCATCGCCTAATCATCGACATTTCAACAAGGTGGAACTCCACACTGCACATGCTTCAGAGACTGTGCGAACAGAGGCGTGCTGTTATGTTTTTGTGGGAGGATACACATACAAGGGCAGGCAGTTGGATGGCAGACATGGAGTTGTCAGGTGTGCAGTGGTCGAAGCTACAAGACCTGTGTCAAGTCCTTCAGTGTTTTGAAGAATGCACACGGCTGGTTAGTGCAGACAACGCCATAATAAGCATGAGCATCCCCCTAATGCGTCTGCTGATACAAAGTTTGATGCACATAAAGGAGCAGGCGTCTGCAGCCGAGGAAGAGGAAAGCCTTGATGACAGTCAGCCATTGTCTGGTCAGGGCCGTGTAGAGGACGCGGTAGCGGGCGAAAAGGAGGAGGAGGACGAGGAGGATGATGGGGATGAGTACTTTTTTAATGAGGAAGCTTCTCCTGGGCCAACAGAAATTAGTGGCGTTGCAAGGCCGGGTTCTGTTTTTTTAAGGGAGACAAGTGACGTAGATTTGCCTGTAACTGCCCCTCAAACCAGCACAACCGCGGATTTGCCAACAGGAACTTTGGCCCACATGGCGGATTATGCCTTACGTATCCTCAAAAAGGACCCACGCATTACTAAAATGATGAGCGATGACGATTACTGGTTGGCCTGCATCCTTGACCCTCGCTATAAAGGCAAATTGCAAAATATTATGCCACATGAGAACCTCGAACAAATCTTAGCAACCAAACAAGCTACTCTTGTAGACCGTTTGATTCAGGCATTCCCAGCACACAGCGCCGGTGATGATTCTCACACAAGCTGCAGGGGGCTACATGGCAGAGGTGTTAGAGGTGCACAGATCAGAAGTGGCGTTGGACAGAGGGGTTTTCTGACCAGGTTGTGGAGTGATTTCGCAATGACCGCAGACAGGACAGGTACTGCAGCATCTATTCAAAGTGACAGGAGACAACATTTGTCCAGTATGGTTACTAACTATTTTTCTTCCCTTATCGATGTTCTCCCTCAACCGTCATTCCCATTTGATTACTGGGCATCAAAATTAGACAGCTGGCCTGAATTGGCAGAATATGCGTTGCAGGAGCTTGCTTGCCCAGCAGCTAGTGTGCTATCAGAAAGAGTATTCAGTGCTGCTGGTTCAATATTAACCTAAAAAAGGACTCGTCTGGCTACCCAAAATGTGGATGATCTCACCTTCATTAAAATGAACCACTCCTGGATTTCAAATTATTTTGCCCCACCTTTTCCGGCTGACACCTAGCTTTCCTATAAAAAGGTCTTGCTTGTGGACTGGTCTTACTGAGTGTTCCAATCTGTTAATTTGCAGCAGCTGTTTGTCCAGCATACGACATGTTTACACCTCCCCCAATGGGAAAAATCCCCCCATGGGGCCGTTGACTCGCCACTTGGCGCAAGCACCCGTTACAGTGCTGATTGTCTGAAGAGGCGGGTGTGCCCGCATTTGGTCGACGGCATTGCCACTGGGTCCCTCATAGTACAATGTAGTGTCTCTGGCTGTGGTGGTGCGCACCCAACGTCAGACACACCGTTGTAACATGAGGGGCCCTGGGACGGTACCGCCGGCCACAAGAGAGTTCCCCCCCCCACAGCTCAAACTGTGCTCTACCACGTGCAAAATTATCTCGCACAGCTCCACCAATGTTTAGTGTATGCACTGACATCATTCAATGCCTGGCACTGACAAACAATACCAATTTGTTTGCATCTATGATGCTAGTTAAAGTAGTCTGGGTCAGTGTCCTATATTGACACCAGTAAATACTAATTTACTGCCAAATTACTTTGTCATAAACTCTGCAGATGAGCCCACCCCTGTACCTAAGCATGCCACCCTTTTTTTACTTATAGTTGTTTTGCGAGACATTAACATCTATTTATTTTTTTGGAGTACTAACTGTGTCAGACACTCCTTGCAATACTCCTCCACTGACCACAATGCTGCCTGCCTGTGTATCCATGTAACCGATGTAAAACTGCCATGAGCCTATTGTTTGTTATTTTAGGCCTTTGATAGCCTGTCTGCCATCCCTACTTGCATTACTCCTCCACTGACCACAATGCTGCCTGCCTGTGCATCCATGTAACCGATATAAAACTGCCATGAGCCTATTGTTTGTTATTTTAGGCCTTTGATAGCCTGTCTGCGGTCCCTACTTGCATTACTCCTCCACTGACCACAATGCTGCCTGCCTGTGCATCCATGTAACCGATATAAAACTGCCATGAGCCTATTGTTTGTTATTTTAGGCCTCTGATAGCCTGTCTGCGGTCCCTACTTGCATTACTCCTCCACTGACCACAATGCTGCCTGCCTGTGTATCCATGTAACCGATGTAAAACTGCCATGAGCCTATTGTTTGTTATTTTAGGCCTTTGATAGCCTGTCTGCGGCCCCTACTTGCAATACTCCTCCACTGACCACAATGCTGCCTGGAGTGCCTCCCTGTGTATCCATGTAACCGATGTAAAACTGCCATGACTGCCTACTGTTTGTTATTTTAGACCTTTGTGAGCCTGTCTGCGGCCCCTACTTGCAATACTCCTCCACTGACCACAATGCTGCCTGCCTGTGTATCCATGTAACCGATGTAAAACTGCCATGAGCCTATTGTTTGTTATTTTAGGCCTTTGATAGCCTGTCTGCGGCCCCTACTTGCAATACTCCTCCACTGACCACAATGCTGCCTGGAGTGCCTGCCTGTGTATCCATGTAACCGATGTAAAACTGCCATGACTGCCTACTGTTTGTTATTTTAGGCCTTTGTGAGCCTGTCTGCGGCCCCTACTTGCAATACTCCTCCACTGACCACACCAATGCTGCCCGTGTACCCCTGGAACCTATTTAAAAGTTCATAGAGCCTAGTTATATATTTTATTTACTATTAATAAGGCCATGATGGACTACGCTGTACCACGCTACAAGCTAACCAGTCGACACTTCTTTTGCGAGAAAAGCCATCCCAACCCTCCACCAGCATGTAAAAGACCGCATTGTCCATGCACTCTGGCAATCTGTGAGTACAAAGGTGCACCTGACAACAGACGCATGGACCTGTAGGCATGGCCACGGAAGATTACGTGTCCATTACGGCGCAATGGGTTAATGTGTTGGATGCATGGTCCACAGGGGACAGCCTACTAAGTCTGTCTGCAGTCCCTAATTCAAATTGTCCTCCACTGTCTAAATCGGAGCTTCCACCTTCTGGCTTTCGGCCTATAGTATCAGAAATTAAACTGCATTTGGCCTTCAACATTGGTTACGGCCTACTAACGGTGTCTGCCCCTGCCTGGTGTTTGTCCTCAACTGAATAAAGCTGAGCTTCAACCTTCTGGCTCTCATTAAGTGCTGTTATTTTAAAAATTGGTGGTTAGGGCCTACTAACGGTGTCTGCCCCTCCCTGGTGTTTTTCCTCAACTGAATAAAGCTGAGCTTCAACCTTCTGGCTTTGGGCCTATAGTATCAGATATTAAACTGCATTTGGCCTTCAACTTTGGTTACGGCCTACTAACGGTGTCTGCCCCTCCCTGGTGTTTGCCCTCAACTGAATAAAGCTGAGCTTCAACCTTCTGGCTTTGGGCCTATAGTATCAGATATTAAACTGCATTTGGCCTTCAACTTTGGTTACGGCCTACTAACGGTGTCTGCCCCTCCCTGGTGTTTGCCCTCAACTGAATAAAGCTGAGCTTCAACCTTCTGGCTTTGGGCCTATAGTATCAGATATTAAACTGCATTTGGCCTTCAACTTTGGTTACGGCCTACTAACGGTGTCTGCCCCTCCCTGGTGTTTGCCCTCAACTGAATAAAGCTGAGCTTCAACCTTCTGGCTGTGGGCCTATAGTATCAGATATTAAACTGCATTTGGCCTTCAACTTTGGTTACGGCCTACTAACGGTGTCTGCCCCTGCCTGGTGTTTTTCCTCAACTGAATAAAGCTGAGCTTCAACCTTCTGGCTCTCATTAAGTGCTGTTATTTTAAAAATTGGTGGTTAGGGCCTACTAACGGTGTCTGCCCCTCCCTGGTGTTTGCCCTCAACTGAATAAAGCTGAGCTTCAACCTTCTGGCTTTGGGCCTATAGTATCAGATATTAAACTGCATTTGGCCTTCAACTTTGGTTACGGCCTACTAACGGTGTCTGCCCCTCCCTGGTGTTTGCCCTCAACTGAATAAAGCTGAGCTTCAACCTTCTGGCTTTGGGCCTATAGTATCAGATATTAAACTGCATTTGGCCTACTAGTGTGGTTGGGCCCTTAAAACAGTGTCTGCTGCTCCTGGGTTTGCTACTCCACTGAACAAAGCAATGCCGCCTGTTTAGTCCTGTCCTGTTACCAATTTTGAACTGCATTTAGCCTACTTTATTCTTTGGCCCTATATCTGTTTCCTCCTCATCCTGCCCATTGCCCAGCCACTGCTAGATGAGTCTGCTGGTACATTGACCTAGACCACTACATTCCCCTTGCACTCTACACAGCCAGAATCTGACCCTGCTGAAAGTAAGGGTACTGTCACACAGTACCATTTTGATCGCTACGACGGCACGATCCGTGACGTCGCAGCGATCGTATGAATATCGCTCCAGCGTCGTAGACTGCGGTCACACGTTGCAATCACGGCGCTGGAGCGATGCCGAAGTCCCCGGTAACCAGGGTAAACATCGGGTAACTAAGCGCAGGGCCGCGCTTAGTAACCCGATGTTTACCGTGGTTACCAGCGTAAACGTAAAAAAAACAAACAGTACATACTCACATTCCGGTGTCTGTCCCCGGCGTTCTCCTTCTCTCCACTGTGTAAAAGCGCCATAGCCGGCAAGCACAGCGGTGACGTCAGACGTCACCGCTGTGCTCGCTTTCCGGCTGGCAGACGCTCACACAGTGGAGAGAAGCTGAGACGCTGGAGGACAGACACCGGAATGTAAGTATGTACTGTTTGTTTTTTTACGTTTACGCTGGTAACCACGGTAAACATCGGGTTACTAAGCGCGGCCCTGCGCTTAGTTACCCGATGTTTACCCTGGTTACAAGCGAACACATCGCTGGATCGCTGTCACACACAACGATCCAGCGATGTCAGCGGGTGATCAAGCGACGAAAGAAAGTTCCACACGATCTGCTACGACGTACGATTCTCAGCAGGATCCCTGATCGCTGCTGCGTGTCAGACACTGCGATATCGTAACGATATCGCTAGAACGTCACGAATCGTACCGTCGTAGCGATCAAAATGGTACTGTGTGACAGTACCCTAAGGTTCCCCTTCCCGCATGTTATACCACCTTACACAGGGACAAAGAGGAAGGTGCAGATGAAAGTGCAGGTTCCTTCATCAGGTGGGGGGGGCATACTCGTTGGCGACGTCACTGGCACAGGGCCCCTCAGAGTACGCAAAAGTGTCGCTGCTGGTGGGAGGCGGGGCGCCGTGCAAACACACCGCTGTACTTTGAGGGGTCCTGTGCCAGTGCCAATGCGAACAAGTGTGCCCCCCTGCTTGCTCAGGATCACAGCACTTGCAAAGTTGAAATACTTTCCTCTCCCTGCTCCACCGCCATGACGTAGTCCACAATTCCTGGGCCCACTAAAACCTTGAACCAGCCCTACCCCCCACAAATTTGCCAAATGACCCCCAAGTTCCATTGAACAACTATTATTATAAAGTTAATTAAGATTGACAAGCTTCAGAAACAAGAATGGATGTTTTTGGCATTAAAATGGGCACTGTAGGTGTTTTCCTGGCCTCCATTCACTGCCGACTATGCTTCCCCATTGACTTGCATTGGGTTTCGTGTTTCGGTCGATCCTCGACTTTTAGCGATAATCGGCCGACTGCACTTGACTCGACTCTGGACAAAGTCGGGTTTCACAAAACCCGACTCGATCTTAAAAAAATGAAAGTCGCTCAACCCTAATTATGAACTTTTTTTTTTTTTGCATTATTTGAGGTCTGCAAGCAATGCATTTTTTTTTGTTATTTTGACCATTTCTCATTTTCAGAAAATAAATACAAAATATATTGCTTGGAACTTCGGAGACATGTTGTCAGTAGTTTATAGAATAAAAGAAAAATTTATATTTTACTCTAAAATGTAACTATAAAGAGAAAAATCTGAGAAACTGAAAATTTTGCAGTGGTCTCTTAATTTTTGCCAGAGCTGTGTATGGCCGGCGTCACACTGGCGAGTTTTATGGACGTAAGAGCGCAGAAACTACGTCCGTAAAACTCGCATAACATACGGCACAATTATTCTCAATGGGGCTGCTCCTATTAGCCGTATATTACGGTTCAGTATTATACGGCTTTCTACGGCCATACAAAATCGCAGCATGCTGCGTTTGTCAGCGTACTGCGCAAAAAAATCGCCAATGAAAGTCTATGGGGGCGAGAAAAATACGTATTCCACACGGACCAGCAGTGTGACTTGCGAGAAATACGCACCGGTGTTAGTGAAAAGTCGGTAATTCAATTGCCGGCTTTTCATTTCTCCTGCACAAACCCGACAGGATATGAGACATGGTTTACATACAGTAAACCATCTCATATCCCCCTTTTTTTTGCATATTCCACACTACTAATGTTAGTAGTGTGTATGTGCAAAATTTCAGCGCTGTAGCTGCTAAAATAAAGGGTTAAATGGCGGAAAAAATTGGCGTGGGCTCCCGCGCAATTTTCTCCTCCAGAATGGTAAAGCCAGTGACCGAGGGCAGATATTAATAGCCAGGAGAGGGTCCATGGTTATTGGCCCCCCCGTGGCTACAAACATCTGCCCCCAGCCACCCCAGAAAAGGCACATCTGGAAGATGCGCCTATTCTGGCACTTGGCCACTCTCTTCCCACTCCCTGTAGCGGTGGGATATGGGGTAATGAAGGGTTAATGCCACCTTGCTATTGGAAGGTGACATTAAGCCAGATTAATAATGGAGAGGCGTCAATTATGACACCTATCCATTATTAATCCAATTGTTGGAAAGGGTTAAAAAACACACACACACATGATTGAAAAGTATTTTAATGAAATAAACACAGCGGTTGTTGTAATAATTTATTGTTCTCTCAAATCCATTTGCAGTCCCTCGCTTGGCAACATAATAAACGCACAAGATACATACCTTCTGATGTACTGTCAGGTCCAACGATGTAATCCATCTGAAGGGGTTAACTAATATTACAAGCAGGAGCCCTGCTATAATGCAGCTGTGCTCCGTGCTTGTAATTCCCCTGCGAATGAATGAAATGTGGGTCATTGACCTACATTTCATTCATTCGCGGTGATGCGCCCCCTGGTGGATGTCCTCATATGACCTGGAGCGTGGGAAAAAGTTCCCAGGCTGCAGTTCATGAGAACATCCACCAGAGGGCGCCTCACCGCGAATGAATGAAATGTAGGTCAATGACCCACATTTCATTCATTCGCAGGGGAATTACAAGCACGGAGCACAGCTGCATTATAGCAGGGCTCCTGCTTGTAATATTAGTTAACCCCTTCAGATGGATTACATCGTTGGACCTGACAGTACATCAGAAGGTATGTATCTTGTGCGTTTATTATGTTGCCAAGCGAGGGACTGCAAATGGATTTGAGAGAACAATAAATTATTACAACAACCGCTGTGTTTATTTCATTAAAATACTTTTCAATCATGTGTGTGTGTGTTTTTTAACCCTTTCCAACAATTGGATTAATAATGGATAGGTGTCATAATTGACGCCTCTCCATTATTAATCTGGCTTAATGTCACCTTCCAATAGCAAGGTGGCATTAACCCTTCATTACCCCATATCCCACCGCTACAGGGAGTGGGAAGAGAGTGGCCAAGTGCCAGAATAGGCGCATCTTCCAGATGTGCCTTTTCTGGGGTGGCTGGGGGCAGATGTTTGTAGCCACGGGGGAGGCCAATAACCATGGACCCTCTCCTGGCTATTAATATCTGCCCTCGGTCACTGGCTTTACCATTCTGGCGGAGAAAATTGCGCGGGAGCCCACGCCAATTTTTTCCGCCATTTAACCCTTTATTTTAGCAGCTACAGCGCTGAAATTTTGCACATACACACTACTAACATTAGTAGTGTGGAATATGCAAAAAAAAGGGGGATATGAGATGGTTTACTGTATGTAAACCATGTCTCATATCCTGTCCGGTTTGTGCAGGAGAAATGAAAAGCCGGCAATTGAATTAACGGCTGTTCACAGATATCGCGCTGAATGAAATCTAAATACAGAATATATATATATGTGTCTCAATGACATATATATATATATATATATACTGTATATATGTTTTAATGAACATTTGAGCACATAAATCCATTAGATGTCGGTTTTGCAAGCCTGCGCGAAAATCTCGCAGTACGGATGCCATACGGATTACATACGGAGGATGCCATGCGCAAAATACGCTGACACACCCTGACTACGGATCACTATTTTGGGAACATTTCACCGTATTTCGGCCGTATTACGGCCGTAAAATACGGACCGTATTGTCTTACGCCGAGTGTGACGCCGGCCTATATGTGTGTTTCACTGACACTGACACTGCATATATATATGCACATCTATTCTATGTATATATATATATATATATATATATATATATATATATATATGGCAAAAATTAAGAGACCAATGCAAAATGTTCAGTTTGTCTGATTTTTCTTTCTATAGGTATATTTTTGAGAAAAATGTAAATTGTTCATCTAATACATAAAGCTGAATGGGTGTGTGTATGTGTATGTATGAATGTATGTATGTGTGTATGTCCGGGATTGGCATCTGCACCGTCGCAGCTACTGCCATAAAATTTTGCACAGTCACACGTCTGGACCCGAGAGCGTCACAGGTTATGTTGTGACTGAGGCAAAATTTTAAACCCACACATTCCAATTCACCATATAATTTTGCCCCTATCTACATAATGGGGAAAAAGTGAAAGGAAAAGCATTGGAGGCAAATTGACAGCTGTCAGATGTGAACAAAGGAGACTTACAGAATGAGAGCGATGGCGCCAAAGAGTATATACCGTACAGTTGCTAAAGTGGGGCCTCCGTCATGGGATACTCACCACACACGGGGATATGAACACACACACACAAAATGCGCCACACACTACCACGTGCTTGAACACATATACCACCCTCAGCACACATTTCACCACACATACACCAACCTCGTCACATAAAAGTCGAAACACAAAAGTCGCCACTAGGGTTGAGCGAAACGGATCGGTCATTTTCATAAGTCGCCGACTTTTGGCAAAGTCGGGTTTCATGAAACCCGACCCGATCCCTGTGTGGGGTCAGCCATGCGGTACGCGACTTTCGCGCCAAAGTCGCGTTTCAATGACGCTAAAAGCGTCATTTCTCAGCCAATGAAGGTGGACACAGAGTGTGGGCAGCGTGATGACATAGATCTCAGTCCCCACCATCTTAGAGAAGGGCATTGCAGTGATTGGCTTGCTTTCTGCGGCGTCACAGGGGCTATAAAGGGGCGTTCCCGCCGACCGCCATCTTACTGCTGCTGATCTGAGCGTAGTGAGAGGTGCCGCTTTGCCAGAAGCAGGGATAGCGTTAGGCAGGGTACATTCACCCCCAAACCGCTTGTGCTGTAGCGATTTCCACTGTCCAACACCACCTTTTGATTGCAGGGACAGTGGAGGCTACTTTTTTTTTTTCCTCAGTGCTGTAGCTCATTGGGCTGCCCTAGAAGGCTCCCTGATAGCTGCATTACTCTTTGTACGCCGCTGTGCAAACCAACTGCTTTTTTCAAAGCACAAATCCTGTTGCTCCTTCCTTTCTGCACAGCTATCTTGTTTGTTTGTCCACACTTTTGTTTTTTTTTGTGCAGCTGTCCACTCCTTGTTATTGCTGCCTGCCATACCTTGCTGAGATTACTGCAGGGAGATAGTAATTGTAGGACAGTCCCTTTTTTTTTTTTTTAATTCTCACTGTGGGAGAAACATAGTGGGAGATTAAGATTGGCATTTCTGCTTGAGTGCCGGTCCTGTGTGTGCCATCTGTCTCAAATTATTGGGGCACATAAAACCTAGTGTGTCATACTGGGAAATTTTTTATTTTTGATTAAATTCTCCCTGAAAAAAAAAACAGTGGGAGATTAAGATTGGCATTTCTGCTTGAGTGCCGGTCCTGTGTGTGCCATCTGTCTCAAATTATTGGGGCACATAAAACCTAGTTTGTCATACTGGGAATTTTTTTTTTTTTAAATTATCCCTGAAAAAAAAAACATAGTGGGAGATTAAGATTGGCATTTCTGCTTGAGTGCCAGTCCTGTGTGCGCCATCTGTCTCAAATTATTGGGGCACATAAAACCTAGTGTGTCATACTGGGAAATTTTTTTTTTTTTTTTTTTTTAATTCTCCCTGAAAAAAAAAAATAGTGGGAGACTAAGATTGCCATTTCTGCTTGAGTGTCGGTCCTGTGTGTGCCATCTGTCTGAAATTATTGGGGCACAGAAAACCTAGTGTGTAACATTGGGCCTGATTTTCCTTTCATTGTCAGCCACCTATAAAGGTATATATAAATCCTACAGAAGTTTGAATTCACCTTATAAGTTGTTTTACAGTAACAGATACCGTTACTTTGGTTACGTTTTGCAAACAATGAGGAAGTCTGGTGGAAGAGGTTGTGGCCGTGGGCGGTCATTGTCAGCTGGTAATGATGGTAGTGGTGGTGGAGCATCAGGTGGTCATGATAAAAGCAATACAGCACCTAAGTCTCGAGTTGTTGAGCCAGGTTCGTCGTCTGGCTACACAAGGCCTCGAACGCTCCCTTTTCTGGGAGTAGGAAAACCACTTTTAAAGCCGGAGCAGTAAGAACAAGTTTCTAGTAGGAAACACTGCATGTAGGGCACCGGCAAGAATACCATCTCCAACCCTCTCTCAGTCTGCCATGTCCACCGGCACCACCGCTAGTTCCACGATCTCCAGCTCTCCAGTCCAGCGCACCCTACATGAGACTCTTGTTAGGAAAAGGAAGTACTCATCCTCGCATCCGCGTACACAGGGTTTGAACACCCACATTGCTAGACTAATCTCATTAGAGATGATGCCCTACCGGTTAGTTGAAAGCGAAGCTTTCAAAGCGCTGATGGACTATGCTGTACCACGCTACGAGCTACCCAGTCGACACTTCTTTTCTAGAAAAGCCATCCCAGCCCTCCAACAGCATGTTAAAGACTGCATCGTCCATGCACTCAGGCAATCTGTGAGTACAAAGGTGCACCTGACAACAGAAGCATGGACCAGTAGGCATGGCCAGGGACGTTACGTGTCCATCACGGCACACTGGGTTAATGTGGTGGATGCAGGGTCCACAGGGGACAGCAATATTGGGACACTTCTGCCTAGCCCACGGTCTAGGAAACAGTTGGCTGTTGGCGTTCTCCCCCCTCCTCATCCTCCTCTTCGTCCTCCTGCAGAAGCGATAGCTCGTCCACAGACCGCAGTCGCACAATCAGTCCATCCGCAGCTGCCCCTGTTGCACACCAGGTGTCCCATTATGGGACAGCTAGTGGCAAGCGTCAGCAGGCTGTATTGGCAATGAAGTGTTTGGGCGACAACAGACACACCGCGGAAGTTCTGTCCGAGTTCTTGCAGAAAGAAACTCAGTCATGGCTGGGCACTGTACATCTTGGAGCAGGCAAGGTAGTGAGTGATAACGGAAGGAATTTCATGGCTGCCATAGCCCTTTCCCAACTGAAACACATTCCTTGCCTGGCTCACACCTTAAACCTGGTGGTGCAGTGCTTCCTGAAAAGTTATCCGGGGTTACCCGACCTGCTCCTCAAAGTGTGCAGACTTTGTTCGCATATCCGCCGTGCGCCCGTACACTCCAGCCGTATGCAGAACTATCAGCGGTCTTTGAACCTTCCCCAGCATCGCCTAATCATCGACGTTGCAACAAGGTGGAACTCCACACTGCACATGCTTCAGAGACTGTGCGAACAGAGGCGTGCTGTTATGTATTTGTGGGAGGATGCACATAAACGGGCAGGCAGTTGGATGGCAGACATGGAGTTGTCAGGTGTGCAGTGGTCGAAGCTACAAGACCTGTGTCAAGTCCTTCAGTGTTTTGAGGAATGCACACGGCTGGTTAGTGCAGACAACGCCATAATAAGCATGAGCATCCCCCTAATGCGTCTGCTGTTGCAAAGTTTGACGCACATAAAGGAGCAGGCGTCTGCAGCCGAGGAAGAGGAAAGCCTTGATGACAGTCAGCCATTGTCTGGTCAGGGCCGTGTAGAGGACGCGGTAGCGGGCAAAGAGGAGGAGGACGATGAGGAGGATGATGGGGATGAGTATTTTTTTAATGAGGAAGCTTCTCCTGGGCCAACAGAAATTAGTGGCGTTGCAAGGCCGGGTTCTGATTTTTTGAGGGAGACAAATGACGTAGATTTGCCTGTAACTGCGCCTCAACCCAGCACAACCGCAGATTTGACAACTGGAACTTTGGCCCACATGGCGGATTATGCCTTACGTATCCTCAAAAGGGACCCACGCATTATTAAAATGATGACCGATGACGATTACTGGTTGGCCTGCATCCTTGAACCTCGCTATAAAGGCAAATTGCAAAATATTATGCCACATGAGAACCTCGAACAAATATTAGCAACCAAACAAGCAACTCTTGTAGACCGTTTGATTCAGGCATTCCCAGCACACAGCGCCGGTGATGGTTCTCACACGAGCTGCAGGGGGCTACAGGGCAGAGGTGTTAGAGGTGCACAAATCAGAAGTGGCGTTGGACAGAGGGGTTTTCTGACCAGGTTGTGGAGTGATTTCGCAATGACCGCAGACAGGACAGGTACTCCAGCATCTATTCAAAGTGACAGGAGACAACATTTGTCCAGTATGGTTACTAACTATTTTTCAGCCCTTATTGATGTTCTCCCTCAACCGTCATTCCCATTTGATTACTGGGCATCCAAATTAGACACCTGGCCTGAATTGGCAGAATATGCATTGCAGGAGCTTGCTTGCCCAGCAGCTAGTGTGCTATCAGAAAGAGTATTCAGTGCTGCTGGTTCAATATTAACCGAAAAAAGGACTCGTCTGGCTACCCAAAATGTTGATGATCTAACCTTCATTAAAATGAACCACTCCCGGATTTCAAATTATTTTGCCCCACCTTTCCCGGTTGACACCTAGCTTTCCTATAAAAAGGTCTTGCTTGTGGACTGGTCTTACTGAGTGTTCCAATCTCTTAATTTGCAGCAGCTGTTTGTCCAGCATACGACATGTTTACACCTCCCTAAATGGGAAAACTCCCCCTACGGGGCCGTGGTCTCGCCACTTGGCGCAAGCACCCGTTAGAGTGCCGTTTGTCTGAAGAGGTGGGTGTGCCCGCTTTTGGTCGACGGTACTGCCACTGGGTCCCTCATAGTACAATAAAGTGTCTCTGGCGGTGGTGGCGCGCACCCAACGTCAGACACACCATTGTAACATGAGGGGCCCTGGGACGGTACCGCCGGCCACAAGAGAGTTCACCCCCCCAGCTCAAACTGTGCTCTACCATGTGCAAAATTATCTCTCACAGCTCCAACAATGTTTAGTCTATGCGCTGACATCCTTCAATGCCTGGCACTGACAATACCAATTTGTTGACATGTATGATGCTAGTTAAAATAGTCAGGGTCAGTGTCCTATATTGACACCAGTAAATACGTAGTGCCAAATTACTATGTCTGAAACTCAGTAGAGGAGCCAACCCCTGTACCTAAGTATGCCACACTTTTGTTTTTTTGTTTTGTTGTTTTGCGAGACATTAACATCTATTTATTTTTTGGGAGTACTAACTGTGTCAGACACTCCTTGCAATCGTCCTCCGCTGACCACACCAATGCTGCCTGTGTACCCATGTAACCTATTTAAAACTGCATAGAGCCTATTTTTATTTATTTTAGGCCTAGTAAGCCTGTCTGCGGTCCCTCCTTGCAATCCTCCTCCGCTGACCACACCAATGCTGCCTGTGTACCCATGTAACCTATTTAAAACTGCATAGAGCCAGCTTTTTTATTTTAGGCCTAGTAAGTCTGCGCCACTCCTTCCAATTGTCCTCCGCTGACCACACCAATGCTGCCTGTGTACCCCTGCGAGATAACTCTTAGTGCCTTGAGCCTATTTTTATTTATTTTAGGCCTAGTAAGTCTGTCTGCGGTCCCTCCTTGCAATCGTCCTCCGCTGACCACACCAATGCTGCCTGTGTACCCATGTAACCTATTTAAAACTGCATAGCGCCTGCTTTTTTATTTTAGGCCTAGTAAGTCTGTCTGCTGTCCCTCCTTGCAATCGTCCTCCGCTGACCACACCAATGCTGCCCGTGTACCCCTGGAACCTATTTTAAAGTGCATATAGCCACTTTTTTTAATTGTAGGCGTACTAAGTCTGTCTGCGGTCCCTCCTTACAATAGTCCTCCACTGACCACACCAATGCTGCCCGTGTACCCCTGGAACCTATTTTAAAGTTCATAGAGCCTATTTATTTATTTTATTTAATATTAATAAAGCCATGATGGACTACGCTGTACCACGCTACGAGCTACCCAGTCGACACTTCTTTTGCGAGAAAAGCCATCCCAGCCCTCCACCAGCATGTAAAAGACCGCATTGTCCATGCACTCTGGCAATCTGTGAGTACAAAGGTGCACCTGACAACAGACGCATGGACCTGTAGGCATGGACACGGAAGGTTACGTGTCCATTACGGCGCAATGGGTTAATGTGGTGGATGCATGGTCCACAGGGGACAGCCTACTAAGTCTGTCTGCAGTCCCTAATTCAAATTGTCCTCCACTGACCACACCAATGCTGCCCGTGTACCCCTGGAAACTATTTTAAAGTGCATAAAGCCTCCTTTTTTTATTTTAGGCCTACTAAGTCTGTCTGCAGTCCCTAATTCAAATTATCCTCCGCTGACCACACAAATGCTGCCTGTGTACCCCTGTAACCTTTTTTAAACTGCATTGAGCCAACTTTTTTGTTTAAGGCCTACTACCTGTGTCTGTCTGCGCCACTCAATAAAGCTGTCCTCCTCTGAAAAAAGCTGAGCTTCAATTGTCAGGTTTTCAGCCTACAGGAATTTGAAAACTGCAGTGGGGCTACTAGTTTGGTTGGGCCTACTAACGGTGTCTGATGCTCCTGGGTGTTCTCCTCCTCCTGGGTGTTCTCCTCCTCCTGGGTGTTCTCCTCCAGGTTTCCTTGTCTGAGCTTCAACCTTCAGGCTCTCATTAAGTATTTGTTTGTAAAAATTGGTGGTTGGGGCCTACTAACGGTGTGTGTCGCTCCCTGGTGTTGTCCTCCACTGTATAAAGCTGAGCTTCAACCTTCAGGCTCTCATTAAGTAGTTGCTTTTAAAAATTGGTGGTTGGGGCCTACTAACGGTGTCTGACGCTCCTGGGTGTTCTCCTCCTCCTGGGTGTTCTCCTCCTCCAGGGTGTTCTCCTCCAGGTTTCCTTGTATAGCTTCAACCTTCATGCTCTCATTAAGTATTTGTTTGTAAAAATTGGTGGTTGGGGCCTACTAACGGTGTGTGCCGCTCCCTGGTGTTGTCCTCCACTATATAAAGCTGAGCTTCAACCTTCAGGCTCTCATTAAGTAGTTGTTTTTAAAAATTGGTGGTTGGGGCCTACTAACGGTGTCTGACGCTCCTGGGTGTTCTCCTCCTCATGGGTGTTCTCCTCCTCCTGGGTGTTCTCCTCCTCCTGGGTGTTCTCCTCCAGGTTTCCTTGTCTGAGCTTCAACCTTTAGGCTCTCATTAAGTATTTGTTTGTAAAAATTGGCGGTTGGGGCCTACTAACGGTGTGTGCTGCTCCCTGGTGTTTTCCTCCACTGTATAAAGCTGAGCTTCAACCTTCAGGCTCTCATTAAGTAGTTGTTTTTAAAAATTGGTGGTTGGGGCCTACTAACGGTGTCTGACGCTCCCTGGTGTTGTCCTCCACTGTATAAAGCTGAGCTTCAACCTTCAGGCTCTCATTAAGTATTTGTTTGTAAAAATTGGTGGTTGGGGCCTACTAACGGTGTGTGCCACTCCATGGTGTTGTCCTCCACTTTATAAAGCTGAGCTTCAATCTTAAGGCTCTCGTTAAGTAGTTGTTTTTAAAATGTGTGGTTGGGCCCTTAAAATGGTGTCTGACGCTACTGGGTTTTCTCCTGTTTTGTTGTCCCGACCTTCAATGTTCAGGCTTTTGGCTTACATTTTAAATAATTAAACTGCAGTTGGCCTACTACTTTGGTTGGGCCTAGTAACGGTGTGTGCCGCACCTTGGTGTTGTCCTGTTTTATTTTCCTGACCTTTAATCTTCAGGCTTTCGGCCTTCATTTGCAATATTAAACTGCATAGGGCCTACTAGGGTGGTTCGGCCCTACTAACAGTGTCTGCCGCTCCTGGGTTTTCTACTCCACTGAACTAAGCAATGCCACCTGGTTAGTCCTGTTACCAATTTTGAACTGCATTTTACCCACTTTATTATTTGGGCCTATATCAGTGTTTCCTCCTCATCCTGCCCATTGCCCAGCCGGTGCTAGATGAGTCTTGTGGTACTTTGACCCAGACCACTACATTCCCCTTGCACGCTACACAGCCACAATCTGACCCTGCTGAAAGTCAGGTTCCCCTTCCCGCATACTATACCACCTTACACAGGGACAAAGAGGAAGGTGCAGATGAAAGTGCAGGTTTCTTCAACAGGTAGGGGGGCATACTCGTTGGCGACGTCACAGGGCCCCTCAGAGTATGCAAAAGAGTCGCTGCCGGTGGGAGGCGCCCCTGCCGTGCAAACACACCGACGTACTTTGAGGGGCCCTGTGCCAGTGCCAATGCAAACGAGTGGGCCTCCCTGCTTGCTCAGGATCACAGCACTTACAAAGTTGAAATACTTACCTCTCCCTGCTCCACCGCCGTGACGTAGTCCACGTTTCCTGGGCCCACTAAAACCTTGAACCAGCCCTACCCCCCACAACTTTTGCCAAATGACCCCCAATTTCCAATGCCCAACTATTATTATAAAGTTAGTTAAGATTGACAAGCTTCAGAAACAAGAATGGATGTTTTGGGCATTAAAATCGGCACTGTAGGTGTTTTCCTGGCCTCCACTCACTGCCGACTATGCTTCCCCATTGACTTGCATTGGGTTTCATGTTTAGGTCGATCCCCGACTTTTCGCGATAATCGGCCGACTTCACTCGACTCGACTTTGGACAAAGTCGGGTTTCGCAAAACCCGACTCGATCTTAAAAAAATGAAAGTCGCTCAACCCTAGTCGCCACTCAAAACTCGCAATGCGCAAAATTCGCCACATGCAAAACTTGCCACATGCAAAACTAGGCTCATGCAAAACTCGCCACATGTGCAAAACTCACCTCATGGAAAACTCGCCACATGCAAAACTTGCACACATGGAAAAATTGCCACATTTACAAAAGTTGCAACACATGCAAAAGTTGCCTCACACAAAACTTGCACATAGTTAAAAAGCATCACACATAAAACTCGCCACGCGCAAAACTCGCCATGCGCAAAACTTGCTGCACACAACTTGCTACACTAACCTGTCACATGCAACTCGACACACAAAAAGATGCTACACGCATGTCGCCACACAAAACTCATCTCAAAAAAGTCGCTACATGCATGTCGCCACACGCAACTCAACACACACAACTTGACACATGAAACTCGCCCTAAAACACACACAGTCACATTACCTCTATGTGAGAAGATATAGAAACTGCCAGTTACAGACTATTTTTACCGTAATAATGCTTCATAACAAAAGGAATTCCATGGCATGAATGTCAGCTGATGCAAAAAGAAAAGCTGCATTACGGGCCAATAAAAAATGTGAAGACCGAAAAACAAGGCTGACACACATGAGAACAGCAGCTGCTACTTCAAGAGCCAATGAACTTTCTGAGCAGAGGGAAGTGAGGCTTGCAGACATGAAAACAAGAGCTGCTTCCTCAAGAGCCAATGAACTTTCTTAGGAGAGGGAAGTGAGTCTTGCAGACATGAAAAGAAGAGCTGCTTCCTCAAGAGCCAATGAACTTTCTGAGGAGAGGGAAGTGAGGCTTGCAAATGTGAAAACAAGAGCTGCTTCCTTAAGGGCCAATGAACTTTCTGAGAAGAGGGAAGC
Source organism: Ranitomeya variabilis (assembly GCF_051348905.1). Classification (NCBI taxonomy): domain Eukaryota; kingdom Metazoa; phylum Chordata; class Amphibia; order Anura; family Dendrobatidae; genus Ranitomeya; species Ranitomeya variabilis. The sequence continues at coordinate 114,652,757 of NC_135238.1, forward strand.
GAGGCTTGCAGACATGAAAACAACAGCTGCTTCCTCAAGAGCCAATGAACTTTCTGAGGAGAGGGAAGCGAGGCTTGCAGACAAGAGAACAAGAGCTGCTTCCTCAGGGGCCAATGAACTTTCTGAGGAGAGGGAAGCGAGGCTTGCAGATAAGAGAAGAAGAGCTGCTTCATCAAGGGCCAATGAGTCATCTCAGCAGAGAGAAGGCCGACTTGCCACTAAGAGAATTGCTATTTCTTCCACCAGGGCACAGGAAATGGTTGGAGATTTGAAACATGCTGCCTTTTGTTACCAGTCAGACATAAACTATCAGGATAACCCTAAAGTTCAGATAGGAAAAATGGATGTGGTCTGCATGTACTGCAGTGTCCTGAAATGGAAAGATGAACCGCCAGGTTTATGCTGTGCAAATGGCAAGATAAAACTTCCACCTCTCCTGTCACCACCAGATACCCTAAAGTCTCTAATGACAGGTACCAGTACAATTGTGAAATGCTTCTATTAGCTTAGTTTTTGCCTTTTAATAATTACATTTCTATCTATTTGTTTTGTGGTTTTTGTGTGCAGAATAAATTTTTGTTAACACATTCTATTTTGCTAACAGCAGTAATTAACCCGGGCGGAGCCGGGTAGTACAGCTAGTTTATTCTATAAACTTCTGACATGTCTCCTAATTTCCAAGCAATACATTTTGTTTTTTTTTTCTGAAAAGGAGAAATGGTCAAAATTAAAAATAACAGTGCTTTCAGACCTCAAATAATGCAAAGAAAACAAGTTCACAATCATTTAGAAACAACAATGCTATTACTTTAACCCAGAAAGAGTTCAGAAATCAATATTTTGTGGAATAACCATGATTTTTAATCACAGCTTTTATGCGTCTTGGCAAGCTTTCCAACAGGCTATCACACTGCTTCTGGCGCAATAATTTAAGGTCTCTTAATTTTTGCCAGAGCTGTATATATATATATACTAGATGGTGGCCCGATTCTAACGCATCGGGTATTCTAGAATATGTATGCATAGTGTATAGCACAGCTCACATAGTATATTGCACAGCCACGCAGTACATTGTGCAGCCCACGCCGTGCATTGCACAGCCCATGTAGTACATTTTGCAGCCCACATAGTACATTGCGCAGCCCACGTAGTACATTGCGCAGCCGACGTAGTACATTGCACAGCCCACGTAGTACATTGCACAGCCCACATAGTACATTGCGCAGCCCACGTAGTATATTGTGCAGCCCACGTTGTATATTGCGCAGCCCACATTGTACATTGTTCAGCCCACATAGTACATTGCGCAGCCCACGTTGTACATTGCACAGCCCACGTTGTACATTGCGCAGCCCACTTTGTATATTGTGCAGCCCACGTAGTACATTGCGCAGCCCACGTAGTACATTGCGCAGCCCACGTAGTACATTGCGCAGCCCACATAGTACATTGCCCAGCCCACATAGTACATTGCACAGCCCACGTAGTATATTTGCACAGCCCACATAGTATATTGCACAGCCCACGCAGTATATAGCAATGTGGGCATGATATCCCTATTAAAAAAAAATAATTAAAATAAAAAATAGTTATATATTCACCTTCCGTTGGCCCCTGGATCCAGGAAGCGGTTACCGACGCTCCTAGTGCGCTCCGGTCTGAAGAGTGCATTGCCGTCTCGCGAGATGATGACGTAGCGGTCTCGCAAGACTGCTACGTCATCATCTCGCGAGATTGCAATGCATGGAGCGGTCACCGGAGCATCGCGAGGAGTGGGAAAGGTGCCGGAAGGTGAGTATATGATATTTTTTTATTTTTTTATTACTTTTAACATTAGATTTTTTTTACTATTGAAGCTACATAGGCAGCCTCAATAGTAAAAAAGTTGGTCACACAGGGTTAATAGCAGCGTTAATGGACTGCGTTACACTGCAGCATAACGCGGTCCATTAGCGCTGCCATTAACCCTGTGTGAGTGCTGACTGGAGGGGAGTATGGAAGGGGCACTGACTGCGGGGAGGAAGGAGCGGCCATGTTGCCGTCGGACTGTGCCCGTCGCTGATTAGTCGTGGGCGTGTTGCCACGACCAATCAGCGAATTGGATTTCCATGACAGACAGAGGCCGCGACCAATGAATATCCGGGACAGATAGACAGACAGACAGACGGAAGTACCCCTTAGACAATTACATATATATATATACATATATATATATATATACAGTCATATGAAAAAGTTTGGGCAGCCCTATTAATCTTAAGCTTAATGTTTTATAAAAATTGTTTTTTTCGCAACAGCTATTTCAGTTTCATATATCTAATAACTGTTGGACACAGTAATGTTTCTGCCTTGAAATGAGGTTTATTGTACTACCAGAAAATGGAAAATGTGCAATCTGCATTCAAACAAAATTTGACAGGTGCATAAGTATGGGCACCCTTATCATTTTTTTGTTTTAAATACTCCTACCTACTTTTTACTGACTTACTAAAGCACTTTTTTTGGTTTTGTAACCTCATTGAGCTTTGAACTTCATAAGATAGGTGTATGCAATCATGAGAAAAGCTACTTAAAGTGGCCACTTGCAAGTTGATCTCCTGTTTGAATCTCCTCTGAAGAGTGGCATCATGGGCTCCTCAAAACAACTGTCAAATGATCTGAAAACAAAGATTATTCAACATAGTTGTTCAGGGGAAGGATACAAAAAGCTGTCTCAGAGATTTAACCTGTCAATTTCCACTGTGAGGAACATAGTAAGGAAATGTAAGAACACAGGTACAGTTCTTATTAAGGCCAGAAGTGGCAGGACAAGAAAAACATCAGAAAGGCAGAGAAGAAGAATGGTGAGATCAGTCAAGGACAATCCTCAGACCACCTCCAGAGAGCTGCAGCATCAACTTGCTGCAAATGGTGTCACTGTGCATCGGTCAACTATACAACGCACTCTGGTTTTTTGCCGCCATGCATAACGCCTTTTTGTATGACCAAACAACTCAATCTTGGTTTCATCAGTCCACAGGACCTTCTTCCAAAAAGAAATTGGCTTCCCCAAATGTGCTTTTGCATACCTCAGCCGACTCTGTTTGTGGCGTGCTTGCAGAAACGGCTTCTTTCGCATAACTCTCCCATACAGCTTCTCCTTGTGCAAAGTGCGTTGTATAGTTGACCGATGCACAGTGACACCATCTGCAGCAAGTTGATGCTGCAGATCTCTGGAGGTGGCCTGAGGATTGTCCTTGACTGATCTCACCATTCTTCTTCTCTGCCTTTCTGATATTTTTCTTGGCCTGCCACTTCTGGCCTTAACAAGAACTGTACCTGTGTTCTTCCATTTCCTTACTATGTTCCTCACAGTGGAAACTGACAGGTTAAATCTCTGAGACAGCTTTTTGTATCCTTCCCCTGAACAACTATGTTGAATAATCTTTGTTTTCAGATCATTTGACAGTTGTTTTGAGAAGCCTATGATGCCACTCTTCGGAGGACATTCAAACAAGAGAACAACTTGCAAGTGGCCACTTTAAGTAGCTTTTCTCATGATTGCATACACCTAGCTATGAAGTTCAAAGCTCAATGAGGTTACAAAACCAAAAAAAGTGCTTTAGTAAGTCAGTAAAAAGTAGGTAGGAGTATTTAAAACAAGAAAATGATAAGGGTGCACCTGTCAAATTTTGTTTGAATGCAGATTGCACATTTTCTGGTAGTACAATAAACCTCATTTCAAGGCAGAAACATTACTGTGTCCAACAGTTATTAGATATATGAAACTGAAATAGCTGTTGCAAAAAAACCAATTTTTATAAAACATTAAGCTTAAGATTAATAGGGGTGCCCAAACTTTTTCATATGACTGTATATATATACACTGCTCAAAAAAATGGAACACTTTTACTTGGAGCCCTATTCTGTTGCTTAAGTGTTCCCTTTATTTTTTGGAGCAGTGTATATAATATATATATATATATATATATATATATATATATATATATATATATATATATATATATATATATACTGCTCAAAAAAGTAAAGGGAACACTTAAACAACAGAATATAGATCCACGTAAGTCAAACTTCTGTGAAATCAAACTGTCCACTTGGGAAGCAACACTGTTTGACAATCAATTTCACATGATGTTGTGCAAATGGAATTGACAACAGATGGAAATTATTGGCAATAATCAAAACAAGTGGAGTTCTGCAGGTGGGGACCACAGACCACATCTCAGTACCAATGCTTTCTGGCTGATGTTTTGGTCACTTTTGAATGTTGGTTGTGCTTTCACACTCGTGGTAGCATGAGACGGACTCTACAACCCACACAAGTGGCTCAGGTAGTGCAGCATATCCAGGATGGCACATGTGAGCTGTGGCAAGAAGGTTTGCTATGTCTTTCAACGTAGTGTCCAGAGGCTGGAGGCGCTACTAGGAGACAGGCCAGTACACCAGGAGACGTGGAGGGGGCCATAGGAGGGCAGCAACCCAGCAGCAGGACCGCTTCCTCAGCCTTTGTGCAAGGAGGAACAGGAGGAGCACTGCCAGAGACCTGCAAAATGACCTCCAGCATGCAACAAATGTGCATGTGTCTGCACAAATGGTTAGAAACCGACTCCATGAAGATGGTCTGAGTGCCTGACGTCTACAGATGGAGGTTGTGCTCACAGCCCAACACCGTGCAGGATGCTTGGCATTTGCCACAGAACATCAGGATTGGCAAACTCGCCACTGGCGCCCTGTGCTCTTCACAGATGAAAGGAGGTTCACAATGAGCACATGTGACAGACATGACAGAGTCTGGAGAGCAATCTGCTGCCTGCAACATCCTTCAGCATGACTGGTTTGGCAGTGGGTCAGTAATGGTTTGGGGTGGTATTACTTTGGAGGGTCGCACAGCCCTCCATGTGCTCGCCAGAGGTAGCCTGACTGCCATTAGGTACCAAGATGAGATCCTCAGACCCCTTGTGAGACCATATGGTGCAGATGGCCCTGGGTTCCTCCTAATGCAGGACAATGCCAGACCTCATGTGGCTGGAGTGTCTCAGCAGTTCCTGCAAGATGAAGGCATTGAAGCTATGGACTGGCCCGCCGTTCCCCAGACCTGAATCCGATTGAACACATCTGGGACATAATGTCTCGCACCATCCACCAATGTCACACAGACTGTCCAGGAGTAGGCAGATGCTCTAGTCCAGGTCTGGGAGGAGATCCCTCAGGAGACCATCTGCCGCCTCATCAGGATCATTATTTATTTATTTATTTTATTTATTATTAAGGAGGTAGACATGATTACTGTGTGACGAATGGTTGTCACAATAATGAATCTGGAAATTGTGTTACTCATCAGGAGCATGCCCAGGCGTTGTCTTACACACTACTGAGCATCATTTGCTTGTCTTGAGGCATTTCCACTGAAGTTGGATCAGCCTGTAACTTCATTTTCCACGTTGATTTTGAGCATCATTCCAACTCCAGACCTCCGTGGGATATTAGTTGTGATTTACATTGATCATTTTTAGGTTTTATTGTTCTTAACACATTCCAGTATGTAATGAATAAAATTTACAGCTGGAATAATTCATACAGTGATATCTAGGATGTGGGATTTTAGTGTTCCCTCTATTTTTTTGAACAGTATGTATATATATATATATATATATATATATATATATATATATATATATATATATATATATATACACACATACAGTTATATGTTATATAAGTTTGGGCACCCCTATTAATCTTAAGCTTAACGTTTTATAAAAATTGTTTTTTTTTGCAACAGCTATTTCAGTTTCATATATCTAATAGCTGTTGGACACAGTAATGTTTCTGCCTTGAAATGAGGTTTATTGTGCTAACAGAAAATGTGCAATCTGCATTCAAGAAAATTTGACAGGGGCATAAGTATGGGCACCCTTATCATTTTCTTGTTTTAAATACTCCTACCTACTTTTTACTGACTTACTAAAGCACTTTTTTTGGTTTTACATCCTCATTGAGCTTTGAACTTCATAGCCAGGTGTATGCAATCATGAGAAAAGCTACTTAAAGTGGCCACTTGCAAGTTGTTCTCCTGTTTGAATCTCCTCTGACGAGTGGCATCATGGGCTCCTCAAAACAACTGTCAAATGATCTGAAAACAAAGATTATTCAACATAGTTGTTCAGGGGAAGGATACAAAAAGCTGTCTCAGAGATTTAACCTGTCAATTTCCACTGTGAGGAACATAGTAAGGAAATGGAAGAACACAGGTACATTTCTTGTTAAGGCCAGAAGTGGCAGGCCAAGAAAAACATCAGAAAGGCAGAGAAGAAGAATGGTGAGATCAGTCAAGGACAATCCTCAGACCACCTCCAGAGAGCTGCAGCATCAACTTGCTGCAGATGGTGTCACTGTGCATCGGTCAACTATACAACACACTTTGCACAAGGAGAAGCTGTATGGGAGACTGATGCGAAAGAAGCCGTTTCTTCAAGCACGCCACAAACAGAGTCGGCTGAGGTTTCAAAAGCACATTTGGAGAAGCCAATTTCATTTTGGAAGAAGGTCCTGTGGACTGATGAAACCAAGATTGAGTTGTTTGGTCGTACAAAAAGGCGTTATGCATGGCGGCAAAAAAACACAGAGCGTTGTATAGTTGACAGATGCACAGTGACACCATCTGCAGCAACTTGATGCTGCAGCTCTCTGGAGGTGGTCTAAGGATTGTCCTTGACTAGTGTTGAGCATTCCGATACTGCAAATATTGGGTATCGGCCGATATTTGCTGTATCGGAATTCCGATACCGAGTTCCGATATTTTTGCGATATCGGAAATCGGAATCGGAAGTGTGCGGTGCGTATGGTTCCCAGGGTCTGGAGGAGAGGAGACTCTCCTTCAGGCCCTGGGATCCATATTCATGTAAAAAATAAATAATAAAAATAAAAAATATTGATATACTCACCCCTCCGGCGGACCCTGGCTCTTAGCGGTGCCTTTGTTTGTTTGAATACAGGGAGTGAAGGACCTTTGATGACGTCGCGGCTTGTGATTGGTCGCGTGAGCAGTCACATGAGCGGTCATGCGACCAATCAAAAGCCGCGACATCATCGAAGGTCCTTCACTCTGCATTCTTAGGAACGGAGGCAGACGCTTGGACCGGTGAGAACCGGGGCCGTCGGAGGGGTGAGTATATCAATATTTTTAATTTTTATTCTTTATTTTATATATGAATATGAATCCCAGGGCCTGAAGGAGAGTCTCCTCTCCTTCAGACTCTGGGAACCATTCCGATATTTTGTGTCCCATTGATATGCATTGGTATCGGGTATCGGTATCGGCGATATCCGATATTTTTTGGATATCGGTCGATCCAATCCGAAACCGATACCTTTGCATATCGGAAGGTATCGCTCAACACTATCCTTGACTGATCTCACCATTCTTCTTCTCTGCCTTTCTGATGTTTTTCTTGGCCTGCCACTTCTGGACTTAACAAGAACTGTACATGTGTTCTTCCATTTCCTTACTATGTTCCTCACAGTGGAAATTGACAGGTTAAATCTCTGAGACAGCTTTTTGTATCCTTCCCCTGAACAGCTATGTTGAATAATCTTTGTTTTCAGATCATTTGACAGTTGTTTTGAGGAGCCCATGATGCCACTCTTCAGAGGAGATTCAAACAGGAGAACAACTTGCAAGTGGCCACTTTAAGTAGCTTTTCTCATGATTTCATACACCTGGCTATGAAGTTCAAAGCTCAATGAGGTGTAAGATTGCTCTTACTGCGTGTATTGGGGGACACTCGCTTGGCTGCGATATTCAGCACACGGGCACGGTTTTTTCAAACAAAGCAGTCTATATGGTTTATTATGGCATCATAAACCACAGAAAATATGAACAACCAGCAAACAGTCTTTACATTAGTCTTCACACCATGGTAAACGGCTTTAAACCGCGGTCACTAAACACACTGAACCTCTGTGTCCAGTTATCGTGGGTGAACGCACGCCATACAGTTGATTAATGTCCATGGAGCACAACAGGCACCAACGTACGACATTACGGTTGCAGCAACTAAACACGCTGGTCCTCCCTTGACCAGTTGCCGTGGGTTACCACACAGTTAATATCACCAGCACCAACAGTTTATGGAGGTACCTTACGGGAGCTCCTGCTCCACCTTCTGACTCCTTGTCAGTCGTCTTTTTCCGGGTAAGCTGCCTCACGGGGATCACCAACTTGCCTGGGCGGCATATCTTAGTCAGTCCAGACCCACCGGAGGACTGTAGCTTCCCCACACAGTAGCTGTGCACTGCTCAGGGATCCGGTCCTACTCCCAGGACCTCCCACGCTGCTCAGTGATCCGGTCCTACTCCCAGGACCTCCCAACACCAGCATGTGCTTTCAGGAAGCCTCCTCCCAGGTCTTCCAACACAGGAACATACACAGGGCCCTACACAGGAACATGTGAAGCACACTCTGGTCACATTATATCCCTTTTAACCACTCCCCCGGGTGGGAGTGTGGGTGTGTGTGGCTAGTTTGTCCCGCCCATCTCACACAACTAGCCCTGCCTAGCCTCCGATTATAAATATGCCAAATACTATAACTGTAGGACTACAGGTCCCAGACCACCACATCACTTCAGGCTGGCAGCGCAGAATCTCCTCCTCTGCGACACACATATCGTCCATTCATCACAATGCCGGAGTTTGTTTCACCACCATTATAACAACAAATATGCCTCCATGCATATCCCAAAGAGCACACACAGCGCCCGCTAGCGGTCACAGGGGTCACTGCACCACATACCCCCCCCTCTGTTCAAACTTGTGGGGTTGAACACCTGTCACACACGTGGGGTCACGAGACAGGTCACGCACGTTACCTTGCCCTACCAGTCGAGAGAACCATCTCAGTCAGTTTTGAGCATCACACATAATCATCCCGTTGTTGGGTTTACCCCGCCCCCACCGGTCAACATGTAGGCCTTGAGCTTTGGCCCTTAAGTCACAGTCTGTCTGTGTCACCAAACCTTTAGTTACCACCTTTCCCAAGTCTGTCTCTTTACCTGACCTTTCTCTCCATGGCCGCCACCCACGGTTGGTGCGGTCATTAGTCCCACTTACAGTCGAGACTAGCGACTGATCAGCGTCTGACCCTCCATCACTACGTCTACTATTGTTCATGTCCCTTAGCTTTGTACTGGGAGTAGAACTGCCACTTTCAGATATTCGACCACTTTGTCTCTCTGAATGTCCTTGGCGGTCAGCCATTCCATTATTTGGAGGGTCCCTTTTGTTCCCTTTTCCTTGGAAAGAAGGCGGCCGCCATCTTATGTTCTACAGCTGTTTATTGACCTGCCGTCTGTACAGTCTTAGCTGCTCTATTTCTTTCAGGTATGCCACGCGATACCCCAGGAGCATCCTGATATTCCCTAGACTCTCCTTGGACCCGACAACAAGGAATGGAACCATCCCATCTTCACCCACCTGGGCCTCGTCATCAGCCGGAATCCTCAGTCTCTTCACACCGGATATATTCACCATCTCCTGCATAACTTTCCCAAATCTGCCAATGACCTTCGCTACCAGAGCTTTGGGCACTTGGACTGTGTCCTCCACCAAGCCCAGACGACTTTGAGCTTTCCTGGCTTGCTCCAAACATCGAGTGGCCTCATTATTCCTCAACAGGATCATCTGTTTCGTGCGGAGGCACTGTAGGTGCATATCCCTCAGGACAGCCACCCGCTTTACTGTGACTTCCTTAGTTGACAGTATCACCAACTGTTTCGTCTCTAGTGCCCAATGCACACTACACGCTTCTACTGTCTTTTTAAAGGCCCCATGCACACCCTCTCTGGTACACGCATCTTGCGCCTCTTCGGGTACATCTATCATGCACTTGAAGAGCAGGGTCTCACTCTCTTCAGGAACGGATGGCTCCTGCTTTGCCATGGACCTTTCCATCAAGGCACCTGTCACAACCGGGTGACTATTTTGTTCCGCTTTTAGCGCCAACTCTTTCTCTGGTAGAGGGCCTCTTAATGCTTCTCTGAGCACTTCCATATCTTCCCTTAGGGTCTTATACACACTTTGCCAAGTGAACAGGTGATCTCTGAGCTCAGAGACTTCCTTCTCCAGCTCATCCACCCTGTGCTCAGCCACTTGTCTCAGGTCCCTTTCTCGTTCGATATGTTCTTTCACTGTCTCTTTAATCAGCTCTTTGAACATATTTTCATATGGGCCAACTTGCTCACCCACACTCTGCTTCAGAGTTTTACCTATTTCTTCATTAACAGGTTCAACCCTCTCTTGGGCTTCAGTAGTGACCACCTTAGCCTCGTCCCGATTCACAGGGACTTCAGAGTACTTCACACACTCCAGGTCCTCAGTATCTTCCGTCAAATCTTCACAAGGTGCAACTGGTTCAGCCCCTTTGCCCTTTTTCTGTCTCCGGCGATGGGAGGAAGACTTGCCATTTGTACCTGAGTCAGCCTTACTGCACTCTTTCCCACAGGCGTCATCATCTGAATGGGAGTCACCACCACAGTCTGTTTCACACCCCACAACATGGGGAACCCTCAAGTCACTCTTTAAACCGGGTGTCAGCGTCACAGGCTTTATTAACCACGTCAGTTACAGTCTTCTTGGGGTACACATCAGGTGACATGTCCGTAAGTTGGGCAGACGCTCCCTCCCCACTGGTCAATTCGACATTTGACCCTTCAACTTTGGGAGGAATACATGTTTTAGGGTTCGCAACCCCACCAGCTGAGAGCCCTCCATTCTCCTGTGGTAAAGAAGCTCCCTTCTCCCACAAGTCTGTGAACAGCCTAGAGTCACGGCCAATTATCACTGGACAGGGTAAGGTTGAGACTATGGCCACATCATGGATTGCACTGTCCTTGGCCGTCTCGAGGACCAACCTAGCCACTGGATAGCCCTTAGTGTGCCCATGGATGCAGGTGACACTGACCTTTCTACCAGGTATTTCGAACCCCTCAGGTGCAACCCTCACTAGAGTCACCGGGCCCCCAGAATCGACCAATCCGTACATTTCCATCTCATGCACCCACAGGGCACACCCCCGTAAACTTTCACCAGGTGGATAGCTCACACAGCATACCGGACACACATAACTTACACGCCCTGGGTATCCATTTATCTGCGGAACCTCTTTGGGAAGCTCCGCCCCCTTTTGGGCAAGTGCTCCGCTTTTTGTCACCACCCCTGTTCGGGATTCAGCCCCCTTTCGGGATTCCACCCCTTTTTGGGCTACTAGCCCTGTTCGGGTTACCGCCCCTTTTTGGGACTCCGCCCCCTTTTGGGCAACCATCCCTGTTTGGGGTCACCGCTCCTTTAAGGGACACCACCCCTTCCCTGGGTACACCCCATGGACTCCCCCACGGCACTCAGGCCCCAGTTCGCACAGTACACCACTATGTCTCTGGGCTTGTACTGGCCCTTTAAGAGTCTGCACAATCTGAGGAAGAGGAAAAAAAAAAATTTTTTATTCTTTCTATATGTCACTTCACCAGCTCCAGCTGGAACCGCCACAGCTCCCGCTGCAGTCACATACAACCGGCACCTCCGGCTGCCAACCACAAGCCACTGCCACTGCAGCTCCGGCTGCTGCGGAACCTCCTGCTGCAACTGCAGCTACACTCCACAAGGCTCTGCACGGCTACACTGCAAACTTCGTGGACCCGCCGATCCACAGTAAGCCGCTTGTCACCTTCGTGGACCCGCCGATCCACAGCAAGCCGCTTGTCACTTTCGTGGACCCGCCGATCCACAGCAAGACGCTTGTCAACTTCGTGGCCCCGCTGAGCCACAGCAATTAACTCCACATGTGCGTCCTGGATCGTTGCCCGCATTCTCCGCCATATGTAAGATTGCTCTTACTGAGTGTATTGGGGGACACTCGCTTGGCTGCGATATTCAGCACAAGGGCACGGTTTTTTCAAACAAAGCAGTCTATATGGTTTATTATGGCATCATAAACCACAGAAAATATGAATAACCAGCAAACAGTCTTTACATTAGTCTTCACACCATGGTAAACGGCTTTAAACTGCGGTCACTAAACACACTGAACCTCTGTGTCCAGTTATCGTGGGTGAACGCACGCCATACAGTTGATTAATGTCCATGGAGCACAACAGGCACCAACGTATGACATTACGGTTGCAGCAACTAAACACGCTGGTCCTCCCTTGACCAGTTACCGTGGGTTACCACACAGTTCATATCACCAGCACCAACAGTTTATGGAGGTACCTTATGGGAGCTCCTGCTCCACCTTCTGACTCCTTGTCAGTCGTCTTTTTCCGGGTAAGCTGCCTCACGGGGATCACCAACTTGCCTGGGTGGCATATCTTAGTCAGTCCAGACCCACCGGAGGACTGTAGCTTCCCCACACAGTAGCTGTGCACTGCTCAGGGATCCGGTCCTACTCCCAGGACCTTCCACGCTGCTCAGTGATCCGGTCCTACTCCCAGGACCTCCCAACACCAGCATGTGCTTTCAGGAAGCCTCCTCCCAGGTCTTCCAACACAGGAGCATACACAGGGCCCTACACAGGAACATGTGAAGCACACCCTGGTCACATTATATCCCTTTTAACCACTCCCCCGGGTGGGAGTGTGGGTGTGTGTGGCTAGTTTGTCCCGCCCATCTCACACAACTAGCCCTGCCTAGCCTCCCATTATAAATATGCCAAATACTATAACTGTAGGACTACAGGTCCCAGACCACCACATCACTTCAGGCTGGCAGCGCAGAGTCTCCTCTGCGACACACATATCGTCCATTCATCACAATGCCGGACTTTGTTTCACCACCATTATAACAACAAATATGCCTCCATGCATATCCCAAGGAGCACACACAGCGCCCCCTAGCTGCCACAGGGGTCACTGCACCACAGAGGTTACAAAACCAAAAAAAGTGCTTTAGTAAGTCAGTAAAAAGTAGGTAGGAGTATTTAAAACAAGAAAATGATAAGGGTGCCCATACTTATGCACCTGTCAAATTTTGTTTGAATGCAGATTGCACATTTTCTGTTAGTACAATGAACCTCATTTCAAGGCAGAAACATTACTGTGTCCAACAGTTATTAGATATATGAAACTGAAGTAGCTGTTGCAAAAAAAACAATTTTTATAAAACATTAAGCTTAAGATTAATAGGGGTGCCCAAACTTTTTCATATAACTGTATGTATATATATATATATATATATATAGTAAAGAAAAAGGAACAGCACAACACAAGTACTTATCTTCGGGTGCAAGGCCCCAGGTAACCAGTCCAACGATTACTTCAGATACTCAGAGACTCAAAAAAGAGGCAGCACTCCATATTCAAAGTGAAACATGTGGTAGGTTTAATGGACCCACATAGCCGGGCGACGTTTCAGCTCAAACTGAGCCTTTATCAAGCCTTGATAAAGGCTCAGTTTGAGCTGAAACGTCGCCCGGCTATGTGGGTCGATTAAACCTACCACATGTTTCACTTTGAATATGGAGTGCTGCCTCTTTTTTGAGTCTCTATATATATATATATATATATATATATATATATATATATATATATTGTATATATATATATATATATATATATATATATATATATATATATATATGTATATATATACAGTCCTGTGAAAATTTGTTGGGACAAAGCATTTTTAAGTAAAATCGTAAGTTGGTTACCAGTCAGTGATTCAAACCAGTTTTAATATATAATAAATAGTGTTGAGCGATACCTTCCTATATTGAAAATTATTGGTATCGGATTGGATCGGCCGATATTCAAAAAATATCGGATATCGCCTATGCCGATACCCATACCGATACCCGATACCAATGCAAGTCAATAAGACCGAAATATCGGAATTAAAATAGACCCTCTCTTTCCTTGTAGGTTCATTCTACATGAAGGAAAACAACTAAGAATAATGTAGGATGTACAGTATTGGGAGACGTGGAGGAGACAATAAAGGCATAGAGGCTTAGCCCAATGAAAGGATAGCAGGAATTAATTTTTGTTTTTAAGACGTTCGGAGTTACAATGATATTGACTATGTTAAGATTTTTTATATTTTGTCAAATATTGATGTTTCACTAATTCCATGCTCTTCACCTTCTTTTTTAATTATCCGACTCTTTCTTCTTCATCATCCTCAGCAGCAGCATCTTTTACATCAACTTCTTCTTCACCTTATTCATCTTCTTCTTCACTTTCTTCCTATTATTCTTTTTTGTTACATTTTTCATATTCTTTTTATTAAACTATTATTCTTCTTCATATTCTACTTCTTCATCATATTCTTATTTGTGACAGGAATTCCTGTAGTTGTTATCTATAAAAGTTTGAAGATTACACCTTCTGTTCTGCCTGTCACAAAAGAGTTACAACAGGATTTGTCCGCGTTCAGTTTGGCCTGCAGCAGCAGGCTTTTTCCAGGGGCAGCACGAGGAGGAATGGACTCACCCCCATACACTGCTTAGTCTTTTTCTGCTTATAATTTAGATAATATCTTTTGCACTGATTTTTAGTCTTATGCTTAATGTTCTTCTGCTCTTTGTTCTGCAGCTTTTTGTTCTTCTGCTTCTCGGTCTTCAGGGACGTCGTCTCCAGGGTCGTCATCTCCAGGGTCGTCGTCTCCGGGGTCATCGTCGTCTTCGGGGTGGTCTTCAGGGTCATTGTCTCCAGGGTCGTCATCTCAGGGGTCGTCATCTCTGGGGTCATCGTCGTCTTAGGGGTGGTCTTCAGGGTCGTCGTCTTTATGGTCTTGAACTTGGAAATGTAGCAGAAGGTACAAGAAGGCTGAGGAAATGCCAAGAACCAGCTGACGGTACTGGAACCCGGATGTCTACATGAAGGTCCAAGAGTCAATGGAACTACCGAGGACCAGCTGATGGTACTGGAACCCGGTTACTAAGCAGGAGGTACCCGTGCCAGAAAGCACTACCAAGGACCACCTGACGTTGGTGGAACTCGGATACCCAGTAGGAGGCACCTAAGCGAAAGGCTCTGCCCAGAACCAGCTGACGGTACTGGAACCAGGATGGAAAGCAGAAGGTACAAGAGCAAAAGACAATGTTGAGAACCAGCTGATGGTACTGGAACCCGGATGGGTAGCAGAAGGTACAAGAGCCAATGGAACAGCCTAGGACCAGCTGACGTTACTGGAACCCGGTTACTAAGCAGGAGGTACCCGTGCCAGAAAGCACTACCAAGGACCACCTGACATTGGTGGAACTCCGATACCCAGAAGGAAGCACCTAAGCCAAAGGCTCTGCCCGGAACCAGCTGACGGTACTGGAACCAGGGGGACCTATTCAAGATTTTCTTCCTAAGAACCAGCCAATGGTGCTGGAACTCAGATAGGCAGAAGAAGGTCCACAGTAAAAACAAAAGTTGCCAGGCCGCGAGCCGGCCATAGTTACCGAAAATCCACAGTCCTACAGGGGGAGCTTGTCCTATTGGCACTACAGAACCAGCCTTGATTGCCAGTTCCCGCAGCCCACATAGGAAGCACCTAAACTGCAGGCACCATAGAGTCAGCTAACCCGACCGCAACACGACAGGACAATGTATTGGAGGCAAAGTGACCTTGACACTATCCAGAAACAGCTGGCGTGCTGGAACTGGGCTGGGCAGGAGGGAGTACCCGTGCCAAAGACACTTCTGAGCAGCAACTGGCAGTGTTGGAGCCCAGGGAATAAAGGAGAAGCAGATTGTATGCTGAGGCCTAATTGGAGCAAGTTGAAGGGGAACCTTTAACCCCCCCAGGCGTTAGCAACTAGAAGAGCCACCTTGTGCAGCAGTAATGCTGCACAAGAAAAGGTGGCTTTTAATTATGCTCCTTGCACACGCTGAATGAAACACTTATAAAATTAGGCCCCTCATACCGTGAAACCGTCCCGGAAGCGGGACTTTCCTTCTTAATGAGACGCAGCACAGCTGTCATTCATATCCCCTTGGCGCCGGGCGCAGCCTCCTGGGCATTGTTTGTTTGTGTACCGGAGTCTGCGCTGTTAAGTCATCCCTTGGCCATGCGCAGTTAGTGCTGTCCATCTTCTGACATCATTTGATGTCAGTCTGACTGCGCCTGTGCGGTTGCGCTGCCCGAGATCAGACCCAGCAGTGTCTTCTGATTCATTCACACTGCAGGGCTGGGATTCATGGCTTTGCACAGTGCGTATCTTCGCCTCTCTAACTCATCTCCTTCTGTCTTCTTTAGACTGTGCGGTGTCAGCTGATCCTTAATCACATGCCACGGCCGTGACGCCACACAGTATGAAGAAGGCGGAAGGAGATGAGTGAGAGGTGAGGATATGCACTGTGCATGCCCATGAATCCCAGCCCCGCAGTGTCTTCTGATTTATTCACACTGCGGGGCTGGGATTCATGGCCTTGCGCAGTGCATATCTTCGCCTCTCTAACTCATCTCCTTCTGTCTTCTTCAGACTGTGCGGCGTCAGCTGATCCCTAATCACATGCCACGGCCGTGACGCCGCACAGTCTGAAGAAGGCGAAAGGAGATGAGTGAGAGGCGAAGATATGCACTGCGCATGCCCATGAATCCCAGCCCCACAGTGTGAATAAATAAGACACTGCGAGGCATGATCTCGGGCAGGGCGGCCGCACAGGCGCAGCCAGCCTGACACTAAATGATGTCAGAAGATGGGCAGCGCTAACTGCGCATGGCGAAGGGATAACAGCGCAGGCTCCGGGACAGATTCAAACAATGCTGAGGAGGCAGCGAACGGCACCAAGGGGGTAGGAATGACGGCTGTTCTGCGTTTCATTAAGAAGGAAAGTCCCACCTCCGGGATTGTTTGAAGGTACGAGGGGACACATTTTATAAGTGTTAAGTTCAGCGTGTGCAAGGAGAATAACTAAAAGAGCCACCTTGTCCAAATGCAGCATTAGTGCTGCACAAGATGGCTCTTCTAGTTTCCAACATCTGTGGGGGGGAAAGGTTCCCTTTAATTTCTGTTGTTGTGTCAGCATGGAGGTTGCAGGACACATTGCCGGATACACGGCTGGGGATCAGCTGACGTTACTGAAACCCAATAACACGGAAGCAAGTGTTGACTGTGCAAACGGCACTTCCGGGCAGCAACTGGCGGTGTTGGAGCCCAGGAACAGCAGGAGGAGCAGACATGAGTGATTGCCGCAGACACGGCAGGAGAGCAGCTGGCGTTACTGAACCCCACTAACACTGGAGCTTGTGTTTTTCTCTGTGCAGACAGCACTTCCGGGCAGCAACTGGCGGTGTTGGAGCCCAGGGATTACAGAAAAAAAAGACTGTAGGCCGAAGCCTAATTGGAACAAGTTTAATTTCTGAAGTTGTGTGAGTTTGGAGGGAGCAGGAGCAATTGCCGCACACACAGCAGGGGAGCAGCTGGCGTTACTGAACCCCACTAACACTGGAGCTAGTGTTTTTCTCTGTGCAGACAGCACTTCCGGGCAGCAACTGGCAGTGTTTGAAGCTCAGGGATTACAGAAAAAAAAGAGTGTAGGCCGAAGCCTAATTGGGGCAAGTTTAATTTCTGAAGTTGTGTGAGTTTGAAGGGAGCAGGAGCAATTGCCACACACAGCAGGGGAGCAGATGGCATTACTGAACCCCACAAACACTGGAGCTAGTGTTATTCTCTGTGCAGACAGCACTTCCGGGCAGCAACTGGCGGTGTTGAAGCCCATGGATTACAGAAAAAAAAGAGTGTAGGCCAAAACCTAATTGGAGCAAGTTTAATTTCTGAAGTTGTGTGAGTTTGGAGGGAGCAGGAGCAATTGCCGCACACACAGCAGGGGAGAAGCTGGCGTTACTGAACCCCACTAACACAGGAGCTAGTGTTTTTCTATGTGCAGACAGCACTTCCAGGCAGCAACTGGCAGTGTTGGAGCCCAGGGACAGCAGGAGGAGCAGACTAGATTGATTGCTGCACACACCGCAGGGGAGCAGCTTAAGTTACCAAACCCAATAACACTGGAGCAGGTGTTGACTGTGCAGACGGCACTTCTGAGCAGCAACTGGTGGTGTTGGAGCCCTGGGATTACAGTTCAGGTGGTAGAAACATGAACACAACAGGAGATCTGGATACTGTAGCCAACCAATTATTTAATCTGGAAGAGGACTGGCAAATTCCTGCAAAATCCAGGCCTTGTTCATTTTCAGAAAAGTAAGCCGGTCAACGTTATCGGAGAATAGTCGCATGCGACGGTCTGTTAGTACACCACCTACGGCACTAAAGACGCGTTCCGATAATACACTAGCAGCTGGGAAAGCCAACACCACCAATGCATACTGGCTAAGCTCTGGCCATGTATCCAGCTTAGAAACCCAAAACTTGAAGGGGGAAGAGCCGTCTGGGAGTACACTGAGAGGGCCAGACATGTAGTCTGTCACCATCTGATGGAAACATTGACTCCTGCTGACTGGAGCCATCTGTGATGGTGTTGACATTTGTGGCGGGCACACAAAACTGTGCCACAGTTGGGCCATACTGGTCTTGCCTTGTGCTGAGGCACTGCTTCAGCTCCCTCTTTGTGCAGAGCTTCCACCACTGCCTCAATGCACTGAGCTGCTTTGTAAAGCACTAGAAGCACTGCTCTCAGTTGGACTGGAGAAGATGATGGAATTCACCAGTGTGTCTTGGTACTCCCGCATTTTACGCTCCCAGTTCAACGGTGTTATGAGGCTTTGTAAGTTGTCACGGTAGCGAGGATCTAGGAGGGTGTACACCCAATAATCAGCCGTGTTGAGAATGTGGGCGATGCTGCGGTCGTATTTCGGGCACTGCAGCATGAAATCAACCATGTGCTGCAGACTGCCAACTGGCCAAGAAACGCTGTCCCCTGCTTGAGGCGTGATCTCTGCCTGCTCTGCATCACCTGTTGTGAACTCCGTTTTCAGGCTCCCTCTTGTGGTCACAGATGGTATTGTGTGACTTTGGTTTTTTGGTTCCCCCTGGTGGTTTGGTTTATTATCCTGCGGGTCTGGCTGGATCAGCTGCCTCGTTATTCACCAGGGAGGTTCCTATTTAGCTCTGCTTCACTTCCACTTGTTGCCGGCTGTCAATGTATTCAGTGCTATTCTGATTACTCCTGATTATCTCATTTTCTGCCGCTTCAGGATAAGCTAAGTTTTGTTTGAATATTTTTTGCTCATCTGCCTGCAATATGATTTCTGTGTTAGATGAGTCTAGTCCAGCTTGCTAATATGTGATTTCTTGTTGCTGGTAAGCTCTGGGGTACGGAGTTGCTTCCCCCGCACCGTTAGTTGGTGCAGGGGCTCGAGCAATCTCTGCGTGGATATTTTGAATAGGGTTTTTTTATTGACCGCACAGTTTCCTTCCTATTTTCTGCTATCTAGTATTAGCGGGCCTCATTTGCTAAATCTGATTCCATCTCTGTGTTTGTGCTTTCCCCTTAACTCACCGTTAATATTTGTGGGGGGCTATTCTATATCTTTGGGGTCATTCCACTGAGGCAAGAGAGGACTTTCTTTCCCTCCAGGAATAGTCAGTTTCTCAGGCCGTGAAGAGACGTCTAGGATTTTCAGATAACGTTCCACGGCTACTTATAGTTGTTTGCGGATAGGATCAGGTTGCGGTCAATCTAGTTACCACCTCCCCAGAGCTAGTCGTCTGTTCAGTTACCTAGCTAGTCCGTCCTGCGATCCTTGCCACTAGGATCATAACAGTACAGCCGGCCAGTAAAGTGTTAATTGCATGGCAGAAGCAGGAGAAAAGAAGCTTGGAGAATTTTTTTTTTTTTTGCTGCCGTGTGTCTAGCTGCTGTGTGTCTGGCTTCTCACCTCCTCTTAATCTTGGTGTGGCTCTGAGTTCAGCTGCTGATATGGATATCCAGAGTTTAGCCTCCAGTGTAGATCATCTTGCTGCAAGGGTACAAAGTCCTATGTCAGAGCCTAGAATACCTATTCCGGAGTTGTTTTCTGGAGATAGATCTAGGTTCCTGAATTTTAAGAACAATTGCAAATTGTTTCTTTCTTTGAAACCTCGTTCCTCTGGGGATTCTGTTCAGCAAGTTAAGATTATTATTTCTTTCTTGCGTGGCGATCCTCAAGATTGGGCTTTCGCATTGGCTCCAGGGGATCCTGCATTGCTCAGTGTGGATGCGTTTTTTCTGGCCCTTGGATTGCTCTATGAGGAACCTAATCTTGAGAACCAGGCTGAAAAAGCGTTGTTGGCCCTCTCTCAGGGGCAAGATGATGCAGAGGTGTACTGCCAGAAATTTCGGAAATGGTCGGTGCTTACTCAATGGAATGAGTGTGCCCTGGCTGCAAATTTCAGAAAAGGTCTTTCTGAAGCCATTAAGAATGTCATCGTGGGGTTCCCTACGCCTGCAGGTCTGAATGAGTCAATGACTCTGGCCATTCAGATTGATCGGCATTTGCGGGAGCGCAAACCTGCGCATCATTTGGCGGTGTCTGCTGAACAGACACCTGAGTCTATGCAATGTGATAGAATTCTGACCAGAAGTGAACGGCAAAATTATAGACGGCAAAATGGGTTGTGCTTTTACTGTGGTGACTCAGCTCATGTTATCTCAGCATGCTCTAAGCGCACAAGAAAGATTGATAAATCTGTCACCATCGGTACTTTACAGCCTAAGTTTATTTTGTCTGTTACCCTGATTTGTTCCCTGTCATCTTACCCGGTTATGGCCTTTGTGGATTCAGGTGCTGCCCTGAGTCTGATGGATTTGTCATTTGCCAGGCGCTGTGGTTTTGTTTTGGAGCCTTTAAAATTCCCTATTCCACTAAGGGGAATTGATGCTACACCATTGGCTACGAATAAACCTCAGTACTGGACACAAGTGACCATGTGCATGACTCCTGTTCATCAGGAGGTGATTCGCTTTCTTGTATTGCATAATTTGCATGATGTTGTCGTGTTGGGCCTGCCATGGTTGCAGACTCATAATCCAGTCCTGGATTGGAAAGCAATGTCTGTGTCAAGTTGGGGTTGTCAGGGAATTCATGGCGACGCTCCTGTGGTGTCTATTGCTTCATCCACTCCTTCTGAGGTCCCTGCGTTTTTGTCGGATTACCAGGATGTATTTGATGAGCCCAAACTCAGTTCTCTACCTCCTCATAGGGATTGTGATTGTGCTATAAATTTGATTCCTGGTAGTAAGTTTCCTAAGGGACGACTTTTCAATTTGTCAGTGCCGGAGCATGCTGCTATGCGGAGTTATATAAAGGAGTCTTTGGAGAAAGGACTTATTCGCCCCTCCTACTCCCCTCTTGGTGCGGGGTTCTTTTTTGTGGCTAAGAAGGATGGTTCCCTGAGACCTTGTATTGATTTTCGCCTTCTAAACAAAATCACGGTCAAATTTCAGTATCCTTTGCCATTGTTATCTGATCTGTTTGCTCGCATTAGGAGGTCTAGTTGGTTCACCAAGATAGATCTTCGTGGTGCGTATAACCTTGTGCGTATTAAGCAGGGTGATGAATGGAAAACTGCATTTAATACGCCCGAAGGCCATTTTGAGTACTTGGTGATGCCTTTTGGACTTTCTAACGCTCCTTCTGTCTTTCAGTCCTTTATGCACGACATCTTCCGTGAATATCTGGATAAATTTATGATTGTGTATCTGGATGATATTCTGTTTTTTTCGGATGATTGGGAGTCCCATGTTAAGCAGGTCAGGATGGTGTTTCAGGTCCTGCGTGCCAATGCTTTATTTGTGAAGGGCTCAAAATGTCTTTTTGGAGTCCAGAAGGTTTCTTTTTTGGGTTTCATTTTTTCTCCTTCTACTATTGAGATGGACCCAGTCAAGGTTCAGGCTATTCATGACTGGACTCAGCCTACATCTGTTAAGAGTCTTCAGAAGTTCTTGGGTTTTGCTAATTTTTACCGTCGCTTCATCGCTAATTTTTCTGGTGTTGTTAAGCCATTGACGGATTTGACCAAGAAGGGTTCTGATGTTACAAATTGGTCTCCTGCGGCTGTGGAGGCCTTTCGGGAGCTGAAGCGCCGGTTTTCTTCGGCTCCGGTCCTATGTCAGCCAGACGTCTCCCTTCCTTTCCAGGTCGAGGTTGATGCTTCTGAGATTGGAGCGGGGGCTGTTTTGTCGCAGAGAAGCTCTGATGGCTCTGTGATGAAGCCATGTGCTTTCTTTTCAAGAAAGTTTTCGCCTGCCGAGCGGAATTATGATGTTGGTAATCGGGAGTTGTTGGCTATGAAGTGGGCATTTGAGGAGTGGCGACATTGGCTCGAGGGAGCTAAGCATCGTGTGGTGGTCTTGACTGATCACAAGAATTTGATTTATCTCGAGTCCGCCAAGCGGCTGAATCCTAGACAGGCTCGTTGGTCGTTGTTTTTCTCTCGTTTTGATTTCATGGTCTCATACCTGCCTGGTTCGAAGAATGTGAAGGCTGATGCTCTTTCTAGGAGTTTTGTGCCTGATTCTCCTGGTGATTCAGAGCCAGCTGGTATCCTCAGAGAAGGGGTGATTTTGTCTGCCATCTCCCCAGATTTGCGACGAGTGCTGCAGGAGTTTCAGGCGGATAGACCTGACCGTTGTCCACCGGAGAGACTGTTTGTCCCGGATAGATGGACCAGCAGAGTTATTTCCGAGGTTCATTCTTCGGTGTTGGCAGGCCATCCCGGGATTTTTGGTACCAGAGATTTGGTGGCTAGGTCCTTCTGGTGGCCTTCCTTGTCGCGGGATGTGCGTTCCTTTGTGCAGTCTTGTGGAATTTGTGCTCGGGCTAAGCCTTGCTGTTCTCGTGCCAGTGGCTTGTTGTTACTTTTGCCTGTCCTGAAGAGGCCTTGGACGCACATTTCCATGGATTTTATTTCAGATCTCCCTGTCTCTCAGAGAATGTCTGTCATTTGGGTGGTGTGTGATCGTTTTTCTAAGATGGTCCATTTGGTGCCCTTGCCTAAGTTGCCTTCCTCCTCCGAGTTGGTTCCTCTGTTTTTTCAAAATGTGGTTCGTTTGCACGGAATCCCTGAAAATATTGTTTCCGACAGAGGATCCCAGTTTGTGTCTAGATTTTGGCGGACCTTTTGTGCTAAGATGGGCATTAATTTGTCTTTTTCGTCGGCCTTCCATCCTCAGACGAATGGCCAAACTGAGCGCACTAATCAGACTTTGGAAACCTATTTAAGATGTTTTGTTTCTGCTGATCAGGACGACAGGGTGACTTTTTGCCATTGGCCGAGTTTGCCCTTAATAATCGGGCTAGTTCTGCTACTTTGGTTTCGCCTTTTTTTTGTAATCCAGGGTTTCATCCTCGTTTTTCCTCGGGTCAGGTGGAGCCTTCTGACTGTCCTGGAGTGGATGTTGTGGTGGATAGGTTGCATCAGATTTGGAATCATGTGGTGGACAATTTGAAGCTGTCACAAGAGAAGGCTCAGCGCTTTGCCAACCGCCGTTGCTGTGTGGGTCCCCGACTTCGCTTTGTTCTTATGAAGGTCTCCTCTCCTAAGTTTAAGCCTCGGTTTATCGGTCCTTATAAGATTTTGGAAGTCCTTAACCCTGTGTCATTTCGTTTGGACCTCCCGGCATCGTTTGCTATTCATAATGTGTTCCATCGGTCGTTGTTGCGGAGGTATGTGGTGCCTGTGGTTCCTTCGGTTGAGCCTCCTGCCCCTGTGCTGGTTGAGGGAGAATTGGAATACGTGGTGGAGAACATCTTGGATTCTCGTATTTCTAGACGGAGGCTTCAGTATTTGGTTAAGTGGAAAGGCTATGGTCAGGAGGATAATTCCTGGGTTGTCGCCTCTGATGTTCATGCGGCCGATTTGGTTCGTGCCTTCCATGTGGCTCACCCTGATCACCCTGGGGGTTTTGATGAGGGTTCAGTGACCCCTCCTCAAGGGGGGGGTACTGTTGTGATCTCTGTTTTCAGGCTTCCTCTTGTGGTCACAGATGGTATTGTGTGACTTTGGTTTTTTGGCTCCCCCTGGTGGTTTGGTTTATTATCCTGCGGGTCTGGCTGGATCAGCTGCCTCGTTATTCACCAGGGAGGTTCCTATTTAGCTCTGCTTCACTTCCACTTGTTGCCGGCTGTCAATGTATTCAGTGCTATTCTGATTACTCCTGATTATCTTGTTTTCTGCCTCTTCAGGATAAGCTAAGTTCTGTTTGAATATTTTTTGCTCATCTGGCTGCAATATGATTTCTGTGTTAGATGAGTCTAGTCCAGCTTGCTAATATGTGATTTCTTGTTGCTGGTAAGCTCTGGGGTACGGAGTTGCTTCCCCCGCACCGTTAGTTGGTGCGGGGGCTCGAGCAATCTCTGCGTGGATATTTTGAATAGGGTTTTTTATTGACCGCACAGTTTCCTTCCTATTTTCTGCTATCTAGTATTAGCGGGCCTCATTTGCTAAATCTGATTTCATCTCTGTGTTTGTGCTTTCCCCTTAACTCACCGTTAATATTTGTGGGGGGCTATTCTATATCTTTGGGGTCATTCCACTGAGGCAAGAGAGGACTTTCTTTCCCTCCAGGAATAGTCAGTTTCTCAGACCGTGAAGAGACATCTAGGATTTTCAGGTAACGTTCCACGGCTACTTATAGTTGTTTGCAGATAGGATCAGGTTGCGGTCAATCTAGTTACCACCTCCCCAGAGCTAGTCGTCTGTTCAGTTACTTAGCTAGTCCGTCCTGCGATCCTTGCCACTAGGATCATAACAATCACCCCACCCTCACTCTACACACTGACTACTGGAGAATTGTGTAACTCCCTCCTCTGGACAGATGTCTTCCTCCTCCATTGACTCCTCATCCTCCTCACAAAGTGTCCCCTGCCTAGGCCTTTTTCAGGAACCACGTTGCGCTGACTGTCCAGAAGCAGATGGAATTGGTGACTCCTCATCCTCCACCTCTTCCACAACATCATCCCTTAGCACTTGCAGTGTTCTTTCAAGCAGGCAGATAAGGGGGACAGTCATGCTGAATAGTGCATCATCTGCACTCGCCATCCGCATGGAATCATCGCACAAAACCTGGCAGACATCCTTCATAGTTTCCCACTCAATGGTTGTGAAGTCTGAACGGTGCGGAGTGCGACTTCTTTGCGCCTGATGAAGCTGGTACTCCATTACTGCTGGCTGCTGCTCACACAACCGCTCCAACATATGTAACGTGAAATTCCACCTGGTGGGTAGGTCACATATGATGCGATGTTCCAGAAGGCAGAATCGGTGCTGGAATGCTGCAATGCACGCTCTTGCCATGCTGGAATAACGCAAGTGAGCACACTCTAGGCGGACCTTGTGCAGCAGTGCAACAAGATCAGGATAGTCCCTCAAAACACTCTGCACGACCAAGTTGAGCACATGTGCCAGACATGGGATGTGAGTGAGTTTGCCTAGGGCCAGAGCTGCCACCAGATTTCGGCCATTGTCACACACTACCATGCCTGGCTGGAGATTCGCTGGCACAAACCACACATCGCTCTCCTGCTTGATGGCATTCCAGAGCTCCTGCGCTGTATGGCTTCGATTCCCCAAAGAAATTAATTTCAATATGGCCTGTTGAGGTTTGGCCACAGCTGTGCTCATATCGGTCGTAACAGGTAAGCGTTCATGGGTCCATGTGGAGGTGGACTGTGACGGCTCCTGCAGCGCTGATTCTGAGGAATTTGAGTATGAGGAGGAGTCAATGTGTACAGACTGGTTTCCTGCAATCCTTGGATTTGGCAGAACATATACAGCACCACTCTTACAATCTGTACCCGGATCCACAACATTAACCCAATGGGCAGTGAGGGAAAGGTATCGTCCCTGTCCATGGTGACTGGTGCACGCATCGGTGGTGAGGTGGACCTTGCTACTGATGGCGTTTAGTAGCGCCTGTTTAATGTTTCCCTCCACATGCTTTTGCAGGGCAGGGACGGCTTGCCTGCTGAAACAAAAGCGGCTGGGCACGTTGTATTGTGGGACTGCCAATGCCATCAAGTTACGGAAGCTGTCAGTCTCCACCAGCCAGAATGACAGCATTTCAAGGGACAGTAGTTTTGCAATGCCAGCATTCAGAGCCTGTGCTTGGGGGTGGTTTGCCGAGAATGGCCACCTTTTCTCCCATGCCTGTCCTACCGATGGCTGTAGACTTGGCTGGGAGTGTGAGGATGACTGGGAACGTGGTGCTGTTGGTGGAATTACACTGGGTCTCTGGACAACAGTGCCAGAGGTTCTTCCATGGCGATCCTGTGTGTGAGCTGGAGGAAGAGGCAACAACACGAGCTGAAGAGGTGGTAGGTGCCGCTGTAGGTTGGCCTAGGTCTTCAGTGTGTTTTTGTAACTCCACCACGTGCTTGGTCCGCACATGTTTCCACATATTTGTGGTATTGAGGTTGCTGACACTTTTCCCTCTTTTGACTTTCTGATGACACACCTTGCATTTGACAAAGCAAATGTCATCTGCAACTGTGTCAGAAAAGGACCAGACACTGCAAGTCTTGGGAGCACCCGTTTTGGCTTTTGGAAGAGGCATGCTGCTAACGGGTGCCAAAGTAGAGGCTACAGGTACCGCAGTCTTCCCGCTTGCTCTTCCTCTTTGGGCCGTTTGGGGAATCTCTTCCTCAGAGCTGCTCCCACCACCTTCCTGTACCTCACGCCATGATAAGTAAAGGACCTCATCATCTACACAACCCTCTACCACCAACTGCTTCTCCTGGGTAGTCTTGGCAGCACAGTACCCACCGGAAAGTGGCACCAGAGTCTCATCATCAGATGCGTACTGATGTTTGCTGACAAGAGGCACTGGCCCACCCATCTCTTCAGAGTCAGAGAGAAAAAGCTGTTGGGCATCACTGCATACTGCCTCTTCTTCCATTTCTCCAATGCTGCTTGGCTGGCCCCCTGTTTCCAAGCCAAGAGATTGAGAGAACAGAAGTAGAGATGGCTCCTGTCCTGGGCTCTCTTACTGCCTGGGCAATTTGGCAGGTGGTGAAGAGACAGATAGGTGCTCTTCAGTGCTCTGTGCCTGAGAGGATGTGGCACTAATTGAAGTCGATGCGTTAGCTTCCATCCATCCGACAACGGCTTCAATTTGTTCATCCCGCAGCAGCGGGGCATGGCGAGCTCCTACAAAGCTGCGCATGAAGGACTGTTCCCTGCTAAAACTGGGGGATGATGAGTCACCGGTGCCCGCAGCAGGCACAGAATCCCCACGTCCTCTCCCTGCTCCACCTCCACGCCCACAACCACGTGCCTTACTCCCTGCCTTCTTCATCTCGGTAGACTGATAAAGATAGGCAGAAAAGTACTAAGGGCTTAGTGTGCTTATTCCTGAACAGCTGCTGACAGGTATAAGGAACACTAATTTTATCAAGTGTGGACTAGACTTTAATATGAGCTAATTTGGCCTACACAACTCTAAAGTGGAGTGTTTGGTGAACTTTATAAACTGTTTTTTTCCGCAGAACAGACTACAGAGTAAGCAGCACTCACACAGAGACCGTGCAGACAGCCATTAACGGCGCTGCAAGGCCAAAACAAGCTCCTCTATGTAATCCTATATAGTGTTTTTCCACAATCTAGCTGGATACGGATGGAAAGCCACTAATAGGATAAATTTGAAAAAAGGTGCAGCAGGCTGCACTAATTGAGAAATGGACAATGGAACGGTATGAGGCAGTGGCACGCCTTGAGCTGACTACAACCAGCTGTGGTGGCAGAACAGACTACAGAGTGAGCTGCACTCACACAGAGACAATGCAGGCAGCCGTAAATGGCCTGCAAGGCCCAAGAAAGAGCCTCTATGTAATCCTATGTAGTGTTTTTCCACAATCTAGCAGGATACGGATGGAAAGCCACTAATAGGATAAATTTGAAAAAATGTGAGGCACGCTGCACTAATTGAGAAATGGATAATGGAATGGTATGAGGCAGTTACGCACCCTGAGCTGACTACAACTGACTGTGGCGGCAGAACAGACAACAGAGTGAGCTGCACTCACACAGAGACTGTGCAGACAACCGTAAACGGCGCTGCAAGGCCAAAAAAAGCTCCTCTATGTATTCCTATATAGTGTTTTTCCACAATCAAGCAGGATACGGATGGAAAGCCACTAATAGGATAAATTTGAAAAAAATGTGAAGCAGGCTGCACTATTTGAAAAACGGACAATGGAACGGTATGGGGCAGTGACTCACCCTGAGCTGACTACAACCAGCGGTGGCTGCAGACCAGACTACAGAGTGAGCTGCACTCACACAGACACCTTGCAAACAGCTGTGAACAGCGCTGCAAGGCAAAAAAGGTTCTCACACAGCGGTTGCTATATTAGCCTGGGTAACGCACAATGAAGCAAATTGCTATCTCTAAACTGGCCCTCGGTCAGAGCACAGAGTCCTGTCCCTAACTGCAGAGTGAACCCAAAATGGTGGCGGCAACTTTTTACTGCATCATGACATCATTTCAGCAGCCAATCACAGCCATGCCAGTAGCTACATGCCTACCATGCAGAACAGGATGTGCCAATACTTTTATACTTTCATACTTGTAACCCCTTTCTCATGTACAGCACCATGGAATTAATAATGCTATATAAATAAATAATAATAATAATAATAATAATAATAATACTTTTAATGATTCCTCATTGGCTGAATTCTGGCTCTTTGAATTATGGGAACTTCCGATTCCGGTATCCGATATACTGAAAGTATATCAATACTTGCGGTATCGGAATGCTGAACACTAATAATAGATAAATCTTGGTCAACTAGCTAGTGGAAAAAGGTAATTTTCAGAATTAGTATGTAGCAGTGCATTCTAATATTTTATTGTTAAATATTCAAAAATATGTGTGTTTTTGCTTTGTCCCATTATTTAGCACAGTACTGTGTATATATATATATATATATATATATATATATATATATATATATATATATATATACACACACTGTGTGCAGAATTATTAGGCAAGTTGTATTTTGACCACATGATGCTTTTTATACATGTTGTCCTACTCCAAGCTGTTCAGGCTTGAGAGCCAACTACCAATTAAGTAAATCAGGTGATGTGCATCTCTGTAATGAGGAGGGGTGTTGTCTAGTGACATCAACACCCTATATAAGATGTGCTTAATTATTAGGCAACTTCCTTTCCTTTGGCAAAATGGGTCAGAAGAGAGATTTGACGGGCTCTGAAAAGTCCAAAATTGTGAGATGTCTTGCAGAGGGATGCAGCAGTCTTGAAATTGCCAAACAATCAAGCGTTTCATGGCAAATAGCCAACAGGGTCGCAAGAAGCGTGTTGGGCAAAAAAGGCGCAAAATAACTGCCCATGAAAATCAAGCGTGAAGCTGCCAAGAAGCCATTTGCCACCAGTTTTGCCATATTTCAGAGCTGCAGCGTTACTGGAATAACAAAAAGCACAAGGTGTGCGATACTCAGGGACATGGCCAAGGTAGGGAAGGCTGAAAATGACCACCTTTGAACAAGAAACATAAGATAAAACGTCAAGACTGGGCCAAGAAATATCTTAAGACTGACTTTTCAAAGGTTTTATGGACTGATGAAATAAGAGTGACTCTTGATGGGCCAGATGGATGGGCCAGAAGCTGGATCAGTAAAGGGCAGAGAGCTCCACTCATACTCAGAGGCCAGCAAGTTGGAGGTGGGGTACTGGTATGGGCTGGTATCATCAAAGATGAACTTGTGGGACCTTTTCAGGTTGAGGCTGGAGTGAAGCTCAACTCCCAGACCTACTGCCAGTTTCTGGAAGACAAATTCTTCAAGCAGTGGTACAGGAAAAGTCGGTATCATTCAAGATATGACATGCCTCCAACTACTCCACAGCGTGGCTGGCCAGTAAAGGTTTCAAAGAAGAAAAAATAATGACATGGCCCCCTTGTTCACCTGATCTGAACCCCATAGAGAAACTGTGGTCCCTCATAAAATGTGATATCTACAGGGAGGGAAAACAGTACACCTCTCAGAACAGTGTCTGGGAGGCTGTGGTGGCTGCTGCACGCAATGTTCATCATAAACAGATCAATCAACTGACAGAATCTATGGATGGAAGACTGTTGAGTGTCATCATAATGAAAGGTGGCTATATTGGTCACTAATTTTTTGGGGTTTTGTTTTTGCATGTCAGAAATGCTTATTTCTAAATTTTGTGCAGTTATATTGGTTTACCTGGTGAAAATAAACAAGCAAGATGGGAATATATTTGGTTTTTATTAAGTTGCCTAATAATTCTGCACAGTAATAGTTACCTGCACAAATAGATATCCTCCTAAGAGCCAAATCTAAAAAAAAAAACACTCCAACTTCCAAAAATATTAAGCTTTGATATTTATGAGTCTTTTGGGTTGATTGAGAACATAGTTGTTGATCAATAATGAAAATAATCTAACGTGCCTAATAGTGTTGAGCGATACCGTCCAATACTTGAAAGTATCGGTATCGGATAGTATCGGCCGATACCCGAAAAGTATCGGATATCGCCGATACCGATACCCGATACCAATACAAGTCAATGGGACACCAAGTATCGGAAGGTATCCTGATGGTTCCCAGGGTCTGAAGGAGAGGAAACTCCCCTTCAGGCCCTGGGATCCATATTAATGTGTAAAATAAAGAATAAAAATAAAAAATATTGATATACTCACCCTCTGACGCGCCCTGGTTGTAACCGCCAGCTTCCGTTCCTAAGAATGAGCGCTTGAAAGTCCTTAGATGACGTTGCGGCCTGTGATTGGTCGTGGAGCGGTCACGTGACCGCTCCGCGACCAATCACAGGCCGCGACGTCATCTAAGGACTTTCAAGCGCTCATTCTTAGGAACGGAAGCTGGCGGTTACATCGGTAAGGTCCAGGCTGCGTCGGAGAGGTGAGTATATCAATATTTTTTATTTTTATTCTTTATTTTACACATTAATATCGATCCCGATACCGATTCCCGATACCACAAAAGTATTGGATCTCGGTATCGGAATTCCGATACAGCAAATATCGTCCGATACCCGATACTTGCGGTATCGGAATGCTCAACACTAGTGCCTAATTATTCTGCACACAGTGTAGAGAGAGAGAGAGAAAGAAGTTGGAGCAGCATCTGATATTACCTCAAGTGTCACACAAAGCTTTCCCAACCAGTAGTCAAATGCAAAAACATAATTGTTTCTCGGTGTGTGATTTTTCCACGAAATGTTTACAGACCGGCAAGTCCATACGTTTTTCCTTATGGTATGTCAGTGTTGATTAATTCTTGTTTTAAAATCACACGTAGTTTCACTGACATACCGTAAGGAACAAGGGTACTGCAACAAATAGATAACAAATTCTGAATCACACATGAAAAAATGTTGTTTCTTAAACTCCTCATTAGCTATAGGATGAATAAAGCTTGAACCCTTGAGCATCAAACAGCAATTAATGCAAGACAAACAAGCAAAATAACCTTTTCTATCATGACCAGTAAGCGTGGTTTGTCTAGATTTTTTAAGAGATCCAATGTCAGACTTCACCAAGGTTGAAGCGATAGTACGATTACGTTTGTATGAAAAAATTGGTGGTTTGGAAAATTCCTCCTCTTGTGGCAGACATTTATGTAACATACCCCAATGTTTACACACAATGTCAGCAATCCTTCCACTCTCCTCACAAAAGGATGTTACAAAAGGGATATGACTAAGCTCCTTTATGTTTGACTTTTTTTTAAATAGATCTTCTCTCTTATGTGCATCAACTTTGTTTTTTGGGGTTTTTAATAGGTTCTTCCGATACCCTCTCTCAGAGAACTTTTTTTGAGTCACCTCCATAGACGTTTTAATGAGTCTTCAATACTTTCAATTCTTTTAATTCTCATTAGTTGGTTATGTTGGATAGATTCTTTTGTTTTCCTTGGAGGTTGACTATTAAAGAGTAACAAATCATTTTTATCCGTGGCTTTTGTATACAATTGGGTGATAAGCTTATCACCTTCAATTTTTACATTGACATCCAAAAATTGGATGTCAGTATTTGAATGTACAAGGGTGAATTTAATTGTATCATCAATCGTGTTCAAATAATCATGAAATTCTAACAGTGAATTTTCTGTTTAAGGCCTGAGAATGACGTCACGGCTTGTGATTGGTCGCGTGGCGGTCACATGAGCGGCACGCGACCAATCAGAAGCCGTGACGTCATGGAAGGCCCTAAACGCGCTCATTTGAAGCAAAGAAGGCTGCCGGTTACCAGCGGTGATGTCCAGGGGCCTCCGGAGAGGTGAGAATATCAATATTTTTTATTTTAATTCTTTATTTTACACAGTAATATGGATTCAATACCGATTCCGGATACCACAAAAGTATCGGATCTCGGTATCGGAATTCCGATACCGCAAGTATCGGCCGATACCCGATACTTGCGGTATCGGAATGCTTAACACTAGTGTTAATTCATAGTTTTGATGCCTTCAGGGTGCATTTACAATTTTCATAGTCATAAAAATACAGAAAAATCTTTAAATTAGAAGGTTTGTCCAAACTTTTTGTCTGTACTGCATGTATACACATTATATATATATATATACATATATATATATATATATATATATATATATATGAGTTAGTGCTCCCTGAGTGCGTTGGGGGACACTCGCTTGGCAATTGGATTAAAGCACTCAGGCACGGTTTCTCACAAAACGACAGTTTATTTGGTTTATTTAGGCAGCGTAAACCACACCGTAGGCCATGTTGCACATCACAGGCCTACACATAGTCCATAGCACTTTAACTCACCGGACAGTTCATTAACGTCCACGGAACACAACATGCACCAACAGTCTGTTCCAATGGCAGATACTTCTCTTTCCGTAACCCCCTTTATCTGGAGTTACCTTACAGGAGCTCCTGCTCTACACGCTGACTCCTGTCAGTCCTGGTTCCCAGGGTAGCTGCCGAACTGGGGTCCCCGTCCTTGTGACCAGGGCACTTCAAATAGTCCAGACCTGTAGAAGGAACTGTAGCTTCTCCAAAACAGTAGCCATCACAGGCTCTGCAGATACGGCCTCTCCATGCGCTATTCAGGAAGTCCAATCCCGGGCGCTTCCAACACACAGGCCCTCAGTCCATAGTCTCAGAAGGTGCTTCCAGGAATCCAGTCCACTCCAGGACAGTCCAACACACAGACCATCATTCCATGGCCTCACCATGTGCTTCCAGGAATCCAGTCCAATCCAGGACATTCCAACACACAGGCCATTCACAGGAACTCACACTCTGACCATTGAGGCCATACACTCTGAACTGTGTGACCACACCATAGTCACATTATGTACCTGTAACCTCTCCCCTGGATGGGAGGTGTGTGTGTTTGGACAGACCCACCCAGCTCTCCGACCAACCCTGCAAGCCTGCCTTTACAACTATACAAATACTTGTGGGAATACAGGTCCCAGAACAACAACATTACTTCAGGCTTAAAGCGCAGACTCCCTCTGCGACACATACTGGCCATTTACAATCATGCCGGACACAGTTTCATTATCACCATTACAGATACGCCTCCATGCGTATCTGAGGAGCACATACAGTGCCCCCTGACTGTAACATGGGTCACTGCATCACAATATACCCTGTATATATATATATATATATATATATATATATATATATATATATATATATAATGTATATATATACATATATATATAATGTATATATATACTGTATATGTATTTTATGTGTATATATGTATTCTATCTATTCTATTCCAACCTGTCAGTGTGATTTTACTGTACACCATACATGAATTGCCGGCTTTTCAAAGGACACAGGTGCATAAACATCGGACAGCACTCAGCACTCGCATTGTCCGTGTGGTGTCCGATGTTTTCTCGCACCCATAGGCTTGCATTGGTGAGACTCGGCCGATATACGTGTAAAATCTCAGCATGCTGCAAATTTACACGCACGTAGAATATGCTGGAGGAAAAATACAGTGATGTGAGCTGTCCCATAGATTAACTCTAGTTCGAGTCCTATGTGATGTTTTCTTACTCTTCATTTTTTCTTTTTTTGTGTTTTTAATTGTACATTAATAAATCATGAATTTTATATCGCTGCTGGAATCACTTTGTATTCTTAGGCGATAAAATTTCTCTTCAATATCTGATATGTGTTCAGATAATATGATAATGTTTGGTCGCATGACAGGGCATGAAAGGGAAGTGCAATTTTATCTGGAAAAAATTGTGCATGCCATTTCGCATTTGTAGATCTCCTGAGGTTTGGGAAATTAAACCAATCAAGGAATTCATCTATGGGTGTAATAATCATTTTAAATCCACACGTTCTTTACAGAATTTGATATCAGTAAGCCTTGAAAAAGAAATATTAGTTTATTTTCCACTAAAAGGCTTATATAGTTTAAAATGTTTCATTCTCACAAGGGGAAATAGGAGATGATGGACTTCACTATTTAGAGTATGCTGAACTATCTACAATTCATAGCAATATATCATACAGTATGTGGGTGTACACTACTGCTTGAGCATACCACAGGGTTATGAAGGTTAGGATTTACCATTTGATTTTTGGAATGCATATTTTCTTTGAACAGATTGTGGATGAAATTATCAGGGCTGCTACAGTACCAGAACATAAAACGCCTAACAAGTGTTCCTATTTTTGAAACTGTACTTCTCAAATAATTAATCTAATCTTGTAGTGAGCATACTAAGCACACAGCTGCTTCCAAGAATTTTATAAAAATGGATCATAGGAATTTTAAAAATATATATATTTTTTTACTACTGAAATGTTATATATTATTTTCACAAGGGGTAACAGATGAAAATGAACCCCACAGATTGTTATTTAATTTCTACCAAACATGGTGATATCCATTATGTTGTGAGAAACTTCTGTTTCGCCACATGGCAGGAAACAGGAGATTATGGGTGAGACTTGCAGAGTCCTTGAGGTGCCAGAACATCAGCAAACCTCCAAATACCACTCCTCTATGAATTCATCTGCAAGTGCAGTGACTATTTTGGTCACAGAGGTATTTTCCAGAAAAAAGGTGTGAAATACTGTCACGGGGAGACTAGGTGAGCGAGAGCTAATAACCCGGGCCCCTGCAATTTCCCTCAGACTAGGGAAATCCTGACTGACCCTCTACCTGGAGTTTACACTGATGGTGTGCATGTCCAGGCCTCGAACCTCACCCTGTCTCCTGTTTCAACCCTAGGCTGAAATCTCCGCCCACCACCCAGTGAAGAGGTAATACACCAATACCCACAGTTAGCACAGACAAGGATAAAGGAAAATATACACCACGCCACAGTCACTCAGGAATACACTATAAATGTGCAGGGCAAAATAAATACAAATATAGGAAGGAGTAAACAAGACTAAGGAAAATACACCACCAGCAACGATTCTCCAACAACCAGCTCTCCACTCCAGACCGAGATAACGCACAAGACAGAAGCTATAATCGGCGAAGCCCAATGATCAGGAGAACTATTTAAAGGCAATGGGCATGGCCCAGCTTCCAATCCGAGGATCAGGTAAATTAACCCCGGAACAGCTAGATAAAATCTAGTCAACTCCAATGAACAAATAGTGGTCAAAAGCGGAATTACCGCTGTCTGTCGAACGACCTGGTCTGAACAGCGTCCGACATGACAAATACATAGTAACTAGAGTTGAGCGAAATGGATCGGTCATTTTCATAAATCGCCGACTTTTAGGCAAAGTCGGGTTTCATGAAACCCGAACCGATCCTAGTGTGGGATCGGCCATGCGGTCGGCGATCAGAGCGCCAAAGTCGCGTTTCGTATGACGCTGTTACCGCCGTTTTTCATCCAATGAAGGAGGACGCAGAGAGTGGGCAGCGTGATGACATAGGTCTCTGTCCCCACCATCTTAGACAAGGGCATGGCAGTGATTGGCTTGCTGTCTGCGGCATCACAGGGGCTATAAAGGGGCATGCACGCCGACCACCATCTTACTTCTGCCGATCTGAGCATAGGGAGAGGTTGCTGCAGTTAGTCAGAAGCTGGGACAGAGTTAGGCCGGCCTCACACTAGCGAGTTTTACGGACGTAAGAGCGCAGAAATTACGTCCGTAAAACTCGCAAAATAAACAGCACAATTATTCTCAATGGGGCTGCTCCTATTAGCCGTATATTACAGTTCAGTATTATACGGCTTTCTACAGCCGTACAAAATCGCAGCATGCTGCGTTTGTCAGCGTATTGCGCAAAAAAATCGCTAATGAAAGTCTATGGGGGTGAGAAAAATACGGATTCCACACGGACCTGCAGTGTGACTTGCGAGAAATACGCAGCGCTGTTAGTGAAAAGTCAGTAATTCAATTGCCGGCTTTTCATTTCTCCTGCACAAACCCGACAGGATATGAGACATGGTTTACATACAGTAAACCATCTCATATCCCCTTTTTTTTTGCATATTCCACACTACTAATGTTAGTAGTGTGTATGTGCAAAATTTCAGCGCTGTAGCTGCTGAAATAAAGGGTTAAATGGCGGAAAAAGTTGGCGTGGGCTCCCGTGCAATTTTCTCCGCCAGAATGGTAAAGCCAGTGACTGAGGGCAGATATTAATAGCCAGGAGAGGGTCCATGGTTATTGCCCCCCCCCCCCCCCGTGGCTAAAAACATCTGCCCCCAGCCACCCCAGAAAAGGCACATCTGGAAGATGCGCCTATTCTGGCACTTGGCCACTCTCTTCCCACTCCCTGTAGCGGTGGGATATGGGGTAATGAAGGGTTAATGCCACCTTGCTATTGTAAGGTGACATTAAGCCAGATTAATAATGGAGAGGCGTCAATTATGACACCTATCCATTGTTAATCCAATTGTTGGAAAGCGTTAAAAAACACACACACACATGATTTAAAAGTAGTTTAATGAAATAAACACAGCGGTTGTTGTAATAATTTATTGTTCTCTCAATCCATCAGCAACACCCTCGCTTAGAAAAATAATAAACGCACAAGATACATACCTTCTGATGACCTGTCACGTCCCACGAAGTAATCCATCTGAAGGGGTTAACTAATATTCTCGGCCGACTCTGTACGCCTTACATCTAAAGCCGCTGCTCTTTCCAACGCTGCCAGAAGAACCTTGTGGCTAAAGAGCTGGCCGGGAGATCTACAAACAAAGTTAAAATTATGTTCTATCCCATGTGAGGGAAATTTTTTATTCGGAGAAACCCTGGATGACATCCTCCAGAAGGATAAGAAAAAGGGGTTTCCAAATCTGGGTCCGACTCCATTCAAACAGTCCTTTCGGAGCCGCAGATTTTTTCGCCGTAGACCCCCCAGAGAGCAGAATAAGTGGGAAGAAGGAAGGAGAAGGGATAGGGGTTACCTCTTTGGCAACACCTCCCGTGATAAAAAGCTCTCCAAATGACATTTATCCTCCGGTGGGAGGAAGGCTAACATCATTCCTTCCCGCCTGGAAGAAAATTTCCAACAACATCTGGATCTTAAATACAATACGGTATGGTCTAAAAATAAATTTTGTCTCTCTCCCTCCCCGGAATTATGTAATAACAAAAACAAGATCCTCGGCAGCAGAACAAGCTGCATTGGAGGAAGAAATTATTTCCCTTCTGAAAAAATCGGTGATTCGGGAAATATCTCCTCAGGAAATAGGGGAAGGTTTTTTCTCCCCTCTATTTTTAGTACCCAAGCCCGACGGGTCCTTTCGGACGATCATAAATTTAAAAGACTTAAACAAATACGTCGTAAATTACAAATTCAAAATGGAGACAATAAGGTCCACTATAAAGATTCTTTTTCCGAACTGCTACATGGTTGTAATAGACCTAACCGACGCATACTACCATGTGCCCATCCACGATCAATCCCAAAAATTCCTCAGGATGGCAGTCTCCATAAAAGGTCAAATCAGGTTTTTTCAATACAAAGCCCTTCCATTCGGGATTTCAATAGCTCCACGTATATTTACGAAAATAATAGCGGAAATGATGGCCCACGTGAGGGAACAAAATATACTAATAATCCCTTACTTGGACGACTTTCTTATCGCAAGCAACTCAGCACAAAGTTGCAGGGAAAAGAGAGACCAAGTGATGACCATCCTGACGGACTTGGGATGGCTTATAAATGTAAAAAAATCGAAATTGGAACCCTGTCAAGTACAAGAGTTCCTAGGACTAACATTAGACTCTCGGGTCCAAGAATGACGACTTCTGGGTCCCAAAAAAGACAACATATTGTCCATGATAGCGCGAACGTTACACAATCCCTCAATGACTCTAAGGAGAGCAATGTCGCTTCTGGGCTCTCTGTCCTCATGCCTACCAGCGATACCCTTCGCACAATTTCACACAAGAGAGCTTCAGTGGCACATCCTGGAATGGCAATTGTTACTAAAAAACAAATTGGAAAGCCGGCTCACCCTAGATTCATCAGTTATTCATTCCCTTCTTTGGTGGGGAAAAGACCAAAACCTGTCAAAGGGAGTCCCTTGGGTACCAAATATCTCTCGGATAATAACAACCGATGCGAGCCCCAGAGGGTGGGGGGCCCACCTGGGGGACAAAGTAGCCCAGGGAAATTGGTCAGATCAAAAACTGTTAGCATCCTCAAACCAAAAAGAACTTTTGGCGGTATATCATGCTCTTCTATTTTTCCTAGCCGACATTCAGGGACACCATGTCCGAATTCTTTCAGACAACAAAGTGACTGTAGCTTATATAAACCACCAGGGGGGAACAAGGTCTCGTTCACTAATGAGTTCTTCAGCCAAAATTATCAAACTGGCGGAAGAAAACTTACTATCCCTCTCGGCACTACACATCCAGGGTTCAAACAACGAAAGGGCAGATTACCTGAGCCGGACTCAGTTGAAACAAGGCGAGTGGTCCCTAAACCAATCCATCTACAATCAGATCACAAAAATGTGGGGGACACCAACAATAGACCTGTTCGCCAATTGCAAAAACAAAAAAGTAGGCAAATTTTGTTCTCTAAGCCCAGAAGGGAATCCCCAGGCTCTGGATGCTTTTCTGATTCCATGGACACACAAACTGGCATACGCTTTTCCGCCAACCATTCTGATTCCGACAGTCATTCGGAAAGTCAGAGAGGACAAAACAAAAATGATCCTGATTGCCCCATTCTGGCCAAAAAGGGCATGGTTTTCCTGGCTAAGGATGCTATCGATATCAGACCCGTGGGTTCTACCGGATATGCCAGACCTTCTACATCAAGGTCCAATCTTCCACCCACAGGAGTCGAACCTCCATTTGACAGCCTGGTTTTTGAACGGGGACTATTAAGAGAAAGGGGTTTCTCGGATAACTTAGTGGCTACGCTGTTAAAAAGTAGAAAACCCATCACTACTAAAATATATGGGAAAACATGGAGGAAATTCCTATCTGTCTCCAAGGTAAAGATCCAGGACGGGCCTTCAATCCCTAAAATCCTTGAGTTCCTACAAAAAGGTCTGGAGCAGGGGTTGGCAGTCAGTACTCTTAAGGTGCAAATAGCAGCTTTAGGAGCTCTATATAACCAAAACATTGCAGCTAACCCTTGGATAATATCAAGGCAGTTACAAGATCAAAACCCTTAGTTATTCAAAAGATACCCTCGTGGGACTTAAATTTAGTCCTTTCAGCATTAACGGGCCCTCCATTTGAACCTATACAAACGATTCCCATAAAAGCATTATCACTCAAAACTATTCTCTTAGTAGCATTAACATCTGCGCGCAGAATAAGTGACATTCAAGCCCTCTCCTCTAATCCACCTTTCACTAAAATCTTGGATGATAGAGTCACTCTTAGACCCGACCCAGCCTATTTGCCAAAAATGGCATCAAAATTTCATAGGTCACAAGAAGTATCCCTGCCATCTTTCTGTCCAAACCCAAAAAACGAGAAAGAACTAAACTTCCATAATCTAGACGTGAGAAGATGCCTAGTCCAATACCTAGATTCCACCAGGGAGTATAGGAAGGAAGGCTCTTTGTTTGTCTGTTTTCAGGGTCCCAGAAAAGGATTCCGGGCATCCAAGGGGACTTTAGCCAGATGGATTAAGGAGGCAATAGCCCTGGCATATTCATCTTCGGGGAATACAATCCCGGATGGTATAAAAGCGCATTCCACAAGAGCAGTAGCTACCTCATGGGCTGAGAGGTCAGAGGTATCAATAGAGCAAATCTGTAAGGCGGCCACCTGGTCATCACCATCAACCTTTTTTAGGCACTATAGACTAAATCTAGCCTCTGTATCTGACTTAACCTTCGGACGAAGGGTCCTTGAGGCGGTGGTCCCTCCCTAAGCTTAATCTCTGCAATTCTCTCCGTAGTGCTGTCATGGGAGACCGAGAAAGTCATAGTTACTCACCGTTAACGGTGTTTCTCGGAGCCCATGACAGCACCTGCTTATTCCCTCCCATCACGAGTGCGGTGAGCACTTTTCTAAAATATAATTTATATAATTTATATGATGTATATACTATAGGTTTAGGCACGGGGTTCCACTTTTAAGAAATGTTATAATATAATGTTCTCTCTGTTGTAACTAACCTGGAGGTCCTCTGATGCTCTGTAAACCAACTGATGCGAGGGAGAGGTACCGCCCTTTTATCTGTAGGTTTCCTGTCCCTGAAGGGCAGATCCCCTCTCTCCGTAGTGGTGTCATGGGCTCCGAGAAACACTGTTAACGGTGAGTAACTATGACTTTCTGCCACGTTCATAGTGTTGTGTTATACCACTGGGCTAGAGTTGTGGTTCAGTGTCTCCCCCCAAAAGTGAGATAGTAATTCTCCCCCAGTTTATATTCTTCAGTACTGCTAGTGTGTCATATATCAGGCAGCCACTTTCTGCCACGTTCATAGTGTTGTGTTATACCAGTGGGCCAGAGTTGTGGTTCAGTGTCTCCCCCCAAAAGTGAGATAGTAATTCTCACACAGTTTATATTCTGCTGTACTGCTAGTGTGTCATATATCAGGCAGCCAGTTTCTGCCACGTTCATAGTGTTGTGTTATACCACTGGGCCAGAGTTGTGGTTCAGTGTTTCCCCCCAAAAGTGAGATAGTAATTCTCACACAGTTTATATTCTGCTGTACTGCTAGTGTGTCGTATATCAGGCAGCCACTTTCTGCCACTTTCATAGTGTTGTGTTATACCACTGGGCCAGAGTTGTGGTTCAGTGTCTCCCCCCAAAAGTGAGATAGTAATTCTCACACAGTTTATATTCTGCAGTACTGCTAGTGTGTCATATATCAGGCAGCCACTTTCTGCCACGTTCATAGCGTTGTGTTATACCACTGGGCCAGAGTTGTGGTTCAGTGTCTCCCCCCAAAAGTGAGATAGTAATTCTCACACAGTTTATATTCTGTAGTACTGCTAGTGTGTCATATATCAGGCAGCCACTTTCTGCCACATTCATAGTGTTGTGCTATACCACTGGGCCAGAGTTGTGGTTCAGTGTCTCCCCCAAAAAATTGAGGAAGTCTTGTGGAAGAGGCCGTGGGCGGGGGTTGCCAGCTAGTACTGATGGTGGTGGTGGTGCTGCATCTGGTGGTAGTGGCAAAAGCACAGTAGCACCTAAGGCTGGAGGTGTTGAGCCTGCGTCATCGTCTGGCTACACAAGTCCTCGAAGGCTCCCTTACCTGGGAGTAGGAAAACAGCTTTTAAAGCCGGAGCAGCAGGAAAAAGTTTTGTCTTTCCTTGCTGACTCAGCCTCTAGCTTTTTCACCTCCTCTTCCCAAAGTTCAAAATCTAAGAGCAGCCAGTCGTCAGTGGATGCTTCCGGTCCGGAAAAAGACGTTTCCTTGTGTCCTTCTCCCAAACCAAAAGTGAAGGATGCGTCAGGCGACACTACAGGTTACTCCATGGAGCTCTTTACCCATACCGTGCCAGGGTTAGAAAGGGAAATTGTACACTGCCCGTTACAAGAAGAATCGGACATGGAGTGCACTGATGCACAGCCACAGCTAGATTATGATGCTGTTCCATTGACTCAGATCACTACATTGACCTCGCAGTTTACTGAGCCAGAATCTGACCCTGAGGATACTATGGTGCCCTGTCCCGAACACTATAGCACCGGCTTACACGGTGACACTGAGGAAGGTGCACATGACATTGTGGAGGAGGAGGTGATAGATGACCCAGTTCTTGACCCAGATTGGCAGCCATTGGGGGAAGAGGGTGCCGCTGGCACTAGCTCACAAGCGGAGGAGGGTTATCCGCAGCAACACCAATCTACATCGCAACAGCTGTCATCAGCCAGGCCCGTATCAGGCCCAAAACGTGTGACAAAAACAGTTTTAGGACAGCGTGGCCAACCGCTGAAAGTTGCACAGCGTGCAATGCCTGAAAAAGAATTCCTGAAGGCAACTCTCCTTCAGGCCCTGGGATCCATATTAATGTGTAAAATAAAGAATCAAAATAAAAAATATTGATATACTCACCCACGAACGCAGCCTGGTACTAACCGGCAGGCTTCCTTCCTAAGAATGAGCGCGTGAATGACCTGCGGTGATGTCGCGGCTTGTGATTGGTCGCGAGCGGTCACATGGACAAGCCGCGACGTCATCTAAGGTCCTTCATGCGCTCATTCTTAGGAAGGAAGCCTGCCGGAAAGAAGCAGGGCGCGTCCGAGGGTGAGTATATTCCTATTACATACCTCCCAACTTTTGAAGATGGGAAAGAGGGCAAATTTTAGGCCACGCCTCTGACCACACCCATTCATAACTAGCCACACCCATATCCACGTCCCAACCACACCCATTTAGCACTGCTGATCACACTTTCATATACAATAATTATAAACAAAAAAATATGGCCACACAGTACTCCATACTGTATATTGGCTGCACATGATGCTCCATACTGTATAATGGCCACACATGATGCTCCATACTGTATAATGACCGCACATGATGCTCCATACTGTATAATGACCGCACATGATGCTCCATACTGTATAATGGCCACACATGATGCCCCATACTGTATAATGGCCACACATGATGCTCCATACTGTATAATGACCGCACATGATGCTCCATACTGTATAATGACCACACATGATGCTCCATACTTTAAAATGACCACACATGATGATCCACACTGTATAATGACCCCACATGATGCTCCATACTGTATAATGACCGCACATGATGCTCCAGACTGTATATTGGCCGCACATGATGCTCCATACTGTATAATAACCCCCCATGATGCTCCATACTGTATAATGACCGCACATGATGCTCCATACTGTATAATGACCACACATGATGCTCCATACTGTATAATGACCACACATGATGCTCTATACTGTATATTGGCTGCACATGATGCTCCATACTGTATATTGGCTGCACATGATACTTCGTACCATATAATGGCCACATATGATGCTCCATACTGTATAATGACCACACATGATGCTCCATACTGTATAATGACCGCACATAATGCTCCATACTGTATAATGACCGCACATAATACTCCATACTGTATAATGACCGCACATGATGCTCCATACTGTATAATGGCCACACATGATGCTCCATACTGTATAATGACCGCACATGATGCTCCATACTGTATAATGACCGCACATGATGCTCCATACTGTATATTGGCCGCACATGATGCTCCATACTGTATAATAACCCCACATGATGCTCCATACTGTATAATGACCCCACATGATGCTCCATACTGTATAATGACCGCACATGATGCTCCATACTGTATAATGACCGCACATGATGCTCCATACTGTATAATGACCACACATGATGCTCTATACTGTATATTGGCTGCACATGATGCTCCATACTGTATACTGGCTGCACATGATACTTCGTACCATATAATGGCCACACATGATGCTCCATACTGTATAATGACCACACATGATGCTCCATACTGTATAATGACCGCACATAATGCTCCATACTGTATAATGACCGCACATAATACTCCACACTGTATAATGACCGCACATGATGCTCCATACTGTATAATGACCGCACATGATGCTCCATACTGTATACTGGCTGCACATGATGCTCCATACTGTATAATGACCGCACATGATGCTCCATACTGTATAATGACCGCACATAATGCTCCATACTGTATAATGACCGCACATAATACTCCACACTGTATAATGACCGCACATGATGCTCCATACTGTATAATGACCGCACATGATGCTCCATACTGTATACTGGCTGCACATGATGCTCCATACTGTATAATGACCGCACATGATGCTCCATACTGTATAATGACCGCGCATGATGCTCCATACTGTATAATGACCCCACATGATGCTCCATACTGTGTAATGACCGCACATGATGCTCCATACTGTATATTGGCTGCACATGATGCTCCATACTGTATATTGGCTGCACATGATACTTCGTACCATATAATGGCCACACATAGCTACTCCTACACACGCGGCTGCGCTCCTTACACTTTGCACACACGGCTCTGCTCCATACACCTCATACACATTTAGTTCCGCTCTATGCACCTCGTGCACACACGGCTCCTCTCCATACACCTCGCACAGACACGGCTCCGCTCCATACACCTCGCACACACGGCTCCACTCCGTACACCTCGTACACACACGGCTCCACTCTGTACACCTCGTACACATGGCTCCGCTCCATACACCTCGCACACACACGGCTCCGCTCCACAAACCTCGCACACATGCGGCTCCGCTCCGTACACCTCGTACACACACGGCTCCACTCCATACATCTCGTACACACACGGCTCCGCTCCATACACCTCGCACACACGCGGCTCCGCTCCGTACACCTCGTACACACACGGCTCCACTCTGTACACCTCGTACACACACGGCTCCGCTCCATACATCTCGTACACACACGGCTCCGCTCCATA
This sequence comes from Ranitomeya variabilis, assembly GCF_051348905.1. Taxonomy (NCBI): domain Eukaryota; kingdom Metazoa; phylum Chordata; class Amphibia; order Anura; family Dendrobatidae; genus Ranitomeya; species Ranitomeya variabilis. The sequence goes on from NC_135238.1 coordinate 114,697,641, forward strand.
CATCTCGTACACACGCGGCTCCGCTCCATACACCTCGCACACACGCAGCTCCGCTCCGTACACCTCGCACACACACGGCTCCACTCTGTACACCTCGCACACACACGGCTTCGCTCCGTACACCTCGTACACACACGGCTCCGCTCCATACATCTAGTACACACACGGCTCCGCTCCATACATTTCGCACACATGCGGCTCCGCTCCGTACACCTCGTACACACACGGCTCCACTCCGTACACCTCGTACACACACGGCTCCATTCTGTACACCTCGTACACACACGGCTCCGCTCCATACACCTCGTACACACACGGCTCCGCTCCATACATTTCGCACACATGCGGCTCCGCTCCGTACACCTCGTACACACACGGCTCCGCTCCGTACACCTCGCACACACACGGCTCCGCTCCATACACTTCGTACACACACGGCTCCGCTCCATACACCTCATACACACATGGCTCCGCTCCATACACCTCATACACACACGGTTCCGCTCCATACACCTTGCACACACACCTTAATTGTGCCATGATTTGCTGTCTCATTATAGCACATGATGATAGTGTCAAACTGCCACAGGGGCTTTGGCTTTGCCCTTTTTTGCATGGGGAAAAAAAGCAGCCACAATAGCGTCGTCACCCTCTCCTCCTCTGAAATGCACTGACTGGAGTGTCAGTGAGTCATCGATCTGTGAGCACTGAGCAGCCGAGGCAAACAGGGAGGCTGTGAGTGTCCATCCCTCCCTGCTCAGCCCCAGACTCATTCCACGCACGATTTATACTAGCAGGCATTGTCAGCAGTCCACACTGGTCTGCTGGCAGCTGCTTACATTGCCGCCGGCACCCAGGCTCTGCTTTTACATACTTCAAACTACAAGTGTCCCCTCTCTCTCCCTCTCTGAACAGTAACGCTGGGAGACTCAGGAACATGGGGAAGGGGCGTGGCCTAACAAAAGGGGGCGTGGCCGAGTTTCTCCTGCTCTGTGTCCGGGATCACAGCGTCCTGCGCTGGACAGCGGGGCACAGCATTAAATCCGGGACAATCCCGCACAATGAGGGACGGTTGGGAGCTATGCTATTAGGTATATACTCACCCTCGGATGCGCCCTGCTTCTTTCCGGCAGGCTTCCTTCCTAAGAATGAGCGTGTGAAGGACCTTAGATGACGTCGCGGCTTGTCCATGTGACCGCTCGCAACCAATCGCAAGCTGCGACGTCACCGCAGGTCATTCACGCGCTCATTCTTAGGAAGGAAGCCTGCCGGTTAGTACCAGGGCGCGTCCGAGGGTGAGTATATCAATATTTTTTATTTTGATTCTTTATTTTACACTTAAATATGGATTCCGATACCGATTCCCGATATCGCAAACATATAGGAACTCGGTATCGGAATTCTGATACCAGATTCAGAAGATCGCCGACCTCATGGCCGACCCCACACAGGGGTCGGGTCGGGTTTCATGAAACCTGACTTTGCCAAAAGTCGTCGACTTCTGAAAATGGCCGACCCGTTTCGCTCAACCCTAGAACCCACCCATGTACGTTGCTTTGCCACCTGTTTATTTACGAACATTTTTTTTGCAGACATTTAGCCCGCTTTACTATTTAGGCCAAGGTACTGTGTCAGCCACTTATTCCAGTTGTCCTCCACCGAACAAAGCAGTGCCACCAGTTTACTCCTGTTACCAGTTTAGAACTGCATTGAGCCAACTTTTTTATTTTAGGCCTAGTAAGTCTGTCTGCGCCACTCCTAGCAATCGTCCTCCGCTGACCAAACCAGTGCTGCCTGTGTACCCCTGTTACCCATTTTAAAGTGCAATGAGCAAACTTTTTTATTTTAGGCCTAGTAAGTCTGTCTGCGCCACTCCTACTAATTGTCCTCCGCTGACCAAAACAATGCTGCCTGTGTACCCCTGTTACCCATTTTAAACTGCATTGAGCCAACTTTTTTATTTTAGGCCTAGTAAGTGTGTCTGCACCACTCCTAGCAATCGTCCTCCGCTGACCAAACCAGTGCTGCCTGTGTACCCCTGTTACCCATTTTAAACTGCATTGAGCCAACTTTTTTATTTTAGGCCTAGTAAGTCTGTCTGCGCCACTCCTAGCAATCATCCTCCCCTGACCAAACCAGTGCTGCCTGTGTACCCCTGTTAACCATTTTAAACTGCATTGAGCCAACTGTTTTATTTTAGGCCTAGTAAGTCTGTCTGCGCCACTCCTAGCAATCGTCCTCCGCTGACCAAACCAGTGCTGCCTGTGTACCCCTGTTACCCATTTTAAACTGCATTGAGCCAACTTTTTTATTTTAGGCCTAGTAATTCTGTCTGCGCCACTTCTAGCAATCGTCCTCCGCTGACCAAACCAGTGCTGCCTGTGTACCCCTGTTACCCATCTTAAACTGCATTGAGACAACTTTTTTATTTTAGGCCTAGTAATTCTGTCTGCGCCACTCCTAGCAATCGACCTCCGCTGACCAAGTCAGTGCTGCCTGTGTGTTGTGAATTCCGTTCTGGAGCTCCCTCCTGTGGTTGCTAATGGTATTTTTGTGAGTTCTGCCCTTGGGCTCCCTCTGGTGGTTTCGAGTGGAAGTGCTGCTCCTTTAGGTAGCTGTAGCAGCTGCCTCCACTGATCACCTTGCCTGGGTTTGTTATTTAAACCTGCTCTGGGCATTAGTTCATGCCAGCTGTCAATGTTCTTGGTTGGATTTGGTTCTCTCCTTGGATTTCTCATATGGCCTGTCCTTGTCAGCAAAAGATAAGTTTTTGCTAGTTCTTGTTTGTCCATTTGTTTGGTCTCTATTGCTCTACAAATATGTCTCTTTTTGTCCAGCTTGTCACTATGTCATATTCAGGCTAGCTGGAAGCTCTGGGGAAGCAGATTTGCCCTTCCACACCGTGAGTCAGTGTGGAGTTCATTTTTGTAAACTCTGCGTGGATTTTGTAGTTTTTAATACTGACCGCACAGTATCCTTTTCTCTCTGTCTATCAAGTTTAGTATTGGCCTCCTTTGCTGAAATCTGATTTCATTTCTGTGTACGTCATTTCCCTCTCCACTCACAGTCAATATTTGTGGGGGGCTGTCTTTCCTTTGGGGGTTTTCTCTGAGGCAAGATAGCTTTCTATTTCCTACTTTAGGGGTAGTTAGCTCTTAGGCTGTGATGAGGTGTCTAGGGAGAGTCAGGAACATCCCACGGCTATTACTAGTGTTGTTGTTAGGATTAGGGACTGCGGTCAGTAGAGATACCACCTCCTCAGAGCTCGTCCCATGTTGTGTTTTAGCCACCAGGTCATATCAGTGTGGCCTCTTAACCACCAGGTCATAACAATACAGCTGGCCCACAATGTGTTAAATGCATCTCAAAAGAGGGAAAAGAAAGTTCTGAGTCATTTTTTTTCTTTTTTTAGCTTATTTTGTCTTTTTTTTCACCTTAATCTCTTGGTGGTTCAGGATTTTGGTGCTTCTGTCCTTGCGTGTGGATCAACTCGCTGCAAGGGTACAGATTATCCAAGATTATGTTGTCCAGTCTCCGGTATTAGAGCCTAGAATTCCTATTCCTGATTTGTTTTCTGGGGATAGATCTAAATTTTTGAACTTCAAAAATAATTGCAGATTGTTTTTTGCTCTGAGACCCTTTTCCTCTGGTGACCCCATTCAGCAGGTGAAGATTGTTATTTCTTTGCTGTGTGGCGACCCGCAGGACTGGGCATTCTCCCTTGAGCCAGGAAATCCTGCATTGCTCAATATTGACGCATTTTTTCAAGCACTCGGATTACTGTATGACGAGCCTAATTCTGTGGATCAGGCAGAAAAGACTTTGCTGGCTCTGTGTCAGGGTCAGGAAGCAGCAGAAGTATACTGCCAGAAATTTAGAAAGTGGTCTGTGCTCACAAAATGGAATGAGTATGCCCTGGCAGCGATTTTCAGAAAGGGTCTTTCTGAAGCCCTTAAAGATGTTATGGTGGGGTTTCCCACGCCTGCTGGTCTGAATGAGTCAATGTCTTTGGCCATTCAGATCGATCGGCGTCTGCGCGAGCGCAAGGTGGTGCACCATAATGGCAGTGTCCTCTGAGCAGAGTCCTGAGCCTATGCAATGTGATAGGATTTTGACTAGAGCAGAAAGGCAGAAATTCAGACGTCAGAATGGCCTGTGTTTTTACTGTGGTGATTCTGCTCATGCTATTTCTGATTGCCCTAAGCGTACTAAGAGGGTCCCTAGGTCTGTTAAAATTAGTACTGTACAGCCTAAATTTATCTTGTCTGTTACCCTGATTTGCTCATTGTCGTCCTTTTCTGTTATGGCATTTGTGGATTCTGGCGCTGCCCTGAACTTAATGGACTTAGAATTTGCCAAGCGCTGTGGTTTTTCCTTGGAGCCTTTGCAGAGCCCTATTCCCTTAAGGGGGATTGATGCTACGCCATTGGCCAAGAATAAACCTCAGTACTGGACACAGTTAACCATGTACATGGCTCCAGCACATCAGGAAAATATTCGCTTTTTGGTGTTGCATAATTTGCATGATGTTGTTGTGCTGGGTTTTCCATGGTTACAGGTACATAATCCAGTGCTGGATTGGAGATCTATGTCTGTAACTGGTTGGGGTTGTCAGGGGATACATAGTGATATTCCTTTGATGTCAATTTCCTCGCCCCCTTCTTCTGAAGTTCCTGAGTTTTTGTCGGATTTCCAGGATATATTTGATGAGTCCAAGTCCAGTTCCCTGCCTCCTCATAGGGACTGCGATTGTGCCATTAATTTGATTCCTGGCTGTAAGTTCCCTAAGGGCCGACTTTTCAACCTGTCTTTGCCAGAACATACCGCTATGCGGAGTTATGTAAAGGAGTCCTTGGAGAAGGGGCATATTCGCCCGTCTTCGTCACCGATGGGGGCTGGATTCTTCTTTGTTGCCAAGAAGGATGGCTCCTTGAGACCCTGTATAGATTATCGCTTTCTCAATAAGATCACGGTCAAATTCCAGTACCCTTTACCTTTACTTTCTGATTTGTTTGCTCGGATTAAGGGTGCCAGTTGGTTTACTAAAATCGACCTTTGAGGGGCGTATAATCTTGTGCGTATTAAACAAGGTGATGAATGGAAAACAGCATTTAATGCGCCCGAAGGCCATTTTGAATATCTTGTGATGCCATTCGGGCTCTCTAATGCTCCATCGGTATTTCAGTCCTTTATGCATGATATCTTCCGGAATTATCTGGATAAATTCATGATTGTGTATTTGGATGATATTTTGTTTTTTTCCGATGATCGGGAGTCTCATGTGAAGCAGGTTAGGATGGTGTTTCAGGTCTTTCGTGCTAATGCGTTGTTTGTGAAGGGGTCTAAGTGCCTCTTTGGAGTTCAGAAGGTTTCTTTTTTGGGTTTCATTTTTTTTCCCTCGGCTATTGAAATGGACCCTGTTAAAGTCCAGGGCATTCATGATTGGACTCAACCCACATCTGTAAAGAGCCTTCAGAAATTTTTGGGCTTTGCTAATTTTTATCGCCGCTTTATTGCTAATTTTTCTAGTGTGGTGAAGCCTCTGACCGATTTGACGAAGAAAGGCGCTGATGTGATGAATTGGTCCTCTGCGGCTGTTGAGGCCTTTCAGGAGCTTAAACGTCGTTTTACTTCTGCCCCTGTGTTGCGTCAGCCAGATGTTTCGCTCCCTTTTCAGGTTGAGGTTGATGCTTCTGAGATTGGGGCAGGGGCCGTTTTGTCTCAGAGAAATTCTGATGGCTCTTTGATGAAACCATGTGCTTTCTTCTCCAGAAAGTTTTCGCCTGCTGAGCGTAATTATGATGTCGGCAATCGGGAGTTGTTGGCTATGAAGTGGGCATTTGAGGAGTGGCGACATTGGCTTGAGGGAGCCAAGCATCGCATGGTGGTCTTGACTGATCATAAGAATCTGATTTACCTCGAGTCTGCTAAGCGGTTGAATCCTAGACAAGCTCGGTGGTCTCTGTTTTTCTCCTGTTTTGATTTTGTGGTCTCGTATATTCCAGGATCTAAGAATGTGAAGGCAGATGCCCTTTCTAGGAGTTATTTGCCTGACTCTCTGGGAATTCTTGAGCCAGCTGGGATCCTCAAGGAGGGGGTGATTCTTTCTGCCATCTCCCCTGATTTGCGGCGGGTACTTCAGGAGTTTCAGGCTGATAAACCTGACCGCTGTCCAGTGGGGAGACTGTTTGTTCCTGATAGATGGACTAGCAGGGTAATTTCTGAGGTTCATTGCTCGGTGTTGGCTGGTCACCCTGGGATTTTCGGTACCAGAGATTTGGTGGCTAGGTCCTTTTGGTGGCCTTCCTTGTCGCGGGATGTGCGTTCGTTTGTGCAGTCCTGTGGGACCTGTGCTCGGGCTAAGCCTTGCTGTTCCCGTGCCAGTGGGTTGCTTTTGCCTTTGCCTATTCCTGAGAGGCCCTGGACGCATATTTCCATGGATTTTATTTCTGATCTTCCTGTTTCTCAGAAGATGTCTGTCATCTGGGTGGTTTGTGACCGTTTTTCTAAGATGGTCCATTTGGTACCGTTGCCTAAGTTGCCTTCCTCCTCTGATTTAGTTCCATTATTTTTTCAGCATGTGGTTCGTTTACATGGTATTCCGGATAATATTGTGTATGACAGAGGTTCCCAGTTCGTTTCTAGGTTTTGGCAGTCCTTTTGTGCTAGAATGGGCATTGATTTGTCTTTTTCTTCAGCATTCCATCCTCAGACAAATGGCCAAACGGAGCGAACCAATCAGACCTTGGAAACCTATTTGAGATGCTTTGTGTCTGCTGATCCGGATGAATGGGTGACCTTTTTGCCGTTGGCCGAGTTTGCCCTTAATAATCGGGCTAGTTCGGCTACCTTGGTTTTGCCTTTTTTATGTAACTTTGGTTTTCATCCTCGTTTTTCTTCGGGGCAGCTTGAGCCTTCTGACTGTCCTGGTGTGGATTCTGTGGTGGACAGGTTGCAGCAAATTTGGACTCATGTGGTGGACAATTTGACGTTGTCTCAGGGAAAGGCTCAACGTTTTGCTAACTGTCGTCGGTGTGTTGGTCCCCGGCTTCGTGTTGGGGATTTGGTCTGGTTGTCTTCTCGTCATGTTCCTATGAAGGTTTCTTCCCCTAAGTTCAAGCCTCGCTTTATTGGGCTTTATAAGATTTCTGAAATTATCAATCCGGTGTCTTTTCGTTTGGCCCTTCCAGCTTCTTTTTCCATTCAAAATGTGTTCCATAGATCCTTGTTGCGGAGATATGTGGTACCTATGGTTCCCTCTGTTGATCCTCCTGCTCCGGTGTTGGTTGAGGGGGAATTGGAATATGTGGTGGAGAAGATTTTGGATTCTCATTTTTCGAGGCGGAAGCTCCAATATCTGGTCAAGTGGAAGGGTTATGGCCAGGAGGATAATTCTTGGGTTGTTGCCTCCGATGTTCATGCTGCCAATTTGGTTCGTGCTTTCCATTTGGCTCGTCCTGATCGGCCTGGGAGCTCTGGTGAGGGTTCGGTGACCCCTCCTCAAGGGGGGGGTACTGTTGTGAATTCCATTCTGGAGCTCCCTCCTGTGGTTGCTAATGGTATTTTTGTGAGTTCTGCCCTTGAGCTCCCTCTGGTGGTTTTGAGTGGAACTGCTGCTCCTTTAGGTAGCTGTAGCAGCTGCCTCCAATGATCGCCTTGCCTGGGTTTGTTATTTAAACCTGCTCTGGGCTTTAGTTCATGCCAGCTGTCAATGTTCTTGGTTGGATTTGGTTCTCTCCTTGGATTTCTCATATTATTATTATTATTATTATTTATTGTTATAGCGCCATTTATTCCATGGCGCTTTACAAGTGAGGAGGGATATACATAATAAAAACAAGTACAATAATCTTGAACAATACAAGTCATAAAAGGTACAGTAGGAGAGAGGACCCTGCCCGCGAAGGCTCACAATCTACAAGGGATGGGTGAGGATACAGTAGGTGAGGGTAGAGCTGGTCATGCAGCGGTTTGGTCGATCGGTGGTTACTGCAGGTTGTAGGCTTGTCGGAAGAGGTGGGTCTTCAGGCTCTTTTTGAAGGTTTCGATGGTAGGCGAGAGTCTGATGTGTTGTGGTAGAGGGTTCCAGAGTAGGGGTGATACGCGAGAGAAATCTTGTATACGATTGTGGGAAGAGGAGATAAGAGGGGAGTAGAGAAGGAGATCCTGTGAGATCTTGTGAGATCTTCTGAGATATGGCCTGTCCTTGTCAGCAAAAGATAAGTTTTTGCTAGTTCTTGTTTGTCCATTTGTTTGGTCTCTATTGCTCTGCAAATATGTCTCATTTTTGTCCAGCTTGTCACTATGTCATATTCAGGCTAGCTGGAAGCTCTGGGGAAGCAGATTTGCCCCTCCACACCGTGAGTCGGTGTGGAGTTCATTTTTGTAAACTCTGCGTGGATTTTGTAGTTTTTAATACTGACCGCACAGTATCCTTTTCTCTCTGTCTATCAAGTTTAGTATTGGCCTCCTTTGCTGAAATCTGATTTCATCTCTGTGTACGTCATTTCCCTCTCCACTCACAGTCAATATTTGTGGGGGGCTGTCTTTCCTTTGGGGGTTTTCTCTGAGGCAAGATAGCTTTCTATTTCCTACTTTAGGGGTAGTTAGCTCTTAGGCTGTAACGAGGTGTCTAGGGAGAGTCAGGAACATCCCACGGCTATTACTTGTGTTGTTGTTAGGATTAGGGACTGCGGTCAGTAGAGATACCACCTCCTCAGAGCTCGTCCCATGTTGCGTTTTAGCCACCAGGTCATATCAGTGTGGCCTCTTAACCACCAGGTCATAACACCTGTGTAACCCTGTTACCCATTTTAAACTGCATCGAGCCAACTTTTTTATTTTAGGCCTAGTAAGTCTGTCTGCGCCACTCCTAGCAATTGTCCTCCACTGACCAAACCAGTGCTGCCTGTGTACCCCTGTTACCCATTTTAAACTGCATTGAGCCAACTTTTTTATTTTAGGCCTAGTAAGTCTGTCTGCGCCACTCCTAGCAATCGTCCTCCACTGACCAAACCAGTGCTGCCTGTGTACCCCTGTTACCCATTTTAAACTGCATTGAGCCAACTTTTTTATTTTAGGCCTAGTAAGTCTGTCTGCGCCACTCCTACAAATTGTCCTCCGCTGACCAAAACAATGCTGCCTGTGTACCCCTGTTACCCATTTTAAACTGCATTGAGCCAACTTTTTTATTTTAGGCCTAGTAAGTCTGTCTGCACCACTCCTAGCAATCGTCCTCCGCTGACCAAACCAGTGCTGCCTGTGTACCCCCTTACCCATTTTAAACTGCATTGAGCCAACTTTTTTATTTTAGGCCTAGTAAGTCTGTCTGCGCCACTCCTAGCAATCATCCTCCCCTGACCAAACCAGTGCTGCCTGTGTACCCCTGTTAACCATTTTAAACTGCATTGAGCCAACTGTTCTATTTTAGGCCTAGTAAGTCTGTCTGCGCCACTTCTAGCAATCGTCCTCCGCTGACCAAACGAGTGCTGCCTGTGTACCCCTGTTACCCATCTTAAACTGCATTGAGCCAACTTTTTTATTTTAGGCCTAGTAATTCTGTCTGCGCCACTCCTAGCAATCGACCTCCGCTGACCAAGTCAGTGCTGCCTGTGTGTTGTGAATTCCGTTCTGGAGCTCCCTCCTGTGGTTGCAAATGATATTTTGGTGAGTTTTGCCCTTGGGCTCCCTCTGGTGGTTTCGAGTGGAACTGCTGCTCCTTTAGGTAGCTGTAGCAGCTGCCTCCACTGATCGCCTTGCCTGGGTTTGTTATTTAAACCTGCTCTGGGCTTTAGTTCATGCCAGCTGTCAATGTTCTTGGTTGGATTTGGTTCTCTCCTTGGATTTCTCATATGGCCTGTCCTTGTCAGCAAAAGATAAGTTTTTGCTAGTTCTTGTTTGTCCATTTGTTTGGTCTCTATTGCTCTGCAAATATGTCTCTTTTTGTCCAGCTTGTCACTATGTCATATTCAGGCTAGCTGGAAGCTCTGGGGAAGCAGATTTGCCCCTCCACACCGTGAGTCGGTGTGGAGTTCATTTTTGTAAACTCTGCGTGGATTTTGTAGTTTTTAATACTGACCGCACAGTATCCTTTTCTCTCTGTCTATCAAGTTTAGTATTGGCCTCCTTTGCTGAAATCTGATTTCATTTCTGTGTACGTCATTTCCCTCTCCACTCACAGTCAATATTTGTGGGGGGCTGTCTTTCCTTTGGGGGTTTTCTCTGAGGCAAGATAGCTTTCTATTTCCTACTTTAGGGGTAGTTAGCTCTTAGGCTGTAACGAGGTGTCTAGGGAGAGTCAGGAACATCCCACGGCTATTACTTGTGTTGTTGTTAGGATTAGGGACTGCGGTCAGTAGAGATACCACCTCCTCAGAGCTCGTCCCATGTTACGTTTTAGCCACCAGGTCATATCAGTGTGGCCTCTTAACCACCAGGTCATAACACCTGTGTAACCCTGTTACCCATTTTAAACTGCATCGAGCCAACTTTTTTATTTTAGGCCTAGTAAGTCTGTCTGCGCCACTCCTAGCAATCGTCCTCCACTGACCAAACCAGTGCTGCCTGTGTACCCCTGTTACCCATTTTAAACTGCATTGAGCCAACTTTTTTATTTTAGGCCTAGTAAGTCTGTCTGCGCCACTCCTAGCAATCGTCCTCCGCTGACCAAACCAGTGCTGCCTGTGTACCCCTGTTACCCATTTTAAACTGCATTGAGCCAACTTTTTTATTTTAGGCCTAGTAAGTCTGTCTGCGCCACTCCTAGCAATCGTCCTCCGCTGACCAAATCAGTGCTGCCTTTGTACCCCTGTTACCCATTTTAAACTGCATTGAACCTACTTTTTTATTTTAGGCCTAGTAAGTCTGTCTGCGCCACTCCTAGCAATCGTCCTCCGCTGACCAAACCAGTGCTGCCTGTGTACCCCTGTTACCCATTTTAAACTGCATTGAGCCTACTTTTTTATTTTAGGCCTAGTAAGTCTGTCTGAGCCACTCCTACTAATCGTCATCCGCTGACCAAAACAATGCTGCCTGTGTACCCGTTACCCATTTTGAACTGCATTGAGCCTACTTTTTTATTTTAGGCCTAGTAAGTCTGTCTGCGCCACTCCTAGCAACCGTCCTCCGCTGACCAAACCAGTGCTGCCTGTGTACCCCTGTTACCCATTTTAAACTGCATTGAGCCAACTTTTTTATTTTAAGCCTAGTAATTCTGTCTGAGCCACTCCTACTAATCGTCCTCCGCTGACCAAAACAATGCTGCCTGTGTACCCGTTACCCATTTTGAACTGCATTGAGCCTACTTTTTTATTTTAGGCCTAGTAAGTCTGTCTGCGCCACTCCTAGCAACCGTCCTCCGCTGACCAAACCAGTGCTGCCTGTGTACCCCTGTTACCCATTTTAAACTGCATTGAGCCAACTTTTTTATTTTAGGCCTAGTAAGTCTGTCTGCGCCACTCCTAGCAATCGTCCTCCGCTGACCAAACCAGTGCTGCCTGTGTACCCCTGTTACCCATTTTAAACTGCATTGAGCCAACTTTTTTATTTTAGGCCTAGTAAGTCTGTCTGCGCCACTCCTAGCAATCGTCCTCCGCCTAACAAAACAATGCTGCCTGTGTACCCCGTTATCCATTTTTAACTGCATTGCGCCTACTTTTTTATTTTAGGCCTACTAAGTCTGTCTTGGCCACTCCAGTCCTGACAATCGTCCTCCGCTTAACAACGCTCTGCCGCCTGCGTACCCCTGTAACCAATTTTAAACTGCATTGAGCCAACTTTTTTAATTTAGGCCTACTACATGTGTCTGTCTGCGCCACTCAATACAGCTGTCCTTCACTGCACAAAGCAGAGCCTCAATTTGCAGCCGATATCACATATTAAAGTGCATTTGGCCTACTAGTTTGGTTGGGCCTACTAACGGTGTCTGCCGCTCCTTGCTGTTCTCCTCCACTGAACAAAGCAGTGCTGCCTGTTTACTCCTGTTACCAATTTTGAACTGCATTTAGCCTACTTTATTCTTTGGGCCTATATCTGTGTTTCCTCCTCATCCTGCCCATTGCCCAGCCACTGCTAGATGAGTCTGCCGGTACATTGACCCAGACCACTACATTCCCCTTGCACTCTACATAGCCAGTATCTGACCCTGCATCCCCTTCCCGCATACTATACCACCTTACACGGGGACAAAAAGGAAAGTGCAGATGAAAGTGCAGGTTCCTTCAACAGGTGGGGGGGCATACTCGTTGGCGATGTCACTGGCACAGGGCCCCTCATAGTACGCAAAAGTGTCTCTGCCGGTGGGAGGCGCCCCCGCCGTCAATCACAACGCCGTACTTTGAGGGGCCCTGTGCCAGTGGCAATGCGAACGAGTGTGCCCCCCCCCTGCTTGCTCAGGATCACAGCAGTTGCAAAGTTGAAATACTTACCTCTCCCTGCTCCACCGCCGTGACGTAGTCCGCGTTTCCTGGGCCCACGAAAAACTTGAGCCAGCCCTACTCCCCCCACAACTGTTACATAGTTACATAGTTACATAGTTATTAAGGTTGAAGGAAGACTGTAAGTCCATCTAGTTCAACCCATAGCCTAACCTAACATGCCCTAACATGTTGATCCAGAGGAAGGCAAAAAAAGCCCATGTGGCAAAGAGTAACTCTACCATGGGGAAAAAAATTCCTTCCCGACTCCACATACGGCAATCAGACTAGTTCCCTGGATCAACGCCTTATCAAGGAATCTAGTGTATATACCCTGTAACATTATACTTTTCCAGAAAGGTATCCAGTCCCCTCTTAAATTTAATTAATGAATCACTCATTACAACATCATACGGCAGAGAGTTCCATAGTCTCACTGCTCTTACAGTAAAGAATCCGCGTCTGTTATTATGCTTAAACCTTCGTTCCTCCAGACGTAGAGGATGCCCCCTTGTCCCTGTCTCAGGTCTATGATTAAAAAGATCATCAGAAAGGTCTTTGTACTGTCCCCTCATATATTTATACATTAAAATAAGATCACCCCTTAGTCTTCGTTTTTCCAAACTAAATAGCCCCAAGTGTAATAACCTATCTTGGTATTGCAGACCCCCCAGTCCTCTAATAACCTTGGTCGCTCTTCTCTGCACCCGCTCCAGTTCAGCTATGTCTTTCTTATACACCGGAGACCAGAACTGTGCACAGTATTCTAAGTGTGGTCGAACTAGTGACTTGTATAGAGGTAAAATTATGTTCTCCTCATGAGCATCTATGCCTCTTTTAATACATCCCATTATTTTATTTGCCTTTGTAGCAGCTGCCTGACACTGGCCACTGAATATGAGTTTGTCATCCACCCATATACCCAGGTCTTTTTAATTGACGGTGTTGCCCAGAGTTTTAGAATTAAGCACATAGTTATACATCTTATTACTTCTACCACAAGTGCATGACCCTACATTTCTCCCCATTAAAGCTCATTTGCCATTTATCAGCCCAAGCTTCTAGTTTACATAAATCATCCTGTAATATAAAATTGTCCTCCCCTGTATTGATTACCCTGCAGAGTTTAGTGTCATCTGCAAATATTTAAATTCTACTCTGAATGCCCCCTACAAGGTCATTAATAAATATGTTAAAAAGAAGAGGGCCCAATACTGACCCCTGTGGTACCCCACTGCTAACCGCAACCCAGTCCGAGTGTGCTCCATTAATAACCACCCTTTGTTTCCTATCCCTGAGCCAGCTCTCAACCCACATACACATATTTTCCCCTATCCCCATTACTCTCATTTTATGTAACAACCTTTTGTGTGGCACCGTATCAAAAGCTTTGGAAAAGTCCATATACACTACGTCCACTGGGTTCCCTTGGTCCAGTCCGGAACTTACCTCTTCATAGAAGCTGATCAAATTAGTCTGACATGAACGGTCCCTAGTAAACCCGTGCTGATACTGGGTCATAAGGTTATTCCTCTTCAGATACTCCAGTATAGTATCCCTTAGAATGCCCTCCAGGATTTTACCCACAGTAGAGGTTAAGCTTACTGGCCTATAATTACCGAGTTCAGTTTTTGCCCCTTTTTTGAATATTGGCACCACATTTGCTATACGCCAGTCCTGTGGTACAGACCCTGTTACTATGGAGTCTTTAAAGATTAAAAATAATGGTCTATCAATGACTGTACTTAGTTCCTGCAGTACTCGGGGGTGTATCCCATCCGGGCCCGGAGATTTGTCAATTTTAGTTATTTTTAGACGCCGCTGTACTTCCTGCTGGGTTAAGCAGGTGACATTTAATGGGGAATTTTTATCACTTTTTTTTTTTTAGTCATTTTGTCTGCCATGGGATTTTCTTTTGTAAATACTGATGAAAAAAAGTCATTTAGCATATTGGCTTTTTCCTCATCCTCATCCACCATTTCCCCCAGATTATTTTTAAGGGGGCCAACACTGTCATTTTTTAGTTTCTTACTATTTATATAGTTAAAGAATATTTTGGGATTATTTTTACTCTCTCTGGCAATGAGTCTCTCTGTCTCAATCTTTGCTGCCTTGATTTGCTTTTTACAGAATTTATTTAATTTTCTGTATTTATTTAATGCCTCCTCACTACCTACTTCCTTTAATTCTCTAAATGCTTTCTTTTTGTCCCTTATTGCGCCCCTTACAGCTCTATTTAGCCATATTGGTTTCCTCCTATTTCTAGTATGTTTATTCCCATACGGTATATACTGTGCACAGGTCCTATCCAGGATGCTAATAAACGTCTCCCATTTTCTTTGTGTATTTTTGTGTCTCAGGATATCGTCCCAGTTAATTGCACCAAGATCCTCTCTCATCCGTTGGAAATTTGCCCTCCTGAAGTTTAGTGTCCTTGTCACCCCCCTACTACCCATCTTATTAAAGGTTACATGAAAACTTATTATTTTGTGATCACTATTCCCCAAGTGACCCCCAACCCTTATATTTGATATGCGGTCTGGCCTGTTGGTTAATATTAGGTCTAGCAGTGCCCCCCTCCTTGTTGGGTCCTGAACCAGTTGTGAAAGGTAATTGTCTCTCATAGTTGTCAAAAACAGATTACCTTTGCTGGAACTGCAGGTTTCTGTTCCCCAATCTATCTCAGGGTAGTTGAAGTTACCCATAATAATGACTTCTCCTTGAGTCGCAGCTTCATCTATTTGCTTTACGAGGATATTCTCCATTGCTTCCATTATTTTTGGAGATTTATAACAAATCCCTATCAGTAATTTATTATTTTTTCCCCCTCCCCTTATCTCCACCCACAGGGACTCTACATTTTCATTAAATTCACCTATATTATCACGCAGGATGGGTTTTAAGGAAGATTTTACATATAGACACACCCCTCCCCCTCGCTTATCTGTACGGTCATTTCTGAACAGGCTATAGCCCTGCAAGTTAACAGCCCAGTCATGGCTCTCATCCAGCCACGTCTCAGATATCCCCACCATGTCATAATTATGCTCCAACAACATTAGTTCTAATTCATCTATTTTGTTGGCGAGGCTTCTGGCATTAGTATACATGCACTTGATGTTACTCTCTGTACCTCTATTCTTTCTTAAATTACTAACTGTTCTAACCCCACCCCCCATGCCACCGCCACCCCCAACTTCCTTATTTGTGCCCAGGTCTCTATCTGCACTATCTTCCCCTCCTATAAAATGAATACCCTCCCCCCCAATCCCTAGTTTAAACACTCCTCCAACCTTCTAACCATTTTCTCCCCCAGCACAGCTGCCCCTTCCCCATTGAGGTGCAGCCCGTCCCTAGCGTAGAGCCTGTAGCCAACTGAGAAGTCGGCCCAGTTCTGCAGGAACCCAAACCCCTCCTTCCTACACCAATTCTTGAGCCACTTATTAACCTCCCTAATCTCCCGTTGCCTCTCTGGCGTGGCACGTGGTACAGGCAGTATTTCGGAAAATACCACGTTGGAGGTCCTTGCTTTCAGCTTGCAGCCTAATTCCCTGAAATCATCTTTAAGGACCTTCCACCTACCTCTAACTTTGTCATTTGTGCCAATGTGCACCATGACCGCTGGGTCCTCACCAGCCCCTCCCAGTAATCTGTCCACCCGATCAGCGATGTGTCGGACTCGAGCGCCAGGTAGGCAGCACACCGTCCGACGATCCCTGTCTTTGTGACAGATTTGTTGCCAAATGACCCCCAAATTTTCAATGGCTAACTATTATTATAAGGTAAATTAAGATTGACAAGCTTAAGTATCAAGTATTGATGTTTCTGGCATTAAAATGGGCTCTGTTGGTGTTTTCCTGTCCTCCACTTACTGCCGACTTTGATTCTCCATTGACTTGCATTGGGTTTCGTGTTTCGGTCGGATCCCCGACTTTTCGAAATAATCGGCCGATTTCACTCGACCCGACTTCTGACAAAGTCGGGTTTCGCGAAACCCGACTCGATCCTGAAAAAGTAAAAGTCGCTCAACCCTAATAGTAACATAGTTATTAAGGTTGAAGGAAGACTTTAAGTCCATCTAGTTCAACCCATAGCCTAACCTAATGTTAGGGGTCGAGTTCCCGCCTCTGCACAGGGGGAATCTCGGGCCATCTCTGCTGCTGTCTCCCATTCTTCTCCTGCTGCAGTGGAGCCTGCTCAGCAGAGATGTCAATCCCAGTGTCTTGCTCAGTCTGACTCAGTGCATAGGGTTACTGCTGCTTTTCCAGCTTCTGCTATTGAAGCCAGTGCTGGGCTGCGGCGAGCAGACTCTTTTGGGACCAAGTCCTGCTTTTTCCCCTTCTGGGCATGCCCAGGGTAAGATCTCTCATTGGAGATCGAGGGTCACATGCTTAGATACTGCAGCAAAACCCATTGTTTATCCAGGAGGGTCCTGAAGTTGCTCAGGCTCTGTGGCAGCCTCTCAATGGTCCTTCTAGGAAGGTCCTGTACTTGCTGCAGCTATAAAAGTTTTGCATGGCCGCACGGCCATGCGCTAGTATCAAATCTAAGTTATGTGTTTTGCGCAAGTGTGGTTACGTGTATATGTGTTCAGGGACCCGGCTGAAATAAGCCCCTAGAATACCGGCACCTCCGGTGAGGAGATTGTGTGTATGGATTCAGGGCCCGGGCTGAGATAAGCCCCTAGAATACCGGCTCCTCCGGTGAGGAGATTGTATGATTGCCTCTTTGATTGCGTAACCACAAACCGCTATCTGCTCGGCAGTTGCTGTGTACTCCTGTGAGTTAAACAGGACACAGTGCTTTCTTTAGGCGACTCTGTGAAGTAGCAGAGTTCGCTTCTACCGCCATATAGGGCCGCCATTTGCCAGCAGTGGGTTCTCCCCTGCATGGTGGACCCCTGGCTGCGAACGCACCAAATAACATCACACTATTTACTGGGTGCGTTCCGCCAGCCCTAACAGAACACTTGTGCCAGGGTCTGGCTAGTAAATGACGGACGATTAGCATTTACAGCGGTACATCTCTGCTCTTGAGCGCACAACCTCAGCTGTGGATGTCACCGCAGTCGCTGTTCAGGCTGCAAGTGTAGCTGCAGCCAGTTTGTCCTCTGCCACCCCTGCTCCGACTTTATCAAATCTCCCGCTTCCAGACAAGTTTGCTGGTGGCAGTAGGCTATGTCGGGTATTCGTGAGTCAGTGCTCCATACATCTAGAGCTACTGGCTGCACGTTTTCCTATGGAACGGACGAAAGTGGGATTTATTTTATCCCTCTTGTCAGGCAGGGCATTGGAATGGGCAATGCCGCTATGGGAACGTAATGTTCGTGTGGTGCAGAGTGCTCCTCTCTTCCTGGATGCTCTGAAACAGGTCTTTTTGGGACCTTGTGTCACCCAAGATACTGCACTCCAATTGTTTTCAATAACACAGGGTTCGTCCATGGTCAGCCAGTTCGCCGTCCAATTCCGGACTCTGGTATCTGAGCTGGAGTGGCCAGATAAAGTCCTTATTCTGGTGTTCTGGAGAGGACTGGCAGACCATGTGAAGGATGCCTTGGCCACCAGGGAGATTCCCGCCACACTGGAGGAGCTCATTACAATATCTACCCGCATCGACCTCCGTTTTAACGAGCGGAGGTTAGAGCGGACCCAGTGTAGGCAGAGGTTCCGGCTGGCTGCCACATTCGCCAGACCTCTAGATTCTTCCATTCAGGCGTCTGACTCCCATGAGGCTATGGAGGTTTCTCGAGCGAGACCTAAGTCCCGGGCCGCTCGGGTACCCGTGGTTTGTAAAAATTGCCCAAAACTGGTTCATTATGCCAATAAATGTCCACGGGAAAAGATCACGTCTCGTAACCATTGGAGGAGGTTCACTAGACACAGCGGCATTTTCCTCCAAGCTGTCCTTTAAAGGGACAATCATGTTAGGCTCATCTTCTCTAACAGTCGAGGTTTGTGTGGATTCTGGAGCAGAGGGGAATTTCATGTCCTCTGCTTTTGCTCTGCACCATTCAATATCTCTGGTGATGCTTGCCAAACCGGTGACTGTTAGAGTAGTGAATGGGTTGACACTTCCCACACTAATCACACACCAGACTGTCCCTTTCACGTTATCCATGTCTCCTTCCCACCAGGAGATTATTTCCCTTCTTGTCCTTCCCGAGGGAATGGATGAGATTCTGCTGGGAATACCCTGGCTTCATTTCCACTCCCCACATATTGAGTGGACTTCAGGGAGGATATTGGGTTGGAGTGAATCATCTAAGGGCAGATGTGTGAGAGAGTGCGTTCAGTTTCCACTACCAAGATACCCGCAGAACTTTCTTCCCTTCCCAAGTGCTATTGGTCCTATGCAGACGTCTTCTCCAAAAAGGCTGCCAAGACCCTTCCGCCTCACGGGCCCTATAACTGTCCTATTGAGCTCTTGCCTGGAGCAGAACCTCCTCAGGGACGGGTCTATCCCCTCTCTCTCTTGGAAACGGAGGCTATGTCCCAATACATCCAGGAGAATCTGGCAAGAGGGTTCATTAGGAAGTCAGTGTCACCTGCAGGGGCGGGGTTCTTCTTCGTGGAGAAGAAGAAAGGAGAATTATGTCCTTGCATAGATTACAGGGGTCTTAATGCCATCACCATTAAGAATAAGTACCCGCTGCCCCTGATTTCTGAGCTCTTTGATAGGTTACGGAGAGCAAGGGTGTCAGGACTCTGAACATTTTTTACCTTTTGTGCATTACTGCCCTTTTCCAAGATGACATCTTTGGTCTCATGTGCACTGTGTCTTCCTGCTATAAAACTACACCCCAGCCTTCAGTCTGTGCTAGAGTATTCTGCCTTACATCCAGTTGCTGACCTCTGATTACTCCCTGGCTATACACCTCCTCCTGTGAACCTGTGTGGTGATCCTGCTACTCAGCTTTGAGTTCCTGCTGCATACACAAGTTTCCAGTAATCCTCCTTCATCTGCTGTTCGTGTTTACTTCCATCTGCATTTGCTGGACATGTAAGCTGTTTCTGCTTTGCAATAACCTGAGACTATTAACCAGGCCTCCCTGGTTGAGCTAAGATATGATTTGAACTACCTAATAAGCATATCTATCTGTGCCTGGACTAAGACAAAGATTTATTCGTGTCAAGTATCCTCAAGAATAACTGTGCTTCATATACTTTCTACTTGATTGCATTTTCCTCTGAAGTTTCCTATAGACTGCTAAGCTGCGTTTATTATTTGCACCAAGTGTTGTGGATTTGAGTTTCTCTCTGCACCTGTTTGAATCACCGTGTGATAATATAGACTTTACCACTTATAGCACTGTGTCCTGTAGTTGTCTTGTTCCACGCAAAGAGTCTACTGAGTTATCCCCTATAACACTGGTCAACAGCATTTTTGGTGCCAAAGATATTTCATCGAATTTAGGGTATTTTTGGGGTGCTGATTCTGAATATGTCATCAGTTTTGCCAGATTGGCTCAAGTTTTTGAGATTTTTGGTATTTTATTTATAGCACTTGTTGGTAAATGCGACGCATCATCTCATTAATTTCTTTGGATTAGTACTTGAACTGAGCAGTTCTCAATATAGTTTTGTGTTAATTAGTGTTCTAAAAGTTTGTTCATAGCTTGATTTTTGCACTAACTTTATGTTGTTGTCTGTTTTCCAGTGAAAAGCATGAACTCATCAAGAAGAAGTTGTCTTAACTATCCAGACTCATTCTGTTACATTTGTGGTGAATACACACTGCCAAAACATAGAAGAAACATAACAGACTTCGTAAAAAAAGTGTATTTTGCCTATTTTGGGGTTATGCTTGGGGACCAAGACAAGTTTTGGGCACCACACATAGCGTGCAAAGCATGTATCGAATTATTACGAAAATGGAGCAAAGGACAAAGAAAAAGCTTCAAATTTGGTGTTCCAATGGTGTGGAGAGAGCCAAAAAATCATCATGATGACTGTTATTTATGGTAAACACAGGTACAGGCACATCTTCACAATGAGGGACAGGCCTTCTTGCAGATTCCATGTTACTTCCATTTTCGTTTCTTATGCTTATTGAATCCTTGCACTTGCACTGCACAGAAATAACAGTCATCATGATGATTTTTTGGCTCTCTCCACACCATTGGAACACCAAATTAGAAGCTTTTTCTTTGTCCTTTGCTCCATTTTCGTAATAATTCGATACATGCTTTGCACACTATGTGTGGTGCCCAAAACTTGTCTTGGTCCCCAAGCATAACCCCAAAATAGGCAAAATACACTTTTTTTACGAAGTCTGTTATGTTTCTTCTATGTTTTGGCAGTGTGTATTCACCACAAATGTAACAGAATGAGTCTGGATCGTTAACCCCTTAAGCCCCGAGGGTGGTTTGCACGTTAATGACCAGGCCAATTTTTACAATTCTGACCACTGTCCCTTTATGAGGTTATAACTCTGGAACGCTTCAACGGATCTTGGCGATTCTGACATTGTTTTCTCGTGACATATTGTACTTCATGTTAGTGGTAAAATTTGTTCGATATAACTTGCGTTTATTTGTGAAAAAAACGAATATTTGGCGAAAATTTGGAAAATTTCGCAATTTTCCAACTTTGAATTTTTATGCCCTTAAATCACAGACATATGTCACACAAAATACTTAATAAATAACATTTTCCACATGTCTACTTTACATCAGCACAATTTTGGAACCAAAATTTTTTTTTGTGACGGAGTTATAAGGGTTAAAAGTTGACCAGCAATTTCTCATTTTTACAACACCATTTTTTTTTAGAGACCACACCTCATTTGAAGTCATTTTGACGGGTCTATATGATAGAAAATACCCAAGTGTGACACCATTCTAAAAACTGCACCCCTCAAGGTACTCAAAACCACTTTCAAGAAGTTTATTAACCCTTCAGGTGTTTCACAGGAATTTTTGGAATGTTTAAATAAAAATGAACATTTAACTTTTTTTCACACAAAATTTATTTCAGCTCCAATTTGTTTTATTTTACCAAGGGTAACAGGAGAAAATAGACCCCAAAAGTTGTTGTACAATTTGTCCTGAGTACGCTGATACCCCATATGTGGGGGTAAACCACAGTTTGGGCGCATGGCAGAGCTTGGAAGCAAAGGAGCGCCATTTGACTTTTCAATGCAAAATTGACTGGAATTGAGATGGGACGCCATGTTGCATTTGGAGAGCCCCTGATGTGCCTAAACATTGAAACCCCTAACAAGTGACACCATTTTGGAAAGTAGACCCCCTAAGGAACTTATCTAGATTTGTGGTGAGCACTTTGACCCAACAAGTGCTTTACAGAAGTTTATAATGCAGAGCCGTAAAAATAAAAAATCATATTTTTTCACAAAAATGATCTTTTCACCCCCAATTTTTTATTTTCCCAAGGGTGAGAGAAGAAATTGGACCCCAAAAATTTTTGTGCAATTTGTCCTGAGTACGCTGATACCCCATATGTGGGTGTAAACCATTGTTTGGGCGCAGGGCAGAGCTCGGAAGGGAAGGAGCGCCATTTGACTTTTCAATGCAAAATTGACTGGAATTGAGATGGGACGCCATGTTGCGTTTGGAGAGCCCCTAATGTGCCTAAACATTGAAACCCCCCACGAGTGACACCATTTTGGAAAGTAGACCCCCTAAGGAACTTATCTAGATGTGTTTTGAGAGCTTTGAACCCCCAAGTGTTTCACTACAGTTTATAACGCAGAGCCGTGAAAATAAAAATATTTTTTTTTTCACAAAAATGATTTTTTAGCCCCCAAGTTTTGTATTTTCACAAGGGTATCAGGATAAATTGGACCCCAAAAGTTGTTGTCCAATTTGTCTGGAGTACGCTGATACCCCATTTGTGGGGGGGGACCACTGTTTGGGCGCATGACAGAGCTCGGAAGGGAAGGAGCGCCATTTGGAATGCAGACTTAAATGGATTGGTCTGCAGGCGTCACGTTGCATTTGCAGAGCCCCTGATGTACCCAAACAGTACAAACCCCCCACAAGTGACCCCATATTGGAAACTAGACCCCCCAAGGAACTTATCTAGATGTGTTGTGAGAACTTTGAACCCCCAAGTGTTTCACTACAGTTTATAACGCAGAGCCGTGAAAATAATATTTATTTTTTTTTCACAAAAATGAAATTTAGCCCCCAGTTTTGTATTTTCACAAGGGTATCAGGATAAATTGGACCATAAAAGTTGTTGTCCAATTTGTCCTGAGTACGCTGATACCCCCTATGTGGGGGGGAACCACTGTTTGGGCGCATGACAGAGCTCGGAAGGGAAGGAGCGCCATTTGGAATGCAGACTTAAATGGATTGGTCTGCAGGCGTCACGTTGCATTTGCAGAGCCCCTGATGTACCCAAACAGTACAAACCCCCCACAAGTGACCCCATATTGGAAACTAGACCCCCCAAGGAACTTATCTAGATGTGTTGTGAGAACTTTGAACCCCCAAGTGTTTCACTACAGTTTATAACGCAGAGCCGTGAAAATATTATTTTTTTTTTTTTTTCACAAAAATGAAATTTAGCCCCCAGTTTTGTATTTTCACAAGGGTATCAGGATAAATTGGACCCTAAAAGTTGTTGTCCAATTTGTCCTGAGTACGCTGATACCCCCTATGTGGGGGGGAACCACTGTTTGGGCGCATGACAGAGCTCGGAAGGGAAGGAGCGCCATTTGGAATGCAGACTTAAATGGATTGGTCTGCAGGCGTCACGTTGCATTTGCAGAGCCCCTGATGTACCCAAACAGTACAAACCCCCCACAAGTGACCCCATATTGGAAACTAGACCTCCCAAGGAACTTATCTAGATGTGTTGTGAGAACTTTGAACCCCCAAGTGTTTCACTACAGTTTACAACGCAGAGCCGTGAAAATAAAACATATTTTTTTTCCCACAAAAATGATTTTTAGCCCCCCAAATTTTTATTTTCCCAAGGATAACAAGAGAACTTGGACCCCAGAAGTTGTTGTTCAATTTTTCCCTAGTACGCTGATACCCCATATGTTGGGGTAAACCCCTTTTTGGACGCACGGGAGAGCTCGGAAGGGAAGGAGCACTGTTTTACTTTTTCAACGCAGAATTGGCTGGAATTGAGATTGGACGCCATGTCGCGTTTGGAGAGCCCCTGATGTGCCTGAACAGTGGAAACTCCCCAATTCTACCTGAAACCCTACCCCTAACCTCACCCCTAACCGTTTACTGAACATTTTCTGACAGTCATAAGAGCCACGTATATAAGTGCCACGTATTTCAGTGCCACGTATTTCAGTGCCACGTATTTCAGGCACTGAAAAATACGTGGCACGTAAATACTTCAGTGCCATGATATTTCAGTGCCACGATATTTCAGTGCCACGAATTTCAGTGCCACGTATTTCAGTGCCACGTATTTCAGGCACTGAAAAATACGTGGCACGTAAATACGTGGCACGTAAATACGTGGCACTGAAATACGTGGCACTGAAATACGTGGCACTGAAATACGTGGCACTTAAATACGTGGCACTTAAATACGTGGCACTTAAATACGTGGCACTTATATACGTGGCCACTGAAATATCGTGGCACTTATATACGTATATACGTATATAAACGTATATTTCAGTGCCACGTATTTCAGTGCCACGTATTTCAGGTTAGGGGTAGGGTTAGGGGTAGGGTTAGGGTTTTTTGTTTTTTTCTTGTTTTCTTGTGTTTTTCTATAAAAACGCATGCGTTTTACCGCGTTTACATGCATTTTTTCACACATGCGGTTTTTTTAAAAAACGCATGCAGATAAAAACGCAAGTGTGAAACCAGACTAAAAGACGCTTTTTATAGCAAAAAAGTTTTTGCGTCTCCACATTTTGAGACCTATAATTTTTCCACATTTTGGTCCACAGAGTCATGTGAGGTCTTGTTTTTTGCGGGACGAGTTGACGTTTTTATTGGTAACATTTTCGGACACGTGACAGTTTTTGATCGCTTTTTATTCCGATTTTTGTGAGGCAGAAAGACCAAAAACCAGCTATTCATGAATTTCTTTTGGGGGAGGCGTTTATACCGTTCCGCGTTTGGTAAAATTGATAAAGCAGTTTTATTCGTCGGGTCAGTACGATTACAGCGATACCTCATTTATATCATTTTTTTATGTTTTGACGCTTTTATACGATAAAAACTATTTTATAGAAAAAATAATTATTTTGGCATCGCTTTATTCTGAGGACTATAACTTTTTTATTTTTTTGCTGAAGATGCTGTATGGCGGCTCGTTTTTTGCGGGACAAGATGACGTTTTCAGTGGTACCATGGTTATTTATATCCGTCTTTTTGATCGCGTGTTATTCCACTTTTTGTTCGGCGGTATGGTAATAAAGCGTTGTTTTTTGCCTCGTTTTTTTTTTTTTTTTTTCTTACGGTGTTTACTGAAGGGGTTAACTAGTGGGCCAGTTTTATAGGTTGGGTCGTTACGGACGCGGCGATACTAAATATGTGTACTTTTATTGTTTTTGTTTGTTTTTTTTAGATAAAGAAATGTATTTATGGGAATAATATTTTTTTTTTTATTATTATTTATTTAGGAATTTTTTTATTTTTTTTTTTACACATGTGGAAATTTTTTTTTTTACTTTTTTACTTTGTCCCAGGGGGGGACATCACAGATCGCAGATCTGATAGTGTGCACAGCACTCTATCAGATCGGCGATCATACTTTCATCGGAGCAGGCTGCAGCTTTCATCTGCAGCCTGCTCCGACCCGGAAGTGCTCCCTGCAGGACCCGGATACAGCCCCTCGGCCATTTTGGATCCGGGGCCTGCAGGGAGAAGACGTTCGGTACGAGGTGAGTACATCACCTTGTACCGATCGTCTCAGGGAAGCCCGCAGGGAGCCCCCTCCCTGCGCGATGCTTCCCTGTACCGCCGGTACACCGCGATCATGTTTGATCGCGGTGTGCCGGGGGTTAATGTGCCGGGGGCAGTCCGTGACCGCTCCTGGCACATAGTGCCGGATGTCAGCTGCGATATGCAGCCGACACCCGGCCGCGATCGGCCGCGCTCCCCCCGTGAGCGCGGCCGATCGCGTATGACGTACTATACCGTCACCGGGAATTAAGGCCCACCCCACCTCGACGGTATAGTACGTCATACGGGATTAAGGGGTTAAGACAACTTCTTCTTGATGAGTTCATGCTTTTCACTGGAAAACAGACAACAACATAAAGTTAGTGCAAAAATCAAGCTATGAACAAACTTTTAGAACACTAATTAACACAAAACTATATTGAGAACTGCTCAGTTCAAGTACTAATCCAAAGAAATTAATGAGATGATGCGTCGCATTTACCAACAAGTGCTATAAATAAGATACCAAAAATGTCAAAAACTTGAGCCAATCTGGCAAAACTGATAGCATATTCAGAATCAGCACCCCAAAAATACCCCAAATTCATTAAAATATTTTGGACACCAGAAAATTTTTTTTTTTTTTTTACCTGTGTAATTACACAGGATACTCTAGCCTGAAAAAAAAAGGAGACTGCTGGAACAATGACTGCAGAAAGCAAATTAGAGCAGGTGTTTTCCATAATTAGATCACTGCAGAAAGATGGGGAAGGTCTGCAAAAGAAGTTTGGAAGCTTTGAACACAATCAACAAGTGTTTGGACAAACTTTGCAGGACTTAAGCAACCACATGGCAGCCCAGGAAAACAAACTTGCTGGCATGTATGTACGGGCTTTTCAGGACATAAGCACGCAAATAGCTGCATAAGTGACTTTTCCCTCTGGGCAACCGCCACCAGCTGGCCCACCTAAGTTGCCCCCATTCAGATCTAATGGTGATCGCGACAAATTTTGTGGCTTTGTGAATCAATGTACGCTATATTTTGATGTGCATGCTGACCGTTTTCCTACTGATAGATCCAAAGTATTGTGTGTAATAATGCTACTGACCGCACGAGCGCTCGCCTGGGCGAATCCGATGATTGAGTCTCGTGACCCACGGTTAAATAACTTGGATGATTTATTGGCAACTATGGCATTAATGTTTGATGATCCTAGTCGCCGTGCAACCGCTGAATCTGCTTTATTGTCTTTACGCCAGGCAAAACGTTCTGTTATTGAGTATGCTACTGAATTCAGGAGATTAGCGGTAGATACCAATTGGGACAGTTATGCACAATTGCTTATTTTTAAAAGGGGTCTCTCTAGTATTGTAAAAGATGAACTAGCTCGCTCTGAGTCACCACAAGAGCTAGAGACATTTATACAGCATTGTGTGCGCATTGACATTCGCCTTACTGTGCGTAGGCAGGAGAAGTTTGCTGCATATAACTGTATTTCTAACTTTTCCCTTCCTTCCAAAGAGCCTGCAGGTAAAACATCTCAGGAGGTGGAGGAGGTGCCCATGCAAATTGATTCCGTTCAGAGGCACGAGATCAATGAGCACCGGGAGCATCGCCTTCGTGAAAGCCTATGTTTCTACTGCGGCCAGTCTGACCACTTTCTGATCAATTGTCCTAAGTGTCCCAGATGGCCTAACAAGGTGCTAGCAGTGGTAGGGGAGTATGACAACTGTGATGATGAAGCTAACATCTCTGAATGTAGTCTGCCTTTAAATGCTGTATTCCATTCACTTTCTATGACTTCACCCCCCAAGGAGCTTAAGGAAAAGAACTCTCACTGTTCTCTCCCTATTAAGATCCTGTGTTGAGGAAAGTGGATTTCCAGTGCAGCTATGATTGACTCTGGTGCAGGTGGCAATTTCATGGATATCGCATTTGCCAAGGAACATGGTATTGAAATTCAGCAAAGAGCCTCTCCAATTACCATGGAAACAGTGGATGGGTCACCTTTAATCTCTGGGCATGTGGATCAGGAGACCGTACCCCTTGAAATTTTGTTGGCGCCTAATCATCAGGAGCAACTTTCTTTCTTGCTAATTTCTTCTCCTCATTTTCTTGTGATTTTAGGTATTCCTTGGTTGCGTTCTCAGAACCCAATTATCAACTGGGAGACCAAGGAGATTATCTTCCCAACAAGGAGCAACTCAGCGTTAACAGAAGCTGTCCCTGAGACCACGGCTACGGAACCACATGTACAGGTATTTTCTTTACCTCCAGCTTATAAAGAGTTCTCTGACATCTGTGACAAGAAGAATGCAGATCAGCTTCCTCCACACAGGCATTATGACTGTCCCATTGAGCTGCTTCCCGGGGCAGCCATTCCTTTTGGTAACGTATACCCTTTGGCGGCACCTGAGCTTCAAGCCTTAAAAGAGTTTATTGCTGAAAATATGGCCAAAGGCTTCATAAATCCTTCTTCCTCGCCAGCAGGGGCACCTATCTTTTTTGTAAAGAAGAAGGACGGGACCCTAAGACCCTGTGTTGACTATCGACAACTCAATAAGGTAACCATACGAAAACGTTACCCTTTGCCTCTGATTCCCGAATTAATGGAAAGAGTCAGCCATGCTAAGGTGTTCTCTAAACTGGATTTTCGTGGGGCTTATAATTTGGTGCGTATTTGTCAAGGGGATGAGTGGAAGACAGCATTCAGATGCCGGTATGGACACTTTCAATCTCTTGTGATGCCCTTCGGGCTTTGTAACGCCCCTGCAACATTTCAACACCTTGCTAATGACATTTTAAAAGATTTTTTGGACCAGTTTGTAGTGATCTATTTGGACGATATACTAATCTTTTCTGACTCTCTACAGGAACATGAAGAACATGTCAAAACTGTTTTAAGACATCTGAAAGAGAACCATCTGTATATTAAGCCAGAGAAATGCGAGTTCCATTGTTCTGAGATACAGTTCTTAGGTTATATCATCTTTCCCCAGGGGCTGAACATGGAATCTGGTAAGATTCAGGCTATCCTTGACTGGCCGGTACCCAAGAACATTAAGGAGGTCCAACATTTTATTGGTTTTGCAAATTTCTACAGACGCTTTATTCAAAATTTTTCTGATATTGTCCGTCCCATTACTTCCTTGACAAAGAAGGAAAAGCCCTTTAAGTGGTCATCACAGGCTCAAGAAGCTTTTGATCAGCTTAAGATCAGTTTCACATAAGCACCACTGTTGATACACCAAGATCCAACACTTCCTTTCATTGTGGAGGTGGATGCTTCTGATAATGCTTTGGGGGCTATTCTCTCACAAAGAACTGGAGAGAATGGTTTGCTAAATCCTTGTGCTTTCTTTTCCCACAGACTAACCTCAGCAGAGAAGAATTACGACGTGGGAGACAAGGAATTGCTGGCTATTATTGCGGCTTTCAAAGAATGGAGGCATCATCTGCAAGGAGCTGCACAACAGATCATACAGATCATAGTGCTAACTGCAATCTAGAGTTCTTTAGATCCGCTAGATGTCTTTCTCCTCGTCAGGCTCGTTGGAACTTATTTTTAAATCAATTTAACTTTGTTATCTCGTACCGTCCAGGTTCTCGTAATGGGAAGGCTGATGCTTTATCCCGAATCCATGCTGCGGATTCCGTACCTGGAGCCCCATCCAAGACCATTCTATCTGATGCCAATTTCATCGGAGTTATCCACGATCAGGACTTGTGGAAGGAGTGCAGGGAGGCCTATGAAGGTGATGTATTTCTGGCCAACCCACCTGTGGATATTAATCTTGTCTTTAAGGGTGGCATGTGGTTCAGAGATCGAAGTATCTACGTCCTGGAGGTCATCCGTCTGCAGATCCTCAAGCTGGTACATGATTCCAAGTTGGCTGGTCACAGGGGGGTACAGAAGACACAAGAGTTCCGGAGCCAATTCTTCTGGTGGCCAACTTGCCTGAAGGATACCAAGGACTATGTTCTCTCTTGCGAGGTATGTGCCCATTACAAGACTCCTCATGTGGCACCTACGGGCCTTCTACAACCACTACCTGTTCCGTCCGGCCCTTGGGGGTCTATATCAATGGACTTTATTGTGGAGCTGCCTACATCGGGGGGCATGAGTACAATCATGGTGGTAGTTGATCGCCTGACTAAAGCTGCTCATTTTGTTCCGTGCACCGGCCTCCCCTCAGCTAAAGATACAGTGAACTTGGTTATACAGAATGTCTTTCGGTTGCACGGGGTTCCGTATGAGATCATCTCTGACCGTGGAGTACAGTTCACTTCAAGATTCTGGAAGGGGTTTTGCTCTGCACTCAATATTAATGTCTGTCTCTCTTCTGCTTACCATCCTCAGACAAATGGGCAGACTGAGCGTACCAACCAGACGCTGGAACAATATCTAAGATGTTATGTCAGCCATCTCCATGATGATTGGTTGGAGTTGTTGCCGTTAGCCGAATTTTCATATAATAATTCTCAGAGCGCCTCCACTAAATTTACACCTTTCTTTGCCAATCTGGGTTATCATCCGTGTATTTTACCTAGGTCTCCATTTAATTCTCCAGTTCCGGCAGTGGAGGAAAGGCTGACTGCGATGAGACAAAATCTGGAGGTTCTGAAGGAATCCCTGAGCACAGCTCAAGAACGTTATAAGAGATTGGCTGATAGATTCCGTAAACCTGCACCCATGTTCAAGGTAGGAGATTCGGTGTGGTTAGCAACTAAGAATCTTAAGTTACACCTTCCTTCACAAAAACTTGGACAGAAATTAATTGTCCCTTTCAAGATCAACGGTATTGTGAGCTCTGTGGCCTGCTGGCTGAAGCTGCTTAGGACTATGAAGGTACACCCAGTTTTTCATGTATCTTTACTAAAGCCTGTATCGCCTAATACCTTCCAGGGACGTGTTGTGCCACCTCCGCAGCCTGTGGTGATTGATGGGCAAGAACAATTTGTGGTGGAGGAAATTATTGATTCCAGGATTCGCAGGAATCGGCTCCAATATCTGATAAGATGGCAGGGATATCCCCCTGAGGAAGACTCTTGGGAACCTGTGTAAAACATCAATGCCCAAAAGAAGATTTCTCGTTTTCATCAGAGATTCCCTGAGAAATCAGGTCCAGGATCGTCCTGAGGCCGCTTTTAAGGAGGGATTAATGTCAGGACTCTGAACATTTTTTACCTTTTGTGCATTACTGCCCTTTTCCAAGATGGCGTCTTTGGTCTCATGTGCACTGTGTCTTCCTGCTATAAAACTCCACCACAGCCTTCAGTCTGTGCTAGAGTATTCTGCCATGCATCCAGCTCATGACCTCTGATTACTCCCTGGCTATACACCTGCTCCTGTGAACCTGTGTGGTGATCCTGCTACTCTGCTCTGAGTTCCTGCTGCATACACAAGTTTCCAGTAATCCTCCTTCATCTGCTGTTCGTGTTTACTTCCATCTTCATTTGCTGGACATGTAAGCTGTTTCTGCTTTGCAATAACCTGAGACTAATAACCAGGCCTCCCTGGTTGAGCTAAGATATGATTTGAACTGCCTAATAAGCATATCTATCTGTGCCTGGACTAAGACAAGGATTTATTTGTGTCAAGTATCCTCAAGAATAACTGTGCTTCATAGACTTTCTGCTTGATTGCATTTTCCTCTGAAGTTTCCTATAGACTGCTAAGCTGCGTTTATTATTTGCACCAAGTGTTGTGGACTTGAGTTTCTCTCTGCACCTGTGTGAATCACCGTGTGATAATATAGACTTTACCACTTATAAAACTGTGTCCTGTAGTTGTCTTGTTCCACACAAAAAGTCTCCTGAGTTATCCCCTATAATTATTACAAAGGGTATTTACCAAATTAGATCTGCGGGGTGCTTATAACCTGATTCGCATCCGTGAGGGGGACGAATGGAAGACGGCGTTTAATACCAGGGATGGGCACTATGAGTATCTGGTGATGCCCTTCAGGTTCTATAATGCTCCAGCTATTATCCAAGACTATGTCAACGATATCTTCCGGGATATGCTCTCCACCTCGGTCATAGTCTATCTGGATGATATTCTCATCTTCTCTCCAGATATTGACTCCCACCGGAGAGATGTTGGCAGAGTCTTCGACCTCTTACGGCAAATTCCCTCTATGCAAAGTTGGAGAAGTGTATGTTTGAGCAGGAGTCTGTGCCTTTCCTAGGCTATATCATCTCCGCCCAGGGATTGGCTATGGATCCTGCCAAACTACAGGCTATGATGGACTGGCAAGAACCCCATTCTCTTAAAGCGATGCAGCGCTTTATGGGGTTCATTAATTACTATCGCCTGTTCAATCCCCACTTCTCAACTTTGGTGGCTCCCTTCGTAGCCCTCACCAAGAAGGGAGAAAATCCCAAATTGTGGTCTGAAGAGGTCTCCAGGGCCTTCTCTACTATTAAGTCTCATTTTGCTAGCGCTCCCATCCTACATTGTCCTGATGTTGATAAGCCGTTTATAATGGAGTTGGATGCCTCATCCTTTGGTGCAGGAGCAGTCCTCTTCCAAAAGGATGCTCAAGCTCGGAAGCATCTTTGCTTCTTCTTCTCCAAGATCTCCATACCAGCGGAGAGAAATTATTCCATCGGGGACAGGGAGTTGATAGCAATGAAGTTGGCCTTCTCGGAGTGGAGACATCTTTTGGAGGGGGCTCGCTTTCCCTTCCAAGTCTTCACGGACCACAAAAATTTGGCATATTTACAAACAGCCCAGCGGCTAAATTCTCTTCAGGCCAGATGGTCCTTGTTCTTCTCCCGGTTCCACTTCACCCTCCATTACCTCGCTGAGGAGAAGAACATTCGTGCTGATGCCATCTCTCGCTCCGTTGTGTCATCTGAGGAGGAGGAAGGGGAGCCTCAGCTTATTGTCCCTTCTAAGAGCCTGAGAACTGTAGCTCCGGTTTCGCTAGATTTTGTGCCTCTGTGCAAGACTTTTGTACCCATTAATTTGTGACCGGAGGTTCTCTCTTGGACTCATTTGTCCAGGGTGGGTGGACACTTTGGGACAAAGAGGACATCTGAGCTGCTGGCGAGGATGTACTGGTGGCCACATATGGTCCGTGATGTCAGAGATTATATTAAGGCATGTGTCTCCTGCGCCAAGAATAAGTCTCCTCGATAATGGCCAGCTGGGTTACTCTATCCCTTGCCGGTGGCAGACAGGCCCTGCGAGATGGTCGGGATGGACTTTGTGGTGGGTTTTCCCAAGTCTCGTGGCTGTACCATTGTTTGGGTTATCACCGATCATTTTTCTGAAATCGTGCATTTGGTGCCGCTTCCACAGCTACCTTCTGCACGGGACTTGGCAGCGTTGTTCATAAGACACATCTTCCGCCTACACGGTATGCCGGACAAAATTGTCTGTGACTGGGGTCCCCAGTTTGCTTCTCTGTTCTGGAGAGAGCTTTGTCGTGTTCTCATAATTGAGTTGAATCTTTCTTCCGCATATCATCCCAAGAGGAATGGGTTGGTAGAGAGGGCCAACCAGACCTTGGTCACATATCTGCAACATTTTGTCTCAGCCAGGCAGGATGACTGGGCATCCTTGCTATCGTGGGTGGATTTCGCTCTGAACAACACCGTAGCTGACTCCACTGGACAAACCCCATTCCTCTTTAACTATGGTCAGCATCCACGGGTACCTGTGCCTATGCCAGTGTCTTCCGCCGACTCCAGGTTGGCAGACTGGGCTGTGTAGGTACAGGATATTTGGGACGGCACTCAGGATGCCATTCGGGCCTCCAAAGAGAGTATGAGGTCCTCCGCCGATGCACATCGGCGCCCCACTCCGACCTTTGCTCCCGGCAACTTAGTGTGGCTCTCCGCCCATAACATCAGGCTGCGAGTTAAGTCCACTAAGTTTGCCCCTCACTACTTGGGCCCTTTCAAGGTCCTCGAACAGGTTAACCCAGTGGTCTACCATCTGGCCCTTCCCCCACGCCTGGGTATCACCGACACCTTTCATGTGTCCCTCTTGAAGCCTGAATACATGTCCCGGTTTTCTGAGTCATCTGCCGGGACATCGGGTTCATCTGCGGATGATTATGAGGTGAACGCTATTTTGGGGTGCAAGGTGGTACATGGCAAAAATTTTATTTGGTGGACTGGAAGGGTTAGGGTTATGGTCCTGAGAGCCTTCTGAGTATATTTAGGGTCCGCAGCTCATTGCTGCCTTCGAGCGTAGTGAGGTCCAAGAGGGGGGCCCTAGGAGGGGGGTAATGTTAGGGGTCGAGTTCCCACCTCTGCACAGGGGGAATCTAGGGCCATCTCCACTGAGGTCTCCCATTCTTCTCCTGCTTCTCAGTCTGACTGTGCAAAGGGTTACTGCTGCTTTTCCAGCTTCTGCCATTGAAGCCAGTGCTGGGCAGCGGCGAACAGACTCTTTTGGGACTAAGTCCTACTTTTCTCCTTCTGAACATGCCCAGGGTAAGATCTCTCATTGGAGATCGAGGGTCAAATGCTTAGATACTGCAGCAAAAGCCATTGGTTCTCCAGGAAGGTCCTGAAGTTGTTCAGGCTCTGTGGCAGCCTCTCACTGGTCCTTCTACGAAGGTCCTGTACTTGCTGCAGCTATAAAAGGTTTGCATGGCCACACGGCCATGCACTAGTATCAAATCTAAGTTATGTGCTTTGCGCCAATGTGGTTACGTGTATATGTGTTCAAGGACCCGGCTGAAATAAGCCCCTAGAATACCGGCACCTCCGGTGAGGAGATTGTGTGTATGGATTCAGGGCACCGGCTAAAATAAGCCCCTAGAATACCGGCTCCTCCGGTGAGGAGATTGTATGATTGCCTCTTTGATTGCGTAACCACAAACTGCTATCTGCTCAGCAGTTGCTGTGTACGCCTGTGAGTTAAACAGGACACAGTGCTTTCTTTAGGCGACTCTGAAGTAGCAGAGTTCGCTTCTACCTCCATATAGGGCCACCATTTGCCAGCAGCAGGTTCTCCCCTGCACGGTGGACCCCCGGCTGCGAACGCACCAAATAACATAACATTATTTACTCGGTGCGTTCCGCCAGCCCTAAAACCTAACATGCCCTAACATGTTGATCCAGAGGAAGGCAAAAAAACCTCATGTGGCAAAGAGTAAGCTCCACATTGGGGGAAAAAATTCCTTCCCTACTCCACAAACGGCAATCAGACTAGTTCCCTGGATCAACACCTTATCAAGGAATCTAGTATATATAACCTGTAACATTATTATTATTATTGTTATTTATTTATATAGTACCATTGATTCCATGGTGCTGTACATTAGAAGGGGTCACATACAAGTTACAGATTTCACTTACAGTAAACAAACTAACAATGATAGACTGATACAGAGGGGCGAGGACCTTGCCCTTGCGGGCTTACGTTCTACAGAATTATGGGGAAGGACATTATACTTTTCAAGAAAGGCATCCAGTCCTCTTAAATTTTCGTAATAAATCACTCATTACAACATCATACGGCAGAGAGTTCCATAGTCTCACTGCTCTTACAGTAAAGAATTTGCATCTGTTATAATGCTTAGAGAAGTTGTCCACTACTATAACTTTTTTTTCATAAATCTTCCTATTATGTGCCAAAGAAAACATCCACTGTGTTTATTTTAGCAATATTACCTTTTATCATGCTGTAGCAGCACATCCTCAGTGCTGGATCCAGCTCTCATAGGGTTAATCGACAACTTCCTTTCTCCTGACTTAGTGTGCTCTAATACTACAAGTTCCATGATGCATTGCACTGGCCTGGAAGCCAGCGCCTAGCACACCCACTCCAAAACACACCCAAACCCCTCCCTCCTCTATCTTCAAAAGTATTTGTGATGTCATTTCTGTCCAACCTCCTCTTTTACATTTGTCCAACCCACACTCCATTACAGATAGATAGATAGATAGATAGATAGATAGATAGATATGGGATGGATAGATAGATACATGCAGATATATATATATATGTATATATATTTCCATAGACAAATCCATATCTATGTTTCTTAACCCCTTCACCCCTGGAGCTTTTTTCATTTTCGTTTTTCGCTCCCCTTCTTTCCAGAGCCATAATTTTTCCGTCAATATGGCCATGTGGGGGCATATTTTTTGCGGGACAAGTTGTACTTTTGAACGATACCATTGCTTTTACAATGTTGTGTAGCACAAAATGGGAAAAAAATTCAAAGTGCGATGAAATTGCAAAAAAAGTGCAATCCTACACTTGTTTTTTGCTTGGCTTTTTTGCTAGGTTCACTAAATGCTAAAACTGACCTGCAAGTATGATTCTCCAGGTCATTATGAGTTCATAAAAAAAAAAAAAAAAAAAAAAAAAAACACGATGAGGAAGGTGCTCACTATATAATTTTAAGGTGCTCAGGAGAAGACAATAATATATAAGAAAGTATAAGAAAAAACTCCGGCACACTCTTTCAAAAGATTCTCACAGTTTATTATAAATTTTCAACAAAAATGTGGTTTCCAAGAATTAATCAAGTTCCTCTGTACACTTTAACTGGACACATATAATTTCTTTCTCTCAACGTTTCGGCTAAAGAGCCTTTTTCAAGAGATTATTTGTCCCTCTGAAATATATAAGAATACTTTTAACACCATATAAAACAAAGAAGAAAAAATGAACACACTCGAGAGAACATTACCATCATGCTCTCCCTATAAAATATGATGTGTAGAGAAATGTCCTCTGATAATGTAAAAATATGCGAGGCTTGTAATAATAATGCAAAGAAACAATAAGCCTAATGAAAAGACGGCAATCCCAGAAGAACAGACCTGAAAAAATCAAGAGAACATGTATATATATGCACCTTAGTGTGTGCAATCATGTATAAAGTTACAGCTGGACCAGAATATTGGTGGATTCTATCTCCAAATGAATAAATAAATAAAGCGACCGACACATTACCATGTGAAAGAGAGGATATACTTGCTGATGCGTAGAGCAGGGTAAGGAAACCCACTGTTGGGATAAACAGGTAAAAAATATATAGCACATGTCAGTAAAGAAAGCTAGTGGGCAAATACGTGTTCCATAAGTATATATAAATAAATACCTTAATAAGAATGTCACGTTTAAACGAGGTATCCGTACGGAAGACCGGGGAATGTGACCGCCGTGTGGAAGGCATGTGGCTGAACTGACTTGTAAGCGGCTATTTACCTGTAGCGGTGCGAGTGGTTCCGGGTTAAAGTTCAGGTAAGGAACGTGCGCTGGAAAGGTGAGAGCCGAGAGAGGACGGAGGAAACCGAAAGGAGCCGAAATACTACGCATGCGCAATGGAGTCAAAACCCGGACACTAAGTGCCACTCGTATACTGCAAGACAAGAGAGAAAAAAATTCTGATGAACATTATGTCAACGTAACGGTCTATACATTCAGTACATCTACAATGTATGCATCTGGTCAATTAATGAGCATATATAGGGCACTGTTATACTATTACAAAATTACACTTGGGACCTCAATAAAGTAAATGGCTTCAATGATATATATTAGTACCTAGATTAGACCACCATATTAAGGGATGAAAAAATGAAACAACAAGAAACCCTCATATAAGACATGGTATTGATAAAATAATGAATATGATAAGTATAATTAATAAAAAATAATAAAGACTAATTATTGTTATTAATTAATTAATAAGAGACCTCATATTCCCTGTTTAGACCAGATGGAGACAGGGTTTGTAGCGTATGAATCCAAAAGGATTCACGTTCCTTGAGCTTCTTAATCCTGTCACCCCCTCTCCTGGACAACGGAACGTGATCTATTATTTGGTACCTCAATTGTGCCACAGTATGGTTATTCTGTATAAAGTGAGCCGGAATTGGCAAAAGAGTCCGTCCGCATCGGATGGTAGACTTATGTTTAGAAATGCGGTCTCGGATATGTTGGGTAGTTTCTCCAACATATCCGAGACCACAGGGACACTTTATCAGGTATACTACAAATGAC
This sequence comes from Ranitomeya variabilis, assembly GCF_051348905.1. Lineage (NCBI taxonomy): Eukaryota > Metazoa > Chordata > Amphibia > Anura > Dendrobatidae > Ranitomeya > Ranitomeya variabilis. The sequence continues at coordinate 114,734,867 of NC_135238.1, forward strand.
GAGTTACAGGAAAAATGTCCTTTGATAGGAAAGCGTTTCCCGGAGCGTGGATGGGTGAAGGAGTCACCCTTAGATATATTGGAGCATTGTTGGCAGCTAAGACATGGGAAAGTGCCATTCCGTGGGGATGATAGAACCCTCTGTACCATTCCCCTATTGCTGGGGCCCACATCTGCCCTAACCAAATGGTCTCTAATGTTAGGGCAGCGCTTGCTGCACATGACTGGATTTACATTAAACTCTCTCACTTGTGGGTATGCATTCTTAAGAATATCCCAATGCTGGGAAATACATTTATTAATAAGAGGATTCAAAGGATATATTATTGTCTTCTCCTGAGCACCTTAAAATTATATAGTGAGCACCTTCCTCATCGTGGTTTTTTCAGATTTTTTGAGGGTAGCTCCTATAGGAAATGTCTTTTTCCACTTTATCATATAACCAGGAAGAGGCTACCAGTATTATCTCTCAAATTACCACATCTGGGACTTTTTTGCATACCCCTTCTGAGGAGTTACGAACAAGGGATTTTGAAAAAGATCTGAAACGGTATACAGCTTTGGACCTTCATAGCATAACCTTGGCAGAGTATCACCGGGTCCAACGTATACCTAGGGGGCTCAGGGTCCCTCTGAGACCCACCCTGTTCCAGGATAATACAGAATATTGTGGTAAATTTGAAGCAATTTTAAACAAATGTTCTATGGACTTGATTATATTAACCATTGACTTTTTACAAAAAGAAATTACAGATTTAAAATCCAGGATTTCGTCGACGGAACAACAACTCAGGAGCTCATCCTCACCCGAGGACTTCAAGGTGTTGAAAGACAAAGTGGACAAATCTATATCCGATCTACGGGAAAATCTACAAACCAAGAAACGAAATAAATTCCTACGTGACACTGAGGACTACAGGAGTAACCAAGTATACAAATGGCAATTTTCCACCTACTCCAGATATCGAAGACCAGTACGACGGGACTACAGTCCATTCTCCACCAGTTCAGAGAGCGACTTCGGCTCCTCACGTCCTACTTTTTTAGAACAGCGCCCAGGACGTACCTACAGAGGAAAACGAGGAGGGGGCAACGGACACGGACAAGAACAACGCAGAATGGCGACCAGATCACAGGTAATACAATTACCGAAAACATTGTCTACAATATTTCCTCAACATGCCTTTCCCCCTCGGAAATGACTGTACTACAGAAAGGACTGAGTTTCTGTCCGGTCCCTCGCTTTAATTCGTTTCAATTAGATCAGGAATTACACCGTTTTTTTAGAAATGTTAGACTTAAAGCCCATTTCTCTAAGGAAGTGACAACTACTGCACCTGATCATACTACTTCTGAATTTACTTTGAATGCCTTAAACTTACGGTTACGTAGCTCCTTTCAACCGCCACATCTTTACCATCCTGTAGAGACGTATATAGATTTTGTCAAAAATGACATTAGGAAGGCACTGACATCCATAGAAAGGGGTGACTATCACGTAAAACACAATCTTTCCATTGAAGAGAAAAAGGCTTTGTTATCTCTTAAAGAGAATAAACAAATTGTAATAAAACCGGCGGACAAGGGGGGATCAATAGTGGTATTGGATCGAGACTATTATATGAGTGAAATCAGGACGCAACTGGGTGATCTAGATACATACCAGCCTATCAGTTATAATCCTACCTTTGAAATCAGTAAAGAAATTAAAGATTTAGTGACTTTTCATACTACTACAGGGACCATAGATAAAAAATTGGGAGAGTTTCTCATTAATCAACATCCAGTAATACCAGTATTTTATACCCTCCCTAAGATTCATAAACATCCATTGAAGCCCCCAGGTCGTCCCATTGTGGCTTCCACCGAATAACTATTATCTCCACTAGCCATCACACTTGATAAAATCTTATCCCCCCTGGTACCAAAAATTAAATCTTATCTGAAGGACACATCAGACTTTTTGACATCTTTAAAGAGTATAGGTAAATTACCCATGAATTGCTTGTTAACAACTATGGACGTTAATAGTCTATACACTAGCATCCGACATATAGATGGAATCGAGTCTGTTATGTCCTTTTTGACCCGTCATACAGACTTCTCTAATCAACAGCTTAAATTCTGTAAAGACTCCCTCACCATGGTATTGACCCGTAATTTTTTTTTATGTTTGAAGATCAATTTTTTATTCAAAAGAGGGGGACTGCCATGGGAAGCAACATGGCACCCCCTTATGCTAACATTTTTATGGATCAATTTGAGATATCACACGTCTATACACACTCCAGCTTTGTCTCCTATGCCAAGTTTTGGCGACGTTACATAGATGATATTTTTCTCATCTGGACTGGTGACGTGGATACTCTCTTGAATTTTCACAAAGACCTCAACTCCTGCTTACCAGGATTAACTTTCTCACTATCCTATGATTTGAATTCCATGAATTTTTTGGACACAAGAGTTATCATCAATACTAATAGAAACATCGAGACGGATCTATTTGTTAAACCTACTGATAAAAATAGTCTCCTACAATATGACAGTTGCCACCCCCATCATATCAAAAGAGCTCTCCCTAAATCTCAACACGATAGGGTTGATAGGATTGTGTCTGATCCTATGACTGGCAATTTGAGACATCAAGAAATGGATACTAAATTTAGGAATAGGGGTTATCCTGATCACGTCCTGACACCAAAAAGGGATGTAAGTAGACCTGATGCACAACCAAAAGCACCCAGATTGGCTTTTGTCAGTACATACCATCCTTTGAATCCTCTTATTAATAAATGTATTTCCCAGCATTGGGATATTCTTAAGAATGCATACCCACAAGTGAGATAGTTTAATGTAAATCCAATCATGTGCAGCAAGCGCTGCCCTAACATTAGAGACCATTTGGTTAGGGCAGATGTGGGCCCCAGCAATAGGGGAATGGTACAGAGGGTTCTATCATCCCCACGGAATGGCACTTTCCCATGTCTTAGCTGCCAACAATGCTCCAATATATCTAAGGGTGACTCCTTCACCCATCCACGCTCCGGGAAACGCTTTCCTATCAAAGGACATTTTTCCTGTAACTCGTCATTTGTAGTATACCTGATAAAGTGTCCCTGTGGTCTCGGATATGTTGGAGAAACTACCCAACATATCCGAGACCGCATTTCTAAACATAAGTCTACCATCCGATGCGGACGGACTCTTTTGCCAATTCCGGCTCACTTTATACAGAATAACCATACTGTGGCACAATTGAGGTACCAAATAATAGATCACGTTCCGTTGTCCAGGAGAGGGGGTGACAGGATTAGGAAGCTCAAGGAACGTGAATCCTTTTGGATTCATACGCTACAAACCCTGTCTCCATCTGGTCTAAACAGGGAATATGAGGTCTCTTATTAATTAATTAATAACAATAATTAGTCTTTATTATTTCTTATTAATTATACTTATCATATTCATTATTTTATCAATACCATGTCTTATATGAGGGTTTCTTGTTGTTTCATTTTTTCATCCCTTAATATGGTGGTCTAATCTAGGTACTAATGTATATCATTGAAGCCATTTACTTTATTGAGGTCCCAAGTGTAATTTTGTAATAGTATAACAGTGCCCTATATATGCTCATTAATTGACCAGATGCATATGGAGCGCCCCCACACCGCCGCAGGGCCGAGGGGTACCCGGAGCCGGGCCTCTGGGATCTCAGTCCTGGGGTTGTCACGGTGGCTAGACCCGGTCCGTGGCCCTGTCTGTCAGTGGGGGACGTCCGGTGCAAATAAGTGATGTTATAGCGGTGGTGTAGCGGTGCAGTTGTGGGGTGCAGGTCGCGGTAAATAACGAGGACACCAGGTTGCAGTCTCTTTACCTCTTTACTGGAGATCTCTCGGTCCTCAGTCCAGAATCCGGTTCACCAGGCTGCGCAAGTCCGGCCGGTCCAATGGCACTTCCAGAGTTCTCCTCACAGGTGGAAATCAGTGCCTTCCTTCTAGCGCTGTGTGTTGTAGTCCTTCCCTGCTGTGCTCACGGAAAGTACCCCACAACGGTTGTGTCTGTTTCTTAAGTTCCCTCACAACTCGATTAATAGATGTTCTTCTCGTATTCCGTCCCTCCCTGTTATTCAGGTTGGAACGGCACCCGTTTGTCAGGTAGGCCTGGAGTTCTTCCGGGACCCTAGAGACGCCCCTCTCCCGCAATTGCCCCCCAAGACTTCATAGGTGATATGTGGTAGACAGCCTGCCTCAAACTGACTGTCCTGCCGCTGTTTGGAGTATGGCTTAAAGCTGTATATTATTCCACTCCCTCGGCGTTCCGGCCACCGGTAGTGCGCCTCAGTAAGGTGCTGCCTCTTTCAGCAAAACCCCTACTGGTATTCTCCTTCTGCTTGATCTCGTTTCTCACTCAGCACAATCTATCTCGCTTCTAGTCCTTTCTTGGGCACTGCCGCTATGCAGAGCAGGCACGGTCCCGTTACGTTCTTTCCAATGCCAAGCCTCTGTCAGGATCCCACCCCTGACAGAGGCCCTACTGTCTCTTTCTCCACAACACCCTCTCTCACTAGGTGTTGCTTCGTTCAATCCAGTCAGCTTTCTCCTCTAACTTCCTGCCTGACCCCCAGTTTACCCACTATGGTGGGGAGTGGCCTAATGAATAGCACCCTTAGCTCCCCCCGGAGGCCCAGCTGTGAAACATATTGGTGTCTGTGATACCTGATTAGAGGAACTCCTTCAGTGCCATCGAACGCACCATGGCTCCCCTTAGTGGCGGAGCCACAGTACTGCAACGACCAGGACTCTGGGGCGCTGCACATACATTGTAGATGTACTGAATGTATAGACCGTTACGTTGACATAATGTTCATCAGAATTTTTTTCTCTCTTGTCTTGCAGTATACGAGTGGCACTTAGTGTCCGGGTTTTGACTCCATTGCGCATGCGTAGTATTTCGGCTCCTTTCGGTTTCCTCCGTCCTCTCTCGGCTCTCACCTTTCCAGCGCACGTTCCTTACCTGAACTTTCACCCGGAACCACTTGCACCGCTACAGGTAAATAGCCGCTTACAAGTCAGTTCAGCCACATGCCTTCCACACGGCGGTCACATTCCCCGGTCTTCCGTACGGATACCTCGTTTAAACGTGACATTCTTATTAAGGTATTTATTTATATATACTTATGGAACACGTATTTGCCCACTAGCTTTCTTTACTGACATGTGCTATATATTTTTTACCTGTTTATCCCAACAGTGGGTTTCCTTACCCTGCTCTACGCATCAGCAAGTATATCCTCTCTTTCACATGGTAATGTGTCGGTCGCTTTATTTATTTATTCATTTGGAGATAGAATCCACCAATATTCTGGTCCAGCTGTAACTTTATACATGATTGCACACACTAAGGTGCATATATATACATGTTCTCTTGATTTTTTCAGGTCTGTTCTTCTGGGATTGCCGTCTTTTCATTAGGCTTATTGTTTCTTTGCATTATTATTACAAGCCTCGCATATTTTTACATTATCAGAGGACATTTCTCTACACATCATATTTTATAGGGAGAGCATGATGGTAATGTTCTCTCGAGTGTGTTCATTTTTTCTTCTTTGTTTTATATGGTGTTAAAAGTATTCTTATATATTTCAGAGGGACAAATAATCTCTTGAAAAAGGCTCTTTAGCCGAAACGTTGAGAGAAAGAAATTATATGTGTCCAGTTAAAGTGTACAGAGGAACTTGATTAATTCTTGGAAACCACATTTTTGTTGAAAATTTATAATAAACTGTGAGAATCTTTTGAAAGAGTGTGCCGGAGTTTTTTCTTATATATTTTCTTATATATTATGAGTTCATAGACACCAAACATGTCTAGGTTCTTTTTTATCAAAGTGGTGAAAAAAAATTCAAAACTTTGCTGAAAAAAAAATAAAATAATTGCACCATTTTCCGATACCCATAGTGTCTCCATTTTTCGTGATCTGGGGTTGGGTGAGGGCTAATTTTTTGTGTGCCGAGCTGACGTTTTTAATGATACCACTTTTATGCAGATACGTTCTTTTGATCGCCTGTATTTTTATGCAATGTCGCAGCATTCAAAAAAACATAATTTTGGCTTTTGATTATTTCTCTCGCTATGCCATATAGCGATCAGGTTAATTATTTTTATTTATTGAAAACAGATGACATGTTGCAACTTTGAAGTGGGCTCACCGCCGGAGCCCACCTCATGGTGGGGGATACTACCAGCTGACGTACTATTCCGTCAGCTGTCAGAAAGAGGTTAATGAACAATATGTTTCAGTTAAAAAAATGAAAAAAAAATAGCGTGGGCTCCCACACAATTTTCTGCACCAGAGAGGGAAAGCTGATGGCCAGGGGACAATATTTGTAGCCTGGGAAGGGGGTAATACCCATGGCCCCCTCCCAGGCTAAGAATATCATGCCGTAGCTGTCTGCATAGCCTTTATTGGCTAGTAAAATAGGAGGACCCCCCAAAAATGACGTGGGGTTACCCTATATTATTAGCGGTGGGATATGGGATAATAAGGGGTTAATGTTACCGGCTATTGTAAGGTGACACTAACCCTGGTTAATAATGGAGAGGTGTCAATAAGACGCCAATCCATTATTAATCATATAGTAGTTAAAGAGTTATAAAAATAAGACAGCCAGAAAAATATATTTTAATATTCTTAATTTCATCATACTTACCATACTCGATCGCCTGCAAAAAATTTAAAATAATAAACCAACCACGACGATCTCCCCTATAGAACAGTGACATCGGATTATGTCAATGCTCTATAGGCCTTCAGTGACACACTGACAGGAGACAATGGCTCCTGCAGTGTATCACTGAAGTTACCTTAGTTCAGATGCTTTCACTTTATGGCAAAGCTGCGTGGGAATTTTCCCACACAGCAGTGCCACAAGTGAGAATAGGGACTATTTCTCACAGCGGCGGAGGAATACAGTGCGGAACGATACCTTCTGTCATTGTATTGCCGGAGCCCCTGGAGAGCGGTCGCATCAGCTGATGTGGCTGCTCTCCACAGGAGATCATAGTGGGCCACTCGTTTTAATTGGATATCTGTGGATCAGGGAGTATATTGTTTGTTTATTATTTTAATATTTTTTACAGGTGAGCAATGGCTTTGGGGATCAAGATGATGGTGAGTATGTACGCTATGTTGTATGTACTATATGTCTATATTTATGTACTATATGTCTATATGTATGCTGTATGTCTATAAGTATGTAGTATGTACTGTATGTCTATATGTATGTACTGTATGTCTGTATGTACAGTACAGACCAAAAGTTTGGATACACCTTCTCACTTAAAGATTTTTCTGCATTTTCATGACTATGAAAATTGTACATTCGCACTGAAGGCATTAAAACTATGAATTAATACATGTGGAATTATATACTTAACAAAAAAGTGTGAAACAACTGAAATTATGTCTTATATTCTTGGTTCTTCAAAGTAGCCACCTTTTGCTTTGATGACTGCTTTGCACACTCTTGGCATTCTCTTGAAGAGCTTCAAGAGGTAGTCACCGGGAATGGTCTTCCAACAATCGTGAAGGAGTTCCCAGAGATGCTTAACACTTGTAGGCCCTTTTGCCTTCACTCTACGGTCCAGCTAACACCAAACCATCTCGATTGGGTTCCGGTCTGGTGACTGTGGAGGCCAGGTCATCTGGCGTAGCACCTCTTCACTTTCCTTCTAGGTCAAATAGCCCTTGCACAGCCTGGAGGTGTGTTTGGGGTCATTGTCCTGTTGAAAAATAAATGATGGTCCAACTAAACACAAACCGTATGGAATAGCATGCTGCTGCAAGATGCTGTGGTAGCCATGCTGGTTAAGTATGCATTCAATTTTTAAAAAATCCCCCACAGTATCACCAGCAAAGCACCCCCACACCATCGCACCTCCTCCTCCATGCTTCACAATGGGAACCAGGCATGTAGAGTCCATCCGTTCACCTTTTCTGCGTCGCACAAAAACACGGTAGTTGGAACCAAAGATCTCAAATTTGGACTCATCAGACCAAAGCACAGATTTCCACTGGTCTAATGTCCATTCCTTGTGTTCTTTAGCACAAACAAGTCTCTTCTGCTTTTTGCCTGTCCTTAGCAGTGGTTTCCTAGCAGCTATTTTACCATGAAGGCCTGCTGCACAAAGTCTCCTCTTAACAGTTGTTGTAGAGATGTGTCTGCTGCTAGAACTCTGTGTGGCATTGACCTGGTCTCTAATCTGAGCTGCTGTTATCCTGCGATTTCTGAGGCTGGTGACTTGGATAAACTTATCCTTGTATGTTGTACAATGTCTATATGTATGTACTGTATGTCTGTATGTATGTTGTATGTCTATATGTATGTTGTATGTACTGTATGTATGTTGTATGTCTATATGTATTGTAAGATTGTACTTACTTACGGGTTGGGGAATACTCGCTTGGCAGCGATATAACACACAGCAAGACGTTTTCTTCAAGAGTTCAACTGGGTTTATTACTCCATAAACCCCAGTGGTGGAAAACACAAAACAACAATCTTCATAGCACGGCAAAACAAAGTAACAATATTCACAGCATGACTCTGTTCCATCAGAACTGTGACCATACACTCTTGGTCGAGTCCAATATTCAGGCTTGCTCTGGAGCCAAACACACAGTCTGGTATTACCTGCTGACTCCTTGTCAGTCCACTGGGAAAGCTGCCCAAGGGGATCACCAACTTGCCTGGGTGGCACACATTAGTTAGTCCAGACCCACCGGAGGACGGTAGCTTCCCCAAGTTTCACTGTGCACTGCTCAGGGATCCGGTCCAACTCCCAGGACCTCCCAACACCAGCATGTGCTTTCCAGGAACATACACTGGGACATGTGACCCACACCCTGGTCATATTATGTACCTTGTAACCACACCCCATAGGTGAGGTATATCACATGGGCTGATCATGTGATCATGACATCACTACAGGTCCTCATACCCCTGCAGGGAAAAAGGTACAGTGAGTGCCCTCACCCAGTGGTGAGGTATGCCAGACCCTCCCATCACTCATAGCTACCCGCAACCCGGACCCAGGTGCACTAAATGACATCTTCAGTGCTTACGTGCTCTAATGACAAGATACACCGAGTTGCATCGCAGGGAGCATCCATCCCTGTGACACATACCTCCCATTAACCACAATGCCGGACACTGTCTCACTACCACATCCATGCATACCCATGGCCTCAATATGCCTCCGTGCATATACTGGAGAGACCATGCAGCGCCCCCTACCTGTTACAGGGGTCATTGCATCACAGTATGTTATATGTCTATATGTATGTTGTATGTATGTACTGTATGTCTATATGTATGTTGTATGTCTATATGTATGTACTGTATGCATGTTGTATGTTATATGTATGTTGTAAGTATATATGTATTTTGTATATCTATATGTATGTTGTATGTACTGTATGCATGTACTGTATGTCTATATGTATGTTGTATGTCTATATGTATGTTGTATGTACTGTATGTCTGTACTGTATGTTGTATGTATGTACTGTATATGTGTTTTTTATTTTTTTACACTCAACGCATTAGCCGGATGATGGGACTACTACTGTCCCATCATTAACTAATGTGTCACTCACTGTCACTGTAGCAGGCATAGCCAGATGGGACTTGAAGTCCTATCGGACGATGCCTGCACACAGACACACACAGACACACCAATGACCCCCCCCCCGCCCGAAGCAGACCCAAGCACCGCACCGCCCACAGACCCCAGCACGGCCAGCAGACCCCATCACGGCCAGAAGACCCACAGCACAGCCCAGCAGACTCCAACACCACCAGCAGACCCACCGCGCAGACTCCCCACCCACAGATCCCAACACAGCCAGCAGACCCACTGCGCAGACCCCCCCGCCCTGCCAGCAGATCCCAGCAAAACCAGCAGACCCACCGCGCAGACCCCCCGCACCGCTCACAGATCCCAGCACAGCCTTGCAGACCCCAGCACCACCCACAGCCCACAGCCCAGTCACTCTTGATGAGTGACCGCTGTCTGTGGAGGCTGGCTCATGCCTGCTGATGACTAGTGTTGAGCGATACCGTCCGATACTTGAAAGTATCGGTATCGGAAAGTATCGGCCGATACCGGCAAAGTATCGGATCTAATCCGATACCGTAACCGATACCAATACAAGTCAATGGTACTCAAGTATCGGACGTATCCCTGATGGTTCCCAGGGTCTGAAGGAGAGGAAACTCTCCTTCAGGCCCTGGGATCCATATTACTGTGTAAAATAAAGAATTAAAATAAAAAATATTGATATACTCACCTCTCCGACGCAGCCTGCACCTTACCGAGGGAACCGGGAGCCTTCTTTGCTTAAAATGCGTGCGTTTACTGCCTTCCGTGACGTCACGGCTTCTGATTGGTCGCGTGCCGCCCATGTGACGGCGACGCGACCAATCACAACAAGCCGTGACGTAATTTTCAAATCCTGAATGCCTAGAATTAGGCATTCAGGACCTGAAATTACGTCACGGCTTGTTGTGATTGGTCGCGTCGCCGTCACATGGGCGGCACGCGACCAATCAGAAGCCGTGACGTCACGGAAGGCAGTAAACGCGCGCATTTTAAGCAAAGAGGGCTCCCGGTTCCCTCGGTAAGGTGCAGGCTGCGTCGGAGAGGTGAGTATAGCAATATTTTTTATTTTAATTCTTTATTTTACACATTGATATTAATCCCGATACCGATTCCCGATATCACAAAAGTATCGGATCTCAGTATCGGAATTCCGATACCCGCAAGTATCGGCCAATACCCGATACTTGCGGTATCGGAATGCTCAACACTACTGATGACGTCACGTCAATTTCCAGAGTCTGGAAGTTGATGTGATGTTGGCGGAAATTAGGGGCAGCTGCAGCCTGGGAGTTACGTGACCCGGACTCAGCCGCCGGCATAGCGCCGCTCACAGGCTAAAACGTCAACAGAAGGTATTTACAAAATTCATTAGGGGCCCCGGGGGAATACATTGGGGGGTTAATTAAAAGTAGTGGACAACCCCTTTAAACCTTCTTTCATCCAGACATAGAGGATGCCCCCTTGTCCCTGTCTCAGGTCCATGATTAAAAAATCATCAGAAAGGTCTTTGTACTGTCCCCTCATATATTTATACATTAAAATAAGATCACCCCCTTAGCCTTCGTTTTTCCAAACTAAATAGCCCCAAGTGTAATAACCTATCTTGGTATTGCAGACCCCCCAGTCCTCTAATAACCTTGGTGGCTCTTCTCTGCACCCGCTCTAGTTCAACTATGTCTTTCTTATACACCGGAGACCAGAACTGTACACCATATTCTAAGTGTGGTTGAATTAGTGACTTGTATAGAGGTAAAATTATGTTCTCCTCATGAGTATCTATGCCTCTTTTAACCCCTTCCCGACCTTTGACGCATACGCTGCGTCATGAAAGTCTGTGCCTTCCCGACCTATGACGCAGCGTATGCGTCATGGAGGGATCGCGTCCCTGCAGATCGGGTGAAAGGGTTAATTCCTATTTTACCCGATCTGCAGGGAGAGGGGGAGTTGTACTTCAGCCTAGGGGGGGTGGCTTTGCCCCCACGTGGCTACGATCGCTCTGATTGGCTGTTGAAAGTGCAACAGCCAATCAGAGCAATTTGCAATATTTCACCTATGAAAATGGTGAAATATTGCAATCCAGCCATGGCCGATGCTGCAATAGCATCTGCCATGGCTGGAAATCATGTACTGGCCCCCCCCACCGCCCCCGATCTCCTCCCCAGTCCTCCGTTATGTCAGGTACCCCCCTCCGTCCCCCTGTTCGCTCCCCCGTGCTCCTGTCCGCTCCCCCGTGCTCCTGTCCGCTCCCCCCGTCCTCCGATCCCCCCCCCTGTGCTCCGATCCACCCCCCCACCACCCCCTCATACTTACCGATCCTCCCGGTGTCCGGCCGTCTCCTCGCTGGGCGCCGCCATCTTGGAAAATGGCGGGCGCATGCTCAGTACGCCCGCCGAATCTGCAGGCTGGCAGATTCGTTACAGGTACATTTTGATCGCTGTGGTAGGTTCTACCACAGCGATCAAAATAAAAAAATAATAAATAACCCCCCCCCTTTATCACCCCCATAGGTAGGAACAATAATAAAATAAAGAAAATATTTTTTTTTCTTTTTCCACTAGGGTTAGGGTTAGAACTAGGGGTAGGGTTAGGGGTAGGGTTAGGGTTACGGGTAGGGTTAGGGTTAGGGTTATGGCATGTGCACACAGAGCGGATCGGCCGCGGATCCGCAGCGGATCGGCAGCGGATCGGCCGCGGATCCGCAGCGGATCGGCAGCGGATCGGCCGCGGATCCGCAGCGGATCGGCCGCGGATCCGCAGCGGATCGGCAGCGGATCGGCCGCGGGTCCGCAGTGGATCGGCCGCGGATCCGCAGCGGATCCGCCGCGGATCTGCAGCGGATGGGCAGCGGATTGGCCGCGGATCTGCAGCGGATCCGCAGCGGATGGGCAGCGGATTGGCCGCGGATCTGCAGCGGATCCGCAGCGGATCCGCCGCGGATCTGCAGCGGATGGGCAGCGGATTGGCCGCGGATCCGCAGCGGATTGGCCGCGGATCCGCAGCGGATTGGCCGCGGATCCGCAGCTGATTGGCCGCGGATCCGCAGCGGATTGGCCGCTGCGAATTCGAAGCAGTTTTCCATCAGGTTTACAGTACCATGTACACCTAAGGAAAACCAAATCCGCTGTGCCCATGGTGCGGAAAATTCCGTGCAGAAACGCTGCATTGTATTTTCCGCAGCATGTCAATTCTTTGTGCGGATTCCGCAGCGTTTTACACCTGTTCCTCAATAGGAATCCGCAGGTGAAATCCGCACAAAAAAACACTGGAAATCTGCTGTAAATCCGCAGGCAAAACACAGTGCCTTTTACCTGCAGATTTTTCAAAAATCGTGCGGAAAAAACTCACACGGATCCACAACGTGGGCACATAGCCTTAGGGTTAGGGTTGGAATTAGAGTTAGGGTTGGAATTAGGGCTAGGGTTTGAAATAGGGTTAAGATTAGGCTTGTGGTTAGGGTTACGGATAGGGTAAGGGGTGTGTTGGGGTTACAGTTGTGGTTAGGGTTGGGATTAGGGTTACGGTTGGGATTAGGGTTAGGATTAGGGTTGGGATTAGGGTTACGGTTGTGTTGCGGTTAGGGTTGTGGTTAGGGGTGTGTTGGGGTTAGGGTTGTGATTAGGGTTATGGCTACAGTTGGGATTAGGATTAGGGGTGTGTTGGCGTTAGTGTTGAAGTTAGAATTGAGGGGTTTCCACTGTTTAGGCACATCAGGGGTCTCCAAACGCAACATGGCGCCACCATTGATTCCAGCCAATCTTGCGTTCAAAAAGTCAAATGGTGCTCCCGCCCTTCCAAGCCCCGACGTGCGCCCAAACAGTGGTTTACCCCCACATTTGGGGTACCAGCGTACTCAGGACAAACTGGGCAACAACTGTTGGGGTCCAATTTCTCCTGTTACCCTTGCAAAAATAAAAAATTACTTGCTAAAACATAATTTTTGAGGAAAGAACAATTATTTTTTATTTTCACGGCTCTGCGTTATAAACTTCTGTGAAGCACTTGGGGGCTGAAAGTGCTCACCACACATCTAGATAAGTTCCTTGGGGGGTCTAGTTTCCAAAATGGGGTCACTTGTGGGGTGTTTCTACTGTTTAGGCACATCAGGGGCTCTGCAAATGCAATGTGACGCCCGCAAACCATTCCATCAAAGTCTGCATTTCAAATGTCACTACTTCCCTTCCGAGCCCTGACGTGTGCCCAAACAGTGGTTTACCCCCACATATGGGGTATCAGCGTACTCACAACAAACTGCGCAACAAATATTGGGGTCCAAATTCTCCTGTTACCCTTGTGAAAATAAAAAATTGCTTGCTAAAACATCTTTTTTGAGGAAAGAAAAATGATTTTTTATTTTCACGGCTCTGCGTTGTAAACTTCTGTGAAGCACTTGGGGGTTGAACGTGCTCACCCGACATCTAGATAAGTTCCTTGGGGGGTCTAGTTTCCAAAATGGGGTCACTTGTGGGGTGTTTCTACTGTTTAGGCACATCAGGGGCTCTGCAAATGCAATGTGACGCCCGCAGACCATTCCATCAAAGTCTGCATTTCAAATGTCACTACTTCCCTTCCGAGCCCTGACGTGTGCCCAAACAGTGGTTTACCCCCACATATGGGGTATCAGCGTACTCACAACAAACTGGGCAACAAATATTGGGGTCCAAATTCTCCTGTTACCCTTGTGAAAATAAAAAATTGCTTGCTAAAACATCTTTTTTGAGGAAAGAAAAATGATTTTTTATTTTCACGGCTCTGCGTTGTAAACTTCTGTGAAGCACTTGGGGGTTGAACGTGCTTACCACACATCTAGATAAGTTCCTTGGGGGGTCTAGTTTCCAAAATGGGGTCACTTGTGGGGGGTTTTTACTGTTTAGGCATATCAGGGGCTCTGCAAACGTAACATGATGCCCGCAGACCATTCCATCAAAGTCTGCATTCCAAAACGTCACTACTTCCCTTCCGAGCCCCGGCATGTACCCAAACAGTGGTTTACCCCCACATATGGGGTATCAGCGTACTCAGGAGAAACTGGACAACAACTTTTGGGGTCCAATTTCTCCTGTTACTCTTGCAAAAATAAAAAATTCTGGGCTAAAAAAATATTTTTGAGGAAAGGAAACACATTTATTATTTTCACGGCTCTGCGTTATAAACTTCTGTGAAGCACTTGGGGGTTCAAAGTGCTCACCACACATCTAGATAAGTTCCCTTGGGGGTCTAGTTTCCAAAATGGAGTCACTTGTGGGGAGTTCCTACTGTTTAGGCACATCAGGGGCTCTGCAAACGCAACCTGATGCCCGCAGAGCATTCCATCAAAGTCTGCATTTCAAAACGTCACTACTTCCCTTCCGAACCCCGACGTGTGCCAAAACAGTGGTTTACCCCCACATATGGGGTATCATCGTACTCAGGAGAAACTGGAAAACAACTTTTGGGGTCCAATTTCTCCTATTACCCTTGGGAAAATAAAAAATTGTGGGCTAAAAAATCATTTTTGAGAAAAGAAAAATTATTTTTTATTTTCATGGCTCTGCGTTATAAACTTCTGTGAAGCACTTGGGGGTTCAAAGTGCTCACCACACATCTAGATTAGTTCCTTGGGAGGTCTAGTTTCCAAAATGGGGTCACTTGTGCGGGAGCTCCAATGTTTAGGCACACAGGGGCTCTCCAAACGCGACATGGTGTCCGCTAATGATTGGAGCTAATTTTCCATTCAAAAAGCCAAATGGGTGTGCCTTCCCTTCCGAGCCCTGCCGTGCGCCCAAACAGTGGTTTACCCCCACATATGGGGTATCATCGTACTCAGGACAAACTGGACAACAACATTTGGGGTCCAATTTCTCCTATTACCCTTGGGAAAATAAAAAATTCTGGGCTAAAAATCATTTTTGAGGAAAGAAAAATTATTTTTTTATTTTCACGGCTCTGCGTTATAAACTTCTGTGAAGCACCTGGGGGTTATAAGTGCTCACTATGCATCTAGATAAGTTCCTTGGGGGGTCTAGTTTCCAAAATGGGGTCACTTGTAGGGGAGCTCCAATGTTTAGGCACACAGGGGCTCTCCAAACGCGACATGGTGTCCGCTAACGATTGGAGCTAATTTTCCATTCAAAAAGTCAAATGGCACGCCTCCCCTTCCGAGCCTTGCCGTGCACCCAAACAGTGGTTTACCCCCACATATGAGGTATCGGCATACTCAGGAGAAATTGCCAAACAAATTTTAGGATCCATTTTATCCTGTTGCCCATGTGAAAATGAAAGAATTGAGGCTAAAAGAAATTTTGTGTGAAAAAAAAGTACTTTTTCATTTTTGCGGATCAATTTGTGAAGCACCTGGGGGTTTAAAGTGCTCACTATGCCTCTAGATGAGTTCCTTGGGGGGTCTAGTTTCCAAAATGGGGTCACTTGTGGAGGAGCTCCAATGTTTAGGCACACAGGGGCTTTCCAAACGCGACATGGTGTCCGCTAACGATGGAGATAATTTTTCATTCAAAAAGTCAAATGGCGCTCCTTCCCTTCCGAGCCTTACCATGTGCCCAAACAGTGGTTTACCCCCACATGTGAGGTATTGGTGTACTCAGGAGAAATTGCCCAACAAAATTTAGGATCCATTTTATCCTGTTGCCCATGTGAAAATGAAAAAATTGAGGCTAAAATAATTTTTTTGTGAAAAAAAAGTACTTTTTCATTTTTACGGATCAATTTGTGAAGCACCTGGGGGTTTAAAGTGCTCACTATGCTTCTAGATAAGTTCCTTGGGGGGTCTAGTTTCCAAAATGGGGTCACTTGTGGGGGAGCTCCAATGTTTAGGCACACGGGGGCTCTCCAAACGCGACATGGTGTCCGCTAAAGATTGGAGCCAATTTTTCATTGAAAAAGTCAAATGGCGCTCCTTCCCTTCCGAGCCCTGCCGTGCGCCCAAACAGTGGTTTACCCCCACATATGAGGTATCAGCGTACTCAGGACAAATTGGACAACAAAGTCCGTGGTCCAGTTTCTCCTTCTACCCTTGGGAAAATAAAAAAACATTCGCTAAAATATCATTTTTGTGACTAAAAAGTTAAATGTTCATTTTTTACTTCCATGTTGCTTCTGCTGCTGTGAAACTCCTGAAGGGTTAATAAACTTCTTGAATGTGGTTTTGAGCACCTTGAGGGGTGAAGTTTTTAGAATGGTGTCACTTTTGGGTATTTTCAGCCATATAGAACCCTGAAACTGACTTCAAATGTGAGGTGGTCCCTAAAAAAAATGGTTTTGTAAATTTTGTTGTAAAAATGAGAAATCACTGGTCAAATTTTAACCCTTATAACTTCCTAGCAAAAAAAAAATTTGTTTCCAAAATTGTGCTGATGTAAAGTAGACATGTGGGAAATGTTATTTATTAACTATTTTGTGTCACATAACTCTCTGGTTTAACAGAATAAAAATTCAAAATGTGAAAATTGCGAAATTTTCAAAATTTTTGCCAAATTTCCGTTTTTTTCACAAATAAACTCAGAAATTATCGACCTAAATTTACCACTACCATGAAGCCCAATATGTCACGAAAAAACAATCTCAGAATCGCTAGGATCCGTTGAAGCGTTCCTGAGTTATTACCTGATAAAGGGACACTGGTCAGAATTGCAAAGAACGGCAAGGTCATTAAGGCCAAAATAGGCTGGGTCATGAAGGGGTTAATGCATCGCATTACTTTATTTGCCTTTGTAGCAGCTGCCTGACACTGGCCTCTAAATGTGAGTTTGTCATCCACCCATACCCCCAGGTCTTCTTCATCGTTTTGCCCAGTGTTTTACAATTAAGCACATAGTTCTACATCTTATTACTTCTGCCCAAGTGCATGAACTTACATTTATCCCCATTAAAGCTCTTTTGCCATTTATCAGCACAAGCTTCTATTTTACATAAATCATCCTCTAATATAAAATTGTCCTCCCCTGTATTGATTACCCTGCAGAGTTTAGTGTCATCTGCAAATATTTAAATTCTGCTCTGTATGCCCCCTGCAAGGTCAATAATAAATATGTTAAAAAGAAGAGGGTCCAATACTGACCCCTGTGGTACCCCACTGCTAACCGCAACCCAGTCCGAGTGTGCTCCATTAATAACCACCCTTTGTAGTTATTAATCAGTACTAGATTAGATTAGATACAGTACAGACCAAAAGTTTGGACACACCTTCTCATTTAAAGATTTTTCTGTATTTTCATGACTATGAAAATTGTAAATTCAAACTGAAGATTAAAACTATGAATTAACACTTGTGGAATTATATACTTAACAACAAAGTGTGAAACAACTGAAATATGTCTTATTATAACAGCTTTGCACACTCTTCTTCTGCATTCTCGTGATGAGCTTCAAAAGGTAGTCACTGGAAATGGTCTTCCAACAATCTTGAAGGAGTTCCCAGAGATGCTTAGCACTTGTTGGCCCTTTTGCCTTCACTCTGCGGTCCAGCTCAAAACAAAACATTATCGATTGGGTTCAGGTCTGGTGATTGTGGAGGCCAGGTCATCTGGCGCAGCACCCCATCGCTCTCCTTCTTGGTCAAATAGCCCTTACACAGCCTGGAGGTGTGTTTGGGGTCATTGTCCTGTTGAAAAATAAATGATGGTCCAACTAAATGCAAACTGGATGGAATAGCATGCCGCAGCAAGATGGTGTGACAGCCATGCTGGTTCAGTATGCCTTCAGTTTTGAATAAATCCCCAACAGTGTCACCAGCAAAGCACCCCCACACATCACACCTCCTCCTCCATGCTTCACGGTGGGAACCAGGCATGTAGAGTCCATCCGTTCACCTTTTCTGCGTCGCACAAAGACACGGTGGTTGGAACCAAAGATCTCAAATTTGGACTCATCAGACCAAAGCACAGATTTCCACTGGTCTAATGTCCATTCCTTGTGTTCTTTAGCCCAAATAAGTCTCTTCTGCTTGTTGCCTGTCCTTAGCAGTGGTTTCCTAGCAGCTATTTTACCATGAAGGCCTGCTGCACAAAGCCTCCTCTTAACAGTTGTTATAGAGATGTGTCTGCTGCTTGAACTCTGTGTGGCATTGACAAGGTCTTTAATCTGAGCTGCTGTTAACCTGCGATTTCTGAGGCTGGTGACTTGAAATAACTTATCCTCAGAAGCAGAGGTGACTCTTGGTCTTCCTTTTCTGGGGCGGTCCTCATGTGAGCCAGTTTCTTTGTAGCGCTTGATGGTTTTTGCAACTGCTCTAAAGGACACTTTCAAAGTTTTCCCAATTTTTCGGACTGACTGACCTTAATTTCTTAAAGTAATGGTTGACACTTTTTTTCTTTACTTAGCTGCTTTTTTCTTGCCATAATACAAATTCTAAGGCCGGCGTCACACTGGCGAGTTTTACGGACATATGAGCGCAGAAAATACACCCGTAAAATACGCATAACATACGACCCAATGATTCCCTATGTCCCAGCTCCTATCAGCCGTATTTTACTGATCCGTAATATATGGTCTTGTACGGCAGTAGAAAATCGCAGCATGCTGCGTCTGTCACCGTATTGCGCAAAAAAATCCCAGGTACTGAATGGAAAGCTGGGTGATCTGTAGTTACCTTGAGTTGCGGTGATGCGCCCTCTGCTGGATGTTCTCATATGAACTGGAGCCTTGGAAAATTTCCCACGCTCGAGTTCATATGAGGACATCCAGCAGAGGGCGCCTGTTGTGAATTCAGCTCTTGGGCTCCCTCCGGTGGTTGTAAGTTGCACTTTTGCGAGTTCTGCTCTTGGGCTCCCTCCGGTGGTTTTAAGTGGTACTGCTGCTCCTTGGATTTAGTAGTTAGCAGCTGCTTCCACTGATTGTTTTTCTGGCTCGGCTATTTAGCCTGGTTCTATCCTTCAGCCTGTACCAGTTGTCAATGGTTCCTGCTTGGATTCACATCTCTCTTGGATTTCCCTGATATTCTGACCAGTTCAGCAAAGATAAGTCCTTGCTTTGTTCTTTTGCTTTCCATTTGTTGTGGACTTTATCATTCAGCACATTCTATGTTTTTTCTAGTCCAGCTTGTCAGTATGGATTTATTCAGTTAAGCTGGAAGCTCTGGGAAGCAGATTTACCCTCCGCACCTTTAGTCAGGTGTGGAGATTTTTGTAAACTCTGTGGTGGATTTTTCTAGTTTTTAATACTGACCGCACAGTATTCTGTCCTGTTCTATCTATCTAGCTAGATTGGCCTCCTTTGCCACATCCTAGTTTCATTCTGTGTATGTCATTTCCCTCTCCACTCACAGTCAATATTTGTGGGGGGCTGTCTGTCCTTTGGAAATTTTCTCTGAGGCAAGATAGCTTTCCTGTTTCTATCTTTAGGGGTCGTTAGTCCTCCGGCTGTGACGAGGTGTCTAGGGAGTGACAGGAACATCCCACGGCTACTTCTAGTGTTGTGTTAAGCTCAGGAACTGCGGTCAGTACAGGTACCACCTCCTCCAGAGCACGTCCCATGTTGCTCCTAAACCACCAGTTCATAACAGTACAACTGGCCAAAAATGAATTAAATGCATCTCAAAAGAAGGAAAAAAGAAAAATTTTGAGCCATTTTTTTTTCTGCAGTCTGTTTTGTCTTTTTTTTCCTCTTAATCTCTGGGTGGTTCAGGATTTTGGCGCTGGCATGGATGTTCAGGGTTTGTTTTCTCATGTGGATCAACTTGCTGCAAGAGTACAGAGTATCCAAAATTATGTTGTCCAGACTCCGGCTTTAGAGCCTAAAATTCCTACTCCTGATTTGTTTTTTGGGGACAGATCCAAGTTTTTGAACTTTAAAAATAACTGCAAATTGTTTTTTGCTTTGAAACCCCATTCCTCTGGTGATCCCATTCAGCAGGTTAAAATCGTCATCTCTCTGCTGCGTGGTGACCCTCATGACTAGGCATTCTCCCTTGAATCAGGGGATCCGGCATTGCTTAATGTAGATGCATTTTTTCAAGTGCTCGGATTATTGTATGACGAACCTAATTCTGTGGATCATGCAGAAGAATCCTTGTTGGCCCTATGTCAGCGTCAGGAAGCGGCAGAATTATACTGCCAGAAATTTAGAAAATGGTCTGTGCTCATTAAATGGAATGAGGATGCTCTGGCAGCAATTTTCAGAAAGGGTCTTTCTGAAGCCCTTAAAGATGTTATGGTGGGGTTCCCCACGCCTGCTGGTTTGAGCGAATCTATGTCTCTAGCCATTCAGATTGATCGGTGCCTGCGCGAGCGCAAAGTTGTGCACCATATGGCAGTGTCCTCTGAGCGGAGTCCTGAGCCTATGCAATGTGATAGGATTTTGACTAGAGCAGAACGGCAGGGATTCAGACGTCAGAATGGGCTGTGTTTTTACTGTGGTGATTCTGCTCATGTTATTTCTGATTGCCCTAAGCGTACTAAGAGGGTCGCTAGGTCTGTTACCATCAGTACTGTACAGCCTAAATTTCTCCTGATTTGCTCATTATCGTCCTTTTCTGTCATAGTATTTGTGGATTCAGGCGCTGCCCTGAACTTAATGGACTTGGAATTCGCCAGGCGCTATGGTTTTTCCTTGCAGCCTTTGCAGAGCCCTATTCCTTTGAGGGGGATTGATGCTACACCGTTGGCCAAGAATAAACCTCAGTATTGGACTCAGCTGACCATGTGCATGGCTCCAGCACATCAGGAAGATTGCCGTTTTCTGGTGTTGCATAACTTGCATGATGTTGTTGTACTGGGTTTTCCATGGTTACAGGAACATAATCCGGTGCTGGATTGGAAATCTATGTCTGTGACTAGTTGGGGTTGTCAAGGGGTACATTGTGACATTCCTTAGATGTCAATTTCCTCTTCCCCCTCTTCTGAAGTCCCTGAGTTTTTGTCGGATTTCCAGTTCCCCCAAGTCCAGTTCCCTTCCTCCACATAGGGACTGTGATTGTGCTATTAACTTGATTCCTGGCTGTAAGTTCCCTAAGGGCCGACTTTTCAATCTGTCTGTGCCAGAGCATGCCGCCATGTGGAGTCATGTCAAGGAGTCTTTGGAGAAGGGGCATATTCAGCCGTCTTCGTCACCATTGGGAGCGGGATTCTTTTTTGTTGCCAAGAAGGATGGCTCCTTGAGACCCTGTATTGATTATCGCCTTCTTAATAAGATCAAGGTCAAATTCCAATACCCTTTACCTTTGCTTTCTGATTTGTTTGCTCGGATTAAGGGGGCTGGTTGGTTTACTAAGATTGACCTTCGAGGGGCATATAATCTTGTTTGTATTAAACAGGGTGACGAATAGTGTTGAGCATTCCGATACCGCAAGTATCGGGTATTGGCCGATACTTGAGGTATCGGAATTCCGATACCGAGATCCGATACTTTTGTGGTATCAGGAATCGGTTTTGAAACAACATTAATGTGTAAAATAAAGAATTAAAATAAAAAATATTGATATACTCACCTGTCCGGAGGCCCCTGGACATCACCGCTGGTAACCGGCAGCCTTCTTTGCTTAAAATGAGCGCGTTTATGGCCTTCCATGATGTCACGGCTTCTGATTGGTCGCGTGCCGCTCATGTGACCGCCACGCAACCAATCACAAGCCGTGACGTAATTCTCAGGTCCTAAATTCCTAATTCTAGGAATTTAGGACCTGAGAATTACGTCACGGCTTGTGATTGGTCGCATGGCGGACACATGAGCGGCACGCGACCAATCAGAAGCCGTGACATCATGGAAGGCCATAAACGCGCTCATTTTAAGCAAAGAAGGCTGCCGGTTCACAGCGGTAAGGTCCAGGCTGCGTCGGAGAGGTGAGTATATCAATATTTTTTATTTTAATTCTTTATTTTACACATTAATATGGATCCCAGGGCCTGAAGGAGAGTTTCCTCTCCTTCAGACCCTGGGAACCATCAGGGATACCTTCCAATACTTGAGTCCCATTGACTTGTATTGGTATCGGGTATCGGTATTGGATCAGATCCTATACTTTGCCATTATCGGCCGATGCTTTCCGATATCGATACTTCCAAGTATCGGACGGTATCGCTCAACACTAGTGACGAATGGAAAACTGCATTTAATACACCCGAAGGCCATTTTGAATACCTTGTGATGCCTTTCGGGCTTTCTAATGCTCCTTCTGTATTTCAGTCCTTCATGCATGATATTTTCCGCAATTATCTTGATAAATTCATGATTGTGTATTTGGATGATATTTTGATTTTTTCCGATGATTGGGAGTCTCATGTGAAGCAGGTCAGGATGGTATTCCAGATCCTTCGTGATAATGCTTTATTTGTGAAGGGGTCTAAGTGCCTATTTGGAGTTCAGAAGGTCTCTTTTTTGGGTTTTATTTTTTCTCGCTCGTCTATAGAAATGGATCCTGTTAAGGTCCACGCCATTCATGACTGGATTCAACCCACATCGGTGAAGAGCCTTCAGAAATTTTGGGGCTTTGCTAATTTTTATCGCCGTTTCATTGCCAACTTTTCCAGTGTGGTTAAGCCCCTGACTGATTTGACGAAGAAAGGCGCTGATGTGACGAATTGGTCCTCTGTGGCTGTTGAGGACTTTCAGGAGCTTAAACGTCGATTTACTTCTGCCCCTGTGTTGCGTCAGCCGGATGTTTCTCTTCCTTTTCAGGTTGAGGTTGACGGTTCTGAGATTGGGGCAGGGGCTGTTTTGTCTCAGAGGAATTCTGATGGTTCTTTGATGAAACCGTGTGCTTTTTTTTCCAAAAAGTTTTTGCCTGCGGAGCGCAATTATGACGTTGGTAATCGGGAGTTGTTGGCTATGAAGTGGGCATTTGAGGAATGGTGACATTGGCTTGAGGGAGCCAAGCACCGCGTTGTGGTCTTGACCGATCATAAGAATCTGATTTACCTCGAGTCGGCCAAGCGGCTGAACCCTAGACAGGCTCGATGGTCCCTGTTTTTCTCCCGTTTTGATTTTGTGGTCTCGTACCTTCCGGGATCTAAGAATGTTAAGGCTGATGCCCTCTCTAGGAGTTTTTTGCCTGATTCTCCTGGAGTCCTTGAGCCTGTTGGCATTCTTAAAGAAGGGGTAATTCTTTCTGCCATCTCCCCTGATTTGCGGCGGGTGCTTCAGGAATTTCAGGCTGATAAACCTGACCGCTGTCCTGTGGGGAAGCTGTTTGTTCCTGATAGATGGACTAGTAAGGTAATTTCTGAGGTTCATTGTTCAGTGTTAGCTGGTCATCCTGGGATTTTTGGTACCAGAGATTTGGTTGCTAGGTCCTTTTGGTGGCCTTCCTTGTCGCAGGATGTGCGTTCTTTTGTGCAGTCCTGTGGGACTTGTCCCCGGGCCAAGCCTTGCTGTTCCCACGCTAGTGGGTTGCTTTTGCCTTTGCCGGTCCCTGAGAAGCCCTGGACGCATATTTCCATGGATTTTATTTTGGATCTTCCTGTTTCCAAGAAGATGTCTGTTATCTGGGTGGTTTGTGACCGGTTTTCTAAAATGGTCCATTTGGTACCTTTGCCTAAATTGCCTTCCTCCTCTGATTTGGTTCCATTGTGTTTTCAGCATGTGGTTCGTTTGCATGGCATTCTGGAGAATATTGTGTCTGACAGAGGTTCCCAGTTTGTTTCTAGGTTTTGGTGGGCCTTTTGTGCTAGGATGGGCATTGATTTGTCTTTTTCTTCGGCGTTCCATCCTCAGACAAATGGTCAAACTGAGCGAACTAATCAGACCTTGGAAACCTATTTGAGATGCTTTGTGCCTGCTGATCAAGATGATTGGGTTGCTTTCTTGCCGTTGGCCGAGTTTGCCCTTAATAATCGGGCTAGTTCGGCTACTTTGGTTTCGCCTTTCTTTTGTAATTTTGGTTTTCATCCTCGTTTTTCTTCGGGGCAGGTTGAGCCTTCTGATTGTCCGGGTGTGGATTCTGTGGTGGACAGGTTACAGCAGATTTGGACTCATGTGGTAGACAATTTGACGTTGTCTCAGGAAAAGGCTCAACGTTTTGCTAACCGCCGTCAGTGTGTTGGGCCCCAGCTTCGGGTGGGGGATTTAGTCTGGTTATCTTCTTGTCATGTTCCTATGAAGGTTTCTTCCCCTAAGTTCAAGCCTCGGTTTATTGGTCCTTATAAGATTTCTGAGATTATCAATCCGGTATCTTTTCGTTTGTCCCTTCCAGCCTCTTTTGCCATCCATAATGTTTTCCATAGATCTTTGTTGCGGAGATATGTGGTGCCCGTTGTTCCCTCTGTTGATCCTCCTGCCCCGGTGTTGGTTGATGGGGAGTTGGAATATGTGGTGGAGAAAATTTTGGATTCTCGTTTTTCGAGGCGGAGGCTTCAGTATCTTGTCAAGTGGAAGGGTTATGGCCAGGAGGATAATTCTTGGGTTGTTGCCTCCGATGTCCATGCCGCCGATTTGGTTTGTGCTTTTCACTTGGCTCGTCCTGATCGGCCTGGGGGCTCTGGTGAGGGTACGGTGACCCCTCCTCAAGGGGGGGTACTGTTGTGAATTCCGCTCTTGGGCTCCCTCCGGTGGTTGTAAGTGGCACTTTTGCGAGTTCTGCTCTTGGGCTCCCTCTGGTGGTTTTAAGTGGTACTGCTGCTCCTTGGATTTAGTAGTCAGCAGCTGCTTCCACTGATTGTCTTTCTGGCTCAGCTATTTAGCCTGGTTCTATCCTTCAGCCTGTGCCAGTTGTCAATGGTTCCTGCTTGGATTCACATCTCTCTTGGATTTCCCTGATATTCTGACCAGTTCAGCAAAGATAAGTCCTTGCTTTGTTCTTTTGCTTTCCACTTGTTGTGGACTTTATCGTTCAGCACATTCTATGTTTTTTCTAGTCCAGCTTGTCAGTATGGATTTATTCAGTAAAGCTGGAAGCTCTGGGAAGCAGATTTACCCTCCGCACCTTTAGTCAGGTGTGGAGATTTTTGTAAACTCTGTGGTGGATTTTTCTAGTTTTTAATACTGACTGCACAGTATTCTGTCCTGTTCTATCTATCTAGCTAGATTGGCCTCCTTTGCTACATCCTAGTTTCATTCTGTGTATGTCATTTCCCTCTCCACTCACAGTCAATATTTGTGGGGGGCTGTTTGTCCTTTGGGAATTTTCTCTGAGGCAAGATAGCTTTCCTGTTTCTATCTTTAGGGGTAGTTAGTCCTCCGGCTGTGACGAGGTGTCTAGGGAGTGACAGGAACATCCCACGGCTACTTCTAGTGTTGTGTTAAGCTCAGGAACTGCGGTCAGTACAGGTACCACCTAGTGTTGAGCGATACCTTCCGATATCGGAAAGTATCGGTATCGGAAAGTATTGGCCGATACCGTCAAAGTATCGGATCTAATCCGATACCGATACCCGATCCCAATGCAAGTCAATGGGACGAAAATATCGGAATTAAAATAAACCCTTTCTTTCCTTGTAGGTTAATTCTACATGAAGGAAAACAACTAAGAGTAATGTAGGATATATTGGGGGAGGTGGCGGAGACATTAAAGGCACAGAGGTGTAGCCCAATCAAATAGAATAGCAGGATTTTAATATTTTTTTATGACGTTCGGCGTTAGAAAGATTTTGACTATGTTAATTTTTTATTTATTTTGCCAGATATTGAGGTTTCCCTACTTCCACGCCCTTCACCTTCTTTTTTACTTCTCCCACACTTTCTTCTTCATTATCCTCATCATCAGCTTCTTTGACATCAACTTCTTCACCTTATTCATCTTCTTCTTCATCTTCTACCTATTATTTTTTTTCTTACATTGTTCATATTCTTTTTATTTAACTATTATCTTCTTCGTATTCAACTTCTTCATCATATTCTTATTTGTGACAGGCATTCCCGTAGTTGTTATCTATAAAAGTTTGAAGATTACACCTTCCGTTCTGCCTGTCACAAAAGAGTTACATTTGTCCGCATTCAGTTTGGCCTGCAGCATCAGGCTTTATCCAGGGGCACCACGAGGAGGAACGGACTCACCCCCATACACTGCTTAGTCTTCTTCTGCTTATAATTTAGATAATATCTTTTGCTCTGATATTTAGTCTTATGCTTAATGTTCTTCTGCTCTTTGTTCTGCAGCCTCTTGTTCTTCTGCTTCTTGGTCTTCCAGGTCGTCGTCGTCTCCAGGGTCGTCGTCTCTGGGGTCGTCGTCATCGGGGTGGTCTTCAGGATCATCGTCTCCAGGGTCGTCGTCATCTCAGTGGTTGTCGTCTCTGGTGTCGTCGTCATCTTAGGGGTGGTCTTCCGGGTCGTCGTCTTTAGGGTCTTGAACTTGGAAATGTAGCAGAAGGTACAAGTAGGCTGAGAAAATGCTGAGAAAAAGCTGATGGAACTGGAACTCGGATGGCTACCCGAAGGTCCAAGAGCCAATGGAACTACCGAGGACCAGCTGACGTTACTGGAACCTGGTTACTAAGCAGGAGGTACCCATGCTGAAAGCACTACCAAGGACCACCTGACGTTGGTGGAACTCGGATACCCAGAAGGAGGCACCTAAGCCAAAGGCTCTGCCCGGAACCAGCTGACGGTACTGGAACCAGGATGGGGAGCAGAAGGTACAAGAGCAAAAGACACTGCCGAGAACCAGCTGACGGTACTGGAACCCGGATGAGTAGCCAAAGGTCCAAGAGCCAATGGAACTACCGAGGACCAGCTGTCGTTACTGGAACCCGGTTACTAAGCAGGAGGTACCCGTGCTGAAAGCACTACCAAGGACCACCTGACGTTGGTGGAACTCGGATACCCAGAAGGAGGCACCTAAGCCAAAGGCTCTGCCCGGAACCAGCTGACGGTACTGGAACCAGGATGGGGAGCAGAAGGTACAAGAGCAAAAGACACTGCCGAGAACCAGCTGACGGTACTGGAACCCGGATGGGTAGCCAAAGGTCCAAGAGCCAATGGAACTACCGAGGACCAGCTGTCGTTACTGGAACCTGGTTACTAAGCAGGAGGTACCCGTGCTGAAAGCACTACCAAGGACCACCTGACGTTGCTGGAACTCGGATACCCAGAAGGAGGCACCTAAGCCAAAGGCTCTGCCCGGAACCAGCTGACGGTACTGGAACCAGGATGGGGAGCAGAAGGTACAAGAGCAAAAGACACTGCCGAGAACTAGCTGACGGTACTGGAACCCGGATGGGTAGCCAAAGGTTCAAGAGCCAATGGAACTACCGAGGACCAGCTGTCGTTACTGGAACCCGGTTACTAAGCAGGAGGTACCCGTGCTGAAAGCACTACCAAGGACCACCTGACGTTGGTGGAGCTCAGATACCCAGAGGGAGGCACCTAAGCCAAAGGCTCTGCCCGGAACCAGCTGATGGTGCTGGAACCAGGATGGGGTCCTATTCAAGCTTGTCTTCCTAGAGCCCCAACTAGCAGTGTTGGAGCAAAGGGTCAGCAGGGGGAGCAGAGTGTAGGCCGAAGCCTAATTGAACCAATTTTAAAGGTAACCTTTAACCCCCCCTCAGGTGTTACAAACTAGAAGAGCCACAGCTTATGCAGCAGTAGTGCTGCACAAGTCAAAGGTTGCTCTTTTAATTTTTCTCCTTGCACACGCTGAATGAAACACGTATAACATTTAGCTCTTTATACAGTCAAACTGTGTTGGAGGCGGGAGTTCCCTTCGTAATGAGACGCAGCACAGATGTCAAGAATCCCACCTTGGTGCTGGGCGCAGCCTCCTGAGCGTTGTTATTTGCTGTACAGGAGTCTGCGCTGTCGTTTTATCCCTTGGCCTTACGCTGTTAGCGCTGCCCATCTTCTGGCATCATTTAATTTCGGCCGTTGCGGTTTGCGATGACCATGAATCCCAGCCCCGCAGTGTCTTTACATAGTTAAAACACTGCGGGGCTGGGATTCATGGCCTGGCGCAGTACATATGTTGGCCTCTCACACTCGGGTCCTTACACCCGCTTCAGACTGTGCGGCGTCAGCTGATCCCTTATCGCATGCCACGGCCATGAAGCCGCACAGTCTGAGGAAGGCGGAAGGAGATGAGGGACAGGCGAACATATGCACTGCTCATGCCCATAAATCACACCCTCGCAGTCCAAATAAATAAGACACCGAGGGGCGTTGTGTGTGTCAGGGCGGCCGCAGAGGCGCAGGCAGCCAAACAATGATGCCAGAAGACGGGCAGCGCTACCAAGGGGGTTGCAGCGTGTCATTACAAAGGAAAGTCACACCTCCGGGATGGTTAAATGGTCACAGAGGACACATTTTAGACGTGTTCAGTTCCACATGTGCGAGGAGAATAAGTTTATGAGCCACCTTGCACACATGCAGCATTACTGCTGTACAAGGTGGCTGTAAAACATACAAACACCTGGGGGAGGGGGGACAGGTTCCCTTCAATTTCAGTTCTTGTGTCTGCGTGGCATTTGCAGGACACGTTGCCGGCTACACAGCAGGGGAACAGCTGGCGGTGCTGAACCCCACTGACACATTGGCTGGTGTTTTTCTCTGTGCTGCTAGCAGTACCGGGCCCCAACTGGCGGTGATAGAGCCCAGGGTCAGCAGGAGGAGAGGGAGCAGAGTGTAGGCCAAAGCCTGCACTGGCGGCAGCTTTGTGTCTGCGTGGCTGTTGCAGGACACGGTGCCGGCTACACAGCAGGGGAACAGCTGGCGGTGCTGAACCCCACTGACACATTGGCTGGTGTTTTTCTCTGTGCAGCTAGCAGTACCGGGCCCCAACTGGCGGTGTTAGAGCCCAGGGTCAGCAGGAGGAGGAGAGGGAGCGGATTGTAGGCCGAAGCCTGCACTGGCGGCAGCTTTGGGTCTGTTGTGCCTGCGTGGCTGTTGCAGGACACGTTGCCGGCTGCACAGCAGGGGAACAGCTGGCGTTGCTGAACACCACTGACACTTTGGCTGGTGTTTTTCTCTGTGCAGCTAGCACATCTGGGCCCCAACTGGCGGTGTTAGAGCCCAGGGTCAGCAGGAGGAGGAGAGGGAGTGGAGTGTAGGCCGAAGCCTAATTGAACCAATTTCAAAGGTAACTTTAAACCCCCCCTCAGGTGTTCCAAACTAGAAGAGCCACAGCTTATGCAGCAGTAGTGCTGCACAAGTCAAAGGTTGCTCTTTTAATTTTTCTCCTTGCACACGCTGAAAGGAACACGTATAACATTTAGGCCCTTACACAGTCAAACTGATTTTGAGGCGTGAGTTCCCTTCGTAAAGAGACGCAGTACAGCTGGCAAAAATGCCACCTTGGTGCTTGGCGCAGCCTCCTGAGCATCGTTATTTGTTGCACAGGAGTCTACGCTGTCGTGTTATCCCTTGGCCTTGCGCTGTTAGCGATGCCCATCGTCTGACATCATGTAATGTCGGCCGTTGCGGTTTGCGATGACCATGAATCCCAGCCCCGCAGTGTCTTAACATTGTTAACACACTGCGGGGCTGGGATTCATGGCCTGGCGCAGTACATATGTTCGCCTCTCGCTTGGGTTCTTACACCCGCTTCAGACTATGCGGCGTCAGCTGATCCCTTATCGCATGCCACGGCCATGAAAACGCACAGTCCGAAGAAGGCGGAAGGAGATGAGGGACAGGCGAAGAAATGCACCGTTCATGCCCATCAATCACACCCTCGCAGTCCAAATAAATAAGACACCGAGGGGCGTTGTGTGGGGCAAGGCGGCCGCAGAGGCGCAGGCAGCCAAACAATGATGCCAGAAGACGGGCAGCGCTACCAAGGAGCTTGTTGCGTGTCAATACAAAGGAAAATCACACCTGAGGGACGTTTTAATGGTCGCAGAGGACTCATTTTAGACGTGTTCAGTTCAACATGGGCAAGGAGAATAAGTTTCTGAGCCACCTTGCACACATGCAGCATTACTGTCGTACAAGGTGGCTGTAAAACGTAGAAACACCTGGGGGAGGGGGGACAGGTTTCCTTCAATTTCAGTTCTTGTGTCTGCGTGGCTGTTGCAGGACACGTTGCTGGCTGCACAGCAGGGGAACAGCTGGCGGTGCTGAACCCCACTGACACTTTGGCTGGTGTTTTTCTCTGTGCAGCTAGCACATCTGGGCTCCAACTAGCGGTGTTAGAGCCCAGGGTCAGCAGGAGGAGGAGAGGGAGCAGAGTGTAGGCCGAAGCCTGCACTGGAGCAAGTTGAAAGGGAACCTTTAACCCCCCCCCCCAGGCGTTTGTAGCTGAAAGAGCCATCGTGTACAGCACTAATGCTGGAAAAGGTAAACTTAGCTCTTTTAATTATGGTCCTTGCACATGCTGAACCTAACACTTATGAAAAGTGTCCCCTCCTACCGTGATACCGTCCGGTTGGTGGAACTTTCCTTTGTGATGTGACACAGCACAGCCGTCATTCTTACCCCCTTGGTGCCGTGCGCTGCCTCCTCAGCGTTGTTTGAATCAGTCCCGGAGCCTGCGCTGTTAGGTTAGCCCTTGGCCATGCACACATTTTGCGCTGCCCGTCTTCTGACATCATTTGGTGTCAGACTGGCTGCGCCTGTGCGGCTGCGCTGGCCGAGATCCCGCCTCGCAGTGTCGTCTAATGTAATCCCACCGCGGGCCTGGGATCCGTGGCTATGCGCAGTGCATATCCTCACCTCTCACTCCCCTCCCTACGGCTTCTTCAGACTGTGCAGTGTCACGGCCGTGGCATGCTATTAGGGATCAGCTGACACCGCACAGTCTGAAGAAGCCGTAGGGAGATGAGTGAGAGGTAGAGGTTCAGATATGCACTGCGCATGTCCATGGATCTCAGGCCCCCAGTGGGATTAAATCAGAAGACACTACGAGGCGGGATCTCGTCCAGCGCGGCCGCACAGGCTCAGCCAGCCTGACACCAAATGATGTCAGAAGACGGGCAGCGCAAAATGTGTGCATGGCCAAGGGCTAACCTAACAGCGCAGGCTCCGGGACTGATTCAAACAACGCTGAGGAGGCGGTGCACGGCGCCAAGGGGGTAAGAATGACGGCTGTGCTGCGTCACATCACAAAGGAAAGTTCCACCAACCGGACGGTATCACGGTAGGAGGGGACACATTTCATAAGTGTTAGGTTCAGCATGTGCAAGGAGCACCACAAAAAGAGGCACTTTTTCCCTTTGCATCATTACTGCTGCACAAGGTGGCTCCTTCAGTAACAAACGCCTTGGGGGGGGGGGACAGGTTCCCTTAAATTTAACTTGTTGTGCCTGCGTGGCGGTCGCAGTACACGTTGCCGTATACACAGCAGGGGAACAGCTGGCGGTGCTGAACCCCACTAACACATTGGCGAGGTGTTTGGCTCTGTGCGTACAGCACTACCAGGCAACAACTAGCGGTGTTGGAGCCCAGGGACAGGAGGAGGAGGAGGAGGTGGAGGAGATAGGAGGGATTGCCACACACACAGCAGGGGAACAGCTGACGTTACTGAACCCAATTAACAGAGGAGGGACTGTTGGGACTGTGCGTACAGCACTACCAGGCAACAACTAGCGGTGTTGGAGCCCAGGGACAGGAGGAGGAGGAGGAGGTGGAGGAGATAGGAGGGATTGCCACACACACAGCAGGGGAACAGCTGACGTTACTGAACCCCAATAACAGAGGAGGGACTGTTGGGACTGTGCGTACAGCACTACCAGGCAACAACTAGCGGTGTTGGAGCCCAGGGACAGGAGGAGGAGGAGGAGGTGGAGGAGATAGGAGGGATTGCCACACACACAGCAGGGGAACAGCTGACGTTACTGAACCCCAATAACAGAGGAGGGACTGTTGGGACTGTGCGTACAGCACTACCAGGCAACAACTAGCGGTGTTGGAGCCCAGGGACAGGAGGAGGAGGTGGAGGAGATAGGAGGGATTGCCACACACACAGCAGGGGAACAGCTGACGTTACTGAACCCCAATAACAGAGGAGGGACTGTTGGGACTGTGCGTACAGCACTACCAGGCAACAACTAGCAGTGTTGGAGCCCAGGGAACCTTTAACCCCCCCCCCCCCCAAGGCGTTTGTAGGTGAAAGAGCCAGCTTGTGCAGCACAAAAGACGCAAAAGGAAAAGGTGGCTCTTTTCATTATGCTCCTTGCAAACACAGAACTAAACACTTATAAAATGTGTCCCCTGAAACCGTGAGACCGTCCCGGAGGTGGGACTTTCCTTCGTAATATGACGCAGCACAGCCGTCATTCCTACCCCCTTGGCGCCGTGCCCCGGCTCCTCAGCGTTGTTTGAATCTGTCCCGGAGCCTGCGCTGTTATGTTATCCCTTGGCCAGGCACACTTAGCGCTGCCCATCTTCTGACATCATTTGGTGTCAGGCTGGCTGCGCCTGTGCGGCCGCGCTGGCCGAGATCCCGCCTCGCAGTGTCGTCTAATGTAATCCCACCGCGGGCCTGGGATCCGTGGCCATGCGCAGTGCATATCCTCGCCTCTCACTCCCCTCCCTACGGCTTCTTCAGACTGTGCGGCGTCCCGGCCGTGGCATGCTATTAGGGATCAGCTGACGGCGCACAGTCTGAAGAAGGCGTAGGGAGATGAGTGAGAGGCGGAGGTTCAGATATGCACTGCGCATGTCCATGGATCTCAGGCCCCCAGTGGGATGAAATCAGAAGACAATGCGAGGCGGGCTCTCGGCCAGCGCGGACGCACAGGCGCAGCCAGCCTGACACCAATTGATGTCAGAAGATGGGCAGCGCTAAGTGTGCCTGGCCAAGGGATAACATAACAGCACAGGCTCCGGGACAGATTCAAACAACGCTGAGGAGCCGGGGCACGGCGCCAAGGGGGTAGGAATGACAGCTGTGCTGCGTCATATTACGAAGGAAAGTCCCACCTCCGGGACGGTTTTACTGTATCAGTGGACACATTTTATAAGTGTTAAGTTCTGCGTGTGCAAGGAGCTAAACAAAAATAGCTACCTTTTCCTTGTGCAGCATTACTGCTGCACAAGGTGGCTCTTTCAGTAACAAACGCCTTGGGGGGGGGACAGGTTCCCTTACATTTCAGTTGTTGTGTCAGCGTGGCGGTCACAGGACACATTGCCGGCTACACAGCTGGGGATCAGCTGACGTTACTGAAACCCAATAACACTGGGTCATATGTTTTGACTGTGCAGACGGCACTTCTGAGCCTCAACTGGCGGTGTTGTAGCCCAGGAATTTAAGTTCAGGTGGTAGAAAGATGAACACAACAGGAGACCTGGATAACGTAGACAGTCACCTAATTATTTAATCAGGAAGAGGAGTGGCAAATTCCTGTAAGATCCAGGCCTTGTTCATTTTCAGGAAAGTAAGCCGGTCAACGTTATCGGAGGATAGTCGCATGCGACGGTCAGTTAGTACACCACCTGCAGCACTAAAGACGCGTTCCGATAATACACTAGCCGCAGGGCAAGCCAGCACCTCCAATGCATACTGGCTTAGCTCTGGCCATGTATCCAGCTTTGAGACCCAAAACTTGAAAGGGGAAGAGCCGTCTGGGAGTACAGCAAGAGGGCAAGACATGTAGTCTGTCACCATCTGACGGAACCGTTGCCTCCTGCTGACTGGAGCCATCTGTGATGGTGTTGACTTTTGTGGTGGGCACAGAAAACTGTGCCACAGTTGGGCCATACTGCTCTTGCCTTGGGCAGAGGCACTGCTTCTGCTCCCTCTTTGTGCAGAGCCTCCACCACTGCCTGGACGCACTGAGCTGCTTTGTAATGCACTAGCAGCACTTCTCTCACTTGGAATGGAGAAGATGATGGAATTCACCAGTGTGTCTTGGTACTCCCGCATTTTTCGCTCCCGGTTCAACGGTGTGATGAGGCTTTCTACATTGTCCCGGTAGCGAGGATCGAGGAGGGTGAACACCCAATATTCAGACATGTTGAGAATGTGGGCGATGCGGCGGTCGTTTCTCAGGCACTGCAGCATGTAATCCACCATGTGCTGCAGACTGCCAACTGCCCAAGAAACGCTGTCCCCTGCTGGAGGCGTGATCTCTGCCCGCTCGTCATCACCCCACCCTCCCTGTACACACTGAGTACTGGACAATTGTGTAACTCCCTCCTCTGGACGGATGTCTTCCTCCTCCATTGACTCCTCCTCATCCTCCTCACAAACTGTCCCCTGCCTACGTGTTTGTGAGGAACCACGTGGCGCTGACTGTCCAGAAGATGATGGAAATGGTGAATCCTCATCCTCCACCTCTTCCACAACATCATCCCTTAGCGCTTGCAGTGATTTTTCAAGCAGGCAGATAAGGGGGACAGTCATGCTGACTAGTGCATCATCTGCACTCGCCATCCGCGTGGAATAATCGAAGGGACGCAAAACCTGGCAGACGTCATTCATAGTGGCCCACTCTGTGGTTGTGAAGTCTGAACGGCGCGGAGTGCGACTTCTTTGCGCCTGATGCAGCTGGTACTCCATTACAGCTTGCTGCTGCTCACACAACCGCTCCAACATATGTAACATGGAATTCCACCTGGTAGGTAGGTCACATATGATGCGATGTTCCGGCAGGCGGTGTCGGCGCTGCAGAGCCGCAATGCGCGCTTTTGCCGTGCTGGAACGCCGCAAGTGAGCACACTCTAGGTGGACCTTGTGCAGCAGTGCATCAAGATCCGGATAGTCCCTCAAAAAACTCTGCACGACCAAATTGAGCACATGTGCCAGACATGGGATGTGAGTGAGGTTGCCGAGGCCCAGAGCTGCCACCAGATTTCGGCCATTATCACACACTACCATGCCTGGCTGGAGATTCGCTGGCACAAACCACACATCGCTCTCCTGCTTGATGGCATTCCAGAGCTCCTGCGCTGTGTGGCTTCGATTCCCCAAATAAATTAATTTCAAGACGGCCTGTTGACGTTTGGCCATGGCTGTGCTCATGTCGGTCGTAACAGGTAAACGTTCATCACGGGTCCATGTGGAGGTGGACTGTGACAGCTCCTGCAGCGATGATTCTGAGGAACTGGTGTAAGAGGAGGAGTCAATGCGTACAGAATGGATTCCTGCAATCCTTGGAGTGGGCAGGACACGTCCTGCGCCACTCGCACGATCTGTACCCGGCTCAACGACATTAACCCAATGGGCAGTGAGGGAAAGGTATCGCCCCTGTCCATGTTGACTGGTCCACGCATCGGTGGTGAGGTGGACCTTGCTACTGACGGCATTCAGTAGCGCGTGTTTTATGTGTCCCTCCACATGCTTGTGCAGGGCAGGGACGGCTTGCCTGCTGAAGTAAAAGCAGCTGGGCTCATTGTGCTGTGGGACTGCCAATGACATCAAGTCACGGAAGCTGTCAGTCTCCACCAGCCTGAATGACAGCATTTCCAGTGACAGAAGTTTGGCAATGCCTGCAGTCAGAGCCTGTGCTCGTGGGTGGTTTGACGAGAAAGGCCGCCTTTTCTCCCATGCCTGTACTACCGATGGCTGTACACTGGGCTGGGAGTGTGTGGATGACTGGGAACGTGGTGCTGCGGGTGGAATTACAGCGGGTCTCTGGACAACAGGGCCAGAGGTTCTTCCACGGCGATCCTGGGAGGAAGCCGAACCAGCTGCGTGTGAGCTGGAGGAAGAGGCAACACGAGCTGAAGAGGTGGTAGCTGCCGCTGTTGTTTGGCCTAGCTCTTCAGTGTGTTTTTCTAACTCCACCGCGTGCCTGTTGCGCACATGTTTCCACATGTTGGAGGTATTAAGGTTGCTGACATTTCGACCTCTTTTTACTTTGTGATGACACACCTTGCATTTGACATAGCAAATGTCATCTGCAACTGTGTCAAAAAAGGACCAGGCACTGCAAGTCTTGGGAGCGCCCTTTTTGGCTTTTGGAAGAGACATGCTCCTAACGGGTGCCAAAGCGGAGGCTGCAGGATCCGCAGTCTTCCCCCTCCCTCTCCCTCTTTGGGCCGTACGGGGAATCTCTTCCTCAGAGCTGCTCCCACCACCTTCCTGTCCCTCACGCCAAGATGGGTCAAGGACCTCATCATCTACACTACCCTCTGCCCCCAATTGCTCCTCCTGGGTAGTCTCAGCAGCAGAGCACGCACCAGAAAGTGGCACCTGAGTGTCATCATCAGCGGATGCGGCCTGCGATGTGGTGACCGGAAGCACTGGCCCACCCGCCTCTTCAGAGGAAGAGAGAAAAAGCTGTGGGGCATCACTGCACCCTGCCTCTTCTTCCATTTCTCCAATGCTGCTTGGCTGGCCCCCTGTTTCCAAGCCAACAGATTCAGAGAACAGAAGTAGAGACGGCTCCTGTCCTGGGCTCTCTGTCTGCCTGGGCAATTTGGCAGGTGGTGAAGAGACAGATGGCTGCTCTCCAGTGCTCTGTGTCTGAGAGGATGTGGCACTAATTGAAGTTGATGCATTAGCTGCCATCCATCCGACAACGGCTTCAATTTGTTCTTCACGCAGCAGCGGTGTACGGCGCTCTGCGACAAAGCTGCGCATGAAGGACTGTTCCCTGGTGAAAGTGGGTGCTAATGAGTCACCGGTGCCCGCAGCAGGCACAGAATCCCCACGTCCTCTCCCTGCTCCGCGCCCACGCCCACGTGCCTTACTCACTGCCTTCTTCATCTTGGTTGACTGATAAAGATAAGCAGAAAAGTACTAATGGCTTTGTGTGCTTATTCCTGAACAACTCCTAACAGGTATAAGAAACACTAATTTTCTAAAGTGTGGACTAGACTTTAATATGAGCTAATGTGGCCTACACAAATGTTAAGTGGTGTCACTGGTGTGTTTGGTGAACTTTATTATTTATTTATTTTTTGGGGACTGAACTGACAACAGAGAGAGCTGCAGTCACACGGAGACCGTGCAGACAGCCGTAAACGGCGCTGCAAGGCCCAAAAACCCTCCTCTACGTTATCCTATGTAGTGTTTTTCCACAAGTTAGCTGGAGACGGGTGGAAAGACACTAATAAGAATTTTTTGAAAAAATGTGCAGCAGCCTGCACTACTTAAAACAAAAGGAAAATTGATTTTACGGTATGACGCAGTGAAGAACCCTGAGCTGGAGACAACCAGGCTATGGCTGCTCACAGACTACAGGGCGAGCTGCAGTCACACGGAGACCGTGCAGACAGCCGTAAACGGCGCTGCAAGGCCCAAAGACCCTCCTCTACGTTATCCTATGTAGTGTTTTTCCACAAGTTAGCTGGAGACGGGTGGAAAGACACTAATAGGAATTTTTTGAAAAAATGTGCAGCAGCCTGCACTACTTAAAACAAAAGGAAAATTGATTTTACGGTATGACGCAGTGAAGAACCCTGAGCTGGAGACAACCAGGCTATGGCTGCTCACAGACTACAGGGCGAGCTGCAGTCACACGGAGACCGTGCAGACAGCCGTAAACGGCGCTGCAAGGCCCAAAAACCCTCCTCTACGTTATCCTATGTAGTGTTTTTCCACAAGTTAGCTGGAGACGGGTGGAAAGACACTAATAGGAATTTTTTGAAAAAATGTGCAGCAGCCTGCAGTGCACTACTTAAAACAAAAGGAAAATTGATTTTACGGTATGACGCAGTGAAGAACCCTGAGCTGGAGACAACCAGGCTATGGCTGCTCACAGACTACAGGGCGAGCTGCAGTCACACGGAGAACGTGCAGACAGCCGTAAACGGCGCTGCAAGGCCCAAAAACCCTCCTCTACGTTATCCTATGTAGTGTTTTTCCACAAGTTAGCTGGAGACGGGTGGAAAGACACTAATAGGATTTTTTGGAAAAAATTAGCAGCAGACTACACTACTTGGAAAAAAAAAAAAAAAAAGAACAGTATGAGGCAATGAACCACCCTCCCTGAACTGAATACAACCAGCTATGGATGGCCTATGACTGCACTCAGACTAGAGAGTGGGCTGCACTCACACACACACACACACAGACCTTGCAGATCGCTGTGAAAACAGCGCTACAAGGCAAAAGCAAGGTGATTAGTAGGTGAACACAGCGGTTGCTAAATTAGCCTTTGAAAAGCACAAAGAAGCAAATCGCTATCTCTAAACTGGCCCTCAGTCAGCAAACAGCGTCCTGTCACTAACTGAATTCACAGCAGAGTGAGCGCAAAATGGCGCCAGCGACTTTTAAACTGCATCATGACATCATTTCAGCAGCCAATCACAGCCTTGCCAGTAGTTTCAGGCCCTCCATGCTGAACAGGATGTGCCCACACTTGGAATCATTCTCATTGGCTGATTTCGTACAAATTTCTGCAGTTTGAATCCTGGGAACTTCCGATTCCGGTATCCGATACGCGGCAAGTATCGGATCTCGGTATCGGAATTCCGATACCGCTAAGTATCGGCCGATACCCGATACTTGCGGTATCGGAATGCTCAACACTAGTACCACCTCCTCCAGAGCACAGTCCCATGTTGCTCCTAAACCACCAGTTCATAACAGGCGCCTCACCGCAACTCAAGTTAACTACAGGTCACCCAGCTTTCCTTTCAGTACAGGTTTACATGCACGAGCGAGTGCATTAGCACAGCTCCTGGCTGTAAAATGATTTAACCCCTTCAGATGGATTTACATCGTGGGACATAACAACGGAAGGTATGGAATATTGTTGTTTGTTTTTTTAACTCTGTTACAGAACGATGGTCTTCAGGTGGATTAAGAGTCTAATAAAATATTACAACAACATGTGTCTTTATTTTATTAAAATACTTTGTAATCATGTGTGTGTGTTTTATTAACCATTTATTACTATTGGATTAATAATGGATAGGTGTCATAATTGACGCCTTTCCATTATTAACCTGGCTTAATGTCACCTTACAATAGCAAGGTGACATTAACCCTTCATTACCCCATATCCCACCGCTACACGGGAGTGGGAAGAGAGTGGCCAAGTGCCAGAATAGGCGCATCTTACAGATGTGCCTTTTCTGGGGTGGCTGGGGCAGATGTTTTTAGCCAGGAGGGGCCAATAACCATGGTCACTCTCTAGGCTATTAATATCTGCCCTCAGTCACTGGCTTTCCCACTCTGGCGGAGAAAATTGCGCGGGAGCCCACGCCAATTTTTTCCGCCATTTAGCCCTTTATTTTACAAGCTACAGCACCCAAATTTTGCACATACACACTACTAACATTAGTAGTGTGGAATATGCAAAAAAAAAGGGATATGAGATAGTTTACTGTATGTAAACCATTTCTCATATCCTGTCGGGTTTGGGAAGGAGAAATGAAAAGCCAGCAATTTAATTACTGGCTTTTCTGCTATCTGGCGCTGAATTAAATATAAATACAGTATATATATATATATATATATATATATATATATATATATATATGTGTGTGTCTCATTGACATATATATATATACATATATATATATATATATATATATATATATATACACTGTATGTATGTTTTAACGAACATTTGAGCACATAAATCCATTAGATGTCGGTTTTGCAAGCCTGCGAGAAAACATCGCAGTACTGATGCCATACGGATTATATACAGAGGATGCCATGCGCAAAATACGCTGACACACCCTGCCTACGGATGACACACGGATCACTATTTTGGGGACTTTTCTGCGTATTACGGCCATAAAAAATGGACCGTATTTACATACGCTGAGTGTAACGCCAGCCTAACAGTCTATTCAGTAGGACTATCAGCTGTGTATTCACCAGACTTCTACTCAACACAACTGATGGTCCCAACCCCATTTATAAGGCAAGAAATCTCACTTATTAAACCTGACAGGGCACACCTGTGAAGTGAAAACCATTTCCAGTGACTACCTCTTGAAGCTCATCAAGAGAATGCCAAGAGTGTGCAAAGCAGTCATCAAAGCAAAAGGTGGCTACTTTGAAAAACCTAGAATATAAGACATTTTTTCAGTTGATTCACACTTTTTTGCTAAGTATATAATTCCACATGTGTTAATTCATAGTTTTGATGCCTTCAGTGTGAATTTACAATTTTCATAGTTATGAAAATGCAGAAAAATCTTTAAATAAGAAGGTGTGTCCAAACTTTTGGTCTGTACTGTAAGTATTTAGATCAGTATTCCCCAACTCCAGTCCTCAAGAGCCACCAACAGGTCATGTTTCAGGATTTCCTGATAGTGTTACACATGTGATGGAATTCGTGCCCATCCAGGTGATGCAGTTATCACCTGGGCTATACTAAGGAAATCATTAAAACATGCCCTGTTGGTGGCTCATGAGGACCTGAGTTGGGAAACACTGAACTAGATGTTGCAAAGTGAAAATTGCAAGTATACGAGTTTAGTGCTCAATGATTTCTGAGCAGC
Organism: Ranitomeya variabilis; assembly: GCF_051348905.1. Lineage (NCBI taxonomy): Eukaryota > Metazoa > Chordata > Amphibia > Anura > Dendrobatidae > Ranitomeya > Ranitomeya variabilis. The sequence goes on from NC_135238.1 coordinate 114,775,665, forward strand.
TTGTGTTTGTGCAAACAGTCAGTAAATTGTTAAGCTCATTCTCCTCGTTTCCAGATTGCCATACATTTTGTCACTAACTGTGGTTTGTGCGATCTGGGGAGTTCAGAAAGGAGCTGGGTTAATTTAGATTTGGGAGCTCAGTATTTTCTTGATTAGTTTTTTGGTGCTATGTCGCTTTTCCAGAGCTTGTTAGGGTATGTTTCTAAGGGCACAAACCATCAGCGATTTGGATGTGATCTGTCCAAAGCGCTGTCGGCTTTAGTACGCGTGGTGATTCTGCTTGTGTTCATTGAACCATGCAGAATCACCGCATCCTATACATTGGACGGTGATCTTTATCTTGCGGAGACGGAGCGTCTCCACAAGATATATTGACATGCTGAGGTCTGGAAAGACGCAGCACCAGGGAAGCGGCGGGTAAACCAGCACGCATAGTGGAGATGGGATTTCATAAAATCCAATCCAACTAAGCTGTATCATCTGGCCGCTGCGGGTTAGATGCTGAGGATGTACGCAGTGTCCAGTCTGCAGCGTTTACTGACCATGGAAACATACTATTATGCACCTAAGTGGCTGTGGAGGGTGCTCATTGTATGGTAGGGATAGTATTTTTATTTATTTGTTGTTGTTTTTTGCTCTGAAAGATTTCACTATATCTTTCTTCTCTTTTTTTCTGTTTTAATTATAATTGAGCCTGAGGAGATTCAGACACAGGTATAAAGGAAGGGGAGGTATTCTTGGTTACACCATGATGATATCCAAAATGAAAAGTGTGTTACCATTCACATGACCCGTGGGCTAGAGATGTGTATGTTTTAATTGCATATAATAAAGAAATACATATTTTTAATGGATTCAAGTTGCTGAATACCTGGCTTCAAATAATCAAATAGTTTTACAGTTCATGGAATTCTGGATGTGATAATACCAATTATGTGTCTTTTATTTATTTCTATTTTTATGCTAAGTCTCCATTTTTAGTGGCAAAACATATTTCCACAATTTTTTGTGCGCTTTTTTTTTAAATAATTACATTGATCCTTTTTTTCTTATTTTTTTTAATTATCCCACTATGGAATTAGAATATTTTACACTTCCATTACTGGTTTGACACATTTGTACTGCAGTGCATGAGAACTGTTATTGGTACACTGACACCTCACCTGTTAGAACCTGCTTATAGCATGGTCTTACATCCCAGTGGCAGAAATCCAAGGCATTTGTTATCCTCAAGTTGCCACGGCAGAAATTAGGAACCCTTGACAGTGGTGTAGCGATAGGGTTAAATAGGGAGCCTTTTCTTTTGCTAACTAGATGCCACTGTTGCAACTGAAAGTGACAACTAGAGGGATAACAGGTGCAGCAGGGTGTCAGGGTGTTTGCCCTGAGGCTCCCACTGTCTGACAGACAATCTTCTCTGGCTTAACGTGCTTCTTTTGCTATTATGATTGTGTTTTTTTCTGTGCACGTTTTTTGTGACCCAGTTGATTATTTGCATCAAACTTTTGAAATTTCTGTGATCACACCCCATTATTTTAGCAGTTTTTACTGTGCTGCATCCCTCTGCAGGCTTTTAACAATTTTTGACTTTCAGTTAGTTAAGGCCATGTTCACACACTATTTGTTCAGTATTTTACATCAATATTGGTAAGTCAAAACCAGGAGTGTGGCGAAAATTATAGAATAGGTGCATGTATTTCTATTATACTTTTTCTCTGCTTGTTCCAATACTAGTATTGGCTTACACATACCGATGTCAAATAATGACCAAATGCTGAACGTCTGAGGAAAACAAATTGCCTAAAGGCTCAGTCTCATACCCATCATTGAGATTAAAATCAGTCCTATGTTGTTCCTGAAAAGTTGGACGAGTGTCATGCAAGTGGCATGAGGTCTTTACGCGAGTACAGAGATTTTTCTCTCCTAGCATCCATATGACATTTGAATGACATGTGTGTGCAAGCCGCATGCAATGCAGTTTTAACATTAGCTTCTCCAAAGAGAAATTTTATGTCATTTAAAGGGAACGAACCTGTCACCCCGTTTTTTCAAAATGAGCTAAAAATAGCGTTCAATAGGGCCTGAGCTGTGCTTTACAATAGTGCCTTTATTATCCTCTGATTCCCCACCTTTGCTGCCAAAATACCTTTGTAAACTCGCCGTTTTTGGCTGTCAATCACCCCGGTCCGGTCCGATGGGCGTTGGCTAATCTCCGATTCTCACCACCTCCGGGTTTTCACTAAGAAGCTTCTTCCCACCGTTGGCGTTGTATTTCGCGCCTGCGCATTACAGTGTAATCTCGCGCCTGCGCATTATGATTTGCCCAATAGCATCATTGCGCATGCGGGGGTTTACACTGTAATCTCTGTGCCCCGGAAGTCAGCATATGCAAATTGTGCATATGCTGACTTCCGGGGCACAGAGGTTACAGTGAAAACCAGCGCATGCGCAATGATGTATTGTATACTTTGCCAACAGTTGGGCAATACATACTGTGCATGCGCTAGTGCCTAATGCACTGCGCAACCGCCAAAAATGAGCGCGAACTGTGCTATTCACAGATTGAGTTATGTCTGACACGCCGAGGAGCGGGGGGAGAGACAGCAATTTGGGAATGCCCATTGGACCGGACCGGGGTGATTGACAGCTGAAAACAGCGAGTTTACAAAGGTATTTTGGCAGCAAAGGTGGGGAATCAGAGGATAATAAAGGCACTATTGTAAAGCACAGCTCAGGCCCTATTGAATGCTATTTTTAGCTCATATTGAAAAACAGGGTGACAGGTTCCCTTTAAAAATATTTTTCAAACTAAGCATTCTTCAATAGATAGATAGATAGAAATATGTGAGTGACATATATAATTAGTGAAATGCATGGGTATCTTTCTGTACATGTATTTAATTAATAAATCAATAAATTACAGAAAAAAATGTCATGGGTTCCCCCCAAATTTTGGGAACGGGGTAATAACCATGGAGCTTCCCAGTCCATTAACATCAGTTCACAGCTGTGAACATAGCCTTTACTGGTTATTAAAATGGGGGACCCCCCAAAAAAAATGACACAGGGCTCTCCTATAATTAATAACCTACAAAGGCTAGGCAGACAGCTGCGGGCTGATATTAATTATACTAGGAAGGGTCCATGGATATTGCCCATTCCCAGACTAAAAACTATAGGATTAGTAATGGATAGGTGTCTTATAGATCTGGAGTGTGCTGATTATCCTAATGCTATTTTGTGATAGACCAGCAGCCCAATGCTGGGCTGTCCTCATGAAAGTTTACTATTGCCAAGCATCCCAATCAGGCTGGCCTGCTGGGCTTCCTCCAGGTGTTAACTTTTTTAGAATGATCACTTGGTTATTTAGCTGCCTGGAAATGGTCAGACCATTGTCAGTCATCGCTTTGCTCAATGTAGTGTATTCTTTGTGCTTTAGTGTTCTACTGTTCTGATTTTTTGCTGCCTGATCTCAGTCCTTGCCTTTAACTATTTGTTTGCCTTACCCCTTTGTCTCGATCAACACCATCTTGAACTACTAACTTCAGACTGTAACCTGCTTACTCTTTTGTTTTGCCCCTCTCAATTTGATGTACTACACTCTTGGTATTTGACCCCGGACAGGGCCGTATTTGCCACTAGGCACTCGAGGGCACGTGCCTAGGGCGGCGACATTGCGGGGGGCGGCACCTGAGCAAGGTTTTTTTTTTTTTTAAGTCCCAGGTCACAAACGTGACCGACCGCCCCGCCCCCCCGCCTCCCGCCTCCCGCCCCCCGCCTCCGAGTCCCACCCTCCTTGAAGACGATACTCACCCTGCTCCAGCGATGCCTCGTCTCAGCGTCTGTAGCGCGTCCTGAGTGAGCGGTCACGTGGTACCGCTGATTAAGCTCATGAATATGCGCATATTCATGATCTTTAATTAGCGATACCACCTGACCGCTCACTCAGGAAGATGGCGCTGCGGCGGGACAGAGCCAGAGGGATGTCGGCGCGGCCGTGCGGTGTGTGGGTCAGCTGACAGGTGAGTATGGCCCCCCCCTTCTAATACTCACCTCTCCTGGTTCCTGCGGCAGCTGCAGCGTCTTCACCGCTCTCTAACTCTGCGACGTCAGGGCAGAGGGTGCGATGACGTCATCACTGCGCGCTCAGCCTCTCTGTCCTGAGCGTTGCAGAGCCGGAGAGACGCTGAGTGCACCGGACCTGCGCTGGGAACGGGAGAGGTGAGGATTTTACTTTTTTTTTTCTTTATGTCTGACAGACCCTGGGGCAATGCTGCACACTGGGGCAGATTGCTGGACACACTGGGGCAATGCTGCACACTGGGGCAGATTGCTGGACACACTGGGGCAATGCTGCACACTGGGGCAGATTGCTGGACACAGTGGGGGCAATGCTGGACACACTGGGGCAGATTGCTGAACACACTGGGGGCAATATGCTGGACACACTGGGGCAGAATGCTGGACACACTGGGGACAATATGCTGGACACACTGGGGCAGATTGCTGGGCACACTGGGGGCAATGCTGCACACTGGGGCAGATTGCTGGACACACTGGGGGCAATGCTGTACACTGGGGCAGATTGCTGGACACACGGGGGCAATATGCTGGACACACGGGGGCAATATGCTGGACACACTGGGGCAGAATGCTGGACACACTGGGGCAGATTGCTGGACACACTGGGGGCAATGCTGCACACTGGGGCAATGCTGGACACTGGGGCAGATTGCTGGACACACTGGGGGCAATGCTGGACACTGGGGCAGATTGCTGTACACACGGGGCAATATGCTGGACACACGGGGGCAATATGCTGGACACACGGGGGCAATATGCTGGACACACTGGGGCAATATGCTGGACACACTGGGGCAGAATGCTGGACACACTGGGGCAGATTGCTGGACACACTGGGGGCAATGCTGCACACTGGGGCAATGCTGGACACTGGGGCAGATTGCTGGACACACTGGGGCAGAATGCTGGACACACTGGGGCAGATTGCTGGGCACACTGGGGGCAATGCTGCACACTGGGGCAATGCTAGACACTGGGGCAGATTGCTGGACACACTGGGGCAGATTGCTGGACACACTGGGGGCAATATGCTGGACACACTGGGGCAGATTGCTGGACACACTGGGGGCAATGCTGCACACTAGGGCAGATTGCTGGACACTCTGGGGGCAATATGCTGGACACACTGGGGCAGATTGCTGGACACACTGGGGGCAGATTGCTGGACACACTGGGGGCAGTGCTGGACAAACTGGGGCAGATTGCTGGACACACTGGGGGCAATATGCTGGACACACTGGGGCAATATGCTTGACATACTGGGTCAGATTGCTGGACACACTGTCTGGGGGCAATGCTGGACATACTGGGGCAGATTGCTGGACACACTGGGGGTAATATGCTGGACACACTATTGCAGATTGCCAGACACACTGTCCGGGGGCAATACTGGACACACTGGGGCAATATGCTGGACACACTGGGGCAGATTGCTGGACACACTGGGGCAGATTGCTGGACACACTGGGGGCAGGACTGGAGGCATGGACAGAATGTAGATACGGGGCATGATTGGAGACACGGGGCAGAATGAAAGACATGGGGCAGGATGGATATGATAGAGACAGATGGGGCAGGATGGGGAGATCATATGGGGTAGAATGGATACTCATGAGGGCAGGATGTGAGAACATATGGCTGGAGCCAGGAATGAGATAAACGGGGCCAAGATAGGGAATATTATTACCATAGGGGCTAATTAAGGGATATTATTACTGCAGTGATGTATTTATTTTATTTTTTGAGTATACTGTTTTAAATGGGGGGGCGGTCCTGTTACTGTGTAGAGTGACACTATGTCGCCTTTTTTTCTTCATGTGGTGTAATGTAGAAGTTGTGAAAAATTAAGTAATGTGTTCTGCAAGCTTGAGATAACTGTGTTATTTCCTGCAGAAATGAGTCCTGGCTGGAAGAAATGATGGCAGTCTGTGCTGGATGAAAGATGAAAGACTTCACATAGAGACGTCACAGGTGAGTATGGAGTATCATGTGTGGCCAATGGCCATTATACAGTATGGAGCATCATGTGTGGCCATTATACAGTATGGAGCATCATGTGTGGCCATTATACAGTATGGAGCACTGTGTGGCCATTATACAGTATGGAACATCATGTAGGGCCATTATACAGTATGTGGAGCCCTGCGTAGCCATTATACAGTATGGAGCACTGCGTAGCCATATTTTTTGGGGGTTTTAATTATTGTATATGAAACAGTGTGATCAGAAGTGCTGAATGGCTGTGGTTGGGACTTGGATATGGGTGTGATTAGTTGTGAAATGGGCGTGGTCAGAGGCGTGGCCTAAAATTTGCCGCGGCGCACGTAGTGCGCCGCAACCTTTAGACCTTTTTCCCTTCTTCAAAAGTTGTGAGGTATGGTACCACATTTCCCAGATCACAGCAAGTGCTGCAAATCCCATAGGGAATGAACGAAACCAAACGCAGTCTTGCCGTAAGTGATCCATTACACAGCAGATGCAGAAAAACTGCCCGATCTGCTGCAAAAGGCGACTTTCACAACAGCGATTCTCACCAAAAGTCACACCAATGGGGGAGGCAGCACTAAAAGTGCCTAGGGCAGCGGAAACTCTAAATACGGCCCTGACCCCAGATCTCTTGACTCACCTGCATCACAGCTTGTCCATGAGAAGTAGTGAGAGCCAGCATCATATTACAACTGATCATATACAGTAAGTTTTTTGCCAGTATGGGTCAGATTTGTACTATTTGTGATCAGGTGGCAAATCTGAATATACAGAATTATGCCATTTCATCTTCTACCTTGTCTGTGGGACCATACAGGGGATGTTAGGTGGGGCTGTGCCATTGCTGCATTGCAGTATCAATGCGCAGTGTAGCACTGACATTCAACAGGTTGCATGCCAAAAGCAGCCTGCCAGAGAAAGTGGCTCTCCACCCACTCCGGCAGTCTTGAGGAAAACAAAACTGTTAATAGTTGTGCAGGCCAGTGCGGCCAGGGCCGGACTAACTCATCTGGTATTTGCCAAATTTGCCCAACGACAAGTCCAGCCCTGCCAATATCACAGTATAGCTAGTTTAATATGCATTTTTCTTTATTATCCCTAAACGGGGGCAACCCCATTAACCCCTTTCTGACCTCAAACGGGATAGTACGTCCGAGGTCAGAAGCCCCGCTTTGATGCGGGCTCCGGCTGTGAGCCCGCATCAAAGGCGGGACATGTCAGCTGTTTTGAACAGCTGACATGTGCCCGTATTAGGCGCGGGCAGAATTGCGATCTGCCAGCACCTATTAACTAGTTAAATGCCGCTGTCAAACGCAGACAGCGGCATTTAACTACCGCTTCTGGCCGGGCGGCCGGAAATGATCGCATCGCCGACCCCCGTCACATGATCGGAGGTCGGCAATGCTTCAGAATGGTAACTCAAGGACCTCTATGGTTACTGATGCAGGCCTGCTGTGAGCGCCACCCTGTGGTCGGCGCTCACAGCACACCTGCATTTCTGCTATATAGCAGCGAACATCAGATCGCTGCTATGTAGCAGAGCCGATCGAGTGATGCCAGCTTCTATAGAAGCATGGCAAAAGTAAAAAAAAAGTAAAAAAAATGTGAAAAAAATAAAAAAAATATAAAAGTTTAAATCACCCCCCTTTCACACCAATCAAAATAAATAAATAAATAAAAAAAAATCAAGCCTACACATATTTGGTATCGCCGCGTTCAGAGTCGCCCTATCTATCAATAAAAAAAGCATTAACCTGATCGGTAAACGGCATAGCCAGAAAAAAAATCGAAACGCCAGAATTACGTTTTTTTCGTCGCCGCGACATTGCATTAAAATGCAATAACGGGCGATCAAAAGAACGTATCTGCACCAAAATGCTATCATTAAAAATTCCAGCTTGGCACACAAAAAATAAGCCCACAACGGACCCCAGATCATGAAAAATGGAGACGCTTTTAGTATCGGAAAATGGTGCAATTTTTTTTGTTTTTAAGCAAAATTTTGAATTTTTTTTCACCGCTTAGATAAAAAATAACCTAGTCATGTTAGGTGTCTATGAACTCGTACTGACCTGGAGAATCATATTGGCAGGTCAGTTTTAGCATTTAGTGAACCTAGCAAAAAAGCCAAACAAAAAACAAGTGTGGGACTGCACTTTTTTTGCAATTTCACTGCACACTTGGAATTTTGTTCCCGTTTTCTAGTACACGACGTGGTAAAACCAATGATGTCGTTCAAAAGTACAACTCGTGCCACAAAAAATAAGCCCTCACATGGCCAAATTGACAGAAAAATAAAAAAGTTATGGCTCTGGGAAGGAGGGGAGCGAAAAACGAACACGGGAAAACAGAAAATCCCAAGGTCATGAAGGGGTTAAACATGTCACAAAGGAGTAGGATGATAGTTAATCTGTGGCAATTGATTTCACCCATATCTCTCATACAATTCTACATAAAGACCTCACACTAAGGGCTCATTTCCACTGGCGAGAGACAAATCGGTCCGTAATCTGGACCGAAAAAAGGGATGTAGCGTATGCGATTGTCATGCGATTGTCATGCGAGTGTAATGCGAGTGCAATGCGATTTTTAATCGCACCATCCGTTTTACATCCGTATGACATCCATATGCAATCCGTTTTTTTCTCTGCAACTATTTTTATACAGTCATTTACAGGACCATGGACAGTGTTCTAGGCCACAGAATGGTGATGTATCCGTAAAAAATGGACGGAATACGGATAGTCCGTATTCCGTCCATTTTTTTTCTCGCACCCATTGACTTGCATTGGCGAGTCTCGTCCGAGACTCGCAGCAAATCGCAGCATGCTGCGATTTTTTTCTCAGTCCGATTTCGGCAGAGAAAAAAATCGCAAATGAAAAGACACCTATTGAATAACATTGGTCCGAGTGCAATCCGATTTTTTATCGGATTGCACTCGTCCGTTTTCCTCGCCAGTGGAAATGAGCCCTAAAAACTGAACATGATTCTTGCACAGTTTGGTGGATTTTCACTAATGGATAAGTATGTTTAGGATAAAAAGTAAAAATTGGATTTGGTAATGTTCATGCTGAGTATTCTGAGACTAGTTACGAGTGTTGTATAATAAGGTTCGGGTTTGGGTTCCTTTTTTATAGTGGTGTTTATAAGTGAACAACGAGAGAATTTATGAAGTAACATTTGGCTCTTTTCTAGTGATACAGCTATGTGCACATTGATTTTACTTGAAGGGAAACGAAGAATGGAAAATGATTGGCATTATTCTGTTAGCCAGGAGTTAACAACAGAATTATTTAGCCTTTATCTTTAAAGTGAATATAGGTTATGTGGCCAAAGATTTGTCTGTGCCTCTACTACTGTAAATCCCCAAAAAATGGTCATGCTTTGCGACCAACAATGTTTTGTTGTTCAAATAATTTTTATTAGGAATTTTAACTTATAACAAGGAAGGATAAGTTAGGAGAGGATGGTGGGGGAGGGTGGGATAAGAGGGTAGGGAGAAACAAACCCCTATGGTTTTTTTGTTGTTCAAATAATTTTTATTAACCAACAATGTTTTGTAACCATTACAAGCAAGTCACAAAAGATATCAACTGGTTCAGAGTTTTTCCTTTTTTAGGAAAAATATTGTTTTATTGAAGTAATAATTGCACAAACTTTAGCAATAAAAATAAACACATGCCTACATCTGGTAGTGTCAGAGTTACATTAAAAGGAAGCACCCTGCGGGGATGTACATTGATCCATAAACAATAAATACAACTTTTACAATGTCAGGGATACAGTTATATGAAAAAGTTTGGGCACCCCTATTAATCTTAAGCTTAATGTTTTATAAAAATTGTTTTTTTTGCAACAGCTACTTCAGTTTCATATATCTAATAACTGTTAGACACAGTAATGTTTCTGCCTTGAAATGAGGTTTATTGTACTAACAGAAAATGTGCAATCTGCATTCAAACAAAATTTGACAGGTGCATAAGTATGGGCACCCTTATCATTTTCTTGTTTTAAATACTCCTACCTACTTTTTACTGACTTACTAAAGCACTTTTTTTGGTTTTGTAACCTCATTGAGCTTTGAACTTCATAGCCAGGTGTATGCAATCATGAGAAAAGCTACTTAAAGTGGCCACTTGCTAGTTGTTCTCCTGTTTGAATCTCCTCTGAAGAGTGGCATCATGGGCTCCTCAAAACAACTGTCAATTTCCACTGTGAGGAACATAGTAAGGAAATGGAAGAACACAGGTACAGTTCTTGTTAAGGCCAGAAGTGGCAGGCCAAGAAAAATATCAGAAAGGCAGAGAAGAAGAATGGTGAGATCAGTCAAGAACAATCCTCAGACCACCTCCAGAAAGCTGCAGCATCAACTTGCTGCAGATGGTGTCACTGTGCATCTGTCAACTATACAACGCTCTGTGTTTTTTTGCCGCCATGCATAACGCCTTTTTGTATGACCAAACAACTCAATCTTGGTTTCATCAGTCCACAGGACCTTCTTCCAAAATGAAATTGGCTTCTCCAAATGTGCTTTTGAAACCTCAGCCGACTCTGTTTGTGGCGTGCTTGAAGAAACGGCTTCTTTCACATCACTCTCCCATACAGCTTCTCCTTGTGCAAAGTGTGTTGTATAGTTGACCGATGCACAGTGACACCATCTGCAGCAAGTTGATGCTGCAGCTCTCTGGAGGTGGTCTGAGGATTGTCCTTGACTGATCTCACCATTCTTCTTCTCTGCCTTTCTGATGTTTTTCTTGGCCTGCCACTTCTGGCCTTAACAAGAACTGTACCTGTGTTCTTCCATTTCCTTACTATGTTCCTCACAGTGGAAATTGACAGGTTAAATCTCTGAGACAGCTTTTTGTATCCTTCCCCTGAACAACTATGTTGAATAATCTTTGTTTTCAGATCATTTGACAGTTGTTTTGAGGAGCCCATGATGCCACTCGCCAGAGGAGATTCAAACAGGAGAATAACTTACAAGTGGCCACTTTAAGTAGCTTTTCTCATGATTGCATACACCTGGCTATGAAGTTCAAAGCTCAATGAGGATGCAAAACCAAAAAAAGTGCTTTAGTAAGTCAGTAAAAGCAGGTAGGAGTATTTTAAACAAGAAAATGATAAGGGTGCCCATACTTATGCACCTGTCAAATTTTGTTTGAATGGAGATTGCACATTTTCTGTTAGCACAATAAACCTCATTTCAAGGCAGAAACATTACTGTGTCCAACAGTTATTAGATATATGAAACTGAAATAGCTGTTGCAAAAAAAACAATTTTTATAAAACATTAAGCTTAAGATTAATAGGGGTGCCCAAACTGTTTCATATAACTGTACATCAAAGACAAGCAGAAAGTAACCACATCGCCTTAACGAAAATTGTATGAACTTGTAAGCAATGAATAAATCATGATCTTTAGATCTTTATGATTAAAAAGCAACATCCTTTCCAGTACTTAATTAGTCTTAAAAGGAGATAGCACGATCTTTGTATAATATCATATGACAATAAATTATGCCATTCGGCTGGTTTCACATTTGCACTTTTGTGCGCAGCGTTTGATCCGCATGCATCATGCGTACCTATCTTTAACATCATGAGTAAGACTTCATAGTTGAAACGCGTTGATCCTCCTCACTGGTGTGCCAGGTGTTTGCTATGTAAAGATTTTTCATTTTGAAGAACTATTTATCGCTTTCGTTGTCTAATAAAGTCTCACAAAGTTTGAACTGCCTCCACCTCCAGCTGGATCATTTCTCTTTTTGTCTTCATTTGCTGTGGGCACTCACCCTGAACCGTGCTGGGCGTTGGCAGGTCTGGGGATTTCGTCCAAGACCGGTAAGCTGACTATATTCCTTTTTTCTTTTATCTTTAACATGGTGTACACATGGACATGCATGCATTTCCATGCTTTTGCGTACTCATGCGTTGTTTCGCTGTCTGCGGCGGGGCACGGCAAACGCAACATGTTGCATTTTTGGAGGCATCAAATATTGTGCAATCGTCCGCATGCGGACAATTGCGGATGATTGCCTCAAAAAAATGCATTACTGTCTATGGGAACGCATTGGTACGCAAGGACATGCGTTCGATATGCATATGTACTTCACACTAATCATGTCCAGGAAATGATGTTAAGACCCCCAAAACAAAGCTGATAAAATTAATTGTGGAAACTGCAAGGCCATTACTTTCAAGACTCTGGATCTGACAACAACACTGGCTATTGTAAGGCAGCTGTCACACTAGCAGTATTTTGTCAGTATTTTACATTAGTATTTGGAAGCCAAAACCAGGTGAGGAACAATCAGAGGAAAAGTATCATAGAAACACGTCACCACTTCTGGATTTATCACCCGCTCCTGGTTTTAGCTTCCAAATACTGATGTAAAATACTGACCAAATGCTAATAGTGTGACTGCAGCCTCAGTATAGAACCTTTGAAAATGTCTGTCTCTTTCATTGCTGTCTGTACTTTGTACTAATTTTTTTTTTCTGTTCCTTTTAGACTGGTTGTCTCCTGGTGCTGCCATCTCTCCTGGTGCTGCCGTCTGTCCTGGTACTGCTGTGTATCCTGGTGCTGGCATCTGTCCTGGTGCTGCTGTCCTGGTGAGGACAACACTGGCTATGTAAATATAAAACCTTTGAAAATGTCCGTCTCTCTCTCTTAATTTTTTTTTCTGTTCGTTTAGACTGGTTGTCTCCTGGTGCTGCCATCTGTCCTGGTGCTGTTGTCTCTACTGGTGCTGGCATCTGTCCTGGTGCTGCCATCTGTCCTGGTGCTGCCATCTGTCCCTGTCCTGTGCTGACTGCTGTGCTGTTGGACTACTGCCTGTAATTTAAGTACTGGTGTCCATTTTTTTTTTTTTTTTTGGGGGGGGCAACATTGTGTGTGGGTCTTAACAAGTTTAAATTTTCTTTTCTTTTTTTTTTCTGTAGTGTTTCACTTGACTGCTGCCTGCTCTTCAACCATGTTCTCATGTGAAGAACTGACTGCTTCCCAGTATGGACATGACACCGATTATGTAATCACATTTGCTATACTGATTAGTATGTATTGACTGGCAATACTATACCTGTGTTAAATCATGTAATTTCTTTATAGGTACCTTCCACTGATGAAGAGCAGGAGCAGTTGAGTGGAAATGATCCTTCCCAGGGTCGTTGGGCTCGTGTCTCAGGAGGAAAGACGTGGTGTAAGTATTCTTTTCATCAGAGATGTAATTGATTTTTTTTCCATTTTAACTTAAAATTGTTTTGTTTTATTGGATCTATAGGTTCCACAATGGGAAGAAGCCAAACAGGACATTGAAAATGAGCAATTAATTAACCCTGTGCAAGAGCGAGTACCGTTGTTGGACACCCGTGATCATCAGCACTCCGACATTGTTGTGACACGACGACTCTAGAAAGAAGTGGCCAGATTGTTGCTGCATGATTGGGACCATGCCACGCCACGTACTAGAAATTATTTTGGTAAGTATTGCAATGTGGTGTGAGGCACCAGTGAAACTGTAAATGTAGGTGCATTGTTTTACAATGAACTTTTACCTTTTTTTCCCCTTCACAGTGAAGAGAATAAGAATGCGTTGGTGCTCGATGAAGGATCACTTCAACAAGGACATGAGAAAGGAGAACCAGGTTAAAAGTGGTGCTGCTCAAAGGATAATAAGAAGATACAAATACCACCATAACCTTGCTTTTCTGAAGCCTGCGCTTGCTACTCGAACGTGAGTATCTTTTGTGTTGTCTATTATTTAACCTTTTTTTGATTTTTACTAATGTTTTTCTTTTATTTTCACCACAGAACTTGGTGCAGCACAACACAACCTGGAGCATCCTCTGTTGAAGCTGCCCCTTATCACCAGCCAATGAGACGCAGTCCCAATCATCCACCAGCGATGAAGCAACCTGTCAGGCCTCACAGGCTGAGTAATAGGCAGCCTCCGGTACATCAGGTTTTCCTCTCTCACAGCCCTCTGCTGCTGCTTTGGTTGGGTCTTCTCATCAGCGGCAGAGGGCCTGGAAGAAGTCACTATTGCTCGAGTTTATGCACTTATGCTCGGTCTTCCAGGAAGGGATTAAGGTGCTTGTTGATAGACTGAAGAGTGGGTTCACCCATGTGAACACACTTCTACAGAATGTCAACAAATGCCTTGACCACCTGGAAGCCGACTTTGAAAGACCGGCACAATATTTTTTTTCTTCAATAGAGCGGGAAGTGTTGGAAAACCTTATGCCTAAATTCCAGATCAATGTCATGCAGGACTACTGCTGCTACTTACAGCCATGCATTGCAGCAGCAGTCCAAAAGCTACAATCCACAGGCCGGAGGATATTACCAGCAGCCGAACATCTACTTTCAAACTCCCACAGCACCGAACTATCCTCCACCGCCTCCAGTTCACAGATCCACCACGCTGCCGACCTCATCATCCCTGCAGCCAGCCGCATCCACCACGCTCCCAAGTTCATCATCCCTGCAGCCAGCCACATCCACCACGCTCCCAAGTTCAGCACCCCTGCAGCCGGCAGCATCCACCATGTTCCCAAGTTCAGCATCCCTGCAGCCACCAGCATCCACCACTACTTTCCCAAGTTCAGCAACCCTGCAGCCAGCAGTATCCACCACGCTGCCCAGTCCAGCACACGCCAGAAGACTGGTACAGAGGCCACCACTCCCACTCAGCCAAGAAAACAAAGGTCCAAAACTATACACATTCCCACTAGGATGAAGACCCGGAGGCAAAAAACCCTGCCAAAATTGGACCCACCACCTCTACCCTCACCTACCAATGTGTCTCTGTTGTCAAATGTATCACTACCTTCCCTTGTGTCTGTCCCTTCCAGTTTGTCTATCCATTCTCATGATTCCATCAATGATCGAATCCTTCAATTTGTTGCCCCTTCCCCTGTAACCCCTTCCTCATCAACTACCACCCAATCCTCACAGCTCCACACCACAAAGGTCCACCCCATCTCACCCTCAGATAGACCCCGATCCTAAACCCATTTATTTATTGTTAAATAAATGTTATTTTCTTTGCACAATATCTGTGTTTTCTTTGTATCTTTAAGCGTCGCCGCCGCAAACACATGTGTGTATTGTATTGTTGAGGGAACTTGTAACGGGTGTTTTACTACAGGTATTTTATGATTTCATTCAGCAAACATTACAGGTACATTTTTACATTACAGGTACATACTTGGTGGCTTAAACCATTCCGTCTTGCCATGCCACATGTCTATTATCAGAAATAAAGTATGCAGCAAACGTATCCTCATCTGGGCAACTTCCACTGTAGTCCTCAGAGGGTGATCTTGGTAATCATGCAATGTAACAGGTTCCTCAAGTTCTAAGTTGGGTTGCTCTTTTGCCAGGATGCAATTATGCATAACAACACATGCTTTCACAACTTCATCAATTGTCTCAATTTTTAGATTTATGGCTGTTCCCAAATTGCACCATTTACATACCAGCAAGCCAAAGGCACACTCCACAGTTCTTTGTGTCTTTGTCAGTCAGTAGTTGAAAATCCGTTTGGTGTGATTCATGTCCCAACTTGAGGATGGTTTTATGAGGTTGGCACACATTTGAAAGGCCTCATCCCCAACCACACCAAATGGCATTGGCGGGCCTTTAGTGTTGGGAAGAGGTCGTGGCTGTGGACAATTGAAATTATTATGATACAAACCTTGGCCCATGTCAGAGTTTTTGAAAATCTGAGAGTCATTTTCTCATCCAAATGAGCCAACGTCCACGGCGACAAATCGACATTCAGCATCTACGATCGCCATGAGAACAATGGAAAAGTATTTTTTTAAATTAAAATACTCAATTCCACTTCCAGCAGTTTTCATAATCCGAATGTGTTTGCCGTCCACAGCCCCCACACAGTTAGGAAAGTGTAATAATTATAGGGGATAATTCAGGAGACTCTTTGCGTGGAACAAGACAACAGGACACAGTTTTATAAGTGGTAAAGTTTATATTATCACACAGTGATTCCAGCAGGTGCAGAGAGAAACTCAAGTCCACAACACTTGGTGCAAATAATAAACGCAGCTTAGCAGTCAATAGGAAACTTCAGAGGTAGATGCAAACAAACATAAAGTCTATGAAGCACAGTTATACTTGAGGAAACTTGACACAAATAGATCCTTGACTTAGTCCAGACACAGATAGATATGCTATTAGGCAGTTCAAATCATATCTTAGCTCAACCAGGGAGGCCTGGTTAATAGTCTCAGGTTTTGCAGAGCAGAAACAGCTTACATGTCCAGCAAATGCAGATGAGAGTAACATGAGCAGCAGATGAAGGAGGATTACGGAACACTGGTGTATGCAGCAGGAACTCAGAGCAGAGTGGCAGGATCTCCAACACAGGTTCTCAGGAGCAGGTGCAAGTGCAAGGCCAGGGAGTACTCAGGAGCTGGATGCAAAGCAGAATAATCTAGCACAGACTGAAGGCTGGGGTGGAGTTTTATAGCAGGAAGACAAGTGCACATGAGACCAAAGATGCCATGTTGGAAAAGGGAAGTAATGCGCAAAAGGTAAAAAATGTTCAGAGTCCTGACATTACTCCCTCCTTAGAAGAGGCCTCAGGACGATCCTGGACCTGGTTTCTCAGGAAATCTCTGATGAAAACGAGAAGTCTTCTGTTGGGCATTGATGTTTTCCACAGGTTCCCAAGAGTCTTCCTCAGGGGGATATCCCTGCCATCTTATCAGATATTGGAGCCGATTCCTGCGAATCCTGGAATCAATAATTTCCTCCACCACGAATTGTTCTTGCCCATCAATCACCACAGGCTGCGGAGGTGGCACAACACGTCCCTGGAAGGTATTAGGAGATACAGGCTTTAGTAAAGATACATGAAAAACTGGGTGTACCTTCATTGTCCTAGGTAGCTTCAGCCGGCAGGCCACAGAGCTCACAATACCGTTGATCTTGAAAGGGCCAATGAATTTCTGTCCAAGTTTTTGTGAAGGAACGTTTAACTTCAGACTCTTAGTTGCTAAACACACGGAATCTCCTACCTTGAACATGGGTGCAGGTTTACGGAATCTATCAGCCGATCTCTTATAACGTTCTTGAGCCATGGTCAGGGATTCCTTCAGAACCTCCAGATTTTGTCTCATCGCAGTCAGCCTTTCCTCCACTGCTGGAACCGGAGAATTAATTGGAGACCTAGGTAAAGTACACGGATGATAACCCAGATTGGCAAAGAAAGGTATAAATTTAGTGGAGGCGCTCTGAGAATTATTATATAAAAATTTGGCTAACGGCAACTCCAACCAATCATCCTGGAGATGGCTGACATAGCATCTTAGATATTGTTCCAGCATCTGGTTGGTACTCTCAGTCTGACCATTTGTCTGGGGATGGTAAGCAGAAGAGAGACAGACATTAATATTGAGTGCAGAGCAAAACCCCTTCCAGAATCTTGAAGTGAACTGTACTCCACGGTCAGAGATGATCTCATACGGAACCCCGTGCAACCGAAAGACATTCTGTATAACCAAGTTCACTGTATCTTTAGCTGAGGGGAGGCCGGTGCACGGAACAAAATGAGCAGCATAAGACAAACTCTGGAGAAGGTGGGACCTGTACTGACCGCAGACCCTGAACTTAACACCGCAACTAGAAGTAGCCGTGGAATGTACCTAACACTCCCTAGACATCTCGACACAGCCGGAGGACTAAATACCCCTAAAGATAGAAAAGGGAAAACTATCTTGCCTCAGAGAAAATCCCCAAAGGATAGACAGCCCCCCACAAATATTGACTGTGAGAGGAGAGGGAAATAACATACGCAGACTGAAATCAGGATTTAGCAAAGGAGGCCGCTCTAGCTAAATAGAAAGGATAGGACAGAGTACTATGCGGTCAGTATTAAAACACTAGAAAATATCCACCACGGAAAATACAAAATCTCCACATCTAACTAAAGATATGGAGGGTATATCTGCATCTCCAGAGATACCAGCTTGACTGAACAAATCCTTATACAGACCAAGCTGGACAAGACAAAACATGGAAACGAACTGAACAATAAGGCCCACAGCATGTGGACTGCAAAAAACAAAGCCAGAACGTATCTTTGTTGAAATGAACAGCAAAGCAGGAGAGACCAGGCAGGGATGTGAATCCTCCAGGAACAATGGACAACTGGCACTGACTAAAGGGTCAAGCAAGACTAAATAGCCCAGTCAGAATTGCAATAAGTGGACACACCTGATGACTGCAGCGATCCAAAGACAGCAGCGCTACCACTTATAACCACCGGAGGGAGCCCAAGAGCAGAATTCACAACAGTACCCTCCTTGAGGAGAGGTCACCGAACCCTCACCAGAGCCCCCAGGCCGATCAGGACGAGCCCAATGAAAGGCACGAACCAAATCGTCAGCATGAACATCGGAGGCAACAACCCAAGAATTATCCTCCTGGCCATAACCCTTCCATTTGACAAGATACTGAAGCTTCCGCCTCGAAAAACGAGAATCAAAAATCTTCTCAACCACATACTCCAACTCCCCATCAATCAACACCGGGGCAGGAGGATCAACAGAGGGAACAACGGGCACCACATATTTCCGCAACAAAGATCTATGAAAAACATTATGGATGGAAAAAGAGGCTGGAAGGGCCAAACAAAAAGACACTGGATTGATAATCTCAGAAATCCTATAAGGACCAATAAACTGAGGCTTGAACTTAGGGGAAGAAACCTTCATAGGAACATGACGGGAAGAAAACCAGACCAAATCCCCAACCCGAAGCCGGGAACCAAAACACCGACGACGGTTAGCAAAACGCTGAGCCTCCTCCTGAGACAACACCAAATTGTCCACAACATGAGCCCAAATTTGCTGCAACCTGTCAACCACAGAGTCCACCCCAGGACAATCAGAAGGCTCAACCTGCCCTGAAGAAAAACGAGGATGAAAACCAGAATTACAAAAGAAGGGTGAAACCAAGGTAGCAGAACTAGCCCGATTATTAAGGGCAAACTCGGCCAATGGCAAGAAAGCCACCCAATCATCCTGATCAGCAGACACAAAGCATCTCAAATAAGTTTCCAAAGTCTGATTAGTTCGCTCGGTTTGGCCATTTGTCTGAGGATGAAATGCGGAAGAAAAAGACAAATCAATGCCCAGCCTAGCACAAAAGGCCCGCCAAAACCTAGAAACAAACTGGGAACCTTTATCGGACACAATATTCTCCGGAATGCCATGCAAACGAACCACATGCTGAAAAAACAACGGAACCAAATCAGAAGAGGAAGGCAATTTAGGCAAAGGTACCAAATGAACCATCTTAGAAAACCGGTCACAAACCACCCAGATAACCGACATCCTCTGGGAAACCGGAAGATCTGAAGTAAAATCCATAGAAATAAGCGTCCAAGGCCTCTCAGGGACCGGCAAAGGCAAAATCAACCCACTAGCGCGGGAACAGCAAGGCTTGGCCTGCGCACAAGTCCCACAGGACTGCAGAAAAGAATGCACATCCCGTGACAAAGAAGGCCACCAAAAGGACCTACCAACCAAATCTCTGGTACCAAAAATCCCAGGATGGCCAGCCAACACAGAACAATGAACCTCAGAAATCACTTTACTAGTCCATCTGTCAGGAACAAACAGTTTCACCACTGGACAGCGGTCAGGTTTATCAGCCTGAAATTCCTGAAGAACCCGTCGTAAATCAGGGGAGATGACAGAAAGAATCACCCCTTCCTTCAAAATGCCGACCGGCTCAAGGACCCCAGGAGAATCAGGCAAAAAGCTCCTAGAGAGGGCATCAGCCTTAACATTCTTAGAACCCGGAAGATACGAGACCACAAAATCAAAACGGGAGAAAAACAGGGACCATCGGGCCTGTCTAGGATTCAACCGTTTGGCAGACTCGAGGTAAATCAGATTCTTATGATCGGTCAAGACCACAATACGGTGCTAGGCCCCCTCAAGCCAATGTCGCCACTCCTCAAATGCCCACTTCATAGCCAACAACTCACGATTGCTGACATCATAATTGCGTTCTGCAGGCGAAAACTTTCGAGAAAAAAAGGCACACGGTTTCATCAAGGAACCATCAGAATTTCTCTGAGACAAAACGGCCCCTGCCCCAATCTCAGAAGCGTCAACCTCAACCTGAAATGGAAGAGAAACATCCGGCTGACGCAACACAGGGGCAGAAGTAAATCGGCGTTTAAGCTCCTGAAAGGCAGAAACAGCCGCTTAGGACCAATTCGTCACATCAGCGCCTTTCTTCGTCAAATCGGTCAGGGGTTTAACCACACTGGAGAAGTTGGCAATGAAACGGCGATAAAAATTAGCAAAGCCCAAAAATTTCTGAAGGCTCTTCACGGATGTGGGCTGGATCCAATCATGAATGGCCTGAACCTTAACCGGATCCATTTCTATAGATGAGGAAGAAAAAATGAAGCCCAAAAAAGAAACCTTCTGTACTCCAAAAAGGCACTTAGACCCCTTGACAAACAAGGCATTATCACGAAGGATCTGAAATACCATTCTGACTTGTTTCACATGAGACTCCCAATCATCTGAAAAAATCAAAATATCATCCAAATATACAATCATGAATTTATCAAGATAATTCCGAAATATATCATGCATGAAGGACTGAAACACAGATGGAGCATTAGAGAGTCCGAATGGCATCACAAGGTATTCAAAATGGCCTTCGGGCGTATTAAACGCAGTTTTCCATTCGTCACCCTGCTTAATATGAACAAGATTATATGCCCCTCGAAGGTCAATCTTAGTAAACCAACTAGCCCCCTTAATCCTAGCAAACAAATCAGAAAGCAAAGGCAAAGGGTATTGGAATTTGACCGTGATCTTATTCAAGAGGCAATAATCAATACAGAGTCTCAAGGAGCCATCCTTCTTGGCAACAAAAAAAAACCCTGCTCCCAATGGTGAAGAAGATGGCCGAATATGCCCCTTCTCCAAAGACTCCTTAACATAACTCCGCATGGCGGCATGTTCTGGCACAGACAGGTTGAAAAGTCAGCCCTTAGGGAACTTACAGCCTGGAACCAAGTCGATAGCACAATCACAGTCCCTATGCGGCGGAAGGGAACTGGATTTGGGCTCATCGAATACATCTTGGAAATCTGACAAAAACTCAGGAATTTCAGAAGAGGGGGAGGAGGAAATTGACATCAAAGGAACGTCACCATGAACCTCCTGACAACCCCAACTAGTCACAGACATAGATTTCCAATCTAATACCGGATTATGCACCTGTAACCATGGGAAACCCAGCACAATAGCATCATGCAAATTATGCAACACCAGAAAACGACAATCTTCCTGATGGGCTGGCACCATGCACATGGTCAGCTGTGTCCAAAACTGAGGTTTATTTTTAGCCAACGGTGTAGCATCAATGCCCCTCAAAGGAATAGGACTCTGCAAAGGCTGCAAGGGAAAACCACAACGTCTGGCAAATTCTAAGTCCATTAAGTTTAAAGCGGCGCCTGAATCCACAAATGCCATGACAGAAATTGACGAAAATGAGCAGATCAGGGTCACAGATAACAGAAATTTAGGTTGTACAGTACTGATGGTAACGGAACTAGCGATTCTCTTGGTACGCTTAGGGCAATCAGAAATAACATGAGCAGAATCGCCGCAGTAAAAACACAACCTATTCTGACGTCTGAATCCTTGTCGTTCAGCTCTAGACACAATCCTATCACACTGCATAGGCTCAGGACTCCGCTCGGAAGACAACGCCATAGTGTGCAAAACTCTGCGCTCGCGCAAGCGCCAATCAATCTGAATGGCCAGAGACATAGAATCACTCAGACCAGCAGGCGTGGGGAACCCCACCATAACATCTTTAATGGTTTCAGAAAGACCCTTTCTGAAAATTGCCGCCAAGGCATCCTCATTCCATTTAGTCAGCACAGACCATTTTCTAAATTTCTGGCAATACGATTCTGCCGCTTCTTGACCCTGACACAGGGCCAACAAGGTCTTCTCAGCATGATCCACTGAATTAGGTTCATCATACAATAACCCTAGTGCTTGAAAAAAGGTGTCTACATTAAGCAAAGCAGGATTCCCAGATTCTAGGGAAAATGCCCAATCCTGAGGATCGCCACACAGCAGAGAGATGACTATTTTAACCTGCTGGGTGGGATCACCAGAGGAACGGGGTTTCAGAGCAAAAAACAGTTTACAGTTATTTTTAAAGCTCAAAAATTTGGACCTGTCCCCAAAAAACAAATCAGGAGTTGGAATTCTAGGCTCTAAGACCGGAGTCTGAATGATATAATCGGAAATATCCTGTACTCTAGCAGCAAGTTGATCCACACGAGAAGCCAATCCCTGAACATCCATGCCAGCACCAAACTCCTGAGCCACCCAGAGGTAAAGAGGGAAGAAAAGACACAACAGACTACAGAAAAAAAAATGGCTCAGCACTTTCCTTCCCTTCTTCTGAGATGCGATTAACTCATTGTTGGCCAGTTGTACTGTTATGATCTGGTGGCCTAGGAGCAGCATGAGACGTACTCTGGAGAAGGTGGTACCTGTACTGACCGCAGACCCTGAACTTAACACCGCAACTAGTAGTAGCCGTGGAATGTACCTAACACTCCCTAGACAACTCGACACAGCCGGAGGACTAAATACTCCTAGAGATAGAAAAGGGAAAACTATCTTGCCTCAGAGAAAATCCCCAAAGGATAGACAGCCCCCCACAAATATTGACTGTGAGAGAAGACAAATCAATGCCCAGCCTAGCACAAAAGGCCCGCCAAAACCTAGAAACAAACTGGGAACCTTTATCAGACACAATATTCTCCGGAATGCCATGCAAACGAACCACATGCTGAAAAAACAACGGAACCAAATCAGAAGAAGAAGGCAATTTAGGCAAAGGTACCAAATGAACCATCTTAGAAAACCGGTCACAAACCACCCAGATAACCGACATCCTCTGGGAAACCGGAAGATCTGAAATAAAATCCATAGAAATAAGCGTCCAAGGCCTCTCAGGGACCGGCAAAGGCAAAAGCAACCCACTAGCGCGGGAACAGCAAGGCTTGGCCCGCGCACAAGTCCCACAGGACTGCAGAAAAGAATGCACATCCCGTGACAAAGAAGGCCACCAAAAGGACCTACCAACCAAATCTCTGGTACCAAAAATCCCAGGATGGCCAGCCAACACAGAACAATGAACCTCAGAAATCACTTTACTAGTCCATCTGTCAGGAACAAACAGTTTCACCACTGGACAGCGGTCAGGTTTATCAGCCTGAAATTCCTGAAGAACCCGTCGTAAATCAGGGGAGATGACAGAAAGAATCACCCCTTCCTTCAAAATGCCAACCGGCTCAAGGACCCCAGGAGAATCAGGCAAAAAGCTCCTAGAGAGGGCATCAGCCTTAACATTCTTAGAACCCGGAAGATACGAGACCACAAAATCAAAACGGGAGAAAAACAGGGACCATCGGGCCTGTCTAGGATTCAACCGTTTGGCAGACTCGAGGTAAATCAGATTCTTATGATCGGTCAAGACCACAATACGGTGCTTGGCCCCCTCAAGCCAATGTCGCCACTCCTCAAATGCCCACTTCATAGCCAACAAATCACGATTGCTGACATCATAATTGCGTTCTGCAGGCGAAAACTTTCGAGAAAAAAAGGCACACGGTTTCATCAAGGAACCATCAGAATTTCTCTGAGACAAAACGGCCCCTGCCCCAATCTCAGAAGCGTCAACCTCAACCTGAAATGGAAGAGAAACATCCGGCTGACGCAACACAGGGGCAGAAGTAAATCGGCGTTTAAGCTCCTGAAAGGCAGAAACAGCCGCTTAGGACCAATTCGTCACATCAGCGCCTTTCTTCGTCAAATCGGTCAGGGGTTTAACCACACTGGAGAAGTTGGCAATGAAACGGCGATAAAAATTAGCAAAGCCCAAAAATTTCTGAAGGCTCTTCACGGATGTGGGCTGGATCCAATCATGAATGGCCTGAACCTTAACCGGATCCATTTCTATAGATGAGGAAGAAAAAATGAAGCCCAAAAAAGAAACCTTCTGTACTCCAAAAAGGCACTTAGACCCCTTGACAAACAAGGCATTATCACGAAGGATCTGAAATACCATTCTGACTTGTTTCACATGAGACTCCCAATCATCTGAAAAAATCAAAATATCATCCAAATATACAATCATGAATTTATCAAGATAATTCCGAAATATATCATGCATGAAGGACTGAAACACAGATGGAGCATTAGAGAGTCCGAATGGCATCACAAGGTATTCAAAATGGCCTTCGGGCGTATTAAACGCAGTTTTCCATTCGTCACCCTGCTTAATATGAACAAGATTATATGCCCCTCGAAGGTCAATCTTAGTAAACCAACTAGCCCCCTTAATCCTAGCAAACAAATCAGAAAGCAAAGGCAAAGGGTATTGGAATTTGACCGTGATCTTATTCAAGAGGCAATAATCAATACAGAGTCTCAAGGAGCCATCCTTCTTGGCAACAAAAAAAAACCCTGCTCCCAATGGTGAAGAAGATGGCCGAATATGCCCCTTCTCCAAAGACTCCTTAACATAACTCCGCATGGCGGCATGTTCTGGCACAGACAGGTTGAAAAGTCAGCCCTTAGGGAACTTACAGCCTGGAACCAAGTCGATAGCACAATCACAGTCCCTATGCGGCGGAAGGGAACTGGATTTGGGCTCATCGAATACATCTTGGAAATCTGACAAAAACTCAGGAATTTCAGAAGAGGGGGAGGAGGAAATTGACATCAAAGGAACGTCACCATGAACCTCCTGACAACCCCAACTAGTCACAGACATAGATTTCCAATCTAATACCGGATTATGCACCTGTAACCATGGGAAACCCAGCACAATAGCATCATGCAAATTATGCAACACCAGAAAACGACAATCTTCCTGATGGGCTGGCACCATGCACATGGTCAGCTGTGTCCAAAACTGAGGTTTATTTTTAGCCAACGGTGTAGCATCAATGCCCCTCAAAGGAATAGGACTCTGCAAAGGCTGCAAGGGAAAACCACAACGTCTGGCAAATTCTAAGTCCATTAAGTTTAAAGCGGCGCCTGAATCCACAAATGCCATGACAGAAATTGACGAAAATGAGCAGATCAGGGTCACAGATAACAGAAATTTAGGTTGTACAGTACTGATGGTAACGGAACTAGCGATTCTCTTGGTACGCTTAGGGCAATCAGAAATAACATGAGCAGAATCGCCGCAGTAAAAACACAACCTATTCTGACGTCTGAATCCTTGTCGTTCAGCTCTAGACACAATCCTATCACACTGCATAGGCTCAGGACTCCGCTCGGAAGACAACGCCATAGTGTGCAAAACTCTGCGCTCGCGCAAGCGCCAATCAATCTGAATGGCCAGAGACATAGAATCACTCAGACCAGCAGGCGTGGGGAACCCCACCATAACATCTTTAATGGTTTCAGAAAGACCCTTTCTGAAAATTGCCGCCAAGGCATCCTCATTCCATTTAGTCAGCACAGACCATTTTCTAAATTTCTGGCAATACGATTCTGCCGCTTCTTGACCCTGACACAGGGCCAACAAGGTCTTCTCAGCATGATCCACTGAATTAGGTTCATCATACAATAACCCTAGTGCTTGAAAAAAGGTGTCTACATTAAGCAAAGCAGGATTCCCAGATTCTAGGGAAAATGCCCAATCCTGAGGATCGCCACACAGCAGAGAGATGACTATTTTAACCTGCTGGGTGGGATCACCAGAGGAACGGGGTTTCAGAGCAAAAAACAGTTTACAGTTATTTTTAAAGCTCAAAAATTTGGACCTGTCCCCAAAAAACAAATCAGGAGTTGGAATTCTAGGCTCTAAGACCGGAGTCTGAATGATATAATCGGAAATATCCTGTACTCTAGCAGCAAGTTGATCCACACGAGAAGCCAATCCCTGAACATCCATGCCAGCACCAAACTCCTGAGCCACCCAGAGGTAAAGAGGGAAGAAAAGACACAACAGACTACAGAAAAAAAAATGGCTCAGCACTTTCCTTCCCTTCTTCTGAGATGCGATTAACTCATTGTTGGCCAGTTGTACTGTTATGATCTGGTGGCCTAGGAGCAGCATGAGACGTACTCTGGAGAAGGTGGTACCTGTACTGACCGCAGACCCTGAACTTAACACCGCAACTAGTAGTAGCCGTGGAATGTACCTAACACTCCCTAGACAACTCGACACAGCCGGAGGACTAAATACTCCTAGAGATAGAAAAGGGAAAACTATCTTGCCTCAGAGAAAATCCCCAAAGGATAGACAGCCCCCCACAAATATTGACTGTGAGAGAAGACAAATCAATGCCCAGCCTAGCACAAAAGGCCCGCCAAAACCTAGAAACAAACTGGGAACCTTTATCAGACACAATATTCTCCGGAATGCCATGCAAACGAACCACATGCTGAAAAAACAACGGAACCAAATCAGAAGAGGAAGGCAATTTAGGCAAAGGTACCAAATGAACCATCTTAGAAAACCGGTCACAAACCACCCAGATAACCGACATCCTCTGGGAAACCGGAAGATCTGAAATAAAATCCATAGAAATAAGCGTCCAAGGCCTCTCAGGGACCGGCAAAGGCAAAAGCAACCCACTAGCGCGGGAACAGCAAGGCTTGGCCCGCGCACAAGTCCCACAGGACTGCAGAAAAGAATGCACATCCCGTGACAAAGAAGGCCACCAAAAGGACCTACCAACCAAATCTCTGGTACCAAAAATCCCAGGATGGCCAGCCAACACAGAACAATGAACCTCAGAAATCACTTTACTAGTCCATCTGTCAGGAACAAACAGTTTCACCACTGGACAGCGGTCAGGTTTATCAGCCTGAAATTCCTGAAGAACCCGTCGTAAATCAGGGGAGATGACAGAAAGAATCACCCCTTCCTTCAAAATGCCAACTGGCTCAAGGACCCCAGGAGAATCAGGCAAAAAGCTCCTAGAGAGGGCATCAGCCTTAACATTCTTAGAACCCGGAAGATACGAGACCACAAAATCAAAACGGGAGAAAAACAGGGACCATCGGGCCTGTCTAGGATTCAACCGTTTGGCAGACTCGAGGTAAATCAGATTCTTATGATCGGTCAAGACCACAATACGGTGCTTGGCCCCCTCAAGCCAATGTCGCCACTCCTCAAATGCCCACTTCATAGCCAACAAATCACGATTGCTGACATCATAATTGCGTTCTGCAGGCGAAAACTTTCGAGAAAAAAAGGCACACGGTTTCATCAAGGAACCATCAGAATTTCTCTGAGACAAAACGGCCCCTGCCCCAATCTCAGAAGCGTCAACCTCAACCTGAAATGGAAGAGAAACATCCGGCTGACGCAACACAGGGGCAGAAGTAAATCGGCGTTTAAGCTCCTGAAAGGCAGAAACAGCCGCAGAGGACCAATTCGTCACATCAGCGCCTTTCTTCGTCAAATCGGTCAGGGGTTTAACCACACTGGAGAAGTTGGCAATGAAACGGCGATAAAAATTAGCAAAGCCCAAAAATTTCTGAAGGCTCTTCACGGATGTGGGCTGGATCCAATCATGAATGGCCTGAACCTTAACCGGATCCATTTCTATAGATGAGGGAGAAAAAATGAAGCCCAAAAAAGAAACCTTCTGTACTCCAAAAAGGCACTTAGACCCCTTGACAAACAAGGCATTATCACGAAGGATCTGAAATACCATTCTGACTTGTTTCACATGAGACTCCCAATCATCTGAAAAAATCAAAATATCATCCAAATATACAATCATGAATTTATCAAGATAATTCCGAAATATATCATGCATGAAGGACTGAAACACAGATGGAGCATTAGAGAGTCCGAATGGCATCACAAGGTATTCAAAATGGCCTTTGGGCGTATTAAACGCAGTTTTCCATTCGTCACCCTGCTTAATACGAACAAGATTATATGCCCCTCGAAGGTCAATCTTAGTAAACTAACTAGCCCCCTTAATCCTAGCAAACAAATCAGAAAGCAAAGGCAAAGGGTATTGGAATTTGACCGTGATCTTATTCAAGAGGCGATAATCAATACAGGGTCTCAAGGAGCCATCCTTCTTGGCAACAAAAAAAACCCCTGCTCCCAATGGTGAAGAAGATGGCCGAATATGCCCCTTCTCCAAAGACTCCTTAACATAACTCCGCATGGCGGCATGTTCTGGCACAGACAGGTTGAAAAGTCAGCCCTTAGGGAACTTACAGCCTGGAACCAAGTCGATAGCACAATCACAGTCCCTATGCGGCGGAAGGGAGCTGGATTTGGGCTCATCGAATACATCTTGGAAATCTGACAAAAACTCAGGAATTTCAGAAGAGGGGGAGGAGGAAATTGACATCAAAGGAACGTCACCATGAACCCCCTGACAACCCCAACTAGTCACAGACATAGATTTCCAATCTAATACCGGATTATGCACCTGTAACCATGGGAAACCCAGCACAATAGCATCATGCAAATTATGCAACACCAGAAAACGACAATCTTCCTGATGGGCTGGCGCCATGCACATGGTCAGCTGTGTCCAAAACTGAGGTTTATTTTTAGCCAACGGTGTAGCATCAATGCCCCTCAAAGGAATAGGACTCTGCAAAGGCTGCAAGGGAAAACCACAACGTCTGGCAAATTCTAAGTCCATTAAGTTTAAAGCGGTGCCTGAATCCACAAATGCCATGACAGAAATTGACGAAAATGAGCAGATCAGGGTCACAGATAACAGAAATTTAGGTTGTACAGTACTGATGGTAACGGAACTAGCGATTCTCTTGGTACGCTTAGGGCAATCAGAAATAACATGAGCAGAATTGCCACAGTAAAAACACAACCTATTCTGACGTCTGAATCCTTGTCGTTCAGCTCTAGACACAATCCTATCACACTGCATAGGCTCAGGACTCCGCTCGGAAGACAACGCCATAGTGTGCACAACTCTGCGTTTGCGCAAGCGCCAATCAATCTGAATGGCCAGAGACATAGAATCACTCAGACCAGCAGGCGTGGGGAACCCCACCATAACATCTTTAACGGATTCAGAACGACCCTTTCTGAAAATTGCCGCCAAGGCATCCTCATTCCATTTAGTCAGCACAGACCATTTTCTAAATTTCTGGCAATACGATTCTGCCACTTCTTGACCCTGACACAGGGCCAACAAGGTCTTCTCAGCATGATCCACTGAATTAGGTTCATCATACAATAACCCTAGTGCTTGAAAAAAGGTGTCTACATTAAGCAAAGCAGGATTCCCAGATTCTAGGGAAAATGCCCAATCCTGAGGATCGCCACACAGCAGAGAGATGACTATTTTAACCTGCTGGGTGGGATCACCAGAGGAACGGGGTTTCAGAGCAAAAAACAGTTTACAGTTATTTTTAAAGCTCAAAAATTTGGACCTGTCCCCAAAAAACAAATCAGGAGTTGGAATTCTAGGCTCTAAGACCGGAGTCTGAATGATATAATCGGAAATATCCTGTACTCTAGCAGCAAGTTGATCCACACGAGAAGCCAATCCCTGAACATCCATGCCAGCACCAAACTCCTGAGCCACCCAGAGGTAAAGAGGGAAGAAAAGACACAACAGACTACAGAAAAAAAAATGGCTCAGCACTTTCCTTCCCTTCTTCTGAGATGCGATTAACTCATTGTTGGCCAGTTGTACTGTTATGATCTGGTGGCCTAGGAGCAGCATGAGACGTACTCTGGAGAAGGTGGTACCTGTACTGACCGCAGACCCTGAACTTAACACCGCAACTAGTAGTAGCTGTGGAATGTACCTAACACTCCCTAGACATCTCGACACAGCCGGAGGACTAAATACTCCTAGAGATAGAAAAGGGAAAACTATCTTGCCTCAGAGAAAATCCTCAAAGGATAGACAGCCCCCCACAAATATTGACTGTGAGAGGAGAGGGAAATAACATACATAAATCAGGATTTAGCAAAGGAGGCCACTCTAGCTAAATAGAAAGCATAGGACAGAGTACTATGCGGTCAGTATTAAAACACTAGAAAATATCCACCACAGAAAATACAAAATCTCCACATCTAACTAAAGATATGGAGGGTATATTTGCATCTCCAGAGATACCAGTTTGGCTAAACAAATCCTTATACAGACCAAGCTGGACAAGACAAAACATGGAAAAGAACTGAACAATAAGGCCCACAGCATGTGGACTGCAAACATCAAAGCCAGAACTTATCTTTGTTGAAATGAACAGCAAAGCAGGAGAGACCAGGCAGGGATGTGACTCCTCCAGGAACAATGGACAACTGGCACTGACTAAAGGGTCAAGCAAGACTAAATAGCCCAGTCAAAATTGCAATAAGTGGACACACCTGATGAATGCAGCGATCCAAAGACAACAGCGCTACCACTTATAACCACCGGAGGGAGCCCAAGAGCAGAATTCACAACACTGCATATGGTGGAACTAGTGGTGGGGTGGTGGACATGACGGATTGAGAGAGGGTTGGTGATGGTATTCTTGATGTTGGCCTACATACAGTGTATGTATCTACCAAGACCCTTGTGATTCCCTGACTGCTTTGGCCTTGCGACGATACCTCCACATTTGCTGCTGGTGGTGTCCTAACCGGTGGGCTTACAGTGAGGGAAGCAATGTAGCGTTGCTGACTACCTTCATTCTGAGCAGGAGCACCAACGATATGGGACGTTTGGTAGTTAGTCCAGGCTTACAAGTGCATGCTGGTTAAATGTCTAAGCTTGCACGTTGTAATTAAATTTTGAAGATTCTTCCCTCTGCTAAAAGTCTTTGATCATTTCTTGCAGATAACTTTGCACTGATCATTCAGATCTTGGTTAAAAAAAAATGCCACACTACACTCTTCCTACTATGGAATACCTTTTCAGGCATTGCACGCTGTGCTACTTTTACCAGATGGCCACGCTGTCCTAAAACTGTTTTTGCTTTTGACAAACGTTTTTGGCCTGATACGGGCCTGCCAGATGACAGCTGTTGCGATGTAGATGGCTGCTGCGGATCATCCTCCTCTGCTTCTGAGCTACTGGCAGCGGCACCCTCTTCCCCCAATGGCTGCCAATCTGGGTCAACAACTGGGTCATCTATCACCTCCTCTTCAATGTCATGTGCACCTTCCTCTGTGTCACCGTGTAAGGTGCTATAGCGTTCGGGACGGGGCACCATAGTCTCATCAGGGTTAGATTCTGGCTCAGTACACTGCGGGGGCAATGTAGTGATCTGAGTCAATGGAACAGCATAATAATCTAGCTGTGGCTTTGCATCAGTGCACTCCATGTCCGATTCATCTTGTAATGGGCTGTTAACAATTTCCCTTTCTAACCCAGGCACGGTATGTTTAAAGAGCTCCATGGAGTAACCTGTAGTGTCGCCTGATGCATCCTTCACTTTTGGTTTGTGTGAAGGACACAAGGAAACGTCTTGTTCCTGACCGGGAGCATCCACTGACGACTCGCTGCTTTTATACTTGGAACTTTCTGAAGAGGAGGCGAAAGAGCTAGAGGCTGAGTCAGCAAGGAAAGCCAAAACTTTTTCCTGCTGCTCCGGCTTTAAAAGTTGTTTTTCTACTCCCAGATATGGGAGCCTTTGATGCCTTCTGTAGCCAGACGATGACACTGGCTCAACACCTCCAGCCTTCGGTGCTATTGTGCTTTTGCCACTACCACCAGATGCACCACCACCACCATCAGTACCAGCTGGCAACCTACGCCCATGGCCTCTTCCACCAGACTTCCTCATTTTTTGGAAAATCTAACCAAAATAACAACCATTACATGGTAGTGTAAAACAAGGTAGAAGGTGTATATAAACTTGTTGAGAATTTAAATCTCCCTTTTTTGGGGGGCAGACTGAACCAAAACTCAGGCCCAGTGTATAAAACAACACAATGTAAGTGGCAGAAAGTGGCTGGCTGATATATGACAAAAAAACAGGACAGAAGTATATCCACTTTGTGAGAATTTGAATCTCCCTTTTCTTTGGGAGACTGAACCAAAGCTCAGGCCCAGTGTACAAAACAACACAATGTAAGTGGCTAAAAGTGGCTGGCTGATATGCGACAAACTAACAGGACAGAAGTATATCCACTTTGTGAGAATTTGAATCTCCCTTTTTTGGGGGGAGACTGAACCAAAACTCAGGCCCAGTGTATAAAACAACACAATGTAAGTGGCTGAAAGTGGGTGGATGATATACGACAAACTGACAGGACAGAAGTATATCCACTTTGTGAGAATTTGAATCTCCTTTTTGGTGGGGGAGACTGAACCAAAACTCAGGCCCAGTGTATAAAACAACACAATGTAAATGGCTGAAAGTGGCTGGCTGATATACGACAAACTAACAGGACAGAAGTATATCCACTTTGTGAGAATTTGAATCTCCCTTTTTTAGGGGGGAGACTGAACCAAAACTCAGGCCCAGTGCATAAAACAACACAATGTAAGTGGCTGGCTGATATATGACAAACGAACAGGACAGAAGTATATCCACTTTGTGAGAATTTGAATCTCCCTTTTTTTGCGGAGACTGAACCAAAACTCAGGCCCAGTGTATAAAACAACACAATGTAAGTGGCTGGCTGATATATGACCAACGAACAGAACAGAAGTATATCCACTTCGTGAGAATTTGAATCTCCCTTTTTTTGGGGGGGAGACTGAACCAAAACTCAGGCCCAGTGTATAAAACAACACAATGTAAGTGGCTGAAAGTGGCTGGCTGATATATGACAAACGAACAGGACAGAAGTATATCCACTTTGTGAGAATTTGAATCTCCCTTTTTTGGGGGGAGACTGAACCAAAACTCAGGCCCAGTGTATAAAACAACACAATGTAAGTGGCTGAAAGTGGCTGGCTGATATGCGACAAACTAACAGGACAGAAGTATATCCACTTTGTGAGAATTTGAATCTCCCTTTTTTGGGGGGAGACTGAACCAAAACTCAGGCCCAGTGTATAAAACAACACAATGTAAGTGGCTGAAAGTGGGTGGATGATATACGACAAACTGACAGGACAGAAGTATATCCACTTTGTGAGAATTTGAATCTCCTTTTTGGTGGGGGAGACTGAACCAAAACTCAGGCCCAGTGTATAAAACAACACAATGTAAATGGCTGAAAGTGGCTGGCTGATATACGACAAACTAACAGGACAGAAGTATATCCACTTTGTGAGAATTTGAATCTCCCTTTTTTAGGGGGGAGACTGAACCAAAACTCAGGCCCAGTGCATAAAACAACACAATGTAAGTGGCTGGCCGATATATGACAAACGAACAGGACAGAAGTATATCCACTTTGTGAGAATTTGAATCTCCCTTTTTTTGCGGAGACTGAACCAAAACTCAGGCCCAGTGTATAAAACAACACAATGTAAGTGGCTGGCTGATATATGACCAACGAACAGAACAGAAGTATATCCACTTCGTGAGAATTTGAATCTCCCTTTTTTTTGGGGGGAGACTGAACCAAAACTCAGGCCCAGTGTATAAAACAACACAATGTAAGTGGCTGAAAGTGGCTGGCTGATATATGACAAACGAACAGGACAGAAGTATATCCACTTTGTGAGAATTTGAATCTCCCTTTTTTGGGGGGAGACTGAACCAAAACTCAGGCCCAGTGTATAAAACAACACAATGTAAGTGGCTGAAAGTGGCTGGCTGATATGCGACAAACTAACAGGACAGAAGTATATCCACTTTGTGAGAATTTGAATCTCCCTTTTTTGGGGGGAGACTGAACCAAAACTCAGGCCCAGTGTATAAAACAACACAATGTAAGTGGCTGAAAGTGGGTGGATGATATACGACAAACTGACAGGACAGAAGTATATCCACTTTGTGAGAATTTGAATCTCCTTTTTGGTGGGGGAGACTGAACCAAAACTCAGGCCCAGTGTATAAAACAACACAATGTAAATGGCTGAAAGTGGCTGGCTGATATACGACAAACTAACAGGACAGAAGTATATCCACTTTGTGAGAATTTGAATCTCCCTTTTTTAGGGGGGAGACTGAACCAAAACTCAGGCCCAGTGCATAAAACAACACAATGTAAGTGGCTGGCTGATATATGACAAACGAACAGGACAGAAGTATATCCACTTTGTGAGAATTTGAATCTCCCTTTTTTTGCGGAGACTGAACCAAAACTCAGGCCCAGTGTATAAAACAACACAATGTAAGTGGCTGGCTGATATACGACCAACGAACAGAACAGAAGTATATCCACTTCGTGAGAATTTGAATCTCCCTTTTTTTGGGGGGGAGACTGAACCAAAACTCAGGCCCAGTGTATAAAACAACACAATGTAAGTGGCTGAAAGTGGCTGGCTGATATATGACAAACGAACAGGACAGAAGTATATCCACTTTGTGAGAATTTGAATCTCCCTTTTTTTGGGGGAGACTGAACCAAAACTCAGGCCCAGTGTATAAAACAACACAATGTAAGTGGCTGAAAGTGGCTGGCTGATATGCGACAAACTAACAGGACAGAAGTATATCCACTTTGTGAGAATTTGAATCTCCCTTTTTTGGGGGAGACTGAACCAAAACTCAGGCCCAGTGTATAAAACAACACAATGTAAGTGGCTGAAAGTGGGTGGATGATATACGACAAACTGACAGGACAGAAGTATATCCACTTTGTGAGAATTTGAATCTCCTTTTTGGTGGGGGAGACTGAACCAAAACTCAGGCCCAGTGTATAAAACAACACAATGTAAATGGCTGAAAGTGGCTGGCTGATATACGACAAACTAACAAGACAGAAGTATATCCACTTTGTGAGAATTTGAATCTCCCTTTTTTAGGGGGGAGACTGAACCAAAACTCAGGCCCAGTGCATAAAACAACACAATGTAAGTGGCTGGCTGATATATGACAAACGAACAGGACAGAAGTATATCCACTTTGTGAGAATTTGAATCTCCCTTTTTTTGCGGAGACTGAACCAAAACTCAGGCCCAGTGTATAAAACAACACAATGTAAGTGGCTGGCTGATATACGACCAACGAACAGAACAGAAGTATATCCACTTCGTGAGAATTTGAATCTCCCTTTTTTTGGGGGGGAGACTGAACCAAAACTCAGGCCCAGTGTATAAAACAACACAATGTAAGTGGCTGAAAGTGGCTGGCTGATATATGACAAACGAACAGGACAGAAGTATATCCACTTTGTGAGAATTTGAATCTCCCTTTTTTGGGGGGAGACTGAACCAAAACTCAGGCCCAGTGTATAAAACAACACAATGTAAGTGGCTGAAAGTGGCTGGCTGGTATACGACAAACTAACAGGACAGAAGTATATCCACTTTGTGAGAATTTGAATCTCCCTTTTTTAGGGGGGAGACTGAACCAAAACTCAGGCCCAGTGTATAAAACAACACAATGTAAGTGGCTGAAAGTGGCTGGCTGATATACGACAAACTAACAGGACAGAAGTATATCCACTTTGTGAGAATTTGAATCTCCTTTTTGGTGGGGGAGACTGAACCAAAACTCAGGCCCAGTGTATAAAACAACACAATGTAAGTGGCTGAAAGTGGCTGGCTGATATATGACAAACTAACAGGACAGAAGTATATCCACTTTGTGAGAATTTGAATCTCCCTTTTTTTGGGGGAGACTGAACCAAAACTCAGGCCCAGTGTATAAAACAACACAATGTAAGTGGCTGAAAGTGGGTGGATGATATACGACAAACTGACAGGACAGAAGTATATCCACTTTGTGAGAATTTGAATCTCCTTTTTGGTGGGGGAGACTGAACCAAAACTCAGGCCCAGTGTATAAAACAACACAATGTAAATGGCTGAAAGTGGCTGGCTGATATACGACAAACTAACAGGACAGAAGTATATCCACTTTGTGAGAATTTGAATCTCCCTTTTTTAGGGGGGAGACTGAACCAAAGAGATAGAGAGAAAAAAAAAAAAAAAAAATAGAGAAAAAATAAATAAA
Organism: Ranitomeya variabilis; assembly: GCF_051348905.1. NCBI lineage: Eukaryota > Metazoa > Chordata > Amphibia > Anura > Dendrobatidae > Ranitomeya > Ranitomeya variabilis. The sequence continues at coordinate 114,811,801 of NC_135238.1, forward strand.
TCTTTAAATCTTCAGCACAGCGAGTGTGAGCGAGCTGAGTGTGACCTGAGCGTAAGTGTGAACGGCGGTAAGTGTGTGACTTGTGGTTCAGTGAGGAGGTATTTGGAAGGCCTTTAACAAATACCTGTGTGAATTTGTGTGAATTGCTGAATTGGGAGTAGCTATATTCACAAGGTGTTAACTTAGGGTGGGCGGTCATAATCAAGGGTTTATAAGGGGCAGCTGTTTGGGGCTCAAGCCCTTTTTGGAAGTGCATCTGAACAGCAAGGTGGATTGCTGTTGAGGGGAGATAGAGAGAAAAAAAAATAAATCTTTAAATCTTCAGCACAGCGAGTGTAAGCGAGCTGAGTGTGACCTGAGCGTAAGTGTGAACGGCGGTAAGTGTGTGACTTGTGATTCAGTGACTTTGGAATCAGGGAGTTTCCAAGGGAGGAATTGCTTCTGTTTTTTTTTTTTTTTTTTTTAATTAATACTTTGTATTTATTTTTAATTAAAGTTTCTGTGTGGTGCAATCCCCATTAGGAAATGTGCTCCACAATTGTTAATGCCATCCAGTGCACATCTTGCCACATGTATGCAGTCCTTGACCAGCCGGTCGAGGGTGCATACTGCTGTGCGAGATGTGAGCACATTGTGCATTTGGAAGCCCAGATTTTGGATCTAAATGTGCAGCTGGCAACACTGAGATCCATAGACAATATGGAGAGGAGTCTTCTGCTCACAGAGCAGACGCTCAATGGGATAGATGAGGAGGGGGATGGTAGGATGGAGCTGCAGGACAGTGTGGCAGTTAGCTGGGTGACAGATAGAAGGCGGGGTAGAGGGAAGAGTGCCAGGGAGGCTAGTCCTGATCTGGCACACCCCAATAAGTTTGCTAAGTTGGCAGATGAGGGGGGTGCCAGTACAGGGGTAGCACTGCTGCAGCCAGGCATGTCCTCTGAAAGCCGGAGGAGTGACTGCTCCAGTAAGGAGGGAAATAGGAGAGCAGGGCAGGCCAGACAGGTGCTGGTAGTGGGGGACTCAATTATTAGGGGAACAGATAGGGCAATCTGTCACAAAGACAGGGATCGTCGGACGGTGTGCTGCCTACCTGGCGCTCGAGTCCGACACATCGCTGATCGGGTGGACAGATTACTGGGAGGGGCTGGTGAGGACCCAGCGGTCATGGTGCACATTCGCACAAATGACAAAGTTAGAGGTAGGTGGAAGGTCCTTAAAGATGATTTCAGGGAATTAGGCTGCAAGCTGAAAGCAAGGACCTCCAACGTGGTATTTTCCGAAATACTGCCTGTACCACGTGCCACGCCAGAGAGGCAACGGGAGATTAGGGAGGTTAATAAGTGGCTCAAGAATTGGTGTAGGAAGGAGGGGTTTGGGTTCCTGCAGAACTGGGCCGACTTCTCAGTGGGCTACAGGCTCTACGCTAGGGACGGGCTGCACCTCAATGGGGAAGGGGCAGCTGTGCTGGGGGAGAAAATGGTTAGAAGGTTGGAGGAGTGTTTAAACTAGGGATTGGGGGGGAGGGTATTCATTTTATAGGAGGGGAAGACAGTGCAGATAGAGAGCTGGGCACAAATAAGGAAGTTGGGGGTGGCGGTGGCATGGGGGGTGGGGTTAGAACAGTTAATAATTTAAGAAAGAATAGAGGTACAGAGAGTAACATCAAGTGCATGTATACTAATGCCAGAAGCCTCGCCAACAAAATGGACGAATTAGAACTAATGTTGTTGGAGCATAATTATGACATGGTGGGGATATCTGAGACGTGGCTGGATGAGAGCCATGACTGGGCTGTTAACTTGCAGGGCTATAGCCTGTTCAGAAATGACCGTACAGATAAGCGAGGGGGAGGGGTGTGTCTATATGTAAAATCTTCCTTAAAACCCATCCTGCGTGATAATATAGGTGAATTTAATGAAAATGTGGAGTCCCTGTGGGTGGAGATAAGGGGAGGGGGAAAAAATAATAAATTACTGATAGGGGTTTGTTATAAATCTCCAAAAATAATGGAAGCAATGGAGAATATCCTCGTAAAGCAAATAGATGAAGCTGCGACTCAAGGAGAAGTCATTATTATGGGGGACTTCAACTACCCTGAAATAGATTGGGGAACAGAAACCTGCAGTTCCAGCAAAAGTAATCGGTTTTTGACAACTATGAGAGACAATTACCTTTCACAGCTGGTTCAGGACCCAACAAGGAGGGGGGCACTGCTAGACCTAATATTAACCAACAGGCCAGACCGCATATCAAATATAAGGGTTGGGGGTCACTTGGGGAATAGTGATCATAAAATAATAAGTTTTCATGTAACCTTTAATAAGATGGGTAGTAGGGGGGTGACAAGGACATTAAACTTCAGGAGGGCAAATTTCCAACGGATGAGAGAGGATCTTGGTGCAATTAACTGGGACGATATCCTGAGACACAAAAATACACAAAGTAAATGGGAGACGTTTATTAGCATCCTGGATAGGACCTGTGCACAGTATATACCGTATGGGAATAAACATACTAGAAATAGGAGGAAACCAATATGGCTAAATAGAGCTGTTAGGGGCGCAATAAGGAACAAAAAGAAAGCATTTAGAGAATTAAAGGAAGAAGGTAGTGATGAGGCATTAAATAAATACAGAAAATTAAATAAATTCTGTAAAAAGCAAATCAAGGCAGCAAAGATTGAGACAGAGAGACTCATTGCCAGAGAGAGTAAAAATAATCCCAAAATATTCTTTAACTATATAAATAGTAAGAAACTAAAAAATGACAGTGTTGGCCCCCTTAAAAATAGTCTGGGTGAAATGGTGGATGAGGATGAGGAAAAAGCCAATCTGCTAAATGACTTTTTTTCATCAGTATTTACAAAAGAAAATAATCCCATGGCAGCCAATATGACTAGTGATAAAAATTCCCCATTAAATGTCACCTGCTTAACCCAGCAGGAAGTACAGCGGCGTCTAAAAATCACTAAAATTGACAAATCTCCGGGCCCGGATGGGATACACCCCCGAGTACTGCAGGAACTAAGTACAGTCATTGATAGACCATTATTTTTAATCTTTAAAGAGTCCATAATAACAGGGTCTGTACCACAGGACTGGCGTATAGCAAATGTGGTGCCAATATTCAAAAAAGGGGCAAAAACTGAACTCGGTAATTATAGGCCAGTAAGTTTAACCTCTACTGTGGGTAAAATCCTGGAGGGCATTCTAAGGGATGCTATACTGGAGTATCTGAAGAGGAATAACCTCATGACCCAGTATCAGCACGGGTTTACTAGGGACCGCTCATGTCAGACTAATTTGATCAGCTTCTATGAAGAGGTAAGTTCCGGACTGGACCAAGGGAACCCAGTGGACGTAGTGTATATGGACTTTTCCAAAGCTTTTGATACGGTGCCACACAAAAGGTTGATACATAAAATGAGAGTAATGGGGATAGGGGAAAATATGTGTAAGTGGGTTGAGAGCTGGCTCAGGGATAGGAAACAAAGGGTGGTTATTAATGGAGCACACTCGGACTGGGTCGCGGTTAGCAGTGGGGTACCACAGGGGTCAGTATTGGGCCCTCTTCTTTTTAACATATTTATTAATGACCTTGTAGGGGGCATTCAGAGTAGAATTTCAATATTTGCAGATGACACTAAACTCTGTAGGGTAATCAATACAGGGGAGGACAATTTTATATTACAGGATGATTTATGTAAACTAGAAGCTTGGGCTGATAAATGGCAAATGAGCTTTAATGGGGATAAATGTAAGGTCATGCACTTGGGTAGAAGTAATAAGATGTATAACTATGTGCTTAATTCTAAAACTCTGGGCAAAACCATCAATGAAAAAGACCTGGGTGTATGGGTGGATGACAGACTCATATTCAGTGGCCAGTGTCAGGCAGCTGCTACAAAGGCAAATAAAATAATGGGATGTATAAAAAGAGGCATAGATGCTCATGAGGAGAACATAATTTTACCTCTATACAAGTCACTAGTTCGACCACACTTAGAATACTGTGCACAGTTCTGGTCTCCGGTGTATAAGAAAGACATAGCTGAACTAGAGCGGGTGCAGAGAAGAGCGACCAAGGTTATTAGAGGACTGGGGGGTCTGCAATACCAAGATAGGTTATTACACTTGGGGCTATTTAGTTTGGAAAAACGAAGACTAAGGGGTGATCTTATTTTAATGTATAAATATATGAGGGGACAGTACAAAGACCTTTCTGATGATCTTTTTAATCATAGACCTGAGACAGGGACAAGGGGGCATCCTCTACGTCTGGAGGAAAGAAGGTTTAAGCATAATAACAGACGCGGATTCTTTACTGTAAGAGCAGTGAGACTATGGAACTCTCTGCCGTATGATGTTGTAATGAGTGATTCATTAATTAAATTTAAGAGGGGACTGGATACCTTTCTGGAAAAGTATAATATTACAGGGTATATACACTAGATTCCTTGATAAGGCGTTGATCCAGGGAACTAGTCTGATTGCCGTATGTGGAGTCGGGAAGGAATTTTTTTCCCCATGGTGGAGTTACTCTTTGCCACATGGGGTTTTTTTGCCTTCCTCTGGATCAACATGTTAGGGCATGTTAGGTTAGGCTATGGGTTGAACTAGATGGACTTAAAGTCTTCCTTCAACCTCAATAACTATGTAACTATGTAACTATGTAAAACTCAGGCCCAGTGCATAAAACAACACAATGTAAGTGGCTGGCTGATATATGACAAACGAACAGGACAGAAGTATATCCACTTTGTGAGAATTTGAATCTCCCTTTTTTTGCGGAGACTGAACCAAAACTCAGGCCCAGTGTATAAAACAACACAATGTAAGTGGCTGGCTGATATATGACCAACGAACAGAACAGAAGTATATCCACTTCGTGAGAATTTGAATCTCCCTTTTTTTGGGGGGGAGACTGAACCAAAACTCAGGCCCAGTGTATAAAACAACACAATGTAAGTGGCTGAAAGTGGCTGGCTGATATATGACAAACGAACAGGACAGAAGTATATCCACTTTGTGAGAATTTGAATCTCCCTTTTTTGGGGGGAGACTGAACCAAAACTCAGGCCCAGTGTATAAAACAACACAATGTAAGTGGCTGAAAGTGGCTGGCTGATATGCGACAAACTAACAGGACAGAAGTATATCCACTTTGTGAGAATTTGAATCTCCCTTTTTTGGGGGGAGACTGAACCAAAACTCAGGCCCAGTGTATAAAACAACACAAGGTAAGTGGCTGAAAGTGGGTGGATGATATACGACAAACTGACAGGACAGAAGTATATCCACTTTGTGAGAATTTGAATCTCCTTTTTGGTGGGGGAGACTGAACCAAAACTCAGGCCCAGTGTATAAAACAACACAATGTAAATGGCTGAAAGTGGCTGGCTGATATACGACAAACTAACAGGACAGAAGTATATCCACTTTGTGAGAATTTGAATCTCCCTTTTTTAGGGGGGAGACTGAACCAAAACTCAGGCCCAGTGCATAAAACAACACAATGTAAGTGGCTGGCTGATATATGACAAACGAACAGGACAGAAGTATATCCACTTTGTGAGAATTTGAATCTCCCTTTTTTTGCGGAGACTGAACCAAAACTCAGGCCCAGTGTATAAAACAACACAATGTAAGTGGCTGGCTGATATATGACCAACGAACAGAACAGAAGTATATCCACTTCGTGAGAATCTGAATCTCCCTTTTTTTTGGGGGGAGACTGAACCAAAACTCAGGCCCAGTGTATAAAACAACACAATGTAAGTGGCTGAAAGTGGCTGGCTGATATATGACAAACGAACAGGACAGAAGTATATCCACTTTGTGAGAATTTGAATCTCCCTTTTTTGGGGGGAGACTGAACCAAAACTCAGGCCCAGTGTATAAAACAACACAATGTAAGTGGCTGAAAGTGGCTGGCTGATATGCGACAAACTAACAGGACAGAAGTATATCCACTTTGTGAGAATTTGAATCTCCCTTTTTTGGGGGGAGACTGAACCAAAACTCAGGCCCAGTGTATAAAACAACACAATGTAAGTGGCTGAAAGTGGGTGGATGATATACGACAAACTGACAGGACAGAAGTATATCCACTTTGTGAGAATTTGAATCTCCTTTTTGGTGGGGGAGACTGAACCAAAACTCAGGCCCAGTGTATAAAACAACACAATGTAAATGGCTGAAAGTGGCTGGCTGATATACGACAAACTAACAGGACAGAAGTATATCCACTTTGTGAGAATTTGAATCTCCCTTTTTTAGGGGGGAGACTGAACCAAAACTCAGGCCCAGTGCATAAAACAACACAATGTAAGTGGCTGGCTGATATATGACAAACGAACAGGACAGAAGTATATCCACTTTGTGAGAATTTGAATCTCCCTTTTTTTGCGGAGACTGAACCAAAACTCAGGCCCAGTGTATAAAACAACACAATGTAAGTGGCTGGCTGATATACGACCAACGAACAGAACAGAAGTATATCCACTTCGTGAGAATTTGAATCTCCCTTTTTTTGGGGGGGAGACTGAACCAAAACTCAGGCCCAGTGTATAAAACAACACAATGTAAGTGGCTGAAAGTGGCTGGCTGATATATGACAAACGAACAGGACAGAAGTATATCCACTTTGTGAGAATTTGAATCTCCCTTTTTTTGGGGGAGACTGAACCAAAACTCAGGCCCAGTGTATAAAACAACACAATGTAAGTGGCTGAAAGTGGCTGGCTGATATGCGACAAACTAACAGGACAGAAGTATATCCACTTTGTGAGAATTTGAATCTCCCTTTTTTGGGGGGAGACTGAACCAAAACTCAGGCCCAGTGTATAAAACAACACAATGTAAGTGGCTGAAAGTGGGTGGATGATATACGACAAACTGACAGGACAGAAGTATATCCACTTTGTGAGAATTTGAATCTCCTTTTTGGTGGGGGAGACTGAACCAAAACTCAGGCCCAGTGTATAAAACAACACAATGTAAATGGCTGAAAGTGGCTGGCTGATATACGACAAACTAACAGGACAGAAGTATATCCACTTTGTGAGAATTTGAATCTCCCTTTTTTAGGGGGGAGACTGAACCAAAACTCAGGCCCAGTGCATAAAACAACACAATGTAAGTGGCTGGCTGATATATGACAAACGAACAGGACAGAAGTATATCCACTTTGTGAGAATTTGAATCTCCCTTTTTTTGCGGAGACTGAACCAAAACTCAGGCCCAGTGTATAAAACAACACAATGTAAGTGGCTGGCTGATATACGACCAACGAACAGAACAGAAGTATATCCACTTCGTGAGAATTTGAATCTCCCTTTTTTTGGGGGGGAGACTGAACCAAAACTCAGGCCCAGTGTATAAAACAACACAATGTAAGTGGCTGAAAGTGGCTGGCTGATATATGACAAACGAACAGGACAGAAGTATATCCACTTTGTGAGAATTTGAATCTCCCTTTTTTGGGGGGAGACTGAACCAAAACTCAGGCCCAGTGTATAAAACAACACAATGTAAGTGGCTGAAAGTGGCTGGCTGGTATACGACAAACTAACAGGACAGAAGTATATCCACTTTGTGAGAATTTGAATCTCCCTTTTTTAGGGGGGAGACTGAACCAAAACTCAGGCCCAGTGTATAAAACAACACAATGTAAGTGGCTGAAAGTGGCTGGCTGATATACGACAAACTAACAGGACAGAAGTATATCCACTTTGTGAGAATTTGAATCTCCTTTTTGGTGGGGGAGACTGAACCAAAACTCAGGCCCAGTGTATAAAACAACACAATGTAAGTGGCTGAAAGTGGCTGGCTGATATACGACAAACGAACAGGACCGAAGTATATCCACTTTGTGAGAATTTGAATCTCCCTTTTTTGGGGGGAGACTGAACCAAAACTCATTTGAAAAAATGTATTTGAAAAAACTGACCGTCACATCCAAACATAGACTAAGTGTGAACAGGTGCTGAATCTAGATTCACCAACTCTTATACAGTCAAGCAAATAAGGCAGCACACTGCAGCACTGAAACATGCAAACATGAAACAGGAAAATTGAACTCCATTACTGCACTAGAAATATGAAAAATGAGAGCGTTTGGCGCATAAAAATGGCCAATTTTATGTGTACCTGGTAGCCACTTTACGGCATCTCTCTTATACCAGGTCCTACGCTTTCCTTTCCTCGCTGAGGATAAATGTCTCCATCTGAATGGGTACTTATGAAAACCTCTTCTTAGACTAACATTCTCTCTCTCTGTGGAGGGGTAATGGACCTGTTGCAATTAAAACACCTGTGGCTAGGAGAGAGAGAATGTTAGTCTAAGAAGAGGTTTTCATAGGTACTCATTCAGATGGAGACGTTTATTCTCAGCGAGGAAAGGAAAGCGTAGGACCTGGTATAAGAGAGATGCCATAAAGTGGCTACCAGGTACACATAAAATTGGCCATTTTATGTGCTAAACGCTGTCATTTTTCATATTTCTAGTGCAGTAATGCAGTTCAATTTTCGTGTTTCATGTTTGCATGTTTCAGCGCTGCAGTGTGCTGCCTTATTTGCTTGACTGAACCAAAATTCAGGCCCAGTTTATAAAACAACACAATGTAAGTGGCTGAAAGTGGCTGGCTGATATACGTCAAACAAACAGGACAGAAGTATATCCACTTTGTGAGAATTTGAATCTCCCTTTTTTGGGGGGAGACTGAACCAAAACTCAGGCCCAGTGTATAAAACAACACAATGTAAGTGGCTGAAAGTGGCTGGCTGATATACGACAAACTAACAGGACAGAAGTATATCCACTTTGTGAGAATTTGAATCTCCCTTTTTTAGGGGGGAGACTGAACCAAAACTCAGGCCCAGTGCATAAAACAACACAATGTAAGTGGCTGGCTGATATACGACAAACGAACAGGACAGAAGTATATCCACTTTGTGAGAATTTGAATCTCCCTTTTTTTGCGGAGACTGAACCAAAACTCAGGCCCAGTGTATAAAACAACACAATGTAAGTGGCTGGCTGATATATGACCAACGAACAGAACAGAAGTATATCCACTTCGTGAGAATTTGAATCTCCCTTTTTTTTGGGGGGAGACTGAACCAAAACTCAGGCCCAGTGTATAAAACAACACAATGTAAGTGGCTGAAAGTGGCTGGCTGATATATGACAAACGAACAGGACAGAAGTATATCCACTTTGTGAGAATTTGAATCTCCCTTTTTTGGGGGGAGACTGAACCAAAACTCAGGCCCAGTGTATAAAACAACACAATGTAAGTGGCTGAAAGTGGCTGGAAGATATATGAAAAAATACAAGGACTGTAGTACAATTTCAATCTCCCTACAATGATCTCAGGACAAGTATGGCAGCAATAAAAAGACTGCTGCACACAAAAGTGTGGACAAATAAACAAGATAACTGTGCAGAAAGGAGCAACAGGATTTTTGCTTTTAAAAAAGCAGTTGGTTTGCACAGCAGCGGTGCAAACAGCAAAGCAGCTATCAGGGAGCCTCATAAGGCAGCCTAATAAGCTACAGAGCTTGACTTTTGGATATGGGATGGACCCCACTCCTTCTTAAAACCACCATAACTACTGTAAACCTAGGTACTAAAATAAATACACAAAACACATTATTTTGGTTGTCAAAATGGCCACAGCTTTTATTCAAATCACAGGATTAAATAATCACAGTAGGAGTCAGGTGGAGTGCTAGTACATTGGGATTCACAAGTACTGCGATATCCCCATCTGTCTGACATACAGCACCAGGACAGACAGCCATAAAGGGGCGGCACGCACTGGCTTGCCATTCAAGCAGAGCCAGTAAACTTTCAGGGCACCAATGACCCTATTATCCTCACTCCTGTGCTTAACCACTGTGCCCGCCCCTGATTGATGTTACCATTACAACGTCCTTGAGGCTGGCCACCAAAGCCGAGCCTGCTCACCACCATGAGGTTTTACATCCTCTATTAGTTAAAATGAGTCCACCTTAACTTGTCTGCAACTTCCACCTGACTCCTAAACCACAAAGCCGTGACGGGTTAAATATTCCAAGTCTCATTTGACACCTTTTTTTTTTTTTTTTTTTTTTTTTCATAAATAATTAAATCATTTTTGTAAACTTAAAAACTAGAAGTCCCTGCAAAAGCATTAATGGGACTAAACTTGGCAAACCCCCGACTCACAAAGAGTCATCCTACAGCGCTCAGGAGAGGAAAAACCCCCTGTGGAGGAAACCTCCAGGGAACCATGGCTGAAGGATTGCCCTTCCCTTGGGCTTAGAAGGTTACCACAAATAATAACTCTTTATAGCCAATATACAATTGAACATGGTACAAGATATACAATGACAAATTCAAAAATACAATGAAAAATGTATCATTATACAAGCAATAATTAAAAAGTTTAAGGACAAAGATTATAAACAGGGCGGGAGGGCGGGTAATGTTTCCTCCTGTCCATCCTGTGAGAGAGAGAGGGAGAGCCAGAGTTGCCTCCCCTATATAAGCCCCACCCTCCTCACAGTAATACACCAGGCACAAACATCTAAACTTCCTCTTAAAGCAACAACACTCTTGTTTAAAATCTACACCGCAATACAAACAAAAGCTGCAGGAGTTCTCGGTCCACCCATCCCCAAGTCATGTCCACCTCCATCTAGTCTCCGGTGGTTTCTTGACTTTTGGATATGGGATGGACCCCACTCCTTCTTAAAACCACCATAACTACTGTAAACCTAGGTACTAAAATAAATACACAAAACACATTATTTTGGTTGTCAAAATGGCCACAGCTTTTATTCAAATCACAGGATTAAATAATCACAGTAGGAGTCAGGTGGAGTGCTAGTACATTGGGATTCACAAGTACTGCGATATCCCCATCTGTCTGACATACAGCACCAGGACAGACAGCCATAAAGGGGCGGCACGCACTGGCTTGCCATTCAAGCAGAGCCAGTAAACTTTCAGGGCACCAATGACCCTATTATCCTCACTCCTGTGCTTAACCACTGTGCCCGCCCCTGATTGATGTTACCATTACAACGTCCTTGAGGCTGGCCACCAAAGCCGAGTCTGCTCACCACCATGAGGTTTTACATCCTCTATTAGTTAAAATGAGTCCACCTTAACTTGTCTGCAACTTCCACCTGACTCCTAAACCGCCACCAGCGAGGCCATTTGACACCTTGAATGGACTCGACCCCCATCACCCATGCCTAATAAAGTCATCAACCAGTTCTGCATGCTATGGAAAGACTGTGCATATAAGTAACAAAATTCCAGGACTACAGATTAATTTTAACAATGCAACACTACCAAATTATGATCAATAATACGGTAACTACAGCAAAATAACAGCCGCTAAACATGCTGCAATGTGGATCCTATAATGGGTAATGCAGAAACTAAACCATAATAAAGGGGTAGCCACAGTCTGACTACCTGTATAATGACATCTGTCATGCCTCAAAAACTATTATACCGCATGTATTGTAGCCAGCTCTAATAACTCACTAATTCACAGATTTTAGTTCTAGAAACCACCATTACATACAGTTGCTGGGCTGTGTAGTAACCAATTCTTAAACCCACTTACTATTACTACCCAAAAAGTGATGAGTGTATATAAAGAGAAAGATATTATAAACAAGGAGAAATTAAAAGCCATACACAATATAATATCAACATTATAACCGATCATTAAATAATTTGAACAATTTCTGTAATATTTGGACATAGTAAATGAAATAAGCCTATAGCAGAAAATTCTACAAAGGCATTATTAATAACCTTGCCACGCCATTGTTAATTGCTTTACAGGCATTTGATAACAAATACCATTAACCCTCTCCAACTGGGACAAAGGCATTGGGAATAGGCACATCGCCCTTCGTGTTAATGCGCTTGATTTCTTCACCCTTAGCGGCTCCTGCTGGCTCAAGGGCATCGGGAAGCACTTAATTACTTTTCCCTTAGTCACTCCCACTGACTCCAGGGCACCCATATTAGGTACATTGCTCTTCAGTTTAATTCCCCAGATTACTGCATTGTCCAGAGGACAACCTTGAAAGAAACAAGAGTTGGTCAATATAAACAGTCAAAATCTGTACCTCAGCATTCTCAAGTCACATGAAAAAAGAGAGCGTCCTTGAAGCTAATGATTGTATTGAAATGCATGCCTTTTTTTTTTTTTTTTTAAGCTATTGTTCCTAGCTCATAGGACCCAATTTAATTTGTAGGCATGTAGAATATGATTGCCATGTCCACAGGGACTTTACCCTAACTGGGTCTTGTAGGATATAAATGCTTCTGGAGACCAGGGGGCCATACTGTGATGGTCACTCCTCCACACCAGGGGGCCATACCAAAGATGGCTACCCCTCCATACCAGGGGGTCATACTATGATGTACACCCCTCCATCCAGGGGTCATACCCGAGATGTTTACTCCTCCACACAAAGGGTCATACTATGATGAATACCCCCCTAAACAGAGGGTCCATACCTGAGATGGTTACCCCTACTGACCAAATCATAATTAGCTTCAAGGACCCACTAAAAAAGAAACAAATAAGTGCTTTTTTTTTTTTTTTTTTTTTTTCTTTAATACCTTTATTAAAAACAAACATACAATAACCCAACAAAGCATAAATAACCTTAGCTCGCTGGGAGGAGTCCTTGAAGCTCATAAGATCTGGCGATTACCAAACATAAAGTGAACATAAAATGTACCAACAATTACTCCCAGCCGTTACCCCACCAGCTCGGGAGCACCATAACCACAGGGTTCCAATGTTCACTTGCACTTCCTGAGGATCCGACAAACCCTTGCCGAAACTCCCCTCCACATTTCACCAGATCCAGAACCATATTTAATACCAAATGGAAGAATCCATATCCCAATGGATCCCCCAAACCAATTTGCAACCAACTTCAAGGACTCCCCCAACTGCCCGGCTCCAGGTAATCCACTCAGTCTGTGCTATCCACCATCTTAGGTAATATAAAATTAAGCACTCGGTGGGTATACACCATTCCTGCAAATATATGAAGGGGACAATATAAGAATTAAAACAGCATACAATAAAACATCAAAGCATAAAGAACATTAACATGCTGGGAGGAGTCCTTGAAGCTCATAAGATCTGGTGATTACCAAACAAAAAGTGAACATAAAATGTACCAATTACTCCCAGCCGTTACCCCACCAGCTCGGGAGCACCATAACTACAGGGTTCCAATGTTCACTTGAACTTCCTGAGGATTCAACAAACCCTTGCTGAAAATCCTCTCTACCAGTCACCAGATCAAGAACCAAATTAAATTCCAAAAAGAGGAATCCATATCCCAATGGATCCCCCAGACCAATTTATAACCAACTTCAAGGACCCCCCCAACTGCACAAGATGTGGGAGAAGTGAAGATGAAAACACCATGTAAGTTTACAACCAAGGTATATTACAGGTTGATACTGGAAAATGTCCCATCATAAGGTCAGATAAATTCGATGATGGGCAATGCTGTGTTATATGCTGTAACAATAAAGAAGCCGCCTGCTCCTCTACAGCAGTTACAGACAGGCTCTCTAACCACCAGCTGCACATATATCGTAAGAAAATATAATACGTAGGTCTAGTATAAGCTGCCTGCAGCCATAAGTGTACGTGCAGAAAACTGCAAGGTCTGTGTCCCCAGTCACACTACCTACATACAACAGACGAGAGACAGGGCTGAAAACTGGGCCCATGATGTGTTCTCCAGAGCAAGGTGCAGCATCACACTAGGAGTGCCCACTCACTGCCCAACATGTGCTGAGTTATTAGTGCCCACTCACTGCCTCCGCCATGTGCTGAGCTATGTCCACTCACTGCCTGCCATATGCTGCATTATTAGTGCCCCACTCACCACCACGCCATGTGCTGAATTACTCCCTGAATATTTATTGACACCTGATAATATATATATAGTAAGGCTCCAGGTAATGCACTCAGGCTTGTGCTATCCACCATCTTAGATATATAGAAAAAGGGGGGTGGATATATCAGGCAGGACAGCATGCAACATAATAGGACTAAAGGCTGCCATATCTCCAGAAATAAAGCACGGATTTGGAAGTCATACACAAATTATATGTGCAGCAAGGAAAGTAACCTGGAGACCCAGGATCTAACATGCACTCAAAGTCTGTATACATGATAAGCATGCTGCACAGAGATGGAGCCTTTACTCATATATCACATACATAGTGAGAGTAACCTGTTATGCTGGATCTGTACACCCAGCATCATCAGACTGTACTGTACAGAGATAAGGTCACATACAGGTCACCAGACTCCATAAATGGGAAGGGGGGGGATCAGAACACAGCAGCATGCAATGCACAGACATGAAGTGCAGCCTCTTACCCTCATATATATACGGTATATATATATATACACTATCCCGTTTTCTGCTCCCCCTCACCAGTGACTAGTCCCTGTAACTGCCCAGCTCCACGCTAGCAATAGCAGACACTGTATGTGTCAATGCTCTGACCCATCATACAGATACCCAAAACTCATGAATACTCTGTATAATACAGCAGAAATGTGATACAGCAGCCATGTCTGTAAGGTCACACAGGAGCTGTCTCTGCAGTGTGTGAGGCAACTTGTAACAGACCCATGAAGGAACATGGCAGCTACATGAATCTCTGAGGTAATATTGCTCCCAAATAAGATGTAAGAGCTCAGACTACACTAATACATGATGAATGTGGAGTAGTATATCAGCCATGTCTGCAGGGAGGTACACATGAGGGAACATGGCGGCTACATGAATTTCTGAGGTAAAATTGATCCCATATATGATGTAGGAGCAGATACTACACTAATACATGATGTGTGAGGTGAATGTACTCCTATCAGCTATAATGTGAGGTGATAACCCCAGTATTATACTCCCTGAAACTGCAGACATGTTTCCTCCTGTCCATCCTGTGAGAGAGAGAGGGAGAGCCAGAGTTGCCTCCCCTATATAAGCCCCACCCTCCTCACAGTAATACACCAGGCACAAACATCTAAACTTCCTCTTAAAGCAACAACACTCTTGTTTAAAATCTACACCGCAATACAAACAAAAGCTGCAGGAGTTCTCGGTCCACCCATCCCCAAGTCATGTCCACCTCCATCTAGTCTCCGGTGGTTTCTGATGCACAAAAATATAGCCTCCACTGTCCCTGCAAAAAAAGGTGGTGTTGGCCAGTGGAAATTGCTACAGCACAAGCAGTTTGGGGGCTAATCTTCCCTCCCTAACTATATCCCTTCTTCTGATGAAGCTGCAGTAATCTCTCCCTATGCTACGATCGGCAGAAGATGGCGGTCGGTGTGCACACCCCTTTATAGCCCCTGTGACGCCGCAGAAAGCAAGCCTATCACTGTCATGCCCTTCTCTAAGATGGTGGGGACCGAGACCTATGTCATCACGCTGCCCACACTCTGTGTCCTCCTTCATTGGCTGAAAAATGGCGCTGAAAGCGTCATACGAAACGCGACTTTGGCGCGCTGATCGCCGACCGCATGGCCGATCCCACACTAGGATCGGGTCGGGTTTCATGAAACCCGACTTTGCTGAAAGTTGGCGATTTTTAAATTTGTCCAATCTGTTTCGCTCAACCCTAACCACAACAGATTCTCACAGAAGTCATTTCAGGAGCCCATTCTAATGTTGTAGCACTTCTCCCAAAGAAGGCATCACTGAAGAGAACAATACGATTATCAAGCCAACTTGGCAATATTCCAAGGTTGCCCCAAATTCTTGATCAACTTGTTATTCCCCAGGAGTTCCAGGGGATCAATATTAATGGCATCCAGCCGCAGTTCCTTCTGCATGACTCTGGTAAGCATTTAACATTTCATTATTGCAAAGTTTATGTTGCACAAATGTGAAAAATTATATATTACAAAGTGCTGATATATAATACTATGTGATTTTTTTGCCTTAAAGGGAAACTTTGAGGATAGTATAATGTAGGATGAGACCTACTGATTCCCACTATGCCTCACTTGTTTAGTTGCAGTCTAATTCTCTGCTCAGCTTCAAAGTAGAAGTCCTGCCTTTAAGATACAGTGGTCTGCCATGTTCATAAGCAGAGTGGTAACCTTGTCCACCAACCATGATTTGCTGGTATCCAGCCATTGTCAATCACAGCCAGAGGGCAAGGTTGTCGCATCAAACCTGCATCACTAGATGTTAATTTTAGTGTAGAATTTTCTGCTATAAATTAGCTGCAGACTGTCTGCTGCAACTACTTAGTGCATGTGAATGGACCTTAAAGGGAACCTGTCACCCCCAAAATCGAAGGTGAGCTAAGCCCACCGGCATCAGAGGCTTATCTACAGCATTCTGTAATGCTGTAGATAAGCCCCCGATGTATCCTGAAAGATGACAAAAAGAGGTTAGATTATACTCACCCAGGGGCGGTCCCGCTGCGGTTGTAGTCCGATGGGCATCGCAGTCCGGTCCAGGGCCTCCCATCTTCTTACGATGACGTCCTCTTCTTGTCTTTACACTGCGGCTCCAGCGCAGGCGTACTTTGCCTGCCCTGTTGAGGGCAGAGCAAAGTACTGCACTGCACAGGTACCGGGAAAGGTCCGAGATGCCTGGCCCTGTGCACTGCAGTACTTTGCTCTGCCTTCAACAGGGCAGGCAAAGTACGCCTGCAACGGAGCCACAGCATGAAGAAAAGAAAAGGACGTCATCGTAAGAAGATGGGAGGCCCCGGACCAGACCGCCACGCCCATCGGATCGGACCGCCTGCCCAGGTGAGTATAATCTAACCTCTTTTTCTCATCTTTCAGGATACATCGGGGGCTTATCTACAGCATTACAAAATGCTGTAGATAAGCCCCTGATGCCGGTGGGCTTAGCTCACCTTCAATTTTGGGGGTGATAGGTTCCCTTTAAGGATTCTACTCCTCTTTTGTCAGACATCATCTGGAATACTGTGTCCAGTTTTGGGCACCACATTTTAAAAAAAGAATTCAACAAAATGGAGCAAGTTCAGGGAAGCGAGACCAGAATGGTGACTGGTCTGCAAACCATGTCCTATGAGGAATGGTTACAGGATTTGGGGATGTTTAGCTTGCAAAAAAGAAGACAGAGGAGATTTAATAGCTGTCTACAAATACACTGTGTTCCAAATTATTATGCACAAAGAGTTTAGGAGTGATAAGGTTAGAATTTTTTTGTTTGTCATTTAAACTCATTGATGGTGATGTGTGTCAGGTCTCTTTATATCACTGAAAGCAATTGCAGATACCTGTGCAAATTAGTTTGGCAGGTGTGTCCAAATAAAGGCAAGGCTACTTAAGAAGGCTGTTCCACATTATTAAGCAGCCTACATTTTTTGCCAAAATGGGAAAGAAAAAGGATGTGTTGGCTGCTGAGAAGCAACAAATTGTGGAATATTTAGGTCAAGGCATGACTACAATCAACATTGCCAAGACACTTCATCGTGATCATCGCACAATCAAGAAGTATGTAGCTGATTCCCAGCACACATGTGTACATGCTGATAAGGAAAAATTGAGGACTCTTTCCAACAGGCAATTGCGTAAGGTTAAAAGAGCAGCTGCAAAAATGCCTTGTCATAGCAGCAGACAAGTTTTTGAAGCTGCTGGTGCCTCCAACGTTCCCAGAACGACAAGATGCAGGGTCTTTCAGAAGTGCGTAAGCCATCCCGTCGACCACCTCTATCCAGTGCACACAAGCAGAAACGGCTCCAGTGGGCCAAACGATACAAGAAGACTGACTTCCAAACTGTTTTGTTCACGGGTGAGTGGCGTGCAACGCTCGATGGTCCAGATAGATGGAGTGGAGGATGGCTGGTTGATGGACACCCCATGAAAACAGGGCTAAGGCACCAACAAGGAGGAGGAGTAATGTTTTGGGCTGGAATCATGGGGAGAGAGATTGTAGGCCCCTTTATGATCCCTGAAGGGGTAAAGATGACCTCCATAATCTATGTGGAGCTTCTAAAACAACACTTCCTGCCATGGTTCAAGAGGAAGAACCGTGCTTTCCGCAGCAAGATCATTTTCATGCATGATAATGCACCGTCTCATGCTGCAAAAAACACATCTTCATCTCTGGCTGCTATGGGCATAAAAGAGGACAAACTTATGGTGTGGCCACCATCTTCCCCTGACCTCAACCCCATTGAGAACCTCTGGAGCATCATCAAAAGGAGTGTCTATGATGGCGGGAGGCAGTTCACATCTAAGCAACAGCTCTGGGAGGGTATTCTGTCCACATGCAAAACAATTGAAGCAGAAACCATCCAAAAACTGACAAATTCAATGGACTAGAGAGAGCAGAAGCTTCTTTCGAACAAGGGGTCCTATGTGCAAATGTAACATCACCTAGAATAAAGTTTTCACTTTAAAACTGTTTGATTTCATTTTGTAATAAGCTGATAATGCTTATAACTTCACAATTGAACATTTTTTGGTTCAAAATAATAAAAAAAGGTTGAAAACTCTGCTGTGCATAATAATTTGGAACATGCATTTTGAGTGTTTATTTTTTTTTAAAAAGATACTGTTTTCATAGGCAGTTTGTTCCAAAACATTGCAATTATACTAGAATAGTAGATGACTGGAAAATAACAATGACTGCAATTTAGATATGTAATTTAGAGAAAATATGAGGAAATGTTATTTGCATAATAATTTGGAACACAGTGTATATCAAGGGCTGTCACATTGTAGAAGGATCATCTTTATTCTCATTTGCACAAGGAAAGACTAGAAGCAATGGGATGAAACTGAATGGGATGAGACACAGATTAGATATTAGAAAAAACTTTTTGACAGTAAGGATGATCAATGAGTGGAACAGGCTGCCACAAGAGATGGTTAGTTAACATAGTAACATAGTAACATAGTTAGTAAGGCCGAAAAAAGACATTTGTCCATCCAGTTCAGCCTATATTCCTATATTCCATCATAATAAATCCCCAGATCTACATCCTTCTACAGAACCTAATAATTGTATGATACAATATTGTTCTGCTCCAGGAAGACATCCAGGCCTCTCTTGAACCCCTCGACTGAGTTCGCCATCACCACCTCCTCAGGCAAGCAATTCCAGATTCTCACTGCCCTAACAGTAAAGAATATGTTGGTGGAAAAACCTTCTCTCCTCCAGACGCAAAGAATGCCCCCTTGTGCCCATCACCTTCCTTGGTATAAACAGATCCTCAGTGAGATATTTGTATTGTCCCCTTATATATTTATACATGGTTATTAGATCGCCCCTCAGTCGTCTTTTTTCTAGACTAAATAATCCTAATTTCGCTAATCTGGGTATTGTAGTTCTCCCATCCCCTTTATTAACTTTGTTGCCCTCCTTTGTACTCTCTCTAGTTCCATTATATCCTTCCTGAGCACCGGTGCCCAAAACTGGACACAGTACTCCATGTGCGGTCTAACTAGGGATTTGTACAGAGGCAGTATAATGCTCTCATCATGTGTATCCAGACCTCTTTTAATGCACCCCATGATCCTGTTTGCCTTGGCAGCTGCTGCCTGGCACTGGCTGCTCCAGGTAAGTTTATCATTAACTAGGATCCCCAATTGAGTTCTCCTTCAATTGTGTCACACTCACGACCTGACTGGTGGGCGTGAGCTTGGGGGGTTTGTGGCCCGACTGAGCCACAAACCAGACTACCCTGGAAGGGGCGTGACTATGACAGCTGCCTGGGTTTTTACTGGAGCCTCTGATGGTGAGGTCAGGCTTGTGTAGCAGGCAGCTGCCAGGTGCTACTCCAGGGTGGTGTCTGGCTGTGGCTGCTGATCCCACTTGGGAGACAGGAACACCAGGTTTGGTGTGGGCATCAGGCAGGACTGGCAGAAGAGCACGGCTGAAACTCAGATGAGTAGGCTGGCACAGCTGAGACACAGGGCTGGCAGAGACACGGCAGAGAACACAGGGCTGGCAGGCACAGCAGAGAACAGAGGGCTGGTTGATGTGGTGTATGAAGGAACAGGTAGGGACCTGTTCACACTGGAGGTGCAGGTACGGATATGTAGTGTGGAGGAACAGGTAGGGACCTGTTCACGCAGGAGGTGCAGGAAAGGAAACAAGCATAAAGGAATGAGGTATGAAGGAACAGGTTGGGACCTGTTCAGACTGGAAGAGAACCACAAGGCTGTGGATAGGAGTGGTAGAGCAGCAAGAGATAGCACAGCAATAAAAGCTAAGCAGAGCAGAACCACAAGGAATATGGAGAGGAGCTGCAGCAAGAGATTACTGCAGCTGCAGAAGCTAAGCAGAGCGGAGCCACAAGGAATGTGGAGAGGAACTGCAGCAAGAGGTTTCTGCAGCAGCAAAGCAGAACCGCAAGGAATGCGGAGAGAAGCTGCAGCAAGAGATTACTGCAGCAGCAGAAGATAAGCAGAGTAGAAAGGAGCAGAACTGCAGGAGAGCGGAGCAGAGGTAAAGCCACAAAGGTACAGAGCAGGCAGAACCACAAGAATGCGGAGTATAAGCAGACTGAGAACACGAGAAAAGACACAACAGGGAAGGAAGCCACAGACAAGGAGACCGAGATATGACTAAGTTCAGACAAGGAAATGGAACAAGACAAGAAACAAGGACAAAGACACAGGGACCAGGATATTCTGCCTCCTGGAGGGCGGACAACAAGATCAAGGCAGGAATACAGAGTAAAGCCTCCAGAGAGGGAGTAACACAGAGCAAGGCCTGGCAAACTCAGAAGCTAAACACAAACTGAGCTAACACATTGCACAGGCCCAGACCACTGGGTGGAGCTGCACTAAATACTGGAGGCCTCTTGGCAATTGGTCAGGAACAGATTAGACAGGTGCACCTGATTCCTATAAGAACCAGAGAGTTCAGGCGCTGCCCCCCTATACACACAGCCATGAAGCATGCAGAGAGCAGAGGCACAGAATATGGCGCTGGCAAGAAACAGAAACCACAACATGACCTGGAGCAGTGGGTAAGATAGTGTGAGAGATGAGAGGCCATGAGAGATGCCAGCAGAGTTGATGCAAATTGAAGTCTTCAAACAAAGGTTGGACAGACATCTGTCCGGGATGATTTAGTGAATCTTGCTTTGAGCAGGGTGCTGGACCAGATGACCCAGGAGGTCCCTTCCAACTCTAAGATTCTATGATTCTATGATTCATTAACATGTCTCCTAACCTCTGTGGATTGTCCATAACTGTAGATCTACAGCTATTCTGGTGTAGATAATTCTACACTAAAATCTCTATTTAGCTCTAGGGATTTAGGTGCAGGTTTTAGTGCAGGATTTTAGCCCCTTGTCTGAATGGCTGGAATCTTCTTTGCATAATGGCAGCATACATTCACATGCAGTGACAAAAGTAGCTTGGCCTTGGCCCCATAGCAAAGTTTTGAAGAGGCCTGGGCCTCCCTTCCTCCGCGATGCCTTGCCCCTTTAGCCATGCCCCCTGCCAACAGCCTGAAATGAAGTTCCAATGCTGAATTAGTGCTGGGAAGATCCCGGAGCATGGCAGGGGGTTAAGTAATATTCACTACCTGCTGCCAAACGCTGCTTTCCTGCTTTGATACAGGACCTGGAATGATGTATGCAATCATGTGATCTCTCACATCTCAGGATCTCCATCAAAGCAGAGTGAGGAAAGCAGTACAGCAGCAGGTGGTGAGTATTAATCTTTCCTTGCCATTATCCAGTAGGTGACGGGCCCCTACTGTACCAGACTTTGGTAGATCCAGGGGGCCCGCTGTTCATGGGTGCATTACACCCCTTGGCGGCAGGCCCCCTGACGGCCTGGGGGCAGTGGCGTCCCCTGCCTACATGGTAGGTACGCCACTGCTGCACTGCATGTCATTTTTTTTAACTGTGCATTTTTTCATTAGCATGTGGATGGGATTTAGACATTTACGCTGCATATGACTCCAACCTAATGAACCACTGAGTTACTATGCATTTTTTCACAAATACTTTTTACATTGTGGTGCAGTGACCAATGTTACCGCCAGGGGGAACTGTGTGTGCACTTCACGATGCACTTGGAGACATAATTGTATTGAAACAACGACTGGTCATGTGATTGATGGACGGTATGTATCACAGAGAAGAGTTGTCGCTGTGATGTAACCCAGAGTGTTTTCTTTAATACACATAAAGCAATAAGGAATTGCTTAGTATATTTGGGTCCGGGTTACGGGTAGCTATGAGAGATGGGAGGGTCTGGCTACCCACATACCTCACCACTGGGTGAGGGCACTCACTGTACCTTTTTTCCCTGTAGGAGTATGAGGACCTGTAGTGATGTCACGCTCACCTGACTAGCCATGTGACAGGTACCTGGGTGTGGTTACACCTATGAAAAGGAGGTGTGTGTAGCTCAAGCAGAGTGAGTGTGGGAGTCTGTCATGGTGGACAGAGATCCCTGTGTCCTGGCTGGACACTGCTGAGTGGCCTGGGTGCTGTAGGTCCTGTATGGTCAGTATTGGAGGCTCCTGGCTGGTGGAGCCATCCTGGAAGCACTGTGAGACCGTCGACCTGGACAGTCCGTGTTGAGGACGTCGGATTGATGTGAAGTCAGCGTGTGAACTGGTACTCCTGAGAGGTAACCCCGGACAAGGGGATTGTAATATTTAGCACAGAAGGCTATCGGCTGCATGAACTGACTGAGGGTCATGATAAGTTCATGATATATAAATCAATGGACTGTACGTCATGTGGTTTATGATGTGTAATAAACCAAATAAGACTGATATGTGTGAGGTATCGTGCCTCAAGTGAATATCCTGCTGCCAAGCGAGTATTCCCCAACCCACTCAGGTAGTGTATTCCCACAACATGTTTGCTCGTTTTTCCTGATGTAAACCTTTTCTTATCATAGAATTCTGCATTTTGCTAGTTTTTGCTGCCGTTAATCCTTTCACAACTTTGAAAATGTGACATATTTGAAGCTTGGAAGCATTGTTAAACAGGAATATATCATTTTCCACTGGGACAATACATGTCGTAGAAACAAATATTGCTTAGCCCCTTCACACCAGATTTTGCTTCAGTTTTAAGTTTCTGTTGTAAAATCAGAAAATTTGAAGCAAAATGTGAGTTTTTAATGTGAGATATGAACATTTTGTGCTCCATACTCCTTTGTTTTATACATTGGCGGCAAGACCAGCCCTGCTGCATAGTCAGTCATATGCAACCCATTAGGCCTTGGAACCCACATAGTGGATGGGCCCTGGAAAATCCACTTCACAATATGCATTTTGTGCTCCATGCTCCTTTGTATGTAAGAGATGCTTCTGATTTGGAAAATTTATTGTGAATAAATCCCGAAATTCTCTGTCTGCTACTTGTTACTTTTTATTTTGTCTCAAATTATTTCCTGTACTAATACTTTCACTTTTAATTAGGACAAGTAGACAAAGGCATATCTTGATATTTGTAACAAGAGACAATCTTCATCTACTGGCCCAAAGTAAAGAATGGTTTGCTGATGGCATTTTTTCCACTACACTATCCCTGTTCAAGCAACTTTATACAATCCATGTAGTCCACAGCGGCCTTGTTGTTCCTGTAGTGTATGCCTTGCTGATGGACAAGAGCCGTTCAACATACCAGAGATTGCTACAAGAGCTGAAGAACATGCAACCTGGACTGCAGTCACACAACCTGATGTTGGATTTTGAACTACTGCAATCCAGGCATTTGAGAATGAATTCCCCAACCTCAAGAAGGCCGGTTGCTTCTTCCACCTATCACAGTAAGTTTGGCATAAAGTTCAAAATGAAGGGCTCAAGGTTAGTGTTGAGCGATACCTTCCGATACTCAAAGGTATCGGTATTGGATGGTATCGGCCGATATCCAAAAAGTATCAGATATCGCCGATACCGATACCCGATACCAATGCAAGTCAATGGGACACAAGTATCGGAAGGTATCCAGGATGGTTCCCAGGGTCTGAAGGAGAGGAAACTCTCCTTCAGGCCCTGGGATCCATATTCATGTAAAAAATAAAGAATTAAAATAAAAAATATGGATATACTCACCTCTCCGGCGGCCCCTGGACCTTACCGATGTAACCAGCAGCCTCCGTTCCTAAGAATGAGCGCGTGAAGGGCTTTCGGTGACATCGCGGCTTCTGATTGGTCGCGTGACCGCTCATGTGACCGCTCACGCGACCAACCACAAGCCGCGACGTCATCGCAGGTCCTTCACATGCTCATTCTTAGGAACGGAGGCTGCCGGTTACAGCGGTAAGGTCCAGGGGCCGCCGGAGAGGTGAGTGTATCCATATTTTTTATTTTAATTCTTTATTTTTTACATGAATATGGATCCGATTCCGATTTCCAATATCACAAAAGTATCGGAACTCGGTATCGGAATTCCGATAACGCAAGTATCGGCCGATACCCGATACTTGCGGTATCGGAATGCTCAACACTACTCAAGGTGCAATATCAAGGTGACCATGAATTTGCTTGTTGGATACGCATGATACCTGTCCTTGCCTTTCTACCAACACAGAATGTTGTGCCTTCATTTGAAGAGTTAGTGGAAAATCCAGACTTTCCACAAGAAACCATACCCATTGCCAACTATTTTGAAGATACCTATATTGGTCAAATGACTCGCAGAGGATGTCAGACTGTTGGCCTAATGCATATTGATCTGTATGTATTGCAACAACTATTGTTTGTTTAATATGATGTGATTTATAAATCTGCATGCATATTGTTCACATGTCAACAAAGTAAAAAAAAAAAAAGGTCCTCATTTACAGACAGGATGTTCCTCCTCCCCCTTCCCTGTGAGCACAGTCTAGTGTGTGCAACTGAAACTGAAAGTCACAGCATATCTCTCTCTCAGAAACCAGATTGATCCTGTTCTCATGTTGTAATGCTGGATGTTCTTAATTCTCAATAAATGAACATTCTCTGTTGCTCGTTGTGGACATCACGCTGATTAACCCGCTGCTAACAGGTTATGGGCCCAGGAGTCAAAGCAATCCCAGACCTCCAGAGCACAGAGATAGAAAGACAACAGCAAACTGAGAAGAAGTAAAATGGCCGCCAGCAGCAACTCAACAAAGTTTACAGTGCCAAGCCTGAATAACCAGAACTACCAATCCTGGAAATTCAAGGTGAAGATGCTGCTGATAAGAGAAGGTACGTGGAAATACACTCAGGACCCTAAGCCTGACCCAGTACCACAGGAATGGCTAGAAATGGATCAGAAAGCACAGAGCACCATATCACTCAGTATAGAGGATGATCAGATTGTGCATGTGTGTAAGTGTGAATCTGCAAAGGAAATGTGGGAGCAGCTGCAGAAAGTACATGAGAGAATAAATTTAAGTAATAAGCTCTATCTAATGAGAAAGCTGTACCAGTCTAAGCTGCACAATGACCAGGACATGCAGGACTACATTAGAAATACTCTAGAGACTGTAGAGCGCCTGCGGGGCATTGGGGAAGATATGAAGGACTTCCATGTAGCAGCACTATTACTTAGTGGTCTCCCAGAAAGCTATGACACGCTTGTAACTGCACTAGATGCACGCCCAGATGATGAGCTGACATTGGAGTACGTCAGAGGAAAGCTTGTAGATGAATTTAAGAGAAAGGCAGAAAATGTGAGCAGCAAGATATGTAACAAGGAAACTGCTTTACAAACACATGATGTGTCCACCAGCAGGAACCACCCTAAAGAGACACGTGAATGTTTTGTATGCAAGAAGCCAGGTCATTTAAAGGCTGAATGCAGAGTCTGGAAAGCTAAAATGAATCAGCTGAAAAAGCAAAACAGTCAACAGAGAGTTAAGAGTGCTGTATCTGAAAGCAATGATTCAGTGAATACTGAAGCTGCATTCACATCAGTCAATGCATTTAAATCAAAGCATGCATGGTGTATAGATTCTGGTGCAACCAGTCACATGACCAATGACAGAGACTTCTTTACTAAACTTAACCAAAGTAAGTCAGAGAAAGTGATAATGGCGAACGGTCAGTGCATGAACTCAGAAGGCATAGGAGACGGTATATTGATTGTAACATCTCTGCAACACAAAGTAGAAGGATTCATGTAAAAGATGTACTATATGTGCCTAGTCTTGAAAGTAATCTGTCATCTTTGAAAAAGCTCACAAAACAGGGTAATGAAGTTACATTTAAGGAAGATAGCTGCATCATCTCAAAAGAGGGTCAAACATTAGCAAAAGGAAAAATCAGAGATGAACTGTATCAGTTGAAATGTAAAGAGTGTGTATGCACAGCTAAGCAAGAACTGCACAAGAACTGTATTCATATATGGCACAGGCGGCTTGCGCATAGAGACCCAGAAGCAATAAGAAAGTTATTCCAATAACAATTAGCTGACAATATTACAATTGATTCATGTAATCAGACAATGAAGTGTTCCAGCTGTATCAAAGGGAAAATGTCCAGAAAGGCCTTTCCTAAGAAAAGTACTACAAGAACAGAACAACCACTAGATTTAGTACACACAGATGTCTGTGGTCCAATGCGTACTCAGACCCCTGGAAAGAAGAGATATTTTCTTACATTTATTGATGACAATTCAAGATATGCAGTTGTCTATTTACTTCACAGCAAAAATGAAGTTCCAGAGAAACTTGGAACATATCTAGCTGAAGTACACAACAAGTTTGGAAGAATGCCAAAAACTTTACGTGCAGATAATGGAACCGAGTATACAAGTAATGAAACACAGAGCATTTTAACCCCTTAGTGACGGAGCCAAATTTTTGAAATCTGACCAGTGTCACTTTATGTGGTAATAGCTCTGTAACGCTTCAACAAATCCCAGTGATTTTGAGATTGTTTTTTCGTGACACATTATACTTTATGATAATGGTAAATGTAGGTCAATATGTTTTGTGTTTATTTATAAAAAATATCAAAAATTTGAGAAAAATGTTAAAAAATTAGCAATTTTCTAAATTTGAATGATCATCCCTTTAATCCAGATGGTCATACCACAGCAAACCATTAATAAATAACATTTCCCTCATGTCGGCTTTACATCAGCACCATTTGCAAAATGTTCTTTTATTTTGTTAGCATTTTAGGAAGTTTAAAAATGTAGCAGCAATTTTTCATTTTTTCAAGGAAATTCACAACATTTATTTTTTTAGGGAACTATCCATGTTTGAAGTGACTTTAGGGGTCTCATATATTGGGAAACTTCCAAAAGTTATATCATTTTAAAAACAGCACCCCCTGATATATAGAAAAATGCTGTCAGGTAGTTTATTAACCCTTCAGGTGCTTTACAGGAATTAATGCAAAGTGGCATGACAGAAATGAAAATATGTATTTTTACCACCTACATTCCGCTAACTTCTGAACAGGTTACAACAACCGTCAGACTCTAAGGTCGCTATTTGGTCGTGAATTGCCATCGCAAACATCAGGACCACACAATCATAATCTGAGGTCACCAATTGGGATAAAGAGGAAGCCCCCACACTCTGTTAACCATTTATAATGATGTAGTCACTATTGACAGCAGCATCTAAGGGGTTAAACAGATATGTACGGTGCCAAAACTGATCGTGTCTGATACAGCAAGTTGTCAGCTATAGTGTACAGCTGACAGCTGCTGGATTGTCACCTGTATGGGGATGGTATTCTCTTATATGTCAGGTCAGTTAAAAGACGTATTGGCTGTCATTAAGGGGTTAAAGAAAAATGGAATCATATTTCAAACTACTGTACCATACAACCCTGAGCAAAATGGTATAGCAGAAAGAAGAAACCGGACACTCTGTGAGAGCGCAAGGAGTATGTTATTTGATGCAAATTTGCCTACAGTATATTGGGGCGAAGCTATTATGACGGCTTGTTATCTTCAGAACAGACTACCAAGTAAAGCGACAGAGAAAACTCCATTTGAGCAATGGAATGGTACAAAACCAAAACTACAACACATAAGGATTTTCGGAAGTAAAGCATTTGCACATGTTCCCAAAGAAAAACAAACTAAGTGGGAATCTCATGCCAAGGAAGGCATCCTGGGAGGCTACAGTGAAACCCAGAAAGGTTATAGAATTTTACACCCAGAGACAAACAAGGTCACAATAAGTAAAGATGTAGTGTTTGATGAAAACTTCGTGTCACCCAAGTTTTATGACATTATGCCAGTAGTCCAGATAAAGCAACAACAATCTCAATCACAATTACAAGACAATGAAGAAAAGAATGTAGAAGTCTGGCTGGACTCTTCAACCACTGAAGGAACAACACAAGGTCTAAGTGAACCTGAAATTAGACGGTCGTCAAGGTCAAACAAAGGAATACCAGCTAAACGTTTATCCTACGTTGTAAAGACACTACCTGAGTCAGAGCCACAGTCATGGGATGAAATGCAGAAACTACCCGCCCATGAAAGAACAAAGTGGATCATTGCCACGACCTAGGTTCCAAGAATTGAGAACCACTATGGGACTGACAGAATAAGTAGTTGTTGAGTGGGGGTGTTGACCTAATGCATATTGATCTGTATGTATTGCAACAACTATTGTTTGTTTAATATGATGTGATTTATATATCTGCATGCATATTGTTCACATGTCAACAAAGTTAAAAAAAAAAAAGGTCATCATTTACAGACAGGATGTTCCTCCTCCCCCTTCCCTGTGAGCACAGTCTAGTGTGTGCAACTGAAACTGAAAGTCACAGCATATCTCTCTCTCAGAACCCAGATTGATCCTGTTCTCATGTTGTAATGCTGGATGTTCTTAATTCTCAATAAATGAACATTCTCTGTTGCTCGTTGTGGACATCACGCTGATTAACCCGCTGCTAACACAGACACCTTTGTTTCCAGTTGAACTTTGGAATATGTATGAACGAACATTAAATGATCAACAGTGAACAAATAATGATGTTGAAGGATGGCACCGTAGCTTTCAAGAAACATGTGGTACTCTTTTCCCAAATATATACCGGTTCATTAACTGTCTGGAACATCAGCAAGAGCTCCACAGTTTAGAAATTATTCAGATAATAGCAGGAAATCCCACCACTGCAAGAAACAAAAAATATGCTGCAATTTCAGCAAGGGTTAAACGTATTGTGCAAGATTTCAACAATAGAATCTTGATAGATTATCTGAGAGGCATCGCCTACAGCTTTGAATTTTAGTTGATGGTCATATATTTAGCTGTAAAATAATTCAAACATTAACACCTGCAATTTTTCTTTTCTTTCCTCTTTTTCTCTAACCCTTCCCCCTCTATACCGTGTATGTTTCTTGTTTAACAGTTTTAATTTATACAGTTAAAGCGTAACTCTAAAAAAAAAAACAAGTTTTGCTATGTTATAGTACCTGTGGCACTGATCTTCTTTTCCAATGGAGAACCCCTTCCAGCAACCCCTTCACTTCTGTGTGAAAAGTCCCATCCAAGTTCCAGCCACAGGCTCCATGTGATGCAGGATATCAGTGGCTACTAAGGAGATCGTTTCGCCTTAGTAGCAGAACTTGTGGATGAACTCTAGGGGGCATGGCTACACGGTACTTGAAACTATCAGGCCTCTTTCAGACTAACGGTTTTGCCGGCGATTATCGCAGCAGTTTAAAACCACGGCGGTAGACGCCAGCAAAACCACTACATAGCACTCAATTTGCCCAATGCAAGTCAATGGGCTCAAATCGTGGGAAAACTGTGCAGCAGAAAGCTGCACAGTTTTCCATTTTAAAAAATGTTCTATCTTCCTGGAGATTACCGCCGCGGTTTTAAACTGCTGCCGTAATCGCCAGGAAAACAACAAGTCTGAAAGAGGCATCAGCATGTTCCCTATGATGTATATGGGC
Organism: Ranitomeya variabilis; assembly: GCF_051348905.1. Lineage (NCBI taxonomy): Eukaryota > Metazoa > Chordata > Amphibia > Anura > Dendrobatidae > Ranitomeya > Ranitomeya variabilis. The sequence goes on from NC_135238.1 coordinate 114,841,681, forward strand.
TGCTGGTTCACAGCCCCCTGCAAAGCTCCCCAACGCCCCATGTGCTCAGTCCTTTCCTGGCTTTACACAGGGGGAAGCCCTCCTCTTGTCCAGGATCTAGCACATGAGGGGAAGGGGATGGGGAGCTTTCCAGAGGGCTGTGATCGAACAGCCCTGAATGTATCACAGGAAGCCTGAATCCATCCACAATTTTTGCTACCAAGGGGGCCCGACTTCCTTAGTAACCAATGAAATCCTGCAGCACATAGAGCCTGCTGCTGTAACTTGGATTCGACTTTGCACACAAAACTAAATAAAATTTACAAAATATTATATTTAAAAAAATAAACTAAAGCTGCTAGAAGGGGTTCTCCATTGGAAAAGATCAGTGACCCAGGTACTATAACATATCAAAAGTTTGGGGGCTTTTTTTAGAGTTACGCTTCAAATATACAGTATTGTTCTGCAATGTTGGTTGGTTTGACCAATTGTTAATATTTTTCTGTCTGTTTGTAAAGTTACTTATCTAGAAAACTCAAAGTTTTGGAATAAATAAAATAAATTGTAACTTGATCACATTTATACATCTTAGACCCAAAATATGATTAGATGAGAAGTGAACCTGCCAGATTCAGCACCCCAAACTATCATCTCCATTGAACTCAATGGGTATGGAGACTCAGAGGAGTGGAGGATCTGTCCACTACATCCTCCTCACTGACCAGATAGTAAAAAGAAAATATATATATTGCTACTTACCCCTTTGCTGAGGTACCGGCAGATGCGGAGTGTCCTCTTCAGTCCTCTTCCATGAACTTCCACATTGTGTGAATAGGTCACCCTACCCGAGGGAACCCTTTTGGATTCCTAGCTAGGGATTCCCTTGGTCAAGAAGACTCTCCACACAGGTCAAAACTAGTGTTGAGCGATACCTTCCGATATCGGATTGGATCGTCCGATACCGGCAAAATATCGGATCTCGCCGATACCGATACCCGATACCAATGCAAGTCAATGGGATGAAAATATCGGAATTAAAATAAACCCTTTCTTTCCTTGTAGGTTCATTCTATATGAAGGAAAACAAATAAGAATAATGTAGGATGTATTGGGGGAGGTGGCGGAGACCTTAAAGGCATAGAGGTTTAGCCCAATCAAATAGAATAGCAGGAATTTTAATTTTTTTTAAGACGTTCGGAGTTACAAAGATATTGACTATGTTAAGATTTTTTTTATTTTGTCAGATATTGATGTTTCACTACTTCCACGCCCTTCACCCTCTTTTTTACTTCTCCCACACTTTCTTCTTCATCATCATCAGCATCTTTGACATCAATTTCTTCTTCACCTTATTCATCTTCTTCTTCATCTTCTACCTATTATTTTTTTTTGTTACATTGTTCATATTCTTTTTATTTAACTATTCTTCTTCTTCATATTCAACTTCTTCATCATATTCTTATTTGTGACAGGCATTCCCGTAGATGTTATCTATAAAAGTTTGAAGATTACACCTTCCATTCTGCCTGTCACAAAAGAGTTACATTTGTCCGCGTTCAGTTTGGCCTGCAGCATCAAGCTTTATCCATGGGCACCACGAGGAGGAACGGACTCACCCCCATACACTGCTTAGTCTTCTTCTGCTTATAATTTAGATAATATCTTTTGCTCTGATATTTAGTGTTATGCTTAATGTTCTTCTGCTCTTTGTTCTGCAGCTTCTTGTTCTTCTGCTTCTCGGTCTCCCATGTCGTCGTCGTCTCCAGGGTCGTCGTCTCCGGGGTCGTCGTCATCGGGGTGGTCTTCAGGGTCATCGTCTCCAGGGTCTTCGTCATCTCAGTGGTTGTCGTCTCTGATGTCGTCGTCATCTTAGGGGTGGTCTTCCGGGTCATCGTCTTTAGGGTCTTGAACTTGGAAATGTAGCAGAAGGTACAAGAAGGCTGAGAAAATGCCGAGAAACAGCTGATGGAACTGGAACTCGGATGGCTACCCGAAGGTCCAAGAGCGAATGGAACTACCGAGGACCAGCTGACGTTACTGGAACCCGGTTACTAAGCAGGAGGTACCCATGCCTGAAAGCACTACCAAGGACCACCTGATGTTAGTGGAACTCGGATACCCAGAAGGAGGCACCTAAGCCAAAAGCTCTGCCCGGAACCAGCTGACGGTACTGGAACCAGGATGGGGAGCAGAAGGTACAAGAGCAAAAGACACTGCCGAGAACCAGCTGACGGTACTGGAACCCGGATGGGTAGCCGAAGGTCCAAGAGCCAATGGAACTACCGAGGACCAGCTGACATTACTGGAACCCGGTTACTAAGCAGGAGGTACCCATGCCTGAAAGCACTACCAAGGACCACCTGACGTTGGTGGAACTCGGATACCCAGAAGGAGGCACCTAAGCCAAAGGCTCTACCCGGAACCAGCTGACGGTACTGGAACCTGGATGGGGACCTATTCAAGCTTGTCTTTCTAGAGCTCCAACTAGTGGTGTTGGAACAAAGGGTCAGCAGATGGAGCAGAGTGTATGCCGAAGCCTGCACTGGAGGAATTTGGAGGTCTGTTGTGTCTGCGTGGCGTTTGCAGGACACGATGCCGGCTACACAGCAGGGGAACAACTGGTGTTGCTGAACCCCACTGACACATTGGCGGGTGTTTTTCACTGTGCAGCCAGCACTTCTGGGCGCCAACTGAGATTGTTAGAGCCCAGGGTCAGCAGGAGGAGCAGAGGGAGCAGAGTGTAGGCCGAAGCCTGCACTGGTGGCAGATTTGTGTCTGCGTGGCGCTTGCAGGACACGTTGCCGGCTACACAGCAGGGGAACAGCTGGCGTTGCTGAACCCCACTGACACATTGGTGGGTGTTTTTCTCTGTGCAGCCAGCACTTCTGGGCACCAACTGGCGGTGTTAGAGCCCAGGGTCTGCAGGAGGAGCAGAGTGTAGGCCGAAGCCTAATTGAACCAATTTTAAAGGTAACCTTTAACCCCCCCTCAGGTGTTACAAACTAGAAGAGCCACACCTTGGGCAGCAGTAGTGGTGCGCAAGTCAAAGGTTGCTCTTTTAATTTTGTTCCTTGCACACGCTGAATGAAACACGTATAATATTTAGCCCCTTATACAGTCAAACTGTCTTGGAGGCGGGAGTTCCCTTCGTAATGAGACGCAGCACAGCTGTCAAAAATACCACCTTGGTGCTGGGCGCGGCCTCCTGAGCGTCGCATTTTGCTGTACAGGGGTCTGCGCTGTCGTGTTATCCCTTGGCCCTGCGCTGTTAGCGCTGCCCGTCTTCTGACATCATTTCATGTCGGCCGGTGCGGTTCGCGATGCCCATGAATCCCAGCTCCGCAGTGTCTTTTCATTAATTCACACTGCGGGGCTGGGATTCATGGCCTTGCGCAGTCAATATGTTCGCCTCTCACTCGTGTCCTTACACCTGCTTTAGACTGTGCGGCATCAGCTGATGCCTTTCTGCATGCCACGGCCATGAAGCCATACAGTCTGAAGAAGGCGGAAGGAGATGAGTGACAGGCGAAGTTATGCACTGCTCATGCCCATCAATCACACCCTCGCAGTCAAAATAAATAAGACACCGAGGGGCGTTGTGTCGGCCAGGGCGGCCGCAGAGGCGCAGCCAGCCAACCAATGATGTCAGAAGATGGGCAGCGCTACCAAGGGGGTTGCAGCGTGTCATTACAAAGGAAAGTCACACCTCAGGGATGGTTTAATGGTCTCAGGGGACACATTTTATACGTGTTGAGTTCGACGTGTGCAAGGACAATAACTGAATGAGCCACCTTGTACAAATGCAGCATTACTGCTGTACAAGGTGGCTGTTATACATACAAATGCCTGGGGGGGACAGGTTCCCTTCAACTTCAGTTGTTGTGTCTGCATGGCGTTTGCAGGACACGATGCCAGCTACACAGCAGGGGAACAGCTGGCATTGCTGAACCCCACTGACACATTGGCTGGTGTTTTTCTCTGTGCAGCTATCACTTCCGGGCACCAACTGGCGGTATTAGAGCCCAGGGTCAGCAGGAGGAGCAGAGGGAGCAGAGTGTAGGCCGAAGCCTGCACTGGAGGCAGTTTTAGGTCTGTTGTGTCTGCGTGGCAGTTGCAGGACACATTGCCGGCTACACAGCAGGGGAACAGCTGGCGTTGCTGAACCCCACTGACACATTGGCGGGTGTTTTTCTCTGTGCAGCCAGCACTTCCGGGTGCCAACTGGCGGTGTTAGAGCCCAGGCTCAGCAGGAGGAGCAGAGTGTAGGCCAAAGCCTGCACTGGCGGCAGCTTTGTGTCTGCGTGGCGTTTGCAGGACACGTTGCCGGCTACACAGCAGGGGAACAGCTAGCGTTGATGAACCCCTCTGACACATTGGCGGGTGTTTTTATCTGTGCAGCACTTCCGGGCACCAACTGGCGGTGTTAGAGCCCAGGGTCTGCAGGAGGAGCAGAGTGTAGGCCGAAGCCTGCACTGGAGCAAGTTGAAAGTGAACCTTTAACCCCCACCCCAGGCGTTTGTTGCTGAAAGAGCCATCTTGTACAGCACTAATGCTGCAAAAGGAAATCATGGCTCTTTTAATTATGCTCCTTTCAAAGGCTGAACTAGACAATTATGAAATGTGTCCCCCCACACTGTTAAACTGTCCCGGAGGTGGGACTTTCCATTGTAATGTGACGCAGCACAGCCATCATTCCTACCCCCTTGGCGCCGTGCGCCGCCTCCTCAGTGTTGTTTGATTCTGTCCCAGAGCCTGTGCTGTTATGTTATCCCTTGGCCAGGCGCACTTAGCGCTGCCCGTCTTCTGACATAATTTGGTGTCAGGCTGGCTGCGCCTGTGCGGCTGCGCTGGCCGAGATCCTGCCTCGCAGTGTCGTCTAATGTAATCCCACTGCGGGCCTGGGATCCGTGGCCATGCGCAGTGCATATCCTCGCCTCTCACTCCCCTCCCTCCGGCTTCTTCAGACTGTGCGGCATCACGGCCATGGCATGCTATTAGGGATCAGCTGACGGCGCACAGTCTGAAGAAGGCAGAGGGAGATGAGTGACAGCCTGAGGTGAAGATATGCACTAAGCATGCCCATGGATCCCAGGCCCGCAGTGTGATTAAATCAGAAGACACTGCGAGGCGGGATCTCGGCCAGCGCGGCCGCATTGGCGCAGCCAGCCTGACACCAAATGATGTCAGAAGACGGGCAGTGCTAAGTGTGCCTGGCCAAGGGATAACATAACAGCGCAGGCTCCAGGACAGAATCAAACAACGCTGAGGAGGCGGCGCACGGCGCCAAGGGGGTAGGATTGATGGCTGTGCTGCGTCACATTACAAAGGAAAGTCCCACCTCCGGGATGGTTAAACGGTGTGAGGAGACACATTTCATAAGTTTTAGGTTCAGCGTGTGCAAGGAGCACAAAGAAAATAGGCACCTTTTCCTTGTGCAGCATTACTGCTGCACAAGGTGGCTCTTTCAGTAACAAACGCCTGGGGGGGAAGGTTCCCTTAAATTTCAGTTGTGACAGCGTGTCGGTCGCATGACACGTTGCCGGATACACAGCAGGGGAGCAGCAGGCGTTACTGAACCCCACTAACACATTGGCGAGGTGTTTGGCTCTGTGCAAACAGCACTTCTGGGCAGCAATCAGCAGTGTTGGAGCCCAGGGACAGCAGGAGGAGCAGAGTGTAGGCCGAAGCCTGCACTGGAGGCATGTAAATGTATGTTACTGTGCCAGCGTGGCGGTCGCATAACACGTTGCCACATACACAGCAGGGGAGCAGCTGACATTACTGAACCCCAATAACACGGCAGCAAGTGTTAACTGTGCATCCAGCACTTCCAGGCACCAACTAGCGGTGTTAGAGCCCAAGGGACAGCAGGAGGAGCAGATTGGAGGTATTGCCGCACACACAGCTGGGGAACAGCTGACGTTACTGAACCCCAATAACAGAGGAGCGACTGTTGACTGTGCGGACAGCACTTCCAGGCACCAACTGGCAGTGTTCGAGCCCAGGGACAGCAGGAGGAGCAGATTGGAGGTATTGCCGCACACACAGCTGGGGAACAGCTGACGTTACTGAACCCCAATAACAGAGGAGCGACTGTTGACTGTGCGGACAGCACTTCCAGGCACCAACTGGCGGTGTTAGAGCCCAGGGACAGCAGGAGTAGCAGATTGGAGGAGGTATTGCTGCACACACAGCTGGGGAACAGCTGACGTTACTGAACCCCAATAACAGAGGAGCTACTGCTGACTGTTCGGACAGCACTTCCAGGCACCAACTGGCGGTGTTAGAGCCCAGGGACAGCAGGAGGAGCAGATTGGAGGTATTGCCGCACACACAGCTGGGGAACAGCTGACGTTACTGAACCCCAATAACAGAGGAGCGACTGTTGACTGTGCGGACAGCACTTCCAGGCACCAACTGGCGGTGATAGAGCCCAGGGACAGCAGGAGGAGCAGATTGGAGGTATTGCCGCACACACAGCTGGGGAACAGCTGACGTTACTGAACCCCAATAACAGAGGAGCGACTGTTGACTGTGCGGACAGCACTTCCAGGCAAACAACTAGCGGTGTTAGAGCCCAGGGACAGCAGGAGGAGCAGATTGGAGGTATTGCCGCACACACAGCTGGGGAACAGCTGATGTTACTGAACCCCAATAACAGAGGAGCAACTGTTGACTGTGCGGACAGCACTTCCAGGCACCAACTGGCGGTGTTAGAGCCCAGGGACAGCAGGAGGAGCAGATTGGAGGTATTGCCGCACACACAGCTGGGGAACAGCTGACGTTACTGAACCCCAATAACAGAGGAGCGACTGTTGACTGTGCAGACAGCACTTCCAGGCACCAACTGGCGGTGTTAGAGCCCAGGGACAGCAGGAGGAGCAGATTGGAGGTATTGCCGCACACACAGCTGGGGAACAGCTGACGTTACTGAACCCCAATAACAGAGAAGCAACTGTTGACTGTGCGGACAGCACTTCCAGGCACCAACTGGCAGTGTTAGAGCCCAGGGACAGCAGGAGGAGCAGATTGGAGGTATTGCCGCACACACAGCTGGGGAACAGCTGACGTTACTGAACCCCAATAACAGAGGAGCGACTGTTGACTGTGCGGACAGCACTTCCAGGCACCAACTGGTGGTGTTAGAGCCCAGGGACAGCAGGAGTAGCAGATTGGAGGAGGTATTGCCGCACACACAGCTGGGGAACAGCTGACGTTACTGAACCCCAATAACAGATGAGCGACTGCTGACTGTTCGGACAGCACTTCCAGGCACCAACTGGCGGTGTTAGAGCCCAGGGACAGCAGGAGGAGCAGATTGGAGGTATTGCCGCACACACAGCTGGGGAACAGCTGACGTTACTGAACCCCAATAACAGATGAGCGACTGCTGACTGTTCGGACAGCACTTCCAGGCACCAACTGGCGGTGTTAGAGCCCAGGGACAGCAGGAGGAGCAGATTGGAGGTATTGCCGCACACACAGCTGGGGAACAGCTGACGTTACTGAACCCCAATAACAGAGGAGCGACTGTTGACTGTGCGGGCTGTTGTGATTTTGCTTTTTGCTCCCTCTAGTGGTCATTAGTGAATTGACTCTGGAGCGTCTGTCTTTCTTTATCCTCATCTGGGCCGTTAGTTCTGGGGCGTTGCTATATAAGCGCCTTGGACCTTCAGTTCAATGCCTGGCATCGTTGAAATCAGAGCTAATCTGTAGTGCTCTTGTCCTTTGATCCTGGTTCCTGTATTTCAAGCTAAGTCTTCTTCCTTGCTTTTTGCTTTTGTTTTGTTTTGTATTTTTGTCCAGCTTGTTCCAATCTGTATCCTGACCTTTGCTGGAAGCTCTAGGGGGCTGGTGTTCTCCCCCCGGACCGTTAGACGGTTCGGGGGTTCTTGAATCTCCAGCGTGGATTTTTATAGAGTTTTTGTTGACCAGATAAGTTATCTTGCTTTATTCTGCTATTAGTAAGCTGGCCTCTCTTTGCTGAACCTGGTTCATTTCTGTGTTTGTCATTTCCTCTTACCTCACCGTTATTATTTGTGGGGGGCTTGTATCTTGCTTTGGGGTCCCTTTCTCTGGAGGCAAGAGAGGTCTTTGTTTTCTTCTCCTAGGGGTAGTTAGATTCTCCGGCTGGCGCGAGTCATCTAGCGATCACCGTAGGCATGATCCCCGGCTACTTCTAGTGTGGCGTTAGGAGTAGCTATTTGGTCAACCCAGTTACCACAGCCCTATGAGCAGGATTTTTGTATTTCGCAGACTTACACATTCCTCTGAGACCCTGTCCACTGGGGTCATAACAGTATGCCAGGCCCGTATTAAATGTTTAATGCATTGCAGAAGTGGGATTATAAGAAAGAAAATTTTGAGTTTTTTTTTTTTTCCTCTCTCATTTTTTTTTTTTTTTTTTTTCCTTTTCCCCTTTACCTCAGAGTGGCTTAAGCTTGCTGCAGACATGAATGTCCAGACCTTGATTACAAGTGTGGACCAGCTTGCCGCTCGTGTGCAGAGTATACAAGATTATGTTACCAGAAATCCTAGGTCTGAACCCAAGATTCCGATTCCTGAACTGTTTTCAGGAGACCGATTTAAGTTTAGGAATTTCAGGAATAATTGTAAATTGTTTTTGTCCCTGAAACCTTGTTCGTCTGGAGACTCTGCTCAACAAGTAAAAATTGTTATTTCATTCTTACGGGGTGACCCTCAAGATTGGGCTTTTTCGTTGGCGCCAGGAGATCCGGCATTGGCCGATATTGATGCGTTTTTTCTGGCGCTCGGTTTACTTTATGAGGAACCCAATCTTGAGATTCAGGCAGAGAAAGCCTTGCTGGCTATGTCTCAGGGCCAGGACGAGGCTGAGGTGTATTGCCAAAAATTTTGGAAATGGTCCGTGCTGACACATTGGAACGAGTGTGCACTGGCCGCTAATTTTAGAAATGGCCTTTCTGAGGCCATTAAGAATGTTATGGTGGGTTTTCCCATTCCCACAGGTCTGAATGATACCATGTCCCTGGCTATTCAAATTGACCGGCGGTTGCGGGAGCGCAAAACCGCAAATTCCCTCATGTTGTTGTCTGAACAGACACCTGATGTGATGCAATGTGATAGAAAAACCGCAAATTCCCTCATGGTGTTGTCTGAACGGACACCTGATTTGATGCAATGTGATAGAATCCTGACTAGAAATGAGAGGAAAATTCATAGACGCCGGAATGGCTTGTGCTACTACTGTGGTGATTCTACACATGTTATCTCAGCATGCTCTAATCGTATATCTAAGGTTGTTAGTCCTGTCACCGTTGGTAATTTGCATCCTAAGTTTATTCTGTCTGTAACTTTGATTTGCTCATTGTCATCTTATCCTGTCATGGCGTTTGTAGATTCAGGTGCTGCCCTGAGTCTTATGGATCTCTCATTTGCTAAGCGCTGTGGTTTTATTCTTGAACCATTAGAAAATCCTATCCCTCTTAGGGGTATTGATGCTACGCCATTGGCAGAAAATAAGCCGCAGTATTGGACACAGGTTACCATGTGCATGACTCCTGAACACCGCGAGGTGATACGTTTTCTCGTTCTACATAAAATGCATGATTTGGTTGTTTTGGGGCTGCCATGGTTACAGACCCATAATCCAGTCCTTGACTGGAAGGCTATGTCAGTGTCTAGTTGGGGCTGCCTTGGTATTCATGAGGATTCCCTGCCTGTGTCTATTGCTTCTTCTACGCCTTCGGAAGTTCCGGAGTATTTGTCTGATTATCAGGATGTCTTTAGCGAGTCCAGGTCCAGTGCATTGCCTCCTCATAGGGAATGTGACTGTGCAATAGATTTGATTCCAGGCAGTAAGTTTCCTAAGGGGAGACTGTTTAATCTGTCGGTACCTGAACATACCGCTATGCGTTCATGCGTTCATATATCAAGGAGTCTCTGGAGAAAGGACACATCCGTCCGTCTTCTTCCCCTCTTGGTGCGGGATTCTTTTTTGTGGCTAAAAAGGACGGATCTTTGAGGCCTTGTATTGACTATCGGCTTTTAAATAAGATCACTGTCAAGTTTCAGTATCCTTTGCCGCTGTTGTCTGACTTGTTTGCCCGGATTAAGGGTGCCAAGTGGTTTACCAAGATAGACCTTCGTGGTGCGTACAACCTTGTGCGCATTAAGCAAGGGGATGAATGGAAAACCGCATTCAATACGCCCGAAGGTCATTTTGAGTACTTGGTGATGCCTTTTGGGCTCTCTAATGCCCCTTCAGTTTTTCAGTCCTTTATGCATGACATTTTCCGGAACTATCTGGATAAATTTTTGATCGTTTATCTGGATGATATTCTGTTTTTTTCTGATAATTGGGACTCGCATGTGGAGCAGGTCAGGATGGTCTTTAAAATTTTGCGTGAAAATTCTTTGTTTGTCAAGGGCTCAAAGTGTCTTTTTGGTGTACAGAAGGTTCCCTTTTTGGGGTTCATTTTTTCCCCTTCTGCTGTGGAGATGGACCCAGTCAAGGTCCGAGCTATTCTTGATTGGACTCAGCCCTCGTCAGTTAAGAGTCTTCAGAAGTTCTTGGGTTTCGCTAACTTCTACCGTCGTTTTATCGCTAACTTTTCTAGCATTGTGAAACCTCTGACGGATATGACCAAGAAGGGCTCCGATGTGGTTAATTGGGCTCCTGCCGCCGTGGAGGCCTTCCAGGAGTTGAAACGTCGGTTTACTTCGGCGCCTGTTTTGTGCCAGCCTGATGTCTCGCTTTCCTTTCAAGTTGAGGTGGATGCTTCAGAGATTGGAGCAGGGGCCGTTTTGTCGCAGAGAGGCCCTGGTTGCTCTGTTATGAGACCTTGCGCCTTTTTCTCTAGGAAGTTTTCACCTGCGGAGTGAAATTATGATGTGGGCAATCGGGAGTTGTTGGCCATGAAATGGGCATTTGAGGAGTGGCGTCATTGGCTCGAGGGTGCTAAGCATCGTGTGGTGGTCTTGACTGATTACAAAAATCTGATGTATCTCGAGTCTGCTAAACGCCTGAATCCTAGACAGGCCCGCTGGTCATTGTTTTTCTCCCGTTTTGACTTTGTTGTCTCGTATTTACCAGGTTCAAAGAATGTGAAGGCCGATGCTCTTTCCAGGAGCTTTGTGCCTGATGCTCCTGGAGTCGCTGAACCTGTTGGTATTCTTAAGGATGGTATTATCTTGTCAGCTATTTCTCCAGATCTGCGACGTGTGTTGCAGAGATTTCAGGCTGATAGGCCTGATTCTTGTCCACCTGACAGACTGTTTGTGCCTGATAAGTGGACCAGCAGAGTCATTTCCGAGGTTCATTCCTCGGTGTTGGCAGGTCACCCAGGAATTTTTGGCACCAGAGATCTGGTGGCCAGATCCTTTTGGTGGCCTTCCTTGTCTAGAGATATGTGCGGTCATTTGTACAGTCCTGTGGGACTTGTGCTCGAGCTAAGCCTTGCTGTTCTCGTGCCAGCGGGTTGCTCTTGCCCTTGCCTGTCCCTAAGAGACCTTGGACACATATCTCCATGGATTTCATTTCTGATCTTCCGGTGTCTCAAGGCATGTCTGTTATCTGGGTTATATGTGATCGCTTCTCCAAGATGGTCCATTTGGTTCCTTTGCCTAAGCTGCCTTCCTCCTCCGATCTGGTTCCTGTGTTTTTCCAGAACGTGGTTCGTTTGCACGGCATCCCTGAGAATATTGTGTCAGACAGAGGATCCCAGTTCGTTTCCAGATTCTGGCGATCCTTTTGTAGTAGGATGGGCATTGACTTGTCGTTTTCGTCTGCTTTCCATCCTCAGACTAATGGACAGACGGAGCGAACTAATCAGACTTTGGAGGCTTATCTGAGGTGTTTTGTCTCTGCTGATCAGGACGATTGGGTGACCTTCTTGCCGTTAGCTGAGTTTGCCCTTAATAATCGGGCTAGTTCCGCCACCTTGGTTTCGCCGTTTTTCTGCAACTCTGGTTTCCACCCTCGTTTTTCTTCGGGTCATATGGAGCCTTCTGACTGCCCTGGGGTGGATTCTGTGGTGGATAGGTTGCAGCGGATCTGGAATCTTGTGGTGGACAACTTGAAGTTGTCACAGGAGAGGGCTCAGCGCTTTGCCAACCGCCGCCGCGGTGTGGGTCCCCGACTACGTGTTGGGGATTTGGTGTGGCTTTCTTCCCGCTTTGTTCCTATGAAGGTTTCCTCTCCCAAATTTAAACCTCGTTTTATTGGTCCTTACAAGATATTGGAAATTCTTAATCCTGTGTCCTTTCGCCTGGATCTTCCTGTGTCGTTTGCTATCCACAACGTATTTCATAGGTCCTTGTTGCGGCGGTACGTTGTGCCTGTGTTTCCCTCTGCTGAGCCTCCTGCTCCGGTGTTGGTTGAGGGCGAGTTGGAGTACGTGGTGGAGAAGATCTTGGATTCTCGTCTCTCCAGGCGGAGGCTTCAGTACCTGGTCAAGTGGAAGGGCTATGGTCAGGAAGATAATTCCTGGGTGGTCGCCTCTGATGTTCATGCGGCCGATTTAGTTCGTGCCTTTCACGCCGCTCATCCTGATCGCCCTGGTGGTCGTGGTGAGGGTTCGGTGACCCCTCACTAAGGGGGGGGTACTGTTGTGATTTTGCTTTTTGCTCCCTCTAGTGGTCATTAGTGAATTGACTCTGGAGCGTCTGTCTTTCTTTATCCTCACCTGGGCCGTTAGTTCTGGGGCGTTGCTATATAAGCGCCTTGGACCTTCAGTTCAATGCCTGGCATCGTTGAAATCAGAGCTAATCTGTAGTGCTCTTGTCCTTTGATCCTGGTTCCTGTATTTCAAGCTAAGTCTTCTTCCTTGCTTTTTGCTTTTGTTTTGTTTTGTATTTTTGTCCAGCTTGTTCCAATCTGTATCCTGACCTTTGCTGGAAGCTCTAGGGGGCTGGTGTTCTCCCCCCGGACCGTTAGACGGTTCGGGGGTTCTTGAATCTCCAGCGTGGATTTTTATAGGGTTTTTGTTGACCAGATAAGTTATCTTGCTTTATTCTGCTATTAGTAAGCTGGCCTCTCTTTGCTGAACCTGGTTCATTTCTGTGTTTGTCATTTCCTCTTACCTCACCGTTATTATTTGTGGGGGGCTTGTATCTTGCTTTGGGGTCCCTTTCTCTGGAGGCAAGAGAGGTCTTTGTTTTCTTCTCCTAGGGGTAGTTAGATTCTCCGGCTGGCGCGAGTCATCTAGCGATCACCGTAGGCATGATCCCCGGCTACTTCTAGTGTTGGCGTTAGGAGTAGCTATTTGGTCAACCCAGTTACCACAGCCCTATGAGCAGGATTTTTGTATTTCGCAGACTTACACATTCCTCTGAGACCCTGTCCACTGGGGTCATAACAGCGGGCAGCACTTCCAGGCACCAACTGGCGGTGTTAGAGCCCAGGGACAGCAGGAGGAGCAGATTGGAGGTATTGCCGCACACAGCTGGGGAACAGCTGACGTTACTGAACCCCAATAACAGAGGAGCGACTGTTGACTGTGCGGACAGCACTTCCAGGCACCAACTGGCAGTGTTAGAGCCCAGGGACAGCAGGAGGAGCAGATTGGCGGTATTGCCGCACACACAGCTGGGGAACAGCTGACGTTACTGAACCCCAATAACAGAGGAGCGACTGTTGACTGTGCGGACAGCACTTCCAGGCACCAACTGGCGGTGTTAGAGCCCAGGGTCAGCAGGAGGAGCAGATTGGAGGTATTGCCGCACACACAGCTGGGGAACAGCTGACGTTACTGAACCCCAATAACAGATGAGCGACTGTTGACTGTGCGGACAGCACTTCCAGGCACCAACTGGTGGTGTTAGAGCCCAGGGACAGGAGGAGGAGCAGATTGGAGGTATTGCCGCACACACAGCTGGGGAACAGCTGATGTTACTGAACCACAATATCAGAGGAGCGACTGTTGACTGCAGACAGCACTTCCAGGCACCAACTAGCGGTGTTAGAGCCCAGGGACAGCAGGAGGAGCAGATTGGAGGTATTGCCGCACACACAGCTGGGGAACAGCTGACGTTACTGAACCCCAATAACAGAGGAGCGACTGTTGACTGTGCGGACAGCACTTCCAGGCACCAACTGGCGGTGTTAGAGCCCAGGGACAGCAGGAGGAGCAGATTGGAGGTATTGCCGCACACACAGCTGGGGAACAGCTGACGTTACTGAACCCCAATAACAGAGGAGCGACTGTTGACTGTGCGGGCAGCACTTCCAGGCACCAACTGGCGGTGTTAGAGCCCAGGGACAGCAGGAGGAGCAAATTGGAGGTATTGCCGCGCACAGCTGGGGAACAGCTGACGTTACTGAACCCCAATAACAGAGGAGCGACTGTTGACTGTGCGGACAGCACTTCCAGGCACCAACTGGCAGTGTTAGAGCCCAGGGACAGCAGGAGGAGCAGATTGGCGGTATTGCTGCACACACAGCTGGGGAACAGCTGACGTTACTGAACCCCAATAACAGAGAAGCAACTGTTGACTGTGCGGACAGCACTTCCAGGCACCAACTGGCGGTGTTAGAGCCCAGGGTCAGCAGGAGGAGCAGATTGGAGGTATTGCCGCACACACAGCTGGGGAACAGCTGACGTTACTGAACCCCAATAACAGATGAGCGACTGTTGACTGTGCGGACAGCACTTCCAGGCACCAACTAGCGGTGTTAGAGCCCAGGGACAGCAGGAGGAGCAGATTGGAGGTATTGCCGCACACACAGCTGGGGAACAGCTGATGTTACTGAACCCCAATAACAGAGGAGCAACTGTTGACTGTGCGGACAGCACTTCCAGGCACCAACTGGTGGTGTTAGAGCCCAGGGACAGCAGGAGGAGCAGATTGGAGGTATTGCCGCACACACAGCTGGGGAACAGCTGATGTTACTGAACCACAATATCAGAGGAGCGACTGTTGACTGCAGACAGCACTTCCAGGCACCAACTAGCGGTGTTAGAGCCCAGGGACAGCAGGAGGAGCAGAGGAACACCGTTTAGGCCGAAGCCTGATTGGAGCAAGTCGAAAGGGAACCTTTAACCCCCCCAAGGCGTTTTTAGCTGAAAGAGCCAGCTTGTGTAGCACAAAGGAGGCAAAAGGAAAAGGTGGCTCTTTTCATTATGCTCCTTGCAAACACAGAACTAAACACTTATAAAATGTGTCCCCTGATACCGTGAGACCATCTGTTGTGAACTCTGTTTTTGGGCTCCCTCTTGTGGTCACACGTGGTATTGTGTGAGTTTTGTTTTTGGGCTCCCCCTGGTGGCTTTGTTTGTTATCCTGCGGATCTGTGGCTGAATCAGCTGCCTCGTTATGCACTAGGGAGTTTCCTATTTAGCTCTGCTTCACCTCCACTTGTTGCCAGCTGTCGATGTATTCAGTGCTATTCTGATCTCCCCTGATTATCTTCGTTTTCGGTCTCTTCTGGAGAAGCTAAGTTTCTGTTTAATTATTTTTTGCTCATCAGTCTGCAATATGATTTCAGTGTATGATGAGTTTAGTCCAGCTTGCTAATATGTGAGTTCTTGCGGCTGGTAAGCTCTGGGGTACGGAGTTAGTACCAACTAACGGTGTGGGGGCTCGAGCAATCTCTGTGTGGATATTTTGCTTAGGGTTTTCTATTGACCGCACAGCTCCCTTCCTATTTTCTGCTATCTAGTGTTAGTGGGCCTCATTTGCTAAATCTATTTCATCTCTGCGTTTGTGCTTTCCCCGTAACTCACTGTTAATATTTGTGGGGGGCTTTTCTATATCTTTGGGATCATTTCTCTGAGGCAAGTAAGGACTTTACTTTCCCTCTAGGAATAGGTAGTTTCTCAGGCCGTGAAGAGACGTCTAGGATTTTCAGGTAACGTTCCACGGCTGCCTATAGTTGTTTGCGGATAGGATCAGGTTGCGGTCAATCCAGATACCACTTCCAAGAGCTGGTCGACGGTTTAGTTACTTAGGTAGTCAAACTTGCGATCCTTGCCACTAGGATCATAACAGTACAGCCGGCCTATAAAGTGTTAATTGCATGGCAGAAGCAGGAGAAGAGAAGCCTTGAGGATTTTTTTTTTTTTGCTGCCGTGTGTCTAGCTGCTGTGTGTCTAGCTTCTCTCCTCCTCTTAATCTTGGTGTGGCTCTGAGTTCAGCTGCTGACATGGATATCCAGAGTTTGGCCTCCAGTGTAGATCATCTTGCTGCAAGGGTACAAAGTATTCAGGATTTTGTTGTTCACAGTCCTATGTCAGAGCCTAGAATACCTATTCCAGAGTTGTTTTCTGGAGATAGATCTAGGTTCCTGAATTTTAAGAACAATTGTAAATTGTTTCTTTCTTTGAACCCTCGTTCCTCTGGTGATTCCGTTCAGCAAGTTAAGATCATTATTTCTTTCTTGCGCGGCAACCCTCAAGATTGGGCCTTCACATTGGCGCCAGGGGATCCTGCATTGCTCAGTGTGGATGCGTTTTTTCTGGCCCTTGGATTGCTCTATGAGGAACCTAATCTTGAGAACCAGGCTGAAAAAGCTTTGTTGGCCCTCTCTCAGGGGCAAGATGAAGCAGAGGTGTATTGCCAGAAATTTCGGAAATGGTCGGTGCTTACTCAGTGGAATGAGTGTGCCCTGGCTGCAAATTTCAGAAAGGGTCTTTCTGAAGCCATTAAGAATGTCATGGTGGGGTTCCCTACGCCTGCAGGTCTGAATGAGTCAATGACTCTGGCCATTCAGATTGATCGGCGTTTGCGGGAGCGCAAACCTGCGCACCATTTGGCGGTGTCTTCTGAACAGACACCTGAGTCTATGCAATGTGATAGAATTCTGACCAGAAGTGAACGGCAAAATTATAGATGGCAAAATGGGTTGTGCTTTTATTGTGGTGACTCAGCTCATGTTATCTCAGCATGCTCTAAGCGCACAAAAAAGATTGATAAATCTGTCACCATCGGTACTTTACAGCCTAAGTTCATTTTGTCTGTTACCCTGATTTGTTCCCTGTCATCTTACCCGGTTATGGCTTTTGTAGATTCAGGTGCTGCCCTGAGCCTGATGGATTTGTCATTTGCCCGGCGCTGTGGTTTTGTTTTGGAGCCTTTAAAATTCCCTATTCCACTAAGGGGTATTGATGCTACACCATTGGCTATGAATAAACCTCAGTACTGGACGCAAGTGACCATGTGCATGACTCCTGTTCATCAGGAGGTGATTCGCTTTCTCATTCTGCATAATTTGCATGATGTTGTCGTGTTGGGTCTGCCATGGTTGCAGACTCATAATCCAGTCCTGGATTGGAAAGCAATGTCTGTGTCAAGTTGGGGTTGCCAGGGAATTCATGGTGACGCTCCCGTGGTGTCAATTGCTTCATCAACTCCTTCTGAAGTCCCTGCGTTTTTGTCGGACTACCAGGATGCATTTGATGAGCCCAAACTCAGTTCTCTACCTCCTCATAGGGATTGTGATTGTGCTATAAATTTGATTCCTGGTAGTAAGTTTCCTAAGGGACGACTTTTCAATTTGTCAGTGCCGGAGCATGCAGCTATGAGGAGTTATATAAAGGAGTCTTTGGAGAAAGGACTTATTCGCCCCTCCTCCTCCCCTCCGGGTGCGGGATTCTTTTTTGTGGCTAAGAAGGATGGTTCCCTGAGACCTTGTATTGATTATCGCCTTCTAAATAAAATCACGGTCAAATTTCAGTATCCTGTTGTGATTTTGCTTTTTGCTCCCTCTAGTGGTCATTAGTGATTTGACTCTGGAGCGTCTGTCTTTTCTTATTTCCTCACCTGGGCCATTAGTTCAGGGGTGTTGCTATTTAAGCTCCGTGGACCTTCAGTTCAATGCCTGGCATCGTTGAAATCAGAGCTAATCTGTTGTGCTCTTGTCCTTTGATCCTGGTTCCTGTATTTCAAGCTAAGTCTGCGTCTTTGCTTTTTGCTTTGGTTTTGTTTTGTATTTTTGTCCAGCTTGTTCCAATCTGTATCCTGACCTTTGCTGGAAGCTCTAGGGGGCTGGTGTTCTCCCCCCGGACCGTTAGACGGTTCGGGGGTTCTTGAATCTCCATCGTGGATTTTTAAAGGGTTTTTGTTGACCAGATAAGTTATCTTGCTTTATTCTGCTATTAGTAAGCTGGCCTCTCTTTGCTGAACCTGGTTCATTTCTGTGTTTGTCATTTCCTCTTACCTCACCGTTATTATTTGTGGGGGGCTTGTATCTTGCTTTGGGGTCCCTTTCTCTGGAGGCAAGAGAAGTCTTTGTTTTCTTCTCCTAGGGGTAGTTAGATTCTCCGGCTGGTGCGAGTCATCTAGCGATCACCGTAGGCATGATCCCCGGCTACTTCTAGTGTTGGCGTTAGGAGTAGCTATTTGGTCAACCCAGTTACCACAGCCCTATGAGCTGGATTTTTGTATCTCGCAGACTTACACGTTCCTCTGAGACCCTGTCCACTGGGGTCATAACAGTATGCCAGGCCAGTATTAAATGTTTAATGCATTGCAGAAGTGGGATTATAAGAAAGAAAATTTTGAGTTTTTTTTTTTTTTTTTCTTTTCCCCTTTACCTCAGAGTGGCTCAAGCTTGCTGCAGACATGAATGTCCAGACCTTGATTACAAGTGTGGACCAGCTTGCCGCTCGTGTGCAGGGTATACAAGATTATGTTACCAGAAATCCTAGGTCTGAACCCAAGATTCCGATTCCTGAACTGTTTTCAGGAGACCGATTTAAGTTTAGGAATTTCAGGAATAATTGTAAATTGTTTTTGTCCCTGAAACCTTGTTCGTCTGGAGACTCTGCTCAACAAGTAAAAATTGTTATTTCATTCTTACGGGGTGACCCTCAAGATTGGGCTTTTTCGCTGGCGCCAGGAGATCCGGCATTGGCCGATATTGATGCGTTTTTTCTGGCGCTCGGTTTACTTTATGAGGAACCCAATCTTGAGATTCAGGCAGAGAAAGCCTTGCTGGCTATGTCTCAGGGCCAGGACGAGGCTGAGGTGTATTGCCAAAAATTTCGGAAATGGTCCGTGCTGACACATTGGAACGAGTGTGCACTGGCCGCTAATTTTAGAAATGGCCTTTCTGAGGCCATTAAGAATGTTATGGTGGGTTTTCCCATTCCCACAGGTCTGAATGATACCATGTCCCTGGCTATTCAAATTGACCGGCGGTTGCGGGAGCGCAAAACCGCAAATTCCCTCATGTTGTTGTCTGAACAGACACCTGATGTGATGCAATGTGATAGAAAAACCGCAAATTCCCTCATGGTGTTGTCTGAACGGACACCTGATTTGATGCAATGTGATAGAATCCTGACTAGAAATGAGAGGAAAATTCATAGACGCCGGAATGGCTTGTGCTACTACTGTGGTGATTCTACACATGTTATCTCAGCATGCTCTAAACGTATATCTAAGGTTGTTAGTCCTGTCACCGTTGGTAATTTGCATCCTAAGTTTATTCTGTCTGTAACTTTGATTTGCTCATTGTCATCTTATCCTGTCATGGCGTTTGTAGATTCAGGTGCTGCCCTGAGTCTTATGGATCTCTCATTTGCTAAGCGCTGTGGTTTTATTCTTGAACCATTAGAAAATCCTATCCCTCTTAGGGGTATTGATGCTACGCCATTGGCAGAAAATAAGCCACAGTATTGGACACAGGTTACCATGTGCATGACTCCTGAACACCGCGAGGTGATACGTTTTCTCGTTCTACATAAAATGCATGATTTGGTTGTTTTGGGGCTGCCATGGTTACAGACCCATAATCCAGTCCTTGACTGGAAGGCTATGTCAGTGTCTAGTTGGGGCTGTCTTGGTATTCATGAGGATTCCCTGCCTGTGTCTATTGCTTCTTCTACGCCTTCGGAAGTTCCGGAGTATTTGTCTGATTATCAGGATGTCTTTAGCGAGTCCAGGTCCAGTGCATTGCCTCCTCATAGGGAATGTGACTGTGCAATAGATTTGATTCCAGGCAGTAAATTTCCTAAGGGAAGACTGTTTAATCTGTCGATACCTGAACATACCGCTATGCGTTCATATATCAAGGAGTCTCTGGAGAAAGGACACATCCGTCCGTCTTCTTCCCCTCTTGGTGCGGGATTCTTTTTTGTGGCTAAAAAGGACGGATCTTTGAGGCCTTGTATTGACTATCGGCTTTTAAATAAGATCACTGTCAAATTTCAGTATCCTTTGCCGCTGTTGTCTGACTTGTTTGCCCGGATTAAGGGTGCCAAGTGGTTTACCAAGATAGACCTTCGTGGTGCGTACAACCTTGTGCGCATTAAGCAAGGGGATGAATGGAAAACCGCATTCAATACGCCCGAAGGTCATTTTGAGTACTTGGTGATGCCTTTTGGGCTCTCTAATGCCCCTTCAGTTTTTCAGTCCTTTATGCATGACATTTTCCGGAACTATCTGGATAAATTTTTGATCGTTTATCTGGATGATATTCTGGTTTTTTCTGATAATTGGGACTCGCATGTGGAGCAGGTCAGGATGGTCTTTAAAATTTTGCGTGAAAATTCTTTGTTTGTCAAGGGCTCAAAGTGTCTTTTTGGTGTACAGAAGGTTCCCTTTTTGGGGTTCATTTTTTCCCCTTCTGCTGTGGAGATGGACCCAGTCAAGGTCCGAGCTATTCTTGATTGGACTCAGCCCTCGTCAGTTAAGAGTCTTCAGAAGTTCTTGGGTTTCGCTAACTTCTACCGTCGTTTTATCGCTAACTTTTCTAGCATTGTGAAACCTTTGACGGATATGACCAAGAAGGGCTCCGATGTGGTTAATTGGGCTCCTGCTGCCGTGGAGGCTTTCCAGGAGTTGAAACGTCGGTTTACTTCGGCGCCTGTTTTGTGCCAGCCTGATGTCTCGCTTCCCTTTCAAGTTGAGGTGGATGCTTCAGAGATTGGAGCAGGGGCCGTTTTGTCGCAGAGAGGCCCTGGTTGCTCTGTTATGAGACCTTGCGCCTTTTTCTCTAGGAAGTTTTCGCCTGCGGAGCGAAATTATGATGTGGGCAATCGGGAGTTGTTGGCCATGAAATGGGCATTTGAGGAGTGGCGTCATTGGCTCGAGGGTGCTAAGCATCGTGTGGTGGTCTTGACTGATCACAAAAATCTGATGTATCTCGAGTCTGCTAAACGCCTGAATCCCAGACAGGCCCGCTGGTCATTGTTTTTCTCCCGTTTTGACTTTGTTGTCTCGTATTTACCAGGTTCAAAGAATGTGAAGGCCGATGCTCTTTCCAGGAGCTTTGTGCCTGATGCTCCTGGAGTCGCTGAACCTGTTGGTATTCTTAAGGATGGTATTATCTTGTCAGCTATTTCTCCAGATCTGCGACGTGTGTTGCAGAGATTTCAGACTGATAGGCCTGATTCTTGTCCACCTGACAGACTGTTTGTGCCTGATAAGTGGACCAGCAGAGTCATTTCCGAGGTTCATTCCTCGGTGTTGGCAGGTCACCCAGGAATTTTTGGCACCAGAGATCTGGTGGCCAGATCCTTTTGGTGGCCTTCCTTGTCTAGGGATGTGCGGTCATTTGTACAGTCCTGTGGGACTTGTGCTCGAGCTAAGCCTTGCTGTTCTCGTGCCAGCGGGTTGCTCTTGCCCTTGCCTGTCCCTAAGAGACCTTGGACACATATCTCCATGGATTTCATTTCTGATCTTCCGGTGTCTCAAGGCATGTCTGTTATCTGGGTTATATGTGATCGCTTCTCCAAGATGGTCCATTTGGTTCCTTTGCCTAAGCTGCCTTCCTCTTCCGATCTGGTTCCTGTGTTTTTCCAGAACGTGGTTCGTTTGCACGGCATCCCTGAGAATATTGTGTCAGACAGAGGTTCCCAGTTCGTTTCCAGATTCTGGCGATCCTTTTGTGGTAGGATGGGCATTGACTTGTCGTTTTCGTCTGCTTTCCATCCTCAGACTAATGGACAGACGGAGCGAACTAATCAGACTTTGGAGGCTTATTTGAGGTGTTTTGTCTCTGCTGATCAGGACGATTGGGTGACCTTCTTGCCATTAGCTGAGTTTGCCCTTAATAATCGGGCTAGTTCTGCCACCTTGGTTTCGCCATTTTTCTGCAACTCTGGTTTCCACCCTCGTTTTTCTTCGGGTCATGTGGAACCTTCTGACTGCCCTGGGGTGGATTCTGTGGTGGATAGGTTGCAGCGGATCTGGAATCTTGTGGTGGACAACTTGAAGTTGTCACAGGAAAGGGCTCAGCGCTTTGCCAACCGCCGCCGCGGTGTGGGTCCCCGACTACGTGTTGGGGATTTGGTGTGGCTTTCTTCCCGCTTTGTTCCTATGAAGGTTTCCTCTCCCAAATTTAAACCTCGTTTTATTGGTCCTTACAGGATATTGGAAATTCTTAATCCTGTATCCTTTCGCCTGGATCTTCCTGTGTCGTTTGCTATCCACAACGTGTTTCATAGGTCCTTGTTGCGGCGGTACGTTGTGCCTGTGGTTCCTTCTGCTGAGCCTCCTGCTCCGGTGTTGGTTGAGGGCGAGTTGGAGTACGTGGTGGAGAAGATCTTGGATTCTCGTCTCTCCAGGCGGAGGCTTCAGTACCTGGTCAAGTGGAAGGGCTATGGTCAGGAAGATAATTCCTGGGTGGTCGCCTCTGATGTTCATGCGGCCGATTTAGTTCGTGCCTTTCACGCCGCTCATCCTGATCGCCCTGGTGGTCGTGGTGAGGGTTCGGTGACCCCTCACTAAGGGGGGGGGTACTGTTGTGATTTTGCTTTTTGCTCCCTCTAGTGGTCATTAGTGATTTGACTCTGGAGCGTCTGTCTTTTCTTATTTCCTCACCTGGGCCGTTAGTTCAGGGGCGTTGCTATTTAAGCTCCGTGGACCTTCAGTTCAATGCCTGGCATCGTTGAAATCAGAGCTAATCTGTTGTGCTCTTGTCCTTTGATCCTGGTTCCTGTATTTCAAGCTAAGTCTGCGTCTTTGCTTTTTGCTTTGGTTTTGTTTTGTATTTTTGTCCAGCTTGTTCCAATCTGTATCCTGACCTTTGCTGGAAGCTCTAGGGGGCTGGTGTTCTCCCCCCGGACCGTTAGACGGTTCGGGGGTTCTTGAATCTCCAGCGTGGATTTTTATAGGGTTTTTGTTGACCAGATAAGTTATCTTGCTTTATTCTGCTATTAGTAAGCTGGCCTCTCTTTGCTGAACCTGGTTCATTTCTGTGTTTGTCATTTCCTCTTACCTCACCGTTATTATTTGTGGGGGGCTTGTATCTTGCTTTGGGGTCCCTTTCTCTGGAGGCAAGAGAGGTCTTTGTTTTCTTCTCCTAGGGGTAGTTAGATTCTCCGGCTGGTGCGAGTCATCTAGCGATCACCGTAGGCATGATCCCCGGCTACTTCTAGTGTTGGCGTTAGGAGTAGCTATTTGGTCAACCCAGTTACCACAGCCCTATGAGCTGGATTTTTGTATCTCGCAGACTTACACGTTCCTCTGAGACCCTGTCCACTGGGGTCATAACAGTATCCTTTGCCATTGTTATCTGATCTGTTTGCTCGCATTAGGGGGTCTAGTTGATTCACCAGGATGGATCTTCGTGGTGCGTATAACCTTGTGCGTATTAAGCAGGGTGATGAATGGAAAACTGCATTTAATACGCCCGAAGGCCATTTCGAGTACTTGGTGATGCCTTTTGGACTTTCTAACGCTCCTTCTGTCTTTCAGTCCTTCATGCACGACATCTTCCGCGAGTATCTGGATAAATTTATGATTGTGTATCTGGATGATATTCTGTTTTTTTCTGATGATTGGGAGTCCCATGTTAAGCAGGTCAGGATGGTGTTTCAGGTCCTGCGTGCCAATGCTTTATTTGTGAAGGGCTCAAAATGTCTTTTTGGAGTCCAGAAGGTTTCTTTTTTGGGTTTTATTTTTTCCCCTTCTACTATTGAGATGGACCCAGTCAAGGTTCAGGCTATTCATGACTGGACTCAGCCTACATCTGTTAAGAGTCTTCAGAAGTTCTTGGGTTTTGCTAATTTTTACCGTTGCTTCATCGCTAATTTTTCTGGTGTTGTTAAGCCTTTGACGGATTTGACCAAGAAGGGTTCTGATGTTACTAATTGGTCTCCTGCGGCTGTGGGGGCCTTTCGGGAGCTGAAGCGCCGGTTTTCCTCGGCTCCGGTTATATGTCAGCCAGATGTCTCTCTTCCTTTCCAGGTCGAGGTTGATGCTTCTGAGATTGGAGCGGGGGCTGTTTTGTCGCAGAGAAGCTCTGATGGCTCTGTGATGAAGCCATGTGCTTTCTTTTCAAGAAAGTTTTCGCCTGCCGAGCGGAATTATGATGTCGGTAATCGGGAGTTGTTGGCTATGAAGTGGGCATTTGAGGAGTGGCGACATTGGCTTGAGGGAGCTAACCATCGTGTGGTGGTCTTGACTGATCACAAAAATCTGATTTATCTCGAGTCAGCCAAGAGGCTAAATCCTAGACAGGCTCGTTGGTCGTTGTTTTTCTCTCGTTTTGATTTCGTGGTCTCGTACCTGCCTGGTTCGAAGAATGTGAAGGCTGATGCTCTTTCTAGGAGTTTTGTGCCTGACTCTCCTGGAGATTCTGAGCCGGCTGGTATCCTCAGAGAAGGGGTGATTTTGTCTGCCATCTCCCCAGATTTGTAACGAGGGCTGCAGGAGTTTCAGTCGGATAGACCTGACCGTTGTCCACCGGAGAGACTGTTTGTCCCAGATAGATGGACCAACAGAGTTATTTCCGAGGTTCATTCTTCGGTGTTGGCAGGCCATCCTGGAATATTTGGTACCAGAGATTTGGTGGCCAGGTCTTTTTGGTGGCCTTCCTTGTCGCGGGATGTGCGTTCCTTTGTGCAGTCTTGTGGAATTTGTGCTCGGGCTAAGCCTTGCTGTTCTCGTGCCAGTGGTTTGCTGTTACCTTTGCCTGTCCCGAAGAGGCCTTGGACGCACATTTCCATGGATTTTATTTCAGATCTCCCTGTCTGTCAGAGAATGTCTGTCATCTGGGTGGTGTGTGATCGTTTTTCTAAGATGGTCCATTTGGTGCCCTTGCCTAAGTTGCCTTCCTCCTCCGAGTTGGTTCCGCTGTTTTTTCAAAATGTGGTTCGTTTGCACGGGATCCCTGAGAATATTGTTTCCGATAGAGGATCCCAGTTTGTGTCTAGATTTTGGCGGACCTTTTGTGCTAAGATGGGCATTGATTTGTCTTTTTCGTCGGCCTTCCATCCTCAGACGAATGGCCAGACCGAGCGAACTATTCAGACCTTGGAAACCTATTTAAGATGTTTTTGTTTCTGCTGATCAGGACGACTGGGTGGCTTTTTTGCCATTGGCCGAATTTGCCCTTAATAATCGGGCTAGTTCTGCTACTTTGGTTTCGCCTTTTTTTTGTAATTCGGGGTTTCATCCTCGTTTTTCCTCGGGTCAGGTGGAGCCTTCTGACTGTCCTGGAGTGGATCTTGTGTTGGATAGGTTGCATCAGATTTGGGATCATGTGGTGGACAATTTGAAGCTGTCACAAGAGAAGGCTCAGTGCTTTGCCAACCGCCGTCGCTGTGTGGGTCCCCGACTTCGCGTTGGGGACTTGGTGTGGTTGTCTTCTCGCTTTGTTCCTATGAAGGTCTCCTCTCCCAAGTTCAAGCCTCGGTTTATCGGTCCTTATAAGATTTTGGAAGTCCTTAACCCTGTGTCATTTCGTTTGGACCTCCCAGCATCGTTTGCTATTCATAATGTGTTCCATCGGTCGTTGTTGCGGAGGTATGTGGTGCCTGTGGTTCCTTCGGTTGAGCCTCCTGCCCCTGTGCTGGTTGAGGGAGAATTGGAATACGTGGTGGAGAAGATCTTGGATTCTCGTATTTCTAGACGGAGGCTTCAGTATTTGGTTAAGTGGAAGGGCTATGGTCAGGAGGATAATTCCTGGGTTGTCGCCTCTGATGTTCATGTGGCTGATTTGGTTCGTGCCTTCCATGTGGCTCACCCTGATCACCCTGGGGGTTTTTGATGAGGGTTCAGTGACCCCTCCTCAAGGGGGGGGTACTGTTGTGAACTCTGTTTTCGGGCTCCCTCTTGTGGTCACACGTGGTATTGTGTGAGTTTTGTTTTTGGGCTCCCCCTGGTGGCTTTGTTTGTTATCCTGCGGACCTGTGGCTGAATCAGCTGCCTCGTTATGCACTAGGGAGTTTCCTATTTAGCTCTGCTTCACCTCCTCTTGTTGCCGGCTGTCGATGTATTCAGTGCTATTCTGATCTCCCCTGATTATCTTCGTTTTCGGTCTCTTCTGGAGAAGCTAAGTTTCTGTTTGATTATTTTTTGCTCATCAGTCTGCAATATGATTTCAGTGTATGATGAGTTTAGTCCAGCTTGCTAATATGTGAGTTCTCGCGGCTGGTAAACTCTGGGGTACGGAGTTGCTTCCCCCGCACCATTAGTTGGTGCGGGGGCTCGAGCAATCTCTGCGTGGATATTTTGCTTAGGGTTTTCTATTGACCGCACAGCTCCCTTCCTATTTTCTGCTATCTAGTGTTAGTGGGCCTCATTTGCTAAATCTATTTCATCTCTGCGTTTGTGCTTTCCCCTTAACTCACCGTTAATATTTGTGGGGGGCTTTTCTATATCTTTGGGGTCATTTCTCTGAGGCAAGTAAGGACTTTACTTTCCCTCTAGGAATAGGTAGTTTCTCAGGCCGTGAAGAGACGTCTAGGATTTTCAGGTAACGTTCCACGGCTGCCTATAGTTGTTTGTGGATAGGATCAGGTTGCGGTCAATCCAGATACCACTTCCCAGAGCTGGTCGTCGGTTTAGTTACTTAGCTAGTCAAACTTGCGATCCTTGCCACTAGGATCATAACAACCATCCCAGAGGTGGGACTTTCCTTCGTAATGGGACACAGCACAGCCATCATTCCTACCCCCTTGGTGCCGTGCGCCACCTCCTCAGCGTTGTTTGAGTCTGTCCCAGAGCCTGTGCTGTTATGTTATCCCTTGGCCAGGCGCACTTAGCGCTGCCCATCTTCTGACATCATTTGGTGTCAGGCTGGCTGCGCCTGTGCGGCCGCGCTGGCCAATATCCCGCCTCGCAGTGTCATCTAATGTAATCCCACTGCGGGCCTGGGATCCGTGGCCATGCGCAGTGCTTATCCTCGCCTCTCACTCCCCTCCTTCCGGCTTCTTCAGACAGTGCGGCGTCACGGCCTTGGCATGCTATTAGGGATCAGCTGACGGCGCACAGTCTGAAGAAGGCGGAGGGAGATGAGAGAGAGCCTGAGGTGAAGATATGCACTGCGCATGCCCATGGATCCCAGGCCCGCAGTGTGATTAAATCAGAAGACACTGTGAGGCGGGATCTTGGCCAGCGCGGCCGCACAGGCGCAGTCAGCCTGACACCAAATGATGTCAGAAGACGGGCAGCGCTAAGTGTGCCTGGCCAAGGGATAACATAAAAGCTCAGGCTTCGGGACAGAATCAAACAACGCTTAGGAGGCGGCGCACGGCACCAAGGGGGTAGGAATGACGGCTGTGCTGCGTCACATTATGAAGGAAAGTCCCACCTCCGGGACGGTTTAACGGTATCAGTGGACACATTTTATAAGTGTTAAGTTCTGCGTGTGCAAGGAGCTAAACAAAAATAGCTACCTTTTCCTTGTGCACCATTACTGCTGCACAAGGTGGCTCTTTCAGTAACAAACGCCTGGGGGGGGGGACAGGTTCCCTTACATTTCAGTTGTTGTGTCAGCGTGGCGGTCGCAGGACACATTGCCGGCTACACAGCTGGGGATCAGCTGACGTTTCTGACACCCAATAACACTGGGTCGTATTTTTTGACTATGCAGACGGCACTTCTGAGCCTCAACTGGCGGTGTTGGAGCCCAGGAATTACAGTTCAGGTGGTAGAAAGATGAACACAACAGGAGACCTGGATACTGTAGACAGTCACCCAATTATTTAATCAGGAAGAGGAGTGGCAAATTCCTGCGAGATCCAGACCTGGTTCATTTTCAGGAAAGTAAGCCAGTCAACATTATCGGAGGATAGTCGCATGCGACAGTCTGTTAGTACACCACCTGCAGCACTAAAGACACGTTCCGATTATACACTAGCCACAGAGCAAGCCAGCACCTCCAATGCATACTGGCTTAGATCTAGCCATGTATCCAGCTTAGAAACCCAAAACTTGAAAGGGGAAGTGCCGTCTGGGAGTACAGTAAGAGGGCAAGACATCTGTCACCATCTGACGGAACCGTTGACTCCTGCTGACTGGAGCCGCCTGTGATGGTGTAGACATTTGGGGCGGGCACACAAAACTGTGCCACAGTTGGGCCATACTGGTCTTGCCTTGGGCAGAGGCACTGCTTCTGCTCCCTCTTTGTGCAGAGCCTCCTCCACTGCCTGGACGCACTGAGCTGCTTTGTAAAGCACTAGCAGCACTTCTCTCAGTTGGACTGGAGAAGATGATGGAATTCACCAGTGTGTCTTGGTACTCCCGCATTTTACGCTCCCGGTTCAACGGTGTGATGAGGCTTTGTACGTTGTCCCGGTAGCGAGGATCGAGTAGGGTGTACACCCAATAATCAGCCATGTTGAGAATGTGCGTGATGCGCCGGTCATTTCTCAGGCACTGTAGCATGTAATCAACCATGTGCTGCAGACTGCCAACTGGCCAAGAAATGCTGTCCCCTGCTTGAGGCGTGAGCTCTGCCCGCTCTTCATCACCCCACCCTCGCTGTACACACTGACTACTGGACAATTGTGTAACTCCCTCCTCTGGACAGATGTCTTCCTCCTCCATTGACTCCTCCTCATCCTCCTCACAAAGTGTCCCCTGCCTACGCGTTTGTGAGGAACCACGTGGCGCTGACTGTCCAGAAGCTGATGGAAATGGTGAGTCCTCATCCTCCACCTCTTCCACAACATCATCCCTTAGCGCTTGCTGTGTTTGTTGAAGCTAGTGCATCATCTGCACTCGCCATCCGTGTGGAATAATCGAAGGGACGCAAAACCTGGCAGACATCCTTCATAGTGGCCCACTCTGTGGTTGTGAAGTCTGAACGGCGCGGAGTGCGACTTCTTGGCGCCTGATGCAGCTGGTACTTCATTACTGCTTGCTGCTGCTCACACAACCGCTCCAACATATGTAACGTGGAATTCCACCTGGTAGGTAGGTCACATATGATGCGATGTTCCGGAAGGCGGAATCGGCGCTGCAGAGCTGCAATGCGCGATCTTGCCGTGCTGGAACGCCACAAGTGAGCACACTCTAGGCGGACCTTGTGCAGCAGTGCATCAAGATCCGGATAGTCCCTCAAAAAACTCTGCACGACCAAGTTGAGCACATGTGCCAGACATGGTATGTGAGTGAGGTTGCCGAGGCCCAGAGCTGCCACCAGATTTCGGCCATTGTCACACACTACCATGCCTGGCTGGAGATTCGCTGCCACAAATCACACATCGCTCTCCTGCTTGATGGCATTCCAGAGCTCCTGCGCTGTGTGGCTTCGATTCCCCAAAGAAATTAATTTCAAGACATTTGGCCACGGCTGTGCTCATGTCGGTCGTAACAGGTAAACTTTCACGGGTCCATATGGAGGTGGACTGTGACGGCTCCTGCAGCGATGTTTCTGAGGAACTTGTGTATGAGGAGGAGTCAATGCATACAGACTGGATTCCTGCAATATTGCTATACTCACCTCTCCGACGCAGCCTGGACCTCACCGAGGGAACCGGCAGCGTTCTTTGCTTAAAATGCGCGTGTTTACTTCCTTCCGTGACGTCACGGCTTGTGATTGGTCGCGTGCCGCCCATGTGGCCGCGACGCGACCAATCACAGCAAGCCGTGACGTAATTTTCAGGTCCTCAATGCCTAATTCTAGGCATTCAAGATTTTAAAATTACGTTCCGGCTTGTGATTGGTCGCGTCGCGGTCACATGGGCGACGCGACCAATCACAAGCCGTGACGTCACGGGAGGCAGGAAACGCGCGCATTTTAAAATTACGTCACGGCTTGTGATTGGTTGCGTGCCGCCCATGTGACCGCGACGCGACCAATCACAGCAAGCCGTGACGTAATTTCAGATCCTGAATGCAGAATTAGGCATACAGGACCTGAAATTACGTCACGGCTTGCTGTGATTGGTCGCGTCGCGGTCACATGGGCGGCACGCAACCAATCACAAGCCGTGACGTAATTTTAAAATGCGCGCGTTTCCTGCCTCCCGTGACGTCACGGCTTGTGATTGGTCGCGTCGCCCATGTGACCGCGACGCGACCAATCAGAAGCCGGATCGTAATTTTAAAATCCTGAATGCCTAGAATTAGGCATTGAGGACCTGAAAATTACGTCACGGCTTGCTGTGATTGGTCGTGTCGCGGCCACATGGGCGGCATGCGACCAATCACAAGCCGTGACGTCACGGAAGGAAGTAAACGCGCGCATTTTAAGCAAAGAACGCTGCCGGTTCCTCGGTGAGGTCCAGGCTGCGTCGGAGAGGTGAGTATAGCAATATTTTTTATTTTAATTCTTTATTTTACACATTAATGTTGTTTCGATACCGATACCCGATACCACAAAAGTATCGGATCTCGGTATCGGAATTCCGATACCCGCAAGTATCGGCCGATACCCGATACTTGCGGTATCGGAATGCTCAACACTACTGATAAAGATAAGCAGAAAAGTACTAATGGCTTAGTGTGCTTATTCCTGAACAGCTCCTAACAGGTATAAGAAACACTAATTTTCTAAAGTGTGGACTAGACTTTAATATGACCTAATGTGGCCTACACAACTGAAAAGTGGTGTGTTTGGTGAACTTTATTACTTATTTATTTTTTTGGGGCTGAACTGACTACAGGGTGAGCTGCACTCACACGAAGACCGTGCAGACAGCCGTAAACGGCGCTGCAAGGCCCAAAAAACCTCCTCTACGTTATCCTATGTAGTGTTTTTCCACAATTTAGCTGGATACGGGTGGAAAGCCACTAATAGGAATTATTTGAAAAAATGTGCAGCGGGCTGCACTATTTGCAAAAAAGGACAATGTATTTTACGGTATGAGGCAGTGACGCACCCTGACCTGGATACAACCGGCTGTGGCTGCACACAGACTAAAGGGCGAGCTGCACTCACACGGAGACCGTGCAGACAGCCGTAAATGGCGCTGCAAGGACCAGAAAACCTCCTCTACGTTATCCTATGTAGTGTTTTTCCACAATTTAGCTGGATACGGGTGGAAAGCCACTAATAGGAATTATTTGAAAAAATGTGCAGCGGGCTGCACTATTTCCAAAAAAGGGCAATGTATTTTACGGTATGAGGCAGTGACGCACCCTGAGCTGGATACAACCGGCTGTGGCTGCACACAGACTACAGGGCGAGCTGCACTCACACGGAGACCGTGCAGACAGCCGTAAATGGTGCTGCAAGGCCCAAAAAACCTCCTCTACGTTATCCTATGTAGTGTTTTTCCACAATTTAGCTGGATACGGGTGGAAAGCCACTAATAGGAAGTATTTGAAAAAATGTGCAGCGGGCTGCACTATTTGCAAAATAGGACAATGTATTTTACAGTATGAGGCAGTGACACACCCTGAGCTGGATACAACCGGCTGTGGCTGCACACAGACTACAGGGCGAGCTGCACTCACACGGAGACCGTGCAGACAGCCGTAAATGGCGCTGCAAGGCCCAAAAAACCTACTCTACGTTATCCTATGTAGTGTTTTTCCACAATTTAGCTGGATACGGGTGGGAAGCCACTAATAGGAATTATTTGAAAAAATGTGCAGCGGGCTGCACTATTTGCAAAAAAGGACAATGGAATGGATAGAACAGTATGAGACAGTGAACAACGCTGAGCTGAATACAACCGGCTATGGCTGCACACAGACTAGAGAGTGGGCTGCACTCACACACACACAGAGACCTTGCAGATTGCTGTGAAAACAGCGCTGCAAGGCAAAAGCAAGGTGAACACACAGCGGTTGCTAAATTAGCCTGGGAAAAGCACAAAGAAGCAAATCGCTATCTCAACTGGCCCTCAGTCAGAACACAGCATCCTATGCCTAACTGAATTCACAGCAGAGTGAGCCAGAAATGGCTGCAGCGTTTTTTATTGTGCATCATGACATCATTTCAGCTGCCAATCACAGCCTTGCCAGTAGTTACATGCCCACCATGCTGAACAGGATGTGCCCACACTTGTAATCATTCCTCATTGGCTGAATTCGTGCTGTTTGAATTCTGGGAACTTCCGATTCCGGTATCCGATATGCGGTAAGTATCGGATCTCGGTATCGGAATTCCGATACCGCAAGTATCGGCCGATACCCGATACTTGCGGTATCGGAATGCTCAACACTATTCAGGACCTCAGCAAAAGGGAGAGAAGTGATTTTTATTTTCTGATGAGCAAACTCTGAACATTGCCTGTTTGGGGTTGGTGTGGTTGAACCCGAGCAGGCAATGTTCGATACGAACCCTGAACTTTCCAGATTGGGTTTGCTCATCACTAGATACAGTATGATATGTAATGGATGACAAAAAGAAGCCATTAAGTGTAACACCACTAGTACCCGACAGTAAAATGATGGTCACTTGTCTTAGATCAGGGGTGTCAAACTCATATTCACCAAGGGCCACACCAATTTAATGGTTGTCCCCAAAGGGCCATTTGTTGCTGAAAGACCGGATGCACACAACCGAGTCCCGTCCAGAACATGCATTTCTCTGCACAGAGCAATGCATGCCCCTGTATAAGGCATGTCACCGTGGATCAGCTCTTTACCATGCACTGTCACATCTTCCCTGGATCTCACTGAAATCATGGAGAGCTATGGCTGCAGCTTCCAGTCACTTGTCATTGTCTTTGCTGTTGAAAGTTGCTGATAAACAGCTGGTTCAATGCAGAATACAACTGGACCCTATTTTTGGCCTAATCTGAGGAATGGACATCAATAGAAAAGCGGATCCTGAAGTGAGAATACCACTTTTATCTGCTGCTCCATTCTTCTGTATACTGGCAGAGTGTTCTGTGAGGGCTTTTCCCAAACCCCCCATCTGAAGACCTGATAAAGAGGTTCTGTAGAAGCTGGTTAACCATCACTTAAGTTCAGCAAAGCCAATATCTCACTTTGGCAGAGATGGTTGGTGGGATTAACCCTGTAGTCAGTCAACAATCCCCCTGCTTCCATACATAGCCTGCATTAAAGTGGTATTCTCAGGCCGAACAGCAAAATCAAAATAAGGCAGCATGCTTCAGCAATCATGTTGCGGTAAGGTACTTACCTAGAGGTCTTCTGCTCATCTTTGCCTGATCTTCTCCTGGCTGTGTAGGCTGGCGATGGAAATGCTGGATCCGGAGGCCACCATGAGTCTCGGTGACAGGAGAGGCATCCTGCCCCCTGGATTGACTGATGAATGGGGCAGGAGTGACGTCATGTCAGTGAGCGGCCTGGAGACATTCGGCCTTACTGCTGCAGCATTCTTCATGCTTCGTGGATCAGTGATCCAGGTAAGATGAACAGCCAGAAGCAGGAGAAGACATCACGGGGAACTGCTAGACTGCACTCCGTGACCCAAAGAGCTGCAGCTGCGACAGGTAAGGCTGGTTTCATATTTGCGGTTGTGGCCGCAGCGTTTGTACCGCATATAACCGCATACGTTGTGTATTCCTATATTTAACATTATCGACGCATGCATTTTTGTTTGTTCGCGTTTTGCCGCATTTGACGACGCATGCGTCGTCTCGTCGTTTGCGGCTTGGCGCGGAAATGCAACATGTAGTAATTTTTAGAGGCGTCTATTTGCCGCTTGGAAACGCATGCGGTCGATTGAGCAAGGTTTGCGACAAAAAAACGCATTGCTGTCTATATGAACGCATGCGTTTACAAGCACATGCGTTTGGTTGCGTTCTTAAACGCACGCGTTTCAATTGAGAAAAACATGTCTAGACACTGATAAGCCACCCCCCACAATCAAGGTGATAAAGGGAGGGTGTGGACAGTTGCAGGTCACTTCTCAGCAGACAGCCAAGCAGAGCAGACGGACCACAGCGGACAGCCAAGCAGAGCAGACGGCCCACAGCGGACAGCCAAGCAGAGCAGACGGACCACAGCACCTTGGAGCAAACAAGCCTCAGAAAAATGTGAGTATATCCTAGCCAATGCCTTTATTTTCTATTTTCTGTCTCTACATGTCCTAATTTCTTGCATTTCTTTCTTTCTACATGCATCAGAATGTCTTCTTCAGATTCTTCTTCTGGTGAGGAGTTTCGTCCACGACAGTCGGAAGTGGAGCATGTCAGTGAGGTGAGTACTTGCCTTGTCAGATTGGTAAGTATTCACTGTCACATCGACACATGTGACAATTTTATTTTTTATTTTTTTTAGAGCTCTTCTACTGCGGCTGAGACAGGGCAGGAGCAGCGGAGTCATGGTCCGGTGGAAAGACGGCAGCGGGTACGTATACAAGGCTGACTGTCCTCAGTGTCATATTCTTGAATCTTCCTTTCTTTCCACTTTACTTTTTTCTTCTGGAATCCTTTTGTATGTTGACTTTACTATTCATGCCATTTCTCAGCATCTTTTTTCTTTCTTTTCCTTATGTTAATTGAGCAAACTGTAATGACTTTCTTTAATTTTTAGGTTTCACAACGGGAGGATGATCTGATCGAGAATGACCTCCTCATCTCCCTGGTCCAGGAGCGAGTCCCGTTGTGGGACACCCGGGATCCACTGCACTCAAACAACGTCATGATCCAGCATTTATGGAATGAGGTGGCCCAAGTGATGTGGGATGGCTGGGACAATGCCCCGACACGGGTCCGAAATGCATTTGGTAAGTATTGCACTGCAGTGTGAAGCAGCAGAGACCTTGGCTGTGCTCACTCGACTGTGTGTGATGAAAGAAACTCTCAGGAGTTTCTGTCATCACACACAGTTGTGTGAGCATGGCCAAAAGTCCTTTTTCTGACCATAATTTTTTTTTAACAGTGTCCAAAGTCAAAACACGTTGGCGTTCGATGAAGGACCCCTTCAACAAGGACCTGCGTCAAGAGAGCCGTGTTCCCAGTGGTTCAGGAGCAAGGATCCAAAAATACAAATACCATCGCGTTCTGGCATTTTTAAGACCGGTCCTTGCCCAGAGAACGTAAGTATTTTCCCCTTGCATTTGGTTGTATTGTATTGCCATAATCTGTATTTTTATATTCCACAGGATTTTGCATCTGGTTAATTTTTGGTATTAATTGTCTTTTTCCTTTTTTCACAGCACATACAGCACTACTGTTGGCCCAGGTTCTGGAGCGGTCCTTCATCCGACAGCCACAGACCCACGGACAGCCATCCAGCAGCCCTGCAGCAAGTGGGCCTGCCACACTAACTGGAGACCAGGGAGCTGGTCCATCAGGTCTTCCCCTTTCACAGTTCTCTTCCACTGCCCCTTTTTTGGGGGGCTCCTCCCGGCAGCAGCAGAGGGCTTCGGACAGGTCACTCATGCCCGAGTTTTTGCACTTGAGCTCGGTTTTACACGAAGCAATCAAGGCTTTGGGTGACCGAATGGATGTTTCACATAACCTCTTGAATGCACATATCCAGAAGGTCAGTAAAAGCCTTGATCAAGTGAAAGCCGACCTCCAGAGGCCAGCAAATCATTTTTTTAACCAAATTGAGCAGAGCATGTCGGAACACTTTACTCTTGATCTCCAGCTGAGTGTCATGCAGGCCTGCAATGCTGCTTACGTGCACGCTATGCAGCAGAGTCAGTATTTCCAGCAGACAGTGGCGGCATATCCACCTGTGCATTCACTGTCACGATTGACCTCAATGCCGACCTCTGCTGCATCCCACTGCACGGCCACGTCAATTCCTTCCACAGCCGGACACCACTACAGAACCACCACCATGCCGAGTGCAGTTGGACATCCCACCGCCACCACCATGACATCTGCTGCTCCTGCTTGGACCTCCTCCACTGACACCATGATGCAGCAGGACCCTGGCATGGCCTTCTGTACCGCAACCACCACGATGCAGCATGACCCTGGCATGGCCTTCCGTACCACCACCACCACGATGCAGCAGGACCCTGGCATGGCCTTCCGTACCGCCACCACCACGATGCAGCAGGACCCTGGCATGGCCTTCTGTACCGCCACCACCACGATGCAGCAGGACCCTGGCATGGCTTTCCGCTCTACCAGCGCTATGGACACTGGCATGGCTGCATGCTCTACGAGCACTATGGACTCTGGCATGGCTGCACGCTCTACGAGCACTATGGACTCTGGCATGGCTGCACGCTCTACGAGCACTATGGACTCTGGCATGGCTGCACGCTCTACGAGCACTATGGACTCTGGCACAGTGCAGCGGGACCCTGACAGGTCACCCGCCACCACGCCATGCCATATGAGCCCACCAAGACCTCCCACAACCAGGCAAACCGAGAAAAAAACACACAAAAAAAGAGGACTCTTAGCATTCCTCCACCTTCACCTCCCAATGTGTCTGTAATGTCAGGTTTGTCTCACCCTTCCAGTGCGTCTCAAGCCTCTCATGTGTCAAGCCCCATCCCCGAACTTCCAGACCCTTCTAGTTTCATTGACCCTTCTCCTGCCACCTCTGCGTCGTCCACGGTTAGCCAGGCCTCAGTGCTTCACACCCCTCGTTTACATGACTCTACCCCAAGCCGGCGCAGTAAATAAATTTTTTGGTTGTTACAAAATAAAAAAAGTTTGATTTGCCACAATTATGTTTGGTTTACTGTGTCTTCC
This sequence comes from Ranitomeya variabilis, assembly GCF_051348905.1. Classification (NCBI taxonomy): domain Eukaryota; kingdom Metazoa; phylum Chordata; class Amphibia; order Anura; family Dendrobatidae; genus Ranitomeya; species Ranitomeya variabilis. The sequence continues at coordinate 114,878,343 of NC_135238.1, forward strand.
GCCGCCGGCAACACACACTGTGCGCCAAGAAACTTCACCACAAACTTACTTTTTGGGCCACATCATATCTCCAGTAGTTAAAAAAAAAAAAAGCAGCTTTGTGTGTCTTTAGTATACAGATATGAGGTGGGCCAAAAAATATTACATGTATCTCCATAATCTCTTTTTGTCTGTGCCTAGTGTGGCAGTCTGAAGAGAAAATGGTGGAAATACAATGCAGACCTCTACTGAACAGGACAGGTGACAAAAAACTCATTAGTTATGACACCTGACCTGTTGAGTAGAGAACCGCCTTGTATAACCACCATTTTCTCTTCTTTATACATAATCTATTACACACAAATTGAGGGGACAATGTTGGTCACACAATGCATATCTATTCTCACCTGCACAGGTGTCAGAAATAGTGAATTCATGGGGCTGTAATATATGCATCATGAATTCATTATTTCTGACACCTGACTTGATGAGTATAGATAGTGTGACAGTCATTGTCTCTTCAGTTTGTGTCCAATGGATACAGCAGAACAGAATCAGGAAGCAATGACGTCAACAAACTTACCAATAAAGCAACATGGCTGCCATAACACTAGCAGTATGTGGTTAGTGTTTTATATCAGTATTTGTATGCCAAAACAAGGAGTGGAACTATTAGAGTTAAATTATTATATTAACATAATAACTAGCACCTCTGCCTTTATCACCCACTCCTGGTTTTGGATTACAAAACCTGATATTACATACAGATCAAATACTGCCAGTTTTAGGACAGCCTTGGTTTGGAGAGGAAAAAGATAGGAGACACGATCAACACAACCAAAAGTAAACTTTATTAATGAGAAATATTATTATCATTGTAGAAAATTACTGGTACCGATCGAATTACAACAGGACATTTACACAACATTGTCCTGCCATGACACACGTCCAATATCTGAATCAAAAAAGGCAGCAAATTGGTCCCGCATGAGACCAACTGCTGCAGTTGACCGCAGCGGGTGATGCTGGAAATCGGGCAGTGGGTGTGCAACTGGTTCATCCAGTTCAATGTTGGGTTGCTCCTTAACCATTATATAATTATGCAGAACCACACAGGCTTTGACCACCTCGTCGACTGTTTCCACTTTTAGATTTATGGCTGATGCAAGTTCGCATCAGCTATTGCCATGAGCACAACAGAAAAATATTTTTTGTAATTGAAGTACTCCGATCCTGTTCTGGCTGGTTTGATAATGCGAATGTGCTTTCCATCCACTGCTCCTAAACAGGTGGGGAAATCACAAACACTCCAGAATTTTTCTGCAATTTCAAGCCACATGTCGACGGTGGGTAGGGGTATAAACTCATCCCGGAGTACATTCCACAAAGCCCGGCAGGTGTCCGCAACTATTCCGGACAGGGTGGATATTCCAAGCCGGTATTGGAAGTGGAGGGATGATAAACTCTCTCCGGTTGCCAGAAATCTGTAAGAAAATCAAACACAAAAAACATTACAATCTATTCTTTTTATGGTGTGGTTACGCTAAAGAAAGAAAGGAAAATACCCCAAAAATACATGTCAGAAAACCAAAAATTTGGACTGTCATTGGTTTATATTTGGAACGTACCATAATGTAACCAGCAGACGTTCCTCCGGTGGAATCGCTCTACGGAGCTGGGTGTCCTGTCTCCATATGGCTTCTTGGACACGAGAAAGCAAATCCCGGAACGGGTCTTGCGACATCCTTGTGTATTCCTGGAAATTCTCCGGGTTGGCATTAAGCTCGGCATAGAGCGTGTGATAGACTCCACGGCTCTCACGTAGTTCAATAATGGGGTGTCTCCAAAAACGCCTACGTTGTCTCCTTCTTTATCTTTCGCGATTTCTGTCTTGCTCCCAAGCAAAAGCACAGGCAAGAAACAGCTTGATGCTTAAATCCAGGTTGAAATAAAAGCTCTCAATGCGAAGATCCATCATGACACAGGATACAGTAGCAAACTGTTAAGATTTCTGTAGCCCTAGGGTGTATATAGAGATCCCATAATACATGCCCTCTGCAGTCCCATTGGCGGTGTCTGGTTATCTGGATTTTTCTCTTGTGAAATTTCTCATCATGCGCACCAAAAACGCAAACGCAGGAAAAAACGCATATAAACGCTTAAAAACGCGGCGTATTTTTAAACGTATGCGACACCGCATGCGTCTAAAAATTGACGCGTTTGTACGCGTTTATTTGCGTTTTTTCCACCACTTGCGGATGCATTTTAAACGCTAATGTGAAACTAGCCTTAGTATGTCAGCTTTTTTTTTGGCTCTAGGGTGATACTACTCCTTTAAGGCCAGCCAGAAGAGACACTGGGTGAGCTGCTGAAAAGGCAGCCACAGGAATCCCCAGCAATTGGGGTCCCGTATATTTTACCCCAGGTATGTTCAGCCCTAGATGTTTTGATCCCTGCATGTCGACCCCAAAAATTGAGGGTGAAACATCTGGGGTCAAAATGTTAGGTGCGAAACATCAGATGGCAATACATCCAGGGACAAAATGCTGTAGGAGAAACATTCGGGGGTGAAGCATCTGGGGGCGAACTGCCAAGGGCGAACTCCTGGGGGCGAAACATTGATGATGGACAGGAATTCATGACCCACAAGGCTACAAACATCCGGGGGCGAACTGCTGGTGGCGAAACATTGATGATGGATGGGAATTCATGAACCACAAGGGTACAAACATCCGGGTGCGAACTGCCGGGGGCAAAATATTGATGATGGACAGGAATTCATGAACCGCAAGGGTACAAACATCTGGGGGCAAACTGCTGGTGGCGAAACATTCATGGCGGATGGGAATTCATGAACCACAAGGGTACAAACATCCGGGTGCGAACTGCTGGGGGCGAAATATTGATGATAGATGGGAATTCATGAACCACAAGGGTACAAACATCCGGGGCGAACTGCCGGGGGCGAAACATCCGGGGGCCAAATGCTGGGGAAACATTGATGATGGATGGGAATTCATGAACCACAAGGGTGCAAACATCTGGGGGCAAACTGCCGGGGGCAAACTGCCAGGTGCGAAACATCCAGGGGTGAACTGCTGGGGGTGAAACATCCGGGGGCCAAATGCTGGGGAAACATTGATGATGGAAGGGAATTCATGAACCACAAGGGTGCAAACATCTGGGGGCAAACTGCCGACGGTGAACTGCCAGGTGCGAAACATCCAGGGGTGAACTGCCGGGGGCGAAACATCCGGGGGCCAAATGCTGGGGAAACATTGATGATGGACGGGAATTCATGAACCACAAGGGTGCAAACATCTGGGGGCAAACTGCCGGGGGCGAACTGCCAGGTGCGAAACATCCAGGGGTGAACTCTCGGGTGCGAAACATCCAGGGGCCAAATGCTGGGGACGTAATGTGCGGGGGCAAAATGTACCCAGGGGTGAACTGCTGGGGGCGAAATGTGCAGGGGCGAAATGTGCAGGGGCGAAACATCCTGGGGGCCAAATGCTGTGGATGAAATGTGCGGGGGCAAAATGTACCCAGGGGCAAACTGCTGGGGGAGAACTGCTGGGGGCGAAATGTGCGGGGGTGAAATGTGGGGGTGGCAAAACATCCTGGGGGCCAAAGGCTGGGGACGAAATATGCAGGGGCGAATTGTACCTAGGGGCGAACTGCGGGGGGCAAACTGCTTTAGGGCGAAACATCCTAGAACCGGATACAGCATCCAAAGATGAGGATTTCCTCAGTGCAGTGTGTCTACATATATATATATAGAGAAATGCCATGAGACATGCCCATTGGGTGTCTAATGTCAAGGAAAAGCTTCTGGAAAACACTGGAAATATCAAACGCATGTGCATAAACAATGCAAAAGCGCAAGCAAAAGTGCATGCACAAGCAGCTTTTTTTCGTGTCATGTGTAAGATAATGAGGATAAAAATGCAGCTTATAAATGCGTTTGCATGCGTTTTTGCATGCGTTTGCGCATGCGGATGATACGCTGCGGACTCAAACACTAATGTGAACATAGCCTGTTTTCCACTGAGAAAAGAAAGGGAGACCTTTCCTCCATTAATTTAATTGATACAGCTTTCCTGGCATGAGAAAGGACATCACGAAGACAGACTTTATCATTGTACAGCCAGAGTCGACAACTCTCTGATGCAAAATCAGTATGGACATTATAATTGAAAGTAAGTTGAGTATCTCACCCCAAAACGACAACTAAAATGTATAGTCCCATATAAGCTGCCAAAAGTTTGCACTGTGCTTCTGACACAAGTGGCACAGTTCACATAGTGATCTATCAAATCTTGTGTACTTTAAAGGTAGTTAGAGAAGATTAATATATGCTGTATAGTGTTGAGCATTCCGATACCGCAAGTATCGGGTATCGGCCGATACTTGCGGGTATCGGAATTCCGATACCGAGATCCGATACTTTTGTGGTATCGGGTATCGGTATCGAAACAACATTAATGTAAAAATGTGTAAAAGAGAGAATTAAAATAAAAAATATTGCTATACTCACCTCTCCGACGCAGCCTGCACCTTACCGAGGGAAGCGGCAGGCGTTCTTTGTTTAAAATTCGCGCTTTTCTTTCCTTTACGTGAAGTCCCGGCTTGTGATTGGTTGCGTCGCAGTCACATGGGCGACGCAACCAATCACAGCAAGCCGTGACGTAATTTCAGGTCCTTAAGGATTTTAAAATTACGTCCCGGCTTTGTGATTGGTTGCGTCGCAGTCACATGGGCGACGCAACCAATCACAGCAAGCCGTGACGTAATTTCAGGCCCTTAAGGATTTTAAAATTACGTCCCGGCTTTGTGATTGGTTGCGTCGCAGTCACATGGGCGACGCAACCAATCACAAGCCGTGACGTCACGGGAGATGGACACGCGCGCATTTTAAAATGCGCGCTTGTCCAGCCTCCCGTGACGTCCCGGCTTGTGATTGGTTGCGTCGCGGTCAACCAATCACAAGCCGGGAGGCTGGACACGCGCGCATTTTAAAAATTTTAAAATGCGCGCGTGTCCAGCCTCCCGGCTTGTGATTGGTTGACCGCGACGCAACCAATCACAAGCCGGGACGTCACGGGAGGCCGTGTTTGGGGGCAGACAGCTGGAAGGACAGGACCCGGTATTATCAGCGGGGTAGAGCTGCCCCCACCGGTATACACAGCGACCGCCGCTACAGCAGAGGGGCCGGTAATAATCCGACGGAGAAAGAACAGAGATTGAGAGGGAAATTCGAAACCAGCAATTTAAAATGCGCGCGTGTCCAGCCTCCCGGCTTGTGATTGGTCGACCGCGAGGCAACCAATCACAAGCCGGGACGTCACGGGAGGCTGGACACGCGCTCATTTTAAAATGTGTGCGTGTCCAGCCTCCCGGCTTGTGATTGGTTGACCGCGAGGCAACCAATCACAAGCCGGGACGTCACGGGAGGCTGGACACGCGCTCATTTTAAAATGCGCGCGTGTCCAGCCTCCCGGCTTGTGATTGGTTGACCGCGAGGCAACCAATCACAAGCCGGGACGTCACGGGAGGCTGGACACGCGCTCATTTTAAAATGCGCGCGTGTCCAGCCTCCCGGCTTGTGATTGGTTGACCGCGAGGCAACCAATCACAAGCCGGGACGTCACGGGAGGCTGGACAGGCACTCATTTTAAAATGCGCGCGTGTCCAGCCTCCCGTGACGTCACGGCTTGTGATTGGTTGCGTCGCCCATGTGACTGCGACGCAACCAATCACAAAGCCGGGACGTAATTTTAAAATCCTTAAGGACCTGAAATTACGTCACGGCTTGCTGTGATTGGTTGCGTCGCCCATGTGACTGCGACGCAACCAATCACAAAGCCGGAGCGTAATTTTAAAATACTGAATGACCTGAAATTACGTCACGGCTTGCTGTGATTGGTTGCGTCGCAGCCACATGGGCGGCACGCGACCAATCACAAGCCGGGACTTCACGTAAGGAAAGAAAAGCGCGAATTTTAAGCAAACAACGCTGCCGGTTCCCTCGCTGAGGTTCAGGCTGCGTCGGAGAGGTGAGTATAGCAATATTTTTTATTTTAATTCTTTCTTTTACACATTAATATGGTTCCCAGGGCCTGAAGGAGAGTTTCCTCTCCTTCAGACCCTGAGAACCATCAGGAATACCGTCCGATACTTGAGTCCCATTGACTTGTATTGGTATCGGGTATCGGTATCGGATTGGATCCGATACTTTGCCGGTATCGGCCGATACTTTCCGATACCGATACTTTCAAGTATCGGACGGTATCGCTCAACACTAATGCTGTATAACTATATTAATGTATTATTTGATGCTGAGGATGCCAATATACAGGCTTCAAATGCATGAATCCACAGCTTGTCTGTCATTGCTGAAATTAATTGTTGCCATTTACCATTAATGGATCATTGAGTAGAGCAGTGATTATCCTAATTAGATATTGAGTTTTAAATGCCCAATCAAAGGTTAGTGATATATCTGTTATCTATGATCGGGGAAATGACTTTTCATTGAATGTCTTAATTGTTTGTTATCAGTAAAGGCTATTTGTGAAATATTATATATTTCTTCAGTACCATATCTATGGTGGGTCCAGTTTGGACATTTACCTAGGCACAGTCAACAGGGGGCTCCATCTGGTCCTGTAATGCAGCAATCCAAGGTATTTTCCAGGCGGTGACATTTTGAAGCCCACTGGGAGTAGGATCTGGCTGTTTTCAGAGCCAGTTGTCATACTGACAGCTAGTAGTTTTGTTTAATAGCTATTGTAAGGATTCCGTACTTTTCTTATGCCTGTTTGCCCTGATCCAAGATGAAGTCTTGGATCTCGCCCTGTCATGGAACTTCCTGTCTGTCCTGATTATTTTAGTCCGGGTCATGTGTTCTTCTGTGCCTGAGTATTTTGTGCTGTTGGCTCCTGAGCTTCTGCCTGTTTGCTGGTGAACTCCCTGCTTCTGCTGCTCATTACTTGGTGGTCTCCCTTGCCAAGTTCAGCTGCCATCCATCTTCCGTGTGCTCCTGGATCCTGCCCGGGGTTGTCTTGGGTGCTGCCTCTCACCTCTGGAACTGCTGTGATGGGCAGCACACCAGTGGAAGCTTGCAAAACTTTTCCTAGTGTTGTGACTCTTTGCATAACCACACCAGGTGAGCAAGATTCAAGTTGTTCTTTTCTCACCAAGAAAGATTTACTCATCTGCTATGCTTAGATAGCACTCTCCCTCTTTTTTCCCTCATCCTCTCTTTCCCAGGACTTCATTCTCACAAAGCACCATCTGCGTAGTATTGAACTTCCACAAACAAGTGCTGTGCGCACGTGTGAGCAAGTTGTTGCTGGACTTCCTCATTTAAGTACTGTGTGCATTCGCACTAATAGCCTACTGGACTTCCTCGTTAAAGTGTCTGGTTCACTCCCGCGCCGTATCCTTGCTAGACTGGTTCGTCCTAGCGTCCGTGTCCCCGCTATACAGTGTACTGTGGTTTACCATATTGTGCTGAGCACCTCGTTTCAATTGCAGGAATATCTGTGTTAATGTAGAAGTTGGGAAAAATTAAGTAATGTGCTCTGCAAGCGGAGCTCGAGATAACTGTGTTATTTCCTGCAGAGAGGAGTCCTGGCTGGATGAAGTGATGGCAGTCTGTGCTGGATGAAAGATGAAAGACTTCACATAGAGACGTCACTGATGAGTCAGCGTTACCTATACACTGACACTATACACTGTATACTATATACTGAACTGAAGTGTAAATTGACTAGATCAATGGATGTTTGACAGGTTATAGTTTCACACAGCAACTATTTTTCTCGAATAATCTGGTTCAGGTATATGATGACCCCGTCGCATGACCCCATCACATGACCCCATCACATGATCCCGTCACATGACCGGGGGGCCCACAGTGTCTGAACAGCCCGGGGCCCTGGCTACCCTTAACCCATCCCTGCTTATGACAAAACAAATATATCAAGTGTGCTTCTGCATTCAGTCTACCCAACTCCAGTGTCCATTTCCTCAAATTCCTTAATTGTTCAGTCAGGTAATACAAAACTAAATCAAGCAAGACATTGTTACATTAATGGATTTGTCTCTGTACTTTTTCCAGACTGATCTTAAAGTGAACCTGTCAGCAAAATTTTGCTAAGCAAACTACAGGCATTGTCAGGATGGCAGTGTTAAACTGATTATAAATGATACCTGGGGTGAAGAAATCCATCTTATAGTTCTTGTGTAATCAGTGTTAGACGTTTTCAGTTAAAGAGGTGCCGGCCTCCAGGATGGGACTGTTATCACCGATCCATGGGCTCCATAGGATAGGTGATCGCTTAGGTCTGACCATTAGAAACTACACCGATTGGAAGAATGAGGAAGTTTTATCGTTGACAGGACACTTATCCCCATTTTAAAATGGAGCGGCAGGTGGGATATCTGACAGCAGCTCCATTCATTCTCCTTGGGATTTCTAGAAAAAAACAACTGCAGCCACTGAGGAAATGAATGGATCAGTGGTCAAGTCGGACATACCACTCCAGTCGAATGGGGATAAAAAGTTCCACATTTTGCTGAATGGGTCCAAGCAGTCAGACCTCCCCCTGTGGATAGGTGATTACTTTTTTCCACAGGAAACCCCTGTAATGTTAGTAATCTCCTAATTAAAATCAGAGAGAACAAATGACCACCATACACAAAACCAATACAATGCCCTATACCACCACATACAGGAAGAAATACAACTACACCATGACCAGACTACACCACATAGTGACCGTATAATACTACATACAAGGGACAAATACCACCACACCATAAATTAACACATAGTGACCAAATAATATGACATATTACCAGCAAATAGGGACCAAATAATGTCACATACAAGGAGAAATACTGCCACACTGTGACCAGAACACAAATTACCACTACATAGTGACCGAATTCCACAATTCTGATTATAAATACAAGCCACAATACTAACAACACTGTTATTACCACCAGTGACATTATAGACAGAAGCTCTGCATACATTATTAGTGTACAGATAATAGAGTGGTCACTAGTGACATTGTTAGGTGTCGAGTTCCCACCACTGCGCAGGGGGAATTTCAAACCATGTCCACTGCGGTTTCCCATTCTCCTCCAGCCGCAGTGAAACCAGCTCAGCAGAGACGTCAATTCCAGCATCCGGCTCAAGCTGATACAGTGCATATGGGTACTGCTATCTTTCCAGGCTCTGCCTTTGTAGCCAGCACTGTTCAGCAGCGAGCAGGTGTTTCAGGGACTAAGTCCTGCTTTTGCCACACTGAGCATGGCCACGGGATGACCTCCCAATGGAGGTCGGGGGTCACATGCTCAGGTCCTGTTGCGGCTCCTATTGGACCATCAGGAAGGTGCTGGAGTGCTACTGCTATAAAAGGTTAGTATGCCGCTTGGCCATATGCTAGTGTAAACTTATTAACGTGTGTGTGTGGATGAATGCCTGTCGATGGAGGAAAGCTCTGAATCAATCCCATCCCTAGTGTTGTTGCCTTCTCGCAAATGGTAGAGCTACCTAACGCCCGACAGTGCTATCCTGCACAATTGCACAAGTTGCTGAATTCAGTTAGTAGCGACCGTCAGAGCGGAGCCGAGCACAGATAGTGTGCTTTCCTGGACCTGTTTAGGGTGGTTAGTGGTGTCCGCTAGAGCGGCGCTGCACACACTCCTGTGTGGTAAATATTTACTTTAGTTTCCCTGGCACCGCAGTGGTGGTGTCAAGCACAAGAGATCTAGAGGGACTCTTACCCTGAGTTTTAGGGCAGAGTTCTGTGTCACCTTGCTTGCGCTCTGTGTGGTATCGAGGCCCTGTGACGCAACAGGGTTCGCTTCCTTCATACCGGGTGAAGCTAACCCGTGTGTGTACTCACATTATACCACCATATAGTCCGTCATTACCAAGCAGCAGGTGTCATAGCTGCACGGTGGACCTCGGACTGCTAACGCACCTTATATCATCTCCAATTATTATTTGGTGCGTTCTGCCAGTCCTAACATACATTATACACAGGAGCTCTGTATATAGTGTCAGTGTACAGATAATACAGTGATTACCAGTGACATTATGCACAGGAGATCTGGTTTCTCATACAGGAACAATGGCTGCTGTTCCCTTCGCAGTGTCATAATAAGACCACAATGCAACAGGAGCAATCCCACAATGCCCTAGGAACTTCCCATAATACATTGCAAACTAAACTGAAATGTATACATGAAAACCGCCAGCAGATGGTGCTGTTACCTTACAGTATAAAAATATAGGAAGGATTAATACAAACAGAACATACATTGCCTGTGATAACTGAGACACAAAAAATAACTAAACTTTTTAGACAGCAATTATATTGCTGGACAGAACAACTAGTGACATTATACACAGGAGCTCTGTATATAGTGCCAGTGTACAGATAATACAGTGATCACTAGTGGCATTACACACAGGAGCTCTGTATATAGTGTCAGTGTACAGGTAATACATGGATCACCAGTGACATTATATACAGGAGCTCTGTATATAGTGTATAGTATACAGGTAATACAGTGATCACCAGTGATATTATACATAGGAGCTCTTTACACAGTATGTAGTGTGCTTGAACATGTAATACAGTGACTCACCAGTGAAGTCTGTAATTGAAGTCCTTCATCTTCGCTTTTTTTCTTCAACCAGCACAGGCCACCGTCACTTCTTCCAGCAGGACTCAGTCTCCGCAAAAAATAACGCTGTCATCAATAGCTGATTGCTTCCAGAACACTTTCCCCACCTTTTCCCTGACTTCTACACTGCGTCAGATGACGAAGAAAAGCGACATAGTACCACCATGCACAGTAACAAGACCTCCCTTTTGTTCCCTCCATGGAAAACCATTTCCTAAAAAGTAAATTATATTACAGTAGTAATAATGTCCCTAATTGGACTCTTAAAGAAATTATGTTCACCACTTGTTACCATAAACTAATATAGCATGTTCCTTATTCTGGCCCCCAAACAGTAATTAAGCCCATCATCCTGGCCCCCTTTATTTAATAATCTCACCCAGCCTGGCCCCCTATATTTTATAATATTCCCCAGCCTGGCCCCCTATGTCCTTTGTCCAGCCTGGCCCCCAGATATCCATCCCGCTTCCCCGCCCTCATATGTCCCTTGTCCTGCCCCACCATATATCTCTCCTGGAACCCCATATATCCTTCCTGGTCCCTTGTCCTGGCTTCCCCTTATATATGCAACCTTCCCCTCCCCCCATCCCCCCATGTATATGTGCTTCCTGGTCTCTTGTACTGCCCCCCACCAAATATTCATCCTGGCCCCAAATATATGCAACCTGCCCCCCCATATATATCCATCCTGCCCCCCATATATATGCATCCTGGTCACTTGTCCTGCCCCCCTCCCCCATAAATCCATCTTGGCCCCCCATATATATGCATTCTGGCTGTACTATGTCTACTATATAATTGTCTAAGGGTCACTTCCATCTGTCTGTCTTTCTGTCTGTCTGTCTGTCACGGATATTCATTGGTCGCGGCCTGTCTGTCATTGAAATCCAAGTCGCTGATTGGTTACTGCAAAATGGCCACGACCAATCAGCGATGGGCACAGTCTGGTGGCAAATGGCTGCTCCATCCTCCCCGCAGTCAGTGCCCGCTCCATAATCCCCTCCAGTCAGCGCTCACATGGGGTTAATGGCAGCGGTAACGGACCGCGCTATGCCGCGGGTAACCCACTCCATTACGGCTGCTATTAACCCTGTGTGACCAACTTTTGACTATTGATGCTGCCTATGCGGCATCAATAGTTAAAAGATCTAATGTTAAAAATAATTTAAAAAATAAAAAATCGTTATATACTCACCATCCGTCGGCCCCTCGGATCCAGAACTGGCCTTTCCCGCTCCTCGCGTCGCTCCGGTGACCGCGCCATGCATTGCGGTCTCGCGAGATGATGATGTAGCGGTCTCGTGAGACCGCTACGTCATCATCTTGCGAGACCGCAATGCACTCTTGGGACCGGAGAGCGCGAGGAGCATCGGTAAACGCCTCACTTGGATCCGGGGTGTTATGGACCTGGTGGTTAGGAGCACACGGAATGACCTGATGGTTAAACTAGATACAGGGACAAGCTCTGGGACGTGGGAACTCTGCTGACCGCAAACCCTAATCCTATCACAAACACTAAAGATAGCCGTGGAGCGTACCTAACTCTCCCTAGATGCCTCTGCACAACCTAAGAGCTAACTACCCCTTAAAGAGAGAAATAGAAGCCTTACCTTGCCTCAGAGAAATTCCCCAAAGGAAAAGGCAGCCCCCACATATATTGACTGTGAGTTAAGAGGAAAGTCACAAACACAGGAATGAAACAGGTTTTAGCAAAGGAGGCCAGTCTTCACTAAATAGTCAGAGGATAGTAAAGGGAACTATGCGGTCAGCACAAAAAACTACAAAAGCCACGCAGAATATGCAAAAAGACCCCACACCGACTCACGGTGTGGAGGTGCAACTCTGCACCCCCAGAGCTTCCAGCTAGCAAGGAAATATCATGATAGCAAGCTGGACTAGAATGTAGCAGTACTAAGAAATATATTCAGAAAGCAGTAACAACAAATGAACTATCAGGGACTAAGCTTCTGCTGGAGTAGACAGGTCATCAGAGAAGTCCAAGAGAGATCTGATCCAATACTGAGACATTGACAGCTGGCAAGAAGTAACGATCTGAGTGGAGTTAAATAGGGAAGTCAGCATGACAATAAACGAGGGCAGCTGAGCCAGCAACATCAGTGACCAGCAGTTCCGCTCAAAGCCACCAGAGGGAGTCCAAGAGCAGAATTAACCAAAGTACCATTCATGACCACAGGAGGGAGTCCGAGAACGGAATTCACAACAGTACCCCCCCCTTGAGGAGGGGTCACCGAACCCTCACCAGGGTCCCCAGGCCGATCAGGACAAGCCAAATGAAAGGCACGAACTAAATCGGCAGCATGGACATCGGAGGCAACAACCCAGGAATTATCCTCCTGACCATAGCCCTTCCATTTAACCAGGTACTGAAGCTTCCGTCTTGAAATATGAGAATCCAAAATTTTTTCCACCACATACTCCAACTCCCCCTCAACCAACACCGGAGCAGGAGGATCAACGGATGGAGCCATAGGTGCCACGTACCTCCGCAACAACGACCTATGGAACACATTATGGATGGCAAAAGAAGCTGGAAGGACCAAACGAAATGACACAGGGTTGAGAATTTCAGAAATCTTATAAGGACCAATGAAACGAGGCTTAAACTTAGGAGAAGAAACCTTCATATGAACATAACGAGAAGACAACCAAACCAAATCCCCAACACGAAGTCTGGGACCAACACAACGACGGTGGTTAGCGAAACGTTGAGCCTTCTCCTGGGACAACGTCAGATTGTCCACTACGTGAGTCCAAATTTGCTACAACCTGTCCACCACAGAATCCACACCAGGACAGTCAGAAGGCTCAACCTGCCCTGAAGAAAAACGAGGATGGAAACCAGAATTGCAAAAAAAAGGCAAAACCAAAGTAGCCGAAATAGCCCGATTATTAAGGGCGAACTCAGCCAATGGCAAGAAGGTCACCCAATCATCCTGATCAGCAGAAACAAAGCATCTCAGATAGGTTTCCAAAGTCTGGTTGGTTCGTTCGGTTTGGCCATTTGTCTGAGGATGGAAAGCCGAAGAAAAAGACAAATCAATGCCCATCTTAGCACAAAAGGACCGCCAAAACCTAGAGACAAACTGGGAACCTCTGTCCGGCACAATGTTCTCCGGAATGCTATGCAAACGAACCACATGCTGAAAAAATAATGGCACCAAATCAGAGGAGGAAGGTAATTTAGGCAAGGGTACCAAATGGACCATCTTAGAAAAGCGATCACAAACCACCCAGATGACAGACATCTTTTGAGAGACAGGAAGATCTGAAATAAAATCCATGGAAATATGCGTCCAAGGCCTTTTTGGGACAGGCAAGGGCAAAAGCAACCCACTGGCACGAGAACAGCAGGGCTTAGCCCGAGCACAGGTCCCACAGGACTGCACAAAAGAACGCACATCCCGTGACAAGGAACGTCACCAAAAGGACCTAGCCACCAAATCTCTGGTACCAAAAATCCCAGGATGACCAGCCAACACCGAGCAATGAACCTCAGAAATAACTCTGCTAGTCCATCTATCAGGGACAAACAGTTTATCCGCTGGACAACGGTCAGGTCTATCAGCCTGAAACTCCTGCAGCACCGCCGCAAATCAGGGGAGATGGCAGACAGAATTACCCCCTCTTTGAGAATACCAGCCGGCTCAGGGACACCCGGAGAATCAGGCACAAAACTCCTAGAAAGGGCATCCGCCTTCACATTCTTAGAACCTGGAAGGTATGAGACCACAAAATCGAAACGGGAGAAAAACAGCGACCATCGAGCCTGTCTAGGATTCAACCGCTTGGCAGACTCGAGATAAGTCAGATTCTTGTGATCCGTCAAGACCACCACGCGGTGCTTGGCTCCCTCAAGCCAATGTCGCCACTCCTCGAATGACCACTTCATAGCCAGCAGCTCCCGATTGCCAACATCATAATTACGCTCAGCAGGTGAAAATTTTCTAGAAAAGAAGGCACAAGGTTTCATCGCAGAGCCATCAGAACTTCTTTGAGACAAAACAGCCCCTGCTCCAATCTCAGAAGCATCAACCTCGACCTGAAAAGGGAGCGAAACATCTGGCTGACGCAACACAGGGGCCGAAGAAAAACGACGTTTCAGCTCCTGAAAAGCCTCAACGGCCGCAGAGGACCAATTCACCACATCAGCACCCTTCTTTGTCAAATCAGTCAAAGGTTTAACCACACTAGAAAAATTAGCGATGAAGCGACGGTAAAAATTAGCAAAGCCCAGGAATTTCTGAAGACTCTTCACAGATGTAGGTTGAGTCTAATCATAAATGGCCTGAACTTTAACAGCATCCATCTCGATAGTAGAAGGGGAAAAAATGAAGCCCAAAAAGGAAACCTTCTGAACTCCGAAGAGACATTTAGACCCCTTCACAAACAAAGAATTAGCACGAAGGACCTGGAATACCATTCTGACCTGCTTCACATGAGACTCCCAATCATCCGAAAAGACCAAAATATCATCCAAATATACAATCATGAATCTATCCAGATACTTTCGGAAGATGTCATGCATAAAGGACTGAAATACAGATGGGGCATTAGAAAGCCCGAATGGCATCACCAGGTACTCAAAATGGCCCTCGGGCGTATTAAATGCTGTTTTCCATTCATCGCCCTGTTTAATACGCACAAGGTTATAGGCCCCTCGAAGATCTATCTTGGTGAACCAACTAGCCCCCTTAATCCAAGCAAACAAATCAGACAGCAGAGGCAAAGGGTACTGAAATTTGACCGTGATTTTATTGAGAAGGCGGTAATCTATACAGGGTCTCAGAGAACCATCCTTCTTGGCCACAAAAAAGAACCCTGCTCCCAACGGTGATGAAGACGGGCGAATATGCCTTTTCTCCAAGGACTCCTTTATATAACTCCGCATAGCGGCGTGTTCAGGCACAGATAAATTGAAAAGTCGGCCCTTAGGAAACTTACTACCAGGAATCAAATTTATAGCACAATCACAATCCCTATGAGGAGGTAGGACACCGGATTTGGGCTCATCAAATACATCCTGGTAATCCGACAGAAACTCAGGGACTTCAGAAGGAGTGGAAGAAGAAATTGACACCAACGGAACATCGCCATGTACCCCTTGACAACCCCAACTAGACACTGACATTGATTTCCAATCCAAAACTGGATTATGAACCTGTAGCCATGGCAAACCCAACACGACCACATCATGCAAATTATGCAACACCAAAAAGCGAATATCCTCCTGATGTGCAGGAGCCATGCACATGGTCAACTGAGTCCAGTACTGAGGTTTATTCTTGGCCAAAGGCGTAGCATCAATTCCCCTTAGTGGAATAGGATACTGCAAAGGCTCCAAGAAAAAACCACAGCGCCTTGGAAACTCCAAGTCCATCAAATTCAGGGCAGCGCCTGAGTCCACAAATGCCATAACAGAGTAGGATGACAAAGAGCAAATCAGAGTAACAGACAAAAGAAATTTAGGCTGTACAGTACCAATTAGTGCGCTTAGGACAATCAGAGATAGCATGAGTGGAGTCACCACAGTAAAAACACAGCCCATTCTGACGTCTGCGTTCTTGTCGTTCAGTTCTGGTTAAAGTCCTATCACATTGCATAAGCTCAGGCCTCTGCTCAGAGGATACCGCCAAATGGTGTACAACTTTGCGCTCGTGCAAACGCCGATCAATTTGAATGGCCAAGGACATTGATTCATTCAGACCAGCAGGCGTAGGAAACCCCACCATGACACCCTTAAGGGCTTCAGAAAGACCCTTTCTAAAAATAGCTGCCAGGGCACACTCATTCCATTGAGTAAGCACAGACCATTTTCTGAACTTCTGGCAATATACCTCCGCTTCATCCTGACCCTGACACAAAGCCAGCAAGATTTTCTCTGCCTGATCCACTGAATTCGGTTCGTCATAAAGCAATCCCAGTGCCAGAAAAAACGCATCTACATTAAGCAATGCAGGATCTCCTGGCGCAAGGGAGAATGCCCAGTCTTGAGGGTCGCCACGTAACAAAGAAATAATAATTTTTACTTGCTGAATGGGGTCACCAGAGGAGCGGGGTTTCAAAGCAAGAAACAGTTTACAATTATTTTTGAAATTCAGAAACTTAGATCTATCTCCAGAAAACAAATCAGGAATTGGGATTCTAGGTTCTAACATAGGATTCTGAACCACATAATCTTGAATGCTTTGCACCCTTGCAGCGAGTTGATCCACACAAGAGGACAGACCTTGAATGTCCATATCTACACCTGAGTCCTGAACCACCCAGAGGTTAAGGGGAAAAGAGAAACAAAACACACTGCAAAGAAAAAAAAATGGGTTCAGAACTTCTCTTATCCCTCTTTTGAGATGCATTAACACTTTGTGGGCCAGCTGTACTGTTATGGACCTGGTGGTTAGGAGCACCCGGAATAACCTGATGGTTAAACTAGATACAGGGACAAGCTCTGGGACGTGGGAACTCTGCTGACCGCAAACCCTAATCCTATCACAAACACTAGAGATAGCCGTGGAGCGTACCTAACTCTCCCTAGACGCCTCTGCACAGCCTAAGAGCTAACTACCCCTTAAAGAGAGAAATAGAAGCCTTACCTTGCCTCAGAGAAATTCCCCAAAGGAAAAGGCAGCCCCCACATATATTGACTGTGAGTTAAGAGGAAAGTCACAAACACAGGAATAAAACAGGTTTTAGCAAAGGAGGCCAGTCTTCACTAAATAGTCAGAGGATAGTAAAGGGAACTATGCGGTCAGCACAAAAAACTACAAAAGCCACGCAGAATATGCAAAAAGACCCCACACCGACTCACGGTGTGGAGGTGCAACTCTGCACCCCCAGAGCTTCCAGCTAGCAAGGAAATATCATGATAGCAAGCTGGACTAGAATGTAGCAGTACTAAGAAATATATTCAGAAAGCAGTAACAACAAATGAACTATCAGGGACTTAGCTTCTGCTGTAGTAGACAGGTCATCAGAGAAGTCCAAGAGAGATCTGAACCAATACTGAGACATTGACAGCTGGCAAGAAGTAACGATCTGAGTGGAGTTAAATAGGGAAGTCAGCATGACAATAAACGAGGGCAGCTGAGCCAGCAACCTCAGTGACCAGCAGTTCCGCTCAAAGCCACCAGAGGGAGTCCAAGAGCAGAATTAACCAAAGTACCATTCATGACCACAGGAGGGAGTCCGAGAACGGAATTCACAACACCGGGGCCAATGGAAGGTGAGTATATAACTATTTTTCATTTTAATAATATTTTTTTAACTGGGATATGATGCCCACATTGCTATATACTGCATGGGCTGTGCAATATACTACATGGGCTGTGCAATATAATATGTGGGCTGTGCAATATAATACGTGGGCTGTGCAATATACAGTACTATGTGGGCTGTGCAATATACTATGTGGGCTGTGCAATATAATATGTGGGCTGTGCAATATAATATGTGGGCTGTGCAATGTACTACATGGGCTGTGCAATATAATATATGGGCTGTGCAATATACTACGTGGGCTGTGCAATATAATATGTGGGCTGTGCAATATAATACGTGGGCTGTGCAATGTACTACGTGGGCTGTGCAATGTACTGCGTGGGCTGTGCAATATACTACATGGGCTGTGCTATATACTACGTGGGCTGTGCAATATACTACGTGGGCTGTGCAATGTACTAAGTGGGCTGTGCAATATACTACATGGGCTGTGTTATACACTACGTGGGCTGTGTTATACACTACGTGGCATGTGTTATACACTTCGTGGGCTGTGTTATACACTACGTGAGCTGTATTATACACAACGTGGCCTGTGCTATACACTACGTGGCCTGTGTGATACACTACGTGGGCTGTGTTATACACTACGTGGGCTGTGTTATACACTACGTGGGCTGTGTTATATACTGCATGCATGGGCTGTTATATACTACATGAGCTGTGTTATATGCTATGTGGGCTGTTATACACTCCGTGGGCTGTGCTATATACTCCGTGGGCTGTGTTATATACTCCGTGAGCTGTGCTATATACTCCGTGGGCTGTGCTACATACTACGTGGCTGTGCAATATACTATGTGGCTGCGCAATATACTACATGGCTGTGCTATTTACTACGTGGGCTGTTATATACTACATGGCTGGCCGCAAAAAATCAGTGACAGGCGCAGTCTGGCCAAGAATTGGTGCGGGATTTGAACCACGCTTCGCTAATTGGTCGCAGTCGGCTGAATCATGTGTATTAAATGTATTATTCTAAAATCTTCATAAATAAACTACATACATATTCTAGAATACCCGATACGTTAGAATCGGGCTACCATCTAGTATATATATATACATCCTGCCCCACTCCATATATCCATCCTGCCCCTCATATATCAATCCTGGCCCCCATATATTTATCCAAGCCCCATATATGCATCCTGCCCGCCCATATATATGCATCCTGGCTCCCCCATATATCCATCTTGTCACCGCATATATCCATCCTGGTCCCTTGTCCTGCCCTGTCATATATCCTTCCTGGCACTTCTTATATCTGCAACACCGGCTAGGGCAATGGGGTACTCGGAACCAGGTCGCACCGCCATTAAAGGGGCGGTCACGGCAGCAGTGACCCGGTTCGTGGGCCTGAGCGTGCAAATAAAGGGGATGGATGATGGAAAGGAATAAAGTTTATATAGGAAAAGGGGATTATTCATGACACCACCTGTGGTACTCAGCTAGAGATGGCCGACGCTGCTTAAAGAAACAGCTGGGGATGATGGTGATGCAGCTGGGATGCTTCTGCTCCCCACAGGTGGGGAGGCTACCAGAACAGTTTGAGGGATGGTGGAAATTGGAGTGCAGGAGTGAGGGTGCAGGAATAACTAGAGGACTCAAGGGTTGCTGTTTCAAGGTGGGTTAGCAGAGTATTGTCCATATAAATAGTAAACTTCGCCGAAGCCAGGTAGTGCTTGAAGCATTCCGTTACCGCCCAGACTATGGCGAGGAACTCCAGCTTAAAGGAACTGTATTTGTCCGGGTTCCTTTCAGTGGTACAAAGCTTCCTGCTGGCGTATGCAATCACTCTCTCCCTGTCTTTCTGCTTTTTTGACAGCCCTGCTCCTAATCCCTTGTTGCTGGCATCTGTGTAAAGTACAAACGGTTGATCATAGTCAGGGTAGGCCTAGACTTCATCTCCCATGAGAGCCTGCTTCATCCGAGTGAAGGATTCTTCTAGCCTGTTGTTCCACTCGAACGGAGGACTCTTGTTCTTAGCCTTCTCGGATTGGCCCACCAGCAAGTCTTGCAGATGTGTGGCTATCTTGGTGAAGCCCCTGATGAATCTCCGGTAATAGCCTACCAACCTGAGGAACTGCCGTACTTCATGAATGCTGTTGGGTTTTGGCCAATCCCTGATAACAGCGACATTGTCAGGGTCTGATGCCACACCTTCAGCGCTTACCACATGACCTAGGTGCTGCACCTTGGGCTTCAGCAGGTGGCATTTGGACGGCTTCACTTTCAGGCCAAAGTTGGACAGGGCTTCGAACACCTTGGCCAGGTGCTTCAAGTGGTCTTCATAGGTCTTGGAGAAGATGATGACATCATCCAGGTACAACAGAACAGTTTCAAGGTTCTTGTGCCTGAGGCAACACTCCATCATCCTTTGGAACATCCCGTTGTGTTGCAAAGCCCGAATGGCATGTAGTTGAACTCGCAGAGGCCCATTGGTGTCGTAAAAGCTGTCTTCTCTCTATCCACCTCTGCCTTGGGAACCTGCCAGTACCCAGTGGTGAGATCTAAGGTGGAGAAGTAGTTAGCGGATCTCAGTGCATCTAGTGATTCCTCAATTCTAGGCAACGGGTAGGCATTCTTATGTGTAATGCTGTTAATTCGCCTATAGTCAACACACATTCTCATGGTACCATCTTTCTTTTTAACGAGGACTAATGGAGATGCCCAGGGGCTGCAACTATCTCTGATTACTCCATCCTACATCTCCCGCAACATATCCTTGGAACGTTGATAGTGTTCTGGGGTAGAGGCCGGTACTTTTCTATAATGGGCGGATGATCTCCAGTGAGGATATGGTGTTGGACCCCTTTTATCTGCCCAAGGTCTAGAGGATGTTTACTGAAGACCATCTCATACTCTCGAGCCACCCGGTAAGCCCCATCGGGTAATCTACACATAAAGATATAGTGTATATTACCCGATTCGTGATGTGCACTGTAAGCCTGGTGAGAAGATCAGCGTCCCTCCTCACGCCGATGAACATTTTGCATCCGCTTCTTCCGGGGTATCGGGTAATATACACTATATCTGTATGCACTTACAGTTTGTAAAAATAAGTACAAGGACTCTATTTATTCAGTCACTAGACGGAACATAACTTGCTGCATTTTTGCCTTGTATAGCATATATACAAATAGCATATATACAAATGATTTAGGTGTACTGTTTATTCATCAGGATATTGATATAAATATGCCTTAATAATAATCCTGTATTAGTACTGTGATGCACTGATGTGGACCTGGTGTACCTCTTAGTTAGGGCACTTCTGTTTGTTTTGTATGATAATTGCTTGTTTTTATATGAAAAATGTTAATAAATTCTTGAATTTTAATATTTGGATCTCTTCTTGTGGCTTCTGGTAAAGTGTTAGTCCGTATTTGGGTTGTTATTTGAGTAGGAAGTGCCAGTTTATTATTTTTGGACTAAAATTAAGTTGTTTACCCTTCCCGCCGTATGTGTATCCATCCTGGCCCCCTTCCCCCGTATGGATATCCATCCTGGCCCCCTTCCCCCCGTATGAGAAAGAGAGAGAGAAAAAAAACATTCTTCTTACCTGACTGTGCTCCTGTCGGTGGCGTCCGCCTTCTCTGCAGGTCGGCGCGCACATACTAACATGGCCACCGACATAGCAGAGGCCGACGGTGAATGTGTACACCCGTCGCATGCTGCGCACGACACTGACATCATACGCCGGTGACGACGGGAGCACACTTGCCAGTATCCATTGGGATGCGCGCCACAGCGGTTCAGGTACTGAATGCTGCTTGCGCCACCCCTGCACATACACAGCCTGCGCTTTTAAAGGGCCCATGCCCTTAAAAACCGCAGACCTTTTTTTTCCCCCATCTCCTCCTCCTCTTCTTCCCACAGCCAACGGCCCACCGGGGAAATCCCCTGCACACCACCAGGGGAGACTAACCCTGGGCCTGCCCCAAAAACACAAACAGTCTGTCTTTCTCTCTATCTCTAAGAGGAGCATGTATGTGCTTTGGAGCGTCCTGTGGGCAGGTCTCTCCTTAGTTTCTCTGACCTAGAGAACCAAGATAAGGCTCTGCCTACAGTCCCGCCCCAGATCATGAGAATTTCATTAACTGAAAACTTCTAACACTGATTACACAAGACACACAAGATGGATTTCTTCACAACAGGTATCATTTTAAATCTGTATAACAGTGGCAACATGACAATGCCTGTAGTTTACTTAACAAAATCCTGCGGTTAGGTTCGCCTAAAGTCTTGTTGAACTCAAAATAAACACGCTCATTAAACTGTACAATTTCCTCCCAAAATGTTTTTCTTTTAGATTAGGATTGACGAGTGTTCCAGAAGAAACACACACATTTGTTAACCTTATCCTTGAGCGAGTAAAGCAATTAATATATGCTATGTCCTATATCAGCATGTTTTTACTTATGACATCCAAAGATATTTCAATTTGGCAACTACAAATAACCCATACATTTTAGTATTAGGCCGGCGTCACACTAGCGAGTTTTACGGACGTAAGAGCGCAGAAAATACGTCCGTAAAACTCGCCAAACAAACGGCACAATTATTCTCAATGGGGCTGCTCCTATCAGCCGTATATTACGGTTCAGTATTATACGGCTTTCTACGGCCGTAGAAAATCGCAGCATGCTGCGTTTGTCAGCGTATTGCGCAAATAAGACGCCAATGAAAGTCTACGGGGGTGAGAAAAATACGGATTCCACACGGACCAGCAGTGTGACTTGCGAGAAATACGCAGCGGTGTTAGTGAAAGGCCGGTAATTCAATTGCCGGCTTTTCATTTCTCCTGCCTAAACCCGACATGATATGAGACATGGTTTACATGCAGTAAACCATCTCATATCCCCTTTTTTTTTGCATATTCCACACTACTAATGTTAGTAGTGTGTATGTGCAAAATTTGGGCGCTGTAGCTGCTAAAATAAAGGGTTAAATCGGGGAAAAAATTGGCGTGGGCTTCCGCGCAATTTTCTCCGCCAGAGTGGTAAAGCCAGTGACTGAGGGCAGATATTAATAGCCAGGAGAGGGTCCATGGTTATTGGCCCCCCCGTGGCTAAAAACATCTGCCCCCAGCCACCAGTTCATGTTCTCATGAACAGGAGCCTTGGAAAAGTTCCCACGCTCGAGTTCATATGAGTTCATCCACCAGAGGGCGCCTCACCGCAACTCAATGTAAGTAAAGATCACTCAGCTTTCCTTTCAGCACCCGGGGGATTACAGACACGAGCAAGTGCTTTAGCACTGCTCCTGGCTGTAAAATGATTTAACCCCTTCAGATGGATTACCTCGTGGGACCTGACAGTTCATCAGAAGGTATGTATATTGTGGGTTTATTATTTTGCCAAGCGAGGGTCTTCAGATGGATTGAGAGAGCAATAAAATACTAAAACAACCTGTGTGTTTATTTAATTAAAATAATTTTTAATAATGTGTGTGTGTGTTTTTTAACCCTTTCAGACAATTGGATTAATAATGGATAGGTGACATAATTGACGCCTCTCCATTATTAATCTGGCTTAACGTCACCTCACCGCCACCTTAAGGTGGCATTAACCCTTCATTACCCCATATCCCACCACTACACGGGAGTGGGAAGAAAGTGGCCAAGTGCCAGAATAGGCGCATCTTCCAGATGTGCCTTTTCTGGGGTGGCTGGGGGCAGATGTTTTTAGCCACGGGGGGGGCAATAACCATGGACCCTCTCCTGGCTATTAATATCTGCCCTCAGTCACTGGCTTTACCACTCTGGCGGAGAAAATTGCGCGGGAGCCCACACCAATTTTTTCCGCGATTTAACCCTTTATTTTAGCAGCTACAGCACCCAAATTTTGCACATACACACTACTAACATTAGTAGTGTGGAATATGCAAAAAAAAAAGGGGATATGAGATGGTTTACTGTATGTAAACCATGTCTCATATCCTGTCGGGTTTGTGAAGGAGAAATGAAAAGCCGGCAATTGAATTACCGGCTTTTCACATACATCGCGCTGAAGTAAATATAAATACAGAATCTATATATATATATATATGTGTCTCAATGACATATATATATATACTGTATATATGTTTTCCCGAACATTTGAGCCCATAAATCCATTAGATGTCGGTTTTGCAAGCCTGCGAGAAAATATCGCAGTACGGATGCCATACGGATTACATACGGAGGATGCCATGCGCAAAATACGCTGACACACCCTGCCTACGGATCACTATTTTGGGAACATTTCTCCGTATTACGGCCGTAAAAAACAGACCGTATTGTCTTACGCTGAGTGTGACTCCAGCCTTATTCACAGTCTCAGGTAACTGCTTTACAACAAATTTGTTTCAGTTTATTTTATGAAAAGAATAGTCTCCACACTATGTAATGATTTCTATTGCTTAACCCCTTCAAGACCTTGCCCTTTTCCATTTTTGCGTTCTTGTTTTTCACTCCCCCTCCTTCCCAGTATCATAACTTTTTTATTTTTCTGTCAATATGGCTATATGAGGGCTTATTTTTTGCGGGACAAGTTCAACTTTTGAACAACATCATTGGTTTTAGCATGTCATGTACTAGAAAACTGGAAAAAAAATTCCAAGTGCAGTGAAATTGCAAAAAAAGTGCAATCCCACACTTATTTTTTGTTTGGCTTTTTTTGCTAGGTACACTAAATGCTAAAACTGACCTGCCTTTATTATTCTCCAGGTCATTACAAGTTCATTGACAACAAATATGTCTAGGTTACGTTTTAGCTAAGTGGTAGAAAAAAATTTCCAAACTTTGCTTTAAAAAAAAAAAAAAAAAAAAAAAAATTGCGCAATTTTCCAATACCTGTAGCGTCTCCATTTTTCATGATCTGGGGTCAAGTGAGGGCTTATCTTTTGCATGCCGAGCTGACATTTTTAATGATACCATTTTCGTGCAGATACGTTTTTTGATCGCCCGTTATTGGATTTTAATGCAATGTCGCGGCGACCAAAAAACGTAATTCTGGGGTTTTGAATTTTTTTCTCGCTATGCTCTTTAGCGATCAGGTTAATCCTTTCTTTTTCATGATAGACCGGGCGATTCTGTACGCGGTGATACCAAATATGTGTAGGTTTGAATTTTTTTGATTGTCTTATTTTGAATGGGGTGAAAGGGGGGTGATTTAAACTTTTATATATTTTTTTTATTTTTTTCGTATTTTTTTTAAACTTTTTTTTTTACTTTTGCCATGCTTTAATAGCCTCCATGGGAGGAAAGAACCTGGCATAACTCGATCGGCTCTGCTACATAGGAGCGATGCATAGATCGCTCCTATGTAGCTGAATTACAGGCTTGCTATGAGCGCCGACCACAGGATGGCACTCACAGCAAGCCGGCATCAACAACCATAGAGGTCTCTAGGAGACCTCTGGTTGTTATGGCGAAACATCCCTGACCCCCGATCATGTGACGGGGGTCGGGGATGCGCTCATTTCCAGCCCGATGGCCGGAAGCGGTAGTTATATGCCGCTGTCAGTGTTTGACAGTGGCATTTAACTAGTTAATAGCAGCGGGTGAATCGCAATTTCACCCGCCACTATTGCGGGCACATATCAGCTATTCAAAACAGCTGATACTTCTACAATGTGACAGCCCTTTAGATATTTGTAGACAGCAATTAAGTCTCCTCTCAGCCGTCTTTTTTGCAAGCTAAACATTCCCAAATCTTGGAAATGTTCCTCATAGGACATGGTTTGCAGACCAGTCACCATTCTGAATCCAGTTGTGGAGATAATCCCCAGGCCAGAGACGGTATTTCTCTTACTACAGGAGGATAAGTGATCTTCGTGTAAGTCCATCCTTTAATTATGGTCTGTTATCTCTTTTGTAGGGGAAGAAATGTATAGCTAAGTTCAAACACAGGACGTGTGCAATCTGCACAGAAGAGCTGCCCACCACATGGGGGAAAAAGCTCTGCGCGGCATGCATAGAGCAAACAATCCAAGAAGAGTCCCCGAATTTTGCATCAGATCTCAGAACTAGGGTTGAGCGACTTTCATTTTTTAAAGATCGAGTCGGGTTTTGTGAAACCCGACTTTGTCCAGAGTCGAGTAGAGTGCAGTCGGCCGATTATCGCTTAAAGTCGGGGATCGACCGAAACACGAAACCCAATGCAAGTCAATGGGGAAGCATAGTCGGCAGTGAGTGGAGGCCAGAAAAACACCTACAGTGCCCATTTTAATGCCAAAAACATCTATTCTTGTTTCTGAAGCTTGTCAATCTTAATTAACTTTATAATAACAGTTGTTCAATGGAACTTGGGTCATTTGGCAAAAGTTGTGGGGGGTAGGGCTGGTTCAAGGTTTTAGTGGGCCCAGGAATCGTGGACTACGTCACGGCGGTGGAGCAGGGAGAGGTAAGTATTTAAACGTTGCAAGTGCTGTGATCCTGAGCAAGCAGGGGGGCACACTTGTTCGCATTGGCACTGGCACAGGGCCCCTCAAAGTACAGCGGTGTGTTTGCACGGCGGGGGCGCCTCCCACCAGCAGCGACACTTTTGCGTACTCTGAGGGGCCCTGTGCCAGTGACGTCGCCAACGAGTATGCCCCCCCACCTGATGAAGGAACCTGCACTTTCATCTGCACCTTCCTCTTTGTCCCTGTGTAAGGTGGTGTAACATGCGGGAAGGGGAACCTTACTTTCAGCAGGGTCAGATTCTGGCTGTGTAGAGTGCAAGGGGAATGTAGTGGTCTAGGTCAATGTACCAGCAGACTCATCTAGCAGTGGCTGGGCAATGGGTAGGATGAGGAGGAAACAGATATAGGGCCAAAGGATAAAGTAGGATAAATGCAGTTCAAAATTGGTAACAGGACTAAACAGGCGGCATTGCTTTGTTCAGTGGAGTAGCAAACCCAGGAGCAGCAGACACTGTTTTAAGGGCCCAAACACACTAATAGGCCAAATGCAGTTTAATATCTGATACTTTAGGCCAAAAGCCTAAGACTGAAGCTCAGCTTTATTCAGTTGAGGGCAAACACCAGGGAGGGGCAGACACCGTTAGTAGGCCCTAACCACCAATTTTTAAAAACACAGCACTTAATGAGAGCCAGAAGGTTGAAGCTCAGCTTTATTCAGTTGAGGACAAACACCAGGCAGGGGCAGACACCGTTAGTAGGCCGTAACCAAATTTGAAGGCCAAATGCAGTTTAATATCTGATACTATAGGCCGAAAGCCAGAAGGTGGAAGCTCAGCTTTATTCAGTTGAGGGCAAACACCAGGGAGGGGCAGACACCGTTAGTAGGCCCTAACCACCAATTTTTAAAAACACAGCACTTAATGAGAGCCAGAAGGTTGAAGCTCAGCTTTATTCAGTTGAGGACAAACACCAGGCAGGGGCAGACACCGTTAGTAGGCCGTAACCAAAGTTGAAGGCCAAATGCAGTTTAATATCTGATGCTATAGGCCGAAAGCCAGAAGGTGGAAGCTCAGCTTTATTCAGTTGAGGGCAAACACCAGGGAGGGGCAGACACCGTTAGTAGGCCCTAACCACCAATTTTTAAAAACACAGCACTTAATGAGAGCCAGAAGGTTGAAGCTCAGCTTTATTCAGTTGAGGACAAACACCAGGCAGGGGCAGACACCGTTAGTAGGCCGTAACCAAAGTTGAAGGCCAAATGCAGTTTAATATCTGATACTATAGGCCGAAAGCCAGAAGGTGGAAGCTCAGCTTTATTCAGTTGAGGGCAAACACCAGGGAGGGGCAGACACCGTTAGTAGGCCCTAACCACCAATTTTTAAAAACACAGCACTTAATGAGAGCCAGAAGGTTGAAGCTCAGCTTTATTCAGTTGAGGACAAACACCAGGCAGGGGCAGACACTGTTAGTAGGCCGTAACCAAAGTTGAAGGCCAAATGCAGTTTAATATCTGATACTATAGTCCGAAAGCCAGAAGGTGGAAGCTCAGCTTTATTCAGTTGAGGGCAAACACCAGGGAGGGGCAGACACCGTTAGTAGGCCCTAACCACCAATTTTTAAAAACACAGCACTTAATGAGAGCCAGAAGGTTGAAGCTCAGCTTTATTCAGTTGAGGACAAACACCAGGCAGGGGCAGACACCGTTAGTAGGCCGTAACCAAAGTTGAAGGCCAAATGCAGTTTAATATCTGATACTATAGGCCGAAAGCCAGAAGGTGGAAGCTCAGCTTTATTCAGTTGAGGGCAAACACCAGGGAGGGGCAGACACCGTTAGTAGGCCCTAACCACCAATTTTTAAAAACACAGCACTTAATGAGAGCCAGAAGGTTGAAGCTCAGCTTTATTCAGTTGAGGACAAACACCAGGCAGGGGCAGACACCGTTAGTAGGCCGTAACCAAAGTTGAATGCCAAATGCAGTTAATATCTGATCCTATAGGCCGAAAGCCAGAAGGTGGAAGCTCAGCTTTATTCTGCTGAGGGCAAACACCAGGCAGGGGCAGACACCGTTAGTAGGCCGTAACCAAAGTTGAAGGCCAAATGCAGTTTAATATCTGATACTATAGGCCGAAAGCCAGAAGGTGGAAGCTCAGCTTTATTCAGTTGAGGGCAAACACCAGGGAGGGGCAGACACCGTTAGTAGGCCCTAACCACCAATTTTTAAAAACACAGCACTTAATGAGAGCCAGAAGGTTGAAGCTCAGCTTTATTCAGTTGAGGACAAACACCAGGCAGGGGCAGACACTGTTAGTAGGCCGTAACCAAAGTTGAAGGCCAAATGCAGTTTAATATCTGATACTATAGTCCGAAAGCCAGAAGGTGGAAGCTCAGCTTTATTCAGTTGAGGGCAAACACCAGGGAGGGGCAGACACCGTTAGTAGGCCCTAACCACCAATTTTTAAAAACACAGCACTTAATGAGAGCCAGAAGGTTGAAGCTCAGCTTTATTCAGTTGAGGACAAACACCAGGCAGGGGCAGACACCGTTAGTAGGCCGTAACCAAAGTTGAATGCCAAATGCAGTTTAATATCTGATACTATAGGCCGAAAGCCAGAAGGTGGAAGCTCAGCTTTATTCAGTTGAGGGCAAACACCAGGCAGGGGCAGAGACCGTTAGTAGGCCGTAACCAAAGTTCAAGGCCAAATGCAGTTTAATATCTGATACTATAGGCCGAAAGCCAGAAGATGGAAGCTCAGCTTTATTCAGTTGAGGGCAAACACCAGGGAGGGGCAGACACCGTTAGTAGGCCCTAACCACCAATTTTTAAAAACACAGCACTTAATGAGAGCCAGAAGGTTGAAGCTCAGCTTTATTCAGTTGAGGACAAACACCAGGCAGGGGCAGACACCGTTAGTAGGCCGTAACCAAAGTTGAAGGCCAAATGCAGTTTAATATCTGATACTATAGGCCGAAAGCCAGAAGGTGGAAGCTCCGATTTAGACAGTGGAGGACAATTTGAATTAGGGACTGCAGACAGACTTAGTAGGCTGTCCCCTGTGGACCATGCATCCACCACATTAACCCATTGCGCCTTAATGGACACGTAATCTTCCGTGGCCATGACTACAGGTCCATGCGTCTGTTGTCAGGTGCACCTTTGTACTCACAGATTGCCAGAGTGCATGGACAATGCGGTCTTTTACATGCTGGTGGAGGGTTGGGATGGCTTTTCTCGCAAAAGAAGTGTTGACTGGTTAGCTTGTAGCGTGGTACAGCGTAGTCCATCATGGCCTTATTAATAGTAAATAAAATATATAACTAGGCTCTATGAACTTTTAAATAGGTTCCAGGGGTACACGGGCAGCATTGGTGTGGTCAGTGGAGGAGTATTGCAAGTAGGGGCCGCAGACAGGCTAACAAAGGCCTAAAATAACAAACAATAGGCAGGCATGGCA
The DNA here is from genome assembly GCF_051348905.1 of Ranitomeya variabilis. Taxonomy (NCBI): domain Eukaryota; kingdom Metazoa; phylum Chordata; class Amphibia; order Anura; family Dendrobatidae; genus Ranitomeya; species Ranitomeya variabilis. The sequence continues at coordinate 114,908,169 of NC_135238.1, forward strand.
GTTTTAAATCGGTTACATGGATACACAGGCAGGCAGCATTGTGGTCAGTGGAGGAGTATTGCAAGTAGGGGCCACAGACAGGCTGTCAAAGGCCTAAAATAACAAACAATAGGCAGGCATGCAGTTTTAAATCGGTTACATGGATACACAGGCAGGCACTCCAGGCAGCATTGTGGTCAGTGGAGGAGTATTGCAAGTAGGGGCCGCAGACAGGCTATCAAATGCCTAAAATAACAAACAATAGGCAGGCATGGCAGTTTTAAATCGGTTACATGGATACACAGGCAGGCAGCATTGTGGCCAGTGGAGGAGTATTGCAAGTAGGGGCCGCAGACAGGCTATCAAAGGCCTAAAATAACAAACAATAGGCAGGCATGGCAGTTTTAAATCGGTTACATGGATACACAGGCAGGCAGCATTGTGGTCAGTGGAGGAGTATTGCAGGTAGGGGCCGCAGACAGGCTATCAAAGGCCTAAAATAACAAACAGTAGGCAGGCATGGCAGTTTTAAATCGGTTACATGGATACACAGGCAGACGCTCCAGGCAGCATTGTGGTCAGTGGAGGAGTATTGCAAGTAGGGGCCGCAGACAGGCTATCAAAGGCCTAAAATAACAAACAATAGGCAGGCATGGCAGTTTTACATCGGTTACATGGATACACAGGCAGGCAGCATTGTGGTCAGTGGAGGAGTATTGCAAGTAGGGGCCGCAGACAGGCTATCAAAGGCCTAAAATAACAAACAATAGGCAGGCATGGCAGTTTTAAATCGGTTACATGGATACACAGGCAGGCAGCATTGTGGTCAGTGGAGGAGTATTGCAAGTAGGGGCCGCAGACAGGCTATTAAAGGCCCAAAATAACAAACAATAGGCAGGCATGGCAGTTTTAAATCGGTTACATGGATACACAGGCAGGCAGCATTGTGGTCAGTGGAGGAGTATTGCAGGTAGGGGCCGCAGACAGGCTATCAAAGGCCTAAAATAACAAACAATAGGCAGGCATGGCAGTTTAAAATCGGTTACATGGATACACAGGCAGGCACTCCAGGCAGCATTGTGGTCAGTGGAGGAGTATTGGAAGTAGGGGCCGCAGACAGGCTATCAAAGGCCTAAAATAACAAACAATAGGCAGGCATGGCAGTTTTAAATCGGTTACATGGATACACAGGCAGGCAGCATTGTGGTCAGTGGAGGAGTATTGCAAGAAGTGTCTGACACAGTTAGTACTCCCAAAAAATACATAGATGTTAATGTCTCGCAAAACAACTATAAATAAAAAAAAGGGTGGCATGCTTAGGTACAGGGGTGGGTTCATCTGCAGAGTTTATGACAAAGTAATTTGGCAGTAAATTAGTATTTACTGGTGTCAATATAGGACACTGACCCAGACTACTGTAACTATCATCATAGATGTCAACAAATTGGTATTGATTGTCAGTGCCAGGCATTGAATGATGTCAGCGCATAGACTAAACATTGGTGGAGCTGTGAGAGACAATTTGGCACGTGGTAGAGCACAGTTTGAGCTGGGGGGGGGACTCTCTTGTGGCCGGCGGTACCGCCCCAGGGCCCCTCATGTTACAACGGTGTGTCTGACGTTGGGTGCGCACCACCACCGCCAGAGACACTACATTGTACTATGAGGGACCCAGTGGCAGTGCTGTCGACCAAAAGCGAGCACACCCACCTCTTCTGACAAACAGCACTGTAACTAACGGGTGCTTGCGCCAAGTGTCGAGAGCGAGACAACGGCCCCGTGGGGGGAGTTTTCCCATTGGGGGATGTGTAAACATGTCGTATGCTGGTCAAACAGCTGCTGCATATTAAGAGATATTAACACTCAGTAAGACCAGTCCACAAGCAAGACCTTTTTATAGGAAAGCTAGGTGTCAGCCGGGAAAGGTGGGGCAAAATAATTTGAAATCCAGGAGTGGTTCATTTTAATGAAGGTGAGATCATCCACATTTTGGGTAGCCAGACGAGTCCTTTTTTCGGTTAATATTGAACCAGCAGCACTGAATACTCTTTCTGATAGCACACTAGCTGCTGGGCAAGCAAGCTCCTGCAACGCATATTCTGCCAATTCAGGCCAGGTGTCTAATTTGGATGCCCAGTAATCAAATGGTAATGACGGTTGAGGGAGAACATCAATAAGGGCTGAAAAATAGTTAGTAACCATACTGGACAAATGTTGTCTCCTGTCACTTTGAATAGATGCTGCAGTACCTGTCCTGTCTGCGGTCATTGCGAAATCACTCCACAACCTGGTCAGAAAACCCCTCTGTCCAACACCACTTCTGATCTGTGCACCTCTAACACCTCTGCCCTGTAGCCCCCTGCAGCTCGTGTGAGAACCATCACCTGCGCTGTGTGCTGGGAATGCCTGAATCAAACGGTCTACAAGAGTAGCTTGTTTGGTTGCTAATATTTGTTCGAGATTCTCATGTGGCATAATATTTTGCAATTTGCCTTTATAGCGAGGGTCAAGGATGCAGGCCAACCAGTAATCGTCATCGCTCATCATTTTAATAATGCGTGGGTCCCTTTTGAGGATACGTAAGGCATAATCCGCCATGTGGGCCATAGTTCCAGTTGTCAAATCTGCGGTTGTGCTGGTTTGAGGGGCAGTTACAGGCAAATCTACGTCACTTGTCTCCCTTAAAAAAACAGAACCCGGCCTTGCAACGCCACTAATTTCGGTTGGCCCAGGAGAAGCTTCCTCATTAAAAAAGTACTCATCCCCATCATCCTCCTCGTCCTCCTCCTCCTCTTCGCCCGCTACCGTGTCCTCTACACGGCCCTGACCAGACAATGACTGACTGTCATCAAGGCTTTCCTCTTCCTCGGCTGCAGACGTCTGCTCCTTTATGTGCGTCAAACTTTGCATCAGCAGACGCATTAGGGGGATGCTCATGCTTATTATGGCGTTGTCTGCACTAACCAGCCGTGTGCATTCCTCAAAACACTGAAGGACTTGACACAGGTCTTGTAGCTTCGACCACTGCACACCTGACAACTCCATGTCTACCATCCAACTGCCTGCCCGTGTATCCTCCCACAAATACATAACAGCACGCCTCTGTTCGCACAGTCTCCGAAGCATGTGCAGTGTTGAGTTCCACCTTGTTGCAACGTCGATGATTAGGCGATGCTGGGGAAGGTTCAAAGACCGCTGATAGTTCTGCATACGGCTGGAGTGTACGGGCGAACGGCGGATATGCGAGCAAAGTCTGCGCACTTTGAGGAGCAGGTCGGGTAACCCCGGATAACTTTTCAGGAAGCACTGCACCACCAGGTTTAAGGTGTGAGCCAGGCAAGGAATGTGTTTCAGTTGGGAAAGGGCTATGGCAGCCATGAAATTCCTTCCGTTATCACTCACTACCTTGCCTGCCTCAAGATGTACAGTGCCCAGCCATGACTGAGTTTCTTTCTGCAAGAACTCGGACAGAAGTTCCTCGGTGTGTCTGTTGTCACCCAAACACTTCATTGCCAATACAGCCTGCTGATGCTTGCCACTAGCTGTCCCATAATGGCACACCTGGTGTGCAACAGTGGCAGCTGCAGATGGAGTGGATGTGCGACTGCGGTCTGTGGACGAGCTCTCGCTTTTGCAGGAGGAGGAGGAAGAGGAGGAGGAGGGGCGAACGCCTACAGCCAACTCTTTCCTTGACCGTGGGCTAGGCAGAACTGTCCCAATATTGCTGTCCCCTGTGGACCCTGCATCCACCACATTCACCCAGTGTGCCGTGATGGACACGTAACGTCCCTGGCCATGCCTACTGGTCCATGCATCTGTTGTCAGGTGCACCTTTGTAGTCACAGACTGCCTGAGTGCATGGACGATGCGGTCTTTAACATGCTGTTGGAGGGCTGGGATGGCTTTTCTAGAAAAGAAGTGTCGACTGGGTAGCTCGTAGCGTGGTACAGCGTAGTCCATCAGCGCTTTGAAAGCTTCGCTTTCAACTAACCAGTAGGGCATCATCTCTAATGAGATTAGTCTAGCAATGTGGGCGTTCAAACCCTGTGTACGCGGATGCGAGGATGAGTACTTCCTTTTTCTAACAAGAGTCTCATGTAGGGTGAGCTGGACTGGAGAGCTGGAGATCGTGGAACTAGCGGTGGTGCCGGTGGACATGGGTGACTGAGAGAGGGTTGGAGATGGTATTCTTGCCAGTGCCCTACATGCAGTGTTTCCTACTACTAACCTGGTGATTCCCTGACTGCTTTGGCCTGGCAACGAAAGCTGCACAGATACTGCAGGTGGCGCGGGAAATGGTGGGCTTACAGGGAGGGAAGGGATGTAGCGTTGCTGACTAGCTTCATTGGCCGAGGGTGCTGCAACCTTTAGGGACGTTTGGTAGTTAGTCCAGGCTTGCAAATGCATGGTGGATAAATGTCTATGCATGCAACTTGTATTTAGACTTTTAAGATTCTGACCTCTGCTTAAGGTAGTTGAACATTTTTGACAGATGACTTTGCGCTGATCATTTGGATGTTGTTTAAAAAAATGCCAGACTGCACTCTTTCTACTATCGGATACCTTTTCAGGCATTGCAGACTGAGCTTCTTTAACCGGATGGCCACGCTGTCCTCCAACTGGTTTTGGTTTTGCCACGCGTTTTTGGCCAGATACGGGCCCGGTAGATGGAACCTGTTGTGATGTTGATGCCTGCTGAGGCTCCTCCTCCTCCGCTTCAGAAGTACTGCCGCCTGCACCCTGTTCCCCCAATGGCTGCCAATCGGGGTCCACAACTGGGTCATCTATGACCTCCTCTTCTAGGTTGTGTGCAACTTCGTCTGTGTCACCGTGTAAGCCGGTGGTATTGCGTTCGTGACGGAGCACCATAGTCTCCGCTGGTTTTGATTCTGCCTCAGTACACTGCGAGGGCAATGTTCTGGTCTGAGTCAAAGGAACAGCATAGTAATCTGGCTGTGGCTGTGCATCTGTGCACTCCATGTCCGATTCAACTTCTAATGGGCATAGCCTGTTAACTGTTTCACTGTGTAACCCAGGAACAGTATGTGTAAAGAGCTCCATGGAGTAACCTGTTGTGTCGACTGACGCATCCTTCACTGTTGTTTTTAGTGAAGGACACAAGGAAGCAACTTGTTCCTGACCGGGAGCATCCACTGACGATGCACTGCTCTGACATTTGGCACTTTCCGAGGAGGAGGCAAAAGAGTTAGAGGCAGAGTCAGCAATGAAAGCCAATACTTGTTCCTCCTGCTCCGGCTTCAAAAGTGGTTTTCCTACTCCCAGAAAAGAGAGCGTTCGAGGCCTTGTGTAGCCAGACAACGAACCTGGCTCAACAACTCGAGACTTAGGTGCTGTACTGCTTTTACCACAACCAACTGATGCTCCACCACCACTACCATCATTACCAGCTGACAATGACCGCCCACGGCCACGACCTCTTCCACTAGACTTCCTCATTGTTTGCAAAACGTAACCAAAGTAACGCTATTTGTTACTGTAAAACAACTTATCAGGTGAACTCAAACTTCTGTAGGATTTATATATACCTTTATAGGTGCCTGACACTGAAAGGAAAATCAGGCCCAATGTTACACACTAGGTTTTCTGTGCCCCAATAATTTGAGACAGATGGCACACACAGGACCAGCACTCAAGCAGAAATGCCAATCTTAATCTCCCACTATTTTTTTTTTTTTTCTGGGAGAATTTACCCCTAAAAAAAAAAAAAATGGCCAAGTATTACACAGTGTTTTCGGTGCCACACAATGACAGACAGATGCCACACACAGCAATGGCACGGAGGCAGACTTGCCAATATTTATCTCCCACTAATTTTTTTTTTTTGGAAAAGGGAGAATGTACCCCCCCCCAAAAAATGGCCAAGTATTACACAGTGTTTTCGGTGCCACACAATGAGAGACAGATGCCACACACAGCAATGGCACGAAGGCAGACTTGCCAATATTTATCTCCCGCTAATTTTTTTTTTGGAAAAGGGAGAATTTAGCAAAAAAAAAAAATGGCCAAGTATTACACAGTGTTTTCGGTGCCACACAATGACAGACAGATGCCACACAGAGCAATGGCACGGAGGCAGACTTGCCAATATTTATCTCCCACTAATTTTTTTTTTTGGAAAAGGGAGAATGTACCCCCCCAAAAAAAATGGCCAAGTATTACACAGTGTTTTCGGTGCCACACAATGAAAGACAGATGCCACACACAGCAATGGCACGAAGGCAGACTTGCCAATATTTATCTCCCACTAATTTTTTTTTTGGAAAAGGGAGAATTTAGAAAAAAAAAAAAATAAATGGCCAAGTATTACACAGTGTTTTCGGTGCCACACAATGACAGACAGATGCCACACACAGCAATTTCGCGGAGGCAGACTTGCCAATATTTATCTCCCACTAATTTTTTTTTTGGAAAAGGGAGAATTTAGCAAAAAAACTAAATGGCCAAGTATTACACAGTGTTTTCGGTGGCACACAATGAGAGACAGATACCACACACAGCAATGGCACGGAGGCAGACTTGCAATATTTATCTCCCACTAATTTTTTTTTTGGAAAAGGGAGAATTTAGCAGAAAAAAAAAAAATGGCCAAGTATTACACAGTGTTTTCGGTGCCACACAATGACAGACAGATGCCACACACAGCAATTTCACGGAGGCAGACTTGCCAATATTTATCTCCCACTAATTTTTTTTTTTTGGAAAAGGAAGAATGTACCCCCCCCCAAAAAAAAAATAGCCAAGTATTACACAGTGTTTTCGGTGCCACACAATGAGAGACAGATGCCACACACAGCAATGGCACAGAGGCAGACTTGCCAATATTTATCTCCCACTAATTTTTTTTTTTGGAAAAGGGAGAATGTACCCCCCCCAAAAAAATGGCCAAGTATTACACAGCGTTTTTGGTGCCACACAATGAGAGACAGATACCACACACAGCAATGGCACGGAGGCAGACTTGCCAATATTTATCTCCAACTAATTTTTTTTTTGGAAAAGGGAGAATGTACCCCCCCCCCCAAAAAAAAAGCCAAGTATTACACAGTGTTTTCGGTGCCACAGAATGAGAGACAGATGCCACACACAGCAATGGCACGGAGGCAGACTTGCAATATTTATCTCCCACTAATTTTTTTTGGGGAAAAGGGAGAATTTAGCAAAAAAAAAAAAAATGGCCAAGTATTACACAGTGTTTTTGGTGCCACACAATGACAGACAGATGCCACACACAGCAATGGCACGGAGGCAGACTTGCCAATATTTATCTCCCACTAATTTGTTTTTGGGAAAAGGGAGAATGTACCCCCCCCAAAAAAAAATGGCCAAGTATTACACAGTGTTTTCGGTGCCACACAATGAGAGACAGATGCCACACACAGCAATGGCACGGAGGCAGACTTGCCAATATTTATCTCCCACTAATTTTTTTTTGGAAAAGGGAGAATGTACCCCCCCCAAAAAAAAATGGCCAAGTATTACACAGTGTTTTCGGTGCCACACAATGAGAGACAGATGCCACACACAGCAATGGCACAGAGGCAGACTTGCCAATATTTATCTCCCACTAATTTTTTTTTTTGGAAAAGGGAGAATGTACCCCCCCAAAAAAATGGCCAAGTATTACACAGTGTTTTTGGTGCCACACAATGAGAGACAGATGCCACACACAGCAATGGCACGGAGGCAGACTTGCCAATATTTATCTCCCACTAATTTTTTTTTTTTGGAAAAGGAAGAATGTACCCCCCCCAAAAAAAAAAATAGCCAAGTATTACACAGTGTTTTCGGTGCCACACAATGAGAGACAGATGCCACACACAGCAATGGCACGGAGGCAGACTTGCCAATATTTATCTCCCACTAATTTTATTTTGGAAAAGGGAGAATGTACCCCCCCCAAAAAAATGACCAAGTATTACACAGTGTTTTCGGTGCCACACAATGAGAGACAGATGCCACACACAGCAATGGCACAGAGGCAGACTTGCCAATATTTATCTCCCACTAATTTTTTTTTTTGGAAAAGGGAGAATGTACCCCCCCCAAAAAATGACCAAGTATTACACAGTGTTTTTGGTGCCACACAATGAGAGACAGATACCACACACAGCAATGGCACGGAGGCAGACTTGCCAATATTTATCTCCAACTAATTTTTTTTTTGGAAAAGGGAGAATGTACCCCCCCCCCAAAAAAAAGCCAAGTATTACACAGTGTTTTTGGTGCCACAGAATGAGAGACAGATGCCACACACAGCAATGGCACGGAGGCAGACTTGCCAATATTTATCTCCCACTAATTTTTTTTTTGGAAAAGGGAGAATTTAGCAAAAAAAAAAATGGCCAAGTATTACACAGTGTTTTCGGTGCCACACAATGACAGACAGATGCCACACACAGCAATGGCACGGAGGCAGACTTGCCAATATTTATCTCCCACTAAATTTTTTTTTGGAAAAGGGAGAATGTACCCGAAAAAAAAAAAAAAAATTGCCAAGTATTACACAGTGTTTTCGGTGCCACACAATGAGAGACAGATGCCACACACAGCAATGGCACGGAGGCAGACTTGCCAATATTTATCTCCCACTAATTTTTTTTTGGGAAAAGGGAGAATGTACCCCCCCCCAAAAAAAAATGGCCAAGTATTACACAGTGTTTTCGGTGCCACACAATGAGAGACAGATGCCACACACAGCAATGGCACGGAGGCAGACTTGCCAATATTTATCTCCCAATAATTTTTTTTTGGAAAAGGGAGAATGTACCCCCCCCCCAAAACAATGGCCAAGTATTACACAGTGTTTTCGGTGCCACACAATGAGAGACAGATGCCACACACAGCAATGGCACGGAGGCAGACTTGCCAATATTTATCTCCCACTAAATTTTTTTTTTGGAAAAGGGAGAATGTACCCCCCCCAAAAAAATGGCCAAGTATTACACAGTGTTTTTGGTGCCACACAATGAGAGACAGATGCCACACACAGCAATGGCACGGAGGCAGACTTGCCAATATTTATCTCCCACTAATTTTTTTTTGGAAAAGGGAGAATGTACCCCCCCCCAAAAAAAATGGCCAAGTATTACACAGTGTTTTCGGTGCCACACAATGAGAGACAGATGCCACACACAGCAATGGCACGGAGGCAGACTTGCCAATATTTATCTCCCACTAATTTTTTTTTGGAAAAGGGAGAATGTACCCCCCCCAAAAAAAATGGCCAAGTATTACACAGTGTTTTCGGTGCCACACAATGTGAGACAGATGCCACACACAGCAATGGCACAGAGGCAGACTTGCCAATATTTATCTCCCACTAAATTTTTTTTTTGGAAAAGGGAGAATGTACCCCCCCCAAAAAAATGGCCAAGTATTACACAGTGTTTTTGGTGCCACACAATGAGAGACAGATGCCACACACAGCAATGGCACGGAGGCAGACTTGCCAATATTTATCTCCCACTAATTTTTTTTTGGAAAAGGGAGAATGTACCCCCCCCCAAAAAAAAATGGCCAAGTATTACACAGTGTTTTCGGTGCCACACAATGAGAGACAGATGCCACACACAGCAATGGCACAGAGGCAGACTTGCCAATATTTATCTCCCACTAATTTTTTTTTTTGGAAAAGGGAGAATGTACCCCCCCAAAAAAATGGCCAAGTATTACACAGTGTTTTTGGTGCCACACAATGAGAGACAGATGCCACACACAGCAATGGCACGGAGGCAGACTTGCCAATATTTATCTCCCACTAATTTTTTTTTTTTGGAAAAGGAAGAATGTACCCCCCCAAAAAAAAAAAAATAGCCAAGTATTACACAGTGTTTTCGGTGCCACACAATGAGAGACAGATGCCACACACAGCAATGGCACGGAGGCAGACTTGCCAATATTTATCTCCCACTAATTTTATTTTGGAAAAGGGAGAATGTACCCCCCCCAAAAAAATGACCAAGTATTACACAGTGTTTTCGGTGCCACACAATGAGAGACAGATGCCACACACAGCAATGGCACAGAGGCAGACTTGCCAATATTTATCTCCCACTAATTTTTTTTTTTGGAAAAGGGAGAATGTACCCCCCCCAAAAAATGACCAAGTATTACACAGTGTTTTTGGTGCCACACAATGAGAGACAGATACCACACACAGCAATGGCACGGAGGCAGACTTGCCAATATTTATCTCCAACTAATTTTTTTTTTGGAAAAGGGAGAATGTACCCCCCCCCCAAAAAAAAAGCCAAGTATTACACAGTGTTTTTGGTGCCACAGAATGAGAGACAGATGCCACACACAGCAATGGCACGGAGGCAGACTTGCCAATATTTATCTCCCACTAATTTTTTTTTTTGGAAAAGGGAGAATTTAGCAAAAAAAAAAATGGCCAAGTATTACACAGTGTTTTCGGTGCCACACAATGACAGACAGATGCCACACACAGCAATGGCACGGAGGCAGACTTGCCAATATTTATCTCCCACTAAATTTTTTTTTGGAAAAGGGAGAATGTACCCGAAAAAAAAAAAAAAAATTGCCAAGTATTACACAGTGTTTTCGGTGCCACACAATGAGAGACAGATGCCACACACAGCAATGGCACGGAGGCAGACTTGCCAATATTTATCTCCCACTAATTTTTTTTTGGGAAAAGGGAGAATGTACCCCCCCCCAAAAAAAAATGGCCAAGTATTACACAGTGTTTTCGGTGCCACACAATAAGAGACAGATGCCACACACAGCAATGGCACGGAGGCAGACTTGCCAATATTTATCTCCCAATAATTTTTTTTTGGAAAAGGGAGAATGTACCCCCCCCCAAAACAATGGCCAAGTATTACTCAGTGTTTTCGGTGCCACACAATGAGAGACAGATGCCACACACAGCAATGGCACGGAGGCAGACTTGCCAATATTTATCTCCCACTAAATTTTTTTTTTGGAAAAGGGAGAATGTACCCCCCCCAAAAAAATGGCCAAGTATTACACAGTGTTTTTGGTGCCACACAATGAGAGACAGATGCCACACACAGCAATGGCACGGAGGCAGACTTGCCAATATTTATCTCCCACTAATTTTTTTTTGGAAAAGGGAGAATGTACCCCCCCCCAAAAAAAATGGCCAAGTATTACACAGTGTTTTCGGTGCCACACAATGAGAGACAGATGCCACACACAGCAATGGCACGGAGGCAGACTTGCCAATATTTATCTCCCACTAATTTTTTTTTGGAAAAGGGAGAATGTACCCCCCCCAAAAAAAATGGCCAAGTATTACACAGTGTTTTCGGTGCCACACAATGTGAGACAGATGCCACACACAGCAATGGCACAGAGGCAGACTTGCCAATATTTATCTCCCACTAATTTTTTTTTTTGGAAAAGGGAGAATGTACCCCCCCAAAAAAATGGCCAAGTATTACACAGTGTTTTTGGTGCCACACAATGAGAGACAGATGCCACACACAGCAATGGCACGGAGGCAGACTTGCCAATATTTATCTCCCACTAATTTTTTTTTTTTGGAAAAGGAAGAATGTACCCCCCCCCCAAAAAAAAAATAGCCAAGTATTACACAGTGTTTTCAGTGCCACACAATGAGAGACAGATGCCACACACAGCAATGGCACGGAGGCAGACTTGCCAATATTTATCTCCCACTAATTTTATTTTGGAAAAGGGAGAATGTACCCCCCCCAAAAAATGACCAAGTATTACACAGTGTTTTCGGTGCCACACAATGAGAGACAGATGCCACACACAGCAATGGCACAGAGGCAGACTTGCCAATATTTATCTCCCACTAATTTTTTTTTTTGGAAAAGGGAGAATGTACCCCCCCAAAAAAAATGACCAAGTATTACACAGTGTTTTTGGTGCCACACAATGAGAGACAGATACCACACACAGCAATGGCACGGAGGCAGACTTGCCAATATTTATCTCCAACTAATTTTTTTTTTGGAAAAGGGAGAATGTACCCCCCCCCAAAAAAAAAAAGCCAAGTATTACACAGTGTTTTCGGTGCCACAGAATGAGAGACAGATGCCACACACAGCAATGGCACGGAGGCAGACTTGCCAATATTTATCTCCCACTAATTTTTTTTTTGGAAAAGGGAGAATTTAGCAAAAAAAAAAATGGCCAAGTATTACACAGTGTTTTCGGTGCCACACAATGACAGACAGATGCCACACACAGCAATGGCACGGAGGCAGACTTGCCAATATTTATCTCCCACTAAATTTTTTTTTGGAAAAGGGAGAATGTACCCGAAAAAAAAAAAAAATTGCCAAGTATTACACAGTGTTTTCGGTGCCACACAATGAGAGATAGATGCCACACACAGCAATGGCACGGAGGCAGACTTGCCAATATTTATCTCCCACTAATTTTTTTTTGGGAAAAGGGAGAATGTACCCCCCCCCAAAAAAAAATGGCCAAGTATTACACAGTGTTTTCGGTGCCACACAATAAGAGACAGATGCCACACACAGCAATGGCACGGAGGCAGACTTGCCAATATTTATCTCCCAATAATTTTTTTTTGGAAAAGGGAGAATGTACCCCCCCCCAAAACAATGGCCAAGTATTACACAGTGTTTTCGGTGCCACACAATGAGAGACAGATGCCACACACAGCAATGGCACGGAGGCAGACTTGCCAATATTTATCTCCCACTAAATTTTTTTTTTGGAAAAGGGAGAATGTACCCCCCCAAAAAAAATGGCCAAGTATTACACAGTGTTTTTGGTGCCACACAATGAGAGACAGATGCCACACACAGCAATGGCACGGAGGCAGACTTGCCAATATTTATCTCCCACTAATTTTTTTTTGGAAAAGGGAGAATGTACCCCCCCCCAAAAAAAAATGGCCAAGTATTACACAGTGTTTTCGGTGCCACACAATGAGAGACAGATGCCACACACAGCAATGGCACGGAGGCAGACTTGCCAATATTTATCTCCCACTAATTTTTTTTTTGGAAAAGGGAGAATTTAGCAAAAAAAAAAAATGGCCAAGTATTACACAGTGTTTTCGGTGGCACACAATGAGAGACAGATACCACACACAGCAATGGCACGGAGGCAGACTTGCAATATTTATCTCCCACTAATTTTTTTTTTGGAAAAGGGAGAATTTAGCAAAAAAAAAAAAAAAATGGCCAAGTATTACACAGTGTTTTCGGTGCCACACAATGAGAGACAGATGCCACACACAGCAATGGCACGGAGGCAGACTTGCCATTATTTATCTCCCACTAATTTTTTTTTGGGAAAAGGGAGAATGTACCCAAAGAAAAAATAAAAATGGCCAAGTATTACACAGTGTTTTCGGTGCCACACAATGAGAGACAGATGCCACACACAGCAATGGCACGGAGGCAGACTTGCCAATATTTATCTCCCACTAATTTTTTTTTGGGAAAAGGGAAAATGTACCCCCCCAAAAAAAAAATGGCCAAGTATTACACAGTGTTTTCGGTGCCACACAATGAGAGACAGATGCCACACACAGCAATGGCACGGAGGCAGACTTGCCAATATTTATCTCCCACTAATTTTTTTTTGGAAAAGGGAGAATGTACCCCCCCCAAAAAAAAAATGGCCAAGTATTACACAGTGTTTTCGGTGCCACACAATGAGAGACAGATGCCACACACAGCAATGGCACGGAGGCAGACTTGCCAATATTTATCTCCCACTAATTTTTTTTTTGGAAAAGGGAGAATTTAGCAAAAAAAAAAAATGGCCAAGTATTACACAGTGTTTTCGGTGGCACACAATGAGAGACAGATACCACACACAGCAATGGCACGGAGGCAGACTTGCAATATTTATCTCCCACTAATTTTTTTTTTGGAAAATTGAGAATTTAGCAAAAAAAAAAAAAAAATGGCCAAGTATTACACAGTGTTTTCGGTGCCACACAATGAGAGACAGATGCCACACACAGCAATGGCACGGAGGCAGACTTGCCATTATTTATCTCCCACTAATTTTTTTTTGGGAAAAGGGAGAATGTACCCAAAGAAAAAATAAAAATGGCCAAGTATTACACAGTGTTTTCGGTGCCACACAATGAGAGACAGATGCCACACACAGCAATGGCACGGAGGCAGACTTGCCAATATTTATCTCCCACTAATTTTTTTTTGGGAAAAGGGAAAATGTACCCCCCCAAAAAAAAAATGGCCAAGTATTACACAGTGTTTTCGGTGCCACACAATGAGAGACAGATGCCACACACAGCAATGGCACGTAGGCAGACTTGCCAATATTTATCTCCCACTAATTTTTTTTTGGAAAAGGGAGAATGTACCCCCCACCAAAAAAAAATGGCCAAGTATTACACAGTGTTTTCGGTGCCACACAATGAGAGACAGATGCCACACACAGCAATGGAACGGAGGCAGACTTGCCAATATTTATCTCCCACTAATTTTTTTTTTTGGAAAAGGGAGAATGTACCCCAAAAAAAAAAAAATGGCCAAGTACTACACAGTGTTTTTGGTGCCACACAATGAGAGACAGATGCCACACACAGCAATGGCACGGAGACAGACTTGCCAATATTTATCTTCCACTAATTTTTTTTTTTTTGGAAAAGGGAGAATGTACCCTCCCCCCCAAAAAAAATGGCCAAGTATTACACAGTGTTTTCGGTGCCACACAATGAGAGACAGATGCCACACACAGCAATGGCACGGAGGCAGACTTGCCAATATTTATCTCCCACTAATTTTTTTGGGAAAAGGGAGAATGTACCCCCCCCAAAAAAAATGGCCAAGTATTACACAGTGTTTTTGGTGCCACACAATGAGAGACAGATGCCACACACAGCAATGGCACTGAGGCAGACTTGCCAATATTTATCTCCCACTAATTTTTTTTTTGGAAAAGGGAGAATGTACCCCCCCCCAAAAAAAAATAGCCAAGTATTACACAGTGTTTACGGTGCTACACAATGAGAGACAGATGCCACACACAGCAATGGCACGGAGGCAGACTTGCCAATATTTATCTCCCACTAATTTTTTTTTTGGAAAAGGGAGAATGTACCCAACAAAAAAAAAAAAATGGCCAAGTATTACACAGTGTTTTCGGTGCCACACAATGAGAGACAGATGCCACACACAGCAATGGCACGGAGGCAGACTTGCCAATATTTATCTCCCACTAATTTTTTTTTTGGAAAAGGGAGAATTTAGCAAACAAAAAAAAGGCCAAGTATTACACAGTGTTTTTGGTGCCACACAATGAGAGACAGATGCCACACACAGCAATGGCACGGAGGCAGACTTGCCAATATTTATCTCCCACTAATTTTTTTTTTTTGGAAAAGGGAGAATGTACCCCCCCCCAAAAAAAAAAATGGCCAAGTATTACACAGTGTTTTCGGTGCCACACAATGAGAGACAGATGCCACACACAGCAATGGCACGGAGGCAGACTTGCCAATATTTATCTCCCACTAATTTTTTTTTTGGAAAAGGGAGAATGTACCCCCCCCAAAAAAAAAAAAATGGCCAAGTATTACACAGTGTTTTCGGTGCCACACAATGAGAGACAGATACCACACACAGCAATGGCACGGAGGCAGACTTGCAATATTTATCTCCCACTAATTTTTTTTTTGGAAAAGGGAGAATTTAGCAAAAAAAAAAAAAAAATGGCCAAGTATTACACAGTGTTTTCGGTGCCACACAATGACAGACAGATGCCACACACAGCAATGGCACAGAGGCAGACTTGCCAATATTTATCTCCCACTAATTTTTTTTTTGGAAAAGGGAGAATGTACCCAAAAAAAAAATAAAAATGGCCAAGTATTACACAGTGTTTTCGGTGCCACACAATGAGAGACAGATGCCACACACAGCAATGGCACGGAGGCAGACTTGCCAATATTTATCTCCCACTAATTTTTTTGGGGGAAAAGGGAGAATGTACATAAAAAAAAAATAAAAATGGCCAAGTATTACACAGTGTTTTCGGTGCCACACAATGAGAGACAGATGCCACACACAGCAATGGCACGGAGGCAGACTTGCCAATATTTATCTCCCACTAATTTTTTTTTGGAAAAGGGAGAATGTACCCCAAAAAAAAAAAAAAATGGCCAAGTATTACACAGTGTTTTCGGTGCTACACAATGAGAGACAGATGCCACACACAGCAATGGCACGGAGGCAGACTTGCCAATATTTATCTCCCACAAATTTTTTTTTTGGAAAAGTGTGAATGTACCCAACAAAAGAAAAAAATGGCCAAGTATTACACAGTGTTTTCGATGCCACACAATGAGAGACAGATGCCACACACAGCAATGGCACGGAGGCAGACTTGCCAATATTTATCTCCCACTAATTTTTTTTTGGAAAAGGGAGAATGTACCCCAAAAAAAAAAAAAAATGGCCAAGTATTACACAGTGTTTTCGGTGCTACACAATGAGAGACAGATGCCACACACAGCAATGGCACGGAGGCAGACTTGCCAATATTTATCTCCCACTAATTTTTTTTTGGAAAAGGGAGAATTTAGCAAACAAAAAAAAAGACCAAGTATTACACAGTGTTTTCGGTGGCACACAATGAGAGACAGATACCACACACAGCAATGGCACGGAGGCAGACTTGCCAATATTTATCTCCCACTAATTTTTTTTTGGGAAAAGGGAGAATGTACCCCCCCCAAAAAAAAAAAAATGGCCAAGTATTACACAGTGTTTTCGGTGCCACACAATGAGAGACAGATGCCACACACAGCAATGGCACGGAGGCAGACTTGCCAATATTTATCTCCCACTAATTTTTTTTTGGGAAAAGGGAGAATGTACCCCCCAAAAAAAAAAATGGCCAAGTATTACACAGTGTTTTCGGTGCTACACAATGAGACAGATGCCACACACAGCAATGGCACAGAGGCAGACTTGCCAATATTTATCTCCCACTAATTTTTTTTTTTGGAAAAGGGAGAATGTACCCAACAAAAAAAAAAAAATGGCCAAGTATTACACAGTGTTTTCGGTGCCACACAATGAGAGACAGATGCCACACACAGCAATGGCACGGAGGCAGACTTGCCAATATTTGTCTCCCACTAATTTTTTTTTGGAAAAGGGAGAATTTAGCAAAAAAAAAAAAGGGCCAAGTATTACACAGTGTTTTCGGTGGCACACAATGAGAGACAGATACTACACACAGCAATGGCACGGAGGCAGACTTGCCAATATTTATCTCCCACTAATTTTTTTTTTTTTGAAAAGGGAGAATGTACCCAAAAAAAAAAAAAAAAAAGGCCAAGTATTACACAGTGTTTTCGGTGCCACACAATGAGAGACAGATGCCACACACAGCAATGGCACGGAGGCAGACTTGCCAATATTTATCTCCCACTAATTTTTTTTTGGGAAAAGGGAGAATGTACCCCCCCCAAAAAAAAAATGGCCAAGTATTACACAGTGTTTTCGGTGCCACACAATGAGAGACAGATGCCACACACAGCAATGGCACGGAGGCAGACTTGCCAATATTTATCTCCCACTAATTTTTTTTGGGGAAAAGGGAGAATGTACATAAAAAAAAAATAAAAATGGCCAAGTATTACACAGTGTTTTCGGTGCCACACAATGAGAGACAGATGCCACACACAGCAATGGCACGGAGGCAGACTTGCCAATATTTATCTCCCACTAATTTTTTTTTGGAAAAGGGAGAATGTACCCCAAAAAAAAAAAAAAATGGCCAAGTATTACACAGTGTTTTCGGTGCTACACAATGAGAGACAGATGCCACACACAGCAATGGCACGGAGGCAGACTTGCCAATATTTATCTCCCACAAATTTTTTTTTTGGAAAAGTGAGAATGTACCCAACAAAAAAAAAAATGGCCAAGTATTACACAGTGTTTTCGGTGCCACACAATGACAGACAGATGCCACACACAGCAATGGCACAGAGGCAGACTTGCCAATATTTATCTCCCACTAATTTTTTTTTTGGAAAAGGGAGAATGTACCCCAAAAAAAAATAAAAATGGCCAAGTATTACACAGTGTTTTCTGTGCCACACAATGAGAGACAGATGCCACACACAGCAATGGCACAGAGGCAGACTTGCCAATATTTATCTCCCACTAATTTTTTTTGGGGAAAAGGGAGAATGTACATAAAAAAAAAAAAAAAATGGCCAAGTATTACACAGTGTTTTCGATGCCACACAATGAGAGACAGATGCCACACACAGCAATGGCACGGAGGCAGACTTGCCAATATTTATCTCCCACTAATTTTTTTTTGGAAAAGGGAGAATTTAGCAAACAAAAAAAAAGGCCAAGTATTACACAGTGTTTTCGGTGGCACACAATGAGAGACAGATACCACACACAGCAATGGCACGGAGGCAGACTTGCCAATATTTATCTCCCACTAATTTTTTTTTTGGAAAAGGGAGAATGTACCCCCCAAAAAAAAAAAAAAATGGCCAAGTATTACACAGTGTTTTCGGTGCCACACAATGAGAGACAGATGCCACACACAGCAATGGCACGGAGGCAGACTTGCCAATATTTGTCTCCCACTAATTTTTTTTTGGAAAAGGGAGAATGTACCCCCCCCCAAAAAAAAAAAATGGCCAAGTATTACACAGTGTTTTCGGTGGCACACAATGAGAGACAGATACCACACACAGCAATGACACGGAGGCAGACTTGCCAATATTTATCTCCCACTAATTTTTTTTTGGGAAAAGGGAGAATGTACCCCCCCCAAAAAAAAAAAAATGGCCAAGTATTACACAGTGTTTTCGGTGCCACACAATGAGAGACAGATGCCACACACAGCAATGGCACGGAGGCAGACTTGCCAATATTTATCTCCCACTAATTTTTTTTTGGGAAAAGGGAGAATGTACCCCCCAAAAAAAAAAATGGCCAAGTATTACACAGTGTTTTCGGTGCTACACAATGAGACAGATGCCACACACAGCAATGGCACAGAGGCAGACTTGCCAATATTTATCTCCCACTAATTTTTTTTTTTGGAAAAGGGAGAATGTACCCAACAAAAAAAAAAAATGGCCAAGTATTACACAGTGTTTTCGGTGCCACACAATGAGAGACAGATGCCACACACAGCAATGGCACGGAGGCAGACTTGCCAATATTTATCTCCCACTAATTTTTTTTTGGGAAAAGGGAGAATGTACCCCCCCCAAAAAAAAAATGGCCAAGTATTACACAGTGTTTTCGGTGCCACACAATGAGAGACAGATGCCACACACAGCAATGGCACGGAGGCAGACTTGCCAATATTTATCTCCCACTAATTTTTTTTGGGGAAAAGGGAGAATGTACATAAAAAAAAAATAAAAATGGCCAAGTATTACACAGTGTTTTCGGTGCCACACAATGAGAGACAGATGCCACACACAGCAATGGCACGGAGGCAGACTTGCCAATATTTATCTCCCACTAATTTTTTTTTGGAAAAGGGAGAATGTACCCCAAAAAAAAAAAAAAATGGCCAAGTATTACACAGTGTTTTCGGTGCTACACAATGAGAGACAGATGCCACACACAGCAATGGCACGGAGGCAGACTTGCCAATATTTATCTCCCACAAATTTTTTTTTTGGAAAAGTGAGAATGTACCCAACAAAAAAAAAAATGGCCAAGTATTACACAGTGTTTTCGGTGCCACACAATGACAGACAGATGCCACACACAGCAATGGCACAGAGGCAGACTTGCCAATATTTATCTCCCACTAATTTTTTTTTTTGGAAAAGGGAGAATGTACCCCAAAAAAAAATAAAAATGGCCAAGTATTACACAGTGTTTTCTGTGCCACACAATGAGAGACAGATGCCACACACAGCAATGGCACAGAGGCAGACTTGCCAATATTTATCTCCCACTAATTTTTTTTGGGGAAAAGGGAGAATGTACATAAAAAAAAAAAAAAATGGCCAAGTATTACACAGTGTTTTCGATGCCACACAATGAGAGACAGATGCCACACACAGCAATGGCACGGAGGCAGACTTGCCAATATTTATCTCCCACTAATTTTTTTTTGGAAAAGGGAGAATTTAGCAAACAAAAAAAAAGGCCAAGTATTACACAGTGTTTTCGGTGGCACACAATGAGAGACAGATACCACACACAGCAATGGCACGGAGGCAGACTTGCCAATATTTATCTCCCACTAATTTTTTTTTTGGAAAAGGGAGAATGTACCCCCCAAAAAAAAAAAAAAATGGCCAAGTATTACACAGTGTTTTCGGTGCCACACAATGAGAGACAGATGCCACACACAGCAATGGCACAGAGGCAGACTTGCCAATATTTATCTCCCACTAATTTTTTTTTTTGGAAAAGGGAGAATGTACCCAACAAAAAAAAAAAAAATGGCCAAGTATTACACAGTGTTTTCGGTGCCACACAATGAGAGACAGATGCCACACACAGCAATGGCACGGAGGCAGACTTGCCAATATTTGTCTCCCACTAATTTTTTTTTGGAAAAGGGAGAATTTAGCAAAAAAAAAAAAGGGCCAAGTATTACACAGTGTTTTCGGTGGCACACAATGAGAGACAGATACTACACACAGCAATGGCACGGAGGCAGACTTGCCAATATTTATCTCCCACTAATTTTTTTTTTTTGAAAAGGGAGAATGTACCCAAAAAAAAAAAAAGGCCAAGTATTACACAGTGTTTTCGGTGCCACACAATGAGAGACAGATGCCACACACAGCAATGGCACGGAGGCAGACTTGCCAATATTTATCTCCCACTAATTTTTTTTTGGGAAAAGGGAGAATGTACCCCCCAAAAAAAAAAAATGGCCAAGTATTACACAGTGTTTTCGGTGCCACACAATGAGAGACAGATGCCACACACAGCAATGGCACGGAGGCAGACTTGCCAATATTTGTCTCCCACTAATTTTTTTTTTGGAAAAGGGAGAATTTAGCAAAAAAAAAAAAGGGCCAAGTATTACACAGTGTTTTCGGTGGCACACAATGAGAGACAGATACCACACACAGCAATGGCACGGAGGCAGACTTGCCAATATTTATCTCCCTGCAGTTATCTCAGAAAAGTATGGCAGGCAGCTATAAAAAGGACTGCTGCACACAAAAGTGTGGACAAACACACAAGATAGCTGTGCAGAAAGGAAGGAAAAACAGGATTTGTGCTTTGAAAAAAGCAGTTGGTTTGCACGGCGGCGTACACACAGGCACAGCAACGCAGCTATCAGGGTCAGGGAGCCTTCTAGTGCAGCCCAATGAGCTACAGCGCTGAGGAAAAAAAAATGTAGCTTCCACTGTCCCTGCAATCAAAAGGTGGTGTTGGACAGTGGAAATTGCTACAGCACAAGCGGTTTGTAGCTTTATGTACCCTGCCTATCACTATCCCTGCTTCCGAAGAAGCTGCAGCAACCTCTCCCTACGCTCAGATCAGCAGCAGTAAGATGGCGGTCGGCGGGAACGCCCCTTTATAGCCCCTGTGACGCCGCAGAAAGCAAGCCAATCACTGCAATGCCGTTCTCTAAGATGGTGGGGACTGAGATCTATGTCATCACGCTGCCCACACTCTGCGTCCACCTTCATTGGCTGAGAAATGGCGCTTTTAGCGTCATTGAAACGTGACTTTGGCGTGAAAGTCGCGTACCGCATGGCAGACCCCACACAGGGATCGGCTCGGTTTCATGAGACGCCGACTTTGCCAAAAGTCGGCGACTTATGAAAATGAACGATCCGTTTCGCTCAACCCTACTCAGAACACTGATAAACAATCAGGAAGAAGATGCCCTCAAAGGCATTTAAGGCTCAAAGAAAAACATAGGTCCAGGCACAGATCTCCTGAATGCTGTATTAGTGAGGCGGAGAGGGACTTGTCCGATTCAAGTAATTTGTCATCTTCCCAGTCTTCCTCATCATCCTCAGAAGGGGGTCGCAGCTGCTTCCCGATTGAAGAGACTGACGCTCTTGTAAAGGCTGTCAGAACAACCATGGGGCTAGTAGATGAACGGCCTGAAAAAAACAGCCCAGGACCTAATGTTTAGTGGATTAGAGCAAAGAAAGTGGAGGGCTTTCCCAATAAATGAAAAAATCCACTCCCTAATCAAAAGAGAGTGGAAGAGACCAGATAAAAAAGTTCTCCTTTCTCGAAAAAGGAAGTATCCCTTTGATGACCCTGTATGCTCTCTTTGGGGGAAAGCGCCAAAGCTAGATGTGGCGATAGCGAAAGCCTCCAAAAGATTTTCCCTGCCTTCGAAGACGTGGGGACATTAAAAGACCCCATGGATAAAAAGGCAGAAACGTTTTTTAAAAGGTTCCTGGGAGGCAGCTGGGGGAGGATTAAAACCAGCTATAGCAGCCACGTGTACTGACCGAGCCTTAATGGTATGGCTAGACCACTTAGACTTGCAGCTGAAAGGGAAAGCCCCCAGAGAAACTATTCAAAAATCGGTCTCTGTAATGAGAGGAGCAGCAGCATTCTTAGTGGACTCATCTGTAGACTCAGCCAGGTTAGCGGCCAGGTCCGCCTCCTTCTCAAATGCTACAAAGCGAGCCCTATGGTTCATATGCTGGTCGGGATGGATGGGAAGATAAAAGAAATAAAGGCAAAGGGTTTATGTTCAATAGACCCCCGATAATAAAAAGCAACCACAATGAAGGTGTTCTCCAGGTCGGAGGAAGGTTGACCTACTTTTTCCCGGCCTGGGAAAAAATATCCGGAAGTTCATGGATCCTGGACATAATAACAAGGGGCCTAAAATTGAAATTTCATGCCCTTCCAGCCAATTCCTTCACAGTAACTCCTCAAAAAGCAGCAGAAGAAGAACAATTAACCCTTCAAAAATAAATTTTTAATCTGATAGAGAAAGACGTGCCGTGCTACAAGAAAGGTTTCTACTCCCCTCTCTTTCTGTGGAAGAAACCAGATGGGACGTACAGGACAATCGTAAATTTAAAAAAATTAAACAAGTTCCTGGAAACCCAACATTTCAAAATGGAAACAATAAAGTCATGTGTAAAAATGCTTTTTCTGTTGTTTTTCATGACTGTATTAGACTTAAGAGATGCGTACTATCATGTACCCATCCACATGGACCATCAAAAATTCCTCAAAGTAGCAGTAATGATTCAGGGGGATGTAAAACATTACCAGTTCAGAGCACTCCCTTTCGGCCTGGCCATTGCTCCAAGAGTATTTACCAAAATAATGGCGGAAGATATGGCCCATATAAGAGAACAAAACATTCTGATAATCCCATATCTGGATGATCCCCTAGTAATAGGCGTCTCCTCTTATCACTGCAAACAGTTGGACGAGGTCATGAAGTCTCTGACGAGTCTGGGATGGATGCTAAATTTATCCAAGTCCAGAGTCATACCGAGTCAGGTATAAGAGTACTTGGGAATAATCCTAGACTCGAATAAACAAGAATGTTATCTCCCACTGGGAAAAATACTAAATATGATACAGATGATATCACGTATAAGAGACTCCCCTGTCACCACCTTGAAGAAGGCAATGTCCCTGCTGGGATCAATGACAGCTTGTATCCCGGCGGTCCAGTGGGCACAAAGCCATGCCTGGGATCTACAATGGGAAATATTAGAGGCAGGGGCATCCCTAGATGGGAATTTAGAAGGGCAGTTAAACATCTCATCAAAAATGGTACACTCCCTTGTATGGTGGGCAGATTCAGTCAATTTAACCAGAGGTGTTCCCTGGGTATGGCCAACATCCAAAACTCTAACCACGGACACAAGCTCTTGGGGGTGGGGTGCGCATCTAGGAGATCAAATTTTCCAAAGTCCTTGGTCAGAAGAACACAAATTAACTTCCTCAAACATGAAAGAGCTACTAGCAGTAAAATTTGCTCTCATCCACTTTCTGGGCTCCCTTCGATCCCTCCAAGTAAGGGTGTTTTTGAACAACCAGGTGGTGGTATCAACAGAGAAAAATAGAGTAAAATGTCCCAAACAACATCTTAAGGATAAAAAATATTCATTTATTTGAAAAACACATACAAAAAGAACTCACAAAAAGCTAACATGCGAAAAGCGCATCAGGGGCTGAGGGGCGAGGTGGGGACATTCCCCTGATAAACAATGGGTAAGCATGTTTTTGGATTTACTCCCGGTCTGAGTGGACTTGTAATTTATTAAGGCATTGTGAGTTCTTCTGATTACTGAAAGCCAGTGGCCCATAACTATAGTGTATGTATTACATAATTGCTTCCCTGGGGTGTATTGTATTGTTCCCCCTTAGTCTTGCATATCTGCAGATCTCCTCCATTTAAAATCCCTTGATGTATGTAAGGCTACTTTCACACTAGCGTTGGTACGGGTCCGTCGCTATGCGTCGGGCCCACGTACCGACGCACGTTGTGAAAATGTAGCACGACATGGGCAGCGGATGCAGTTTTTCAACGCATCCGCTGCCCAGTCTAAAGTCTGGGGAGGAGGGGGCGGAGTTTCGGCCGGGCATGCACAGTCGAAAATGGCAGACTCAATGTACGAAAAAACGTTCACTTGAACGTTTTTTCGCTACGACGGTCCGCCAAATACCGACGGATCCTGTGCAAGACGGACGCGACGTGTGGCCATACGTCACAATCCGTTGGCAATAAAAGTCTATGGGAAAAAAACCGCATCCTGCGGGCACATTTGCAGGATCCGTTTTTTTCCAAAAACGACGGATTGTGACGTACGTCACTCGACGTACACGACGCTAGTGTGAAAGAGGGCTAACATGTACATTTTAAACACTTTTTGTATGTGTTTTTTCAAATAAATGAATATTTTTTTATCCTCAAGATGTTGTTTGGGACATTTTTGCTCTTTTTTTCTCTGTTGAAATATAGCTGGAGCGATCCATTTGAATTTACATTTTCTAGTCATTTTGGGAGAGCTGGAATACTTTTCTCTCGGCTTCAATGTATGGTGGTGCTTTACAATTATATTAATGTGAACCAGGTGGTGGTAGCATACTTAAACCACCAGGGGGGCACCAGTTCTCGGGCCCAGTAGCTCTAGACGCCTTTACGATACCCTGGAATTACCATCTAGCTTACGCTTTTCCACTAATAGCGCTGATTCCCTTATTGTTGAGGAAAATTCGTGAGGACAACGCAAGTGTTATCATAATAGCACCTTTCTGGCCACGAAGAATATGTTTTTCATGGCTGAGGATGATGTCCATCTCCGACCCTTGGGTCCTTCCGGACATTCCGGATCTCTTGTCCCAGGGGCCAGTGAATCATTCACAGGTAGAAAACTTACACAAGACAGCTTTGCATTTGATAGGGAACTTCTGAGCAGTAAGGGGTTCTCTTCAAACTTATTATCCACCCTACTACAAAGTAGGAAACCGGTAACTACTAAGGTGTATGGGCGAGTGTGGAAAAAATGGATCTCAGTATTAGATGCCAACCTAACTGGGGAAGTCCCAATAAACAAAATCCTAGAATTATTACAGAACGGGTTGGAACAGGGGTTGTCAACAAGCACCTTAAAAGTTCTGGTTGCAGCGCTAGGAGCCCTGTACAACTACGACCTGGCCAGGTACCTTTGGGTAGCAAGATTTATTAAGGCTTCAAGTAAATCCAGACCTATTTCCCTTCATGCTACTCCTCCCTGGGACCTGAATTTTGTCCTTAATGCACTAACTAAGGCTCCCTTTGAACCTCTGTCAGAAGCCCTATTGAAAATCATATCCTTTAAGACCTATCTTCTCGTAGCTGTAACATCAGCTCATAGGGTTAGCGATATGCAGGCTTTATCGGCATACCCACCCTTTACACAGATACTGGAGGATAGAGTCATCCTGAAAAACCTACCCAGCTTATCTTCCGAAAGTTGAATCGCAGTTTCATAGGGCCGAAGAAATCTCCCTTCTGCCCCAATCCCAAAAGTGAGGGGGAAGAAGTGCTGCACACGTTAGATGTAAAGGGATGCCTAGTCCAGTATTTGGTAGCTAGGAGGGAATGTAGGAAGGCTAGGTCTCTTTTTGTATGCTTCCAGGGTCCACGGAAGGGACAGAAAGCATCAAAGGCCACACTGGCAAGATGGGTAAGAGACGCTATCATCCTATCACATTCCAGCTGTTCCAAGGGAGATAAAAGCCCATTCAACCAGAGCAGTGGCGACTTCCTGGGCTGAGAGCCGGCGCCTCGATAGAGCAGATATGTAGAGCCGCTACTTTGTCTTCTACCTCTACATTCTTTAATCATTAACGGCTATACTTTGCCTCTTCTTCACATCTCACCTTTGGGAGAAGGGTTCTGGCTGCAGTGGTCCCCCCCCCCAATGTACAATCTCTGTAGTTCTCTCTGTGGTGCCGTCATGGAGGAAAAAGAGAAAATCGTGGTTACTTACCGATAACTGTATTTCTCTGATTCCTTGACGGCACCCGTACATTCCCTCCCTTCACGTGTGGGTGTGCACACTGGAATTAGTTAGTAATTAGCCACGCGGTGCCTCTATTAAGCTTAGTTGAATATTAAACATTTTTTTTGTATAACCATTCAAGTTGCAGCTGAAGTTCTATTAATGCTCTGTAAAGCCAACTAATGCAGGGGAGAGGTACCACATTTTTCACCTGTAGGTTTCCCTGAGGGTGGATCCCCTCTCTCTGTGGTGCCGTCATGGGATCAGAGAAAAACCGTTATCGGTAAGTAACTACGATTTTCTTCACCTTATACCTGCTCCTTTTATTGTAAAGCAATCCATAGCCCCTTATTTCAACACTTATTTGCTTGGTCACGCTGCCTACTACAGCCAGGTTATTGTAATCTAAAAATGTGCAAATCTACCAATTTTTTTTGTGTCATAGCTAGTGTTGAGCATTCCTATACCAAGTTCCGATACTTTCAGTATATCGGATACAGGAATCGGAAGTTCCCATAATTCACAGAGCCAGAATTCAGCTAATGAAGACTAATTAGAAGTGTGGGCACATCCTGATCTGCATGGTAGGCATGTAACTACTGGCATGGCTGTGATTGGCTGCTGAAATAATGTCATGATGCACTATAAAAGTCGCTGCCGCCATTTTGGGCTCACTCTGCTGTGTATTCAGTTAGGGACAGGATGCTGTGTTCTGACTGAGGGCCAGTTTAGAGATAGCGATTTGCTTCATTGTGCTTTACCCAGGCTAATATAGCAACCGCTGTGAGAGAGACCTTTTTTTTGCCTTGCAGAGCTGTTCACGGCTGTCTGCAAGGTGTCTGTGTGATTGCAGCTCACTCTGTAGTCTGGTCTGCAGCCACCGCTGGTTGTAGTCAGCTCAGGGTGCGTCACTGCCTCATACCATTCCATTGTCCGTTTTTCAAAAAGTGCAGCCTGCTGCACATTTTTTCAAATTTATCCTATTAGTGGCTTTCCATCCGTATCCTGCTAGATTGTGGAAAAACACTATATAGGATTACATAGAGGAGCTTTTTTTTGGCCTTGCAGTGCCATTTACAGCTGTCTGCACGTTCTCCGCGTGAGTGCAGCTCACTCTGTAGTCTGTTCTGCCGCCACAGCCAGTTGTAGTCAGCTCAGGGTGCATCACTGCCTCATACCGTTCCATTGTCAGTTTCTCAATTAGTGCAGCCTGCTGCACACTTTCTCAAATTTATCCTGTTAGTGGCTTTCCATCCGTATCCTGCTAGATTGTGGAAAAACACTATCTAGGATTACATAGAGGAGCTTTTTTTGACCTTGCCGTGCCGTTAATGGCTGTCTGCACGGTCTCTGTGTGAGTGCAGCTCAGTCTGTAGTCTGTTCTGCGGAAAAAACAAACAGCTAATAAAGTTCACCAAACACTCCACTTTAGAGTTGTGTAGGCCACATTAGCTCATATTATAGTCTAGTCCACACTTGATAAAATTAGTGTTCCTTATACCTCTTTGCAGCTGTTCATGAATAAGCACACTAAACCCTTAGTACTTTTCTGCCTATCTCTTACTGTCTCACTTATTCATTCTCGTCTGGACTATTGTAACTCTCTACTAATTGGCCTACCTTTTACCAGACTCTCCCCGCTCCAATCTGTCCTGAATGCTGCTGCCAGGATCATATTCCTCGCCGACCGTTACACCGATGCCTCTACCTTGTGCCAGTCATTACACTGGCTACCCATCCAATCCAGAATCCAGTACAAAACTACTACCCTCATCCACAAAGCACTCCATGGCTCAGCACCACCCTACATCTCCTCTCTGGTCTCAGTCTACCAACCTACCCGTGCCCTCCGCTCTGCTAATGACCTCAGGTTAGCATCCTCAATAATCAGAACCTCCCACTCCCGTCTCCAAGACTTTACACGTGCGGCGCCGATTCTTTGGAATGCACTACCTAGGTTAATACAATTAATCCCCAATCCCCACAGTTTTAAGCGTGCCCTAAAAACTCATTTGTTCAGATTGGCCTACCGCCTCAACGCATTAACCTAATTATCCCTGTGTGGCCTATTAATAAAAATACAACAACATAATCATGTTCCTCCATCATGTTCTCATACACTTTATGCAGTTAATAGCCCTCTGTGTCTGTACTGTTACATACTTAGGCAGTTAACTGGTTCATGCAGCTTTACATGAACACCCGAGCCTTACACTATGGCTGGTCCAAATAACTAAAGCAATTGTTACCATCCACCTCTCGTGTCTCCCCTTTTCCTCATAGATTGTAAGCTTGCGAGCAGGGCCCTCATTCCTACTGGTATCTGTTTTGAACTGTGATTTCTGTTATGCTGTAATGTCTATTGTCTGTACAAGTCCCCTCTATAAGTTGTAAAGCGCTGCGGAATATGTTGGCGCTATATAAATAAAATTATTATTATTATTATTATTATTATTATTATTAGATATAAGGTCAGGATCTGGGATAGTAAGTCAGGGCTCTGGGATAATATCAGATATCAGGTCGGATCTGGGATAGTAAGTCAGGGCTCTGGGATAATATCAGATATAAAGTCAGGATCTGGGATAGTAAGTCAGGGCTCTGGGATAATATCAGATATGATGTCAGGATCTGGGATAGTAAGTCAGGGCTCTGGGATAATATTAGATATAAGGTCAGGATCTGGGATAGTAAGTCAGGGCTCTGGGATAATATCAGATATCAGGTCGGATCTGGGATAGTAAGTCAGGGCTCTGGGATAATATCAGATATAAAGTCAGGATCTGGGATAGTAAGTCAGGGCTCTGGGATAATATCAGATATGATGTCAGGATCTGGGATAGTAAGTCAGGGCTCTGGGATAATATTAGATATAAGGTCAGGATCTGGGATAGTAAGTCAGGGCTCTGGGATAATATCAGATATCAGGTCGGATCTGGGATAGTAAGTCAGGGCTCTGGGATAATATCAGATATAAAGTCAGGATCTGGGATAGTAAGTCAGGGCTCTGGGATAATATCAGATATGATGTCAGGATCTGGGATAGTAAGTCAGGGCTCTGGGATAATATTAGATATAAGGTCAGGATCTGGGATAGTAAGTCAGGGCTCTGGGATAATATCAGATATCAGGTCGGATCTGGGATAGTAAGTCAGGGCTCTGGGATAATAGCAGATATAAAGTCAGGATCTGGGATAGTAAGTCAGGGCTCTGGGATAATATCAGATATGAGGTCAGGATCTGGGATAATAAGTCAGAGCTTTGATATTTGACTTTTGGTTGTAATTTTCCCACATTAGATCCTCTCAGAATGGCGGCAGAAATACGAGGAATCTCAGTCTGAACTTGAATCTTCTATGAAAGAATCGAGATGTCTAAGCACAGAGCTCTTCAAAATGAAGAACGCATACGAGGAGACCCTGGACAGTCTGGAGACGATAAGGAGGGAAAATAAGAACCTGCAGGGTGAGTGCAGCACCCGTGCATGAGCAGCCTCATGTACCGGGAATTATGGGAAATAACCCGCTGTGTCTAAGGCTGGGGTCACACATGGCGTAAGAAAATACGCCACGTATTATACGTCCGTACTACGGCCGTAATACGGAGAAATGTCCCCAAAATATTGATCCGTAGTCAGGGTGTTTCAGCGTATTTTGCGCATGGCATCCTCCGTATGTAATCCGTATGGCATCCGTACTGCGAGATTTTCGCGCAGGCTTGCAAAACCGACATCTAATGGATTTATGTGCTCAAATGTTAGGGAAAACATATATACAGTATATATATATATATATATATGTCATTGAGACACATATATATATATTCTGTATTTAGATTTCATTCAGCGCGATATCTGTGAACAGCCGCTAATTCAATTGCCGGCTTTTCATTTCTCCTGCACAAACCCGACAGGATATGAGACATGGTTTACATACAGTAAACCATCTCATATCCCCTTTTTTTTGCATATTCCACATTACTAATGTTAGTAGTGTGTATGTGCAAAATTTCAGCGCTGTAGCTGCTGAAATAAAGGGTTAAATGGCGGAAAAAATTGGCGTGGGCTCCCGCGCAATTTTCTCCGCCAGAGTGGTAAAGCCAGTGACTGAGGGCAGATATTAATAGCCAGGAGAGGGTCCATGGTTATTGGCCCCCCCGTGGCTAAAAACATCTGCCCCCAGCCACCCCAGAAAAGGCACATCTGGAAGATGCGCCAATTCTGGCACTTGGCCACTCTCTTCCCACTCCCTGTAGCGGTGGGATATGGGGTAATGAAGGGTTAATGCCACCTTGCTATTGTAAGGTGACATTAAGCCAGATTAATAATGGAGAGGCGTCAATTATGACACCTATCCATTATTAATCCAATTGTAGGAAAGGGTTAAAAAACACACACACACATGATTACAAAGTAGTTTAATGAAATAAACACAGCGGTTGTTGTAATAATTTATTGTTCTCCCATTCCATTTCCAGGACCTCGCTTGGCAACATAATAAACGCACAAGATACATACCTTCTGCTGTCAGATCTCGTCCCACGAAGTAATCCATCTGAAGGGGTTAACTAATATTACAGGCAGGAGCCCTGCAAATGCAGCTGTGCTCCGTGCTTGTAATCCCCGGGGAATGAATGAAATGTAGGTCATTGACCTACATTTCCTTCAGTCGCGGTGATGCGCCCCCTGGTGGATGTCCTCATATGACCTGGAGCGTGGGAAAAAGTTCCCAGGCTGCAGTTCATGAGAACATCCAGCAGGGGCGCATCACCGCGACTGAAGGAAATGTAGGTCAATGACCTACATTTCATTCATTCCCCGGGGATTACAAGCACGGAGCACAGCTGCATTTGCAGGGCTCCTGCCTGTAATATTAGTTAACCCCTTCAGATGGATTACTTCGTGGGACGAGATCTGACAGCAGAAGGTATGTATCTTGTGCGTTTATTATGTTGCCAAGCGAGGTCCTGGAAATGGAATGGGAGAACAATAAATTATTACAACAACCGCTGTGTTTATTTCATTAAACTACTTTGTAATCATGTGTGTGTGTGTTTTTTAACCCTTTCCTACAATTGGATTAATAATGGATAGGTGTCATAATTGACGCCTCTCCATTATTAATCTGGCTTAATGTCACCTTACAATAGCAAGGTGGCATTAACCCTTCATTACCCCATATCCCACCGCTACAGGGAGTGGGAAGAGAGTGGCCAAGTGCCAGAATTGGCGCATCTTCCAGATGGGCCTTTTCTGGGGTGGCTGGGGGCAGATGTTTGTAGCCACGGGGGGGCCAATAACCATGGACCCTCTCCTGGCTATTAATATCTGCCCTCAGTCACTGGCTTTACCACTCTGGCGGAGAAAATTGCGCGGGAGCCCACGCCAATTTTTTCCGCCATTTAACCCTTTATTTCAGCAGCTACAGCGCTGAAATTTTGCACATACACACTACTAACATTAGTAGTGTGGAATATGCAACAAAAAAGGGGATATGAGATGGTTTACTGTATGAAAACCATGTCTCATATCCTGTCGGGTTTGTGCAGGAGAAATGAGAAGCCGGCAATTGAATTACCGACTTTTCACTAACAGCGCTGCGTATTTCTCGCAAGTCACACTGCAGGTCCGTGTGGAATCCGTATTTTTCGCGCCCCCATAGACTTTCATTGGCGTATTATTTGCGCAGTACGCTGACAAACGCAGCATGCTGCGATTTTGTACGGCCGTAGAAAGCCGTATAATACTGAACCGTAATATACGGCTAATAGGAGCAGCCCCATTGAGAATAATTGTGCCGTATGTAATGCGAGTTTTACGGACGTAGTTTCTGCGCTCTTACGTCCGTAAAACTCGCATGTGTGACCCCAGCCTTATACAGAGGAGATCACGGACCTCACGGAACAAGTGACCATGAGCAGTAAGACCATTCATGAGCTGGAGAAGGCCAAGAAGCAGGTGGAGATGGAGAAGAGCGAAATGCAGGCTTCACTGGAGGAAGCGGAGGTACCCCGCCTGTACATCAGATCACGTGCAGTGCCCGATCACCACAGGCAGGGGGCGGTGAAGTCCTCCTGCTTCATCCCCAGACATGAACACGGACAACCGTGCCCTCCCGACCTATTCAATAAATGGGCTTTTTCTGCTCATATAGGATATGTTCACACAACGCAGTTTTGGACCATTGTGGCAAAAAACACATTGTGTGAACATATCCTTAGACTGCTGCATTCAGATTTGGGGGGTGGAGTAAATTCCATTTTAAGGTGAAAAATTCCAATTAAAGGGGTGCTCTAGTCTGCAAAAAGTTCCACCATCTAGGTCATAACCTGCTCAATGTGAACCAATGGGAGAGAAAATTGTCCAGATGGACCAACTCCGGGAGAGAGGTGGGATTTTGGTCACGTCCTGTTCTCATCGTCTCGATAGATTATTATATCACCAATCCCCTGTTGTCTGTTTAAAGGCAACTTTGGAGCATGAAGAGGCCAAGATCCTACGCATCCAGCTGGAACTGACCCAAGTGAGGGCTGACATCGAACGCAGGGTGGCAGAGAAGGATGAGGAGATCGAACAGATGAAGAGGAACTACCAGAGGACATTTGAGACCATGCAGACGGCCCTGGATTCTGAGATCAGGAACAGAAACGAGGCTATCAGAATTAAGAAGAAGATGGAGGGCGACCTCAACGAGATGGAGATACAGCTCAGCCATTCACACCGCATCGCGGCAGAAGCTCAAAAATACCTGAGGAACATTCAAGGACAACTCAAGGTGAGTCTCATGTGGGGTAGAAGATGGCAACAACTCAATCACAGCTGTTGACCTACAATTGACTCCTGCCTTCAGAGTAGTATATGAAATAGTCACTATTGTGTAGTCCTCTCTTCTTTTGGACAGTGGACTTCTGCTGATAAGTCTAGTCATGAAAACTCAAGGTTTGTTGGTTCTTCACCCAAAGCTGTAGAGTCCTCTATCTGGTGGACATTTTGCCTGTTCCCCAGTGACCCTTGGGTTATCTATCTCCTGCTAGGATGCTCAGATCCACCTTGATGATGCTGTCCGTGGACAGGAAGAGCTCAAGGAGCAGCTTGCCATCGTTGAACGTAGAAACAACCTCTTGGTGGTGGAGATCGAGGAGCTGAGGACTTCCCTAGAACAGACAGAGAGATCCAGGAAGATTGCGGAACAGGAGCTCATGGACTCCACCGAGCGAGTTCAGCTCCTGCATTCCCAGGTAAGGGAATGACCTCATGATGCGTTACTTATGGGTGAAGATGGTACATGGTGACCCCAGTGCTGACTATCTACAGATCATCCTGCATGTGATGGTCTTCATCAGTCATGAAGACGTCAGGCCCTCCCATTGACAGGTAGTGACTGTGATGGCAGTGGGTTTTCAGAAAATACTTTTCTTTTCACCAGAACACGAGCCTCATCAGCATCAAGAAGAAGCTGGAGAGCGACGTCTCACAACTGCAAGGTGACATGGAGGACGTGACCAAGGAGGCCAGGGACGCCGAGGAAAAAGCAAAGAAAGCCATCACTGATGTAAGACACGCATGACTCTTATACAGGGATGGAACCTGTAAATCTGTGATCACATCAGGGAAAGTTGTTGTTATTTGGAATTTTCAGGCAGCCATGATGGCCGAGGAACTGAAAAAGGAGCAAGACACCAGCGCCCACCTCGAGAGGATGAAGAAGAATCTGGATCAGATGGTGAAGGATCTGCAATTGCGTCTGGAAGAAGCTGAACAGCTCGCACTTAAGGGCGGCAGGAAACAACTTCAGAAGCTTGAGGCTAGAGTAAGAACCGAGCAAAACCTATAAAATGTACAACAATGTAGCTCGTATACTACTGCCCCATGTGCAAGAATATAACTACTATAATACTGCTCCTATATACAAGAATATAACTACTATAATACTGCCCCTATGTACAAGAATATAACTACTATAATACTGCCCCTATGTACAAGAATATAAATACTATAATACTGCCCCCATGTACAAGAATATAACTACTATAATACTGCCCCTATGTACAAGAATATAACTACTATAATACTGCTCCTATGTACAATAATATAACTAGTATAATACTGCCCCCTATGTACAAGAATATAACTACTATAATGCTGCTCCTTTGTACAGGAATATAACTACTATAATACTGCCCCTATGTACAAGAATATAACTACTATAATACTGCTCCTATGTACACGAATATAACTACTATAATACTGCCCCCTATGTACAAGAATATAACTACTATAATACTGCCCCCATGTACAAGAATATAACTACTATAATACTGCCCCTATGTACAAGAATATAACTACTATAATACTGCCCCTATGTACAAGAATATAACTACTATAATACTGCCCCTATGTACAAGAATATAACTACTATAATACTGCCCCCATGTACAAGAATATAACTACTATAATACTGCCCCCATGTACAAGAATATAACTACTATAATACTGCCCCTATGTACAAGAATATAACTACTGTAATACTGCCCCTATGTACAAGAATATAACTACTATAATACTGCTCCTATGTACAAGAATATAACTACTATAATACTGCCCCTATGTACAAGAATATAACCACTATAATACTGCCCCTATGTACAAGAATATAACTACTATAATACTGCCCCTATGTACAAGAATATAACTACTATAATACTGCCCCTATGTATAAGAATATAACTAATATAATACTGCCCCTATGTACAAGAATATAACTACTATAATACTGCTCCTATGTACAAGAATATAACTACTATAATACTGCCCCTATGTACAAGAATATAACTACTATAATACTGCCCCTATGTACAAGAATATAACTACTATAATACTGCTCCCTATGTACAAGAGTATAACTACTATAATACTGCTCCTATGTACAAGAATATAACTACTATAATACTGCCCCTATGTACAAGAATATAACTACTATAATACTGCTCCCTATGTACAAGAGTATAACTACTATAATACTGCCCCTATGTACAAGAATTTAATTACTATAATACTGCTCCTATGTACAAGAATATAACTACTATAATACTGCTCCTATGTACAAGAATATAACTACTATAATACTGCCCCTATATGCAAGAATGTAACTACTATAATACTGCCCCTATGTACAAGAATATAACTACTATAATACTGCTCCTATGTACAAGAATATAACTACTATAATACTGCCCCTATATACAAGAATATAACTACTATAATACTGCCCCTATGTACAAGAATTTAATTACTATAATACTGCTCCTATGTACAAGAATATAACTACTATAATACTGCCCCTATATACAAGAATATAACTACTATAATACTGCCCCTATGTACAAGAATTTAATTACTATAATACTGCTCCTATGTACAAGAATATAACTACTATAATATTGCTTCTATGTACAAGAATATAACTACTATACTGTTATTTGAAAAAGTTTGGGCACCCCTATTAATCTTAAGCTTAATGTTTTATAAAAATTGTTTTTTTTACAACAGCTATTTCAGTTTCATATATCTAATAACTGTTGGACACAGTAATGTTTCTGCCTTGAAATGAGGTTTATTGTACTAACAGAAAATGTGCAATCTGCATTCAAACAAAATTTGACAGGTGCATAAGTATGGGCACCCTTATCATGTTCTTGTTTTAAATACTCCTACCTACTTTTTACTGACTTACTAAAGCACTTTTTTTGGTTTTGTAACCTCATTGAGCTGTGAACATCATAGCCAGGTGTATGCAATCATGAGAAAAGCTACTTAAAGTGGCCACTTGCAAGTTGTTCTCCTGTTTGAATCTCCTCTGAAGAGTGGCATCATGGGCTCCTCAAAACAACTGTCAAATGATCTGAAAACAAAGATTATTCAACATAGTTGTTCAGGGGAAGGATACAAAAAGCTGTCTCAGAGATTTATCCTGTCAATTTCCACTGTGAGGAACATAGTAAGGAAATGGAAGAACACAGGTACAGTTCTTGTTAAGGCCAGAAGTGGCAGGCCAAGAAAAACATCAGAAAGGCAGAGAAGAAGAATGGTGAGATCAGTCAAGGACAATCCTCAGACCACCTCCAGAGAGCTGCAGCATCAACTTGCTGCAGATGGTGTCACTGTGCATCGGTCAACTATACAACGCACTGTGTTTTTTTGCCGCCATGCATAACTCCTTTTTGTATTACCAAACAACTCAATCTTGGTTTCATCAGTCCACAGGACCTTCTTCCAAAAAGAAATTGGCTTCTCCAAATGTTCTTTTGCATACCTCAGCCGACTCTGTTTGTGGCGTGCTTGCAGAAACGGCTTCTTTCGCATCACTCTCCCATACAGCTTCTCCTTGTGCAAAGTGCGTTGTATAGTTGACCGATGCACAGTGACACCATCTGCAGCAAGTTGATGCTGCAGCTCTCTGGAGGTGGTCTGAGGACTGTCCTTGACTGATCTCACCATTCTTCTTCTCTGCCTTTCTGATGTTTTTCTTGGCCTGCCACTTCTGGCCTTAACAAGAACTGTACCTGTGTTCTTCCATTTCCTTACTATCTTCCTCACAGTGGAAATTGACAGGTTAAACCTCTGAGACAGCTTTTTGTATCCTTCCCCTGAACAACTATGTTGAATAATCTTTGTTTTCAGATCATTTGACAGTTGTTTTGAGGAGCCCATGATGCCACTCTTCAGAGGAGATTCAAACAGGAGAACAACTTGCAAGTGGCCACTTTAAGTAGCTTTTCTCATGATTGCATACACCTAGCTATGAAGTTCAAAGCTCAGTGAGGTTACAAAACCAAAAAAAGTGCTTTAGTAAGTCAGTAAAAAGTAGGTAGGAGTATTTAAAACAAGAAAATGATAAGGGTGCCCATACTTATGCACCTGTCAAATTTTGTTTTAATGCAGATTGCACATTTTCTGTTAGTACAATAAACCTCATTTCAAGGCAGAAACATTACTGTGTCCAACAGTTATTAGATACATGAAACTGAAATAGCTGTTGCAAAAAAACAATTTTTATAAAACATTAAGCTCAAGATTAATAGGGGTGCCCAAACTTTTTCATATAACTGTAATACTGCTCCTATGTACAAGAATATAACTACTATAATACTGCCCCTATGTACAATAATATAACTACTATAATACTGCTCCTATGTACAAGAATATAACTACTATAATACTGCTCCTATGTACAAGAATATAACTACTATAACACTGCTCCTATGTACAAGAATATAACTACTATAATACTGCCCCTATGTACAAGAATATAACTACTATAATACTGCTCCTATGTACAAGAATATAACTACTATAATACTGCTCCTATGTACAAGAATATAACTACTATAATACTGCTCCTATGTACAAGAATATAACTACTATAATACTGCTCCTATGTACAAGAATATAACTACTATAATACTGCCCCTATGTACAAGAATATAACTACTATAATACTGCCCCCTATGTACAAGAATATAACTACTATAATACTGCCCCTATGTACAAGAATATAACTACTATAATACTGCCCTATGTTCAAGAACATAACTACTATTACACTGCTCCTATATACAAGAATATAACTACTATAATACTGCCCCTATGTACAAGAATATAACTACTATAATACTGCTCCTATGTACAAGAATATAACTACTATAATACTGCCCCTATGTACAAGAATATAACTACTATAATACTGCCCCCTATGTACAATAATATAACTACTATAATACTGCCCCTATGTACAAGAATATAACTACTATAATACAGCACTCTATGTACAAGACTATAACTACTATAATACTGCTCCTATGTACAAGAATATAACTACTATAATACTGCTCCTATATACAAGAATATAACTACTATAATACCGCTTCTACGTACAAGAATATAACTACTATAATACTGCCCCCTATGTACAAGAATATAACAACTATAATACTGCTCCTATGTACAAGAATATAACTATTATAATACTGCCCCTATGTACAAGAATATAACTACTATAATACTGCCCCTATGTACAAGAATATAACTACTATAATACTGCCCCTATGTACAAGAATATAACTACTATAATACTGCCCCCTATGTACAATAATATAACTACTATAATACTGCCCCTATGTACAAGAATATAACTACTATAATACAGCACTCTATGTACAAGACTATAACTACTATAATACTGCTCCTATGTACAAGAATATAACTACTATAATACTGCTCCTATATACAAGAATATAACTACTATAATACCGCTTCTATGTACAAGAATATAACTACTATAATACTGCCCCCTATGTACAAGAATATAACAACTATAATACTGCTCCTATGTACAAGAACATAACTACTATAATACTGCCCCTATGTACAAGAATATAACTACTATAATACTGCCCCTATGTACAAGAATATAACAACTATAATACTGCTCCTATGTACAAGAATATAACTATTATAATACTGCCCCTATGTACAAGAATATAACTACTATAATACTGCCCCTATGTACAAGAATATAACTACTATAATACTGCCCCTATGTACAAGAATATAACTACTATAATACTGCCCCTATGTACAAGAATATAACTACTATAATACTGCTCCTATGTACAAGAATATAACTACTATAATACTGCCCCTATGTACAAGAATATAACTACTATAATACTGCTCCTATGTACAAGAATATAACTACTATAATACTGCCCCTATGTATAAGAATATAACTACTATAATACTGCCCCCTGTGGCCGGTTTGTGCACAGGTCAGAGAGCTGGAGGCAGAGTTGGATCTGGAGCAGAAGAGAAGTACAGATGTGATTAAGGGCATTAGGAAGTTTGAGAGACGGGTGAAGGAGCTCACGTTCCAGGTAAGAGATGATCCTGGGATCCGGTTGATCCCTCCGCTGATTGTCTTATTAACCTTTTTTCTGTACTTCAGGCTGAGGAGGACAAGAAGAATAATCTGCGGCTGCAGGATCTGGTGGATAAACTGCAGCTGAAAGTCAAGTCCTACAAGAGGCTTACAGAGGAGGCGGTGAGTGTGAACAGCGGGAGGGAGGAGGCGCCGGGGCTGCAGCAGAGGCCAGCAAGCGGCATCATAGGGGTTAAATGTGCACGACCCATTCTGAAGATGATCACTGCTCATAATCCAGTCACCTCCAGAGCTGCACTCACTATTCTGTTGTTACATCATGTCTTATCCTCCAGTCACCTCCAGAGCTGCAGTCACTATATCCACCCTAATACCACACAGCAGTGCTCACGATGTACCAGTTCTCTGCCAGCAGGAGGCAGAAGACAGCTGTGATGTTCTGTACACCTAGTGCTAACAGCAGAGCATTATTTTTGTGCCTGCAGCTTTGGATGTGACTAGAGTATAATTAAATATTTCTGGATAGTTACAATGTATCCACTCGTCATTGATGCCACTGATTAACTCTTTCATGTCTCATGTACAGGAGGAACATTCAAACACCCACATGTCCAAGTGCAGGAGGGTTCAGCATGACCTGGAGGAGGCCGAAGAGCGAGCGGACATTGCCGAATCCCAGGTCAACAAGCTGCGGCTGAAGACTCGGGAAACCATCACCACCAAGGTGGGTCCTGCGCGGTCCAGATGTATGCCCCTATTAACACCATTGTAGGTTCTGCAGGGGCAGAGTTTTACCTTATGTACACCAATGGGGACTCTGCAGGGGTGGGGTTCCTGTTGTGAATTCCGCTCTTGGGCTCCCTCCGGTGATTATAAGTGGTAATGTTGTGAGTTCTGATCTTGGGCTCCCTCCGGTGGTTATAAGTGGTATTGCTGCTCCTTTGGATTTCAGCAATTATCAGGTGCGTCCACTTATTACCAGTTCTGATTGGGCTATTTAATCTGGCTAGACCCTTTCCTTAGTGCCAGTTGTCCATTGTTCTTTGGTGGATTCACATCTCTGCTTGGATTCTCCTGCTATTCTGACCAAATCATCAAAGATAAGTCCTGGCTTGGTTTTTTGCAGTCCACATGCTGTGGACTTAATAGTTCAGTGCATTCTATGTTTTTTCTTGTCCAGCTTTGTCAGTATGGATTTATTCAGTTAAGCTGGAAGCTCTGGAGAAGCAGATTTACCCTCCACACCTTTAGTCAGGTGTGGAGATTTTTGTAATCTCTGTGGTGGATTTTTCTAGTATTTTAATACTGACCGCACAGTATTCTGTCCTGTACTTTCTATCTAGCTAGAGTGGCCTCCTTTGCTAAATCCTGGTTTCATTCTGCGTTTGTTATTTTCCTCTCCCCTCTCAGTCAATATTTGTGGGGGGCTGTCTATCCTTTGGGGATTTTCTCTGAGGCAAGATAGCTTTCCTGTTTCTATCTTTAGGGGTATTTAGTCCTCAGGCTGTGACGAGGTGTCTAGGCAGTGTTAGGAACATCCCACGGCTACTTCTAGTTGTTGTGTTAAGTTCAGGGTCTGCGGTCAGTACAGGTACCACCTCCTCCAGAGCACGTCCCATGTTGCTCCTAAACCACCAGATCATAACAGGTTCCATAGTCCCACCAATGAAGGTTCCACATAGGCGGGGCTTACCTTATTAACATGTAGCTTAGTTGTGTCCATATCTCGCATAGCCAGTTATGGAGAGTAAGTCTATGAATACTGAATGCAGCACTAAATGTGACTGGAGTATAGGATTTATGAGCGCAGCTCTGGATGCGAATTGTGTAGAAGAATTGTGACTGCAGCTCTGCATGTGAGGAGAGGATAAGATTTATGAATGCAGCTCTGTGTGTAACTGGCTTATGTAATTTATGATGCAGCTTGTGAGGACACAGCATTTCTTCTTAATCATGCCAGGTGTAAATTCCGTAAGCTCGGAAGCATAGACTATTGTCTCTTCTGGTGGGTTAAATTGATATTTGTAAATTGATGAATGGTTATTTACCTCTTATATCAGCTCCTGCAGTTTATTGGACTGTTATCTTTGCAAATCAATGACGCAGGGTCACTGAACAATGATGTTTGCTGATACGTTGATTACACATTATACCAGGCCATGCAGTTTGTTGACTTGCAAACATTGGATGATGAATTATACCCCCACCATTGGCACTCCGCTTTTGATGGGCACCCACAAAAGATAACAGCAAGCATAGTAAGCTGACCGAGAGCAGTGAGGTATGAGGCCAGGTGACCTGATTGTCCCAACCTGGATTCTTCAAGACGTCTTTGAGGGTTCAGCGATGGTCATTGGAGCAGATCTGTGTTCTTCCAGCTGGGGTCGTGGTCCCCTAAGCTGACATTCTGTAGATTTATTGGGACCAGAGGAAAAGTCTCCGTATATAGTTCACAAGTATTTTCAAGCCATCATTCACAGGGGGCAGGGGTGATGATGTTGACCCGCAGCGTTAAATTATTTATAGTTTATCCTTCATTGTTTGCAAGTCAACAAACTGCATGGCCTGGTATAATGTGTAATCTACATATCAGCAAACATCATTGTTCATTGTTGACCCTGCGTCCCTGATCAGGAGCTGATGTAAGAGGTAAATAGCAACCATTCATCAATTTACAAAAAGTATAATTAACCCCTTAACGTCCAATGACGGGCATAGCCCTTCATTTCTGGGTGTCAGTGCCCGCACCAGGATGGGCTATACCCCTCATGCATTTAAACTATCACTGCGAGTAAAAACACAGTGGTAGTTCAGGGCCGACAGCTGTCTGTGAAAATAGTGAAATAAAGTCCATAAAGGGACTAGGTAAAAAAAGAAAACATTTAAAAAAAAATATGTACAAAAATATATATATTACAAAATAATAATAATAATAAAAAAATCCACTAAGAAATACACATTTTTATGTAAAAAAAAATTAAATAAACAAAAAAAGTACACGTTTGGTATCGCCGCGTTGGGAACAATCTGCTCTATAAAAGTGTCACACTATTTAACC
Organism: Ranitomeya variabilis; assembly: GCF_051348905.1. Classification (NCBI taxonomy): domain Eukaryota; kingdom Metazoa; phylum Chordata; class Amphibia; order Anura; family Dendrobatidae; genus Ranitomeya; species Ranitomeya variabilis. The sequence goes on from NC_135238.1 coordinate 114,950,587, forward strand.
CCTTCAGTGAACACCGTAAAAAAAACCAAAAAAACAACAAAATAGTATCACTGAAAACACCAACTTGTCCCGCAAAAAACGAACCGCCGTACAGCTCCGTCAGCAGCAAAAATAAAAAAGTTATAACACTCAGAATAAAGCGAAGCAAAAATTGTTTTTTTCTATAAAAATATCTATTGTGTAAAAACGCCAAAACATGAAGAAAAAATATATAAATGTGGCATTGTTGTAATCATACTGTCCAGAAGAATAAAGCTGTCTTATCGATTTTACCACACGCGGAACGGAGAAAAGAAAAATCCGGAATTGCTGTTTTTTTTGTTCACTCTGCCTCCACAAAAATCGGAATAGAAAGTGATCAAAAAATGTCACGTGCCCAAAAATGGTACCGATAAAAACGTCACTTCTAGCACTTAGGGGGCTCTGTATATGGAGTCCGCAAACTATTCTAGGAAAATCTGTGCTGCAGAAGGCAAATGGCTAAAAGAAAAATTTAGCAGAAAAAATGTGTTTTTTTTCTTAACTCTGTTATAAACTTCTGTAGAGCACCTGATGGTTCAAGATGCTCATGACACATATAGATAAGCTCCTTGAGGGGTTTAGTTTCCAAAATGGTATCACTTGTGGGAGGTTTCCACTGTTAAGGAACATCAGGGGGTCTCCAAAAGTGACATGGTGTCCGATCTCAATTCGAGCCAATTTTGTGTTCAAAAAGTCAAACCTTTCTTCATCCCTTCCGAGCTCTGCCATACGCCCAAACAGTAGTTTACCCCCACATATGGGGTATCAGCGTACTCAGAAGAAATTACACAATAAATATTGGCATCCATTTTCTTCTGTTTCCTTTTTTAAAATAAAAATATTGGTGCTAAAATATGATTTTCGAGGAAACAATGTGATTTTTAATTTTCACGGCTCTACGTTATAAAGTTCTGTGAAGTACCTGGGGGTTCAAGATGCTCACCACATATCTAGATAAGTTCCGTGGGGGGGTCTAGTTTCCAAAATGGGGTCACTTGTGGGGGGTTTCCACTGTTTAGGAACATCAGGAGCTCTGCAAACGCGACATGGCATCCGCTCTCAATTCCAGTCAATTTTACGTTCAAAACCTCAAACGGCGCTCCTTCCCTTCCGAGCCCTGCCATGCACCTAAAGAGTGGTTTACCTGCACATATAGGGTATTGGTGTACTCAGGACAAATTGTACAACAAATATTGTGGTTCATTTCCTCCTGTTACCCATGACAAAATGTAAAATATTTTGTCCGAAGTTAAACTTTTGTGAAAAAAAGTGAAATGTTCATTTTTCCCTTCCACATTGCTTCAATTACTGTGAAGCACCTGAAGGGTTAATAAACTTCTTGAATGTGGTTTTGCGCACCTTGAGGGGTGCAGTTTTTAGAATGGTGTCACTTTTGGGTGTTTTCTGTCTTGTACACCCCTCAGTGACGTTAAATGTGAGATGGTCCCTAAAAAAATGGTTTTGTGAATTTTGTTGTAAAAATGAGAAATTGCTGGTCAACTTTTAACCCTTATAACTTCCTAACAAAAAAAAAGCTTAAAAAATTGTGCTGATGTGAAGTCGACATGTGGGAAATGTTATGTAGTAACTATTTTGTGTGACATAATGCTTTGATTTAGGGGTACAAAAAATAAAAGTTTGAAAATTGTGAAATTTTCAATAAATTTTGAAGAAATGTTACCACTATCATAAAGTACAATATGTCACAAAAAACATTTTCAGAATCACCAGGATCCATGGAAGCGTTCCAGAGCTATTACCTCATAAAGTGACAGTGGTCAGATTTCAACACTCAGGCCTGGTCATTAACCTACAAAGTGGCATGGTCCTTAAGGGGTTAAGAAGGAATGCTGTGTCGTCACATCACACAGCTCCAAATGTCACTGGAGTATATAATTTATGATGCAGCTTTGGATGTGAGTGGAGTATAGGATTTATGATGCAGCTTTGGATATGACTGGAGTATAGGATTTATGAGTGCAGCTTTGGATGTGAGTGGAGTATAGGATTTATGAGCGCAGCTCTGGATGTGACTGGAGTGTACGCTGAGGTGCTTTTGTCTCATTGGCTTCCTTTGTGATTTTAGGTGTTTATGACGACTCAGGAATAAGTCCACAGACGGGAAGATGGCGGTTGCGGTGACCGGAAGACGCTGACTACATCCACGGGACTGAAATCAATTCTGTATGGCGGCTGTTATCAGGAGCATTTATCCCACAGCGTCAGATGGGCTTAGAGATGGCGGATATCGGGGCGTGGGGATGGCGGGTATCTGGGCATGGAGATGGTGGGTATCGAGGCGTGGGGAGAAAAAGGTATCGTGGCATGGTGGGTATCATGGCGTGGGGATCACAGGTATCAGTGGTAGAGATGGGGGGTATCGGGGCGTGGGGATGGCGGGTACCGGGGTGTGGAGATGGAGTGGGGGTAGTGTGTATCGGGGTGTGGGGGTGGCGTGTATTGGGGTGTGGGGGTGGTGGTGGCGGGTATAGGGGAATGGAGATGGCGAGTATCGGGGCGTGGATAAGATGGGTATTGGGCCGTGGAGGTGGCGGGTATCGGGGCGTGGGGGTGGCGGGTATAGTGGCATGGAGATGGTGGGTATTGGGGCATGGGGGTGGTGGGTATCGGGGCATGGAGATGGCAGGTATCGGGGCGTGGGGATGGCGGGTATCAGGTGTGGGGGTGGCGGGAATAGGCCATGGGGATGGCGGGTATCGGGGCGTGGGGATGGCGGGTGTCGGTTAATGGGGGTGGTGGTAGCAGGTATAGGGCATGGAGATGGCGGGTATCGGGGCGTGGGGATGGCGGGTATCGGTTCATGGGGGTGGTGGTAGCAGATATAGGGCATGGAGATGGCGGGTATCGGGGCGTGGACAAGGTGGGTATCGGGGCATGGAGGTGGCGAGTATCGGGGCATGGAGGTGGCGAGTATCGGGGCATGGACAAGGTGGGTATCCGGGCGTATGGATGGCGGGTATCGGTTCATGGGGGTGGCAGGTGCTGTGGGCGGGAATTTCCTGTAGAGATCTCTGGTGAATGTCACGTGAAGCCACGAATATCCGCCATCACTAATGGAGAATCACGCCGTCGGTGGCGTTGTGCTTCAGAGGGGGAGGGGCTCTCCTGACCGCCGGCTCCCAGTACCCACAATGCCCCTGCACCCTGACGTTCTGCCGCTGATTCAGTCTCGCCATGTAGTCGTCTTTCACACTGCGTCAGTCTGATCAGTCCTGATACAATAAATGAAATCTAGAAACTGCTCGTGGCTCCTTTAATCGCAGCGTTGTCCGTTATACACAGAAGCCTGAATCCTTCCATAGAAGCTTCTGTGACACCCGGTGTCATTCTTACATCCGGCCACCAGAGGGAGAGGCAGCGCTATCAAGGATGTATCAGAAACCTGTCACTTGAAGCAACCAATCACATCCCAGCTCTTGTGCCATCTGCCCCATAGCAACCAATCAAATCCCAGCTCTTGTGCCAGCTTCCCTATAGCAACCAACCAAATTCTATCTCATGTGCAATCTGACCCATAGCAACCAATCACATTCCGGCTCTTGTTTCATCTGACCCATGTAACCAATCACATACTATCTCTTCTACCCCACAGCAACCAATCACATCCCAGTTCTTGTGCCATCTGCCCCATAGCAACCAATCACATTCCGGCTCTTGTTTCATCTGACCCATGTAACCAATCACATACTAGCTCTTCTGCCCCACAGCAACCAATAACATCCCAGTTCTTGTGCCATCTGCCCCATAGCAAACAATCACATTGCAGGTCTTATTTTTCATCTGCCACATAGCAACCAATCACATCTTAGCTCTTGTGTCATCTGACTACTAGCAACCAATCACATACCAACTCTTGTGAAATCTGCCCTATAGCAACCAATCACATGCCAGTTCTTGTGCTATCTGGCCCAAAGAAACCAATCACATTCCACCTCTTATGCCATGGGCCTCATAGCAACCAATCACGGGTCTTATTTTTCATCTGCCACATAACAACCAATCACATCTTAGCTCTTGTGTCATCTGACCCCTAGCAACGAATCACTTCACAGCTTTTTTTGTCATCGGCCTCATAGCAACGAATCACATTGCAGGTCTTATTTCTCCTTTGCCCCATATCAACCATTGGCATTCCAGCTCTTCTGTCATCTGATCTGTAGGAACTAATCACATTCCAGATCTAATTTCCTCTTTGTCCCATGGCAACCAATAACATTCCAGCTCTTGCGTCATCTCCCCCATAGCAACCAATCACATTCCACCTCTTATCCATCTGCCCGATAGCAACCAATGAAATTTCAGCTCTTGTATCGTCTGACACAGAGAAAGCAATCATATCCCAGCACTTATGTGTCATCTGCCCCATAACAACCAATCACATCCCTTCTCTTATTTCTCCTTTGCTCCATGGCAACCAAATACATTCCAACTCTTGTATCCCCTGCACTATAGCAACCAATCACATCCCAGATCTTCTTTCGCCATTGCCCCATAGCAACCAATCTCATTCCAGCTCTGGTGTGTTCTGCCCCATATCACCCAATCACATTCGACCTCTTATGCCATCTGCCCCTAGCAACCAATTACATTTTAGCTCTACTGTCATCTGACCCATAGCAAGCAATTACATCTCATCTCTTATTTCTCCTTTGCTCCATAGCAACCAATCACATTCAAGCTCTTGTGTCATGTGCCCCATAGCAACCAATCAAATTTCAGCTCTTGTATCATCTGACACATAGCAAGCAACCAATCACATTCTCTTATTTCTCCTTTGCTCCATGGCAACCAATTACATTCCAGCTCTTGTATCATCTGACACATAGCAAGCAACCAATCACATTCTCTTATTTCTCCTTTGCTCCATGGCAACCAATTACATTCCAGCTCTTGTATCATCTGCACTATAGCAACCAATCACATTCCAGCTTTTATTTCTCCGTTGCCCCATAGCAATCACATTCCAGCTCTTGGGTGTTCTGCCCCATAGCAACCAATCACATTCCACATCTTATGCCATCTACCCCATAGCCACCAATCACACCCCAGCTCTTATGGCACCTGTCCCTAGCAACCAATCACATCCTAGGTCTTATTTTTCATCTGCCCCATAGCAACCAATTACATTCTGTCTCTTGTGCAATCTTCCCTTCGCAACCAATCACATTTCACCTCTTATGCCATCTGCCCCATAGCAACCAAAAATCAGCTCTTGTATCATTTGACACATAGTAAGCAATCACATCCCAGCTGTTATGTGTCATCTGCCCCATAGCAACCAATCACATTCCTTCTCTTATTTCTTCTTTGCTCCATAGCAACCAATCACATCCCAGCTCTTGTATCATCTGGCCCATAGCAATCAACCACATTCCAGCTCTCATGCCACCTGTCCCTAGCAACCAATCACATTTCAGCTCTTAATTCTTCTTTGCCCCATAGCAACCAATCACATTCCAGCTTTTATTTCTCCTTTGCCCTATAGCAACCAATCACATTCCAGCTTTTGTGTATTCTGCCCCATAGCAGGTCTTATTTTTCATCTGCCACATAGCAACCAATAACATTCCAGCTCTTATGCCATCTGCCCCATAGCAACCAATTACATCCCAGCTCTTGTGACCATCTTGTGTCATCTGCCCCTAGCAACCATTGACATTCCAGCTCTTATTTCTCCTTTGCCCCATAGCAACCAATCACATTCCATCTCTTATACCACCTGCCCCTAGCAATAATTCACATTCCAGCTCTTATTTCTCCTTTGTCCCATAGCAACCAATCACATTCCAGCTCTTATACCACATGCCCCTAGCAACCATTCATATTCCAGCTCTTATTTTTCCTTTGCCCCATAGCAACCAATCACATCCCAGGTCTTATTTTTCATCTGCCCTATAGCAACCAATTTCATTCTATCTCTTGTGCAATCTGCCCCATAGCAACCAATCACAATCCAGCTCTTCTGCCCCATAGCAACCAATAACATCCTCGTTTTTATGTCATCTGCCACATAGCAACCAATCATATCTTAGATCTTGTGTCATCTGACCCCTAGCAGCCAATCACCTTCCAGCTAATGTCATCTGCCCCATAGCAACCAATCACATGCCAGTTCTTGTGCTATCTGGCCCATAGCAACCAATCACATTCCACCTCTTATGCCATGTGCCCCATAGCAACCAATCACATCACAGGTCTTATTTTTCATCTGCCACATAACAACCAATCACATCTTAGCTCTTGTGTCATCTGACCCCTAGCAACGAATCACTTCACATCTCTTTTGTCATCTGCCCCATAGCAACCAATCACATCACATGTCTTATTTTTCATCTGCCACATAGCAACCAATCACATCCCAGCTCTTATTTCTCCTTTGCTTCATAGCAAGCTGTCATAGGAAATATTTCTCATAGATTGTAAGCTTGCGAGCAGGGCCCTCATTCCTACTGGTATCTGTTTTGAACTGTGATTTCTGTTATGCTGTAATGTCTATTGTCTGTACAAGTCCCCTCTATAAGTTGTAAAGCGCTGCGGAATATGTTGGCGCTATATAAATAAAATTATTATTATTATTATTATTATCTTTATCAGTCTACCAAGATGAAGAAGGCAGGGAGTAAGGCACGTGGGCGTGGGCGTGGAGGTGGAGCAGGGAGAGGATGTGGGGATTCTGTGCCTGCTGCGGGCACCGGTGACTCGTCATCATCCCCTAGTTTTAGCAGGGAACAGTCCTTCATGCGCAGCTTTGTCAGAGCTCGCTGTGCCCCGCTGCTGCGGGACGAACAAAATTGAAGCCCTTGTTGGATGGATGGCAGCTAACGCATCGACTTCAATTAGTTTCACATACTCTCAGGCACAGAGCACTGAAGAGCACCCATCTGTCTCTTCACCACCTACCAAATTGCCCAGGCAGTCAGAGAGCCCAGGACAGGAGCCATCTCTACTTCTGTTCTCTGAATCTCTTGGCTTGGAAAGAGGGGGCCAGCCAAGCAGCATTGGAGAAATGGAAGAAGAGGCAGTATGCAGTTATGCCCAACAGCTTTTTCTCTCTGACTCTGAAGATATGGGTGGGCCAGTGCCTCCGGTCAGCACACCTCAGTACGCATCAGATGATGAGACTCAGGTGCCACTTTCCGGTGCGTACTGTGCTGTCGAGACTACCCAGGAGAATCAGTTGGTGGAAGAGGGTAGTGTAGATGATGAGGTACTTGACTCATCATGGCTTGAGGTACAGGAAGGTGGTGGGAGCAGCTCTGAGGAAGAGATTCCCCAAATGGCCCAAAGAGGGAGAGGGAGGGGGAAGTCTGCGGTGCCTGTAGCCTCCACTTCGGCACCCGTTAGGAGCATGCCTCTTCCAAAAGCCAAAACGGGTGCTCCCAAGACTTGCAGTGCCTGGTCCTTTTCTGACACAGTTGCAGATGACATTTGCTTTGTCAAATGCAAGGTGTGTCATCAGAAAGTCAAAAGAGGGAAAAGTGTCAGCAACCTCAATGCCACAAATATGTGGAAACATGTGCCGACCAAGCACGCGGTGGAGTTACAAAAATACACTGAAGACCTAGGCCAACCTACAGCGGCACCAACAACCTCCTCTTCAGCTTGTGTTGTTGCCTCTTCTTCCAGCTCACACACAGCTGGTTCGGCTTCCTCACATTATTGCCATGGAAGAACCTCTGGCACTGTTGTTCAGAGACCTACTGTAATTCCACCCACAGCACCACGTTCCCAGTCATCCTCACACTCCCAGCCCAGTCTACAGCCATCAGTAGCACAGGCATGGGAGAAAAGGCGGCCATTCAAACCACCCCCGAGCACAGGCTCTGAATGCTGGAATTGCAAAACTACTGTCCCTTGAAACGCTGTCATTCAGGCTGGTGGAGACTGACAGCTTCTGTAAATTGATGGCATTGGCAGTCCCACAATACAACGTGCCCAGCCGCTTTTATTTCAGCAGGCAAGCTGTCCCTGCCCTGCAAAAGCATGTGAAGGGAAACATTAAACATGCCCTACTAAACGCCATCAGTAGCAAGGTCCACCTCACCACTGATGCGTGGACCAGTCACCATGGACAGGGACGACACCTTTCCCTCACTGCCCATTGGGTAAATGTTGTGGAGCCGGGTACAGATCGTGAGAGTGGCACTGTACGTGTTCTGCTAACTCCAAGGATTGCAGGAATCCAGTCTGTACACATTGACTCCTCCTCATACACAAGTTCCTCAGAATCAGCGCTGCAGTAGCCGTCACAGTCCACCTCCACATGGACCTGTGAATGCTTACCTGTTACGACCGATATGAGCACAGCTGTGGCCAAACTTCAACAGGCCATATTGAAATTAATTTCTTTGGGGAATCGAAGCCACACAGCACAGGAGCTCTGGAATGCCATCAAGCAGGAGTGTGACGTGTGGTTTGTGCCAGCGAATCTCCAGCCAGGCATGGTAGTGTGTGACAATGGACAAAATATGGTGGCAGCTCTGGCCCTAGGCAAACTCACTCACATCCCATGTCTGGCACATGTGCTCAACTTGGTCATTCAGAGTTTTTTGAGGGACTATCCTGATCTTGATGCACTGCTGCACAAGGTCCGCCTAGAGTGTGCTCACTTGCGTTGTTCCAGCATAGCAAAATCGCGCATTGCAGCTCTCCAGCGCCGATTCCGCCTTCAGGAACATCGCATCATATGTGACCTACCCACCAGGTGGAATTCCACGTTACATATGTTGGAGCAGTTGTGTGAGCAGCAGCCAGCATTAATGGAGTACCAGCTGCATCAGGCGCAAAGAAGTCACACTCTGCGACATTCAGACTTCACAACCACTGAGTGGGCCACTATGAAGGACGTCTGACAGGTTTTGTGTGCCTTCGATGATTCCACGCGGATGGCAAGTGCAGATGATGCACTAGTCAGCATGACTGTCCCTCTTATCTGCCTGCTTGAAAGAACACTGCAAGTGCTAAGGGATGATGTTGTGGAAGAGGTGGAGGATGAGGAATCAAAAAATTCCATCTGCTTCTAGACAGTCAGCGCAACGTGGTTCCTCAAAAAGGCCTAGGCAGGGGACACTTTGTGAGGAGGATGAGGAGGAGTCAATGGAGGAGGAAGACATCTGTCCAGAGGAGGGAGTAACGCAATTCTCCAGTAATCAGTGTGTAGAGCATGGGTGGGGTGATGCAGAGCAGGCAGAGATCACGCCTCAAGCAGGGGACAGCGTTTCTTGGCCAGTTGGCAGTCTGCAGCACATGGTTGATTTCATGCTGCAGTGCCTGAGAAACGACCGCCGCATCGCCCACATTCTCAACACGGCTGATTATTGGGTGTACACCCTCCTAGATCCTCACTACCGGGACAACTTACAAAGACTCTTAACACCGTTGAACCGGGAGCGTAAAATGCGGGAGTACCAAGACACACTGGTGAATTCCATCATCTTCTCCAGTCCAACTGAGAGCAGTGCTGCTAATGCTTTACAAAGCAGCTCAGTGCATTGAGGCAGTGGAGGAAGCTCTGTACAAAGAGGGAACAGAAGCAGTGCCTCAGCGCAAGGCTAGACCAGTATGGCCCAACTGTGGCACAGTTTTGTGTGCCTGCCACAAATGTCTACACCATCACAGACGGCTCCAGTCAGCAGGAGGCAACGTTTCCTTCAGATGGTGACAGACTACATGTCTTGCCCTCTCAGTGTACTCCCAGACGGCTCTTCCCCCTTCAAGTTTTGGGTCTCTAAGCTGGATACATGGCCAGAGCTTAGCCAGTATGCATTGGAGGTGCTGGCTTGCCCTGCTGCTAGTGTATTATTGGAACATGTCTTTAGTGCTGCAGGTGGTGTACTAACAGACCATGCGACTATTCTCCGATAACATTGACCGGCTTACTTTTCTGAAAATGAACAAGGCCTGGATCTCGCAGGAATTTGCCAGTCCTCTTCCAGATTAAATAATTGGTTGGCTACAGTATCCAGGTCTCCTGTTGTGTTCATGTTTCTACCACCTGAACTGCAATCCCTGGGCTCCAACACCGTCAGTTGCTGCTCAGAAGTGCCGTCTGCACAGTCAACACATGACCCAGTGTTCTTGGGTTTCAGTAATGTCAGCTGATCCCCAGCTGTGTATCCGGCAATGTGTCCTGCTACCTTGACGCTGACACTAAAACAGAAATTTAAGGGAACCTGTCCCCCCCCCAGGCATTTGTTACTGAAAAAGCCACTTGTGCAGCAGTAATTCTGCACAAGGAAAAGGTGGCTCTTTTAGTTATGCTCCTTGCACCCGCTGAACTTAACACATAAAATGTGTCCCCTCATACCGTTAAACCGTCCCGGAGGTGGGACTTTCCTTCATAATGAGACGCAACACAGCCATCATTCCTACCCCCTTGGCGCCGTTCGCCGCCTCCTCATCGTTGTTTGAATCTGTCCCGTAGCCAGCGCTGTTATGTTAAACCTTGGCCATGTGCAGTTACGGATGCCCGTCTTCTGACATCATTTGTTGTCAGGCTGACTGCGCCTGTGCGGCCGCACTGCCCCATATCCCGCCTCACAGTGTCTTCTGATTTATTCACCCTGCGGGGCTGGAATTCATGGCCTTACACAGTGCATATCTTCACCTCAGGCTCTCACTCATCTCCCTCCGCCTTCTTCAAACTGTGTGCCGTCAGCTGATCCGTAATGGAATGCCACGGCCGTGACGACGCACAGTCTGAAGAAGCCGGAAGGAGATGAGTGAGAGGCGAAGATATGCACTGCGCATGGCCATGAATCCCAGGCCCGCAGTGTGATTAAATCAGAAGACACTGCGAGGCGGGATGTCAGGCAGCGCGGCCGCACAGGCGCAGTCAGCCTGACACAAAATTATGTCAGAAGACGGGCAGCACTAACGGCACATGACCAAGGTTTAACATAACAGTGCAGGATCCGGGACAGTTTCAAGCAACGCCGAGGAGGCGGCGCAAGGCACCAAGGGGGTAGGAATGACCGCTGTGTTCCGTCTCATTACAAAGGAAAATCCCACCTCCGGGACGGTTTCACGGTATTAGGGGACAAATTTTATAAGTGTTTAGTTCTGCATTTGCAAGGAGCATAAATAAAAGAGCCAACTTTTCTTTGTGCGGCATTAGTGCTGCACAAGGTGGCTCTTTCAGTTACAAACACCTGGGGGGGTTAAAGGTTCCCTTTCAACTGCCTCCAAGCAGGCCTTGGCCTACACTCTGCTCATCCTGCTGTCCCTGGGCTCCAAAACCGCCAGTTGCTGCCCAGAAGTGCCGTCTGCACAGAGAAAAACACTCGCTCCTGTGTTAGTGGGGTTCAGTAACGTCAGCTGCTCCCCTGCTGTCTGTCCGGCAATGTGTCCTGCGACCGTCACGCTGACACTACAACAGATATTAAACTGCCTCAAGTGCAGGCCTCGGCATTAGTGTTGAGCATTCCGATACCGCAAGTATCGGGTATCGGCCGATACTTGCGGGTATCGGAATTCCGATACCGAGATCCGATACTTTTGTGGTATCGGGTATCGGTATCGAAACAACATTAATGTGTAAAAGAAAGAATTAAAATAAAAAATATTGCTATACTCACCTCTCCGACGCAGCCTGGACCTTACCGAGGGAACCGGCAGCGTTCTTTGCTTAAAATGCGCGCGTTTACTGCCTTCCGTGACGTCACGGCTTGTGATTGGTCGCGTGCCGCCCATGTGGCCGCGACACGACCAATCACAGCAAGCCGTGACGTAATTTTCAGGTCCTGAATGCCTAATTCTAGGCATTCAGGATTTGAAAATTACGTTACGGCTTGTGATTGGTCGCGTCGCCCATGTGACCGCGACGCGACCAATCACAGCAAGCCATGACGTCATTTCAGGTCCTGAATGCCTAATTCTGCATTCAGGACCTGAAAATTACGTCACGGCTTGCTGTGATTGGTCGTGTCGCGGTCACATGGACAGCACGCAACCAATCACAAGCCGTGACGTAATTTTAAAATGCGCGCGTTTCCTGCCTCCCGTGACGTCACGGCTTGTGATTGGTCGCGTCGCCCATGTGACCGCGACGCGACCAATCACAAGCCGTAATGTAATTTTCAAATCCTGAATGCCTAGAATTAGGCATTCAGGACCTGAAAATTACGTCACGGCTTGCTGTGATTGGTCGCGTCGCGGCCACATGGGCGGCACGCGACCAATCACAAGCCGTGACGTCACGGAAGGCAGTAAACGCGCGCATTTTAAGCAAAGAACGCTGCCGGTTCCCTCGGTAAGGTCCAGGCTGCGTCGGAGAGGTGAGTATAGCAATATTTTTTATTTTAATTCTTTCTTTTACACATTAATATGGATCCCAGGGCCTGAAGGAGAGTTTTCTCTCCTTCAGACCCTGGGAACCATCAGGGATGCCGTCCGATACTTGAGTCCCATTAACTTGTATTGGTATCGGGTATCGGTATCGGATTAGATCCGATACTTTGCCGGTATCGGCCGATACTTTCCGATACCGATACTTTCAAGTATCGGACGGTATCGCTCAACACTACTCGGCATACACTCTGCTCCTCCTGCTGACCCTGGGCTCCAATACCACCAGTTGCTGCCCAGAAGTGCCGTTTGCACAGTCAACAATTCCTGCCATGTTATTGGGTTTCAGTAACGTCAGCTGATCCCCAGCTGTGTATCCGGCAATGTGTCCTGCGAACACCACGCAGGCACTACAACAGATATTAAACTGCCTTGAGTGCAAGTTTCAGCCTACACTCTGCTCCTCCTGCTGTTCCTGGGCTCCAATACCGCCAGTTGCTGCCCAGAAGTGCTGTCTGCACAGTCAACAGTTGCTCCCCTGTTATTGGGTTTCAGTAACGTCAGCTGATCCCCAGCTGTGTATTCGGCAATGTGTCCTGCGACCGCCACGCTGACACTACAACAGATATTAAAGTGCATCGAATGCAGTTCTCGGCCTACACTCTGCTCCCGCTGCTGTCCCTGGGCTCCGATACCACCAGTTGCTGCCCAGAAGTGCTGTCTGCACAGTCAACAGTTGCTCCTCTGTTATTGGGGTTCAGTAACGTCAGCTGATCTCCAGCTGTGTATCCAGCAATGTGTCCTGCGACCGCCACGCTGACAGTACAACAGATATTAAACTGCCTCGAGTGCAGGTCTCGGCCTACACTCTGCTCCTCCTGCTGTCCCTGGGCTCCAATACCACCAGTTGCTGCCCGGAAGTGCTGTCTGCACAGAGAAAAACACAAGCTCCAGTGCTAGTGGGGTTCAGTAATGCCAGCTGCTCCCCTACTGTGTGTGCGGCAATTGCTCCTGCTCCCTCCAAACTCACACAACTTCAGAAATTAAACTTGCTTCAATTAGGCTTCAGCCTACACTCTTTTTTTCTGTAATCCCTGGGCTTCAACACCACCAGTTGCTGCCCGGAAGTGCTGTCTGTACAGAGAAAAACACAAGCTCCAGTGTTATTGGGGTTCAGTAATGCCAGCTGCTCCCCTGCTGTGTGTGCGGCAATCACTAAATTCTGCTCCTCCTGCTGTCCCTGGGCTCCAATACCACCAGTTTCTGCCTGGAAGTGCTGTCTGCACAGAGAAAAACACAAGCTCCAGTGTTAGTGGGGTTCAGTAACGCCAGCTGCTCCCCTGCTGTGTGTGCGGCAATTGCTCCTGCTCCCTCCAAACTCACACAACTTAAGAAATTAAACTTGCTTCAATTAGGCTTCAGCCTACACTCTTTTTTTCTGTAATCCCTGGGCTTCAACACCGCCAGTTGCTGCCTGGAAGTGCTGTCTGCACAGAGAAAAACACAAGCTCCAGTGTTAGTGGGGTTCAGTAATGCCAGCCGCTCCCCTGCTGTGTGTGCGGCAATCACTCAAGTCAGCTCCTCCTGCTGTCCCTGGGCTCCAACACTGCCGGTTGCAGCCCGGAAGTGCCGTTTTCACAGTCAACACTTGCTGCCGTGTTATTGGGTTTCAGAAACGTTAGCTGATCCCCAGCTGTGTATCCGGCAATGTGTCCTGCGACCTCCACGCTGTCACAACAACAGAAATTAAAGGGAACCTGTCCCCCCCAGACATTTGTAACTACTGTAGAAAAGCCACCTTGTGCAGCACTAATGATGCATTTGGACAAGGTGGCTCTGTTTGGTTTTCTCCTTGCACACGCTGAAGTTAACACTTATAAAATGTGTACCCTCGTACCTTCAAACCGTCCCGGAGGTGGGACTTTCCTTCTTAATGAGACACAGCACAGCCATCATTCCTACCCCCTTGGAGCTGTTTGCCACCTCCTCAGCGTTGTTTGAATCTGTCCCGGAGCCTGCGCTGTTATGTTCAACCTTGGGCATGCGCAGTTAGCGCTGCCCGTCTTCTGACATCATTTGGTGTCAGGCTGGCTGCGTCTGTGCGGCCACTCTGCCCGAGATCACGCCCCACAGTGTCTTATTTACTCACACTGCGTGGCTGGGATTCATGGGCATGCCCAGTGCATATCTTCGCCTCTCACTCATCTCCTTCCGCCTTCTTCAGACTGTGCGGCGTCACGGCCATGGCATGTGATTAGGGATCTGCTGACGCCGCACAGTCTGAAGAAGGCAGAAGGAGATGAGTTAGAGAGGCTAAGGTATGCACTGCGCAAGGCCATGAACCCCAGCCCCGCAGTGTGAATATATCAGAAGACACTGCGGAGCTGGGATTCATGGGCATGCACAGAGCATATCTTCGCCTCTCACTCATCTCCTTCCGCCTTCTTCAGACTGTGCGGCGTCACGGCCATGGCATGTGATTAGGGATCAGCTGACACCGCACAGTCTGAAGAAGGCAGAAGGAGATGAGTTAGAGAGGCTAAGATATGCACTGCGCAAGGCCATGAATCCCAGCCCTGCAGTGTGAATAAATCAGAAGACACTGCGGGGCCTGATCTCGGGCAGCGCGACCGCACAGGCGCAGTCAGGCAGATATCAAATGATAACACATAGAAGACTCAGTAGGAATTTACCCCTGAGTCAAAAAAAGAGAACCAAGATATTTTTAACAATACAAACTAATTTTATTGAACATATAAAAGATAAAAAGTACGATACATAAAATCCAAAAAATACCCAGGGGAGACAATGGGTCACTACTAGTGTTGAGCATTCCGATACCGCAAGTATCGGGTATCGGCCGATATTTGCGGTATCGGAATTCCGATACCGAGATCCGATACTTTTGTGGTATCGGGAATCGGTATCGGAACCATATTAATGTGTAAAATAAAGAATCAAAATAATAAATATGGATATACTCACCTCTCCGGAGGCCCCTGCACCTTAACGCTGTTAACCGGCAGCCTGCTTTGCTTAAAATGAGCGCGTTTAGGACCTTCCATGACGTTATGGCTTCTGATTGGTCGCGTGCCGCTCATGTGACCGCCACGCGACCAATCACAAGCCGCGACGTCATTCTCAGGCCCTAAACTCCTCATTCTAGGAATTTAGGACCTGAGAATGACGTCGCGGCTTGTGATTGGTCGCGTGGCGGTCACATGAGCGGCACGCGACCAATCAGAAGCCGTGACGTCATGGAAGGTCCTGAACGCGCTCATTTTAAGCAAAGCAGGCTGCCGGTTAACAGCAGTATGGTGCAGGGGCCTCCGGACGGGTGAGTATATCAATATTTTTTATTTTAATTCTTTATTTTACACATTAATATGGATCCCAAGGCCTGAAGGAGAGTTTCCTCTCCTTCAGACCCTGGGAACCATCCAGGATACCTTCCGATACTTGGTGTCCCATTGACTTGTATTGGTATCGGGTATCGGTATCGGCGATATCCGATACTTTTCGGGTATCGGCCGATACTATCCGATACCAATACTTTCAAGTATCGGACGGTATCGCTCAACACTAGTCACTACCCTAGTATATATTTCTAGTGTATTCTGAAAAAACACAGTATACTATAACATGCGATATCCTTTTGCCTAGTATAACCGGCGGTATAGAGTATATACATATAGATCAAAATATATTTATTTAATAACCCAATCCGGGCATACTTATTAAAGTGTTCTCATATATAACCCCCAGCACAGAAAGTTGTATAAAGAAACTGCATGAAGAACATAGCCGGTGCGATGGAATGTGCAGATTCCAGTATACAGCAGAGTGAGATAGTCAATTATAATAATGCTATGATGGCATTGTCATGCAAAATAAATATAGAGACAAAAACAGCACTATCACAACATCTATTCAGTGCCCAGTACCGGGTATACCAGTTACACTATCTTGATATATAGTATCTGGCACAAATGGTTGCTATCCGCCATATTTGTGCCAGATACTATATATCAAGATAGTGTAACTGGTATACCCGGTACTGGGCACTGAATAGATGTTGTGATAGTGCTGTTTTTGTCTCTATATTTATTTTGCATGACAATGCCATCATAGCATTATTATAATTGACTATCTCACTCTGCTGTATACTGGAATCTGCACATTCCATCGCATCGGCTATGTTATTCATGCAGTTTCTTTATACAACTTTCTGTGCTGGGGGTTATATATGAGAACACTCTAATAAGTATGCCCGAATTGGGTTATTAAATAAATATATTTTGATCTACATATATTTCTATACAGCCGGTTATACTAGGCAAAAGGATATCGCATGTTATAGTATACTGTGTTTTTTCAGCATACACTATAAATATATACTAGGGTAGTGACCCATTGTCTTCCCTGGGTATTTTTTGGATTTTATGTATCGTACTTTTTATCTTTTATATGTTCAAAAAAATTAGTTTGTATTGTTAAAAATATCTTTGTTCTCTTCTTTTGACTCAGGGGAAAATTCCTACTGAGTCTTCTATGTGTTATTATAAAATGTGAAGTGCCAAAACCTATTGCCTAGGACAATTGTTGTGTAATTAGATATCAAATGATGTCAGAAGACGGGCAGCGCTAACTTTGCATGGCGAAGGGATAACATAACAGCGCAGACTCCGGTACACAAACAAACAACGCTCAGAAGGCTGCGCCTGGCGCTAAGGGGATATGAATGACAGCTGTGCTGCGTCTCATTAAGAAGGAAAGTCTCGCCTCCGGGAGGGTTTCACGGTATGAGGGGACTAATTTTCTAAGTGTTTCGTTCAGCGTGTGCAAGGAGCATAATTAAAAGAGCCACCTTTTCCTTGTGCAGCATTACTGCTGCACAAGGTGGCTCTTCTAGTTGCTAATGCCTGGGGGGGTTAAAGTTCCCTTTCAACTTGCTCCAATTAGGCCTCAGCCTACACTCTGCTTCTCCTTTATTCCCTGGGCTCCAACACCACCAGTTGCTGCTCAGAAGTGTCTTTGGCACTGGTACTCCCTCCTGCCCAGCCCGGTTCCAGCACGCCAACTGTTTTCAGGTAGTGTCAAGGTCAGTTTGCCTAGAATACATTGTCCTGTCCTGTTGTGGTCAGGTTAGCCGACTCTATGGTGACTGCAGTTTAGGTGCTTCCTATGTGGGCTGCGGGAACTGGCAATCAAGGCTGGTTCTGTAGTGTCAATAGGACAAGCTCCCCCTGTAGGACTGTGGATTTTCAGTAACTACGGCCGGATTGCGGCCTAGCAACTTTTGTTTTAACTGTGGACCTTCTGCTGCCTATCTGAGTTCCAGCACCATTACCTGGTTCTTAGGAAGACAATCTTGAATAGGTCCCCCTGGTTCCAGTTCCTTCCGCTGGTTCTGGGCAGAGCCTTTGGCTTAGGTGCCTCCTTCTGGGTATCCGAGTTCCATCAATGTCAGGTGGTCCTTGGTAGTGCTTTCTGGCATGGGTACCTCCTGCTTAGTAACCAGGTTCCAGTAACGTCAGCTGGTCCTCGGTAGTTCCATTGGCTCTTGGACCTTTGGCTACCCATCCGGGTTCCAGTACCATCAGCTGGTTCTCGGCAGTGTCTTTGGCTCTTGTACCTTCTGCTCCCCATCCTGGTTCCAGTACTGTCAGCTGGTTCTGGGCAGATCCTTTGGTTTAGGTGCCTCCTTCTGGGTATCTGAGTTCCACCAACGTCAGGTGGTCCTTGGTAGTGCTTTCTGGCACGGGTACCTCCTGCTTAGTAACCAGGTTCCAGTAAGTCAGATGGTCCTCGGTAGTTCCATTGGCTCTTGGACCTTCGGGTAGCCATCCGGGTTCCAGTACCGTCAGCTGGTTCCGGGCAGATCCTTTGGTTTAGGTGCCTCCAGGTGGTCCTTGGTAGTGCTTTCTGGCACGGGTACCTCCTGCTTAGTAACCGGGTTCCAGTACCGTCAGCTGGTTCTCGGCATTTCCTCAGCCTTCTTGTACCTTCTGCTACATTTCCAAGTTCAAGACCCTAAAGATGACGACCCTGAAGACCACCCCTAAGATGACGACGGCCCCTGAGATGACGACCCTGGAGACGACGATCCTGAAGACCACCCCGAAGACGACGACGACCCCGGAGACGACGACCCTAGAGATGACGACCCTGGAGAGGACGACCCTGAAGACCGAGAAGCAGAAGAACAAGAAGCTGCAGAACAAAGAGCAGAAGAACATTAAGCATAAGACTAAAAATCAGAGCAAAATATATTATCTAAATTATAAGCAGAAGAAGACTAAGCAGTGTATGGGGGTGAGTCCTTTCCTCCTCGTGGTGCCCCTGGAAAAAGCCTGCTGCTGCAGGCCAAACTGAACGCGGACAAATCTTGTTGTAACTCAATTGTGACAGGCAGAACGGAAGGTGTAATCTTCAAACTTTTATCGATAACAATGACAGGAATGCCTGTCACAAATAAGAATATGATGAAGAAGTAGAATATGAAGAAGAATAATAGTTTAATAAAAAGAATATGAAGAATGTAACAAAAAAGTATAATAGGAAGAAGGTGAAGAAGAAGATGAATAAGGTGAAGAAGTTGTTGATGTAAAAGATGCTGCTGCTGAGGATGATGAAGAATAAAGTGTCGGACAATTAAAAAAGAAGGTGAAGAGCATGGAATTAGTGAAACATCAATATCTGACAAAATATAAAAAAATCTTAACACAGTCAATATCTTTGTACGTCTTAAAAAAAAACAAAATAATAATTCCTGCTATTCCATTTGATTGGGCTAAAACTCTTTGCCTTTAATGTCTCCTCCACGTCCCCCAATACATCCTACATTATTCTTAGTTGTTTTCCATCATGTAGAATGAACCTACAAGGAAAGACAGGGTTTATTTTAATTCCAATATTTTGGTTTTATTGACTTGCATTGGTATCGGGTATCGGTATCGGCGATATCCAATATTTTTTGAATATCGGCCGATCCAATCCGATACCGATACTTTTCAATATCGGAAGGTATCGCTCAACACTAGTCATAGCCAACTTGTTGACAAAATTTAGTTGTGCCCCAAAAAATCAAGGCCACATTTAGATCAGTCTGTTATCTGAGGCTGACGGCTGGTGTATCGGTGGTGGAAAAATCATAGCTTCGCAAGCATATGTATCATAGTTCTGTGTGTTTCACCCTCAAAAAAAATATTTTATACAGTCTGTTATGTCAGGCTGATGCCTGTTGTATCTGTGTTGGAAAATTTGTAGCTTCCCAGTCATAAGTTTCATAGTTCTGTCTGCTCGACTTGTTGTACTCCTTTTTAATTTTTTTGCAAATTTTGCAAACAACAGAAAAAAAAAATTATACAGTCTGTTATCTGGGGCTGCGACCTGTTGTATCTGTGGTGGAAAAATCGAAGATTTGAAAGCATACTGATCAGATATAATTTTGCTCTAAATATATACATTTGTGTTGAGCTTTTGAAATAGTTCAGTATTCCATATAAAAGGGGCAAGGCAAGGGACGGGGAAGTGGACGTGATGCTGATGGTGCATGCAGAGGACGATGCCATGGCCAAGCTGAAAGTGGACCACAACAAAGACCCACATCTTCTCGCTTGACCTTCCATTCCCAGTTTCTAGGGGATCACAGCACAGCACTATTGATGCCAGAGCAGTGTGAAATGGTTGATGGTTGGATAGTAGATAATGCTTCCAGTCACTTAGCCACCACCACCATCACATGTCTTTCACACGGAGAAGTCTGAGTAGCCATGAGTGTGGACTGGATATTCCTCACCCTGATCCTCCTTCCTCCCACCATGCTGAGTTCCCTGAGACAACTGATCCCACACTTGGACACTCCGAAGAGCTGTTCAGTTTTCCCCTTTCAAGATTCCGGACTCTCGGCCAGTCAACTTGAAGTGGGACCAAATGAGATCACATGTAGAGATCAAAGCTTTGACCAGCCACGGTCACACGAAGGTGATGGTGGGAAAGTGTCACAAGAGGTGGATGATGATGAGACACAATTGCCAGAAAGTCAAGAGGGGGAGTAGGGTGTGGATGTGGAAGATGAGGTGGTGGAAGACATAGTGACTGACCCAACCTGGCAGGAGGACATACAGAACGAGGACAGCAGCACACATGGGGAAGGAGGCATATCACCCCAACAGGCAGGAAGCAGTGTGATGGCCACAGACAGAAGGTGTGCATCCATTCCCTGTAACACCAACATGAGGGAAGTTGCCATTCCAACTGTTAGATCTTCCCGAGTCTGGTTATTTTTTAAAGACTCTGCTGATAATCCCAAACAGGCCATTTACAGCACCTGCCATGCCAGCATCAGCAGGGGTAGCAAAACTACCAGCCTTACCACCACCAGCATGATCAGGCACATGGCAGCAAAGCACCCGACTTTGTGGGCCGAACCCCAGGCTCCAGGAACTATCTGCAGGTGACACCACTGCTTCTTCCACTGTTTTGCAGAGAAGCCAATCCCCAGTACACCGTGCATGTGAAGATGCCTCTAGCCCTGAACCTGTTGTTGCCCACAGTCAAGCATTACCATCATCAAGCCTGTTCATGTCCTTGTCCTGGCACAGCCTTCAGTTGTCTATACCCCAGTCATTGGAATGCAAGCGAAAATACCCAGCCAACGCTCCACATGCCACAGTACTAAATGCTAACATTTCTCTTCTGCTTGCACTCAAAATGTTGCCTTTTAGGCTCGTTGAGATGGAAGCTTTCTGCAACCTGATGGCGGCGGCAGTCTCAAGGTACTCGGTCTCCAGTCACCACTATTTCTCCACGTGTGCCATACCGGCATTACACCAGCATGGGTCCCACAACATTACCCTGCCATCAACAATGCTGTTACTGGGAAAGTCCACCTAACCACGGACAAGTGGACAAGTGCTTGTGGTTAGGGACGGTACATCTCACTGACGGCACACTGGGTTAACATAGTGGAAGCCGGGGCCAAGTCGGACCTTGAGATGGAACACATCCTCCCCACGCTGAGGATTGCGGGCCCTACATCAATCATGGTTGCCCCCATAGTCTACAGCTCCTGCGAATCCTCCTCCTCTTCCTCTTCAGCCTCCATCTCTGAAATCAACACATCAGTCAGAAGCTGGAAGAACTGCAGCACTGCCTCAGCCAAGCGGCAACAGGCTGTGATTAAGCTAATCTGCATAGGTGACAAACTGCACAATGCAGAAGAGTTGTGGACAGCACTGAAAGAGCAGTCAGATATTTGGATGACACCGCTGAACCTACAGCCAGGCTTGGTTGTGTGTGACAATGGCCGTAACCTGGTGGCGGCTCTAAGGCAAGGTGAGCTCACACACGTACCTTGCCTGGCCCATGTGCTTAACCTCGTGGTTCAATGTTTTTGGAAAAGCTACTTGGAGCTGCCGGATCTGCTAGTGAAAGTACGCCGTCTGTCTGCCGATTTTAGAAAGTCAGCTACAGCTTCAGCCGCCCTTGCCGTGCTTCAGCAGCTTTGCAGCTTCCGGCTCACTGACTCATGTGTGATGTCCCCACGCGTTGAAAATCTACACTGCATATGTTGGAAAGCATTTGTGAGCAGAAGAGGGCAGTTGTTGACTACCAACATCAACAAGGCCGTCGATATTCAGTTCAGACTCCACACATAAGACCTCAGGAGTGGACATGGATGTCAGACATATGCGCCATCCTACAAAATTTTGAGGACTGCACCTAGATGGTGAGCGGTGATGACGCCATAATTAGAGTCACCATTACGCTTCTCAGCATTCTGAAAACCTCTCTGCTCACAATTAATGAGGATGCATTGCAGGCAGAGCACGAGGACATGGATCAAGGAACCATACAGGACACTCAGCACAGCCTCATGTGTTCCCAGTGTGGATTGGTAGGCAATGAGGAGGAGAAAGAACAGGAGCTACATTCATGCGCTATAGATGGTACTACAAGCACAGCTGTCAAACCATCTGTTCAGCTGGGATTGCCTGAGGACAGGGAGGAGGAGGATGAGGAGGAGGAAGACAGCAAGTTCAGTCGTCCTGTTGGTGAGAAAAAGGAAGTCTTGCTTGTTAGCAGTCTGGCATGCATGGCTGACTTTATGTTGCGCTGCGTTTCACGTGACCCTCGCATTCTAAAAATTTTTGGTGACACACTTTACTGGCTGGTGACACTTCTAGACACACGCTACAAGGAGAACTTTCAATCTCTTCTGCCAGAGGCAGAGAGGTGTGCTAGAATGTTGCAGTACCAGAGGGCCCTAGTAGCAGAATTACTCAGAAAATTCCCATGTGAGAATGCTGGCAGCAGACATCAGAGTTTGTTGTACAATCAAGGACTCCAAGTGAGAGAGACAGAAGTACAATCCAGCTCAGTCAGGGGAGCAATGGCAAATTTCTGGGACAGTTTTCTCAGACCCTCCCATAGTGCAGGCAAAGAGGCAAGGGGTGCTGTCACAAGAAGTGCAATGTTTGGGAATATGCTGAGGGAGTACCTTGCAGATCGTACAAACGTCCTCCGTGATTCCTCTGTGCCTTTTAATTATTGGGTATCCAAGCTGGACACGTGGCATGAACTGGCTCTCTTCCCCTTGGATGTCCTGGCCTGCCATGTTGCTAGCGTTCTGTCAGAGCGTGTTTTTTGTGCCGCTGGTGGACTTATAACAGATAAGCGCATCCGCCTGTCAACTGAAAATGCTGACAGGCTAACTCTCATAAAAATGAACAAGGGCTGGATTGGGCAAGATTTCTGTACACCACCAAATGAAAACAGTGAAACATTACCTCTAATACATTGTCTTTTTTGTGGAGGTGTATTGTCATGCACCTCTCCCCAACCACACATGGCTATTCGCTTCCTGTTTTTGTCTGTTTGTTGTTATCCTCCTCCTTATCCTCATCCTCATCATCCACAATCAGTACAACACCCGAATGAGCGTATTCCGTGATGCAAAAGTCACTCAATTTTTGTGCAAGGGTGTTTTTCTGATGCCTGTTACTAATGAGAAACAAAAACTCCCTCGGGGGAACTGTCATCAAAATGAGATGTACGTATACTTTTCCCATTTATTCTTATATATTCCAGCTTTTATATCTCTGCACCATCCTGTTATAACCCAGTGTATACTTCTACAATATGAAAATATTGAAATACTATTATAGATATCTATATATATAAGAGGCATCGTGATTACTCGCTAATCCGGCCCCCTGCACAGTAGCTCCGCCCCCCACCACATCACCACACATAATACTGACCCCATCCCCATTACCATACACAATCCGCACCACATCACCACACACAATCCTGCCCCCCCCAAATCCCGCCCCCCGCCACATCACCACACATAATCCTGCCCCTTCAACACATCACCACACATAATCCCACCCCCCAACACATCACCACACAATCCCGCCCCCCACCACATTCCCACACATAATCTCGCCCCCCCACCACATCACCACACATAATCCCGCCCCCCACCACATTACTACAGATAATCCCGCCCCCACCACATTACCACAGATAATCCTGCCCCCACCACATTACCACACATAATCCCGCTCCCCACCACATTACCACACATAATCCCCCATCCCATCACCACACATAATACCACCCCTCACCACATCTCCACACATAATCCTGCCCCCCACCACATCACCTCACATAATCCCTCCCCCATCACATCACCACACATAATCCTGCCCCCCAACACATCACCACACATAATCCCGCCCCCACACCCCAACACCACACATAATCCCCCCCACATCACCACACATAATCCCGCCCCCCACCACATCACCACACATAATCCCGCCTCCCCACCACATCACCACACAAAATCCCGCTCCCCACCACATTACCACACATAATCCCCCCATCCCATCACCACACATAATACCACCCCTCACCACATCTCCACACATAATCCTGCCCCCCACCACATCACCACACATAATCCCTCTCCCATCACATCACCAGACATAATCCTGCCCCCCAACACATCACCACACATAATCCCGCCCCCACACCCCAACACCACACATAATCCCCCCCACATCACCACACATAATCCCACCCCCCACCACATTATCACACATAATCCCGCCCAAACCACATTGCCACACATATTCTCGCCCCCCACCACCTCACCACACATAATCCTGCCCCCCAACACATCACCACACATAATCCTGCCCCCCACCACATCACCACACATAATCCCTCCCCATCACATCACCACACATAATCCTGCCCCCAACACATCACCACACATAATCCCGCCCCCCACCACATCACCACACATAATCCCGCCTCCCCACCACATCACCACACAAAATCCCGCCCCCCACCACATCACCACACATAATCCCAACCCCCAACCCGATCACCACACATAATCCCACCCCCCCACCACATCACCACACATAATCCCGCCCCCCCACCACATCACCACACATAATTCCGCCCCCACCACATTACCACAGATATCCTGCCCCCCACCACCTTACCACACATAATCCCACCCCCTACCACATTACCACACATAATCCCGCCCTCCCACCACATTACTACAGATAATCCCGCCCCCCAACCACATTACCACACATAATCCTGCCCCCACCACATTACCACACATAATCTCGACCCCACCACATTACTACAGATAATCCCACCCCTCATCACATTACCACACATAATCCAGCCCCCTCACCACATCACCACACATAATCCCGCCCTCCCACCACATCACCACACATAATCCCGCCCGCCTACCACATCACCACACATAATCCCGCCCACCCACCACATCACCACACATAATCACGCCCCCGCACTACATCACCACACATAATCCCGCGCCTCCAACACATCACCACATATAATCCCACCCCCACCCCATCACCACACATAATTCCGCCCCCCACCCCATCACCACACATAATCCTGCCCCCCCACCACATCACCACACATAATCCTGCCCCCCCACATCACCACACATAATCCCGCCCCCCCACATCACCACACATAATCCCACCCCCCACCACATTACTACACATAATCCCACCCCCCACCACATTACCACACATAATCCCGCCCCCCACCATATTACCACACATAATCCTGCCCTCCCACCACATCATCACACATAATCCCGCCCACCTACCACATCACCAAACATAATCCCGCCCCCCACCACATCTTCACACATAATCCCGCCCCCCAACACATCACCACACATAGTCCCGCCCTTCCCACCCCATTACCACACATAATACTGACCCCATCTCCATTACCATACACAATCCGCACCACATCACCACACACAATCCTGCCCCCCCCAAATCCCGCCCCCCGCCACATCACCACACATAATCCTGCCCCTTCAACACATCACCACACATAATCCCACCCCCCAACACATCACCACACAATCCCGCCCCCCACCACATTCCCACACATAATCTCGCCCCCCCACCACATCACCACACATAATCCCGCCCCCCACCACATTACTACAGATAATCCCGCCCCCACCACATTACCACAGATAACAGGCATATGGAGAATCGGTGGGCTTTGACTTTGGTGGCGTCACTCGGGTTGTAATAGTTGCATCCTATCTGCTTCATATCCATTATCTTCAGAAGTCTTCTGAAAATGATGTTATAGAAATGGAAGCAGGTGGGCGAGGTCGGTGGAAGCTCGTTGGTCAGGGTGATTGTTATCTGCACGTTCTCTCAATTTCGAGTTTGACTGAACACCTCGGCGACCTTATTCAGTCTTTTTGGTAAAAACAACATAGTTCCATAAAATGCCTGTGCCTTCCCGATGGTTTCTTCATGCTGGTACAGGAGGCCATACCACAAACGCTTGGACTCCATAGCAGGATTGAAGTCAAAATGATACTGGTACAGCCCCCACTGTGGTCGGGACACCTGCTGTGGTTGGTCACAAGAGCAATCTTGGTTCCAGAGGTGCCAGCTTTCGATTTTTGGACATGTTCGATAGTCTGTCTGGTGTTCACCCCGACGTCATGGAAGTCACACCTATGGCCGCCCTGTTCCCTGATAGACACTTCTGCAAGTTCAGCTGACACCTGCAGAACCTCGGGCGATGGTCTCTCTGCTGCCGGTGGACCTCTCTGGCGCCCTCATCCGAGGAGCAAAGGCACAGGCGCTGGCAGCTGAGATCTGACTGCTGGCCTGGGTCATTTTGGCTGCTGTACCGTCCAGGTGGTCTTTGTGGGGCCTGCTCCTGTACACGAGCTCGGCCGCGGGCCCAGGATCTTGCTCGTCAGCTCATCTTTTACTTCGTACACAAACCACGCACTAGTGTGTATTGTGCCTAGTTTTTAATGAAGCCTTCATCAATGTTTCCTCATTCTTCACCACTAGATCACCATGGTGAACATATTATATGCTGCTATAGCCATTCAATTTTTGGACAAAGGTGTCTATGATACCCAAAAATATTTTTTTTAAACTGTAACCCCCATGGGGAAATGTTTGTCAGCCCATGCACTTCGTGTATGGGCATTACAAGTCTAGGATTCACACTCCTTTAAATTGGGCCTAGTTTTTAAAGAGGCCTTCCTCCACCTCTCATCATTTTCCACCACTAGATCACCAGGGTTCATGTGTTTCATGTTGCTACAGGCAGTCAATTTTTTGGAAAGGGTGTCTGTGAGCCCCATTAAATATTTTTTTTAAATGTTTCTTTATTGGGAAATGTTTCAGCCCATACACTTAGTGTATGGCATTACAAGTCTAGGAGACATGCTCCTTTACATTGGGCCTAGTTTTTAATGAGGCCTTCATCAATGTTTCCTCATTCTCCATGACTAGATCACCATGGTGAACATGTTGTATGCTGCTACAGCCATTCAATTTTTGGGCAAGGGTGTCTATGATCCCCCATAAAATATTTTTTAAAATTTTCCCCCTTATGGGGAAATGTTTGTCAGACCATACACTTAGTGTATGGGCATTATGAGTCTAGGAAACCTGCTCCTTTGTAATGAGACAGTTTTTTATGAGGCCCTCCTCCATGTTTCTTCTAAGGGGGATTGGGGTGTGTGCAAATTTGGGTCAAGGCGGCCCTTGCATTCAATGCATAAGGAAAGAGTATGGCAGCACCGACTGAAGAATGTGAAGTGGATTTTCTGTGGCCATCCTGTACCTGGGTTCAAATGCTTATTGGGGTGCATATGACTTGGTAGCAGGGCAGGCCTTCCAGTTAAAGGGAACCTGTCACCCCCAAAATCGAGGGTGAGGTAAGCCCACCAGCATCAGAGTCTTATCTACAGCATTCTGGAATGCTGTAGATAAGCCCCCAATGTATCCTAAAAGATGAGAAAAAGAGGTTATATTATACTCACCCAGGGGCGGTCCGGGTCCGATCCGATGGTTGTTGCGGTCCGGTCCGGCACCTCCTATCTTCATCAGATGACGTCCTCTTCTGGTCTTCATGCTGCGGCTCCAGTGCAGGTGTACTTTGTCTGCCCTGTTGAGGACAGAGCAAAGTACTGCAGTGCGCAGGTGCCGGGCCTCTCTGATAAGCCCCTGATGCTGGTGGGCTTAGCTCACCATCGATTTTGGGGGTGACAGGTTCCCTTTTATATATAAGAAATCAGTATAGCAGGACCAACTGAAGAATGTGAAGTGGATTTTCTGTTGGCAATCCAGTACCTGGGTTCAAAGGCTTATTGGTGTGCATATGACTTGATAGCAGGGCAGGCCTTACATTCAATGCAACATTTTTTTTTCAGAAAGCCCTTCTGTACCTCTCGTGAAAGGGGTATTGGGGTGCATTGTAATTGTTGGCAGCCCAGCCACTCACTGCATAGGCTATAACAGTATATATCCATATACTCACTTCTCCGGCGGCCCCTGGACCTTACCGCCGTAACCGGGAGCCTCCGTTCCTAAGAATGAGCGCGTGAAGGACCTGCGATGACGTCGCGGCTTGTGATTGGTTGCGTGAGCGGTCACATGAGCGCTCACGCGACCAATCAGAAGCCGCGACGTCATAGAAGGCCCTTCACGTGCTCATTCTTAGGAACGGAGGCTGCCGGTTACAGCGGTAAGATCCAGGGGCCGCCGGAGAGGTGAGTATATCCATATTTTTTATTTTAATTCTTTATTTTACACATGAATATGGTTCCAATACCGATTCCCGATATCACAAAAGTATCGGAACTCGGTATCGGAATTCCGATACCGCAAGTATCGGCCGATACCCGACACTTGCGGTATCGGAATGCTCAACACTATTTGTGACTTTAAGAGTCCCTCCTTCATAAATGAAACAAGATGTGTCTCCTTATGTGTCACACAACATATGCCCAGTTAAATGTTACAATGACATTTCCCAGTGAATGCATTTGTATTGGTTGAAAGCAATGTTAAAGTTGAAAAACGCATCAAAAACGCTGCATGTGAACATAGCCCAAGTGGTGGAGGAACATTTTGGCCTGGGGTTAATTATTTTGCCGTATATACAAGTCATTACCCTGGAAAGGTTGTACCTTAACATATTTCCCAGCAAAATCTATTTTGGTTTCGTTTTTGTATGTTTTTTGGTGCACCTGTAAAAATGGTGTGAAACTCTGACAACATTGCTTACAATTGTTACCTTGGAGTCAGAAATGCTTCCAGGGGCAATCCCCATGATGTTCCTGTGTCATTTCAGCAGTGTTTCCATCATTTTCAGACGTTTTTAGAAATTAAAAGGACCCCTGGGGGGGATCGCGGTAAAAATACTCGGGTTTCCCATATACTTACATTCGGCTCGTTGCTCGGGTCGAGTACCTGAGTATTCCAATTTTCTCGACCCGAGTAACTAGCACCCAAGCGTTTTAGTGCTTGCTCATTATTAGGTATGAGGTCTTCCAGCTTAGAAGGCTTACATCGCTCCCATAACCAACTGGTCCTTATTGAAACTTCAATTCCAAACTGTAAATGCTTGACCAGGTCCTGATACCTCATGCATGGCCCATGGCTGACTGCTGCTATGCCATTTGCAAATTTCAACTGTGAGTCAATTGATGCCACTTTTCCGTGTGTCTGCCCTCTTTTTTGTTGGCTATTTGTGAAGCTTTTTGTCACCTTTTAAGGTGTTGTCTATGCACTTGGTTTTGCCTCCCGTTGAATTTATTGGAGTTCGAGTACATTCGTAGAACAGTTCTGCTAACTATTCTGTGAACGGAGGTACATTCGGCAAATCCGAACCAAACCAAACCTTGAAAGGTTCCCTCATCTTTTGTCTGCACCACTGCATTAGCACAAATGATTTAGATTATAAACTGTGGCTGTCACATTGCTGCAATGCAGGTAAATGCAAGCTCCACTAGGTGGCAATAGAGTGGAGGAAGGACTGCACACAGCAAGACCAGACCTTCAATGCAGCGGCGAGGCCACAACCAGGTGGCAGCGGAATTGTCATAACAAGCTGAGTCGATACGAGACTGTAGTGCAGTACAAAAGGAATAAGCAAACACAGAGTCAACAACAAGCCAAATGGGTCAGCAATGGTCAGGAGCAGATATTCCAAAGACAAGAGACAAAATCACAGGTCAGGGTCCAAGCTAAGTCAACACCAGAGAGTCAATACAGGTGAGGGGAACACTGAGTCAGGAAGGGAAGAGGGGAAAAATAGACACAGGTTCAGTAAGCAAGCAACAGGACAAATCAGGGCAAACTGAGTCAGCTACACACACCGTAGGCAGAAACTATAACTGACATGGTCTGCAGGACACAGCTGAGATAAATAGCAAACTTGAGACCAGGCTAAGGCTGAGAAAGTTAACCACTGGCATGACCAGACCGGAAAAAGTAGAAGACAGGATTCAAATCCCGGTTTGGATCATGACAGTAACTTCCTCTCAAGGGGGGCCACCGGACCTCCAGGTTTCTCAGCATAATGTGAATGAAATGCCTAAACCAATCGATCCACATGGATAGATCGCTCCAGAACCCACGATTGCTCCTCAGGACCGTAACCCTTCCAATGAACCAAGTACTGAAGTGAATCCACAATCCGCTCCACTTCATATTCAGTCTGACCATTCACAGAGACAGGTAACGGAAGGGATGTAGACTCAACAGAGGGAGAGGCCAATGGCTTCAGGAGGGACTTAAGGAACTCATTGGGGATCCGAAGTGACAGAGGAAGGCGCAAGCGAACTGGATTGACATCCTCAATGATTTCCTAATGACCAATAAAGCTTAACAGACGGAACCTTCAACCACATATTCTTGGTAGACAACCATACCTTATACCCTACTAAAAAATACTGGCCCGAAGACCGTCGCTTGTCAGCAAAATGTTTGTTTGCCATGACCCTCTCCAATATTCCTCTAGACCTCCCTCCAAACCTCCTGCAACTGCTGAATAGCCGAATCAGCCCCAGGGCACCCAGAATCCAGCCTAGAGAACTCACCAAAATGGGGGAGAAAACTGTAGTTACAAAAGAACGGAGAAGTGCCCGTAGACTGATTGATCCAATTATTAAATGCAAATTCTGCCACTGGCAACAAAGAGCAGCAATTATTCTGCTGGGATGTGGCAAGATACCACAACATTTGTTTAAGAGACTGATTGGTCCTCTCCATCTGACCGTTAGTTTCGGGATCATATGCCGAGGAGGCCAAATTAATACCTAACCTTTTACAAAAAGCCATCCAGAATTTGGACACAAATTGTACCAAACTATCAGAAACAACACTCGAAGGCACACCATGCAATTGCACCACGCGTTCAACAAACAACCTCAATAGTGTTTCAGCATTAGGCAGGCTTGCTAAATGTACAAAAGGCACCTGTTTACTGAATCTGTCCATCACTACCCAGACCACAGTTTTGCCATTGGAAGGAGGGAAATCAGTGATAGTCAATTGACAAATGAGTCCAAGGGCTATCCATAATTGGCAATGGCACCACTTCCCCGGCCGGACGGTTATGGGAGCTCTTATCATGAACACAAGTATCACAAGCAGACACAAAAAAGGCAACATCAGAGGCCATAGAGGACCACCAAAACAGCCTAGCAACAGCTCTTCGAGTGGCTTAGACTCCAGGATGTCCTCTAAGAGCAGAATCGTGGAACTCCTGGAGCACCCTCAACCGATACTAAACAGGGACAAAGAGCTTGTTATCAGGCAATGACGGAGGACCAAGAGACTGAGCCTCACGAATCTCCCACTCCAATTCTGAGGATACTGCTGCCCCGACCACCCCATGGTGAAGAATGGAGGAAGGAGGTTTGGGAGGTGATATCGGATCCAAGCTACGAGACAAGGCATTGGCCTTGACATTTTTGGAACTAGGTCGAAAGGTGATGAGAAAATGGAAGCGCAAAAAAAAAAAAGCGACCACCTTGCCTGTCTAGAAGTTAAATGTTTGGCAGACTCAATGTAGAACAGGTTCTTATGGTCTGCAATCTCCGTGATCCTATGAACAGCCCCCTCCGAAAATTGCCTCCTTTCTTCAAAAGCCAACTTGATGGCTAATAACTCCCGATTCCCGACATCGTAATTTCTCTCAGCAGGAGAGAATTTCTTAGAGAAAAAGGCACAGGGTCTCAGATTAGTCAAAGTGGTTTGTCCTTGGGACAACACCGCCCCCACCCCCACCTCCGATGCGTCCACCTCAACAATAAATGGTTCTAAACAGGAGCAGACATAAAGCCTTCCTTTAATGAAGAAAACGCCTCAACTGCTGGAGCTGACCAGCTTTTGAGATCAGCCCCCTTAGAGTATAATCCGTGAGGGGTTTGACCACCTGTGAAAACCCCTTAATGAATTTCCTGTAGTAATTGGCAAACCCAAAAAAATGCTGAAGACCCTTCAGGTCTCTGGGTTGCACCCAATCCACAAAGGCCCGTACCTTCCCAGAGCCCATATGAAACCCCTTGGCAGACAGGATGAACCCCAAAAAGGACAGCTCTTGGATGAAAACTGAACATTTTTCAGGTTTAGCAAAAAAAGAGTTCTCCCGTTACCTCTAGAGAATTGCATGTAGATGACTCATGTGATCTTGTTTGTTAGATGAGAATACCAGGATATCATCTAAGTAAACCACCCTAAAGAGCCCAATGAAATCAGAAAATATATGGTTAATAAAATTCTGAAAGATGACTGGCGTATTAGAGAAACCAAAGGGCATAACTAAATTCTCAAACAAACCCACAGAGATGAGAAATGCCGTTTTCCATTCATCCCCTTCCTGAATACGGATAAGATTATATGCTCCCTGAGGTCCAATTTAGAAAAGCACTTGACCCCAGATAACTGCTTATACAAATTAGGGATGAGCGGAAGGGGATAAGTATTTCTCACTATGATCTTATTTCAGTCTTGAAAATCGAGGCACGGGCGTAAACCACCATCCTTTTTTCTTTACAAAAAAGAATCCAGCCACCACTGGAGTGACAGATGTGACCCTTACGTAAGCTTTCAGAGATATACTCTTTCATAGCAGTATGCTCCGGGCTGGAGAGATTGTAAAGACTGGCCTTGGGAAATTTAGCACCCGGAATCACATTGATAGCACAATCAATAGGGTGGTGTAGTGGTAAGACCTCCTTTTCAGAAAAAACATCCTCAAAATCCTTCAGGCACTCCAGCATACCCTCTAGAGTTACGGATGACACCAGTACAGATGTAAGACAACCTTTTAACACAATTAGGACCCCATTTAACAATGTCCCAAAATTCCCAGTCAATCACAAGATTGTGTAACTGCAACCAAGGAAATCCCAACACCAGTCCTACAGGAAGATTGTCCAGAACAAAACATGAAATATGTTCCTGGTGCAAGGACCCCACCTTAAGGAGGAATTCCTCCAAGACAAATTTAATAACATTCTTAGTCAACAGTGTTTTGTCAAAGGCCACAATATAAATAGAAGTCTCAAGCCTAGCTGTCCCTAACTTGCACTTAGTCACCAAGTTAGAGTCAATAAGTTCATGGATGACACGCAGTCCATGAAAGCAGAAGTGGGCATGAAGCAATTCCAACAACAAAGTTGCATTTCCATCAATATTTTATGAAAATGAGGAAAAAGGTACCTGAGAGTCTGGGTGACCTCCTCAGTAGTCACCCAGACTTAGGCGCTTTCCGACACCTTGCAAGTCGGTGGGCAGGAGGGACAGTCCTTTTTCCAATTTCCAGGATATCCACAGTAGAAACACAATTTTCCTTTGTGTCGCCGTCTCCTCTCTTTCTCCATGAAGTTGATGGCCACCAGATCCATAGGTTCAGAAGATGTTATAACAACAGAAGTAGCAGGAAGCAAATCAGCCTCCGGTGCACTACAACTGGGGTGAGATGTGCAATGTCATTTTTTTTAGTCAAAATCACAGGTCAGGGTCCAAGCCAAGTCAAAACCAAAGAGTCAATACACGAACGGGGAACACTGAGTTAGGAAGGGATGGAGGAAAAACTGACACGGGTTCAGTAAGCAAGCAGTAGGACAAATCAGGGCAAATGGAGTCAGCTACACACATCGTAGGCAGAAACTATAAAATAAATGGTCTGCAGGACACAGCGGAGATAAATAGCAAACCTGAGACCATACCGAGGCTGAGAAAGTTAACCACTGGCATGACCAGACCAGAAAAAGGGGATGACGGAACTCAAAATCCGATCTGGATCATGATAGTGACCTCCTGCCTGCATCACAGTTTTTACACAAATGATTTAGATTAGGAAATATGGCCACCTGCCTGCACTACAATAACAGCACAAACAAGTTATATTATGAAATGTGGCATCCTGACTGCACCACAATGTTAGCACAAACAATTTAGACTAGGAAATGTGGCCTCCTGCCTGCACTACAATATTAGAACAAATTATTTAGATTAGAAAATATTGCTTCCTTCCGGCACCACATTATTAGCACAAATAAGTTAGATCAGGATATGTGTCATCCTGCCTGCACCACAGTATTTGCACAAATGAGTTAAATGCTGAAAGGTCGATTTCACACAGGAACCTCTCTAGCGAACTAGCAGATAATAAATCGCCTGGCTAACTATCTGATTCCTTATAGCAGCAGCAGGAGCAGCTTCTCTGCTCTGTTACACTGACAAAATGGTGCCAAAATAACATGTCGGCTTTTTATATGTAGAGGGACATGACAGAATAACAGAAGCCCTTGTGTCTGAACGTTGTGGATGGTTTCTGCACCCTGATTGGCTGCTGGAATCTCCAAACATCAAGTTAATAATAAGATACAAAGAATTGTTTTCTGCTTTCCCCTCATCAAACATGTCCCTTCTGCTCATCATACAACACCACTATACTTTCCAACGTCCTAAAAAGACCATAAGAGACAATGTGATCATTTACCAAACTGTGCCCGAATTTTGCTGACTTTGAGGGAAATTGCTCAGGATTCCGAAAATGAATCCGAATGTGCTACATTCGTGAAAAACTTGAGATTGGCCAATGTTTTCCAAACAAGTTTACTCATCTCTACTAAAGACTAGTGTTGAGCATTCCGATATTACAAATATCGGGTATCGGACGATATTCGCTGTATCGGACTTCCGATACCGAGTTCCGATATTTTTGCGATATCGGATACCGGAATCAGAAGTTCCCACAGTGCAATAAAGCACTATAATGCAGTGTGGGTGGTGCATGGGCGGTGCGTGGGCGGAGACTGCATGTCTCTGTGCGGGCAGGGTCTGTGCGGGACCGTGGGTGGTCTGTGCGTGCCTGCCGGCAGTCTGTGTGGGCCTGCCGGGGGTCTGTGCGTCCTCTCGGGGGTCTGTGCGGCCTGCCGTGGGGTCTGTATGGCCAGCCGGGGGGTCTGTGAGGCCTGCCAGGGGGTCTGTATGGCCTGCCGGGGGGGTCCATGTTGCCTGCCGGGGGGGTCTGTGCAGCCTCTCGGGGGTCTGTGCGGCCTGCCAGGGGGTCTATACGGCCTGCCGGGGGGGTCTGTGTGGCCTGCCGGGGGTCTGTGCGGCCTCTCTGGGGTCTGTGCGGCCTGCTGGGGGGTCTGTGTGGGCCTCTCGGGAGTCTGTGTGGGCCTGCTGGGGGTCTTTGTGTCTGTGCAGGCATCGTCCGATGGGACTACAAGTCCCATCGGGCTATGCCTGCTACAATGACAGTGATTGACACATAAGCCAATGATGGGACAGTAGTAGTCCCATCATCCGGCTAATGTGTTGAATGCAAAAAAAATACTACATACATGCTACATACATGCTACATACATACTACATACACACTACATACTACATACATACTACATACATACTAAATACATACTACATACATGCTACATACATGATACATACATGCTACAATTTGAATAAGTAAGGGGGTCTCAGTCCAAGTCTAATATTGTCCTCAGAAAAAAGCGCAATAATGAAAAGATTAATCCGAGAACATGAGCAATCGAAATGAATTTATTCAAAAAAGCAACCAGTCATACAGGGTATATATGCCAACGTTTCGGCCACAGGCCTTTATCAAGGCAATTATCTAGAAAATAACAAGACAAAATTGATACAGATATTCATAGACATATCAGTTATATACACTGGTTGTATAATATACAGAAACTATCCTCAAGTAATCATAAAAGAAAGTGAATACAGGGTAAGGATGTCACCTATAAGAATAAGACACAGGAAGATTACCATCACAATCACCCTACAATAAATAACCTGCTAAAGACAGGGTATTCAAACAGTAAACCAAACAATGTACATTAAATCCATGGTCCAAAGAAAAGAAAAGGAGATAATCCACCATCCATAGTAACCGTGGTGTGTGTAAAAAAAGGAGAAACTTGACAGGCTTCAATCTGTGAAGAGCGAAATAGTGAGAGAGACATGTATATTATCGTTGTATTACCTGTATGCTGTAAGCAGGAAAACTATAAAAAATGCGATAAAGATAGAAATAGAATCCACATGAGACTAGGGATAAGTGTCGGAGATTAGTAAGCAAAACGTGGTATGAAAGAACCGCTGATATTTACCTGGAAAATAGGAGCACAGGATGCGGGCACTGCCAATACAGGAACTAAGTGTAACAGGAAGCTGAAGGTGCTCCATATAAGCAAAACGTGACCTAGTGACCCGGAAGTAAAAAAAGGCGCAACCCGACGGTGCTAACAGAAGGGAACTGGAGTAGCCGCAGGCGTGATGCAGCAAAACCGACGGAAGTGGGGCAAAAAGTAAACGAGGAGTAAAGCGCACGCGCGGCATATAGCAAACAGAAGCGAGTACTTGTGTATAACAAAAGTAACCAGAGCGCATGCGCACCAGATACAATGACAGAAGCGGGTCAGAAAAGGAAAGAAAATAAGAGGATATAAAGAAGACAACCCACAAACCTGTAGAAGGTGATCAGTATACCACCGGGTGATGGACCAATGGATTAGGTCTACAAGAGAGAAGGCATAATGTTATATTATTACTGCAAAAGAATGGTAAGTTACTGGAATAAGTATCATAAGATGCTAAGAGAATTCTTTTAATACAGAGGTGTACACATCCTGTAAAACCCTATAAAATATAAACCAATATACAATAAAAAATAAAAAAATAAAAAACCAAAGGTTAAATGTCGGAACCTTGTGATCTCTCATTAACCCATCTAACTATAAGAAAGACCCATTTAATAGAAAATCTCGTACTCCCTATTAAGACCATGTGGTTCCAAAGTTTGGAGCACATGGATCCAATAGGCCTCTTTTTGTTTTAATTTCAAGATTCTGTTACCACCTCTCCTAGATACGGGAATACTATCAATAATCTGGTAACGAAGTTGTGAAACACTGTGGTTGTGAGCTAAAAAATGAGCTGGTAATGGTAATAATAGTCTTTTACATCTAATAGTAGATTTATGTTGTGAAATGCGGTCTCGGATATGTTGGGTGGTCTCACCCACATATCCGAGACCGCATGGACATTTAATAAGATAAATAACATATGTGGAATCACAACTGAAAAATTCACGTATAGGAAAACGTTTGCCAGATCTGGGATGGGTAAACGTGTCGCCCCGAGTAATGTTAGAACATTGGAGGCAATGTAGGCATGGGAATGTACCCCTACGTGGTGTTGCCAAAAAGGTTTGTCTAGATACCAATCGGGAGCTACCAATATCAGCTGCAACCAAAAGGTTGCTGAGATTAGAAGGTTTTTTATGGCACATAAGGGGGGCAACTTGGAACTCAGGAATGTTAGGGTATGATACGCCCAATATTGGCCAATGTTTACGTATTAAACCCTGGAATAACGGCATGAATGGATGATAGGTGTTGACAAATGCCATTCTATTGACCTTCAATTGTGGCATAGTAGAACCTATAGAATCTGGAGTAAAATCCAAATATGTATCGGGGTATCCCCGATTCCGAAATTTAGTCGCCATCTCACCCAATCTCGTGGAGCGTTGGGCAGGATCGGAAACAATCCGGTTTATCCTGCTATATTGTGATCTAGGGAGAGACCGCTTAATATGACGAGGATGGCAGCTGGTGAAAAATAATAAACTGTTCCTGTCAGTAGACTTAACATGGAGATCAGTGGACAAGGTGCCATCTTCATTAATAATGATCGTAGTATCCAAAAAAGGGATGGATTTACGATCATATTTAATAGTGAAGG
The DNA here is from genome assembly GCF_051348905.1 of Ranitomeya variabilis. NCBI lineage: Eukaryota > Metazoa > Chordata > Amphibia > Anura > Dendrobatidae > Ranitomeya > Ranitomeya variabilis. Next base: position 114,988,569 of record NC_135238.1, read on the forward strand.
TCAATTTGTCAACACAAGCATTTATTGACTGGTGAAAAGACAAAAGAGAGTCCAAATCGCCACACCATATTAGGAAAATATCGTCAATGTATCTCTTCCAGAGTGGACAAAACTGCTGGAAGAGTACATGTGTGTAGACGAATTTAAACTCGAAGTCGGCCATAAAAATATTGGCGTAAGGGGGCGCAACATTGCTCCCCATTGCGGTCCCATTCACTTGAATAAAAAAGTCATCTTCAAATAAAAAGAAGTTCTTTGTCAGAATGAGTTTCAGTAACGTACCACAAAAATCTTTCAAATTGGTATCAAACTGAGTGTGATTATCTAGAAAATCCATGACCGCCTCAATACCTTTCTGATTATTGATATTTGTATATAGGCTGTTGACATCTAGTGTCACCAGATAACAACCATGAGGTACAGTATTCAAATCACGAATGTGGGACAAGAACTGTGATGTATCCCGCAAGAAGGAGGGAATGTGGCATAATAATGGAGATAAGATCTTTTCCAGTACCATTGCAAGTGGAGAAAGTAAAGAACCCGTCGAGGCCACTATGGGTCTCCCAGGAGGGTAATTCAGATTCTTGTGGATTTTGGGTAATGTATAAAGGACGGGGCAGATAGGGTGAGAATTAACCAAAAATTCACTGAGTTTATGGTCTATGACCCCCAGTAAACAAAACCGATGAGATACGGTCCGAATCTCTTTTCTAATCTCTATTGTAGGGTCGTGTGAAATAGAACAATAAGTTTCAGAGTCACTCAGTTGAGAACGAATCTCATTAATATAATAGTGTCTATCCATCACCACTACTGCCCCGCCTTTATCAGCAGGTTTAATCACCAATTGTTTATTAGAACGTAAACTATTGATAGCCACTTTTTCCAATCTAGACATATTATTCATGACATGAAAATGACCATGTTGAATGTCTATTAATTTTCTATGTACATCATTTTTGACCAGAGAAATAAATGTCTCAACTGGGTGGTATGTCCTGGGTGGAGAAAATGTACTCCGTTGACTCAAATTTAGTTGTTTAAGCGAAAGTGTAGTACTAGCAGCCTCACTATCAGTGGAAGTAGATAATGATACTAATGATGACACATCTCCAGAAAAGTGAACCTTTAAACGAAGAGATCTAAAGAAACGATTTAATTCTTGATCAAGAACAAAGTCATTAAACGGAGGGGTCGGACAGAACGACAGCCCTTTCTGAAGTACCTGGAGTTCTGTTGAGGAAAGAATATGTGAGGAAATATTATAAACCAATTGATCACTAGGTACCTGAGAACGGGTTTGCATCCGTGTAGATGAAGATTCAGTCCCAGGTGGATTCTGTCTAATCCTTCTATTCCTAAGGTTCCGTCCACGTCCCTGAAAAGAGCGAAAAGATGAACGGGAACCATCGCTTTCAGAGCTCGAGGAATAAGGAGAATTCCAACGTCTTGAGGGTCTCCGTTCAGTGGCCTCCATGTTCTTATTGGTCCAGCGATACACCTCTCCTCGTTGATAATCATCAGTGTCCCGGATAAATTTGAGTCTTTATCTCAAAAGAATTCTCTTAGCATCTTATGATACTTATTCCAGTAACTTACCATTCTTTTGCAGTAATAATATAACATTATGCCTTCTCTCTTGTAGACCTAATCCATTGGTCCATCACCCGGTGGTATACTGATCACCTTCTACAGGTTTGTGGGTTGTCTTCTTTATATCCTCTTATTTTCTTTCCTTTTCTGACCCGCTTCTGTCATTGTATCTGGTGCGCATGCGCTCTGGTTACTTTTGTTATACACAAGTACTCGCTTCTGTTTGCTATATGCCGCGCGTGCGCTTTACTCCTCGTTTACTTTTTGCCCCACTTCCGTCGGTTTTGCTGCATCACGCCTGCGGCTACTCCAGTTCCCTTCTGTTAGCACCGTCGGGTTGCGCCTTTTTTTACTTCCGGGTCACTAGGTCACGTTTTGCTTATATGGAGCACCTTCAGCTTCCTGTTACACTTAGTTCCTGTATTGGCAGTGCCCGCATCCTGTGCTCCTATTTTCCAGGTAAATATCAGCGGTTCTTTCATACCACGTTTTGCTTACTAATCTCCGACACTTATCCCTAGTCTCATGTGGATTCTATTTCTATCTTTATCGCATTTTTTATAGTTTTCCTGCTTACAGCATACAGGTAATACAACGATAATATACATGTCTCTCTCACTATTTCGCTCTTCACAGATTGAAGCCTGTCAAGTTTCTCCTTTTTTTACACACACCACGGTTACTATGGATGGTGGATTATCTCCTTTTCTTTTCTTTGGACCATGGATTTAATGTACATTGTTTGGTTTACTGTTTGAATACCCTGTCTTTAGCAGGTTATTTATTGTAGGGTGATTGTGATGGTAATCTTCCTGTGTCTTATTCTTATAGGTGACATCCTTACCCTGTATTCACTTTCTTTTATGATTACTTGAGGATAGTTTCTGTATATTATACAACCAGTGTATATAACTGATATGTCTATGAATATCTGTATCAATTTTGTCTTGTTATTTTCTAGATAATTGCCTTGATAAAGGCCTGTGGCCGAAACGTTGGCATATATACCCTGTATGACTGGTTGCTTTTTTGAATAAATTCATTTCGATTGCTCATGTTCTCGGATACATACATGCTACATACATACTACATACTAAATCCATGCAACATACATGCTACATACATACTACATACATACATACATACTACATGCTACATACACTCACCGGCCACTTTATTAGGTACACCATGCTAGTAACGGGTTGGACCCCCTTTTGCCTTCAGAACTGCCTCAATTCTTCGTGGCATAGATTCAACAAGGTGCTGGAAGCATTCCTCAGAGATTTTGGTCCATATTGACATGATGGCATCACACAGTTGCCGCAGATTTGTCGGCTGCACATCCCAAAGATGCTCCATACAAGGCAGGATGGATCCATGCTTTCATGTTGTTTACGCCAAATTCTGACCCTACCATCCGAATGTCGCAGCAGAAATCGAGACTCATCAGACCAAGCAACGTTTTTCCAATCTTCTACTGTCCAATTTCGATGAGCTTGGACAAATTGTAGCCTCAGTTTCCTGTTCTTAGCTGAAAGGAGTGGTACCCGGTGTGGTCTTCTGCTGCTGTAGCCCATCTGCCTCAAAGTTCGACGCACTGTGCGTTCAGAGATGCTCTTAGGCCTACCTTGGTTGTAACGGGTGGCGATTTGAGTCACTGTTGCCTTTCTATCAGCTCGAACCAGTCTGCCCATTCTCCTCTGACCTCTGGCATCAACAAGGCATTTCCGCCCACAGAAATGCCGCTCACTGGATTTTTTTTCTTTTTCGGACCATTCTCTGTAAACCCTAGAGATGGTTGTGCGTGAAAATCCCAGTAGATCAGCAGTTTCTGAAATACTCAGACCAGCCCTTCTGGCACCAACAACCATGCCACGTTCAAAGGCACTCAAATCACCTTTCTTCCCCATACTGATGCTCGGTTTGAACTGCAGGAGATTGTCTTGACCATGTCTACATGCCTAAATGCACTGAGTTGCCGCCATGTGATTGGCTGATTAGAAATTAAGTGTTAACAAGAAGTTGGACAGGTGTACCTAATAAAGTGGCCAGTGAGTGTACATTCTACATACATACTACATACATACTACATGCTACATACATGCTGCATACATACTACATACATGCTGCATACTACATACATACTACATACATGCTACATACATACTACATACATGCTACATACTACATACATGCTACATACATGCTACATACATACTATATATATACTGTACTACACACATACTACATACATAATACATGCTACTTACATGATACATACATGCTACAAACATGCTATATACTACATACATACTACATGCATACTGCATACATACTACTTGCTACATACATGCTACATACTACATACATACTACATACATACTACATGCTGCATACATACTACATACATGCTACATACATACTACATACATGCTACATACATACTACATGCTACATACATGCTACATACTACATACATACTACATACATTACATACATACTACATACATGCATACATACTACATACATACTACATACTACATACATACTACATGCATACTACATGCATGCTACACACAATACATTCATACATTACATACAATACATACATACAGACATACAGTACATTAAACATAGATTACATACTCACCATTACTTGTCACTTTGATCCCCGAAGCCAGTGTCACCTGTAAAAAAGATTAAAATAACAAACAACCAATATACTCCCTGTCCGCAGAAATCCACGAGTGTCCCGCGACGATCTCCCGTGGAAAACGGCAGCACCAGCTGATGCAACCGCTCTCCAGGGGCTCCAGAAATACAATTACGGGAGGAAGGTATCCTTCCGCACTGAATTCCTCCAACGCTGTAAAATAAATAGTCCCTAGTCTCACTTTATGCCATTGCTGTGTGAGAAGTTTTCCCACACAGCAATTGCCATAAAGTAAGACTTTGAACTCAAGTAACCTCTCAGTGATACACTGCAGGAGCCATTGTCTCATGTCAGTGTGTCACTGAGGGTCCTATAGAGCAGTGACATCACCCGATGTCACTGTTCTATAGGGGAGATCGTCATGGGACACTCGTTATTAATTGGACTACGGCGAACAGGTAGTATACGGTTTATTATTTTATGTTTTTTGCAGGCGCTGAAGTATGGTAAGTATGGTGAAATGAAGAATATTAAAATACTTTTTTCCTAATGTGTGTGTGTTTTATTAACCCTTTACTAGTATTGGATTAATAATGGATACGTGTCTTATTGACGCCTCTCCGTTACTAACTCGGCTTAATGTCACCCTACAATAGCAAGGTGACATTAACTCCTTATTACCCCATATCCCACCACTACACGGGAGTGGGAAGAGAGGGGCTGAGTGCCGGAATTGGTGCATCTTACAGATGCGACATTTCCGGGGCGGCTGTGGACTGGTATTTGTAGCCGGGAGGGGCAATATCCATGCCCCTCTCTAGGCTATGAATATCAGCCTGCAGCTGTCTGCTTAGCCTTTCTGGCTATAAAATATAGGGGGACCCCACGTAATTTTTTTTTTGGGGCCCCCTATTTTAATAGCCAGTAAAGGCTACGCAGACAGCTGCGGGCTGATATTCATAGCAGGCTACAAATATTGGCCCCCAGCCGTTGGCTTTCCCCCTCTGGCGCAGAAAATTGTGCGGAAGCCCACGCCATGTTTTTAAAAAATTAAACGCTCATTAAGGCCTCTTTCACCCTTGCGTCGGTATGGGTCCGTTGCTATGCGTCAGGCCGACGTCCTGACGCACGTTGTGAAATTTGTGCACGACGTGGGCAGCGGATGCAGTGTTTCAGTGCATCCGCTGCCCATTCTGAAGTCCGGGGAGGATGGGGCGGAGTTTCGGCCGCTCATGCGTGGTAGAAAATGGTGGACGCGACGGAGAAAAAAACGTTCATTTGAACGTTTCTTCGTGCTGACGGTCTGACAAAACACGATGGATCCATTGCATGACGGACGCGACATGTGGCCATCCATCGCGATCCGTCACTAATACAAGTCTATGGGTGAAAAACGTATCCTGCAAGCACATTTGCAGGATCCATTTTTTTCCGCCGGATCCGTTATTTTCCCCTGGATCTGTGTTTTTCCACTGGATCCATTTTTTTCCGCCGGATGCGTTTTTTTCTTATAGAGTTGTATTAGCGCCGGATTGCGCCTGATGGCCACCCATTTCATTTGTTTTTTGCCGGATCCATCAAAAAAGCTGTTTCCACCAGATGGAAAACACAAAAACACATACAGAGGAATGTTTTTTCTGTCCGGAGAAAAAACGCACAGTGACGGATCAGGCAAAAAATGTATGAAACTGAGATGTGACATGATGAATCCGGCCTCCAAATCCATTTTTTCATGCATGTTTCCATTCAAATCATGCACATTTTCCATTTATTTATTTCCAAAATTCGCATCAAAACCTGCATCAAAAACTGCTTTAGGCCACGTTCACACCTTGCGGCCTGCTCTGCGGGTTAATCCCGCAGCGGAATTGATAAATCTGCAGGGCAAAACCGCTGCGGTTATCCCTGCAGATTTATCGCGGTTTGTTCCGCGGTTTCCGCTGCGGGTTAACGCCTATACTATTGATGCTGCATATGCAGCAATATGCAGCATCAATAGTAAAGTAAAAAATAATAAAAATTGGTTATACTCACCCTCCGATGTCCGGATCTCCTCGGTGCTGCAGGCGGCTGTGCCGACAAGGACCTTCGTGACGTCACGGTCATGTGACCGCGGCGTCACCACAGGTCCTGCTAGCACAGCAACTGAGACCGGATGCCGCGTGCAGCGCTGAGAGGTGAGTATAGCATCATTTTTTATTTTAATTCTTTTTTTTACACCAAAATATGGTTCCCAGGGCCTGGAGGAGAGTCTCCTCTCCTCCACCCCGGGTACCATCTGCACATTATCGGCTTAACTTCCCGCAACGTGGGCACAGCCCCATGCGGAAACTGAGTGGATCAATGCATTTCTATGGGTGCAGAATCGCTGCGATTCTGCACCAAGAAGTGACATGCTCCTTCTTTTTTTCCGCAGAAAAGCCGCGCGGCTTTTTCCGCGGAAATCCGCAGCATGGGCACAGCGGGTTTTGTTTTCCATAGGGTAACATTGTACTGTACCCTGCATGGAAAACTGCTGCGGATCCGCAGTGTCAAATCCGCTGCGGATTCACGGCAAAACCCGCAAAGTGTGAACGTAGCCTTAAAACTGTACAAAAAACTGCATCAAAAACCGCACCAAAACCTGCATCAAAAAAGCACTAAAAGCTGCACCAAAAACTGCATCAAAAATAGAATAAAAAAGCGCACCAAAAACCTACATCAAAAACAGCACCAAAAATCGCACCAAAAACTGCATCAAAAACAGCACCAAAACTGCATCAAGAATCGCACGAAAAACCTGCACCAAAAACCTACATCAAAAACAGCACCAAAAACTGCATCAAAAATCGCACCAAAAATCTACACCAAAAACTGCTTCACAAACCGCACCAAAAACCTGCACCAAAAACTGCATTAAAAACAGCATCATAAACAGCATCAAAAAACACACGGAAAACCTGCACCAAAAACTGCATTAAAAACAGCATCATAAACAGCATAAAAAACCGCACCAAAAACTGCACCAAAAACGTCATCATAAACAGCATCAAAAACAGCATCAAAAACCGAGCCAAAAAACCTGCAACAAAAAATGCATCAAAAACCAAGCCAAAAACTGGCAACAAAAACAGCATCAAAAACCGAGCCAAAAATCTGCACCAAAAACTGCATCACAAACCGCACCAAAAACCTGCACCAAAAACTGCATTAAAAACAGCATCATAATCAGCATCAAAAACCACGTGGAAAACCTGCACCAAAAACTGCATTAAAAACAGCATCATAAACAGCATAAAAAACTGCACCAAAAACCTGCACCAAAAACCGCACCAAAAAACGTCATCATAAACAGCATCAAAAACAGCATCAAAAACCGAGCCAAAAAACCTGCAACAAAAACTGCATCAAAAACCGAGCAAAAAACCGGCAACAAAAACTGAATCAGAACCAACATCAAAAACAACATCAAAAACCGCATCAAAACTGCACCAGTTTTGATGCAGGTTTTGATGCAGTTTTTGGTGCAGTTTTTGTTGCAGGATTTTGGTGCAGTTTTTGATGCAGTTTTTGGTGTAGATTTTTATGCAGATTTTGATTCAGTTTTTGGTGCGGTTTTTGATACAGTTTTTGGTGCAGGTTTTTGGCACGGTTTTTGATGCAAGTTTTTGGGGTATGTGCACATGCTGCGTATTTCGCTGCAGAACTGCAGCATTTCCGCAGCTGCGGGTCCTCAGCGGTTTCCCATGAGTTTACAGTACAATGTAAACCTATGGGAAACGAAATCCGCAGTGCACATGCTGCGGAAAAAACTGCGTGGAAACGCAGCAGTTTATATTCCGCAGCATGTCAATTCTTTGTGCGGATTCCGCTGCGGGTTCACACCTGCTCCAATAGAAAACTGCAGGTGTAAACCCGCAGCGGAAACCGCAATAGAAACCGCGATAAATCCGCATTAAAAACCGCAGCGGTTTTGCACTGCGTATTTATCAAATCCGTTGCGGAAAATTCCTCAATGGAATCTGCAGCGTGGGCACATGCCCTTTGTGTGGTTTTTGGTGCAGTTTTTGATACAGGTTTTTGGTGCAGGTTTTGGTGCAGGTATTTGGTGCGGTTTTTTATGCTGTTTTTGATGCAGTTTTTGGTGCTTTTTTGATGCAGGTTTTTGGTGCGGTTTTTGATGCAGTTTTTGGTGCAGTTTTGATGCAGTTTTTGGTGCAGTTTTGATGCAGTTTTTGATGCAGGTTTTGATGCAGTTTTTGGAAAATAAATAAACGGAAAATGTGCATGATTTGAATGGAAACATTCATGAAAAAACAGATTCTGAGGCCGGATTCATCATTTCACATCTGTTTCATACGTATTTTGCCGGATCCGTCACTGTGCATGTTTTCGCCTGACAGAAAAAACGTTCCTCTGTATGTGTTTTCCGACAGGCGGAAACAGCTTTTTTGATGGATCCGGCACAAAACGGATGAAACGTGTGGCCATCAGGCACAATCCGGCGCTAATACAACTCTATGAGAAAAAAACAGATCCGGCGGAAAAAAACGGATCCTGCGGAAAAAAACTTATCCGGCGGTAAAAAATGGATCCGGTGGAAAAAAACAGATCTTGCAAATGTGCTCGCAGGATGCGTTATTTACTCATAGACTTGTATTAGCGACTGATCGCGGTGGATGGCCACACGTCACGTCCATCGTTCAACAGATCCGTTGTGTTTTGGCGGATCGTCGGCACGAAAAAACATTCAAGTGAACGTCCGCAATTTTCTACCGCGCATGCGTGGCCGAAACTCAGACAAGTCTTGCATCTTAATATCCGGCACTGCCGCTGGCACTCGGGAGCGGTGCGTGCGGCTGCATGTATTTCTATGCAGCCGCACGCTCCGCTCCCAAGTGAGGGCGGCAGTGCCGGGTATTGAGGTGCGAGACTCATGCAAGTTTCTCGCAAGTGTGACCCCAACCTTTAACACAATATCTGTTTAATTAAAAAAAATGAAAAGAAAAATGGCGTGGGCTCCCGTGCAATTTTCTGTGCCAGAGAGGGAAAGCCAGTGACTGGGGGACCGATGTTTGTAGCCTGGGAAGGGGATGATACCCATGGAGCTTCCCAGGCTATCAATATCAACCTGCAGCTGTATATTTAGCCTTTACTGGCTATTAAAATAGGTGGACCCAAAAAAAAATTGGCGTGGGGTCCCCTTATAATTTATACCCAGAAAGGCTACGCAGACAGCTGCGGGATAATATTCATAGCCTAGAGGGGGACCATGGATATTGCCCCCCATGCCCCCCAATTCTGGCGCTAAGCCTCTTTCTTTCCACTTCCCTGTAGCAGTGGCATATGGGGTAACAAGGAGTAAATGTCACCTTTGTAAGGTGACATTAAGCCGGCTTAGTAATGGAGAGGTGTGTTAGGTGCCGAGTTCCCGCCGCTGCGCAGGGGAAATCTCGAACCACCTCCACTGTGGTCTCCCATTCTTCTTCAGCCGCAGTGGAGCCTGCTCAGCGGAGAAGTCGGTCTCAGCATCTGGCTCAGGCAGATACTGTGCACTTGGTTACTGCTGATCTTCCAGGCTCAGCCATTGTAACTAGCACTGTTCTGCGGCAAGCAGATGCTCCTGGGACTAAATCCTGCTTTTCCTCTACTGAGCATGCCCAAGGGACGACCTTCCATTGGAGGTCTGGGGTCACACACTCAGGTCCTGTAGCAGCTCCTACTGGACCACTAGAATGGTCCTTGTCTGCTGCAGCTACAGTATAAAAGGTTCTCATGGCCGCACGGCCGTGCGCTAGTATTAATTGTGTTTGGCTGTTGCCAGTGGATTCTCTACCACTCAGTCATATGTGGTGTGAGTCTGTTTAGCTCTGGGGCTGTACACTCAGGCAAGCAGCTAGCGTCAGTGGGGGCAATTAGCTGTTGGTTTAGCATCTGGTTCCTTCATGTGTGCGGTTAGCACAGAAGAGTTCCAGAGCAAGCACAACCCTAGTTAGGGTAATAGTTTCTGCGTACAGTGCGACTCTGTGAGGCAACAGAGCTCACTTCCATTTCACACAGGATGAAGTTAACCCACGTGTGAGCTCAGTGTCCATCCGCCATTACTTTACAGTAGGTATCTCTGCACGGTGGACCCCGGGCTGCGAACGCACCTTGTATCTATCTCCCTTTTACCTGGTGCGTTCTGCTATCCCTAACAAGGTGTCAATAAGACTCCTACCATTACTAATCCTACAGTTGGTGAAGGTTTAATAAAACACACACGCATGCAGAATAAAGTATTTTAATGAAATAAAACACCAGACAGTTTTGCCATCTTTATTACACTGGTAATCCAAGCGAAGCCATCGATCTTCTGAAAAACAATAAAATAAACCAACAGTATACTCCCTGTGTCCGAAGCAGTCCTAAGAACCAGCTCTGCTACATCTGGATGCCTGAAATCCAGACATAGCCGAGCTTGTAGATGACCGCCGGAGATAACTCTCCAGCGATCACCTATACTGCAGTTCTCACAATCAGCCTATCAGCTGACCATGAGAACCAGACTAGTGACCAGTAGTGTTGAGCATTCCGATACCGCAAGTATCGGGTATCGGCTGATACTTGCGGTATCGGAATTCCGATACCGAGATCTGATACTTGCCGCATATCGGATACCGGAATCGGAAGTTCCCAGAATTCAAACTGCACGAATTCAGCCAATGAGGAATGATTCTGAGTGTGGGCACATCCTGTTCAGCATGGTGGGCATGTAACTACTGGCAAGGCTGTGATTGGCTGCTGAAATGATGTCATGCTGCAGTTTAAAAGTCGCTGGCGCCATTTTACGCTCACTCTGCTGTGAATTCAGTTAGACAGGACGCTGTGTGCTGACTGAGGGCCAGTTGAGATAGCGATTTGCTTCATTGTTCTTTTCCAAGGCTAATTTAGCAACCGCTGTGTTCACCTACTAATCACCTTGCTTTTGGCTTGCAGCGCTGTTTTCACAGCGATCTGCAAGGTCTCTGTGTGTGTGTGTGTGTGTGTGTGTGCAGCCCACTCTCTAGTCTGTGTGCAGCCATAGGCCATAGCTGGTTGTATTCAGTTCAGGGAGGGTGGTTCACTGCCTCATACTGTTCTATTTTCTTTTTTTTTTTTTTCAAGTAGTGCAGGCTGCTGCACATTTTTTCCAATAATTCCTATTAGTGACTTTCCACCCGTATCCAGCTAAATTGTGGAAAAACACTAGATACTATAACGTAGAGGAGTGTTTTTGGGCCTTGCAGCGCCATTTACGGCTGTCTGCACAGTCTCCGTGTGACTGCAGCTCGCCCTGTAGTCTGTGTGCAGCCATAGCCGGTTGTATCCAGCTCAGGGTGCGTCACTGCGTCATACCGTAAAATCCATTTTCCTTTTTTTTAAGTAGTGCAGGCTGCTGCACATTTTTCAAAAAATTCCTATTAGTGTCTTTCCACCCGTATCCAGCTAAATTGTGGAAAAACACTAGATAGGATAACGTAGAGGAGTGTTTTTGGGCCTTGCAGCACCGTTTACGGCTGTCTGCACGGTCTCCGTGTGACTGCAGCTTGCCCTGTAGTCTGTGTGCAGCCATAGCCGGTTGTATCCAGCTCAGGTTGCGTCACTGCGTCATACCGTAAAATCCATTTTCCTTTTTTTTTAAGTAGTGCAGGCTGCTGCATATTTTTTCAAAAAATTCCTATTAGTGTCTTCCACCCGTATCCAGCTAAATTGTGGAAAAACACTACATAGGATAACGCAGAGGAGTGTTTTTGGGGCCTTGCAGCGCCGTTTACGGCTGTCTGCACGGTCTCCGTGTGACTGCAGCTTGCCCTGTAGTCTGTGTGCAACCATAGCCGGTTGTATCCAGCTCAGGTTGCGTCACTGCGTCATACCGTAAAATCCATTTTCCTTTTTTTTAAGTAGTGCAGGCTGCTGCACATTTTTTCTAAAAATTCCTATTAGTGTCTTTCCACCCGTATCCACCTAAATTGTGGAAAAACACTACATAGGATACCGCAGAGGAGGTTTTTGGGGCCTTGCAGCGCCGTTTACGGCTGTCTGCACGGTCTCCGTGTGACTGCAGCTCGCCCTGTTGTCAGTTCAGCCCCCACAAAATAAATAAATAATAAAGTTCACCAAACACACCACTTTACAGTTGTGTAGGCCACATTAGCTCATATTAAAGTCTAGTCCACACTTTAGAAAATTAGTGTTTCTTATACCTGTTAAGAGCTGTTAAGGAATAAGCACACAAAGCCGTTAGTACTTTTCTGCTTATCTTTATCAGTCAACCAAGATGAAGAAGGCAGGGAGTAAGGCACGTGGGCGTGGGCGCGGAGCAGGGAGAGGACATGGGGATTCTGTGCCTGCTGCGGGCACCGGTGACTCATCATCACCCAGTTTCAGCAGGGAACAGTCCTTCATGCGCAGCTTTGTCGTAGAGCGCAGTACACCGCTGCTGCGTGAAGACCAAATTGAAGCCGTTGTCGGAAGGATGGCAGCTAACGCATCGACTTCAATTAGTGCCACATCCTCTCAGACACAGAGCACTGGAGAGCACCCATCTGTCTCTTCACCACCTGCCAAATTGCCCAGGCAGACAGAGAGCCCAGGACAGGAGCCGTCTCTACATCTGTTCTCTGAATCTCTTGGCTTGGAAACAGGGGGCCAGCCAAGCAGCATTGGAGAAATGGAAGAAGAGGCAGTGTGCAGTGATGCCCAACAGCTTTTTCTCTCTGAGTCTGAAGAGGCGGGTGGGCCAGTGCCTCCGGTCACCACATCGCAGGACGCATCCGCTGATGACACTCAGGTGCCACTTTCTGGTGCGTGCTCTGCTGCTGAGACTACCCAGGAGGAGCAGTTGGTGGCAGAGGGTAGTGTAGATGATGAGGTCCTTGACCCATCTTGGCGTGAGGGACAGGAAGGTGGTGGGAGCAGCTCTGAGGAAGAGATTCCCCGAACGGGCCAAAGAGGGAGAGGGAGGGGGAAGACTGCGTATCCTGTAGCCTCCACTTTGGCACCCGTTAGGAGCATGTCTCTTCCAAAAGCCAAAAAGGGCGCTCCCAAGACTTGCAGTGCCTGGTCCTTTTTTGACACAGTTGCAGATGACATTTGCTATGTCAAATGCAAGGTGTGTCATCACAAAGTCAAAAGAGGGAGAAATATCAGCAACCTCAATACCTCCAACATGTGGAAACATGTGCGGACCAGGCACGCGGCGGAGTTACAGAAACACACTGAAGAGCTAGGCCAACCAACAGCGGCAGCTACCACCTCTTGAGCTCGTGTTGCCTCTTCCTCCAGCTCACACGCAGCTGGTTCGGCTTCCTCCCAGGATCGCCGTGGAAGAACCTCTGGCACTGTTGTCCAGAGACCCACTGTAATTCCACCCGCAGCACCACGTTCCCAGTTATCCTCACACTCCCAGGCCAGTCTACAGCCATCAGTAGTACAGGCGTGGGAGAAAAGGTGGCCTTTCTCGGCAAACCACCCACGAGCACAGGCTCTGACTGCAGGCATTGCCAAACTTCTGTCACTGGAAATGCTGTCATTCAGGCTGGTGGAGACTGACAGCTTCCGTGACTTGATGTCATTGGCAGTCCCACAGTACAATGTGCCCAGCCGCTTTTATTTCAGCAGGCAAGCCGTCCCTGCCCTGCACAAGCATGTGGAGAGACACATAAAACACGCGCTACTGAACGCCGTCAGTAGCAAGGTCCACCTCACCACCGATGCGTGGACCAGTCAACATGGACAGGGGCGATACATTTCCCTCACTGCCCATTGGGTTAATGTTGTTGAGCCGGGTACAGATTGTGGGAGTGGCGCAGGACGTGTCCTGCCCACTCCAAGGATTGCAGGAATCCAGTCTGTACGCATTGACTCCTCCTCTTACACAAGTTCCTCAGAATCATCGCTGCAGGAGCCGTCACAGTCCACCTCCACATGGACCCGTGATGAACGTTTACCTGTTACGACCGACATGAGCACAGCCGTGGCCAAACGTCAACAGGCCGTCTTGAAATTAATTTCTTTGGGGAATCGAAGCCACACAGCGCAGGAGCTCTGGAATGCCATTAAGCAGGAGAGCGATGTGTGGTTTGTGGCAGCGAATCTCCAGCCAGGCATGGTAGTGTGTGATAATGGCCGAAATCTGGTGGCAGCTCTGGGCCTCGGCAACCTCACTCACATCCCATGTCTGGCACATGTGCTCAATTTGGTCGTGCAGAGTTTTTTGAGGGACTATCCGGATCTTGATGCACTGCTGCACAAGGTCCGCCTAGAGTGTGCTCACTTGCGGCGTTCCAGCACGGCAAAATCGCGCATTGCGGCTCTGCAGCGCCGATTCCGCCTTCCGGAACATCGCATCATATGTGACCTACCTACCAGGTGGAATTCCACGTTACATATGTTGGAGCGGTTGTGTGAGCAGCAGCAAGCAGTAATGGAGTACCAGCTGCATCAGGCGCAAAGAAGTCGCAATCCGCGCCGTTCAGACTTCACAACAACAGAGTGGGCCACTATGAAGGACGTCTGCCAGGTTTTGCGTCCCTTCGATTATTCCACGCGGATGGCGAGTGCAGATGATGCACTAGTCAGCATGACTGTCCCCCTTATCTGCCTGCTTGAAAAATCACTGCAAGCGCTAAGGGATGACGTTGTGGAAGAGGTGGAGGATGAGGATTCACCATTTCCATAATCTTCTGGACAGTCAGCGCCACGTGGTTCCTCACAAACGCGTAGGCAGGGGACACTTTGTGAGGAGGATGAGGAGGAGTCAATGGAGGAGGAAGACATCCGTCCAGAGGAGGGAGTTACACAATTGTCCAGTAGTCAGTGTGTACAGCGAGGGTGAGGTGATGACAAGCGGGCAGAGATCACGCCTCAAGCAGGGGACAGCGTTTCTTGGCCAGTTGGCAGTCTGCAGCACATGGTGGATTACATGCTGCAGTGCCTGAGAAACGACCGCCGCATCGCCCACATTCTCAACATTTCTGATTATTGGGTGTTCACCCTCCTCGATCCTTGCTACCGGGACAACGTAGAAAGCCTCATCACACCGTTGAACCGGGAGCGAAAAATGCGGGAGTACCAAGACACACTGGTGAATTCCATCATCTTCTCCAGTCCAACTGAGAGAAGTGCTGCTAGTGCATTACAAAGCAGCTCAGTGCGTCCAGGCAGTGGAGGAGGCTCTGCACAAAGAGGGAGCAGAAGCAGTGCCTCTGCCCAAGGCAAGACCAGTATGGCCCAACTGTGGCACAGTTTTGTGTGCCCGCCACAAAAGTCTACACCATCACAGATGGCTCCAGTCAGCAGGAGGCAACGGTTCCGTCAGATGGTGACAGACTACATGTCTTACCCTCTTGCTGTACTCCCAGACGGCTCTTCCCCTTTCAAGTTTTCGGTCTCAAAGCTGGATACATGGCCAGAGCTAAGCCAGTATGCATTGGAGGTGCTGGCTTGCCCTGCGACTAGTGTATTATCGGAACGCATCTTTAGTGCTGCAGGTGGTGTACTAACTGAACGTCGCATGCGACTATCCTCCGATAACGTTGACCGGCTTACTTTCCTGAAAATGAACAAGGCCTGGATCTCGCAGGAATTTGCCACTCCTCTTCCTGATTAAATAATTAGGTGACTGTCTACAGTATCCAGGTCTCCTGTTGTGTTCATCTTTCTACCACCTGAACTTTAAATCCTGGGCTCCAACACCGCCAGTTGAGGCTCAGAAGGTAGCTATTTTTGTTTAGCTCCTTGCACACGCAGAACTTAACACTTATAAAATGTGTCCACTGATACCGTACAACCCCGTCCCGGAGGTGGGACTTTCCTTCGTAATGTGACGCAGCACAGCCGTCATTCTTACCCCCTTGGCGCCGTGCGCCGGCTCCTCAGCATTGTTTGATTCTGTCCTGAAGCCTGCGCTGTTATGTTATCCCTTGGCCAGGCACACTTAGCGCTGCCCCTTTTCTGACATCATTTGGTGTCAGGCTGACTGCGCCTGTGCGTCCGTGCTGGCCGAGATCCCGCCTCGCAGTGTCTTCTGATTTAATCACACTGCGGGCCTGGGATCCATGGGCATGCGCAGTGCATATCTTCACCTCCGCCTCTCACTCATCTCCCTTCGACTTCTTCAGACTGTGCACCGTCAGCTGATCCCTAATAGCATGCCACGGCCATGACACCGCACAGTCTGAAGAAGCCGGAGGGAGGGGAGTGAGAGGCGAGGATATGCACTGCGCATGGCCACGGATCCCAGGCCCGCAGTGGGATTACATTAGACGACACTGCGAGGCGGGCTCTCGGCCAGCGCGGCCGCACAGGCGCAGCCTGCCTGACACCAAATGATGTCAGAAGATGGGCAGCGCTAAGTGTGCCTGGCCAAGGGATAACATAACAACGCAGGCTCCGGGATGGAATCAAACAACGCTGAGGAGCCAGGGCATGGCGCCAAGGGGGTAGGAATGACGGCTGTGCTGCGTCATATTACGAAGGAAAGTCCCACCTCCGGGACGGTCTCACGGTATCAGGGGACACATTTTATAAGTGTCTAGTTCTGTGTTTGCAAGGAGCATAATGAAAAGAGCCACCTTTTCCTTTTGCATCCTTTGTGCTGCACAAGCTAGCTCTTTCAGCTACAAACGCCTTGGGGGGGGTTAAAGGTTCCCTTTCGACTTTCTCCAATCAGGCTTCGGCCTACACTGTGTTCCTCTGCTCCTCCTGCTGTCCCTGGGCTCCAACACCGCTAGTTGGTGCCTGGAAGTGTTGTCCGCACAGTCAACACTTGCTGCCGTGTTATTGGGGTTCAGTAACGTCAGCTGCTCCCCTGCTGTGTGTGCTGCAATCCCTCCTATCTGCTCCTCCTGCTGTCCCTGGGCTCCAACACCGCTAGTTGTTGCCTGGAAGTGCTGTCCGCACAGTCAACAGTCGCTCCTCTGTTATTGGGGTTCAGTAACGTCAGCTGTTCCCCAGCTGTGTGTGTGGCAATCCCTCCTATCTCCTCCACCTCCTCCTCCTCCTCCTGTCCCTGGGCTCCAACACCGCTAGTTGTTGCCTGGAAGTGCTGTCCGCACAGTCAACAGTCGCTCCTCTGTTATTGGGGTTCAGTAACGTCAGCTGTTCCCCAGCTGTGTGTGTGGCAATCCCTCCTATCTCCTCCACCTCCTCCTCCTGCTGTCCCTGGGCTCCAATACCGCTAGTTGTTGCCTGGAAGTGCTGTCCGCACAGTCAACAGTTGCTCCTCTGTTATTGGGGTTCAGTAATGTCAGCTGTTCCCCAGCTGTGTGTGTGGCAATCCCTCCTATCTCCTCCACCTCCTCCTCCTGCTGTCCCTGGGCTCCAACACCACTAGTTGTTGCCTGGAAGTGCTGTCCGCACAGTCAACAGTCGCTCTTCTGTTATTGGGGTTCAGTAACGTCAGCAGTTCCCCAGCTGTGTGTGTGGCAATCCCTCCTATCTCCTCCACCTCCTCCTCCTGCTGTCCCTGGGCTCCAACACCGCTAGTTGTTGCCTGGAAGTGCTGTCCGCACAGTCAACAGTCGCTCCTCTGTTATTGGGGTTCAGTAACGTCAGCTGTTCCCCAGCTGTGTGTGTGGCAATCCCTCCTATCTCCTCCACCTCCTCCTCCTGCTGTCCCTGGGCTCCAATACCGCTAGTTGTTGCCTGGAAGTGCTGTCCGCACAGTAAACAGTCGCTCCTCTGTTATTGGGGTTCAGTAACATCAGCTGTTCCCCAGCTGTGTGTGTGGCAATCCCTCCTATCTCCTCCACCTCCTCCTCCTGCTGTCCCTGGGCTCCAACACCGCTAGTTGTTGCCTGGAAGTGCTGTCCGCACAGTCAACAGTCGCTACTCTGTTATTGGGGTTCAGTAACGTTAGCTGTTCCCCAGCTGTGTGTGTGGCAATCCCTCCTATCTCCTTCACCTCCTCCTCCTGCTGTCCCTGGGCTCCAACACCGCTAGTTGTTGCCTGGAATTGCTGTCCGCACAGTCAACAGTCGCTCCTCTGTTATTGGGGTTCAGTAACGTCAGCTGCTCCCCTGCTGTGTGTGCTGC
This sequence comes from Ranitomeya variabilis, assembly GCF_051348905.1. Taxonomy (NCBI): domain Eukaryota; kingdom Metazoa; phylum Chordata; class Amphibia; order Anura; family Dendrobatidae; genus Ranitomeya; species Ranitomeya variabilis. The sequence continues at coordinate 115,006,855 of NC_135238.1, forward strand.
AATACCTCCTATCTGCTCCTCCTGCTGTCCCTGGGCTCCAACACCGCTAGTTGTTGCCTGGAAGTGCTGTCCGCACAGTCAACAGTCGCTCCTCTGTTATTGGGGTTCAGTAACGTCAGCTGTTCCCCAGCTGTGTGTGTGGCAATCCCTCCTATCTCCTCCACCTCCTCCTCCTGCTGTCCCTGGGCTCCAACACCGCTAGTTGTTGCCTGGAAGTGCTGTCCGCACAGTCAACAGTCGCTCCTCTGTTATTGGGGTTCAGTAACGTCAGCTGTTCCCCAGCTGTGTGTGTGGCAATCCCTCCTATCTCCTCCACCTCCTCCTCCTGCTGTCCCTGGGCTCCAACACCGCTAGTTGTTGCCTGGAAGTGCTGTCCGCACAGTCAACAGTCCCTCCTCTGTTATTGGGGTTCAGTAACGTTAGCTGTTCCCCAGCTGTGTGTGTGGCAATCCCTCCTATCTCCTCCACCTCCTCCTCCTGCTGTCCCTGGGCTCCAACACCGCTAGTTGTTGCCTGGAAGTGCTGTCCGCACAGTCAACAGTCGCTCCTCTGTTATTGGGGTTCAGTAACGTCAGCTGCTCCCCTGCTGTGTGTGCTGCAATACCTCCTATCTGCTCCTCCTGCTGTCCCTGGGCTCCAACACCGCTAGTTGTTGTCCGGAAGTGCTGTCTGCACAGAGTCAAACACCTCGCCAATGTGTTAGTGGGGTTCAGTAATGCCTGCTGCTCCCCTGCTGTGTATACGGCAACGTGTCATGCGACCACCACGCAGGCACAACAACTTAAATTTAAGGGAACCTGTCCCCCCCCCAGGCGTTTCTTACTGAAAGAGCCACCTTGTGCAGCAGTAATAATGATGCAAAAGGAAAAAGTGCCTCTTTTCGTGGTGCTCCTTGCACATGCTGAACCTAACACTTATGAAATGTGTCCCCTCACACCGTTAAACCGTCCGGTAGGTGGAACTTTCATTTGTCATGTGACGCAGCACAGCCGTCATTCTTACCCCCTTGGCGCCGTGCGCCGCCTCCTCAGCATTGTTTGAATCTGTTTCGGAGCCTGCGCTGTTATGTTAGCCCTTGGCCATGCACACTTAGCACTGCCCGTCTTCTGACATTATTTGGTGTCATTCTGGCTGTGCCTGTGCGGCCGCGCTGGACGAGATCCCGCCTCGTAGTGTCTTCTGATTTAATCCCACTGCGGGCCTGTGATCCATGGACATGCGCAGTGCATATCTTAACCTCCGCCTCTCACTCATCTCCGGGCGCCTTCTTCAGACTGTGCGCCGTCAGCTGATCCCTAATAGCATGCCACGGCCGTGACGCCGCACAGTCTGAAGAAGCCGTAGGGAGGGGAGTGAGAGGCGAGGATATGCACTGCTCATGCCCATGGATCACAGGTCCGCAGAGTGATTACATTACATGACACAGCGAGGTGGGACCTTGGCCAGCGCGGCCGCACAGGCACAGCCAGCCTGACACGAAATGATGTCAGAAGACGGGCAGCGCAAAATGTGTGCATGGCCAAGGGCTAACATAACAGTGTAGGCTCCGGTACAGATTCAAACAACGCTGAGGAGGCGGCGCACGGCGCCAAGGGTGTTATGACCCCAATGGCGAGGGTCTCAGAGGAACAAGTAAGTCTGCGAAGTACAAAAATCCAGCTCATAGGGCAGTGGTAACTGGGTTGACCATATATCTACTCCTAACGCCAACACTAGAAGTAGCCGGGGAACATGCCTACGTTGGTCGCTAGATGTCTCGCGCCAGCCGGAGGACTAACTACCCCTAGAAGAGGAAAACAAAGACCTCTCTTGCCTCCAGAGAATAGACCCCAAAAGTAGGATACAAGCCCCCCACAAATAATAACGGTGAGGTAAGAGGAAATGACAAACACAGAGATGAACTAGGTTTAGCAAAGAAAAGCCCACTTACAAATAGCAGAATGTAGTAAGATAACTTATATGGTCAACAAAAACCCTAACAAAAATCCACACTGGAGATTCAAGAACCCCCGAACCGTCTAACGGCCCGGGGGGAGAACTCCAGCCTCCCTAGAGCTTCCAGCAAGGTTAGGATACAGATTATGTACAAGCTGGACAAAAATGCAAACAAAAACAAATAGCAAAAAGCAAGAAAGCAGACTTAGCTTAATTTAGCAGGAACCAGGATCAGTAGACAAGAGCACAACAGATTAGCTCTGATTACAACGTTGCCAGGCATTGAACTGAAGGTCCAGGGAGCTTATATAGCAACACCCCTGACCTAACGACCCAGGTGAGCATACAAGGGATGGCAGACATTCCCAGAGTCAAATCACTAGTAACCACTAGAGGGAGCCAAAAAGATAAATTCACAACACAAGGGGGTAAGAATGACGGCTGTGCTGCGTCACATGACAAATGAAAGTTCCACCTACCGGACGGTTTAACGGTGTGAGGGGACACATTTCATAAGTGTCAAGTTCAGCGTTTGCAAGGACCATAATTAAAAGAGCTAAGTTTACCTTTTTCAGCATTAGTGCTGTACAAGATGGCTCTTTCAGCTACAAACGCCTTGGGGGGGGTTAAAGGTTCCCTTTCAACTTGCTCCAGTGCAGGCTTCGGCCTACACTCTGCTCCTCCTGCTGTCCCTGGGCTCTAACACCGCCAGTTGGTGCCCGGAAGTGCTGGCTGCACAGAGCCAAACACCTCGCCAATGTGTCAGTGGGGTTCAGCACCGCCAGCTGTTCCCCTGCTGTGTAGCCGGCATCGTGTCCTGCAAAAGCCACGCAGACACAAAGCTGCCTCCAGTGCAGGCTTGGGCCTACACTCTGCTCCCTCTCCTCCTGCTGACCCTGGGCTCTACACCGCCAGTTGGCGCCCGGAAGTGCTAGCTGCACAGAGCAAAACACCCGCCAATGTGTCAGTGGGGTTCAGCACCGCCAGCTGTTCCCCTGCTGTGTAGCTGGCATCGTGTCCTGCAACAGCCACGCAGACACAAGAACTGAAATTGAAGGGAACCTTTCCCCCCCAGGTGTTTGTATGTATAACAGCCACCTTGTACAGCAGTAATGCTGCATTTGTACAAGGTGGCTCATTAAAGGGAACCTATCACCCCGTTTTTTAAAGATTAGATAAAAATAGTGTGAAATAGGGGCAGAGCTGGGCTTTACATTAGTGCCTTTTTGGTGCCTTTACACCCCCGTTAGGCTGCTGAAATACCTTTGTGAAGTGGCCGTTTTCTGCTGTCACTCAAGTTGTTCAGGTCGGATGGGCGTGGTCACAGCGCTGTTTCTCCCCCAGATCAGGCTCATCATTACGTTGGTGGCGTAGTGGTGTGCGCATGTCCAAGGTCACGAATCCTGCACAGGGGTGTGAAAATAGCAGCGATGTCCGTTATTCCATTGGTGGTCGGTGGGCGCGGCCATCTTGCTTTGGCCGCGGCTTCAGGAAAATGGCCGCGGGCATCCGCGCGTGCGCAGATGGCTATCGCGGCGGCCATTTTCGTGAAGCAGAGTTCGCATCTCGGCTTCATGAAAATGGCCGCCGCGATAGCCATCTGCGCACGCGCGGATGCCCGCGGCCATTTTCCTGAAGCCGCGGCCAGCAGAGCGCCGCTTCTGCGCACGCGCGGCCAAAGCAAGATGGCCGCGCCCACCGACCACCAATGGAATAACGGACATCGCTGCTATTTTCACACCCCTGTGCAGGATTCGGGACCTTGGACATGCGCACACCACTACGCCACCAACGTAATGATGAGCCTGATCTGGGGGAGAAACAGCGCTGTGACCACGCCCATCCGACCTGACCAACTTGAGTGACAGGACAAAACGACCACTTCACAAAGGTATTTCGGCAGCCTAACGGGGGTGTAAAGGCACCAAAAAGGCAGTAATGTAAAGCCCAGCTCTGCCTCTATTTTACACTATTTTTATCTAATCTTTAAAAAACGGGGTGATAGGTTCCCTTTAAGTTACTCTCCTTGCACACGCCGAACGAAACACGTCTAAAATGTGTCCTCTGAGACCATTAAACCATCCCTGAAGTGTGACTTTCCTTTGTAATGACACGCTGCAACCCCCTTGGTAGCGCTGCCCGTCTTCTGACATCATTGTTTGGCTGGCTGCGCCTCTGCGGCCGCCCTGCCCGACACAACGCCCCTCGGTGTCTTATTTATTTTGACTGCGAGGGTGTGATTGACGGGCATGAGCAGTGCATATCTTCGCCTGTTGTCACTCATCTCCTTCCGCCTTCTTCAGACTGTGCGGTTTCATGGCCGTGGCATGCGATAAGGGATCAGCTGACGCCGCACAGTCTGAAGCAGGTGTAAGGACACGAGTGAGATGCGAACATATGTACTGCGCAAGGCCATTAATCCCAGCCCCGCAGTTTGAAACAAAGTAAAGACACTGCTGGGCTGGGATTCATGGGCATCGCGAACCGCACCAGCCGACATGAAATGATGTCAGAAGACGGGCAGCACAAACAGCGCATGGCCAAGGGATAACACAACAGTGCAGACTCCTGTACAGCTAATAACAACGCTCAGGAGACTGCGCCCAGCACCAAGGTGGTTTTTTGACAGCTGTGCTGCGTCTCATTAAGAAGGACAGTCATGCCTCCAAGACAGTTTGACTGTATAAGGGGCTAAATGTTATACGTGTTTCATTCAGCGTCTGCAATATTCAAAACTTAAAGAGCAACCTTTGACTTGTGCAGCACTACAGCTGCACAAGGTGTGGCTCTTCTAGTTTCTAGTTTGAAACACCTGAGGGGGGGTTAAAGGTTACCTTTAAAATTGGTTCAATTAGGCTTCGGCCTACACTCTGCTCCCTCTCCTCCTGCTGTCCCTGGGCTCTAACACCGCCAGTTGGCACCCGGAAGTGCTGGATGCACAGAGCCAAACACCTCGCCAATGTGTCAGTGGGGTTCAGCACCGCCAGCTGTTCCCCTGCTGTGTAGCCGGCATCATGTCCTGCAAAAGCCACGCAGACACAAAGCTGCCTCCAGTGCAGGCTTTGGCCTACACTCTGCTTCCTCTCCTCCTGCTGACCCTGGGCTCTAACACCGCCAGTTGGCACCCGGAAATGTGAGCTGCACAGAGCAAAACACCCGCCAATGTGTCAGTGGGGTTCAGCAACGTCAGCTGTTCCCCTGCTGTGTAGCCGGCATCGTGTCCTGCAACAGCCATGCAGACACAAGAACTGAAAATGAAGGGAACCTGTCCCCCCCCCAGGCGTTTGTATGTATAACAGCCACCTTGTACAGCAGTAATGCTGCATTGGTACAAGGTGGCTCATTAAGTTACTCTCCTTGCACACACCGAACGAAACACGTCTAAAATGTGTCCTCTGAGACCATTAAACCGTCCCTGAGGTGTGACTTTCCTTTGTAATGACACGCTGCAACCCCCTTGGTAGCGCTGCCTGTCTTCTGACATCATTGTTTGGCTGGCTGCGCCTCTGCGGCCGCCCTGCCCGACACAACGCCCCTCGGTGTCTTATTTATTTTGACTGCGAGGGTGTGATTGACGGGCATGAGCAGTGCATATCTTCGCCGGTTGTCACTCATCTCCTTCCGCCTTCTTCAGACTGTGCGGCTTCATGGCCGCGGCATGCAATAAGGGATCAGCTGACGCCGCACAGTCTGTAGCAGGTGTAAGGACACGAGTGAGAGGCGAACATATGTACTGCGCAAGGCCTGAATCCCAGCCCCGCAGTGTGAAACAATGTAAAGACACTGCTGGGCTGGGATTCATGGGCATCGCGAACCGCATCAGCCGACATGAAATGATGTCAGAAGATGGGCAGCACAAACAGCGCATGGCCAAGGGATAACACAACAGCGCAGACTCCTGTACAGCTAATAACAACACTCAGGAGACTGCACCCAGCACCAAGGTGTTATTTTTGACAGCTGTGCTGCATCTCATTAAGAAGGAAAGTCACGCCTCCAAGACAGTTTGACTGTATAAGGGGCTAAATGTTATACGTGTTTCATTCAGCGTCTGCAATATTCGAAACTTAAAGAGCAACCTTTGACTTGTGCAGCATTACAGCTGCACAAGGTGTGGCTCTTCTAGTTTGAAACACCTGAGGGGGGGGTTAAAGGTTACCTTTAAATTTGGTTCAATTAGGCTTCGGCCTACACTCTGCTACCTCTCCTCCTGCTGTCCCTGGGCTCTAACACCGCCAGTTGGCGCCCGGAAGTGCTGGCTGCACAGAGCCAAACACCTTGCCAATGTGTCAGTGGGGTTCAGCACCGCCAGCTGTTCCCCTGCTGTGTAGCCGGCATCGTGTCCTGCAAAAGCCACGCAGACACAAAGCTGCCTCCAGTGCAGGCTTCGGCCTACACTCTGCTCCCTCTCCTCCTGCTGACCCTGGGCTCTAACACCGCCAGTTGGCGCCCGGAAGTGCTAGCTGCACAGAGCAAAACACCCGCCAATGTGTCAGTGGGGTTCAGCACCGCCAGTTGTTCCCCTGCTGTGTAGCTGGCAATGTGTCCTGCAAAGCCACGCAGACACAAAGCTGCTGCCAGTGCAGGCTTCGGCCTACACTCTGCTCCCTCTCCTCCTGATGACCCTGGGCTCTAACACCGCCTGTTGGCGCCCGGAAATGCGAGCTGCACAGAGCAAAACACCCGCCAATGTGTCAGTGGGGTTCAGCAACGTCAGCTGTTCCCCTGCTGTGTAGCCGGCATCGTGTCCTGCAACAGCCACGCAGACACAAGAACTGAAATTGAAGGGAACCTGTCCCCCCCCCAGGCGTTTGTATGTATAACAGCCACCTTGTACTGCAGTAATGCTGCATTTGTTCAAGGTGGCTCATTAAGTTACTTTCCTTGCACACGCCGAACGAAACACGTCTAAAATGTGTCCTCTGAGACCATTAAACCGCCCCTGAGGAGTGACTTTCCTTTGTAATGACACGCTGCAACCCCCTTGGTAGCGCTGCCCGTCTTCTGACATCATTGTTTGGCTGGCTGCGCCTCTGCAGCCGCCCTGCCCGACACAACGCCCCTCGGTGTCTTATTTATTTTGACTGCGAGGGTGTTATTGATGGGCATGAGCAGTGCATATCTTCACCTGTTGTCACTCATCTCCTTCCGCCTTCTTCAGACTGTGCGGCTTCATGGCCGTGGCATGCGATAAGGGATCAGCTGACGCCACACAGTCTGAAGCAGGTGTAAGGACACGAGTGAGAGGCGAACATATGTACTGCGCAAGGCCATGAATCCCAGCCCCGCAGTGTGAAACAATGTAAAGACACTGCTGGGCTGGGATTCATGGGCATCGCGAACCGCACCAGCCGACATGAAATGATGTCAGAAGACGGGCAGCGCATGGCCAAGGGATAACGCAACAGCGCAGACTCCTGTACAGCAAAATGCGATGCTCAGGAGGCCGCGCCAAGCACCAAGGTGGTATTTTTGCCAGCTGTGCTGCGTCTCTTTAAGAAGGGAACTCCCTCCTCCAATACAGTTTTGACTGTATAAGGGCCTAAATGTGGTACGTGTTTCATTCAGCGTGTGCAAGGAACAAAATTAAAAGAGCAACCTTTGACTTTGGCAGCATTACTGCTGCCCAATGTGTGGCTCTTCTAGTTTGTAACACCTGAGGGGGGGTTAAAGGTTACCCTTAAAATTGGTTCAATTAGGCTTCGGCCTACACTCTACTCCCTCTCCTCCTGCTGTCCCTGGGCTCTAACACTGCCAGTTGGTGCCCGGAAGTGCTGGCTGCACAGAGCAAAACACCCTCCACTCTGTCAGTGGGGTTCAGCACCGCCAGCTGTTCCCCTGCTGTGTAGCTGGCAACGTGTCCTGCAAATGCCACGCAGACACAACAGACCTCCAAAAATGCCTCCAGTGCAGGCTTCGGCCTACACTCTGCTCCCCCTGCTGACCCTTTGCTCCAATCCCACTAGTTGGGGCTGTAAGAAGACAAGCTTGAATAGGTCCCCATCCTGGTTCCAGTACCGTCAGCTGGTTCCGGGCAGAGCCTTTGGCTTAGGTGCCTCCCTCTGGGTATCCGAGTTCCACCAACGTCAGGTGGTCCTTGGTAGTGCTTTCAGGCACGGGTACCTCATGCTTAGTAACCGGGTTCCAGTAATGTCAGCTGGTCCTCGGTAGTTCCATTGGCTCTTGGACCTTCGGCTACCCATCCGGGTTCCAGTACCGTCAGCTTGTTCTCGGCAGTGTCTTTTGCTCTTGTACCTTCTGCTCCCCATCCTGGTTCCAGTACCGTCAGCTGGTTCAGGGCAGAGCCTTTGGCTTAGGTGCCTCCCTCTGGGTATCCGAGTTCCACCAACATCAGGTGGTCCTTGGTAGTGCTTTCAGGCATGGGTACCCCCTGCTTAGTAACCGGGTTCCAGTAACGTCAGCTGGTCCTCGGTAGTTCTATTGGCTCTTGGACCTTCGGGTAGCCATCCGAGTTCCAGTTCCATCAGCTGTTTCTTGGCATTTTCTCAGCCTTCTTGTACCTTCTGCTACATTTCCAAGTTCAAGACCCTAAAGACGACGACCCGGAAGACCACCCCCAGGATGACGACGACACCAGAGACGAAAACCACTGAGATGCGACGACCCTGGAGACGATGACCCTGAAGACCACCCCGATGACGACGACCCCGGAGACGACGACCCTGGAGACAATGACGACATGGGAGACCGAGAAGCAGAAGAACAAGAGGCTGCAGAACAAAGAGCAGAAGAACATTAAGCATAACACAAAATATCAGAGCAAAAGATATTATCTAAATTATAAGCAGAAGAAGACTAAGCAGTATATGGGGGTGAGTCCGTTCCTCCTCGTGGTGCCCCTGGATAAAGCCTGATGCTGCAGGCCAAACTGAACGCGGACAAATGTAACTCTTTTGTGACAGGCAGAACGGAAGGTGTAATCTTCAAACTTTTATAGATAACAACTATGGGAATGCCTGTCACAAATAAGAATATGATGAAGACGTTGAATATGAAGAAGAATAATAGTTAAATAAAAAGAATATGAACAATGTAACAAAAAAAAATTATAGGTAGAAGATGAAGAAGAAGATGAATAAGGTGAAGAAGAACTTGATGTCAAAGATGCTGATAATGAAGAAGAAAGTGTGGGAGAAGTAAAAAAGAGGGTGAAGGGCGTGGAAGTAGTGAAACATCAATATCTGACAAAATAAAAAAAATCTTAACATAGTCAATATCTTTGTAACTCCGAACGTCTTAAAAAAAAATTAAAATTCCTGCTATTCTATTTGACTGGGCTAAACCTCTATGCCTTTAATGTCTCCGCCACCTCCCTCAATACATCCTACATTATTCTTAGTTGTTTTCCTTCATGTAGAATTAACCTACAAGGAAAGAAAGGGTTTATTTTAATTCCGATATTTTCGTCCCATTGACTTGCATTGGTATCGGGTATCGGAATCGGCGAGATCCGATACTTTGCCGTTATCGGCCGATACTTTCCGATACCGATACTTTCTGATATCGGAAGGTATCGCTCAACACTAGTGACCAGCGATAACCCCCAGTCACATGCACGGCAGTTCTCGCGGTAAGCTAAGTTATCGTGAGAACTGCAGTGGACATGGACTTCCAGCGGTGTGACAGTTAAGAGATTATTTAAGTTAGTAGACATTCACAGTAAGCTGCGTTTACACAGTTATTATGCATGTAACTAATCATTATATGCATTGTAAACAGACATGCTGCCTTCTGGAAAGACGCGCCACATGTTCGTTTACGTGGGTCTGCCGCCTGTGTCTTTTAGCGCATAGTGGAGATGGGATTTAATGAAATCCCCTCCAAATGATGTAACATCTGGACTCTGCGTGTTTCCTGACCATGGAAACATACCCTTTAATGTTTCTTTAATGCGATAGCACTAACTGCAGAACATGCAAACTGTGTTAAATAGTAAAACATTTACCAATTAGGATAATACTTAGAATAATAATATCAAACAATTTATCAATTGTAATTTGTCTAATAATATATACAAAATGAATTGTTCTGTGTGCAACAAGGAATATGTGAAATGCACTTCCCATAAATAAAAAATATGTACACTGCTCAAAAAAATAAAGGGAACACTTAAGCAACAGAATATAACTTTAAGTAAATCAAACTTCTATGAAATCAAACTGTCCACTTAGGAAGCTACACTGTTTGACAATCAATTTCAAATGCTGTTGTGCAAATGGAATAGACAACAGATGGAAATTACTGGCAGTTATCACGACACACTCAATAACGGTGCAGCACAACTACAGTACATTCCCCTGCATTCCATTCATTCACCAAGTTTTACAGTCAGGAGCACAGCTGCGTTAGCAGAGCTCCTAGGTGTAAAATGATTTAACCCCTTCAGATGGATTTACAGCGTGGGACAAGACTGTAACGACGGAAGGTATGGAATATTGTTGTCTGTTTTTTAACTTTATTTCAGGTGACAAGGGTCTTTAGGTGGATTAAGAGTATAATAAAATATTAAAACACCATGTGTCTTTATTTCATTAAAATACTTTTTAATAATGTGTGTGTTTTATTAACCATTTCATACTATTGGATTAATAATGGATAGGTGTCATAATTGACGCCTCTCCATTATTAACCTGGCTTAATTTCACCTTACAATAGCAAGGTGACATTGACCCTTCATTACCCCATATCCCACCGCTACATGGGAGTGGGAAGAGAGAAGCTATGTGCCAGAATAGGCGCATCTTACAGATGTGCCTTTTCTGGGGTGGCTGGGGGCAGATGTTTTTATCCAGGGGGGTCCAATAACCATGGTACCTCTCTAGGCTATTAATATCTGCCCTCAGTCACTGGCTTTCCCACTCTGGCAGAGAAAATTGCGTGGGAGCCCAAGCCAATTTTTTCCGGGATTTAACCCTTCAATTTAATAGCTAGAGCCCCAAAATTTTACACAAAGACACTTCTTACATTAGTAAAGAGGAATATGTAATAAAAGAAGGGATATGAGATGGTTTACTGTATGTAAACCATGTCTCATATCCTGTCGGGTTTGTGAAGGAGATAGGAAAAGCCGGCAATTGATTTACCAGCTTTTCTGCTATCTAGCGCTCAATTAAATGCTAATATATATATATATATATATATATATATATATATATATATATATATATAAAAATATATATGTGTCTCATTGACATATATATATATATATATATATATATATATATATATATATATATATATATAGACTGTATATATGTTTTTAGGAATATTTGAGCCGATGGATCCATGATATGTCTATTTTGCAAGCCTGTGAGAAAAAAATCGCCATACGGAAGCCATATGGATGCCATATGGATGACACACGGATAAATTTGTGCGTAAAAATCGCATCCTCGAATTGAATAAGGGACAGTGTTTTGGGACAATTACTGCGTATTACGGCTGTAAAAAACGGACCATATTTACTTACACCTAGTGTGACGCCGGCCTAATGGTTTAAATTGAGGTAATGAAATCATGTTTCACTATTAATTTCAAAGCATTTTTCATATGTCTGTTTTTTTCTGTAAACATGTTTTTATATGTTCTTTTATGTCAGTTCTAATATAAGAATACTAGATGTTTCCAGCCAGCTAACTCTCGGCATGCTCATTGCTATCTAATTAACGCTGCTGGTGTTTAAACTAAAGTAAATTATGACAACATTCAATTGCGCTTACGCAGGTGGTAAATTAACTTAAAATGAAGTTAATAACAATAGTGTTGTGATGTGCTGGGGGCGGGAATATGTGTGCTGATGTGGTGGGGGAGGGATTATGCATGGTAATAGAATGAGGGGGCGGGCTTATGTGTGGTAATGGGGTGGGGGCGGGATTATGTGTGGTGATGTGGTGGGGGGTGGGATTATGTGTGGTAATGTGGTGGGGGGCAGGATTGTGTGGTGATGTAGTGGGGGGCAGGATTATGTGTGGTAATGGGGTGGGAAGGGCGGGATTATGTGTGGTGATGTGTTGGGGGTGGGATTATGTGTGGTGATGTGGGGGCGGCATTATGTGTGGTGATGTGGTAGGTGGGCGGGATTATGTGTGGTAATATGGTGGGGGGCGGGATTATGTGTGGTAATGTGGTGGGGGCGGGATTATGTGTAGTAATGTGGTGGGGGGCGGGATTATGTGTCGTGTTGTGGTGGGGGGTGGGATTATGTGTGGTGATGGTGTGGGGGGGCGGGATTATGTGTGTTGATGTGTTGGGGGTGCGGGATTATTTGTGGTGATGTGGTGGGGGCCAGGATTATGTGTGGTAATGTGGTGGGGGAGCGGGATTATGTGTGGTAATGTGGTGGGGGGCAGGATTATGTGTGGTAATGTGGTGGTTGGGCGGGATTATCTGTAGTAATGTGGTGGGGGGCAGGATTATGTGTGGTAATGTGGGGGAGCGGGATTATGTGTGGTAATGTGGTGGGGGAGCGGGATTATGTGTGGTGATGTGTTGGGGGTGCGGGATTATGTGTGGTGATGTGGTGGGGGGGCGGGATTATGTGTGGTAATTTGGTGGGGGGTGGGATTATGTGTGGTGATGTGGTGGGGGCGGGATTATGTGTGGTAATGTGGTGGGGCAGGATTATCTGTAGTAATGTGGTGGGGCGGGATTATGTGTGGTAATGTGGTGGGGGGCGGGATTATGTGTGGTAATGTGGTGGGGGGCAGAATTATGTGTGGTAATGTGGTGGGGGCGGGATTATATGTAGTAATGGGGTGGGGAGTGGGATTGTGTGGTGATGTAGTGGGGGGCAGGATTATGTGTGGTAATGGGGTGGGAAGGGCGGGATTATGTGTGGTGATGTGTTGGGGGCGGGATTATGTGTGGTGATGTGGGGGCGGCATTATGTGTGGTGATGTGGTAGGTGGGCAGGATTATGTGTGGTAATATGGTGGGGGGCGGGATTATGTGTGGTAATGTGGTGGGAGCGGGATTATGTGTAGTAATGTGGTGGGGGGCGGGATTATGTGTGGTGATGTAGTGGGGGGCGGGATTATGTGTGGTGATGTGGTGGGGGGGCAGGATTATGTGTGGTAATGGGGTGGGGGGCGGGATTATGTGTGGTGATGGGGTGGGGGGGCGGGATTATCTGTGGTGATGGGGTGAGGGGTGGGATTATGTGTGGTGATGGGATGGGGGCGGGATTATGTGTGGTGATGTGTTGGGGGGCGAGATTATGTGTGGTGATGTGGTGGGTGGGCGGGATTAGTTGTGGTGATGTGGTAGGCGGGTGGGATTATGTGTGGTGATGTGGTAGGCGGGTGGGATTATGTGTGGTGATGTGGTGGGGGGCGGGATTATGTGTGGTAATGTGGTGGGGGGATTATCTGTAGTAATGTGTAGGGGGGCAGGATTATGTGTGATAATGTGGTGGTGGGGCAGGATTATGTGTGGTAATATTGTAGGGGGTGGGATTATGTGTGGTAAGGTGGTGGGGGGCAAGATATCTGTGGTAATGTGGTGGGGGCGGGATTAAGTATGGTGATGTGGTGGGGGTGGGATTATGTGTCGTGTTGTGGTGGGGGGTGGGGTTATGTGTGGTGATGGTGTGGGGGGGCGGGATTATGTGTGTTGATGTGTTGGGGGTGCGGGATTATTTGTGGTGATGTGGTGGGGGGCAGGATTATGTGTGGTAATGTGGTGGGGGAGCGGGATTATGTGTGGTAATGTGGTGGGGGGCAGGATTATGTGTGGTAATGTGGTGGTTGGGCGGGATTATTTGTAGTAATGTGGTGGGGGGCAGGATTATGTGTGGTAATGTGGGGGAGCGGGATTATGTGTGGTAATGTGGTGGGGGAGCGGGATTATGTGTGGTGATGTGTTGGGGGTGCGGCATTATGTGTGGTGATGTGGTGGGGGGGCGGGATTATGTGTGGTAATTTGGTGGGGGGCGGGATTATGTGTGGTGATGTGGTGGGGGTGGGATTATGTGTGGTAATGTGGTGGGGGCAGGATTATCTGTAGTAATGTGGTGGGGCGGGATTATGTGTGGTAATGTGGTGGGGGGCGGGATTATGTGTGGTAATGTGGTGGGGGCAGAATTATGTGTGGTAATGTGGTGGGGGCGGGATTATATGTAGTAATGGGGTGGGGCGTGGGATTGTGTGGTGATGTGTTGGGGGGTGGGATTATGTGTGGTGATGTGTTGAAGGGGCGGGATTATGTGTGGTGATGTTGGGGGGCGGGGTTAGTGGGGGGGCAGGATTGTGTGTGGTGATGTGGTGTGGATTGTGTGTGGTAATGGGGTGGGGTCAGGATTATGTGTGGTGATGTGGTGGGAGGCAGAGCTACTGTGCAGGGGCGGGATTAGCGAGAAATCCTGATGCCTCTTATATATATATAGATATGGGTAACATAGGGCCTGTGAGGCGTCATGTGATATGTTTAGATTATCTCATGGCTGGGGGTGGATGTTTTTATCCAGGGGGGCCAATAACCATGGTACCTCTCTAGGCTATTAATATCTGCCCTCAGTCACTGGCTTTCCTACTCTAGCAGAGAAAATTGCGTGGGAGCCCACACCAATTTTTTCCGGGATTTAACTCTTTAATTTAATAGCTAGAGCCCCAAAATTTTACACAAAGACACCTCTTACATTAGTAAAGAGGAATATGTAATAAAAGAAGGGATATGAGATGGTTTACTGTATGTAAACCATGTCTCATATCCTGTCGGGTTTGTGAAGGAGATAGGAAAAGCCGGCAATTGAATTACCAGCTTTTCTGCTATCTAGCGCTCAATTAAATGCTAATATATATATATATATATATATATATATATATATATATATATATATATATATGTGTCTCATTGACATCTATATATATAATTGTCTAAGGGTTTTTCCGTCTGTCTGTCTGTCTGTCTTTCTGTCTGTCTGTCTTTCTGTCTGTCTGTCTGTCTGTCTGTCCTGGAAATCCCGCGTCTCTGATTTTTTCGAGGCCGCCGGGCCTCGACCAATCAGCGACGGGCACAGTATCGACGTAGATGTCATAATGGTTGCCATGGCGACGATGATGTCATAAAGGTTGCCTCGACCAATCAGCGACGGGCACAGTCTGCCGCGAATTCTGGAATCATCATTGTCCATATACTACGGGGACATGCATATCCTAGAATACCCGATGCGTTAGAATCGGGCCACAATCTAGTATATATATATATATATATATATATATATATATATATATATATATATATATATATATATATATAATTGTCTAAGGGTTTTTCCGTCTGTCTCTGTCTGTCTTTCTGTCTGTCTGTCTGTCCTGGAAATCTCGCGTCTCTGATTGGTCGAGGCTGCCAGGCCTCGACCAATCAGCGACGGGCACAGTATCGACGTAGATGTCATAATGGTTGCCATGGCGACGATGATGTCATAAAGGTTGCCTCGACCAATCAGCGATGGGCACAGTCTGCCGCGAATTCTGGAATCATCATTGTCCATATACTACGGGGACATGCATATTCTAGAATACCCGATGCGTTAGAATCAGGCCACAGTCTAGTATATATGTATAGACTGTATATATGTTTTTAGGAATATTTGAGCCGATGGATCCTGATTTATGTAATCAATTCACTGGGCCAAATGGTTTTCTAAGCTTGACTTATGAGGGGCTTATAACCTGATATGGATTCAAAAGGGAGATGAATGGACAACAGCGTTTCTGACTACCGAGGGCTCGTTTGAAAATTTGGTTATGCCCTTCGGTCTCACTAACGCCCCTGCTGTGTTCCAAAATTTCATTAATGTTGTTTTTTCTGACCTGATTGGGTGCTATGTTGTCATTTACCTGGATGACATCTTGATATACTCAGAGGACAGTCAGTCTCACTTACACCATCTTCATACAGTTCTTGTGAGACTCAGGGAGAAACATTTACATGCAAAACTGGAGAAGTGCTCATTCTTTATGCAAGAACTGTCTTTTCTGGGATTAATTGTATCTGGGGATGGGTTCCGCATGGATCCGGGGAAGATTCAGGCCATTTCTGATTGGGTGCAACCTCATGATCTGAAGGGGTTGCAGTGATTTTTGGGCTTTGCTAACTATCATAGGATGTTCATTAAAGGGTTTTCGCAGGTGGTGAAACCCTTAATGGACCTTTCACTCAAAGGGGCAGAGGTAAAAAATTGGTCCGTGGCCACAAAAAAATTCCTTCCAGACACTGAATAAATGTTTTATTTCAGCCCCCATGTTGATACAACCCGATCCGTCAAGACCTTTTATCGTGGAGGTTGACGCATCGGAGGTGGGGGTGGGGGCATTGTTGTCTCAGGGCCCGTCCACCCTTACTAACCTTAAACCCTTTGCCTTTTCCTCTAAAAAAATCTCTTTGGCTGAGAGAAATTATGATGTTGGCAACAGGGAATTGTTAGCAATTAAATTGGCCTTCGAAGAATGGAGGCATTTTTTGAAGGGGGCTGTTCATCCCGTTACGGTCATCACTGATCATAAAAATTTGGCCTATATCGAGTCTGCTAAGAGATTGACCCCCAGACAGGCTCGGTGGGCACTTTTTTTTTCTCGGTTTCATTTTACCTTTACGTTCCGACCAGGGTCTAAAAATGTAAAGGCGGATGCCTTATCCCGAAGTTTTGATTGTGTGTCCCTTCCAGAACCTCCTTCCTCCATTCTTCAACCTGGAGTGGTTGTGGCTGAAATCTCATCTGAGTTACAGAGAGAGATTTTGGAAGCACAGCCACAAGCTCCCAAGAATAAACCCTCTGGCAAATTGTTTGTACCCGATCATTTCCGTCTCACACTTCTGCAAGAATTTCATGACTCTGTGTTGAGTGCACACCCTGGGATTGCAGCTACCCGGGGGGCAGTAGCTAGGAATTTTTGGTGGCCTTCTATGGGTACTGACATTAAACAATTTGTGAATACTTGTGGGGTGTGTGCTCGCTGTAAGAGCTCTCTGGTCCGGCTGGCTGGGGAATTCGTAACTTTGCCAATTCCGGATAAACCTTGGACACACCTGTCCATGGATTTTATCTGGGTATTGGTTGATAGGTTTTCTAAACAAGCCCACTTTGTGCAATTATCTGCGTTGCCTTCTGCTGAAACCTTAGCTCATTTGTTCATTCAGCATATAGTTCGGTTGCATGGGGTCCCTGTGATTGTAGTGTCTGACAGGGATGTGCAATTTGTTGATAGATTTTGGAGGGCTTTTTGTAAGAAGTTGGTGGTTACATTGTCTTTCTCCTCTGCTTATCACCCGGAATCTAATGGTCAGACTGAACGTACCAACAAGTCAATGGAACAAATTTAAGATGCCTTGCCTCTTCTAGACAGGAGGATTGGTGTGAGGTATTACTCATGGCAGAATTTGTGTTCAACTGTCGTATTCATCAGTCTACTGGCAATTGTTCCACAATTTGGAGAATTTTCCCGCATGGATTCTGGTTGCCCTGGTGCTGAGGGTCTAGTGCAACAGTTAAGAACCCTTTGGAGGGAGGTTGAGGGTAATATCTCCAAAGCTCAAAGGAGGTAAAAACATTTTGCAGACAGGAGGAGGGGGTTAGCTCCTACACTGACAGTGGTGGAGAAGGTGTGGTTGTCTACCCGTAACATCAAACTTAAAGTACCATCTATGAATTTGGGCCCCAGGTTTATAGGTCCATACAAGATTATAGAGGTGATCAACCCAGTGGCCTATAGATTACAGTTGCCCGCCTCCTTCAAAATATCTAATGTCTTCCACAGGTCTCTATTAAAACCTGTGGGGATGGTTAGAGAAGATTCCTCATCCAATGTTCCGCCAGTGTTGGTAGAGGGTCAGCCGGAGTACGAGGTAGGGCACATCATTGATTCACGGTGGATGCGTTGAAGGCTTCAGTACTTAATATATTGGAAGGGATATTCTATTGAGGATCAATCATGGATTCCGGCCAGTTCTGTGCATGCTGATTGACTGGTGCGGGCTTTTCATGCTAGGTACCCTGAGAAGCCTTGGGGGTCCAGTGGCCCCCCGTTAAGGGGGGTACTGTCATGGTTAGGACAAGGTTAATGTCCTGTTCTCTCAGGGTTAATGTTGTTACCTCTCTTTCAAGATGGGAGGGCTATTTATACTCGCTCTTAACCTGGTATTCTTGTCAGCTATAGGTTTTCTGCAGTCTGAATGCTTGACCTCTGAAGTGTGTGCTGGCTTGCTTGGTGTCTTGCTGTCACGTGCTTTATTCGTTTTTTGGGATTTCTGACCCCTGGCTTGGCTTCTGACTATTCCCTCACTATCTTGTAATCTCCTGGCTACGACCTCTGCTTGTTTCACTATTCTTTTATGCTTGTCCTTTCTCCATTTCCCGGCGTCTGGCTCTGCCCCCTGACCGCCTCCCACTCTGCCACATGATCTAAGTTCCTGTTGCTTTACCTGATCACTCTGTCTCATGTGGAAGGTCCCGTTGGTGATCAGGTTAGTTACCCAGTGTCTGGTCCAGCTCCGTTGCTGCTGGGTGCAGTTTCCCCTGCAGCATTAATACCCGGGTATCCTGACAATTAGTGCTTCAAAGTCTTTATGAACAATAGATAACACTTTCAATTGTTCTGTGACCTAAAGGATTGTTATAGTGATGTTAATGCCACATTTACTGTAAGTTTCCAAGTGACCCACATTATGTTGCCAGGCATTGAGGCTATGCAACATTTATTTTCCCTGAGAAATAATGTAAAAAACATATACCATAGACTTGAAAACCTAAACCCCTAATAGCATGACGAAGATCTGGCTCATATACTTTACTCGTCTCCATATCCCAGACGCGGTGTCTCATAAGACTAATAGAAGTGGAAAAAGAAAAAAAATCAGCAGGCTTTCTTCCACATCTACATAGTATGGAAAATGATGTAGGACTTTCCCAAATGAGTGCTTAAAACATGAATTTATTTCTTTCAGCTGTAATTGTTGGAAATTACTTTTCACTGTTTCTGATCGAATCTTGCCGGAAAAGCTTTTTGAATGATGGTGTTAGGAGAGAAGCCAGATGTTTTTTAAGAGACTGTACAGCGGAGGGGTGGAGGGGAGTTTAAGCTTTTGCCAGTTTTGACTTAGGAGACTATAGGCAACTTAAAAAATACATTCATTTTGTTCTTAATTCTAACCTAAAAATAGATGTGTAAGCTGAGAAACTAAAAAGTAAGGTTCACACCATGCAGTTTAATGTAGTTCTTGATCCTTTAGAGAGAGAGTAAAGGGACAAATAAAGGATTTTATATTTCTCCTTTATTGAAAAAATCCTGGGTTTTCCTAAATAAAATGAATTTAATACTGCACCAATCTGTGATGTATTACTAAAACCTAAAGAAAAAAGTTATCAACATATCAACAACTTTATAGGTAAGTGATTAATACATTGAAAGTATGAAATTCAAATATTGTCACCATCATCACTTGCCTTAAAGTTATTGCCAGCAATTAAAATATGAAATTGAATATACTTACAATATTCTTATGTAAAATATAATTTTCATACATAAATATAGAAATTAACTCACTCAGATAGAACAGGTGTTGGTTCAAATGAAACAAGAATATGGCACTCAGATGCTCTACTAGGGTGCCAATACAATCAAAAAGAACTCGACTCTCAATTTTCACTTTACAAAATTTCAGATTTAGGCCATGTGCACACGTTCAGTATTTTTCGCGTTTTTTTCGTGTTTTTTCGCTATAAAAACGTGATAAAAACGCGAAAAAAACGCTAACATATGACTCCCATTATTTTCAGTGTATTCCGCATTTTTTTTGCA
Source organism: Ranitomeya variabilis (assembly GCF_051348905.1). Classification (NCBI taxonomy): domain Eukaryota; kingdom Metazoa; phylum Chordata; class Amphibia; order Anura; family Dendrobatidae; genus Ranitomeya; species Ranitomeya variabilis. Next base: position 115,026,606 of record NC_135238.1, read on the forward strand.
AATGTAGCCTTTTTTTCCGCGAAAAAATCGCATCGCGGAAAAAAAAGCAACATGTTCATTAAAATGTGGAATTGCAGGGGATTCCGCACACCTAAGAGTGCATTGATCTGCTTACTTCCCGCACGGGGCTGTGCACACCATGCGGGAAGTAAGCAGATTATGTGCGGTTGGTACACAGGGTGGAGGAGAGGAACCTCTCCTCCACGGACTGGGCACCATATAATTGGTCAAAAAAAAAGAATTAAAATAAAAAATAGTCATATACTCACCTTCGATGTCTTCCCGCCTCTCCGCTGCATGCTGCCGCTTCAGTTTCTATAGCTGGTGTGCGGTAAAGGACCTGCGATGACATCGCGGTCTTGTGATTGGTCGAGACCGGTCATGTGACCGCTCACGTGACCGCGATGTCATGGAAGGTCCTGAACCACACCGGCATCTATAGGAACGGACGCCTGAAGGTGAGTATAACCATTTTTTTTATTATTTTTAAACATTCTATCTTTTACTATAGATGCTGCATAGGCAGCATCTATAGTAAAAAGATGGTCACACTTGTCAAACGCTATGTTTGACAAGTGTGACCAACCTGTCAGTCAGTTTTCCAAGTGATGCTCTTTTTTTTTTTTTTTTTTTCTCTATACTATGTTGTGCATAAATATGTCATTCTTCAGAATTTGTTTTAGTCTTTGCCTGATGAAGAGACGTATGTAGTCTCGAAAGCTTGCAATTTGTTACCATCTTTTCAGTTAGCCATTAAAAGGTATCAACCACTGAGGACTCTCAATTCTAAATATTTTTCTATCTACTGGCTAACACGGTACCAAGATATATTTCTTTCCTGTTGGAAAACTTTAGCATTCTGCAAGCTAATTACGCTTGCAGAATGCTAAAAAAACGCGAAAAAAACGGAAAAAAAAATGCGGATTTCTTGCAGAAAATTTCCGGTTTTCTTCAGGAAATTTCTGCAAGAAATCTGGACGTGTGCACATACCCTTAGCGCAGCTAAACTTGACAAATAAGGCACCATCTTGAAACTTGTCACAGAAAGTTATCTCACTGTCATGGCTCGACTCCGAGACTCAATCAGGTTATCTCTGTGGGTCAGCTTCCCTCTCTGTTGGAACACAGCCTGTATTGTCTCTGTCCAGCTGTTGATAATTCTTTTGGTTTTGGTGTGCAGCTTCTATGCTGGGGTTTTCCCGTCCTTGTTTTGGTTTGTTCTATCACATCTTGGGAGGGGCCATCTATACTCTCCCGACACATGCAGTCTTTGCTAGCCATATTTCAAGTTAGATGGATGTTTGGAGTCCCAGCTCCCCAGTGAAGAATTATCTTGCTGAAATTTTCTGTATTTCTTATCCTGCAGTTTGTTTGCTCATCCTACTTCTCAGCTCTTCTCCCATTTGTTACTTTCAAGTTCTGGAGTTTTTCACTGATGACAAAGGTCTTTTTGTTTTCTTTTCTTTTCCTTCCATCTTTCATGTATGAATGTGTGAACATGCCTTGAGCCCTGTGTCTCACCCTCTGTTCTTGTGCACTCAGTTATGTTGTTGTGGTTTTTACTTACACTCTGTGTATAGATGTGAGTTTGGTTAAGGACACCGAGGGTCAGCCAACATTAAGAGGGAACACCATTGCAAAATGTTAGCGTGCCAACCTCCACGGTCATGCAGGGACATAAGAGGATCAAGTTAGGGATTTGCCTAGTCTGTATTCCAACCAGTGATATGCAGGTTTTACATCTTCCCTGGAGTGTTAAATCCCATGTGAGCATTAGGATTCACCCCTTTAACAACAGTCAGCAGGTTTTTTAAAAGAAAAATAAGAGTAGCAAGATGTAAGAGCAGAGACCCGATAGTTTCGCTAAATCAGTAGTGTGGGTGTTGTTTTACCAAATACAGCATTCAGAGAACTGCTAAATCTACAGTAAAGAAAACACTGATTTTCTGGAAACTGGACCAAGCAGCCCAGTAAGTGAATCATCACTTGAATCAGGGTTTCTGTCCCTACATCATCCTACTCTCAGATTACACAGGAAAAACCTTGTGACAGATTCCCTTTAAATCCTCTTACGTAATTCAATACCAAGCATAAAGCATCCAGCTGTGCAACATTAATCCCAGAAGACTTGTTTACTCATCATTCCTTGTTATACTCATGATGTTTATTCCATCATGATTAGTGTTGAGCATTCATGATTAGTGTTGAGCATTCCGATACCGCAAGTATCGGGTATCGGCCGATATTTGCGGTATTGGAATTCCAATACCGAGTTCCGATACTTTCAGCATATCGGTTTCCGGAATCAGAAGTTCCCATAATTCACCGAGCCAGAATTCAGCCAATGAGGACTAATTAGAAGTGTGAGCACATCCTGTTCTGCATGGTAGGCATGTAACTACTGGAATGGCTGTGATTGGCTGCTGAAATGATGTCATGATGCACTATAAAAGTCGCCGCCGCCATTTTGGGTTCACTCTGCTGTGTGTTCAGTTAGGGACAGGACGCTGTGTTCTGACTGAGGGCCAGTTTAGAGATAGCAATTTGCTTCATTGTGCTTTACCCAGGCTAATATAGCAACCGCTGTGTGAGAACCTTTTTTTGCCTTGCAGTGCTGTTCACGGCTGTCTGCAAGGTGTCTGTGTGAGTGCAGCTCACTCTGTAGTCCGGTCTGCAGCCACTGCTGGTTGTAGTCAGCTCAGGCTGCGTCACTGCCTCATACTGTTCCATTGTCCATTTTTCAAATAGTGCAGCCTGCTGCACATTTTTTCAAATTTATCCTATTAGTGGCTTTCCTTCCGTATCCTGCTAGATTGTGGAAAAGCACTATATAGGATTACATAGAGGAGTTTGTTTGGCCTTGCAGCGCTGTTTACGGCTGTCTGCATGGTCTCCGTGTGAGTGCAGCTCACTCTGTATTCTGTTCTGCCGCCACAGCTGGTTGCAGTCAGCTCAGGGTGTGTCACTGCCTCATACCATTCCATTGTCCGTTTTTCAAATAGTGCAGCCTGCTGCACATTTTCTCAAATTTATCCTATTAGTGGCTTTCCATCCGTATCCTGCTAGATTGTGGAAAAACACTATATAGGATTACATAGAGGAGTTTTTTTGCCCTTGCAGCGCAGTTTATGGCTGTCTGCACGGTCTCCGTGTGAGTGCAGCTCACTCTGTAGTATGTTCTGCCGCCTCAGCTGGTTGTAGTCAGCTCAGGGTGTGTCACTGCCTCATACCGTTCCATTGTCCGTTTTTCAAATAGTGCAGCCTGCTGCACATTTTTTCAAATTTATCCTATTAGTGGCTTTCCATCCGTATCTTGCTAGATTGTGGAAAAACACTACATAGGATTACATAGAGAAGCTTTTTTTGGCCTTGCAGCGCCATTTACGGCTGTATGCACGGTCTCTGTGTGAGTGCAGCTCAGTCTGTAGTCTGTTCTGTGGAAAAAACAAACAGTTAATAAAGTTCACCAAACACTCCACTTTAGAGTTATGTAGGCCACATTAGCTCATATTATAGTCTAGTCCACACTTAATAAAATTAGTGTTCCTTATACCTGTTAGCAGCTGTTCAGGAATAAGCACACTAAGCCCTTAGTACTTTTCTGCCTATCTTTATCAGTCTACCAAGATGAAGAAGGTAGGGAGTAAGGTACATGGGCATGGAGGTGGAGCAGGGAGAGTACGTGGGGATTCTGTGCTTGCTGCGGGCACCGGTGACTCGTCATCATCCCCCAGTTTTAGCAGGGAACAGTCCTTCATGCGCAGCTTGGTCGGAGCTCGTCGTGCCCCGCTGCTGTGGGATGAACAAATTGAAGCCATTGTCAGATGGATGGCAGCTAACGCATCAACTTAAATTAGTGAAACATCCTCTCAGGCACAGAGCACTGAAGAGCACCCATCTGTCTCTTCACCACCTGCCCAATTGCCCAGGCAGTCAGAGAGCCCAGGACAGGAGCCGTCTCTACTTCTGTTCTCTGAATCTCTTGGCTTGGAAAGAGGGGGCCAGCCAAGCAGCATTGGAGAAATGGAAGAAGAGGCAGTATGCAGTGATGCCCAACAACTTTTTCTCTCTGACTCTGAAGAGACGGGTGGGCCAGTGCCTCCGGTCAGCACACTTCAGTACACATCTGATAATGAGACTCAGGTGCCACTTTCCAGTGCGTACTGTGCTGCCGAGACTACCCAGGAGAAGCAGTTGGTGAAAGAGGGTAGTGTAGATGATGAGGTCCTTGACCCATCATGGCTTGAGGTACAGGAAGGTCGTGGGAGCAGCTCTGAGGAAGAGATTCCCCAAATGGCCCAAAGAGGGAGAGGGAGGGGGAAGTCTGCAGTGCCTGTAGCCTCCACTTCGGCACCCGTTAGGAGCATGCCTCTTCCAAAAGCCAAAACGGGTGCTCCCAAGACTTGCAGTGCCTGGTCCTTTTCTGACACAGATGCAGATGACATTTGCTTTGTCAAATGCAAGGTGTGTCATCAGAAAGTCAAAAGAGGGAAAAGTGTCAGCAACCTCAATACCACAAATATGTGGAAACATGTGCGGACCAAGCACGCGGTGGAGTTACAAAAATACACTGAAGACCTAGGCCACCCTACAGCGGCACCTACCACCTCTTCAGCTTGTGTTGTTGCCTCTTCCTCCAGCTCACACACAGCTGGTTCGGCTTCCTCACAGGATCGCCATGGAAGAACCTCTGGCACTGTTTTCCAGAGACCCACTGTAATTCCACCCACAGCACCACGTTCCCAGTCATCCTCATACTCCCAGCCCAGTCTACAGCCATCGGTAGCACAGGCATGGGAGGAAAGGCAGCCATTCTCGGCAAACCACCCCCAAACTCACACAACTTCAGAAATTAAACTTGCTTCAATTAGGCTTCGGCCTACACTCTTTTTTCTGTAATCCCTGGGCTCCAATACCACCAGTTGCTGCCCGGAATTGCTGTCTGCACAGAGAAAAACACAAGCTCCAGTGTTAGTGGGGTTCAGTAAGGCCAGCTGCTCCCCTGCTGTGTGTGCGGCAATCACTCAAGTCTGCTCCTCCTGCTGTCCCTGGGCTCCAATACTGCCAGTTGCTGCCTGGAAGTTCTGTCTGCACAGAGAAAAACACAAGCTCCAGTGTTAGTGGGGTTCAGCAATGCCAGCTGCTCCCCTGCTGTGTGTGCGGCAATCACTCAAGTCTGCTCCTCCTGCTGACGCCGCACACTCTGAAGAAGATGGAAGGAGATGAGTTAGAGAGGCTAAGATATACACTGCGCAAGGCCATGAATCCCAGCCCCACAGTGTGAATAAATCTGAAGACACTGCAGGGCTGGGATTCATGGGCATGCACAGAGCATATCTTTGCCTCTCACTCATCTCCTTCCGCCTTTTTCAGAGTGTGCGGCGTCACGGCCGTGACATGTGATTAGGGATCAGCAGAAGCTGCCCAATCTGAAGAAGGCGGAAGGAGATGAGTTTGAGAGGCTAAGATATGCACTGCGCAAGGCCAAGGGATAGCATAACAGCGCAGACTCCGGTACACAAACAAACAACACTCAGAAGGCTGCGCCAGGCACTAAGGGGGTATGAATGACAGCTGTGCTGCATCTCATTAAGAAGGAAAGTCCCGCCTCCAGGATGGTTTCACGGTATGAGGGGCCTAATTTTCTAAGTGTTTCGTTTAGCGTCTGCAAGGAGCATAATTAAAAGAGCCACATTTTCCTTGTGCAGTATTACTGCTGCACAAGGTGGCTCTTCTAGTTGCTAACGCCTGGGGGGGTTAAAGGTTCCCGTTCAACTTGCTCCAATTAGGCCTCAGCCTACACTCTGCTTCTCCTTTATTCCCTGGGCTCCATCACTGCCAGTTGCTGCTCAGAAGTGTCTTTGGCACGGCTACTCCCTCCTGCCCAGCCCGGTTCCAGCACGCCAGCCATTTCCGGGTAGTGTCAAGGTCAGTTTGTCTCCAATACATGGTCCTGTCATGTTGCGGTCGGGTAAGCCGACTCTATGGTGCCTGCAGTTTAGGTGCTTCCTATGTGGGCTGCAGGAACTGGCTATCAAGGCTGGTTCTGCAGTGCCAATAGGACAAGCTCCCCCTGTAGGACTGTGGATTTTCGGTAACTACGGCCAGATCACGGCCTAGCAACTTTTGTTTTAACTGTGGACCTTCTGCTGCCTATCTGAGTTACAGCACCATTACCTGGTTCTTAGGAAGACAATCTTTAATAGGTCCCCCTGGTTCCAGTACCGTAAGCTGGTTACGGGAAGAGCCTTTGGCTTAGGTGCCTCCTTCTGGGTATCCGAGTTCCACCAACATCAGGTGGTCTTGGTAGTGCTTTCTGGCATGGGTACCTCCTGCTTAGTAACCGGGTTCCAGTAGTGTCAGCTGGTCCTCGGTAGTTCCATTGGCTCTTGTACCTTCTGCTACCCATCCGGGTTCCAGTACCGTCAGCTGGTTCTTGGCAGTATCTTTGGCTCTTGTACCTTCTGCTCCCCATCTTGGTTCCAGTACCGTCAACTGGTTCTGGGCAGAGCCTTTGGCTTAGGTGCCTCCTACTGGGTATCCGAGTACCACCAATGTCAGATGGTCCTTGGTAGTGCTTTCTGGCACGGGTACCCCCTGCTTAGTAACCGGGTTCCAGTAACATCAGCTGGTCCTTGGTAGTTCCATTGGCTCTTGTACCTTCAGCTACCCATCCGGGTTCCAGTACCGTCAGCTGGTTCTCGGCAGTGTCTTTGGCTCTTGTACCTTCTGCTCCCCATCCTGGTTCCAGTACCGTCAGCTGGTTCTGGGCAGAGCCTTTGGCTTAGGTGCCTCCTACTGGGTATCTGAGTTCCACCAATGTCAGGCGGTCCTTGGTAGTGCTTTCTGGCATGGGTACCTCCTGCTTAGTAACCGGGTTCCAGTACCATCAGCTGGTCCTCGGTAGTTCCATTGGCTCTTGGACCTTCGGGTAGCCATCCGGGTTCCAGTACCGTCAGCTGGTTCTCGGCATTTCTTCAGCCTTCTTGTACCTTCTGCTACATTTCCAAGTTCAAGACCCTAAAGATGATGACCCTGAAGACCACCCCTAAGACGACGATGACCCCAGAGGCGACGACCCCTGAGAAGACGACCCTGGAGACGACGACCCTGAAGACCACCCCGAAGACAACGACCCCGGAGACGATGACCCTAGAGATGACGAGCCTGGAAACGACGACCCTGAAGACCGAGAAGCCGAAGAACAAGAAGCTGCAGAACAATGAGCAGAAGAACATTAAGCATAAGACTAAAAATCAGATCAAAAGATATTATCTAAATTATAAGCAGAAGAAGACTAAGCAGTGTATGGGGGTGAGTCCATTCCTCCTCGTGGTACCCCTGGAAAAAGCCTGCTGCTGCAGGCCAAACTGAACGTGGACAAATCCTGTTGTAACTCAATTGTGACAGGCAGAACGGAAGGTGTAATCTTCAAACTTTTATAGATAACAATCACAGGAATGCCTGTCACAAATAAGAATATGATGAAGAAGTAGAATATGAAGAAGAATAATAGTTTAATAAAAAGAATATGAAGAATGTAACAAAAAAGAATCATAGGAAGAAGGTGAAGAAGAAGATGAGTAAGGTGAAGAAGAAGTTGATGTAAAAGATGCTGCTGCTGAGGATGATGAAGAAGAAGAAAGTGTCGGACAATTAAAAAAGAAGGTGAAGAGCATGGAATTAGTGAAACATCAATATCTGACAAAATATAAAAAATCTTAGCATAGTCAATATCTTTGTAACTCCGTATGTCTTAAAAAAAAAAGATAATTCCTGCTATTCCATTTGATTGGGCTAAACCTCTATGTATTTAATGTCTCCTCCACGTCCCCCAATACATCCTACATCATTCTTAGTTGTTTTCCTTCATGTAGAATGAACCTACAAGGAAAGAAAGGGTTTATTTTAATTCCGATATTTTGGTCCCATTGACTTGCATTGGTATCGGGTATCGGTATCGGCGATATCCAATATTTTTTGAATATCGGCCGATCCAATCCGATACCGAAACTTTTCAGTATCGGAAGGTATCGCTCAACACTAATCATGATTATAACAAGTTAGCAAAAAATACAAAAGCAAATGAACTGGCCCATATGTTTATTCTTATGGTGATTTATGAAAGATCAGAAAACCAACCACTAGCTCACATCTGATCCTCCTCTGTCTTTGCTGTGGATGGCCTGCTCTGAACACACATTCTTGATGAGGTGGAATATTGAAAGGGATACGGGAGAGAGGAATTGTGGGTCATTAGCTTTATGAAGGGTTGCCGATATGACCTCCTATGCTTCTCTGGAGGCTGGGGGTAGATCTCTGTGGGTGGTAGGCTACAGGGCCCCCATCAGGGCATTACTCTCTTCTGGTCATCGGCCCCAGCGGCAGGATTCTGCCAGTGCAGAAACTGAACCTGCATCCGAGACGCAGGTTCAGTTAAACTCTATTGCTGTGCGAGCCCGGAACCACACGGCAATAATTAAAAGCTGCCAGCCAATTGGAGACATGCAACTGACATCAGTGCGCGCTTGAACTGCATGGAGGGAACATCGCCACAGGAGCGCGGCATGGTAAGGAGAAAGTTTTTTTTTAATTATTTTTATTGAAAGTGGAAGTGGGGCAGGATGGGAGACACAGGGGGCAGGATGGGAGACACAGAGGGAAGAATGGAGACACATGGGAAAGAATAGAGACACAGGGGGCAAGAATGGAGACACAGGGGGAAGAATGGAGACATGGGGAAAGAATGGAGACATGGGGCAAGAATGGAGACACAGTGGGCATGAATGGAGACACAGGGGGCAGAATGGAAACAGGGGACAAGAATGGAGACACAGGGGGCAAGAATGGAGACACGGGGGCAAGAATGGAGACACAGGGGGCAAGAATGACGACACAGGGGGCAGGAATGGAGACACAGGGCAAGAATGGAGACAGGGGGCAAGAATGGAGACACAAGGGGCAGGATGGAGACACAGGGGGCAGGATAAAGACACAGGGGGCAAGATCATGGGGCAGGACAGAGACAGCTGGGGCAGGATCACGGGGCAGGATGGAGACAGGTGGGGCAGGATCATGGGGCAGGATGGAGACAGATGGGGCAGGATCATTGAAATGGGGACTGATGGGGCAGGACCATAGGCTAGGATGGAGACAGATGGATGGGGCAACTGTATGGGGCCATGTGCAGCATGATATGGGTGCAGATATCTGTATGGGGTATCTGTATGGGGCCATGTGCAGCATTATATGGGGCCACGTGCAGCATGATATGGGGGCAAATATCTGTATGGAGCATCTTATAGGGTCATAATCAACATTTGTGCAGCATTATATGGGGCATATTTTAATATGGAGCATCTTATGGAGCCCATCATAAACTGTATGGAGCATTATATGGGGCTCCTAATTCAATATGGATATTCAAAAACACTTAAACTACTGATGTCTCAATTAATTTTACTTTTATTGGTATCTATTTTTATTTTTTAAATTTACCAGTAGCTGCTGCATTTTCCACCCTAGGCTTATACTCGAGTCATTAAGTTTTCCCATTTTTTTGTGCAAAATGAGGGGGGTCGGCTTATACTCGGGTCGGCTTATAATCGAGTATATACGGTATTACCATAGGGGCGAATTAGGGGATATTATTACTGCAGTCATATATTTATTTTACTTTTTGAGGATCTTGTTTTAAATGGGGGGGTTCCTGTTACTGTACAGAGCCACACTATGTTGCCTTTCTTTTCTTCATCTGATCTAGTTGGGAAAAATTAAGTAACTTGTTCTGCAAGCAGTGCTCTAGATAACTGTGTTATTTCCTACAGAGACGAGCCCTGGCAGGAAGAAGTGATGGCGGTCTGTGCTGGATGAAGATGAAAAGTAAAGATGAAGGACTTCACCTAGAGATGTCACTGGTGACTCAATGTTTTATCTGTCCACTAACACTATGCACAGTATATTATATACAGTGGTCCTATGTACAATGTCACCAGTGATCACTGTATTACATTTTTTTACTTCAATACATTTTTATTGTATATTTTCAAAAAAGAAAACGTATAAGCAACAAAAACCCCAATGTAGGGTTTTAAACAAGGGAAACATAAGCATAAATGCACAAACTCATAGGTTGACATAATGTATAATCAGAAAATAAATCAACACTTGCATGAAAAAGCATATGAAAAGACATATATCTTCAATGCAAAGGGGCATACCTCTGACTAAGTAACCACGGTTCCCATATTCGATCAACCTTTTTCTTGGTAACTGACCAGTGTTCCAGAGTTTGTTCATATTGACAATGTATATTGATTTTGTCCACCACTTCTTTCATGGTGGGAAGAGACATTCCTTTCCATTTAGCTGCAAAGGTGAGCCTAGCTGCAATCAGAATATGTGACACTATACCCCTAATATCTAAAGGAAAATCAGATGTCCCTATATGCAACAGTCCCATTGATGGTGTCAAGTTAACCAGAATCCCAGTCACCTCTCTTAACAACATATTTATAGTATTGCAAAAACCAATCGCCACTGGACAGGACCACCACCTATGCCTCAACGGTCCCAAACCTCTTTAACCTCTCCAGCAAGCTGAAGTGTGGTTTGGCCCATAATGTACTAGTTGTCTTGGACACCTATACCACCTAAGATACATCTTTTTTAACTGTTCTAGGTGACCAATACAAGATGATACTCTACGTATTTCTGTTAAACTATCCCTCCATTCCTCTAGATCCCACATTGTCCCCAATTCCTCCTCCCATTTTAGCATTCTGGATCATTTAATACACTATAGAGGATTGAAACAACTTTTGGGGCCTGATTCGGGTCATACGAGCAATCCCATGGCTTTGTGATTCACAGGAGGATTAAGGAAGAGGGAGTCTGGCATAGTTTGGAGCAGATGTCTGATCTGTAGGTACTGGTAAAAAAGATGCCTAATACTAGGGAATTTGGAACAGAGTTGATCGAATGGGATAACAAGAGAGCCATCTATCAGGTCTTGGAGAGATTTAACTCCTTCTGTGGACCAGCGTTGTAAGATAATAAAGGGGATATGAATTTCCAAAACTTTTAAGGAAATATTTGTTAAAGGAATATTTAGAAGGCTTGAAGCAAATTTCCTCCAATAACATATTGTTGTTAATGTGGTAGGCAGACACGGGGTGTAATTACTAAATTTAATAGCTTCCACTTCCAATGTAAGCCGCGTCGAGGGCAATTTAGAATAAAATGACTCAGTCTGAAGCCACTTATGTGTCTTATCCAATAACCACCAGTCTCTAATACCCATTAATACCGTCGCTTTATGATAGGCATGTAAGTTAGGGGCACCCATCCCCTCCAAATTCATAAGGATAATATAGTAACCTACCAGCCACTCTTGGTTTTCTATATACCCAAATTAAGTCATTAGCTATTTCTTGAAGGGATTTAATTATCCTAAGAGGAATCGGGACAGGGATGCAACGATTTTAATATAAAACCTTGGGAAGTACCAACATCTTATAAATGTTAATCCTTGCCATGCATGACATAGTAGCTTTACGTAATTCATCCAGATCCCTCCTAGATTCTTGTATCAATTTTGAGAAATTCCTTTCCACCAATTGTGCAGAATTAGTGAGGACTATGCCTAAGTATGGGAGTTCATCACTCACCCACTTAAAGGGATACTCCCGCTCCAAAAATTCTTGAGTTGTGGGTGGAACCAATACAGGAAAGGCCAAAGATTTAGCAGCATTTAGTTTATAGTATGAGACATTAGCAAACTCCTCCAAAGCAAGGATAATAGGATGGAAAGAGGACTATACATTAGTACAAGAGATAATTACATCATCTGCGTATAATTCAATTTTGTGAGACACATGTCCAACTCTAATACCTGCTATATCCTGAATACTCCTTATTTTTTCCGTCAAAGGTTCAATGCACAAGGCAAAAATAATAGGAGACAATGGGCAGCCTTGACGTGTACCATTAGATATACAAAATTACTCTGAAAGAAACCCTGATGATAAAACTTTGGCAGAGGGATTTGAATACATAGCACATATCGCCGAGTAAATGGGCCCGTCAGACCATATTTTCGTAAAACACTTTGAGATACCACAAGTGGACCATGTCAAATGCTTTTTCAGCATCTAGAGACAGGAATGAACTGGGGACCCCACTCAATTCCGCTATCCGGATTAAATTTATCATCCTGCGTGTTCCGTCCTTCGCTTCCTGACCTGCTACAAATCCTACTTGATGAGATGAAACCAAGGAGGGGATCACATGGTGTAATCTAATTGCAAGCATTTTAGAGAAAATTTTAACATCACAGTTTAAGAGTGCAATGGGCCTAAAGTTACTGGGACATATCGGTGGTTTCCCCGGTTTAGGCAGAGTAGTAATAGTGGCCTCTAGATTCGTGACAGATACAGATTCTGAATTTTGCCATGAATTAAATATACGAAGGCGGTAGGAAGTCAAATATTGATTAAATTGGCAATAGTACTCGTTTGATAATCCATCTGGGCCAGGGGCTTTATGACATTTTGTAAGTTTGATGGTGTTCCAAATTTCCTCTTCAGTAAATGGGGCATTGAGTATGTTCAGTTGTTCCTGTGATATTTGGGGTAGGTTTATAGATTGTAGATATCTATCAATATTAGCTTGGGAGTGCTGTGGAATGGTGGGAGGGATCAGTCACTAGGTTATAGAGATGTTTATAATAATTAGCAAAAACCTTTACTATTTCTAATGGATTTTGGATGCACTTCCCTTATTACCTTGCAGAATGCTAAAGTTTTCCAAGCGATCTGTAGCATATGCCTATGCAGCATCTATAGTAAAGATAGAATGTTTAAAAATAATTAAAAAAAAAAAAAATGGTTATACTCACCTGCAGGCGTCCGTTCCTATAGATGCCGGTGTGGTTCAGGACCCTCCATGACGTCGCGGTCACGTGAGCGGTCACATGACCGGTCTCGACCAATCACAAGACCATGACATCATCGCAGGTCCTTCACCGCACACCAGCTATAGAAACCGAAGCGGCAGCATGCAGCGGAGAGGCGGGAAGACATCGAAGGTGAGTATATGACTATTTTTTATTTTAATTCTTTTTTTTTGACCAATTATATGGTGCCCAGTCCATGGAGGAGAGTCTCCTCTCCTCCACCCTGGGTACCAACCGCACATAATCTGCTTACTTCCCGCATGGTGTGCACAGCCCCGTGCGGGAAGTAAGCAGATCAATGCACTCCTAGGTGTGCGGAATCCCCTGCAATTCCACATTTTAATGAACATGTTGCTTTTTTTTCCGCGATGCGATTTTTTCACGGAAAAAAAGGCTACATTTGCACAAAAAAATGCGGAATACACTGAAAATAATGGGAGGCATATGTTAGCGTTTTTTTCACGTTTTTATCACGTTTGTATAGCGAAAAAACGCGAAAAAAACGCGAAAAATACTGAACGTGTGCACATGGCCTGAATCAGATATTATAGATCTCCTCAGACAGGGCTGGTGTGATCATTGTTTTATTTAAAGACTTTAATTGTTGAAGCCGGGCTAACAAAGTAACCCTATTAGATTCCCTTTTACGCTTCAGATAGGAAGCTTGTTGCAGAAAGATGCCTCTGATTACAGCTTTAGGAGCCAACCACAAGGACTCTCCGTAAGTTCTCCATTGTAGGAGCTCAGTCTGTACTTTCTCTACCACCTTGGTTTGTAAAAATAAGGATGTGTTTAACTGCCACCTAGCAGAAGGATTAGATTGATGACGTAGTTAGTCTCAGGAATATCGGGGCATGGTCTGACCACGTAATCAATCCAATACCTGCTGATCTGCATCTATTTAGAGTCGTATTGTCAACCAAGAAATAATCTATTCTGCTATATGTCTGGTGACAATGGAATATCTCCATTAATCATGGAGACGATATTCCTTCACTACTACTGTCAGGTCCCTTCTAAAATGGGTTAATTTACTAGAACAGTCCATCTCTCTATCTAAAGGGGCATTGAAGTCTCCACATATCATCTTTTCTCCTTTTGCGAATTCAGTCATCTTCTGAAACACCTTGCGAGCAAACGTGGATTGGGCTTCATTAGGGGCACACACCACCACCAGTGTATGTAGTTCACCACTGAGGATTAAATATCTGCCCATATGAACCGCACACATCTCTATATTTCTAAATGCCATAGTGTTTTTAATCAATATACAGACTCCTGCCTTTTTACTTACATTGCTAGCAAAAAAACTATGAGGGAACTGTGAATGGTGGAGTCTATTGTTATCAGCTTCCAATAAATGCGTTTCTTGCAAACATATGATGTCAGCACATGATTTTTTTAACTTCCCTCCATAACATGTAACGTTTCATAGGTGAAATGAGGCCTCTAACATTCAAGGACATAAACTGTATACTCATGTCCAAATAACACTCCAAGCCCCTCCACCGTAACAGTTAATTAGGTCCCCAGCATAAATATAAAACCATAGTATATATATTTATGAACAGAACAGAGATGCAAGTGTCAATCATCACATTAGAATGCACAATAGTCAAGAAAAAGAGTCATAAAAAAGGAAAAAATAGAAAAAACAGCAGTACTCAAAACATAATCCAAACAACTGGATGCACACAAAAAAATGCACATCCTCAAGTACCATCCAAAGAATGCCGAAAAAATGACTGCAATAGGGTTGGTGAGCTCTTCTAACTCTACTGAGATCTTCAGCAGAGTGGCCCACAGTCACATGTTGTGAGGATCAGGAGACAAACCCGAGAAATCTTCCACCAGCTCCAGCAGACGGACCTTTCCAGTCTTCCACCTTATATTTGAGACTATTCTGGGTCCAACTTTCCCCCCTAGGTGCTTGTCGCTGTGCAAAAGGGATATTCCAATCCTTAAGGGGTACGGCAAGCAATTATTCTCTCCTCGTGCATTATCAACAGTTGGATTAAAGCCTAATCTATATTTGGTGCCCACATCACTCAGAACTTTACATACATGTGCGTATTCACGCCTCTTGGCCAGAGTCACTGCAGATAAGTCCGGAAAAACTTGTAGGGATTGCAGCTCCTGAGGAACAGTTGGATTTTCCACATTCTTTGCATGAATATATCCTTGGTGGTAAAAAAAGTGTATTCTTGCCAGCGTGTCTCTAGGCACGTCTTGATCCACATGTTTTGGTTTGGGGATTCTATGGACCCTATCAACCATTAAGTCTCTAATGGACATTTCAGGGAGTACAACCTTTAAAAAGTTATGCAGGAAAGCAGGCAAATCCTTATCCAAGACCATCTGAGGGATCCCTCTCACTCTGTCAGGACTCTGAACATTTTGATTACCTTTTGTGCATTACTGCCCTTTTCAAAGATGGCGTCTTTGGTCTAATGTGCACTGTGTCTTCCTGCTATCTAACTCCACCCCAGCCTTTAGTCTGTGCTAGAGTATTCTGCCTTGCATCCAGCTCCTGATGACTCCCTGGCTTTGCACCTGCACCTGCTCCTGTGAACCTGTGTGGAGATCCTGCTACTCAGCTCTGAGTTTCTGCTGCATACATCGGTTTCCAGTAATCCTCCATCTGGCTGCTTGTGTTTGTTTCCACCTGCATTTGCTGGACTTGTAAGCTGTCGCTGCTATGCTTAAACCTGAGACTTTTATCCAGGCCTCCCTGGTTGTGCTAAGATATTATTTGAACTGCCTTATAAGCATATCTATCTGTGTTTGGACTACCAAGGACTTATTCATGTCAAGTATCCTCAAGAATAATTGTGCTTCATAGACTTGCTGCGTGATTGCATTTTCCTCTGAAGCTTCCTATAGACTGTTAAGCTGCGTTTAATATTTACACCAAGTGTTGTGGACTTGAGTTCCTCTCTGCACCTGTTTGAATCACCGTGTGATAATATAGACTTTACCACTTATAAAACTGTGTCCTGTAGTTGTCTTGTTTCATGCAAAGAGTCTCCTGAGTTATCCCTTATAATCATTACAGGATACTCAAGCCTCAAAAGAGGAGACTGCTGGAACAATGACTGCAGAAAGCAGACTAGAGCAGGTGTTCTCCATAATTAGATCACTTCAGAAAGATGTGGAAGGTCTGCAAAAGAAGTTTGGAAGCTTTGAACACAATCAACAAGTGTTTGGACAAACTTTGCAGGACTTAAGCACCCGCATGGCAGCCCAGGAAAACAAACTTGCTGGCATAGAGTCCCAGTATGGACGGGCTTTTCAGGACATCAGCACGCAAATGGCTGCACAAGCGACTTTACCATCTGGGCAACCGCCACCAGCTAGCCCACCTAAGTTGCCCCCATTCAGATTTAATGGTGATCGCAACAAATCTCATGGCTTTGTGAATCAATGTATACTATACTTTGATGTGCATGTTGACCGTTTTCCAAATTATAGATCCAAAGTATTATGTGTAATAATGCTGCTGAAAGCACGAGCTCTCGCCTGGGCGAATCCGATGATTGAGTCTCGTGACCCGCGGTTAAATAATTTGGATGATTTTTTGGCCGCTATGGCATTAATGTTTGATGACACTATCCAGCCAAGAGAAAATCATATAACATATAACTTTTAATCATATATTTTTAAAAAAAACACTACCCAAAGAAAAATAAAGAGGTGATAAAGTGCACGTTAAAATCTCACTTATCAACTGTAATGTCCATCTGGACAGACATATTATAGGTAGTGTTGAGCGGTCACGCGACCAATCACAAGCCGCGACGTCATCGAAGGTCCTAAACTCCTCATTCTTAGGAACGGAGGCTGCCGTTTACATCGGTAAGGTCCAGGGGCCGCCGGACGGGTGAGTATATCCAAATTTTTTATTTTAATTCTTTATTTTTTACATGAATATGGATCTCCGGGCCTGAAGGAGAGTTTTCTCTCCTTCAGACCCTGGGAACCATCCAGGATACCTTCCAATACTTGTGTCCCATTGACTTGTATTGGTATCGGGTATCGGTATCGGCGATATCCGATATTTTTCGGATATCGGCCGATACTATCCGATACCGATACTTTTAAGTATCGGAAGGTATCGCTCAACACTAATCATAGTGATATAAATACCTCTTTTAAACAAAAAGTCCCTGCAAGTTATTCAGTATAACCAATTCTGATTAGATTAGATGCCCAATCATGAATTTATAGACCGTGAGTTTATCAATCCCGACATCATACACGATGCTCTTATTAAAGGGGTTCAAACACAGTCTCTACGTGGACTAATTAGCTTAGTTGCATATATTGTTCACCACACAAAAAAAAATAGAAAGAAAAGGGAAAGATCTCACCCATCAGCCGTGCAGGCACCAATCATCACCTCTTTGTTTCTAAGCAACCAGGCTCCATAGAGGGAGTGGATCCAGTTTTGACCTAATAAGCCCTGTATAGGCTAGTATGGCCCTGATCCCAAAACTCCCGCCCTTACAAGGGCAGTCCACATCTGACCCTTATACACAATAGCCCTATTTGTCCCTGTACCACCCGACGCGTTTCGTCTTACGACTCCTCAGGGGACCTCTACACTCAAATAGGGTACATAGCTCCTTCATAGGCGACTAGGGTTCTGTCCTGGTAATCCTCGGGATTGCAATGGTATATCGCCATGCCCCCCCTGATTACCTTTATAAGCTACACAGCACTATGACAAGGTGTCCAATCATGGGGACTCACCCATTCACATACCGCCGCATAGAAGAGGTCGCTCATTTAAGGATAGGCTTGTAAGGAGTCACTTTAAAAGCCTGATACCTAAAACATGGTTAACAAGTGATACAAAGGGTTGCTTCAGATGCGGACACTGTGTTGCCTGTTCCCACATTACCACGGGCGATAGGTTTACCAGTAATGTTACTGGGAAAGAGTATATGATAAGAGTATTCATCAATTGCAGTACTAAGGGGGTAGTTTGCAAAGCTTCCTGTGTATGTGGGAAGGAATATGTTGGTAAAACCATCAGAGAGTTCAAACGGATGATAGGAGAGCACATTGGAGATGTGGTGCATAAGAGAGAAACCCCAGTTGCACGACATGTCAATAGTTATCAGGGAGGCAATATAGATTCCATCAAATTCATGGGTATTGAAAAAGTGGCGAGACCCATAAGAGGAGGCAATTGGGATAAAATCATCTTGCAAAAAGAAACGAGATGGATATTCCACTTAAATACTGTAGCTCCAAGAGGGCTTAATGAGCAACTAAATTATAACTGTTTTATTTAAGATACTAAAAGTGTGAGTTAATTTGTTCAAAATTTTTTTGTTAATGTACTGTCAATACTGTATTTGAAGATTTATACTACCTGATTATGCCATTTCTGAGGCTATTACCCACTATTCTGGGATTAATGTCACCGGTTCTGACATCATTTATTATCACTTTGTGTGGTGTCATGGAGATATGTTGGCAGTATGGGATAGTTTTTATTAACATATGTGGTCATCTTAATCTGATTGGAAAACCACCACATATATTTTCTTTCTGCCGCAGAGAATAATGATGCAGAAATACGGTTTATAAGTACATAATCAAGATGAATAAACTTAATAATTTTACCGCTTTATGATTTTTCTCGCTTTGAATAGGAGAAATGTGATGTATTAAGCTGTCACTACTAGTGGCCACTTCAAGAGCTTGGAATGGAACGCAGGATGCGTTCCATAGTATACTTCCGGGTCGCAAACCGGATATTAAGCGGCCATTTTTGGTATACACGCTGTAAGGATACAAGCGGTTACCATGGTGATTGTGACGCGCGGTGACCTCGGGTATGTGAACCGGAAGTTTAGTGGCCATTTTGGAAGACACGTGTAGTGGAAGAGATGGTGTGTGAAAGCGGCGGTATGTGAATGGGTGAGTCCCCATGATTGGACACCTTGTCATAGTGCTGTGTAGCTTAAAAAGGTAATCAAGGGCGGGGCGTGGCGATATACCATTGCAAGCCCGAGTATTACCAGGACAGAACCCTAGTCGCCTATGAAGGAGCTATGTACCCTATTTGAGTGTAGAGGTCCCCTGAGGAGTCGTAGCAAAGACGAAATGCGTCGGGTGGTACAGGGACAAATAGGGCTATTGTGTATAAGGGTCAGATGTGGACTGCCCTTGTAAGGGCGGGAGTTTTGGGATCAGGGCCATACTAGCCTATACAGGGCGTATTAGGTCAAAACTGGATCCACTCCCTCTATGGAGCCTGGTTGCTTAGAAAAAAGAGGTGATGATCGGTGCCTGCACGGCTGATGGGTGAGATCTTTCCCTTTTCTTTCTATTTTTTTTTTTGTGTGGTGAACAATATATGCAACTAAGCTAATTAGTCCACATAGAGACTGTGTTTGAACCCCTTTAATAAGAGCATCGTGTATGATGTCGGGATTGATAAACTCACGGTCTATAAATTCATGATTGGGCATCTAATCTAATCAGAATTGGTTATACTGAATAACTTGTAGGGACTTTTTGTTTAAAAGAGGTATTTATATCCCTATGATATGTCTGTCCGGATGGACATTACAGCTGATAAGTGAGATTTTAATGTGCACTTTATCACCTCTTTATTTTTCTTTGGGTACTGTTTTTTTTTTAAAAATATATGATTAAAAGTTATTGTTTATATGATTTTCTCTTGGCTGGATAGTGTTTATAGGAGAGAGAAATTGGGCTTTGGCTCAACTTTGCTGGTAATCATATTAATGTTGGATGACCCTAATCGCCGTGAACCGCTGAATCTGCTTTATTGTCTTTACGCCAGGCTAAACGTTCTGTTATTGAGTATGCTACTGAATTCAGGAGATTAGCGGTAGATACTAATTGGGACAGTTATTCACAATTACCTATTTTTAAAAGGGGTCTGTCTAGCATTGTAAAGGATGAATTAGCTCACTCTGAATCACCACAAGAGCTAGAAACATTTATACAGCATTGTGTGTGCATTGACATTCGCCTTACTGAGCGTAGGCAGGAGAAGTTTGCTGCATATAACCGTATTTCTAACTTTTCCCTTCCTTCCAAAGAGCCTGCAGATAAAAAATCTCGAGAGGTAGAGGAGGTGCCCATGCAAATTGATTCTGTTCAGAGGCGTGAGAGTAATGAGCGCCGGGAGCATCGCCTTCAAGAAAGTCTATGTTTCTACTGCGGCCAGTCTGACCACTTTCTAATTAACTGTCCCAAGTGTTCCTTCACCAGCCAAGGAGCTAAATGAAAAGAACTCTCACTGTTCTCTCCCTATTAAGATCCTGTGTACAGGACAGTGGATTTCCAGTGCAGCTATGATTGACACTGGTGCAGGTGGCAATTTTATGGTTATCGCAGTTGCCAAGGAACATGGTATTGAAATTCAGCAAAGAGCCTCTCCAATTACTATGGAAACAGTGGATGGGTCACCTTTAATCTCCGGGCCTGTGGATCAGGAGACCGCACCCCTTGAGATTTTGTTGGAGCCTAATCATCAAGAGCAAATCTCTTTCTTGTTAATTTCTTCTCCTCATTTTCCTGTGATTTTAGGCATCCCTTGGTTGCGTTCTCAGAATCCAACTATCAACTGGGAGACCAAGGAGATTATCTTTCCAACAAGGAGCAACTCAGCATTAACTGAAGCTGTCCCCGAGTCCACAGCTACGGAACCACAGGTACAGGTATTTACTTTACCTTCAGCATATAAGTTCTCTGACATCTGTGACAAGAAGAATGCAAATCAGCTTCCTCCACACAGGCACTATGACTGTCCCATTGAGTTGCTTCCTGGGGCAGCTATTCCATTTGGTAACGTATATCCTTTGGCGGCACCTGAGCTTCAAGCCTTAAAGGGGTATATTGATGAAAATCTGGCCAAAGGCTTCATACGTCCTTCTTCTTCACCAGCAGGGGCACCTATATTTTTTGCAAAGAAGAAGGATGGGTCCCTGAGACCCTGTGTGGACTATCAAGAGCTCAATAAGGTAACCATACGGAATCGTTACCCTTTGCCTCTGATTCCCGAATTACTGGAAAGAGTCTGCCATGCTAAGGTGTTCTCTAAACTGGATCTTCGTGGGGCTTATAATTTGGTGCATATTTGTCCAGGGGATTAGTGGAAGACAGCATTCCGATGCCGGTATGGACACACTAAATATCTCATGATGCCCTTTGGGCTTTGCAATGCCCCTGCAACGTTTCAACACCTTGATAATGACATTTTCAGAGATTTGTTGGACCAGTTTGTGGTCATCTATTTGGACGATATTCTCATCTTTTCTGACTCTCTACAGGAACATGAAGAACATGTCAAAGCTGTTTTAAGACGTTTGAAAGAAAACCATCTGTATATCAAGCCAGATAAATGCGAGTTCCATCATTCTGAGATAAAGTTCTTAGGTTATATCATCTCTCCCCAGGGGCTGAACATGGAATCTGGTAAGATTCAGGCTATCCTTGACTGGCCGGTACCCAAGAACATTAAGGAGGTCCAACGTTTTATTGGTTTTGCAAATTTCTACAGACGATTCATTCAAAATTTTTCAGATATTGTCCGTCCCATTACTTCCTTGACAAAGAAGGAAAAGCCCTTTAAGTGGTCATCACAGGCTCAAGAAGCTTTTGATCGGCTTAAGATCTGTTTCACCTCAGCACCGCTGTTGATACACCCAGATCCAACACTTTCTTTCATTGTGGAGGTGGACGCTCCTGATAATGCCTTGGGGGCTATTCTCTCCCAAAGAACTGGAGAGAAGGGTCTACTACATCCTTGTGCTTTCTTTTCCCGTAGACTAACCTCAGCAGAGAAGAATTACAATGTGGGAGACAAGGAATTGCTGGCTATTATTGCGGCTTTCAAGGAATGGAGGCATCATCTGCAAGAAGCTGCACAACAGATCATAGTGCTTACTGACCATCGCAATTTAGAGTTCCTCAGATCAGCTAGATTTCTTTCTCCTCATCAGGCTCGTTGGAATTTATTTTTAAATCAATTTAACTTTGTTATCTCGTACCGTCCAGGTTCTCGTAATGGGAAGGCTGATGCTTTATCCCGAATCCATGCTGAGGATTCCGTACCTGGAGCCCCGTCCAAGACCAATCTATCTGATGCCAATTTCATCAGAGTTATCCACGATCAGGACTTGTGGAAGAAGTGCAGGGAGGTTTATGACGGTGATGTATTTCTGACCAACCCACCTGTTGATATTAATCTAGTCTTTAAGGGTGGCATGTGATTCAGAGATTGACGTATCTACGTCCCTGAGGTCGTCCGTCTGCAGATCCTCAAGTTGGTACATGTCTCCAAGTTGGCTGGTCACAGGGGGGTACAGAAGACACAAGAGTTCCTAAGCCGATTTTTCTGGTGGCCAACTTGCCTGAAGGATACTAAGGACTATGTTCTCTCTTGCGAGGTATGTGCTCATTACAAGACTTCTCGTGTGGCACCTACGGGTCTCTTGCAAACATTACCTGCTCCGTCCCGACCTTGGGTGTCTATATCAATGGACTTTATTGTGGAGCTGCCTACATCGGGGGGCATGAATACGATCATGGTGGTAGTTGATCGCCTGACTAAAGCCGCTCATTTTGTTCCATGCACCGGCCTCCCTCAGCTAAGGATACAGTGAACTTGGTTATTCAGAATGTCTTCTGGCTGCATGGGGTCCTGGATGAGATCATCTCTGACCTTGGTGTACAGTTCACTTCAAGATTCTGGAAGGGGTTTTGCTCTGCACTCAATATTAATGTCTGTCTCTCTTCCGCTTACCATCCCCAGACAAATGGCCAGACTGAGCGTACCAACCAGACGTTGGAACAATATCTAAGATGCTATGTCAGCCATCTTCAAGATGATTGGTTGGAATTACTGCTGTTAGCCGAATTTTCATACAACAATTCTCAGAGCGCCTCCACTAAGTTCACTCTTTTCTTTGCCAATCTGGGTTATCATCCATGTATCTTACCTAGGTCTCTGATTAATTCTCCAGTTCCAGCAGTTGAGGAAAGGCTGACTGAGATGAGGCAAAATCTGGAGGTTCTGAAGGAATCCCTGACCACGGCTCAAGAACGTTATAAGAGATCGACTGATAGATTCCGTAGGCCTGCACCCATGTTCAAGGTAGGAGATTATGTGTGGTTATCAACTAAGAATCTGAAGTTAAATGTTACTTCACAAAAATTTGGACACAAATTCATTGGCCCTTTCAAGATCAACGGTATTGTGATCTCTGTGGCCTGCCGTCTGAAGCTGCCTATGACTATGAAGGTGCACCCAGTTTTTCATGTATCTTTACTAAAGCCTGTATCTCCTAATAACTTCCAGGGACATGTTGTGCCACCTCCGCAGCCTGTGGTGATTGATGGGCAAGAACAATTTGTGGTGGAGGAAATTATTGATTCCAGGATTCGCAGGAATCGGCTCCAATACCTTATAAGATGGCAGGGATATCCCCCTGAGGAAGACTCTTGGGAACCTGTGGAAAACATCAATGCCCAACAGAAGATCTCTCATTTTCATCAAAGATTCCCTGAGAAACCAGGTCCAGGATCGTCCTGAGGCCGCTTCTAAGGAGGGAGTAATGTCAGGACTCTGAACATTTTGATTACCTTTTGTGCATTACTGCCCTTTTCCAAGATGGCGTCTTTGGTCTCATGTGCACTGTGTCTTCCTGCTGTATAACTCCACCCAGCCTTTAGTCTGTGCTAGAGTATTCTGCCTTGCATCCAGCTCCTGATGACTCCCTGGCTTTGCACCTGCACCTGCACCTGCTCCTGAGAACCTGTGTGGAGATCCTGCTACTCAGCTCTGAGTTTCTGCTGCATACATCGGTTTCCAGTAATCCTCCATCTGGCTGCTTGTGTTTGTTTCCATCTGCATTTGCTGGACATGTAAGCTGTTGCTGCTCTGCTTAAACCTGAGACTTTTACCCAGGCCTCCCTGGTTGTGCTAAGATATTATTTGAACTGCCTTATAAGCATATCTATCTGTGTTTGGACTACCAAGGACTTATTCGTGTCAAGTATCCTCAAGAATAATTGTGCTTCATAGACTTGCTGCGTGATTGCATTTTCCCCTGAAGTTTCCTATAGACTGTTAAGCTGCGTTTAATATTTACACCAAGTGTTGTGGACTTGAGTTTCTCTCTGCCCCTGTTTGAATCACCGTGTGATAATATAGACTTTTCCACTTATAAAACTGTGTCCTGTAGTTGTCTTGTTCCATGCAAAGAGTCTCCTGAGTTATCCCTTATAATCATTACACACTTGAACGTTATTTCTGCGCGATCTATCCTCCAAGTGGTATGTTTTATCACTGACACAAGAATTTTTTTCCCTTAAGGCTTCATTTTTGTTGACTAGTGCATTGAAAGAGGTGGCATATTCAGCCATTTTATTCTCTAAATGAGATATGCGCTCTCCCAGAGTTGAGATTTCTCATTTCAGCTCTCTAAGCATATTATGCATGTCCTCTTTTAAAGAAGCCCTCAAAGAGGAAATAAACTCCTGCATATCCTCCTTAGTGAGTGGGGCAGAGTGGTGTTGATAAATCCCCGCTGTGCCTGCACCTCACCCGGAGCCCCCAGAGGAGCGTGAGGAGCCTGAAGGGGATGCAGGCACCTTTTTTACCAGTTGCTGTGGTGGACTTCCCCTTCGCAAAGAAGTTGGGCAATCTTGGCGAGGATCACATCTTCTGTGATCTGCCGTGTGTCATCATGTGCCTGGGCTGTTGTAGGAGATTTGGGTGAGTAGCTGGAGGAAGCTGGGTGCCGAGTTGAGGCGGGATGAGCTGCTAAAAGTCCTGGGCTGCAGGAGCTTTGCAACTATGCAGCTGCCACACTTGCTAGCAGGCCACGCTCCCACTGTATTACTTTTTCACTGACACTATAGACAGAGCTCCTGTGTATAATGTCATTGATCAATGTATAACCTGCACACTATATACAGAGCTCCTGTGTATAATATCACCGGTAATCACTGTATTACCTATACACAGCCACTGCATACTGAGTACAGTTCTCCTGTGTATAATGGCACTTATGGTGATATTAGTATTTTTTTTATTAATGATCAGTATTACATAGTAACATAGTTATTAAGGATGAAGGAAGACTTTAAGTCCATCTAGTTCAACCCATAGCCTAACCTAACATGCCCTAACATGTTGATCCAGAGGAAAGAAGAGAGCAAAAAAAACTCATGTGACAAAGAGTAAGCTCCACATTGGGAAAAAAATTCCTTCCGACTCCACATACGGCAATCAAACTAGTTCCCTGGATCAACACCCTATCGAGGAATCTAGTATATATAACCTGTAACATTACAACTGTACACAGTATTCTAAGTGTAGTTGAACTAGTGACTTGTATAGAGGTAAAATTATGTTCTCCTCATGAGGATCTATGCCTCTTTTAATGCATGCCATTATTTTATTTGCCTTTGTAGTAGCTGCCTGACACTGGCCAAAAAATATGAGTTTGTCATCCACCCATACACCCAGGTCTTTTTCATTGACGGTTTTGCCCAGAGTTTTAGAATTAAGCACATAGATATACATCTTATTACTTCTACCCAAGTGCATGACCTTACATTTATCCCCATTAAAGCTCATTTGCCATTTATCAGCCCAAGCTTCTAGTTTATATAAATCATCCTGTAATATAAAATTGTCCTCCTCTGTATTGATTACCCTGCAGAGTTTAGTGTCATCTGCAAATATTGAAATTCTGCTCTGTATGCCCCCTACAAGGTCATTAATAAATATGTTAAAAGGAAGAGGGCCTAATACTGACCCCTGTGGTACCCCACTGCTAACCGTAACCCAGTCTGAGTGTGCTCTATTAATAACCACCCTTTGTTTTCTATCCCTGAGCCTGCTCTTAACCCACTTACACATATTTTCCCCTATCCCCATTATTCTCATTTTATGTATCAACCTTTTGTGTGGCACCGTATCAAAAGCTTTTGAAAAGTCCATATACACTAAGTCCACTGGGTTCCCTTAGTCCAGTCCGGAACTTACCTCTTCATAGAAATTGATCAGATCACATTATTATTATTATTGGAGTCTTATAACTAACCCCTATCAGTAATTTATTATTTTTCCCCCTTCCCTTATCTCCGCCCACAGGGACTCTACATTTTCATTAGATTCACCTATATTATCAAGCAGGATGGGTTTTAAGGCTATGTGCACACGTAGGGAATGAGGTGCAGAATATTCAGCACAAAATCTGCATCTCCTGGCAAAATCCGCAGCTGCAGATTTTATGCGGATTTGCCGCGGAATTGATGTGGATTTTGTGCGGATTTCCTGCAGTTTTTCCCACTGTCGATTTCTGTAATGGAAGGGTGCAGAAACGCTGCAGATCCTCACAAAAGAAGTGACATGCACTTCTTTTAAATCCGCAGCAATTCTGCACTGATTTTTCCTCACCATCTGCACAGCTTTATTTTTCCCTATTGATTTACATTGTACTGTAAATCACAGTGCGGATCTGCAGCGTTTCTGCACTGAAAAATCTGCATCGTGTGCACACAGCCTAAGGATGATTTTACATATAGACACACACATCCCCCTCGCTTATCCGTTCGGTCATTTCTGAACAGACTATAGCCCTGCAAGTTAACAGCCCAGTCATGGCTCTCATCCAGCCATGTTTCAGATATCCCCACCATGTCATAATTATGCTCCAACAACATTAATTCTAATTTGTTCATTTGTACTTTATGTATCTCTCTGTACCTCTATTCTTTCTTAAATTATTAATTGTTCTAACCCCACCCCCATGCGACCGCCACCCCCAACTTCCTTATTTGTGCCCAGGTCTCTATCTGCACTATATTCCCCTCCTATAAAATTAATACCCTCCCCCAATCCCTAGTTAAAACACTCCAACCTTCTAGCCATTTTCTCCCCAGCACAATACACTTTCCCCATTGAGGTGCAGCCCGTCCCTAGTGTAGAACCAGTAGCCAACTGAGAAGTCGGCCAAGTTCTGCAGAAACCCAAACCTCTCCTTCCTACACCAATTCTTGAGCCACTTACTCCCTAATCTCCCTAATCTCCCATTAACGCTCTGGCGTGGCACATGGTACAGGCAGTATTTCGGAAAATACCACGCTGGAGGTCTTTGCTTTCAGCTTGCAGCCTAATTCCTTGAAATCATCTTTAAGGGCCTTCCACCTACCTCTAATTTTGACATTTGTGCACCATGACCACTGGGTCCTCACCAGCTCCTCCCAGTAATCTGTCAACCCTAACAGCGATGTGTCGGACTCGAGCGCCAGGTAGGCAGCACACTGTTCGACGATCCCTGTCTTTGTGACAGATTGCCCTATCTGTTCCCCTAATAATTGTGTCCCCCACTACCAGCACCTGTCTGGCCTGCACTGCTCTCCTATTTCCCTCCTTACTGTAGCAGTCACTCCTCTGGCTTTCAGAGGACATGCCTGGCTGCAGCAGTGCTACCCCTGTACTGGCACCCCATTCATCTGCCAACTTAGTAAACTTATTGTAGTATTCAGTCATTATGTGGTGGTAATATGTTGTCCGGCCATGGTGTGGCAGCATTTGTTCCTTGTATGTGCTGTTATTTGGTCACTATGTGGTGGTAATATGTGGCCTGGTCATGGTGTGGTGGTATTTGTACCTTGTATGTGTAATTATTTGGTCACAATGTGGTGGTAATATGGTGTCTGGTCATGGTGCGGTGGTATTTGTCCCTTGTTTCTGATATTACTGGTAATTTTAAAAATGTAAAAATATACCAAAATCGTATTGGATATCTTAACCCCTTAACCCCCAAGGGTTGTTTGCATGTTAATGACTGGGCAAATTTTTACAATTCTGACCACTGTCCCTTTATGAGGTTATAACTCTGGAATGCTTGCATGCATCCTGGTGATTCTGACAATATTTTCTTGCGACATATTGTACTGCATGATAGTGGTAAAATTTCTTCAACATTACTTGCGTTTATTTGTGAAAAAAATGGAAATTTGGAGAAAAATTTTGATAATTTCCAACTTTGAATTTTCATGCCCTTAAATCACAGAAATATGTCACAAAAATACTTAATAAGTAACATTTCCCACATGTCTACTTTACATCAGCACAATTTTGGAACCAAAATTTTTTTTGTTAGTGAGTTATAAGGGTTAAAATTTCACCAGCAATTTCTCATTTTTAAAACACCATTTTTTTTTAGGTACCACATCACATTTGAAGTCACTTTGAGGGGTCTATATGATAGAAAATACCCAAGTGTGACACCATTCTAAAAACTGCACCCCTCAAGGTGCTCAAAACCACATCCAAGAAGTTTATTAACCCTTCAGGTGCTTCACAGGAAGTTTTGGAATGTTTTAAAAAATAAACTAAATGTTTTTCACTGAAAAATTATTTCAGATCCAATTTGTTTTATTTTTCCAAGGGTAATAGGAGAAATTGGACCCCAAAAGTTGTTGCACAATTTGTCCTGAGTACGCAGATATCCCATATGTGGGGGAGACCACTGTTTGGGTGCATGGCAGAGCTCAGAAGTGAAGGAGTGCCGTTTGACTTTCCAATGCAAAATTGTCTGGAATTGAGATAGGACACCATGTAGCGTTTGGAGAGCCACTAATGTGCTTAAACAGTGGAAACCCCCCACAAGTGACACCATTTTGGAAAGTAGTCCCCCTAAGGAGAACTTTGAACACCCAAGTGTTTCACTGCAGTTTATAACGCAGAGCCGTGAAAAAAAAATCTCTTTTTTTCCACAAAAATTATTTTTAAAAAAATTGTTGTCCAATTTGTCCTGAGTACACTGATACCCCATATGTGGGGGGATCTACCATTTGGGCACATGGCAAACCTCAGAAGGGAAAGAGCGCCATTTGGAATGCAGACTTAGATGGAATGGTTTGCGGGCCTCACGTTGCATTTGCAGAGCCCCTGATGTACACAAATGACCCCATATTGGAAACTAGACCCCCCAAGGAACTGATCTAGATGTGTTGTGAGAAGTTTGAACCCCCAAGTGTTCCACTACAGTTTTTAATGCAGAGCCGTGAAATAAAAAGTAATTTTTTTCCCACAAATATGATTTTTTTTTAGCCCCCAAATTTTTTTTTTCCTAATGGAACAAGAGAAATTGGACCCCAAAAGTTGTTGTCCAATTTGTCCTGAGTGCGCTGATACCTCATATGTTGGGGTAAACCCCTGTTTGGGCGCATAGGAGAGCTCGAAAGCGAAGGAGCACTGTTTTACTTTTTCAATGCAGAATTGGCTGGAATTGAGATTGGACGCCATGTCACATTTTGAGAGCCCCTGATGTGCCTAAACAGTGGAAACTCCCCAATTCTAACTCCAACCCTAAGCCGAACACACCCCTAACCCTAATCTCAGCCCTAACCAAAACCCTAACCCAAAGACGTCCCTAACCCTAATCTCAACCCTAACCACACCCCTAACCCCAACACACCTCTAACCCCAACACACCCCTAACCCTCACACCCCTAACCCTAATCCCAACTGTAAATGTAATCCAAACCCTAACTTTGTCCGCAAACTTACCCTACCTTTAGCTCCAACCCTAACTGTAGACCCAACCCTAACTTTAGCCCTAACCCTAATAAATGTTTTATTTTATTATTTTTTCCTAACTAAGGGGGTGATGAAGGAGGGTTTCATTTACTATTAATAGCAGGTTTTTATGGCGGGTTTTTGTTTGGCAGCTGTCTCACAATAAAATACGCTTTTTATTGCAAAAAATAGTTTTTGCATCACCATATTTTGAGAGCTATAATTTTTCCATATTTTGGCCCACAGTGTCATGTCAAGTCTTGTTTTTTGCGGGACGAGTTGACGTTTTATTGGTACCATTTTCGGGCACATGACATTTTGTGATAGCTTTTTGTTACAATTTTTGTGAGGAAGAATGAACAAAAACCAGCAATTCATGAATTTCTTTTGGGGGGGCATTTATACCGTTCCGCATTTGGTAAAATTGATAAAGCAGTTTTATTCTTCAGGTCAGTATGATTACAGCGATACCTCAATTATATCATTTTTTATGTTTTGCCACATTTATACAATAAAAACTATTTTATATAAAAAAAATATTTTTGCATCGCTTTATTCTGAGGGCTATTACTTTTTAATTTTTTCATTGATGACATTGTATGAAGGTTTGTTTTTTGCGGGACAAGATGACGTTTCCAGCAGTACATGTTTATTTATATCCATTATTTTCCTATCGCCACGACAGCACCCTTACGAGAGAGGGGATCCGCCCACCATCTGGACAGGAACCTACAGGATTTAAAGGTGCGGTCCCCCTCACCACTCCAGTTTGGGTTCCTGTCCGGATGGCAGGAGCCTGCAGTCTCTTACCCAGGTCCACCAGGCCTCTGCACGGTATCCATGAGAACGGCAGAATCGGGGACTCTGGAAGTAGCGTCGGGGGTGTTCTTTTTCAGATCCCTCCTTGTCTGGCCATACGGTATGCGATCCCAAGGGTTGGGCAGTGCCGCCCTGGGTCGCGTGAGCGCGCCGGCTCGGTGTTCTTCATACAGATGACCCGCAAGTAGAAGGTAGGACTTCCGGGGTATGCTGGGGGAGGAGGCGTGGTTGCCGGTATTAAGCAGCGGAGGCTGCAGAACAATGTGCGGCAGAAATGTCCTCGGTTGTGGACACAGAGCACCTTCAGGTGGAGGTCCCTGACCAGCGCAAAAATAGTGACAGCAGCCGCTCCAATAATAACGGCAGCATGGTACGGGGGCAGCAGCATGCAGGTGCCTCAACGTTACGTATGGATTCTCCTCCTCAGAGACCGGTACTGCCCAGTTCAGCCTTGGTGAGTGTTATCAAGAAAGACCAAGTAGCTGATATGGTCTGTTTGTTCTTGTGCTTTGTTTTAGGCTAAGGGTACTGTCACACAGTACCATTTTGATCGCTACGACGGCACGATCCGTGACGTCGCAGCGATCGTATGATTATCGCTCCAGCGTCGTAGACTGCGGTCACACGTTGCAATCACGGCGCTGGAGCGATGCCGAAGTCCCCGGTAACCAGGGTAAACATCGGGTAACTAAGCGCAGGGCCGCGCTTAGTAACCCGATGTTTACCGTGGTTACCAGCGTAAACGTAAAAAAAACAAACAGTACATACTTACATTCCGGTGTCTGTCCTCCAGCGTCTCAGCTTCTCTCCACTGTGTAAGCGCCATAGCCGGCAAGCACAGCGGTGACGTCAGACGTCACCGCTGTGCTCGCTTTCCGGCTGGCAGACGCTCACACAGTGGAGAGAAGCTGAGACGCTGGAGGACAGACACCGGAATGTAAGTATGTACTGTTTGTTTTTTTACGTTTACGCTGGTAACCACGGTAAACATCGGGTTACTAAGCGCGGCCCTGCGCTTAGTTACCCGATGTTTACCCTGGTTACAAGCGAACACATCGCTGGATCGCTGTCACACACAACGATCCAGCGATGTCAGCGGGTGATCAAGCGACGAAAGAAAGTTCCACACGATCTGCTACGACGTACGATTCTCAGCAGGATCCCTGATCGCTGCTGCGTGTCAGACACTGCGATATCGTAACGATATCGCTAGAACGTCACGAATCGTACCGTCGTAGCGATCAAAATGGTACTGTGTGACAGTACCCTAAGAAGACAGCTAAATCTAAGCACAAGCAATGTGCTTTATGTACAGTTCCTTTGCCTGATAGTTATCAGAAAAGGCTCTGCCAAACTTGTATTTGTTGTATTTGTTGTATTTGTTGTCAGTTCGCACAACCATGGGGGTTGTGGAGAACAAGGAGCCAAGGTCAACCCAAGATATAATGTTTGCAGGGTTGTGCCAAAGGAACCGTAGATCGTTTCCAGTAGTAGATACGGTGAAGGACCTTATTAAGCGAGAATGGGATAAGCAGGATAAGGGTTTCCTACCATCATCAGCAAAGAGAAGGTACCCTTTTGATGATAAAGTCCTAGTGGAATGGGTTAAAATTCCTAAAGTGGATGCGGCTGTGGCTTCCACATCTAAATTGGGCACCTTACCGCTGGAGGATGTAGGTCTTCTAAAAGATCCTTCGGATAGAAAAGCAGACATGTTCCTTAAAAAAGTTTGGGAAGCATCGTCGAGGGCATTCAAACCGGCAATTGCCGGCACCTGCACTGCCAGATCGGTTATGGTCTGGGTAGCCCAGCTGGAGGAGCAGCTAAAAACTAAAGTACCTCGTGACAAATTGCTGGATTCACTATCCCAGATTCGGGAAGGTGTGGCGTATTTGGCGGATGCCTCGGTGGACTCCCTAAAACTTGCAGCCAGATCAGCAGGACTCTCAAATGCTGCCCGGCGAGCTTTATGGCTTAAGACCTGGAAAGGGGATGCGCAGGCTAGAGCTAAACAGTGTACTATTCCGTGCAGGGGTGAGTACTTATTTGGCCCGGTGCTGGATGACATCCTAGCTAAGGCTGAGGATAGGAAGAAAGGTTTTCCTAAAGTATTCAATCCTACCTTTAGGAATACCTTCAAGAAACGCTTCCCATACCGGAGACCCTACTCAACCCGAAATTGGGAGCCGACGGAGCCGAAGAAGAGAAGTTCAGACTTTAATACCTCATCTTCCTCAAGAGGTAGGCGAAATTACCGTTAAATCAGATCTTCCAGTAGGGGGCAGATTAAGACATTTCTATACTCAGTGGGCCAGAGTAACTTCCAGCAATTGGATTCTGGGTATAGTTAGGTCGGGATTAAAATTAGAGTTCCGGGAAAGACCTTCCGATTACTATATATTGACTGCCCCTGGTTCCTTAGATCAACAGAAGGCCCTGGAAAAAGAGGTTCAGATGTTGAGACAGAAGGAAGTTATTGTAGAGGTTCCAAAAGATCAGGAGGGGAAAGGGTTCTATTCCCCTTTATTTTTAATCTCCAAATCTGATGGTTCCTTTCGAACCATCATAAATTTACGAAAGCTGAACAAATTTCTACGATACTATGCCTTTAAGATGGAATAAATTAAAACGGCGACTAAACTTCTTTTTCCCAGGTGTTATATGACAGTCCTGGATCTGAAAGATGCATACTACCATCTGCCCGTTCACAAAGATCACCAACGGTTCCTCAGAATGGCAGTGCGCTTAAACGATCAGGTCAGGCACTTTCAGTTTACGGCAATGCCATTTGGATTATCTATGGCTCCAAGGGTGTTTACTAAGGTCATTGCGGAAGTAATGGCCTATATCAGAGAACAGGATACATTAGTTATACTCTACTTGGATGACTTCCTAGTAGTGGGTAGTTCGTTTCTCCAGTGTGAAAGTCGCCTAAATTGTATAATATCTTCTCTACAGGACCTAGGTTGGCTGGTCAACCTAGAGAAGTCAAAACTAGAGCCGTCAATGAATCAGACTTTCCTGGGTATTCTGCTAGATTCAGAGAATCAACTATGTTTTCTTCCAGAAGAAAAGAAGCAGAAGATTATACACAAAGTCAGGACTGTGATAAAAAAAACAGATCTGACCTTGAGAGACGCAATGTCCCTGTTGGGGTCATTAACATCTTGCATACCGGCCGTTCAGTGGGCTCAATTCCACACTCGGATATTGCACAAAAATATTGAGGCAGGTATATTATAATTAGTACTAGTCAATATCATATCTCCTATATGGAGCTAAATACAATATGCGTGGAGGACTGATAAGGATCAGCTGCAACAATGCAACACAAAACAACAAAAGAAAAACAGCCATAAAGATCCTATATGAATAATTTTATTAAATAACCATTTAAAACACCAGACATGATCAGGTAGTAAAGCATAAGGGAGGGGGCACCCATTAAACCACGTCCAGGCCAAAACACAGCACCAGGTGCCCACTTATAACCAGGTCACTAGCAGAAGTACAACATTGCACCGGATTGTTTAATGCAGATGCCCATGTTGATTAAAAGACAATGCTTATAGATAAATATTTATATCATGGGCAATGCAATATGTAATACCAGAAACAATCACCATGTCAGCATAGCTACATACCTAAGCTGCAGTACCGGTATATGAGTGGAACGGCTGGGCCGAACCCCAACGCGTGTTTCGGAGACGACAAAACGCTCCTTCCTCAGGGGGTGGAAGAATCATCAACAAAGTGTGCTTTATATATCGCCATAACAGGGTAATAGATGTACAAGCTTGCCGCACCTGCGTATCGGCGGTACAGACGACATCCAACATGGCCGCAGGCAACAGGAACACGCAGGGCCCCACGTGACCATGCGCCGGACGGCAAGTAGGAGCGCTCACACCGCAGAGCAACAGGCGCATGCGCGTAGGCAAAATACATACAAGGATGCCATATTTGAAAAGGGCAGAAATAAGGGAAAATGCAAAACTAAGGACAAATTGAAAAAATAAAGAAGAAAAAAGCAAGGGTATAATAAAGGATGCAAAAATAACAATCATCAATGCATAGCCATAAGCATACACCGAGAAGCTTACTCACACAGATAGAGGATCCTGCAGATGTAACAGTATGCACAAACAAAACATATAAAATGCATATAAGGAGTACAGAAATTATATAAGGAGTACAAATATTATACATCATATAATATATACATCCCTATAATAGAACACCCCAAAAATTGATACACCATGTATAAAAATGTCCAATATAAATGATAACAGCAGCCCATAGAAGATGTTGACACGTAGCCACGAGATAGCACTTGATAGACGAATCCATAAGTGTTCAGATGTTCAAAATGTTCCAATACTAGACAGAACAATATCATAAAATAAACACAAGAAAAACACACACACTAAAAAAGACAAACCAATCTGAATAAAAACTAATAAAACAAAATGACCGGGACATGGCACAAGATGCCACATGACACACAGCAGAGTAGTGGATCACAAAAATGGGGCAAAGGAGATGTTCTCATTCAGACCATCCGGATGGATGGTCCGTAGAGTCCACATCCACCTGGTTTCTAGTTGGGCAAGGCATTTAGAGAGGGCACCCCCCCTGATGTTAATGTTGAGGAGGTTAATGCCTCTAACCCTCAGCAGTGCTGCATCACATGAGTGGAAGTCCCTGAAATGCCTGGGCAGTGTTTTAAGAGTGGTAATATCATCACATTCGGCCGCCGCCAATATACCAAGAACGTGCTCTCTTACTCTGACTTTTAACTGTCTTGTGGTTAGGCCAATATAAATCAGGCCACATGGGCACGTAGCATAATATATCACGTACCTAGAGGTACATGATATATATTTCTTAATAGTATAGATCTTAGTGCCATCAGAGCTAGAGAAAGAAGAGCATCGTTCAATGTTGGGGCAGGCAACACACTTACCACAGGGGGAACATCCAGTCCGCGTAGCAGCACTGCTGAGGAAAGTAGTCAACGGCTGCCCAACATAATGACTGCGAGTAAGCTGATCTTTAAGATTTCTAGCCCTCCGAAACGTGAGTGACGGACAGGCTGGAAGAAACTTATTCAAAATTTGGTCAGCCTGCAGGATTGGCCATGCTCTCCTTATTGCTGCCCGCATAAGATTATGTTGGGGATGAAAGGATGTAATAAATCTAATTTGATTATCTCTCATGGGTTTAGCCTTAGTCCTCCCATAGAGAAGGTCATCCCTATCCGAGTATTTAGCTCTATGATAGGCTTTTTTCAGGCTGCGTCCACTGTATCCTCTAGAGAGGAAACGCAGTCTTAACTCTTGCACGAGCTTCAAAGTCCTGTTCATTAGAGCAAATACGTCTCAAGCGTAAAAATTGACCGACAGGGATAGACCTGATCATATGGGAGGGATGACAGGATGAGGCATGCAGGAGGGAATTAGTGGCTGTAGGCTTCCTGAAAATGTCAGTTTGAAGCATCCCCTCCGCATCCTTACAGATGGTAACATCCAGGAAGTCAATCTTCCTCATATCACACACCGGGGTGAGACGTATATTTAGGTCATTGTTGTTTAAACCGGAGATGAATTGCACAAGATCGATGGAGGTGCCCTGCCAGACAAAGAAGATATCGTCGATATAGCGTGCCCATAACAGGACACGCTCAATCGACCCCTGTTTGTCTGACAGGAATAGGTCCCTCTCCCACAGACCCAGGAACAGGTTGGCATAGGAGGGCGCAAAGGCCGCCCCCATGGCTGTCCCCTGGATCTGTAGGTAAAAGGAACCCTTGAACACA
Source organism: Ranitomeya variabilis (assembly GCF_051348905.1). Taxonomy (NCBI): domain Eukaryota; kingdom Metazoa; phylum Chordata; class Amphibia; order Anura; family Dendrobatidae; genus Ranitomeya; species Ranitomeya variabilis. The sequence continues at coordinate 115,062,789 of NC_135238.1, forward strand.
AAGAAATTGTGTGTGAGAGTGAACTCATTTTTGGTGTGGGGGATGTTGATGCACAGCAGAGTGTGGATCACAATTGGGATCAACAGTGTACACAGATGAAAACATATTTACTGAAAAGGTCACGTCTCTGGTGGAATCGATCACTACTGGAGAAATATTTGGTCTCCAGTATGATTCCACGTGGACTGCGAGTAAGAACTATACCGGCATTTGTTGTCAATAATGAACAGTTTATTGCCAAGTGGGAAGAGGCCTGCAGCCTGCAATACATGCTCTAGGACTTTTTTTACAACTCTTAATAGATTCAAACTCTGATGATATTACAGAATTGGATAAAACTATTGATATTGCCCAAATAGAGATGAAGAGGGGTTGTACAGGAGAGAAGATGACACAATTTGAGACTGAATTAGATAAAACTATGGACCAGTGTGTCAAAAAGATCCAGGAGAGTCATACATCTAAATTTAATAGAGATCTTAAAGATTATCAGCATAAAAGAATGTATCTCTGGAGAAAGAGAACCAACTCGGAACTTCATAGGGTTCCATCTAATAGTTCCATTGTATCAACCAGTGGGCAATCAGATGCCTCTTCCGTTTCAATGTCATCATATGGGGATTCACATTGATTACGTGATCATGCGTACCATCCATATAAAAGAGGACCACCCACTGGACTTAGTACAAATAGACGTGATAATAAGGTAATAAATCTCAGTGATCATAATCTCACTGCATCTGATTTATCTCTCCTGGGTAGGGGTCTTTCTTTCTCTCCCACACCGGGGTTTGATACATTTGGAGCTATCAAGGATTTACATATCTTTGCTAGGTCATTGTTGTTTAAAAGATACTATTATAACGATGATTTCTATAAATTGTTTCCAACAGAGGAGGAACAAGAGGCTGTGAGAGTTTTGGAGGAGTTATCGGAGGAGCATGCTAATACAGGAGGTAAGATCCCCCCATCCATCCGTCCGCGGTCGACTAGATTTCCCCCATTTTCATCTTGTCCCAGCATTGATTTATTTGTCCGGGTGGTGTCCAATGAGTTTCAAGATATCCCCAAGTTTTCTAGAATGGATAATCTAACAAAGGAGGAGAGGATTCGGCTGAGGTTCCTTCAAGAATTGCCAGATGTAGTGCTGAAGCCGGCAGATAAAGGTGGCAACATTGTTGTCTGGCCAAAACAAATATATGAGAGGGAGGCATTTAAGCAGCTTAATAACACTGCCTGCTATAGGAAGTTAACCTATAACCCCCTCTCTGCATTTACGGCAAAATTAGATTCCATTATAAAAAAGGCCTTAGACAACGAGGTTGTCACTAAGGACTTGGCTTCGGCACTGATAGTGAGGGAACCTACCATCCCTACCCTGTACCTCCTACCAAAAATACACAAAAACTCATTGGTACCACCCGGTCGACATATCGTGTCTGGGAGGGGAAATTTTCTCGAGCATGTCAACGCATGGATCGATTACTATTTACAGCCACTTGTGTCCTCCTTACCTTCTTTTTTGAAGGATACTGGGGATTTTTTGCGCAGGATCGATGGACTGTGCTTTGAGAGTGATACTCTTCTAGCTTCTGTTGATGTTGAATCCCTCTATACTAATATTAGACATCAAGATGGTATAAAAGCGGTCCGGTTTTACTTGGACTCTTCTACTCTTGCTTTACCATTGAGGGATCTCATCCTGGAGCTATTAGAGTTCACTCTCACACACAATTTCTTTGTGTTCAAGGGTTCCTTTTACCTACAGATCCAGGGGACAGCCATGGGGGCGGCCTTTGCGCCCTCCTATGCCAACCTGTTCCTGGGTCTGTGGGAGAGGGACCTATTCCTGTCAGACAAACAGGGGTCGATTGAGCATGTCCTGTTATGGGCACGCTATATCGACGATATCTTCTTTGTCTGGCAGGGCACCTCCATCGATCTTGCGCAATTCATCTCCGGTTTAAACAACAATGACCTAAATATACGTCTCACCCCGGTGTGTGATATGAGGAAGATTGACTTCCTGGATGTTACCATCTGTAAGGATGCGGAGGGGATGCTTCAAACTGACATTTTCAGGAAGCCTACAGCCACTAATTCCCTCCTGCATGCCTCATCCTGTCATCCCTCCCATATGATCAGGTCTATCCCTGTCGGTCAATTTTTATGCTTGAGACGTATTTGCTCTAATGAACAGGACTTTGAGGCTCGTGCAAAAGAGTTAAGACTGTGTTTCCTCTCTAGAGGATACAGTGGACACAGCCTGAAAAAAGCCTATCATAGAGCTAAATACTCGGATAGGGATGACCTTCTCTATGGGAGGACTAAGGCTAAACCCATGAGAGATAATCAAATTAGATTTATTACATCCTTTCATCCCCAACATAATCTTATGCGGGCAGCAATAAGGAGAGCATGGCCAATCTTGCAGGCTGACCAAATTTTGAATAAGTTTCTTCCAGCCTGTCCGTCACTCACGTTTCGGAGGGCTAGAAATCTTAAAGATCAGCTTACTCGCAGTCATTATGTTGGGCAGCCATTGACTACTTTCCTCAGCAGTGCTGCTACGCGGAGTGGATGTTCCCCCTGTGGTAAGTGTGTTGCCTGCCCCAACATTGAACGATGCTCTTCTTTCTCTAGCTCTGATGGCACTAAGATCTATACTATTAAAAAATATATATCATGTACCTCTAGGTACGTGATATATTATGCTACGTGCCCATGTGGCCTGATTTATATTGGCCTAACCACAAGACAGTTAAAAGTCAGAGTAAGAGAGCACGTTCTTGGTATATTGGCGGCGGCCGAATGTGATGATATTACCACTCTTAAAACACTGCCCAGGCATTTCAGGGACTTCCACTCATGTGATGCAGCACTGCTGAGGGTTAGAGGCATTGACCTCCTCAACATTAACATCAGGGGGGGTGCCCTCTCTAAACGCCTTGCCCAACTAGAAACCAGGTGGATGTGGACTCTACGGACCATCCATCCGGATGGTCTGAATGAGAACATCTCCTTTGCCCCATTTTTGTGATCCACTACTCTGCTGTGTGTCATGTGGCATCTTGTGCCATGTCCCGGTCATTTTGTTTTATTAGTTTTTATTCAGATTGGTTTGTCTTTTTTAGTGTGTGTGTTTTTCTTGTGTTTATTTTATGATATCGTTCTGTCTAGTATTGGAACATTTTGAACATCTGAACACTTATGGATTCGTCTATCAAGTGCTATCTCGTGGCTACGTGTCAACATCTTCTATGGGCTGCTGTTATCGTTTATATTGGACATTTTTATATATGGTGTATCAATTTTTGGGGTGTTCTATTATAGGGATGTATATATTATATGATGTATAATTTTTGTACTCCTTATATAATTTCTGTACTCCTTATATGCATTTTATATGTTTTGTTTGTGCATACTGTTACATCTGCAGGATCCTCTATCTGTGTGAGTAAGCTTCTCGGTGTATGCTTATGGCTATGCATTGATGATTGCTATTTTTGCATCCTTTATTATACCCTTGCTTTTTTCTTCTTTATTTTTTCAATTTGTCCTTAGTTTTGCATTTTCCCTTATTTCTGCCCTTTTCAAATATGGCATCCTTGTATGTATTTTGCCTACGCGCATGCGCCTGTTGCTCTGCGGTGTGAGCGCTCCTACTTGCCGTCCGGCGCATGGTCACGTGGGGCCCTGCGTGTTCCTGTTGCCGGCGGCCATGTTGGATGTCGTCTGTACCGCCGATACGCAGGTGCGGCAAGCTTGTACATCTATTACCCTGTTATGGCGATATATAAAGCACACTTTGTTGATGATTCTTCCACCCCCTGAGGAAGGAGCGTTTTGTCGTCTCCGAAACGCGCGTTGGGGTTCGGCCCAGCCGTTCCACTCATATACCGGTACTGCAGCTTAGGTATGTAGCTATGCTGACATGGTGATTGTTTCTGGTATTACATATTGCATTGCCCATGATATAAATATTTATCTATAAGCATTGTCTTTTAATCAACATGGGCATCTGCATTAAACAATCCGGTGCAATGTTGCACTTCTGCTAGTGACCTGGTTATGAGTGGGCACCTGGTGCTGTGTTTTGTCCTGGACGTGGTTTAATGGGTGCCCCCCTCCCTTATGCTTTACTACCTGTTCATGTCTGGTGTTTTAAACGGTTATTTAATAAAATTATTCATATAGGATCTTTATGGCTGTTTTTCTTTTGTTGTTTTGTGTCACACTTGGATATTGCAAGCCCAAGTCCTGGATACAGAAAGGAGTCTTCAAGGTCACTTAAGCGGAAGGCTCAGACTATCCACCACAACTCTGAACAGTCTAAAATGGTGGCTAAATATGGAACATTTGGCAAAAGGGGTACATTGGGAAATAGTACCAGACAACACAGTCACAACCGATGCCAGTCCAATAGGAGATGTTTGGACTCAAGGGCAATGGTCTCTCTTAGAGACCCGAGAGTCCTCAAATTGGAAAGAGCTTACGGCGGTAAAAAATACCCTGCTCAAATGGCTACTGTTCCTGCGGGACTCCCATGTAAGAGTCCAGTCAGACAACACGACAGTGGTAGCATATCTCAACCATCAGGGAGGGACAAGGTCAAAGTCTCTGATGAACACCACCGCAGACATACTCGACATAGCCGAAGCTCATTTTCTCTCTCTTTCAGTGGTTCACATATGAGGAGAACACAACACAGAGGCAGATTACCTCAGCCGTTATTCTCTGCATCAGGGAGAATGGTCTCTAAATTGGCTAGCGTTCAAACAGATAGTGGGTTTGTGGGGATTACCCGTTATAGAGCTGTTTGCTACGAGGGAAAACAGACAGACCAGGAAGTTTGCATCCCTTCAGGTAGCGGACAAACCTTGTATAATAGACTCCCTTCAGATTCATTGGGGTTTCCCTCTAGCATATGCATTCCCCCCAATATAAACACCATAAGAGGAAAGATCTCCACTATTCTAGACAAAAAAAAAACATTATACAGGCAGAGATGCTTACCTGTTCAAGGCCTCCAACAATTGCACTAACCAAGGTGCAGCGGACCCAAGTTAAGATGGCAGATACACAGGTGCAATAATACCGATAATGCAGCCACCCTACAATCAGGAATTGGCCGCTTGGTGCACCTGTGCAAACAAATAGTCTGTATGTGGCATGTTCACACAGGAATGCAAAGTATATGGCTCAAAGCCTATTAATGACGCCATATAGCGGGCTAACCATAATGCATCCTGTGTGAACAGAGGCCACAGTGTTCCCCCCTATATGTCTGATCCCTCTAGTTCTCAGGAAGATCAGGAAGGAGGGGGCGAGTGTAATTCTAATTGCCCCCTTCTGGCCCAGGAGGGCATGGTTCTCCTTACTCAGGGCAATGTCAGTGACCGACCCCTGGGTGTTGCCTGTGAGTCCAGAACTTCTTTCTCAGGGTCCATTTCGTTATCCCAATGTGGAATCTCTGCATTTGACGGCGTGGAATTTGAGAGGGAATTATTAAAAAGGAGGGGATTTTCTGACGCTTTGATATCTACCCTTTTAAGTAGCCGGAAGGAAGTCACTACTAAAATTTATTGTAAGATCTGGAAAAAATTCCTTGCCTTTTATCAACAGCCTCTTATGGACAAAATTCCAATTCCGGCTATTCTGGAGTTTTTACAGAGGGGCCGAGAATTGGGGTTGGCAGTAAATACCCTTAGAGTTCAGGTATCAGCCCTGGGGGCATTATATAACAGCAATGTGGCGGGAAATAGATGGGTATCTAGATTTATTAAAGCTACTGAACGAAGTAACCCGGTTCATATTGTGAGATTGCCGCCATGGGATCTAAATTTGGTTTTAGATGCTTTAACAGAACCCCCCTTTGAGCCGTTAGATTCTGTCTCCAAATTTAACTTTGAAAACGGCTCTTCTAGTGGCCTTGACTTCTGCTAGAAGAGTAAAGGTACCTTCACACGAAACGACTTTGTAACGATATCGCTAGCGATCCGTGATGTTGCAGCGTCCTGGCTAGCGATATCGTTTAGTTTGACATGCAGCAGCGATCAGGATCCTGCTGTGATGTCGCTGGTCGCTGAATAAAGTTCAAAACTTTATTTGGTCGTCCGATCGCAGTGTATCGTTGTGTTTGACAGCAAAAGCAAAGATACGAGCGATATTTTACACTGGTAACCAGGGCAAACATCGGGTTACTAAGCGCAGGGCCGCGCTTAGTAACCCGATGTTTACCCTGGTTACCAGTGTAAAATGTAAAAAAAACAAACACTACATACTTACATTCGCATCCCCCGCCGTCTGCTTCCCACACTGACTGAGCGCCGCAAAGTGAAAGTGAAAGCACAGCACAGCGGTGACGTCACCGCTGTGCCCTGCTACTGCCGGCGCTCAGTCAGTCAGTCAGTGCAGGAAGCGGACGCCGGGGGACGCGAATGTAAGTATGTACTGTTTGTTTTTTTTACATTTCACGCTGGTAACCAGGGTAAACATCGGGTTACTAAGCGTGGCCCTGCGCTTAGCAACCCGATGTTTACCCTGGTCACCCGGGGACCTCGGCATCGTTGGTCACTGGAGAGCGGTCTGTGTGACAGCTCTCCAGCGATCAAACAGCGACGCTGCAGCGATCGGCATCGTTGTCTGTATCGCTGCAGCGTCGTTTCGTGTGAAGGTACCTTAAGTGATATGCAAGCACTGTCGGTAGACCCTCCTTATTTAATGGTCTTTCAGGATAGGATAGTTTTAAAACCGGATCCAGCATATCTGCCAAAGGTAGCTTCTAAATTCCACAGAAGTCAGGAAATATATTTACCATCATTTTGTGATAATCCAGTTTCAGCAGAAGAGCAGAAATGTCATATGCTAGATGTTAGAAGAACAGTATTAGAATACTTGAGCAAAACAGAGCCTTGGAGGCAGAGTAGGGCTCTGTTTGTTTCCTTTCAGAACCCAAGGAAGGGGGCGAGTGATACAAAAGGTTCTATTGCCAGATGGATCAGAGATGCAATATGTCTTGCCTATTCTGCCAAGGGTCAAATTCCTCCAGAAGGCATCAAGGCCCACTCCACTCGAGCCATGGCCTCCTCCTGGGCGGAGAAAACGGACGTCTCCATAGACGTGATATGTAAGGAAACAACGTGGTCATCTCCTTCCACCTTTTATAATCATTACCATCTTGATCTATCATGTAAGGCCAATTTAGACTTTGGCCGTTCAGTACTTAGTGCTGTAGTCCCTCCCAGGTGATTAGTCTTTGAAAGTCTCTCGTAAAGGTGCTGTCTTGGCGATAGGAAAACCGTTTTTTACTTACCGGTAATAGGATTTTACAGAGTCCACGACAGCACCCACACATTCCCCCCGTAGTTAATCACTGGATTCCTGCACTCTTTGGAAGGTGTGCCTTTAGTTGTCACTCTTTAGAGGTGATGGTATTTTGTAATGTTTAAGTATATATGATTGTGTACTAACTCAATGGCGGTGTCCCTTATACTCTGAAACGCAAACTGGAGTGGTGAGGGGGACCGCCCCTTTAAATCCTGTAGGTTCCTGTCCAGATGGTGGGTGGATCCCCTCTCTCATAAGGGTGCTGTCGTGGACTCTGTAAAATCCTATTACCGGTAAGTAAAAAACGGTTTTGATCCCGTGTTATTCCACTTTTTGTTCGGCGGTATGATGATAAAGCATTGTTTTTTGCCTCATTTTTTATTTATCTTGTTTACGGTGTTCACTGAAGGGGTTAACTAGTGGGACAATTTTATAGGTACTTTTATTGTTGTTTTTTTATTTACATTAACAAATGTATTTTTTTGGAAAAATGTTTTTTTTTTTTCTTTATTTAGGAATTTAAAAAATATTTTTATACATGCTAATTTTATTTTTTTACATTGTCCCAGAGTGGGACATCACTATATAGTGGCAGATCGCTGATCTGACACTTTGCACTGCACAGTGTTAGATCAGCGATCTGACAGGCAGTGCAGGAGGCTTGCCGGCTCCTGCTCTCAGCAGGCACTGAGAAGCCGCCTCTATTCAGGACCCGGAAGGACCCCCCCACAGCCATTTTGGATCTGGGGCCTGCAGGGACGAGAATGGAGGAGACACTCGGAACAACGCGATCACATCGCGTTGTTCTGATGGATTCAGGGAAGCATGCAGGGAGCCCCCTCCCTGCGCGATGCTTCCCTATGCCACAGGAACGCTGCGATCATGTTTGATCGCAGTGTTCCGGGGGTTAAAGTGCCGGGAGCAGTCCGTGACCGCTCCTGGCACATAGTGCCGGATGTCAGCTGTGATAATGAGCTGACACCCGGCCAAGATCGTCCGCGCTCCCCCCGTGAGCATGGCTAATCGCCTATGATGTACTATCCCATCCATGAGAATTTAAGTCCCAGGTCACATGGACGGGATAGTACGTCCAATGGCAGAAAGGGGTTAACAATTGATTAATAGGATAGAGTAGTGTTCGGCCAAAAGAGTCTACCTTGTCGTGGTGGCGGCTTAAAAAGCTGCTGGCTATATGTGTGATCTGGTGATGGGAACTGTTAAAGTGTGATTGGTGAGAAGTGGAGTTTGTCCAAGAGAGAATGGTGGGGCTGTGGACAGTTCGAGGGGTGAAGCCTGAGCATCTCAAAGGGGCCCAGAAAATTTTGCCAGTATGGGGCACTGAAATTCCTAGTGGCAGCCCTGGTTGGTTATCTTCTTTATTCCCGATGGCTGTGCTTTGAGTAGGCTGGTTTGACATCATTAGGATGTTACTTCAATTTAGATGTTACTACAGTTTTCCAAGGAACCATAATTATAGTCAGAAATGTGCTATGATGTATATTCACACTAACAGTTTTAACGTGCTAGAATTACAGTTGGTAAGAAGTATGCTGAAATGTGTTGCTGCACTTGTTCACACTATGTGTCTGGATGAGTTTTCTATGAATAAGCATTAATATCAATGTTGTTTGATACAGGTGGCTGTATATTTTGGATCCCCGTTAAAGTGTTATCTATACCAACATTCATTATTGCTATTTATACGATATATACAGTGTTTATTATGTAGTGCAATACTTTAAACCTTTGAATCAAATTCTTAATTTCATGCAATAAAGCTAATGTTATATAATGAACAAGTGACATCTGACAGCACAATGAAGGAGTTTATGATATGCCTTTATTCACATGGGATGCAATTTTCTACATATCCACAGGACAGCAATTGCTTTGAGCTGTATCTTCTTTCATACTGAGTTCATGCATTTTTTTTCAGATTCGTGCCTACAATGGAAATGTCGTATCAAGCTATAGAATTGTATGATCATTTCCGTCCAGTGTGAATGGGTTCCTGTCATGAGTGCTCATATTTATTCTCTTTTGGCACAATCTATATTTAAGAGAAGAAAATGTCCAGCTTCACTGAATCCATGAAAAAAAGTTTTCTTTATTCACAAACTTAAACATGGAGGATACAAAACTTCAGCACAAACCATATGGGTAAGAATCTCAACGCGTTTCTGGAGACTAAGCTCCCTTAATCATGAAATCATTAAATCATGATTAAGGGAGCTTAGTCTCCAGAAATGCGTTGAGATTCTTACCCATATGGTTTGTGCTGAAGTTTGTATCATTCATGTTTAAGTTTGGGAATAAAGAAAACTTTTTTTCACAGATTCGGTGAAGCTGGACATTTTCTTCTCTTGGATTCTACACGCCTGGACACAGCGGGTCCATGCTCCCGAAACTCAGCTTATGCATCATGGGTGAGCTGGTTTATATTCTGTCTCTTCAAACAATCTATATTTGCATCGTTAATTAGATGATAATGTGTGCAAAAACTGTACAGCGCTGTGGAATATATTAGCGCTACATAAAAATAGAGATTATTATTATTAATGCATATTTATTTTAGATGCACGTTTTATATTTATCTTGTGCTATAATAATTCCCCAGCTTTGCATGTGTGTATTAACTGTTTGTAGCTTGTGGTGTGATTAACAACTAAGTTTACTACTGATTTTTGCATTGGTGTTCCATTTTTATGCAAATGTCTCAAGAGCTGCAGGTTTTAGAGAGCTGAAACCCAGTTTAACCCACTCATGCTGCAGCCCATTTTCATTTTTGCGTCTCTGCTTTTTGCTACCCTGCTTACCAAAACCATAACTTTTTTATTTTTCCATCAATATGGCCATATGAGGGCTTGTTTTTGCAGGACAAGTTGTACTTTTGAACAACATAATTTGTTTTGGCATATTGTGTACTGGAAAATGGGAAAAATAATCCAAGTGTGGTGAAATTGCAAAAAAAAGTGCAATTCCACAACTGTTTTTTTATATTTTTTTACCATGTTCATCAAATGCATAAACTGACCTGCCATTATGATTTTCCAGGTCATTATGAGTTCATAGATACCAAACATGTCTAGGTTCTTTTTTATTTAAGTGGTGAAGAAAAAATCCAAAGTTTGCTAAAAGAAAAAAAAAATAGAATAATTTTCTGGGACCTCCATTTTTTGGGATCTAGGGCCAGGTGAGGACTTATTTTTTGCATGCTGAGCTGATGTTTTTAATTATACCATTTTGGTGTTGATACAATCTTTTGATCGCCCATGGGAGACTAGAAGCTGCTATCATCAGATCACTTGTGTCACACACAGGCGGTGAACAGATCGCCTGTGTGTAGCAGAAATGCTCACTTGCTATGAGTTCTGACCTCTGGGCAGCGCTCATAGCAATCCGGCAATGACAACCACATGGTATTGTTGCATACCCCAGATTGTCATGCCAACCCATCGGCGACCCGTGGTCATGTGAGGGATTAGTGACGTGCTTCCGAGACTGACAGCGGCAGTTAACAGGTTAACAACTGCGGGTGGATCGCGATTCCTCCGGCGGCTGTTAGTGGCGCATGGCAGCTTTTCAAAACAGCTGACATATGCCGGGAAAGATGTGGGCTGAGTGCTGGGGCCCACATTAAAGAGAGAGACAAGACATGCACATCCTTTAGAATAACTGCAGTCAATTGCTTCTTATAACCATCAGCTGGCTTCTTACACCTCTTAACTAGATCACTTTTCTTTTGCAAACTGATCCAGGTCTCTCATATTTGAAGGGTACCTTCTCACAACAGCAATTTTAAGAGCTCTCCACAGGTGTTCATTGGGACTTAGATCATTGTTGGCAACTTCAGAACTCTCCAATACTTTGTTTCTGTCCATTTCTAGGTGCAACACTAGATTTCTGACACTGGGCACTACATTGTGACCCCAAATCATTTGAAAATCTTTAGATATCATGATGTCTTGCACACAGTCAAGGTACCCAGTTTCAGAGGCAGCAAAACAACCATAAAACATCTTTTAGCCACCACCGTATTTGACAGTAGGTACTGTGTTCTTTTCTTGGTAGGCCCTGCAAAGAAATGCCACCCCAAACCGTTACTGACCCACTGCCAAACTGGTCATGCTGAAGTATGAAGTATGAAGGGATATACTCACCTCTCTGACGCGCCCTGGACTTTACCGCCGTAACCGGGAGCCGTTGTACCTAAGAATGCGCGCTTGAAGGGCCTTAGATGAGGTCACTGCGCTCTGATTGGTCCGTAGCGGTCGCATGACCGCTACGCGACCAATCACAAAGCCGTGACGTCACCTAAGGTCTTTCAAGCGCTTGAAATACCTTAGAAGACGTCCGCAGCTTCTGATTGGTCGCTGTTGTGAATTTGGTTTTTGGGCTCCCCCGGTGGTCACTGGTGGTACTGGACTTGTGTGCTTCACTTTCTCTGTTCACCTGTTTCTATCAGGATATGGGAGTATCCTATTTAGCCTTGCTGCTCAGTTATTCTAGTGCCGGCCATCAATGTAACCAGAGCTTTTCTGTTGCATGTTCCTGCTTCTAGACTACTATCAGCTAAGTTGGACTCTTAGTCCTAAGTTTGTTTTGCATTTTTGTTCCAGTTCACAGTTATGTTATTTTTCTGTAGCTGGAAGCTCTTGTGGGCCGAAATTGCCACTCCGGTGTCATGAGTTGACACATGAGTCTTAAAGTAATTTCGGGATGGTATTTTAATAGGGTTTTCAGCTGACCGTGAAGTTCCCTATTGTATCTTCTTGCTATCTAGTAAGCGGACCTCGCTTTGCTGAACCTACCTTCATACTACGTATGTATTTTCCTCTGAACTCACCGTCAATATATGTGGGGGGCTTCTGTCTCCTTTTTGGGGGAATTTCCCTAGAGGTAAGCCAGGTCTGTCTTTTCCTCTATTAGGGTTAGTTAGTCCTCCGGCTGGCGCTGGGCGTCTAGGGATAAAACGTAGGTACGTCACCCAGCCACTGTTAGTTGTGTGATAGGTTTAGCTCATGGTCAGCTCGAGATTCCATCACCCAAGAGCTGTTCTGTTATTTATGTTCTCTGACTTTCCCTTGCCATTGGGAACCATGACAGTATGGCCGGCCAAGGGTTAAAACCGTTGGCAGAAGAAAGGAGAGAAAAAGAAGTCTGCAGATTTTTTTTTTTTTTTTCCTCTGAGCTTGCTTTTTAGTTGACTCAGTTGCATTTCTGCTCTAATTGCAGCCTTTGTCTCTCTCTCTCCTTCTAATCCTTGAATGGCTCTGATCTCACCTGATTAAAATGGATCCTCAGAGTGTGGCTACAGGTTTGAATAATCTTGCTATGAAGGTTCAAAATTTACAGGATTTTGTTATTCATGCTCCTATATCTGAACCTAGAATTCCTATACCAGAATTTTTCTCCGGGGATAGATCTCGTTTCCTGAATTTCAAAAATAATTGTAAATTATTTCTTTCCCTGAGATCTCGCTCCGCTGGAGATCCCGCACAGCAGGTTAAGATAGTAATTTCCTTGCTGCGGGGTGACCCTCAAAACTGGGCATTTGCATTGGCACCCGGGGATCCTGCGTTGCTCAATGTGGATGCGTTTTTTCTGGCTTTGGGGTTGCTTTATGAGGAACCTAACTTAGAGATTCAGGCTGAAAAAGCCTTGATGGCCCTATCTCAAGGGCAAGATGAAGCTGAAATATACTGCCAAAAATTTCGTAAATGGTCTGTGCTTACTCAGTGGAATGAGTGCGCCCTGGCGGCGAATTTCAGAGAGGGTCTCTCTGATGCCATTAAAGATGTTATGGTGGGGTTCCCTGCACCTACAGGTCTGAATGAGTCCATGACAATGGCTATTCAGATTGATCGGCGTTTGCGGGAGCGCAAACCTGTGCACCATTTGGCGGTGTCTTCTGAGAAGGCTCCAGAAAATATGCAATGTGATAGAATTCTGTCCAGAAGCGAACGGCAGAATTTTAGGCGAAAAAATGGGTTGTGCTTCTATTGTGGTGATTCAACTCATGTTATATCAGCATGCTCTAAACGTACAAAAAAGGTTGATAAGTCTATTTCAATTGGCACTTTACAGTCTAAGTTTATTCTGTCTGTGACCTTGATTTGTTCATTATCGTCAATTACCGCGGATGCCTATGTCGACTCTGGCGCCGCTTTGAGTCTAATGGATTGGTCCTTTGCCAGGCGCTGTGGGTTTGATCTAGAGCCTCTGGAAGTTCCTATACCTCTGAAGGGTATTGACTCTACACCATTGGCTAGTAATAAACCACAATACTGGACACAAGTGACTATGCGTATGAATCCAGACCATCAGGAGATGATTCGCTTCCTTGTGTTGTACAATCTACATGACGTTTTGGTGCTCGGATTACCATGGTTAAAATCTCATAACCCAGTCCTTGACTGGAAAGCAATGTCTGTGTTAAGCTGGGGATGTCAGGGGGCTCATGGGGACGTACCTTTGGTTTCCATTTCGTCATCTATTCCCTCTGAGATTCCGGAATTTTTATCTGATTATCGTGATGTTTTTGAGGAGCCTAAGCTTGGTTCACTACCTCCTCACAGAGATTGAGATTGTGCCATAGATCTGATTCCGGGCAGTAAATTTCAAAAGGGTCGTTTATTTAATCTATCTGTACCTGAACATGCTGCTATGCGAGAATATATTAAGGAGTCCCTGGAAAAGGGACATATTCGTCCTTCTTCATCTCCCTTAGGAGCCGGTTTTTTCTTTGTATCTAAAAAAGATGGCTCTTTGAGGCCGTGTATTGATTATCGACTCTTGAATAAAATTACAGTCAAATATCAGTATCCTCTGCCACTGCTTACTGATTTGTTTGCTCGAATAAAAGGGGCTAAGTGGTTCTCTAAGATTGATCTCCGTGGGGCGTATAATTTGGTGCGAATTAAGCAGGGGGATGAGTGGAAAACCGCATTTAATACGCCCGAGGGCCATTTTGAGTATTTAGTAATGCCTTTTGGTCTTTCAAATGCCCCTTCAGTCTTTCAGTCCTTTATGCATGACATTTTCCGTGAATATTTGGATAAATTTATGATCGTGTATCTGGATGATATTTTGATTTTTTCGGATGACTGGGATTCTCATGTCCAACAGGTCAGGAGGGTTTTTCAGGTTTTGCGGGCTAATTCCTTGTGTGTGAAGGGTTCTAAGTGTATTTTTGGGGTTCAAAAGATTTCTTTTTTGGGGTACATTTTTTCCCCCTCTTCCATTGAGATGGATCCTGTCAAGGTTCGGGCTATTTGTGATTGGATGCAACCTTCTTCTCTTAAGAGCCTTCAGAAATTTTTGGGCTTTGCTAATTTTTATCGTCGATTTATAACTGGTTTTTCTGATGTTGCTAAACCTTTGACTGATTTGACCAAAAAGGGTGCTGATGTTGCTGATTGGTCCCCTGCTGCTGTGGAGGCCTTTCGGGAGCTTAAGCGCCGCTTTTCTTCCGCCCCTGTGTTGCGTCAGCCTGATGTTACTCTTCCTTTTCAGGTTGAGGTCGATGCTTCCGAGATCGGAGCTGGGGCGGTCTTGTCGCAGAAAAGTTCCGACTGCTCCGTGATGAGACCTTGTGCGTTCTTTTCTCGAAAATTTTCGCCCGCCGAGCGAAATTATGATATTGGTAATCGGGAGCTTTTGGCTATGAAGTGGGCTTTTGAGGAGTGGCGTCATTGGCTTGAGGGGGCCAGACATCAGGTGGTGGTATTGACCGATCACAAGAATTTGATTTATCTTGAGTCTGCCAGGCGCTTGAATCCTAGACAGGTGCGCTGGTCGTTGTTTTTCTCTCGGTTTAATTTTGTGGTCTCATACTTACCGGGTTCTAAAAATGTGAAGGCGGATGCCCTTTCTAGGAGTTTTGAGCCTGATTCCCCTGGTGATTCTGAACCTACAGGTATCCTTAAGGATGGGGTGATATTATCTGCTGTTTCCCCAGACCTGCGACGGGCTTTGCAGGAGTTTCAGGCGGATAGACCTGATCGTTGCCCGCCTGGTAGACTGTTTGTTCCTGATGATTGGACCAGTAGAGTCATCTCGGAGGTTCATTCTTCTGTGTTGGCAGGTCATCCCGGGATCTTTGGTACCAGGGATTTGGTGGCTAGGTCCTTCTGGTGGCCTTCCCTGTCTCGAGATGTACGAGTTTTTGTGCAGTCTTGTGATGTTTGTGCTCGGGCCAAACCTTGTTGTTCTCGGGCTAGCGGATTGTTGTTATCTTTGCCTATTCCGAAGAGGCCTTGGACTCACATCTCTATGGATTTTATTTCTGATCTCCCTGTTTCTCAGAAAATGTCTGTCATCTGGGTGGTGTGTGACCGTTTTTCAAAGATGGTTCATTTGGTGCCCTTGCCTAAGTTGCCTTCCTCATCCGAGTTGGTTCCTCTGTTTTTTCAAAATGTGGTTCGCTTGCATGGTATTCCGGAGAATATCGTTTCTGACAGGGGGACCCAGTTCGTGTCTAGATTTTGGCGGGCGTTCTGTGCTAGGATGGGCATTGATTTGTCTTTTTCGTCTGTGTTCCATCCTCAGACTAATGGCCAGACTGAGCGAACTAATCAGACCTTGGAGACTTATTTGAGGTGTTTTGTGTCTGCAGATCAGGATGACTGGGTTGCCTTTTTGCCGTTGGCGGAGTTTGCCCTCAATAATCGGGCTAGTTCTGCCACTTTGGTTTCTCCTTTTTTTTGCAATTCGGGGTTTCATCCTCGTTTTTCTTCCGGTCAGGTGGAGTCTTCGGATTGTCCTGGAGTGGATACTGTGGTGGATAGGTTGCATTGGATTTGGGGACAGGTGGTGGACAATTTGGAGTTGTCCCAGGAAAAGACTCGGCATTTTGCTAACCGCCGTCGTCGTGTTGGTCCTCGTCTTCGTGTTGGGGACTTGGTGTGGTTGTCTTCTCGTTTTGTCCCTATGAGGGTTTCTTCTCCTAAGTTTAAGCCTCGGTTCATCGGCCCGTATAAGATTTTGGAGATTCTTAACCCCGTGTCCTTTCGATTGGACCTCCCAGCATCTTTTTCTATCCATAATGTCTTCCATCGGTCATTATTGCGCAGGTATGAGGTACCGGTTGTGCCTTCCGTTGAGCCTCCCGCTCCGGTGTTGGTTGAGGGTGAATTGGAGTACGTTGTGGAGAAGATCTTGGACTCCCGTGTTTCCAGACGGAAACTTCAGTATCTGGTCAAGTGGAAGGGCTACGGTCAGGAGGATAATTCTTGGGTGACAGCCTCTGATGTTCATGCCTCTGATTTGGTCCGTGCCTTTCATAGGGCTCATCCTGATCGCCCTGGTGGTTCTTGTGAGGGTTCGGTGCCCCCTCCTTGAGGGGGGGGTACTGTTGTGAATTTGGTTTTTGGGCTCCCCCGGTGGTCACTGGTGGTACTGGACTTGTGTGCTTCACTTTCTCTGTTCACCTGTTTCCATCAGGATATGGGAGTATCCTATTTAGCCTTGCTGCTCAGTTATTCTAGTGCCGGCCATCAATGTAACCAGAGCTTTTCTGTTGCATGTTCCTGCTTCTAGACTACTATCAGCTAAGTTGGACTCTTAGTCCTAAGTTTGTTTTGCATTTTTGTTCCAGTTCACAGTTATGTTATTTTTCTGTAGCTGGAAGCTCTTGTGGGCCGAAATTGCCACTCCGGTGTCATGAGTTGACACATGAGTCTTAAAGTAATTTCGGGATGGTATTTTAATAGGGTTTTCAGCTGACCGTGAAGTTCCCTATTGTATCTTCTTGCTATCTAGTAAGCGGACCTCGCTTTGCTGAACCTACCTTCATACTACGTATGTCTTTTCCTCTGAACTCACCGTCAATATATGTGGGGGGCTTCTGTCTCCTTTTTGGGGGAATTTCCCTAGAGGTAAGCCAGGTCTGTCTTTTCCTCTATTAGGGTTAGTTAGTCCTCCGGCTGGCGCTGGGCGTCTAGGGATAAAACGTAGGTACGTCACCCGGCCACTGTTAGTTGTGTGATAGGTTTAGCTCATGGTCAGCTCGAGATTCCATCACCCAAGAGCTGTTCTGTTATTTATGTTCTGTGACTTTCCCTTGCCATTGGGAACCATGACAGGTCGCGTAGCGGTCGCGTGACCGCTACGCGACCAATCACAAAGCTGTGACATCACCTAAGGTATTTCAAGCGCTTGAAAGACCTTAGGTGACGTCACGGCTTTGTGATTGGTCGCGTAGCGGTCACATGGGCCGTTGCGACCAATCACAAAGCCGTGACGTCATCTTAAGGTCCTTCACGCGCTGATTCTTAGGAAGGAAGGCTGCCGGAAAGAAGCAGGGCCCGTCCGAGGGTGAGTATATTCCTTTTAGGTATATACTCACCCTCGGCTTCTTTCCGGCAGCCTTCCTTCCTAAGGATCAGCGCGTGAAGGACCTTAAGATGACATCACGGCTTTGTGATTGGTCGCGACGGCCCATGTGACCGCTACGGACCAATGAGAGCGCAGTGACCTCATCTAAGGCCCTTCAAGCGCGCATTCTTAGGTACAACGGCTCCCGGTTACGGCGGTAAAGTCCAGGCTGCGCCGGAGAGGTGAGTATATCCCTATTTTTTATTTTAATTCTTTCTTTTACACATTGATATTAATCCCGATACCGATTCCCGATACAACAAAAGTATCGGATCTCGGTATCGGAATTCCGATACCCGCAAGTATCGGCCGATACCCGATACTTGCGGTATCGGAATGCTCAACACTAGTCAACACTGCCCTCACAGATAACACACCAGACCATCCCTTTTACTCTATCCATGTCGCCATCTCATCAGGAGATTATATCTCTGCTAGTCATTCCTGAGGGAATTGATGAGGTCCTGTTAGGGATACCTTGGCTATGTTACCACTCTCCTCCTATTGAGTGGTCCACAGGCAGAATTTTGGGATGGAGTGAATCGTGTGGGGGTAGATGTCAGAGGGAATGCGTTCAGGTTGCTACTACTGAGGTACCCGCAGATCTTTCCTATCTCCCCAAGCAATATTGGCCCTATACGGACGTGTTCTCTAAAAGGGCTGTGGAGACCCTTCCGCCTCACCACCCCTATGACTGTCCAATTCACCTCATGCCTGGTGCTGACCCTCCACGGGGTCGAGTCTATCCGTTATCTCTCCTGGAGATGGAGGCAATGTCACAGTACATCCAGGAGAATCTGGCAAGAGGATACATTAGGAAGTCAGTGTCACCTGCAGGGGCTGGGTTCTTCTTCGAAGAAGAACGAGGAACTACACTGTGTTCCAAATTATTATGCACAAAGAGTTTAGGAGTAGTGTTGAGCATTCCGATACCGCAAGTATCGGGTATCGGCCGATACTTGCGGGTATCGGAATTCCGATACCGAGATCCGATACTTTTTTGGTATCGGGTATCGGTATTGAAACAACATTAATGTGTAAAAGAAAGAATTAAAATAAAAAATATTGCTATACTCACCTCTCCGACGCAGCCTGGACCTTACCGAGGGAACCGGCAGCGTTCTTTGCTTAAAATGCGCGCGTTTACTGCCTTCCGTGACGTCACAGCTTGTGATTGGTCGCGTGCCGCCCATGTGGCCGCGACGCGACCAATCACAGCAAGCCGTGACGTAATTTTCAGGTCCTGAATGCCTAATTCTAGGCATTCAGGATTTGAAAATTACGTTATGGCTTGTGATTGGTCGCGTCGCGGTCACATGGGCGACGCGACCGATCACAAGCCGTGACGTCACGGGAGGCAGGAAACGCGCGCATTTTAAAATTACGTCACGGCTTGTGATTGGTTGCGTGCCGCCCATGTGACCGCAACGCGACCAATCACAGCAAGCCGTGACGTAATTTTCAGGTCCTGAATGCAGAATTAGGCATTCAGGACCTGAAATTACGTCACGGCTTGCTGTGATTGGTCGCGTCACGGCCACATGGGCGGCACGCGACCAATCACAAGCCGTGACGTCACGGGAGGCAGTAAACGCGCGCATTTTAAGCAAAGAACGCTGCAGGTTCCCTCAGTAAGGTCCAGGCTGCGTCGGAGAGGTAAGTATAGCAATATTTTTTATTTTAATTCTTTCTTTAACACATTAATATGGATCCCAGGGCCTGAAGGAGAGTTTCCTCTCCTTCAGACCCTGGGAACCATCAGGGATACCGTCCAATACTTGAGTCCCATTGACTTGTATTGGTATCGGGTATCGGTATCGGATTAGATCCGATACTTTGCCGGTATCGGCCGATACTTTCCGATACCGATACTTTCAAGTATCGGATGGTATCGCTCAACACTATTTAGGAGTGATAAGGTTAGAATTTTTTTGTTTGTCATTTAAACTCATTGATGGTGATGTGTGTCAGGGCTCTTTATATCACTGAAAGCAATGACAGATACCTGTGCAAATTAGTTTGGCAGGTGTGTCCAAATAAAGGCAAGACTACTTAAGTAGGCTGTTCCACATTATTAAGCAGCCTACATTTTTGGCCAAAATGGGAAAGAAAAAGGATGTGTCGGCTGCTGAGAAGCAACAAATTGTGGAGTATTTAGGTCAAGGCATGACTACAATCAACATTGCCAAGACACTTCATCGTGATCATCGCACAATCAAGAAGTATATAGCTGATTCCCAGCACACACGTGTGCGTGCTGATAAGGAAAAATTGAGGACCCTTTCCAACAGGCAATTGCATAAGGTTAAAAGAGCAGCTGCAAAAATGCCTGGTCATAGCAGCAGACAAGTTTTTAAAGCTGCTGGTGCCTCCAACGTCCCCAGAACAACAAGATGCAGGGTCCTTCAGAGGTGCATAAGCCATCCTGTCGACCACCTCTATCCACAAGCAGAAACAGCTCCAGTGGGCCAAACGATACATGAAAACTGACTTCCAAACTGTTTTGTTCACCGATGAGTTCTGTGCAACGCTCGATGGTCCAGATGGATGGAGTGGAGAATGGCTGGTTGATGGACACCCCATGAAAACACAGCTAAGGCGCCAACAAGGAGGAGGTGGAGTAATGTTTTGGGCTGGAATCATGGGGAGAGAGATTGTCGGCCCCTTTATGATCCCTGAAGGGGTAAAGATGAACTCCATAATCTATGTGGAGTTTCTAAAAACACTTCCTGCCATGGTTCAAGAGGAAGAACCGTGCTTTCCGCATCAAGATCATTTTCATGCATAATAATGCACCATCTCATGCTGCAAAAAAACACATCTGCATCTCTGGCTGCTATGGGCATAAAAGAGGACAAACTTATGGTGTAGCCACCCTTTTCCCCTGGCCTAAACCCCATTGAAAACCTCTGGAGCATCATCAAAAGGAGTGTCTATGATGGCGGGAGGCAGTTCACATCTAAGCAACAGCTCTGGGAGGGTATTCTGTCCACATGCAAAACAATTGAAGCAGAAACCATCCAAAAACTGACAAATTCAATGGACGAGAGAGTTCAGAAGCTTCTTTCGAACAAGGGGTCCTATGTGCAAATGTAACCTCACCTAGAATAAAGTTTTCACTTGAAAACTGTTTGATTTCATTTTGTAATAAGCTGATAATGCTTATAACTTCACAATTGACCATTTTTTTGTTCAAAATAAAATTAAAAAGGTTGAAAACTCTGCTGTGCATAATAATTTGGAACATGCATTTTGAGTGTTTATTTTTTTTTTAAATATACTGTTTTCATAGGCAGTTTGTTCCAAAACATTGCAATTATACTAGAATAGTAGACGACTGGAAAATAACAATGACTGCAATTCAGATAGGTTATTTAGAGAAAATATTAGGAAATATTATTTGCATAATAATTTGGAACACAGTGTACATCCGTGCATAGACTACAGTGGTCTTAACGCCATCACCATTAAGAATAAGTATCCTCTGCCCCTGATATCTGAGCTCTTTGATAGGCTTCGGGGAGCAAGGGTATTTACAAAACTAGATCTGCGGGGTGCTTAAATCTGATTTGCATCCGTGAGGGGGATGAATGGAAGATGGTTTTTAACACCAGGGATGGGCACTATGAATATCTGGTGATGCCTTTTGGGCTCTGTAATGCCCCAGCCATTTTCCAAGACCTGGAAAATAATATCTTCCAGGATATGATCTCCATCTCGGTCATAGTCTATCTGGATGATATTCTCATCTACTCTCCAGATATTAACTTTCACCGGAGAGATGTTGGCAGAGTCTTCGACCTCTTACGGGCAAATTCCCTCTATGCAAAGTTGGAGAAGTGTATGTTTGAGCAGGAGTCTGTACCTTTCCTGGGCTATATCATCTCCGCCCAGGGATTGGCTATGGATCCTGCCAAACTACAGGCTGTGATGGACTGGCAAGAACCCCATTCTCTTAAAGCGGTGCAGCACTTTATGGGGTTAACTATTATCACCAGTTCATCACTCATTTCTCAACTTTGGTAGCTCCCTTGGTAGCCCTCACCAAGAAGGGAGCAAATTGTGGTCTGAGGTCTCCAAGGCCTTCACTTCTATTAAGTCTCATTTTGCTAGCGCTCCCATCCTGCATCGCCCCGATGTAGATAAGCCATTTATAATGGAGGTGGATGCCTCATCCATTGGTGCTGGAGCAGTCCTCTTCCAAAAGAATGCTCAAGGTCGGAAGCATCCTTGCTTCTTCTTTTCCAAGACCTTCACACCAGCAGAGAGGAATTATTCCATCGGGGACAGGGAGTTGCTAGCCATGAAGTTGGCTTTCTCAGAGTGAAGACATCTTTTGGAGTGGCTCGCTTTCCCTTTCAAGTTTTCACAGACCACAAAAATTTGGGGTACTTACAGACAGCCCAGCGGCTAAATTCTCGCCAGGCCAGATTGTCCCAGTTCCATTTCACCCTCCACTTTCCGGGGAAAAGAACATTCATGCCGACGCTCTCTCTCGCTCTGTTGTATCATCTGAGGAGGAGAAAGAGGAGCCTCGGCTTATTGTCCCTTCTGAGAGCCCGAGAACCGTGGCTCCGGTTTCGCTAGAGTCTGTGCGCCCGGGCAAGACCTTTGTACCATCACATGTGCGACCAGAGGTTCTCTCTTGGTCTCACTCGTCCAGGGTGGGTGGACACATTGGGACTAAAAGGACATCTGAGCTTATGGCGAGGACGTACTGGTGGCCACATATGGCATGTGACGTTGGGGACTATATTCGGGCGTGTGTCTCCTGCGCCAACGGCCAGCTGGGTTACTTTATCCCCTGCCGGTGGCAGACAGGCCCTGGGAGATGGTCGGGATGGATTTTGTGGTGGGCTTACCTAAGTCCCATGGCTGCACTATCATTTGGGTAATCACTGACTATTTTTCTAAAATGGTGCACTTGGTGCCTCTTCCTCGGCTACCTTCTGCACGGGCCTTGGCAGCGTTGTTTATAAAACACATTTTCCGCCTACACGGTATGCTGGACAAAATTGTCAGTGACCGGGGTCCCCAGTTTGCATCTCGGTTCTGGAGAGAGCTTTGTCGTCTACTCAGTATCGAGTTGAATCTCTCTTCAGCATACCATCCCGAGACAAATTGGTTGGTAGAGAGGGCCAACCAGACCTTGGTCACATATCTGCGACATTTTGTTTCTGCCAGGCAGGATGACTGGGCATCCTTGCTACCGTGGGTGGAATTTGCGCTGAACAACACCATAGCTGACTCCACTGGGCAGACCTCATTCCTCCTTAAGTACGGTCAGCATCCAGGGGTTCCTATGCCTATTCCCGTGTCTTCCGCCGACTCTAGGGTGTCAAATTGGGCTGTGGAGGCATGGGACATTTGGGACCACACTCAGGATGCCATCCGGGCCTCCAAGGAGAGAATGAGGTCCTACACCAAAGCGCCAGCTCTGACTTTTGCTCCTGGCGATTTAGTGTGGCTCTCCGCCCATAACATCAGACTGCGAGTTGAGTCCACTAAATTTGCACCTCGCTACTTGGGTCCCTTCAAGTTCCTGGAAAAGGTTAACCCTTTGGTCTTCCGTCTGGCCCTTCCTCCACGCCTAGGTATCACCGACACCTTTCATGTGTGCCTCTTAAAACCCGTACACATGTCCCGGTTTTCCGAGTCATCAGCCAGGACATCAGGGTTCGTCAACGGACGATTATGAGGCAAATGCTATCTTGCGGTGTAAGGTAGTATGTGGTAAAAAAATTTATTTGGTGGATTGGAAGGGTTATGGCCCAGAGGACAGGTCCTGGGAACCTGCTGAGCCCATTTGAGCTCCGCAGCTCATTGCTGCCTTCGAGTGTAGCGAGGTCCAAGGAGGGGGGATAATGTTAGGTGTCGAGTTCCTGCCTCTGCACAGGGGGAATCTCAATCCATCTCCGCTGCAGTCTCCCATTCTTCTCCAGCCGCTCAGCGGAGACGTTGGTCCCAGCATCTAGCTCAGGCTGATACTGGGCGACTGGTTACTACTGCCCTTCCAGGCTCTGACTTTGAAGCCAGCACTGATCAGCAGTGAGCAGTTCTTTCTGGGACTAAGTCCTGCTTTTACCATACTGAGCATGCCCATGGGACGACCTCAGATTGGAGGTCGGGGATCATATGCTCAGGTCCTGTTGCGGCTCCTATTGGACCATCTGCAAGGTCTTGTAGCACTGCCGCTATAAAAGGTTTGCATAGCTGCTCGGCCATGCGCTAGTGTAAACTTGTGTGTTGATGTGTGAAAGTCGCTCTTTAATCATCCCCTCCCTTGTGTTTGACTGCTCGCGTAAGGTGGATGATTGCTATTTAGCGCCCAACTTAGTTATCAGCACTTGAACACACAAAACAGCGTCAAATTGCTGTGACCGCCAGTGAGGCGCCGTGCGCTATCACAGCGCTTTCCTGACCCAAGTCTCGGTGGTTAGTGGCGACCGCCAGAGCGGCACCACACGCACTCTCGTGCATCTAAATTATTATTTCAGTCAGTTTGAAACCCCAGTTGCGGTGTCGAGTGCAAGAGGTCTAGATGAACTCTAATCTCGAGTCTTGGGATAGAGTTATGTGACTCCTTGCTTGCGCTATTTGTGCGGTACCCTGGGCCTTTGATGCAACAAGGTTTGCTTTCTTCATATTGGGTGAAGTTAACTTGTGTGTGAATCCATATTGTACTGCCATATAGTCTGTCATTACTCAGCAGCAGGTTCCATCTCTGCATGGTGGATCCCGGGCTGCGAATGCACCTTATACTATCTTTCTAATTATTTGGTACGTTCCGCTAGCCCTAACACGGACTATTTGCAGGCCAAGACATTAACCTTATATGTCTTTTTTCAAGGAATGTTTTCACAGTTCTTGCTCTATGGCAGGATGCATTGTCATCTTGAAAAATAATTTCATCATCCCCAAACATCCTTTCAATTGATGGGATAAGAAAAATGTCCAAAATATCAACATAAACTTGTGCATTTATTGAAGATGTAATGACAGCCATCTCCCCAGTGCCTTTACCTGACATGCAGCCTCATATCATCAACGATTCTGGAAATATGCATGTTCTCTTCAGGCAGTCATCTTTATAAATCTAATTGGAACTGCACCAAGCAAAAGTTCCAGCATCATCACTTTGCCCAATGCAGATTCGCGATTAATCACTGAATATGACTTTCATCCAGTCATCCACAGTC
Source organism: Ranitomeya variabilis (assembly GCF_051348905.1). Taxonomy (NCBI): domain Eukaryota; kingdom Metazoa; phylum Chordata; class Amphibia; order Anura; family Dendrobatidae; genus Ranitomeya; species Ranitomeya variabilis. The sequence goes on from NC_135238.1 coordinate 115,087,694, forward strand.
CACGATTGCTTTTCCATAGCCCATTGTAACCTTGTTTTTTGCTGTTTAGGTGTTACTGATGGCTTTCATTTAGCTTTTCTGTATGTAAATCCCATTTCCTTTAGGCGGTTTCTTACAGTTCGGTCACAGACGTTGACTCTAGGTTCCACCCATTCGTTCCTTATTTGTTTTGTTGTGCATTTCCTGTTTTGGCAACATATGGCTTTAACTTTCCGGTCTTGACGCTTTGATGTCTTCCTTCGTCTACCAGTATGTTTGCCTTTAACAACCTTCCCATGTCATTTGTATTTGGTCCAGATTTTAGACATAGCTGACTGTGAACAGCCAACATCTTTTGCAACATTGCGTGATGATTAAACCTCTTTTAAGAGTTTGATAATCCTCTCTTTTGTTTCAATTGACATCTCTCGTGTTGGAGACTGTTATAAACTGGTGGTTTAGGAGCAACATGGGACGTGCTCTGGAGGAGGTGGTACCTGTACTGACCGCAGTTCCTGAGCTTAACACAACACTCGAAGTAGCCGTGGGATGTTCCTGTCACTCCCTAGACACCTCGTCACAGCCGGAGGCCTAACTACCCCTAAAGATAAAAACAGGAAAGCTATCTTGCCTCAGAGAAAATTCCCAAAGGACAGACAGCCCCCCACAAATATTGACTGTGAGTGGAGAGGGAAATGACATACACAGAATGAAACTAGGATGTAGCAAAGAAGGCTAATCTAGCTAGATAGATAGAACAGGACAGAATACTGTGTGGTCAGTATTAAAAACTAGAAAAATCCACCACAGAGTTTACAAAAATCTCCACACCTGACTAATGGTGCGGAGGGTAAATCTGCTTCCCAGAGCTTCCAGCTTAACTGAATAAATCCATACTGACAAGCTGGACTAGAAAAAACATAGAATGTGCTAAACGATAAAGTCCACAACAAGTGGAAAGCAAAGGAACAAAGCAAGGACTTATCTTTGCTCAACTGGTCAGAATATCAGGGAAATCCAAGAGAGATGTGAATCCAAGCAGGAACCATTGGCAACTGGCACTGGCTGAAGGATAGAGCCAGGATAAATAGCCGAGCCAGAACAGACGATCAGTGGAAGCAGCCGCTGACTGCTAAATCCAAGGAGCAGCAGTTCCACTTAAATCCACCGGAGGGAGCCCAAGAGCAGAAATCACAAAAGTGCCACTTACAACCACCGGAGGGAGCCCAAGAGCGGAATTCACAACAGTACCCCCCTTGAGGAGGGGTCACCGAACCCTCACCAGAGCCCCCAGGCCGATCAGGACGAGCCAAGTGAAAGGCACGAACCAAATCGGCGGCATGGAAATCGGAGGCAACAACCCAAGAATTATCCTCCTGGCCATAACCCTTCCACTTGACGAGATACTGAAGTCTCCGCCTCGAAAAACGAGAATCCAAAATTTTCTCCACCACATATTCCAACTCCCCTTCAACCAACACCGGGGCAGGAGGATCAACAGAGGGAACAACGGGCACCACATATCTCCGCAACAAAGATCTATGGAAAACATTATGGATGGCAAAAGAGGCTGGAAGGGCCAAACGAAAAGATACCGGATTGATAATCTCAGAAATCTTATAAGGACCAATAAACCGAGGTTTGAACTTAGGGGAAGAAACCTTCATAGGAACATGACGAGAAGATAACCAGACTAAATCCCCCACCCGAAGCCGGGGACCAACACACCGATGGCGGTTAGCAAAACGTTGAGCCTTTTCCTGAGACAACGTCAAATTGTCTACCACATGAGTCCAAATCTGCTGTAACCTGTCCACCACAGAATCCACACCAGGACAATCAGAAGGCTCAACCTGCCCCGAAGAAAAACGAGGATGAAAACCAAAATTACAAAAGAAAGGCAAAACCAAAGTAGCCGAACTAGCCCGATTATTAAGGGCAAACTCGGCCAATGGCAAGAAAGCCACCCAATCATCCTGATCAGCAGACACAAAGCATCTCAAATAGGTTTCCAAGGTCTGATTAGTTCGCTCAGTTTGGCCATTTGTCTGAGGATGGAACGCCGAAGAAAGACAAATCAATGCCCATCCTAGCACAAAAGGCCCGCCAAAACCAAGAAACAAACTGGGAACCTCTGTCAGACACAATATTCTCTGGAATGCCATGCAAACGAACCACATGCTGAAAAAACAATGGAACCAAATCAGAGGAGGAAGGCAATTTAGGCAAAGGTACCAAAAGGACCATTTTAGAGAACCGGTCACAAACCACCCAGATAACAGACATCTTTTGGGAAACAGGAAGATCCGAAATAAAATCCATGGAAATATGCGTCCAGGGCCTCTCAGGGACCGGCAAAGGCAAAAGCAACCCACTAGTGCGGGAACAGCAAGGCTTGGCCTGGGCACAAGTCCCACAGGACTGCACAAAAGAACGCACATCCCGCGACAAGGAAGGCCACCAAAAGGACCTAGCAACCAAATCTCTGGTACCAAAAATCCCAGGATGACCAGCCAACACTGAACAATGAACCTCAGAAATTACCTTACTAGTCTGTTGTGAATTCTGTTCTCGGACTCCCTCCTGTGGTCATGAATGGTACTTTGGTTAATTCTGCTCTTGGACTCCCTCTGGTGGCTTTGAGCGGAACTGCTGGTCACTGAGGTTGGCTGGCTCAGCTGCCCTCGTTTATTGTCATGCTGACTTCCCTATTTAACTCCACTCAGATCGTTACTTCTTGCCAGCTGTCAATGTCTCAGTACTGGTTCAGATCTCTCTTGGACTTCTCTGATGACCTGTCTACTCCAGCAGAAGCTAAGTCCGTGATAGTTCATTTGTTGTTACTGCTTTCTGAATATATTTCTTAGTACTGCTACATTCTAGTCCAGCTTGCTATCATGATATTTCCTTGCTAGCTGGAAGCTCTGGGGATGCAGAGTTGCACCTCCACACCGTGAGTCGGTGTGGGGTCTTTTTGCATATTCTGTGTGCCTTTTGTAGTTTTTTGTGCTGACCGCATAGTTACCTTTTCTATCCTCTGACTATTTAGTGAAGACTGGCCTCCTTTGCTAAAACCTGTTTCATTCCTGTGTTTGTGACTTTCCTCATAACTCACAGTCAATATATGTGGGGGCTGCCTTTTCCTTTGGGGAATTTCTCTGAGGCAAGGTAAGGCTTCTATTTCTCTCTTTTAAGGGGTAGTTAGCTCTTAGACTGTGCAAAGGCGTCTAGGGAGAGTTAGGTACGCTCCACGGCTATCTCTAGTGTTTGTGATAGGAGTAGGGTTTGCGGTCAGCAGAGTTCCCACGTCCCCAGAGCTTGTCCCGGTTTCTAGTTTAACCATCAGGTCATTCCGGGTGCTCCTAACCACCAGGTCCATAACAGTACAGCTGGCCTACAAAGTGTTAATGCATCTCAAAAGAGAGATAAGAGAAGTTCTGAACCCATTTTTTTTCTTTGCAGTGTGTTTTGTTTCTTTTTTCCCCTTAACCTCTGGGTGGTTCAGGACTCAGGTGTAGATATGGACATTCAAGGTCTGTCCTCTTGTGTGGATCAACTCGCTGCAAGGGTGCAAAGCATTCAAGATTATGTGGTTCAGAATCCTATGTTAGAACCTAGAATCCCAATTCTTGATTTGTTTTCTGGAGATAGATCTAAGTTTCTGAATTTCAAAAATAATTGTAAACTGTTTCTTGCTTTGAAACCCCGCTCCTCTGGTGACCCCATTCAGCAAGTAAAAATTATTATTTCTTTGTTACGTGGCGACCCTCAAGACTGGGCATTCTCCCTTGCGCCAGGAGATCCTGCATTGCTTAATGTAGATGCGTTTTTTCTGGCGCTGGGATTGCTTTATGACGAACTGAATTCAGGGGATCAGGCAGAGAAAATCTTGCTGGCTTTGTGTCAGGGTCAGGATGAAGCGGAGGTATATTGCCAGAAGTTCAGAAAATGGTCTGTGCTTACTCAATGGAATGAGTGTGTCCTGGCAGCTATTTTTAGAAAAGGTCTTTCTGAAGCCCTTAAGGATGTCATGGTGGGGTTTCCTGCGCCTGCTGGTCTGAATGAATCAATGTCCTTTGCCATTCAAATTGATTGGCGTTTGCGCGAGCGCAAAGTTGTGCACCATTTGGCGGTATCCTCTGAGCAGAGGCCTGAGCTTATGCAATGTGATAGGACTTTAACCTGAACTGAACGACGAGAACGCAGACATCAGAATGGGTTGTGTTTTTACTGTGGTGACTCCACTTATGCTATCTCTGATTGTCCTAAGCGCACTAAGCGGTTCGCTAGGTCTGTCACCATTGGTACTGTGCAGCCTAAATTTCTTTTGTCTGTTACTCTGATTTGCTCTTTGTCATCCTACTCTGTTATGGCATTTGTGGACTCAGGCGCTGCCCTGAATTTGATGGACTTGGAGTTTGCCAGGCGCTGTGGTTTTTTCTTGGAGCCTTTGCAGTATCCTATTCCACTAAGGGGAATTGATGCTACGCCTTTGGCCAAGAATAAACCTCAGTACTGGACTCAGATGACCATGTGCATGGCTCCTGCACATCAGGAGGATATTTGCTTTTTGGTGTTGCATAATTTGCATGATGTGGTCGTGTTGGGTTTGCCATGGCTACAGGTTCATAATCCAGTTTTGGATTGGAAATCAATGTCAGTGTCTAGTTGGGGTTGTCAAGGGGTACATGGCGATGTTCCGTTGGTGTCAATTTCTTCTTCCACTCCTTCTGAAGTCCCTGAGTTTCTGTCGGATTACCAGGATGTATTTGATGAGCCCAAATCCAGTGTCCTACCTCCTCATAGGGATTGTGATTGTGCTATAAATTTGATTCCTGGTAGTAAGTTTCCTAAGGGCCGACTTTTCAATTTATCTGTGCCAGAACACGCCGCTATTCGGAGTTATATAAAGGAGTCCTTGGAGAAAGGGCATATTTGCCCGTCTTCATCACCGTTGGGAGCAGGGTTCTTTTTTGTGGCTAAGAAGGATGGTTCTCTGAGACCCTGTATAGATTACTGCCTTCTCAATAAAATCACGGTCAAATTTCAGTACCCTTTGCCTCTGCTGTCTGATTTGTTTGCTCGGATTAAGGGGGCTAGTTGGTTCACCAAGATAGATCTTCGAGGGGCGTATAACCTTGTGCGTATTAAACAGGGCGATGAATGGAAAACAGCATTTAATACGCCCGAGGGCCATTTTGAGTACCTGGTGATGCCATTCGGGCTTTCTAATGCCCCATCTGTATTTCAGTCCTTTATGCATGACATCTTCCGAAAGTATCTGGATAGATTCATGATTGTATATTTGGACGATATTTTGGTCTTTTCGGATGATTGGGAGTCTCATGTGAAGCAGGTCAGAATGGTATTCCAGGTCCTTCGTGCTAATTCTTTGTTTGTGAAGGGGTCTAAATGTCTCTTCGGAGTTCAGAAGGTTTCCTTTTTGGGCTTCTTTTTTTCCCCTTCTACTATCGAGATGGATCCTGTTAAAGTTCAGGCCATTTATGATTGGACTCAACCTACATCTGTGAAGAGTCTTCAGAAATTCCTGGGCTTTGCTAATTTTTACCGTCGCTTCATCGCTAATTTTTCTAGTGTGGTTAAACCTTTGACTGATTTGACAAAGAAAGGTGCTGATGTGGTGAATTGGTCCTCTGCGGCCGTTGAGGCTTTTCAGGAGCTGAAACGTCGTTTTTCTTCGGCCCCTGTGTTGCGTCAGCCAGATGTTTCGCTCCCTTTTCAGGTCGAGGTTGATGCTTCTGAGATTGGAGCAGGGGCTGATTTGTCTCATAGAAGTTCTGATGGCTCTGCGATGAAACCTTGTGCCTTCTTTTCTAGAAAGTTTTCGCCTGCTGAGCGTAATTATGATGTTGGCAATCGGGAGCTGCTGGCTATGAAGTGGGCATTCGAGGAGTGGCGACATTGGCTTGAGGGAGCCAAGCACCGCGTGGTGGTCTTGACGGATCACAAGAATTTGACTTATCTCGAGTCTGCCAAGCGAATGAATCCTAGACAGGCTCGATGGTCGCTGTTTTTCTCCCGTTTCGATTTTGTGGTCTCATACCTTCCAGGTTCTAAGAATGTGAAGGCGGATGCCCTTTCTAGGAGTTTTGTGCCTGATTCTCCGGGTGTCCCTGAGCCGGCTGGTATTCTCAAAGAGGGGGTAATTCTGTCTGCCATCTCCCCTGGTTTGCGGCGAGTGCTGCAGGAGTTTCAGGCTGATAGACCTGACCGTTGTCCAGCGGAGAAACTGTTTGTCCCTGATAGTTGGACTAGCAGAGTTATTTCTGAGGTTCATTGCTCGGTGTTGGCTGGTCATCCTGGGATTTTTGGTACCAGAGATTTGGTGGCTAAGTCCTTTTGGTGGCCTTCCTTGTCACGGGATGTGCGTTCTTTTGTGCAGTCCTGTGGGACCTGTGCTCGGGCTAAGCTCTGCTGTTCTCGTGCCAGTGGGTTGCTTTTGCCCTTGCCTGTCCCGAAAAGGCCTTGGATGCATATTTCCATGGATTTTATTTCAGATCTTCCTGTCTCTCAAAGGATGTCTGTCATCTGGGTGGTTTGTGATCGCTTTTCTAAGATGGTCCATTTGGTGCCCTTGCCTAAATTACCTTCCTCCTCTGATTTGGTGCCATTATTTTTTCAGCATGTGGTTCGTTTGCATGGCATTCCGGAGAACATTGTGTCGGACAGAGGTTCCCAGTTTGTCTCTAGGTTTTGGCGGTCCTTTTGTGCTAAGATGGGCATTGATTTGTCTTTTTCTTCGGCTTTCCATCCTCAGACAAATGGCCAAACCGAACGAACCAACCAGACTTTAGAAACCTATCTGAGATGCTTTGTTTCTGCTGATCAGGATGATTGGGTGACATTCTTGCCATTGGCTGAGTTCGCCCTTAATAATCGGGCTAGTTCGGCTACTTTGGTTTCGCCTTTTTTTTGCAATTCTGGTTTCCATCCTCGTTTTTCTTCAGGGCAGGATGAGCCTTCTGACTGTCCTGGTGTGGATTCTGTGGTAGACAGGTTGCAGCAAATTTGGACTCACGTAGTGGACAATCTGACGTTGTCCCAGGAGAAGGCTCAACGTTTCGCTAACCGCCGTCGTTGTGTTGGTCACAGACTTCGTGTTGGGGATTTGGTTTGGTTGTCTTCTCGTTATGTTCCTATGACGGTTTCTTCTCCTAAGTTTAAGCCTCGTTTCATTGGTCCTTATAAGATTTCTGAAATTCTTAACCCTGTGTCACTTCGTTTGGTCCTTCCAGCTTCTTTTGCCATCCATAATGTGTTCCATAGGTCGTTGTTGCGGAAGTACGGGGCACCTATGGTTCCCTCCGTTGATCCTCCTGCTCCGGTGTTGGTTGAGGGGGAGTTGGAGTATGTGGTGGAAAAAATTTTGGATTCTCGTATTTCAAGACGGAAGCTTCAGTACCTGGTTAAATGAAATGGTTATGGTCAGGAGGATAATTCCTGGGTTGTTGCCTCCGATGTCCATGCTGCCGATTTAGTTCGTGCCTTTCATTTGGCTCGTCCTGATCGACCTGAGGGCTCTGGTGAGGGTTCGGTGACCCCTCTTCAAGGGGGGGTACTGTTGTGAATTCCGTTCTCGGACTCGCTCCTGTGGTCATGAATGGTACTTTGGTTAATTCTGCTCTTGGACTCCCTCTGGTGGCTTTGAGCGGAACTGCTGGTCACTTAGGTTGGCTGGCACAGCTGCCCTCGTTTATTGTCATGCTGACTTCCCTATTTAACTCCACTCAGATCGTTACTTCTTGCCAGCTGTCAATGTCTCAGTATTGGTTCAGATCTCTCTTGGACTTCTCTGATGACCTGTCTACTCCAGCAGAAGCTAAGTCCCTGATAGTTCATTTGTTGTTACTGCTTTCTGAATATATTTCTTAGTACTGCTACATTCTAGTCCAGCTTGCTATCATGATATTTCCTTGCTAGCTGGAAGCTCTGGGGATGCAGAGTTGCACCTCCACACCGTGAGTCGGTGTGGGGTCTTTTTGCATATTCTGCGTGGCTTTTGTAGTTTTTTGTGCTGACCGCATAGTTACCTTTTCTATCCTCTGACTATTTAGTGAAGACTGGCCTCCTTTGCTAAAACCTGTTTCATTCCTGTGTTTGTGACTTTCCTCTTAACTCACAGTCAATATATGTGGGGGCTGCCTTTTCCTTTGGGGAATTTGTCTGAGGCAAGGTAAGGCTTCTATTTCTCTCTTTAAGGGGTAGTTAGCTCTTAGGCTGTGCAGAGGCGTCTAGGGAGAGTTAGGTACGCTCCACGGCTATCTCTAGTGTTTGTGATAGGAGTAGGGTTTGCGGTCAGCAGAGTTCCCACGTCCCCAGAGCTTGTCCCGGTTTCTAGATTAACCATCAGGTCATTCCGGGTGCTCCTAACCACCTGGTCCATAACACTAGTCCATCTATCAGGAACAAACAGCTTCCCCACAGGACAGCGGTCAGGTTTATCAGCCTGAAATTCCTGAAGCACCCGCCGCAAATCAGGGGAGATGGCAGAAAGAATTACCCCTTCTTTAAGAATGCCAACCGGCTCAAGGACTCCAGGAGAATCAGGCAAAAAACTCCTAGAGAGGGCATCAGCCTTAACATTCTTAGATCCCGGAAGATATGAGACCACAAAATCAAAACGAGAGAAAAACAGGGACCATCGAGCCTGTCTAGGGTTCAGCCGCTTGGCCGACTCGAGGTAAATCAGATTCTTATGATCGGTCAAGACCACAACGCGGTGCTTGGCTCCCTCAAGCCAATGTCGCCACTCCTCAAATGCCCACTTCATAGCCAACAACTCCCGATTACCAACGTCATAATTGCGCTCCGTTGGCGAAAACTTTCTGGAAAAAAAAGCACACGGTTTCATCAAAGAACCATCAGAATTCCTCTGAGACAAAACGGCCCCTGCCCCAATCTCAGAAGCGTCAACCTCAACCTGAAAAGGAAGAGAAACATCCGGCTGACGCAACACAGGGGCAGAAGTAAATCGGCGTTTAAGCTCCTGAAAGGCCTCAACAGCCGCAGAGGACAAATTCGTCACATCAGCGCCTTTCTTCGTCAAATCGGTCAGGGGCTTAACCACACTGGAAAAGTTGGCAATGAAACGGCGATAAAAATTAGCAAAGCCTAAAAATTTCTGAAGGCTCTTCACCGATGTGCGTTGAATCCAGTCATGAATGGCTTGGACCTTAACAGGATCCATTTCTATAGACGAGGGAGAAAAAATAAAACCCAAAAAAGAGACCTTCTGAACTCCAAATAGGCACTTAGACCCCTTCACAAATAAAGCATTATCACGAACGATCTGGAATACCATCCTGACCTGCTTCACATGAGACTCCCAATCATCGGAAAAAATCTAAATATCATCCAAATACACAATCATGAATTTATCAAGATAATTGCGGAAAATATCATGCATGAAGGACTGAAATACAGAAGGAGCATTAGAAAGCCCGAAAGGCATCACAAGGTATTCAACATGGCCTTCGGGCGTATTAAATGCAGTTTTCCATTCGTCACCCTGTTTAATACGAACAAGATTATATGCCCCTCGAAGGTCAATCTTAGTAAACCAACCTGCCCCCTTAATTCGAGCAAACAAATCAGAAAGCAAAGGTAAAGGGTATTGGAATTTGACCGTGATCTTATTAAGAAGGCGATAATCAATACAGGGTCTCAAGGAGCCATCCTTCTTGGCAACAAAAAAGAAGAGGAAATTGACATCAAAGGAACGTCACAATGTACCCCTTGACAACCCCAACTAGTCACAGACATAGATTTCCAATCCAGCACCGGATTATGTTCCTGTAACCATGGAAAATCCAGTACAACAACATCATGCAAGTTATGCAACACCAGAAAACAGCAATATTCCTGATGTGCTGGAGCCTTGCACATGGTCAGCAGAGTCCAATACTGAGGTTTATTCTTGGCCAACTGTGTAGCATCAATCCCCCTCAAAGGAATAGGGCTCTGCAAAGGCTGCAAGGAAAAACCACAGGTCATGGCGAATTCCAAGTCCATTATGTTCAGGGCAGCGCCTGAATCCACAAATGCCATGACAGAAAAGGATGATAATGAGCAAATCAGGGTCACAGATAAGAGAAATTTAGGCTGTATAGTACTGATGGTAACAGACCTAGCGACCCTCTTAGTACGCTTAGGGCAATCAGAAATAACATGAGCAGAATCACCACAGTAAAAACACAGCCCATTCTGACGTCTGAATCCCTGCCGTTCTGCTTTAGTCAAAATCCTATCACATTGCATAGGCTCAGGACTCCGCTCAGAGGACACTGCCATATGGTGCACAACTTTGCGCTCGCACAGGCGCCGATCAATCTGAATGGCTAGAGACATAGATTCGCTCAAACCAGCAGGCATGGGGAACCCCACCATAACATCTTTAAGGGCTTCAGAAAGACCCTTTCTGAAAATTGCTGCCAGAGCATCCTCATTCCATTTAGTGAGCACAGACCATTTTCTAAATTTCTGGCAGTATAATTCTGCCGCTTCCTGACCCTGACATAGGGCCAACAAGGTTTTTTCTGCATGATCCACAGAATTAGGTTCTTCATACAATAATCCGAGCGCTTGAAAAAATGCGTCTACATTAAGCAATGCCGGATCCCCTGATTCAAGGGAGAATGCCCAGTCCTGAGGGTCACCACGCAGCAAAGAGATGACGATTTTAACCTGCTGAATGGGATCACCAGAGGAACGGGGTTTCAAAGCAAAAAACAATTTGCAGTTACTTTTAAAGTTCAAAAACTTGGATCTGTCCCCAAAAAACAAATCAGGAGTAGGAATTTTAGGCTGTAAAGCCGGAGTCTGGACAACATAATTTTGGATACTCTGTACTCTTGCAGCAAGTTGATCCACACGAGAAAACAAACCTTGAACATCCATGCCAGCGCCAAAATCCTGAACCACCCAGAGATTAAGAGGAAAAAAAAAGACAAAACAGACTGCAGAAAAAAAAATGGCTCAAATTTTTTCTTTTTTCCTTCTTTTGAGATGCATTTAGTTCATTTTTGGCCAGTTGTACTGTTATGAACTGGTGGTTTAGGAGCAACATGGGACGTGCTCTGGAGGAGGTGGTACCTGTACTGACCGCAGTTCCTGAGCTTAACACAACACTAGAAGTAGCCGTGGGATGTTCCTGTCACTCCCTAGACACCTCGTCACAGCCGGAGGCCTAACTACCCCTAAAGATAGAAACAGGAAAGCTATCTTGCCTCAGAGAAAATTCCCAAAGGACAGACAGCCCCCCACAAATAATTGACTGTGAGTGGAAAGGGAAATGACTAGTGTTGAGCATTCCGATACCGCAAGTATCGGGTATCGGCCGATACTTGCGGTATCGGAATTCCGATACCGGGATTCCGATACTTGGCGCGTATCGGATACCGGAATCGGAAGTTCCATGATTCAAAATTCAGAAATTCAGCCAATGAGAAAGATTCCAAGTGTGGGCACATCCTGTTTAGCATGGAGGGCATGAAACTACTGGCAAGGCTGTGATTGGCTGCTTAAATGATGTCATGATGCAGTTTAAAAGTCGCTGGCGCCATTTTGCGATCACTCTGCTGTGAATTCAGTTAGTGACAGGACGCTGTTTGCTGACTGAGGGACAGTTTAGAGATAGCGATTTGCTTCTTTGTGCTTTCCAAAGGCTAATTTAGCAACCGCTGTGTTCACCTACTAATCACCTTCCTTTTGCCTTGTAGCGCTGTTTTCACAGCGATCTGCAAGGTCTCTCTGTGTGTGTGTGTGAGTGCAGCCCACTCTCTAGTCTGAGTGCAGCCACATAGGCCATCCATAGCTGGTTGTATTCAGTTCAGGGAGGGTGGTTCATTGCCTCATACTGTCCTTTTTTTTTTTTTTTTGAAGTAGTGCAGGCTGCTGCACATTTTTTCCAAAAATTCCTATTAGTGTCTTTCCACCCGTCTCCAGCTAATTTGTGGAAAAACACTACATAGGATAAAGTAGAGGAGGGTTTTTGGGCCTTGCAGCGCCGTTTACGGCTGTCTGCACGGTCTCCGTGTGACTGCAGCTCGCCCTGTAGTCTGTGAGCAGCCGTAGCTTGGTTGTCTCCAGCTCAGGGTTGTTCACTGCGTCATACCGCCAAATCAATTTTCATTTTGTTTTCAAGTAGTGTAGTCTGCTGCTAATTAATTTTAAAAAATCCTATTAGTGTCTTTCCACCCGTCTCCAGCTAATTTGTGGAAAAACACTACATAGGATAAAGTAGAGGAGGGTTTTTGGGCCTTGCAGCGCCGTTTACGGCTGTCTGCACGGTCTCCGTGTGACTGCAGCTCGCCCTGTAGTCTGTGAGCAGCCGTAGCTTGGTTGTCTCCAGCTCAGGGTTGTTCACTGCGTCATACCGCCAAATCAATTTTCATTTTGTTTTCAAGTAGTGTAGTCTGCTGCTAATTAATTTAAAAAAATCCTATTAGTGTCTTTCCACCCGTCTCCAGCTAATTTGTGGAAAAACACTACATAGGATAAAGTAGAGGAGGGTTTTTGGGCCTTGCAGCGCCGTTTACGGCTGTCTGCACGGTCTCCGTGTGACTGCAGCTCGCCCTGTAGTCTGTGAGCAGCCGTAGCTTGGTTGTCTCCAGCTCAGGGTTGTTCACTGCGTCATACCGCCAAATCAATTTTCATTTTGTTTTCAAGTAGTGTAGTCTGCTGCTAATTAATTTAAAAAAATCCTATTAGTGTCTTTCCACCCGTCTCCAGCTAATTTGTGGAAAAACACTACATAGGATAAAGTAGAGGAGGGTTTTTGGGCCTTGCAGCGCCGTTTACGGCTGTCTGCACGGTCTCCGTGTGACTGCAGCTCGCCCTGTAGTCTGTGAGCAGCCGTAGCTTGGTTGTCTCCAGCTCAGGGTTGTTCACTGCGTCATACCGCCAAATCAATTTTCATTTTGTTTTCAAGTAGTGTAGTCTGCTGCTAATTAATTTAAAAAAATCCTATTAGTGTCTTTCCACCCGTCTCCAGCTAATTTGTGGAAAAACACTACATAGGATAAAGTAGAGGAGGGTTTTTGGGCCTTGCAGCGCCGTTTACGGCTGTCTGCACGGTCTCCGTGTGACTGCAGCTCTATCCGTTGTTAGTTCAGCCCCAAAAAAATAAATAAATAATAAAGTTCACCAAACACACCAGTTACACCACTTTACATTTGTGTAGGCCACATTAGCTCATATTCAAGTCTAGTCCACACTTTAGAAAATTAGTGTGTCTTATACCTGTTAGGAGGAGTTGCTCAGGAATAAGCACATAAAGCCGTTAGTACTTTTCTGCTTATCTTTATCAGTCAACCAAGATGAAGAAGGCAGTGAGTAAGGCACGTGGGCGTGGGCGTGGGCGCGGAGCAGGGAGGGGACGTGGGGATTCTGTGCCTGCTGCGGGCACCGGTGAGTCATCAGCACCCACTTTCACAAGGGAACAGTCGTTCATGCGCAGCTTTGTCGCCGAGCGCCGTACACCGCTGCTGCGTCAAGACCAAATTGAAGCCGTTGTGGGATGGATGGCAGCTAATGCATCAACTTCCATTAGTGCCACATCCTCTCAGACACAGAGCACTGGAGAGCAGCCATCTGTCTCTTCACCACCTGCAAAATTGCCCAGGCAGACAGAGATCCCAGGACAGGAGCAGTCTCTACTTCTGTTCTCTGAATCATCTCTTGGCTTGGAAACAGGGGGCCAGCCAAGCAGCATTGGAGAAATGGAAGAAGAGGCAGGGTGCAGTGATGCCCAACCGCTTTTTCTGTCTTCCTCTGAAGAGGCGGGTGGGCCAGTGGCTCCGGTCACCACCTCGCAGGCCGCATCAGCTGATGATGACACTCAGGTGCCACTTACTGGTGCGTGCTCTGCTGCTGAGACTACCCAGGAGGAGCAGTTGGGGGCAGAGGGTAGTGTAGATGATGAGGTCCTTGACCCATCTTGGCGTCAGGGACAGGAAGGTGGTGGGAGCAGCTCTGAGGAAGAGATTCCCCGTACGGCCCAAAGAGGGAGAGGGAGGGGGAAGACTGCGGATCCTGCAGCCTCCGCTTTGGCACCCGTAAGGAGCATGTCTCTTCCAAAAGTCAAAAGGGGGCTCCCAAGACTTGCAGTGCCTGGTCCTTTTTTGACACAGTTGCAGATGACATTTGCTATGTCAGATGCAAGGTGTGTCATCAAAAAATCAAAAGAGGTCAAAAAGTCGCCAACCTCAATACCTCCAACATGTGGAAACATGTGCGCAACAGGCACCCGGCGGAGTTAGACAAACACACTGAAGAGCTAGGCCAACCAACAGCGGCAGCTACCACCTCTTCAGCTCGTGTTGCCTCTTCCTCTAGCTCACACGCAGCTGGTTCGGCTTCCTCCCAGGATCGCCGTGGAAGAACCTCTGGCCCTGTTGTCCAGAGACCCGCTGTCATTCCACCCGCAGCACCACTTTCCCAGTCAACCACACACTCCCAGCCCAGTCTACAGCCATCGGTAGTACAGGCATGGGAGAAAAGGCGGCCTTTCTCGTCAAACCACCCACGAGCACAGGCTCTGACTGCAGGCATTGCCAAACTTCTGTCACTGGAAATGCTGTCATTCAGGCTGGTGGAGACTGACAGCTTCCGTGACTTGATGTCATTGGCAGTCCCACAGTACAGTGTGCCCAGCCGCTTTTACTTCAGCAGGCAAGCCATCCCTGCCCTGCACAAGCATGTTGAGGGACACATAAAACACGCGCTACTGAACGCCGTCGGTAGCAAGGTCCACCTCACCACCGATGCGTGGACCAGTCAACATGGACAGGGGCGATACCTTTCCCTCACTGCCCATTGGGTTAATGTAGTTGAGCCGGGTACAGACCGTGCGAGTGGCGCAGGACGTGTCCTGCCCACTCCAAGGATTGCAGGAATCCATTCTGTACGCATTGACTCCTCCTCTTACACCAGTTCCTCAGAATCATCGCTGCAGGAGCCGTCACAGTCCACCTCCACATGGACCCGTGATGAACGTGTACCTGTTACGACCGACATGAGCACAGCCGTGGCCAAACGTCAACAGGCCGTCTTGAAATTAATTTTTTTGGGGAATCGTAGCCACACAGCGCAGGAGCTCTGGAATGCCATCAAGCAGGAGAGCGATGTGTGGTTTGAGCCAGCGAATCTCCAGCCAGGCATGGTAGTGTGTGATAATGGCCGAAATCTGGTGGCAGCCCTGGGCCTCGGCAACCTCACTCACATCCCATGTCTGGCACATGTGCTCAATTTGGTCGTGCAGAGTTTTTTGAGGGACTATCCGGATCTTGATGCACTGCTGCACAAGGTCCGCCTAGAGTGTGCTCACTTGCGGCGTTCCAGCACGGCAAAAGCGCGCATTGCGGCTCTGCAGCGCCGACACCGCCTGCCGGAACATCGCATCATATGTGACCTACCTACCAGGTGGAATTCCACGTTACATATGTTGGAGCGGTTGTGTGAGCAGCAGCAAGCTGTAATGGAGTACCAGCTGTATCAGGCGCAAAAAAGTCGCAGTCAGCGCCGTACAGACTTCACAACCACAGAGTGGGCCACTATGAAGGATGTCTGCCAGGTTTTGCGTCCCTTTGATTATTCCACGCGGATGGCGAGTGCAGATGATGCACTAGTCAGCATGACTGTCCCCCTTATCTGCCTGCTTGAAAAATCACTGCAAGCGCTAAGGGATGATGTTGTGGAAGAGGTGGAGGATGAGGATTCACCACTTCCATCATCTTCTGGACAGTCAGCGCCACGTGGTTCCTCACAAACGCGTAGGCAGGGGACAGTTTGTGAGGAGGATGAGGAGGAGTCAATGGAGGAGGAAGACATCCGTCCAGAGGAGGGAGTTCCCGAATTGTCCAGTACTCAGTGTGTACAGCGAGGGTGGGGTGATGACGAGCGGGCAGAGATCACGCCTCCAGCTGGGGACAGCGTTTCTTGGGCAGTTGGCAGTCTGCAGCACATGGTGGATTACATGCTGCAGTGCCTGAGAAACGACCGCCGCATCGACCACATTCTCAACATGTCTGATTATTGGGTGTTCACCCTCCTCGATCCTCGCTACCGGGACAACGTAGAAAGCCTCATCACACCGTTGAACCGGGAGCGAAAAATGCGGGAGTACCAAGACACACTGGTCAGTTCCATCATCTTCTCCATTCCAACTGAGAGAAGTGCTGCTACTGCATTCCAAAGCAGCTCAGTGCGTCCAGGCAGTGGTGGAGGCTCTGCACAAAGAGGGAGCAGAAGCAGTGCCTCTGCCCAAGGCAAGACCAGTATGGCCCAACTGTGGCACAGTTTTGTGTGCCCCCCACAAAAGTCTACACCATCACAGACGGCTCCAGTCAGCAGGAGGCAACGGTTCCGTCAGATGGTGACAGACTACATGTCTTGCCCTCTTGCTGTACTCCCAGACGGCTCTTCCCCTTTCAAGTTTTGGGTCTCAAAGCTGGATACATGGCCAGAGCTAAGCCAGTATGCATTGGAGGTGCTGTCTTGCCCTGCGGCCAGTGTATTATCGGATTATTAGTGTATGATTATTAGTGTATGATCGCACTATTATTGTCTTTAGTGCTGCAGGTGGTGTACTAACTGACCGTCGCATGCGACTATCCTCCGATAACGTTGACCGGCTTACTTTCCTGAAAATGAACAAGGCCTGGATCTCGCAGGAATTTGCCACTCCTCCTCCTGATTAAAAAATTAGGTCACTGTATACGTTATCCAGGTCTCCTGTTGTGTTCATCTTTCTACCACCTGAACTTAAATTCCTGGGCTCCAACACCGCCAGTTGAGGCTCAGACGTGCCGTCTGCACAGTGAAAACATACGACCCAGTGTTATTGGGTTTCAGTAACGTCAGCTGATCCCCAGCTGTGTAGCCGGCAATGTGTCATGCGACCGCCACGCTGACACAACAACTGAAATGTAAGGGAATCTGTCCCCCCCCCCCCCAAGGCGTTTGTTACTGAAAGAGCCACCTTGTGCAGCAGTAATGCTGCACAAGGAAAAAGGTAGCTATTTTGGTTTTGCTCCTTGCACACGCAAAACTTAACACTTATAAAATGTGTCCACTGATACCGTAAAACCGTCCCGGAGGTGGGACTTTCCTTCGTAATATGACGCAGCACAGCCGTCATTCCTACCCCCCCGGCGCCGCGCCCCGGCTCCTCAGCGTTGTTTGATTCCGTCCCGGAGCCTGCGCTGTTATGTTATCCCGTGGCCAGGCACACTTAGCGCTGCCCGTCTTCTGGCATCATTTGGTGTCAGGCTGGCTGCGCCTGTGCGGCCACGCTGGCCGAGAGCTCGCCTCGCAGTGTCTTCTGATTTAATCCCACTGGGGGCCTGGGATCTATGGACATGCGCAGTGCATATCTGAACCTCCACCTCTCACTCATCTCCCTATGGCTTCTTCAGACTGTTCGGTGTCAGCTGGTCCCTAATAGCATGCCACGGCCGTGACACCGCACAGTCTGGAAAAGAAGCCGTAGGGAGGGGAGTGAGAGGCGAGGATATGCACTGCGCATGGCCATGGATCCCAGGCCCCCAGTGGGATTACATCAGAAGACACTGCGAGGCGGGCTCTCGGCCAGCGCGGCCGCACAGGCGCAGCCAGCCTGACACCAAATGATGTCAGAAGATGGGCAGCGCTAAGTGTGCCTGGCCACGGGATAACATAACAGCGCAGGCTCCGGGACGGAATCAAACAACGCTGAGGAGCCGGGGCACGGCGGCGGGGGGGTAGTAATGATGGCTGTGCTGCGTCATATTACGAAGGAAAGTCCCACCTCCGGGACGGTTTCACGGCTTCAGGGGGCACATTTTATAAGTGTTTAGTTCTGTGTTTGCAAGGAGCATGATGAAAAGAGCCACCTTTTCCTTTTGCATCTTTTGTGCTGCACAAGCTGGCTCTTTCAGCTACAAACGCCTTGGGGGGGGGGGTTAAAGGTTCCCTTTCGACTTTCTCAGGCTTCGGCCTACATTGTGTTCCTCTGCTTTTCCACCTGCCCCTGGGCTCCAACACCGCCAGTTGCCGTCCAGAAGTGCTGTACGCACAGTCAACAGTCCCTCCTCTGTTATTGGGGTTCAGTAACGTCAGCTGTTCCCCTGCTGTGTGTGTGGCAATCCCTCCTACCTCCTCCAACCTCCTCCAACCTCCTCCTCCTCCACCTGCCCCTGGGCTCCAACACCGCCAGTTGCCGTCCAGAAGTGCTGTACGCACAGTCAACAGTCCCTCCTCTGTTATTGGGGTTCAGTAACGTCAGCTGTTCCCCTGCTGTGTGTGTGGCAATCCCTCCTACCTCCTCCAACCTCCTCCAACCTCCTCCTCCTCCACCTGTCCCTGGGCTCCAACACCGCCAGTTGCCGTCCAGAAGTGCTGTACGCACAGTCAACAGTCCCTCCTCTGTTATTGGGGTTCAGTAACGTCAGCTGTTCCCCTGCTGTGTGTGTGGCAATCCCTCCTACCTCCTCCAACCTCCTCCAACCTCCTCCTCCTCCACCTGCCCCTGGGCTCCAACACCGCCAGTTGCCGTCCAGAAGTGCTGTACGCACAGTCAACAGTCCCTCCTCTGTTATTGGGGTTCAGTAACGTCAGCTGTTCCCCTGCTGTGTGTGTGGCAATCCCTCCTACCTCCTCCAACCTCCTCCAACCTCCTCCTCCTCCACCTGTCCCTGGGCTCCAACACCGCCAGTTGCCGTCCAGAAGTGCTGTACGCACAGTCAACAGTCCCTCCTCTGTTATTGGGGTTCAGTAACGTCAGCTGTTCCCCTGCTGTGTGTGTGGCAATCCCTCCTACCTCCTCCAACCTCCTCCAACCTCCTCCTCCTCCACCTGCCCCTGGGCTCCAACACCGCCAGTTGCCGTCCAGAAGTGCTGTACGCACAGTCAACAGTCGCTCCTCTGTTATTGGGGTTCAGTAACGTCAGCTGTTCCCCTGCTGTGTGTGTGGCAATCCCTCCTACCTCCTCCAACCTCCTCCAACCTCCTCCTCCTCCACCTGCCCCTGGGCTCCAACACCGCCAGTTGCCGTCCAGAAGTGCTGTACGCACAGTCAACAGTCGCTCCTCTGTTATTGGGGTTCAGTAACGTCAGCTGTTCCCCTGCTGTGTGTGTGGCAATCCCTCCTACCTCCTCCAACCTCCTCCAACCTCCTCCTCCTCCACCTGCCCCTGGGCTCCAACACCGCCAGTTGCCGTCCAGAAGTGCTGTACGCACAGTCAACAGTCGCTCCTCTGTTATTGGGGTTCAGTAACGTCAGCTGTTCCCCTGCTGTGTGTGTGGCAATCCCTCCTACCTCCTCCAACCTCCTCCAACCTCCTCCTCCTCCACCTGCCCCTGGGCTCCAACACCGCCAGTTGCCGTCCAGAAGTGCTGTACGCACAGTCAACAGTCGCTCCTCTGTTATTGGGGTTCAGTAACGTCAGCTGTTCCCCTGCTGTGTGTGTGGAAATCCCTCCTACCTCCTCCAACCTCCTCCAACCTCCTCCTCCTCCACCTGCCCCTGGGCTCCAACACCGCCAGTTGCCGTCCAGAAGTGCTGTACGCACAGTCAACAGTCGCTCCTCTGTTATTGGGGTTCAGTAACGTCAGCTGTTCCCCTGCTGTGTGTGTGGCAATCCCTCCTACCTCCTCCAACCTCCTCCAACCTCCTCCTCCTCCACCTGCCCCTGGGCTCCAACACCGCCAGTTGCCGTCCAGAAGTGCTGTACGCACAGTCAACAGTCGCTCCTCTGTTATTGGGGTTCAGTAACGTCAGCTGTTCCCCTGCTGTGTGTGTGGCAATCCCTCCTACCTCCTCCAACCTCCTCCTCCTCCACCTGCCCCTGGGCTCCAACACCGCCAGTTGCCGTCCAGAAGTGCTGTACGCACAGTCAACAGTCGCTCCTCTGTTATTGGGGTTCAGTAACGTCAGCTGTTCCCCTGCTGTGTGTGTGGCAATCCCTCCTACCTCCTCCAACCTCCTCCAACCTCCTCCTCCTCCACCTGCCCCTGGGCTCCAACACCGCCAGTTGCCGTCCAGAAGTGCTGTACGCACAGTCAACAGTCGCTCCTCTGTTATTGGGGTTCAGTAACGTCAGCTGTTCCCCTGCTGTGTGTGTGGCAATCCCTCCTACCTCCTCCAACCTCCTCCAACCTCCTCCTCCTCCACCTGCCCCTGGGCTCCAACACCGCCAGTTGCCGTCCAGAAGTGCTGTACGCACAGTCAACAGTCGCTCCTCTGTTATTGGGGTTCAGTAACGTCAGCTGTTCCCCTGCTGTGTGTGTGGCAATCCCTCCTACCTCCTCCAACCTCCTCCAACCTCCTCCTCCTCCACCTGCCCCTGGGCTCCAACACCGCCAGTTGCCGTCCAGAAGTGCTGTACGCACAGTCAACAGTCGCTCCTCTGTTATTGGGGTTCAGTAACGTCAGCTGTTCCCCTGCTGTGTGTGTGGCAATCCCTCCTACCTCCTCCAACCTCCTCCAACCTCCTCCTCCTCCACCTGCCCCTGGGCTCCAACACCGCCAGTTGCCGTCCAGAAGTGCTGTACGCACAGTCAACAGTCGCTCCTCTGTTATTGGGGTTCAGTAACGTCAGCTGTTCCCCTGCTGTGTGTGTGGCAATCCCTCCTACCTCCTCCAACCTCCTCCAACCTCCTCCTCCTCCACCTGCCCCTGGGCTCCAACACCGCCAGTTGCCGTCCAGAAGTGCTGTACGCACAGTCAACAGTCGCTCCTCTGTTATTGGGGTTCAGTAACGTCAGCTGTTCCCCTGCTGTGTGTGTGGCAATCCCTCCTACCTCCTCCAACCTCCTCCAACCTCCTCCTCCTCCACCTGTCCCTGGGCTCCAACACCGCTAGTTGCCGTCCAGAAGTGCTGTACGCACAGAGCCAAACACCTCGCCAATGTGTTAGTGGGGTTCAGCACCGCCAGCTGTTCCCCTGCTGTGTATACGGCAACGTGTACTGCGACCGCCACGCAGACACAACAAGTTAAATGTAAGGGAACCTGACCCCCCCCCCCCCCAAGCGTTTGTTACTGAAGGAGCCACCTTGTGCAGCAGTAATGATGCAAAGGGAAAAAGTGCCTCTTTTCGTGATGCTCCTTGCACATGCTGAACCTAACACTTATGAAATGTGTCCCCACACAGCGTTAAACCGTCCGGTAGGTGGAACTTTCCTTTGTCGTGTGACGCAGCACAGCCATCATTTTTACCCCCTTGGCGCCGTGCGCCCCCTCCTCAGCGTTGTTTGAATCTGTCCCGGAGCCTGCGCTGTTAGGTTAGCCCTTGGCCATGCACACATGTTGCGCTGCCCGTCTTCTGACCTCATTTGGTGTCAGGCTGGCTGCGCCTGTGCGGGTGCGCTGGCCGAGATCCCGCCTCGCAGTGTCGTCTAATGTAATCCCACCGCGGGCCTGTGATCCGTGCCCGTGCGCAGTGCATATCCTCTCCTCTCACTCCCCTCCCTACGGCTTCTTCACACTGTGCGATGTCAGCTGGTCCCTAATAGCATGCCACGGCCGTGACACCGCACAGTCTGAAAAAGCCGTAGGGAGGGGAGTGAGAGGAGAGGATATGCACTGCGCACGGGCACGGATCACAGGCCCGCGGTGGGATTACATTAGACGACACTGCGAGGCGGGATCTCGGCCAGCGCACCCGCACAGGCGCAGCCAGCCTGACACCAAATGAGGTCAGAAGACGGGCAGCGAAACATGTGTGCATGGCCAAGGGCTAACCTAACAGCGCAGGCTCCTGGACAGATTCAAACAACGCTGAGGAGGCGGCGCACGGCGCCAAGGGGGTAAAAATGATGGCTGTGCTGCGTCACACGACAAAGGAAAGTTCCACCTACCGGACGGTTTAACGCTGTGAGGAGACACATTTCATAAATGTTAGGTTCCGCATGTACAAGGACCATAATTAAAAGAGCTAAGTTTACCTTTTCCAGCATTAGTGCTGTACACAATGGCTCTTTCAGCTACAAACGCCTGGGGGGGGGGGGTTAAAGGTTTCCTTTCAACTTGCTCGAGTGCAGGCTTCGGCCTACACTCCGCTCCCCCTGCTCCTCCTGCTGACCCTGGGCTCTAACACCGCCAGTTTTTGCCCAGATGTGCTAGCTGCACAGAGAAAAACACCAGCCAATGTGTCAGTGGGGTTCAGCACCGCCAGCTGTTCCCCTGCTGTGTAGCCGGCAACGTGTCCTGCGACCGCCACGCAGACACAAGAACTGAAATTGAAGGGAACCTGTCCCCCCTCCCCCAGGTGTTTCTATGTTTTACAGCTACCTTGAACAGCAGTAATGCTGCATGTGTTCAAGGTGGCTCAGAAACTTATTCTCCTTGCCCATGTTGAAGTGAACACGTCTAAAATGTGTCCTCTGTGACCATTAAAACGTCCCTCTGGTGTGATTTGACTTTGTATTGACACACGCAACAAGCTCCTTGGTAACGCTGCCCGTCTTCTGGCATCATTGTTTGGCTGGCTGCGCCTCTGCGGCCGCCCTGACCCACACAACGCCCCTCGGTGTCTTATTTATTGGGACTGCGAGGGTGTGATTGATGGGCAGGATCAGTGCATCAGTTCGCCTGTCCCTCCTCTCCTTCCGCCTTCTTCGGACTGTGCGGCTTCATGGCCGTGGCATGCGATAAGGGATCAGATGACGCCGCACAGTCTGAAGCGGGTGTAAGAACCCAAGCGAGAGGCGAACATATGTACTGCGCCAGGCCATGAATCCCAGCCCCGCAGTGTTTTAACTATGTCAATACACTGCGGGGCTGTGATTCATGGGCATCGCGAACCGCACCAGCCAACATTAAATGAGATCAGAAGATGGGCAGCGCTAACGGCGCTAGGCCAGGGGATAACACGACAGCGCAGACTCCTGTACAGCAAATAACAACGCTCGGGAGGCTGCACCCAGCACCAAGGTGGGATTCTTGACATCTGTGCTGCGTCTCATTACAAAGGGAACTCGCGCCTCCAACACAGTTTGACTGTATAAAGGGCTAAATGTTATACGTGTTCCATTCAGCGTGTGCAAGGAGCCAAATTAAAAGAGCAACCTTTGACTTGTGCACCACTACTGCTGCATAAGCTGTGGCTCTTCTACTTTGTAACCCCTGAGGGGGGGTTAAAGGTGACTTTTGAAATCGGTTCAATTAGGCTTCGGCCTACACTCTGCTCCACCTGCAGAGCCCGGGCTCCAACAACGCTAGTTGCTGTCCGGAAGTGCTGGCTGCACAGAGCCAAACACCTCGCCAATGTGTCAGTGGGGTCCAGCACCGCCAGCTGTTCCCCTGCTGTGTAGCCGGCAACGTGTCCTGCAAAAGCCACGCAGACACAACAGACCCAAAGCTGCCGCCAGTGCAGGCTTCGGCCTACACTCCCCTCCCCCTGCTCCTCCTCCTCCTGCTCCTCCTCCTGCTGTCCCTGGGCTCTAACACACCGCCAGTTGGGGCCCAGATGTGCTAGCTGCACAGAGAAAAACACCAGCCAATGTGTCAGTGGGGTCCAGCACCGCCAGCTGTTCCCCTGCTGTGCAGCCGGCAACATGTCCTGCAAAAGCCACGCAGACACAAGAACTGAAATTGAAGGGAACCTGTCCCCCCTCCCCCAGGCGTTTTTACGTTATCCAGCCACCTTGTACAGCGGTAATGCTGCATGTGTGCAAGGTGGCTCAGAAACGTATTCTCCTCGCACATGTGGAACTGAAAACACGTCTGAAATGTGTCCTCTGTGTGACCATTTAACCGTCCCGGTGGTGTGACTTTCCTTTGTAATGACACGCTGCAACCCCCTTGGTAGCGCTGCCCGTCTTCTGGCATCATTGTTTGGCTGCCTGCGCCTCTGCGGCCGCCCTGACCCACACAACGCCCCTCGGTGTCTTATTTATTGGGACTGCGAGGGTGTGATTGATGGGCAGGATCAGTGCATCAGTTCGCCTGTCCCTCCTCTCCTTCCGCCTTCTTCGGACTGTGCGGCTTCATGGCCGTGGCATGCGATAAGGGATCAGATGACGCCGCACAGTCTGAAGCGGGTGTAAGAACCCAAGCGAGAGGCGAACATATGTACTGCGCCAGGCCATGAATCCCAGCCCCGCAGTGTTTTAACTATGTCAATACACTGCGGGGCTGTGATTCATGGGCATCGCGAACCGCACCAGCCAACATTAAATGAGGTCAGAAGATGGGCAGCGCTAACGGCGCTAGGCCAGGGGATAACACGACAGCGCAGACTCCTGTACAGCAAATAACAACGCTCGGGAGGCTGCACCCAGCACCAAGGTGGGATTCTTGACATCTGTGCTGCGTCTCATTACAAAGGGAACTCGCGCCTCCAACACAGTTTGACTGTATAAAGGGCTAAATGTTATACGTGTTCCATTCAGCGTGTGCAAGGAGCCAAATTAAAAGAGCAACCTTTGACTTGTGCACCACTACTGCTGCATAAGCTGTGGCTCTTCTACTTTGTAACCCCTGAGGGGGGGTTAAAGGTGACTTTTGAAATCGGTTCAATTAGGCTTCGGCCTACACTCTGCTCCACCTGCAGAGCCCGGGCTCCAACAACGCTAGTTGCTGTCCGGAAGTGCTGGCTGCACAGAGCCAAACACCTCGCCAATGTGTCAGTGGGGTCCAGCACCGCCAGCTGTTCCCCTGCTGTGTAGCCGGCAACGTGTCCTGCAAAAGCCACGCAGACACAACAGACCCAAAGCTGCCGCCAGTGCAGGCTTCGGCCTACACTCCCCTCCCCCTGCTCCTCCTCCTCCTGCTCCTCCTCCTGCTGTCCCTGGGCTCTAACACACCGCCAGTTGGGGCCCAGATGTGCTAGCTGCACAGAGAAAAACACCAGCCAATGTGTCAGTGGGGTCCAGCACCGCCAGCTGTTCCCCTGCTGTGCAGCCGGCAACGTGTCCTGCAAAAGCCACGCAGACACAAGAACTGAAATTGAAGGGAACCTGTCCCCCCTCCCCCAGGCGTTTTTACGTTATCCAGCCACCTTGTACAGCGGTAATGCTGCATATGTGCAAGGTGGCTCAGAAACGTATTCTCCTCGCACATGTGGAACTGAAAACACGTCTGAAATGTGTCCTCTGTGTGACCATTTAACCGTCCCGGTGGTGTGACTTTCCTTTGTAATGACACGCTGCAACCCCCTTGGTAGCGCTGCCCGTCTTCTGGCATCATTGTTTGGCTGCCTGCGCCTCTGCGGCCGCCCTGACCCACACAACGCCCCTCGGTGTCTTATTTATTGGGACTGCGAGGGTGTGATTGATGGGCAGGATCAGTGCATCAGTTCGCCTGTCCCTCCTCTCCTTCCGCCTTCTTCGGACTGTGCGGCTTCATGGCCGTGGCATGCGATAAGGGATCAGATGACGCCGCACAGTCTGAAGCGGGTGTAAGAACCCAAGCGAGAGGCGAACATATGTACTGCGCCAGGCCATGAATCCCAGCCCCGCAGTGTTTTAACTATGTCAATACACTGCGGGGCTGTGATTCATGGGCATCGCGAACCGCACCAGCCAACATTAAATGAGGTCAGAAGATGGGCAGCGCTAACGGCGCTAGGCCAGGGGATAACACGACAGCGCAGACTCCTGTACAGCAAATAACAACGCTCGGGAGGCTGCACCCAGCACCAAGGTGGGATTCTTGACATCTGTGCTGCGTCTCATTACAAAGGGAACTCGCGCCTCCAACACAGTTTGACTGTATAAAGGGCTAAATGTTATACGTGTTCCATTCAGCGTGTGCAAGGAGCCAAATTAAAAGAGCAACCTTTGACTTGTGCACCACTACTGCTGCATAAGCTGTGGCTCTTCTACTTTGTAACCCCTGAGGGGGGGTTAAAGGTGACTTTTGAAATCGGTTCAATTAGGCTTCGGCCTACACTCTGCTCCACCTGCAGAGCCCGGGCTCCAACAACGCTAGTTGCTGTCCGGAAGTGCTGGCTGCACAGAGCCAAACACCTCGCCAATGTGTCAGTGGGGTCCAGCACCGCCAGCTGTTCCCCTGCTGTGTAGCCGGCAACGTGTCCTGCAAAAGCCACGCAGACACAACAGACCCAAAGCTGCCGCCAGTGCAGGCTTCGGCCTACACTCCCCTCCCCCTGCTCCTCCTCCTCCTGCTCCTCCTCCTGCTGTCCCTGGGCTCTAACACACCGCCAGTTGGGGCCCAGATGTGCTAGCTGCACAGAGAAAAACACCAGCCAATGTGTCAGTGGGGTCCAGCACCGCCAGCTGTTCCCCTGCTGTGCAGCCGGCAACGTGTCCTGCAAAAGCCACGCAGACACAAGAACTGAAATTGAAGGGAACCTGTCCCCCCTCCCCCAGGCGTTTTTACGTTATCCAGCCACCTTGTACAGCGGTAATGCTGCATGTGTGCAAGGTGGCTCAGAAACGTATTCTCCTCGCACATGTGGAACTGAAAACACGTCTGAAATGTGTCCTCTGTGTGACCATTTAACCGTCCCGGTGGTGTGACTTTCCTTTGTAATGACACGCTGCAACCCCCTTGGTAGCGCTGCCCGTCTTCTGGCATCATTGTTTGGCTGCCTGCGCCTCTGCGGCCGCCCTGACCCACACAACGCCCCTCGGTGTCTTATTTATTGGGACTGCGAGGGTGTGATTGATGGGCAGGATCAGTGCATCAGTTCGCCTGTCCCTCCTCTCCTTCCGCCTTCTTCGGACTGTGCGGCTTCATGGCCGTGGCATGCGATAAGGGATCAGATGACGCCGCACAGTCTGAAGCGGGTGTAAGAACCCAAGCGAGAGGCGAACATATGTACTGCGCCAGGCCATGAATCCCAGCCCCGCAGTGTTTTAACTATGTCAATACACTGCGGGGCTGTGATTCATGGGCATCGCGAACCGCACCAGCCAACATTAAATGAGGTCAGAAGATGGGCAGCGCTAACGGCGCTAGGCCAGGGGATAACACGACAGCGCAGACTCCTGTACAGCAAATAACAACGCTCGGGAGGCTGCACCCAGCACCAAGGTGGGATTCTTGACATCTGTGCTGCGTCTCATTACAAAGGGAACTCGCGCCTCCAACACAGTTTGACTGTATAAAGGGCTAAATGTTATACGTGTTCCATTCAGCGTGTGCAAGGAGCCAAATTAAAAGAGCAACCTTTGACTTGTGCACCACTACTGCTGCATAAGCTGTGGCTCTTCTACTTTGTAACCCCTGAGGGGGGGTTAAAGGTGACTTTTGAAATCGGTTCAATTAGGCTTCGGCCTACACTCTGCTCCACCTGCAGAGCCCGGGCTCCAACAACGCTAGTTGCTGTCCGGAAGTGCTGGCTGCACAGAGCCAAACACCTCGCCAATGTGTCAGTGGGGTCCAGCACCGCCAGCTGTTCCCCTGCTGTGTAGCCGGCAACGTGTCCTGCAAAAGCCACGCAGACACAACAGACCCAAAGCTGCCGCCAGTGCAGGCTTCGGCCTACACTCCCCTCCCCCTGCTCCTCCTCCTCCTGCTCCTCCTCCTGCTGTCCCTGGGCTCTAACACACCGCCAGTTGGGGCCCAGATGTGCTAGCTGCACAGAGAAAAACACCAGCCAAAGTGTCAGTGGGGTCCAGCACCGCCAGCTGTTCCCCTGCTGTGCAGCCGGCAACGTGTCCTGCAAAAGCCACGCAGACACAAGAACTGAAATTGAAGGGAACCTGTCCCCCCTCCCCCAGGCGTTTTTACGTTATCCAGCCACCTTGTACAGCGGTAATGCTGCATGTGTGCAAGGTGGCTCAGAAACGTATTCTCCTCGCACATGTGGAACTGAAAACACGTCTGAAATGTGTCCTCTGTGTGACCATTTAACCGTCCCGGTGGTGTGACTTTCCTTTGTAATGACACGCTGCAACCCCCTTGGTAGCGCTGCCCGTCTTCTGGCATCATTGTTTGGCTGCCTGCGCCTCTGCGGCCGCCCTGACCCACACAACGCCCCTCGGTGTCTTATTTATTGGGACTGCGAGGGTGTGATTGATGGGCAGGATCAGTGCATCAGTTCGCCTGTCCCTCCTCTCCTTCCGCCTTCTTCGGACTGTGCGGCTTCATGGCCGTGGCATGCGATAAGGGATCAGATGACGCCGCACAGTCTGAAGCGGGTGTAAGAACCCAAGCGAGAGGCGAACATATGTACTGCGCCAGGCCATGAATCCCAGCCCCGCAGTGTTTTAACTATGTCAATACACTGCGGGGCTGTGATTCATGGGCATCGCGAACCGCACCAGCCAACATTAAATGAGGTCAGAAGATGGGCAGCGCTAACGGCGCTAGGCCAGGGGATAACACGACAGCGCAGACTCCTGTACAGCAAATAACAACGCTCGGGAGGCTGCACCCAGCACCAAGGTGGGATTCTTGACATCTGTGCTGCGTCTCATTACAAAGGGAACTCGCGCCTCCAACACAGTTTGACTGTATAAAGGGCTAAATGTTATACGTGTTCCATTCAGCGTGTGCAAGGAGCCAAATTAAAAGAGCAACCTTTGACTTGTGCACCACTACTGCTGCATAAGCTGTGGCTCTTCTACTTTGTAACCCCTGAGGGGGGGTTAAAGGTGACTTTTGAAATCGGTTCAATTAGGCTTCGGCCTACACTCTGCTCCACCTGCAGAGCCCGGGCTCCAACAACGCTAGTTGCTGTCCGGAAGTGCTGGCTGCACAGAGCCAAACACCTCGCCAATGTGTCAGTGGGGTCCAGCACCGCCAGCTGTTCCCCTGCTGTGTAGCCGGCAACGTGTCCTGCAAAAGCCACGCAGACACAACAGACCCAAAGCTGCCGCCAGTGCAGGCTTCGGCCTACACTCCCCTCCCCCTGCTCCTCCTCCTCCTGCTCCTCCTCCTGCTGTCCCTGGGCTCTAACACACCGCCAGTTGGGGCCCAGATGTGCTAGCTGCACAGAGAAAAACACCAGCCAATGTGTCAGTGGGGTCCAGCACCGCCAGCTGTTCCCCTGCTGTGCAGCCGGCAACGTGTCCTGCAAAAGCCACGCAGACACAAGAACTGAAATTGAAGGGAACCTGTCCCCCCTCCCCCAGGCGTTTTTACGTTATCCAGCCACCTTGTACAGCGGTAATGCTGCATGTGTGCAAGGTGGCTCAGAAACGTATTCTCCTCGCACATGTGGAACTGAAAACACGTCTGAAATGTGTCCTCTGTGTGACCATTTAACCGTCCCGGTGGTGTGACTTTCCTTTGTAATGACACGCTGCAACCCCCTTGGTAGCGCTGCCCGTCTTCTGGCATCATTGTTTGGCTGCCTGCGCCTCTGCGGCCGCCCTGACCCACACAACGCCCCTCGGTGTCTTATTTATTGGGACTGCGAGGGTGTGATTGATGGGCAGGATCAGTGCATCAGTTCGCCTGTCCCTCCTCTCCTTCCGCCTTCTTCGGACTGTGCGGCTTCATGGCCGTGGCATGCAATAAGGGATCAGATGACGCCGCACAGTCTGAAGCGGGTGTAAGAACCCAAGCGAGAGGCGAACATATGTACTGCGCCAGGCCATGAATCCCAGCCCCGCAGTGTTTTAACTATGTCAATACACTGCGGGGCTGTGATTCATGGGCATCGCGAACCGCACCAGCCAACATTAAATGAGGTCAGAAGATGGGCAGCGCTAACGGCGCTAGGCCAGGGGATAACACGACAGCGCAGACTCCTGTACAGC
Source organism: Ranitomeya variabilis (assembly GCF_051348905.1). NCBI lineage: Eukaryota > Metazoa > Chordata > Amphibia > Anura > Dendrobatidae > Ranitomeya > Ranitomeya variabilis. The sequence goes on from NC_135238.1 coordinate 115,117,347, forward strand.
AAATAACAACGCTCGGGAGGCTGCACCCAGCACCAAGGTGGGATTCTTGACATCTGTGCTGCGTCTCATTACAAAGGGAACTCGCGCCTCCAACACAGTTTGACTGTATAAAGGGCTAAATGTTATACGTGTTCCATTCAGCGTGTGCAAGGAGCCAAATTAAAAGAGCAACCTTTGACTTGTGCACCACTACTGCTGCATAAGCTGTGGCTCTTCTACTTTGTAACCCCTGAGGGGGGGTTAAAGGTGACTTTTGAAATCGGTTCAATTAGGCTTCGGCCTACACTCTGCTCCACCTGCAGAGCCCGGGCTCCAACAACGCTAGTTGCTGTCCGGAAGTGCTGGCTGCACAGAGCCAAACACCTCGCCAATGTGTCAGTGGGGTCCAGCACCGCCAGCTGTTCCCCTGCTGTGTAGCCGGCAACGTGTCCTGCAAAAGCCACGCAGACACAACAGACCCAAAGCTGCCGCCAGTGCAGGCTTCGGCCTACACTCCCCTCCCCCTGCTCCTCCTCCTCCTGCTCCTCCTCCTGCTGTCCCTGGGCTCTAACACACCGCCAGTTGGGGCCCAGATGTGCTAGCTGCACAGAGAAAAACACCAGCCAATGTGTCAGTGGGGTCCAGCACCGCCAGCTGTTCCCCTGCTGTGCAGCCGGCAACGTGTCCTGCAAAAGCCACGCAGACACAAGAACTGAAATTGAAGGGAACCTGTCCCCCCTCCCCCAGGCGTTTTTACGTTATCCAGCCACCTTGTACAGCGGTAATGCTGCATGTGTGCAAGGTGGCTCAGAAACGTATTCTCCTCGCACATGTGGAACTGAAAACACGTCTGAAATGTGTCCTCTGTGTGACCATTTAACCGTCCCGGTGGTGTGACTTTCCTTTGTAATGACACGCTGCAACCCCCTTGGTAGCGCTGCCCGTCTTCTGGCATCATTGTTTGGCTGCCTGTGCCTCTGCGGCCGCCCTGACCCACACAACGCCCCTCGGTGTCTTATTTATTGGGACTGCGAGGGTGTGATTGATGGGCAGGATCAGTGCATCAGTTCGCCTGTCCCTCCTCTCCTTCCGCCTTCTTCGGACTGTGCGGCTTCATGGCCGTGGCATGCGATAAGGGATCAGATGACGCCGCACAGTCTGAAGCGGGTGTAAGAACCCAAGCGAGAGGCGAACATATGTACTGCGCCAGGCCATGAATCCCAGCCCCGCAGTGTTTTAACTATGTCAATACACTGCGGGGCTGTGATTCATGGGCATCGCGAACCGCACCAGCCAACATTAAATGAGGTCAGAAGATGGGCAGCGCTAACGGCGCTAGGCCAGGGGATAACACGACAGCGCAGACTCCTGTACAGCAAATAACAACGCTCAGGAGGCTGCACCCAGCACCAAGGTGGGATTCTTGACATCTGTGCTGCGTCTCATTACAAAGGGAACTCGCGCCTCCAACACAGTTTGACTGTATAAAGGGCTAAATGTTATACGTGTTCCATTCAGCGTGTGCAAGGAGCCAAATTAAAAGAGCAACCTTTGACTTGTGCACCACTACTGCTGCATAAGCTGTGGCTCTTCTACTTTGTAACCCCTGAGGGGGGGTTAAAGGTGACCTTTGAAATTGGTTCGATTAGGCTTCGGCCTACACTCTGCTCCCCCTGCAGAGCCCTGGGCTCCAACACCGCCAGTTGGGGCCCGGTACTGCTAGCTGCACAGAGAAAAACACCAGCCAATGTGTCAGTGGGGTTCAGCACCGCCAGCTGTTCCCCTGCTGTGCAGCCGGCATCGTGTCCTGCAAAAGCCACGCAGACACTTGCTCTTGTACCTTCTGCTCCCCATCCTGGTTCCAGTACCGTCAGCTGGTTCCGGGCAGAGCCTTTGGCTTAGGTGCCTCCCTCTGGGTATCCGAGTTCCACCAACGTCAGGTGGTCCTTGGTAGTGCTTTCAGGCACGGGTACCTCCTGCTTAGTAACCGGGTTCCAGTAACGTCAGCTGGTCCTCGGTAGTTCCATTGGCTCTTGGACCTTCGGCTACCCATCCGGGTTCCAGCACCGTCAGCTGGTTCTCGGCAGTGTCTTTTGCTCTTGTACCTTCTGCTCCCCATCCTGGTTCCAGTACCGTCAGCTGGTTCCGGGCAGAGCCTTTGGCTTAGGTGCCTCCCTCTGGGTATCCGAGTTCCACCAACGTCAGGTGGTCCTTGGTAGTGCTTTCAGCACAGGTACCTCCTGCTTAGTAACCGGGTTCCAGTAACGTCAGCTGGTCCTCGGTAGTTCCATTGGCTCTTGGACCTTCGGGTAGCCATCCGAGTTCCAGTTCCATCAGCTGGTTCTCGGCATTTTCTCAGCCTTCTTGTACCTTCTGCTACATTTCCAAGTTCAAGAGACTAAACACAATGACCCAGAAGACCACCCCTAAGATGACGACGACACCAGAGACGACAACCACCGTGATGACGACGACCCTGGAGACGATGACCCCGAAGACCACCCCGATGACGACGACCCCGGAGACGACGACCCTGAAGACCACCCCGATGACGACGACCCCAGAGACGACGACCCTGGAGACGACGACGACCTGGAAGACCGAGAAGCAGAAGAACAAGAGGCTGCAGAACAAAGAGCAGAAGGACATTAAGCATAACACAAAATATCAGAGCAAAAAATATTATGTAAATTATAAGCAGAAGAAGACTAAGCAGTGTATGGGGGTGAGTCCGTTCCTCCTCGTGGTGCCCCTGGATAAAGCCTGATGCTGCAGGCCAAACTGAACGCGGACAAATGTAACTGTTTTGTGACAGGCAGAACGGAAGGTGTAATCTTCAAACTTTTATAGATAACAACTACGGGAATGCCTGTCACAAATAAGAATATGATGAAGAAGTTGAATATGATGAAGATAATAGTAAAATAAAAAGAATATGAACAATGTAACCCAAAAAATAATAGGTAGAAGATGAAGAAGAAGATGAATAAGGTGAAGAAGTTGATGTCAAAGAAGCTGATGATGAGGATAATTAAGAAGAAAGCGTGGGAGAAGTAAAAAAGAAGGTGAAGGGCGTGGAAGTAGTGAAACATCAATATCTGAAATAAAAAAAAAAAAAAAAACATAGTCAAATTCTTTCTAACGCCGAACTTCATAAAAAAAAATAAAAAATCCTGCTATTCTATTACATTGGGCTAAACCTCTGTCCCTTTAATATCTCCGCCACGTCCCCCAATACATCCTACAATATTCTTAGTTGTTTTCCTTCATGTAGAATGAACCTACAAGTGTATAAAGGGTTTATTTTGATTCCGATATTTTCGTCCCATTGACTTGCATTGGGATCGGGTATCGGTATCGGATTGGATTCCGATACTGTGACGGTATCGGCCGATACTTTCCGATACCGATACTTTCCGATATCGGAAAGTATCGCTCAACACTAGAAATGACATACACAGAATGAAACTAGGATGTAGCAAAGGAGGCCAATCTAGCTAGATAGATAGAACAGGACAGAATACTGTGCGGTCAGTATTAAAAACTAGAAAAATCCACCACAGAGTTTACAAAAATCTCCACACCTGACTAAAGGTGCGGAGGGTAAATCTGCTTCCCAGAGCTTCCAGCTTAACTGAATAAATCCATACTGACAAGGTGGACTAGAAAAAACATAGAATGTGCTGAACGATAAAGTCCACAACAAGTGGAAAGCAAAGGAACAAAGCAAGGACTTATCTTTGCTCAACTGGTCAGAATATCAGGGAAATCCAAGAGAGATGTGAATCCAAGCAGGAACCATTGGCAACTGGCACTGGCTGAAGGATAGAGCCAGGATAAATAGCCGAGCCAGAATAGACGATCAGTGGAAGCAGCTGCTGACTGCTAAATCCAAGGAGCAGCAGTTCCACGTAAATCCACCGGAGGGAGCCCAAGAGCAGAACTCACAAAAGTGCCACTTACAACCACCGGAGGGAGCCCAAGAGCGGAATTCACAACAGGAGACATGATTCATGTCAGTCCACTCTGTGCAACAGCTCTCCAAGTGTTATGATCCTTAGTGGCTGAGGATCACAAAATGCACTAGCTAAGTTACTGAACATAGAACGAGCTCTAGGGAGGTGGTAACTGGACTGACCGCAAAACCTGATCCTAACCAAACACACTGAAGGTAGCCGGTGAACGTGCCTAAATTCCTGGACGTCTCGATGCAGCCTGAGAAACTAGCTACCCCTATAGAGAAAGTAAGACCTCACTTGCCTCAGAGAAATGACCCCAAAGATATAGGAAGCCCCCAACAAATAATAACGGTGAGGTAAGGGGAAAATACAAAACGTAGAAATGAAAACAGATTCAGCAAATGAGGCCCACTAATACTAGATAGCAAAAGACAGGCAGGGAACTGTGCGGTCAGTAAAAAACCCTATACAAAATATCCACGCTGAGAATTCAAGAACCCCCACACCAACTAACGGTGTGAGGGGAGAAACTCAGCCCCCTAGAGCTACCAGTAAGCAAGGAAATCACATATTAGCAAGCTGGACAAGGACAAATAAATAACCAAGAAACATATTGAACACTGATGAGCAAAAAATAACCAAACAGAAAACTTAGCTTCTCTTGAAGAGACTGATAGCGAAGGAATTCAGGAGAGATCAAAATAGCACTGAATACATCGACAGCAGGCAACAACTGATAGTCCAGGTGAGCTAAATAGGAAACCAGCTAACAGATAACGAGACAGCTGATCCAGCCTCAGACCTGCAGAATGACACAAAGAGCCACCAGAGGGAGCCCAAAGACAGCACTCACACAGTACCACTTGTGACCACAAGAGGGAGCCCAAAAACAGAGTTCACAACAGTACCCCCCCCCTTGAGGAGGGGTCACCGAACCCTCATCAAAACCCCCAGGGTGATCAGGATGAGCCACATGGAAGGCATGAACCAAATCGGCCGCATGAACATCAGAGGCGACAACCCAGGAATTATCCTCCTGACCATAGCCCTTCCACTTAACCAAATACTGAAGCCTCCGTCTAGAAATACGAGAATCCAAGATCTTCTCCACCACATACTCCAATTCGCCCTCAACCAGCACCGGGGCAGGGGGCTCAACAGAAGGAACCACAGGCACCACATACCTCCGCAACAAAGACCTATGGAACACATTATGAATGGCAAACGATGCTGGGAGGTCCAAACGAAATGACACTGGGTTAAGGATTTCCAAAATCTTATAAGGACCGATGAAGCGAGGCTTGAATTTAGGAGAGGAGACCTTCATAGGAACATACCGAGAAGACAGCCATACCAAATCCCCAATACGAAGTCGGGGACCCACACCGCGACAGCGGTTGGCAAAGCGCTGAGCCTTCTCCTGTGACAACTTCAAATTGTCCACCACATGGTTCCAAATCTGCTGCAACCTATCCACCACAGAATCCACCCCAGGACAGTCAGAAGGCTCAACCTGACCCGAGGAAAAACGAGGATGAAAACCAGAATTGCAGAAAAAAGGCGAAACCAAAGTAGCAGAACTAGCCCGATTATTAAGGGCAAACTCGGCCAATGGCAAAAAAGTCACCCAATCATCCTGATCAGCAGAAACAAAACATCTTAAATAAGTTTCCAAGGTCTGATTAGTTCGCTCAGTTTGACCATTCATCTGAGGATGGAAGGCCGACGAAAAAGACAAATCAATGCCCATCTTAGCACAAAAGATCCGCCAGAATCTGGACACGAACTGGGATCCTCTGTCAGACACAATATTTTCAGGGATGCCGTGCAAGCGAACCACATTCTGAAAAAATAGAGGAACCAAATCGGAGGAGGAAGGCAACTTAGGCAAGGGCACCAAATGGACCATTTTGGAAAAACGATCACACACCACCCAGATGACAGACATTCTCTGAGAGACTGGAAGATCCGAAATAAAATCCATGGAAATGTGCGTCCAAGGCTTCTTCGGGACAGGCAAAGGCAAAAGCAAACCGCTGGCATGAGAACAGCAAGGCTTAGCCCGAGCACAAATCCCACAGGACTGCACAAAGGAACGCACATCCCGCGACAAGGAAGGCCACCAGAAGGACCTAGCCACCAAATCTCTGGTACCAAAAATCCCAGGATTGCCTGCCAACACGGAAGAATGAACCTCGGAAATAACTCTGCTGGTCCATCTATCTGGGACAAACAGTCTCTCTGGTGGGCAACGGTCAGGTCTATCCGCCTGAAATCTCTGCAGCACTCGTCGCAAATCTGGGGAAATGGCAGACAAAATCACTCCCTCTCTGAGGATACCAGCCGGCTCTGAAACTCCCGGTGAGTCAGGCACAAAACTCCTAGAAAGAGCATCAGCCTTCACGTTCTTCGAACCAGGCAGGTACGAGACCACGAAATCGAAACGGGAGAAAAACAACGACCAACGAGCCTGTCTAGGATTCAGCCGCTTGGCAGACTCGAGATAAATCAGATTTTTGTGATCAGTCAAGACCACCACACGATGCTTAGCTCCCTCGAGCCAATGTCGCCACTCCTCAAATGCCCACTTCACAGCCAACAACTCCCGATTACCAACATCATAATTCCGCTCGGCAGGCGAAAACTTTCTTGAAAAGAAAGCACAAGGCTTCATCACAGAGCAATCAGAGCTTCTCTGCGACAAAACAGCCCCTGCTCCAATCTCAGAAGCATCAACCTCGACCTGAAACGGAAGGGAGACATCAGGCCAACACAAAACTGGAGCCGAAGAAAACCGGCACTTCAGCTCCCGAAAGGCCTCCACGGCAGCAGGAGACCAATTAGTCACATCAGAACCCTTCTTGGTCAAATCCGTCAAGGGTTTAACCACGCCAGAAAAATTAGCAATGAAGCGACGGTAAAAGTTAGCAAAACCCAAGAACTTCTGAAGACTTTTAACAGATGTAGGCTGAGTCCAGTCATGAATAGCCTGGACCTTGACTGGGTCCATCTCAATAGTAGAAGGTGAAAAAATAAAACCCAAAAAGGAAACCTTCTGTACTCCGAAGAGACATTTTGAGCCCTTCACAAATAAGGCATTAGCACGTAGGACCTGAAATGCCATCCTGACCTGCTTCACATGGGACTCCCAGTCCTCAGAAAAGACCAAAATGTCATCCAAATACACAATCATAAATTTATCCAGATATTCTCGGAAGATGTCATGCATGAAGGACTGGAACACAGAAGGAGCATTAGAGAGTCCAAAAGGCATCACCAAGTACTCAAAATGGCCTTCGGGCGTATTAAATGCTGTTTTCCATTCATCCCCCTGCTTAATACGCACAAGGTTATACGCACCACGAAGATCTATCTTGGTGAACCAACTGGACCCCTTAATCCGAGCAAACAGATCAGATAATAATGGCAAAGGATACTGAAATTTGACCGTGATTTTATTTAGAAGACGATAATCAATACAAGGTCTCAGAGAACCATCCTTCTTGGCCACAAAAAAGAATCCTGCACCAAGAGGGGAGGAGGACGGGCGAATATGTCCCTTCTCTAAAGACTCTTTTATATAACTCCGCATCACGGCATGTTCTGGTACAGACAAATTAAAAAGTCGTCCCTTAGGGAACTTACTACCAGGAATCAAATTTATAGCACAATCACAATCCCTGTGAGGAGGCAGGGCACCGGATCTGGGCTCATCAAATACATCCTGGTAGTCCGACAAAAACTCAGGGACCTCAGAAGAAGTGGAAGAAGCAATTGACATCAAAGGAGCATCGCCATGAATCCCCTGGCAACCCCAACTTGAAACAGACATAGCTTTCCAATCCAGTACTGGATTATGGGCCTGCAACCATGGCAGACCCAAAACGACAACATCATGCAAATTATGCAGCACAAGAAAGCGAATCACCTCCTGATGTACAGGAGTTATGCACATAGTCACTTGAGTCCAATACTGAGGCTTATTCTCAGCCAACGGTGTAGCATCAATTCCCCTCAGTGGAATAGGGAATTCTAAAGGCTCCAGGACTAAACCACAGCGCCTGGCAAACGACAAATCCATCAGGTTCAGGGCAGCACCTGAATCCACAAAAGCCATAACCGAGTAGGATGACAGAGAACAAATTAAAGTAACAGACAAAATGAATTTAGGCTGTATAGTACCAACGGTGACAGTTTTAGCAATTTTTTTTAAGCGCTTAGAGCATGCTGAGATAACATGAGTTGAATCACCAGTAAAAGCACAACCCATTTTGACGTCTAGGATTTTGCCGCTCAATTCTGGTCAGAATTCGGTCACATTGCATAGACTCAGGTCTCTGTTCAGAAAACACCGCCAGATGGTGCCAAAGCCATTGAGTCATTCAGACTTGCAGGCGTGGGCAACCCCACCATAACATTCTTAATGGCTTCAGAAAGACCTTCTCTGAAATTTGCAGCCAGGGCACACTCATTCCATTGAGTAAGCACCGACCATTTCCGAAATTTTTGACAATACACCTCAGCTTCATCCTGGCCCTGAGAGAGAGCCAGCAAGGCCTTTTCTGCCTGGTTCTCAAGATTAGGTTCCTCATAAAGCAATCCAAGCGCCAGAAAAAACGCATCCACATTCAGCAATGCAGGATCTCCTGGCGCCAGGGAGAAAGCCCAATCCTGAGGGTCGCCATGTAACAGGGAGATAACAATTCTAACTTGCTGAGCGGAATCACCAGAGGAATGAGGTCTCAAAGAAAGAAATAATTTACAATTATTCTTAAAATTCAGAAACCTAGATCTATCTCCAGAAAACAACTCAGGAATAGGTACTTTTGGCTCAGACATAGGACTGTGAACAACAAAATCCTGAATGCTTTGTACCCTTGCAGCAAGATGATCCACACTAGAAGTCAGACTCTGAATATCCATGTCTGCAGCTGAACTCAAAGCCACCCAGAGATTAAGGGGATGAGAGAAGCTGGACAGACTGCAGCAAAGGGAGAGGGAAAAAAAAATTGTACTCAGGACTTCTCTTATCCCACTTCTGCAATGCATTAAACACTTTTTGGCCTGCTGTATTTTTATGGACCTGGTGGTTAGGAGCACCCGGAATGACCTGATGAGTAAACTTAAAATCGGAACTAGCTCTGGGAAGTGGGAACTCTGCTGACCGCAAACCCTACTCCTATCACAAACACTAGAAATAGCCGTGGAGCGTACCTAACTCTCCCTAGACGCCTCTTCACAGCCTAAGAGCTAACTACCCCTAAAGATAGAAATAGAAGCCTAACCTTGCCTCAGATAAATTTCCCAAAGGTATAGGAAGCCCCCAACAAATAATAACGGTGAGGTAAGGGGAAAATACAAAACGTAGAAATGAAAACAGATTCAGCAAATGAGGCCCACTAATACTAGATAGCAGAAGACAGGCAGGGAACTGTGCGGTCAGTAAAAAACCCTATACAAAATATCCACGCTGAGAATTCAAGAACCCCTACACCAACCAACGATGTGAGGGGAGAAACTCAGTCCCCTAGAGCTACCAGCAAGCAAGGAAATCACATATTAGCAAGCTGGACAAGGACAAATAAATAACCAAGAAACATATTGAACACTGATGAGCAAAAAATAACCAAACAGAAAACTTAGCTTCTCTTGAAGAGACTGATAGCGAAGGAATTCAGGAGAGATCAAAATAGCACTGAATACATCGACAGCAGGCAACAACTGATAGTCCAGGTGAGCTAAATAGGAAACCAGCTAACAGATAACGAGACAGCTGATCCAGCCTCAGACCTGCAGAATGACACAAAAAGCCACCAGAGGGAGCCCAAAGACAGCACTCACACAGTACCACTTGTGACCACAAGAGGGAGCCCAAAAACAGAGTTCACAACACCAAGGTGTGATCACTCCTTTTTAGATGCAGACTAACGAGCAGATCTAATTTGATGCAGGTGTTTTTTTCAGGTATGAAAATTTACTGGGTGATTCCATAATTTTTTCCTCAGAATTGAGTGATTCCATAATTTTTCTCCTATGCTTGGTTAAAAAAGTAACCATTACTGACTACCACATTTTTTGTTCTTGATTTCTTTTAGTGTTTCTTAAAGCCAGAAAGTTGCCATTTGAAATTACTTTAATTTTGTGCCATGTCTGTAATCTACTTTTTTTTCTACAAAATTAAACAACTGAATGAACATCCTCCAAGGCCAGTGATTTCATAATTTTTGTCAGGGGTTGTAATACAGGTAATGTGTGCAGAGTAGGAGGGCTTCTTAAAGAAAAACTAACAAGTCTGTGAGAGACAGAATTCTTGCTGGTTGGTAGGTGATCAAATTTTATGCAATAAAATGCTACTTAATATGTAAAAGTCATACAATTTGAATTTCTATTTTTTTATTTTTAGATTCAGTCTCTCACAGTTGAAGTTTACCTATGATAATAATTACAGACCTCTCCATTCTTTTTGGTGGAAAAACCTGCAAAATTGGCAGTGTATCAAATACTTATTTTCCACACTGTATATGAGACATAGAAATGTCCATTGAAACATGGATTCTGTTTGGTGTAAGCATTAACTGAACATCACTCCATTATGATCTGTAATATACTGCATTTCAGCATGGTACAATATTCAAAGATACTTACTATAATGAGTTTTAGGCTTTATATTTGTTTTATTTCATGATGTTTTTTACAGATGTCCACAAAGAATTCTTCTGATGATATAGATACATTACATGTACACAATGATTTTTATAATAATTTATTTGTATATTTCTTTATAGAAAATTGTGTATGTTAGATCTTTGTACACAAAATATTCATGGTCAGATTACATATAAGGTAGGAAGCACAAGTAGTATTTAGCTATTCCTAATGAAAGCAATTAAACTTCCAAACGGAAATGAAAGTTTTTTCTTTATAAAAATAAAAGAAGAGTTACAACAAAGGCAAAGAAATAATGCATATACTTTAAGTCAACCTTGACCACTGTATTTTTAGAACTATAGGATGCTATTTATTAATAAAACACAATTAAAATTAATGAAAATATTTCGGCCCAACTGGTGCGCTAAAACAATTATAAATGCTGTCAGGTCCCTCATTAGGATACTACCCTATCTTTAAGGTTTTCAGATGTTTAATGGAACCTAAAGGTAACAGTAGACAGTTGTCCCCATTCTCTAGAGGTCAAGTTAATATTTTCCCTGTGTAGCATAAAGATTGTTACAGGACTACATGAAAATGGGCTTCTATATTACATCTTGTATCTGAAAGATGGTCTCTTGATTGAAAACTTATCAGTGTTGTGGTAGAACCCCAGTTGGCTGATGAGAAAGTGTATAGTCATATGCAGAGGACCAGCAGCATCGAAGAAATGTCTCCAAAACTTCCAGGATCTGGTGCAAAAACAATAACAATAGGAGCAAAAACAATAGGCGCAAAAAGTATTATCCAGAATAGAATAAAGAGGCAAAACAAAGGCATAACATGGTGGTACTAGGCTATCCAGGCAAATCACAACATGATAGAGGAAGACAGAAGTGAAACCACAAACAAGGACACCCAAAAAACCTACTTGATTTCTAAATATAGGGGCCAAAATTGCTGCGCTAACCACTATACAATCTCCTCTTTCTAATAGCTAGCAGATAATCTTCTATTGCTGACTCCTCTGTGCTCCTGGTTCCCTTGTGCTGTTCTTTGTGCTAAAATTGCTCTTCTGTCAGTACCTGGTGAAACGTCTCTAAAGACAGCTATCACTCCGTAAATTCAGATTATGAGAAGCTAATCTTTCTATCATAATAATCCTACTTAAAATGTGTCTTATATTCTACACTTTATGAGTACATAAACCAAAATAAACACTGATTATTTAAGTACAATGCAAATAGATATTTATGTACAGTACTAGTAATGTACTATAACCACAAACGACCATGTGGTAAGTGAGCACATATAAATCATAAACAAATGAAATAAAACTCTATTAGTCTGCATAGGAAAAATGTTGTTAGTTGTCTACAAATGATTTGCCGCTACCTGGCACCATGTATTTAATAATCATTTTTCTCTCCAAGAATGGTGACTGCCCTACATTGTCTTCCATATATAAGTAGTTACTGTAATCAGTATTTGGTAATATTATTAATATGAAGAAAACAGGATCCAAGGTCTTAGATTTTGCTTTCAACGGGATCAAGACAGAACACAGTTCCTTCCACAGTCAGTCCCATTTTGAACCCCTCCTGCAAAATAAAAATACAAGGATTAAATATTAATAAAAATGTAATTTATCGAGCTAGTCTGAATCCTCCTCACTTAGCAAAACACTCATCTACAACTTTAGTTTCACTTAGTAACTTTGTAATATCTTGTTTTCTACATATACAGTTAGGTCCATATATATTTGGACAGAGACAACATTTTTCTAGTTTTGGTTATAGACATTACCACAATGAATTTTAAACAAAACAATTCAGATGTAGTTGAAGCTCAGACTTTCAGCTTTCATTTGAGGGTATCCACATTAAAATTGGATGAAGGGTTTAGGAATTCCAGCTCCTTAACATGTGCCACCCTGTTTTTAAAGGGACCATAAGTAATTGGACAATTGACTCCAAGGCTATTTCATGGACAGGTGTGGGCAATCCCTTCATTATGCCATTCTAATTTAAGCAGATAAAAGGCCTGGAGTTGATTTGAGGTGTGGTGCTTGCATTTGGAAGGTTTTGTTATGAAGTAAACATGCGGTCAAAGGAGCTCTCCATGCAGGTGAAACAAGCCATCCTTAAGCTGCGAAAACAGAAAAAACCCATCCGAGAAATTGCTACAATATTAGGAGTGGCAAAATCTACAGTTTGGTACATCCTGAGAAAGAAAGAAAGCACTGATGAACTCATCAATGCAAAAAGACCTGGGCGCCCACAGAAGACAACAGTGGTGGATGATCGCAGAATAATCTCCATGGTGAAGAGAAACCCCTTCACAACAGCCAACCAAGTGAACAACACTCTCCAGGAGGTAGGCGTATCAATATGCAAATCTACCATAAAGAGAAGACTGCATGAGAGTAAATACAGAGGGTTCACTGCACGGTGCAAGCCACTCATAAGCATCAAGAATAAAAAAAACTAGACAGGAATTTGCTAAAAAACTTCTAAAAAAGCCAGCACAGTTCTGGAAGAACATTCTTTGGACAGATGAAACCAAGATCAACCTCTACCAGAATGATGGAAAGAGAAAAGTATGGCGAAGGCGTGGTGCAGCTCAAGATCAAAAGCATACCACCTCATCTGTAAAACACGGCGGAGGCAGTGTGATTGCTTGGCCATGCATGGCTGCCAGTGGCACTGGGTCACTAGTGTTTATTGATGATGTGACACAGGACAGAAGCAGCCGAATGAATTCTGAGGTATTCAGAGACATACTGTGTGCTCAGACCCAGCCAAATGCAGCCAAACTGATTGGTCGTCGTTTCATACTACAGATGGACAATGACCCAAAACATAAAGCCAAAGCAGCCCAGGAGTTTATTAAAGCAAAGAAGTGGAATATTCTGGAATGGCCAAGTCAGTCACCTGATCTCAACCCAATTGAGCATGCATTTCACTTGTTAAAGACTAAACTTCAGACAGAAAGGCCCACAAACAAACAGCAACTGAAAACCACCACAGTGAAGGCCTGGCAGAGCATCAAAAAGGAGGAAACACAGCGTCTGGTGATGTCCATGAGTTCAAGACTTCAGGCAGTCATTGCCAACAAAGGGTTTTCAACCAAGTACTAAAAATGAGCATTTTATGTAAAATTATTGAATCTGTCCAATAACTTTTGGTCCCTTTAAAAACAGGGTGGCACATGTTAAGGAGCTGAAACACCTAAACCCTTCATCCAATTTTAATGTGGGTACCCTCAAATGAAAGCTAAAAGTCTGAACTTCAACTGCATCTGAATTGTTTTGTCTAACATTCATTGTGGTAATGTCTATAACCAAAATTGGAAAAATGTTGTCTCTGTCCAAATATATATGGACCTAACTGTACATACACTGCTCAAAAAAATAAAGGGAACACTAAATTTCCACATCCTAGATATCACTGGATGAAATATTCCAGTTGTAAATGTTTATTCATTGCATAGTGAAATGTGTTGAGAACAATATAACCTAAAAATGATTAACAAAATCACAGCTAATATCCCACGGAGGTCTGGAGTTGGAATGATGCTAAAAATCAAAGTGGAAAATGAAGCTACAGACTGATCCAACTTCAGTGGAAATGCCTCAAGACAAGGAAATGATGCTAAGCAGTGATGATGAGCGAACGTGCTGCCAATACTCGTTACTCGCCCGAGTATCACTATGCTCGGTGTACTCGGTGAGCAGCGAGCATTTCCGGGATCATTCGGCGGTAACTGGTGTCTCCACCCAGCGTTTTTGGCGGACTTTAGAGACCCAATCACGGTGCAGGGATTGTCTGCCAGGCCATGAAACGCCGCAGCCATCTTTGTTGTGGTCGTGCAGTGATTGACTTGGCTGTACAGCATCATCCTGAGTAGGGTTGAGCGACCTTAACTTTTATAGGATCGGGTCGGGTTTCACGAAACCCAACTTTCTCAAAAGTCGGGTCGAGTGAAATCGGCCGATCCTATAAAAAAGTCGAGGTCGGCCGAAACACGAAACCCAATGCACTGCAATGGGATACTATGGTTCCCAGGGTCTGAAGGAGAGGAAACTCTCCTTCAGGCCCTGGGATCCATATTTAAGTGTAAAATAAAGAATTAAAATAAAAAATATTGATATACTCACCTGTCCGGCGGCCCCTGCAACTTACCGAGGGAACCGGCGGCCTGCTTTGGATAAAATGAGCGCGTCCAGGGCCTTCCGTGACGTCACGGCTTTGTGATTGGTCGCGACGGCCCATGTGACCGCCACGCGACCAATCACAAGCTGCCGACGTCATTCTCAGGTCCTAAATTCCTAGAATTCTAAATTCTAGGAATTTAGGACCTGAGAATGACGTCCGCGGCTTGTGATTGGTCGCGTGGCGGTCACATGGGCCGTCGCGACCAATCACAAAGCCGTGACGTCACGGAAGGCCTTGGACGCGCTCATTTTAACCAAAGCAGGCGGCCGGTTCCCTCGGTAAGTTGCAGGGGCCGCCGGACAGGTGAGTATATCAATATTTTTTATTTTAATTCTTTATTTTACACTTAAATATGGATTCTGATACCGATTCCCGATATCGCAAACATATCGGAACTCGGTATCGGAATTCCGATCCCAGATTCAGAAGATCGCCGACCTCATGGCCGACCCCACACAGGGGTCGGGTCGGGTTTCATGAAACCTGACTTTGCCAAAAGTCGGCGACTTCTGAAAATGGCCGACCCGTTTCGCTCAACCCTAATCCTGAGTATAAAAGACCTGGTGCCGCCCTGCTCGCCGCATTCTGTTCCTGTTTCAGGGAGAGAAGGGAGAGCTGGTGCCGTCAGAATCATGGTTTTTAGAGGTAGTGTAGTGTTGTGAATTCCGCTCTTGGGCTCCCTCCGGTGGTTGTAAGTGGCACTTTTGTGACTTTTGCTCTTGGGCTCCCTCCGGTGGATTTAAGTGGAACTGCTGCTCCTTGGATTTAGCAGTCAGCAGCTGCTTCCACTGATCGTTTATTCTGGCTCGGCTATTTATCCTGGCTCTATCCTTCAGCCAGGGCCAGTTGTCAATGGTTCCTGCTTGGATTCACATCTCTGCTTGGATTTCCCTGTGTAAGGTTTCTCTTACTGAGAGTGTTGGGGGACACTCGCTTGACCGCGATATTTAAGCACACAGCACAGGTTTATAAAAGAAAGCAGTCCATACGGTTTATTAAGCCACATAAACCGGGTTAAGCACAGTTCATTACATAGAATACAACAGGCACCAACAGTCTCTTTGGTACCTGACGGGAGCTCCTGCTCCACCTTGCCGACTCTTCCAACAGCCTTTGGGTAAGCTGCCTAACGGGGATCACCAACTCGCCTGGTCCATACACAGTAGTCAGTCCAGATCTCACCGAAGGACTCCAGCTTCCCCACACTCTGTTCACACTCTTCTGGGTAAGCTGCCTAACGGGGATCCCCAACTTGCCTGTCCGGCACACAGTAGTCAGTCCGGACCTCACCGAAGGACTGCAGCTTCCCCACACCGTAACGGACACTGGCTCCGCAGATCCTGGTCATCACCTCGTTACCACAGGTCCTGGACCCCGTCCTCCACCTATCAGCTTAGGTCCTGGACCCCGTCCTCCACCTATCAGCTTAGGTCCTGGAC
Organism: Ranitomeya variabilis; assembly: GCF_051348905.1. Classification (NCBI taxonomy): domain Eukaryota; kingdom Metazoa; phylum Chordata; class Amphibia; order Anura; family Dendrobatidae; genus Ranitomeya; species Ranitomeya variabilis. The sequence goes on from NC_135238.1 coordinate 115,133,589, forward strand.
CCCGTCCTCCACCTGTCACAACAGGTCCTGGACCCCGTCCTCCACCTGTCAGCTTAGGTCCTGGACCCCGTCCTCCACCTATCAGCTTAGGTCCTGGACCCCGTCCTCCACCCGTTACCTCAGGTTACCAGGATCACGCCAGTGGCCTAGTCCACGTTCTCAGGTGCTCTCCGGACCCTAGTCATTCCTAGGCCAATCCAGCACCATTCGGGACCCTAGTCATTCCTAGGACAGTCCCCGGGACCCTAGTCATTCCTAGGACAATCCCGCACCGTTCCCAGGTGCTTGCAGGACCCTGGTCATTCCCAGGCCAATCCAGCACCTTCACCGGTCAGGTCCATACACAGGTTCCACACAGGAACCACACAGGACCTGCCGGACACACCTCCCATGTGACCCACATCCTGGTCACATTATATACCTGAAACCACACCCCTGGATGTGTGTGTGGATGTGTGGCTAGTCTGACCCTCCCGTCTCTCATGACTAGCCTAGTAAGTCACCCAAACTTAACTATACACATTACAGAAACTCTTGAGGGACTACAGGTCCCAGCATAAACACAAAACATCAGACTTACTACGCAGACTCCCTCTGCGACACATATCGGCCATTCACAACACTGCCGATCACAGGTTCACCACGAATATCACCACAACAGATACGCCTCCATGCATATCTCGCAGAGCGCACAGAGCGCCCCCTAGCTGCCACAGGGGTCACTACACCATCACATATATCACACCTGATATTCTGACCTGTTCAGCAAAGATAAGTCCTTGCTTTGTTCTTTTGCAGTCCACTTGTTGTGGACTTAATCGTTCTGCACTTTCTATGTTTTTTCTAGTCCAGCTTGTTAGTATGGATTTATTCAGTTAAGCTGGAAGCTCTGGGAAGCAGATTTACCCTCCACACCTTTAGTCAGGTGTGGAGATTTTTGTAAACTCTGTGGTGGATTTTCCTACTTTTTAATACTGACCGCACAGTATTCTGTTCTGTTCTATCTATCTAGCTAGACTGGCCTCCTTTGCAACATCTTGGTTTCATTCTGAGTATGTCATTTCCCTCTCCACTCACAGTCAATATTTGTGGGGGGCTGTTCTATCCTTTGGGGATTTTCTCTGAGGCAAGATAGCTTTCCTGTTTCTGTCTTTAGGGGCAGTTAGTCCTCCGGCTGTGACGAGATGTCTAGGGAGTGACAGGAACATTCCACGGCTACTTCTAGTGTTGTGTTAAGCTCAGGAACTGTGGTCAGTACAGGTAACACCTCCTCCAGAGCACGTCCCATGTTGCTCCTAAACCACCAGTTCATAACAGTACAACTGGCCCAAAATGAATTAAATGCATCTCAAAAGAAGGAAAAAAGGAAAATTTTGAGCCATTTTTTTTCTGCAGTCTGTTTTGTCTTTTTTTTCCTCTTAATCTCTGGGTGGTTCAGGATTTTGGCGCTGGCATGGATGTTCAGGGTTTGTTTTCTCGTGTGGATCAACTTGCTGCAAGAGTACAGAGTATCCAAAATTATGTTGTCCAGACTCCGGCTTTAGAGCCTAAAATTCCTACTCCTGATTTGTTTTTTGGGGACAGATCCAAGTTTTTGAACTTTAAAAATAACTGTAAATTGTTTTTTGCTTTGAAACCCCGTTCCTCTGGTGATCCCATTCAGCAGGTTAAAATCGTCATCTCTCTGCTGCGTGGTGACCCTCAGGACTGGGCATTCTCCCTTGAATCAGGGGATCCGGCATTGCTTAATGTAGATGCATTATTTCAAGCGCTCGGATTATTGCATGACGAACCTAATTCTGTGGATCATGCAGAAAAAACCTTGTTGGCCCTATGTCAGGGTCAGGAAGCGGCAGAATTATACTGCCAGAAATTTAGAAAATGGTCTGTGCTCACTAAATGGAATGAGGATGCTCTGGCCGCAATTTTCAGAAAGGGTCTTTCTGAAGCCCTTAAAGATGTTATGGTGGGGTTCCCCACGCCTGCTGGTTTGAGCGAATCTATGTCTCTAGCCATTCAGATTGATCGGCGCCTGCGTGAGCGCAAAGTTGTGCACCATATGGCAGTGTCCTCTGAGCGGAGTCCTGAGCCTATGCAATGTGATAGGATTTTGACTAGAGCAGAACGGCAGGGATTCAGACGTCAGAATGGGCTGTGTTTTTACTGTGGTGATTCTGCTTATGTTATTTCTGATTGCCCTAAGCGTACTAAGAGGGTCTCTAGGTCTGTTACAATCAGTATAGTACAGCCTAAATTTCTCCTGTCTGTGACCCTGATTTGCTCTTTATTGTCCTTTTCTGTCATGGCATTTGTGGATTCAGGCGCTGCCCTGAACTTAATGGACTTGGAATTCGCCAGGCGCTGTGGTTTTTCCTTGCAGCCTTTGCAGACCCCTATTCCTTTGAGGGGAATTGATGCTACACTGTTGGCCAAGAATAAACCTCAGTATTGGACTCAGCTGACCATGTGCATGGCTCCAGCACATCAGGAAGATTGCCGTTTTCTGGTGTTGCATAACTTGCATGATATTGTTGTACTGGGTTTTCCATGGTTACAGGAACATAATCCGGTGCTGGATTGGAAATCTATGTCTGTGACTAGTTGGGGTTGTCAAGGGGTACATTGTGACGTTCCATTGATGTCAATTTCCTCTTCCCCCTCTTCTGAAGTCCCTGAGTTTTTGTCGGATTTCCAGGATGTATTTGATGAGCCCAAGTCCAGTTCCCTTCCTCCACATAGGGACTGTGATTGTGCTATTAACTTGATTCCTGGCTGTAAGTTCCCTAAGGGCCGACTTTTCAATCTGTCTGTGCCAGAGCATGCCGCCATGTGGAGTTATGTCAAGGAGTCTTTGGAGAAGGGGCATATTCGGCCGTCTTCGTCACCATTGGGAGTGGGATTCTTTTTTGTTGCCAAGAAGGATGGCTCCTTGAGACCCTGTATTGATTATCGCCTTCTTAATAAGATCACGGTCAAATTCCAATACCCTTTACCTTTGCTTTCTGATTTGTTTGCTCGGATTAAGGGGGCTGGTTGGTTTACTAAGATTGACCTTCGAGGGGCATATAATCTTGTTCGTATTAAACAGGGTGACGAATGGAAAACTGCATTTAATACGCCCGAAGGCCATTTTGAATACCTTGTGATGCCTTTCGGGCTTTCTAATGCTCCTTCTGTATTTCAGTCCTTCATGCATGATATTTTCCGCAATTATCTTGATAAATTCATGATTGTGTATTTGGATGATATTTTGATTTTTTCCGATGATTGGGAGTCTCATGTGAAGCAGGTCAGGATGGTATTCCAGATCCTTCATGATAATGCTTTATTTGTGAAGGGGTCTAAGTGCCTATTTGGAGTTCAGAAGGTCTCTTTTTTGGGTTTTATGTTTTCTCCCTCGTCTATAGAAATGGATCCTGTTAAGGTCCAAGCCATTCATGACTGGATTCAACCCACAACGGTGAAGAGCCTTCAGAAATTTTTGGGCTTTGCTAATTTTTATCGCCGTTTCATTGCCAACTTTTCCAGTGTGGTTAAGCCCCTGACCGATTTGACGAAGAAAGGCGCTGATGTGACGAATTTGTCCTCTGCGGCTGTTGAGGCCTTTCAGGAGCTTAAACGCCGATTTACTTCTGCCCCTGTGTTGCGTCAGCCGGATGTTTCTCTTCCTTTTCAGGTTGAGGTTGACGCTTCTGAGATTGGGGCAGGGGCCGTTTTGTCTCAGAGGAATTCTGATGGTTCTTTGATGAAACCGTGTGCTTTTTTTTCCAGAAAGTTTTCGCCTGCGGAGCGCAATTATGACGTTGGTAATCGGGAGTTGTTGGCTATGAAGTGGGCATTTGAGGAGCGGCGACATTGGCTTGAGGGAGCCAAGCACCGCGTTGTGGTCTTGACCGATCATAAGAATCTGATTTACCTCGAGTCGGCCAAGCGGCTGAACCCTAGACAGGCTCGATGGTCCCTGTTTTTCTCCCATTTTGATTTTGTGGTCTCGTATCTTCCGGGATCTAAGAATGTTAAGGCTGATGCCCTCTCTAGGAGTTTTTTGCCTGATTTTCCTGGAGTCCTTGAGCCGGTTGGCATTCTTAAAGAAGGGTTAATTCTTTCTATCATCTCCCTTGATTTGCGGCGGGTGCTTCAGGAATTTCAGGCTGATAAACCTGACCGCTGTCCTGTGGGGAAGCTGTTTGTTCCTGATGGATGGACTAGTAAGGTAATTTCTGAGGTTCATTGTTCAGTGTTGGCTGGTCATCCTGGGATTTTCGGTACCAGAGATTTGGTTGCTAGGTCCTTTTGGTGGCCTTCCTTGTCGCGGGATGTGCGTCCTTTTGTGCAGTCCTGTGGGACTTGTGCCCAGGCCAAGCCTTGCTGTTCCCGCGCTAGTGGGTTGCTTTTGCCTTTGCCGGTCCCTGAGAGGCCCTGGACGCATATTTCCATGGATTTTATTTCGGATCTTCCTGATTCCCAGAAGATGTCTGTTATCTGGGTGGTTTGTGACCGGTTCTCTAAAATGGTCCAATTGCCTTCCTCCTTTGATTTGGTTCCATTGTTTTTTCAGCATGTGGTTCCTTTGCATGGCATTCCGGAGAATATTGTGTCTGACAGAGGTTCCCAGTTTGTTTCTAGGTTTTGGCGGGCCTTTTGTGCTAGGATGGGCATTGATTTGTCTTTTTCTTCGGCGTTCCATCCTCAGACAAATGGCCAAACTGAGCGAACTAATCAGACCTTGGAAACCTATTTGAGATGCTTTGTGTCTGCTGATCAGGATGATTGGGTGGCTTTTTTGCCGTTGCCCGAGTTTGCCCTTAATAATCGGGCAAGTTCGGCTACTTTGGTTTCGCCTTTCTTTTGTAATTTTGGTTTTCATCCTCGTTTTTCTTCGGGGCAGGTTGAGCCTTCTGATTGTCCTGGTGTGGATTCTGTGGTGGACAGGTTACAGCAGATTTGGACTCATGTGGTAGACAATTTGACGTTGTCTCAGGAAAAGGCTCAACGTTTTGCTAACCGCCGTCGGTGTGTTGGTCCCCGGCTTCGGGTGGGGGATTTAGTCTGGTTATCTTCTCATCATGTTCCTATGAAGGTTTCTTCCCCTAAGTTCAAACCTTGGTTTATTGGTCCTTATAAGATTTCTGAGATTATCAATCCGGTATCTTTTCGTTTGGCCCTTCCAGCCTCTTTTGCCATCCATAATGTTTTCCATAGATCTTTGTTGCGGAGATATGTGGTGCCCGTTGTTCCCTCTGTTGATCCTCCTGCCCCGGTGTTGGTTGATGGGGAGTTGGAATATGTGGTGGAGAAAATTTTGGATTCTCGTTTTTCGAGGCGGAGGCTTCAGTACCTTGTCAAGTGGAAGGGTTATGGCCAGGAGGATAATTCTTGGGTTGTTGCCTCCGATGTCCATGCCGCCGATTTGGTTCGTGCCTTTCACTTGGCTCGTCCTGATCGGCCTGGGGGCTCTGGTGAGGGTTCGGTGACCCCTCCTCAAGGGGGGGTACTGTTGTGAATTCCGCTCTTGGGCTCCCTCCAGTGGATTTAAGTGGAACTGCTGCTCCTTGGATTTAGCAGTCAGCAGCTGCTTCCACTGATCGTTTATTCTGGCTCGGCTATTTATCCTGGCTCTATCCTTCAGCCAGGGCCAGTTGTCAATGGTTCCTGTTTGGATTAACCTGATATTCTGACCTGTTCAGCAAAGATAAGTCCTTGCTTTGTTCTTTTGCAGTCCACTTGTTGTGGACTTAATCGTTCTGCACTTTCTATGTTTTTTCTAGTCCAGCTTGTTAGTATGGATTTATTCATTTAAGCTGGAAGCTCTGGGAAGCAGATTTACCCTCCACACCTTTAGTCAGGTGTGGAGATTTTTGTAAACTCTGTGGTGGATTTTCCTAGTTTTTAATACTGACCGCACAGTATTCTGTTCTGTTCTATCTATCTAGCTAGACTGGCCTCCTTTGTTACATCTTGGTTTCATTCTGCGTATGTCATTACCCTCTCCACTCACAGTCAATATTTGTGGGGGGCTGTTCTATCCTTTGGGGATTTTCTCTGAGGCAAGATAGCTTTCCTGTTTCTATCTTTAGGGGCAGTTAGTCCTCTGGCTGTGACGAGATGTCTAGGGAGTGACAGGAACATTCCACGGCTACTTCTAGTGTTGTGTTAAGCTCAGGAACTGCGGTCAGTACAGGTAACACCTCCTCCAGAGCACGTCCCATGTTGCTCCTAAACCACCAGTTCATAACAGTGTAGGTCTGCAACTCTTACATCTACAACTCCTGAGAAACCAACAGTAATTTTTAGGGCTAATTCGTGGGTCTCGATATTACAGTGCTAGGTAGGCAGGGCACAGCATATCCACATCAGTGCAAGGCCTGCAGGCACTGTATGTGCGTCCATTGCTCCCACTGCATCCCTCCCAAAGCTCCATAACTGTCTGCTGCTGCAGCTTCTTTACTATATACCTAGTTGGATTTTTTTTCTTCCAAAAATTTACCCCCAAAAAGCAAAAATATACAGTCTGTTCTGTCAGACTGTCTGGCCTGTTGAGAAATCATAGCTTGTCAGGCATACGTAGCATAGTTGTATGTGGTAGCCTTGTGCCATTTTTTTGTGTGTTTTAAATTCACCTAAAAAGGCCTAATATATCTGGGTGCTCCAACTTTGTGCATTGTAGGCCGGTGGACCCCTTTTTTTGCTGTCTGAGACTCTAATTCTATACAGCACTATTTAGCTTCCAAAATTACAAAAAGGCAACAGTGTGGTATTTCTGTTACAGCCGTCATATATCTGGGTTCAAGTTTGGTCGTTGTAGGCCGGTGTACCTCTTATTTTGCTTTCTGATACTCAAATTCTATACAGCACTATTTTGCATATTAAAAAAGGCCACATATTTGCCAGTGTGGTATTTCCGTTACAGCACTCATATATCTGCGTGCTACAAGTTTTCTCATTGTAGGCCACTGTACCCCTTTTTTTGCTGTCTGATACAATAATCCTATACAGCACTATTTTGCATATAAAAAAATGGCCACATATTTGCCAGTGTGGTATTTCCTTTACAGCACTCATATACTGTATCTGCATGCTCCAAGTTTGGGCATTGTAGGCCGGTGTACCTCTTTTTTTGTTGGCTGATTTTGTAATTCTGTACAGCACTATTTAGCATAAATTTGGCATAAATTTACTTCACAAAAAAGCCCTCAAAATTGAATAAAGTCTGTTCTATCAGGCTAAGGCCTGCCTGGTGTTTGGGTTGGAAAAATCGTAGATTTGCAGGCATACAGATCAGATATTATTTTGCTACTAATAAATATATTTGTGTTGAGGATTTGAAATAGTGCAGTAGTCCATTTAAAATGGGCAAGGCAAGGGATGGGGAAGTGGACGTGATGATGATGGTGCATGCAGAGGACGAGGCCATGGCCAAGGTGAAAGTCGGCAACTACAAAGATCCATATCTTCTCGCTCGACCTTCCTGTTCCAGTTTCTAGGGGACCGCAGCACACCACTATTGAAGCCAGAACAGTGTGAAAGGGTTTTTGGTTGGATAGCAGATAATGCTTGCAGTCACTTAGCCACCACCACCATGTCTTCCACACGGTCAAGTCTGAATAGCCATGAGTTTGGCCCGGATATTCCTCACCCTGATCCTCCTTCCTCCCACCATGCCGAGTGCCCTGAGACAACTGATCCCACACTTGGACACTCTGAAGAGCTGTTCAGTTTTCCATTTCAAGATTCAGTACTATCAGCCGGTCAACTTGAGGTGGGGACAGCTGAGTTCACATGTAGAGATGCCCAAAGCTTTGACCAGCCCCAGTCATGTGAAGGCGATGGTGGGAAAGTGTCAGAAGAGGTGGACGATGTTGAGACACAATTGCCAGAAAGTCAGGTCAGGAGGAGGAGCAGGGTGCGGATGTGGAAGACGAGGTGGTGGATGACTATGTGACTGACCCAACCTGGAACGAGGACATGCACAGCGAGGGCAGCAGCACACATGGGGAAGGAGGCATATCACCCCAACAGGCAGGAAGAAGCAGTGTGGTGGCCACAGACAGAAGACATGCATCCGTTCCCCATAACACCAACATGAGGGAAGTTGCCATTCAAACTGTAAGATCTTCCCGAGTCTGGTTATTTTTTAAAGACTCTGCCGACAACCCCAAACAGGTCTTTTCCAGCACCTGCCATGCCCGCATCAGCAGGGGCAGCAAAACAACCAGCCTGACCACCACCAGCATGATCAGGCACATGGCAGCAAAGCACCCGACTTTGTGGGCTGAGCCCCAGGCTCCAGGACCACTGTGTGCAGGTCACACCACTGCTTTTCCACTGTTTTGTGGAGAAGTCAATCCCCAGTACATCGTGCATGTGAAGATGCCTCTAGCCCTGCACCTGTTGTGGCCCACAGTCAAGCAGCACCATCATCAAGCCCGTCCACGTCCTTGTCCCAGCACAGCGTTCAATTGTCTATAACCCAGTCTTTGGAGCGCAAGCGGAAATAACCCACCAACGCCCCACAGGCCACAGTCCTAAATTCTAATATTTCTCTTCTGCTTGCACTAAAAATGCTGCCTTTTAGGCTCGTTGAGACAGTTCCGCAACCTGATGGCAGCGGCCGTCCCAAGGTTCTCGGTCCCCAGTCGCCATTATTTCTCCCAGTGTGCCGTACCGGCATTACACCAGCTTGTGTCCCACAACATTACCCGTGCCCTCAACAATGCTGTTACAGGGAAAGTCCACCTAACCACAGACATGTGGACAAGTGCTTGTGGGCAGGGACTGTAGATCTCACTGACGGCACACTGCGTTAACATAGTGGAAGCCAGGACCCAGTTGCACCTTGGGATGGAACACATCCTACCCATGCCGAGGATTGCTGGCCCTACATCAATCAGGGTTGCCCCCACAGTCTACAGCTCCTGCACCTCCTCCTCCTTTTCATCCTCCATCTCTGAAATCAACACATCAGTCAGAAGCTGGAAGCACTGCAGCACTGCCTCGGCCAAGCGGCAACAGGCTGTGTTGAAGCTAATCTGCATAGGTGACAAACCTCACAATGCAGAAGAGTTGTGGACAGCGCTGAAAGAGCAGTCAGATGTTTGGATGACACCGCTAAACCTACAGCCAGGCATGGTCGTGTGTGACAATGGACGTAACCTGGTGGCGGCTCAGAGGCAAGGTGGCTCACACACAACTTTCTTGGCCCATGTGCTTAACCTCGTGGTTCAATGTTTTCGGAAAAGCTACCCGGAGCTGCCAGATCTGCTAGTGAAAGTACACAATCTGTCTGCTCATATTAGAAAGTCAGCTACAGGTTCAGCCGCCCTTAGCGTGCTTCAGCAGCGTTTGCAGCTTCCAGCTCACCGGATGGTGTGTGATGTCCCCATGCGCTGGAACTCTATGCTGCTTATGTTGGAAAGGATTTGTGAGCAGAAGAAGGCAATTGTTTACTACCAACATCAACAAGTCCATCTGTATTCAGTTCAGACTCCACACATAAGACCTGGATGTCCGACAAATGTTCCATCCTCCAAAACTTTGAGGACTGCACCAAGATGGTGAGCAGCAATGAGGCCATAATTAGAGTAACCATCCCGCTTCTCAGCATTCTGAAAACCTCTCTGCTCACAATAAAATAGGATGCATTGCAGGCAGAGCATGAGGACATGGATCAAGGAACCATACAGGGTGATTACTCTCACACCAGCCTCATGTTTTCTCATCGTGGATTGGTAGTCAATGAGGAGGAGGAAAAGGAAGAACAGGAGCTACTTTCATGCGCTATGGACGGTACAACAAACACAGCTGTCATACCGTTTGTTCAGCAGGGATGGCCTGAGGACAGGGAGGAGTAGGATGAGGAGGAGGACAACATGGTCAGTCGTCCTGTTGGTGAGGACACGGAAGTCTTGCCTGTTAGCAGTCTGGCACGCATGGCTGACTTTATGTTGCGCTGTGTTTCACGTGACCCTCGCTTTATAAAAATTTTGGGTGACACTCATTACTGGTTAGTGACACTTCTAGACCCACACTACAAGGAGAACTTTCAATCTCTTCTACCAGAGGCAGAGAGGTGTACTAAAATTTTGCAGTACCAGAGGGCCCTTGTAGGGGAATTACTTTGAAAATTCCCATGTGAGAACTCTGGCAGCAGACATCAGAGTTTGTTGTACAATGAAGGAGTCCAAGTGAGAGAGACAGAAGTACATTCCAGCTCAGGCAGGGGAACAATGGCAAAGTTCTGGGACAGTTTTCTCAGACCCTCCCATCGTGACGCCACAGAGGCAAGGGGTGCTATCTCAAGAAGTGCAATGTTTGTGAAGATGGTGAGGGAGTACCTTGCAGATTGTACAACATCCTCCGTGATTAGTCTGTGCCTTTTAATTATTGGGTATCCAAGCTGGACATGTGGCATGAACTGGCTCTGTACGCCTTGGAGGTCCTGACCTGCCCTGCTGCTAGCGTTATGTCAGAGTGGGTTTTTTGTGCCGCTGGTGGAATTATCACAGAGAAGCGCATCCGCCTGTCAACTGAAAATGCTGACAGGCTGACTCTTACAAAAATGAACAAGGGATGGATTGGGAAAGACTTCTGTACACCACCAAGTGAAACCAGCAAAACATAATCTCAAATACATTCTCTCTTTTGGGGAGGTGTATTCTCATGCACCTCTTGCACCTCTTCACAACCACACGTAGGTATACACTTCCACAATTGGTCTGTTTGTTGTTATCCTCCTCCTTATCCTCATCCTCATCATCCACAACCACTAGATGACCGGGGTGAACGTGCTTTGTACTGTTATAGGCTGGTGAATTTTTGGGCAAGGGGGTTGTGAAGGCACTATTTTATTTAGTAAAAACAGGACTCCACATTGGGGAATTGGGCATTACATTACATTGGGCCTACTTCTTAAGTCTGTCTCCTGCAGTGTGTCCTTCACCTGCCACTAGATCACCAGGGTGAACGTGCTCTGTACAGTGCATTTTGGGCAAGGGGGCTGTGATGGGACTATTTTAATTTGTAAAGAAATGGACCACACTTTGGGGAATTGGGCATTACTTTACATTGGGCCTACTTCTTAAGTCTGTCTCCTGCAGTGTGTCCTTCACTTGCCACTAGATCACCAGGGTGAACGTGCTCTGTATGGTGCATTTTGGGCAAGGGGGTTGTGATGCCACTAGTCTATTTTTAAAAAAGGTACCCCCATTGGGGAATTGTTTGGCAGCTCATGCACTGCATTACAAGTCTCAGTGACCCACACCACTACATTGGGCTTACTTCTTAACTCTGCCTCCTGCAATGTCTCTTGTTTTACTGCCACTAGATCATCAGGGTGAACGTGCTTTGTACTGTTATAGGCCGGTGAATTTTGGGCAAGGGGCCTGCAATGGCACTATTATATTTTTTAAAAAGGTACCCCACATTGGTGAAACCACATCCTTGTTGTCAAAGACTTGAAAACTTTTGTGTACCTTAAAAAGCTCCCTTAAAAAAGCTCCTATTTGTGTTGCCTGGTTGCTCACATTGGACACAATACACTTCATATAAATTTGATGAAGCAATTCTGTTAGTTTGGCTCAGTAGTTCATTACAAATATTTCTTTGTCGACTATATTAGTTTCTCTCCTTGAGAGCCATAACTTTGGCTGCCTCAAATGTACAAATGGCGAATATACAAATGGTTATTTGTAACCAAGATTAAAATACTGTATACCCGATGCATTCAGACAATCACATAGCTGCATTTCTTGTAAAACATTTACAGATGTGACAGACAATGCTCATAGTGACACAATCTTGATAAATGTTTGTTTATTCACTTCACAAACAGTTCTAAGCCTCTATATGTTTGCTGTTTGTCATTGTAAAACAATAAGGTTTACTGAAACTATGTTGGTGGTGGTTTGATCTAAATCCTTGTGGCTTTTATTTTCTAGGGGTTTATGGACCCTCGTCTGATGAGTCCATGATATCTCAGTTTCATCCAACCTTGAAAAGTGGCCACTTGAAGGTCTTGGTGAAACTAGAGTTACTACATAGTGTAAATCACTATATAAGACCAGAGAAACATGACTAAAGGCCCCGTCTCACATAGCGAGATCGCTAGCGAGATCGCTGCTGAGTCACAAGTTTTGTGACGCAACAGCGACCTCAGTAGCGATCTCGCTATGTGTGACACGTACCAGCGACCAGGCCCCTGCTGCGAGATCGCTGGTCGTGTCGGAATGGCCTGGACCTTTTTTTGATCATTGAGGTCCCGCTGGGTAGCACACATCGCTGTGTTTGACACCTTACCAACGACCTCGTTGACGACTCAGACACTGAATCGTCATAATAGCTCCCATGTGACATCGTTGTACAGGTCGCTACAGGTCGCTGGTGAGATGTCAAACAGTGAGATCGCAGCAGCGATCGTTGGGAAGATCTCACTGTTTGACATCTCACCAGCGACCACATAGCGACGCAGCAACGATCCCTGACAGGTTGTATCGTTGTCGGGATCGCTTTAGCGTCGCTAAGTGAGACGGGGCCTTAAGACAGATGCCAAAACTGGAGATCCTGTACATGTACAGTGTGCTGATACCTGCATAATTGGGGAAGCCCATGCAGTGTAGGTAATCTCCCAGGGGTTCTCTGTCTTGGTGTTGCTTCTCTGACAGTCCAGACGGATGATGTTTAAAAGCCTCTTGGTGATGATCTGAGTATACTGTATGTAGTTAATCTTCATATATATACGTAATCACTTTATTGATTTAATCCTTATATGTACTAATTAACCTGTGTATGTTAACATATACAAAAGTGTACGCACTCACACTATTCAATCATACTATTCCTTGAATTTTATAGTTTGCAATAAAATTGCGTTGTATTGCAAGTATTAGCCTTTTTTAAAGCCGTTTCTGAACCTTAGTGTTAAAAACATGGCAAATAAAATTACCAAATTATCCTGTAAATAATTGTGCAAAGAGGGAACCATCATACCATTAAAAAATACGAGTGGATTTTCATGGGGCCTTCCACTATGTGGGTTCAAAGGCGTAATAGGGTGCATATGACTGACTATGCAGCTGGGCTGGCCTTGCTGCCAATGTGTAAAACAAAGGAGTACAGAGTACAAAATGCATATTGTGAAGTGGATTTTGATGGGCCCATCCAGTATGTGGGTTCCAAGGCGTAATGGGGTGCATATGACTGACTATGCAGCTTGGCTGGCCTTGCTGCCAATGTGTAAAACAAAGGAGTACGGGAGTACAAAATGCATATTGTGAAGTGGATTTTCATGTGCCTATCCAGTATGTGGGTTCCAAGGCCTAATGGGGTGCATATGACTGACTGTGCAGCAGGACTGGCCTTGCTGCCAATGTGTAAAACAAAGCAGTACGGGAATACAAAATTTATATTGTGAAATGGATTTTCCTGGGCCCATCCAGTATGTGGGCTCCAAGGCGTAATGGGGTGCATATGACTATGCAGCAGGGCTGGCCTTGCTGCCAATGTGTGACACAAAGGAGTATGTGAGTACAAAATGCATATTGTGAAGTGGATTTTCCTGGGCCCATCCAGTATGTGGGTTCCAAGGCGTAATGGGGTGCATATGACTATGCAGCAGGGCTGGCCTTGCTGCCAATGTGTAAAACAAAGGCGTACGGGAGTACAAAATGCATATTGTGAAGTGGATTTTCATGGGCCCATCCAGTATGTGGGTTCCAAGGCCTAATGGGGTGAATATAACTGACTATGGAGCAGGGCTGGCCTTGCTGCCAATGTGTAAAACAAAGGAGTACGGGAGTACAAAATGCATATTGTGAAGTGGATTTTCAGGGACCCACCCAGTATGTTGGTTCAAAGGCTTATTGGGGTGCATATGAATTGCTAGCAGGGCAGGCCTTGAATTCAATGCAACACTTTTTCAGGAGTCCCCCTGGACATCGTATGAAAAGGGTATTGTGGTGCGTCATAATTCTTGGCAGCCCATCCACTCACAGCCTAGGCTACAACAGCTTAGGAGACCCACAGTTTAATAATGGCCCTTTAAGAAGATTAATGCCGCCTGATGCACCAGTCCCTCTTTCATAAATGAAACAAGATGGGTCTGCTTATGTGTCACACACCACATGGCCAGCTAGAGTTGTTAAATGTTACAATTAGTGTTGAGCATTCCGATACCGCAAGTATCGGGTATCGGCCGATATTTGCTGTATCGGAATTCCGATACCGGTATTCCGATACTTTTGTGGTATCGGGTATCGGTATCGAAACAACATTAATGTGTAAAATAAAGAATTAAAATAAAAAATATTGCTATACTCACCTCTCCGACGCAGCCTGCACCTTACCGAGGGAACCGGCAGCGTTGTTTGCTTAAAATTCGCGCTTTAACTTCCTTACGCGAAGTCCCGGCTTGTGATTGGTCGCGCGCCGCCCATGTGGCCGGGACGCAACCAATCACAGCAAGCCGTGACGTAATTTCAGGTCCTTCAGGATTTTAAAATTACGTTCCGGCGTTGTGATTGCTTGCGTCGCGGTCACATGGGCAACGCAACCAATCACAAGCCGTGACGTCACGGGAGGCAGGAGACGTGCGCATTTTAAAATGCGCACGTGTCCAGCCTCCCGTGACGTCACGGCTTGTGATTGGTTGCGTCGCCCATGTGACCGCGACGCAACCAATCACAGCAAGCCGTGACGTAATTTCAGGTCCTTCAGGATTTTAAAATTACGTTCCGGCGTTGTGATTGGTTGCGTCGCGGTCACATGGACGACGCAACCAATCACAAGCCGTGACGTCACGGGAGGCTGGACACGCGCGCATTTTAAAATGCGCGCGTCTCCTGCCTCCCGTGACGTCACGGCTTGTGATTGGTTGCGTCGCCCATGTGACCGCGACGCAACCAATCACAACGCCGGAACGTAATTTTAAAATCCTGAAGGACCTGAAATTACGTCACGGCTTGCTGTGATTGGTTGCGTCCCGGCCACATGGGCGGCGCGCGACCAATCACAAGCCGGGACTTCGCGTAAGGAAGTTAAAGCGCGAATTTTAAGCAAACAACGCTGCCGGTTCCCTCGGTAAGGTGCAGGCTGCGTCGGAGAGGTGAGTATAGCAATATTTTTTATTTTAATTCTTTATTTTACACATTAATATGGTTCCCAGGGCCTGAAGGAGAGTTTCCTCTCCTTCAGACCCTGGGAACCATCAGGGATACCGTCCGATACATGAGTCCCATTGACTTGTATTGGTATCGGGTATCGGTATCGGATTGGATCCGATACTTTGCCGGTATCGGCCGATACTTTCCGATACCGATACTTTCAAGTATCGGACGGTATCGCTCAACACTAGTTACAATTACATTTCCCAGTGAATGCATTTGTAATGGTTGAAAGCAATGTTAAAGTTGAAAAACGCTTCAAAAATGCTGCTTCTGAACTAAGCCTATGTGGGAGAGGAAATTTTCAGTCTGGGGTTAAATATTTGGCCTTACAGGCAAGTCATTAACCTTGACATATTTCCCAGCAAAAAAACACCAGTACCAAGCGTCCAATTCCTGATTGTAGGCTGGCTGCTTTATCGGTATTATTGCATCTGTGTATTTGCCATCTTTGTGGGTCCGCTGCACCTTGGTTAGTGCAATTGTTTGGAGGTCTTCGACAGGTAAGCATCTCTGCCTGTGTACAGGTGTTTTTTTTTTTTGTCTAGAACAGTGGAGGTGTTTCCTCTTAGGTTGTTTTTGTTTTGTTAGAGTAGGACCAGCAATATGTAAGGACCCTTGACGTGGGTTACATAGTTACATAGTTATTAAGGTTGAAGGAAGACTGTAAGTCCATCTAGTTCAACCCATAGCCTAACCTAACATGCCCTAACATGTTGATCCAGAGGAAGGCAAAAAAAACCATGTGGCAAAGAGTAACTCCACCATGGGGAAAAAAATTCCTTCCCGACTCCACATACGGCAATCAGACTAGTTCCCTGGATCAACGCCTTATCAAGGAATCTAGTGTATATACCCTGTAACATTATACTTTTCCAGAAAGGTATCCAGTCCCCTCTTAAATTTAATTAATGAATCACTCATTACAACATCATACGGCAGAGAGTTCCATAGTCTCACTGCTCTTACAGTAAAGAATCCGCGTCTGTTATTATGCTTAAACCTTCTTTCCTCCAGACGTAGAGGATGCCCCCTTGTCCCTGTCTCAGGTCTATGATTAAAAAGATCATCAGAAAGGTCTTTGTACTGTCCCCTCATATATTTATACATTTAAATAAGATCACCCCTTAGTCTTCGTTTTTCCAAACTAAATAGCCCCAAGTGTAATAACCTATCTTGGTATTGCAGACCCCCCAGTCCTCTAATAACCTTGGTCGCTCTTCTCTGCACCCGTTCCAGTTCAGCTATGTCTTTCTTATACACCGGAGACCAGAACTGTGCACAGTATTCTAAGTGTGGTCGAACTAGTGACTTGTATAGAGGTAAAATTATGTTCTCCTCATGAGCATCTATGCCTCTTTTAATACATCCCATTATTTTATTTGCCTTTGTAGCAGCTGCCTGACTCTGGCCACTGAATATGAGTTTGTCATCCACCCATATACCCAGGTCTTTTTCATTGACAGTTTGCCCAGAGTTTTAGAATTAAGCACATAGTTATACATCTTATTACTTCTACCCAAGTGCATGACCTTACATTTATCCCCATTAAAGCTCATTTGCCATTTATCAGCCCAAGCTTCTAGTTTACATAAATCATCCTGTAATATAAAATTGTCCTCCCCTGTATTGATTACCCTGCAGAGTTTAGTGTCATCTGCAAATATTGAAATTCTACTCTGAATGCCCCCTACAAGGTCATTAATAAATATGTTAAAAAGAAGAGGGCCCAATACTGACCCCTGTGGTACCCCACTGCTAACCGCAACCCAGTCCGAGTGTGCTCCATTAATAACCACCCTTTGTTTCCTATCCCTGAGCCAGCTCTCAACCCACTTACACATATTTTCCCCTATCCCCATTACTCTCATTTTATGTAACAACCTTTTGTGTGGCACCGTATCAAAAGCTTTGGAAAAGTCCATATACACTACGTCCACTGGGTTCCCTTGGTCCAGTCCGGAACTTACCTCTTCATAGAAGCTGATAAAATTAGTCTGACATGAACGGTCCCTAGTAAACCCGTGCTGATACTGGGTCATAAGGTTATTCCTCTTCAGATACTCCAGTATAGTATCCCTTAGAATGCCCTCCAGGATTTTACCCACAGTAGAGGTTAAGCTTACTGGCCTATAATTACCGAGTTCAGTTTTTGCCCCTTTTTTGAATATTGGCACCACATTTGCTATACGCCAGTCCTGTGGTACAGACCCTGTTATTATGGAGTCTTTAAAGATTAAAAATAATGGTCTATCAATGACTGTACTTAGTTCCTGTAGTACTCGGGGGTGTATCCCATCCGGACCCGGAGATTTGTCAATTTTAGTTATTTTTAGACGCCGCTGTACTTCCTGCTGGGTTAAGCAGGTGACATTTAATGGGGAATTTTTATCACTAGTCATTTTGTCTGCCATGGGATTTTCTTTTGTAAATACTGATGAAAAAAAGTCATTTAGCATATTGGCTTTTTCCTCATCCTCATCCACCATTTCCCCCAGATTATTTTTAAGGGGGCCAACACTGTCATTTTTTAGTTTCTTACTATTTATATAGTTAAAGAATATTTTGGGATTATTTTTACTCTCTCTGGCAATGAGTCTCTCTGTCTCAATCTTTGCTGCCTTGATTTGCTTTTTACAGAATTTATTTAATTTTCTGTATTTATTTAATGCCTCCTCACTACCTACTTCCTTTAATTCTCTAAATGCTTTCTTTTTGTCCCTTATTGCGCCCCTTACAGCTCTATTTAGCCATATTGGTTTCCTCCTATTTCTAGTATGTTTATTCCCATATGGTATATACTGTGCACAGGTCCTATCCAGGATGCTAATAAACGTCTCCCATTTTCTTTGTGTATTTTTGTGTCTCAGGATATCGTCCCAGTTAATTGCACCAAGATCCTCTCTCATCCGTTGGAAATTTGCCCTCCTGAAGTTTAGTGTCCTTGTCACACCCCTACTACCCATCTTATTAAAGGTTACATGAAAACTTATTATTTTGTGATCACTATTCCCCAAGTGATCCCCTGTTATGACCCCAATGGCAGAGGGTCTCAAAAGTACATACCAAGTCTGCAAACACAAAAAACCAGCTCATAGGGCAGTGGTAACTGGGCTGACCATATATCTAATCCTAGCACCACAAATAGCAGCAGCCGGGGAACGTGCCTACGTTGGTTCTAGACGTCTCGCGCCAGCCGGAGAACTAATTAACCCTAGAAGGGAAAAGATAGACCTTTCTTGCCTCCAGAGAAAAGACCCCAAAAGTTGGATACAAACCCCCAACAAATAATAACGGTGAGGTAAGGAGAAAAGACAAACATAAGAATGAACTAGATATTTAGCAAAGAGAGGCCCACTGACTAATAGCAGAATATAGTAAGATGACTTATATGGTCAGCAAAAACCCTATCAAAATTTCCACGCTGGATATTCAAGAACCCCCGAACCGTCTAACGGCCCGGGGGGAGAACACCAGCCCCCTAGAGCTTCCAGCAAAATCAGGAATCACATTTAATACAAGCTGGACAAAAAAAAGAGCAAGCAAATAACCAAAAAACAAGGAAGCAGGACTTAGCTTAATTTTGCAAGATCCAAGACCAGCAGACAGGAGCAAACAGAAAGGAACTGATTACAACGATGCCAGGCACTGGACTGAGAAACCAGGAAGTTTATATAGCAACACCCCTGGACTAACGACCCAGGTGGGTGCCAAACTGAGGAAAGACAATCCCAGAGTCATATCACTAGTGACCACAAGAGGGAGCCAAAAAAGTCTAATTCACAACAGTACCCCCCCTTTAAGGAGGGGTCACTGAACCCTCACCAAGACCACCAGGGCGATCAGGATGAGCAGCATGAAAGGCACGAACTAAATCGGCCGCATGCACATCAGAGGCAACCACCCAGGAATTATCCTCCTGACCATAGCCCTTCCACTTGACCAGATACTGAAGCCTCCGCCTGGAGAGACGAGAATACAAGATCTTCTCCACCACGTACTCCAACTCGCCCTCAACCAACACCGGAGCAGGAGGCTCAACAGAAGGAACCACAGGTACAACATACCGCCGCAACAAAGACCTATGGAACACGTTGTGAATGGCAAACGACACCGGAAGATCCAAGCGAAAGGACACAGGATTAAGGATTTCCAATATCTTGTAAGGACCGATGAAGCGAGGCTTAAATTTAGGAGAGGAGACCTTCATAGGAACAAATCGAGAAGACAGCCATACCAAATCCCCAACACGAAGTCGGGGACCCACACCGCGGCGGCGGTTGGCAAAATGCTGAGCCTTCTCCTGTGACAACTTCAAGTTGTCCACCACATGATTCCAGATCCGCTGCAACCTATCCACCACGGAATCTACCCCAGGACAGTCAGAAGGCTCCACATGTCCCGAGGAAAAACGAGGATGGAAACCAGAGTTGCAAAAAAATGGCGAAACCAAAGTAGCGGAACTAGCCCGATTATTAAGGGCAAACTCAGCCAACGGCAAGAAGGTCACCCAATCATCCTGATCTGCAGAAACAAAACACCTCAAATAAGCCTCCAGAGTCTGATTAGTTCGCTCCGTTTGTCCATTAGTCTGAGGATGAAAGGCAGATGAAAACGACAAATCAATGCCCATCTTAGCACAAAAGGATCGCCAGAACCTGGAAACAAACTGGGATCCTCTGTCAGACACAATATTCTCAGGAATGCCGTGTAAACGAACCACATTCTGAAAGAACAAAGGAACCAGATCGGAAGAGGAAGGCAGCTTAGGCAAAGATACCAAATGGACCATCTTGGAAAAGGGATCACATACCACCCAGATGACAGACATGCCCTGAGACACCGGAAGATCTGAAATGAAATCCATGGAAATGTGTGTCCAAGGCCTCTTCGGGACAGGCAAGGGCAAGAGCAATCCGCTGGCACGAGAACAGCAAGGCTTAGCTCGAGCACAAGTCCCACAGGACTGCACAAATGACCGCACATCCCGTGACAAGGAAGGCCACCAAAAGGACCTAGCCACCAGATCTCTGGTGCCAAAAATTCCCGGATGCCCTGCCAACACCGAGGAATGAACCTCGGAAATGACTCTGCTGGTCCACTTATCAGGAACAAACAGTCTGTCAGGTGGACAAGAGTCAGGTCTACCAGCCTGAAAATCTCTGCAACACACGTCGCAAATCCGGAGAAATGGCTGACAGGATAACTCCCTCTTTGAGAATACCAACTGGTTCTGCGACTCCAGGAGAGTCAGGCACAAAGCTCCTTGAAAGAGCATCAGCCTTCACATTCTTTGAACCTGGTAAATACGAGACCACAAAGTCAAAACGGGAGAAAAACAATGACCAGCGGGCCTGTCTAGGATTCAGGCGTTTAGCAGACTCGAGATACATCAGATTTTTGTGATCAGTCAAGACCATCACACGATGCTTAGCACCCTCGAGCCAATGACGCCAATCCTCAAATGCCCACTTCATGGCTAACAACTCCCGATTGCCAACATCATAATTCCGCTCAGCAGGTGAAAACTTCCTAGAGAAAAAAGCACATGGTCTCATTACAGAGCAACCAGGGCCTCTCTGCGACAAAACGGCCCCTGCCCCAATCTCAGAAGCATCCACTTCAACCTGAAAGGGAAGTGAGACATCAGGCTGGCACAAAACAGGCGCCGAAGTAAACCGGCGCTTCAACTCTTGAAAGGCTTCCACGGCTGCAGGAGCCCAGTTATCAACATCAGAACCCTTCTTGGTCATATCCGTCAAAGGTTTAACAACGCTAGAAAAATTAGCGATAAAACGACGGTAGAAGTTAGCAAAACCCAAGAACTTCTGAAGACTCTTAACTGACGTGGGTTGAGTCCAATCATGAATAGCTCGGACCTTCACTGGATCCATCTCCACCGCAGAAGGGGAAAAAATAAAACCCAAAAAGGGAACCTTCTGTACTCCAAAGAGACACTTTGAGCCCTTAACAAACAAAGCATTCTCACGCAAAACCTGAAACACCATCCTGACCTGCTCTACATGCGAGTCCCAATCATCAGAAAAAAACAGAATATCATCCAGATAAACAATCATAAATTTATCCAGATACTTCCGGAAAATATCATGCATAAAGGACTGAAACACTGAAGGAGCATTAGAGAGCCCGAAAGGCATCAGCAAGTACTCAAAATGACCTTCGGGCGTATTAAATGCAGTTTTTCATTCATCTCCTTGCTTAATGCGCACAAGGTTGTACGCACCACAAAGATCTATCTTGGTGAACCACTTGGCACCTTTAATCCGGGCAAACAAGTCTGACAACAGAGGCAAAGGATACTGAAGTTTAACAGTGATTTTATTCAGAAGCCGATAGTCAATACAAGGTCTCAAAGATCCGTCCTTCTTGGCCACAAAAAAGAATCCCGCACCAAGAGGGGAAGAGGATTGATGGATATGCCCCTTCTCCAGAGATTCCTTGATATACGAACGCATTGCGGTATGCTCAGGTACAGACAGATTAAATAATCTTCCCTTAGGAAATTTACTACCTGGAATCAAATCTATAGCGCAGTCACAGTCCCTATGAGGAGGAAGAGCACTGGACCTGGACTCGCTGAATACATCCTGGTAATCAGACAAATACTCAGGAACTTCCGAAGGAGTAGAGGAAGCAATAGACACCGGCGGGGAATCACCATGAATACCCTGACAGCCCCAACTTGACACAGACATTGCCTTCCAATCCAAAACTGGATTATGGGTCTGTAACCATGGCAGACCCAAAACGACCAAATCATGCATTTTATGCAGAAAAAAAAAAACGAATCTCCTCCCGATGTTCAGGAGTCATGCACATGGTTACCTGTGTCCAAAACTGCGGTTTATTTTCCGCCAATGGTGTAGCATCAATACCTCTAAGAGGGATAGGATTTACCAACGGCTCAAGAACAAAACCACAGCGCTTGGCAAACGACAGATCCATAAGACTCAGGGCAGCACCTGAATCCACAAACGCCATAACAGGGTAGGAGGACAATGAGCAAATTAAAGTCACAGACAAAATAAATTTAGGTTGCAAATTACCAATGGCGACAGGACTAACAACCCTAGTTAGGCGTTTAGAGCATGCTGATATAACATGTGTAGAATCACCACAGTAAAAACACAACCCATTCTGACGTCTGTGATTTTTCCGTTCATTTCTAGTCTGAATTCTACCACATTGCATTAAATCAGGTGTTTGTTCAGACAACACCACCAGAGGATTCGCGGCTTTGCGCTCCCGCAAACGCCGGTCAATTTGAATAGCCAGCGCCATGGAATCATTCAGACCTGTAGGAATGGAGAAACCCACCATCACATTCTTAATGGCTTCAGAAAGGCCATTTCTGAAATTTGCGGCCAGAGCACACTCATTCCACTGAGTAAGCACGGACCATTTCCGAAATTTTTGGCAATACACTTCAGCTTCATCCTGACCCTGAGAAATAGCCAGCAAGGCTTTTTCTGCCTGAATTTCAAGATTGGGTTCCTCGTAAAGCAATCCGAGCGCCAGAAAAAACGCATCAATATTTGCCAATGCCGGATCTCCTGGCGCTAGCGAGAAGGCCCAATCCTGAGGGTCGCCCCGTAAGAAAGAGATAACAATTTTTACTTGCTGAGCTGAGTCTCCAGATGAACAGGGTCTCAGAGATAGAAACAATTTACAATTATTCCTGAAATTCTTAAACTTAAATCGGTCTCCAGAGAACAGTTCAGGAATAGGTATTTTAGGTTCAGACATTGGACTACTGGTAACAAAATCTTGTATGCCCTGCACACGAGCAGCAAGCTGATCCGCACTTGTAATCAAAGTCTGGACATTCATGTCTGCAGCAAGCACTAGCCACTCAGAGGTAAAGGGGAGGAAAAAAGAAAGGAAAGAAAAAAAAAACAAAAAAAAGACTCAGACTTTCCTTTCTTGTAATCCCACTTCTGCAATGCATTAAACATTCAACCTTGGCCTGGCATACTGTTATGACCCCAATGGCAGAGGGTCTCAAAAGTACATACCAAGTCTGCAAACACAAAAAAACAGCTCATAGGGCAGTGGTAACTGGGATGACCATATATCTAATCCTAGCACCACAAATAGCAGCAGCCGGGGAACGTGCCTACGTTGGTTCTAGACGTCTCGCGCCAGCCGGAGAACTAACTAACCCTAGAAGGGAAAAGATAGACCTTTCTTGCCTCCAGAGAAAAGACCCCAAAAGTTGGATACAAACCCCCAACAAATAATAACGGTGAGGTAAGGAGAAAAGACAAACATAAGAATGAACTAGATATTTAGCAAAGAGAGGCCCACTGACTAATAGCAGAATATAGTAAGATGACTTATATGGTCAGCAAAAACCCTATCAAAATTTCCACGCTGGATATTCAAGAACCCCCGAACCGTCTAACGGCCCGGGGGGAGAACACCAGCCCCCTAGAGCTTCCAGCAAAATCAGGAATCACATTTAATACAAGCTGGACAAAAAAAAGAGCAAGCAAATAACCAAAAAACAAGGAAGCAGGACTTAGCTTAATTTTGCAAGATCCAAGACCAGCAGACAGGAGCAAACAGAAAGGAACTGATTACAACGATGCCAGGCACTGGACTGAGAAACCAGGAAGTTTATATAGCAACACCCATGGACTAACGACCCAGGTGGGTGCCAAACTGAGGAAAGACAATCCCAGAGTCATATCACTAGTGACCACAAGAGGGATCCAAAAAAGTCTAATTCACAACAATCCCCAACCCTTATATTTGATATGCAATCTGGCCTGTTGGTTAATATTAGGTCTAGCAGTGCCCCCCTCCTTGTTGGGTCCTGAACCAGTTGTTAAAGGTAATTGTCTCTCATAGTTGTCAAAAACCGATTACCTTTGCTGGAACTGCAGGTTTCTGTTCCCCAATCTATTTCAGGGTAGTTGAAGTCCCCCATAATAATGACTTCTCCTTGAGTCGCAGCTTCATCTATTTGCTTTACGAGGATATTCTCCATTGCTTCCGTTATTTTTGGAGATTCATAACAAATCCCTATCAGTAATTTATTATTTTTTCCCCCTCCCTTTATCTCCACCCACAGGGACTCTACATTTTCATTAAATTCACCTATATTATCATGCAGGATGGGTTTTAAGGAAGATTTTACATATAGACACACCCCTCCCCCTCGCTTATCTGTACGGTCATTTCTGAACAGGCTATAGCCCTGCAAGTTAACAGCCCAGTCATGGCTCTCATCCAGCCACGTCTCAGATATCCCCACCATGTCATAATTATGCTCCAACAACATTAGTTCTAATTCATCCATTTTGTTGGCGAGGCTTCTGGCATTAGTATACATGCACTTGATGTTACTCTCTGTACCTCTATTCTTTCTTAAATTACTAACTGTTCTAACCCCACCCCCCATGCCACCGCCACCCCCAACTTCCTTATTTGTGCCCAGGTCTCTATCTGCACTATCTTCCCCTCCTATAAAATGAATACCCTCCCCCCCAATCCCTAGTTTAAACACTCCTCCAACCTTGTAACCATTTTCTCCCCCAGCACAGCTGCCCCTTCCCCATTGAGGTGCAGCCCGTCTCTAGCGTAGAGCCTGTAGCCAATTGAGAAGTCGGCCCAGTTCTGCAGGAACCCAAACCCCTCCTTCCTACACCAATTCTTGAGCCACTTGTTAACCTCCCTAATCTCCCGTTGCCTCTCTGGCGTGGCACATGGTACAGGCAGTATTTCGGAAAATACCACGTTGGAGGTCCTTGCTTTCAGCTTGCAGCCTAATTCCCTGAAATCATCTTTAAGGACCTTCCACCTACCTCTAACTTTGTCATTTGTGCCAATGTGCACCATGACCGCTGGGTCCTCACCAGCCCCTCCCAGTAATCTGTCCACCCGATCAGCGATGTGTCGGACTCGAGCGCCAGGTAGGCAGCACACCGTCCGACGATCCCTGTCTTTGTGACAGATTGCCCTATCTGTTCCCCTAATAATTGAGTCCCCCACTACCAGCACCTGTCTGGCCTGCCCTGCTCTCCTATTTCCCTCTTTACTGGAGCAGTCACTCCTCCGGCTTTCGGAGGACATGCCTGGCTGCAGCAGTGCTACCCCTGTACTGGCACCCCCCTCATCTGCCAACTTAGCAAACTTATTGGGGTGTGCCAGATCAGGACTAGCCTCCCTGGCACTCTTCCCTCTACCCCGCCTTCTATCTGTCACCCAGCTAACTGCCACACTGTCCTGCAGCTCCATCCTACCATCCCCCTCCTCATCTATCACATTGAGCGTCTGCTCTGTGAGCAGAAGACTCCTCTCCATATTGTCTATGGATCTCAGTATTGCCAGCTGCACATTTAGATCCAGTATCTGGGTTTCCAAATGCACAATGTGCTCACATCTCGCACAGCAGTATGCACCCTCGACCAGCTGGTCAAGGACTGCATACATGTGGCAAGATGTGCACTGGATGGCATTAACAATTGTGGAGCACATTTCCTAATGGGGATTGCACCACACAGAAACGTTAATTAAAAATAAATACAAAGTATTAATTAAAAAAAAACAAAAAAAAAAAACTGAAGCAATTCCTCCCTTGGAAACTCCCTGATTCCAAAGTCACTGAATCAGAAGTCACACACTTACCGCCGTTCATACTTACGCTCAGGTCACACTCAGCTCGCTCACACTCGCTGTGCTGAAGATTTATAGATTTTTTTTTTCTCTCTATCTCCCCTCAACAGCAATCCACCTTGCTGTTCAGATGCACTTCCAAAAAAAAGGTTGCCTGCTTAAGTATTGTGGCCATAATATCAACCAATATCTTGCATACATTGTTATGTTTTTGTGCACTTTATATCTTTCCAGGGTGCAGCTGGGCCCTAGATGGCTCTGTAAACTGTGGCCTCTGTTCACACAGGATGCATTACAGCCAGCAATGGTTAGCCCGCTATAAGGCGTCATTAATAGGCTTTGAGCCATATGCTCTGCATTTCTGTGTGAACATGCCACATACAGATTATTTGTTTGCACAAGTGTACCAAGCGGCCAATTCCTGATTGTAGGCTGGCTGCTTTATCGGTATTATTGCATCTGTGTATTTGCCATCTTTGTGGGTCCGCTGCACCTTGGTTAGTGCAATTGTTTGGAGGCCTTGGACAGGTAAGCATCTCTACCTGTGTACTGGTGTTTTTTTGTCTAGAACAGTGGATGTTTTTCCTCTTATGGAGTTTTTTTTTCATATTTCCCAGCAAAACCCGTTTTGGTTTTGTTTTAATGTGTTTTTTGAGGCACCAGGAAAAATGTCATGAATCTCGGAAAAAATTGATTAAAGCTGTGAACTAGGAGTCAGGAATGCTTCCAGGGGTGATCCCCATGATGTCCCTGTGTCATTTGAGCAGTGTTTCCATCATTTTCCAACGTTTCTAGAGCTTAAAAGGACCCGGGGGGGTCGCGGTAAAAATACTCGGGTCTCCCATAGACTTACATTGGGCTCGTTGTTCTGGCCGAGTACCCAAGTATTCCAATCTGATTGACCCGAGCAACGAGCACCCGATCATTTTAGTACTCGCTCATCACTAATGCTAAGTAGTGTGTGTGGCCTCTACGTGCCAGTATGATCTCCCTACAATGCCTAGGCATGCTCCTGAAGATACAAAAATAGGAGAAAAAGGAGCAACCTGATTACATCGGTTAAAAATAGTCATATAACTTTATTAATTCGTAGAAAAGATAAAACATCTCAACAGTACATAAAGAGCAATAAACAATGCAGATTGCTATATACCCAACCCCCCACCTATCACCACCTCACACTGCACATGAGTCCCTGAAAAAATAACATACAGGTCCAAAGACCATAACCCTGAGGGAACAGTGTCTGATTTTAAATTCCTTCGACCCATATGATGAGACAAAGGAAGAGCAGCGTAGAACATTGGCGCAGGCAAGACAGTGCCCGCATGAAGAAAAGATCCAACCTGAGGACCACTAGTGCCAAAGGGATTGCACGGAGCCAGAACGTAGTGGCTCCTAACCAGTAAGTCACGAAAATCAGACAACGTATTTCATGTGATACTTCTAATGTTGTATATTATGCCACTTGTTCGTGCCCCAAGATATACGTGGGTCTTACCACAAGAGAACTGAGAATACGGGTGCATGAGCATATGTGGGACATTGGCGCGGCCAAGACAGTGTCCGATATTTCGGAGTTGAGAGGAATCCCCCGTCACTTTAAGTTATATCACAATAGTGACGCAAAAATTTTGAAGGTGAGGGGGATCGATGCCCTTCACTTGGGCATAAGAGGAGGTGACAATAAACCACTCCTAGCACAAATTGAGACAAGGTGGATCGTCCAACTAGATGCCATGACACCGAAAGGTCTCAATGAATCTTTGAGCTTTGCCCCTTTTTTATAGTGTTCCCAATACATATCTCTTGGCTCTTCAGCCTCCTGTTCCCACATGCCCCCATGTCTATTAACCTCGCGGATGTGTTTTCGTGTTTTTAATTTTATTTTAATATGATTGTCTTTTTGTTTATCTAGTGGTTGTGACTCTGCTGATCTATAGCGCTTTCTTATACTTCTTTATCCGGCCCTTCCTTTGGACCAGAAAACGACCCTGGACTTCCATTATGTCATATGGGAAAAGCACAGCCACCACAGCGATTGTGGATGAACTGAATATTTGCCATCTGTTAATGTTATCTGTGATGCTATATCATGTGTGGTGGTTCCTCTGTTTGCCATTCTGGCTGTTGCTCACTTGCATGTTTGGATGGTTGTGCGCATCGCGCTGTGACCTGCAGTTTCCTGTCTGCGGGTGAGCGTCTTTATGGTGTGCGCATCGCTCCGTGGATCTTTCCCCGGTGCGTGCACACTTTCTATGATGCCTTACCCGCACTCCAGGATGTGGAGGCCGCAGTGCGCATGTGCCGATGGAAGCCATACTGATTGGCCACATTTGGTCATGTGACCAAGTTCCCCGGGTTATTTGAAGGTCCTGTAAGGGCCTGAGGTATACTCCCTTGAGAAATCTGCCCCAAGTAGCCGCGAAACGTGCGTTGGGACCCTCCATCCGACCCCCCTTTGTTCCCACTTATCTGCTGGTAAGCATTGCACCTTTTGCTAGTTACTTCCGCACTTTATATGAAAGATAGACAGGTGATACTTTATCCTTAGTCACTTTATGGATGCATGCTGACCTCCAGGTGTCCACTTTTGGATGCACTGTTCCCTCAGAGTTATGGTCTTTGGACCTTTATGTTATTTTTTCAGGGACTCATGTGCAATGTGAGGTGGTGATAGGTGGGGGGTGGGGTATATAGAAATCTGCATTGTTTATGACTCTTTATGTACTGTTGAGATGTTTTATCTTTTCTACGAATTAATAAAGTAATATGACTATTTTTACCGGATGTAATCAGTTTGCTCCTATTTCTCCTATTTTTGTCTGATGTTTATTGGAGCTGAGGTTGTTTGAACAGGGGTTGCAGACAATTTGTGTCGCTACCCCTGTTTCTCAAATATGTATATGGGATTTCTGAAGCTCCTGAAGAGGCGGCGGATGGTCTCCTGAGGTATCTCCTCCCAGACCTGGACTAAAGCATCCGCCAACTCCTGGACAGTCTGTGGTGCAACATGACATTGGTGGATGGTGCGAGACATGATGTCCCAAATTTGTTCAATCGGATTCAAGTCTGGAGAAGGGGCAGGCCAGTCCATAGCTTCAATGCCTTCATCTTGCAGGAACTGCTGACATATTCCAGCCATATGAGGTCTGGCATTTCCCTGCATTAGGAGGAACCCAGGGCCAACCGCACCAGCATATGGTCTCATAAGGGGCCTGAAGATCTCATCTTGCTACCTAATGGCAGTTAGGCTACCTCTGGTGAGCACATATAGGGCTGTGCGGCCTTCCAAAGAAATGCCACCCCACGCCATTACTGCCCCTCTGCCAAACCGGTCATGCTGAAGGATGTTGCAGGCAGCAGATCACTCTCTATGGCATCTCCAGACTCTGTCACATCTGTCACATCTGTGAAGAGCAAAGGTCTCCAGTGGCAAATTTGCCACTCCTGGTGTTCTGTGGCAAATGCCAAGCATCCTGCACAGTATTAGGCTGTGAGTACAACCCCATCTGTGAACGTTGGGCACTCAGACCATCCTCATGGAGTCGGTTTCTAACCGTTTGTGTGAGACACATGCACATTTGTGGCCTGCTGGAGGTAATTTTGCAGGACTCTGGCAGTGCTCCTCCTGTTCCTCCTTGCACAATGGCTGAGGTAGCGGTCATGCTGCTTAGTTGTTGCCCTCCTACGACCCCCTCCACGTCTCCTGGTGTACTGGCCTGTCTCCTGGTAGCGCCTCCAGCATCTAGACACTACGCTGACAGACACAGCAAACCTTCTTACCACAGCTCGCATTTGATGTGCCATCCTGGATGAGCTGCACTACCTGAGCCACTTGTGTTGGTTGTAGAGTCATAGCTCATGCTACCACAAGTGTGAAAGCACAACCAACATTGAAAAGTGACCAAAACATCAGCCAGAAAGCATTGGTACTGACTAAGATGTGGTCTGTGGTCCCCACCTGCAGAACCACTCCTTTATTGTGTCTTGATAATTGCCAATAATTTCCATCTGTTGTCTATTCCATTTGCACAATAGCATGTGAAATTGATAGTCTAACAGTGTTGCTTCCTAAGTGGACAGTTTGATTTCACAGAAGTTTGATTTACTTCGAGTTATATTCTGTTGTTTAAGTGTTCCCTTTATTTTTTTGAGCAGTGTATATAAATATTTTAAACATGGCTAAAAGTCATTCTGCCACACCTATACCTACAGTAATACACAGCAAAAAAGCAATTCTGTGTGGCACAAGTACTTTTATATACTAGCATTAACAAGTACATCACATGTTTTGTTCTGTTTTGTAAATGCTGCAAAAAGATAAAAATTGTCTGTAAGTACCCTACAAATTCTATAATGGAAGGTATCATGCAGTAAAATGCTTTGATTAACTATATTCACCAACTGCATTATCCAGCAACCCATCTCATTTTGGTGAATCTCATTTTGTTTAGCTTCAGGCTATTGAAACGTAGTTTTAAGATTCTGGACTTAATGTTAGATATATTTATGTGTTGTTTTACATGGAGCGTGTATCATGGAGGCAGTATGGCTTCTTTTTTGCTGTATGCATCAATGCTCTGTATACTCTTCTACATACAGCATTTGATAGAGCATGGAACTACTTATTTGTTCTTGCAGTGTCCCTCTGCATGAAATCAGAGAGGGCCTCAATGGTTCCCTGTGTCAGGCCTCATTTTGCCTGTACCCAGATCCAAGAGACCTTGTACTGATGATAAATTTCCCTGATGGTACTGTGTGATTAATGAAACTTTTACTGTATTACCAGTTCTTTCAAAATTACCAAATTGTAAAAATTTACCCCAAAACATTTGCTGTAGTTCATTGCTGACTACATCAATTCTACCATGTTGTCTCCAACTTCCTTTACCATTAGCCAGAGAAGGAACTTCACGAAATTTTAATGCACTTTAGTTTGATTTATTTCTCATGTTCTCCTTTCTAGATCTTAACAATGTCAATTTCATTGTGTTACTTCAAACAAGCTTTCTCAAAACACTTGAATTTCATAAGATTTATTTTCGGTCATATGGCGTAATCCTTAAATGTACCTAATAAACTATTAATCCTTTCTTCTGACAAGACAATACTAATACCCTATGTAATACTATTGCTGGGAAAGATAGTGCAGATGGTGACTTGGGCACAAGCAAGGAAATTGGGTGTGGAATGGGGGTTTGGATTAGTACAGTTAATATTATAGGAAAGAATAGAGTTAAAGAGAGATACATAAAGTGCATGTATACTAATGTCAGAAGCCTCACCAACAAAATCGAGGAACATAAATATGACATGGTGGGGATATCTGAGACATGGCTGGACGAGAGCCATGACTGGGCTGTTAATTTACAGGGCTATAGTCTGTTCTAAAATGACCGTGCAAATAAGCGAGAGGGA
This sequence comes from Ranitomeya variabilis, assembly GCF_051348905.1. Lineage (NCBI taxonomy): Eukaryota > Metazoa > Chordata > Amphibia > Anura > Dendrobatidae > Ranitomeya > Ranitomeya variabilis. The sequence continues at coordinate 115,164,806 of NC_135238.1, forward strand.
GGTGTGTGTTTATGTTAAATATTAATTATTAATTGAATTATTCTTATTCTCAATTTTGTACTCAGCACATTGCCTCTCGATGACATTACAAAAGATAATCCTGTATATATAGCTCAGAGTAAGTTAACACCATATAGAGAGAACACGTGTTCTATGGGACATATATAATCACGTCTCTTAGGAGGTGGAGGGGGCTGTCACGTGGGGGCTGCCACCTCCTGCCTGCTCCTTCACTCTCCGCGGACTTCAGACTACTCACAGAAGGAATGACCAGCTGGTAGCCATGATGACTTCTACTCCATGACAGACAGATGCCCTTTACCATCTCAAGAAAGATGAGGAACAAATGGACAATCTGTTCGTAACTATTTCACCTATTTTATGTTTTGCTGCAATGTGTTTTTTCTGTGGACAATCCAATAAACCACTACATTTTTTATGAAAATATCATGACATTTTTCTTTAAGGTTATCACATCTGGTCAAGAGTCCTGATTAAATAAATGTGCAAAGTAAGCATATTTAACAGTTTATATGTAAAATCATCCTTAATACCCATCCTGCGTAATAATATATGTGAATCTAATGAAAAGGGGAGGGGGGAAATAATAAATTACTGATAGGGGTTTGTTATAAGTCTCCAAAAATAATGGAAGCAACGGAGAAAATCCTCGTAAAGCAAATTTATGAATCAGCGCCTCAAGGAGAAGTCATCATTATGGGGGACTTCAACTACCCTGAAATACATTGGGGAACAGAAACCTGCAGTTCCAGCAAAGGTAATAGGTTTTTGACAACTATGAGAGACAATTACCTCTCTCAACTGGTTCAGGACCCAACAAGAAGGGGGGCTGTTGTGAATTTGGATTCTGGGCTCCCCCGGTGGCCGCTTGTGGAATTGGACTTGTCATCCTCTTTCCTGTTTCACCTGGTTCCATCAGTAGTGGGTGTCGCTATTTAAGCTCATTTCTCTGGTGGTTTCTTGCCGGTCAACAATGTTATCTGATGCCTCTCAGTGCTTGTTCCTGCTTCTAGACAACTACTAGATAAGTTGGACTTTTGTCCATGTTTCGTTTTGCCTATTTGTTCCAGTTCACAGCTGAAGTTTTGTTACTGTGTCTGGAAAGCTCTCGTTGATCAGGGATTGCTACTCTGGCGTTATGAGTTAATGCCAGAGTTTAAGGTAATCTCTGGATGGTGTTTTGTTAGTGTTTTTCTGCTGACCATGAAAGTATACTATCTGTCTTCTGCTATCTAGTAAGCGGACCTCAAATTTGCTAAGACTATTTTCCTGCTGCGTTTGTTGTTTCATCTGAACTCACCGTCATTATATGTGGGGGGCTACTGTCTTCTTTGGAATATTTCTCTAGAGGTGAGCCAGGTCTTATATTTCCCTCTGCTAGCTATTTAGGTCTTAGGCCAGAGCTGGGCATCTAGCGATAAATAGGAAATGCTACCTGGCTATTTCTAGTTGCGCGGCAGGCTTAGTTCATGGTCAGTATAGTTCCATCTTCCGAGAGCTTGTCCCTCTATAGGCTTGCTATGATCTCTGCCTGCAGAGATCATGACAGTTTGACCGGCCAATAAAGTGTTAAAGACCCAGGTTGAGAAAGGAGAGTTATAAGAAGTCTGCTGGAAATTTTTTTTTTTTTTTTTTTTCCCTCCAGTCTGCCTTGCTGCAGTCTTTTTTCTCTCTCTCCTCCTAATCTCTGTATGGCTCTGTGTGCACCTGACAATAATGGATCTCCAGAGTGTAACTGCGGGTTTGAATAATCTCATCACGAAAGTACAAAATTTACAAGATTTTGTGGTACATGCTCCGGTATCTGACCCGAGAATTCCTTTGCCGGAGTTCTTCACAGGGAATAGAGCTAGCTTCCAGAATTTCCGAAATAATTGTAAGCTTTATTTGTCCCTGAAGTCTCGTTCAGCTGGAGACCCTGCTCAGCAGGTTAGGATTGTGATTTCCTTGCTCAGGGGTGACCCTCAAGATTGGGCCTTCTCATTGCCAGCAGGGGATCCTGCGTTACGCGATGTGGATGCGTTTTTTCTGGCCTTGGGCTTGCTTTATGAGGAACCTCATTTGGAACTTCAGGCAGAAAAAACTTTGATGGCACTATCTCAGGGGCAAGACGAAGCTGAAGTTTTCTGCCAAAAATTCCGTAAATGGTCTGTGCTTACTCAGTGGAATGAGTGCGCCTTGGCGGCAACTTTCAGAGAAGGTCTCTCTGATGCCGTTAAGGATGTTATGGTGGGGTTCCCTGTGCCTGCAGGTCTGAATGAGTCCATGACAATGGCTATTCAGATTGATAGGCGTCTGCGGGAGCGCAAACCGGTGCACCATCTGGCGGTGTCTATGGAAAAGACGCCAGAAAGTATGCAGTGTGATAGAATTCTGTCCAGGAGCGAGCGACAGAATTTTAGACGGAAGAATGGATTGTGTTTCTATTGCGGGAATATATAAAGGAGTCTTTGGAAAAGGGACATATTCGTCCATCTTCTTCTCCCTTGGGAGCTGGGTTTTTCTTTGTCTCAAAAAAAGACGGCTCTTTGAGACCATGTATTGATTATCGGCTTCTGAATAAGATCACTGTTAAGTATCAATACCCATTGCCATTGCTTACTGATTTGTTTGCTCGTATAGAGGGTGCTAAGTGGTTCTCTAAAATTGATCTTCGTGGGGCGTATAATTTGGTGCGGATCAGGCAGGGGGATGAGTGGAAGACCGCATTTAATACGCCCGAGGGCCACTTTGAGTATTTGGTCATGCCTTTTGGTCTTTCTAATGCCCCTTCAGTTTTCCAGTCTTTTATGCATGATATTTTCCGCGATTTTCTGGATAAATTTATGATAATATATCTGGATGATATTCTGATTTTTTCTGATGACTGGGACTCTCATGTCCAGCAGGTCAGGAGAGTTTTTCAGGTTCTGCGGTCTAATTCTTTATGTGTGAAGGGGTCTAAGTGCGTTTTTGGGGTCCAGAAAATTTCCTTTTTGGGGTATATTTTTTCTCCCTCTTCCATTGAGATGGATCCCGTCAAGGTGCAAGCTATTTGTGACTGGACTCAGCCCTCCTCTCTTAAGGGTCTTCAGAGATTTTTGGGCTTTGCCAACTTTTACCGCCGATTTATTGCTGGTTTTTCGGATGTCGTTAAACCACTGACTGATTTGACCAGACAAGGCGCTGATGTTGCTAATTGGTCCCCTCATGCTGTAGAGGCCTTTCAGGAGCTTAAGCGCCGTTTTGCCTCTGCCCCTGTGTTGCGTCAGCCTGATGTGAATCTGCCTTTTCAGGTTGAGGTTGACGCTTCGGAGATCGGAGCTGGGGCAGTGTTGTCGCAGAAAGGTTCCGACTGCTCCGTCATTAGGCCTTGTGCCTTCTTTTCTCGCAAATTTTCGCCCGCAGAGCGGAATTATGATGTTGGGAATCGGGAGCTTTTGGCCATGAAGTGGGCGTTTGAGGAGTGGCGCCATTGGCTCGAGGGGGCTAGGCATCAGGTGGTGGTATTGACTGACCACAAAAATTTGATTTATCTTGAGACTGCCAGATGCCTGAATCCTAGACAGGCGCGCTGGTCTTTATTTTTTTCTCGCTTTAATTTTGTGGTGTCATACCTACCGGGTTCTAAGAATGTTAAGGCAGATGCCCTTTCTAGGAGTTTTGACCCGGACTCTCCTGGTAATTCTGAACCCACAGGTATCCTTAGGGAGGGAGTAATTTTGTCGGCCGTTTCTCCTGATCTGCGGCGGTCCTTGCAAGAGTTTCAGGCGGATAGACCGGATCGTTGTCCGCCTGATAGACTGTTTGTTCCGGATGATTGGACCAGCAGAGTCATCTCTGAGGTACATTCTTCTGCATTGGCAGGTCATCCCGGAATTTTTGGTACCAGGGATTTGGTGGCAAGATCCTTCTGGTGGCCTTCCCTGTCACGAGATGTGCGAGTCTTTGTGCAGTCATGTGACGTTTGTGCTCGGGCCAAGTCTTGTAGTTCTCGGGCTAGCGGACTGCTGTTGCCCTTGCCTATTCCTAAGAGGCCTTGGACACACATCTCGATGGATTTTATTTCAGATCTGCCTGTTTCCCAGAAGATGTCTGTCATCTGGGTGGTCTGTGACCGTTTCTCTAAAATGGTCCATTTGGTTCCTCTGCCCAAGTTGCCTTCTTCTTCTGAGTTGGTTCCTCTGTTTTTTCAGAATGTTGTCCGATTGCACGGTATTCCTGAGAATATTGTTTCTGACAGAGGTACCCAATTTGTGTCTAGATTTTGGCGGGCATTCTGTGCTAGGATGGGCATAGATTTGTCTTTTTCATCTGCTTTTCACCCTCAGACTAATGGCCAGACCGAGCGGACTAATCAGACCCTGGAGACATATCTGAGGTGTTTTGTCTCTGCTGACCAGGATGATTGGGTTGCTTTTTTGCCATTGGCAGAGTTCGCCCTCAATAATCGGGCCAGCTCTTCCACCTTGGTGTCCCCGTTTTTCTGTAATTCGGGGTTTCACCCTCGATTTTCCTCCGGTCAGGTGGAATCCTCGGATTGTCCTGGAGTGGATGCGGTGGTGGAGAGATTGCATCACATCTGGGGGCAGGTTATGGACAATTTGAAGTTGTCCCAGGAGAAGACTCAGCGTTTTGCCAACCGTCATCGTCGTGTTGGTTCTCGGCTTTGTGTTGGAGATTTGGTGTGGTTGTCTTCTCGTTTTGTCCCTATGAGGGTCTCTTCTCCTAAGTTTAAACCTCGGTTCATCGGCCCTTATAGAATATTGGAGATTCTTAATCCTGTTTCTTTCCGTTTGGACCTCCCTGCGTCCTTTTCCATTCATAACGTTTTTCATCGGTCGTTATTGCGCAGGTATGAGGTACCTGTTGTACCTTCAGTTGAGCCTCCTGCTCCGGTGTTGGTTGAGGGTGAGTTGGAGTACGTTGTGGAGAAAATTTTGGACTCTCGTGTTTCCAGACGGAGACTCCAGTATCTGGTCAACTGGAAGGGTTACGGCCAGGAGGATAATTCTTGGGTCAATGCATCTGATGTTCATGCTTCTGATCTTGTTCGTGCCTTCCATAGGGCTCATCCTGGTCGCCCTGGTGGATCTGGTGAGGGTTCGGTGCCCCCTCCTTGAGGGGGGGGTACTGTTGTGAATTTGGATTCTGGGCTCCCCCGGTGGCCGCTTGTGGAATTGGACTTGTCATCCTCTTTCCTGTTTCACCTGGTTCCATCAGTAGTGGGTGTCGCTATTTAAGCTCATTTCTCTGGTGGTTTCTTGCCGGTCAACAATGTTATCTGATGCCTCTCAGTGCTTGTTCCTGCTTCTAGACAACTACTAGATAAGTTGGACTTTTGTCCATGTTTCGTTTTGCCTATTTGTTCCAGTTCACAGCTGAAGTTTTGTTACTGTGTCTGGAAAGCTCTCGTTGATCAGGGATTGCTACTCTGGCGTTATGAGTTAATGCCAGAGTTTAAGGTAATCTCTGGATGGTGTTTTGTTAGTGTTTTTCTGCTGACCATGAAAGTATACTATCTGTCTTCTGCTATCTAGTAAGCGGACCTCAAATTTGCTAAGACTATTTTCCTGCTGCGTTTGTTGTTTCATCTGAACTCACCGTCATTATATGTGGGGGGCTACTGTCTTCTTTGGAATATTTCTCTAGAGGTGAGCCAGGTCTTATATTTCCCTCTGCTAGCTATTTAGGTCTTAGGCCAGAGCTGGGCATCTAGCGATAAATAGGAAATGCTACCTGGCTATTTCTAGTTGCGCGGCAGGCTTAGTTCATGGTCAGTATAGTTCCATCTTCCGAGAGCTTGTCCCTCTATAGGCTTGCTATGATCTCTGCCTGCAGAGATCATGACAGGGGGCACTGCTAGACCTAATATTAACCAACCGGCCAGACCACATATCAAATATAAGGTTTGGGGGGTCACTTGGGTAATTGTGATCACAAAATAATAAGTTTTCATGTATCCTTTAATAAGATGTGTAGAACAGGGGTTATAAGGACACTAAACTTCAGGAAGGCAAATTTACAACGGTTGAGAGATGATCTTAGTGCAATAACCTGGGACGATATCCTGAGACATAAAAGTGCAAAAAAATGGGGAACGATTATTAGCATCCTGAATAGGACCTGTGCACAGTATATACTGTATGGGAATAAACATACTAGAAATAGGAGGAAACCAATATGGCTAAATAGAGCTGTAAGGGACGCAATAAGTGACAAAAAGAAAGCATTTAGAGAATTAAAGAAAGTAGGTAGTGATGAGGCATTAAATAAATACAGAAAATTAAATAAATTCTGTAAAAAGCAAATCAAGGCAGCCAAGACTGATACAGAGAGACTCATTGCCAGAGAGAGTAAAAATCATCCCAAAATATTCTTTAACTACATAAGTAGTAAGAAACTAAAAAATGATAGTGTTGACTCCCTTAAAGATAGTCTGGGTGTAATGGTGGATGAGGATGAGGGAAAAGCCAATATGCCAAATGATTTTTTTTCAACAGTATTTACACAAGAAAATCCCATGGCAGACAATATGATCAGTGATAAAAAAAATTCTCCATTAAATGTCACCTGTTTAACCCAGCAGGAAGTATGGCGGCGTCTAAAAATCACTAAAATTGACAAATCTCCGGGCCCGTATGAGATACACCCTGGAGTACTGCAGGAATTAAGTACAGTCATTGATAGACCAATACTATGGAATCTTTAAAGATTCCATGATATTAGGGTCTGTACCACAGGACTGGCGTATAGCAAATGTGGTGCCAATATTCAAAAAGGGGACAAAAGCTGAACTTGGAAATTATAGGCCAGTAAGCTTAACCTCTACTGTGGGTGAAATCCTGGAGGATTTTCTAAGAGATGCTATACTGGAGTATCTGAAGAAGAATAACCTCATGACTAGTGTTGAGCGATACCGTCCGATACTTGAAAGTATCGGTATCGGAAAGTATCGGCCGATACCGGCAAAGTATCGGATCCAATCCGATACCGATACCCGATACCAATACAAGTCAATGGGACTCAAGTATCGGACGGTATTCCTGATGGTTCTCAGGGTCTGAAGGAGAGGAAACTCTCCTTCAGGCCCTGGGATCCATATTAATGTGTAAAAGAAAGAATTAAAATAAAAAATATTGCTATACTCACCTCTCCGACGCAGCCTGAACCTCAGCGCGGGAAGCGGCAGCGTTCTTTGTTTAAAATTCGCGCTTTTCTTTCCTTACGTGAAGTCCCGGCTTGTGATTGGTCGCGTGCCGCCCATGTGGCGGCGACGCAACCAATCACAGCAAGCCGTGACGTAATTTCAGGTCATTCAGTATTTTAAAATTACGCTCCGGCTTTGTGATTGGTTGCGTCGCAGTCACATGGGCGACGCAACCAATCACAGCAAGCCGTGACGTAATTTCAGGTCCTTAAGGATTTTAAAATTATGTCCCGGCTTTGTGATTGGTTGCGTCGCAGTCACATGGGCGACGCAACCAATCACAAGCCGTGACGTCACGGGAGGCTGGACACGCACGCATTTTAAAATGCCCGCGAGTCCAGCCTCCCGTGACGTCCCGGCTTGTGATTGGTTGCGGCGCGGTCAACCAATCACAAGCCGGCAGGCTGGACACGCGCGCATTTTAAAATGCCCGCGAGTCCAGCCTCCCGTGACGTCCCGGCTTGTGATTGGTTGCGGCGCGGTCAACCAATCACAAGCCGGGAGGCTGGACACGCGCGCATTTTAAAATGCCCGCGAGTCCAGCCTCCCGTGACGTCCCGGCTTGTGATTGGTTGCGGCGCGGTCAACCAATCACAAGCCGGCAGGCTGGACACGCGCGCATTTTAAAATGCCCGCGAGTCCAGCCTCCCGTGACGTCCCGGCTTGTGATTGGTTGCGGCGCGGTCAACCAATCACAAGCCGGCAGGCTGGACACGCGCGCATTTTAAAATGCCCGCGAGTCCAGCCTCCCGTGACGTCCCGGCTTGTGATTGGTTGCGGCGCGGTCAACCAATCACAAGCCGGGACGTCACGGGAGGCTGGACTCGCGGGCATTTTAAAATGCGCGCGTGTCCAGCCTCCCGGCTTGTGATTGGTTGACCGCGCCGCAACCAATCACAAGCCGGGACGTCACGGGAGGCTGGACTCGCGGGCATTTTAAAATGCGCGCGTGTCCAGCCTCCCGGCTTGTGATTGGTTGACCGCGCCGCAACCAATCACAAGCCGGGACGTCACGGGAGGCTGGACTCGCGGGCATTTTAAAATGCGCGCGTGTCCTGCCTCCCGTGACGTCACGGCTTGTGATTGGTTGCGTCGCCCATGTGACTGCGACGCAACCAATCACAAAGCCGGGACGTAATTTTAAAATCCTTAAGGACCTGAAATTACGTCACGGCTTGCTGTGATTGGTTGCGTCGCCCATGTGACTGCGACGCAACCAATCACAAAGCCGGAGCGTAATTTTAAAATACTGAATGACCTGAAATTACGTCACGGCTTGCTGTGATTGGTTGCGTCGCCGCCACATGGGCGGCACGCGACCAATCACAAGCCGGGACTTCACGTAAGGAAAGAAAAGCGCGAATTTTAAACAAAGAACGCTGCCGCTTCCCTCGGTAAGGTGCAGGCTGCGTCGGAGAGGTGAGTATAGCAATATTTTTTATTTTAATTCTCTCTTTTACACATTTTTACATTAATGTTGTTTCGATACCGATACCCGATACCACAAAAGTATCGGATCTCGGTATCGGAATTCCGATACCCGCAAGTATCGGCCGATACCCGATACTTGCGGTATCGGAATGCTCAACACTACTCATGACCCAATATCAACATGGGTTTACTAGGGACCGTTCATGTCAGACTAATCTGATCAATTTCTATGAAGAGGTAAGTTAAGGACTGGACCAAGAGAACGCAGGGGACGTAGTGTATATGGACTTTTCAAAAGCTTTTGATATGGTTCCACACAAAAGATTGATACATAAAATGAGAATAATGGGGATAGGGGAAAATATGTGTAAGGCTGGTTTCACATTTGCGTTTTTTGGCGCTGCGTTTTAGCGCAAAAAAACGCATGCGTTTTTTTTCCTATATTTAACATTAAAAACGCATGCTTTTTTTTGTATGCGTTTTGCCGTGTTTGACGACGCATGCGTCTTTTCTATGCTTGCGTTTTGTTGCAGAAATGCAACATGTATTAATTTCTAGAGGCGTTTTTTTGCCGCAAAAAAACGCATGCGTTTTTTTGCGGCAAAAAGACGTATTGCTGTCTATTCCGACCCCCAGAAGAAGGCTGATTGCCAAAACGTGCGTAGGGGCAGGCGTTGGCACCCACCGGAGGTATCTACTTGCACATTGTTATAGGTAAATTGCTCTTGGAGTATTTTCATATCTAGCGATTCTTTTGTATTTTTGTACCATATTTATAGACCTATCATGTGTATCTCATTGGTTTGTTTAGATTTTCTGCAGTGCCTCTTCACCTAGTATGGTGGGTTCCTGCGCCGAACTTTGGTTTCACACTTTTTAATACTTGCCAGGTTTAGTTTTTTGTGCTTTTGTGTTTTTGTGTTTTTTCTTCAATAAAATTTGTATTTTATATATTTGGTTCTTGTGTACATTTTTTCTTATCGGATTTTTCCTGTATCGCTGTCTATGTAAACGCATGCGTTTTTAAGCACATGCGTTTGGTTGCGTTTTAAACGCATGCGTTTCAATAGAAAAAAAACAAGAATACACACTGATAAGCCACCCCCACCATCAAGGTGATAAAGGGATCGAAACCCTAACCCTAACCCTACCCCTAACCCTAAAGCCGGTAATTCAATTGCCGGCTTTTCATTTCTCCTGCCTAAACCCGACATGATATGAGACATGGTTTACATACAGTAAACCATGTCATATCCCCCTTTTTTTTGCATATTCCACACTAATAATGTTAGTAGTGTGTATGGGCTCCCGCGCAATTTTCTCCGCCAGAGTGGTAAAGCCAGTGACTGAGGGCAGATATTAATAGCCTGGAGAGGGTCCACGGTTATTGGCCCCCCCCCCGGCTAAAAACATCTGCCCCCAGCCACCCCAGAAAAGGCACATCTGTAAGATGCGCCTATTCTGGCACTTGGCCACTCTCTTCCCATTCCCGTGTAGCGGTGGGATATGGGGTAATGAAGGGTTAATGTCACCTTGCTATTGTAAGGTGACATTAAGCCAGATTAATAATGGAGAGGCGTCAATTATGACACCTATCCATTATTAATCCAATTGTTTGAAATGGTTAAAAAAAACACACACAATAATGCAAAGTATTTTAATGAAATAAACACACATGTTGTTGTAATATTTTATTGCTCTCTCAATCCACCTGAAGACCCTCGTTCTGTAATAAATTAAAAATAATAAACCAACAATATACATACCTTCTGTAGATCTGTAACGTCCCACGATGTAAATCCATCTGTAGGGGTTAAAATATTTTACAGGCAGGAGCTCTGCTATAATGCAGCTGTGTGGGGAATGAAGGTAATGTAGGTCAATGACCTGTAGTTACCTTCATTCGCGGTGATGCGCCCTCTGCTGGATGTCCTCATATGACCTCGACCTCGAACTTTTTCCCATGCTCAACATCATATGAGGACATCCAGCAGAGGGCGCATCACCGCGAAAAGGGGGATATGACATGGTTTACTGTATGTAAACCATGTCTCATATCATGTCGGGTTTAGGCAGGAGAAATGAAAAGCCGGCAATCGGCTTTTCGGCTATATCGCGCTGAAGTAAATATAAATATATATATATATATTTATATATGTGTCTCAATGATATATATATATATATATATATATATATATATATATATATATATATATATATATATATATAAAAAGACCCGACTTTGCCAAAAGTCGGCGACTTTTGAAATTGGCCGATCTGTTTCGCTCAACCCTAATTTTGATGATTAGCAGCTGCCACACACTTCTCAGAATGCGTTTCAAAAATGCAAACCCAGGAAAAAACGCATGTAAACGCATCAAAACGCCACGTTTTTTTACCGCATGAGAAAATGCATGCGTCTAAAAAATGCAGCGTTTGCACGTGTTTACATGCGTTTTTTCACTCCCTGCGTTTGCGTTTTAAACGCTGCATTTTTAAATGCAAATGTGAAACTAGCCTAAGTGGATTGAGAGCTGGCACAGGGATAGGAAACAAAGGGTGGTTATTAATGGAGCACACTCGGACTGGGTCGCGGTTAGCAGTGGGGCACCGCAGAGTTTGGTGTTGAGCCCGCTTCCTTTTAACAGATTTATTAATTATCTTGTAGAGGGCATTCAGAGTAGAATTTCAATATTTGCAGATGACACTAAATTGCAGGGTAATCAATACAGAGGAGGACAATTTAAAATTACAGGAAGATTTATGTAAACTAGAAGCTTGGGCTGATAAATGGCAAATGAGCTTTAATGGGGATAAATGTAAGGTCATGCACTTCGGCAGAAGAAATAAGATGTATAATAATGTGCTTAATTGTAAAACACTGGGTAAAACTGTTACTAAAAAAGACCTGGGTGTATGGGTGGACAACAGACTCACATTTAGAGGCCAGTGTCAGGCAGCTGCTGCAAAGGCAAATAAAATAATGGGATGCATTAAAAGAGGCATAGATGCTCATGAGGAGAACATAATTTGACCTCTATACAAGTCACTAGTTTGACCACACTTAGAATACTGTGCACAGTTCTGGTCTCCGGTGTATAAGAAAGGCATAGCTAAACTAGAGCGGGTGCAGAGAAGAGCGACCAAGGTTATTAGAGGACTGGGGGGTCTGCAATACCAAGATAGGTTATTACACTTGGGGCTATTTAGTTTGGAAAAATGAAGGCGTAGGGGTGATCTTATTACAATGTATTAATATATGAGGGTAGAGTACAAAGACCTTTCTGATTATCTTTTTACTCTTAAACCTGAGACAGGGACGAGGGGGCATCCTCTGCGTCTGGAGGAAATAAGGTTTAACCACAGTCACAGACGTGGATTCTTTACTGTAAGAGCAGTGAGACTATGGAACTCTCTGCCATGTGATGTTGTAATGAGTGATTCACTACAACATTTAAGAAGGGACTGGATACCTTTCTTGAAAAGTATAATGTTACAGGTTATATATATTAAATTTCTTGATAAGGCGTTGATCCAGGGAAATAGTCTGTTTGCCGTATGTGGAGTCAGGAAGATATTTTTCCCCAATGTGGAGCTTAGTGTTTGCCGCATGGGTTTTTTTGCCTTCATCTGGATCAACATGTTAGGCTATGGGTTGAACTAGGTGGAATTAAAGTCTTCCTTCAACCTGAAATACTATGTTACTATGTTACTATTAGCCAGGGTGCGGAGCTGCAGGGATCTGTCCTCTGCTTCCTGCTCAGCAGTTTCTGTCTGACACAGGAGCACGGCTGAATGATTTCAGCATTCAGCGCGCACCTGTGTCAGAGAGAGGAAGCTGCCGGTGACATTGCTGGTACGGGGGAAGATGTGGGGATTCCCTAGCAACCAGGCAACCCCCACATGTACTTATGCTGGCTAACAAATGTAAATCATTCAGCTGCGGCGCTAAAAACTAAAACTCCGAGCACTAAAAAATACACGGAGGACCCCCGAGCATGCTCGAGAAATCTCAAGTAACGAGTATATTCGCTTATCACTACTTATTATGTATAGCACAATCCCTTAGTATATAGTGTACTTTCTTATTATCTATAGACCAATCCTTTAGTATATAATGTATCCACTTATAATGCATAGTACAGTCCCTAAGTATATAGTGTACTCACTTATTATGTATAGTGCTGTCCTTAGTTTCCTCCTTTATTATGTTTAACACCATCCCTTATTACATACCATCCCTTCTAGTTATATATGGTGCTATCCCTTATTATAAAGTGACCTCAGCTGTTATACATAGCACTGTCTCTAGTGTAACACCCCAGGTAACCGGTTGTTACAGTGGCATTGCTTTCCTCACGGGAAGAGTGATGTCACCCTTGGAAGCAGGGAAGGATCCATTTATCAGGTACTCAGCACATGCAACACCATTCTGAATTCAGGCCAGAAGTGGGAGCTCTGCGCCCCACTTCAGGGGAGCTGCTCTCTCTGGTCAGTAGGAGGAGTCAGTTGCTAGGCCGTTGCTAGGCAGTTAGGAACAGTTAGTAGTTGGTGAGAGGAGAGTGACGTGTGAGGAAGGAAAGCTGAGCCATGCAGCTCTTTGGGAAGGAAGACAGAACAGAGCAACTGATAAAGAGACTGAAAGGGAAAAGAGGCAAAGGCAAAGTTAAGACCAGAGGAGAATAGCTGCAATTGAGATATTTCTTGACAGAGCACAGACACCGGTGGCCAGGAAACCAAGGGGCTCTAAGATTCACAGCAGAAACTGGCAGGACAACTGAACTACAGGTCACTTGCCCGCCCTAACACCTGAATACACAGTGGCGTATAGGACCCGGGTCCTGATAGTGACCCTGTGAAAGGGCTCGAGCCACCTGTCCCACTTACACAAAGGAAAGAAAACTCTTGAGGACCTTGTTGGTCAGCTATAGGCAGCAAGGAACTACACCACAGTGCTAAAGAAAAGGCTTCTAACCCCACCTGGTAAAGGGGAAATCCCAACTTGTTTCCAAGCCAACCAGACTGCCATCATCACCTGTGATCCGGTACCCTGGACTGTGGCTGCCTGAATTACTTAATCAAAGAGGTAAAGAGACTGCAACCTTGTGTCCTCTGTTTCTTATTACACTATCTCCACCTACACATGGGAGCCCTGGGGGCCTACTTCACCTGTGGGAAGTTATACCATCTGGCTGCCATAACATCACCCCAGAGGACCCCTTTAAAGGGAACCTGTCACCCCCTCAGGCGTTTGTAACTAAAAGAGCCACCTTGTGCAACACAAATGCTGCATTCTGACAAGGTGGCTCTTTTAGTTATGATGCCTGCACACGCTGAAATAATCACTTATAAAATGGGCCCCCTCACCCCGAAATCGCCAGGGAGGCAGGTCTTTCTTTCCTAATCAGATGCAGCACAGCCATCACTCCAGGCCTGTGCGCGCCGGGTGCCGCCTCCTCTTGCTGCATTATCGTCCCCGGCGCATGTGCATTAAGTTTTTTTGGGGGGCATGCGCCATTGCGCTGACCTTTGTACTTGCAGCGCAGGCGCTGGGGACCATAATGCAGCAAGAGGAGGCGGCGCCCGGCGCGCACAGGCCTGGAGTGACGGCTGTGCTGCGTCTGATTAGGAAGGAAAGACCCGCCTCCCTGGCGATTTCAGGGTAAGAGGGGGCCCATTTTATAAGTGATTATTTCAGCGTGTGCAGGCATCATAACTAAAAGAGCCACCTTGTCAGAATGCAGCATTAGTGCTGCACAAGGTGGCTCTATAGTTACAAATGCCTGAGGGGGGTGACAGGTTCCCTTTAAGCAGCGTCGGTCACCCCTGACCAAATACCACAGGTGGCGGCACGAACATCCCTTTATTTAAAAAAACCCTTTAAAGACTGTCCCTTTAACATGGGCGCCCAGGGCCACGGACCGGGTCGCGGCCACCACGACACATCCCTTTAAGTACCGGACCCGGTACCGAGTACCCCACTGCCCCGACGGGCGACTCACTAAGGCTACGTTCACATTTGCGTCTTTCGCCGCATCGTCGTCGACGCATATCAACGCATGCGTCGTGCGCCCCTATCTTTAACATTGGGGACGCAAGGGCATGCATTTGTATGCGTTGTCATGCGTTGTCCGCTGCATGCGTCGTCTTGCCGCACCTGCCGGGGTGCGGCCGACTCTACATGTTGCATTTTTGTAGCGGCGAAATTTTTTTAAAAAACGCATGCGTCGGTTTTGCGTCGTCAATGCGTTTTTTCCCCCATTGAAATCAATTGACGACGCAGACGACGCAAGTGCATGCGTTGCAGCGCGTTGTGCGACGCATGCGTCTTTCAATAAAAAAACAAAATAAAGTGTCTAGACGGTGTCTAGACAGTGACAAACAACAGAGATAATAAATAAAGGTTGATGCATTGTTTGCCAGTTTGCCTCCAGCATTGAAGACAGACCAGACAAGCTCTCTTCAAGAGATGTACAGTAAGTATAGCATGGAATCTGCACATTTTCTTTGTGTTATTTTCAAAAAATGTTCATTGCAATTGGTGGATCTTGTACTGTACTTTATTCCGGCTATACTGTTTTGTGTGTTAATGGAAATTGGTGTTTTTTTATTCTTGTTGTGATGTATTTCTGCCGTTATATGATGGCGTTTCATTGTCTCCGGCCTTGTTGGTTTTTTATTGTAAAGTATGGCGGTCTATCCAGGATTTACTTTTCTTTTCCCTTTTTACTTTGTGTGTTTTATTTTGGGTTTTTTCTATGAGTTGTGCTTAATATTTTCAAGAAATGTAAGTATAGAATGGATTCTGTGCATTTTATTAGTGTTTTATTCTTTGAAAATTTTTATTGCAAGTTGTGGATGTTGTACTGTACTTTATTCCGGCTATACTGTTGTTGGTTAATGCAAATTGGTGTTTTTTTATTCTAGTTGTGATGTATTTCTGCCGTTATATGATGGCGTTTCATTGTCTCCGGCCTTGTTGGTTTTATTGTAAAGTATGGTGGTCTATCCAGGATTTACTTTTCTTTCCTTTTTTTTTTGTTGGATGTTTTATTTTGGATTTGTCAATGACTTTATGGTGCTTAATATTTTTTTGTTCCACTGGTTTTTTTTTTAATAGAAATGTATTTTTTCTTATCAGGTTCTGATGTATTTCTGGGGTTCTTTGTTTATGTTATCTTTGTTTGGTTTTTTTTAAAAGAAAATTGTAAAATATGGTCTTTTATAATGTATTGCCTTGCCTTGTGCCTTTTTGGTTTAATATATATATATATATATATATATTTTTTTTTTTTAAAGATTTGTACATAGGGGCTGTATGTTTTTTTTTTCTTATCTGGGACTGTTGTGTTCTGTTTTTGCTGTAGTCTGCCATTGTGTCGTCTCTGCCATTGTTTTTTTTTCAGTGTATGGCGGTGTTGTTTGCTCAGTGCGTGTTCAGTTGGCATTGTACTATGAGTGCACTGTTCGTTGTGGTCGTAATGTTTATGTATGGTTTTCCAAAGATTTTCTGCTATGTGGCTTATTGTGCATTCTGTAAATGTAAAATTTTTTTGAATTTTTCCTTGCAGAATTTATCTTGACCATGGTCAGTGACTCAAACCACACAACACCAACACCGCAGGGGAGTTCGGTGAGTACATGATCTAGAAGAAAGGAGAAATGGGAATATCCAGCACGTCCATCCAGTGTAAGTAAAATAACCAAAATTTATTAGAACATTTTAAAAAACAATTTAAAAAAAAGAGAGAGGAACCCTCTTTCTGGCGCACCACAGCGCCCTTAGTCATAGGAACTAATACAACATGGATAAACAGGTTTATAGGTTTATATATGACAGGGAACCAATCACAGACATAGCAATCAATTTCATTGGAAAAGGCTGCAGCTAGACTCTGTGCACAAAGGCGATCTATCAGATTTTTCTTTTTTTGGCATTGAAAGGGTTAGTCAGTCACCTAGAGGTGGAGATTGGAGGAAGCAATTAGCTCTGCGGGAAGCTTTTTGGATTCGAACTTTAGACACCAAATATCCACATGGTATGAATTACAAAAATGATCTTTTTTATATATATTGAATTGACAAACAGATTTTGTGGTAATTTAAAACAGATATTTGTGTATTTCCAATATATTTGGAGAAAAATAAGTTAAAGTTCTGTTATGTGAGTCTAGCTGCAGCCTTTTCCAATGAAATTGATTGCTATGTCTGTGATTGGTTCCCTGTCATATATAAACCTGTTTATCCATGTTGTATTAGTTCCTATGACTAAGGGAGCTGTGGTGCGCCAGAAACGCGTCAGGCAAAGAGGGTTCCTCTCTCTTTTTTTAAAATTGTTTTTTAAAATGTTCTAATAAATTTTGGTTATTTTACTTACACTGGATGGACGTGCTGGATATTCCCATTTCTCCTTTCTTCAACTTCAGCTGAAAATCACCAGCAGTTACGGCACCCACCAGTTACATTCATTTGCAACGGCTCTCAGATGTATGTCTCGGCTGTCAAGCTTCAACCCTTCCCCCTCCCCCCTCCTCCCTTTTCTGAATTGAGTACATGATCTACTGTTGTTCAAGTTTAACTATTCGTTGTATTTGAACACGTCTCAGTACATTTTTTGTAAACTATTTTTTACAGGCTTCTTCAAATGAGGAGGAAGAGAACCAGCAGGAGCAGCGACCTCGGGGCCAAGCTGTGGTGGCAAGCCGGCGAGTAAGTATTTTTCAAAACAACATAGGAATGTTTTGAATGGTTAAACAATTTTTTTTTTTTTTGGGTGGTGTGGGGAGGTGGGGGAATATTTGTATTTAGCTTGCAAACATTAATGTTTTACAATTATTCTAGGTTCCACGACGGGACCCACAGGAGTCAATAGACATCGATATGATGGTCGCCTGTATCCAGGAGCGAGGCCAGTTGTGGGACAGCCGTGACCCTCGGCACGCGGACCAGGTTGTTTTGAGGCGCCTGTGGAATCAGGTGGCAAGATCACTGTGGGATGGCTTTGACAGCACTTCACCCACGGACAAAGGAAACTTTGGTAAGTATTGCTGAAACGCCGCTATGACCCTACAGGCCAGGATACACAAACGTGTGTGATGTGATCAACTCATGCAAGTTTGTTGCATCACACACGGTTGTTTTATCCTTTGAAAAGGTACAATCTCTAAATTTTATGTTGCCTTTTTCACAGTCAAAAAATTGAAGACAAGATGGCGTTCCATGAAGGACCGTTTCAATAAATTCCTGCGGAAGAAGAAGGAACAGGCTCGAAGTGGTGCTGCTGCGGCAAGGACTACATACAAGTTCGCACGACTATTACAGTTCATGGGACCGATCCTTGGCCGCCGAGCATAAGTATTTAACTATTCTAACACATCGGGTATAACACATGTTCACGTAGTATATTGTCCAGCCATGTAGTATATTGCCCTGCCACTTAGTATATTGGCCAGTGACGTAGTCTACATCCCAGAGACATATAGTATATTGCCCAGCCACGTACAATATTTCACAGTGGCGTAGTCTATTGACCATGACGTCATGGCAGATCCAACGATAAGCGTAAACCATGACGCCCGTCACAAACGTCTACGGAGGGTGAGTGTACCCTTTATTTTTAAAATCCAAATTTTTACATTTTTTAATAGTGATGCGGTTTAGGCAGTGTCAATATTAAAACGTTGGTGACATCTAGGTTTAACGCCGGCAACGGATTTCACCCACGGCGAGGGGAGTATGCGGGCGACAGGCATTCACTTTCTGGAGAACCAGCAGCCGGTCCATCAGGTGTTCCCCTGGCCGAGGCCACTGGCGCTCCTTCCTTCGGGTATTCCCGACAGCATCAGCGGGCCTCGGACAGGCCACTAATGCCCGAATTTTTGCATTTGAGCACGGTCTTCCAGAATTGCTTCAAGGCGCTGGGCGATAGAATGGACACAGCTCTGTCCAATATCGACCGGCGCCTTGAAACAATGGAATCCGAGCTCTCGAGGCCGGCAAAACATTTTTTTAGTGCCATTGCGAAGGGCATGGTGGAACTTCAGATTTCGGTGATGCAGGCCTGCAACAATGCCTACGTGACTGCTCTGCAGCAGGCTCGGGTCATGCAGTCAGCGACTACAATGCCCGTAGTACCATAGCTGGCTAGCATGACTCCGACTCCTGCTGCAGAGCAGCCACACAGAGCTCCGCGTGCTGAGGGCCACCGCCACCGACACCATAGAACCGAGCCGCCGAGGCCTGCTCCTGCCAGGCCCTCAAGTTCACACAGAAGACGGCCTGCGGAGGAAGAACAAGAGGGACCAAGGAAAAAAAGGAGGACACGTACAGCTACGGCGGCTCTGGCAGCTCCTACTACCACACCGAGCTCTCGTCCGGGTTCCAGCCGGAGCTTGAGTAGCCATAGCCTGTCCACCGGAACTAGGACACTGGTTGTGCTTCCTCCCCCCTTCATGAGTTCGGAATGTCACCACCGAGGGCCACACCAGACAGGGACACACCACCGACGGCCACACCGGCCAGGGCCACACCACCGACGGCCACAGGGTGGTCGGAGATACCATCAAGTATACTTGACTATGCTTCTACCTCCTCCTACTCCACCCCCTCCCCTACATACTCACAAACCGGTGGATACAAATCTCCCCTAGTTGCGGAAGTTGACACCCCTTAATCTTTCCCCCTTTTTTCTTTTGTTCCCGCAATAAAAAAGTTTATGTTTCAAACAAAATTTATTTTTATTGTTGTTCCCGGCAACTCACACCGTGCGCCATGTACACATATGTAAGGTTTTTCACACCTCATAATTGCAATGTCAGACACTATTTTACAAATTTTTGTAATTTTTTTGCTTTTTGGGTGTCTCTCATTGTACTAGGAGGTGTGAAACACAAACATAGAAAATATTTCAATTTGTAGGCTGCCGTCACACTCACAGTATTTGGTGTACACATATGTTAGGTTTTTCACACCTCATAACTGCAATGTCAGACACTATTTTATAAATTTTTGTAATTTTTTCTCTTTTTGGGTGTCTCTCATTGTACTAGGAGGTGTGAAACACAAACATAGAAAATATTACAATTTGTAGGCTGCCGTCACACTCACAGTATTTGGTTAGTATTTTACTTCTGTATTTTTTAACCAAAACCAGAATTTGAACAAATAGAGGAAAAGTATAATAGAAACATATGCAACACTTCTGTATTTATCATCCACTCCCGGTTTTGGCTACAAATACAGATGTTAATTACTGTAAAAATACTGCAAGTGTGATGGCAGCCTAAACATACTTGAAGGTAATGGGTCAGGTGAGGTGATTTAGCAATTGCCACGTGGCCAAGTGTCGCCACTATTTGACTCAGGATGTTTTCCAGCATCCATAGTTCAAGAGTGTTAACTAACTAGAGTTGAGCAAACATGATCGGCTCCCTCCTTGCCAAAAAAACACTTGCAGACTAGTAGAATATGGAAGCCAGCTTCCTAGAGTGTGGATTTGTTTCACCCTCCGCAGCCACATGTTCCGAGGCTGTGTGACAGCAAGAACACATGCACAACCCAAGCATTTTTGTTGGCCTTCCCATGCATGTGTAGTGCCTGTCACATAGCAGCATCACAAGCAGTTGCGGGGGCGGAAAAATGCTTCAACCAGCGCGCTACATGAAGCCGCGTTCAATATGCAAATAGTATGCAAGCTTGATAGCTTGACAAGGATGTAGGCGATCATGTTCGCTCAACTATGCAACACACAGATGTGAACATAAGGGGTGGTTAGGCAGAGTGTGTTTGGGATACGGTGATCACCGGAGTACCTTTTTTTAGTGTTAACACATTTGGTATAAAAATGAACATTTTAATATTTTAACAAAAATTTTATTGACAAAATTTTGTGTTACAAAAACTGGAACCGTTTTTATAAAGGAAAGACAAGGTAATTTTTTGGTAAAAAACAACACACAGTAGATATTCCAGGTACCATACAAAAGTAGAAGAACAGGACATTGGGCACCCAACTGGTTAAATTTTATAGACACAATTGTGTTAAAGTAGTAAAATGACAGTTTTATTTGACTATAATCACAATAAATGTATGGTAAAATAGACAGATAAAGTTGAACTGAAACATAAACACTACACCATTTGATCTTGCCATGACACACGGCCAACATCAGAAACAAAATAGGAAGCAAATCGGTCCCTCATCTGCCCAATTTCAACACTTGTCTTCAGAGGATGATCATGGTAGTCGGGCAAAGGGTTGGGTATGGGTTCATCTAGTTCCACATTCAGTCTCTCATTAGCAATAACATAATTGTGTACAACCACACAAGCCTTCACCACCTCATCCACTGTCTCAATTTTCAAATTGATGGCGGATGCTAAAATACGCCATTTGGACACCAGGATCCCAAAGGCGCACTCCACTGTTCTTCTGGCCCTGGACAGTCTGTAATTAAATACACTTTTGGTGTGGTCCAAGCCCCGACTGGAGTAGGGTTTCACTAGGTTGGCACACATTTGAAATGCCTCATCACCAACCACAACAAATGGCATTGCCGGGCCTTCGGTGTTGGGAAGAGGTCGTGGCTGGGGGAAATTAAAATTGTTCCCATATAACCTTTGGCCCATATCAGACTCTTTAAATGTCCGAGAGTCATTTGTCCGGCCAAAAGCTCCAATGTCCACGGCTAGAAACCTGCAGTCCGCACCTGCAATTGCCATAAGCACGGTAGAAAAGTATTTTTTATAATTAAAAAAGAGAGATCCACTTCTTGCAGGCTTTGTAATCCGAATGTGCTTCCCATCCACTGCTCCAATACAGTTAGGGAAAGAACACACTTGATCAAATTTTTTGGCGTTGGCCTCCCATATTTCACTTGTAGGGAGGGGTAAAAATTCTTCACGGAGATTGTCCCACAAAGCGCGGCATGTGTCCGCAATAATTCCAGACAGTGTTGAAACTCCAATCCGGAATTGGAAATGCAGGGATCTCAAGGTCTCTCCAGTAGCCAGGAAACTGGCAAGAAGATAAATAAAACATTTTTATTCAAGTACATTGTGATAAAAAAAATAAAAATAAAAGCCATAACCACCCAAACATTTAAAAAAAAAAAATGCCAGAACAGATCAGTCGTTCAAATACAACTACATTACGTACCGTAGAGTCACCAGCAGCCGTTCCTCTGCGGAAATTGATCTCCGCAGCTGTGTGTCCTGCCTGGTAATGGCTCCTTCCATCCGATGCAGAAGATAGCGGAAGCTGTCTTGAGACATCCTGGTATATTCATAATATTTTTCATGGTTCTCATTTAGCTCCCCAAACAAGCAATGGTAGGCTCCACGGCTCTCCCAGACTTCCACGATAGGGTGTAGCCAAAAGCGCCGATGACTCCTTCTCCGTTTATCCCTTTTCCTTTGCTCATAATATGCAATAGCATAGGCATTAGCCAAGGCAAACTCCATCTCCATATCCATGTAGATACTCGCCATAGGACGCGCCATCATGATGAACCACAGCCAAATCTGAGGAAATGTTCTCTGCCAGGGTATATATACACAGTACACCCACCCTCTTCTAGCCATTGGTGGTCTTTATCTAGTGTCTAGACTGTAATTTTGGCTTTATTGTGTAAAGAATGACATCACTTTAGAAAAACGCATGCGTCGAAAAACGCTGCGTTTTTTTGCAAAAACACAACTTTTTTATTAAAAAACGCTGCGTTTTCCGACACACGCGTTGAACGCGTGCGTCCTAAAAACCTGCGTTGTACTTGCGTTTTACTTGCGTCGTGCGTTGCGTCGACGACACTGCGGCGAAAGACGCAAATGTGAACGTAGCCTAAGGCTGGTTTCACACTTGCGTTTTGATCTGCAGCGTTTAAAAAAAAAAAACGCATTTGGTGAAAAAACGCATGTAAACGCATGCAAACGCTGCCGCATGCGTTTTTGCGCCAAAAAAAAGAATGCTGGAAAACGCGGCGTTTTCCTGCGTTTACATACGTTTTTTCCCGCGTTTGCGTTTTTTAAACACATGCTGAGAAGTGTGTGACAGCTGCCAATCATCAAAATCAACTAGAAAACACACTATTAATAGAATTAGCTAGGGTTAGGGTTAGGGTTAGGATCCCTAGGGTTAGGGTTAGGGGTAGCTTTTTATTAGAATGTCCTGGTCACCAGGTCACTGATAAGCCACCCCCCACCATCAAGGTGATAAAGGGATCCAAACCCTAACCCTACCCCTAACCCTAACCCTAACCATAGGGATCCAAACCCTAACCCTACCCCTAACCCTAACCCTCACCATAACCCTTGGGATCCTAACCCTAACCCTAACCATAGGGATCCAAACCCTAACCCTAACCATAGGGATCCAAACCCTAACCCTAACCCTACCCCTAACCCTAACCCTACCCCTAACCCTAACCATAACCCTAGGGATCCTAACCCTAACCCTAAGGATTAGGGTTAGGATCCCTAGGGCTAGGGTTAAGGTTAGGATCCCTAGGGTTAGTAGGGATCCTAACCTTAGGGTTAGGGTTAGGGTTTGGATCCCTATGGTTAGGGTTAGGGTTAGGGTTTTCTTGGTTTTTTTTGTGTTTTCTTGTGTTTTTCTATAAAAACGCATGCGTTTTTAACGCAAATGCATGTGCTTAAAAACGCATGCGTTTACATAGACAGCAATGCATTTTTTTTGCCGCGAAAAAACGCTGCTAAAAATTACTACAGGTTGCATTTCTGCAAATGAACGCACGCGTCAAAAAACACATGCGTTGCCGAAAACGCGTCAAAACGCATGCGAAAAAACGCATGCGTTTTTAATGTTAAGTATAGGTAAAAAACGCATGCTTTTTTTGCGTTTTTTAGCGCTAAAACGCAGCTTACAAAAACGCAAGTGTGAAACCAGCCTTACATATTGTATTCTTGCTATTTTTGTTATTCACAGAGCCCTCTCTTTATTACATAGTCCTCTCTTTTTAGATATAAAATGAATGCTGATGGAGCAGCCAGTGACCAGAAGACCAGTCCATCAGCTCATCCATTAGAAAAGAAGCTTTCCCATGCTCCATCGGCAGTCATTGCCAGTGCTGCCATCAGGGCATTACTGCTCTTACTGGCGTATGGGACCCGGCGAGTGAAGGGGGCCTGAAGTAGGCCGCCCCGTCCTATGCTCACCTGACCCCAGCGGCAGGCACCTGCCTGCTCAGTAAATGAACGTGCATCCTCAGACACACGTTCAGTTAAAATCTATTGCCGTGTGCACAGCAACAGTGTGCACGTCGCTAGCGTATGACGGTAGACCAGAACGAAAGTCCGCGCCTCAGATAAATCAAGCAGAAGACACTGCTAGACCTTGGCCAGGTAGGGAGAATTTTTTTTTGTTAATTCGCACTATTGGGTGCATTATACTACTATGGGTGTACATTTAACTACAATGTGGGTGTAATATTCTACTATGAGGGTGTATTATACTGCTATGGTGGTGCATTATACTACTATGGGGATGCATTATACTACTATGGGGATGCATTATACTACTATGGGGGTGCATTATACTGCTATGGGGGTGCACTATACTACTAGGGGGAGCAATATACTACTATGGGGGTGCGTTATACTACTGTGGGGTGCATTATACTGCTATGGGGGTGCATTATACTGCTATGGGGGATGTATTATACTACTAGAGGGGAGCATTATACTAATATGAGGGTGCATTATACTACTATGGGGTGCATTATACTGCAATGGGGGTGCATTATACTACTGTGGGGTGCATTTTACTGCTATGGAGGTGCAATAAACTACTATGGGGGTGCATTATACTGCCATGGGAGTACATTATACTACTATAGGGGTGCATTATACTGCTGTGTGGGTGCATTATACTACTATAGGGGAGCATTACACTACTATGGGGGTGCATTATAGTGTACTGGGAGTGCATTGTACTACTATGGGGGTGAATTATACTGCTATAGGGTGTATTATACTGCTATGGGGTGCATCATACTACTATATGGGCCTTTTATACTGCTATGGGGGTGCATTATACTATATATGACTATGGGGTGCATTATACTACTATGGGGTGCATCATACTGCTATTTATGATTATGGGGTGCATTATACTATTATATATGACTATGGGAGTTCATTATACAGTACTTTATGTAAGCTATGCGGTGCATTATACTACTATGGTGATGCTTTACACTACTATATATGACTGTGGGATGCATTATATAACTATGGGTGTGCATTATACTGCTATATATGACTATGGGGTGCATTTTACTACTATGGAGGTACATTATACTGCTATAAATGACCATGGGGTGTATTACACTATTATATATGACTATGGGGGTGCATTATACATTATGTATGACTATGGGGGTCCATTATACTACTAAGGATGACTATGAGGTACATTATACTATTATATATGACTATAGGGGTGCATTATACTACTATGTATGACTGTGGAGTGCATTATACTACAATGTATGACTATAAAAAGCATTATACTACTATGTATGACTATGGGGTGCATTATATTACTATATATGACTATGGATGACTATGGGGGCAATATGGAGGGACATGGGGGCAATATGAAGAGACATGGGGGCAGTATGG
Source organism: Ranitomeya variabilis (assembly GCF_051348905.1). Lineage (NCBI taxonomy): Eukaryota > Metazoa > Chordata > Amphibia > Anura > Dendrobatidae > Ranitomeya > Ranitomeya variabilis. The sequence continues at coordinate 115,190,085 of NC_135238.1, forward strand.
AGAGACTTGAAGCAGAATGGGAGGACACGTCCAGAATGTCGGATATTATTACTGTAGGGGCCAAATAAAGAATATTGTTTTTGAGGATACTTTCAGTGGGGGAGGAGAGGTCCTGTTACTGTGCAGGGCGACAGTCATTTTTTCCTTCATCTGGCGTAGCGTAGAGGTTAGGGAAAAATTGGGGAATGTGCTTTAGATAACTGTGTTATTTTCTTCAGAGACGAGTCCTGGCTGGAAGAAGTGATGGCAGTGTGTGCTGGATGAAGATGAAGGACTTCAACTAGAGACATCACCGGAGAGTCAGTGTGTTACCTGTACACTGAAAATATACACTTTATACTATATATACACTTTATAATGTCACTGGTTATCACAGTATCACTTGTACACTGACACTATATACAGAGCTCCTGTGTATAATGTCACTGGTGATCACTTTATTACCTGTACACTGATACTATATACAGAGCTTCTGTGTATAATGTCACTGGTGATCTCTGTATTACCTGTACACTGACTCTATATACAGAGCTCCTGTGTATAATGTCACTGGAGATCTCTGTATTACCTGTACACTGATAATATATACAGAGCTCCTGTGTATGTCACTGGTGATCACTGTATTACGTGTACACTGACACTATACACTGTGTACAATATACAAAGCTCCTGTGCATAATGGAGCTTATGATAAAATTAGTATTGTGTTTTTTCAGTAATGATCAGTATTGTAGTATTCGGTCACTGTGGTTGTAATATGAGATCTGGTCATGGTTCGGCAGTATTTGTCCCTTGTATGTGGTTTTATTGGTCACTATGCGGTAGTAATAGGTGGTCCAGCCATGGTGTGGCTGTATTTGTCCCTTGTAGGTGGTATTATTTGGTAACTATGTGATGGTAATATGTGGTCTGGCCGTGGTTTGGAGGTATTTGTCCCTTGTATGTGGTATTTTTTTGTCATTATGTGGTGAAAATGTGGTCTGGTCATGGTGTTGTGGTGTTTATTCCTTGTATGTGGTATTATAAGCCACTATTTGCCACATGTATGCAATCCTTAATCAGCCGGTCGAGGGTGCATATTGCTGTGCGAGATGTGAGCACGTTGAGCATTTGGAAGCCCAGATTCTGGATCTAAATGTGCAGCTGGCAACACTGAGATCCATTGACAACATGGAAAGGAGTCTTCTGCTCACTGAGCAGACGCTCAATGGGATAGATGAGGGGGGGATGGTAGGATGGAGCTGCAGGACAGTGAAGTAGCAAGCTGGGTGACACTTAGGAAGCGGGGTAGAGGGAAGATTGCCAGGGAGGCTAGTCCTGATCTGGTACACCCCAATAAGTTAGCTAAGTTGGCAGATGAGGGGGGTGCCAGTACAGGGGTAGCACTGCTGCAGCCAGGCATGTCCTCTGAAAGCCGGAGGAGTGACTGCTCCAGTAAGGAGGGAAATAGGAGAGCAGGGCAGGCCAGACAGGTGCTGGTAGTGGGGGACTCAATTATTAGGGGAACAGATAGGGCAATCTGTCACAAAGACAGGGATCGTCGAACGGTGTGCTGCCTACCTGGCGCTCGAGACCGACACATCGCTGATCGGGTGGACAGATTACTGGGAGGGGCTGGTGAGAACCCAGCGGTCATGGTGCACATTGGCACAAATAACAAAGTTAGAGGTAGGTGGAAGGTCCTTAAAGATGATTTCAGGGAATTAGGCTGCAAGCTGAAAGCAAGGACCTCCAACGTGGTATTTTCCGAAATACTGCCTGTACCACGTGCCACGCTAAAAAGGCAACGGGAAATTAGGGAGGTTAATAAGTGGCTCAAGAATTGGTGTAGGAAGGAGGGGTTTGGGTTCCTGCAGAACTGGGCTGACTTCTCAGTTGGCTACAGGCTCTACGCTAGGGACGGGCTGCACCTCAATGGGGAAGGTGCAGCTGTGCTGGGGGAGAAAATGGCTAGAAAGTTGGAGGAGTGTTTAAACTAGTGATTGGGGGGAGGGTATTCAATTTATAGGAGGGGAAGATAGTGCAGATAGAGACCTGGGCACAAATAAGGAAGTTGGGGGTGGCGGTGGCATGGGGGGTGGGGTTAGAACAGCTAATAAGTTAAGAAAGAATAGAGGTACAGAGAGGAACATCAAGTGCATGTAGACTAATGCCAGAAGCCTCGCCAACAAAATGGAGGAATTAGAATTAATGTTGTTGGAGCATAATTATGACATGGTGGGGATATCTGAAACATGGCTGGATGAGAGCCATGACTGGGCTGTTAACTTGCAGGGCTATAGCCTGTTCAGAAATGACCGTACAGATAAGGGAGGGGGTGGGGTGTGTCTATATGTAAAATCATCCGGAGTGATAATATAGGTGAATTTAATGAAAATGTAGAGTCCCTGTGGGTGGAGATAAGGGGAGGGGGAAAAATAATAAATTACTGATAGGGGTTTGTTATAAATCTCCAAAAATAATGGAAGCAATGGAGAATCTCCTTGTAAAGCAAATAGATGAAGCTGCGACTCAATGAGAAGTCATTATTATGGGGCACTTCAACTACCCTGAAATAGATTGGGGAACAGAAACCTGCAGTTCCAGCAAAGGTAATCGGTTTTTGATAAGTATGAGAGACAATTACCTTTCACAACTGGTTCAGGACCCAACACGAAAGGGGGCACTGCTAGACCTAATATTAACCAACAGGCCAGACCGCATTTCAAATATAAGAGTTGGGGGTCACTTGGGGAATAGTGATCACAAAATAATAAGTTTTCATGTATTCTTTAATAAGATGTGTAGTAGAGGGGTTACACGGGGTTACACGGACACTAAACTTCAGGAGGGCAAATTTCCAACGGATGAGAGAGGATCTTGGTGCAATTAACTGGGACGACATCCTGAGACATAAAAATACACAAAGAAAATGGGAGACGTTTATTAGCATCCTGGATAGGACCTGTGCACAGTATATACCATATGGAAATAAACATTCTAGAAATAGGAGGAAACCAATATGGCTAAATAGAGCTGTAAGGGGCGCAATAAGTGACAAAAAGAAAGCATTTAGAGAATTAAAGGAAGTAGGTAGTGAGGAGGCATTAAATAAATACAAAAAATAAATAAATTCTGTAAAAAGCAAATCAAGGCAGCAAAGATTGAGGCAGAGAGACTCATTGCCAGAGAGAGTAAAAATAATCCCAAAATATTCTTTAACTACATAAATAGTAAGAAACTAAAAAATGATAGTGTTGGCCATCTTAAAAATAGTCTGGGTGAAATGGTGGATGAGGATGAGGAAAAAGCCAATATGCTAAATGACTTTTTTTTCATCAGTATTTACAAAAGAAAATCCCATGGCAGACAAAATGACTAGTGATAAAAATTCCCAATTAAATGTCACCTGCTTAACCTAGCAGGAAGTACGGCGGCGTCTAAAAATCACTAAAATTGACAAATCTCTGGGCGCGGATGGGATACACCCTCGAGTACTGCAGGAACTAAGTACAGTCATTGATAGACCATTATTTTTAATCTTTAAAGAGTCCATAATAACAGGGTCTGTACCACAGGACTGGCGTATAGCAAATGTGGTGCCAATATTCAAAAAGGGGACAAAAGCTGAACTCGGTAATTATAGGCCAGTAAGCTTAACCTCTACTGTGGGTAAAATCCGGGAGGGCATTCTAAGGGATGCTATACTGGAGTATCTGAAGAGGAATAACCTCATGACCCAGTATCAGCACGGGTTTACTAGGGACCGTTCATGTCAGAATAATTTGATCAGCTTCTACGAAGAGGTAAGTTCCGGACTGGACCAAGGGAGCCCAGTGGATGTAGTGTATATGGATTTTTCAAAAGCTTTTGATACGGTGCCACACAAAAGGTTGTTGCATAAAATGAGAATAATGGGGATAGGGGAAAATATGTGTAAGTGGATTGAGAGCTGGCTCAGGGATAGGAAACAAAGGGTGGTTATTAATGGAGCACACTCTGACTGGGTCGTGGTTAGCAGTGGGGTACCACAGGGGTCAGTATTGGGCCCTCTTCTTTTTAACATATTTATTAATGACCTTGTAGAGGGCATTCAAAGTAGAATTTCAATATTTGCAGATGACACTAAACTCTGCAGGGTAATCAATACAGGGGAGGACAATTTTATATTACAGGATGATTTATGTAAACTAGAAGCTTGGGCTGATAAATGGCAAATGAGCTTTAATGGGGATAAATGTAAGGTCATACACTTGGGTAGAAGTAATAAGATGTATAACTATGTGCTTAATTCTAAAACTCTGGGCAAAACCGTCAATGAAAAAGACCTGGGTGTATGGGTGGATGACAAACTCATATTCAGTGGCCAGTGTCAGGCAGCTGCTACAAAGGCAAATAAAATAATGGGATGCATTAAAAGAAGCATAGATGCTCATGAGGAGAACATAATTTTACCTCTATACAAGTCACTAGTTTGACCACACTTAGAATACTGTGCACAGTTCTGGTCTCCGGTGTATAAGAACGACATAGCTGAACTGGAGCGGGTGCAGAGAAGAGCGACCAAGGTTATTAGAGGACTGGGGGGTCTGCAATACCAAGATAGGTTATTACACTTGGGGCTATTTAGTTCGGAAAAACGAAGGCTAAGGGGTGATCTTATGTTAATGTATAAATATATGAGGGGACAGTACAAGGACCTTTCTGATGATCTTTTTAATCATAGACTGGTGACAGGGACAAGGGGGCATCCTCTACGTCTGGAGGAAAGAAGGTTTAAGCATAATAACAGACGCGGATTCTTTACTGTAAGAGCAGTGAGACTATGGAACCCTCTGCCGTATGATGTTGTAATGAGTGATTCATTACTTAAATTTAAGAGGGGACTGGATGCCTTTCTGGAAAAGTATAATGTTACAGGGTATATACACTAGATTCTTTGACAGGGCGTTGATCCAGGGAACTAGTCGGATTGCCGTATGTGGAGTCGGGAAGGAATTTTTTTCCCCAATGTGGAGCTTACTCTTTGCCACATGGGTTTTTTTTGCCTTCCTCTGGATCAACATGTTAGGGCATGTTAGGTTAGGCTATGGGTTGAACTAGATGGACTTAAAGTTTTCCTTCAACCTTAATAACTATGTAAACATGTATGTAAAGTATGTGGTGGTAATATGTGGTCCAGCAATGGTATGGCGGTATTTGTCCGTTGTATGTGGTATTATTTGGTAAATATGTGGTTGTAATATGTAGTCAGCCATGGTGTGATGGTATTTGTCTACTGTATGTGGTTTAGCGTGGCTAAAGGGTGTCTAATCGATGGGAGATATGTGTCACATAGATGGCTTGCTGCTGTGATGTAACCATAGCTACCTATATGTGTGTCAGGACCTGTGGTGATGTCACAACCACATGTCTGATCATGTGATGGGTTTTGGGTGTGGTTAGACCTATAAAAGAAAGCCTAATGCTGAACACAGTGGATATGTGTGGAGGTGCTAGCCTCCAGAGTGTGTTAAGACTCCAGGTCTGAGCCTGAAGGAATGCACAGTTGTTTTTCCTTTTGCCTGAGTTAAAGGCTATTTGTTTTTTCTGTTTATGCTAATTGGTTTATGAAGCAATAAACCTCTGAACTTTTGTTGGAACCCGCCTCCTAAGTGTCAGCCGTCGCACCTGAGTGAGTGAAACCCCTACAATTGGTGGTAGACGTGCGGGCAGCGTTCCCAGTAGAGACGTAAGTCTATTTTTGAATGTCCTGGGTCAAGTCGGCTGTAAGCCAGCAAGCATTGCCGGGGAAAATGGAGGACCTGCTGAAACACTTGGTCCAGTCGCAGTTACAGCAGCAAGAGACCAACAAGCTGTTGATGCAGCAGATACAACAGAGCCAGCAGGAGCAACGGCAGAGCCAACAGGAGCAACGGCAGCAGATGCAACAGAACCAGCAGGAGCAACGGCAGCAGATGCAGCTTCTGGCAACCGCCATCCAGGGCAAGACGAGCGCCCCAACCCCAGGTTTGGCTGATGACACCCACGTCCGGAAGACGGTAAGACGCGCATTACAGAAAATGACTCCCAGGGATGATGTTGAGGCCTTCCTGACGGTGTTTGAGAGGGTCGCTGAGAGGGAAAAACTTCTGCCAGAGCAGTGGGCAGAGGTGTTGGCGCCTTACCTGACGGGAGAACCTCAGAAGGCATACTATGATTTGACCTTGCAGGATGCCAAGGAGTATGACAAATTGAAAGCCGAGGTTCTCGCACGTTTGGGGGTGACACTGACTGTTAGGGCACAGTGAGTTCACTGCTGGGCTTATCACCGGAACAAACCGCCTCGCTCCCAAATGTTTGACCTGTTGCACCTGGTCCAGAAATGGCTGCAGCCAGAGTCCTCTACGCCTGCACAGATGGTAGAACGGGTGATGATGGATCGGTTTGTGCATTCCCTTCCGAGGTCCATACAGACTTGGGTTGCCCAGGGTAATCCCCAGAATGCCGATGAACTGATTGGACTGGTCGAGAGATACCAAGGGATGGAAGGCTCCTTTGGGAGGCAGCCCATGCTGTACTGGGGGTCCCAGAAAGCTGCTGAGTCCCAAAAAGGGGTGGCGCGTCCAAGGTCACAAAGGGCGAGGGAGGTGGTGCCCAAGGTCCCTACGGGTGATATTATTTGCTGGAGGTGCCACGGGCCAGGACATATAGCTGCCCGGTGTCCCCAGACCACTGAACAGATGGACTGCAGCATGGGACGCCGTAGTTCATACTATGCATATCCAGCCTGCAGTGTAAACTCTCCGCCCAACGAGGGGCCTCAAGCGTGTTCTGTAAAGGTGAACGGTCGAGCAGTAATGGCGCTGTTAGACTCGGGGAGCTTAGTGACCCTGGTGACGGCCACTTTTCCTCTCCACCTGCTCCCAGGAAAGAAGGTCGGCGTGATGCCAAGGACTACCCTATGGCCAGGGTGGATATTGAAACGGCGTGTGGCACTGAGTCCCATGAAGTTGGCGTCGTTCGGGACTTGTTGCACCCTATAATTATTGGTCGGGATTTCTGTTTGTTTTGGGATTTGTGGGGTAAGGCTACTTTCACACTAGCGTTAACTGCAATACGTCGCAAATGCGTCGTTTTGCCGAAAATACGCATCCAGCAAAAGTTCTTGCTGGATAAGTTTTTTCGTCATAGACTAACATTAGCGACGCATTTGCGACGCATTGCAAAACGTCGCGTCCGTTTTGCGACGCTTGGGCGTGTGGTAGCGGACTGTCGGGAGAAAAAACGTTACATGTAACGTTTTTTGCTCCCGATGGTCCGCTTTTTCCGACCGCGCATGCGCGGCCGGAACTCCGCCCCCACCTCCCCGCACTTCCCCGCACCTCACAATGGGGCAGCGGATGCGTGGGAAAAATGCATCCGCTGCCCCCGTTGTGCGGCGGAGACCACGCTAGCGTCGGGAACCTCGGCCCGACGCACAGCGACGGGTTGTTCCCGACGCTAGTGTGAAAGTAACTCTAGGGTTCTGAGGTCACTAGCAAGAGTAGGGAACCAATGAACCCTAAAAAGGTATCGCAACACCCAGAGACAGACAGGTTTCCTTTTTGTGTCCTGGTTGGGGATGAGGAGGAAGTGTCCCCTGCATCTGACATTCTGGAGTTAGAGATAACCGGTGAAAATTTTGGGACTGCCCAACATAGGGACCCAACTCTGAGGGAAGCCTTTAATAATGTCACAGTTATTAATGGGGTTGCACAGGAGCCAGGGGCTGACACAAGATTTCCCCATTTTCTGATGAATGGGGAGTTGTTGTACTGAATCACGAAAATGAGGGAGGAGTTGATAGAGCAGTTGGTAGTGCCAGGTCCATATAGACAGAAGGTATTGGATATGGCCTATTCACACATCTTGGGTGGACACCTAGGGGTGGAAAAAACGCAGGAACGCATTGTGCAGAGGTTCTATTGGCCTGGGTGTCATCGGGAAATAGTGAACTATTGCAGGTCTTGCCCTACATGTCAGCTAACTGCCCCAGTCCTCATTTCCGGAGCCCCCTTGTGCCGTTACCCATTATTGAGGTACCATTCGAGAGAATTGCCATGGACTTGGTCGGTGCCTTAGTTAAATCAGCTCGGGGCCATCAGTATATTTTAGTCATCCTGGACTATGCCACACACTATCCTGAGGCAATTCCTCTGAGAAATTCTTCCTCAAAGAGTATAGCCCGCGAGTTGGTCCATGTGTTTTCCCGGACAGGTCTGCCGAAGGAGATTCTAACTGACCAGGGGACACCTTTCATGAGCAAGGTGATGAGTAGTGTTGAGCGATACCGTCCGATACTTGAAAGTATCGGTATCGGATAGTATCGGCCGATACCCGAAAAGTATCGGATATCGCCGATACCCGATACCAATACAAGTCAATGGGACACCAAGTATAGGAAGGTATCCTGATGGTTCCCAGGGTCTGAAGGAGAGGAAACTCTCCTTCAGGCCCTGGGATCCATATTAATGTGTAAAATAAAGAATTAAAATAAAAAATATTGATATACTCACCTTTCCGACGCAGCCTGGACCTTACCGCTGTGAACCGGCAGCCTTCTTTGCTTAAAATGAGCGCGTTCAGTACCTTCCATGACGTCACGGCTTCTGATTGGTCGCGTGCCGCTCATGTTACCGCCACGCGACCAATCAGAAGCCGTGACGTCATCCCTCAGGTCCTAAATTCCTAGAAGGGAATTTAGGACCTGAGGGATGACGTCGCGGCTTGTGATTGGTCGCGTGGCGGTCACATGAGCGGCACGCGACCAATCAGAAGCCGTGACGTCATGGAAGGTGCTGAACGCGCTCATTTTAAGCAAAGAAGGCTGCCGGTTACTACCAGGGCGCGTCCGAGGGTGAGTATATCCCTATTTTTTATTTTAATTCTTTATTTTTTACATGGATATGGATCCCAGGGCCTGAAGGAGAGTTTCCTCTTCTTCAGACCCTGGGAACCATACACTGGGAACTTCCGATTCCGATTCCCGATACCACAAAAGTATCGGATCTCGGTATCGGAATTCCGATACAGCAAATATCGGCCGATACCCGATACTTGCGGTATCGGAATGCTCAACACTAGTGATGAGGGAGTTATGCAAAGTCCTGAAAATCTCTCAGTTGAGGACCTCGGTGTACCATCCCCAGTCAGATGGTCTTGTTGAGAGATTCAACAAAACACTGAAGAGCATGCTGAGAAAAGCTATAGAGAAAGACGGAAGAGACTGGGACTGTCTCTTACCATATCTGTTGTTCTCCATTCGTGAAGTTCCACAGGCCTCCACAGGGTTCTCACCGTTTGAGCTTCTATATGGCCGACATCCGAGAGGACTCCTGGATATAGCCAAGGAAACTTGGGAAGCCGAAGTTACGCCCCACAGAAGCGTCATTGAGCATGTGGCCCTGATGCAGCAGAGGATTGCAAAGGTGATGCCTATCGTGAAAGAACACCTCCTCCAGGCACAAGAATCACAGGCCAGGGTCTACAACCGGTCTGCAAGAGTTAGGCAGTTCAAACCGGGAGACCGAGTTCTTGTGTTAGTTCTGACGGTGGAGAGCAAGTTCTTGGCCAAATGGCAAGGGCCATATGAGGTCGTAGAGAAGCTTGGTGAGGTAAACTATAAAATTCACCAACCAGGTAGACGGAAACCAATCTATGTCTACCATGTCAACCTCATCAAGCCATGGCAAGATAGAAAGACGGCAGTAACTCCGTCTTTCCTAAGCAACCCAGAAGGTGAGGTTGGAGGGGTTACCATAGCGGAGACGCTATCGAAGGCCCAGAAACAGCAGTGCCGGGAGTTACTTCAGAAGAACAGGGACCTGTTTTCAGAGTTGCCCGGGACACCAAGGTCATAGAGCACGAGGTCCTGACAGAGCCACATGTGCGGGTGAATATGAAGCCCTATCGAGTTCCTGAGGCACGTCGAGAAGTAATCTCCAAGGAAGTGGAGCGTATGTTGAAGCTTGGAGTCATTGAGGAATCCAAGAGCGGTTGGTCAAGCCCAATTGTCCTGGTCCCAAAACCTGATGGGGAGTGGAGATTTTGCAACGACTATAGGAAGTTGAATGAAATCTCCAAGTTCAACGCATATCCTATGCCCCGCGTTGATGAGCTCATCGAAAGGCTTGGGCCCGCCAGGTACATAACCACCTTGGATTTGACGAAGGGGTATTGGCAGATCCCCATGGCACAGGAAGCCAAGGAGAAGACGGCGTTTTCTACACCAGATGGATGCTTCCAGTATGTCCGGATGCCGTTTGGCCTACAGGGAGCTCCGGCGACCTTCCAGAGGGCTATGGATAGAATCCTTGCACCCCATAAGGCATACGCTGCTGCGTACTTGGATGATATCGTCATCTTTAGCCCGGACTGGGAGAGTCATCTCGAAAAGGTCCAAGCGGTGTTTGATGCTATAAGAGAGGCGGGGTTTACAATAAACCCGAAGAAGTGTGCCTTGGGTAAAGAAGAAGCTAAGTACCTTGGATATATAGTGGGTCGTGGAGAAATAAAGCCCCAAATCAGTAAAGTGGATGCAATTCAAACATGGCCAAAACCAGTTTCCAAAAAGCAAGTGAAAGCCTTCCTGGGAATCGTGGGATATTACAGGAGGTTCATCCCAAACTTCGCCACGATGGCTGCGCCTCTGACTGATCTGCTAAAAGGGACAAAGTCAGTGATGGTTAAATGGTCCGAAGAAACAGAGTCAGCCTTCCAAGAAATGAAAGAGGCTCTGTGTAAGCAACCCGTTCTGATGGCCCCAAACTTCAAGAAAGAGTTTATTCTTCAGACAGATGCCTCAGATGTTGGGGTAGGAGCAGTCCTTTCCCAAGAACTACATGGGGAGGAACATCCTGTTCTCTATCTGAGTAGAAAGCTGTTCCCGTCTGAAAAGAACTACTCAGTCGTAGAGAAGGAGTGCTTGGCCATAAAGTGGGCGGTGGACACATTACGGTACTATCTGCTGGGCCGTAAATTTAGACTAATATCCGACCATGCCCCACTTAGATGGATGAGGGAAATGAAGGGTAGAAATGCTAGGGTCACCCGTTGGTTCTTAGCCCTGCAGGACTTCTGTTTCCATGTGGAACATAGGGCCGGGAAGCTGCACGGTAATGCTGATGCCCTGTCAAGAATCCCTTGTCTAGTGGGGGAAAGTGCCAAGCCCCACGGCTTTAGGCAGAGGGGGGAGGTATGTAGCGTGGCTAAAGGGTGTCTAATTGATGGGAGATATGTGTCACATAGATGGCTTGCCGCTGTGATGTAACCATAGCTACCTATATGTGTGTCAGGACCTGTGGTGATGTCACAACCACATGTCTGATCATGTGATGGGTTTTGGGTGTGGTTAGACCTATAAAAGAAAGCCTAATGCTGAACACAGTGGATATGTGTGGAGGTGCTAGCCTCCAGAGTGTGTTAAGACTCCAGGTCTGAGCCTGAAGGAATGGACAGTTGTTTTTCCTTTTGCCTGAGTTAAAGGCTATTTGTTTTTTCTGTTTATGCTAATTGGTTTATGAAGCAATAAACCTCCGAACTTTTGTTGGAACCCGCCTCCTAAGTGTCAGCCGTCGCACCTGAGTGAGTGAAACCCCTACAGTGGTATTATTCGGTAACTATATGGCGGTAATTTGTGGTCTGGTCATGGTGTGGTGGTATTTGTCCCTTGTATGTGGTATTATTCGGTAACTATGTGGTGGTGATATGTGGTCTGGCCATAGTGTGGTGGTATTTTTGCATTGGATGTGAAAATATTGTTAATATTAAAAAATGTATGTGACACATTCCCTTAAAGAAACATAAACAAAAATATACCTAAAAGGAGTACAGGATATTTTAACCAATATTTAACAGGTTAAAGTAGAGTACTGTTATGATCCGGTGACCTTGGAGCCGCATGAGACTTTCTCAGGAGTAAGTGGAACCTGTACTGACCGCAAACCCTAAACTGTCACCGCAACTAGAAGTAGCCGTGGGGTGTACCTAACACATCCTAGACACCTCGACACAGCCGGAGGACTAAATACCCCTATAGATGGAAATGGGAATTCTATCTTGCCTCAGAGCAGAACCCCAAAGGATAGGCAGCCCCCCACAAATATTGACTGTGAGTATTAGAGGAAAGACACACGCAGGCAGAAATCAGGATTTAGCAAAAGAGGCCACGCTACCTAAATAGGAAAGGATAGGACAGAATACTAAGCGGTCAGTATTAAAACCCTAAAAATATCCACAGCAGATATTACAAAAATTCCACCATCTAACTAAAGACATGGAATGTATATCTACATCTCCCGAGAATCCAACTTGGCTGAAATATCCAAACACAGTCTAAGCTGGACAAGAAAAAATATTGAATAGTACTGAATTGTAAAGCACACAGCATGTGTGCTGTAGAAACAAAACCAGACACTTATCTTTGCTGATTTGGCAGCAGGGCTGGAGGAACCAGACAGAGATGCAAAACCTCCAAGAACAATGGACAACTGGCAAGGGCTAATGAATCCTGCTACACCTAAATATCCCAGTCAGAGCTGCAATCAGCAGGGACACCTGCCCAGGATTGCAACCCAGGGACAACTGCATTACTACCAAAACCACCGGAGGGAACCCAAGAGCAGAATTCACAACAGAGTACAGCACGGACAAAATAGTCTGCCTTGTCGTGATGGCGACTTAAAAAAATATTTTAGCCAAAAAAAATGCTGCTGGCTATGTGTATGATCTGGTGTTAGATGAGAACTGATAATGTGTGATTGGTGAGGACGAGAAACAGAAGTGGAGTTTTTCTATGAGTGGGTGGTGGGAATGTGGAAGGTTCAAAGGTTTGAGGTGAAGCTGGGGTGGAGCCTCAGCAGAGTCTCAAGGGGGCCCTAAAATTTTGCCAGTATGGGGCCCCAAAATTCCTGATGGCTGCCTGGTGGAGGCGTTGGTCTGCTCCTATCAACCAAATGTACCTTCCAAGTTATCCCCAAGTATCCTCACTTGTCTTCCCTTCCTTTGAAGTCCATGCTGTCAGACTCTACAACCCCTTCTCCATGCGAGTGTTGGTGGTATATCGTCCTCCCGGCCCCTCTCATCAGTTCCTGGATCACTTTGCCACCTGGTGTTAGGGCTAGCAGGAACGCACCAAATAATTAGAGAAAAGGAATAAGGTGCGTTCGCAGCCCGGGGTCCACCATGCAGAAATGGAACCTGCTGCTAAGCAATGACGAACTATATGGCGGTACAATGAGGATACACACAAGGGTTAGCTTCACCCTGTGTGAAAGAAGCGAACCCTGTTGTGTCACAGGGCCACAGTACCACACATAACAGAAATAATAATAAAGTAGCATGAGAGTGCATGCAGTGCCGCACTGGCGGACTGTTGTGAATTCTGCTCTTGGGCTCCCTCTGGTGGTTATAAGTGGTAGCGCTGCTGTCTGTCCTTCACAGCAGTCATCAGGTGTTTCCACTTCGGACTGGGCTATTTAGTCTGGCTCACCCTTTAGTCAGTGCCAGTTGTTCATTGTTTCTGGAGGATTCACATCCCTTCCTGGTCTCTCCTGCTTGCTGTTCATTTCAACAAAGATAAGTTCTGCTTGTTTTTGCAACCCACATGTTGTGGGCCTTATTGTTCAGTGCTTTTCATGTTTTTTCTTGTCCAGCTTAATCTGTGTAAGGATTTATGCAGCCAAGATGGAATCTCTGAAGAGGCAGATATACCCTCCATGTCTTTAGTTAGATGTGGAGTTTTTGTATTTTCTGTGGTGGATATTTTCTAGTATTTTTTATACTGACCGCATAGTTCTCTGTCCTATCCTTCCTATTTTAGCTAGATTGGCCTCCTTTGCTAAATCCTGTTTTCAGCCTGTGTATGTTTTTTCCTCTCCTCTCACAGTCAATATTTGTGGGGGGCTGTCTATCCTTTGGGGATTTTCTCTGAGGCAAGATAGTTTTCCCTTTTCTATCTATAGGGTTAATTAGTCCTCCGGCTGTGTCGAGGTGTCTAGGACTGGTAGGTACATCCCACGGCTACTTCTAGTTGCGGTGTTAAGTTTCGGGTCTGCGGTCAGTACAGATACCACCTTTTCCAGAGTACGTCCCATGCCGCTCCTAGGCCACCAGATCATAACAGCGGACGCCACTAACCACCAAGACTTGGGTTAGGAAAGAGCGGAGATAGCGCACGGTACCACACTGGCGGTCACAGTAATAGACGCTGTTTGTGTACTTGTGTTGGTAACAAGTTGGGCGCTAGATTAAACTCATCCTCCTTACGCGAGCATTCAAACACAAGGGAGGGGATGTTTAATGAGCGACTTTCACTCACATCACACACACGTAAACAAGAGTATACTAGCGCATGACCATGTGGCCATGCAAACCTTTTATAGCTGCAGCAAGTTCAGGACCTTCCTAGAGGACAAATGAGAACTGCTACAGTAACTGAGCAACTTCAGGACCTTCCTAGAGGACCAATAGTACCTGCTGCAGTACCTGAGCATGTAACTCCAGACCTCCACTGAGAGGTGTTCCTTTGGGCATGCTCAGAAAGGAAAAAACAGGACTTAGTCCCAGAGACATCTGCTCGCCGCTGATCAGTACAGGCTACAATGGCAGAGCCTGGAAAGGCAGCAGTAACCCTTTGCACAGAATCAGACTGAGCGAGACACTGGGACCGACGTCTCCGCTGAGCAGGCTCCACTGTGGCTGATGCAGAATAAGAGACCGCAGCAGACATGGTTCGAGATTCCCCCTGTGTAGCGGCGGGAACTCGATTCCTAACTCCTGGCTTCCACACTTTCTCTCCTGTGTGGGCCACAGTACCACACATAACAGAAATAATAATAAAGTAGCATGAGAGTGCATGCAGTGCCGCACTGGCGGACTGTTGTGAATTCTGCTCTTGGGCTCCCTCTGGTGGTTATAAGTGGTAGCGCTGCTGTCTGTCCTTCACAGCAGTCATCAGGTGTTTCCACTTCGGACTGGGCTATTTAGTCTGGCTCACCCTTTAGTCAGTGCCAGTTGTTCATTGTTTCTGGAGGATTCACATCCCTTCCTGGTCTCTCCTGCTTGCTGTTCATTTCAACAAAGATAAGTTCTGCTTGTTTTTGCAACCCACATGTTGTGGGCCTTATTGTTCAGTGCTTTTCATGTTTTTTCTTGTCCAGCTTAATCTGTGTAAGGATTTATGCAGCCAAGATGGAATCTCTGAAGAGGCAGATATACCCTCCATGTCTTTAGTTAGATGTGGAGTTTTTGTATTTTCTGTGGTGGATATTTTCTAGTATTTTTTATACTGACCGCATAGTTCTCTGTCCTATCCTTCCTATTTTAGCTAGATTGGCCTCCTTTGCTAAATCCTGTTTTCAGCCTGTGTATGTTTTTTCCTCTCCTCTCACAGTCAATATTTGTGGGGGGCTGTCTATCCTTTGGGGATTTTCTCTGAGGCAAGATAGTTTTCCCTTTTCTATCTATAGGGTTAATTAGTCCTCCGGCTGTGTCGAGGTGTCTAGGACTGGTAGGTACATCCCACGGCTACTTCTAGTTGCGGTGTTAAGTTTCGGGTCTGCGGTCAGTACAGATACCACCTTTTCCAGAGTACGTCCCATGCCGCTCCTAGGCCACCAGATCATAACAGCGGACGCCACTAACCACCAAGACTTGGGTTAGGAAAGAGCGGAGATAGCGCACGGTACCACACTGGCGGTCACAGTAATAGACGCTGTTTGTGTACTTGTGTTGGTAACAAGTTGGGCGCTAGATTAAACTCATCCTCCTTACGCGAGCATTCAAACACAAGGGAGGGGATGTTTAATGAGCGACTTTCACTCACATCACACACACGTAAACAAGAGTATACTAACGCATGACCATGTGGCCATGCAAACCTTTTATAGCTGCAGCAAGTTCAGGACCTTCCTAGAGGACAAATGAGAACTGCTACAGTAACTGAGCAACTTCAGGACCTTCCTAGAGGACCAATAGTACCTGCTGCAGTACCTGAGCATGTAACTCCAGACCTCCACTGAGAGGTGTTCCTTTGGGCATGCTCAGAAAGGAAAAAACAGGACTTAGTCCCAGAGACATCTGCTCGCCGCTGATCAGTACAGGCTACAATGGCAGAGCCTGGAAAGGCAGCAGTAACCCTTTGCACAGAATCAGACTGAGCGAGACACTGGGACCGACGTCTCCGCTGAGCAGGCTCCACTGTGGCTGATGCAGAATAAGAGACCGCAGCAGACATGGTTCGAGATTCCCCCTGTGTAGCGGCGGGAACTCGATTCCTAACTCCTGGCTTCCACACTTTCTCTCCTGTGACATCCCCACCCTCATCATGGGTGATTTCAACATTACCATTGCTTTCCCCCTCTCCCCATCTGCTTCTCACCTTTTATCTCTAACCTCCTCTTTTGGCCTCTCGCAGCATACTAACTCTCCAACGCATGAAGACGGAAACTCGCTCGACTTGGTCTTCTCCCAACTTTGCTCAGTGGATGATTTCACAAACTCCCCTCTCCCGCTCTCTGACCACAACCTTCTTTCATTCTCTATCAAGAACTGTCATCCTGCTCAGGTCACCCCCATTTTCCACATTTATAGAAACATGCAGGCCATTAACACCCATAAACGTAAGACGAACTTGCAGTCCTCATTTGCCCCAATCTCCTCTATTTCATGTCCTGATTCTGCACTGAAGCATCACAATGAAACCCTGCAAAGTGCCCTGGATGAAATGGCATAGAACAAATCGGCACAGAAGGTGACAACCGTGGCACATGCTGCAAACACGTTTCCTGCAGCGGTGCTCCAGGTGCGCCAAATGTCTGTGAAGAAAATCTAATCTACCTAAAGATTTCATCCATTATAAGTTAATGCTTAACACATACAACTCTGCCCTTCACCTCTCCAAACAAACATATTTTAACACCCTCATCACCTAACTGTCCAATAACCCTAAATGTCTCTTTGACACTTTTCATTCTCTACTCAACCCAAGAGTTCTGGCCCCAACCACCAACCTCCGCGCTGACGATCTGGCCAATTACTTCAAAGAAAAAATTGACCACATCCGACAGGAAATTATCCCTTCATACCATGCACTGTCCTCCCTCCCCCACTGCATCTAGTTCACTCTCTGACTTTGAACCAGTTACAGAAGAAGAAGTAATCAGGTTCCTTGCCTCTTCTCACCCGACCACTTGCACCAGTGACCCCATCTCCTCCAGTCCCTTTCCCTGGCTGTCACCTCTCATCTAACAAACATATTCAACCTCTCTCTCTTCCGGTATTTTCCTCTCCTCATTTAAGCATGCCATCATTAGTGTTGAGCGATACCTTCCGATATCGGAAAGTATCGGTATCGGAAAGTATCGGCTGATACCGTCAAAGTATCGGATCTAATGCGATACCGATACCCGATCCCAATGCAAGTCAATGGGACGAAAATATCGGAATTAAAATAAACCCTTTCTTAACTTGTAGGTTCATTCTACATGAAGGAAAACAACTAAGAATAATGTAGGATGTATTGGGGGAGGTGGCGGAGACATTAAAGGCACAGAGGTTTAGCCCAATCTAATAGAATAGCAGGATTTTGTTTGGTTTTTTTATGACGTTCGGCGTTAGAAAGATTTTGACTATGTTAATTTTTTTTTTATTTTGTCAGATATTGATGTTTCACTACTTCCACGCCCTTCACCTTCTTTTTTACTTCTCCCACACTTTCTTCTTCATTATCCTCATCATCAGCTTCTTTGACATCAACTTCTTCACCTTATTCATCTTCTTCTTCATCTTCTACCTATTATTTTTTTTGTTACATTGTTCATATTCTTTTTATTTTACAATTATCTTCTTCATATTCAACTTCTTCATCATATTCTTATTTGTGACAGGTATTCCCGTAGTTGTTATCTATAAAAGTTTGAAGATTACACCTTCCGTTCTGCCTGTCACAAAACAGTTACATTTGTCCGCGTTCAGTTTGGCCTGCAGCATCAGGCTTTATCCAGGGGCACCACGAGGAGGAACGGACTCACCCCCATACACTGCTTAGTCTTCTTCTGCTTATAATTTAGATAATATCTTTTGCTCTGATATTTAGTCTTATGCTTAATGTTCTTCTGCTCTTTGTTCTGCAGCCTCTTGTTCTTCTGCTTCTCGGTCTTCCAGGTCGTCGTCTCCAGGGTCGTCATCTCCGGGGTCGTCGTCATCGGGGTGGTCTTCAGGGTCATCGTCTCCAGGGTCGTGGTCATCTCAGTGGTTGTCGTCTCTGGTGTCGTCGTCATCTTAGGGGTGGTCTTCCGGGTCGTCGTCTTTAGGGTCTTGAACTTGGAAATGTAGCAGAAGGTACAAGAAGGCTGAGAAAATGCCGAGAAACAGCTGATGGAACTGGAACTCGGATGGCTACCCGAAGGTCCAAGAGCCAATGGAACTACCGAGGACCAGCTGACGTTACTGGAACCCGGTTACTAAGCAGGAGGTACCCGTGCTGAAAGCACTACCAAGGACCACCTGACGTTGGTGGAACTCGGATACCCAGAGGGAGGCACCTAAGCCAAAGGCTCTGCCCGGAACCAGCTGACGGTACTGGAACCAGGATGGGGAGCAGAAGGTACAAGAGCAAAATACACTGCCGAGAACCAGCTGACGGTACTGGAACCTGGATGGGTAGCCGAAGGTCCAAGAGCCAATGGAACTACCGAGGACCAGCTGACGTTACTGGAACCCGGTTACTAAGCAGGAGGTACCCGTGCCTGAAAGCACTACCAAGGACCACCTGACGTTGGTGGAACTCGGATACCCAGAGGGAGGCACCTAAGCCAAAGGCTCTGCCCAGAACCAGCTAACGGTGCTGGAACCAGGATGGGGACCTATTCAAGCTTGTCTTCCTAGAGCCCCAACTAGCGGTGTTGGAGCAAAGGGTCAGCAGGGGGAGCAGAGTGTAGGCCGAAGCCTGCACTGGAGGCATTTGTAGGTCTGTTGTGTCTGCGTGGCTGTTGCAGGACACGTTGCCGGCTACACAGCAGGGGAACAGCTGGCGGTGCTGAACCCCACTGACACATTGGCTGGTGTTTTTCTCTGTGCAGCTAGCAGTACCGGGCCCCAACTGGCGGTGTTAGAGCCCAGGGTCAGCAGGAGGAGAGGGAGCAGAGTGTAGGCCGAAGCCTGCACTGGTGGCAGCTTTGTGTCTGCGTGGCTGTTGCAGGACACGATGCCGGCTACACAGCAGGGGAACAGCTGGCGGTGCTGAACCCCACTGACACATTGGCTGGTGTTTTTCTCTGTGCAGCTAGCAGTACCGGGCCCCAACTGGCGGTGTTAGAGCCCAGGGTCAGCAGGAGGAGAGGGAGCAGAGTGTAGGCCGAAGCCTGCACTGGCGGCAGCTTTAGGTCTGTTGTGTCTGCGTGGCTGTTGCAGGACACGTTGCCGGCTACACAGCAGGGGTACAGCTGGTGTTGCTGAACCCCACTGACACATTGGCTGGTGTTTTTCTCTGTGCAGCTAGCAGTACCGGCCCCAACTGGCAGTGTTAGAGCCCAGGGTCAGCAGGAGGAGAGGGAGCAGAGTGTAGGCCGAAGCCTGCACTGGCGGCAGCTTTGTGTCTGCGTGGCTGTTGCAGGACACGATGCCAGCTACACAGCAGGGGAACAGCTGGCGGTGCTGAACCCCACTGACACATTGGCTGGTGTTTTTCTCTGTGCAGCTAGCAGTACCGGGCCCCAACTGGTGGTGTTAGAGCCCAGGGTCAGCAGGAGGAGAGGGAGCAGAGTGTAGGCCGAAGCCTAATTGAACCAATTTTAAAGGTAACCTTTAACCCCCCCTCAGGTGTTACAAACTAGAAGAGCCACGCCTTATGCAGCAGTAGTGCCGCACAAGTCACAGGTTGCTCTTTTAATTTTGTTCGTTGCACAAGCTGAATGAAACACGTACAACATTATGGCCCTTATACAGTCAATCTGTCTTGGAGGCGGGAGTTCCCTTTGTAATGAGACACAGCACAGCTGGCAAAAATACCACCTTGGTGCTGGGCGCGGCCTCCTGAGCATCGCATTTTGCTGTACAGGAGTCTGCGTTGTTGCGTTATCCCTTGGCCATGCGCTGCCCGTCTTCTGACATCATTTCATGTCGGCTGGTGCGGTTTGCGATGCCCATGAATCCCAGCCCCGCAGTGTCTTTACAGTGTTTCACACTGCGGGGCTGGGATTCATGGCCTGGCGCAGTACATATGTTTGCCTCTCGCTCGTGTCCTTACACCTGCTACAGACTGTGCGGCGTCAGCTAATCCCTTATCGCATGCCACGGCCATGAAGCCGCACAGTCTGAAGAAGGCGGAAGGAGCTGAGTGACAGCCTGGCGAAGATATGCACTGCTCATGCCCGTCAATCACACCCTCGCAGTCAAAATAAATAAGACACCGAGGGGCGTTGTGTCGGGCAGGGCGGCCGCAGAGGCGCAGCCAGCCAAACAATGATGTCAGAAGAAGGGCTGTGCTACCAAGGGGGTTGTTGCGTGTCATTACAAAGCAAAGTCACACCTCAGGGACGTTTTAATGGTCTCAGGGGACACATTGTAGACGTGTTCTGTTCCACGTGTGCAAGGAGAATAAGTTTATGAGCCACCTTGCACACATGCAGCATTACTGCTGTACAAGGTGGCTGTAAAACATACAAACACCTGGGGGAGGGGGGACAGGTTCCCTTCAATTTCAGTTCTTGTGTCTGCGTGGCTGTTGCAGGACACGTTGCCGGCTACACAGCAGGGGAACAGCTGGCGGTGCTGAACCCCACTGACACATTGGCTGGTGTTTTTCTCTGTGCAGCTAGCAGTACCGGGCCCCAACTGGCGGTGTTAGAGCCCAGGGTCAGCAGGAGGAGAGGGAGCAGAGTGTAGGCCGAAGCCTGCACTGGCGGCAGCTTTAGGTCTGTTGTGTCTGCGTGGCTGTTGCAGGACACGTTGCCGGCTACACAGCAGGGGTACAGCTGGTGTTGCTGAACCCCACTGACACATTGGCTGGTGTTTTTCTCTGTGCAGCTAGCAGTACCGGCCCCAACTGGCAGTGTTAGAGCCCAGGGTCAGCAGGAGGAGAGGGAGCAGAGTGTAGGCCGAAGCCTGCACTGGCGGCAGCTTTGTGTCTGCGTGGCTGTTGCAGGACACGATGCCAGCTACACAGCAGGGGAACAGCTGGCGGTGCTGAACCCCACTGACACATTGGCTGGTGTTTTTCTCTGTGCAGCTAGCAGTACCGGGCCCCAACTGGTGGTGTTAGAGCCCAGGGTCAGCAGGAGGAGAGGGAGCAGAGTGTAGGCCGAAGCCTAATTGAACCAATTTTAAAGGTAACCTTTAACCCCCCCTCAGGTGTTACAAACTAGAAGAGCCACGCCTTATGCAGCAGTAGTGCCGCACAAGTCACAGGTTGCTCTTTTAATTTTGTTCGTTGCACAAGCTGAATGAAACACGTACAACATTATGGCCCTTATACAGTCAATCTGTCTTGGAGGCGGGAGTTCCCTTTGTAATGAGACGCAGCACAGCTGGCAAAAATACCACCTTGGTGCTGGGCGCGGCCTCCTGAGCATCGCATTTTGCTGTACAGGAGTCTGCGTTGTTGCGTTATCCCTTGGCCATGCGCTGCCCGTCTTCTGACATCATTTCATGTCGGCTGGTGCGGTTTGCGATGCCCATGAATCCCAGCCCCGCAGTGTCTTTACAGTGTTTCACACTGCGGGGCTGGGATTCATGGCCTGGCGCAGTACATATGTTTGCCTCTCGCTCGTGTCCTTACACCTGCTACAGACTGTGCGGCGTCAGCTAATCCCTTATCGCATGCCACGGCCATGAAGCCGCACAGTCTGAAGAAGGCGGAAGGAGCTGAGTGACAGCCTGGCGAAGATATGCACTGCTCATGCCCGTCAATCACACCCTCGCAGTCAAAATAAATAAGACACCGAGGGGCGTTGTGTCGGGCAGGGCGGCCGCAGAGGCGCAGCCAGCCAAACAATGATGTCAGAAGAAGGGCTGTGCTACCAAGGGGGTTGTTGCGTGTCATTACAAAGCAAAGTCACACCTCAGGGACGTTTTAATGGTCTCAGGGGACACATTGTAGACGTGTTCTGTTCCACGTGTGCAAGGAGAATAAGTTTATGAGCCACCTTGCACACATGCAGCATTACTGCTGTACAAGGTGGCTGTAAAACATACAAACACCTGGGGGAGGGGGGACAGGTTCCCTTCAATTTCAGTTCTTGTGTCTGCGTGGCTGTTGCAGGACACGTTGCCGGCTACACAGCAGGGGAACAGCTGGCGGTGCTGAACCCCACTGACACATTGGCTGGTGTTTTTCTCTGTGCAGCTAGCAGTACCGGGCCCCAACTGGCGGTGTTAGAGCCCAGGGTCAGCAGGAGGAGAGGGAGCAGAGTGTAGGCCGAAGCCTGCACTGGCGGCAGCTTTGTGTCTGCGTGGCTGTTGCAGGACACGATGCCGGCTACACAGCAGGGGAACAGCTGGCGGTGCTGAACCCCACTGACACATTGGCTGGTGTTTTTCTCTGTGCAGCTAGCAGTACCGGGCCCCAACTGGCGGTGTTAGAGCCCAGGGTCAGCAGGAGGAGAGGGAGCAGAGTGTAGGCCGAAGCCTGCACTGGCGGCAGCTTTAGGTCTGTTGTGTCTGCGTGGCTGTTGCAGGACACGTTGCTGGCTACACAGCAGGGGTACAGCTGGTGTTGCTGAACCCCACTGACACATTGGCTGGTGTTTTTCTCTGTGCAGAGAGGCACATCTGGGCGCCAACTGGCGGTGTTAGAGCCCAGGGTCAGCAGGAGGAGCATAGTGTAGGCCGAAGCCTGCACTGGAGCAAGTTGAAAGGGGACCTTTAACCCCCCCTCTAGGGGTTTGTAGCTGAAAGAGTCATATTGTACAGCACTAATGCTGGAAAAGGTAAACTTAGCTCTTTTAATTATGGTCCTTGCAAACGCTGAACTTGACACTTATGAAATGTGTCCCCTCACACCGTTAAACCGTCTGGTCGGAGGGACTTTCCTTTGTCATGTGACGCAGCACAGCTGTCATTCTTACCCCCTTGGCGCCGTGCGCCGCCTCCTCAGCGTTGTTTGAATCTGTCCCGGAGCCTGCGCTGTTATGTTAGCCCTTGTCCATGCACACATTTTGCGCTGCCCATCTTCTGACATCATTTGGTGTCAGGCTGGCTGCGCCTGTGCGGCTGCGCTGGCCAAGATCCCGCCTCGCTGTATCATCTAATGTAATCACTCTGCGGACCTGTGATCCATGGGCATGCGCAGTGCATATCCTTGCCTCTCACTCCCCTCTTTCCAGCTTCTTCAGACTGTGCGGCGTCATGGCCGTGGCATGCTATTAGGGATCAGCTGACGGCGCACAGTCTGAAGATGGCTGAGGGAGATGAGAGAGAGGTGGAGGTTAAGATATGCACTGCGCATGTCCATGGATCACAGGCCCGCAGTGGGATTAAATCAGAAGACACTACGAGGCGGGATCTCGTCCAGCGCGGCCGCACAGGCGCAGCCAGCCTGACACCAAATGATGTCAGAAGATGGGCAGCGCAAAATGTGTGCATGGACAAGGGCTAACATAACAGCGCAGGCTCCGGGACAGATTCAAACAACGCTGAGGAGGCGGCGCACGGCGCCAAGGGGGTAAGAATGACAGCTGTGCTGCGTCACATGACAAAGGAAAGTCCCTCCGACCGGACGGTTTAACGGTGTGAGGGGACACATTTCATAAGTGTCAAGTTCAGCGTGTGCAAGGAGCACCACAAAAAGAGCCACTTTTTCCTTTTGCATCATTATTACTGCTGTACAAGGTGGCTCTTTCAGTAACAAACGCCTTGGGGGGGGGGACAGGTTCCCTTAAATTTAAGTTGCTGTGCCTGCGTGGCGGTCGCATGACACGTTGCCGTATACACAGCAGGGGAACCACAGGCATTACTGAACCCCACTAACACATTGGCGAGGTGTTTGGCTCTGTGCGGACAGCACTTCTGGACAACAACTAGCGGTGTTGGAGCCCAGGGACAGAAGGAGGAGGAGGAGGTGGAGGAGAGAGGAGGGATTGCCACACACACAGCTGGGGAACAGCTGACGTTAATCAACCCCAATAACAGAGGAGCGACTGTTGACTGTGCGTACAGCACTACCAGGCAACAACTAGCGGTGTTGGAGCCCAGGGACAGCAGGAGGAGGAGGTGGAGGAGAGAGGAGGGATTGCCACACACACAGCTGGGGAACAGCTGACGTTACTGAACCCCAATAACAGAGGAGCGACTGTGGACTGTGCGGACAGCACTTCCGGACAACAACTAGCGGTGTTGGAGCCCAGGGACAGAAGGAGGAGGAGGAGGTGGAGGAGAGAGGAGGGATTGCCACACACACAGCTGGGGAACAGCTGACATTACTGAACCCCAATAACAGATGAGCGACTGTTGACTGTGCGTACAGCGCTACCAGGCAACAACTAGCGATGTTGGAGCCCAGGGACAGCAGGAGGAGGAGGTGGAGGAGAGAGAAGGGATTGCCACACACACAGCTGGGGAACAGCTGACGTTACTGAACCCCAATAACAGAGGAGTGACTGTTGACTGTGCGTACAGCACTACCAGGCAACAACTAGCGGTGTTGGAGCCCAGGGACAGCAGGAGGAGGAGGTGGAGGAGAGAGGAGGGATTGCCACACACACAGCTGGGGAACAGCTGACGTTACTGAACCCCAATAACAGAGGAGCAACTGTGGACTGTGCGTACAGCACTACCAGGCAACAACTAGCGGTGTTGGAGCCCAGGGACAGCAGGAGGAGGAGGTGGAGGAGAGAGGAGGGATTGCCACACACACAGCTGGGGAACAGCTGACGTTACTGAACCCCAATAACAGAGGAGCGACTGTGGACTGTGCAGACAGCACTTCCGGACAACAACTAGCGGTGTTGGAGCCCAGGGACAGAAGGAGGAGGAGGAGGTGGAGGAGAGAGGAGGGATTGCCACACACACAGCTGGGGAACAGCTGACGTTACTGAACCCCAATAACAGAGGAGCGACTGTGGACTGTGCAGACAGCACTTCCGGACAACAACTAGCGGTGTTGGAGCCCAGGGACAGAAGGAGGAGGAGGAGGTGGAGGAGAGAGGAGGGATTGCCACACACACAGCTGGGGAACAGCTGACGTTACTGAACCCCAATAACAGAGGAGCGACTGTTGACTGTGCGTACAGCACTACCAGGCAAAAACTAGCGGTGTTGGAGCCCAGGGACAGCAGGAGGAGGAGGTGGAGGAGAGAGGAGGGATTGCCACACACAGCTGGGGAACAGCTGACGTTACTGAACCCCAATAACTGAGGAGCGACTGTTGACTGTGCGTACAGCACTACCAGGCAACAACTAGCGGTGTTGGAGCCCAGGGACAGCAGGAGGAGCAGAGGAACACAGTGTAGGCCGAAGTCTGATTGGAGAAAGTCAAAAGGGAACCTTTAACCTCCCCAAGGCGTTTGTAGCTGAAAGAGCCAGCTTGTGCAGCACAAAGGATGCAAAAGGAAAAGGTGGCTCTTTTCATTATGCTCCTTGCAAACACAGAACTAAACACTTATAAAATGTGTCCCCTGATACCGTGAGACCGTCCCAGAGGTGGGACTTTCCTTCGTAATATGACGCAGCACAGCTGTCATTCCTACCCCCTTGGCGCCGTGCCCCAGCTCCCCAGCGTTGTTTGATTCCGTCCCGGAGCCTGCGCTGTTATGTTATCCCTTGGCCAGGCACACTTAGCGCTGCCCATCTTCTGACATCATTTGGTGTCAGGCTGGCTGCGCCTGTGCGGCCGCGCTGGCCGAGAGCCCGCCTCGCAGTGTCGTCTAATGTAATCCCACCGCGGGCCTGGGATCCGTGGCCATGCGCAGTGCATATCCTCGCCTCTCACTCCCCTCCCTACGGCTTCTTCAGACTGTGCGGCGTCACGGCCGGGGCATGCTATTAGGGATCAGCTGACGGCGCACAGTCTGAAGAAGGCGTAGGGAGATGAGTGTGAGGCGGAGGTTCAGATATGCACTGCGCATGTCCATGGATCTCAGGCCCCCAGTGGGATTAAATCAGAAGACACTGCGAGGCGGGCTCTCGGCCAGCGCGGCCGCACAGGCGCAGTCAGCCTGACACCAAAAGATGTCAGAAGAGGGGCAGCACTAAGTGTGCCTGGCCAAGGGATAACATAACAGCGCAGGCTCCGGGACGGAATCAAACAACGCTGAGGAGCCGGGGCACGGCGCCAAGGGGGTAGGAATGACAGCTGTGCTGCGTCATATTACGAAGGAAAGTCCCACCTCTGGGATGGTTTTACGGTATCAGTGGACACATTTTATAAGTGTTAAGTTCTCCGTGTGCAAGGAGCTAAACAAAAATAGCTACCTTTTCCTTGTGCAGCATTACTGCTGCACAAGATGGCTCTTTCAGTAACAAACGCCTTGGGGGGAGACAGGTTCCCTTACATTTCAGTTGTTGTGTCAGCGTGGCGGTCGCAGGACACATTGCCGGCTACACAGCTGGGGATCAGCTGACGTTACTGAAACCCAAGAACACTGGGTCGTATGTTTTGACTGTGCAGACGGCACTTCTGAGCCTCAACTGGCGGTGTTGGAGCCCAGGAATTAAAGTTCAGGTGGTAGAAAGATGAACACAACAGGAGACCTGGATACTGTAGACAGTCACCTAATTATTTAATCAGGAAGAGGAGTGGCAAATTCCTGCGAGATCCAGGCCTTGTTCATTTTCAGGAAAGTAAGCCGGTCAACATTATCGGAGGATAGTCGCATGCGACGGTCAGTTAGTACACCACCTGCAGCACTAAAGACGCGTTCCGATAATACACTAGCCGCAGGGCAAGCCAGCACCTCCAATGCATACTGGCTTAGCTCTGGCCATGTATCCAGCTTTGAGACCCAAAACTTGAAAGGGGAAGAGCCGTCTGGGAGTACAGCAAGAGGGCAAGACATGTAGTCTGTCACCATCTGACGGAACCGTTGCCTCCTGCTGACTGGAGCCGTCTGTGATGGTGTAGACTTTTGTGGCGGGCACACAAAACTGTGCCACAGTTGGGCCATACTGGTCTTGCCTTGGGCAGAGGCACTGCTTCTGCTCCCTCTTTGTGCAGAGCCTCCTCCACTGCCTGGACGAACTGAGCTGCTTTGTAATGCACTAGCAGCACTTCTCTCAGTTGGAATGGAGAAGATGATGGAATTCACCAGTGTGTCTTGGTACTCCCGCATTTTTCGCTCCCGGTTCAACGGTGTGATGAGGCTTTCTACATTGTCCCGGTAGCGAGGATCGAGGAGGGTGACAACCCAATAATCAGACATGTTGAGAATGTGGGCGATGCGGCGGTCGTTTCTCAGGCACTGCAGCATGTAATCCACCATGTGCTGCAGACTGCCAACTGGCCAAGAAACGCTGTCCCCTGCTGGAGGCGTGATCTCTGCCCGCTCGTCATCACCCCACCCTCGCTGTACACACTGAGTACTGGACAATTGTGTAACTCCCTCCTCTGGACGGATGTCTTCCTCCTCCATTGACTCCTCCTCATCCTCCTCACAAAGTGTCCCCTGCCTACGCGTTTGTGAGGAACCACGTGGCGCTGACTGTCCAGAAGATGATGGAAATGGTGAATCCTCATCCTCCACCTCTTCCACAACATCATCCCTTAGCGCTTGCAGTGATTTTTCAAGCAGGCAGATAAGGGGGACAGTCATGCTGACTAGTGCATCATCTGCACTCGCCATCCGCGTGGAATAATCGAAGGGATGCAAAACCTGGCAGACGTCCTTCATAGTGGCCCACTCTGTGGTTGTGAAGGCTGAACGGCGCGGAGTGCTACTTCTTTGCGCCTGATGCAGCTGATACTCCATTACAGCTTGCTGCTGCTCACACAACCGCTCCAACATATGTAACGTGGAATTCCACCTGGTAGGTAAGTCACATATGATGCGATGTTCCGGCAGGCGGTGTCGGCGCTGCAGAGCCGCAATGCGCGATTTTGCCGTGCTGGAACGCCGCAAGTGAGCACACTCTAGGCGGACCTTGTGCAGCAGTGCATCAAAATCCGGATAGTCCCTCAAAAAACTCTGCACAACCAAATTGAGCACATGTGCCAGACATGGGATGTGAGTGAGGTTGCCGAGGCCCAGAGCTGCCACCAGATTTCGGCCATTATCATACACTACCATGCCTGGCTGGAGATTCGCTGCCACAAACCACACATCGCTCTCCTGCTTGATGGCATTCCAGAGCTCCTGCGCTGTGTGGCTTCGATTCCCCAAAGAAATTAATTTCAAGACGGCCTGTTGACGTTTGGCCACGGCTGTGCTCATGTCGGTCGTAACAGGTAAACGTTCATCACGGGTCCATGTGGAGGTGGACTGTGACGGCTCCTGCAGCGATGATTCTGAGGAACTGGTGTAAGAGGAGGAGTCAATGCGTACAGAATGGATTCCTGCAATCCTTGGAGTGGGCAGGACACGTCCTGCGCCACTCGCACGATCTGTACCCGGCTCAACGACATTAACCCAATGAGCAGTGAGGGAAAGGTATCGCCCCTGTCCATGTTGACTGGTCCACGCATCGGTGGTGAGGTGGACCTTGCTACTGACGGCGTTCAGTAGCGCGTGTTTTATGTGTCCCTCCACATGCTTGTGCAGGGCAGGGACAGCTTGCCTGCTGAAGTAAAAGCGGCTGGGCACATTGTACTGTGGGACTGCCAATGACATCAAGTCACGGAAGCTGTCAGTCTCCACCAGCCTGAATGACAGCATTTCCAGTGACAGAAGTTTGGCAATGCCTGCAGTCAGAGCCTGTGCTCGTGGGTGGTTTGACGAGAAAGGCCGCCTTTTCTCCCATGCCTGTACTACCGATGGCTGTAGACTGGGCTGGGAGTGTGTGGATGACTGGGAAAGTGGTGCTGCGGGTGGAATTACAGTGGTTCTCTGGACAACAGGGCCAGAGGTTCTTCCACGGCGATCCTGGGAGGAAGCCGAACCAGCTGCGTGTGAGCTGGAGGAAGAGGCAACACGAGATGAAGAGGTGGTAGCTGCCGCTGTTGGTTGGCCTAGCTCTTCAGTGTGTTTTTCTAACTCCGCCGCGTGTCTGTTGCGCACATGTTTCCACATGTTGGAGGTATTGAGGTTGCTGACATTTTTCCCTCTTTTGACTTTGTGATGACACACCTTGCATTTGACATAGCAAATGTCATCTGCAACTGTGTCAAAAAAGGGCCAGACACTGCAAGTCTTGGGAGCGCCCTTTTTGGCTTTTGGAACAGACATGCTCCTAACGGGTGCCAAAGTGGAGGCTACAGGCTGCGCAGTCTTCCCCCTCCCTCTACCTCTTTGGCCCGTTCTAGGAATCTCTTTCTCGGAGCTGCTCCCACCACCTTCCTGTCCCTCATGCCACGATGGGTCAAGGACCTCATCATCTACACTACCCTCTGCCACCAACTGCTTCTCCTGGGCAGTCTCAGCAGCACAGCACGCACCAGAAAGTGGCACCTGAGTGTCATCATCAGCGGATGCGGCCTGCGATGTGGTGACCGGAGGCACTGGCCCACCTGCCTCTTCAGACTCAGAGAGAAAAAGCTGTTGGGCATCACTGCACCCTGCCTCTTCTTCCATTTCTCTAATGCTGCTTGGCTGGCCCCCTGTTTCCAAGCCAAGAGATTCAGAGAACAGAAGTAGAGACGGCTCCTGTCCTGGGCTCTCTGTCTGCCTGGCCAATTTGGCAGGTGGTGAAGAGACAGATGGCTGCTCTCCAGTGGTCTGTGTCTGAGAGGATGTGGCACTAATTGAAGTCGATGCGTTAGCTGCCATCCATCCGACAACGGCTTCAATTTGGTCTTCACGCAGCAGCGGTGTATGGCGCTCTGCGACAAAGCTGCGCATGAAGGACTGTTCCCTGGTGAAACTGGGTGCTGAGGAGTCACCGGTGCCTGCAGCAGGCACAGAATCCCCACGTCCTCTCCCTGCTCCCCGCCCACGCCCACGTGCCTTACTCCCTGCCTTCTTCATCTTGGTTGACTGATAAAGATAAGCAGAAAAGTACTAACGGCTTTGTGGGCTTATTCCTGAACAGCTCCGGGTCCTAACAGGTATAGGAAACACTAATTTTCTAAAGTGTGGACTAGACTTTAATATGAGCTAATGTGGCCTACACAAATGTAAAGTGGTGTGTTTGGTGAACTTTATTATTTATTTATTTTTTGGGGGCTGAACTGACAACAGAGAGAGCTGCAGTCACACGGAGACCGTGCAGACAGCCGTAAACGGCGCTGCAAGGCCCAAAAAACCTCCTCTACTTTATTCTATGTAGTGTTTTTCCACAAGTTAGCTGGATACAGGTGGAAAGACACTAATAGGAATTTTTTGAAAAAATGTGCAGCAGCCTGCACTACTTAAAACAAAAGGAAAATTGATTTTACGGTATGACGCAGTGAAGAACCCTGAGCTGGATACAACCAGGCTATGGCTGCTCACAGACTACAGGGCGAGCTGCAGTCACACGGAGACCGTGCAGACAGCCGTAAACGGCGCTGCAAGGCCCAAAAAACCTCCTCTACTTTATCCTATGTAGTGTTTTTCCACAAGTTAGCTGGATACGGGTGGAAAGACACTAATAGGAATTTTTTGAAAAAATGTGCAGCAGCCTGCACTACTTAAAACAAAAGGAAAATTGATTTTACGGTATGACGCAGTGAAGAACCCTGAGCTGGATACAACCAGACTATGGCTGCTCACAGACTACAGGGCAAGCTGCAGTCACACGGAGACCGTGCAGACAGCCGTTAACGGCGCTGCAAGGCCCAAAAAACCTCCTATACTTTTACTTTGTAGTGTTTTTCCACAAGTTAGCTGGATACGGGTGGAAAGTCACTAATAGTAATTATTACAAAAAATGAGCAGCAGACTACACTACTTGAAAAAAAAAAAAAAAAAAAAAAGAACAGTATGAGGCAATGAACCACCCTCCCTGAACTGAATACAACCAGCTATGGATGGCCTATGGCTGCACACAGACTAGAGAGTGGGCTGCACTCACACACACACACACAGACCTTGCAGATCGCTGTGAAAACAGCGCTGCAAGGCAAAAGCAAGGTGATTAGTAGGTGAACACAGCGGTTGCTAAATTAGCCTTGGAAAAGCACAAAGAAGCAAATCGCTATCTCTAAACTGGCCCTCAGTCAGCAAACAGCGTCCTGTCACTAACTGAATTCACAGCAGAGTGAGCGAAAAATGGCGCCAGCGACTTTTAAACTGCATCATGACATCATTTCAGCAGCCAATCACAGCCTTGCCAGTAGTTTCATGCGTTCCATGCTGAACAGGATGTGCCCACACTTGGAATCATTCTCATTGGCTGATTTCGTGCAAATTTGTGCAGTTTGAATCCTGGGAACTTCCGATTCCGGTATCCGATACGCGGCAAGTATCGGATCTCGGTATCGGAATTCCGATACCGCTAAGTATCGGCCGATACCCGATACTTGCGGTGTCGGAATGCTCAACACTAGCCATCATACATTCATCACTTTAAAAAAAATCCCTCGACAAAAACTGTTCCCCAAACTATAGACTTGTCTCTAATCTTCCCTTCATCTCTAAACTCCTCAAATGCCTGGTCCACTCCCGTCTTATCTGCTATCTCTCAGATAACTCTTCTTGACCCTCTTCAATCTGGTTTCTGCTCTTTGCACTCTACTGAAACTGCCCTCACTAAAGTCTCTAATGATCTACTAACAGCTAAATCTAATGGTCACTACTCCATGCTAATTCTCTTGGATCTCTCCGTAGCATTCGATACTGTGGGTCATCAGCTCCTCCTCACTATGCTACACTCCATCAGCCTCAAGGATACCATTCTCTCCAGGTTCTCCTCCTATCTCTCTGATTTCTCCTTCACTGTATCTTTTGCTGGTTCCTCCTCCTCTCACCTTCCCCTTACTGTTGGGTTCCTCAAGGATCAGTCCTAGGCTCCCTCCTCTTCTCTTTGTATAGTGCCCCTATTGGACAAACAATCAGTAGATTTGGTTTCCAGTACCATCTCTATGCTGATGACACCCAATTATACACTTCTTCTCCTGATATCACGCCTGCCTTTGTAGAAAACACCAGTGATTGCCTTACCGCTGTCTCTAACATCATGTTCTCCCTCTATCTGAAACTGAACCTGTCAAAAACTGAACTCCTCGTGTTCTCTCCCTCTACTAACCTACCTTTGCCTGACATTGCCATCTCCGTGTGTGGTTCCACCATTACTCCCAAGCAACATTCCCGCTGCCTTGGAGTCATACTTGATTCCGAGCTTTCATTCACCCCCCACATCCGATCACTGGCTCGCTCTTCTTATATGCATCTCAAAAACATTTCTAGAATTCGCCCTTTTTTTTACTTTTGATTCTGCAAAAACTCTTACTGTTTCACTCATTCAATCTCGTCTGGACTATTGTAACTCTCTACTAATTGGTCTCCCTGTTACTAAACTCTCCCCTTTCCAATCTGTCCTGAATGCTGCAGCCAGGATAATATTCCTCACCAATCGTTATAACGAAGCCTCTACTTTGTGCCAGTCATTACACTGGTAACCCATCCACTCCAGAACCCAGTACAAAACTATTACCCTCATCCACAAAGCACTCCATAGCTCAGCACCACCCTACATCTTCTCCCTGGTCTCAGTCTACCACCCTACCCGTGCCCTCCGTTCTGCTAATGACCTGAGATTAACATCCTCAATAATCAGAACCTCCCACTCCCGTCTCCAAAACTTTTCACGTGCTTCGCCAATTATTTGGAATGCACTACCCAGGTTAATACGATTAATCACCACAGTTTTAAGCGTGCCCTAAAAACGCATTTGTTCAGACTGGCCTACTGCCTCAATGCATTAACCTAACTATCCCTGTGTGGCCAAATCAAAAAATGTAAACCTTAATCAGGTTCCTCGCATCATGTTCTCATACACTTTATGCAGTTAATTAGCCCTCTGTGTCTGTACTGTTACATATTTAGGCTGTTAACTGGTCCATGCAGCTTTACATGAACACCCGAGCCTTACACTATTGCTGGTCCGAACAACGAAAGCAATTGTTACCATCCACCTCTCACATCTCCCCTTTTTTTTCATAGATTGTAAGCTTGCGAGCAGGGTCCTCATTCCTCTTAGTATCTGTTTTGAACTGTGATTATTGTTATGCTGTAATGTCTATTGTCTGTACAAATCCCCTCTATAATTGTAAAGCACTGCGCTATATAAATACAATTATTATTATATCTAACAAGACAGGATGGTAAGTAATAAAAAACAGGGCTTTATATAATCTGATATGTAAGGGACGGAGCTGTACATGACAAGAGAGGGCACTGTGTAATAAGGGAGGGTAATATACATAATAAAGAATACTATGTAAGATACTGTATATGTATGCATGTGTGGGGGGCTATATATATCTGTAGCTTTGTTGAGACAAAAAGAGGGGGGCCCAAGCACATATCTTGCAAAGGGGCCTCAAGCTGTCAGTGTCCGCCCATGATGTCGCCAGTATACATCACTACAAAAGACATTCATTATAGTGTCACTTTTGAAAATGTTGGGTGACAGCCAATGCAGAAGTTTGCAGACATGACTATTGTGCCAGTGCTTCATGACAACTATAATTCATGGACACCATAAAATGTTAAGCACGTGTAAGCTAAATAAAACTGTGCTGTATACTGCCTACAGAGAAAAGTGATTAATGTCACTGGGGCTATAGAACAGCATTCCTATTACGTGGAGGCTGAATTCTCACAGTTACAACAGATAGAGAGAGTGCTGTATATTGTTTATGCATTACTACTACTGTAGCACATGATATGTTATTGCCAAAAAATGTCATAAAAGACATAATTAAAGAAAATACACAATTATTTCAATGTATTATTTTCCATATTGTGAAAAAAAAAATTTTCTACGTTAGGCATAACATTATATACAGGAAATAGAAAAAAATCCAGCTCAACGAGGTGGTGAAAAAGCAAAGTCTTGGTACTTTATTCACTTCACATCAAAAAATAGAGGATAAAGCAACAGCACAATAGAATTAAAAACACTATCTACGCGTTTCTGGTGACATAGCACCCTTAGTCATGATAGTCTATCATGACTAAGGGTGCTATGTCACCAGAAACGCGTAGATAGTGTTTTTAATTATATTGTGCTGTTGTTTTATCCTCTATTTTTTGATATGAAGTGAATAAAGTACCAAGACTTTGCTTTTTCACCACCTCGTTGAGCTGGATTTTTTTCTATTTCCTGCATTCCTCACGCCTTGACACAGTGTTTCCGTGCTCCGAGCCTCCAGGGACTACAACTATGGTGAGCTGGATTTTTTCTTTTGTCTTCATAACATTATATAGCAGTTCTATTTCTCTGTTCAAAGAACACATCTTGACACATATAAATATCAGTACAAGACATATATTGTATTTTCTTACAGAAATGCACTACATCAAATACTTTAATCACCCACTGATTGACTATACGGTCATGGCCAAAAGTTTTGAGACTGACAGTGATTTTGGTTTTCACAGAGTGTGTTACTTCAGTGTTTTTACATGTTTTAGTTAAATAGTTCTAAGGTTTCTAAATAAACAATTCTAAGTTTTACATACATTTTTAACAATTTATTGACATATACATCAAGTTTATGAAAAGACTCAAAATTTACAGTGTTATCCCTTATTTCTCAAGACTTCTACAATTTTCTCTGACTTGCTGGATATCAGATTCTAAAACAAATTCTGACTGATGGCAACCCATTGTTGCCTAATCAGTGATTTTCTAGACTTGACCACAGCTTCCCATTGGGATTGATATATGGATAGTTTCCTGGAAATTAACCTACATTTCAATGTTTTGTTCATCAATATACTTAGTTGTCACTTTTGCCTGGTGACATGGTGCGTCATAATGCTGAAAAACAGTATTATTCAATACCAAATTGTTCTTTGATCGTTGGGAGAAGCTTCTCTTGCAAGATGTTTAGATACCAGTAGTGTAGCTACTCTGGGGCAGAGGGCGCAGTTGCACCAGGCCCTGCACTGTGAGTGGCCCACCCAGAGCTATTGTTTCTGTAAACTATACTGGCATGCATACCAGGCGATATAGTTACGGCTTGCAATATACAATCTCCCTGCACGATCGCTCTCTGTTCCCTAGATAGCAGGTAGCTCTAAGCCTGAAGTCTACAGAACAGCAGACAAGGGCGTCACCAGGCTCCTATCATAAGCAGAAACAATAATACTAAAGCAGAACACATGATACCATAGCAATATTATTGGGAACACTACTCAGACATATTGTACCAATCACACCAACAGAAGACCTGAACAGCCAAAGAGTGTATCACAAGCAGAAAATCAATTTAAATTGCCTTCATTAGGTAGAGGTGGCATACCACCTCTACCTAATAAAGGCAATTTAAATTGATTTTCTGCTTGTGATACACTCTTTGGCTGTTCATGTCTTCGGTTGGTGTGGTTGGTCTCTTACCTTAGTGTTTAATCACTGCTTTTCACAGAACACCGCGACTATTATAATTTAGATATACATATACATATATAAAAATCTTTATTGTTTGTGTTGTGTCTGTGTTTTATAGTCAGACATATTGTCTAGAACGGCCCAATGAGTTCAGGACTAGTGATGAGGGAGCACTAAAATGCTCGGGTGCTCGTTGCTTGGGTCGAGCAGATTGGAATACTCGGGTACTCAGAACAACGAGTCCAATGTAAGTCTATGGGAGACCCGACTATTTTTACCCCGGGGGTCATTTTAAGGTCTAAAAACGTCTGAAAATGATGGAAACACTGCTCAAATGACACATGAACATCATGGGGATCGCCCCTGGAAGCATTCCTGACTCGTAGTTCACAGCTTTAAACTATTTGTTCCGAGATTCATGCCATTTTTCCCGGTGCCACCAAAAACACACTAAAAGGAAATCAAAACGGATTTTGCTGGGAAATATGTCAAGGTGCATCCTTTGCAAGGTAATAACTTGCCTGTTAGGCCAAATATTTAACCCCAGACCGAAAATTTCCTCCCCCACTTAAGCTTAGTTCAGACGCAGCGTTTTTGAAGTGTTTTTCAACTTTAACATTGCTTTCAACAACTACAAATGCATTCACTGGGAAATGTCATTGTAACATTTAACAACTCTAGCTGGCCATGTGGTGTGTGACACATAAGCAGACCCATCTTGTTTCATTTGTGAAAGAGGGACTGGTGCATCAGGCGGCATTAATCTTCTTAAAGGGCCATTATTAAACTGTGGGTCTCCTAAGCTGTTGTCGCCTAGGCTGTGAGTGGATGGGCTGCCAAGAATTACGACGCACCACAATACCCTTTTCATACGATGTCCAGGGGGACTCCTGAAAAAGTGTTGCATTGAATTCAAGGCCTGCCCTGCTAGCAATTCATATGCACCCCAATAAGCCTTTGAACCCACGTACTGGATGGGCACCTGAAAATCTACTTTACAATATGCATTTTGTACTCGCGTACTCCTTTGTTTTACACATTGGCAGCAAGGCCAGCCCTGCTGCATAGTCATATGCACCCCATTAGGCCTAGGAACCCACATACTGGATGGGCCCATGAAAATCCACTTCACAATATGCATTTTGTACTCCCGTACTCCTTTGATTTACACATTGGCAGCAAGACCAGCCCTGCTGCATAGTCAGTCATATGCATCCCATTATGCCTTTGAACCCACATACTGGATGGGCCAATGAAAATCCACTCGTATTTTTTAATGGTATGATGGTTCCCTCTTTGCAGAATTATTTACAGGAGAATTTGGCAATTTTATTTGCCATGTTTTTAACACTAAGGTTCAGATACGGCTTTAAAAAAGGCTAATAGCAATACAATGCAATTTTATTGCAAACTACAAAATTCTAGGAATAGTATGATTGAATAGTGTGAGTGCGTACACTTTTGTATATTTTAACATGCAAAGGTTAATAAATACATATAAGGACTAAGTTAATATAGTGATTATGTATATATGAAGATTAACTACATACAGTATACTTAGATCATCACCAAGAGGCTTTTAAACATCAACCGTCAGGAATATCAGAGAAGCAACACCAAGACAGAGAACCCCTGGGAGATTACCTACACTGCATGGGCGTCCCCAGTTATGCAGGTATCAGCACACTGTACATGTACAGGCACCCCAGTTTTGGCATCAGTCTTAGTCATGTTTCTCTGGTCTTATATAGTGATTTACACTATGTAGTAACTCTAGTTTCACCCAGACCTTCAAGTGGCCAATTTTCAAGGTTGGAAGAAACTGAGATATCATGGAGTCATCAGACGGGGGTCCATAAACCCCTAGAAAATAAAAGCCAAAAGGATTTAGATCAAACCACCACAGACATAGTTTCAGTAAACCTTAATGTTTTACAATGACATTTATCAAGATTGTGTCACTATGAGCATTGTTTGTGTCACATCTGTAAATGTTTTACAAGAAATGCAGCTATGTGATTGTGTGAAAGCATTCGATATACAGTATTTTAATCTGGATTCCAAATCGCCATTTGTATATTCGCCATTTGTACATTTGAGGCAGCCAAAGTTATGGCTCTAAAGGAGAGAAACTAATATAGTGGACAAAGCTATATTATAAATGAAGTACTGAGCCAAACTAACAGCATTGCTTTATCAAATTTATATGAAGTGTATTGTGTCCAATATGAGCAACCAGGCACCACAAAAAGGAGCTTTTAAAGGGAGCTCTTTAAGGTACATAAATGTTATGAAGTCTTTGCCAACAATGATGTGGTCTCACCAATGTGGGGTACCTTTTTTAAAAATATACTATTGTCATCACAGCCCCCCCTTGCCAAAATGTCACCAGCCTATAACAGTACAAAGTACATTGACCCTGGTGATCTAGTGGCAGTTACAGAAGAGACATTGCAGGATAAAAAGTTAAGAATTAGGCCCAATGTAGTGATGTATGTTTCTGAGACTTGTAATGCAGTGCATAATCTGACAAACAATTCCCCAATGAGGGTACCTTTTTAAAAAATAGACTAGTGCCACCACAGGCCCTTTGCCCAAACTTCACCAGCCTATAACAGTACAGAGCACATTCACCCTGGTGATCTAGTTGCAGGTAAATGACACATTGCAGGAGACAGACTTAAGAAGTAGGCCCAATGTAATGTAATGCCCAATTCCCCAAAGTGGGGTCCTGTTTTTAATAACTAAAATAGAGCCATCACAGCCCCGTTCCCAAAATAAACCGTACAGAGCACGTTCACCCTGGAGATTTAGTGGCAGTTAAAGAAGAGACATAGCAGGAGACATAGTTAAGAAGTAGGCCAAATGTAGTGGTATGTGTCTCTGAGACTTGTAATGCAGTGCATGAGCTGTCAAACAATTCCCCAATGGGGTTACCTTATAAAAAATATACTAGTGCCATCGCAGCCCCCTTGCCCAAAATTCACCGGCCTATAACAGTAAAAAGCACGTTCACCCTGGGGATCTAGTGGCAGTTAAAGAAAGGGACATTGCAGGAGACAGAGTTAAGAAGTAGGCCCAATGTAGTGTGTGTCTTTGAGACTTGTAATGCAGTGCATGAGCTGCCAAACAATTCCCCAATGGGGGTACCTTTTTTAAAAACAGACTAGTACCATCGCAGGCCCCTTGCCCAAACTTCACCGGCCTATAACAGTACGAAGCACGCTCACCCTGGTGATCTAGTGGCAGTTAATCAAGAGACATTGCAGGAGACAGAGTTAAAAAGTAAGCCCAAAGTAGGAGTGTGAGTCACTGAGATTTAAAATGGAGTGCATGAGCACTCTTTTTTAAAAATAGACTAGTGCCATCGCAGGCCCCTTGCCCAAAATTCACCGGCCTATAACAGTACTGAGCATGTTCAACCTGGTCATCTAGTGGCAGTTAAAGGACACATTGCAGGAGACAGACTTAAGAAGTAGGCCCAGTGTAATGTAATACACAATTCCCAAATGTGGGGTCCTCTTTTCACTAAATAAACTTGTGCCATCACAGCTCCCGTGGCCAAAATTCACCGTACAGAGCACGTTCACCCTGGTGATCTAGTGTCAGTTAACCGACGCATTGCAGGAGACAGACTTAAGAAGTAGGCCCAATGTAATGTAATCCCAATTCCCCAATGTGGGGTCCTGTTTTTACTAAATAAAATAGTGCCTTCACAGCCCCCGTGCCCACAATTCACCGGCCTATAACAGTACCGAGAATGTTCACCCTGGTCATCTAGTGGTCCTGGATGATGAGGATAAGGAGGAGGATAACAACAAACAGACCAAATCTGGAAGCGTATACCCATGTGTGGTTGTGAAGAGGTGCATGAGAATACACCTCCCTAAAAGAGAGAATGTATTTCAAGTTATGTTTCACTGTTTTCACTTGGTGGTGCACAGAAGTCTTTCCCAATCCAGCACTTGTTCATTTTTATAAGAGTCAGCCTGTCAGCATTTTCAGTTGACAGGCGGATGCGCTTATCTGTCATAATTCCACCAGCGCTCTGACAGAACGCTAGCAGCAGGGCAGGCCAGGACCTCCAAGGCGTACAGAGCCAGTTCATGCCACGTGTCCAGATTGGATACCCAGTAATTAAAAGGCACAGAGGAATCACGGAGGATGTTTGTATGACCTGCAAGGTACTCCCTCACCAACTTCACAAACATTCCACTTCTTGTGACAGCAACCCTTGCCTCTG
Source organism: Ranitomeya variabilis (assembly GCF_051348905.1). NCBI lineage: Eukaryota > Metazoa > Chordata > Amphibia > Anura > Dendrobatidae > Ranitomeya > Ranitomeya variabilis. The sequence goes on from NC_135238.1 coordinate 115,229,890, forward strand.
TGCTCTCACGATCGGATGGTCTGAGAAAACTGTCCCAGAACTTTGCCACTGTTCCCCCGCTTGAGCTGTATTGCACTTCTGTCTCTCTCGCTTGGACTCCTTGGTTGTACAACAAACTCTGATGTCTGCTGTCAGCGTTCTCACATGGGAATTTTCTAAGTAATTCTGCTACAAGGGCCCTCTGGTACTGCAACATTTTAGTACACCTCTCTGCCTCTGGTAAAAGAGATTGAAAGTTCTCCTTGTAGCATGGGTCTAGAAGTGTCACCAACCTTTAATGAGTGTCACCCAAAATTTTTATAATGCGAGGGTCACCTGAAACGCAGCACAACATAAAGTCAGCCATGCGTGCCAGACTGCTAACAGGCAAGACTTCTGTGTCCTCACCAACAGGACGACTGACCATGCTGTCCTCCTCCTCCCTGTCCTCAGGCTATCCCCGCTTAACAGATGGTATGACAGCTGTGTTTGTAGTACCCTCTATAAAAGTAGCTCTTTTTCTTCCTCCTCTTCATTGACTACCAATCCACAATGAGAAGACATGGGGCTGGGCTGAGTGTAATCCCCCTGTATGGTTCCTTCCTCGATGTCCTCATGCTCTGTCTGCAATGCATCCTCTTTAATTGTGAGCAGAGAGATTTTCAGAATGCTGAGAAGCAGGATGGTGAAGCTAATTATGGCGTCATTGCCGCTCACCATCTTGGTGCATTCCTCAAAGTTTTGGAGTATTGTACATATGTCGGACATATGTAAAGTAAGCTGCGGAGACACCATCACGTGTTTCTCAACGCAAGCAATGAATAGCCAGGCCTTTGTCCGTGAAGGAACAACCATGGGAAGGGCAGCATCCAATAAAGGAGAATATCCAATAAAGGAAGACCACCTATGCCAAGCATGATATCCATCCACAAACAGCTGTTTCGGGGTTTTTGCCCCTCATCAGTGTGGAGTAGGAAACTGGCTATTAGGAGCAGTGCCTGGTGAAAGGCTATGAAGGAACAGATGAATGACCTCGGGGAGACCAAAACATCCAACACTGCAGAGACACCATCATGTGTTTCTCAACGCAGTGATCCAGAACACTGCCCCCATCCCTTATGGGAAATATGCAAACGTATGTAAAGTAAGCTGCGGAGACACCATCACGTGTTTCTCAACGCCAGCAATGAATAACCAGGCCTTTCTCCGGGAAGGAACAACCACGGGAAGGGCAGCATCCAATAAAGGAGAATATCCAATAAAGAAAGACCACCTATGCCAAGCATGGTATCCATCCACAAACAGCTGTTTTGGGGTTTTTGCCCCTCATCAGTGTGGAGTAGGAAACTGGCTATTAGGAGCAGTGCCTGGTGAAAGGCTATGAAGGAACAGATGAATGACCTCGGGGAGACCAAAACATCCAACACTGCGGAGACACCATCACGTGTTTCTCAACGCAGTGATCCAGAACACTGCCCCCATCCCTTATGGGAAATATGCAAACGTATGTAAAGTAAGCTGCGGAGACACCATCACGTGTTTCTCAATGCAAGCAATGAATAGCCAGGCCTTTCTCCGGGAAGGAACAACCACGGGAAGGGCAGCATCCAATAAAGGAGAATATCCAATACAGGAAGACCACCTATGCCAAGCATGGTATCCATCCACAAACAGCTGTTTCGGGGTTTTTGCCCCTCCTAATAGCCAGTTTCCTACTCCACACTTATGAGGGGCAAAAACCCCGAAACAGCTGTTTGTGGATGGATACCATGCTTGGCATAGGTGGTCTTCCTTTATTGGATATTCTCCTTTATTGGATGCTGCCCTTCCCGTGGTTGTTCCTTCCCGGAGAAAGGCCTGGCTATTCATTGCTTGCATTGAGAAACATGTGATGGTGTCTCCGCAGCTTACTTTACATACGTTTGCATATTTCCCATAAGGGATGGGGGCAGTGTTCTTGATCACTGCGTTGAGAAACACGTGATGGTGTCTCCGCAGTGTTGGTTGTTTTGGTCTCCCCGAGGTCATTCATCTGTTCCTTCATAGCCTTTCACCAGGCACTGCTCCTAATAGCCAGTTTCCTACTCCACACTGATGAGGGGCAAAAACCCCGAAACAGCTGTTTGTGGATGGATACCATGCTTGGCATAGGTGGTCTTCCTTTATTGGATATTCTCCTTTATTGGATATTCTCCTTTATTGGATGCTGCCCTTCCCGTGGTTGTTCCTTCCTGGAGAAAGGCCTGGCTATTCATTGCTTGCATTGAGAAACACGTGATGGTGTCTCCGCAGCTTACTTTACATACGTTTGCATATTTCCCATAAGGGATGGGGGCAGTGTTCTGGATCACTGCGTTGAGAAACACGTGATGGTGTCTCCGCAGTGTTGGATGTTTTGGTCTCCCCGAGGTCATTCATCTGTTCCTTCATAGCCTTTCACCAGGCACTGCTCCTTATAGCCAGTTTCCTACTCCACACTTATGAGGAGCAAAAACCCCGAAACAGCTGTTTGTGGATGGATACCATGCTTGGCATAGGTGGTCTTCCTTTATTGGATATTCTCCTTTATTGGATGCTGCCCTTCCCTTGGTTGTTCCTTCCCGGAGATAGGCCTGGCTATTCATTGCTTGCATTGAGAAACACGTGATGGTGTCTTCGCAGCTTACTTTACATACGTTTGCATATTTCCCATAAGGGATGGGGGCAGTGTTCTGGATCACTGCGTTGAGAAACACGTGATGGTGTCTCCGCAGTGTTGGATGTTTTGGTCTCCCCGAGGTCATTCATCTGTTCCTTCATAGCCTTTCACCAGGCACTGCTCCTAATAGCCAGTTTCCTACTCCACACTGATGAGGGGCAAAAACCCCAAAACAGCTGTTTGTGGATGGATACCATGCTTGGCATAGGTGGTCTTCCTTTATTGGATATTCTCCTTTATTGGATGCTGCCCTTCCTGTGGTTGTTCCTTCCCGGAGAAAGGCCTGGCTATTCATTGCTTGTGTTGAGAAACACGTGATGGTGTCTCCGCAGCTTACTTTACATACGTTTGCATATTTCCCATAAGGGATGGGGGCTGTGTTCTGGATCACTGCGTTGAGAAACACGTGATGGTGTCTCCGCAGTGTTGGATGTTTTGGTCTCCCCGAGGTCATTCATCTGTTCCTTCATAGCCTTTCACCAGGCACTGCTCCTTATAGCCAGTTTCCTACTCCACACTTATGAGGAGCAAAAACCCCGAAACAGCTGTTTGTGGATGGATACCATGCTTGGCATAGGTGGTCTTCCTTTATTGGATATTCTCCTTTATTGGATGCTGCCCTTCCCGGAGAAAGGCCTGGCTATTCATTGCTTGTGTTGAGAAACACGTGATGGTGTCTCCGCAGCTTACTTTACATACGTTTGCATATTTCCCATAAGGGATGGGGGCAGTGTTCTTGATCACTGCGTTGAGAAACACGTGATGGTGTCTCCGCAGTGTTGGATGTTTTGGTCTCCCCGAGGTCATTCATCTGTTCCTACATATGTCGGACATCCATGTCCACTCCTGAAGTCTTGTGTGTGGAGTCTGAGCTGAATATCGATGGTCTTGTTGATGTTGGCAGTCAACAACTGCCCTCTTCTGCTCACAAAGCCTTTCCAACATAAGCAGCATAGAGTTCCAGAGTGTAGGGACTTCACATACCAGCCAGTGAGCTGGAAGCTGCAAACGCTGCTGAAGCACGGCAAGGGCAGCTGAAGCTGTAGCTGACTTTCTAAAATGGACAGACAGATGGCGTACTTTTACTAGCATATCCGGCAGCTCCAGGTGGCTTTTCAGAAAACGTTGAACCACAAAGTTAAGCACATGGGCCAGGCAAGGTATGTGTGTGAGCTCACCTTGCCTCAGAGCCATCACCGGGTTATGGCCATTGTCACACACGACCATGCTTGGCTGTAGGTTCAGCGGTGTTATCCAAACATCTGCCTGCTCTTTCAGCGCTGTCCAAAACTCTTGTGCATTGTGAGGTTTGTCACCTATGCAGATTAGCTTCAGCACAGCCTGTTGTCGCTTGGCTGAGGCAGTGCTGCAGTGCTTCCAGCTTCTAACTGACATGTTGATTTCAGAGATGGAGGGTGAAGAGGAGAAGGAGGTGCAGGAGCTGTAGACTATGGGGGCAACCGTGATTGACGTAGGGCCAGCAATCCTCGGCATGGGGATGATGTGTTCCATCCCAAGGTCCGACTGGGTTCTGGATTCCACTATGTTAACCCAGTGTGCTGTCAATGAGATGTACCGTCCCTGCCATAAACACTTGTCCACGTGTCCGTGGTTAGGTGGACTTTCCCTGTAACAGCATTTTTGAGGGCATGGGTAATGTTGTGGGACACATGCTGGTGTAATGCCGGTACTGGGATAAATAGTGGCGACTAGGGACCGAGTACCTTGAGACGGTCACCGCCATCAGGCAGCGGATAGCTTCTGTCTCAATGAGCCTAAAAGGCAGCATTTCTAGCGCAAGCAGAAGAGAATTATTAGAATTCAGGACTGTGGCCTGGGGGGCGTTGGTGGGGTATTTCCGCTTGTGTTTCAAAGACTGGGTTATAGACAACTGAAGGGTGTGCTGGGACAAGGACGTGGACAGGCTTGATGATGGTGCTGCTTGACTGTGGTCCACAACAGGTGCAGGGCTAGAGGCATCTTCACATGCACTGTGTACTGGGGATTGGCTTCTTCGCAAAACAGTCAAAGAAGCAGTGGTGTGACCTGCAGGCAGTAGTCCTGGAGCTTGGGGTTTGGCCCACAAAGTCGAGTGCTTTGCTACTATGTGCCTGATCATGCTGGTGGTGGTCAGGCTGGTTGTTTTGCTACCCCTGCTGATGCGTGCATGGCAGGTGCTGCAAATAAAAAAAATAACCAGACTCGGGAAGATCTAACAGTTGGAGTGGCAACTTCCCTCATGTTGGTGTTATGGGGAACTGATGCACGCCTTCTGTGTGTGGCCACCACACTGCTTCTTTCTGCCTGTTGTGGTGATATGCCTCCTTCCCCATGTGTGCTGCTGCCCTCGCTTTGCATGTCTTCCTGCCAGGTTGGGTCAGTCACTATGTCATCAACCACCTCGCCTTCCACATGCACACCCTGCTCGTCCTTCTGACTTTCTGGCAATTGTGTCTCATCATCATCCACCTCTTCTGACACTCTCCCACCATTGCCTTCACATGACGGGGCTGGTCAAAGCTTTGGGCATCTGTACATGCGATCTCATCTGTCCCCAATTCAAGTTGACCTGCCAAGAGTTCAGAATCTTGAAATGGAAAACTGAACAGCTCTTCAGAATGTCCAAGTGAGGGATCAGTTGTCTCAGGGCACTCGGCATGGTGGCAGGAAGGAGGATCAGGGTGAGGAATATCCGGGCCACACTCATGGCTACTCAGACTTGACTGTGTGGAAGACATGGTGGTGGTGGTGGCTAAGTGACTTGAAACATTATCCGCTATCCAACCAACAATGTTTCACTCTGCTCTGGCTTCAATAGTGGTGTGCTGCGGTCACCTAAAAACTGGGACAAGAAGGTCGAGCGAGAAAATGTGGGTCTTTGTTGTTGCCTACTTCCACCTTGGCCAAGGCCTCGTCCTCTGCATGCACCATCATCATCACGTCTAATTCTGCGTCCCTTGCCCCTTGCCTTGCCCTTTTAAAATGGACTACTGCACTATTTCACATGCTCAACACAAATATATTTATTAGTAGCGAAATAAAATCTGATCAGAATGCCTACAAATCTACGATTTTTAAAACCAAAACACCAAGCAGGCCTCAGCCTGATATAAAAGACTGTATTAAATTTTGGGGGGCTTTTTTGTTAAGTAAATTTATGCAAAAGAGTGCTGTAGAAAATTACAGTATCAGACAGCAAAAAAAGAGGTCCACTGGCCTACAATTACCAAACTTGGAGCACGCAGATATATGCGGGCTGTCACGGAAATAACACACTGGCAAATATGTGGCCTTTTTATATTTTTTAAGCTAAATAGTGCTGTATATAGAATTAGAGTATCAGAAAGAAAAAAAAGGGGTACACCGGCCTACAATGCCCAAACGTGGACCACGCAGATGAATGACGGCTGTCACGGAAATACCACACTGGAAAACATGTGGCCTTTTTATGTTTTTTTTAACTACGGTAAATAGTGCTGTATAGAATTAGAGTATCAGACAGCATAAAAAGGGGTACATCGGCCTACAATGACCAAACTTGGACCATGCAGATATATGAGGGCTGTCACGGAAATACCACACTAGCAAATATGTGGCCTCTTGTATTTTTTGAATCTAAATAGTGCTGTATAGATTTAGGCTGGTTTCACATTTGCGTATACCTGATCTGCGGACGGCTGCGGACTTCCTCCGTGAAGCCCCGCCCTCGGCCGCACCTCCGCCGCTAGCTCCGCCTACTTCTGCATGCGGCCCGCATGCTGCCTGCGTACCTATCTTTAACATTAGGTACGCAGGTCGTGCGGCTGTATGCGGATGATGCCGCATGCATCGTTTTGACGATGCGGCGACCAGCGTAGGACGCAGCATGTAGCATTTTTTTTTTTATCCGCATCGTCAAAACAACGCATGCAGCATCATCCGCATACAGCCACACGACCTGTGTACCTAATGTTAAAGATAGGTATGCAGGCAGCATGCGGGCCGCATGCAGAAGTAGGCGGAGCTAGTGGCGGAGGTGCGGCCGAGGGCGGGGCTTCACGGAGGAAGTCCGCAGCCGTCCGCAGATCACGTATATGTGTGAAACCAGCCTTAGAGTATCAGACAGCAAAAAAAGGGGTACACCGGCCTACAATGAACAAACTTGGAGCACGCAGATATATGATATATACGGGCTGTCACGGAAATACCACACTGGCAAATATGTGGCCTTTTTATATTTTTTGAAGCGAAATAGTGCTGTATAGAATTAGAGTATCAGACAGCAAAAAAAGGGGTACACCGGTCTACAATGCCCAAACTTGGACCACACAGATATATGCAGGCTGTCACGGATATACCACACTGGCAAACATTTTTTATGGTTTTTTTTAAACTAAATAGTGCTGTATAGAATTAGAGTATCAGACAGAATAAAAAGGGGTACACCGGCCTACAATGACCAAACTTGGACCATGCAGATATATGAGGGCTGTCACGGAAATAACACACTGGCACATATGTGGCCTTTTTATGTTTTTTTTTACTAAATAGTGCTGTATAGAATTAGAGTATCAGAAATAAAAAAAAGGGGTACACCGGCCTACAATGCCCCAACTTGGACCACGCAGATATATAAGGGCTGTCACGGAAATAACACACTGGCACATATGTGGCCTTTTTATATTTTTTTAAGCTAAATAGTGCTGTATAGAATTAGGGCATCAGATGCAAAAAAAAGGGGTACACCGGCATACAATGACCAAACTTGGACCACACAGATATATGAGGGCTGTCACGGAAATACCACACTGGCAAATATGTGGCCTTTTGTAATTTTTGAAGCTAAATAGTGCTGTATAGAATTAGAGCATCAGACAGCAAAACAAAGGGGTACACCAGCCTACAATGACCAAACTTGGAGCACGCAGATATATGAGGGCTGTTACGGAAATACCACACTGGCAAATATATGGCCTGTTTTTTTTTTAATGCCAAATAGTGCTCTATATAATTAGAGTAACAGACAGCAAAAACAGTGGCAAAACGGCTTAAAATGCAAAAACTTGGAGCACGCAGATATATGAGGCCTTTTTCGGTAAATTTAAAACACAAAAAAATAAAAGTGGCACAAGGCTAGCACACACAACTATGTTGCGTATGCCTGACAAACTATGATTTTTCAACAGGCCTCAGTCTGACAGAACAGACTGTATATTTGTGTTTTTTGGGGGTGAATTTATGGAAAAAATATAACTAGGTATATAGTAAAGAAGCTGCAGCAGCAGACAGTTATGGAGCTTTGGGAGGGATGCAGTGGGAGCAATGGACGCACATACAGTGCCTGCAGGCCTTGCACTGATGTAGATATGCTGTGCCCTGCCTACCTAGCGCTGCAATATCGGGACCCACGAATTAGCCCTATAAAGGACTTTTGGTTTCTGAGGAGTTGTGGATTTAAGAGTGCAGGTCTGCAACTAACTCTAAAAACCGTGATTCTGACCCTATCTCAGCAGCAGCTCTCCCTACTCTCACTGACTCAGGAACATAATGTGGCGAGCAGGGCGGCACCAGGTCTCTTATACTCGGGATGATGCTGTGCGGCCAAGCCAATCACTGTATGACCACAGCAAAGATGGCTGCGGCGTTTCATGGCCTGGCAGACAATCTCTGCACCATGATTGGATCTCTAAATTCCGCCAAAAACGATGGATGGAGACACCAGTTACCGCCGAATAATCCCGGAAATGCTCGGTGCTCACCGAGTACACCAAGCATAGTTATACTCGGGCGAGTAACGAGCAGTGGTGAGCATGTTCACTCATCACTATTCAGGACACTCCATTAGATACATGAAAACAAGAGAATTGGAGTACAGGTCCAAATAATTATACTTTATTTATACAAAAAATATGAATCAAAAAGTAATTACATAATCCACTACATAGATAAAAGCTGATTTTGTGCTGAAAACGCGCCCCTCGGCTTATACACGAGACATTGTCCCAGAAAGACAGCAGGGAAGGGGGAGCAGCAGAGCAGCGGGTCACAGAGGCAGGAGCTGGTGGCTGCAGCTAAAGCCTGTGCCCACTGCTAAAGAGAAATTAATATTCACTGCGCTGGCAATGAATATCCATCTCTCTTATAACGCGCAGTTACAGCAGGAGCCACCAGCTTCCAGCACGCATCCTACATACCTTCCCTGCGCGCCCTCTCTGCATCTCGCTCCGGCCAGCACCAGCAGCTCTTCCTGCCGAGCGATCACGTGGCCCCGCTCATTAAGGAAATGAATATTCAACTCTCCACTCCCATAGGTGTGGAGTGAATATTCATTACGTTAATGAGCGGGGACAGGTGATCGCTCAGCAGGAAAAGCTGCTGGCGCCAGAACCATGCATACAGGGATAGGGAATAAGGAGTCATTTATACAAGGATGGGGATAAGGAGCCATGCATACAGGAACCGGGACCCATGCATACCAGGATAGGGATAGGGGACAATGCATACCCAGCTTATACTCAAGTCAATAAGATTTCCCAGTTTTTCATGGCAAATTTAGGTGCCTCGGCTTATAATTGGGTTGGCTTATACTCGAATATATACGATAAGTGGTGAAATAAAATCCAAAGTTTGTCAAAACAGAAGAAAAAAAGTTGCCATTTTCCGAGACCCATAAGGTCTCCATTTTTCAGGATCTGGAGCTGGGTGACGGCTTAATTTTTGCGTGCCGATTTGATCTTTTTATTGATACCATGTTGGTGTAGATATGATCTTTTGATCGCCCGTTATTGCATTTAACAAAAAAAAAGTAATTTTGCCGGTTTAGATTTTTTTTTTTTTGCGTTACGCTGACTATCGATCAGATTACTTCTTTTTATATATTGATAGATCGTCGATACCAAATATATGTATGTTTTATTTTTTATTTTGAATGGGGCGAATGGGGGGGGTTGATTTACACTTTTTTATTTTTTAAAAACATTGTTTTTTCACTTTTTACTAGCTCCGATAGTCTCAATGGGAGACTAGAAGCTGTGGTCATCCGATCGCTTCTGCTACACATAGCAGGGCTGCAGCCCTGCTCTATTTAGCAGAAATGCTTACTTGCTATGAGTGCCACTGCCTACCATGCTCATAGCAGAGCAGCAATGACAGCCACAGGGGTCTGCTGCAGACCCCGGGTTGTCATACCAACCCATCGGCGACCTACATTCATGTGACATGGGCGCCGATTGGCATGGTTTACGACGCGTTTCTGGCACGTGCATGTTAAGTGCCACTGTCAGACATCGACGACAACAGCATTTAACATGTTAACAGCTGCGGGTTGATCGCAATTCCACCAGTGCCTGTTAGGGGCACATGACAGCTGATCAGATGAGCTGTCATGTGCAGGAAAAGGTGCAGGCTCATCCCTGCACCAAATAGGGGGAGGCATCTAATGACAGACAGTGCACGTCATTGGGTAATAAGGGGTTAACAAATGTAAACAGTGTATATTATTGTATATTTATTCACCGATTATACACTACCAAAAAATCTTTGTTGGTATTCATTAAAAACCTATAAAATCTAGAATATATTGTAAATACACCCCAAAACATGAGAACTGAAAAAGTGATATGATAATAGAAAAAAAATATCAAGAAGTCAAGCATAAAGGGCATGACCCTATTTGTCAACTACTCTTGTTCCTACCTGTCCGCAGAGGTTGTCATCCTTTTAAAACACAACTAGCGCCACCGCTCCTCGTTAACTAGCCCTGGTAGTCCTCGCCACCGATGCCTTTTCAGCCACACCCTGTTGGACACAGACTCCCCCTGCAGCCTCCCCCTGCTGGATGCAGAATTCCTTCAGTAGCCTCACCATGCCGGACACAGACTTACCTCAGTAGCCTTCCTTCAGCAGCTTCCCCTCAAAAGCCTCCCCTTGCCAGACGCAGCATTCCCTCAACAGCCTCACCCTGCTGGACACAGACTTACCTCAGTAGCCTCCCCTCAGCAGCCTCAGCCTACCTGATGCAGACTCCCCTCAGCAGCTTCCCCTTTCCTTATTCTCCTCAGAAGCCACCTTCTCCTCACTTTTTTCAGCAGCCTCCTTTCTCCTCAATTCCCTCAGTAGCCTCCTTTCTCCTGATTCCCCTCAGCAGCCTACCCTCTTCTCACTTCCCTCAGCAGCCTCATTTCTCCTTACTTCTCTCAGTTGCCTCCTTTCTCCTAACTTCCCCCAGCAGCCTCCCCTCTCCTCAGCAGCCTACCCTCTCCTCACTTCCCTCAGCAGCCTCCCCTCTCCTCACTTCCCTCAGTAGCCTCCTTTCTTCTCAGTTCTTTCAGCAGCCTCCCCTCTCCTCACTCGCGTCAACAGCCTCCCCTCTCCTCACTCCCCTCAGCAGCCTCCCCTATCCTCAGCAGCCTACCCTATCCTCACTTCCCTCAACAGGCTCCTTTGTCCTCACTCCACTCAGCAGCCTACCAACTCTTCAGCAGCCTCCCCTCTCCTCACTCCCCTTAACAGCCTACCCTCTACTCACTTCCCTCAGCAGCCTCCTTTCTCCTCACTTCCCTCAGCAGCGTGTCCTCTCCTCAGCAGTTTCCCCACTCCTCACTTTCCTCAGTAGTCTCCCCTCTCTTCAGCAGCCTCCCCTCTCCTCACCCCCCTCAGCAACTTTCCCTCTCCTTACTCCCCTCAGCAGCCTCCTTTCTCCTCACACCCTCAGCAGCCTTCCCTCTCAACACTTCCCTCAGTAGCCTCCTTTCTACTCACTTCCCTCAGCAGCCTCCCCTCTCCTCATTCTCATCAGACTCTTTTCTCCTCACTTCCCTCAGCAGCCTCTCCTATCCTCGGCAGTTTTCCCATTCCTCACTCCCTTCAGCAGCTTTGCCTCTCCTCACTTCCCTCAGCAGCCTCCCCTCTCCTCAGCAGCCTCCCCTCTCCTCACCCTTCTCAGTAGCGTTTCCTCTCCTTACTCCACTCAGCAGCCTCCTTTCTCCCCACTTCCCTCAGCAGCCTCCCCTCTCCTTACTTTCCTCAAGAGCCTTCTCTCTCCTCAGCAGCCTCCCCTCTCCTCACCCCCCTCAACAGCCTTCCCTCTCCTTACTCCTCTCAGCAGCCTCCTTTCTCCTCACTTACCTCAGGAGTCTCTCCTCTCCTCAGCAGCCGCCCCTCTCCTCACACCTTCAGCCGCCTTCCCTCTCTCCACACTTCCCTCAGTAGCCTCCTTTCTACTCACTTCCAACAGCAGCCTCCCCTCTCATCATTCTTATCATCAGTCTCCTTTCTCATCACTTCCCTCAGCAGCTTCTCCTCCCCTCAGCAGCTTCGCCTCTCCTCACTTCCTTCAGCAGCCTTCCCTCTCCTCAGCAGCCTCCCCTCTCCTCACCCTTCTCAGCAGCCTTCCCTCTCCTTACTCCCCTCAGCAGCCTCCCGTTTTCTCTCTCCCCTCAGCAGTCTCCCTTATTCTCCCTTACCTCAGCAGCTTCCCCTCTCCTTACTTCCCTCAGGAGACTCCCCTCTCCACAGCAGACTCCCCTCTCCTCACCCCCCTCAGCAGCCTTCCCTCTCCTTCCTCCCATCAGCAGCCTCCTTTCTCCTCACTTTCCTCAGCAGTCTCTTCTTTCCTCAGCAGCCCCCCTCTCCTCCCACCCTCAGCAGCCTTTCCTCTCCACACTTCCCTCAGTAGCCTCCTTTCTACTCACTTCCCTCAGCAGCCTCCCCTCTCCTCATTCTTCTCATCAGTCTCCATTCTCCTCACTTCCCTCAGCAGCTTCTCCTCTCCTCAGCAGATTCCCAACTCCTCACTCTGCTCAGCAGCTTTGCCTATCCTCACTTCCCTCAGGAGCCTCCCCTCTCCTCAGCAGCCTCCCCTATCCTCACTTCCCTCAGCAGTCTCCTTTCTCCTCACTCCCTTCAGCAACATCCTTTCTCCTCACTTCCATTGGCAGCCTCCCCTCTCCTCAGCACCCTTCCCTCTCCTCACTCCCCTCAGCAGCCTTCTTTCTCCTCACTCTCCTCAGCAGCATCTTTTCTCCTCTTCTCCTCACTTCCTTCAGCAGAATACGATCTCCTCAGCAGCCTCTCCTCTCCTCACTTCCCACAGCAGCATCCTTTCTCCACACTCCCCTCAGCAGCCTCTTTTCTCCTCACTTTCCTCAGTAGCCTCCCCTCTCCTCATTCTCCTCAGCAGCCTCTTTTCTCCTCCCCTCCCTCAGCAGCCTACCATCTCCTCAGCAGCTTCCCCTCTCCTTCCTTCCCTCAGCAGCCTCCGCTCTCCTCAGCAGCCTCCTCTCTCCTCACCCCTCTCAGCAGCCTCCCCTCCCTCACTTCATTCAGCAGTCTCCTTTCTCCTCACTCCCCTCAGCAGCCTACCATCTCCTCTGCAGCCACCCCTCCCCTCACTCCCTTTAACAGCCTACCCTCTCCTCACTTCACTCAGCAACCTTTCTCCTCATTTCCCTCTGCAGCCTCACCTCCCCTCATTCCCCTCAGCAGCCTGCTTTCTCCTCAATTACCTCTGCAGCCTCTCCTCACCTCAGCAGTTTCCCTACTCCTCACTCCCTTCATCAGCCTCCCCTCCCCTCAGCAGCCTCCCCTCCCCTCACTTCCTTCAGCAGTTTCCCTACTCATCTCTCCCCTCATCAGCCTCCCCTCTCCTCACTACCCTCACCAGCATCCTTTCTCCTCACTCCCCTCAGCAGCCTCTATTCTCCTCACTTCACTCAGCAGCCTACCATCTCCTCAGAAGCCTCCCCTCTCCTCACTCCCCTTAACAGCCTAATCTCTACTCACTTCCCTCAGCAGCCTTTGTTTCCTCACTTCCCTCAGCAACCTCCCCTCTCCTCATTCCCCTCAACAGCCACTTTTCTCCTCAATTCCCTCAGCAGCCTCTCCTCTCCTCATCAGCCTCCCCTCCTCATCACTCCTCTCATCAGCCTTCCCTCTCCTCAATACCACCAGCAGCGTCCTTTCTCCTCACTCCCCTCAGCAGCCTCTTTTCTCCTCACATCCTTCAGCATCCTCATCTCTCCTCATTCCCCTCAGCAGCCTCCTTTCTTCTCACTTCCCTCAGCAGCCTCTACTCTCCTCAGCAGTTTCCCTACTCCTCACTCCCCTCATCAGCTTCCACTCTCCTCACTTCTGTCAGCAGCCCCCCCTCTCCTCAGCAGCCTCCCCTCTCCTCACTTCCCTCAGCAGCCTCCCCTCTACTCACTTTCCTCAGCAGCGTCCATTCTCCTCATTCCCCTCAGCAGCCTCTTTTCTCCTCACTTCCCTCAGCAGCCTACCATCTCCTCAGCAGCATCCCCTCTCCTCACTCCCCTTAACAGCCTACCCTCTCCTCACTTCCCTCAGCAGCCTCTTTTCTCCTCACATCCTTCAGCAGCCTCATCTCTTCTCATTCCCCTCAGCAGCCTCCTTTCTTCTCACTTCCCTCAGCAGCCTCTACTCTCCTCAGCAGTTTCCCTACTCCTCACTCCCCTCATCAGCTTCCACTCTCCTCACTTCTGTCAGCAGCCCCCCCTCTCCTCAGCAGCCTCCCCTCTCCTCACTTCCCTAAGCAGCCTCCCCTCTACTCACTTTCCTCAGCAGCGTCCATTCTCCTCATTCCCCTCAGCAGCCTCTTTTCTCCTCACTTCCCTCAGCAGCCTACCATCTCCTCAGCAGCATCCCTTCTCCTCACTCCCCTTAACAGCCTACCCTCTCTTCACTTCCCTCAGCAGCCTCTTTTCCTCTCACTTTGTTCAGCAGTCTCCCTTTTCCTCACTGCCCTCAGCAGCCTCTTTTCTCCTCAATTCCCTTAGCAGCCTCTCCTCTCCTCAGCAGTTTCCCTAATCCTCACTCCCCTCATCAGCCTCCCCTCTCCTTACTTCCCTCAGCAGCTTCCTTTCTCTTCACTCCCCTCAACAGCCTACCCTCTCCTCACTTCCATCAGCAGTGTCCTTTCTCCTCACTCCCCTCAGCAGCCTCTTTTCTCCTCACTTCCCTCAGCAGCCTACCATCTCCTCAGCAGCCTCCTCTCTCCTCACTCTCCTTAACAGCCTACCCTCTCCTCACTTCCCTCAGCAGCCTCTTTTCTCCTTAATTCTCTCAGCAGCCTCTCCTCTCCTCAGCAGTTTCCCTACTCCTCACTCCCCTCAGCAGCCTCCCCTCTCCTCACCCCCTCAGCATTCCTTCACTCTTCTCACTCCCTGCAGCAGCCTCCTTTCTCCTCATTTCCCTCAGCAGCCTCTCCTCTCTTCAGCAGCCTCCCCTCTCCTCACTTCCCTCAGCAGCCTTCCCTCTCCTCCCTCAGCAGCCTCCCCTCTCCTCAGCAGCCTCCCTTCTCCTCACCCCTCTCAGCAGCCTCCACTCCCCTCACTTCCCTCAGCAGTATCCTTTCTCCTCACTGTCAGCAGCCTCCTTTCTCCTCACTCCCCTCAGCAGCCTCTTTTCTCTTCACTTCCCTCAGCAGCCTCCCCTCTCCTCATTCCCCTCAGCAGCCTCTTTTCTCCTCAATTCCCTCAGCAGCCTCTCCTCTCCTCATCAGCCTCCCCTTGTCCTCACTCCCCTCATCAGCCTTCCCTCTCCTCAATACCACCAGCAGCATCCTTTCTCCTCACTCCCCTCAGCATCCCCTTTTCTCCTCACTTCCGTCAGCAGCCTCCCCTCTCCTCACACCCCTTAACAGCCTACCCTCTCCTCACTTCCCTCAGCAGCCTCTTTTCTCCTCACATCCTTCAGCAGCCTCATCTCTCCTCATTCCCCTCAGCAGCCTCCTTTCTTTTCACTTCCCTCAGCAGCCTCTCCTCTCCTCAGCAGTTTTCGTACTCCTCACTCCCCTCATCAGCTTCCACTCTCCTCACTTCTGTCAGCAGCCCCCCTCTGCTCAGCAGCTTCCCCTCTCCTCACTTCCCTCAGCAGCCTGCCCTCTCCTCACTTTCCTCAGCAGCATCCATTCTCCTCATTCCCCTCAGCAGCCTCTTTTCTCCTCACTTCCCTCAGCAGCCTATCATCTCCTCAGCAGCCTCCCCTCTCCTCACTCCCCTTAACAACCTACCCTCTCCTCACTTCCCTCAGCAGCCTCCCCTCTCCTCACTTTCCTCAGCAGCATCCATTATCATCATTCCCCTCAGCAGCCTCTTTTCTCCTCACTTCCCTCAGCAGCCTACCATCTCCTCAGCAGCCTCCCCTCTCCTCACTCCCCTTAACAGCCTACCCTCTCCTCACTTCCCTCAGCAGCCTCTTTTCTCCTCAATTCCCATAGCAGCCTCTCCTCTCCTCAGCAGTTTCCCTAATCCCCACTCCCCTCATCAGCATCCCCTCTCCTCACTACCCTCAACAGCCTACCCTCTCCTCACTTCCCTCAGCGGTGTCCTTTCTCCTCACTCCCCTAAGCAGCCTCTTTTCTCCTCTCTTCCCTCAGCAGCCTACCATCTCCTCAGCAGCCTCACCTCTCCTCACTCTCCTTAACAGCCTACCCTCTCCTCACTTCCCTCAGCAGCCTCTTTTCTCCTCATTTCCCTCAGCAGCCTCCCCTCTCCTCATTCCCCTCAGCAGCCTCCTTTCTCCTTAATTCTCTCAGCAGCCTCTCCTCAGCAGTTTCCCTACTCCTCACTCACCTCAGCATCCTTCACTCTCCTCACTCCCTGCAGCAGCCTCCTTTCTAGTCATTTCCCTCAGCAGCCTCTCCTCTCTTCAGCAGCCTCCCATCTCCTCACTTCCCTCAGCAGCCTTCCCTCTCCAGCCTCCCCTCTCCTCAACCCTCTCAGCAGCCTTCACTCCCCTCACTTCCCCCAGCAGTTTCCTTTCTCCTCACTCTCAGCAGCCTCCTTTCTCCTCACTTCTCTCAGCAGCCTACCTTCTCCTCACTCCCCTCAGCAGCCTTTCTCCTCACTCCCCTCAGCAGCCTCTTTTCTCCCCACTTCCCTCAGCAGGCTACCATCTCCTCAGCATCCTCCCTTCCTCTCACTCCCCTCAACAGCCTACCCTCTCTTCACTTCCCTCAGCAGCCTCCTTTCTCCTCATGTCCCTCAGCAGCCTCCTTTCTCCTCATTCCCCTCAGCAGCCTCCTTTCTCTTCACTTCCTTCAGCAGCCTCTCAGCAGTTTCCCCACTCCTCACTCCCCTCAGCAGCCTACCCTCTCCTCACTTCCCTCAGCAGCCTCCCCCCAGCAGCCTCCTTTCTCCTCACTCCCCTGAGCAGCCTCCTTTCACCTCATTTCCATCGGCAGCCTCACCTCTCCTCCCGCCCCTAAGCAGCCTCTTTTCTCCTCCCTTCCCTCAGCAGCCTCCCCTCTCCTCAGCAGCCTTCCCTCTCCTCACTACCCTCTGCAGCCTCCCCTCTCCTCACTTCCCTCGGTAGCCTCTTTTCTACTTACTCCCCTTCAGCAGCCTCCTTTCTCCTCTCTTCCCTCTGCAGCCCCCCTCTCCTCAGCAGCCTCCCTTCTCCTCACTCCCCTCAGCAGCCTCCCATCTCCTCACTACTTTTTGCAGCCTCTTTTCTCCTGACTCCCCTCTGTCGCCTCCTCAGAGTCCTCACACACTGCCAGCCTGCTGCCAACTTCAGTGTCTCCTGTCTCCCATAAAAGTGGCATGCTGTTCTGCTCTAGAATTAAGAAGAGTGTGCAGCATGTCACATGACCGCCATAGAACCATGATGCACTCAGGCCTGCTGCTGCGGCTTAAAGCTACAGCACCGATTTCTGGCCACCAGATGCATTAACAACACTGTATCTTTAAATCACTGCAGTGTTGTTATGTATCGTGCATGCAGTGGCCCTGGGTCCCGACGAGCAGAAGCAAGAGAGGAGGGCCTGGGCTGCCAGCGCGTCTGGGCCCCCCTTTATTTCTACTGCTCACAGGGCCCCACACAGTACTAAGGGCAGTAATGACCTGATGGCGGCTCTGCCTTGTGCCACTAGTAACAGTGAGAGCAGGTGCAGCTAATAGGAGTATTCATCGGCCTGTGCCTGAGTTCTAAACAAATAATTTAAAAAGTAAATAAAACACTGCATAAATAATTTAAAGAAAAACGACATGGAATCCCTTGCATTTTTAATGACCAACCAGACAAAACTGACATCTGCGGGCTGCAACCCTCAGCTGTCAGCGTTATCAAGGCTGGTTATCAAGAATAGAGGAATCCCCACATTTTTTAATTATTTAAATAAATAATTAAAAAAAACAGAGTGGGAGTCCCCTCATTTTTCACAACTAGCCAAGCTACAGTAGACAGCTGTGGTTGGTATTCTCAGGATGTAAGGGGCCATGGATATTACCCCCTCAGCCTAAAAATATCAGCCCATAGCCGCCCAGAAAAGGCGCATCTATTAGATGCTCCAATTCTGGTGCTTTGCCCAGCTCTTCCCACTTGTCCTGTGGTGGTGGCAAGTAGGGTTCATATTTGTGAGTTTGATGTCAGCTTTGTATTGTCCGGTGACATTAAGCACATGGCTTAGTAATGATGAGGCTTTCATAAGACGCTTATCCATTCTGATTCCTATAATTGTATTGTAAATAAACACACAACCAGAATAAAGTCCTTTATTTAAAAAAAAAAAAAAACCACTTACTTTTTCATTTAAAAATAACAAACAGTTATACTCACCTAACACCCATTCCACTATAGCTATGGTCTCCTGTAAAAAAACAAAATAATAAACAGCAATAATACTCACCTAACACCCAATTCCACTGAAGTCAAGGTCTCCTATAGAAAAACAAAAATAATAAACAACCATATCCCTCACCTGTTCATTGTTCTATACCACTCCATAATCCATGTCTGGAGATAAATTATTTTACCGCTGATCAGAGGCTGTGTTTGCCAAACTGTCATGCACATGACTGTGCAATAAAAGCTTGATGTTCCGGGTGCCAAACCTGAATAGTAACACGGACTTCATGACGTCCATGTTCGAGATCCAAGCCCGAATAGTAGATGTTCGATGTGGACCCCAAACTTTATCCTTTATGACCTGTTGTAAATGCGATTAATAGACTCATATCAGTTTCAAGTAGTGCTCCTGAGGAATCTTTGTGGAATCTATAAGGGCAATAGCCTCTAATTCACTATTATTCTGGAATGTGCATGCTGCAACTGCCTTTTCAAATCCTACCAAAGATTTTAAAAAAGGATTTAAATCAAGTAACTAAGACAGCCACTCAACATTCCAGGATTTCTTCTGAAAACATACTTTGGTGGACTCAAGTATGCTTGGGTTCACTATCATTTTGAAAGGTCCAATGATGCTTTAGTGATCTCATTTTGTGATCTTGCTTCTTGTCATCCACATGCTGCAGGTTTCCAGTGGTAGAGGAAACATAGCAGCCCAAAGGCATTACTAAGGCCATGTGCACACGTTAAGTATTTTTCGCGTTTTTTTCGCGTTTTTTCGCTATAAAAACGTGATAAAAACGCGAAAAAGACGCTTACATATGCCTCCCATTATTTTCAGTGTATTCCGCATTTTTTGTGCAAATGTAGCCTTTTTTTCCGCGAAAAAATCGCATCGCGGAAAAAAAAGCAACATGTTCATTAAAATGCGGAATTGCAGGGGATTCCGCACACCTAGGGGTCCATTGATCTGCTTACTTCCCGCACGGGGCTGTGCCCACGATGCGGGAAGTAAGCAGATTATGTGCAGTTGGTACCCAGGGTGGAGGAGAGGAGACTCTCCTCCACGCACTGGGCACCATATAATTGGTAAAAAAAAAGAATTAAAATAAAAAATAGTCCTATACTCACCCTCGATGTCTTCCCGCCTCCACTGCATGCTGTCGCTTCGGTTCCTGTAGCTGGTGTGCGGTGGAGGACCTTGCCGATGACGTCACTGTCCTGTGATTGGTCGTGAGCGGTCATGTGACCGCTCACGTGACCGTGACGTCACGGAAGGTCCTGTGCGCACAGACCAGCTATAGGAAGAGGAACGGACGCCGGTGAGGAGATGTCTGGGTGAGTATAACCTTTTTTTTTATTTTTTTTATTATTTTTAAACATTCTATCTTTTACTATAGATGCTGCATAAGCTGCATCTATAGTAAAAAGTTGGTCACACTTGTCAAACAGTATGTTTGACAAGTGTGACCAACCTGTCAGTCAGTTTTCCAAGCGATGCTACAGATCGCTTGGAAAACTTTAGCATTCTGCAAGCTAATTACGCTTGCAGAATGCTAAAAAAACGCGAAAAAAACGGAAAAAAAACGCAAAAAAAAAATGCGGATTTCTTGCAGAAAATTTCCGGTTTTCTTCAGGAAATTTCTGCAAGAAATCCGCAACGTGTGCACATACCCTAAGGCTGTTTTCACACCTCAGTTTTTTGCCATCAGGTACAATCCAGCGAATTATGAAAAAAACAGATCCAGCAAAAGATGCCGCTGGATCAGTTTTTTTTCTCATAGACTTTTATTAGCGATGGATGGCCTCACGTTTCATCCGTTTTTCGCCGGATCCGTCGAAAATTTGTTTTCCGGCGGCCGGAGAAAATGGACATAGGAACGTTTTTCATGTCCGTCCAAAAAACGGGCTGCAACGGATCTGTCCCCGTCCGTCATTTGCTATAATGGAACCTTATGGCGCCGGATCCGTGAAATGATGGAATTCGGCGACAGATTCCGTTTTTTTTAAACAAATCATACATTTTCCATTCTGGGGTCTCTCTCTCTCTAACTCCCAGATCAGCTAGTCAGATATTCTCCTCAGAACAGCTAGTCGGATCTGGCGCAAAAACGGATCCGTCGCATCAGTTTTTCACAATTTCCGACAGATCCGTTTTTTTCAAATTTTGCCTGATTGTGCCTGATGGCAAAAAACTGATGTGTGAAACCAGCCTAAGTCACTGCCATGCTTCACAAGAATCAAGGTGTTCTTTTCAGCTTATGCTCCATTCTTCCTCCACCAGTCATAATGTTAATCCGCCCAAAAACTTCAAGTTGTTTTTTCATCACACCACAGATTCGAGATATAACGTTAGCATTTTAGGTCAATAGAGATGTAGGTATTGTGCATTGAGACCTTCAGTGTTTAGTATGTTCTTTACTGTACAAACTGAAGCCTCAGTGCATGCTGCCTCCAAATCTTGCAGGTTTTTTGAGGTCACATGAGGGGTTTTAACCTCCTGCCTGAACAGGAATATGGTAGCATCCAGTGATAGATTTTTCTTTTTCGACATTCAGGAAGTGTTCCTTTATCTTTAACCTTGCAAACTATGCTTCCAACCTTAACGCTAGAAAAATTCAATACATTTTCTATCTCTTGATATCCTTTTCCTTCGTTAGGTAAGGCAATAATCTCTTAGCTTTCTAGACCATTCTTTTGACTATCCAAAAATATTAGAGAACTGGAGGCCATTGGCCATGACTGATGAGCAAAAATTGCTCAGAGATGCTGTCAGAAGCTGGTGTATGGTTATATATATTTTTACAGAAGGGCATAACAGCCAAATATGCTCTACACCCTCTATGCAGCCAATAGCACTTGTTAACTGTACATAGACAGATTCTGGCTGGTGACCGACTCATGCAGCTTATTCGAAAACCCCTATTTATTATAATGATGGCTGGAACATACATGACAAGCACTTTTTACTTATTGTTTCCTCCTATTTCCTCATTGATTGTAAGCTTGTATTAGCACTGGCAACCCTGCACTCTGACATCCTCCCCTGGCAGAGATGTCAAGTTACTGCCGCTGTCCAGCACTCCCTCCTCCTTCTACTGCTGCTGCTGCCCAGGGTCTGCGCACTGCTTGCAGATCCCCTGGCATTGTGCTTAGGGCACGCACGGTCCCACCATCTTAAATGGGCAACACAAGCCATTCTTATTATTTAAGGCACCTCCACCTGATGGGAGGCGACTGTGCAACGTTTTTAGTATATTTCCATATCACGCTTGCAAGTTTTCAGGAATCTTATCCCATATACCTGCATCTCTATTAGCCATGCCCGCATGCCTATCAGTCACACCTGCCTGCCTTTCTATCAGCCGTTACTGCCTGTGTATCAACCATGCCCACTTGCCTATCAGTTGTGCCCACCAAGATACCAGTCTTGCCCACCAGTACCTGCCTGCCGATCTGTCATGTTAGTCATTATACCAGCTGTGACTGCCAGTAATTGCCAAGTCTACCTGGCCTTTCCTGTCTCCTGTCCCCTGGAGATCAGCTGCCATCCACAAGAGGTAATTTCTGGGGTAGCACCTCTTCCATCATTCTCATCCCTCCTGTGGTCACAGTATTGTCAGCTGCTGTGCACCCGAGGTCGGATTTGGTGATCCACCTAGTCATGCCCCTCCATGCTCGCCTCAGATCATGGCACAGTGGTTCCACCACCCAGTCCGTTACACTTGTAAGCAGGGCCTTCACTCCTTCTGTAACTGGTTCACTATGTGTTACTTTGTATTGTTTTCTTGTCTGCAAATGTCTCCGCTCAGATGTAAAGTGCTGTGGAATATGTTGGCGATATATAAATAAAATATTATTGCTATTTCTAAGTAGTAAAGATGCTTTCTTTTAAGGAGTTTTATAATTATGACACTGCAGTAACCATTAAAGGTTCCATTTTGTGTTGACTTTGGAGAAACCACTTACTGTATTAATCACAGTGAAATATTTATATGGGTTATTTTTGCTTCCTATATGTTTCTCGACTAAAAAATATTGTAAACAATCACACAATTAATGTCCAATATAAAAAAAAGAAAAACGGTTTTTGGAGAATCTGATGAAAAATATTATAGCTGTTACACCTTCTCAATCATGTTCTTCCATAAACAGAAACAAATTACACACAACCAACACAGAGTAAATATACATTTCTATATATGTATACGCAATGCACAGCATAAATCTGTACACCACCTTTGAAAAGTAAGATTTTATTTAGTGTCTCACTGAATACAAATGCAATTTCCAAAGTTGAGACAATACTTAGCTTCAAAGAACATTTTTTAACCCATAACATGAAAGTAATGTTAATAATATAAGTTTCATTACAAAATCTTCAGTTTTACTCAAATTGGTCGATGCAAAACATCAAAACTACTACACCTGGTACTTTGTATGACCTCCATGATCTTTAAGGTCAGCACCAAGCCTTCTAGGCATGAAATGAACAAGTTGGAGATATGTTGCAAGATCTCTCTGTTTACATTCTTGAAGAATGACCTTTTTTAAAGCCTGGATGCAGAATAGAGATTGATGCTCAACTTGTCTTTTCAGAACTCCTCACAGGTGTTCAATTGGTACAGATCAGGAGACACTTGGCCACTAAATCACTTTCACTCTGTTTCTGAAATGCAACAGATGTGTATTTTGGATCATTGTCATGTTGAAAAAGTGCACGTCTATCAGGAGCAGAGAGTGATGGTAGCATCTTCTCTTTCAATATAGAGCAGTACACCTGTGAATTCATGATACCATCAATGAAATGTAGCTTCCCGGCATCAGCAGCTCTCATGTAGCCCCACATTACACTGACAACATCAGGTTTCACTGTAGGCACAATATGCATTCAGTTTTTTTCAGTAACTAGTTTGAGTAAAACTGAAGATTTTGAAAAGAAAGTTATATTATTAACTTTCATTTTATGGATTGAAACTCAGTCTTGTCAACATTTTGGAAATTATTGTTGTGTCCAGTGATATTAATTAAACTCTTACTCTTCAAAGTAGGTGTACTCATTTATGCGGAGCACTGTATCTATTTGCATCTGCAATGATAATAGACTACTAACCATCTCTGCCGCTAAAATCCAATGAAGCATTAAGGGAAATCAAAAAGACAAAATCAAGAAAGGCTTTAAAAATAACATAAGCAAAGTCATTATGAGTAAATGTTAATCAATGGCACATACTTTTCTTTTTTGGGGATAAATGTAGTTTGGCCTAGGTGAGAGCAAAGATTTGTAGAAAATTGCTTTTCTTAATTATGTACTATAATAGGATGTAGAAACTTTCACAATTTTTATTTTATTTGTCAACACGTGACATTTAGAGTGGACATTCCTAGACTGTTGGTCCCAATCACACCCAGGCACATTCTCTACTGTATGAATTTTTCGATAGCAATTTAGCTTCATTTTATAATTTTCCACACTTTAATAATACTAAAATTAACACGTTTACTTGTATCGATTTTATTACATAAGACTCTAAAGCCATATAATGTTTTAAGTACAAGTTTTATTGACTACATAAAGTGCAGTACCATGAATCAAACTATTTTAGTTCTGAAAGTCTCAACCATGAAAATGCAATTATCAATAACAAGGACAAGAGAGTTAAAGGGGTTGTCCAGCATTAAACTCTTTGTGACTGCAGACATGTGAATCCTTACATCTTTGAGAGTGCAGTGTATTGAGCGGGGCCAGAAATGGTCTAGTTTGAATGTGGTTGGAAGTATTCATATTGGATATTCCCGCTATTTACACTGTCGGCATGTGAGAATCCTCACAGTGCCTGGCGCGCGTAATATGAGGATTCACAAGTCTGCAGTCACAAGGAATGACTGCAGACTTATAGTTTACTACTGGACAACCCCTTCAATGATCTGCACCAATATCTACAGAGTGTTCATATAAGCTCAAACTTTGTTTTATATTTTCCATCTTCAAGGCAAAGAGCCCACAAAGATGTTTGTATATTAAGCTTCACATAGGTCTACACCAAACAATCTGATTATATATATAACCCTGGAATAAGCAACCTAATGACTTACCTGCATCTCATCCAGTTTAGACTGTATGTCTGGTGTATAGTCACCCACAGCACAGCAAAATGGATCAAATGGTTCAGCACCAAATAAATCTTTTTCTGCAAGACATGATACACCTAAGTCAATAATGTCATATCAGCTACTGCTTGTAGTCTAAAAAAAGTTTTAAATGAGTAAAATGAGGACTAATTATATCACTTTTGGACCCAGCAATATAATATTATGAAGTCATGGGCACAATGATGAACTTATTCTGGAGGAGGATCCACGAGATATGCGGAAGTGCTTGTTTAGTACACTCTTCAACATACTGAATAAACCAATGCCATATTATTATGTCACAGTCAGTACACTAAAAAAACTACTATATATACTGTACATATTATATATTTTCATGATAATATAATTTAGCATATTACTGCTTAATTACCAGTCATTGTTGTAGACAAAAATTGTAAAATCCATAAAGACGTCTCTAGAGCTGGTGGTGACTTATCACCCTCACATTGAACATATGGGTTTATTTTTAACTGGGTGAGAAAGAGCTGGCACTTCAACTTTCATTGAAGTAGGACCTCCCGCCAGGAACATGTAATTACAAAAAGGGATCACATGAGAACCAGTCAACAAGTTTAAGATTCATATACTAAGAGGCTGAGAAGTACAGGGGCTTAAGGTACCGTCACACTCAGCGACGCTGCAGTGATGTAGACAACGATTCGATCACTGCAGCGTCGCTGTTTAGGTCGCTGGGGAGCTGTCACACAGGCAGCTCTCTCCAGCGACCAACGATCAGGGGAATGACTTTGGCATCGTTGAAACTGTGTTCAACGATGCCGAAGTCCCCCTGCAGCACCCGGGTAACCAGGGTAAACATCGGTTTACTAAGTGCAGGGCCGCGCTTAGTAACCCGATATTTACCCTGGTTATCATTGTAAAAGTAAAAAAAAAAACAGTACATACCTTCTGATGTCTGTCACGTCCCCCAGCGTCCACAGGTTACGCGCTGCTGCTCAGAGCTTCCTGCACTGACTGTGTCAGTGCCGACAGTAAAGCAGAGCACAGCGGTGACGTCACCGCTGTGCTCTGCCGGCCCTGACACAGTCAGTGCAGGAAGCTCTGAGCAGCAGCGCGTAACCTGTGGACGCCGGGGGACGTGACAGACATCAGAAGGTGAGTATGTACTGGGTTTTTTTTTACTTTTACAATGGTAACCAGGGTAAATATCAGGTTACTAAGCGCGGCCCTGGGCTTAGTAACCCGATATTTACCCTGGTTACCATTGTAAAACATTGCTGGCATCGTAGCTTTTGCTGTCAAACACAACGATACACACCGATCTGACGACCAAATAAAGTTCTGGACTTCTAGCTCCGACCAGTGATATCACAGCAGGATCCAGATCGCTGCTGCGTGTCAAACACAACGAGATCGCTATCCAGGACGCTACAACGTCACGGATCGTTGTCGTTCTCGTTGTAAAGTCGCTCAGTGTGAAGGTACCTTTACTGTGTTCAATGGAATTATCAAATTTCTCTGGAGTCAGTGAA
Source organism: Ranitomeya variabilis (assembly GCF_051348905.1). Lineage (NCBI taxonomy): Eukaryota > Metazoa > Chordata > Amphibia > Anura > Dendrobatidae > Ranitomeya > Ranitomeya variabilis. The sequence goes on from NC_135238.1 coordinate 115,255,774, forward strand.
AAAACAAACACAAAAAAGGAGCTCCAGCTGAATACCACAATAGGTTCACAAGGGGAATAAAGAGTTGAAGTATTGAAGCTTCATTTACTTCTTGGGGAGAGAGGATTCCTATCCCCCCTTCCTTCCAGGTCAGCCTCTCCTCCTTGCACACTGAACAATGCAGTGGAAGGTAAACCATACATGGGAGTGATTGTCAATTCAGCAAGATATTCGCAGAATTAATTTAATAAAGTCATTTACAACTTTGAAGCTTATGGGAGATATAATTTCATTCAAACCATGTGTATCCTATGTGGTGTGGGATTGTAAAATCCTCTTCAGAGTACAACTAACCCAGGGGGGGGAAGCAAAGCCTCAAAGGCTGTGAATGACAGATCTCACACCTTAAGTCTACTTTCACATTTCCGTCGGTAGTCGCCCGTCACAAAGCATCGGCGCGACGTATCGACGGAAGTGTGCCCTTTCACATTTCCTTCTGCAGTCCCAGCCAGGAAAGAGACAGAGAGAGACATTTCCTGCCGGGCATGCGCAGATGGAAAAACTGGATATAACACACTGAAAAACGTTCCCTTGAATGTTTTTCCCAGACGACGAGCCACCAAAACCCGACGCAACCAGTGCACGACGGACGCAATGTGTGGCCATACGTTGCGATCCGTCGGCAATACAAGTCTATGGGAAAAAAACGCATCCTGCGGGCAAATCTGCAGGATGCGTTTTTTTACCAAAACGGAACATTATGATGGGGAGTGATGAGGAAATGTGAAATTAGCCTTAACCAGCTCAGAGCAATACTAGTGCTGGCTTGCAATATAGAGTCCTGCTAAAGCTGCAGAAACCTTCTAGAACATTTCAGAAACATAATCCCATAAGGCGTTATGGAGATACTATACGTCCTAGCTGTACATAGTGTATATTTCTGAAATCCCCAGAACATTGCAAGCCCGTTCTAGCTCCCAGGGGTATAGAGATACAAAGAACATCTAGTAGAAGCCAGATATCAAAGGTGTGTTTGGTCTCAACGTGTAGCTGGAGCCGGATCCTATGGTGCCAGAAATACTACCCTAAGACCATCCAGAAAAGAGTTATGATCTTAAATAGGTTTCGAAGATTTAATTACAAACCTCCAGGGGAGGGGATTTAAGTTCAACCCACAGCTCAGGAGGGGAGTGACCCAAAGGGGATAGAGGCTAGTATAAGGCCATGTGGTCTCTCTCTCTCTCTGTTATGCATGCAGTCCACTTTCAGTTAATGTGCTGTGAAGGACCTAGGAGCTAGCTGGCAGTCCATGACTTCTGTGGCCCAGAGTGCACTGGCCTAAAATGGAACTAGTAATTGGCATAATCCATCTGCTTATATGTTTTGTATTACCATTATCTGTATTTGCATATATGAACATTGTATATGTATAACCATTGTGTATATAGTGCATCATCTACAGTACAGACCAAAAGTTTGTACACACCTTCTCATTTAAAGATTTTTCTGTATTTTCATGACTATGAAAATTGTACATTAACACTGTAGGCATCAAAACTATGAATTAACACGTGGAATTATATAATTAACCCCTTACTGACATCGGACGTACTATCCCGTCGAGGTGGGGTGGGCCCGTATGACCACCAACGGGATAGTACATCCAGCGCGATTGGCCGCATTCACGGGGGGAGCGCGGCCGATCGCGGCCGTGTGTCAGCTGACTATCGCAGCTGACATCCGGCACTATGTGCCAGGAGCGGTCACGGACCACCCCCGGCACATTAACCCCCGGCACATTAACCCCCGGCACATTAACCCCCGACACACTGCGATCAAGCATGATCGCAGTGTTCCGGCGGTATAGGGAAGCATCGCGCAGGGAGGGGGCTCCCTGCGGGCTTCCCTCAGACCCCTGGAGCAACGCGATGTGATCGCATTGCTCCGAGGGTCTCTTACCTCCTCATCCCTGCAGCAGGCCCGGATCCAAGATGGCCGCGGCATCCGGGTCCTGCAGGGAGGTGGCTTCACTGCGCCTGCTCAGAGAAGGTGCGGGGAAGCCTCCAGGATCTGTGCATGTCAGATCGCCGATCTGACACAGTGCACAGCAAAGTGTCAGATTGGCGATCTTACACTATAACATCATGCCCCCCCACCCCCACCCCCGGGGCAATGTTATAGTGTAAAAAAAAAATTTCACATGTGTAAAAAAAAAAAAAAAATTCCAAAAAAAGCAAAAAAAAAATATATATATATTCTTCCTATAAATACATTTCATTATCTAAATTAAAAAAAAAACAATAAAAGTACACATATTTAGTATCGCCGTGTCCGTAGCAACCTGACCTATAAAACTGTCCCACTAGTTAACCCCTTCAGTGAACACCGTAAAATAAAAAAGGCAAAAAACAACGCTTTATTATCATACCGCCAAATAAAAAGTGGAATAACAGGCGATCAAAAAGACGGATATAAATAACCATGGTACCGCTGAAAATGCCATCTTGTCCCGCAAAAAACGAGCCACCATACAGCGCCATCAAAGAAAAAAGAAAAAAGTTATAGTACTCAGAATAAAGTGATGCAAACATAATTATTTTTTCTATAAAATAGTTTTAATTGTTTAAAAGCACCAAAACATAAAAAAATGATATAAATGAGGTATCGCTGTAATCATACTGTCCCGAAGAATAAAACTGCTTTATCCATTTTACCAAATGCGGAACGGTATAAACGCCTCCCCCAAAAGAAATTCATGAATAGCTGGTTTTTGGTCATTCTGCCTCACAAAAATTGGAATAAAAAGCGATCAAAAAATGTCACGTGCCCAAAAATGTTACAAATAAAAACGTCAACTCCTCCCGCAAAAAACAAGACCTCACATGACTCTGTGGACCAAAATATGGCAAAATTATAGCTCTCAAAATGTGGTAACGCAAAAAATATTTTTTGCAATAAAAAGCGTCTTTCAGTGTGTGACGGCTGCCAATCATAAAAATCCGCTAAAAAACCCACTATAAAAGTAAATCAAACCCCCCTTCATCACCCCCTTAGTTAGAAAAAAAATTAAAAAAAAAAAAAATGTATTTATTTCCATTTTCCCATTAGGGTTAGGGTTAGGGCTAGGGTTAGGGCTAGAGTTAGGGCTAGGGTTAGGGCTAGGGTTAGGGCTAGGGTTAAGGATACAGTTAGGGTTGGGGCTAAAGTTAGGGTTAGGGTTGGGGCTAAAGTTAAGGTTAGGGTTTGGATTACATTTACGGTTGGGATTAGGGTTGGGATTAGAGTTAGGGGTGTGTCAGGGTTAGGGGTGTGGTTAGGGTTACCTTTGGTATTAGGGTTAGGGATGTGTTTGGATTAGGGTTTCAGTTATAATTGGGGGGTTTTCACTGTTTAGGCACATCAGGGGCTCTCCAAACGCAACATGGCGTCCGATCTCAATTCCAGCCAATTCTGCGCTGAAAAAGTAAAACAGTGCTCTTTCCCTTCCGAGCTCTCCCGTGCGCCCAAACAGGGGTTTACCCCAACATATGGGGTATCAGCATACTCAGGACAAATTGGACAACAACTTTTGGGGTCTAATTTCAACTGTTATGCTTGGAAAAATACAAAACTGGGGGCTAAAAAATAATTTTTGTGGAAAAAAAAGGATTTTTTATTTTCACAGCTCTGCGTTATAAACTGTAGTGAAATACTTGGGGGTTCAAAGTTCTCACAACATATCTAGATAAGTTCCTTGGGGGGTCTAGTTTCCAATATGGGGTCACTTGTGGGGGGTTTCTATTGTTTAGGTACATTAGGGGCTCTGCAAATGCAATGTGACGCCTGCAGACCAATCCATCTAAGTCTGCATTCCAAATGACGCTCCTTCCCCTCCGAGCTCTGCCATGCGCTCAAACGGTGGTTCCCCCCACATATGGGGTATCAGCGTACTCAGGACAAATTGGACAACAACTTTTGCAGTCTAATTTCAACTGTTACCCTTGGAAAAACATAAAACTGGGGGCTAAAAAATAATTTTTGCGGGAAAAAAATAATTTTTATTTTCACGGCTCTGCGTTATGAACTGTAGTGAAACACTTGGGGGTTCAAAGCTCTCACAACACATCTAGATGAGTTCCTTAGGGGATCTACTTTCCAAAATGGTGTCACTTGTGGGGGGTTTCAATGTTTAGGCACATCAGTTGCTCTCCAAACGCAACATGGCGTCCCATCTCAATTCCTGTCAATTTTGCATTGAAATGTCAAACGGCGCTCCTTCCCTTCCGAGCTCTCTCATGCGCCCAAACAGTGGTTTACCCCCACATATGGGGTATCGGTGTACTCAGGAGAAATTGTACAACAACTTTCGGGGTCCATTTCCTCCTGTTACCCTTGGTAAAATAAAACAAATTGGTGCTGAATTAAATTTTTTGTGAAAAAAAGTTAAATGTTAATTTTTATTTAAACATTCCAAAAATTCCTGTGAAACACCTGAAGGGTTAATAAACTTCTTGATTGTGGTTTCGAGCACCTTGATGGGTGCAGTTTTTAGAATGGTGTCACACTTGGTTATTTTCTATCATATAGACCCCTCTAAATGACTTCAAATGAGATGTGGTCCCTAAAAAAAAATGGTGTTGTAAAAATGAGAAATTGCTGGTCAAATTTTAACCCTTATAACTCCCTAACGAAAAAAAAATGTGGTTCCAAAATTGTGCCGATGTAAAGTAGACATGTGTGAAATGTTACTTATTAAGTATTTTGTGTGATATATCTCTGTGATTTTATTGCATAAAAATTCAAAGTTGAAAAATTGCGAAATTTTTAAAATTTTTGCCAAATTTCCATTTTTTTCACAAATAAACGCAGGTAATATCAAAGAAATGTTATCACTATCACGAAGTACAATATGTCACGAGAAAACAGTGTCAGAATCACCGGGATCTGTTGAAGCGTTCCAGAGTTATAACCTCATAAAGGGACGTCAGAATTGTAAAAATCGGCCCCGTCATTAACGTGCAAACCACCCTTGGGGGTAAAGGGGTTAACAAAAAAGTGTGAAGCAACTGAAAATATGTCTTATATTCTAGGTTCTTCAAAGTAGCCATCTTTTGCTTTGATGACTGCTTTGCACACTCTTGGCATTCTCTTGATGAGCTTCAAGAGGTAGTCACCGGGAATGGTCTTTCAACAATCTTGACGGAGTTCCCAGAGATGCTTAGCACTTGTTGGCCCTTTTGCCTTCACTCTGTGGTCCAGCTCAACCCAAACCATCTCGATTGGGTTCAGGTCTGGTGACTGTGGATGCCAGGTCATCTGGCGTAGCACCCCATCACTCTGCTTCTTGGTCAAATAGCCCTTACACACCCTGGAGGTGTGTTTGGGGTCATTGTCCTGTTGAAAAATAAATGATGGTCCAACTAAACGCAAACCGGATGGAATAGAATGCCGCTGCAAGATGCTGTGGTAGCCATGCTGGTTCAGTATGCCTTCAATTTTGAATAAATCCCCAACAGTGTCACCAGCAAAGCACCCCCACACCATTACACCTCCTCCTCCATGCTTCACGGCGGGAACCAGGCATGTAGAGTATATCCATTCACCTTTTCTGCGTCGCACAAAGACACGGTGGTTGGAACCAAAGATCTCAAATTTGGACTCATCAGACCAAAGCACAGATTTCCACTGGTCTAATGTCCATTCCTTGTGTTCTTTAGCCCAAACAAGTCTCTTCTGCTTGTTGCCTGTCCTTAGCAGTGGTTTCCTAGCAGCTATTTTACCATGAAGGCCTGCTGCACAAAGTCTCCTCTTAACAGTTGTTGTAGAGATGTGTCTGCCGCTAGAACTGTGTGGCATTGACCTGGTCTTCAATCTGAGCTGCTGTTAACCTGCGATTTCTGAGGCTGGTGACTCGGATAAACTTATCCTCAGAAGCAAATGTGAAAGTAGCCTTAACCAGCTCAGAGCAATACTAGTGCTGGCTTGCAATATAGAGTCCTGCTAAAGCTGCAGAAACCTTCTAGAACATTTCAGAAATATAATCCCATAAGGCGTTATGGAGATACTATACGTCCTAGCTGTACATAGTGTATATTTCTGAAATCCCCAGAACATTGCAAGCCCGTTCTAGCTCCCAGGGGTATAGAGATACAAAGAACATCTAGTAGAAGCCAGATATCAAAGGTGTGTTTGGTCTCAACGTGTAGCTGGAGCCGGATCCTATGGTGCCAGAAATACTACCCTAAGACCATCCAGAAAAGAGTTATGATCTTAAATAGGTTTCGAAGATTTAATTATAAACCTCCAGGGGAGGGGATTTAAGTTCAACCCACAGCTCAGGAGGGGAGTGACCCAAAGGGGATAGAGGCTAGTATAAGGCCATGTGGTCTCTCTCTCTCTCTGTTATGCATGCAGTCCACTTTCAGTTAATGTGCTGTGAAGGACCTAGGAGCTAGCTGGCAGTCCATGACTTCTGTGGCCCAGAGTGCACTGGCCTAAAATGGAACTAGTAATTGGCATAATCCATCTGCTTATATGTTTTGTATTACCATTATCTGTATTTGCATATATGAACATTGTATATGTATAACCATTGTGTATATAGTGCATCATCTACAGTACAGACCAAAAGTTTGTACACACCTTCTCATTTAAAGATTTTTCTGTATTTTCATGACTATGAAAATTGTACATTAACACTGTAGGCATCAAAACTATGAATTAACACGTGGAATTACATAATTAACCCCTTTCTGACATCGGACGTACTATCCCGTCGAGGTGGGGTGGGCCCGTATGACCACCAACGGGATAGTACATCCAGCGCGATTGGCCGCATTCACGGGGGAAGCGCGGCCGATCGCGGCCGGGTGTCAGCTGACTATCGCAGCTGACATCCGGCACTATGTGCCAGGAGCGGTCACGGACCACCCCCGGCACATTAACCCCCGGCACATTAACCCCCGGCACATTAACCCCCGACACACTGCGATCAAGCATGATCGCAGTGTTCCGGCGGTATAGGGAAGCATCGCGCAGGGAGGGGGCTCCCTGCGGGCTTCCCTCAGACCCCTGGAGCAACGCGATGTGATTGCGTTGCTCCGAGGGTCTCTTACCTCCTCCTCCCTGCAGCAGGCCCGGATCCAAGATGGCTGCGGCATCCGGGTCCTGCAGGGAGGTGGCTTCACTGCGCCTGCTCAGAGAAGGTGCGGGGAAGCCTCCAGGATCTGTGCATGTCAGATCGCCGATCTGACACAGTGCACAGCAAAGTGTCAGATTGGCGATCTTACACTATAACATCATGCCCCCCCCCCCCCCCCCCGGGGCAATGTTATAGTGTAAAAAAATAATTTTCACATGTGTAAAAAAAAAAAAAAAATTCCAAAAAAAATGCAAAAAAAAAATATATATATTCTTCCTATAAATACATTTCATTATCTAAATTAAAAAAAAAACAATAAAAGTACACATATTTAGTATCGCCGTGTCCATAGCAACCTGACCTATAAAACTGTCCCACTAGTTAACCCCTTCAGTGAACACCGTAAAAAAAAAAGGCAAAAAACAACGCTTTATTATCATACCGCCAAATAAAAAGTGGAATAACAGGCGATCAAAAAGACGGATATAAATAACCATGGTACCGCTGAAAATGCCATCTTGTCCCGCAAAAAACGAGCCATCATACAGCACCATCAAAGAAAAAAGAAAAAAGTTATAGTACTCAGAATAAAGTGATGCAAAAATAATTATTTTTTCTATAAAATAGTTTTTATTGTATAAAAGCACCAAAACATAAAAAAATTATATAAATGAGGTATCGCTGTAATCATACTGTCCCGAAGAATAAAACTGCTTCATCCATTTTACCAAACGCGGAACGGTATAAACGCCTCCCCCAAAAGAAATTCATGAATAGCTGGTTTTTGGTCATTCTGCCTCACAAAAATTGGAATAAAAAGCGATCAAAAAATGTCACATGCCCGAAAATGTTACAAACAAAAATGTCAACTCCTCCCGCAAAAAACAAGACCTCACATGACTCTGTGGACCAAAATATGGAAAAATTATAGCTCTCAAAATGTGGTAACGCAAAAAATATTTTTTGCAATAAAAAGCGTCTTTCAGTGTGTGACGGCTGCCAATCATAAAAATCCGCTAAAAACCCACTATAAAAGTAAATCAAACCCCCCTTCAACACACCTTAAGTTAGAAAAAAATTAAAAAATAAAAAAAATGTATTTATTTCCATTTTCCCATTAGGGTTAGGGTTAGGGCTAGGGTTAGGGCTAAAGTTAGGGCTAGGGTTAGGGCTAGGGTTAGGGCTAGGGTTAGGGTTAGGGTTAGGGTTAGGGCTAGGGTTAAGGCTACAGTTAGGGTTGGGGCTAAAGTTAGGGTTAGGGTTGGGGCTAAAGTTAAGGTTAGGGTTTGGATTACATTTACGGTTGGGATTAGGGTTGGGATTAGAGTTAGGGGTGTGTCAGGGTTAGGGGTGTGATTAGGGTTACCTTTGGTATTAGGGTTAGGGATGTGTTTGGATTAGGGTTTCAGTTATAATTGGGGGGTTTTCACTGTTTAGGCACATCAGGGGCTCTCCAAACGCAACATGGCGTCCGATCTCAATTCCAGCCAATTCTGCGCTGAAAAAGTAAAACAGTGCTCTTTCCCTTCCGAGCTCTCCCGTGCGCCCAAACAGGGGTTTACCCCAACATATCGGGTATCAGCGTACTCAGGACAAATTGGACAACAACTTTTGGGGTCTAATTTCAACTGTTATGCTTGGAAAAATACAAAACCGGGGGCTAAAAAATAATTTTTGTGGAAAAAAAAGGATTTTTTATTTTCACAGCTCTCCGTTATAAACTATAGTGAAATATTTGGGGGTTCAAAGTTCTCACAACACATGTAGATAAGTTCCTTGGGGGGTCTAGTTTCCAATATGGGGTCACTTGTGGGGGGTTTCTATTGTTTAGGTACATTAGGGGCTCTGCAAATGCAATGTGACGCCTGCAGACCAATCCATCTAAGTCTGCATTCCAAATGACGCTCCTTCCCTTCCGAGCTCTGCCACGATCTCAAACGGTGGTTCCCCCCCACATATGGGGTATCAGCGTACTCAGGTCAAATTGGACAACAACTTTTGCGGTCTAATTTCAACTGTTACCCTTGGAAAAATATAAAACTGGGGGCTAAAAAATAATTTTTGCGGGAAAAAAATAATTTTTATTTTCACGGCTCTGCGTTATGGACTGTAGTGAAACACTTGGGGGTTCAAAGCTCTCACAACACATCTAGATAAGTTCCTTAGGGGATCTACTTTCCAAAATGGTGTCACTTGTGGGGGATTTCAATGTTTAGGCACATCAGTTGCTCTCCAAACGCAACATGGCGTCCCATCTCAATTCCTGTCAATTTTGCATTGAAATGTCAAATGGCGCTCCTTCCCTTCCGAGCTCTCTCATGCGCCCAAACAGTGGTTTACCCCCACATATGGGGTATCGGTGTACTCAGGACAAATTGTACAACAACTTTCGGGGTCCATTTTCTCCTGTTACCCTTGGTAAAATAAAACAAATTGGAGCTGAATTAAATTTTTTGTGAAAAAAAGTTAAATGTTAATTTTTATTTAAACATTCCAAAAATTCCTGTGAAACACCTGAAGGGTTAATAAACTTCTTGAATGTGGTTTCGTGCACCTTCATGGGTGCAGTTTTTAGAATGGTGTCACACTTGGTTATTTTCTATCACATAGATCCCTCAAAATGACTTCAAATGAGATGTGGTCCCTAAAAAAAAATGGTGTTGTAAAAATGAGAAATTGCTGGTCAAATTTTAACCCTTATAACTCCCTAACGAAAAAAAAATGTGGTTCCAAAATTGTGCCGATGTAAAGTAGAAATGTGTGAAATGTTACTTATTAAGTATTTTGTGTGATATATGTCTGTGATTTTATTGCATAAAAATTCAAAGTTGAAAAATTGCGAAGTTTTCAAAATTTTTGCCAAATTTCCATTTTTTTCACAAATAAACGCAGGTAATATCAAAGAAATTTTATCACTATCACGAAGTACAATATGTCACGAGAAAACAGTGTCAGAATCACCGGGATCTGTTGAAGCGTTCCAGAGTTATAACTTCATAAAGGGACAGTGGTCAGAATTGTAAAAATCAGCCCCGTCATTAACGTGCAAACCACCCTTGGGGGTAAAGATGTTAACAAAAAAGTGTGAAGCAACTGAAAATATGTCTTATATTCTAGGTTCTTCAAAGTAGCCATCTTTTGCTTTGATGACTGCTTTGCACACTCTTGACATTCTCTTGATGAGCTTCAAGAGGTAGTCACCGGGAATGGTCTTTCAACAATCTTGACGGAGTTCCCAGAGATGCTTAGCACTTGTTGGCCCTTTTGCCTTCACTCTGTGGTCCAGCTCAACCCAAACCATCTCGATTGGGTTCAGGTCTGGTGACTGTGGATGCCAGGTCATCTGGCGTAGCACCCCATCACTCTGCTTCTTGGTCAAATAGCCCTTACACACCCTGGAGGTGTGTTTGGGGTCATTGTCCTGTTGAAAAATAAATGATGGTCCAACTAAACGCAAACCGGATGGAATAGAATGCCGCTGCAAGATGCTGTGGTAGCCATGCTGGTTCAGTATGCCTTCAATTTTGAATAAATCCCCAACAGTGTCACCAGCAAAGCACCCCCACACCATTACACCTCCTCCTCCATGCTTCACGGTGGGAACCAGGCATGTAGAGTATATCCATTCACCTTTTCTGCGTCGCACAAAGACACGGTGGTTGGAACCAAAGATCTCAAATTTGGACTCATCAGACCAAAGCACAGATTTCCACTGGTCTAATGTCCATTCCTTGTGTTCTTTAGCCCAAACAAGTCTCTTCTGCTTGTTGCCTGTCCTTAGCAGTGGTTTCCTAGCAGCTATTTTACCATGAAGGCCTGCTGCACAAAGTCTCCTCTTAACAGTTGTTGTAGAGATGTGTCTGCCGCTAGAACTGTGGGGCATTGACCTGGTCTCCAATCTGAGCTGCTGTTAACCTGCGATTTCTGAGGCTGGTGACTCGGATAAACTTATCCTCAGAAGCAGAGGTGACTCTTGGTCTTCCTTTTCTGGGGCGGTCCTTATGTGAGCCAGTTTCTTTGTTGCGCTTGATGGTTTTTGCCACTGCACTTGGGGACACTTTCAAAGTTTTCCCAATTTTTCGGATTGGCTGACCTTAATTTCTTAAAATAATGATTGCCACTCGTTTTTCTTTACTTAGCTGCTTTTTTCTTGCCATAAAACAAATTCTAACAGTCTATTCAGTAGGACTATCAGCTGTGTATCCACCAGACTTCTGCACAACACAACTGATGGTCCCAACCCCATTTATAAGGCAAGAAATCCCACGTATTAAACCTGACAGGGCACACCTGTGAAGTAAAAACCATTCTCGGTGACTACCTCTTGAAGTTTATCAAGAGAATGCCAAGAGTGTGCAATGCAGTCATCAAAGCAAAAGGTGGCTACTTTGAAGAACCTAGAATATAAGACAATTTCAGTTGTTTCACACTTTTTTGTTAAGTATATAATCCTACATGAGTTAATTCATAGTGTTGATGCCTTCAGTGTGAATGTACAATTTTCATAATCATGAAAATACAGAAAAATCTGCTGTGCTGAAAGAGTCACAGAACAGGACAAACTACTGAAAATTGAGGGAGGTGCAGGCGGAGATTCTAAGATCAATTGAGAAATATGTGTTGTGCTTATGTAGGTTTTAATGCTTTGTGACCAATGTGAACATACGTTTAACTTCTGCATGTGTACCAACTGAAGTTAAGCTCAATTTATGTGTTTTTTTCTTTGTATTGTTGCATTCTGTGCAAGCCGGGGTGTGGCCTCCCTGTTTCTGAGCTAGAGATTGTATATAAGGCTTCCCCAGTCTGGTGTTCCCTGGTTGGGCCCAGTCCTTTTGTCTGCCGTTATTCACACTGAGGTCAACATTGACACATGGTAAGGTTTTAATATTAGACAGTGTAGGACTGTCCCGATCAGAGTTACCTTGACGTGGTGGGATGGCTTTGGTGCTATTTTTTGATAAAAAAAACAGTATTACTAAAAACTCTGTGTTATTTAAATGCACTTTTGCTTTTTTACTTAGTTACATCAGGGTGTTTGCTTACTTTTTCTCTCGTAGGTTTTACTGTTTGAACCCTTGTCTGATTAAGGGAGAGGTTGAGGGTACAGGTGGAGGCCTTACAGGAGGTGGAGAATCCAGAAGCAGTGAAGGAAGTGTTAGATACAAAGGTTTGTCTCACAAGCCTTGGGGATACAAAGATACAAGTAGCCCCTTGACCGCCTGCCCCCACAGCCACCACAGTCACTCAGTGCCCAGTTAGTGAGATGTAATGCCCCTGCCCATGTTTGCTCATTCCATTGGTAAAATGCAACCTGTCAGACATAGAGTTTTTCAGTGAAAAGGTGATGCTGTTAGTGACCTGCTGGTGCAGCACAAGCAGAGCTTTCTTAGAGAAGTAATGGCGACTGGGCAACTGGTACTGGGGGACTGTGCCAAACATCAACTTTCTGAAACTGTCTGCATCAAACAGGTGGAAAGGCAGCATTTCCATGGCCAACAGATGGGAGATGGTGAAATTCAAGCTCTTAGCTTTGGCATGTGTAGGAGGAAACATTCTTTTACATGACCACAACTGCAGGACCGATGACTAGCTGCTGTGCTGAAAGAGTCACAGAACAGGACAAACTACTGAAAATTGAGTGAGGTGCAGGCGGAGATTCTAAGATCAATTGAGAAATATGTGTTGTGCTAGGTGACACAAAAGCAGCAGTCATTTCTACTTCCATAACAGCTGACATGCTGTCACTCACCCCAATTGTAATGGAGATTTGTGTGAGAAGATGGAGCAGCAGTTAGGAGTTGATGGGATGGCCGGTGGTCGGCGAGTCCCTCTAGTCCAAATTTTAGTGCAGTGAGAGTCCCACACTAAGGCATGTTGATTGTGCATTGTGCTGGTTCATGCATGTAATTGTCAAATTATTGCAATTTTTGCCTCTATTGACTTGATTTTTGCAAATTTGACAGATAATGTGTGTTAAGTCGTCCTTTGTGGCCTCAAAAAAGGCCCAGGCTAGGCAACCCTTGCTGACCCTGTGAACTGCACACTCATGATCAGTGCTGGCCACAGCCAGAGTTAGGGCTGAGGATGCAGTGCTTGTAGTGGTTGTATCACTTTGTGTCTGTGTGGGAAGTGCAACAAAACCTCCTTATCAGGATCACCTCCACCCTTGGTGGTTAACGTCTGGTGACAAGGGTCTGGATCCTGCTCAGACCATACATCATCCAGCCCTGAATCCACATGAAATAATTTGGACATCGGTGCAGATGCTTTCCTCCTCTGGATTATGTGATTATTTTGGAGCAGACCTCTGATGCCTATGGAATAGAATGTGTGAACAGCTCTCCAGAATGGCACATCTGGGATTCCTCACAGTCAGTTGGGCATTTGGAAATTTTTGACGTTGAGGGAAACAATGATGAGTGGGGTGTCACCTCTGAAGATTGTACTGTGTCTGATGTTAAGGTGGAGGAAGAGAAAGATAGGTCACTTGATGAAGCGTTTGCCATCCACTGTAGCACAAGCTCTTTCTGAGCCTCATCTACAAGGCGTACCACTTTGCAGATGCCAAAGAAAGGGAGTCAAGTAGCCCAGCCAATAACAGATGTTGTTAGTGGTCTTCAGATAGGTTGAGACGGTGTTTGTTCAGGTGAGCTTTCATTACTAGCGTTGAGCGAAACGGAACAGTCATTTTCATAAATCGCCGACTTTTAGGCAAAGTCGGGTTTCATGAAACCCGAACCGATCCTAGTGTGGGATCGGCCACGCGGTCGGCGATCAGAGCGCCAAAGTCGCATTTCGTATGACGCTGTTACCGACGTTTTTCATCCAATGAAGGAGGACGCAGAGTGTGGGCAGCGTGATGACATAGGTCTCGGTCCCCACCATCTTAGAGAAGGGCATGACAGTGATTGGCTTGCTTTCTGCGGCGTCACAGGGGTTATAAAGGGGCGTGCACGCTGACCGCCATCTTACTTCTGCCGATCTTAGCATAGGGAGAGGTTGCTGCAGCTTCATCAGAAGAAGGGATATAGTTAGTGAGGGAAGATTAACCCCCAAACCGCTTGTGCTGTAGCGATTTCCACTGTACAACACCACCTTTTTGTCCAGGGACAGTGGAGGTCGTATTCTAGTGCACAGTGCTGTGCAAACCAACTGCTTTTTTGAAAGCAAAAATCCTGTTGCTCTTTTCTGCACAGTTACCTGTCTTAATTGTCCACACTTTTTTGTTCTGAAGTCCTTTTTATTGCTGCCATACTTGTCCTGAGATCATTGTAGGGACTAGGGAGCGTGTTATTGCAGTACCTTTTTTTTTTTCTTTATAATAATTCCAGCCACTTTCTGCCACGTTCATGGTGTTGTGTTATACCACAGGGCCAGAGTTGTGGTTCAGTGTCTCCCCCCAAAAGTGAGATAGTAATTCTCACACAGTTTATATTCTGCAGTACTGCTAGTGTGTCGTATATCAGGCAGCCACTTTCTGCCACGTTCATAGTGTTGTGTTATACCACAGGGCCAGAGTTAGGGTTCAGTGTCTCCCCCCAAAAAATGGAGATTCAAATTCTCACACAGTGTATATTCAGCTGTACTGCTAGTGCGTCGTATATCAGGCAGCCACTTTCTGCCACGTTCATAGTGTTGTGTTATACCACAGGGCCAGAGTTAGGGTTCAGTGTCTCCCCCCAAAAAATGGAGATTCAAATTCTCACACAGTGTATATTCAGCTGTACTGCTAGTGCGTCGTATATCAGGCAGCCACTTTCTGCCACGTTCATAGTGTTATGTTATACCACAGGGCCAGAGTTAGGGTTCAGTGTCTCCCCCCAAAAAATGGAGATTCAAATTCTCACACAGTGTATATTCAGCTGTACTGCTAGTGTGTCGTATATCAGGCAGCCACTTTCTGCCACGTTCATAGTGTTGTGTTATACCACAGGGCCAGAGTTAGGGTTCAGTGTCTCCCCCCCAAAAATGGAGATTCAAATTCTCACACAGTGTATATTCAGCTGTACTGCTAGTGCGTCGTATATAAGGCAGCCACTTTCTGCCACGTTCATAGTGTTGTGTTATACCACAGGGCCAGAGTTAGGGTTCAGTGTCTCCCCCCAAAAAATGGAGATTCAAATTCTCACATAGTGTATATTCAGCTGTACTGCTAGTGCGTCGTATATCAGGCAGCCACTTTCTGCCACATTCATAATGTTGTGTTATACCACAGGGCCAGAGTTAGGGTTCAGTGTCTCCCCCCAAAAAATGGAGATTCAAATTCTCACACAGTGTATATTCAGCTGTACTGCTAGTGCGTCATATATCAGGCAGCCACTTCCTGCCACGTTCATAGTGTTGTGTTATACCACAGGGCCAGAGTTGTGGTTCAGTGTCTCCCCCCAAAAGCAAGTCATCTTTCAGGCAAGCTACGTGTCAGCAGGGGAAGGTGGGGCAAAAGAATGTGAAATCCATGATTGGTTAATTTAAATGAAGGTTAGCTAATCAACATTTTAGGTAGCCAGACGCGTCCTTTTTTCGGTCAGTATTGAACCAGCAACACTGAACACTCTTTCTGAAAGCACACTGACAGCAGGGCAATCGAGGTCCTGTAATCCATATTCTGGCAATTCAGGCCAGGTGTCTAGTTTAGATGCCCAGTATTCAAAGGGGAATGACCTGTGAGGGAGAACATCGATAAGGGCGGAAAAGTAGTTTGTAACCATACTGGACAAATGCTGTCTCCTGTCACTTTGAATCGATGCAGCTGTCCCTGTCGTGTCAGCGGTCATTGCGAAATCATTCCACAACCTTGTCATAAAACTCCACTGTCCAACGCCACTTCGGATTTCTGCACCTCTAGCACCTCTGCCATGTTGCCCCATGCAGCTCGTGTGAGAACCATCACCGCCGCTGTGTGCTGGGAATGCCTGAACCAAACGGTCTACAAGAGTTGCTTGTTTGGTAGCCAATATTTGACCTAGGTTCTCATGTGGCATGATATTTTGCAGTTTTCCTTTATATCTTGTATCCAGGAGGCAGGCCAACCAGTTGTCGTCATCGGTCATCATTTTAACAATGCGGGGGTCCCTTTTTAGGATACGCAAGGCATACTCAGCCATGTGGGCCAATGTGCCAGGTGTCAATTAACTGTTTCTGCTGGGTTGAGGACCACTTTCTTGCAAATCAACATCACAAGTGTCCTGCAATAAACCTGTACCAGACCTTGCAATGCCACCAGTTTCTATTGCCACCTGAGAATCATCCTCCTCCCATACATATTCATCCCCATCATCCTCCTCCTCATCCTCTTCGTCCGCCAATTTGTCCTGGACAGTTCCCTGAGCAGACAATGGCTGACTGTCATCAAGGCTTCCCTCCTCCTTGGCTGCAGACGCCTGCTCCTTATTGTGCATCAAATTTTGCATCAGCAGACGCATAAGTGGGATGTTAATGCTTACGATGGCGTCGACCACTGCACACCAGACAACTCCATGTCTGCCATCCAAGTGCCTGCCCGTGTATCCTCCCTCAAATTTATAACAGCACGCCTCTGTTCGCACAGCCTCTGAATCATGTGCAGTGTGGAGTTCCACCTTGTTGCAACGTCGATTATTAGGCGGTGCTGGGGAAGATTCAGCGATCGCTGATGGTTCAGCATTTGGCTGGAGTGTATGGGCATCCGGCGGATGTGCGAGCAAGTCTTCGCACCTTCAGAAGCAGGGCTAGTAACTTTGGATAATTTTTGAGGAAGCCCTTCACCACCAGGTTAAAGGTGTGAGCCAGGCAAGGTATGTGTTTCAGTTCTGAAAGGGCTATGGCAGCCATAAAATTCCTTCCGTTATCACTGAATACCTTGCCTGCCTCAAGATGTACACTGCCCAGCCATGACTGAGTTTGTTGCTGCAAGTACTCTGACAGTACTTCCGCGGTGTGTCTGTTGTCGCCCAAACACTTCATTTGAAACACAGCCTGCCGACGCTTACCACTAGCTGTTCGATAATGGGACACCCCATGTGCAACACTGGCAGCTGCGGATGGAGTGGTAGGGCGACTGCGCTCTGTGCACGAACTTTCGCTTCTGGAGGAGGAGGAGAAGGAGGAGGAGTGGCGAACGCCTTATGCCAACTGTTTCCTTAGACTGTGGGATAGGATGAACTGTCCCACTATGGCTGCCCCCTGTGGACCCTGCATCCTACACATTAACTCAGTGCGCCGTGATGGACACGTAACATCCCCGACCATGCCTACAGGTCCATGCATCTGTTGTGAGGTGCACCTTTCCACTGACTGATTGCCTCAAGGCATGGACAATGAGGTCTTTGACATGCTGGTGGAGGGCTGGGATGGCTTTTCTCGCAAAGAAGTGGCGACTGGGTAGGTCATACCGTGGTACTGCGTGGGCCATCAGGTCTTTGAAAGCTTCGCTTTCAACCAAACGGTAGGGCATCATCTGTAATGAGATTAGTATAGCAATGTGGGCGTTCAAATCCTGTGTACGCGGATGAGAGGATGAGTACTTTCTTTTCCTAATGAGAGTCTCTTGTAGGGTGAGCTGGACTGGAGAGCTGCATATGGTGGAACTAGCGGTGGTGGTGGTGGACATGGCGGATTGAGAGAGAGAGAGTTTGTTATGGTATTCTTGTTGTTGGCCTACATACAGTCTTTCCTACCAATAACCTTGTGATTCCCTGACTGCTTTGGCCTTACGACGATACCTCCACATTTTCTGCTGGTGGTGTCCTAACCGGTGGGCTTACAGTGAGGGAAGCAATGTAGCATTGCTGACTACCTTCATTCCGCACAGGTGCACCAACGGTATGGGACATTTGGTAGTTAGTCCAGGCTTGCAAGTGCATGCTGGTTAAATGTCTAAGCATGCACGTTGTATTTAAATTTTGAAGACTCTTCTCTCTGCTAAAGGTCTTTGAGCATTTCTTACAGATAACTTTTGACTGATCATTCTGATCTTGGTTAAAAAATTGCTACACTACACTCTTCCTACTATCTAAAACCTTTTCAGGCATTGTGCACTGTGCTACTTTCACCGAATGGCCACACTCTCCTAAAACTGTTTTTGTTTTTCGCAAACATTTTTGGCCTGATACGGGCCTGCCAGAAGACAGCTGTTGCAATGTAGATGGCTGCTGCGGATCATCCTCCTCCGCTTCTGAGCTAGTGGCAGCGGCACCCTCTTCCCCCAATGGCTGCCAATCTGGGTCATCAACTGGGTCATCTATCACCTCCTCCTCAATGTCATGTGCACCTTCCTCAGTGTCACCGTGTAAGGTGCTATAGCGTTCGGGACAGGGCACCATAGTCTCATCAGGGTCACATTCTGGCTCAGTAAACTGCGAGGGCAATGTAGTGATCAGAGTCAATGGAACAGCATCACTATCTAGCTGTGGCTGTGCATCAGTGCACTGCATGTCCGATTCTTCTTGTAATTGGGAGAGTACAATTTCCCTTTCTAACCCAGGCACGGTATGTGTAAAGAGCTCCATGGAGTAACCTGTAGTGTCGCCTGATGCATCCTTCACTTTTGGTTTGGGAGAAGGACACAAGGAAACGTCTTTTTCCTGACCGGGAGCATCCACTGATGACTGGCTGCTCTTACATTTAGAACTTTGGGAAGAGGAGGCGAAAGAGCTAGAGGGTGAGTCAGCAAGGAAAGACAACACTTTTTCCTGCTTCTCCGGCTTTAAAAGCTGTTTTCCTACTCCCAGGTAAGGGAGCCTTCGAGGCCTTGTGTAGCCAGACGATGACGCAGGCTGAACACCTCCAGCCTTAGGTGCTACTGTGCTTTTGCCACTACCACGAGATGCAGCACCACCAGCACCATCAGTACCAGCTGGCAACCCCCGCCCACAACCTCTTCCACCAGACTTCCTCATTTTTTGGGGGGAGACACTGAACCACAACTCATATTACACCGTCGTAATATGAGGGGCCCTGTGCCAGTACCGCCGCTCACGAGAGAGTGTCCCCCCCAGCTTGAACAGTGCTCTACCACTTGCAATACTACCTCTCCCAGCTCCACCACTGTGTAGTCTGTGCGGTAAAAACCTTAAATGGCACTGCCAATACGAATTATTTGAAATGATAGATGATAGTTAAAATATACAGGGGCCCTGGCCTCCATTTAATACTTTGCGCCTACTACCACTGTCTTTATTATTTGGGCGTAATAACGGTGTCTGCCGCTGCTTCTTTTTTTCCTTCACTGAACAAAGCTGAACTTCAACTGTTGTCCCGTTTCAAATATTAAACTGCATTTGGCCTACTTGTTGGGTTGGGGCCTACTAACGGTGTCTGCCACTCCTTGGTGTTCTCCTGGTTTATTTTTCTTGCGCTTCAATCTTCAGGCTTTCGTTTAAATATTTTTTATATTAAACTGCATTTGGCCTACTTGTTGGGTTGGGCCTAGTAACATTGTCTGCTGCCGCCTCTTGTTTTCCTCTACTAAACAAAGCTGGGCTTGAAGCTTCAGGCTTTCGGCCTGTAACAACGATATGAAACTACATTTGGCCTAGTTCTTGGTTTGGGCCTAGTAACGTTGTCTGCTGCTGCCTCTTGTTTTCCTCTACTACACAAAGCTGAGCTTCAATCTTCAGGCTTTCAGCCTATATTTAGAATATGAAACTGCATTTGGCCTACTTGTTTGGTTGGGCCTACTAACGGTGTCTGCTGCTGATTGTTGTTCTCCTCCACTGAACAAACCAATGCCGCCTGTTTACTCCTGTTACCAATTTTTAACAGCCTTTAGCCTACTTTTTTTTATTTTGGGCCTATATCTGTGTTTCCTCCTCATTCCTGCCCATTGCCCAGCCACTGCTAGATGAGTCTGCTGGTACATTGACACAGACCACTACATTCCCCTTGCACTCTACACAGCCTGAATCTGACCCTGCTGAAACTCAGGTTCCCCTTCCCGCATACTATACCACCTTACATGGGGACAAAGAGGAAGGTGCAGATGAAAGTGCAGGTTCCTTCAACAGGTGGGGGGCATACTCATTGGCAACGTCACTGGCACACGGCCCCTCATAGTATGCAAAAGTGTCTCTGCCGGTGGGAGGCGCCTCCGCAGTCAATCACAACGCCGTACTTTGAGGGGCCCTGTGCCAGTGGCAATGCGAACGAGTGTGCCCCCCCTGCTTGCTCAGGATCACAGCACTTGCAAAGTTGAAATGCTTACCTCTCCCTGCTCCACCGCCGTGACGTAGTCCGCGTTTTCTGGGCCCACGAAAAACTTGAGCCATTAAAATGGGCTCTGTTGGTGTTTTCCTGTCCTCCACTCACTGCCGACTTTGATTCTCCATTGACTTGCATTGGGTTTCGTGTTTCGGTCGGATCCCCGACTTTTCGAAATAATCGGCCGATTTCACCCGACCCGACTTTTGACAAAGTCGGGTTTCGCGAAACCCGACTCGATCCTGAAAAAGTAAAAGTCGCTCAACCCTATTCATTACCATTAACACCTAACCCACGTAGACGTCGAACACCAAGCCTTGTATTTTTCTCATTCATGTTGAAAGTAGCTTTCCCCTCTTGTAACCTGCTGTTTCACAACCTTAGGCTCACAGCTGTCAGTTACCTGTCACCAAATTAAAAATCACTATTTTCTTAGATAGTGTGCCAGAAAAACACTGTTTTACCTAAGGATTTTTAAGTGGAAATTTGGCCTTCTGATTTGCAACTGAAACATAGTTTTATCACAAACTATTTGGAGTAGCTAATTGGGCCTCATGACTGCACCTCAATATTAGTCTTCTTAACGATTTTTAAGTGGAAATCTGGCCTTCTGATTTGTCACTGAGAAACAGTTTTAGCACAAAAGATTTGGATTAGCTAACTGGAATTGGCCCTCCAGGCTGCACCTCAATATTAGGCCTAATCAGGTACGGACTGGGGCTGAAATTCAGTCCTGGCATTTGAAATCACACAGGCCCATGTTCCCCTGGATGGAAGAAAGGAAGATTTTCTACAAGACCAATATCTCTAATGATACTCGTGTCCTGCTGGGGTAAGTGACCGAGTCAGCAACTTTGTGCTCCATCACAACTCTTAACAGTATGGGTATCTTGAGAACACCGATTCTGATAACAACGTAGCTGACATGGCAGCCCATTACCAGACCCTTCTGGCATTTGCCAGAATTGCCAGATGGCCAGTCCGGCCCTGGGCGTAGTGATTTTTAAGTGGAAATCTGGCTTTCCGATTTGCCACTGAAACACAGTTTTATCACAAATGATTTGGAGTAGGCCTATGAAGACTGCCACACAATTTTTGCACAATCTAGTTTGATGTTGGAAGAAAGATTTCATGCAGGACAGGATCCAGTCTACTTAAATGACAAGTTCACATTCAGTAGCCGCACTAGCGCGACCTCTCAGCACTGTGACACTAAGACAATGTCGCCAGCAAAACAAGATGTCCACTTTTTATATGGCCAATGACATGTGACTTTGGCAGCCAATCACAGAAGACCTTGTGTCATGACATTGTGAATGGTTTCTGAGCCCTGTTTGGTTACCGGAATCAATACACATATAGCTAATGGGGAAAAAAAACTTGATTGCGCCGCTCTTCTAACCTCTCCACACCCCCTCCCCTCATCCAAACACGCACATCATCGCCCAGCTCATCACACAGCACTACTATCCTAGCCAATGTAATAACAAAAGCATTAGTGGAAACTTGATGATTTACATAACTGTGATCGAATTTAGCCGACTTTGAGTAAAAATGCTCGTGAAAGCTAACACGAAACAAAATATGCTACGTTCGTGCCGAATTTGAAATTGGTGAACATTTTTCAAACACATTCTCTCATCTCTACTCTCAGTCTGTCAGGAATGTGAGCAAGTGTGGTGCCACATTATTGACTGCACAGGCCACATCCTCCCTCTCCCCATGCCTCCCTGGGCCCTTGTGGACAGGGAGTGTCTGTGTAAAACTGTACCAAGCTGATCTTACATATCCCAGGGGGTGCAGAACATGACATTGGTGATGTGGGGAGACCGAATTACATGATCTGTCTGATGTAATAGTAACACCAGGTGGGTGAGGAGGTGCGGGTTCATCACAAGTTGATTTTCAGCACTTTTTTTGTGCTGAAAATGCCCCATCTCGAGTGAGAGTACCAACAGATGGAGGGGAAGCGGCAGCGGTGGAGCAGCGGGTCGCAGAGGCAGGAGCCAGCTGCTGCGTCTAACTCCTGTGCCCGCTGCTATAGAAAAATGATTATTCACTGCACTGGCAGTGAATGTTCATTTCTCTGTAATAGTAAGCACAGTGTTAGCCATAGCCTTTGGCTTCCTGCAGTGGCTGGGCGGTCACATGTGCCCGCTACTTAACAGAAATAAATATTCACCTCTCTCCACTCCCATGGGAGTGGAGAGAAGTGAATATTCATTTCTCTTTTGTAGCGGGCACACGTGTTCACTCAGCAGCAGGAAGCCTGCGGCTGACACTGTGCGTGCTACTAAATAGCAATGAATAATCACTGCCCTCCACACACATAGTTCCAGCGTGGGAAGCGATGAGTATTCCAACAGCTGTGCTCTGCTTGTAAGCAGCACATGCCGTTCCTGCCATGCGCTGTTTACAAGCATAAAGCAGCTGCTGGCACCATAAAGAGACGCTGCGAGGGAGCAAAATGAAGGTAAGTAGGATTTGTTTTTGTTTTCTGATGGAGCATTGTAGACAAGTATGGGGATAAGGAGCAGGGGCAGAGGAGGATGGGGAAAAGGAGCCATGCATACCAGGATAGGGATGAGTAGCCATGTATACAGGGATGAAGATTAGAAGCCATGCAGACAATGATGGGGATAAGGAGCCATGCATACAAGGATAGGGATGAGGAGCCATGCATAGAAGGATGGGGATTAGAAGCCATGCAGACAATGATGTGGATAAGGAGCCTTGCATACAAGGACTGAAATAAGGAGCCATGCATACTAGGATAGGGATGAGGAGCCTTGCATACAAGGATGGGGATAAGAAGCCATGCAGAAAAGGATGAGAAAAAGATGCCATGTGTATAAGTATTTTTTTTATGTTTTTTGATGGAGCAATGCAGACAAGGATGGGGATAAGGAGCCACGCATACCAGGATAGGGATAAGGAGTCATGCATTCAAGGATGAGGATAAAAAGCCATGAGTACAAATATGGGGATATGGAGCCATGCATACAAGGAAAAGGATGAGAAGCCATGCATACAAGCATGGGAATAAGGTGCCATGCATGCACGGATGGGGATAAGGAGCCATTCAGACAGGATGGGGATGAGGAGCCATGCACACCAGGATAGAGATGAGGAGCCATGCAGACCAGAATAGGGATGAGGAGCCATGCATTCAAGGATAGGGATAAAGGAACAATGGATACCCGGCTTATACTTGAGTCAATAAGTTTTCCCAGTTATTTGTATTAGTTAGGGACCTCGGCTTATACTCATGCTGGCTTATACACGAGTATATACGGTATCTTAATTTTGCTTAGAACATACTCTTATCTATATAAGTTATTGCAAATAAAAAATAACAATAATAAATAATAATGAAAAAAATATATATATGCAGCGCTGGCAAAAATTAAGAGATCACTGCAAAATGTTCAGTTCGTCTGATTTTTCTCTTTGTCTTTGATTTTTGAGTAAAATGTAAATTGTTCTTTTAATCTATGTTGCGTTCCCGTGCGGTTGGCGGGCACATCAAAACAACGCATGCAGACACATCCGCATACAAAGCATGTCCCTGCATACCCAATGGTACAGATAGGTACGCAGGATGCAGGCAGAAGTAGGCGAAGCTTAAGGGAAGAAGTGTGAAAGTAGGTGGAGCTTAAGGGAGGAAGTGGGCAGCCTTATGCACTCTACCCGAATGCAAGTGTGAAACCGGCCTTATTTCAGCTCTTCAATACAAAGGGTGAAACTCGTATATTACAGTATATAGAGCCAACACAAACAGAGGGATCTATGTCAAGTGTTTATTTCTGTTAATGTTGATGATTATGGCTTATAAATTAACATTTTGATGATACTCTAAGTTTGTGAGAAACACCTGTAGTTGCTCTTATTTTTTTTTTTATTTTTTTTTTGTATGGGTGATCACTTCAAATATATCACACTTTTCTTTCCCATATTTATAAATCACTTTTATATTTAACCAATTATTTTTTGACCATTACTGGTTTCCTAGTGCTTTAATACAGAGATCTTATGAAAATGGAATTTTAACAAAAGATTAAAGAAATTATGTTAAAATGTCAAATCCCTCAACACTTTTTTTTATTTTTTTTTATGAAATGCCATAATTACTCTAAAAAACCACCAGGGTGCCCAATTATTGCTGGCTGCAAGATCCTTACCAGTGCAGTGGCTGAATATGTAGATAAACAACTCCAAAGTTTTGTACTGAACCTACATGCTTTTTTGAAAGAATCTGGAAATTATTGTATTTTTTGACAGATATTGAGTGGGAAAACAATATGATTTGGGTAACACTAGATGTCAATGCTCTCTATACCAGCATGCCACATGACAAAGGTTTGAGAGTGGTGGGAAAATGGTTAAACACTGACACTTTGACGGTGTGGTTACATAGTTACATAGTTACATAGTTACATAGTTAATAAGGTTGAAGGAAGACTGTAAGTCCATCTAGTTCAACCCATAGCCTAACCTAACATGCCCTAACATGTTGATCCAGAGGAAGGCAAAAAAAACCCATGTGGCAAAGAGTAACTCCACCATGGGGAAAAAAATTCCTTCCCGACTCCACATACGGCAATCAGACTAGTTCCCTGGATCAACGCCTTATCAAGGAATCTAGTGTATATACCCTGTAACATTATACTTTTCCAGAAAGGTATCCAGTCCCCTCTTAAATTTAAGTAATGAATCACTCATTACAACATCACACGGCAGAGAGTTCCATAGTCTCACTGCTCTTACAGTAAAGAATCCGTGTCTGTTATTATGCTTAAACCTTCTTTCCTCCAGACGTAGAGGATGCCCCCTTGTCCCTGTCAGGTCTATGATTAAAAAGATCATCAGAAAGGTCTTTGTACTGTCCCCTCATATATTTATACATTAAAATAAGATCACCCCTTAGTCTTCGTTTTTCCAAACTAAATAGCCCCAAGTGTAATAACCTATCTTGGTATTGCAGACCCCCCAGTCCTCTAATAACCTTGGTCGCTCTCCTCTGCACCCACTCCAGTTCAGCTGTGTCTTTCTTATACACCGGAGACCAGAACTGTGCACAGTATTCTAAGTGTGGTCGAACTAGTGACTTGTATAGAGGTAAAATTATGTTCTCCTCATGAGCATCTATGCCTCTTTTAATACATCCCATTATTTTATTTGCCTTTGTAGCAGCTGCCTGACACTGGCCACTGAATATGAGTTTGTCATCCACCCATACACCCAGGTCTTTTTCATTGACGGTTTTGCCCAGAGTTTTAGAATTAAGCACATAGTTATACATCTTATTACTTCTACCCAAGTGCATGACCTTACATTTATCCCCATTAAAGCTCATTTGCCATTTATCAGCCCAAGCTTCTAGTTTACATAAATCATCCTGTAATATAAAATTGTCCTCCCCTGTATTGATTACCCTGCAGAGTTTAGTGTCATCTGCAAATATTGAAATTCTACTCTGAATGCCCCCTACAAGGTCATTAATAAATATGTTAAAAAGAAGAGGGCCCAATACTGACCCCTGTGGTACCCCACTGCTAACCGCAACCCAGTCCGAGTGTGCTCCATTAATAACCACCCTTTGTTTCCTATCCCTGAGCCAGCTCTCAACCCACTTACACATATTTTCCCCTATCCCCATTACTCTCATTTTATGTAACAACCTTTTGTGTGGCACCGTATCAAAAGCTTTGGAAAAGTCCATATACACTACGTCCACTGGGTTCCCTTGGTCCAGTCCGGAACTTACCTCTTCATAGAAGCTGATCAAATTAGTCTGACATGAACGGTCCCTAGTAAACCCGTGCTGATACTTGGTCATAAGGTTATTCTTCTTCAGATACTCCAGTATAGTATCCCTTAGAATGCCCTCCAGGATTTTACCCACAGTAGAGGTTAAGCTTACTGGCCTATAATTACCAAGTTCAGTTTTTGCCCCTTTTTTGAATATTGGCACCACATTTGCTATACGCCAGTCCTGTGGTACAGACCCTGTTATTATGGAGTCTTTAAAGATTAAAAATAATGGTCTATCAATGACTGTACTTAATTCCTGCAGTACTCGGGGGTGTATCCCATCCGGACCCGGAGATTTGTCAATTTTAGTTATTTTTAGACGCCGCTGTACTTCCTGCTGGGTTAAGCAGGTGACATTTAATGGGGAATTTTTATCACTAGTCATTTTGTCTGCCATGGGATTTTCTTTTGTAAATACTGATGAAAAAAAGTCATAGCATATTGGCTTTTTCCTCATCCTCATCCACCATTTCCCCCAGATTATTTTTAAGGGGGCCAACACTGTCATTTTTTAGTTTCTTACTATTTATATAGTTAAAGAATATTTTGGGATTATCTTTACTCTCTCTGGCAATGAGTCTCTCTGTCTCAATCTTTGCTGCCTTGATTTGCTTTTTACAGAATTTATTTAATTTTTTGTATTTATTTAATGCCTCATCACTACCTACTTCCTTTAACCCTGCTGTTCTGTTAGGTCAAAAATGACCGTTTTTGAAATTCTATAATGTTATAAAAATTCAGCGTGTGATTCTGAGACTTGAGGCTCCCTGACTTTTCGTCATTAGGGGGGTACTCTCTGTGGGAATTTTCTTTTTTTTTAATTTTTGTTTACTTTATTTGGTACAATTTTTTTGTGTGAAATCTAAACAGAACAGCAGGGTTAATTCTCTAAATGCTTTCTTTTTGTCCCTTATTGCACCCCTTACAGCTCTATTTAGCCATATTGGTTTCCTCCTATTTCTAGTATGTTTATTCCCATACGGTATATAATGTGCACAGGTCCTATCCAGGATGCTAATAAACGTCTCCCATTTTCTTTGTGTATTTTTGTGTCTCAGGATATCGTCCCAGTTAATGGCACCAAGATCCTCTCTCATCCGTTGGAAATTTGCCCTCCTGAAGTTTAGTGTCCTTGTCACCCCCCTACTACTCATCTTATTAAAGGTTACATGAAAACTTATTATTTTGTGATCACTATTCCCCAAGTGACCCCCAACCCTTATATTTGATATGCGGTCTGGCCTGTTGGTTAATATTAGGTCTAGCAGTGCCCCCCTCCTTGTTGGGTCCTGAACCAGTTGTGAAAGGTAATTGTCTCTCATAGTTGTCAAAAACCGATTACCTTTGCTGCAACTGCAGGTTTCTGTTCCCCAATCTATTTCAGGGTAGTTGAAGTCCCCCATAATAATGACTTCTCCTTGAGTCGCAGCTTCATCTATTTGCTTTACGAGGATATTCTCCATTGCTTCCATTATTTTTGGAGATTTATAACAAATCCCTACCAGTAATTTATTATTTCCCCCCCCTCCCCTTATCTCCACCCACAGGGACTCTACATTTTCATTAAATTCACCTATATTATCACGCAGGATGGGTTTTAAGGAAGATTTTACATATAGACACACCCCTCCCCCTCGCTTATCTGTACGGTCATTTCTGAACAGGCTATAGCCCTGCAAGTTAACAGCCCAGTCATGGCTCTCATCCAGCCACGTCTCAGATATCCCCACCATGTCATAATTATGCTCCAACAACATTAGTTCTAATTCATCCATTTTGTTGGCGAGGCTTCTGGCATTAGTATACATGCACTTGATGTTACTCTCTGTACCTCTATTCTTTCTTAAATTACTAACTGTTCTAACCCCACCCCCCATGCCACCGCCACCCCCAACTTCCTTATTTGTGCCCAGGTCTCTATCTGCACTATCTTCCCCTCCTATAAAATGAATACCCTCCCCCCCAATCCCTAGTGTAAACACTCCTCCAACCTTCTAACCATTTTCTCCCCCAGCACAGCTGCCCCTTCCCCATTGAGGTGCAGCCCGTCCCTAGCGTAGAGCCTGTAGCCAACTGAGAAGTCGGCCCAGTTCTGCAGAAACCCAAACCCCTCCTTCCTACACCAATTCTTGAGCCACTTATTAACCTCCCTAATCTCCCGTTGCCTCTCTGGCGTGGCACGTGGTACAGGCAGTATTTCGGAAAATACCACGTTGGAGGTCCTTGCTTTCAGCTTGCAGCCTAATTCCCTGAAATCATCTTTAAGGACCTTCCACCTACCTCTAACTTTGTCATTTGTGCCAATGTGCACCATGACCGCTGGGTCCTCACCAGCCCCTCCCAGTAATCTGTCCACCCGATCAGCGATGTGTCGGACTCGAGCGCCAGGTAGGCAGCACACCGTCCGACGATCCCTGTCTTTGTGACAGATTGCCCTATCTGTTCCCCTAATAATTGAGTCCCCCACTACCAGCACCTGTCTGGCCTGCCCTGCTCTCCTATTTCCCTCCTTACTGGAGCAGTCACTCCTCCGGCTTTCAGAGGACATGCCTGGCTGCAGCAGTGCTACCCCTGTACTGGCACCCCCCTCATCTGCCAACTTAGCAAACTTATTGGGGTGTGCCAGATCAGGACTAGCCTCCCTGGCACTCTTCCCTCTACCCCGCCTTCTATCTGTCACCCAGCTAACTGCCACACTGTCCTGCAGCTCCATCCTACCATCCCCCTCCTCATCTATCCCATTGAGCGTCTGCTCTGTGAGCAGAAGACTCCTCTCCATATTGTCTATGGATCTCAGTGTTGCCAGCTGCACATTTAGATCCAGTATCTGGGTTTCCAAATGCACAATGTGCTCACATCTCGCACAGCAGTATGCACCCTCGACCAGCTGGTCAAGGACTGCATACATGTGGCAAGATGTGCACTGGATGGCATTAACAATTGTGGAGCACATTTCCTAATGGGGATTGCACCACACAGAAACGTTAATTAAAAATAAATACAAAGTATTAATTAAAAAAAAAAAAAAAAAAAAACAGAAGCAATTCCTCCCTTGGAAACTCCCTGATTCCAAAGTCACTGAATCAGAAGTCACACACTTACCGCCGTTCACACTTACGCTCAGGTCACACTCAGCTCGCTCACACTCGCTGTGCTGAAGATTTATAGATTTTTTTTTTTTCTCTCTATCTCCCCTCAACAGCAATCCACCTTGCTGTTCAGATGCACTTCCAAAAAAAAGGTTGCCTGCTTAAGTATTGTGGCCATAATATCAACCAATATCTTGCACTTCCAAAAAGGGTGGTGGATAAACAAAAGCAATTCATTGTTGATTCTTTGGAATACATCCTGGAACATAATTATTTTGTTTTTGAGAGGGAATTTTATTTTCAATGCAATGGGACTGCAATAGGCGTGAAATGTGCATTGGTTTATGCAAATTTATACAAGGGGGGCTTTTGACGAGGAGTTTATGCATAAAATGATTTTTTTATGCATCTTTTACATACCGTGTATTAATGCCATGATTTTCATTTGAAAGGGGCCCCAGGAGACAGTTATTTATTTTTTAAAACTATTTGAATGACAATGAATGGGGACTAGTTTTTAGTGAACATTTTAACAGTTAAAAAAATATATATTTTTTAAATTTAATCCTATTTATAAAAGAGGAAGAAAATCCATACAAAAACAAATTTTAAAACAGTAGATACAAATTGTCTTTTGGATTTTAGGAGTAGCCATTTAAAAAAAAAATAAAGATAAACACGCCATTCAGTCAGATGATGTACATGAGGAAGAAGTGTTTAGAGGAAAACAATTTTGGCCCGGATGAATAACTCAGGTGATAGATTACAGGAAAAGAGCTATCCTAAACAAATCATAGAAGCGGCTAAAGAAAATGCCAAAAAATAAACAGATCACAGTGCATCAGTACTAAGATGAATAAAGAAGAAAAAAATCTAGCCTGGGAAAGAAAATATGCTTTGGCTTTTGTCACTAGACACAACAATAATGCCAAACAAATACAAAATATCTTTAAGAAGCATTGGGGAATCCTGTACAATGATCCATACTTGGTGAACGCTTTAAGAAGCACTCCAACTATGCTTTATAGGAGAGCAAAAACAATGAAAGAAATTATAGCCCCCTTCTATTCAAATTTAACCCTGCTGTTCTGTTTGGGTCCATATGACCCGAAATGAAATTTGAGACCCTGCAGATTAATTATCATGCGGATCTGAAACTTGTGATTAATAGACTTTTCCTCATTTGACGGGTTCTTACTATAAGTGTTGTTGGTCTCAGCCAACCACCCTACACATGCTCTCCATTCTGCTAATGACCTGGTTAACATCCTCAATAATCAGAACCTCCCACTCCCGTCTCTAAGACTTTCACGTGCTGCGCCAATTCTTTGGAATGCACTACCCATGGCAGGTTCAGTCGAGGCTGAACTGATTTATCTAAGCTAAGTCTCTATTTTCTTGGCTCTTTGTATTTTATGCTGATCTGCTTTGAGCATGGTACAATAGGTGTGTGTATTATAGCTGTCAATTAGACTATCTTAAAGAAGGATTGAATGGATTCAGATTAACTAAGTTACATCTTCTTGGCTTACTGCATTTGATCCAGTTTTATTGGGCACAGTGCAATATACAATTTAGTGTTGGTATCGCTGAAACTGCCCCTAGAGATTATCTTCAAGTGTTACCATCTAGTCTGAGACTAAAATAAATTTTTTATAACCTTAAGATAGATCTATTTTATGGGCAAAGTGCAATTTATGTAACTGGATATTGATTTAAATGCCATACTGGCTGCGGCAGCTATGTACATTTAATGATTGGAGTTGTGGGTGGACTAGCAGACATAAGTTCTTATGGGTCCATACATCACTAAGTTCCTGTGTGGGCAGCTGCATTATAGTATGCACCGTTATATCTGTACCATGATTTTTTACCACAACATTTTCATTATAATGGTCTGATGGATTGATTTGAATAAAGGGGTTATCACTAGTGTTGAGCATTCCGATACTGCAAGTATCGGGTATCGGCCGATACTTGCGGTATCGGAATTCCGATACCGAGATCCGATACTTGCCGCGTATCGGATACCGGAATCGGAAGTTCCCAGGATTCAAACTGCACGAATTCAGCCAATGAGGAATGATTCTGAGTGTGGGCACATCCTGTTCAGCATGGTGGGCATGAAACTACTGGCAAGGCTGTGATTGGCTGCTGAAATGATGTCATGCTGCAGTTTAAAAGTCGCTGGCGCCATTTTGCGCTCACTCTGCTGTGAATTCAGTTAGTGACAGGATGCTGTTTGCTGACTGAGGGCTAGTTGAGATAGCGATTTGCTTTATTGTTCTTTTCCAAGGCTAATTTAGCAACCGCTGTGTTCACCTACTAATCACCTTGCTTTTGCCTTGCAGCGCTGTTTTCACAGCGATCTGCAAGGTCTCTGTGTGTGTGTGTGTGTGTGTGTGCAGCCCACTCTCTAGTCTGTGTGCAGCCATAGGCCATAGCTGGTTGTATTCAGTTCAGGGAGGGTGTTTCACTGCCTCATACTGTTCTATTTTTTTTTTTCTTTTTCAAGTAGTGCAGGCTGCTGCACATTTTTTCTAATAATTCCTATTAGTGTCTTTCCACCCGTATCCAGCTAAATTGTGGAAAAACACTACATAGGATAACGTAGAGGAGTGTTTTTGGGCCTTGCAGCGCCGTTTACGGCTGTCTGCACGGTCTCCGTGTGACTGCAGCTCGCCCTGTAGTCTGTGTGCAGCCATAGCCGGTTGTATCCAGCTCAGGGTAAATCACTGCGTCATACCGTAAAATCCAATTTCCTTTTTTCTAAGTAGTGCAGGCTGCTGCACGTTTTTTCAAAAAATTCCTATTAGTGTCTTTCCACCCGTATCCAGCTAAATTGTGGAAAAACACTACATAGGATAACGTAGAGAAGGTTTTTGGGGCCTTGCAGCACCGTTTACGGCTGTCTGCACGGTCTCCGTGTGACTGCAGCTCACCCTGTAGTCTGTGTGCAGCCATAGCCGGTTGTATCCAGCTCAGGGTAAATCACTGCGTCATACCGTGAAATCCAATTTCCTTTTTTCTAAGTAGTGCAGGCTGCTGCACATTTTTTCAAAAAATTCCTATTAGTGTCTTTCCACCCGTATCCAGCTAAATTGTGGAAAAACACTACATAGGATAACGTAGAGGAGGTTTTTGGGGCCTTACAGCGCCGTTTACGGCTGTCTGCACGGTCTCCGTGTGACTGCAGCCCGCCCTGTAGTGTGTGTGCAGCCATAGCCGGTTGTATCCAGCTCAGGGTAAATCACTGCGTCATACCGTGAAATCCAATTTCCTTTTTTCTAAGTAGTGCAGGCTGCTGCACATTTTTTCAAAAAATTCCTATTAGTGTCTTTCCACCCGTATCCAGCTAAATTGTGGAAAAACACTACATAGGACAACGTAGAGGAGGTTTTTGGGGCCTTGCAGCGCCGTTTACGGCTGTCTGCACGGTCTCCGTGTGACTGCAGCCCGCCCTGTAGTGTGTGTGCAGCTATAGCCGGTTGTATCCAGCTCAGGGTAAATCACTGCGTCATACCGTGAAATCCAATTTCCTTTTTTCTAAGTAGTGCAGGCTGCTGCACATTTTTTCAAAAAATTCCTATTAGTGTCTTTCCACCCGTATCCAGCTAAATTGTGGAAAAACACTACATAGGATAACGTAGAGGAGGTTTTTGGGGCCTTGCAGTGCCGTTTACGGCTGTCTGCACGGTCTCCGTGTGACTGCAGCTCGCCCTGTTGTCAGTTCAGCCCCTAAAAAATAAATAAATAATAAAGTTCACCAAACACACCACTTTACAGTTGTGTAGGCCACATTAGCTGACATTAAAGTCTAGTCCACACTTTAGAAAATCATTGTTTCTTTTACCTGTTAGGAGCTGTTCAGGAATAAGCACACAAAGCCGTTAGTACTTTTCTGCTTATCTTTATCAGTCAACCAAGATGAAGAAGGCAGGGAGTAAGGCACGTGGGCGTGGGCGCGGAGCAGGGAGAGGACGTGGGGATTCTGTGCCTGCTGCGGGCACCGGTGACTCATCATCACCCAGTTTCAGCAGGGAACAGTCCTTCATGCGCAGCTTTGTCGGAGAGCGCCGTACACCGCTGCTGCGTGAAGACCAAATTGAAGCCGTTGTAGGATGGATGGCAGCTAACGCATCGACTTCAATTAGTGCCACATCCTCTCAGACACAGAGAACTGGAGAGCACCCATCTGTCTCTTCACCACCTGCCAAATTGCCCAGGCAGACAGAGAGCCCAGGACAGGAGCCGTCTCTACTTCTGTTCTCTGAATCTCTTGGCTTGGAAACAGGGGGCCAGCCAAGCAGCATTGGAGAAATGGAAGAAGAGGCAGTGTGCAGTGATGCCCAACAGCTTTTTCTCTCTGAGTCTGAAGAGGCGGGTGGGCCAGTGCCTCCGGTCACCACACCGCAGAACGCATCCGCTGATGACACTCAGGTGCCACTTTCTGGTGCGTGCTCTGCTGCTGAGACTACCCAGGAGGAGCAGTTGGTGGCAGAGGGTAGTGTAGATGATGAGGTCCTTGACCCATCGTGGCGTGAGGGACAGGAAGGTGGTGGGAGCAGCTCTGAGGAAGAGATTCCCCGAATGGGCCAAAGAGGGAGAGGGAGGGGGAAGACTGCGGATCCTGTAGCCTCCACTTTGGCACTCGTTAGGAGCGTGTCTCTTCCAAAAGCCAAAAAGGGCGCTCCCAAGACTTGCAGTGCCTGGTCCTTTTTTGACACAGTTGCAGATGACATTTGCTATGTCAAACGCAAGGTGTGTCATCACAAAGTCAAAAGAGGGAGAAATGTCAGCAACCTCAATACCTCCAACATGTGGAAACATGTGCGGAACAGGCACGCGGCGGAGTTACAGAAACACACTGAAGAGCTAGGCCAACCAACAGCGGCAGCTACCACCTCTTCAGCTCGTGTTGCCTCTTCCTCCAGCTCACACGCAGCTGGTTCGGCTTCCTCCCAGGATCGCCATGGAAGAACCTCTGGCCCTGCTGTCCAGAGACCCACTGTAATTCCACCCGCAGCACCACGTTCCCAGATATGCTCACACTCCCAGCCCAGTCTACAGCCATCGGTAGTACAGGCATGGGAGAAAAGGCGGCCTTTCTCATCAAACCACCCACGAGCACAGGCTCTGACTGCAGGCATTGCCAAACTTCAGTCACTGGAAATGCTGTCATTCAGGCTGGTGGAGACTGACAGCTTCCGTGACTTGATGTCATTGGCAGTCCCACAGTACAATGTGCCCAGCCGCTTTTATTTCAGCAGGCAAGCCGTCCCTGCCCTGCACAAGCATGTGGAGGGACACATAAAACACGCGCTACTGAACGCCGTCAGTAGCAAGGTCCACCTCACCACCGATGCGTGGACCAGTCAACATGGACAGGGGCGATACCTTTCCCTCACTGCCCATTGGGTTAATGTTGTTGAGCCGGGTACAGATCGTGCGAGTGGCGCAGGACGTGTCCTGCCCACTCCAAGGATTGCAGGAATCCAGTCTGCACGCATTGACTCCTCCTCTTACACAAGTTCCTCAGAATCGTCGCTGCAGGAGCCGTCACAGTCCACCTCCACATGGACCCGTGATGAACGTTTACCTGTTACGACCGACATGAGCACAGCCGTGGCCAAACGTCAACAGGCCGTCTTGAAATTAATTTCTTTGGGGAATCGAAGCCACAAAGCGGAGGAGCTCTGGAATGCCATCAAGCAGGAGAGCGATGTGTGGTTTGTGGCAGCGAATCTCCAGCCAGGCATGGTAGTGTGTGATAATGGCCGAAATCTGGTGGCAGCTCTGGGCCTCGGCAACCTCACTCACATCCCATGTCTGGCACATGTGCTCAATTTGGTCATGCAGAGTTTTTTGAGGGACTATCCGGATCTTGATGCACTGCTGCACAAGGTCCGCCTAGAGTGTGCTCACTTGCAGCGTTCCAGCACGGCAAAATCGCGCATTGCGGCTCTGCAGCGCCGATTCCGCCTTCCGGAACATCGCATCATATGTGACCTACCTACCAGGTGGAATTCCACGTTACATATGTTGGAGCGGTTGTGTGAGCAGCAGCAAGCTGTAATGGAGTACCAGCTGCATCAGGCGCAAAGAAGTCGCACTCCGCGCCGTTCAGACTTCACAACCACAGAGTGGGCCACTATGAAGGACGTCTGCCAGGTTTTGCATCCCTTCGATTATTCCACGCAGATGGCGAGTGCAGATGATGCACTAGTCAGCATGACTGTACCCCTTATCTGCCTGCTTGAAAAATCACTGCAAGCGCTAAGGGATGATGTTGTGGAAGAGGTGGAGGATGAGGATTCACCATTTCCATCATCTTCTGGACAGTCAGCGCCACGTGGTTCCTCACAAACGCGTAGGCAGGGGACACTTTGTGAGGAGGATGAGGAGGAGTCAATGGAGGAGGAAGACATCCGTCCAGAGGAGGGAGTTACACAATTGTCCAGTAGTCAGTGTGTACAGCGAGGGTGGGGTGATGACGAGCGGACAGAGATCACGCCTCAAGCAGGGGACAGCGTTTCTTGGCCAGTTGGCAGTCTGCAGCACATGGTGGATTACATGCTGCAGTGCCTGAGAAAGGACCGCCGCATCGCCCACATTCTCAACATGTCTGATTATTGGGTGTTCACCCTCCTCGATCCTTGCTACCGGGACAATGTAGAAAGCCTCATCACACCGTTGAACCGGGAGCGAAAAATGCGGGAGTACCAAGACACACTGGTGAATTCCATCATCTTCTCCAGTCCAACTGAGAGAAGTTCTGCTAGTGCATTACAAAGCAGCTAAGTGCGTCCAGGCAGTGGAGGAGGCTCTGCACAAAGAGGGAGCAGAAGCAGTGCCTCTGCCCAAGGCAAGAGCAGTATGGCCCAACTGTGGCACAGTTTTGTGTGCCCGCCACAACGGTCTACACCATCACAGACGGCTCCAGTCAGCAGGAGGCAACGGTTCCGTCAGATGGTGACAGACTACATGTCTTGCCCTCTTGCTGTACTCCCAGACGGCTCTTCCCCTTTCAAGTTTTGTGTCTCAAAGCTGGATACATGGCCAGAGCTAAGCCAGTATGCATTGGAGGTGCTGGCTTGCCCTGCGGCTAGTGTATAATCGGAACGCGTCTTTAGTGCTGCAGGTGGTGTACTAACTGACCGTCGCATGCGACTATCCTCCGATAACGTTGACCGGCTTACTTTCCTGAAAATGAACCAGGCCTGGATCTCGCAGGAATTTGCCACTCCTCTTCCTGATTAAATAATTAGGTGACTGTCTACAGTATCCAGGTCTCCTGTTGTGTTCATCTTTCTACCACCTGAACTTTAATTCCTGGGCTCCAACACCGCCAGTTGAGGCTCAGAAGTGCCGTCTGCACAGTCAAAACATACGACCCAGTGTTATTGGGTGTCAGTAACGTCAGCTGATCCCCAGCTGTGTAGCCAGCAATGTGTCCTGCGACCGCCACGCTGACACAACAACTGAAATGTAAGGGAACCTGTCCCCCCCCCAGGCGTTTGTTACTGAAAGAGCCACCTTGTGCAGCAGTAATGCTGCACAAGGAAAAGGTAGCTATTTTTGTTTAGCTCCTTGCACACGCAGAACTTAACACTTATAAAATGTGTCCACTGATACCGTAAAACTGTCCCGTAGGTGGGACTTTCCTTCGTAATGTGACGCAGCACAGCTGTCATTCCTACCCCCTTGGCGCCGTGCCCCGCCTCAGCGTTGTTTAATTCCGTCCCGGAGCCTGCACTGTTATGTTATCCCTTGGCCAGGCACACTTAGCGCTGCCCCTCTTCTGACATCATTTGGTGTCAACCTGACTGCGCCTGTGCGTCCGCGCTGGCCGAGATCCCGCCTCGCAGTGTCTTTTGATTTAATCACACTGCGGGCCTGGGATCCATGGGCATGCGCAGTGCATATCTTCACCTCCGCCTCTCACTCATCTCCCTTCGCCTTCTTCAGACTGTGCGCCGTCAGCTGATCCCTAATAGCATGCCACGGCCGTGACACCGCACAGTCTGAAGAAGCCGGAGGGAGGGGAGTGAGAGGCGAGGATATGCACTGCGCATGGCCACGGATCCCAGGCCCGCGGTGGGATTACATTAGACTACACTGCGAGGCGGGATCTCGGCCAGCGCGGACGCACAGGCGCAGCCAGACTGACACCAAATGATGTCAGAAGATGGGCAGCACTAAGTGTGCTACAACAAATAGTGGTTTTGGAGCCCAGGGACAGAAGGAGGAGGAGGAGGTGGAGGAGAGAGGAGGGATTGCCACACACACAGCTGGGGAACAGCTGACGTTACTGAACCCCAATAACAGAGGAGCGACTGTTGACTGTGCGGACAGCACTTCCAGACAACAACTAGCGGTGTTGGAGCCCAGGGACTGAAGGAAGAGGAGGAGGTGGAGGAGAGAGGAGGGATTGCCACACACAGCTGGGGAACAGCTGACATTACTGAACCCCAATAACAGAGGAGCGACTGTTGACTGTGTGGACAGCACTTCCGGACAACAACTAGCGGTGTTGGAGCCCAGGGAAAGAAAGAGGAGGAGGAGGTGGAGGAGAGAGGAGGGATTGCCACACACACAGCTGGGGAACAGCTGACGTTACTGAACCCCAATAACAGAGGAGTGACTGTTGACTGTGCGGACAGCACTTCCAGACAACATCTAGCGGTGTTGGAGCCCAGGGACAGCAGGAGGAGCAGAGGAACACAGTGTAGGCCGAAGCCTGATTGGAGAAAGTCAAAAGGGAACCTGTACCCCCCAGGCGTTTGTTACTGAAAGAGCCACCTCGTGCAGCAGTAATGATGCAAAAGGAAAAAGTGCCTCTTTTCGTGGTGCTCCTTGCACATGCTGAACCTAACACTTATGAAATGTGTCCCCTCACACCGTTAAACCGTCCGGTAGGTGGAACTTTCATTTGTCATGTGACGCAGCACAGCCGTCATTCCTACCCCCTTGGCGCCGTGCCCCGGCTCCTCAGCGTTGTTTAATTCCGTCCCGGAGCCTGCGCTGTTATGTTATCCCTTGGCCAGGCACACTTAGCGCTGCCCATCTTCTGACATTATTTGGTGTCAGGCTGGCTGCGCCTGTGCGGCCGCGCTGGACGAGATCCCGCCTCGTAGTGTCTTCTGATTTAATCCCACTGCGGGCCTGTGATCCATGGACATGCGCAGTGCATATCTTAACCTCCGCCTCTCACTCATCTCCCTACGCCTTATTCAGACCGTGCGCCGTCAGCTGATCCCTAATAGCATGCCACGGCCGTGATGCCGCACAGTCTGAAGAAGCCATAGGGAGGGGAGTGAGAGGCGAGGATATGCACTGCGCATGTCCATGGATCACAGGCCCGCAGTGGGATTAAATCAGAAGACACTACGAGGCGGGATCTCGTCCAGCGCGGCCGCACAGGTGCAGCCAGCCTGACACCAAATAATGTCAGAAGACGGGCAGCGCTAAGTGTGCCTGGCCAAGGGCTAACATAACAGCGCAAGCTCCGGGACAGATTCAAACAACGCTGAGGAGGCGGCGCACGGCGCCAAGGGGGTAAGAATGACGGCTGTGCTGCGTCACATGACAAATGAAAGTTCCACCTACCGGACGGTTTAACGGTGTGAGGGGACACATTTCATAAGTGTCAAGTTCAGCGTTTGCAAGGACCATAATTAAAAGAGCTAAGTTTACCCTTTTCAGCATTAGTGCTGTACAAGATGGCTCCCTCAGCTACAAACACCTTGGGGGGGGGGTTAAGGTTCCCTTTCAACTTGCTCCAGTACAGGCTTCGGCCTACACTCTGCTCTTCCTACTGACCCTGGGCACTAACACTGCCAGTTGGCGCCCGGAAGTGCTAGCTGCACAGAGCAGAACACCAGCCAATGTGTCAGTGGGGTTCAGCACCGCCAGCTGTTCCCCTGCTGTGTAACCGGCAACGTGTCCTGCAACAGCCACGCAGACACAAAGCTGCCGCCAGTGCAGGCTTCGGCCTACACTCTGCTACCTCTCCTCCTGCTGACCCTGGGCTCTAACACCGCCAGTTGGTGCCCGGTACTGCTAGCTGCACAGAGAAAAACACCAGCCAATGTGTCAGTGGGGTTCAGCACCGCCAGCTGTTCCCCTGCTGTGTAGCCGGCATCGTGTCCTGCAAAAGCCACGCAGACACAAGAACTGAAATTGAATGGAACCTGTCGCCCCTCCCCCAGGTGTTTGTATGTTTTACAGCCACCTCGTACAGCAGTAATGCTGCATGTGTGCAAGGTGGCTCATAAACTTATTCTCCTTGCACACGTGGAACAGAACACGTCTACAATGTGTCCCCTGAGACCATTGAAACGTCCCTGAGGTGTGACTTTCCTTTGTAATGACACGCAACAACCCCCTTCGTAGCACAGCCCTTCTTCTGACATCATTGTTTGGCTGGCTGCGCCTCTGCGGCTGCCCTGCCCAACACAACGCCCCTTGGTGTCTTATTTATTTTGACTGCGAGGGTGTGATTGACGGGCATGAGCAGTGCATATCTTCGCCAGGCTGTCACTCAGCTCCTTCCGCCTTCTTCAGACTGTGCGGCTTCATGGCCGTGGCATGCGATAAGGGATCAGCTGACGCCGCACAGTCTGTAGCAGGTGTAAGGACACGAGCGAGAGGCGAACATATGTACTGCGCCAGGCCATGAATCCCAGCCCCGCAGTGTGAAACACTGTAAAGACACTGCGGGGCTGGGATTCATGGGCATCGCGAACCGCACCAGCCGACGTGAAATGATGTCAGAAGACGGGCAGCGCATGGCCAAGGGATAACGCAACAACGCAGACTCCTGTACAGCAAAATGCGATGCTCAGGAGGCTGCGCCAAGCACCAAGGTGGTATTTTTGCCAGCTGTGCTGCGTCTCATTACGAAGGGAACTCCCGCCTCCAAGACAGATTGACTGTATAAGGGCCAAAATGTTGTACGTGTTTCATTCAGCTTGTGCAAGGAACAAAATTAAAAGAGCAACCTTTGACTTGTGCAGCACTACTGCTTCATAAGGCGTGGCTCTTCTAGTTTGTAACACCTGAGGGGGAGTTAAAGGTTACCTTTAAAATTGGTTCAATTAGGCTTCGGCCTACACTCTGCTCCCCCTGCAGAGCCTGGGCTCTAACACCGCCAGTTGGTGCCCCGAAGTTCTGGCTGCACAGAGAAAAACACCCGCCAATGTGTCAGTGGGGTTCAGCACCGCCAGCTGTTCCCCTGCTGTGTAGCCGGCAACGTGTCCTGCAACAGCCACGCAGACACAACAGACCTACAAATGCCTCCAGTGCAGGCTTCGGCCTACACTCTGCTCCCCCTGCTGACCCTTTGCTCCAACACCGCTAGTTGGGGCTCTAGGAAGACAAGCTTGAATAGGTCCCCATCCTGGTTCCAGCACCATCAGCTGGTTCCGGGCAGAGCCTTTGGCTTAGGTGCCTCCTTCTGGGTATCCGAGTTCCACCAACGTCAGGTGGTCCTTGGTAGTGCTTTCAGGCACGGGTACCTCCTGCTTTGTAACCGGGTTCCAGTAACGTCAGCTGGTCCTCGGTAGTTCCATTGGCTCTTGGACCTTCGGCTACCCATCCGGGTTCCAGTACCGTCAGTTGGTTCTCGGCAGTGTCTTTTGCTCTTGTACCTTCTGCTCCCCATCCTGGTTCCAGTACCGTCAGCTAGTTCCGGGCAGAGCCTTTTGCTTAGGTGCCTCCCTCTGGGTATCCGAGTTCCACCAACGTCAGGTGGTCCTTGGTAGTGCTTTCAGGCACGGGTACCTCCTGCTTAGTAACCGGGTTCCAGTAACGTCAGCTGGTCCTCGGTAGTTCCATTGGCTCTTGGACCTTCGGGTAGCCATCTGAGTTCCAGGTCCATCAGCTGTTTCTCGGCATTTTCTCAGCCTTCTTGTACCTTGTGCTAAATTTCCAAGTTCAAGACCCTAAAGACGACGACCCGGAAGACCACCCCTAAGATGACGACGACACCAGAGACGACAACCACTGAGATGACGACGACCCTGGAGACGATGACCCTGAAGACCACCCCGATGACGACGACCCCGGAGACGACGACCCTGGAGACGACGAAGACATGGGAGACCAAGAAGCGGAAGAACAAGAGGCTGCAGAACAAAGAGCAGAAGAACATTAAGCATAACACTAAATATCAGAGCAAAAGATATTATCTAAATTATAAGCAGAAGAAGACTAAGCAGTGTATGGGGGTGAGTCCGTTCCTCCTCGTGGTGCCCCTGGATAAAGCCTGATGCTGCAGGCCAAACTGAACGCGGACAAATGTAACTCTTTTATGACAGGCAGAACGGAAGGTGTAATCTTCAAACTTTTATAGATAACAACTACGGGAATGCCTGTTACAAATAAGAATATGATGAAGAAGTTGAATATGAAGAAGAAGAATAGTTAAATAAAAAGAATATGAACACTGTAAAAAAAAAAATTATAGGTAGAAGATGAAGAAGATGAATAAGGTGAAGAAGAAGTTGATGTCAAAGATGCTGATGATGATGAAGAAGAAAGTGTGGGAGAAGTAAAAAAGAGGGTGAAGGGCGTGGAAGTAGTGAAACATCAATATCTGACAAAATAAAAAAAATCTTAACATAGTCAATATTTTTGTAACTCCGAACGTCTTTAAAAAAAATTAAAATTCCTGCTATTCTATTTGATTGGGCTAAACCTCTATGCCTTTAATGTCTCCGCCACCTCCCCCAATACATCCTACATTATTCTTAGTTGTTTTCCTTCATGTAGAATGAACCTACAAGGAAAGAAAGGGTTTATTTTAATTCCGATATTTTCGTCCCATTGACTTGCATTGGGATTGGGTATCGGAATCGGCGAGATCCGATACTTTGACGGTATCGGCCGATACTTTCCGATACCGATACTTTCCGATATCGGAAGGTATCGCTCAACACTAGTTATCACTGAGCAGCTCCAATTAGCTTTTTTGTGGGACTAGGGCCCATTATAACAGTACCCCCTTGAGTTCACCTGTCCCTTGTTTTTTCATTATCTTTATGTTCTATTGTGACTTTGGTATCTATTAAAGGGAGAGCTGTAGGGATTTGTTTACGGCCAGCCTACGGGCAGCCTTCGGTGAGCAGGAGCACCACTTTGCGTACAAATCAAGGGAGCCAACCTCTGCAGCCAGGAAGTGACTCCGCAAATAGGGATTGTGGAGGGAATTTTTCCACTCCCTTGTTTTCCACCTTTTTCTATTTTCTTTTAGCCATTAAAATTAAATATAATCTGTTTTATATAAGAATTGCATTTTTTGTGGTTTGTTGGATTTATTATCATATTGTGACCAAACTATTGGCATAAGTTTGTGTATTGGGTGAGGTAGCAATTTGGCTTTCCACACCCTACCCTGACATTACAGACTGCTCAGTGACTAGTAATAGGCTTAGCAGGTGGTTTGACTAGGTGGGCCAATGTAGCCCATTTGGTGTTATTTGTGGTTTGTTACCTGTTTAGTGGTCAGTTTTTTGAGCAGGGAATTCTAGGGTCAATAGGGTCAGCCGCCGTGGAGCGGGGGCGCCATTTGCGTATATTAGGGTGCCAAACTCCGCTGACAGGCAGGGCTTGGTAGGGGATACTAGGGCTATTAGGCCCACCCATTGCATTAGGTTTTTTCAAGGTTGCCATTTTTTTATAGCTGCCTGGTTTTTGTTTTTCTGATATTTTTTGGTTGTTGTTGATTTTTAACGTAATCTAATAAAGTTCATTTTTATGGTATTAGTTTTTCCTTTTTATGAGCATTCCATTTAACTAATCCTCCTTACCAAAGTTTATAATTAAATTTGTGGTACTACCATAACTCTCTGGCAGCATGTCACCTGTCTCCATTACTCCCTATATCCAACCACTTGCTCAATCATTTCACCTTCACATCAAAATCATCTCCATAATTCACCCTTTTCTTCTCTCCCTTCTTCACACTGTGTCAGTTGTTGCACCATCCTGCTTCTCTTTCTTCATCTCTGACTATCATCCTACCGGTTGCTATCGTAATGATCTAAGACAAAGAACCTACATAATCTAAACCTTTCTCTCCCATCTCCAAAACTTTATTTGAGCTGCACCATTTTGGAATGCACTACTCCAGACAATCTGGTTAATTCCCAGTGCCCACAGTTTTAAGTGTGTCCTGAAAAAACATAACCTAACTATTCTCAGATATCTGTTTCCAAATTTTCCACTAAAATTGGTGTTTTCAAACATTGGTTTGTCACAATATCCATTGTTTAATAGCACTTTG
The DNA here is from genome assembly GCF_051348905.1 of Ranitomeya variabilis. Lineage (NCBI taxonomy): Eukaryota > Metazoa > Chordata > Amphibia > Anura > Dendrobatidae > Ranitomeya > Ranitomeya variabilis. The sequence continues at coordinate 115,299,239 of NC_135238.1, forward strand.
CATCTGCTGATATAAAGTACACAGTAGCATAGCTACTGGGGGGCAGACAGGGCGGTCGCCCAGGGCCCCAAGCTCTGAGGGAGCCCACCCAGAGCTACGCTACTGTAAACGTATTGGCGCACGCAGCCAATGCTGCCCGGCTGCTATTGGCCCCTGAGCAGGCAGGTGGCCCCGGTGCCAGCAGTGGGACCCCTCACCCATCATCGCAAGGTCAGCTGTATTGGCATCTAGCCGATACAGCTGACCACATTGATGAGGGAAGGAGCGTGTTAGGGAATCTCAAACCATGTCCTCTGCGGTCTCCCATTCTTCCCCAGCTGCAGTGGAGTCTGCTCAGCAGAGACGTTGGTCCCAGCATCTGGCTCAAGCTGATACTGTGCGTCTGGTTACAGCTGCCGCCCCAGGTTCAGCCTTTGTAACCAGCAAGTATCAGCGGCAAGCAGACGTTCCAGGGACTAAGTACTGCTTTTTATCTACGGAGCATGCCCGTGGGACGACCTCTCATTGGAGGTGGGAGGTCACAAGCTCAGGTCCGATTGGACCACTAGGAAGGTCCCGGAAGGCTACATCTATAAAAGGCTTGCATGGCTGCTACAGGGTCTGCCTATGAGGATGATGCCTTATACTACAGGGTCTGCCTATGGGGGTGCTGCCTTATACTACAGGGTCTGCCTATTTGGGTGCTGCCTTATACTACAGGGTCTGCCTATTGGGATTGTGCCTTATACTACAGGGTCAGCCTATGGGGCTGCTGACTTATACTACAGGGTCTGCCTATACGGGTGCTGCCTTACACTACAGGGTCTTGCTATGTGTGCTGCCTTATACTACAGGGTCTGCCAGTGGCATACCTCATTATACTACAGGGTCTGCCTATGGGGGTGCTGCGTTATACCACAAGGTCTGCCTGTGGGATGTTGCTTTATACTACAGGGTCTGCCTATTAGGGATGCTGCCTTATACTACAGGGTCTGCCTATGGGGTGCTGCATTACACTACAGGGTCTGCCTATGGGGTGCTGCCTTATATTACAGGGGCTGCCTATGAGGATGCTATTTTATACTACAGGTTCTCCCTGTAGGGTGCTGCATTATACTGCAAGGTCTGCCTATGGGGATGCTGCCTTATACTACAGAGTCTGCCTATGGGGTGCTGCATTATATTACAGGGTCTGTCTATGGGGGTGCTGTCTTATACTACAGGGTCTGCCTGTGGGGTGCTGTTTTATACTATAGGGTCTGCCTGTGGGGTGCTGCCTCATACTACTGGTTCTACCTAGGGGGGTTCTGCCTTATACTACAGGGATTGCCTGTAGGGTGCTGCCTTATACAACAGGGTCTGCCTATGGGGATGCTGCCTTATACTACAGGTTCTGCCTATGGGGTGCTGCTTTATACTAAAGGGTCTGCTCATGGGGGTGCTGTCTTATACTACACGGTCTGCCTGTGGGTTGCTGTCTTATACTACAGGGTCTGCCTGTGGGGTGCTGCCTTATACAACTGGTTCTACCTGTGGGGGTTCTGCCTTATACTACAGGGTTTGCCTATGGGGATGCTGCTTTATACCACAGGGTCTGCCTATGGGGGTGCTGCCTTATACTACAGGTGCTGCCTATGAGGCTGCTGTCTTATACTACAGGGTCGGCCTGTGGGGTGCTGCCTTATACTACAGGGTCTGCCTATTGGGGTGCTGTCTTATACTACAGGGGCTGCCTGTGGGGTGCTGCCTTATACTACAGGGTCTACCTGTGGGGAAACTGCCTTATACTACAGCGTCTGCTTATGGGGTGCTGCCTTATACTACAGGGTCTGCCTATGGGGGTGCTGCCTTATACTACAGGGTGTCAGGACTCTGAACATTTTTTACCTTTTGTGCATTACTGCCCTTTTCCAAGATTGCATCTTTGGTCTCATGTGCACTGTGTCTTCCTGCTATAAAACTCCACCCCAGCCTTCAGTCTGTGCTAGAGTATTCTGCCTTGCATCCAGCTCCTGACCTCTGACTACTCCCTGGCTATACACTTGCTCCTGTGAACCTGTGTGGTGATCTTGCTACTCTGCTCTGAGTTCCTGCTGCATACACAAGTTTCCAGTAATCCTCCTTCATCTGCTGCTCGTGTTTACTTCCATCTGCATTTGCTGGACATGTAAGCTGTTGCTGATTTGCAATAACCTGAGACTATTAACCAGGCCTCCCTGGTTGAGCTAAGATTTGATTTGAACCACCTTATAAGCATATCTATCTGTGTCTGGACTAAGACAAGGATTTATTTGTGTCAAGGATAACTGTGAAGAATAACTGTGCTTCATAGACATTCTGCTTGATTGCATTTTCCTCTGAAGTTTCCTATAGACTCCTAAACTGCGTTTATTATTTGCACCAAGTGTTGAGGACTTGAGTTTCTCTTTGCACCTGTTTGAATCACCGTGTGATAATATAGACTTTACCACTTATAAAACTGTGTCCCGTAGTTATCTTGTTCGACGCAAAGTGTCTGCTACATCCTTGTGCTTTCTTTTCCCGTAGACTAACCTCAGCAGAGAAGAATTACGACGTGGGAGACAAGGAATTGCTGACTATTATTGCGGCTTTCAAAGAATCGAGGCATCATCTGCAAGGAGCTGCACAACAGATCACAGTGCTAACTGACCATCGCAATCTAGAGTTCCTTAGATCCGCTAGATATCTTTCTCCTCGTCAGGCTCGTTGGAACTTATTTTTAAATCAATTATCTTTGTTATCTCGTACCGTCCAGGTTCTCGTAATGGGAAGGCTGATGCTTTATCCTGAATCCATGCTGTGGATTATTTACCTGGAGCCCCAGCCAAGTCCATTCTACCTGATGCCAATTTCATTGGAGTTATTCACGATCAGGACTTGTGGAAGGAGTGCAAGGAGGCCTATGAAGGTTATGTATTTCTGGCCAACCCACCTGCGCATATTAATCTTGTCTTTAAGGGTGGCATGTGGTTCAGAGATCGACGTATCTACGTCCCTGAGGTTGTCCGTCTGCAGATCCTCAAGTTGGTACATGACTCCAACTTGGCTGGTCACAGGGGGGTACAGAAGACACAAAAGTTCCTGAGCCGATTCTTCTGGTGGCCAACTTGCCTGAAGGATACCAAGGACTATGTTCTCTCTTGCGAAGTATGTGCCCGTTACAAGACTCCTCATGTGGCACCTACGGGTCTTCTACAACCATTACCTGTTCCGTCCTGCCCTTGGGGGTCTATATCAATGGACTTTATTGTGGAGCTGCCTACATCGGGGGGCATGAATACAATCATGGTGGTAGTTGATCGCCTGACTAAAGCTGCTCCTTTTTTTCCATGCCCCGGCCTCCCCTCAGCTAAAGATACAGTGAACTTGGTTATACAGAATGTCTTTCGGTTGCATGGGGTTCCGGATGAGATCATCTCTGACTGTGGAGTGCAGTTCACTTCAAGATTCTGGAAGGGGTTTTGCACTGCACTCAATATTAATGTCTGTCTCTCTTCTGCTTACCATCCCCAGACAAATGGTCAGACTGAGCGTACCACCCACACGCTGGAACAATATCTAAGATGCTATGTCAGCCATCGCCAGGATGATTGGTTGGAGTTGTTGCCGTTAGCCGAATTTTCATATAATAATTCTCAGAGCGCCTCCACTAAATTTACACCTTTCTTTGCCAATCTGGGTTATCATCCATGTATTTTAACTAGGTCTCCAATTAATTTTCCGGTTCCGGCAGTGGAGGAAAGGCTGACTGCGATGAGACAAAATCTGGAGGTTCTGAAGGAATCCCTGACCACAGCTTAAGAACGTTGTAAGAGATCAGCTAATAGATTCCGTGAACCTGCACCCATGTTCACGGTAGGAGATTCCGTGTGGTTAGCAACTAAGAATCTGAAGTTAAACGTTCCTTCACAAAAACTTGGACAGAAATTCATTGGCCCTTTCAAGATCAACGGTATTGTGAGCTCTGTGGCCTGCCGGCTGAAGCTGCCTAGGACAATGAAGGTACACCCAGGTTTTCATGTATCTTTACTAAAGCCTGTATCTCCTAATACCTTCCAGGGATGTGTTGTGCCACTTCCGCAGCCTGTGCTGATTGATGGACAAGAACAATTTGTGGTGGAGGAAATTATTGATTCCAGGATTCGGAGGAATCAGCTCCAATATCTGATAAGATGGCAGGGATATCCCAATGAGAAAGACTCTTGGGAACCTGTGGAAAACATCAATGCCCAACAGAAGATTTCTCGTTTCCATCAGAGATTCCCTGAGAAACCAGGTCCAGGATCGTCCTGAGGCCGCTTCTAAGGAGCGAGTAATGTCAGGACTCTGAACATTTTTTACCTTTTGTGCATTACTGCCCTTTTCCAAGATGGCGTCTTTGGTCTCATGTGCACTGTGTCTTCCTGCTATAAAACTCCACCCCAGCCTTCAGTCTGTGCTAGAGTATTCTGCCTTGCATCCAGCTCCTGACCTCTGATTACTCCCTGGCTATACACCTGCTCCTGTGAACCTCTGTGGTGATCCTGCTACTCTGCTCTGAGTTCCTGCTGCATACACAAGTTTTCAGTAATCCTCCTTCATCTGCTGCTGGTGTTTACTTCCATCTGCATTTGCTGGACATGTAAGCTGTTGCTGCTTTGCAATAATCTGAGACTATTAACCAGGCCTCCCTGGTTGAGCTAAAATTTGATTTGAACTGCCTTATAAGCATATCTATCTGCGTCTGGACTAAGACAAGGATTTATTAGTGTCAAGTATCACTGTGAAGAATAACTGTGCTTCATAGACATTCTGCTTGATTGCATTTTCCTCTGAAGTTTCCTATAGACTCCTAAGCTTGAGTTTCTCTCTGCACCTGTTTGAATCACCGTGTGATAATATAGACTTTACCACTTATAAAACTGTGTCCTGTAGTTATCTTGTTCCATGCAAAGAGTCTCCTGAGTTATCCCCTATAATTATTACACAGGGTCTGCCTGTGAGATGCTGTCATATACTACAGGGTCTGCCTGTGGGGTGCTGCCTTATACTACTGGATCTGCCTAAGGGAGTTCAGCCTTATACTATAGGGTTTGCCTGTGGGGTGTTGCCTTATACTACTAGGTCTGCCTATGGGGATGCTGCTTTATACTACAGGGTCTGTCTATGGGGGTGCTGCCTTATACTACAGGGTCTGCCTATGGGGAAGCTGCCTTATGCTGCAAGGTCTGCCTATGAGGCTGCTGTTTTACACCACAGGGTCTGCCTGTGGAGTACTGCCGTTTACTCTAGGGTCTGCTTATGGGGGTTCTGCCTTATACTACAGTGTATGCCTGTGGGATTCTGCCTTATACTACAGTGTCTGCCTATAGGGGAACTGCATTATACTACAAGGTCTGCCTGTGGGATGCTGCCTTATACTACAGGGTCTGCCTATGGGGGCGCTGCCTTATACTATAGGGTCTGCCTATGAGGGTGTTGTAATATACTACAGGGTCTGCCTATGGGATGCTGCCTCATACTACAGGGTCTGCTTTTGGGATGCTGCCTTATACTACAGGGTCTGCCTATGGAATGCTGCCTTATACTACAGGGTCTGCCAATGGGGGTGCTGTCTTATACTCTAGGGTCTGCCTATAGGGGTGCTGCTTTATACTACAGGGTCTGCCAATGGGGATGCTGCCTTATACCACAGAGTATGCCTATGAGGTGCTGCCTTATACTACAAGGTCTGCCTATATGGGTGCTGACTTATATTACAGGGTATGCCTATGGGAGTGCTGCTTTACAGTACAGGGTCTTCCTATGGGGTGCTGCCTTATACTACAGGGTCTGCCTATTGGTGTGCTGTCTTATACTACAGGGTCTGCCTGTGGGGTGCTGTCTTATACTGCAGGGTCTGCCTGTGGGGTGCTGACTTATACTACTGGTTCTGCCTATGGGGGTTCTGCCTTATACTACAGGGTTTGCCTGTGGGGTGCTGCCTTATACTACTAGGTCTGCCTATGGGGATGCTGCTTTATACTTCAGGGTCTGCCTATGGGGTTCTGCCTTATACTACAGGGGTTGCCTATGACGATGCTGTCTTATACTTCAGGGTCTGCCTGTAGGGTGCTGCCTAATACTACAGGGTCTGCCTATGGGGAAGCTGCCTTAAACTACAAGGTCTGCCTATGAGGGTGCTGTCTTATAATACAGGGTCTGCCTGTGGGGTGCTGCCTTATACTACAGGGTCTGCCTATGGGGGTTCTACCTAATACTAGTGTCTGCCTCTGGGGTGCTGCCTTATATTATAGTGTCTGCCTATTTGGGTGCTGCCTTATACTACAAGGTCCGCCTGTGGGATGTTGCCTTATACTACAGAGTCTGCATTTGGGGGTGCTGCCTTATACTACAGGGTCTACCTATGAGGGTGCTGTCATATACTACAGGGTTGAATGTGGGATGCTGCCATATACTTCAGGGTCTGCTTATGGGGATGCTGCCTAATACTACAGGGTATGCCTTTGGGGTGCTGCCTTATACTGCACGGTCTGCCTATGGGTGTGCTGCCTTATACTACAAGGTCTGCCTGTGGGATGCTGCATTATACTACAGGGTCTGCCTATGGGGGTGCTGTCTTATACTACAGGGTCTTTTTTTCAGGTGCTGCCTTATACTACAGGGTCTGCCTGTTGGGTGCTGCCTTAAACTACAAGGTCTGCCTGTGGGATGCTGCATTATGCTACAGGGTCTGCCTATGGGGGTGCTGTCTTATACTACAGGGTCTTCTTGTGGGGTGCTGACTTATACTGCAGGGTCTGCCTATGTGTGTGCTGCCTTATACTACAAGGTCTGCCAGTGGGATGCTGCATTATACTATAGGGTCTGCCTATGGGGGTGCTGTCTTATACTACAGGGTCTTCTTGTGGGGTGCTGCCTTATACTACAGGGTCTGCCTGTTGAGTGCTGCCTTATGATACATGGTCAGTCTATGGGGGTTCTGCTTTATACTACAGGGTCTGCCTATGGGGATGCTGCCTTATACTGCAGGATCTGCCTATGGGGTGCTGCCTTATACTACAGGGTCTGCCTGTTGGGTGCTACCTTGTACTACAGGGTCTGCCTGTTGGGTGCTGCCTTATACTACAGGGTCTGCCTATAGGGATGCTGCGTTATACTACAGGGTCTGCCTATGGGGGTGCTGCCTTATACTACAAGGTCTCCCTGTGGGATGCTGCTTTATACTACAGGCTTTTCCTATGGGGATGCTGCCTTATACTACAGTGTCTGACTATGGGGGTCCTGCCTTATTCTACAAAGTCTGCCTGTGGGATGCTGCTTTGTGCTACAGGGTCTGCTATGGGGTGCTGCCTTATACTACAGGGCTGCCTATGAAGGTGCTGTCTTCTACTACTGGGACTGCCTGTGGTTTGCTGCCTTATACTTCAGGGTCTGCCTATAGGGGTGATGCTTTATACTACAGGGTCTGCCTACGTGGTTGCTGCCTTATGCTACAGAGTTTGCCTATGGGGTGCTGACTTATACTACAGGGTCTGCCTATAGGGATGCTGCCTAAAACTACAGGGTCTGCCTATATGGGTGTTGCCTTATACTACAGGGTCTGCCTATATGGGTGCTGCTGTATACTACAGGGTCTGCCTATGAGGGCTGCCTTATACTACATGGTCTGCCTGTGGGGTGCTGCGTTAAACTGCAGGGTCTGCATATGGGGTGCTGCCTCATACTACAAGGTCTGCTAGTGGGATGCTGCTTTATACTACAGGGTCTGCCTATGGGGTGCTGACTTATACTACAGGGTCTGCCTATGAGGGTGCTGTCTTTTACTAAAGGGTCTGCTTGTGGGGTGCTGCCTTATACTACAGGGTCTGCCTATGGGGTGCTGCCTTATACTACAGGGTCTGCATAAGGGGGTGCTGACTTATACTACAAGGTCTGCCTGTGGGGTGCTGCTTATACTACAGGGTCTGCCTGTGGTGTGCTGCCTTATACTACAGGGTCTGCCTATGGGGGTGCTGACTTATACTACAAGGTCTGCCTGTGGGGTGCTGCCTTATACTACAGGGTATGCCTATGGGAGTGCTGCCTTATACTACAGGGTCTGCCTATGAGGGTGCTGTCTTATACTACACTAGACTGTGGCCCGATTCTAATGCATCGGGTATTCTAGAATATGCATGTCCCCGTAGTATATGGACAATGATGATTCCAGAATTCACGGCAGACTGTGCCCGTCGCTGATTGGTCGAGGCAACCTTTATGACATCATCGTCGCCATGGCAACCAGTATGACATCTACGTCGATACTGTGCCCGTCGCTGATTGGTCGAGGCGAATTCACGGCAGACTGTGCCCGTCACTGATTGGTCGAGGCAACCTTTATGACATCATCGTCGCCATGCTGTGCCCGTCTCTGATTAGTCGAGGCCTGGCGGCCTCAACCAATCGGAGACACGGGATTTCCAGGACAGACAGACAGACAGACAGAGAGACAGACAGACAGACAGACGGAAAAACCCTTAGACAATTATATATATAGATGGTCTGCCTGTAGGGTGCTGCCTTATACTACAGGGTCTGCCTATGGGGATGCTGCCTTATACTACAGTGTCTGATTTTGGGGTGCTGCCTTATACTACAGGGTCTGCCTATGGAGGTGCTGTCTTATACTATAGGGTCTGCCTGTGGGGTGCTGTCTTATACTAAAGGGTCTGCCTGTGAAGTGCTACCTTATGCTACAGGTTCTGCCTATATGGGTGCTGCTTTATACTACAGGGTCTGCCTGTGGGGTGCTGCCTTACACTACAGGGTCTGCCTATGGGGGTGCTGCCTTATACTACAGGGTCTGCCTATGGGGGTGCTGTCTTATGCTACAGAACCTGCCTGTGGGGTGCTGTCTTATGCTACAGGGTCTGCCTGTGAAGTGCTGCCTTATGCTACAGGGTCTGTCTATGGGGGTGCCGTCTTATACTACAGGGTCTGCCTATGTGGGTGCTTCCTTATACTACAGGGTCTGCCTTTATGGGTCCTGCTTTATACTACAGGGGCTGTCATGTGGATGCTGCCTTATAGTACAGGGTCTGTCTATGGGGTGCTGCCTTATACTACAGGGTCTGCCTATATGGGTGCTGCCTTATACTACAGGGTCTGCCCATGGTGATGCTGCCTTATACTACAGGGTCTGCCTATGGGGATGCTGCCTTAAACTACAGGATTGCCTATATGGGTGTTGCCTTATACTACAGGGTCTGCCTATATGGGTTCTGCTGTATACTACAGGGTCTGCGTATGTGGGCTGCCTTATACTACATGGTCTGCCTGTGGGGTGCTGCGTTATACTGCAGGGTCTGCATATGGGGTGCTGCCTCATACTACAAGGTCTGCTAGTGGGATGCTGCTTTATACTACAGAGTCTGCCTATGTGGTGCTGACTTATACTACAGGGTCTGACTATGAGGGTGCTGTCTTTTACTAAAGTTTCTGCTTGTGGGGTGCTGCCTTATACTACAGGGTCTGCCTATGGGGATGCTGCCTTATACTACAGTGTCTGCCTATGGGGTGCTGCCCTATACTACAGGGTCTGCATATGGGGTGCTGTCTTATACTTCAGGGTCTGCCTGTGAGGTGTTGCCTTATACTACAGGGTCTGCCTATGTGGGTTGCCTTATACTACATGGTCTGCCTGTGGGGTGCTGCGTTATACTGCAGGGTCTGCATATGGGGTGCTGCCTCATACTACAAGGTCTGCTAGTAGGATGCTGCTTTATGCTACAGGGTCTGCCTATGGGGTGCTGACTTATACTACAGGGTCTGCCTATGAGGGTGCTGTCTTTTACTAAAGTTTCTGCTTGTGGGGTGCTGCCTTATACTACAGGGTCTGCCTATGGGGATGCTTCCTTATACTACAGTGTCTGCCTATGGCGTGCTGCCTTATACTACAGGGTCTGCATATGGGGGTGCTGTCTGATACTTCAGGGTCTGCCTGTGAGGTGCTGCCTTATACTACAGGGTCAGCCTGGGGTGTTCTGCCTTATACTACAGGGTCTGCCTATGGGGGTGCTGCCTTATACTACAGGGTCTGCCCATGAGGGTGCTGTCTTATACTACATGGTCTGCCTATGGGGGTGTTGCCTTATACTACAGTGTATGCTTTTGGGGTGCTGCCTTATACTACACGGTCTGCCTATGGGGGTGCTGTCTTATAATACAGGGTCTGCCTGTGGGGTGCTGTCTTATACTAAAGGGTCTGCCTGTGAGGTGCTGCCTTATGCTACAGGTTCTGCCTATATGGGTGCTGCTTTATACTACAGGGTCTGCCTGTGGGTTGCTGCCTTATACTACAGGGTCTGCCTATGGGGGTGCTGCCTTATACTACAGGGTCTGCCTATAGGGGTGCTGTCTTATACTACAGGGTCTGCCTGTGGGTTGCTGTCTTATACTAAAGGGTCTGCCTGTGAGGTGCTGCCTTATGCTACAGAGTCTGCCTATATGGGTGCTGCTTTATACTAGAGCAAAGCAAAGTCCAGCTCACCATGGTTGACATCTCTGGATACTCGGAGCACGGAACCGCTGTGTCAGGGCGTAGAAGGATCAAGGAAGAAGGAAACATCCAGCTCAACGAGATAGTGAAAAAACGTGTCGTTCCTTTATTCACTTCAAAAATATATGTGGAGGATAAAAACATCAGCAACAACAGGAATAAAAACAGTATCAACGCGTTTCTGGTGACAGAGCACCCTTAGTCATGACTAAGGGTGCTCTGTCACCAGAAACGCGTTGATACTGTTTTTATTCCTGTTGTTGCTGATGTTTTTATCCTCCACATATATTATTGAAGTGAATAAAGGAACGACACGTTTTTTCACTATCTCGTTGAGCTGGATGTTTCCTTCTTCCTTGCTGCTTTATACTACAGGGTCTGCCTATGTGGATACTGCTTTATACTACAGTGTTTGCCTTTGGGGTGCTGCCGTAAACTACAGGGTCTGCCTATGGGGGTGCTGTCTTATGCTACAGAACCTGCCTGTGAGGTGCTGTCTTATGCTACAGGGTCTGCCTGTGAAGTGCTGCCTTATGCTACAGGGTCTGTCTATGGGGGTGCTGTCTTATACTACAGGGTCTGCCTATGTGGGTGCTTCCTTATACTACAGGGTCTGCCTTTATAGGTGCTGCTTTATACTACAGGGGCTGTCATGTGGATGCTGCGTTATAGTACAGGGTCTGTCTTTGGGGTGCTGCCTTATACTACAGGGTCTGCCTATATGGGTGCTGCCTTATACTACAGGGTCTGCCCATGGTGATGCTGCCTTATACTACAGGGTCTGCCTATGGGGATGCTGCCTTAAACTACAGGGTCTGCCTATATGGGTGTTGTCTTATACTACAGGGTCTGCCTATATGGGTGCTGCTGTATACTACAGGGTCTACCTATGTGGGCTGCCTTATACTACAGGGTCTGCCTGTGGGGTGCTGCGCTATACTGCAGGGTCTGCATATGGGGTGCTGCCTCATACTACAAGGTCTGCTAGTGGGATGCTGCTTTATACTACAGGGTCTGCCTATGTGGTGCTGACTTATACTACAGGGTCAGCCTATGAGAATGCTGTCTTTTACTAAAGGATCTGCTTGTGGGGTGCTGCCTTATACTACAGGGTCTGCTTATGGGTATGCTGCCTTATACTACAGTGTCTGCCTATGGGGTGCTGCCTTATACTACAGGGTCTGCATATGGGGGTGCTGTCTTATACTTCAGGGTCTGCCTGTGAGGTGCTGCCTTATACTACAGGGTCTGCTTGTGGTGTGCTGCCTTATACTACAGGGTCTGCCTAAGGGGGTGCTGCCTTATACTACAGGGTCTGCCTATGAGGGTGCTGTCTTATACCACAGGGTCTGCCTGTAGGGTGCTGCCTTATACTACAGGGTCTGCCTATGGGGATGCTGCCTTATACTACAGTGTCTGCCTTTGGGGCGCTGCCTTATACTACAGGGTCTGCCTATGGGGGTGCTGTCTTTTACTACAGGGTCTGCCTGTGGGGTGCTGTCTTATACTAAAGGGTCTGCCTGTGAGGTGCTGCCTTATGCTACAGGGTCTGCCTATATGGGTGCTGCTTTATACTACAGGGTCTGCCTGTGGGGTTCTGCCTTATACTACTGGGTCTGCCTATGGGGGTGCTGCCTTATACTACAGTGTCTGCCTATGAGGGTGCTGTCTTATACTACAGGGTCTGCCTGTGGGGTGCTGCCTTATACTACAGGGTCTGCCTATGGGGATGCTGCCTTATACTACAGGGTCTGCCTATGGGGGTGCTGTCTTATACTAAAGGGTCTGCCTGTGAGGTGCCGCCTTATGCTACAGAGTCTGCCTATATGGGTGCTGCTTTATACTACAGGGTCTGCCTATGTGGATGCTGCCTTAAACTACAGGGTCTGCCTATGGGGGTGCTGTCTTATGCTACAGAACCTGCCTGTGGGGTGCTGTCTTATACTACAGGGTCTGCCTGTGAAGTGCTGCCTTATGCTACAGGGTCTGTCTATGGGGGTGCTGTCTTATACTACAGGGTCTGCCTATGTGGGTGCTTCCTTATACTACAGGGTCTGCATTTATGGTGCTGCTTTATACTACAGGGGCTGCCTATGTGGATGCTGCCTTATAGTACAGGGTCTGTCTATGGGCTTCTGCCTTATATTACAGGGTCTGCCTATGGGGTGCTGCTTTATACTACAGGGTCTGCCTATGGGGTGCTGCCTTGTGCTATAGAGTCTGTCTATGGGTGCTGCCTTGCGCTATAGAGTCAGCCTATTGAGGGTGCATTATACAATATAGATTAGGCCTATGGGTAGTGCATTATACTACAGGTCCTTCTCAAAAAATTAGCATATAGTGTTAAATTTCATTATTTACCATAATGTAATGATTACAATTAAACTTTCATATATTATAGATTCATTATCCACCAACTGAAATTTGTCAGGTCTTTTATTGTTTTAATACTGATGATTTTGGCCTACAACTCCTGATAACCCAAAAAACCTGTCTCAATAAATTAGCATATCAAGAAAAGGTTCTCTAAACGACCTATTACCCTAATCTTCTGAATCAACTAATTAACTCTAAACACATGCAAAAGATACCTGAGGCTTTTAAAAACTCCCTGCCTGGTTCATTACTCAAAACCCCCATCATGGGTAAGACTAGCGACCTGACAGATGTCAAGAAGGCCATCATTGACACCCTCAAGCAAGAGGGTAAGACCCAGAAAGAAATTTCTCAACAAATAGGCTGTTCCCAGGGTGCTGTATCAAGGCACCTCAATGGTAAGTCTGTTGGAAGGAAACAATGTGGCAGAAAACGCTGTACAACGAGAAGAGGTGACCGGACCCTGAGGAAGATTGTGGAGAAGGACCGATTCTAGACCTTGGGGAACCTGAGGAAGCAGTGGACTGAGTCTGGTGTGGGAAGGCGTGTGCAGGAAATGGGCTACAGGTGCCGCATTCCCCAGGTAAAGCCACTTTTGAACCATAAACAGCGGCAGAAGCGCCTGACCTGGGCTACAGAGAAGCAGCACTGGACTGTTGCTAAATGGTCCCAAGTACTTTTTTCTGATGAAAGCAAATTTTGCATGTCATTCGGAAATCAAGGTGCCAGAGTCTGGAGGAAGACTGGGGAGAAGGAAATGCCAAAATGCCTGAAGTCCAGTGTCAAGTACCCACAGTCAGTGATGGTGTGGGGTGCCATGTCAGCTGCTGGTGTTGGTCCACTGTGTTTCATCAAGGGCAGGGTCAATGCAGCTAGCTATCAGGAGATTTTGGAGCACTTCATGCTTCCATCGGCTGAAATGCTTTATGGAGATGAACATTTCATTTTTCAGCACGACCTGGCACCTGCTCACAGTGCCAAAACCACTGGTAAATGGTTTACTGACCATGGTATTACTGTGCTCAATTGGCCAGCCAACTCTCCTGACCTTAACCCCATAGAGAATCTGTGGGATATTGTGAAGAGAAAGTTGAGAGACGCAAGACCCAACACTCTGGATGAGCTTAAGGCCGCTATTGAAGCATCCTGGGCCTCCATAACATCTCAGCAGTGTCACAGGCTGATTGCCTCCATGCCACGCCGCATTGAAACAGTCATTTCTGCCAAAGGATTCCCGACAAAGTATTGAGTGCATAACTGAACATTATTATTTGATGTTTTTTTTTGTTTGTTATTAAAAAACACTTTTATTTGATTGGACGGGTGAAATATGCTCATTTATTGAGACAGGTTTTTTGGGTTATCAGGAGTTGTAGGCCAAAATCATCAGTATTAAAACAATAAAAGACCTGACAAATTTCAGTTGGTGGATAATGAATCTATAATATATGAAAGTTTAATTGTAATCATTACATTATGGTAAATAATGAAATTTAACACTATATGCTAATTTTTTGAGAAGGACCTGTATATGGGGGCTTATGGGAGTGCATTATACTATATGGAGGATTATGGGGAGTGCATTATACTACATTTAGGACTATCTGGTGAATTATACTATATGGAGGCTATCTAGGGGGCATCATAGATTGTGGAGATTACAGTGAGGAGGCCATCGTACAGTGTGGGGATTACAGTGAAGGGGCCATCATACAGTGTGGAGATTACAGTGAGGGTGCCATCATACAGTGTTGGAGTCATCAAACAGTTTGGAGGCTACTAAGGGGTCAGTATACTGTGTGGGTGGTACTATACAGTGAGGGGGCATTATACTGTGTGTAAGGTAGCATCATACTGTGTATAGGGGAGCTGTACATTGGGGAGACTCTGGACATTATTAAATGTAAAGTGGGCACTTATTGTTAAAGGGGAACTCAGGTTACTGTGACTATCAAAGGGGCACACGGAGCATTATTACTTTCTAGCAGCAGAATATGGGCACTTTTTTAGGGCAATTGCACATGGCATTACTATATTATAGAAGGGAGCTTTAGAATTTAGAAGGCACAGAGAACCACACAGCAGTAATAGGGACACATACAGCAGCAGCGGCTCAGTATTGGGGTATCAGCAGGATGAGGAGTTTGTGCAGGTTGGGAATAGATGGTGATGGCTGCAATATGAGAAGTGAAACGTGTCTTTGCTGTATTCTCTGCAGCCGAACACTGGCTGGAAGAAGTTGGCATGTCGGTCTGGGCCAGATGGAAAATACGGGAAAAATGAACGATTCAATCAGAAAGAACGTCAGCGGTAAGTCACTATCTGTAACTGTCCTGTGATCTCTTATATGTTCTGTAGCACTGGTATCTACCACTGACCATATGGCGGTAATATCCATGTTGGTCTTTATATAGAGATTATCTTCAGTAACAGCGCGTTCATCTGCTGAGGTTCTCCTCCACTATTAGAGTGCGTCACCAAGTTGTAATCAAGGTTACCTGGTTAGGAGCCCACTCAGAAGTTTTGCCCCCCCTAAACCAAAACCCTAGCTACTCCTCTGACGGTACAGATACTAGTTAGTGACCAGATTGTGCAGCTTTACATGAACACCCTTAGTTATACTAACACTGGTTAGACTAAATAAACATGCATGTTTTGGGTCACCCCTATTTCAGCATAATTTTAATGATAAGTTTGTGGGAAAAGCACTCACTTCTATTGTTTGTATTGGTGTTACAAATTACACTTCAATGTCTAATTTTTCTTGTATATGTACCCTCAGAATTGTAAGTGGATGAATATGTTAAAAATATTTTGAGGCAATCTAAATAAAAAATATGATTGCTGTTCATCAGGCATGGTTTACAACAGCGTCTGAAGAGTCACATGTAAACACAATAAAATATTTGGAGTAGTGAAGTACAGTAAAAAAAGGCTTGATGTAAAGCAGAACAATTAATATAGGGGAAGGAAGAAACCAGTTGTAGTAGTAAACATTAAATCAGGTACAGTTACAATTCTTTCCATATACTGTGTATAGAGTGAGGATTGGCACTGTGTAAATAATAAAACAAAAGACGCCCTTATGTCTGGATTCATTAGAGAACAAGTGAAGTATTGTTCAAATTGAAATCCCAGTCTTTAGACTTTTCACATTTTGGTGGTTCATAACCTAATTATTACTTACTTATTTCAGTTGACCTGCTTGGCACGTATGGAAACTGCGTACCATTTTTTGTAGGTGTTGTTGATCCAGAAGAAAGCGGGGTAAAGGGAACCATGTCAAAAATATCAGTGGAAGGAGATTTTGGTGTCACACTGCCAGCCTAAAATAAAAATGTTTTGCATAAGAATTATTGACACTAGTCAGAAATATCACATGAATCATGCACAAATCATGCATACCAATTGCTATAAACACATTTATGTATGACATCTTAGCATTCAATATGGCTTTATTGTCTTTATCATGTCACTTTATGGTGCACAGGTAATATTTTAAGGAAAGCAACTTAAAAGCTCTGTCCATGTAGGGAGGCTATCACACTATGTGTTTAAGCACTTCCCAACACAAATGTTGGTAGCTACAGGTTCAGCTAATAAAACTTCAGCTAATCAGCTGTTATCATTAGATACAGATAGTGAGGAAATGTATTACTACATACACAACACCCATTGATGTCATTGAATAATTTCTGCAATACACGGCTGCGTACTCTTATGGAATAGAGCAGAGTACAACCTATCTTTATGGCACTCATATGCCCTATTGAAACATTAATTTACAGGGTTACTCTACTTTTACAATAAACTAAAAAAATTACAACTTCCATAGAAAACAAGTTGTAAAATTAAAATTTATTTTATTGCTAATTATAAAATTAAAAATCTTAATGGCAATGCATAAATCAGCATATTTTAATAAGACATTTATAAACAGGCTATTTTTGTGGTGCAATCACTTGAAAATTAATAATTCACTTACATTTGAAACTCCCTTCAAATATCATTAAGAAAAATTAAAAACATTCAAACAAGAAAGTATTTTAGCATAAACTGTGAAATACTTTTCCACTTTTAGATTAAAACCTTGAAAACAATTGTAATCCCTTCCGGGCACTGGCAATTTTGTTCTTTGCACGTTCCTTTTTTTATTTTTCCAACGGTCATAACTTTTTTAAATTTTCCCATTGACATAAAAGTATGTCAGTTTGATTTTTGAAGGACCAGTTGGGGTTTACCATTTATCAAACAATGTACTGGAAAATGGGGAACAAAATTCCAAATGCCAAGAAATCTAAAAAATAAAATTGCCATTTTTTTGCATTTGTTTTTATGGTATTCAGTATAAAGTAAAATAATTCTTCAGGTCAGTACTATTTTTAAGACCCCCAATCTTGTATATCATTTTATTTTAATGGTGAAAAAAATGTCATTGTAAAAATTCTAGAAATTGTAAAAAGGCCCATGAAACCATTTTCTGAGACACAGAAGTATTTTCCATCCATGGTTTCAGCTAAAGTCTTCCTTTCCTGCCCAAATTGTCGAGCAGGTGGTGATGGACAAGTTCATTCTCTTTCCAGGCCAGTGCAGACTTGGGTGGCTCAGGGTGACCCTTGGAATGCGGACAACCTGGTTGGCCTAGTGGAGCGGCACCAGGTTTTTGAGAAATCCCTAGGGAAACAGGACACTGTCACTTCCTCATACAGGAATACACAAAAGGGGGTGGGCTCACCATGGAAGGGACCTAGAGTCACAAACGTGGGTCGTCTAAATTCCATTGAGGGTTCACCAAAAACTTTTGTTAAGGATGTGGTTTGTTGGCAATGTCACAATCCTGGACACATAGCCGCCCAGTGTCCTATGTCCCCAGAACCAGTAGACTGCAACTTAGGGAAGCAATGTTCATACTACACCTATCCGACTGGTAGTGTGGACTGTCAACCCGGTGAGGAGCCGCAGGTGTGTACCATGTCAGTTAATGATGATAACATACCAGAACTGATATAGTATGGCCATATTTAGAGGAAAACTCCACTAGAACTATAGAAAACGTATGAAAAAACCAGAGCTTTAAAATTCCAAAACATAACAAAAATGCTACAAAAAAATATAAATGAACTTAATGGTAAAATGGTATTTGGACTCATGAATAGCATTGAGCATTCCGATACTGCAATATAGGGTATCGGCCGATATTCGCGGTATCGGAGTTCCGATACTGAGTTCCGATACTTTTAGAATATCAAATACCGGAATCGGAAGTTCCCATAATTCAATCAGCCAGTTTGATTTTATTCAGCCAATGAGGATCCTAAGAAGTGTGGGCACATCCTCTTAGGCATGGTAGGCATGTTAACTACTGGCATGGCTGTGATTGGCTGCTGACATGATGTCATGATGCATTATAAAAGCCGCCGCCGCGATTTTGGGTTCACTCTGCTGAGAATTCAGTTAGGGACAGGACGCTGCTGTTCTGACTGAGGGACAGTTTGAGATAGCGATTTGCTTTATTGTGCTTTACCCAGGCTACTTTAGCAACCGCTGTGTGAGAAGCTTTTTTTTGCCTTGCAGCGCTGTTCATGGCTGTCTGCGAGGTCTCTGTGTGTGAGTGCAGCTCATGCTGTAGTGTGTTCTGCAGCCACCTCTGGTTGTAGTCCGCTCTGAGTGCGTCACTGCCTCATACTGATACATTGTCCTTTTTTGCATTAGTGCTGCTCATTTTTCCTGATTTCTCCTATTAGTGTGGTTCCATCCGTATCGAGCTAGATTGCATGCAAACACTATATAGGAGTAGATAGAGGAGCATTTCTGCAGCCTTGCAGTGCTAGTGCACAGTTCTCTGCACTGTTCATGGCTGTCTGTGAGGTCTCTGTGTGTGAGTGCAGCTCACGCTGTAGTGTTTTCTGCAGCCACCTCCGGTTGTAGTCCGCTCAGCGTGCGTCACTGCCTCATACATTGTCCCTTTTTGCAGTAGTGCTGCTCATTTTTCCTGAATTTCTCCTATTAGTGTGGTTCCATCCATAGCCAGCTAGATTGCTTGCCAAAAACTATATAGGAGTATATAGAGCAGACTTTCTGCAGCCTTGTGCCCTGCAGCCCCAGCCAGATTAGTATTAGTATTGGAGCTTCATCTATTGCATTGTAGGTTACCTTCCTGCATTCAAATAGCTACAAAAAGTTTGTGATACTATCAGTTTTACATCTTTGGGCACATCCATTATTTTGTTAAAAAAAAACCTAAATAAAGTTCACCAAACACTCCACTATACAGTTGTGTAGGCCACATTAGCTCATATTAAAGTCTAGTCCACACTTTATGAAATTAGTGTTTCTAATACCTGTTAGCAGCTGTTCAGGAATAAGCACACTAAGCCCTTAGCATTTTTCTGCCTATCTTTATCAGTCTACCAAGATGAAGAAGGCAGGGAGTAAGGCATGTGGTCATGGTTGTGGGCATGGAGTTTCTGCAGGGAGAGGACGTGGGGATTCTGTACCTGCTGTGGGCACCAGTGACTCAGCATCCCCCAGTTTTACCAGGGAACAGTCCTTTATGCGCAGCTTTGTAGGAGCTCGCCGTACTCCACTGCTGCGGGAGGAACAAATTGAAGCCGTTGTCGGATGGATGGCAGCTAACACATCGACTTCAATTAGTGCCACATCCTCTCATGTCCAGAGCACTGAAGAGCACCCATCGGTCTCTTCACCACCTGCCAAATTGCCCAGGCAGTCAGAGAGCCCTGGACAGGAGCCAACTCTACTTCTGTTCTCTGAATCTCTTGGCTTGGAAAGAGGGGGCCAGCCAAGCAGCAATCGAGAAATTGAAGAAGATGCAGTATGCAGTGATGCGCAACTGCTTTGTCTCTCTGAATCTGAAGAGGCAGGTGGGCCAGTGCCTATGGTCAGCACACCTCAGTATGCATCTGATGATGAGACTCAGGTGCCACTTTCTGGTGCGTACTGTGCTGCCGAGACTACCCAGGAGAAGCAGTTGTTTGAAGAGGGTAGTGTAGATGATGAGGTCCTTGACCCATCATGGCGTGAGGTATAGGAAGGTAGTGGGAGCAGCTCTGAGGAAGAGATTCCCTGAGAGGCCAAAAAAGGAGGGAGAGGGAGGGGGCAGACTGGGTTGCCTGTAGCCTCCACTTCGGCACCCATTAGGAGCATGCAACTTCCAAAACCCAAAATGGGCGCTCCCAGGACATGCAGTGCCTGGTCCTTTTTTGACACAGTTGCAGATGACATTTGCTTTGTCAAATGCAAGCTGTGTAATCAGAAAGTGAAAAGATGGAAAAGTGTCACCAACCTCAATACCACAAATATGTGGAAACATGTGTGGACCAAGCACGTGGTGGAGTTAGAAAGACAAATGGAAGACCTAGGCCAACCTACAGCGCCACCTACCACCTCTTCAGCTCATGTTGTAGCCTCTTCCTCCAGCTCACACACAGCTGGTTTGTCTTCATCACAGGATCACCATGGAAGAACCTCTGGCACTGTTGTACAGAGACACAGTGTAATTCCACCCACAGCACCAAGTTCCCTGTCATCCTCACACTCCCAGGCCAGTCTACAGCCATCGGTAGCACAGGCATGGGAGAAAAGGTGCCCATACACGGCAAACCATTGTTAAATATGCTTATTCTGCACATTTATTTAAATCAGGACTTAACCAGGTGCGTTATTCTTAAAAGAAAAATGTCGTCATATTCTCATAAAAAGTACAGTGGTTTATTGATTGTCCATAGAAAAATCAATTTGCAGCAAAAACATAAAACAGATGAAAATAGTTACGAACGGATTGTCCATGTGTAGATATTAGCATTGGTTACTCATCTTCCCCAAAGTTTGGATGATAAAAGCAGTCTGTCTGTGTGAAGTCTCTGAAGGTCATTATGGCTGCCAGCTAACAGCTGTCGCCTTCTTGTTGTCAAACGTCCATGGAGAAGGATGGTGAAGTAGGAGGTGGCAGTCCCACGTGACAAAAGCCCCCACCACCCTCCTAAGAGACGCTTATATATCTTTTCTACGGATCACGTGTTCCCTGTATATGGAGTGGACTTATGCTCTGAGTTCCTATATACATAAATAGCTTTTGTAACGTCAGCAAGAAGCAATGTGCTCTGTACTGCATCGAGACCAAGAATAAGTCAATTAATTAATATTTAACAACCATCCCCGAGCACAGGCTCTGAATGCTGGCATTGCAAAACTACTGTCCCTTGAAATGCTCTCATTCAGGCTGGTGGAGACTGACACCTTCCATAACTTCATGGCATTGGCAGTCCCACAATACAACGTGCCCAGCGGCTTTTATTTTAGCAGGCAAGCCTTCCCTGCTCTGAAAAAGCATGTGGAGGGAAAAATTAAACATGCGCTACTAAACGCCGTCAGTAGCAAGGTCCACCTGGCCACTGATGCATGGACCAGTAACCATGGACAGGGATGATACCTTTCCCTCACTGCCCATTGAATAAATGTTGTGGAGCCAGTTACAGATCTTGAGAGTGGCGCTGTATGTGTTCTGCCAACTCCAAGGATTGCAGGAATCCAGTGTTACCGACGCTGCTTCCCTGCATCTCCGCTCCTCCGCTGCTGTGCCTGGGGTCCGCCGCTCTCACCTCTCTGTCCCGAGGTCTGCTTCCGGTCCTGCGCTCTCCGCCCGTCCTGCTCCTGGGCCTGTGAGCGCCGGCTCCTCCTCTGCTGCAGCGCGTCCCCGGCAATCCATTCCCGGGTCCGCGTGCGTCTGTGCTCCCCCAGCACTTCCAGTGTCTAGGCCCTCTGCAGGTATGCTGTCTTTGCGCAGGCACTCTGGGTTTCCCAAGGGGCGCAGGCGCATCTTCCCTGTTACCACTCCCTGGGATCATTAGGTCATCCTCCCGGGTAACCAATCCCGTTCCTGCCTCTACTATAAAAGGTAGGCTCTCCTGATTCCTGGTGCCTGATTGTTTTAGCCTTATCTATTGCGTCCGGCCCCTTCCGTTCCCTCCGCAGCGTACGCTCTCCGTTTGCGTCTTCGCTTACGCTTCCCGTCCGTTCCTTCTCCTAGGTTTCCTACCTTGCTACTGCTGGTTACCCTGCTCTTGTTGCTTACTTTTCCTTTTGTTTTGTTTTTTCCCTCAGCTTTACTCTGTTCCGGTCTTCCAGTCCTCCAGACAAGCCCACGGATAACCCGTACCACCCTCCAGTATCCAGCTTCTTCCTTTACCCTTCCTCCTGGAGCCGTCCCTCCTGGTATCTTCACCGTGGGTAAGTGACCTCTGGGCTTGCTCCTTACGGTCCCTGTATAGGGGTCGTGGTTCACCCTAGGTCTGCTCGCCTAGGGGTAGGTCTCCCCATGGTCCAGAGGGTCCACTCTAGTTTCCACTCTGTTCGCTATAGTACAATCAGGCCATGGACCCCGCAGGTACCCCTTTTTCGGCCCAGAAGGAGTTAGCCCATTTGCGTGATAATCAGCAGCGCATAATGGCTTTTATGAAGTCTATGGAGTCACACTTAACCTCTATACAGACTGCTGACCCTGTCAATGCCGCCCAATTGGCTAGTCTCCAACAGGAGCTTACTCAGCAGCGGGATACCCAGGCTCGCATGCTGAGCTATATGGCTTCTATTGATGATTGCCTGTTTAATTTACAGTCCGCTCCTGCTGCGGCTGTGCAGGCATCCTCTCTTGATTCTACTCCTTTGCTTACCTCTCATCCTCCTCCTCGCTTGGGCAAACCTCCCAGGTATGCCGGCGACCCTAAGCTCTGTCGGGGGTTTTTGAATCAATGCCGTCTCCATTTTGAGCTTCTGCCTCTGCAGTACCACTCGGATCGAGTGAGAGTGGCGTTTATTGTGTCTCACTTGGAGGGAGAGGTGCTAGCTTGGGTTAATCCATTGTGGGAGCATAACGATCCCGTAGTCTGCCACTTAGAGGATTTTCTTGAGACCTTTCGCAAAGTTTTTGATGAGCCCGGACGTTCAGCTTCTACTACTGAGTCTCTCTTTAATTTACGTCAAGGATCCTCTTCTGACGGACAATATGCCATCCGCTTCTGTACTCTGGCTTCGGAGCTGGGGTGGAACAATGAGGCTCTTGTGGGCACTTTCTGGCGGGGCCTGTCTAGCCGGATTAAGGACGAGCTTGCCGGTCGTGACACCCCAACTACTCTAGAGGATCTTATCTCTCTCGCCACCCGGATAGACCTCCGCTTTCAGGAGCGTTCTCGTGAGTCTGCTCGAGAGAGGAGACCTAATCCTATCACATCTACTTTCTGTCAGTCCAGCAGCCCTCCTGTCCCTGTTTCTGTTTCTTCTTCTTTGCCCACACCTGAACCCATGCAAGTGGATCGTGTAAAAATGGCTGAACAACGTCGTAAAGAGAGGCGTACTCAGGGCCTCTGCTTTTATTGTGGCAGTGCCGCTCACTTGCTTCGCAGCTTGTCCAGACAGACCGGAAAACTCTTGCGCCTAGGACAGGTGCCTAGGTGCCCGTGTTTCCTCTAAACCTTTGACTCTTTCTGTTCTTTTTGTTTCCAACCAGTGTCAGTCTTCTGAAGTTGCATATGTGGATTCAGGCGCGGCAGGCAATTTTATCAGTCTTGAAGCGGCTCGGAGGCTTCGCATTCCAGTATTCTCTTTGGACTCTCCTCGCCTAATTGCTTCTGTGGATGGAAGACCTTTACAGGAGGCAATTTCTTTTGTTACTGAGGAGGTAGAGTTACAAATCGGGGCTCTTCATCATGAGAGGATTGCTTTTTATCTCTCTCACGCTTTTTTGCTTGGTCTTCCCTGGCTTCGAGTTCATGAACCTACTCTGAATTGGCATACAGGAGACGTGCTTCGGTGGGGTCCTTCGTGTCATGATCGTTGTCTATGGTCAGTATGTCCTGTATCCTCTTCTAAGCCTACTGGTGTTCCTGTTGGTTTGCCTTCCCCTTACTGGTCGTATGCTGATGTCTTCGACAAGAAGGAGGCTGAAAATCTTCCTCCCCATCGTTCCTACGATTGTCCGGTGGATCTCCTTCCCGGTTGTTCTCCACCCAGAGGAAGAATTTATCCGCTCTCGGCAGCAGAGACCTAGTCTATGTTTGAGTATATACAAGAGAACTTTGCTAAAGGATTCATCTGAAAGTCTTCTTCTCCTGCTGTAGCAGGGTTCTTCTTTGTGAAGAAGAAGGACAGTTCCTTAAGACCAAGTATAGACTATTGTGGATTGAACAGCATCACGGTCAAGAATAGGTATCCTCTGCCTCTTATTCCGGAGCTCTTCGACCGCCTTCGAGGTGCTCGTATTTTTACTAAGCTTGATTTGCGAGGTGCCTACAATTTAGTCCGGATCCGCTCAGGCGACGAGTGGAAGACCACCTTTAACACCCGGGATGGACATTACGAGTATTTAGTTATGCCTTTCGGCCTTTGCAATGCTCCCGCGGTTTTCCAAGAGCTCGTCAACGATGTATTCCGAGATCTCCTCTACTCATGTGTTTTGGTTTACTTGGATGATATCCTTGTTTTTTCTCCTGATCTCCCATCGCATCGTAGGATTAGGAGAGTTAGCGAAGTCTTGCAACGCCTAAGAGACAACCACCTGTATGCCAAGTTTGAGAAATGTGTGTTCGAGCTAACCTCCTTGCCATTCCTTGGATACATCATCTCGGATTCTGGTCTTAAAATGGATCCTGAAAAGGTGAATGCCATCATTAACTGGCCGCGGCCCTGCGGAGTGAAAGCCATCCAGCGGTTCATTGGATTCGCCAATTACTACAGGCAATTCATTCCGCATTTTTCTTCCGTGATCCATCCTCTCTCTTCTCTCACTCGTAAAAGTTCCTGCTCCAAGGAATGGACCCCGGAGGCAGAAGAGTCCTTTGCTCTGCTTAAAAGGTCTTTTTCCACCGCTCCTGTCTTGCATCACCCGGAGGTGAACAAGCCTTTTATTCTGTAAGTAGACGCTTCTTCTACAGATGCTGGAGCTGTGCTCTCACAAAAGACTCCTGAAGGTCGAACGCCTCCATGCGGCTTCTTCTCTAAAGCCTTTTCGACTTCTGAATGGAACTATACCATTGGTGATCGAGAGTTGTTGGCCATCAAATTGGCTTTAGAGGAATGGAGGTATCTGCTAGAGGGGTCTGTTCATCCTTTTGTAATCTTCTCCGATCATAAGAATCTTACATACCTGCAGACTGCGCAGAGATTAAACCCACGTCAAGCCAGATGGTCTTTGTTTTTTGCCCGCTTTGAATTTGAACTACGCTTTCGGCCCGGCAATAGAAACATAAAGGCTGACATTCTGTCTAGGTCATTCCAATCGTCGGATACTGTGGAGGAGCCTGCATATATCATTGATCCAACTAAAATCTTAACCGTTGCTCCCTTACAGATGTTCCGTCCTCCACCGGGTAAGACTTTTGTCTCGGACGATGACACAGGGAGGGTGTTATCTTGGGGTCATTCTTCCAAATTGGCTGGTCATGCAGGGACCAAGAAGACTTTCCTTCTCATCTCTCGGTATTATTGGTGGCCTACGTTACATTAAGATGTAAAAGAATTCGTAGCATCTTGTCCCTCTTGTGCCAGAAACAAAGTACCTAGACGACTACCGCTTGGAAATCTGCTTCCTCTTCCAGTTCCATCTGCGCCGTGGCAACATATCGCCATGGACTTCATTACCGATCTACCCTGCTCTTCCGCATGTACGGTCATCCTCGTTGTGGTGGACAGATTCTCTAAGAGATGGCTCACTTTATTCTGCTGCCCGGTTTACCTTCTGCTCCTGAGTTGACAAACATTTTTATCCAAAACATCTTCAAATTCCATGGCTTACCTCAGCACATTGTGTCGGACAGATGGGTACAATTTACTTCCCGCTCTTGGAGAGCTTTGTGCAAACTTTTAAAGCTGTCCCTGGACTTTTCTTCCGCATATCACCCTCAAACCAACGGTCAGGCGGAACAAACCAACCAGACTTTGGCTGTGTATTTACGACATTTCACTAATGCTCACCATAATGACAGGGTCAATTTGCTTCCTTGGGCGGAGTTTGCCTATAATAACCATTCCAGTGAGGCCTCTGCAAGAACTCCGTTTTTCCTTGTTTTTGGACAGCATCCTGGTTTACCCCTACCAGTTTCTCCGGCCTCTGGTGTTCCAGCAGCTGACTCTGTAGCTCTCGAGTTTTCTACGATCTGGGACGAGGTCAAAGAGACGCTAAAACAAGCATCTTCAAGAATGAAAAGACAAGCTGACAAGAGCCGTTTAGATTCTCCTCCTTTCTCTCCTGGTGATAAGGTCTGGCTTTCTTCAAGATTCATCAGACTCAATATTCCTTCCTACAAACTTGGTCCACGTTTCATAGGTCCTTTCGAGATTCTGCGTCGAGTCAACGATGTCGCTTACAAGCTGAGATTGCCTGCCTCGCTTCGTATACCCAATACATTTCATGTCTCTCTTCTCAAACCAGCTGTCGTTAACCACTTTTATCCTTCTTCTTGTACCTCTTCTCAACCAGTCAGCACTAACAATGTCTTTGAGGTGAGGGATATTTTGGCTGTTAAAAATATTCGGGGAAAAGATTTTTTCTTGGTCGATTGGAAGGGTTTTGGTCCTGAGGAGAGGTCCTGGGAGCCTTTGGAGAACATCAATGCTCCTCGTATTCTTAACAAATTTTTTGCTGCTTTATGTAGGGGGGGTACTGTTACCGACGCAGCTTCCCTGCGTCACCGCTCCTCCGCTGCTGTGCCTGGGGTCCGCCGCTCTCACCTCTGTCCCGAGGTCTGCTTCCGGTCCTGCGCTCTCCGCCCATCCTGCTCCTGGTCCTGTGAGCGCCGGTTCCTCCTCTGCTGCAGCACGTCCCCGGCAATCCATTTCCGGGTCCGCAAGCGTCTGTGCTCTCCCAGCACTTCCGGTGTCTAGGTCCTCTGCAGGTATGCTGTCTTTGCACAGGCGCTCTGGGTTGCCCAAGGGGCGCAGGCGCATCTTCCCTGTTACCACTTCCTGGGATCATTAGGTCAGCCTCACGGGTAACCAATCCCATTCCTGCCTCTACTATAAGAGGTAGGCTCTCCTGCTTCCTGGTGCCTGATTGTTTTAGCCTTAGCTATTGCGTCCGGCCCCTTCCGTTCCCTCCGCAGCATACTCTCTCCGTTTGCGTCCTCGCTTACGCTTCCCGTCCGTTCCTTCTCCTAGGTTTCCTACCTTGCTACTGCTGGTTACCCTGCTCTTGTTGCTTACTTTTCCTTTTGTTTTGTTTTTTCCCTCAGCTTTACAGGAGCTCTGTAATGCCATCAAGCAGCAGAGCGACGTGTGGTTTGTGCCAGCGAATCTCCAGCCAGGCATGGTAGTGTGTGACAATTGCCGAAATCTGGTGGCAGCTCTGGGCCTAGGCAACCTCACTCACATCCCATGTCTGGCAGATGTGCTCAACTTGGTCGTGCAGAGTTTTTTGAGGGACTATCCGGATCTTGATGCACTACTGCACAAGGTCCACCTAGAGTGCACTCACTTGCGGTGTTCCCGCATGGCAAGATCGCGCCTTGCAGCTCTGCAGCACCGATTCCGCCTTCCAGAACATCGCATCATATGTGACCTACCCACCAGGTGGATTTCTACGTTATATATGTTGGAGCGGTTGTATGAGAAGCAGGCAGCAGTAATGGAGTACCAGCTGCATCAGACGCAAACAAGTCGCACTGCGCGCCGTTCACACTTTACCACCACTGAGCGGGCCTCTATGAAGGACATCTGCCACATTTTGTGTGCCTTCGATGATTCCACGTGGATGGCGAGTGCAGATGATGCACTAGTCAGCATGACTATCCCCCTTATCTGCCTGCTTCAAAAAACACTGCAAGCACTAAGGGAGGAGGTTTTGGAAGAGGTGGAGGATGAGGAGTCACAGGAGTCACAGATGCTATCTGCTTCAGGACAGTCTGACCAACGAGGGTCCTCACAAAGGCCTAGGCAGGGGACACTTTGTGAGGAGGATGAGGAGGAGTCAATGGAGGAGGAAGACATCCGTCCAGAGGAGGGAGGTACACAATGCTCTAGTAGTCAGTATGTAGAGCGAGGGTGGGGTGATGCAGAGGAGGCAGAGATGACGCCTCAAGCAGGGGACAGCGGTTCTTGGCCAGTTGACAGTCTGCAGCACATGGTTAATTTCATGCTGCAGTGCCTGAGAAACGACCACCACATAGCCCACATTCTAAACACGGCTGATTTTTGGGTGTACACCCTCCTAGATCCTCGCTACCGGGACAACTTACAAAGCCTCATAACACCGTTGAACCGGGAGTGTAAAATGCGGGAGTACCAAGACACACTGGTGCATTCCATAATGTTCTCCATTCCACCCGAGAGCAGTGCTGCTAGTGCTTTACAAAGCAGCTTAGTGCGTCGAGGCAGTGGAGGAAGCTCTGCACAAAGAGGGAGCAGAAGCAGCGCCTCAGCACAAGGCAAGATCAGTATGGCCCAAATGTTGCAAAGTTTTGTGTCCCCACCACAAATGTCTACACCATCACAGACGGCTCCAGTCAGCAGGAGGTAACGTTTCCATCAGATGGTGACAGACTACATATCTTGCCCTCTCAGTGTACTCTCAGACGGCTCTTCCCCCTTCAATTTTGTGTCTTTAAGCAGAATACATGGCCAGAGCTTAGCTAGTATGCATTGGATGTGCTGGCTTGCCCTGCTGCTAGTGTATTATCGGAACGCGTCTTCAGTGCCGCAGGTGGTGTACTAACAGACCGTCACATGCGACTATCCTCCGATAACATTGACCGGCTTACTTTTCTGAAAATGAACAAGGCCTGGATCTTGCAGGAATTTGCCAGTCCTCTTCCAGATTGAATAATTGGTTGGCAACAGTATCCATGTCTCCTGTTGTGTTCATGTTTCTACCACCTGAACTGTAATCCCTGGGCTCCAACACCACCAGTTGCTGCTCAGAAGTACCGTCTGCACAGTCAACACATGCTCCAGTGTTATTGGGGTTCAGTAATGTCAGCTGATCTCCTGCTGTGTGTCCGGAAATTTCTCCTGCTCTGTCCACATTCACACTACTACAGATTTTAAACTTTCTCCAATTATGCCTCTGCCTCCACTGTTTCTAGTATTGACCCCGGGCTCCAACACCGCCAGTTGCTGCTCAGAAGTGCCGTCTTCACAGTCAACACATGCTCCAGTGTTATTGGGGTTCAGTAACGTCAGCTGATCCCCCTGCTGTGTCCAGAAATTTCTTCTGCTCCGTCCACACTCACACTACTACAGATTTAAAACTTGCACCAATTAGGCCTCTGAATCCACTCTGTTTCTAGCATTGAACCTGAGCTCCAAAACCACCAGTTGCTGCTCAGAAGTGCCATCTGCACAGTCAACACATGCTCCAGTGTTATTGGGGTACAGTAATGTTAGCTGATTCCCTGCTGTGCGTCCGGCAATTTCTCCTGCTCCATCCACACTCACACTACTACAGATATTAAACTTTCTCCAATTAGGCCTCTGGCTACACTCTGTTTCTAGCATTGACCCTGGGCTCCAACACTGCCAGTTGCTGCTCAGAAGTGCTGTCTGCACAGTCAACACATGCTCCTGTGTTATTGGGGTTCAGTAACGTCAGCTGATCCCCAGCTGTGTGCCCGGCAATTTCTCCTGCTCTGTCCACATTCACACTACTACAGATTTTAAACTTGCTCCAATTAGGCCTCTGCCTCCACTCTGTTTCTAGCATTGATTCAGGGCTCCAACACTGCCCGTTGCTGCTCAGAAGTGCCGTCTGCAAAGTCAACACATGCTCTAGTGTTATTGGGGTTCAGTAACGTCAGCTGATGCCCTGCTGTGTGTCCGGCAATTTCTCCTGCTCTGTCCACATTCACACTACTACAGATTTTAAACTTGCTCCAACTAGGCCTATGCCTCCACTCTGTTTCTAGTATTGACCCTGGGCTCCAACACTGCCAGTTGATGCTCAGAAGTGCCGTCTGCACATTCAACACTTGCTCCTCTGTTATTGGCGTTCAGTAATGTCAGCTGATCCCCTGCTGTGTGTCTGGCAATTTCTCCTGCTCTGTCCACATTTACACTAATACTGATTTTAAACTTGCTCCAATTAGGCCTCTGGCTCCACTCTGTTTTTAGTATTTACCCTGGGTTCCAGCACCGCCAGCTGTTTCCCAGCAGTGTCTTTGGCACGGGTACTCCCTTCTGCCCAGCCTGGTTCCAGCATGCCAGCTGTTTCCAGGTAGTGTCAACGTCACTTTGCCTCCAATACGTTGTCCTGTCGTGTTGCGGTCAGGTTAGCCGACTCAATGGTGCCTGCAGTTTAGGTGCTTCCCATGTGGGCTGCGGGATCTGGCAATGAAGGCTGGTTCTGTAGTGCCAATAGGACAAGCACCCCCTGTAGGACTGTGGGTTTTAGTAACTCCAGCCGGCTCGCTGCCTTGCAACTGTTTTTTTTCATGTGGACCTTCTGCTGCCTATCTGAGTTCCAGTACAGTCAGCTGGTCCTCGGTAGTTCCATTGGCTCTTGTACCTTCTGCTACCCATCTGGGTTCCTGCACTGCCAGCTGGTTCTTGGCAGTGCCTTTGGCTTAGGTGGCTCCTTCTTGGTATCCGAGTTCCACCAACGTCTGCTGGTCATTGGCAGTGCTTTCTGGCACAGGTACCTACTGCTTAGTAACTGGGTTTCTGAACCGCCAGCTGTTTCCCGGCAGTGTCTTTGGCACGGGTACTCTCTCCTGCCCAGCCTGGTTCCAGCACGCCAGCTGTTTCCAGGTAGTGTCAACGTCACTTTGCCTACAGTACCTTGTCCTGTCTGGTTGCGGTCGGGTTAGCCGACTCTATGATGCCTGCAGTTTAGGTGCTTCCTATGTGGGCTGCGGGATCTGGCAATGAAGGCAGGTTCTGTAGTGCCAATAGGACAAGCACCCCCTGTGGGTTTCGGTCACTCCGGCCGGCTCATGGACTTGCAACTTTTTTTTCATGTGGACCTTCTGCTGCCTATCTGAGTTCCAGTACCATTAGCTGGTTCTTTGGAAGTCAATCTTGAATATGTCCCCCTTGGTTCCAGTAATGTCAGCTGGTTCCAGGCAGAGACTTTGGCTTAGGTGCCTCCTTCTCGGTATCCGAGTTCCAACAATGTCCGCTGGTCCTTGGTAGTGCTTTCTGGCACAGGTACCTCCTGCTTAGTATCTGGGTTCCAGTACCATCAGCTGGTACTTGGTAGTTTCATTGGCTCTTGTAGCTTCTGTGTTGTGAATTTGGTTTTTGGGCTCCCCCGGTGGTCACTGGTGGTACTGGACTTGTGTGCTTCACTTTCTCTGTTCACCTGTTTCCATCAGGATATGGGTGTATCCTATTTAGCCTTGCTGCTCAGTTATTCTAGTGCCGGCCATCAATGTAACCAGAGCTTTTCTGTTGCATGTTCCTGCTTCTAGACTACTATCAGCTAAGTTGGACTCTTAGTCCTAAGTTTGTTTTGCATTTTTGTTCCAGTTCACAGTTATGTTATTTTTCTGTAGCTGGAAGCTCTTGTGGGCCGAAATTGCCACTCCGGTGTCATGAGTTGACACATGAGTCTTAAAGTAATTTCGGGATGGTATTTTAATAGGGTTTTCAGCTGACCGTGAAGTTCTCTATTGTATCTTCTTGCTATCTAGTAAGCGGACCTCGCTTTGCTGAACCTACCTTCATACTGCGTATGTCTTTTCCTCTGAACTCACTGTCAATATATGTGGGGGGCTTCTGTCTCCTTTTTGGGGGGAATTTTCCTAGAGGTAAGCCAGGTCTGTCTTTTCCTCTATTAGGGTTAGTTAGTCCTCCGGCTGGCGCTAGGCGTCTAGGGATAAAACGTAGGTACGCCACCCGGCCACTGTTAGTTGTGTGGTAGGTTTAGCTCACGGTCAGCTCGAGATTCCATCACCCAAGAGTTAGTCTGTTGTTTAAGTTCTCTGACGTTCCCTTGCCATTGGGAACCATGACAGTATGGCCGGCCGAGGGTTAAAACCGTTGGCAGAAGAAAGGAGAGAAAAAGAAGTCTGCAGATTTTTTTTTTTTTTTTCCTTCTGAGTTTGCTTTTTAGTTGACTCAGTTGCATTTCTGCTCTAATTGCAGCCTTTGTCTCTCTCTCTCCTTCTAATCCTTGAATGGCTCTGATCTCACCTGATTAAAATGGATCCTCAGAGTTTGGTTACTGGTTTGAATAATCTTGCTACGAAGGTTCAAAATTTACAGGATTTTGTTATTCATGCTCCTATATCTGAACCTAGAATTCCTATACCAGAATTTTTCTCCGGGGATAGATCTCGTTTCCTGAATTTCAAAAATAATTGTAAATTATTTCTTTCCCTGAGATCTCGCTCCGCTGGAGATCCCGCACAGCAGGTTAAGATAGTAATTTCCTTGCTGCGGGGTGACCCTCAAAACTGGGCATTTGCATTGGCACCCGGGGATCCTGCGTTGCTCAATGTGGATGCGTTTTTTCTGGCTTTGGGGTTGCTTTATGAGGAACCTAACTTAGAGATTCAGGCTGAAAAAGCCTTGATGGCCCTATCTCAAGGGCAAGATGAAGCTGAAATATACTGCCAAAAATTTCGTAAATGGTCTGTGCTTACTCAGTGGAATGAGTGCGCCCTGGCGGCGAATTTCAGAGAGGGTCTCTCTGATGCCATTAAAGATGTTATGGTGGGGTTCCCTGCACCTACAGGTCTGAATGAGTCCATGACAATGGCTATTCAGATTGATCGGCGTTTGCGGGAGCGCAAACCTGTGCACCATTTGGCGGTGTCTTCTGAGAAGGCTCCAGAAAATATGCAATGTGATAGAATTCTGTCCAGAAGCGAACGGCAGAATTTTAGGCGAAAAAATGGGTTGTGCTTCTATTGTGGTGATTCAACTCATGTTATATCAGCATGCTCTAAACGTACAAAAAAGGTTGATAAGTCTATTTCAATTGGCACTTTACAGTCTAAGTTTATTCTGTCTGTGACCTTGATTTGTTCATTATCGTCAATTACCGCGGATGCCTATGTCGACTCTGGCGCCGCTTTGAGTCTAATGGATTGGTCCTTTGCCAGGCGCTGTGGGTTTGATCTAGAGCCTCTGGAAGTTCCTATACCTCTGAAGGGTATTGACTCTACACCATTGGCTAGTAATAAACCACAATACTGGACACAAGTGACTATGCGTATGAATCCAGACCATCAGGAGATGATTCGCTTCCTTGTATTGTACAATCTACATGACGTTTTGGTGCTCGGATTACCATGGTTACAATCTCATAACCCAGTCCTTGACTGGAAAGCTATGTCTGTGTTAAGCTGGGGATGTCAGGGGGCTCATGGGGACGTACCTTTGGTTTCCATTTCGTCATCTATTCCCTCTGAGATTCCGGAATTTTTGTCTGATTATCGTGATGTTTTTGAGGAGCCTAAGCTTGGTTCACTACCTCCTCACAGAGATTGCGATTGTACCATAGATCTGATTCCGGGCAGTAAATTTCCAAAGGGTCGTTTATTTAATCTATCTGTACCTGTACATGCTGCTATGCGAGAATATATTAAGGAGTCCCTGGAAAAGGGACATATTCGTCCTTCTTCATCTCCCTTGGGAGCCGGTTTTTTCTTTGTATCTAAAAAAGATGGCTCTTTGAGGCCGTGTATTGATTATCGACTCTTGAATAAAATTACAGTCAAATAACAGTATCCTCTGCCACTGCTGACTGATTTGTTTGCTCGAATAAAGGGGGCTAAGTGGTTCTCTAAGATTGATCTCCGTGGGGCGTATAATTTGGTGCGAATTAAGCAGGGGGATGAGTGGAAAACCGCATTTAATACGCCCGAGGGCCATTTTGAGTATTTAGTAATGCCTTTTGGTCTTTCAAATGCCCCTTCAGTCTTTCAGTCCTTTATGCATGACATTTTCCGTGAATATTTGGATAAATTTATGATCGTGTATCTGGATGATATTTTGATTTTTTCGGATGACTGGGATTCTCATGTCCAACAGGTCAGGAGGGTTTTTCAGGTTTTGCGGGCTAATTCCTTGTGTGTGAAGGGTTCTAAGTGTATTTTTGGGGTTCAAAAGATTTCTTTTTTGGGGTACATTTTTTCCCCCTCTTCCATTGAGATGGATCCTGTCAAGGTTCGGGCTATTTGTGATTGGACGCAACCTTCTTCTCTTAAGAGCCTTCAGAAATTTTTGGGCTTTGCTAATTTTTATCGTCGATTTATAACTGGTTTTTCTGATGTTGCTAAACCTTTGACTGATTTGACCAAAAAGGGTGCTGATGTTGCTGATTGGTCCCCTGCTGCTGTGGAGGCCTTTCGGGAGCTTAAGCGCCGCTTTTCTTCCGCCCCTGTGTTGCGTCAGCCTGATGTTACTCTTCCTTTTCAGCTTGAGGTTGATGCTTCCGAGATCGGAGCTGGGGCGGTCTTGTCGCAGAAAAGTTCCGACTGCTCCGTGATGAGACCTTGTGCGTTCTTTTCACGAAAATTTTCGCCCGCCGAGCGAAATTATGATATTGGTAATCGGGAGCTTTTGGCTATGAAGTGGGCTTTTGAGGAGTGGCGTCATTGGCTTGAGGGGGCTAGACATCAGGTGGTGGTATTGACCGATCACAAGAATTTGATTTATCTTGAGTCTGCCAGGCGCCTGAATCCTAGACAGGCGCGCTGGTCGTTGTTTTTCTCTCGGTTTAATTTTGTGGTCTCATACTTACCAGGTTCTAAAAATGTGAAGGCGGATGCCCTTTCTAGGAGTTTTGAGCCTGATTCCCCTGGTGATTCTGAACCTACAGGTATCCTTAAGGATGGGGTGATATTATCTGCTGTTTCCCCAGACCTGCGACGGGCTTTGCAGGAGTTTCAGGCGGATAGACCTGATCGTTGCCCGCCTGGTAGACTGTTTGTTCCTGATGATTGGACCAGTAGAGTCATCTCGGAGGTTCATTCTTCTGTGTTGGCAGGTCATCCCGGGATCTTTGGTACCAGGGATTTGGTGGCTAGGTCCTTCTGGTGGCCTTCCCTGTCTCGAGATGTACGAGTTTTTGTGCAGTCTTGTGATGTTTGTGCTCGGGCCAAACCTTGTTGTTCTCGGGCCAGCGGATTGTTGTTATCTTTGCCTATTCCGAAGAGGCCTTGGACTCACATCTCTATGGATTTTATTTCTGATCTCCCTGTTTCTCAGAAAATGTCTGTCATCTGGGTGGTGTGTGACCGTTTTTCAAAGATGGTCCATTTGGTGCCCTTGCCTAAGTTGCCTTCCTCATCCGAGTTAGTTCCTCTGTTTTTTCAAAATGTGGTTCGCTTGCATGGTATTCCGGAGAATATCGTTTCTGACAGGGGGACCCAGTTCGTGTCTAGATTTTGGCGGGCGTTCTGTGCTAGGATGGGCATTGATTTGTCTTTTTCGTCTGCGTTCCATCCTCAGACTAATGGCCAGACTGAGCGAACTAATCAGACCTTGGAGACTTATTTGAGGTGTTTTGTGTCTGCGGATCAGGATGACTGGGTTGCCTTTTTGCCGTTGGCGGAGTTTGCCCTCAATAATCGGGCTAGTTCTGCCACTTTGATTTCTCCTTTCTTTTGCAATTCGGGACTTCATCCTCGTTTTTCTTCTGGTCAGGTGGAGTCTTCGGATTGTCCTGGAGTGGATACTGTGGTGGATAGGTTGCATCGGATTTGGGGACAGGTGGTGGACAATTTGGAGTTGTCCCAGGAGAAGACTCGGCATTTTGCTAACCGCCGTCGTCGTGTTGGTCCTCGTCTTCGTGTTGGGGACTTGGTGTGGTTGTCTTCTCGTTTTGTCCCTATGAGGGTTTCTTCTCCTAAGTTTAAGCCTCAGTTCATCGGCCCATATAAGATTTTGGAGATTCTTAACCCCGTGTCCTTTCGATTGGACCTCCCAGCATCTTTTTCTATCCATAATGTCTTCCATCGGTCATTATTGCGCAGGTATGAGGTACCGGTTGTGCCTTCCGTTGAGCCTCCCGCTCCGGTGTTGGTTGAGGGTGAATTGGAGTACGTTGTGGAGAAGATCTTGGACTCCCGTGTTTCCAGACGGAAACTTCAGTATCTGGTCAAGTGGAAGGGCTACGGTCAAGAGGATAATTCTTGGGTGACAGCCTCTGATGTTCATGCCTCTGATTTGGTCCGTGCCTTTCATAGGGCTCATCCTGATCGCCCTGGTGGTTCTTGTGAGGGTTCGGTGCCCCCTCCTTGAGGGGGGGTACTGTTGTGAATTTGGTTTTTGGGCTCCCCCGGTGGTCACTGGTGGTACTGGACTTGTGTGCTTCACTTTCTCTGTTCACCTGTTTCCATCAGGATATGGGTGTATCCTATTTAGCCTTGCTGCTCAGTTATTCTAGTGCCGGCCATCAATGTAACCAGAGCTTTTCTGTTGCATGTTCCTGCTTCTAGACTACTATCAGCTAAGTTGGACTCTTAGTCCTAAGTTTGTTTTGCATTTTTGTTCCAGTTCACAGTTATGTTATTTTTCTGTAGCTGGAAGCTCTTGTGGGCCGAAATTGCCACTCCGGTGTCATGAGTTGACACATGAGTCTTAAAGTAATTTCGGGATGGTATTTTAATAGGGTTTTCAGCTGACCGTGAAGTTCCCTATTGTATCTTCTTGCTATCTAGTAAGCGGACCTCGGTTTGCTGAACCTACCTTCATACTGCGTATGTCTTTTCCTCTGAACTCACCGTCAATATATGTGGGGGGCTTCTGTCTCCTTTTTGGGGGGAATTTCCCTAGAGGTAAGCCAGGTCTGTCTTTTCCTCTATTAGGGTTAGTTAGTCCTCCGGCTGGCGCTAGGCGTCTAGGGATAAAACGTAGGTACGCCACCCGGCCACTGTTAGTTGTGTGGTAGGTTTAGCTCACGGTCAGCTCGAGATTCCATCACCCAAGAGCTAGTCTGTTGTTTAAGTTCTCTGACGTTCCCTTGCCATTGGGAACCATGACACTTCTGCTACCCATCCGGGTTCCAGTACCGTCAGCTGGTTTTTGGCAGTGTCTTTGGCTCTTGTACCTTCTGCTACCCATCCAGGTTCCAGTAACGTCAGCTGGTTCCAGGCAGACCTTTTCTCTTAGGTGCCTCCTTCTCGGTATCCGAATTCCAACAACGTCTGCTGGTCCTTGGTAGTGCTTTCTGGCACAGGTACCTCCTGCTTAGTAACCGGGTTTCAGTACCATCAGCTGGTCCTCGGTAGTTCCATTGGCTCTTGTACCTTCTGCTACCCATCCGGGTTCCAGTACCGTCAGCTGGTTTTCGGCAGTTCCTCAGCCTTCTTGTACCGTCTGCTACATTTCCAAGTTCAAGCTTTTTGAAATGGTTCTTGGTAATCACTCTGGATCTCCCTGATGACGACACTGAAGACGACGACCCTGAAGACCACCCAAGAGTAGACGACGATCCTGAAGACGACGACCCTGAAGACCACCCCGAAGAAGACGACCCCAAGGACAACGACCCTGAAGACCACCCAGATGAAGACCAAGAAGATGACCCTGAAGAAGATGACCAAGAGGATAAAGAACAAGACAACCACAAAGATACAGAAGAATAAGAGACAGAAGAGCAAGAAGCAGAAGATCAAAAAGCTGCAGAACAAAAAGCAGAAGCACATTAAGCATAAGACTAAAAATCAGAGCAAAAGATATTATCTAAATTATAAGCAGAAGAAGACTAAGCAGTGTATGGGGGTGAGTCCGTTCCTCCTTGTGGTGACCCTGGATAATACCTGCTGCTGCAGGCCAAACTGAACACAGACAAATCCTGTTGTAAATCTTTTGTGACAACTACAGGAATGCCTGTCACAAATAAGAATATGATGAGGGAGAAGAATATGAAGACGATGAATAAGAAGAATATAAAGAATGTAACAAAAAAGAATAATAGGAAGAAGGTGAAGAAGAAGATGAATAAGGTGAAGAAGTTGATGAAAAAGATGCTGCTGCTGAGGATGATGAAGGAGAAAGTGTGGGAGAAGTAAAAAAGAAGGTGAAGAGCATGGAAGTAGTGAAACATAAATATCTGACAAAATATAACAAAGCTTAACATAGTCAATATCTTTGCAACTCCGAACGTCTTAAAAAATAATTAATTCCTGCTATTCCATTTGACTGGGCTAAACCTCTATGCCTGTAATATCTCCTCCACCTCCCCCAATACATTCTATATTATTCTTAGTTGTTTTCCTTCATGTAGAATTAACCTACAAGGAAAGAAAGGTTTTATTTTCATTCCGATATTTGTGTCCCTTTGACTTGCATTGGTTTCTGGTATCGGAATCGGCGATATCCGATATTTTTTGGGT
Source organism: Ranitomeya variabilis (assembly GCF_051348905.1). Taxonomy (NCBI): domain Eukaryota; kingdom Metazoa; phylum Chordata; class Amphibia; order Anura; family Dendrobatidae; genus Ranitomeya; species Ranitomeya variabilis. Next base: position 115,337,426 of record NC_135238.1, read on the forward strand.
ATCGGTCCGATCCAATCCGATCCGATATCGGAAGGTATCGCTCAACACTACTCATGAACTAAGGGACGCTGGTGAACCTAATCAGTGCTAACTTTCCCCATCAGTTAATCACTGACAAACTTGTGGTCATTTGTTGTATACACAGAGATGAGTATACATGGAGATATTACTCTGGCTAGAGTAACCATGAAAAGAGATGACATGATTTATTTAGTCATACAGTTTAAAAATAATGAAATAGAAAAGGAAAATGCAAAAGGGAGGGTAAAATGGTTCTCATAAGGTTGCAAATGCAGGGGTTATTAGACAACAGGGTCATCAAATGCGAGAAAAATTATATTGAAGCACTATACACTATGTACCTATGTTAGTTGTAAAATACATAGCTCAAAACATTTTGCAAATAAATTGCACACATAGAAATAAATAAGTTAACAACAATTAACAATGAGCCTAGTGACCACACTGAACCCAGGGAAATAATAATAATAATTTTATTTATATGGCGCCAACATATTCCGCAGCGCTTTAAAAAAGCTGAGCGACGTTCATTTCAAGGTCCTCCAGCCAGGGCGGAGTAAGCCCCAGCAAGTGTACCTAGTGACCTTGCTAAAGCATTGGCGAGATCTGGAATCATTGGAAGCCCCTTGCCTGGGAGCTTTTTCCAAAGCCAAAATAGAGGATGTTACGATCACAGAGACTCTAATGATGGCCCAGTAGCAATAGTGTGGGGAACTCCTGCAGCGGAACCATGGCATACGCAGGTGGTGGAGCATGATGTTCTGACAGAGCCACATATAAGGTTTAACCTTAAGCCATATAAGTTTCCAGAAGCACGCTGTGATGTAATCTTAAATGAGGTGAAGAGAATTCTAGACTTCAACCTGATAGAGTAAAAAAGTGGACGGTCAAGCCCCATCGTCCTCGTGCCAAAGCCGGATGGTGAGGGTCGGTTTTGTAATGACTATCGCAGGCTGAATAAGGTATTCAGTTTTGATGTGTATCCGATGACTTTGATGAACTCATTTAGAGACTTGGACCCGCGAGGTACATTACAACCCTCGACCAGACAAAGGGCTACTGGCCGATCTCCATGTCCCAGAGTGCCAAGGAGAAGACTGCCTTCTCATCACCTGATGGGTGCTTTCAATACACCAGAATGACCTTTGGACTGCAAGGGGCCCTAGCTACCTTCCAGAAGGCTATGGATTGGATCCTAGATCAGATAAACGGTTTGCCACTGCCTACTTTGATGACATTGTGGTCTTCAGCCCTTACTTGGGTACTCATCTACCAAAGGTACAGGCAATTCTGGATGCTCTGAGCAAAGCAGGGTTGACAATAAATTGTGCCATAGGGAAGGAAGAGGCCAAGTTCTTAGGCTATGTCATCAGGAGACACAGAATCAAGACACAAAAAAACAAGTTTGAGGCAATTCAGAACTGGCCACAACTGCTTTACAAAAAGCAGATGAAGGTGTTTCTTGGAATTGTGGGATAATACTGGTGGTTTATCTCAAAGTTAGTCATGATTGCCACACCACTGATGGATCACCTTAAAGGCACCTAATCGACGATGGCCAAATGTACAGAGATGACATTCCAAGAGCTGAAGCTGGCCCTTTGAACACAGCTCAAGTTACAAAAAAAGCAGTAAAGCCGCACCCTATAATTTTATAGTCTCTATGGACATCAGGGCGCACGTCCTCACCAGGGGGTCCATCCCAGATAGAACATACAAATCCAAACTGAAGAAAAGGGCTTGACAAAGGTTTTCGGGACCGAAACGTTGTCGCAGGAGGCAGAATAAATATGTGAGCTGCTTTTCACTATCTGGTGTGGTGCTGTCCTTTTCTTCAGTTTGGCTTTGAACACAGCTGTCTTGGTTACACCAGACTTTAGCCAAGAATTTGTGGTCCAGACATGCTTCAGAAGTCGGGTTAGGAGCCGTGATGTCTCAAGAGATAAACGGTGAAGAATATCCCATCCTGTATCTAAGCCGGTAGAGAAAAATTGTCATTGTCAGAAAGAGTGTATAGCTATAAAATGGGCTGTGAATATACGTAGTATTACCTACTAGTCAACTATGTTCAAACTAGTGTCAAACCATGCACTTCTGAGATGGTTAAGGGAAAAGAAGGGTAAGTATTCTCAAGTGACTAGGTGGTTCTTAGGCCACCAGGACTTTAGTTTACATGTAAAGCATAGACATGGAAAGTTATACGGGAATACGATTGCACTCTCCCGAATTCCCCGTTTGGTAGATGAAGGTGCCCAAACCCCCTGCTTTAAGTAGAGGGGGATATGTGAGGGGAGATATGTATCACGAAGATTGCTATCTTCCATTATGTAAAAACCCAGAAGTTTTGCTCCAGCATGTTATGAGCTGAGAGGGGTTAATCAGGCATGACAGGTTTGTGCTTTTTTGTGAGTGGCTGAAAGAGATGAATGCGATGGTCACTCACCATATCTCCTCCCCAAGGGTGTGGTGCAACAAGTTAAATGTCTGACCACTGAGTCTTTTTCTCTGTCTGTGGATCAGATCAGGAGGCAAGAAGCTCCAGAGAAGTGTTTATGTGCAACTTTGCTGGACTCTGTTGATTGCACCCCGAGCAAGCAGATCCATGAGTTCATATGGACTGTACTATACATTATCTTTTGTTTCCCATTTTGCCGCCAGAAAAGGCCATGTTTGTGTTGTTCAACCCTGCAGTGGCTTAAGGTATATGAATAAACCTGCAGAAGAAATGCTCCCGTGTCTACCCCTATGGGTAGACGAGTGAGTAGAATTACCAATATAGAGCTCTGGCAAAAAAGACCACTGCAAAATGTTCAGTTTGTCTGATTTTTCTCTTTATAGGTATACTTTTGAGTTAAATGCATATTTTTCATTTATTCTATAAACTACTGACAACATGTCTCCGAATTTCCAAGCAATACATTTTGTATTTTTTTTTCTCAAAAGGAGAAATGGTCAAAATTACAAAAAAAACAATGCTTTCAGACCTCAAATAATACAAAGAAAACAAGTTCATAATCATTTAGAAACAATGATACTAATGTTTTAACTCAGGAAGAGTTCAGAAATCAATATTTTGTGGAATAACCATGACTTTTAGTCACAGCTTTCATGCGTTATGGCATGCTTTCCACCAGTCTTTCACACTGCTCCTGGTGCAAAAATTTAACAAGTTCTTCTTTGTTTGATGGCTTGTGACTGTCCATCATCCTCTTGATTACATTCCAGAGGTTTTCAACGGGGTTCAGATCTGGAGATTGGGCTGGTCATGACAGGGTTTTGATGTAGTGGTTTCTTTGCCAGAGCTGTGTGTGTATATAGATAGATAGATAGATAGATAGATAGATAGATAGATAGATAGATAGATAGATAGATAGATAGATAGATAGATAGATATTGCTACAAATTATTTGATCCAGGTTTTTGGGCTATTTATCCATTGGGCTGTATATTAATGTTGCACTTGCACTTTATTCAAAATCATCTTGATTATTCCATCTGGTCTACTACCGTAGCCATTCTTTCATGGACCTTCATTGTTGCAGCTATCAATTGTACTTAATACCCTTAATATTTGTTTCCTTGTTTGGATCTCTTTTAATTTCATGTCTTTTAATGGTTTTAAATATTTATTATATTTTATTTATCCTTTAGCATTTTTTTTATAATAATGTCATTTACATACAATGTGATGACTTTTTACTACCTGTATAGATGTGTAAAATGAAAAACCGCAATTCTAGCATTTCACATTTTTTGGCGCTTTCCACATGGGCTAAATTATTTTATATTTTGATAGTTCTGTCACTGAAAAAATAAATGACACTTTTCCCTGAGTTTTGTAAAAGTCTGCTTTTTAATCTGAAGAAAAGGGATGTGATTAAAATGTTTTAATTTTTTTAATTATATTTAGTATTTTCATTTTTTTTTTTACATTTTAAACCCTTCATGAGCATGGACATATTCATATGTCCAGGTCGGCTGGTACTGACCAACCTTGGACGTATTGATATGTCCTGGCGATTTTGCACGCACAGAGGCTGTGAGCGCGCCATTGCCACTGCATGTCAGCTGATTCTGACAGCTGACACTTGGCTTTCAGTGCCAGGAGTGGTACCTACACTGCTCCCAACACTTTAACGCCCTAAATGCTGCAATCTCAGCATTTAGCGAGCAGGCAGAGGGAGGAAAGCTCTCCTTGGATCGGCACCCTTGTGACATCATAGCGAGGCTCGATAGTTGCCATGGTGACCCGATGTCATGACGACAGCACCAGGCACAGTGCATGATCTAACTAACTTGTGTCTGCAGGGCTGATAGGCTATAAGATATAGCAATGCTCCTGCATTTCTATACCTTATGACAGCAATCAGACTGCAAAAAGTGAAAGACCCATAAGGGGACAAAGTAAAAAAGTTAGAAAAAAGTTTTAAAAAAGTATTAAACTTAAAAATATAACAATAATAAAAAATTTATAAATTGTACCCATAAATAAATATTATTATGAAAAAAAACAATCAAAGTATATATATTTGGTATAGCCGCATCTGGAACAACCCAACCTATATAACTGTCCCACTAGTTAACCCCTGTTGTGAGCACCGTAAAAAAAATAAAAAAACTGTGCAAAAAAACACTGAACAAAAAGTGCAATAAAACCCGATCAAAAAAACAAATGTAAATAAAAATGGTACATCTGAAAATGTTACCTTGTCCTGCAAAAAATAAGCTGCCATACAGTTATATCAGCTAAAAAATAAAGTTTTTCTTTATTTTTTCTATAAGTGTTTTTAATGTGTAAATGTGCCAAAACATAAAAAAAATGTAAACGGGATATCGCTGCAATCGTACTGAATCGAAAAATAAAGGTGACTTATCAATTTTCCCATGAAACGGCATACTAAAATAATCCTGAATTGCTGATTTTTGTTTATTCTGCCTCCCAAAAATTGGAATAGAAAGCGATCGAAAAATGTAATGAGCTAAAAAATGGTACCAATAAAAACATCAACTCGTTCTGCAAAATATACAGGCCCCATGTGACTTTGTCAGCAGAAATATGGAAAAATTATTGCTCTCAAAATATGGTTTTTTTTTTTAAAAAAAAAGGGCTTTAAAATTCTCTAGTCTAGTTATTTCACTACCAACGCCTGTTGCCTGATTCCCCCCTTTTTTTCTTTTATTTTTCCGAATTTTAGTTTATAGTTACTGTGTACTGATTACACTGTTTATACTATCCAATTGTTTTATGTCGACATATGATGTAACGCAAATACCTCATACCAACATTATTTATGCGTTCGACATGTTGCATCTTTGGTACTATATTGAAACGATTATCTGTTCAAATGTTTACTGTTAACTTAAAAAAATGTTAAATAAAGAATTGTTAAAAAAAAAGCGTCTTTTGATGTGCAACAGCAGTCAAACAGAAAAAATAAATTTGGTATCGCTGTAAATCGCACCAACCCAAAGAATAAAGTCACCTAATCACTAATACTGCATGAGGAATGACGTAGAAACTAAACAGAACCAATTATATCTCTGCCGTTGATTTTTTTCATTCTGCCTTCAAATGATCGCAGTACGACGTGGCTCATACTTATGCTGTGCTTTGCGCTGAGCGCTTACACTGGGGTTTCCGTGTAAATCTCTGAAATTCGTGATTCAGACAGAACCCCTGACGGAAGATTCCCTATAATGAGGCAGATGGAGACACTGTGGACCCCCTCTGACCTGTGATCCGGTGGTGTCCATCTTTTAAGAATTACATAAAAGTGCAAATAACAATGGGTTTCTGTAACCCAAGTTTTTGTCCTGAAGTGTGACCTCGAAACACGTTGACTTTTTAAACCTGCCTAATAAATGTTATTAATCCATATATCGGTGATCGGTTATGAGCAGCGCATGAATGATACCTCCAGCTTTTTTCCTTGATCTCCTTCCTAACCGGTATCTGTGCAGCAGCTGTTTTACATGTTCAATACCCATTGCTTTTGAACAACCTAACCAGGTGAGTGCATCCTCCTTTCTGACACCCCATTGTCATCAGATAAGACAATATTGCGCTTCATTTGTTCCCAGTTTTCCTCATCTTCATAAATTTCTGTGGAGCACCAGAAGGTTCAAAGTGCTCACCACATATCTAGGTAAGTTCCCTGAGGGGTCTAGTTTTTAAAATGGTGTCACTTTTGGGAACCCCTCCACTGTTTAGGCACATCAGAGGCTCTCCAAATGCAGCATGGCATCTGCTAATTATTTCTGCAAATTTTACATTAATGTCAAATGGTGCTCCTTCCCTTCTGAGCCCTGCCCTGTGCTCAGTGTTCTGATCCTTAGTGGCTGAGGATCACAGAATGAACTAGCTAAGTTACTGAACATAGAACGAGCTCTAGGGAGGTGGTAACTGGACTGACCGCAAATCTGATCCTAACCAAACACACTGAAGGTAGCCGGTGAACGTGCCTAAATTCCTGGACGTCTGGACGCAGCCTGAGAAACTTGCTACCCCTATAGAGAAAGTAAGACCTCACTTGCCTCAGAGAAATGACCCCAAAGATATAGGAAGCCCCCAACAAATAATAACGGTGAGGTAAGGGGAAAATACAAAACGTAGAAATGAAAACAGATTCAGCAAATGAGGCCCACTAATACTAGATAGCAGAAGACAGGCAGGGAACTGTGCGGTCAGTAAAAAACCCTATACAAAATATCCACGCTGAGAATTCAAGAACCCCCACACCAACTAACAGTGTGAGGGGAGAAACTCAGCCCCCTAGAGCTACCAGCAAGCAAGGAAATCACATATTAGCAAGCTGGACAAGGACAAATAAATAACCAAGGAACATATTGAACACTGATGATCAAAAAATGAACAAACAGAAAACTTAGCTTCTCTTGGAGAGACTGGTAACAAAGGTAGGCAGGAGAGATCAAAATAGCACTGAATACATTGACAGCAGGCAACAACTGATAGTCCAGGTGAGCTAAATAGGAAACCAGCTAACATAACGAGACAGCTGATCCAGCCTCAGACCTGCAGAATGACACAAAGAGCCACCAGAGGGAGCCCAAAGACAGCACTCACACAGTACCACTTGTGACCACAAGAGGGAGCCCAAAAACAGAGTTCACAACAGCTCAGAGAGTCGTTTTCCCCCACATGTGGGATATCGGCATTCTCAGGAGAAATTGCACAAAAAAATTGTGTCCATTTCTTCTGGTTACCTTTGCAAAAATAAGAAAATTGGGGTCTAAAGAAACTTTTTTGTGACAAAGTTAAACATTTACTTTTTTCTGAAGAGTTCATAAATTTCATGAATATAGTTATGAGCACTTTCAGACCTGCAGTTTTTAGAATGATGTCACGTTTGGGTGTTTTGTGTCATAAAGAACCATCCAAGTCACTTCAAATGTAATATGGTCCAAAAAATATGGTTTTGTAAATTATATTGGAAAATTGAGAATTCCCTGGTCAACTTTTAACCCTTAACTTCCTACAAACAAAAAAATGTTTAAAAAATTGTGCTTATGTAAAGTAGACATGTGGAAAGTGTTATTTATTAACTATTTTGTGTGATTAAGGGCATAAAAATTAAAATTTTGAAAATTGCAACATTTTCCAAATTTTCACCAAATTTCTGATTTTTTTTTTCACAAATAAAAGCAAGTCATATCAAATACATTTTACCACTATCATAAAGTACACTATGCCATGAAAAAACAATCTCAGGATCAGTGGATACTGTTTCCAGCATTCCAGAGTTATCACTTTTTAAAGTGACAGTGGTAAGAATTGAAAAATTTGGCCTGGTCGTGAAGGTGCAAACAGCCTTGGGGGTCACCCCCACCGTGTCAATTTTGTTTTGTTCCCTTAGGGAACTTCATCTGATCACTTGCTCTATATAATGCAAAACAATTGTATTATATTACATTGCTAAAGTGACGGTTTCTCATATAGCAAACCCTGTGGCTGAGGTTCACAAGAGTACCAATATGTCAGCAATGGAGCCTTCAGCAAACTCCACTCTGCCAATACATTCCTTCAGCAGCTTGAAATCTTTTTGCTGGGTGTAATAGGACCCAGAATGGTGTGCCAACAAGACTATGTGCCGTAGGCCGAGGTCACACTTGTGTGTGCAACGCGAAAATCTGGCATCAGTACCCGGTACTGCCGCCGTCACTCGGGGCCGAAGTGTGCACCTGCATGTATTTCTATGAAGCTGAACGCTCTGGTCCGAACTTCCGGCAGCAGTTCTGGGTATTGATGCGAGTTTCTCGCATTGCACACGCAAGTGTGACTCGGCCTTAAATGCAGCATTCAAAGATTGACAGCAGTATTTAAGGGGTTATCATCTCAGATCACTGCGCTACAAGCATGTTCTGGCTATGTTGCACAGCTGGTATCTGCCATGCAGGCTCAGCTCCTGAGTCCACTTCATACACCCACACCAAAAATGCACTGTACATATTATTATTATTTTATTACTAGTGATGAGCGAACGTGCTCGCCACTACTCGGTACTCACCCGAGTATCACTGTGCTTGGTGTGTTCGGCGGGAGCTTGGGTCTCCTCCTTTTAATTTTGGCACTTTTGAGAGCACCAATCAGCAAGCAGGGATTGTCTGCCATGCACTGTAATACTGCAGTCATCTTTGTTGTGGTATTAGGCCGGCGTCACACTCAGCGTATGAAAATACGGTCCATTTTTTACGGCCGTAATATGCAGAAATGTTCCCAAAATAGTGATCCGTATATCATCCGTAGGCAGGGTTTGGTAGCGTATTTTGCACATGGCATCCTCCGTATGTAATCCGTATGGCATCCGTACTTCCGATTTTCTCGCAGGCTTGCAAAACCGACATCTAATGGATTTATGTGCTCAAATGTTGGTTAAAACATATATACAGTATCTATCTCTATATATATATATATATTGTTACGAACTCCACCGCTGCGCTCCAGCGTCCTCGTTCTCACCGCTCCAGCGCTGCGCTCCAGCGTCCCCGTTCTCACCGCTCCAGCGCTGCGCTCCAGCGTCCCCGTTCTCACCGCTCCAGCGCTGCGCTCCTGCGTTCTCAAGCTACCGCTGCAACGTCCGGCTCGGCTGGTGTTCTTTCCCTGCGCAGGCGCTCCAGCTTTCCTATAGGAAGCAGGCTCTGCATCCCTGCCTCCTCCTCCTGAAGTCATGTGTTCCTTTCTGTCCAATTCCGTTCCTGCTCCTCCTATAAAAGCTAGTTCCTCCTGCTTCCTGGTGCCTGATTGTTTTAGCATTTTGCTATTGCGTTTGGCCCTTCGTATTGCTCAATACTCTGTGCTTGTACCTCGTGCTAACCCGTGCTACCCTCCGGTTCCCCTCCTTCCCTGGCTAGTTTCCCTTCAGGTCCTGCTCTATTATTCCTGTTGTTATACCTCTGATCCTTGGTTGTTTTCCTTTCCTCAGGTTCCCTCCGTTCCCGTCTCCTCGTCCTCTAGGATCTTCGTCTGCTTCCCGGATTTCGTTTCGTTACCCTGCCTTCTTTTGTCTCTCTTTCTGGAGCCGTCCCTGCTGGTATCTCACCGTGGGTAAGTGACCTCTGGGCTTGCTCCTTGCGGTCCCTGTATAGGGGTCGTTTTCTCCTAGGTCGCTCGCCCAGGGGTAGGGCTCCCCACGGTCCAGAGGGTCCACTCCTGTTTTCCGCTAGATCGCTACATATATATATATATATATATATATATATATATATATATATATATATATATATATATATATATATATGTCATTGAGACACATATATATATATATATATATATATATAAATATATATATGTATATATATATATATATATATATATATAAATAAATATATATATATATATATATATATATATATATATATATATATACTGTATTTATATTTAATTCAGCGCTAGATAGCATAACAGCCGGTAATTCAATTGCCGGCTTTTGCTTTCTCCTTCCCAAACCCGACATGATATGAGACATGGTTTACATACAGTAAACCATCTCATATCCCTTTTTTTTTGCACATTCCACACTACTAATGTTAGTAGTGTATATGTGCAAAATTCGGGCGCACTAGCTATTAAATTAAAGAGTTAAATCGCAGAAAAAATTGGCGTGGGCTCCCGCGCAATTTTCTCCGCCAGAGTGGTAAAGCCAGTGACTGAGGGCAGATATTAATAGCCTAGAGAGGGTCCATGGTTACTGGCCCCCCTGGCTAAAAACATCTGCCCCCAGCCACCCCAGAATAGGAAGATGCGCCTATTCTGGCACTTGGCCACTCTCTTCCCACTCCCGTGTAGCTATGGGATATGGGGTAATGAAGGGTTAATGTCACCTTGCTATTGTAAGGTGACATTAAGCCAGATTAACAATGGAGAGACGTCAATTATGACACCTATCCATTATTAATCCAATAGTACGAAATGGTTAATGAAACACACACACATTATTACAAAGTACTTTAATGAAATAAAGACACAGGGTGTTGTAATATTTTATTATTCTCTTAATCCACCTGAAGACACTCGTTCTGTAAAAAAGGAAAAATAAAAAATCAACAATATCCCATACCTTCTGGTGTTCTGGTCATGTCCCACAATGTAAATCCATCTGAAGGGGTTAAATCATTTTACACCCAGGAGCTCTGCTAAAGCAGCTGTGCTCGTGGTTGTAAAAGTACAGGGAATGAGTGGAGTGCAGGGGAATGTCCTGTAGTTACCTCGAGTCGCGGTGATGCGCCATCTGCTGGATGTCCTCATATGAACTCGAGCCTGGGAATTCTTCTACAGGACATTCCCCTGTGGGAGGTGGAGCCGCATATTCATGACTGTAATGGGTGGCACCACGTGACCGCTCATACAGAAGCTGCGGCGCGGAGAGGAAGCTTCAAGGGAGCCGGGTGAGTATTTTCTTTCCAGTGGTGGGGCGCACAGGGGGTGGGAGGGGGGGGGAACAAAGATCTTTATTTCTACCGCAAAAAAAACAAAATACAATGATTTTTCATTTCTTCTCTCCAGCAGAAATGAATGGCGGCTTCAGCACCCAAAGCAGGGGACAGCACTTACTGTAGCGCTGTCTCCTGCACGGTCCGTGTGGTACCCAGTCGGCACACGGGCGCCGCATGTGTGCCACACTGATGTGCCACGTGAGCTCACGGACACACGGACACGGATAACTCTGGTACCAATTTTTCCGGTACCGGAATTATCTGGACGTGTGGGACAGGCCTACCTGTGTTCAAAGTCTTACTTTATTGCAATTGCTGCCTGGGAAAATTTCTCACCCAGCAATAGCATAAAGTGAGACTAGGGACTTTTTTTTTTTTTTTAACAGCGGCGGAGGAATACCTTCCTCCTGTCATTGTGTTTCTGGGGCCCCTGGAGAGCGGTTGCAACAGCTGTTGCTGCCCTTCTCCATGGGAGATCGTCGTGGGACACTCGTGGCTTTCTGCGGACAGAGAGTATATTGGATGTTTGTTTTATATGTTTTTTACAGGTTGACACTGGCTTCGAAGATCAAAATGACAAGTAATGGTGAGTATGTAATCTATGTTTAATGTACTGTATGTCTATATGTATGTACTGTATGTAATGTATGAATGTACTGTATGTAGTATGTATGTATGTATGTAGTATGTATACATGTAGCATGTATGCAGTATGTAGTATGTATGTAGTATGTATGTAGTATGTATATAGTATGTATGTATGTAGTATGTATATAGTATGGATATAGCAGGTATATAGTATGTATGTATTATGTAAGTATGTAGTAGGTATGTAGTATGTATAATTAGGTATGTAGTATGTATGTAGTATATTATATGTATGTAGTGTGTATGTATGTAGTATGTAGTATGTATGGAGTATGTATGGAGTATGTATGTATGTATAGAGTATGTATGTATGTATGTATGTATGGAGTATGTATGGAGTATTTATGTATGGAGTATGTACCTATGGAGTATGTATGTATGGAATATTTTTTTTTTTTCATTCAACACATTAGCCGTATGATGGAACTACTACTGTCCCATCATTGGCTAATGTGTCAATCACTGTCAGTGTAGCAGGCATCGTCCGATGGGACTTGTAATCCCATCGGACGATGCCTGCACACATGCACAGAGCCCCAGCACACACGCACAGAGGCACGGCAGCCCGCACAGAGGCACGGCAGCCCGCACAGAGCCACGGCAGCCTGCACAGAGCCCCGGCACACAAGCACAGAGCCCCGGCACACAAGCACAGAGCCCCGGCACACACGCACAGAGCCCCACGGTCATGCCCAGACACGGCCCGCGCACACACACGCAGTCTCCGCCCACGCACCGCCCACACTCCATTATAGTGCATAATTGCACTATAGGAACTTCCGATTCCGATTTCCGATATCGCAAAAATATCGGAACTCAGTATCGGAATTCCGATACAGCGAATATCGGCCGATACCCAATATTTGCAGTATCGGAATGCTCAACACTAGTAAATAGCTCTGCAGACTCAACCATCTGTGTTACCCCATACTCAGACAGGCGGCTGGAGACTTGGGAGCTGTGAGGAAGCAAGTGTGATTGGGGTGACAACTCTGAGAACTAGAGTAGTTGTGATGTTGAAGTTGACATGGAGGAGAGCCCACTTGAACGAGCACTTGATATCCATTCAAGCACCTGCTGTTTTTGTGCCTCCTCTGGAATTTTTGGCGATGCTCGTAGCGTTGGTCGTAAGAAAGGGATCATATCAGATTGTCCACGAAAAGAAGTAGACATCTTACTTTGGCTGGAAGATGGTCTTTCTTCTGCAGATGTTACTGTTGCTTTACCACCTACCCCATGGACACAACCTTTTTTTTCCCTTTCCAACATGCCTATTCCCCTTTCCACCAGCAGCAGGCCTTTTGCCACTCATTTTGGTGCTTAACTAATTGACAACTCTGTATCTGTAGTTGTTGGCACAAAAACCGATGGATGAAAACTGAGCAGAACTGAGTGGCCAAACTGTGGTACTAGGCCCAAAAGGATTTACTGGGTTAGATGTAGTAAAAATTTAGAAACACAGGCGGTGTAGCTAGCTTCACAGGCAGGCTACTCCACTGACGTGCAGACACTGCTACTAAGCCCAAAATGATTTACTGAGTTAGATGCAGTAAAAATTTAGATACACAGGCAGTGTAGTTAGCTTCACAGGCGGGCTACTCCGCTGACGTGCAGACACTGCTCCTAGGCCCAAAACTATTTACTGGGTTGGATGCAGTAAAAATTTAGATACACAGGCGGTGTAGTTAGCTTCACAGGTGGGCTACTCCGCTGACGTGCAGACACTGCTACTAAGCCCAAAATGATTTACTGGGTTAGATGCAGTAAAAATTTAGATACACAGGCAGTGTAGTTAGCTTCACAGGTGGGCTACTCCGCTGACGTGCAGGCACTGCTCCTATGCCCAAAAATATTTACTGGGTTAGTTGCAGTAAAAATTTAGATACACAGGCAGTGGAGGTAGCTTCACAGGCCAGCTACTCCGCTGACGTGCAGACACTGCTACTAAGCCCAAAGTGATTTACTGGGTTAGATGCAGTAAAAATGTAGATACACAGGCGGTGTAGCTAGCTTCACAGGCGGGTTACTCTGATGATGTGCAGACACTGCTACTAAGCCCAAAATGATTTACTGGGTTAGATGCAGTAAAAATTTAGATACACAGGCGTGCAGACACTGCTCCTAGGCCCAAAACTAATTTCTGGGTTAGATGCAGTAAAAATTTAGATACACAGGTGGTGTAGTTAGCTTCACAGGTGGGCTACTCCGCTGACGTGCAGACACTGCTCCTAGGCCCAAAACTATTTACTGGGTTAGATGCAGTAAAAATTTAGATACACAGGTGGTGTAGTTAGCTTCACAGGCGGGCTACTCCGATGACGTGCAGACACTGCTACTAAGCCCAAAATGATTTACTGGGTTAGATACACAGGCGTGCAGACACTGCTCCTAGGCCCAAAACTAATTTCTGGGTTAGATGCAGTAAAAATTTAGATACACAGGCGGTGCAGTTAGCTTCACAGGCGGGCTACTCCGGTGATGCGCAGACACTGCTCCTAGGCCCAAAAATATTTACTGGGTTAGATGCAGTAAAAATTTAGATACACAGGCGGTGTAGTTAGTTTCGCAGGTGGGCTACTCCGCTGACGTGCAGACACTGCTACTAAGCCCAAAATGATTTACTTGGTTAGATGCAGTAAAAATTTAGATACACAGGCGGTGTAGTTAGCTTCACAGGCGGGCTACTCTGCTGACGTGCAGACACTGCACCTAGGCCCAAAACTATTTCCTGGGTTTGATGCAGTAAAAATTTAGATACACAGGCGGTGTAGCTAGCTTCACAGGCGGGCTACTCCGCTGACGTGCAGACACTGCACCTAGGCCCAAAACTATTTCCTGGGTTAAATGCAGTAAAAATTTAGATACACAGGCGTGCAGACAATGCTCCTAGGCCCAAAACTAATTTCTGGGTTAGATGCAGTAAAAATTTAGATACAAAGGCGGTGTAGTTAGCTTCACAGGTGGGCTACTCCGCTGATGTGCAGACACTGCTACTAAGCCCAAAATGATTTACTGGGTTAGATGCAGTAAAAATTTAGATACACTGGTGGTGTAGTTAGCTTCACAGGTGGGCTACTCCGATGACGTGCAGACACTGCTACTAAGCCCAAAATGATTTACTGGGTTAGATGCAGTAAAAATTTAGATACACAGGCGTGCAGACACTGCTCCTAGGCCCAAAACTAATTTCTGGGTTAGATGCAGTAAAAATTTAGATACACAGGCGGTGTAGTTAGCTTCACAGGCGGGCTACTCCGCTGACGTGCAGACACTGCTTCTAGGCCCAAAACTATTTACTGGGTTAGATGCAGTAAAAATTTAGATACACAGGCGGTGTAGTTAGCTTTGCAGGTGGGCTACTCCGCTGACGTGCAGACACTGCTACTAAGCCCAAAATGATTTACTGGGTTAGATGCAGTAAAAATTTAGATACACAGGCGGTGTAGTTAGCTTCGCAGGTGGGCTACTCCGCTGACGTGCAGACACTGCTACTAAGCCCAAAATGATTTACTGGGTTAGATGCAGTAAAAATTTAGACACACAGGTGTGCAGACACTGCTCCTAAGCCCAAAACTAATTACTGGGTTAGATGCAGTAAAAATTTAGATACACAGGCGGTGTAGTTAGCTTCACAGGTGGGCTACTCCGCTGATGTGCAGACACTGCTACTAAGCCCAAAATGATTTACTGGGTTAGATGCAGTAAAAATTTAGATACACTGGTGGTGTAGCTAGCTTCACAGGCGGGCTACTCCGATGACGTGCAGACACTGCTACTAAGCCCAAAATGATTTACTGGGTTAGATGCAGTAAAAATTTAGATACACAGGCGTGTAGACACTGCTCCTAGGCCCAAAACTATTTACTGGGTTAGATGCAGTAAAAATTTAAATACACAGGCGGTGTAGTTAGCTTCACAGGTGGGCTACTCCGCTGACGTGCAGACACTGCTACTAAGCCCAAAATGATTTACTGGGTTAGACACACAGGCGTGCAGACACTGTTCCTAGGCCCAAAACTAATTTCTGGGTTAGATGCAGTAAAAATTTAGATACACAGGCGGTGTAGTTAGCTTCACAGGCGGGCTACTCCGCTGACGTGCAGACACTGCTTCTAGGCCCAAAACTATTTACTGGGTTAGATGCAGTAAAAACTTAGATACACAGGCGGTGTAGTTAGCTTCGCAGGTGGGCTACTCCGCTGACGTGCAGACACTGCTACTAAGCCCAAAATGATTTACTGGGTTAGATGCAGTAAAAATTTAGACACACAGGTGTGCAGACACTGCTCCTAGGCCCAAAACTAATTACTGGGTTAGATGCAGTAAAAATTTAGATACACAGGCAGTGTAGTTAGCTTCACAGGTGGGCTACTCCGCTGACGTGCAGACACTGCTACTAAGCCCAAAATTATTTACTGGGTTAGATGCAGTAAAAATTTAGATACACAGGCGTGCAGACACTGCTCCTAGGCCCAAAACTAATTTCTGGGTTAGATGCAGTAAAAATTTAGATACACAGGCGGTGTAGCTAGCTTCAAAGGTGGGCTACTCCGCTGACGTGCAGATACTGCTACTAAGCCCAAAATTATTTACTGGGTTAGGTGCAGTACAAATTTAGATACACAGGCGTGCAGACACTGCTCCTAGGCCCAAAACTAATTTCTGGGTTAGATGCAGTAAAAATTTAAATACACAGGCGGTGTAGTTAGCTTCACAGGTGGGCTACTCCGCTGACGTGCAGACACTGCTACTAAGCCCAAAATGATTTACTGGGTTAGATACACAGGCGTGCAGACACTGCTCCTAGGCCCAAAACTAATTTCTGGGTTAGATGCAGTAAAAATTTAGATACACAGGTGGTGTAGTTAGCTTCACAGGCGGGCTACTCCGCTGACGTGCAGACACTGCTTCTAGGCCCAAAACTATTTACTGGGTTAGATGCAGTAAAAATTTAGATACACAGGCGGTGTAGTTAGCTTCGCAGGTGGGCTACTCCGCTGACTTGCAGACACTGCTACTAAGCCCAAAATGATTTACTGGGTTAGATGCAGTAAAAATTTAGATACACAGGCGGTGTAGTTAGCTTCACAGGTAGGCTACTCCGCTGACGTGCAGAAACTACTACTAAGCCCAAAATGATTTACTGGGTTAGATGCAGTAAAAATTTAGATACACAGGTGTGCAGACACTGCTCCTAGGCCCAAAACTAATTACTGGGTTAGATGCAGTAAAAATTTAGATACATAGGTGGTGTAGTTAGCTTCACACGTGGGCTACTCTGCTGACGTGCAGACACTGCTACTAAGCCCAAAATTATTTACTTGGTTAGATGCAGTAAAAATTTAGATACACAGGCGGTGTAGTTAGCTTCACAGGCTGGCTACTCCGCTGACGTGCAGACACTGCTCCTAGGCCCAAAACTATTTTCTGGTTTAGATGCAGTAAATATTTAGATACACAGGCATGCAGACACTGCTCCTAGACCCAAAACTAATTACTGGGTTAGATGCCATAAAAATTTAGATACACAGGCGGTGTAGTTAGCTTCACAGGTGGGCTACTCTGCTGACGTGCAGACACTGCTACTAAGCCCAAAATGATTTATTGGGTTAGATGCAGTAAAAATTTAGATACACAGGTGGTGTAGCCAACTTCACAGGCGGGCTACTCCGCTAATGTGCAGACACTGCTACTAAGCCCAAAATGATTTCCTGGGTTAGATGTAGTAAAAATTTAGATACACAGGCTGTGTAGCTATCTTCACAGGCTGGCTACTCAGATGACTACCAGACAATGCTACTAGCCCAAAAGGATTGGATGAGCTAGATTACACCAAACGCTGTGACAAACACGTGCACAGCACTGGCACAGACCTGCCTGGCAAAAAGTGCTAGGAACTGTTGTAACCCACCCTGAAAAGGTCTGATATTACAACTAGTCCCGACTAGGGTTGAGCGACTTTCATTTTTTTAAGATCGAGTAGGGTTTTGGGAAACCCGATTTTGTCCAGAGTCGAGTCGAGTGCAGTCGACCGATTATCGCTAAAAGTCGGGGATCGACCGAAACACGAAACCCAATGCAAGTCAATGGGGAAGCATAGTCGGCAGTGAGTGGAGGCCAGGAAAACACCTACAGTGCCCATTTTAATGCCAAAAACATCCATTCTTGTTTCTGAAGCTTGCCAATCTTAATTAACTGTATAATAATAGTTGGGCATAGGGAATTGGGGGTCATTTGGCAAAAGTTGTGGGGGGAGTAGGGCTGGCTCAAGTTTTTCGTGGGCCCAGGAAATGCGGACTACGTCACGGCGGTGTTGCAGGGAAAGGTAAGTATTTAAACGTTGCAAGTGCTGTGATCCTGAGCAAGCAGGGGGGGCCCACTCGTTCGCATTGGCACTGGCACAGGGCCCCTCAAAGTACGGCGGTGTGTTTGCATGGCGGGGGCGCCTCCCACCAGCAGCGACACTTTTGCGTACTCTGAGGGGCCCTGTGCCAGTGACGTCGCCAACGAGTATGCCCCCCCACCTGATGAAGGAACCTGCACTTTCATCTGCACCTTCCTCTTTGTCCCTGTGTAAGGTGGTATAACATGCGGGAAGGAGAACCTTACTTTCAGCAGGGTCAGATTCTGGCTGTGTAGAGTACAAGGGGAATGTAGTGGTCTAGGTCAGTGTACCAGCAGACTCATTTAGCAGTGGCTGGGCAATGGGCAGGATGAGGAGGAAACAGATATAGGGCCAAAGAATAAAGTAGGCTAAATGCAGTTCAAAATTGGTAACAGGACTAAACAGGCGGCATTGCTTTGTTCAGTGGAGTAGCAAACCCAAGAGCAGCAGACACTGTTTCAAGGGCCTAACCACACTAGTAGGCCAAATGCAGTTTAATATCTGATAGTATAGGGCGAAAGCCAGAATGTGGAAGCTCAGCTTTGTTCAGTTGAGGACAACACCAGGCAGGGGCACACAGACAGACACCTTTAGTAGGCCGGAAAAGCCTATTGCATTTTTTTAAATGGTAATTTGGAGCAGAAGGTTGAAGCTCAGCTTTATTTAGTTGAGGGCAACACCAGGGAGGGGCAGAAGCCGTTAGTAGGCCCTAACCACCATTTTGTTTTTTACAAACCAATTAATGAGAGCCGGAAGGTTGAAGCTCAGCTTTATTCAGTTGAGGACAACACCAGGCAGGGGCACACAGACAGACACCTTTAGTAGGCCGGAAAAGCCTATTGCATTTTTTAAAATGGTAATTTGGAGCAGAAGGTTGAAGCTCAGCTTTATTTAGTTGAGGGCAACACCAGGGAGGGGCAGAAGCCGTTAGTAGGCCCTAACCACCATTTTGTTTTTAACAAACCAATTAATGAGAGCCGGAAGGTTGAAGCTCAGCTTTATTCAGTTGAGGACAACACCAGGGAGGGGCAGAAGCCGTTAGTAGGCCCTAACCACCATTTTGTTTTTTACAAACCAATTAATGAGAGCCGGAAGGTTGAAGCTCAGCTTTATTCAGTTGAGGACAACACCAGGCAGGGGCACACAGACAGACACCTTTAGTAGGCCGGAAAAGCCTATTGCATTTTTTAAAATGGTAATTTGGAGCAGAAGGTTGAAGCTCAGCTTTATTTAGTTGAGGGCAACACCAGGCAGGGGCACACAGACAGACACCTTTAGTAGGCCGGAAAAGCCTATTGCATTTTTTTAAATGGTAATTTGGAGCAGAAGGTTGAAGCTCAGCTTTATTTAGTTAAGGGCAACACCAGGGAGGGGCAGAAGCCGTTAGTAGGCCCTAACCACCATTTTGTTTTTTACAAACCAATTAATGAGAGCCGGAAGGTTGAAGCTCAGCTTTATTCAGTTGAGGACAACACCAGGCAGGGGCACACAGACAGACACCTTTAGTAGGCAGGAAAAGCCTATTGCATTTTTTAAAATGGTAATTTGGAGCAGAAGGTTGAAGCTCAGCTTTATTTAGTTGAGGGCAACACCAGGCAGGGGCACACAGACAGACACCTTTAGTAGGCCGGAAAAGCCTATTGCATTTTTTAAAATGGTAATTTGGAGCAGAAGGTTGAAGCTCAGCTTTATTTAGTTGAGGGCAACACCAGGGAGGGGCAGAAGCCGTTAGTAGGCCCTAACCACCATTTTGTTTTTTACAAACCAATTAATGAGAGCCGGAAGGTTGAAGCTCAGCTTTATTCAGTTGAGGACAACACCAGGCAGGGGCACACAGACAGACACCTTTAGTAGGCCGGAAAAGCCTATTGCATTTTTTAAAATGGTAATTTGGAGCAGAAGGTTGAAGCTCAGCTTTATTTAGTTGAGGGCAACACCAGGGAGGGGCAGAAGCCGTTAGTAGGCCCTAACCACCATTTTGTTTTTAACAAACCAATTAATGAGAGCCGGAAGGTTGAAGCTCAGCTTTATTCAGTTGAGGACAACACCAGGGAGGGGCAGAAGCCGTTAGTAGGCCCTAACCACCATTTTGTTTTTTACAAACCAATTAATGAGAGCCGGAAGGT
This sequence comes from Ranitomeya variabilis, assembly GCF_051348905.1. Taxonomy (NCBI): domain Eukaryota; kingdom Metazoa; phylum Chordata; class Amphibia; order Anura; family Dendrobatidae; genus Ranitomeya; species Ranitomeya variabilis. The sequence goes on from NC_135238.1 coordinate 115,357,556, forward strand.
TGAAGCTCAGCTTTATTCAGTTGAGGACAACACCAGGCAGGGGCACACAGACAGACACCTTTAGTAGGCCGGAAAAGCCTATTGCATTTTTTAAAATGGTAATTTGGAGCAGAAGGTTGAAGCTCAGCTTTATTTAGTTGAGGGCAACACCAGGCAGGGGCACACAGACAGACACCTTTAGTAGGCCGGAAAAGCCTATTGCATTTTTTAAAATGGTAATTTGGAGCAGAAGGTTGAAGCTCAGCTTTATTTAGTTGAGGGCAACACCAGGGAGGGGCAGAAGCCGTTAGTAGGCCCTAACCACCATTTTGTTTTTTACAAACCAATTAATGAGAGCCGGAAGGTTGAAGCTCAGCTTTATTCAGTTGAGGACAACACCAGGGAGGGGCAGAAGCCGTTAGTAGGCCCTAACCACCATTTTGTTTTTTACAAACCAATTAATGAGAGCCGGAAGGTTGAAGCTCAGCTTTATTCAGTTGAGGACAACACCAGGCAGGGGCATAAGCCGTTAGTAGGCCCTAACCAAAGTTGAAGGCCAAATGCAGTTTAATTTCTGATACTATAGGCCGAAAGCCAGAAGGTGGAAGCTCCGATTTAGACAGTGGAGGACAATTTGAATTAGGGACTGCAGACAGACTTAGTAGGCTGTCCCCTGTGGACCATGCATCCAACACATTAATCCATTGCGCCGTAATGGACACGTAATCTTCCGTGGCCATGCCTACAGGTCCATGCGTCTGTTGTCAGGTGCACCTTTGTACTCACAGATTGCCAGAGTGCATGGACAATGCGGTCTTCTACATGCTGGTGGAGGGTTGGGATGGCTTTTCTCGCAAAAGAAGTGTCGACTGGTTAGCTTGTAGCGTGGTACAGCGTAGTCCATCATGGCCTTATTAATAGTAAATAAAATATATAACTAGGCTCTATGAACTTTTAAATAGGTTCCAGGGGTACACGGGCAGCATTGGTGTGGTCAGTGGAGGAGTATTGCAAGTAGGGGCTGCAGACAGGCTATCAAAGGCCTAAAATAACAAACAGTAGGCAGTCATGGCAGTTTTACATCGGTTACATGGATACACAGGCAGGCAGCATTGTGGTCAGTGGAGGAGTATTGCAAGTAGGGGCCGCAGACAGGCTATCAAAGGCCTAAAATAACAAACAGTAGGCAGTCATGGCAGTTTTACATCGGTTACATGGATACACAGGCAGGCAGCATTGTGGTCAGTGGAGGAGTATTGCAAGTAGGGGCCGCAGACAGGCTATCAAAGGCCTAAAATAACACAGTAGGCAGTCATGGCAGTTTTACATCGGTTACATGGATACACAGGCAGGCAGCATTGTGGTCAGTGGAGGAGTATTGCAAGTAGGGGCCGCAGACAGGCTATCAAAGGCCTAAAATAACAAACAGTAGGCAGTCATGGCAGTTTTACATCGGTTACATGGATACACGGGCAGGCAGCTTGGTGGTGAGTGGAGGAGTATTTAAAGTAGGGACCGCAGACAGGCTTCAAAGGCCTAACATAAGAAAATGGGCTGGCTGTAGGCACTTTATAATTGGTTCCAGGGGTACATGGGCAGCAGTGGTCTGGCCAGTGGAGGACTAGTGGAAGGAGGGACCGCAGACAGGCTTCAAAGGCCTAACATAAAAAAATGGGCTGGCTGTAGGCACTTTATAATTGGTTCCAGGGGTACACGGGCAGCAGTGGTCTGGTCAGTGGAGGACTAGTGGAAGGAGGGACCGCAGACAGGCTTCAAAGGCCTAACATAAAAAAATGGGCTGGCTGTAGGCACTTTATAATTGGTTCCAGGGGTACACGGGCAGCAGTGGTCTGGCCAGTGGAGGACTAGTGGAAGGAGGGACCGCAGACAGGCTTCAAAGGCCTAACATAAAAAAATGGGCTGGCTGTAGGCACTTTATAATTGGTTCCAGGGGTACACGGGCAGCAGTGGTCTGGCCAGTGGAGGACTAGTGGAAGGAGGGACCGCAGACAGGCTTCAAAGGCCTAACATAAAAAAATGGGCTGGCTGTAGGCACTTTATAATTGGTTCCAGGGGTACACGGGCAGCAGTGGTCTGGCCAGTGGAGGACTAGTGGAAGGAGGGACCGCAGACAGGCTTCAAAGGCCTAACATAAAAAAATGGGCTGGCTGTAGGCACTTTATAATTGGTTCCAGGGGTACACGGGCAGCAGTGGTCTGGTCAGTGGAGGACTAGTGGAAGGAGGGACCGCAGACAGGCTTCAAAGGCCTAACATAAAAAAATGGGCTGGCTGTAGGCACTTTATAATTGGTTCCAGGGGTACACGGGCAGCAGTGGTCTGGCCAGTGGAGGACTAGTGGAAGGAGGGACCGCAGACAGGCTTCAAAGGCCTAACATAAAAAAATGGGCTGTCTGTAGGCACTTTATAATTGGTTCCAGGGGTACACGGGCAGCAGTGGTCTGGCCAGTGGAGGACTAGTGGAAGGAGGGACCGCAGACAGGCTTCAAAGGCCTAACATAAAAAAATGGGCTGGCTGTAGGCACTTTAAAATTGGTTCCAGGGGTACACGGGCAGCAGTGGTCTGGTCAGTGGAGGACTAGTGGAAGGAGGGACCGCAGACAGGCTTCAAAGGCCTAACATAAAAAAATGGGCTGGCTGTAGGCACTTTATAATTGGTTCCAGGGGTACACGGGCAGCAGTGGTCTGGTCAGTGGAGGACTAGTGGAAGGAGGGACCGCAGACAGGCTTCAAAGGCCTAACATAAAAAAATGGGCTGGCTGTAGGCACTTTAAAATTGGTTCCAGGGGTACACGGGCAGCAGTGGTCTTGTCAGTGGAGGCCTAGTGGAAGGAGGGACCGCAGACAGGCTTCGAAGGCCTAAAATAACAAACAATAGGCTCATGGCAGTTTTACAGCGGTTACATGGATACACAGGCAGCTTGGTGGTGAGTGGAGGAGTATTTAAAGTAGGGACCGCAGACAGGCTATCAAAGGCCTAAAATAACAAACAATAGGCTCATGGCAGTTTTACAGCGGTTACATGGATACACGGGCAGGCAGCTGGTGATGAGTGGAGGAGTATTTAAAGTAGGGACTGCAGACAGGCTATCAAAGGCCTAAAATAACAAACAATAGGCTCATGGCAGTTTTACAGCGGTTACATGGATACACGGGCAGGCAGCTGGTGATGAGTGGAGGAGTATTTAAAGTAGGGACCGCAGACAGGCTATCAAAGGCCTAAAATAACAAACAATAGGCTCATGGCAGTTTTACAGCGGTTACATGGATACACGGGCAGGCAGCTGGTGATGAGTGGAGGAGTATTTAAAGTAGGGACCGCAGACAGGCTATCAAAGGCCTAAAATAACAAACAATAGGCTCATGGCAGTTTTACAGCGGTTACATGGATACACGGGCAGGCAGCTGGTGATGAGTGGAGGAGTATTTAAAGTAGGGACCGCAGACAGGCTATCAAAGGCCTAAAATAACAAACAATAGGCTCATGGCAGTTTTACAGCGGTTACATGGATACACAGGCAGCTTGGTGGTGAGTGGAGGAGTAGTGCAAGGAGTGTCTGTCCCAGTACTCCCAAAATATAAATAGATGTTAATGTCTCGCAAAACAACCAAAACAAAAAAAAAGGTGGCATACTTAGGTACAGGGGTGGGCTCATCTACTGAGTTTCTGACATAGTAATTTGGCAGTAACTATTTAATGGTGCCAATATAGGACACAGACACAGACTACTTTAAGTTGCATCATAGATGTCTACAAATTTGTATTGTCAGTGCCAGACATTGAAGGATGTCAGCGAATAGACTAAAGATTGGTGGAGCTGTGCAACATAATTTTGCACGTGGTAGAGCACATTTTGAGCTGGGGTAGGGGGGAACTCTCTTGAGGCCGGCGGGACCGCCCCAGGGCCCCTCATGTTACAACGGTGTGTCTGACGTTGGGTGCGCACCACCACCGCCAGAGACACTACATTGTACTATGAGGGACCCAGTAGCAATGCCGTCAACCAAAAGCGAGCACACCCACCTCTTCAGACAAACAGCAGTCTCACGGGTGCTTGCGCCAAGTCGCGATACCACGGCCCCGTGTGGGGAGTTTGGCCATTTAGGGAGGTGTAAACATGTCGTATGCTGTACAATCAGCTGCAGCAAATTAGACATTAGAAAAGTAATTCACAGGCAAGAGCTTTTCATAGGAAAGCTAGGTGTCGGCCGGGCAAGGTGGGGCAAAAGATTTCGAAATCCAGTTGTGGTTCATTTTAATGAATGTTAGATCGTCAACATTTTGGGTAGCCAGACGAGTCCTTTTTTCGGTTAATATTGAACCTGCAGCACTGAATACTCTTTCTGATAGGACACTTGCTGCCGGGCAAGCAAGCTCCTGCAATGCATATTCTGCCAATTCTGGCCAGGTGTCTAATTTGGAGGCCCAGTAATCAAATGGGAATGACGGTTGAGGGAGAACATCGATAAGGGATGAAAAATAGTTAGTAACCATACTGGACAAATGTTGTCTCCTGTCACTTTCAATTGATGCAGCAGTACCTGTCCTGTCTGCGGTCATAGCAAAATCACTCCACAACCTGGTCAGAAAACCCCTCTGTCCAACGCCACTTCTGATGTGTGCACCCCTAACACTCCTAGTCTGCTGCCCCCTGGAGCTCGTGTGAGAACGATCACGTGCGCTGTGTGCTGGGAATGCCTGAAGCAAACGGTCAACAAGAGTTGATTGTTTGGTTGCTAATATTAGTTCCAAGTTCTCATGTGGCATAATATTTTGCAATTTGCCTTTATAGCGTGGATCAAGGAGGCAGGCCAACCAGTAATCGTCATCGTTCATCATTTTCGTAATGCGTGTGTCCCTTTTTAGGATACGTAAGGCATAATCCGCCATGTGGGCCAAAGTTCCAGTTGTCAAATCTCCGGTTGTGATTGGTTGAGGGGCAGTTGCAGGCAAATCTACGTCACTTGTGTCCCTCCAAAAACCAGAACCCGGCCGTGACACGCAACCAATTTCCTGTGCCCCCGGGAAAGGTTCCGCATTAAAAATATACTCATCCCCATCATCCTCCTCGTCCTCCACCTCCTCTTCGCCCGCTACCTCGTCCTGTACACTGCCCTGACCAGACAATGGCTGACTGTCATCAAGGCTTTCCTCTTCCTCTGGTGCAGACGCCTGCTCCTTTATGTGCGTCAAACTTTGCATCAGCAGACGCATTAGGGGGATGCTCATGCTTATTACGGCGTTGTCTGCACTAACCAGCCATGTGCATTCCTCAAAACACTGAAGGACTTGACACATGTCTTGTATCTTAGACCACTGCACACCTGACAACTCCATGTCTGCCATCCTACTGCCTGCCCGTGTATCCTCCCACAAATAAATAACAGCATGCCTCTGTTCGCACAGTCTCTGAAGCATGTGCAGTGTTGAGTTCCACCTTGTTGCAACGTCTATGATTAGGCGATGCTGGGGAAGGTTCAAAGACCGCTGATAGGTCTGCATACGGCTGGCGTGTACAGGCGAACGTCGGATATGTGAGCAAAGTGCACGCACTTTGAGGAGCAGGTCGGAGAACCCAGGATAAGTTTTCAATAAGCACTGCACCACCAGGTTTAAGGTGTGAGCCAGGCAAGGAATGTGTTTCAGTTGGGAAAGGGAGATGGCAGCCATGAAATTCCTTCCGTTATCACTCACTACCTTGCCTGCCTCAAGATCTACTGTGCCCAGCCACGACTGCGTTTCTTGTTGCAAGAACTCGGACAGAACTTCCGCGGTGTGTCTGTTGTCGCCCAAACACTTCATAGCCAATACAGCCTGCTGACGCTTGGCAGTAGCTGGCCCATAATGGGACAACTGGTGTGCAACAGTGTCATCTGCCGATGGAGTGGTTGGCAGACTGCGTTCTGTGGAAGAGCTGTAGCTTCTGCAGGAGGACGAGGAGGAGGAGTGGGTGCGAACGCCTACAGCCAACTGTTTCCTAGACCGTGGGCTAGGCACAACTGTCCCTAAATTGATGTCGCCTGTGGACCCTGCATCCACCACATTCACCCAGTGTGCCGTGATGGACACATAACGTCCCTGGCCATGCCTACTGGTCCATGCATCTGTAGTCAGGTGCACCTTTGTACTCACAGATTGCCTGAGTGCATGGACGATGCGCTGTTTAACATGCTGGTGCAGGGCTGGGATGGCTTTTCTGGAAAAAAAGTGTCGACTGGGTAGCTCGTATCGTGGTTCAGCGTACTCCATCAGGGCTTTGAAAGCTTCGCTTTCAACTAACCGGTAGGGCATCATCTCTAACGAGATTAGTCTAGCTATGTGGGCGTTAAAACCCTGTGTACGCGGATGCGAGGATAAGTACTTCCTTTTTCTAACCAGAGTCTCATGTAGGGTGAGCTGGACTGGAGAGCTGGAGATCGTGGAACTTTCGGGTGTGCCGGTGTACATGGCAGACTGAGAGACGGTTGGAGACGGTATTGTTTCCGCCGGTGCCCTAGATGCAATATTTCCTCCTACAAAACTGGTGATTCCCTGACCCTGACTGCTTTTGGCTGGCAAAGAAACCTGCACAGATACTGCCGGTGGTGCGGAAAATGGTGGCCTTACAGTGACGGAAGGGATGTTGCGTTGCTGACTAGCTTCATTGGCCGAGGGTGCTACAACCTTAAGGGACGTTTGGTAGTTAGTCCAGGCTTGAAAATGCATGGTGGTTAAGTGTCTATGCATGCAACTAGTATTTAGACTTTTCAGATTCTGACCTCTGCTTAAGCTAGTTGAACATTTTTGACAGATGACTTTGCACTGATCAGTTGGATGTTGTTTAAAAAAATGCCAGACTGCACTCTTCCTAGACTCGGATCCCTTTTCAGGGATTGCAGACTGAGCTTTAACCGGATGGCCACGCTGTCCTCCAACAGGTTTTGGCTTTGACACGCGTTTTGGGCCAGATACGGGCCCGGCAGATGGAACCTGTTGCGATGTTGATGCCTGCTGCGGCCCCTCCTCCACCTCCGCTTCTGAACTACTGCCGCCTGCACCCTGTTCCCCCAATGGCTGCCAATCGGGGTCAATAACTGGGTCATCTATTACCTCCTCTTCGAGCTCGTGTGCAACTTCGTCTGTGTCACTGTGTCGGTCGGTGGTATAGCGTTCGTGGCGGGGCAACATAGTCTCATCAGGGTCTGATTGTGGATCTGTACCCTGAGAGGGCAATGTGGTGGTCTGAGTCAAAGGAGCAGCATAGTACTCTGGCTGTGGCTGTGCATCAGTGCACTCCATGTCAGAATCTACTTGTAATGGGCATGGCCTGTTAAATGTTTCACTTTCTAAGCCAGGGACGGTATGTGTAAAGAGCTCCATGGAGTGACCCGTTGTGTCGCCTGCTGCATCCTTCTCTCTTGTAGTTTTTGCTGAGGAGGACAAGGAAGCGACTTGTCCCTGACCGTGAACCTCCACAAGCGACGCGCTGCTTTTACATTTACCAGTTTCTGAAGAGGAGGCAAAAGAGCTAGAGGCTGAGTCTGCAATGTAAGCCAAAACTTGCTGTTGCTGCTCCGCCTTTAAAAGCGGTTTTCCTACTCCCAGAAAAGAGAGCGTTCGAGGCCTTGTGTAGCCTGACGACGAAACTGCCTCCACAGCTCCAGACTTAGGTGGAATATTTTTATCCCCACGACCACCTGATGCTCCACTACCACTACCATCATTACCAGCTGACAATGAACGCCCACGACGACCTCTTGCACCAGACTTCCTCATTGTTTTAAAATCTTAACCAAAGTAACTTTATTTGTTGCTGTCAAACAACTTACACGGTGAGCTATAACTTCAGTATGATTTCTATATCCCTTAACAGGTTGGTGAGACCACAACGAAAATCAGGCACAATGTTACACACTCTGTTTTCTGTGGCACCAAATCACAGAGATGACACACACGCAGGACTGTCACTCAAGCACTATTGTCAATATTAATCTCCCACCTAATTAATTTTTTTTTTTTCTCAGGGAGACTTTAGAAACCCAAGAATATTTAAAAAAAAAAAAAAAAAAAAAAAAAAAACCTTTATATGGCCCACTGAATGAGAGATGGCACGCACAGGAGTGGCACACAAGCCCTGACAGAGGCCAATATTTTTCTCCCACTGACTGATGTAGTGTTTTTGTGTTGAGGTAGATTTTAAAACACAAATGAAGGAAAAAAATTTAAAGGCTTTCTATGGCCCACAATTAGAGAGAGAGGTGGCACACCCAGGAGTCAAGACTGGCACACAAGCTGAAAGGGCAATATTACTCTCCCACTGTTTTTTTAACTTTTTTTTATTTTATTTTCAGGGAGACTTTAGAAACCAAATAATATTAAAAAAAACAAAAAAAATAAATAGCCTTTCTATGGCCCACTGAATGAGAGAGAAAGGTGGCACACCCAGGAGTCAAGACTGGCGCACAAGCTGAAAGGGCAATATTACTCTCCCACTGTTTTTTTAACTTTTTTTTTTTATTTTCAGGGAGACTTTAGAAACCAAATAATATAAAAAAAAAACAAAAAAAAAATAAATAGCCTTTCTATGGCCCACTGAATGAGAGAGAAAGGTGGCACACCCAGGAGTCAAGACTGGCGCACAAGCTGAAAGGGCAATATTACTCTCCCACTGTTTTTTTAACTTTTTATTTTTATTTTCAGGGAGACTTTAGAAACCAAATAATATTAAAAAAACAAAAAAAAAATAAATAGCCTTTCTATGGCCCACTGAATGAGAGAGAAAGGTGGCACACCCAGGAGTCAAGACTGGCGCACAAGCTGAAAGGGCAATATTACTTTCCCACTGTTTTTTTAACTTTTTTTTTTTATTTTCAGGGAGACTTTAGAAACCAAATAATATTAAAAAAAAAACAAAAAAAAAATAAATAGCCTTTCTATGGCCCACTGAATGAGAGAGAAAGGTGGCACACCCAGGAGTCAAGACTGGCGCACAAGCTGAAAGGGCAATATTACTCTCCCACTGTTATTTTAACTTTTTTTTTTTATTTTCAGGGAGACTTTAGAAACCAAATAATATTAAAAAAAACAAAAAAAATAAATAGCCTTTCTATGGCCCACTGAATGAGAGAGAAAGGTGGCACACCCAGGAGTCAAGACTGGCGCACAAGCTGAAAGGGCAATATTACTCTCCCACTGTTTTTTTAACTTTTTTTTTTTATTTTCAGGGAGACTTTAGAAACCAAATAATATTAAAAAAAAAACAAAAAAAAAATAAATAGCCTTTCTATGGCCCACTGAATGAGAGAGAAAGGTGGCACACCCCGGAGTCAAGACTGGCGCACAAGCTGAAAGGGCAATATTACTCTCCCACTGTTTTTTTAACTTTTTTTTTTTATTTTCAGGGAGACTTTAGAAACCAAATAATATTAAAAAAACAAAAAAAAAATAAATAGCCTTTCTATGGCCCACTGAATGAGAGAGAAAGGTGGCACACCCAGGAGTCAAGACTGGCGCACAAGCTGAAAGGGCAATATTACTCTCCCACTGTTTTTTTAACTTTTTTTTTTATTTTCAGGGAGACTTTAGAAACCAAATAATATTAAAAAAACAAAAAATAAATAAATAGCCTTTCTATGGCCCACTGAATGAGAGAGAGAGGTGGCACACCCAGGAGTCAAGACTGGCGCACAAGCTGAAAGGGCAATATTACTCTCCCACTGTTTTTTTTATGTTTTTTTTTTTCTGGGAGACTTTAGAAACCAAATAATATTAAAAAAAAAAAATAAATAAATAGGCTTTCTATAGCCCACTGAATGAGAGATAGCACACACAGCAGTGGCACACAAGCCCTGACTGAGGCCAATATTTTTCTCCCACTGATTGATGTAGTGTTTTTGTGTTGAGGTAGATTTTAGAACACAAATCAAGGAAAAAAAAAAAATTGCTTTCTATGGCCCACTGAATGAGAGAGAGGTGGCACACCCAGGAGTCAAGACTGGCACACAAGCTGAAAGGGCAATATTACTCTCCCACTGTTTTTTTATGTATTTTTTGTTTTTTAAGGGAGACTTTAGAAACCCAATAATATTTTTTAAAAAAAATAAATAGGCTTTCTATGGCCCACTGAATGAGAGGGAGAGAGGTGGCACACCCAGGAGTCAAGACTGGCACACAAGCTGAAAGGGCAATATTACTCTCCCACTGTTTTTTTATGTATTTTTTGTTTTTTAAGGGAGACTTTAGAAACCCAATAATATTTAAAAAAAAAAAAAAATAGGCTTTCTATGGCCCACTGAATGAGAGGGAGAGAGGTGGCACACCCAGGAGTCAAGACTGGCACACAAGCTGAAAGGGCAATATTACTCTCCCACTGTTTTTTTATGTATTTTTTGTTTTTTAAGGGAGACTTTAGAAACCCAATAATATTTTAAAAAAAAAATAAATAGGCTTTCTATGGCCCACTGAATGAGAGGGAGAGAGGTGGCACACCCAGGAGTCAAGACTGGCACACAAGCTGAAAGGGCAATATTACTCTCCCACTGTTTTTTTATGTATTTTTTGTTTTTTAAGGGAGACTTTAGAAACCCAATAATATTTAAAAAAAAAAAAAAAAATAGGCTTTCTATGGCCCACTGAATGAGAGGGAGAGAGGTGGCACACCCAGGAGTCAAGACTGGCACACAAGCTGAAAGGGCAATATTACTCTCCCACTGTTTTTTTATGTATTTTTTGTTTTTTAAGGGAGACTTTAGAAACCCAATAATATTTAAAAAAAAAAAAAAATAGGCTTTCTATGGCCCACTGAATGAGAGGGAGAGAGGTGGCACACCCAGGAGTCAAGACTGGCACACAAGCTGAAAGGGCAATATTACTCTCCCACTGTTTTTTTAGGTTTTTTTTTTTTTTTCAGGGAGACTTTAGAAACCAAATAATATTAAAAAAAAAAAATAAATAAATAGGCTTTCTATAGCCCACTGAATGAGAGATAGCACACACAGCAGTGGCACACAAGCCCTGACTGAGGCCAATATTTTTCTCCCACTGATTGATGTAGTGTTTTTTTGTTGAGGTAGAATTTAGAACACAAATCACGGAAAAAATAAATAGGCTTTCTATGGCCCACTCAGTGAGAGATGGCACACACAGGGATGGCACTGTAGCAGAAATGCCAATCTTAATCTCCCACAAAAAAAAAACAGGGACTGTCCTACAATTACTATCTCCCTGCAGTAATCTAAGCCAGGTATGGCAGGCAGCAATAGGAGTGGACTGATGCACAAATTAAATAAAAAGTGTGGACAAACAGAAAAGATAGCTGTGCAGAAAGGAACAAGAGGATATGTGCTTTGAAAAAAGCAGTTGGTTTCCACAGTGGCGTACACACAGCAATACAGCTATCACGGAGCCTTCTAGGGCAGCCCAATGAGCTACAGCGCTGAGGGAAAAAAAAATAAAAAATAGCTTCCACAGTCCCTGCACACCGAAGGTGGTGTTGGACAGTGGAAATCGCTGCAGCACAAGCGGTTTGGTGATTAGTGGACCCTGCCTAACGCTCTCCCTGCTTCTGACGAAGCGGCAGCAACCTGTCCCTAAGCTCAGATCAGCAGCAGTAAGATGGCGGTCGGCGGGAACGCCCCTTTATAGCCCCTGTGACGCCGCAGACAGCAAGCCAATCACTGCAATGCCCTTCTCTAAGATGGTGGGGACCAGGATCTATGTCATCACGCTGCCCACACTCTGCGTTCACCTTCATTGGCTGAGAAATGGCGCTTTTCGCGTCATTGAAACGCGACTTTGGCGCGAAAGTCGCGTACCGCATGGCCGACAAGCACAGGGGTCGGATCGGGTTTCATGAGACGCCGACTTAGCCAAAAGTCGGCGACTTTTGAAAATGATCGACCCATTTCGCTCAACCCTAGTCCCGACTCCTGACTCCCTAAACCTATCTCTCTGTAAATTTGCTCCCAAAAAAGACTCTTAGTCTGTATAGTGCCCACAGCAGTAGTGGCGCCTTCTAACACTAAGCTGCAGCAGTGAGGAAATGGTGGCGACGGGGAAAATGGCTGGTTCTTATAGGGCAAGGAGAACATGTGACATACACAGCCAATGACACATGCCCTTGCTTGTGTGCATCACATGCACATTGCTGTGTGTGTGTGCACTGCTGATAGGCTGAGAGACTGCACCGCCCCACTGTACATACGGGAAAGAAAAAATATGGAGATCGGCATTATTTCAGCACCGATCTATCCCCCGCCCCCCCCCTCCCCGCCCACTATACACTGAAACAGTCTATTAACAATAATAAATGGTTTTAATGTGCAAATCAAGTTAGGCTTTTGGTGAGCGAACAGTTATCGAACAAAAACTCGAACAGCTGAATTTTAAGAAAATTGTTCGAGTTCGACGAACGACTCGAACACCGCCCAAAACAGCTCGAATTTTAAATTGGCGAACAGTTCGACTCGATCACTGCTCATCTCTAATAGGTACCCCCTTTTCTGAACTGCAGATCAAGCATATATATATAGTAACTCACATGGCCCTTCGAACTGTGTATCCAGGAAAACGCATTCAAAATTATTACTAGGTGGTACATCACACCTAAGCGGATTCACAGATGGCACTAAACTTCAACTATTAACTATTGGAGATGTGGAGCAAATGATGGTTGCTATATACACATTTGGTGGTCATGTCCGAAGCTGGGCCCTTTTTGGAATGAAATGTCCTTGATCATACATAAGTTATTGGGCAAAAGTCTTACTCTGAAACCCGAAAATATCTTTTTAAATCTCCCAATTTGGCCTAATGATAGATGAATAAACTAGCACAGTTCATTATGGTGGCTGGGAAATCATTGATCATGTCAAACTGGAACTCAACAATCATACCCACCACTCAACAACTTTATTCCAAAATTGAACAGTTGCACCATGTAGAGGAATTAGCAGCAAGAGTCAACCATACCTCTACTAGCTTTCATAACATTTGGATGCCCGGGACCCTATTCAGGATACAGACATCCTTTTTCTCGGTAATATCAACATAACCATTTTATCATCCCAAGGTGCTGCCTCAACTCCCCCCCCCCCCCGCCAACTCCCTTTCCCCTCTTTCCCTGTACTCCCTCCCTCCCCCACTTTTACCTTCATCTTTTCTGTCCAATCCTCCTACGCTGATATTCAAGATGTTTCTCAACAATATAAAAGTAACTGTAATTCCTATGTTTATGGTAATACAGCTTATATATGATGGATATTAGACTATTTAATTTTCCGTATCACAATTAATCATTTTCATTTTGTTACGGTTATTTTTCTCTGAAAATGTATGTAGTACGATATTTCTCAATAAAAAGAACATTGAAAGAAAGATCTCCTTGTAGCGTGGGTCTAGAAGTGTCACCAACCTGTAATGAGTGTCACTGAAAATTGAAAATTTTGATAACGGGAGGCTCACCGGAAAGGCAGTGTAACATATAGTCGGCTACCAGACTGCTAAAAGGCAACAATTCCGTGTCCTCACCAACAGGATGACTGACCATGCTGTCCTCCTCCTCCCTGTCCTCAGGCCATGCATGCTGAACAGACGGTATGACAGTTGTGCTTGTAGTACCATCTATAGCGCCTGAAAGTAGCTCCTGTTCTTTCTCCTCCTCCTCTTCCTCATTGTCTACCAATCCACATTGGGACGACATGAGGCTGAGCTGTGTGCAATCACCCTGTACGGTTCCTTGCTCCATGTCCTTGTACGCCGCCAGCAATGCATCCTCTATCATTGTGAGCAGAGATCTTTTCAGAATGCAGACAAGTGGGATGGTGATTCTAATTACGGCATCATCACTGCTCACCATCTTGGTGGAGTCCTCAAAGTTTTGGTGGATGGTACATATGTCTGACATCCATGTCCACTCCTGAGGTCTTATGTGTGGAGTTTGAACTGAATAATGATGGCATTGTTGATCCTGATAGTCAACAATTGCCCTCTTCTGCTCACAAATCCTTTACAACATATGCAGTGTAGAGTTCCACACCGACTTCACACACTAGTCCATGAGCTGGAAGCTCCAAACACTGCTGAAGCATGGCAAGGGCGGCTAACATTGTAGATGACTTTCTAAAATGAGCATACAGGTGGCATACTTTCACAAGCAGATCTGGCAGCTTAAGGTAGCTTTTGAGAAAACGTTGAAAGACGAGGTTAAGCACATGGGCCAGGCATGGTATGTGTGAGCTCACCTTGCCTCAGAGCCGCCATAAGGTTCCGGCTATTGTCACACATGACCATGCCTGGTTGTAGGTTCAGCGGTGTCAGCACAAATCTGATTGCTCTTTCAGAGCTGTCCACAACTCTTCAGCATTGTGCAGTTTGTCACATAAGCAGATTAGCTTCAGCACAGCCTGTTGCCACTTGGCTGAGGCAGTGTTGCAGTGCTTTCAACTTGTGACTGATGAGCTCATTTTAGAGATGGAGGCTGATGAGGAGGAGGTGCATGAGCTGTAGACTGTGGGAGCAACCCAGATTGATGTAAGGCCTGCAATCCTCGATGTCGGGAGGACATGTTCCATCCTAAGGTCAGACTGGGTCCTGGCTTCCACTATTTTAACCCAGTGTGCCATCAGTGAGATGTACCGTCCCTGCCCACTGGCACTTATCCACGTGTCTGTGGTTAGGTGGACTTTCCCAGTAACAGAATTGTTGAGGGCACAGGTAATGTTGTGGGACATGTGCTGCTGTAATGCCAGTAAGGCACACCAGGAGAAATAGTGGCAGTGACTGAATACCTTGGGCGGCCACCGCCATCAAGTTGCGGAAAGGTTCCTTCTCGACAAGCCTGAAAGGCAACATTTCGAGCGCAAGCAGATGAGAAATGTGTGAATTTAGTACTGTGTTCTATGGCTGCATATTTCCTCTTGCATTTCCAATGACTGGGGTATGGACAACTGAAGGCTGCACTGGGACAAGGACATGGACATGCTTTATGATGGTGCTAATTGACTGATGGCCATGAGAGGTGCAGGGCACGAGGCATCTTCGCACGCACCATGGACAGGGTATTGGCTTGCACGCACAACAGTGGAAGAAGCAGTGGTGTCACCCGTAGACACTCTTCCTGGAGCCTGGGGTTCGACCCACAAAGTCAAGTGCTTTGCTGCCATGTGCCTTATCATGCTGGTAGTTTTGCTACCCCTGCTGATACGGGCATGGCGGGAAGTGCAAATGGCCTGTTTGGGGTTATCGGCAGAGTCTTTAAAAAACAACCAGACTTGGGAAGACCTAACATTTGGAATGGCAACTTCCGTCATGTTGGTGTTATGGGGAATGGATGCACGCCTTCTGTCTGCGGACACCACACTTCTTCTTTCTGCCTGTTGGGGTGCTATGCCTCCTTCCTCTTGTGTGCTGCTGTCCTCGCTCTGCATGTCCTCCTGCCAGGTTTGGTCAGTTACTATATCATCCACCCCCTCATCTTCAACATCAACACCCTGTTACCCTGTTCCTCCTCTTGACTTTCTGGCAATTATGTCTCACCATTGTCCACCTCTTGTGACACTTTACCACCGTTGCCTTCATGTAACCGTGGTTGCTCAAATATTTGGGTATCGCTACATGCGATCTCATCTTGTCCCACTTCAAGTGGACCGGGCAAGAGTCCAGAATCTATAAATGGAAAAGTATATATAAAACAAGAGGGGATTATAGGGAGAGAAATGGGAAGCGCAGACTTCTGAGTGTAGTAGTTAGTTTACAAAGGTGTGTACTCAGTGTGAATCCACTCACCTTTTTGGTGTCTTGATATACTGTGTATAGATCCAATCCATGGATCATTCCATTCCTCTTTCCACTCAGTTTGCTGCAAAGATCTGGGAACTGATGAGCGCACTGAACAGTGCTTTCGTAGGCGATAACACTTTGTGAATGTTTTTCCCAGCAATATGCGCTCCTGAAGGATGATGATGGAACTCGATATTCTGATTCAAGGATGATTTTTATTTCAAACTAAAATACAACCGGTTTCGACTTCTTGGAGTCTTCCTCAGGTATAATGTCATGCATAAATGGAAAAGTGAACAGCTCTTTGGAGTGTCCAAGTGTGGGATCAGTTGTCTCTGGGCACTCAGCATGGTGAGAGGAAGGAGGATCAGGGTGAGTAATATGCGGTCCAGACTCACGGTTACTCAGACTTGACCATGTGGAAGACGTGGTGGTGGTGGTGGCAAAGTGACTTTAAGCATTATCCGCTATCCAACCAACAACCTTTTCACACTGCTCTGGAGTTCAATAGTGGTGTGTTGCGGTCCCCTAGTAATTGGGACAGGAAGGTCGAGCGAGAAGATGTGGGTGTTTGCTGAGGCCCACTTTCAGCTTGCCCACAGCCTCAGCCTCTGCATGCACCATCAGTATCACATCCACTAACCCGTCCCTTGCCACACATCTTGCCCATTTTAAATTGACTAGTACAATATTTTCCAAGTTCACTACAAATGGCTGAATTTGGAGCAAACTTACATGTGATCAGTGTGCGTAAAAGCACAGTTTAAATTATCTGGACTGTAGGTAATTTTTTTAAAACTTATGTTAATAACTAGGGTAAGACTGTTATGATCCTAGCGGCTGAAGATCACCAAATGGACTAGCTAAGTTAATGAACATAGACACGAGCTCTAGGGAGGTGGTAACTGGACTGACCGCAAACCTGATCCTAACCAACACACTAAAGGTAGCCGGTGAACGTGCCTAAAAATCCTGGACGTCTCGACGTAGCCTGAGAAACTATCTACTCCTGGAGGGAAAGTAAGACCTCACTTGCCTCAAGAGAAATCACCCCAAAGATATAGGAAGCCTCCAACAAATAATAATGGTGAGGTAAGGGGAAAACACAAACGTAGAAATGAAAACAGATTCAGCAAATGAGGCCCGCTAATACTAGATAGCAGAAGACAGATAAGGAACTGTGCGGTCAGTAAAAAACCCTATGCAAAATATCCACGCTGAGAATACAAGAACCCCCACACCAACTAACGGTGTGAGGGGAGAAACTCAGCCCCCTAGAGCTACCAGCAAGCAAGGAAATCACATATTAGCAAGCTGGACAAGAAACAAAAATAAACCAAGAAACATATGACCACTGATGGTCAAAAAATGAACCAAGCAAAACTTAGCTTCTCTTGAAGAGACTGATAACGAAGGACTGCAGGAGAGCTCCAAAATAGCACTGAGGACATTGACAGCAGGCAACAACTGAGAGTCCAGGTGAACTAAATAGGAACCAGCTAACAGATAACGAGACAGCTGATCCAGCCTCAGACCTGCAGAATGACACAAAGAACCACCAGAGGGAGCCCAAAGACAGCACTCACACAGTACCAGTTGTGACCACAAGAGGGAGCCCAAAAACAGAGTTCACAACAGTACCCCCCCTTGAGGAGGGGTCACCGAACCCTCATCAAAACCCACAGGGCGATCAGGATGAGCCACATGGAAGGCATGAACCAAATCGGCCGCATGAACATCAGAGGCGACAACCCAGGAATTATCCTCCTGACCATAGCACTTCCACTTAACCAAATACTGAAGCCTCCGTCTAGAAATACGAGAGTCCAAGATCTTCTCCACCACGTACTCCAATTCGCCCTCAACTAGCACCGGAGCAGGGGGTTCAACAAAAGGAACCACAGGCACCACATACCTCCGCAACAAAGACCTATGGAACACGTTATGAATGGCAAACGACGCTGGGAGGTCCAAACGAAATGACACCGGGTTAAGGATTTCCAATATCTTATAAGGACCGATGAAACAAGGCTTGAATTTAGGAAAGGAAACCTTCATAGGAACATACCGAGAAGACAGCCATACCAAATCCCCAACAAGAAGTCGGGGACCCACACCGCGACGGCGGTTGGCAAAGGGCTGAGCCTTCTCCTGTGACAACTTCAAATTGTCCACCACATGGTTCCAAATCTGTTGCAACCTATCCACCACAGAATCCACCCCAGGACAGTCAGAAGGCTCAACCTGACCCGAGGAAAACCGAGGATGAAAACCAGAATTGCAGAAAAAAGGCGAAACCAAAGTAGCAGAACTAGCCCGATTATTAAGGGCAAACTTGGCCAATGGCAAAAACGTCACCCAATCATCCTGATCAGCAGAAACAAAACATCTCAAATAAGTCTCCAAGGTCTGATTAGTTCGCACGGTTTGGCCATTCGTCTGAGGATGGAAGGCCGACGAAAAAGACAAATCAATGCCCATCTTAGCACAAAAGATCCGCCAAAATCTGGACACAAACTGGGATCCTCTGTCAGACACAATATTTTCAGGGATGCCGTGCAAGCGAACCACATTCTGAAAAAATAGAGGAGCCAAATCGGAGGAGGAAGGCAACTTAGGCAAGGGCACCAAATGGACCATTTTGGAAAAACGATCACATACCACCCAGATGACAGACATTCTCTGAGAGACTGGAAGATCCGAAATAAAATCCATGGAAATGTGCGTCCAAGGCCTCTTCAGGACAGGCAAAGGCAAAAGCAAACCGCTGGCACGAGAACAGCAAGGCTTAGCCCGAGCACAAATCCCACAGGACCGCACAAAGGAACGCACATCCCGCGACAAGGAAGGCCACCAGAAGGACCTAGCCACCAAATCTCTGGTACCAAAGATCCCAGGATGGCCTGCCAACACCGAAGAATGAACCTCGGAAATAACTCTGCTGGTCCATCTATCTGGGACAAACAGTCTCTCTGGTGGGCAATGGTCAGGTCTATCCGCCTGAAATTTCTGCAGCACTCGTCGCAAATCTGGGGAAATGGCAGACAAAATCACTCCCTCTCTGAGGATACCAGCCGGCTCTGAAACTCCCGGAGTGTCAGGCACAAAACTCCTACAAAGAGCATCAGCCTTCACGTTCTTCGAACCAGGCAGGTACGAGACCATGAAATCGAAACGGGAGAAAAACAACGACCAACAAGCCTTTCTAGGATTCAGCCGCTTGGCAGACTCGAGATAAATCAGATTTTTGTGATCAGTTAAGACCACTACACGATGCTTAGCTCCCTCGAGCCAATGTCACCACTCCTCAAATGCCCACTTCATAGCCAACAACTCCCGATTACCAACATCATAATTCCGCTCGGCAGGCGAAAACTTTCTTGAAAAGAAAGCACAAGGCTTCATCACAGAGCAATCAGAGCTTCTCTGCGACAAAACAGCCCCTGCTCCAATCTCAGAAGCATCAACCTCGACCTGAAAAGGAAGAGAGACATCAGGTTGACACAAAACTGGAGCCGAAGAAAACCGGCGCTTCAGCTCCCGAAAGGCTTCCACGGCCTCCGGAGACCAATTAGTCACATCAGAACCCTTCTTGGTCAAATCCGTCAAGGGTTTAACCACGCCAGAAAAATTAGCAATGAAGCGACGGTAAAAATTAGCAAAACCCAAGAACTTCTGAAGACTCTTAACAGATGTAGGCTGAGTCCAGTCATGAATAGTCTGGACCTTGACTGGGTCCATCTCAATAGTAGAAGGAGAAAAAATAAAACCCAAAAAGGAAACCTTCTGTACTCCGAAGAGACATTTTGAGCCCTTCACAAATAAGGCATTAGCACGCAGGACCTGAAATACCATCCTGACCTGCTTCACATGGGACTCCCAGTCATCAGAAAAGACCAAAATGTCATCCAGATACACAATCATAAATTTATCCAGATATTCTCGGAAGATGTCATGCATGAAGGACTGGAACACAGAAGGAGAATTAGAGAGTCCAAAAGGCATCACCAAGTACTCAAAATGGCCTTCAGGCATATTAAATGCTGTTTTCCATTCATCCCCCTGCCTAATACGCACAAGGTTATACGCACCACGAAGATCTATCTTGGTGAACCAACTGGACCCCTTAATCCGAGCAAACAGATCAGACAACAATGGCAAAGGATAATGAAATTTGACCGTGATTTTATTTAGAAGACGATAATCTATACAAGGTCTCAGAGAACCATCCTTCTTGGCCACAAAAAAGAATCCTGCACCAAGAGGGGAGGAGGACGGGCGAATATGTCCCTTCTCTAAAGACTCCTTTATATAGCTCCGCATTGCGGCATGTTCTGGTACAGACAAATTAAAAAGTCGTCCCTTAGGGAACTTACTACCAGGAATCAAATTTATAGCACAATCACAATCCCTGTGAGGAGGCAGGGCACCGGATCTGGGCTCATCAAATACATCCTGGTAGTCCGACAAAAACTCAGGGACCTCAGAAGGAGTGGAAGAAGCAATTGATACCAAAGGAGCATCGCCATGAATCCCCTGGCAACCCCAACTTGACACAGACATAGCTTTCCAATCCAGAACTGGATTATGGGCCTGCAGCCATGGCAGACCCAACACGACAACATCATGCAAATTATGCAGCACAAGAAAGCGAATCACCTCCTGATGCACAGGAGTCATGCACATGGTCACTTGAGTCCAATATTGAGGCTTATTCTCAGACAATGGTGTAGCATCAATTCCCCTCAGTGGAATAGGGAATTCCAAAGGCTCCAGGACAAAACCACAGCGCCTGGCAAACGATAAATCCATCAGATTCAGGGCAGCACCCGAATCCACAAAAGCCATAACCGAGTAGGATGACAAAGAACAAATTAAAGTAACAGACAAAATGAATTTAGGCTGTATAGTACCAATGGTGACAGGTTTAGCGATTTTTTTAACGCGCTTAGAGCATGCTGAGATAACATGAGTTGAATCACCTCAGTAAAAGCACAACCCATTTTGACGTCTATGATTTTGCCGCTCAATTCTGGTCAGAACTCGGTCACATTACATAGACTCAGGTCTCTGTTCAGAAAACACCGCCAGATGGTGCGCAGATTTGCGCTCCCGCAAACGCCGATCAATCTGAATGGCCAAAGCCATTGAGTCATTCAGACTTGCAGGCGTGGGGAACCCCACCATAACATTCTTAATGGCTTCAGAAAGACCTTCTCTGAAATTTGCAGCCAGGGCACACTCATTCCATTGAGTAAGCACCGACCATTTCCGAAATTTTTGACAATACACCTCAGCTTCATCCTGGCCCTGAGAAAGAGCCAGCAAGGCCTTTTCTGCCTGGTTCTCAAGATTAGGTTCCTCATAAAGCAATCCAAGCGCCAGAAAAAACGCATCCACATTCAGCAATGCAGGATCTCCTGGCACCAGAGAGAAAGCCCAATCTTGAGGGTCGCCACGTAACAAGGAGATAACAATTTTAACTTGCTGAGCGGAATCACCAGAGGAACGAGGTCTCAAAGATAGAAATAATTTACAATTATTCTTAAAATTCAGGAACCTAGATCTATCTCCAGAAAACAACTCAGGAATAGGTATTTTTGGCTCTGACATAGGGCTATCAACAACAAAATCCTGAATGCTTTGCACCCTTGCAGCAAGATGATCCACACTAGAAGTCAGACTCTGAATATCCATGTCTGCAGCTGAACACAAAACCACCCAGCGATTCAGGCTATGTGCACACGTCAGGATTTTGTCAGGATTTTGTCAGGATTTTTCATCAGGATTTGTAGCCAAAATCAGGAGTGGAACAATTAGAGGAAAAGTATAATAGAAACATATGCACCACTTCTGCATTTATCACCCACTCCTGGTTTTGGCTACAAAACCTGATGAAAAAGCCTGACAAAATCCTGACAAAATCCTGACAAAATCCTGACGTGTGCACATACCCTTAGGGGATGAGAGAAGCTGGACAGACTGCAGCAAAGCTAGAGAGAAAAAAAAAATTGTACTCAGGGCTTCTCTTATCCTACTTCTGCGATGCATTAAACACTTCAGGCCTGCTATACTGTTATGATCCCAGCGGCTGAGGATCACCAAATGGACTAGCTAAGTTAATGAACATAGACACGAGCTCTAGGGAGGTGGTAACTGGACTGACCGCAAACTTGATCCTAACCAACACACTAAAGGTAGCCGGTGAACGTGCCTAAAAATCCTGGACGTCTCGACGCAGTCTGAGAAACAATCTACTCCTGGAGGGAAAGTAAGACCTCACTTGCCTCAAGAGAAATCACCCCAAAGATATAGGAAGCCCCCAACAAATAATAACGGTGAGGTAAGGGGAAAACACAAACGTAGAAATGAAAACAGATTCAGCAAATGAGGCCCGCTAATACTAGATAGCAGAAGACAGATAAGGAACTGTGCGGTCAGTAAAAAACCCTATGCAAAATATCCACGCTGAGAATACAAGAACCCCCACACCAACTAACAGTGTGAGGGGAGAAACTCAGCCCCCTAGAGCTACCAGCAAGCAAGGAAATCACATATTAGCAAGCTGGACAAGAAACAAAAATAAACCAAGAAACATATGACCACTGATGGTCAAAAAATGAACCAAGCAAAACTTAGCTTCTCTTGAAGAGACTGATAACGAAGGACTGCAGGAGAGCTCCAAAATAGCACTGAGGACATTGACAGCAGGCAACAACTGAGAGTCCAGGTGAACTAAATAGGAACCAGCTAACAGATAACGAGACAGCTGATCCAGCCTCAGACCTGCAGAATGACACAAAGAACCACCAGAGGGAGCCCAAAGACAGCACTCACACAGTACCAGTTGTGACCACAAGAGGGAGCCCAAAAACAGAGTTCACAACATAAGACACAGCAAAACCAGTTCAAAGGAGACCTAAAATGCCACAATTTTTAGCCCACAGATAGAGGAGGCGTTTGACAGAGATATCACACTGCTCAATATGTGGCCCCTGTATATTTTTAATTTAAATAGAAAAATATTGTAGAGAACTAGGGTAACAAACCGCAAAAAAAGGTGAATTTAGGCCTGAAATGCCCAAATTTGTAGCCCACAGTTAGATCAGGTATCTTTCAGAGAAACCACAATGTTCAATATGTGGCCTGTATTTTTTACCTCTAAATTCTGAATAGAACGAGGGTAACAGACAGCAAATACAGTGAAATGGAGGCCTGAAATGCACAAATTTGTAGCCCACAGATAGATCAGGGATCTGACAGAGGTACCACACTGTTCAATATGTGGCCTGTATTTTTGAATTTTGTTACCCCAAATTACTGTATAGAATGAGGGTAACAGACAGCAAATACAGTGGAATGGAGGCGTGAAATGCACACATTTGTAGCCCACAGATAGATCAGGGGTCTGACAGAGAAACCACAATGTCCAATATGTGGCCTGTTTTTTTACCTGAAAATTCAGTATAGAATGAGAGTAACAGACAGCAAATACAGTGGAATGGAGGCCTAAAATGCACAACTTTGTAGCCCATAGATAGATCTGGGGTCTGACAGAGAAAGCTCAATGTCCAAAATGTGGCTTGTATTTTTTACCCCCAAATACTGAATAGAATGAGGGTAACAGACAGTAATTCAAGTGGAATGGAGGTCTGAAATGCATAACCTTGTAGCCTAGATAGATCAGGGGTCTGACAGAGGTACCACACTGTTCAATATGTGGCCTATATTTTTGTATTTTTACCCCAAACTACTGTATAGAATGAGGGTAACAGACAGCAAATACAATGGAATGGAGGCCTGAAATACCCAAATTTGTAGCCCACAGAAAGATCAGGGGTCTGACAGAGAAAGCACAATGTCCAATATGCGGCCTGTTTTTTTTACCCCAAAATATTGCATAGATCGAGGTTAACAGACAGCAAATACAGTGGAATGGAGGCCTGAATTGCCCAAATTTGTAGCCCACAGAGAGATTAGGGGTCTGACAGAGAAAGCACAATGTCCAATATGTGGCCTGTATTTTTTACCCCAAAATACAGAATAGAACGAGGGTAACAGACAGCAAATACAGTGGAATGGAGGCCTGAAATGCCCAAATTTGTAGCTCACAGATACATCAGGGGTCTGACAGAGAAAGCACAATGTCCAACATGTGGACTGTTTTTTTTTTCCGCCAAAATACTGTATAGAACGAGGGTGACAAACAGCAAATACAGTGGAATGGAGGTCTGAAGTTCCCAAATTTGTATCCCATAGATAGATCAGGGGTCTGACAGAGAAAGCACAATGTCCAATATGTGGCCTGTATTTTTTACCACAAAATACAGAATAGAACGAGGATAACAGACAGCAAGTACAATGTAACAGAGGCCTGAAATGCACAAATTTGTAGCCCACAGATAGATAAGGGGTCTGACAGAGAAAGCACAAAGTCCAATATGTGGCCTGTTTTTTTACCCCAAAATACTGTATAGAACGAGGATAACAGACAGCAAAGACAGTGGAATGGAGGCCTGAAATGCCCAAATTTGTAGCCCAAAGAGAGATCAGAGGTCTGACAGAGAAACCACAACGTCCAATAAGTAAACAAGTGAACAAGCAAAAAAAAACGTGGGGTGCTCTAGATTGCTTTGGAATAAAATAATCAGGATTAAGATGCCAAAAAATTCTTCCTGGCCATTGGTACCTGCGGCTAGTTATATATGTAATAGGCAGCAGCAGACAGTAGTGGAATGGACCCTCTTGATGTATGCAATGATATCTATATAGCCACATACAGTGCCTGCATGCCTTGCACTGATATGTATAGAGCCAGATACACTCCCCTGCCTCCTAACACTGCAATCTAGATACTCTGTTATTAGTCCTTAGAAGGACTGTTGGTTTAGCTGGATTTGTGGATTCTATGATGGTAGAGCCACACTAACTAATAAATACCCAAATCTGACCTTATCTCGGAAGCAGCTTTCCCTACACTGTCTGAATCAGTAGCTGAATGCACCGAGCAGGGCAGCGCCAGGTCTCTTATAGACCTGATGATGTTGTGAGGCCAGCCAATCACTGTAATAACACAACAAAGATGGCTGCGGCATTACAGTGCGTGGCACACAATCCCTGCAGGTTCATTGGCTCTGTAAAAAGCGCCAATCATGCAAGGCGGGGACCCGAGCTACCGCCGAGCAAACCCGGAAATGCTTGGTGCTCGCCAAGTACGGTGAGTACAGCGATGATCGAGCGAGTAATGAGCATTACCGAGTATGCTCGCTCATCACTAGCTGTTAAGTATTTCATTTAAAAAAAAGTCAAAACGAATGATTGGATGAAACAGGAGTTTAAAAAAATTCATAGAAAAAAACAAATAAGAAACCGGAGACTTCCAGCAGACATCTAGACTCCTATAATCTATTCTGCACAAAAGAAACCACAATGCTATAGCCAAAAATCTTCCACGTCATGCAGCACACAGATCTAATACTTTGCATATCATATGCCATATTAATAACATCTTAAGTCTCCTATTTGGCAGCAGAATTTTTTTTTACAATTGAGAGTTCATGAGAAAAGAAAGATACAATAAAACACTTTATAGCCAGACATCTGTTTTTCATTAATTTTCCTTGAGAATAAGACTAGGGTTACAGGGCAATGTCTGAAAAATATTTAGAATTGAGAGTCCTCAGTGGTTGATACCTTTTAATGGCTAACGGAAAAGATGGTAACAAATTGCAAGCTTTCGAGACTACATACGTCTCTTCATCAGGCAAAGACTAATACAAATTCTGAAGAATCACATATTTATGCACAACATAGTATAGAAAAAAAAAAAAGGGAGAGGGGAAAAAAAA
This sequence comes from Ranitomeya variabilis, assembly GCF_051348905.1. Classification (NCBI taxonomy): domain Eukaryota; kingdom Metazoa; phylum Chordata; class Amphibia; order Anura; family Dendrobatidae; genus Ranitomeya; species Ranitomeya variabilis. The sequence goes on from NC_135238.1 coordinate 115,383,159, forward strand.
CATGGATAAGCCAGGTGACATGAAGCAGAATTACCATGGGTGATAAACAGTTACGTCCATAAATATTGGGCCAATTCTTAGATAAGGATTGTTTTATTGTCCTATGATTAGGGTTTCTGTTGTGATGACCCCACATGGTCTGATGGGCAAGTTCCTTAGCTGTAGTTAGTTGATGTAAAAAGACATAAATCTGTGTGACACATTAATTCCTGCATTTAGAGTGTCAAAGGTCGTCATCAGTTTATATTCCCAGACTCTCCTGTCTTTCTGCGATTTGAAGTTACCCTTTAATACAAGTAATTTCATGTCCATAATGTTATGATTTGGGAGACAGAACTGTATTGCCACAGGTATATCCATTCTTTTTTCTCTTATTGTATGGCGATGAGAGTTCATCCTTGTTCTCAGTTTCTGCCCTGTCTCCCCCACATACAGACCCCCAGTTGGACATTTAGTACAAATAATTAGGTACACCACATTAGAAGTGACGCAGCTGAATGTACCTGGTATCTTGTAGTCCTGATGTGAGTTGGGGATCTTTATCTTGTCCGTGGTCATTATAAATGGACAGGTTTTACATTTTTTCTGGTTGCAAGGAAAGGTACCTGCAGCTGTTGGAGAGGACAGGGAGCTCTTGACAATGATGCTTCTTAGATTTGGGGGCTGCCTAAAACACAGTAGTGGGGGGTCTGGAAAAATGGATTGTAATCGGGCATCTTTTTGCAGTAAAGGTTGTAATTTCCGTGCAGCTCCCCTTAGCGCCTCCAGATTTGGATTGTAGGTGACCACTAGAGGCACCCGGTTATTTTCTTCTTTAGTTTTGTAATGTAGCAGGTGATTCCTTGATATTCTGGTGGCTCTTGTGATCTGATTTTCAATTGTTCTTGGATGGTAGCCCTGATTCAAAAAGGTCTTTCTGAGGCGATCAAGGTGTTCATCCCTATCCATTGGGTTGGAACATATACGATTGTATCTGATGGCTTGGCTGTAGACAATGGAGTTTTTTATGTGTTTTGGATGGAAACTGTCCCATTTAAGGTATGTTGGACGGTCGATTGGCTTCTGATACAGTGATGTCTCTATTTTATTGTTCTGCAGCTTAATGATGGTGTCCAGAAAGTTAATTTCAGTGCAGGAGTAGTTGAGTGTCAAGTTGATGGTGGGATGAAATTGATTAAACTGTTCATGGAACTTCTTTAGCTGTGGCTCAGACTCCGTCCAGATGATTAAAATGTCATCAATGTAGCGGTAGTACGCCAGAGGCCTGATGGGACATGAGGACAAAAAATCGCTTTCAAGCTTGGCCATGAAAAGATTTGCATACTGTGGGGCCATTTTACTTCCCATTGCTGTGCCAGTATCCTGTAGATAGATCTTCTTGTCAAATTCAAAGTAATTGTGGGTGAGGATGAATTTTATAAGTTTCACCACAGAATTTGCATCAGTCCCTGTGTTTTCCAGGAAGAATTTGCAGGCATTTAATCCATCCTGGTGTGGGATATTGGAGTACAAAGATTCCACATCCATGGTGGCCAGGATGGTTCCTTCTGGTAGAGACCTATTGCTGATAGTTTATTCAATAGGTCAGTTGTGTCCTGAATGAAGCTGGGTGTGTCCTTTACCAAGGGTTTAAGAACACCCTCTACCCATCCAGATACTTGCTCAGTAAGGGTGCCCACACATGAAATAATTGGTCTTCCTGGGTTTCCAGATTTGTGGATTTTGGGAAGCATGTAGAATGTCCCTGTTCTTGGACTTTCTGGTATCAGGTCATTGGCTCTTATGGATACGTCGGGCAGACAAGATACCAACTTGTTTAGTTCCTTGTAATAATCCTGTGTAGGATCCGACTCCAATTTTTTGTAGTAGCGTGTGTCCATAAGTTGTCTGTTTGCTTCCCTCATATAGTCTGATGTGTTCATCATGACTATTGCACCACCCTTGTCAGCAGGTTTGATGATGATTTCTTTGTTGGTTTTCAGAGACTGTATGGCCTTTCTCTCCTGGGCACTGATGTTGGATGCTTGTGTCCTGTTAGTATCTATGATGGTGGATTTTATCAAATGTCTGAAGGAGTCTATATAGTTATCCAAATAAGGGTTGCGTCCCGGTGGAGGTGTCCAGTCTGACCTCTTCTTTGTTGTTAGGATCCCTTTTCCTTCAGTCCAGGTGGGTTCTGAATCTTCTGTATCATTGAAATATTCCCTCAGTCGTAGTCTCCTGAAAAAAATGTTCCATATCACTGCAGAGTTCAGTTTTATCCAGGGCCTTAGTAGGACAAAATGAGAGTCCTCTGGAAAGCACAGCCAGCTCCACTTTGTTGGGTTTATAATCTGAGAGATTAATGACACAGTTATTTGTGCCTGGAATGGAGTGGTTGTCCAAGTTGTCAGGTTTAGGCTTTGTTTTGTATCTGTTTGCATAGAGTCCTGAATTGAGGCGCAATCTGTGCAGTGTCTTTTCCTTGTTATGAATTAGATGGGTCCGTAGTTTGTTGTAGTATTGTTGTAATTTTTGCTCTGTGTCTTCTGTAAGTCTTTTCCTCAGGGTTTCAAACTGCCCTTGGACTTTACTCTTTATGCTGTAGCAGACATGCAAAAGATGATTCCTTAATCTCTCAGAAGTCCTGTGACACAGGTTCTGTGCATAATGGGTGTTGTAGGTATGAAGGATTGGGTTTGTAATCCAGAGTCCTTTGGAAATTAGATTCTCCTTTTTGCATGTAGATAGGAAAAAAATGTTGCTGTCCATTTGTGCACATTTCTTCAGAAGTGGTTTTAGTTCCATAAAGATGCGGTACATTCTGGTATCCTCCATTTTGATACAGGAAAGAAATATATCTTGGTACCGTGTTAGCCAGTTACTGGCTAACACGGTACCAAGATATATTTCTTTCCTGTAGGGCAATGTCTGTCACAGGGCAGAATGTTCTTTTGGCATTATCTCATTGTGATACTTTAGGCCTCCTTCACACACACATTTGTTCTGCGTTTTAAAACTTATGTTCAAAATGCTGTACTTTTCAAGACCTTTTATTTAGTGTTTTTTTTTCATCTGAAGTCTGCAGGATTTACACAAAGAATTGAGCAAGCAATACTGTTTTGCACAACATGGTTCCTATTTTTGCACTGGATGACAACAAACAGGTCAATGTGCAGGTGAAAAGGGTTTTCCAAGTACTACTATTTTATACTCATGTACTTTCCCACCGTAGAAATAACAAACAGAGCTTTGCTCACCTACTTCTGGCTCTCCACTATTCCCTCCAGGTCTTTTTTGATAGGTAGCAAGAGTGACATCACAATTACAGAATGTGGCAGACAATCATTGGGTTTAGTGGTTATTCTGATCTAATCGGTATAAAACTGCTGAGCCTAGTGATTCACTGAATCAATGTGACAGTTTTCTAGGTATAATATATTAAGCATGTAGCCATGCCCAGCATGAAAATAAAAAACAAAACTCATGCAATGCTGTAACTGCTTTACCTTTCCGCTGTTGCCCTCGTTCTTTTTTCACAAGCTGCAACAGTGGTAGGTAAGTAATTCTCACTTTTTTATTTTCACAATGGGCAAGCCCATGGATATAGAAAATATACCTAGACAATACCATTAAAGAGTAAGTAAAACTTTATAAAATCGTTTCATATTTTAGTTTGTAAAGTTTCTGGGGAACAAATAAAACACACTAAAGTCTTATTCAGTAAAAAAAAATGTTTTTTTTTGTTAAAGGTTATGCTAACCTGATATGGTTCTGTGCACACAATAGCTTTCTAGGCATAGGTGCTAAGATGCTTCAGATCCACAGGTCACCACATCAGAAAGGATTAGGATAGAAAAAATGTGGATTTTTCACACTGCTGATGAACTTGTCCCAAACCAAAGAAGACACCAAGGATAAATGTCACGTCCCAGCTGTATTCCCCGGGATACTTCTGAAGGTAAAGATGCCAAGGCCACCACCCTTGCCATCTGTATGTGCTCTGCCCCCTCAGGGAAGAGGGGTGCTACTGTGCACCGCAGTACACCAACCCGACGAACAAAGCAACACAAACAAGGTTAAACTGAAAATACCAAACATACAAACCTTCACTCACATATATCAGAGCAATGCACTTGGGAGTGGAGGATGGGGGAATAACCAAAGAAAGAGGGGGGCAGGGAATTATCACACTTACAAACCACGCATCAGTCACAGATAACTCCTCCAATCATAAAAATAAGTAAACCAAGTGCACTAGCATAATATGAATATTAGAGTACGGGGTGCAAGTGAGTGGTAAAACTAAATATGTTTTAAAATTGTGTGGTGTGCCAATAAAGAACTCTTTTTTCTATATATGGTTTATTGTTATTTATATATTCATGTATGTGGTGTGCATAATTGGAGTGGTGCTATTATCTTGTTTGTAGATAACTCCTTCAAAACTCCTTCTCATATAAATACTTCTCCTCCAAGCCATGCAGCCAAAGCTAGCTCTGATATGGGTTTGAATCAGGACCCAGATTATAAAGGGGATGGGAGTAGCTAACTGAGTTTAGCTGAGAGCTCATACTCTCAGAGTTTCCAACATGGCTGATTAACCCCTGCTCTATCAAAAGAAAGTGCTTCTTTTCAGGGCAGAAGTAGAAGCAATCAGATGCCATGGTCTTCTGGCTCCTCTCTCTTGCGGTAATGCGGTGACAACAAAATTGAAGACATGCACAAGGCTGTGATGGTCTACAGAACAATAGGTAAGTAGCTTGGTGAAAGGCAACTAGTGCAATTATTAGAAAATGGAAGAAAGATGACAAGATTACTGTCAATCTTCCTCAGACTGGGGCTCCATGGAAGATCTCGCTTCTTAGGGTAAGGATGATTCTGAGAAAGGGAAGGAATCAGCCCAGAACTACACAGGAGGACATGCTGAAAGACCAGAAGAGAGCTGGGACCACAGTCTCAAATATTACCATTAGGAACACACTATGCCGACATGGATTAAAATCCTGCAGGGCACGTAATGTCCCCCTGCTTACGCCAGCACATGTCCAGGCCCATTTGAATTTCACCAATGACCATCTGGATGATCCAGAGAAGGCATCGGAAAAGGTCATGTGATCAGATTAGATCAAAATAGAAGTTTTTGGTATCAACTTCACTCACCGTATTTGGAGGAAGAAGAAGGATGAGTACAACCCCAAGAAAGTCATCCCAACCGTGAAACATAATGGGGAAAGCATCATACTTTGGTTTGATTTTCTGCAAAGGGGACAGGGACAGGATAACCGCACTTTTTTAAGGAGAGGATGGATGGGGTAATGTATCACAGGATTTTGTCCAACAACCTCTTTCCCTCAGTAAGAGCATGGAGGATGGGTCATGACTGCAATGACAATTACCTCAAACACACAGCCAAAGCAACTAAGCAGTGTCTTCCTTTAAAGCATTTCAGGGTTCTAGAGTGGCCTAACAAGTCTGCAGACCTGAAACCAATGGAAAATCTTAAGAAGGAGCTGAAACTCAATGTTGCCCAGTGACAACCATGAAACCTGAAAGATCTGGAGAAGATATGTATAGAAGAGTGGGCCAAAATTCCTACTGCAGTTTGTGCAAACTTCATCTCTGTAGTTGCAAACAAATGTGTCTATAGCAAACATTATGTTCTGTTTTCCTATTGTATTAAATACTTATTTCATGCAATAAAATGCAAAATCATGCAAAAATCATACAATGTGATTTTCTGGATTCATTTTTAGATTCTGTCTATCACAGGTGAAGTGTACCAACGATAAAAATTACAGACCTCTTTCTTCTTTTTAAGTGGGAAAACTTGCAAAATCAGCAGTGTATTAAATACTTAAAGTTGTGCTCAAATGATTACATACCCCAGCAAAATGTTTGCTTTCTTGTCCTTTTTTCAGAGAATATCAATGATAATGCCAAAATTTTTTCTCCATTCATGCTCAGTGGTTGGGTGAAGCCATTTATTGTAAAACTACTGTGTTTTTGCTTTCTAAATCATACTGACAACCCAAAACATCCAAATGTTTACATACCCCATTTCTTAATACCGTGTATTGCCCCCTCTAACATCAATGACAGCTTGAAGTCTTTTGTGGTAGCTGTGGATGATGTTCTTTATTTTCTCAGATGGTAAAGCTGCCCACTCTTCGTAGCAAAAATTCTTCAGTTCCTGTAAATTCCTGGGCTGTCTAGCATGAACTGTGTGCTTGAGATCTCCCCAGAGTGGCTGAATGATATTGAGGTCAGAAGACTGAGATGGCCACTCCAGAACCTTCACTTTGTCCCACTGTAGCCAATGACAGGTCGACTTGGCCTTGTGTTTTGGATCGTTGTCTTGTTGGAACGTCCAGGTATGTCCCATGCGCAGCTTCCGGGCTGATGAGTGCAAATTTGTCTCCAGTATTTACTGATAGCATGCAGCATTCATCTTTTATTCAACTTTGACAAAGTTTCCTGTGCCTTTGTAGCTCACACATCCCCAAAAAATCAGCAATCCACCTGTGTGCTTTACAGTAGGAATGGTGTTCCTTTCATCATAGGCCTTGTTGACCTTTCGAAATGTAACGTTTATGTTTGTGGCTAAAAAGTTCAATTTTGGTCTCATCACTCCAAATTTCCTTGTTCAAGAAGTTTTGAGGCTTGTCTCTGTGCTGTTTTGCGTATTATAGGCGAGATATTTTGTGGCGTTTGGCAGTAATGGCTTTCTTCTGGTGACTTGACTATGCAGCCCATTTTTCTTCTTACTGCCTCCTTATTGTGCATCTTGAAACAGCCACACCGCTAGTTCTCAGAGAGTCCTGTGTTTTAGCTCATGTCATTTGTTGGTTTTTGTTTGCATCCCGAAAAATTTTCCTGGCAGTTGTGGACGACATTTTTGTTGGTCTACCTGACCGTGGTTTTGTTTTTACAGAGCCCTTGATTTTACATTTGTTAATCACAGTTTGAACACTGCTGACTGGAATTATCAATTCCTAGGATCTCTTTTTTTATCCCTTTCCTGTTTTACACAGTTCAACTACCTTTTCCCATAGATCCATTGACAATTTTTTTGCTTTCCCCATGAATCACAATCCAGAAACGTCAGTGGCTGGATGAAAGATGCAAGAGTCTGTCTGGATCCCAGAAACTCATTCAACTTTTATTCACACACACTGATTACAAGCAAGTAGGTCACATGTGAGTATATTACCTTTAGTAGTCATTCAAAACCATTTGTGTCAACTTCTGTGCATGTGATCAGGCCAAAATCACCAGGGTATGTGAACTTTTCATCAGGGTCATTTGGATGTTTTAGGTTGTCATTTTGATTTAAAAAGAAAAACCACAGTAGTTTGACAATAAATGGCTTAACCCAACCACTAACCATGAGTGGAGAATAAAGTGTTGGTGTTATCATTCATATTCTCTGAAAAAAAAGGCCAAGAAAGCAAAAATTCTGCCGGGGTATGTAAACTTTTGAGCACAGCTGTATTTTCCCCACTGTATCTCCTATGTCACTCTCCCTATCAAATAAATCTGTACCATTTTATTTTCCTCATACACCAATCTTCTTTGCTATACTGTCACACACTATCTATACAGTTTCTTCAGTAATTTATGGCTCTCTCTCTATTGCTATGTCTAAACTGGGAACTACAATGTTTTCTTACAATCGAGATTGATTAGAAAGTTGCTGTTGGATTCCCTGCCCCAGCTTTTATACAGACTATGATAGTCCTTTCTGATTGACTGTGTTAAATTGTGTGATGTGATAGCTGCAAAGCAATTTGATAAACCCTCCTAGCCATACTTGTCATGTGAGCCTACTCTGGATGATGCAATCTTCTGTTATGTGTAAAATGTTGGTCTTTTATGAGATTTGTGCAAAAGGGAATCACACATGGCTATGTGGCGCCCCAGGGTCCTGGTCATCACAGTGGTATTGCTTTCCTCCAGGTGAGAGTGATACTACATTTGGAGGCAAGGAAGGATAACTGCATCCAGGTATCACAAACATGCAACACATTCACACTCCAGGCCACCAGGGGGAGCTTCTGCTCCTATTTATTAGGTCACTCCCCCGTTCAGTGAGTTTCTAAAGATTCAACACAAATTCAATATACATTAAATCAATACACTCATCTCTACTACATAGTCTTAAAATTAGACAAATCTATCAAACAACAATATCCACTCTGATAAATTAGCAAATTTTAAGACTGGTTTGTTTACTTTTGCACTAAGTGTGGGGTACTATCGCAGCACTGAGGAACATAGAAAATGAGTGGTAGCCTCAGTATGTGCATAATAATACATAGAAAGGTTCTGGACTGTCAGAATCTAGTAAACTGATTTATCTGTGATATACTGCAGTACAGCACTTTAATAACACCATTCTTTGTTTAATTATTGATGCGTTATAAACAAGGAGGGCAGCTTAAGTCCACTCAGACCTAATATAGCTATCAAAGAAAAATTCTGAAATCAAGGACGTTTTGACAAATATGCCACCACATACTGTGTGTAGAGTGGGGTTTACCTTTTCTACACAACAAAAATACTTTTTGAGTCATATTTACTTGATTGAAGAAAATGGATAAAACTCAGTAAAATGAGGATTTAGAGAATAATCCTCACATATGAAACATGTGGGTTTTAATTGTTTGATAGTTCATCCTACAAACAAATGTGAAAATTGAACAGTGTCCATATTTTTTTTAAGTCACCTATGTAGAGAGAGACAAAGATTCAGTACATCTTAAGAAAGGCTAAAAAAGCGTGAAGAAGCAATAGAGATTTAAAAAATTATTTAAACACAGTTATTTGAGTACTTTTCTCTACAAAGAATCTAAGTTCACCCATGTGAGGAAAATTTGGCATCTTCTTAATCAATTCTAGGGTTCACAAGTAAAAGTAAATGCAGAGGGCAATACAATCTCAAAAGCTAAGTGTCCACCATGCACATAATATGAGGTAAGGATTCAGCCTACTGGACATACTATATGAAGGTGTGGGGGTAAAGGGTATGGGCAATTCATCTTATAGCTAGTCACATAACCATATGTGGAGTGCCCACCAGGGCTGTGGGGATACTCGGTACCGGGCCGGTTTCTAAAGGGGACGTGTCATGACAGCAGTGACCCAGTCTGTGGCCCTGGGTGTCCAATAAAAGGGGAATACATTTTATGGGATAAATGTTTGTGATGCCACCCGTGCTACTCGGCAAATAGGAGATGTTAGCTGATGCTGCTTGAAGGGACCGCTAGGGCTGATGTTGATGCAGCAGAGTTGGTACAGCTCTACACATGTAGAGCTTTAGTCCCAGGGCTCTTAGATTGTAAGGCTAGTTTCACACTAGCGTTCGTAGCAGCTGTGGAGGGCTGCGGACTTCCACCTAGAAGCCCCGCCCTCGGCCGCACCTCCGCTGCTAGCTCCGCCTATTTCTGCATGCGGCCCGCATGCGGCCTGTGTACCTATCATTAACATTAGCTACGCAGGTCGTGCCGCAGTATGCGGATGCTTCTGCATGCTTTGTTTTGACGATGCGGGAAAAAAAAATTGCTACAAGCTGCGTTGTACGCTGGTCGTCGCATGGTCAAAACGACGCATGCGGAAGCATCCGCATACTGCGGCATGACCTGCATACCTAATGTTAACTATAGGTACACAGGCCGCATGCCGGACGCATGCGGAAATAGGCAGAGCTAGCGGCAGAGGTGCGGCCGAGGGCGGAGCTTCACGGAGGAAGTCCGCAGCCCTCCGCAGCTGCTGCAAACGCTAGTGTGAAACTAGCCTAATATGGTGGTGTTGGCAGTTATGGTAGTTGTAGTGCAGGGTGGATGGTGCAGTAAATAAGTGTGAGGACATGGCAAGGTGCAATTTCCAAAGCTTTACTCACAGCTCTTAGTTGCCCCAGTGAGGTTGTTGTGTCCCCTGAGTAGGTGATCCAGCCAGCTCTCAAGCAATTTGGGTGCACTTTCCAGAACCCTCTTTCATATGTCCTTTCCTGGCCGTCTCTCTGCGCTGGCTTCACCTCTTCTGCCCTGCGCCTGCCACACAGTGTCCCAAGCCAGCAGCCGCAGATCTTGTCAGGCAGTGTGTACTAAATCCCCCTGGATCCTATATGGCTGCTTTTTCAGTGAATGTGTGCAGATGTGACTGTACTTCTTGCAAAAGCCACAGCCTCCAGTTATCTAGCTGAGTCCTTAGTTTCTCCACTAGAATGGGGCCTGGTCCCTCCACCTGACTATGGTCAGGGTGAATGCGAGCCCCATGGGTGGACTTCACACTACCTGTGCTTCTAGGACCCCTTCCTTCTCTTCTTTCTTTAGCTTTACTTTCCTTCAGCTACCTCTCTCTGGGAGCTCCTTTCTGTCTGTTTCAGTCTTTCTTTCTGACAGGAGTTGAAGACCCTCACATCTTCTCAGCTCCACTCCTCTCACCAACTAACTATCTTTCAAGATCTTTCCTGACTCTTGCTTACTAAGCTCATCCCCTACTCTACCTATCCCTCCCACTCCTCCAAAACCCTTTCCCATAGCTCCCAACCATCCCTCATTGTGCGGGACTGTCCCGCATTTGATGCTTTTCCCCGCTGTCCTGCCCGGGACACTCTGCTCCCACAAACAACACAGGAGAATTAGCCATCACACACACCCTTGTGTTAGGCCACGCCCCTTCCCCATGTTCCTGAGTCTTACTCTTAGGGCTTCCTGTGGCATGAAGGAGGCGCTGCCAGCACTGGGCACGGGATCATGATCTGCAGGACACGGACGTGGCGAGGAGGAGGAGGATGAGGAGCTCAGCTGGATGTTGTGCAGGATGAGCAGGCACACCGACCCTCATGTCCCCGGTGTGTGCGGTGCCAGGTAGGTGCCAGCAGGATAATGAGCTGGAGTGGGCGTGCTCGGTAGCCATGTGCTGCAGCAGGCTGCTTGTTGCTCTGCTTGTAACAAAGGAAACTAGTTCTCACAGTGCAGAGAAATGTCTCCAGATTTACTGATCTGCACCTAATGAGGCTTTGTGCTGTCGCTGCCCCTCCATCACTGTCTGGGAAGCAACACATGCCCTGGTGAGGGCACCCACAGGTGAGCGCCATGCAGCACTGGCACAAGGCTCACACACCCCCTTCTCTGGAGAGAAGCACGTGCCCTGGTGATGCGCTGCCTGTTATGTGTGGGGTCAGGAGGTGTTTACAGTGTGAATGTAGCAGAGCAATGTGTGTACGAGGTTTACGGAGTGGAGCCGTGTGTGTACGAGGTGTACGGAGCGGAGCTGTGTGTGTACGAGGTGTACGGAGGGGAGCGTGTGTGTACAAGGTATATGGAGCAGAGCCGTGTGTGTATGAGGTGCATGGAGCAGAGCCGTGTGTGTACAAGCTGTATGGAGCGGAGCCGTGTGTGTACGAGGTGTATGGAGCGGAGCCATGTGTGTACGAGGTGTATGGAGCGGAGCCGTGTGTGTATGAGGTGTATGGAGTGGAGCCGTGTGTGTACGAGGTGTATGGAGCGGAGACGTGTGTGTACGAGGTGTATGGAGCCGAGACGTGTGTGTACGAGGTGTATGGAGCGGAGCCGTGTGTGTACGAGGTGTATGGAGTGGAGCCGTGAGTGTACGAGGTGTATGGAGCGGAGCCGTGCATGTACGAGGTGTATGGAGCGGAGCCATGTATGTACGAGGTGTATGGAGCTGAGCTGTGTGTGTACGAGGTGTATGGAGCGGAGCTGTGTGTGTACGAGGTGTACGGAGCGGAGCTGAATGTTTACGAGGTGTATGGAGCGGAGCTGAATGTGTACGAGGTGTACGGAGCGGAGCTGAATGTGTACGAGGTGTACGGAGCGGAGCTGAATGTCTACGGAGCGGAGCCGTGTGTATGAGGTGTACGGAGCGGAGCCGTGTGTATGAGGTGTACGGAGCGGAGTCGTGTGTGTATGAGGTGTATGGAGTGGAGCTAAATGTGTACGGAGCGGAGCCGCGTGTGTACGAGGTATATGGAGTGGAGCGTGTGTGTATGGAGTGCAGCCACGTGTGTAGGAGTAGCTATGTGTGGCCATTATACGGTACGAAGTATCATGTGCGGCCAATATACAGTATGGAGCATCATGTGTGGTCATTATACAGTATGGAGCATCATGTGTGGCCATTATACAGTATGGAGCATCATGTGGGGCCATTGTACAGTATGGAGTATCATGTGCAGCCAATATACAGTATGGAGCATCATGTGGGGCCATTGTACAGTATGGAGCATCATGTGTGGCCATTATACAGTATGGAGCATCATGTGCAGTCATTATACAGTATGGAGCATCATATGTGGCCATTATACAGTTTGGAGCATCATGTGGGGCCATTATACAGTATAGAGCATCATGTGCAGCCAATATACAGTATGGAGCATCATGTGGGGCCATTGTACAGTATGGAACATCATGTGTGGCCATTATACAGTATGGAACATCATGTGCAGTCATTATACAGTATGGAGCATCATGTGTGGCCTTTATACAGTATGGAGCATCATGTGTGGCCATTATACAGTATTGAGCATCATGTGTGGCCATTATACAGTTTGGAGCATCATGTGCGGCCATTATACAGTATGGAGCATCATGTGGGGCCATTGTACAGTATGGAGCATCATGTGGGGCCATTGTACAGTATGGAGCATCATGTGGGGCCATAGTACAGTATGGAGCACTGTGTGGGGCCATTATACAGTATGGAGCATCATGTGGGGCCATTGTACAGTATGGAGCATCATGTGGGGCCATTATACAGTATTGAGCATCATGTGGGGCCATTGTACAGTATGGAGCATCATGTGGGCCATTGTACAGTATGGAGCATCATGTGGGGTTATTGTACAGTATGGAGCATCATGTGGGGCCATTATACAGTATGGAGCACTGTGTGGCCATTATACAGTATGGAGCATCATGTGGGGCCATTATACAGTATTGAGTATCATGTGGGGCCATTGTACAGTATGGAGCATCATGTGGGGCCATTTTACAGTATGGAGCATCATGTGGGGCCATTGTACAGTGTGGAGTATCATGTGGGGCCATTGTACAGTATGGAGCATCATGTGGGGCCATTATACAGTATGGAGCATTATGTGTGGCCATTATACAGTATGGAGCATCATGTGTGGCCATTATACAGTATGGAGCATCATGTGTGGCCATTATACAGTATGGAGCACTGTGTGGCCATATTTTTTTGTTTATAATTATTCTTTATGAAAGTGTGATCAGCAGTGCTAAATGGGTGTGGTTGGGATGTGGATATGGGTGTGGGTAGTTATGAATGAGTGTGGTCAGAGGTGTGGCCTAAGGTCATACCTCCCAACTTTTGAAGACGGGAAAGAGGGACAAAGTTTGCGGCGTGCAAAATTTTAGGCCACGCCTCTGACCACACCCATTCATAATTAGTCACACCCATATCCACGTCCCAACCACACCCATTTAGCACTGCTGATCACACTGTTTCATATACAATAATTATAAACAAAAAAAATATGGCCACACAGTGCTCCATACTGTATAATGGCCACACATGATGCTCCATACTGTATAATGACTGCACATGATGCTGCATACTGTATAATGACCGCACATGATGCTGCATACTGTATAATGACCGCACATGATGCTCCATACTGTATAATGGCTGCACATGATGCTCCATACTGTATAATGGCCGCACATGATGCTCCATACTGTATAATGACCGCACATGATGCTCCATACTGTATAATGACCACACATGATGCTCCATACTGTATACTGGCTGCACATGATGCTCCATACTGTATAATGACTGCACATGATGTTCCATACTGTATACTGGCTGCACATGATGCTCCATACTGTATAATGGCTGCACATGATGCTCCATACTGTATACTGGCTGCACATGATGCTCCATACTGTATAATGACCACACATGATGCTCCATACTGTATACTGGCTTCACATGATGCTCCATACTGTATAATGACTGCACATGATGCTCCATATTGTATACTGGCTGCACATGATGCTCCATACTGTATACTGGCTGCACATGATGCTCCATACTGTATACTGGCTGCACATGATGCTCCATACTGTATACTGGCTGCACATGATGCTCCATACTGTATACTGGCTGCACATGATGCTCTATACTGTATAATGGCTGCACATGATGCTCCATACTGTATACTGGCTGCACATGATGCTCCATACTGTATAATGACCACACATGATGCTCCATACTGTATACTGGCTTCACATGATGCTCCATACTGTATAATGACTGCACATGATGCTCCATATTGTATACTGGCTGCACATGATGCTCCATACTGTATACTGGCTGCACATGATGCTCCATACTGTATACTGGCTGCACATGATGCTCCATACTGTATACTGGCTGCACATGATGCTCCATACTGTATACTGGCTGCACATGATGCTCCATACTGTATAATTCCCCCACATGATGCTCCATACTGTATAATGGCCACAGTTCTCCATACTGTATAATGACATAAAGGCACGCAGCTCACACACAGGCACGCAGCTCACACACATGCACACAGCTCACACACACGCAGCACACACACAGCTCACAGACTCAAGCAGCTCACACACATGCAGCTCACACACACGCAGCATCACACACACACGCAGTATCACACACACACGCAGCATCACAAACGCAGCTCACAAACACATGCAGCTTTGACACAAATGCATCACACATGCAGCCATCACACACACACGTAGCCATCACACACACACACGCAGCCATCACACACACACACGCAGCAATCACACACACACACACACGCAGCCATCACACACACGCAGCCATCACACACACAGCCATCACACACATGCAGCCATCACACACACACGCAGCCATCACACACACACATGCAGCCATCACACACACACACACGCAGCCATCACACACACACACGCAGCCATCACACACACACACGCAGCCATCACACACACACGCAGCCATCACACACACACCCAGCCATCACACACACACCCAGCCATCACACACACACACCCAGCCATCACACACACCCAGCCATCACACACACACACCCAACCATCACACACACACACGCAGCCATCACATACACACACGCAGCCATCACATACACACACGCAGCCATCACATACACACACAGCCATCACACACACCCAGCCATCACACACACACACAGCCATCACACACACCCAGCCATCACACACACACGCAGTCATCACACACACACACACAGCCATCACACACACACCCAGCCATCACACACACACACGCAGCCATCACATACACACACGCAGCCATCACATACACACACGCAGCCATCACACACACACACCCAGCTATCACACACACCCAGCCATCACACACACACACGCAGCCATCACATACACACTAGATACCTCATACACACATGACACACATGCAGCATCTCACACACACACATGCAGCATCACACACACACACACACACATGCAGCATCACACACACACACATGCAGCATCACACACACACACACATGCAGCATCTCACACACACACACACACACACACACATGCAGCATCACACACATCACACACACAATCTCCTCTGTGGTGCAGGGGCGGCTGATCTGTCCAAGTGCAGCTCTTCAGTTTCTCCTGCTCACAGGCTGCTCTGCACTGTCCCGGCACCTCCACGTCTCTCCTTCTCTGCCGGGATACCAGATAAGAGCAGGAGAAGCCGGAGCTCCGTGCACACACAGGAGGTAGTGAGTCGCTGACCTTTCATCTTGATTGCTGCTGGCTCTCTCCCTCAGCGTGGCAGCGCAGCGCCGCACAGGGGGCGGGAGTGGGTGGGGGGGCGGGGTCGGTCGGGAGGAGACCCAGCTTTTATTAAAAAAAAAACAGCCACAAACCTAAGTTACTCAGGTGCCGCCCCCTGCATTGTCCCCGCCCTAGGCACGGAGTGCGGGACAACCAATGTCCCGCCCGGAATCCCGGGGCTGACTGTCAAAATCAGGACAGTCCCGCGGGATCCGGGACGGTTGGGAGGTATGCCTAAGGTTTGCCCTCTTTCCCATCTTCAAAAGTTGGGATGAGGCCTTTCTCCCTTAGGGTATACCCAGGTGACCTGACTGAATTGCCTAGTGTTGGATGCAGGTGTAGGGTTATGTGCAGTGACCCCTCCTTACCTGAGAGAGGAATACCACACCTCTGGGTGAGGTGCAGTACTCTGTGGTGACTGGACCTTCAGGGGTGCCACATATTCAAATTGTTTAACAGGCCTTTTTGAGTCATGTATATTTGTCCTGTGATCATAGCAAAACAGGCAAATTTAGGACTATTTTAAATCAAAGTAGAGCAAAAATTATTTTGAATGGAAATATCATAGCATATGTTGTTATATATGGGGAAATCCTGTCTAATACAGAGCATGGGCCTGGTTTCTTTTTATATCTCTACCATAAGTTCAAAACATAAAGAAGAATATAATGTAATCTTACTGGGTTTCTTTGGTACCTAGTTCGAATTTTTAAATTAGATATCTGGAAATATTCGTTATTGTAAAAATGTTTAGGTTTTACCTCATACTTTATGTTACAAAGAAAAATTAAAGAAAGCAAAATAATCCTGCCATAGTTTTTTAGATATATTTTGTTATGGTGTTTGATATGCAAAATGATGAATAATGTTTAGAAATAATCAAATCAATCACAATCAATTTGACTTTGAACCGAGAATTTGAACAATTTGCAATTAATTGGATACATGCAAATTGTTCGGCGCTATTTCACACACTACAGGAGATTGCATCACAACCATGTGGTCTTCTCTAAAATACCTTGCAGCTGTCACATCATAGTCTAGCACTGACAATCAAAGACGACTATTATAGCCCTTATAAAAAAAAAAATGTGGGAAAAGAAAGCAGTGGCCATTCTATTTTACACCCAAAAGATAGAAGAACTGAGTGTACAGCTCATCATAAGGTATAAAAATGTTTGTGAATTTGCTGAGATGTTGCTTGCGTTTTTGCAGATTTCTATTGGTTGTTTCCTGCTCTATCATCTGAAAAAGTTCTCATGCAGAGGCAGTGCCAATAGTTAGTTCATTGGGGTTCATCAGCTGATGAGCTCTGGTGAATTTTCTCACTACAGTTCAGTGCTACACACTGCAGGAGCGATTACCTCCTGTGTCAATGTGAGTCTGCTGTCCCTGAGAGCAGTCACATCAGTGACTGCTCCCAAAGTCATCAGCATCATTGTGGGAAACTATGGATTATCTCTTCACTTCAGACAGGTGAGGAATATGGTTGTTTATTATTTTAATAAATTGACAAAGGACATTGGCTTCAGTGAATCTGGGCGTTGAGTTGAGCATATGTGTGTGTCATTTGTTCAAATAAAGGACTTTATGCTGGGTTTTATTTTTTTCACAAATTGACTATGGGGCTAGTAATGGGGGCCTTTCTATTACTAACCCCTGGACTTGAGATCGCCTGACAATACAAAGGTGACATCAAACCCAATACTATTACCCCCACTTGCCACCGTACCAAGGCAAGTGGGAAGAGAGAAGCCAAGTGCCAGATTTGGCACATCTTATGGATACACCATTTCTGGGATGGCTGAGAGTTGATGTTTTTAATCTGGGAGGGGGTCAATATCCATGCCCCCTTCCTAGGCTATTAATATCAGCCCACAGCTGTCTGCCTAGCCTTTGCACAGTATTAATTATACATTTTTGGGGGTCTCCCATTTTAATAACCAGTAAAGGCTAAGGATACAGCTGTGAGCTGATAATAATAGCCTGGGAATAATATTCCCATGCTATAAATATCAGCCCCCAGATGTTCGCTTTCCCTCTGCTTGCTAATACAATTCAAGGAGAACCCATGTCATTTTTTTCAGATCTTTATTTAGTTATTAATTAAATACAAGTACAGTAAGTTACACAAGCACTGTACTAATTATATATGTCATGGACATCTTAATATATCTATTATATAGAGCACAGACCAAAAGTTTGGACACACCTTCTCATTTAAAGATCTTTCTGTATTTTCATGACTATGAAAATTGTACATTCACACTGAAGGCATCAAAACTAAGAATTAACACTTGTGGAATTATATATTTAACAAAAACGTTTGAAACAACTGAAAATATGTCTTATATTCTAGGTTCTTCAGAGTAGCCACCTTTTGCTTTGATGACTGCTTGGCACACTCTTGGCATTCTCTTGATGAGCTTCAAGAGGTAGTCACCGGTAGGGTTGAGCGACTTTCATTTTTTTAAGATCGAGTCGGGTTTTGCGAAACCCGACTTTGTCCAAAGTCGAGTCGAGTGAAGTCGGCCGATTATCGCGAAAAGTCATGGATTGACCGAAACATGAAACCCAATGCAAGTCAATGGGGAAGCATAGTCGGCAGTGAGTGGAGCCCAGGAAAAAACCTACAGTGCCCATTTTAATGCCAAAAACATCCATTCTTGTTTCTGAAGCTTGTCAATCTTAATTAACTTTATAATAATAGTTGGGCATTGGAAATTGGGGGTCATTTTGCAAAAGTTGTGGGTGGTAGGGCTGGTTCAAGGTTTTAGTGGGCCCAGGAAACGTGGACTACGTCACGACGGTGGAGCAGTGAGAGGTAAGCATTTCAACTTTGCAAGTGCTGTGATCCTGAGCAAGCAGGGAGGCACACTCGTTCGCATTGGCACTGGCACAGGGCCCCTCAAAGTACGGCGGTGTGTTTGCATGGCGGGGGCGCCTCCCACCGGCAGTGACACTTTTGCGTACTCTGAGGGGCCCTGTGCCTGTGACGTCGCCAACGAGTATGCCCCCCTACCTGTTGAAGAAAGCTGCACTTTCATCTTCACCTTCCTCTTTGTCCCTGTGTAAGGTGGTATAGTATGCGGGAAGGGGAACCTGACTTTCAGCAGGTTCAGATTGTGGCTGTGTAGCGTGCAAGGGGAATGTAGTGGTCTGGGTCAAAGTACCACAAGACTCATCTAGCACCGGCTGGGCAATGGGCAGGATGAGGAGGAAACACTGATATAGGCCCAAATAATAAAGTGGGTAAAATGCAGTTCAAAATTGGTAACAGGATTAACCAGGTGGCATTGCTTAGTTCAGTGGAGTAGAAAACCCAGGAGCGGCAGACACCATTAGTAGGGCCGAACCACACTAGTAGGCCCTATGCAGTTTAATATTATAAATGAAGGCCGAAAGCCTGAAGATTAAAGGTCAGGAAAATAACACAGGACAACACCAAGGTGCGGCACACACCGTTACTAGGCCCAACCAAAGTAGTAGGCCAACTGCAGTTTAATTATTTAAAATGTAAGCCGAAAGCCTGAACATTGAAGGTCGGGACAACAAAACAGGAGAAAAACCAGTAGCGTCAGACACCGTTTTAAGGGCCCAACCACACATTTTAAAAACAACTACTTAACGAGAGCCTTAAGATTGAAGCTCAGCTTTATACAGTGGAGGACAACACCAGGGAGCGGCACACACCATTAGTAGGCCCCAACCACCAATTTGTAAAAACAACTACCTAATGAGAGCCTGAAGGTTGAAGCTCAGACAAGGAAACCTGGAGGAGAACACCTAGGAGGTGGAGAACACCCAGGAGCGTCAGACACCGTTAGTAGGCCCCAACCACCAATTTTTAAAAACAACTACTTAATGAGAGCCTGAAGGTTGAAGATCAGCTTTATACAGTGGAGGACAACACCAGGGAGCGGCACACACCGTTAGTAGGCCCCAACCACCAATTTTTAAAAACAAATACTTAATGAGAGCCTGAAGGTTGAAGCTCAGCTTTATACAGTGGAGGACAACACCAGCGAGCGGCACACACCGTTAGTAGGCCCCAACCACCAATTTTTAAAAACAACTACTTAATGAGAGCCTGAAGGTTGAAGCTCAGCTTTATACAGTGGAGGACAACACCAGGGAGCGTCAGACACCGTTAGTAGGCCCCAACCACCAATTTTTAAAAACAACTACTTAATGAGAGCCTTAAGGTTGAAGCTCAGCTTTATACAGTGGAGGACAACACCAGGGAGCGTCAGACACCGTTAGTAGGCCCCAACCACCAATTTTTAAAAACAACTACTTAATGAGAGCCTGAAGGTTGAAGCTCAGACAAGGAAACCTGGAGGAGAACACCCAGGAGGAGGAGAACACCCAGGAGGAGGAGAAAACCCAGGAGGAGGAGAACACCCAGGAGCGTCAGACACCGTTAGTAGGCCCCAACCACCAATTTTTAAAAACAACTACTTAATGAGAGCCTGAAGGTTGAAGCTCAGACAAGGAAACCTGGAGGAGAACACCCAGGAGGAGGAGAACACCCAGGAGGAGGAGAACACCCAGGAGAGTCAGACACCGTTAGTAGGCCCCAACCACCAATTTTTAAAAACAACTACTTAATGAGAGCCTGAAGGTTGATACTCAGCTTTATACAGTGGAGGACAACACCAGGCAGCGGCACACACCGTTAGTAGGCCCCAATCACCAATTTTTAAAAACAACTACTTAATGAGAGCCTGAAGGTTGAAGCTCAGACAAGGAAACCTGGAGGAGAACACCCAGGAGGAGGAGAACACCCAGGAGGAGGAGAACACCCAGGAGCGTCAGACACCGTTAGTAGGCCCCAATCACCAATTTTTAAAAACAACTACTTAATGAGTGCCTGAAGGTTGAAGCTCAGCTTTAGACAGTGGAGGACAACACCAGGGAGCGGCACACACCGTTAGTAGGCCCCAACCACCAATTTTTAAAAACAAATACTTAATTGAGAGCCTGAAGGTTGAAGCTCAGCTTTATACAGTGGAGGACAACACCAGGGAGCGTCAGACACCGTTAGTAGGCCCCAACCACCAATTTTTAAAAACAACTACTTAATGAGAGCCTGAAGGTTGAAGCTCAGCTTTATACAGTGGAGGACAACACCAGGGAGCGGCACACACCGTTAGTAGGCCCCAACCACCAATTTTTAAAAACAAATACTTAATGAGAGCCTGAAGGTTGAAGCTCAGCTTTATACAGTGGAGGACAACACCAGGGAGCGTCAGACACCGTTAGTAGGCCCCAACCACCAATTTTTAAAAACAAATACTTAATGAGAGCCTGAAGGTTGAAGCTCAGCTTTATACAGTGGAGGACAACACCAGGGAGCGGCACACACCGTTATTAGGCCCCAACCACCAATTTTTACAAACAAATACTTAATGAGAGCCTGAAGGTTGAAGCTCAGACAAGGAAACCTGGAGGAGAACACCCAGGAGGAGGAGAACACCCAGGAGGAGGAGAACACCCAGGAGCGTCAGACACCGTTAGTAGGCCCCAACCACCAATTTTTTAAAACAAATACTTAATGAGAGCCTGAAGGTTGAAGCTCAGACAAGGAAACCTGGAGGAGAACACCCAGGAGGAGGAGAACACCCAGGAGGAGGAGAACACCCAGGAGCGTCAGACACCGTTAGTAGGCCCCAACCACCAATTTTTTAAAACAACTACTTAATGAGAGCCTGAAGGTTGAAGCTCAGACAAGGAAACCTGGAGGAGAACACCCAGGAGGAGGAGAAAACCCAGGAGGAGGAGAACACCCAGGAGCGTCAGACACCGTTAGTAGGCTCAAACAAACTAGGAGCCCCACTGCAGTTTTCAAATTCCTATAGGCTGAAAACCGGACAATTGAAGCTCAGCTTTTTTCAGAGGAGGACAGCTTTATTGAGTGGCGCAGACAGACACAGGTAGTAGGCCTTAAACAAAAAAGTTGGCTCAATGCAGTTTAAAAAAGGTTACAGGGGTACACAGGCAGCATTTGTGTGGTCAGCGGAGAACAATTTGAATTAGGGACTGCAGACAGACTTAGTAGGCCTAATATAAAAAAAGGAGGCTTTATGCACTTTAAAATAGGTTCCAGGGGTACACGGGCAGCATTGGTGTGGTCAGTGGAGGACAATTTGAATTAGGGACTGCAGACAGACTTAGTAGGCTGTCCCCTGTGGACCATGCATCCACCACATTAACCCATTGCGCCGTAATGGACACGTAACCTTCCGTGGCCATGCCTACAGGTCCATGCATCTGTTGTCAGGTGTTTGTACTCACAGATTGCCAGAGTGCATGGACAATGCGGTCTTTTACATGCTGGTGGAGGGCTGGGATGGCTTTTCTCGCAAAAGAAGTGTCGACTGGGTAGCTCGTAGCGTGGTACAGCGTAGTCCATCATGGCTTTATTAATATTAAATAAAATAAATAAATAGGCTCTATGAACTTTAAAATAGGTTCCAGGGGTACACGGGCAGCATTGGTGTGGTCAATGGAGGACTATTGGAAGGAGTGGCGCAGACTTACTAGGCCTAAAATAAATAAAAATAGGCTCAAGGCACTTAGAGTTATCTTGCAGGGGTACACAGGCAGCATTGGTGTGGTCAGCGGAGGACGATTGCAAGGAGGGCCTGTAGACAGGCTTACTAGGCCTAAAATAAATAAAAATAGGCTCTATGCAGTTTTAAATAGGTTACATGGGTACACGGGCAGCATTGGTGTGGTCAGCGGAGGAGGATTGCAAGGAGGGACCGCAGACAGGCTTACTAGGCCTAAAATAAATAAAAATAGGCTCAAGGCACTTAGTTATCTTGCAGGGGTACACAGGCAGCATTGGTGTGGTCAGCGGAGGAGGATTGCAAGGAGGGACCGCAGACAGGCTTACTAGGCCTAAAATAAATAAAAATAGGCTCTATGCAGTTTTAAATAGGTTACATGGGTACACAGGCAGCATTGGTGTGGTCAGCGGAGGACGATTGCAAGGAGTGTCTGACACAGTTAGTACTCCCAAAAAATAAATAGATGTTAATGTCTCGCAAAACAACAAAACAAAAAAACAAAAGTGTGGCATACTTAGGTACAGGGGTGGGCTCCTCTGCTGAGTTTCAGATATAGTAATTTGGCACTACGTATTTACTGGTGTCAATATAGGACACTGACCCTGACTATTTTAACTAGCATCATACATGTCAACAAATTGTTATTGTCAGTGCCAGGCATTGAAGGATGTCAGCGCATAGACTAAACATCGTTGGAGCTGTGAGAGATAATTTTGCATGTGGTACAGCACAGTTTGAGCTGGGGGGGGGGGTGAACTCTCTTGTGGCCGGCGGTACCGTCCCAGGGCCCCTCATGTTACAACGGTGTGTCTGACGTTGGGTGCGCGCCACCACCGCCAGAGACACTTTATTGTACTATGAAGGACCCAGTGGCAGTGCCGTCGACCAAAAGCGGGCACACCCACCTCTTCAGACAAACGGCACTCTAACGGGTGCTTGCGCCAAGTGGAGAGACCACGACCCCGTGGGGGGAGTTTTCCCATTTATGGAGGTGTAAACATGTCGTATGCTGGACAAACAGCTGCTGCAAATTAAGAGATTGGAACACTCAGTAAGACCAGTCCACAAGCAAGACATTTTTATAGGAAAGCTAGGTGTCAGCCGGGAAAGGTGGGGCAAAATAATTTGAAATCCAGGAGTGGTTCATTTTAATGAAGGTTAGATCATCAACATTTTGGGTAGCCAGACGATTCCTTTTTTCGGTTAATATTGAACCAGCAGCACTGAATACTCTTTCTGATAGCACACTAGCTGCTGGGCAAGCAAGCTCCTGCAATGCATATTCTGCCAATTCAGGCCAGGTGTTTAATTTGGATGCCCAGTAATTAGTGTTGAGCGATACCGTCCGATACTTGAAAGTATCGGTATCGGAAAGTATCGGCCGATACCGGCAAAGTATCGGATCTAATCCGATACCGATACCCGATACCAATACAAGTCAATGGGACACCAAGTATCGGACGGTATCCTGTATGGTTCCCAGGGTCTGAAGGAGAGGAAACTCTCCTTCAGGCCCTGGGATCCATATCAATGTGTAAAAGAAAGAATTAAAATAAAAAATAGGGATATACTCACCCTCCGGCGCAGCCTGGACTTTACCGCCGTAACCGGGAGCCGTTGTACCTAAGAATGCGCGCTTGAAGGGCCGTAGATGAGGTCACTGCGCTCTGATTGGTCCGTAGCGGTCGCGTGACCGCTACGCGACCAATCACAAAGCAGTGATGTCACCTAAGGTCTTTCAAGCGCTTGAAATACCTTAGAAGACGTCCGCAGCTTCTGATTGTTCACGTAGCGGTCGCGTGACCGCTCCGCGACCAATCACAAAACCGTGACGTCACCTAAGGTATTTCAAGCGCTTGAAAGACCTTAGGTGACGTCACTGCTTTGTAATTGGTCGCGTAGCGGTCACGCGACCGCTACGGACCAATCAGAGCGCAGTGACCTCATCTAAGGCCCTTCAAGCGCGCATTCTTAGGTACAACGGCTCCCGGTTACGGCGGTAAAGTCCAGGCTGCGTCGGAGAGGTGAGTATAATCCTATTTTTTATTTTAATTCTTTCTTTTACACATTGATGTTAATCCTGATACCGATTCCCGATACAACAAAAGTATCGGATCTCGGTATCGGAATTCCGATACCCGCAAGTATCGGCCGATACCCGATACTTGCGGTATCGGAATGCTCAACACTACCAGTAATCAAATGGGAATGACGGTTGAGGGAGAACATCGATAAGGGATGAAAAATAGTTAGTAACCATACTGGACAAATGTTGTCTCCTGTCACTTTGAATAGATGCTGCAGTACCTGTCCTGTCTGCGGTCATTGCGAAATCACTCCACAACCTGGTCAGAAAACCCCTCTGTCCAACGCCACTTCTGATTTGTGCACCTCTGACACCTCTGCCCTGTAGCCCCCTGCAGCTCGTGTGAGAACGATCACCGGCGCTGTGTGCTGGGAATGCCTGAATCAAACGGTCTACAAGAGTTGCTTGTTTGGTTGCTAATATTTGTTCGAGGTTCTCATGTGGCATAATATTTTGCAATTTGCCTTTATAGCGAGGGTCAAGGAGGCAGGCCAACCAGTAATCGTCATCGGTCATCATTTTAATAATGCGTAGGTCCCTTTTGAGGATACGTAAGGCATAATCCGCCATGTGGGCCAAAGTTCCAGTTGTCAAATCTGCGGTTGTGCTGGGTTGAGGGGCAGTTACAGGCAAATCTACGTCACTTGTCTCCCTCAAAAAACCAGAACCCGGCCTTGCAACGCCACTAATTTCTGTTGGCCCAGGAGAAGCTTCCTCATTAAAAAATACTCATCCCCATCATCCTCCTCATCCTCCTCGTCCTCCTCCTCTTTGCCCGCTACCGCGTCCTCTACACGGCCCTGACCAGACAATGGCTGACTGTCATCAAGGCTTTCCTCTTCCTCGGCTGCAGATGCCTGCTCCTTTATGTGCGTCAAACTTTGCATCAGCAGACGCATTAGGGGGATGCTCATGCTTATTATGGCGTTGTCTGCACTAACCAGCCGTGTGCATTCCTCAAAACACTGAAGGACTTGACACAGGTCTTGTAGATTCGACCACTGCACACCTGACAACTCCATGTCTGCCATCCAACTGCCTGCCCGTGTATGTGTATCCTCCCACAAATACATAACAGCACGCCTCTGTTCGCACAGTCTCTGAAGCATGTGCAGTGTGGAGTTCCACCTTGTTGCAACGTCGATGATTAGGCGATGCTGGGGAAGGTTCAAAGACCGCTGATAGTTCTGCATACGGCTGGAGTGTACGGGCGAACGGCGGATATGCGAGCAAAGTCTGCGCACTTTGAGGAGCAGGTCGGGTAACCCCGGGTAACTTTTCAGGAAGCACTGCACCACCAGGTTTAAGGTGTGAGCCAGGCAAGGAATGTGTTTCAGTTGGGAAAGAGCTATGGCAGCCATGAAATTCCTTCGGTTATCACTCACTACCTTGCCTGCCTCAAGATGTACAGTGCCCAGCCATGACTGAGTTTCATTCTGCAAGAACTCGGACAGAACTTCCGCGGTGTGTCTGTTGTCGCCCAAACACTTCATTGCCAATACAGCCTGCTGACGCTTGCCACTAGCTGTCCCATAATGGCACACCTGGTGTGCAACAGTGGCAGCTGCGGATGGAGTGGATGTGCGACTGCGGTCTGTGGACGAGCTCTCGCTTCTGCATGAGGAGGAGGAAGAGGAGGAGGGGGGGCGAACGCCTACAGCCAACTCTTTCCTTGACCGTGGGCTAGGCAGAACTGTCCCAATATTGCTGTCCCCTGTGGACCCTGCATCCACCACATTCACCCAGTGTGCCGTGATGGACACGTAACGTCCCTGGCCATGCCTACTGGTCCATGCATCTGTTGTCAGGTGCACCTTTGTAGTCACAGACTGCCTGAGTGCATGGACGATGTGGTCTTTAACATGCTGTTGGAGGGCTGGGATGGCTTTTCTAGAAAAGAAGTGCCGACTGGGTAGCTCGTAGCGTGGTACAGCATAGTCCATCAGTGCTTTGAAAGCTTCGCTTTCAACTAACCGGTAGGGCATCATCTCTAATGAGATTAGTCTAGCAATGTGGGCGTTCAAATCCTGTGTACACGGATGCGATGATGAGTACTTCCTTTTCCTAACAAGAGTCTCATGTAGGGTGAGCTGGACTGGAGAGCTGGAGATCGTGGAACTAGCGGTGGTGCCGGTGGACATGGGTGACTGAGAGAGGGTTGGAGATGGTATTCTTGCCGGTGCCCTACATGCAGTGTTTCCTACTGCAAACCTGGTGATTCCCTGACTGCTTTGGCCTGGCGACGAAAGCTGCACAGATACTGCAGGTGGTGCGGGAAATGGTGGGTTGACAGTGAGGGAAGGGATGTAGCGTTGCTGACTAGCTTCATTGGCCGAGGGTGCTGCAACCTTTAGGGACGTTTGGTAGTTAGTCCAGGCTTGCAAATGCATGGTGGATAAATGTCTATGCATGCAACTTGTATTTAGACTTTTAAGATACTGACCTCTGCTTAAGGTAGTTGAACATTTTTGACAGATGACTTTGCGCTGATCCTTTGGATGTTGTTTAAAAAAATGCCAGACTGCTCTCTTTCTACTATCGGATACCTTTTCAGGCATTGCAGACTGAGCTTCTTTAACCGGATGGCCACGCTGTCCTCCAACTGCTTTTGGTTTTGCCACGCGTTTTTTGCCAGATACGGGCCTGGCAGATGGAACCTGTTGTGATGTTGATGCCTGCTGCGGCTCCTCCTCCTCCGCTTCAGAACTACTGCCGCCTGCACCCTGTTCCCCCAATGGCTGCCAATCGGGGTCAACAACTGGGTCATCTATGACCTCCTCTTCTATGTCATGTGCAACTTCATCTGTGTCACCGTGTAAGCCGGTGGTATTGCGTTCGTGACAGGGCACCATAGTCTCCGCTGGGTTTGATTCTGCCTCAGTACACTGCGAGTGCAATGTTCTGGTCTGAGAAAAAAGGAACAGCATAGTAATCTGGCTGTGGCTGTGCATCTGTGCACTCCATGTCCGATTCAACTTCAAATGGGCATGGCCTGTTAACTGTTTCACTGTCTAACCCAGGAACGGTATGTGTAAAGAGCTCCATGGAGTAACCTGTTCTGTCGACTGATGCATCCTTCACTGTTGTTCTGGGTGAAGGACACAAGGAAGCGACTTGTTCCTGACCGGGAGCATCCACTGACGATGCACTGCTCTGACATTTGGCACTTTCCGAGGAGGAGGCGAAAGAGCTAGAGGCAGAGTCAGCAATGAAAGCCAATACTTGTTCCTCCTGCTCTGGCTTCAAAAGTGGTTTTCCTACTCCCAGAAAAGAGAGCGTTCGAGGCCTTGTGTAGCCAGACAACGAACCTGGCTCAACAACTCGAGACTTAGGTGCTGTACTGCTTTTACCACGACCACCTGATGCTCCACCACCACTACCATCATTACCAGCTGACAATGACCGCCCATGGCCACGACCTCTTCCACTAGACTTCCTCATTGTTTGCAAAACGTAACCAAAGTAACGCTATTTGTTACAGTAAAACAACTTATAAGGTGAACTCAAACTTCTGTAGGATTTATATATACCTTTATAGGTGCCTGACACTGAAAGGAAAATCAGGCCCAATGTTACACACTAGGTTTTCTGTGCCCCAATAATTTGAGACAGATGGCACACACAGGACCAGCACTCAAGCAGAAATGCCAATCTTAATCTCCCACTCTTATTTTTTTTTTTTAAACGGAGAATGTACCCAAAAATAAAAAAATGGCCAAGTATTACACAGTGGTTTTCGGTGGCACACAATGAGAGACAGATGCCACACACAGGACTGGCACAGAGGCAGAGTTGCCAATATTTATCTCCCACTAATTATTTTTTTTTGAAAAGGGAGAATGTACCCCCCCCAAAAAAAATGGCCAAGTATTACACAGTGGTTTTCGGTGCCACACAATGAGAGACAGATGCCACACACAGGACTGGCACAGAGGCAGAGTTGCCAATATTTATCTCCCACTAATTATTTTTTTTTGAAAAGGGAGAATGTACCCAAAAATAAAAAAAATGGCCAAGTATTACACAGTGGTTTTCGGTGGCACACAATGAGAGACAGATGCCACACACAGGACTGGCACAGAGGCAGAGTTGCCAATATTTATCTCCCACTAATTATTTTTTGTTTGAAAAGGGAGAATGTACCCAAAAATAAAAAAATGGCCAAGTATTACACAGTGGTTTTCGGTGCCACACAATGAGAGACAGATGCCACCCACAGCAATGGCACGGAGGCAGACTTGCCAATATTTATCTCCCACTAATTTTTTTTTTTGAAAAGGGAGAATGTTCCCCCCCCCAAAAAAAATGGCCAAGTATTACACAGTGGTTTTCGGTGGCACACAATGAGAGACAGATGCCACACACAGCAATGGCACGGAGGCAGACTTGCCAATATTTATCTCCCTGCAGTTATCTCAGAAAAGTATGTCAGGAAGCTATAAAAAGGACTGCTGCACACAAAAGTGTGGACAAACACACAAGATAGCTGTGCAGAAAGAAAGGAAAAACAGGATTTGTGCTTTGAAAAAAGCAGTTGGTTTGCACAGCGGCGTACACACAGGCACAGCAACGCAGCTATCAGGGTCAGGGAGCCTTCTAGTGCAGCCCAATGAGCTACAGCGCTGAGGAAAAAAAATGTAGCTTCCACTGTCCCTGCAAACAAAAGGTGGTGTTGGAGAGTGGAAATCGCTACAGCACAAGCGGTTTGTAGCTTTATGTACCCTGCCTATCACTATCCCTGCTTCTGAAAAAGCGGCAGCAACTTCTCCCTACGCTCAGATCAGCAGCAGTAAGATGGCGGTCGGCGGGAACGCCCCTTTATAGCCCCTGTGACGCCGCAGAAAGCAAGCCAATCACTGCAATGCCCTTCTCTAAGATGGTGGGGACTGAGATCTATGTCATCACACTGCCCACACTCTGCATCCACCTTCATTGGCTGAGAAATGGCACTTTTAGCGTCATTGAAACGCGACTTTGGCGTGAAAGTCGTGTACCGCATGGCAGACCCCACACAGGGATCGGCTCGGTTTCATGAGACGCCGACTTTGCCAAAAGTCGGCGACTTATGAAAATGAACGATCCGTTTCGCTCAACCCTAGCCCTCACTTGTTTCTTGGATAGCGGTTGTGGCCACTTCTCAATTGCCTCTAACTTATTCAGCTGGGGCTTGATCTCACCTCTCCTGACGATGTAGCCCAAGTACCTTGTCTCTTCCTTCCCTATGGCACACTTCTTTGGATTTATGGTGAATCCTGCTTTCCTCTACACATCGAGGATCACCTGTGCCTTGGGGAAGTGTGAGCTCCAGTCAGGGTTAAAGATGACAATGTCATGAAGGTAGATTGTTGCATATTTCTTATGTGGAGCCAAGATTCGATCCATCGCCCTCTGGAAGGTAGCTGGGGCCCCCTGCAGTCCGAAGGGCATTCTGGTATACTGGAAACACCCATCCCGCATCAAAAAAGTTGTCTTCTCCTTGGCACTCTGGAACACGAGGATTTGCCAGTACCCCTTTGTCAGGTCGAGGGTTGTGATGTTCCTTGAGGGTCCCAGGTGCTCACTGAGTTCATCCACGTGGGGTATCAGATATGTGTCAAAACGGGACACCTCATTGAGCTTGCAGTAGTCGCTACAAAACCGCCATTTGCCTTTGGGTTTTGGTACAAGGACAATAGGACTCGACCAGCCACTTCTTGGTTCCTCTATCACCCGAGGTCCAGCATTCTCTTCACCTCCTTGGAGATGATCTCCTGGCATGTTTTGGGGATTCCGTAGGGTGTGAGGTTTACCCTTACATGTGGCTCCATTTAGACATTGTGTTCCATGACCTGTGTGCTCCCTGGCAACTCCGAGAACAGGGCACGGTTCCGCTGCAGCAGTTCCTGACATTGTTGCTTCTGGGCCAGCGTTAGCATCTCAGCGATTACTACCTCCTCAATCTTGGCTTCGGGATGGGCTTCCAGGCAAGGAGTTTCAGTGGTTCATGGTCCCGCCAAGGTTTGAGTAGGTTCATATGGTACACCTGGTGCGGATTCCTGAATCCAGGTTGGTGTACCTTGTAATTTACGTCCTCTGAGTTTATCCACTATCTCATACGGGCCTTGCCACTTTGCCAAGAATTTGCTCTCCACCATAGGGATAAGTACTAGCACGCGGTCCCCAAGCTGGAATTGCCTTAACCTTGCTGATCTGTTGTATACCCTCACTTGGGCCTCCTGTGCCTGGAGAAGATGTTCTCATATGATAGGCATTACATGTGCCATCCTTTCTTGCAGCTGCGAGACATGCTCAATGACACTCCGCTGGGACGTTATCTCGGCTTCCCATGTTTCCTTTGCGATATCCAGTAGCCCTTGTGTATGTTGGCTGTACAGGCGCTCGAACGGCGAGAAGCAAATGGAGGTCTGTGGCACCTTCTCTGACAGGAAAGAGCTAGAACATGAACAGATGCTCCCAGTCCTGACCGTCCACCACAACGACCCTCTTGAGCATAGCCTTCAAGTTCTTGTTGAAGCGCTCCACCAGCCCATCGGTCTGCCTATGGTAAACAGAATTTTGTAGCTGGGGATCTGGAGGACTCTACACAGCTCCCGCATCACTTTGCTCATAAATGAGGTCCCCTGGTCCATCAAAATCTTTCTGGGCAAACCAGTCCAGGCAAAGATACAGACAAGCTCCCAGGCTATACCCTTAGCTGAGATATTCCACAGTGGCACTGCTTCCGGGTGTCTGGTTGCGTAGTCCATGACCACAAAGATGTATTGATGGCCGCGTACTGATTTAGCGAGGGAATCTACCAGGTCAATAGCAATCCTCTCGTAGGGGATTTTTATCACAGGTAAGGGCACTAAGGGGCTTCGGAAGTGAGAGGTAGGAGCAGTTATTTGACAGATAAGGCAGGATTTACAATAATTCATGATCTCTTGGTAATACCCTGGCCACTAGAACCTCTGTAAGATTCTCTCCTGAGTTTTCTCCACCCCTAGACATCCACCTAAGACATGTGAATGGACCATTGGTCACCTGATACAACAATTCGCCATGTACTGCAAAATGAGGGAACCTGGTGTCAGCCCCCATCTCTTGAGCAACCCCATTACATACAGTCACATTTTCAAATGCCCTTTTAAGGTCCCAAAGTTGAGCAGCTCCAAATTTCTCTTTGGGCATCTCTAAGTCAGGGAGGCTGGGCTCCTCTGTTACCATCTCATCCTCCTCTCCAGCGAGGACGCACAGGGGAAACTCCTTCACTTCTGATTTTGACGGATTTACCTTCAAAGGGGCCTGGCTTTTGACCAGGACACTCTGTACATTCCCATTTGCCACAAGTTCCAAAACAGAGCAAAATCCCACCCCAGGATGACAGGATGAATTAAGTCCTTTACCACTCCAACCTCATGGGCTCTATCACCACAGTCTGTTCCCATGGTTACGTGGGATATAGGGTAGTCCTTGGCGTCTCTGTGTATGCAGTGAATGCCCACAGATTTGTGAGGGATTAACTGGTGGGGCAGGGCTGCGCTGATTAGGGTCACCAGACTTCCAGAGTAAAACAGTCCCAGAACCATTGATGAACACGGCACACAACTGTGGACCTTCCCCGGGTTGACAGTCCATACTGCAGGTTGGATAGGCATAATAAGAGTAATGGCTGCCTAGGCTGCTGTCCATGGGTTCAGGGGACATATGACACAGGGCGGCTATGTGTCCAGGATTGTGACACTGCCAACAGACCACATCCTTCAGCACAGCCTTAGGGGACCCTTCAGAAAGATTGGGATGCCCCCCTCAGTTGTGGGTCTAGCCACCATCCATGGTGAGCCCTCCCCTTTTTGGGTATCCCAGTATGGGGAAGTAGCAACATCTGATTCCCGAGGGATTTCTTCATAACCTTGTATCTCTTCACCAGGCCAGCCAAGTCATCTGCATTTCGGGGTTTCCCCGGGCAACCCAGATTTGTATTGACCTGGGAAGGGAGTGGATGAACCTGTCCATCACCACCCAATCAATCATTTGGGCAAGAGTGGAAGTCTCTGGCTGTAGCCACTTTTGAACCAGGTGCAACAAATCAATCATCTGGGGACTTGCTGAGTGGACTTGCTGAGCCCTTACAGACTTTATTACTCCCAGGCGTGCCATAATTTCAGTTTTTAATTTTTCATACTTTTTGGCATCCTGGAGGACTAAATTGTAATATTCTTTTTGGGGTTCACCAGTCAAAAAGAGGGCCAGCACCTCTGCCCACTGTTCTGGCGGTAGCCTCTCACGCTACGCTACCCGCTCAAAAACAGTCAAAAAGGCTTCAACATCATCACCCGGGGTCATTTTCTGTATGGCTCGTCTTACCGTTTTCCTGACTTATGCATCATCACTTGGAGACGGGGAGGAGACCGCTGGCCTTAAACGAATCACCTCTGCTAGGAGCTCCATTTGCCGTGTTATCGCCTCCTGCTGCTGTCGCTGCTGCTGGTGTTGAAGCTGCTGTGCTAACAGCTTATTCATCTTCTGCTGCTGTTCACTTGCGAGCTGAAGTTGCTGCTGTACTTGGATGAGATGCTTCACAAGCTCCCCATGCTACCAGACGTCTCTCTCTGAATGGTGGATTTCACCCAGGACATGCAGTTGTCGTCAGTCCCTATGCATGTTCCTGGAACACTGCCCACATCCGAAACACCATGTGTAAGTGGTTGACACGTTTAGCTGCTTCTCCAGGTAGACACAGGAACACCTTGACAGTGAAACACCTGCTGGTTTATTAAAGTCAGCATAGACAAAGTGTCATGGTTTACTGTGCTCTCGGGTCAGGTAGTTGCAGGGTTAACTCGGATGGCCTCTTTCTGGGTCCTGGGAGGCTTTTTATAGCCTCACTCTGAGGTCAGTCCTTGTCGTTTATACTCTGACCTGGGCTGAGTGTGTCTGACCCTGGTGTGCCTCTGCTTTGTGCAAGTACTAGTCTGTCTGTTTGGTTTATGATCTGATTCTGTCCCTGTTGAGATTCTTGCCTGCTGCTTCTGTACCGTCTATTGCCCGTTCTGGTTTTTCTGATCTCTTGCTATGTCCTGACTATTCTTCTGATTGCCCCTGTGTACTGCGCCGCCCTCTCCGTGTATGACCCCTGCCTGTCCGATTTGAGTTCCCCTCTCCTTACTTTAGTTTCCCTGTAAAATCTTACACTCTTCCCCAGCAGCAGGACGCTAAGCCCCGCCCCCTGTGGTCACATGACTGTTGTGAATTTGGATTCTGGGCTCCCCCGGTGGCTACTGGTGGAATTGAACTGGTGTCTTCATCTTCTCTGTTCACCTGTTCCCATCAAGATGTGGGAGTCGCTATATAACCTTGCTGCTCTGTTAGTTGCTTGCCGGTCAACAATGTTATCAGAAGCCTCTCTGTGCTTGTTCCTGCTCCTAGACAACTACTAGATAAGTTGGACTCTTGTCCATGTTTGTTTTTGCATTTTTGTTCCAGTTCACAGCTGTAGTTTCGTTACTGTGTCTGGAAAGCTCTTGTGAACAGGAATTGCCACTCTGGTGTTATGAGTTAATGCCAGAGTTTTAAAGTAATTTCTGGATGGTGTTTTGATAGGGTTTTCAGCTGACCATGAAAGTGTCCTTTCTGTCTTCTGCTATGTAGTAAGTGGACCTCAAATTTGCTAAACCTATTTTCATACTACGTTTGTTATTTCATCTTAATTCACCGCCAATACATGTGGGGGGCCTCTGTCTCCTTTCGGGGTATTTCTCTAGAGGTGAGCTAGGACTAATATTTTCCTCTGCTAGCATTATTTAGTCCTCCGGCTGGTGCTGGGCATCTAGAATCAACGTAGGCATGCTACCCGGCCACTGCTAGTTGTGCGTTAGGTTTAGTTCATGGTCAGCTCAGTTCCCATCTTCCAAGAGCTAGTTCCTTTATATGCTGATGCTATGATCTCTTGCCATTGAGATCATGACAGTTTGACCGGCCCACTAAAGGGTTAAAATCCTTGGCTGAGAAAGGAGAGAAATAAGTAGTCTGCTGAAATTTTTTTTTTTTTTTTCTCTCCTTCTAATCTTTGAATGGTTCTGTGTCCACCTGTTTGTAATGGATCTTCAGAGTGTAACTGCAGGTTTGAATAATCTCGCCACGAAGGTACAAAATTTGCAAGATTTTGTTTGTCATGCACCTGTATCTGAGCCGAGAATTCCTTTGCCGGAATTTTTCTCGGGGAATAGATCTGGGTTTCAGAATTTTCGAAATAATTGCAAATTATTTTTGTCCCTGAAATCTCGCTCTGCCGGAGACCCTGCACAGCAGGTCAGGATTGTGATTTCCTTGCTCCGGGGTGACCCTCAAGACTGGGCTTTTTCATTGACACCAGGGGATCCTGCGTTGCTCAATGTGGATGCGTTTTTTCTGGCCTTGGGGTTGCTTTATGACGAACCTCATTTGGAGCTTCAGGCAGAAAAAACTTTGATGTCCCTATCTCAGGGGCAAGATGAAGCGGAAATTTACTGCCAAAGATTCCGTAAATGGTCTGTGCTTACTCAGTGGAATGAGTGCGCCCTGGCGGCGACTTTCAGAGAGGGTCTCTCTGATGCCATTAAGGATGTTATGGTGGGGTTCCCTGTGCCTGCGGGTCTGAATGAGTCCATGACAATGGCTATTCAGATCGATAGGCGTTTGCGGGAGCGCAAACCAGTGCACCATCTGGCGGTGTCCACTGAGAAATCGCCAGAGAGTATGCAGTGTGATAGAATTCTGTCCCGAAGCGAGCGGCAGAATTTTAGACGGAAAAATGGGTTGTGTTTCTATTGTGGTGATTCTACTCATGTTATATCAGCATGCTCTAAGCGCACTAAAAAGCTTGGTAAATCTGTTTCCATTTGCACCTTACCGTCTAAGTTTATTCTATCTGTGACCCTGATTTGCTCTTTGTCATCTATTACCACGGACGCCTATGTCGACTCTGGCGCCGCGTTGAGTCTTATGGATTGGTCCTTTGCCAAACGCTGTGGGTATGATTTAGAGCCTTTGGAGACTCCTATTCCTCTGAAGGGGATTGACTCCACCCCATTGGCTAATAATAAACCACAATACTGGACACAAGTAACTATGCGTATTAATCCGGATCACCAGGAGATTATTCGCTTTCTGGTGCTGTGTAATCTACATGATGATTTGGTGCTAGGATTGCCTTGGCTGCAATCTCACAACCCAGTCCTCGACTGGAGAGCTATGTCTGTGTTGAGCTGGGGATGTAAGGGGGCTCATGGGGATGTACCTGTGGTTTCCATTTCATCATCTATTCCCTCTGAAATTCCTGAGTTCCTGTCTGACTATCGTGACGTCTTTGAAGAATCCAAGCTTGGTTCGTTACCTCCGCACCGAGAGTGCGATTGTGCCATAGATTTAATCCCGGGTAGTAAATACCCAAAGGGTCGTTTATTTAATCTGTCTGTGCCTGAACATGCTGCTATGCGAGAATATATAAAGGAGTCCTTGGAAAAGGGACATATTCGTCCATCGTCATCTCCCTTAGGAGCCGGTTTTTTCTTTGTGTCAAAAAAAAGACGGCTCTTTGAGACCATGTATTGATTATCGGCTTTTGAATAAAATCACTGTTAAATATCAATACCCATTGCCGTTGCTGACTGATTTGTTTGCTCGCATAAAGGGGGCCAAGTGGTTCTCTAAGATTGACCTTCGTGGGGCGTATAATTTGGTGCGAATCAGGCAGGGGGATGAGTGGAAAACCGCATTTAATACGCCCGAGGGCCATTTTGAGTATTTAGTGATGCCTTTTGGTCTTTCAAATGCTCCGTCAGTTTTCCAGTCCTTTATGCATGATATTTTTCGCGATTATTTGGATAAATTTATGATTGTGTATCTGGATGATATTCTGATTTTTTCGGATGACTGGGACTCTCATGTCCAGCAAGTCAAGAGGGTTTTTCAGGTTTTGCGGTCTAATTCTTTGTGTGTGAAGGGTTCTAAGTGTGTTTTTGGGGTACAGAGGATTTCCTTTTTGGGATATATTTTTTCCCCCTCTTCCATTGAAATGGATCCTGTCAAGGTACAAGCTATTTGTGATTGGACGCAGCCCTCTTCTCTTAAGAGTCTTCAGAAATTTTTGGGCTTTGCTAACTTTTATCGTCGATTTATTGCTGGTTTTTCGGATATTGCTAAGCCATTGACCGATTTGACTAAGAAGGGTGCTGATGTTGCCGATTGGTCCCCTGATGCTGTGGAGGCCTTTCGGGAGCTCAAGCGCCGTTTTTCCTCTGCCCCTGTGTTGCGTCAGCCTGATGTTGCTCTACCTTTTCAGGTTGAGGTCGACGCTTCTGAGATCGGAGCTGGGGCAGTGTTGTCGCAGAAAAGTTCTGACTGCTCCGTGATGAGGCCTTGTGCTTTCTTTTCCCGTAAATTTTCGCCCGCTGAGCGGAATTATGATGTTGGGAATCGGGAGCTTTTGGCCATGAAGTGGGCTTTTGAGGAGTGGCGCCATTGGCTTGAGGGGGCCAGACATCAGGTGGTGGTATTGACTGACCACAAAAATTAGATTTATCTTGAGACCGCCAGGCGCCTGAATCCTAGACAGGCGCGCTGGTCATTATTTTTCTCTCGGTTTAATTTTGTGGTGTCATACCTACCGGGTTCTAAGAATGTTAAGGCGGATGCCCTTTCTAGGAGTTTTGAGCCTGACTCGCCTGGTAACTCTGAGCCCACAGGTATCCTTAAGGATGGAGTGGTATTGTCAGCCGTTTCTCCAGACCTGCGGCGGGCCTTGCAGGAGTTTCAGGCGGATAGACCTGATCGTTGCCCACCTGATAAACTATTTGTTCCTGATGATTGGACCAGTAGAGTCATCTCTGAGGTTCATTCTTCTGCGTTGGCAGGTCATCCTGGCATTTTTGGTACCAGGGATTTGGTGGCAAGGTCCTTCTGGTGGCCTTCCCTGTCACGAGATGTGCGAGGCTTTGTGCAGTCTTGTGACGTTTGTGCTCGGGCCAAGCCTTGTTGTTCTCGGGCTAGTGGATTGTTATTGCCCTTGCCTATTCCTAAGAGGCCTTGGACGCACATCTCGATGGATTTTATTTCAGATCTGCCTGTTTCTCAGAAGATGTCTGTCATCTGGGTGGTGTGTGACCGTTTCTCTAAGATGGTCCATTTGGTTCCTCTGCCCAAGTTGCCTTCTTCTTCCGAGTTGGTTCCTCTGTTTTTTCAAAATGTTGTTCGTTTGCATGGTATTCCTGAGAATATCGTTTCTGACAGAGGGACCCAATTCGTGTCTAGATTTTGGCGGGCATTCTGTGCTAGGATGGGCATAGATTTATCTTTTTCGTCCGCTTTCCATCCTCAGACGAATGGCCAGACCGAGCGGATTAATCAGACCCTGGAGACATATCTGAGGTGTTTTGTGTCTGCTGACCAGGATGATTGGGTTGCTTTTTTGCCATTGGCGGAGTTCGCTCTCAATAATCGGGCCAGCTCTGCCACTTTGGTGTCCCCGTTTTTCTGTAATTCGGGGTTTCATCCTCGATTTTCCTCTGGTCAGGTGGAATCTTCGGATTGTCCTGGAGTGGATGCTGTGGTGGAGAGATTGCATCAGATCTGGGGGCAGGTGGTGGACAATTTGAGGTTGTCCCAGGAGAAGACTCAGCTTTTTGCCAACCGCCACCGTCGTGTTGGTCCTCGGCTTTGTGTTGGGGATTTGGTGTGGTTGTCTTCTCGTTTTGTCCCTATGAGGGTCTCTTCTCCTAAGTTTAAGCCTCGGTTCATCGGCCCGTATAAGATATTGGAGATTCTTAACCCTGTTTCCTTCCGTTTGGACCTCCCTGCATCCTTTTCTATTCATAACGTTTTTCATCGGTCATTATTGCGCAGGTATGAGGTACCGGTTGTGCCTTCCGTTGAGCCTCCTGCTCCGGTGTTGGTTGAGGGTGAGTTGGAGTACGTTGTGGAGAAAATCTTAGACTCTCGTGTTTCCAGACGGAGACTCCAGTATCTGGTCAAGTGGAAGGGATACGGCCAGGAGGATAATTCTTGGGTGAATGCATCTGATGTTCATGCCTCTGATCTGGTTCGTGCCTTTCATAGGGCCCATCCTGATCGCCCTGGTGGTTCTGGTGAGGGTTCGGTGCCCCCTCCTTGAGGGGGGGGGTACTGTTGTGAATTTGGATTCTGGGCTCCCCCGGTGGCTACTGGTGGAATTGAACTGGTGTCTTCATCTTCTCTGTTCACCTGTTCCCATCAAGATGTGGGAGTCGCTATATAACCTTGCTGCTCTGTTAGTTGCTTGCCGGTCAACAATGTTATCAGAAGCCTCTCTGTGCTTGTTCCTGCTCCTAGACAACTACTAGATAAGTTGGACTCTTGTCCATGTTTGTTTTTGCATTTTTGTTCCAGTTCACAGCTGTAGTTTCGTTACTGTGTCTGGAAAGCTCTTGTGAACAGGAATTGCCACTCTGGTGTTATGAGTTAATGCCAGAGTTTTAAAGTAATTTCTGGATGGTGTTTTGATAGGGTTTTCAGCTGACCATGAAAGTGTCCTTTCTGTCTTCTGCTATGTAGTAAGTGGACCTCAAATTTGCTAAACCTATTTTCATACTACGTTTGTTATTTCATCTTAATTCACCGCCAATACATGTGGGGGGCCTCTGTCTCCTTTCGGGGTATTTCTCTAGAGGTGAGCTAGGACTAATATTTTCCTCTGCTAGCATTATTTAGTCCTCCGGCTGGTGCTGGGCATCTAGAATCAACGTAGGCATGCTACCCGGCCACTGCTAGTTGTGCGTTAGGTTTAGTTCATGGTCAGCTCAGTTCCCATCTTCCAAGAGCTAGTTCCTTTATATGCTGATGCTATGATCTCTTGCCATTGAGATCATGACACATGACCATAGGTCCTTCTGCTCTCTACCATATTCAGCAAGCTGTGCAGGTCCCGTCTGTCTGAGTTTTCCTTGTGGTATTTGATCCCGGGTCCTCCTGTAGAGTGGGTGAGTCACCCTGTTCAGCCGTTACAGTGTTTTGGTGCTGACAGGATCTTGACATTATAAATGACAGTCACAGTTTTTTTTTTTTTGGGGGGGGGTGTTATGTGCATGGATCCTATGCAGGCATTAGCGGATCAGGTGAAACACCTAACGCAAATGTTCCAGAAATTGAATGTGGAGCAGCGCACAATGGCTCAGACCCAGCAGCAGCTGGTAGATACCGTACAGGGGGCTGTCGCTGCAGGGTCTTTTGGTACTGGTAGTAGAGATGTGTCATTGGTATCTCCTGAATCTCCAGTAAAACTGCCCGACCCCTTCTCAGGGGATAAAAAGGCGTTCAGAGCCTTCAGAGAGGGATGTAAACTTTTTTTTTCCCTGAGGCCTCGTTCTTCTGGGGATGAGTTCCAGAGGGTGGGAGTCATTATTTCTTTACTTCAAGGGGCTCCACAAGCCTGGGCCTTTTCTCTATCTCCTTCTGCTCCTGAGAGGATGACTGTTGATGCCTTTTTGGTGCCCTGGGCCGCATCTATGATGAGCCTGACAGGGTCCGTATGGCTGAGGACATGGCAATGAGTGTTCGGCAGGGCAAACAATCAGCTGAGTGGTCTGTTCAGAGTTCCGACGGTGGGCTGCAGAGGTGTCCTGGAATTATGCCGCCCTTCGAGGACTGTTCCACAGAGGCCTGTCTGAACGCCTCCAGGACGCTTTGGCCCTTCATCCTCCACCTGACACTCTGGAAGACGCCATAACCCAGGCCGTACGAATGGACCGCAGGTTACGCGCCAGGGGTGTTAGGCAGTGTGAAACTTCCCTGTTTGCTGGCAGCAAAGAGATTGGGACTGTTCCTGAGCCCATGGAAATCGGGGTCACCTCACTAAAACAGAAGGAGAGAAGACGCCGCCGGGAGAAACAACTCTGTTTCTATTGTGGAGAACCCGGACACTGGAGAAAAGATTGCCCCTCCTGTCCATCATCCTCTAAGACGACAGAAAATGACTAGGTCGCGGTCGAGGAAACTGCCCAGACCTTCAGGTACTGTCTTCCTCGTGTACTAAAGTCTTGTTAAAGGTGGAACTATGGGTAGACAATTATCGTTTTTTCCCTACGGCATTGATGGACAGTGGTTCATCTCTCAACCTGGTCAGTTCCTGTGTCATCTCCCAACACAAGATAGGGACAGTGAGGCTGGAAATGCCACTTAAAATTGTTCCCCTCTTACACGTACAGGGATTCTTTATGTTTCCAAAAGGTTTTCTTAACAGATCAGTTCTTCCCACAAGGAAGAGATGGAATGTTTTGTTATGGACAAATTGCCCGCAGGGCTAGTGCTGGGCATGCCATGGCTTCAACACCACAACCCGGTGATTGACTGGGAAACAGGGGAGATTATTTAATGGGGATCCAAATGTGTTGATTGTTGCCATAAACCTGTTTGTTGTTTGAAACCTGCAAAACCTGTCTCGGTGTCTTCTGTTAGTCTGGAGGGTATTCCAGAGTACCTAAAAGACTTTGAGGACGTGTTCTCTGAAAGTGAGGCTGAGGCGCCCGCATAGGCCATTTGACTGTGCTAGTGATCTTATTCCTGGAGCCAAATTGCCCAAAGCCCGTCTATTTAATTTGTCAGGCCCGGAGCGCCTGGCTATGAAGCAATACATTGCTGAAAGTCTTCGTAAAGGGCATATAAGACCTTCTGTGTCACCAGTAGCTGCGGGGTTTTTCTTTGTTAAAAAGAAGGATGGTGGCCTACGTCCCTGCCTCGACTTTCGAGAACTTAATAAAATCACAGTCAGGAACACATACCCCCTGCCTCTGATCCCTGATCTCTGTAGTCAGCTCTCTGGGGCCAAGTGGTTTTCAAAATTGGACCTCAGAGGAGCTTATAATCTGATAAGAATGCGGGAAGGTGATGAATGGAAAACTGCATTTCTTACATCAGAGGGGTTATTCGAAAATCTGGTGATGCCGTTTGGTCTCACCAATGCCCCAGCTGTGTTTCAAAATTTCATTAATGTAGTTTTTTCGGACCTCATTGGTCGCTTTGTTGTTATCTACTTGGATGATATCCTGATATATTCCTCTGACAGACATTCTCATTTATCACATGTTAAAACAGTGTTTCAAAGACTCAGGGAAAATCAATTATTTGTTAAACTATAGAAATGTTCTTTTTTCGTTCAGGAGCTATCATTTTTGGGTCTCATAATCTCTCCACAGGGGTTTCGTATGGATCCCAAGAAGGTGCAAGCCATTATGGAGTGGGTCCAGCCTCGGGATCTTAAGGGACTCCAGCGCTTTTTGGGATTCGCAAATTACTATCGCAGGTTTATCAAAGGTTTTTCTCAGTTGTAAAACCTCTTACTGATCTCACGTGTAAAGGGGCAGATGTCAGGAATTGGTCCTTGTCAGCCAAACAATCTTATCTAACTTTGAAAAACTGTTTCACATCTGCTCCTGTTCTTGTGCAACCTGACTCATCCAAGCCATTTGTAGTCGAAGTTGATGCTTCGGAGGTAGGGGTGGGGGCAGTGTTGTCACAGGGGCCTGCTTCTCTGACTAATCTCAAACCTTGTGCCTATTTCTCAAAAAAATTTTCTCAGGCTGAGAGGAATTATGACGTTGGTAATAGAGAACTCTTAGCAATTAAGTTGGTGTTCGAGGAATGGAGGCATTTTTTGGAAGGGGCGGCTCACCCCATCACGGTCATCACCGACCACAAAAACCTAGAGTATATCAAATCTGCTAAAAGACTGACTCCCAGGCAGGCCCGTTGGTCACTTTTTTTTTCCCAATTTCAATTCTCAATAATGTTCCGTCCAGGGTCTAAAAATGTGAAAGCTGATGCTTTATCACGTAGTTTTGAGCCGCTATCCACCCCTGATCCGCCGTCCCCATTCTTCAACCCAATATCATTATAGCCGAAGTGTCATTGGAATTGGAGAGGGAGATTGTGGGGGGCTCAATATTTAGCTCCAAGGTCCAAACCTGAAAACAAATTGTTTGTTCCTCAGCAATTACGTTCCAAGCTCCTGCGAGAGTTCCATGATTCGAAACTGAGTGCTCACCCAGGCATTTCTGCCACACGAGAGTCAGTAGCTAGAGTCTTTTGGTGGCCTTTAATGGCTTCGGATATTAAGAAGTATGTTGCTGCATGTGGGGTATGCCCATTCGAAGAGCTCTCATTGCCGGCCGGCCGGAGAATTGATGTCTTTATCAATTCCAGGAAGACCATGGACTCACTTGTCCATGGACTTCATTACCAACCTTCCTGTGTCCCGGGGTAACACGGTAATCTGGGTAGTCATAGACAGGTTTTCTAAGTTAGCGCATTTTGTACCTATGGCAAGTCTACCTTCAGCAGAGACTCTCGCTAAGCATTTCCTTGCACAAATTGTACGGTTACATGGGGTTCCTATGAACATTGTATCGGATAGAGGGGCACAATTTGTGGCTAAGTTCTGGTGGGCTTTTTGCAAAAGGTTGGGGATATCTTTGTCTTTTTCCTCAGCTTACCACCCAGAGAGTAATGGGCAGACGGAGCGCACCAACCAGTCACTTGAACAAATTCTTCGATGTTTGACTTCTGCTCTGCAAAGCGACTGGTGTGATGCCCTACCGTTAGCAGAGTTTGCTTTCAACAACCGTACCAATCAATCAACCGGTAGGTCACCATTTTTTGTTAATTATGGTCTTAACCCCCATTTTGGTGAATTCTCGCGATTAGATTCGGGCTGTCCAGGAGCTGAGGACTGTGTCAACCGAATCAGGGAGTTGTGGTCAAAAGTCCGGCTAAATATTTCCAGGGCTCAGGAGAATTATAAGCATTTTGCGGATAAAAAAAGGAACTCTGCTCAGGTTTTGCAGTGTGGGGACAAGGTGTGGCTC
This sequence comes from Ranitomeya variabilis, assembly GCF_051348905.1. NCBI lineage: Eukaryota > Metazoa > Chordata > Amphibia > Anura > Dendrobatidae > Ranitomeya > Ranitomeya variabilis. The sequence goes on from NC_135238.1 coordinate 115,426,510, forward strand.
TCTACGCGAAATATAAGTCTCCGTTTGCCCTCCGCCAAACTGGGACATAAGTTCATCAGTCCCTACGAGATCGTTGAGGTAGTTAACCTGGTGGCGTATCGTCTTCGCCTCCATCCCTCGTTGTAACTTCATAACGTATTTCATAGATCCTTGCTTAAACCCTTGGGATCGGTGGTGGAAGATCCAGGTGCTGTTCCCTCCCCAGTCTTGGTCGAGGGGCATATGGAATTCGAGGTTCAACATATTGTAGATTTCCGGCGGGTTCGGGGGTCTTTACAATACCTGGTGCATTGGAGGGGGTACGGGCCGGAGGACCGGTCTTGGGTGCCAGCCAGGTCGGTACACGCTGATCGTCTGGTTCGGGCATTCCATGCTCGGAATCCTGAGAAACCTGGGGGTCCAGAGGCCCCCCATTAAGTAGGGGGTACTGTCATGGTTTACTGTGCTCTCGGGTCAGGTAGTTGCAGGGTTAACTCGGATGGCCTCTTTCTGGGTCCTGGGAGGCTTTTTATAGCCTCACTCTGAGGTCAGTCCTTGTCGTTTATACTCTGACCTTGGCTGAGTGTGTCTGACCATGGTGTGCCTCTGCTTTGTGCAAGTACTAGTCTGTCTGTTTGGTTTATGATCTGATTCTGTCCCTGTTGTGATTCTTGCCTGCTGCTTCTGTACCGTCTATTGCCCGTTCTGGTTTTTCTGATCTCTTGCTATGTCCTGACTATTCTTCTGATTGCCCCTGTGTACTGCGCCGCCCTCTCCGTGTATGACCCCTGCCTGTCCGACCTGAGTTCCCCTCTCCTTACTTCAGTTTCCCAGTAAAATCTTACACTCTTCCCCAGCAGCAGGACGCTAAGCCCCGCCCCCTGTGGTCACATGACCATAGGTCCTTCTGCTCTCTACCATATTCAGCAAGGTGTGCAGGTCCCGTCTGTCTGAGTTTTCCTTGTGGTATTTGATCCCGGGTCCTCCTGTAGAGTGGGTGAGTCACCCTGTTCAGCCGTTACAGTGTTTCGGTGCTGACAGGATCTTGACACAAAGGCAGGGTTCAGAAAGACAAAAGCAGAACCTTCCTGGCTTAATGGAAAACAAAACAAATAAGTTATGTCAGAGTCCTTTCTCTGCAGGTTCACCTGCAGTTATCCCGCATAGCTCCGGAAGCTATGAGAGAGTTCTTGCTCTCCCAATACACAAACACACACACTGACTCTCATGGCCAGCTATTTAATACCCATGTGATGGTCATATGACCTTGACATCACACAGGTCCTGGCAGGACTCTGCATGTGGAGATATGGTGGACCTCCGCCAACCCACTCTATGAAGGTCCATTAAACCCAGCCCATAATGTAGGTTCCTATTAATCCTCTCAGCACTTATTGTGCTGGAGGAAAAAACACTCTGGTTTTACGTATACCACTGACTGCAGTATGCACAGTGACACATATCTCCTTTCACATACTATGCCAGTGACTCTGTCACACAGTGTACAGGTAATACAGTGATCACTGGTGACAGTGTACACGGGATCTCTGTATATAGTGTCAGTGTACAGGTAATACAGTGATCAACCAGTGACATTGTACACAGGAGCTCTGTTTATAGTGTCAGTTTACAGGTAATACAGTGATCACCAGTGCCATTATACACAGGAGCTCTGTAAATTACTTAATTTTTTTCCCAACTTCTACACTACACCAGATGAAAAAAGGCGACATACAGTTGGTAAGGAAAGTATTCAGACCCCTTTAAATTTTTCACTCTTTGTTTCATTGCAGCCATTTGGTAAATTCCAAAAAGTTCATTTTTTTCCTCATTAATGTACACTCTGCACCCCATCGTGGCTAAAGAAAAACAAATATCACATGGTCATAAGTATTCAGACCCTTTGCTCAGTATTGAGTAGAAGCACCCTTTTGAGCTACTAGAGCCATGAGTCTGAATATTTTCCATACCCACTGTAGTGTCGCTCTGCACAGTAACAGGACCCCCCATTGAAAACAGTATTCACCAAAAATAAAATACATCACTTCAGTAATAATATCCCTTAATTAGCCTCTACAGTAATAATATTCCCCATATTGGTCCCCTTGTGTCTCATTCCTGGCTCCAGCCATAAATTCTCCCATCCTGCTCCCATATGAGCTCCCATCCAGCCCCATATAATCTTCCATCCTGTCCCCCATATGAGCTCCCATCCTGACCCCATATGAGCTCCCATCCTGTGGCTTTTAGTAAAAAAAAGAAAGTAAAAAAAGAAAAAATCTATATCCTTACCTGGCCATGGAACAGCGGTGCCCTTTCCCTTATTTATTTGAGGTGCAGATGGGCCAGTAGATGACAGTGACGTCATACACCAGTGACGTGCTCGCCAATGTCAGATGCCAGGCCAGAACGAGGCTCTGATAGAGTCACATTGAGAGCTTGTGACTGTTACCTCTGGCTTCCAGTCAGTCAGAAGTTGCGGTCATAAGATGGTGGCGCGGGCCCTGAGTGGTGTCAGGAAGAGTCGAAGATGGTAGCTGGCAAGCACATTACTAGGAGCAGGGAACATAGTTTAGTGCTGGCACTCCATCGGGAAGTAAATAAAATGTTGGAGTGGTGCTTTAAGTCACCATATTGCAGGGCATACACATGTGTAATTTTTTCATGACCGCGTATCGCCAATACTAGGTCCTTTCCGTAGGTAACCTTTCGCCTCGACTACCCTGCTCCCCCTAAACAATTCCGTTTACCCACCCTAGAAACTCACACGAACACATTAATTTATTTTTGGATAATTCGGCCACAGCGGCCATTTTATTAACAAACAAATACATGAATAACAACATGTAAACATTGTAAATGTAAAAAACCTAGAGGGGATGGTTCTTGGAGCTACAAAATCTGGCTCATAATAGGCAGAAAGCCTACCACAAAATTTTAACCAAAAAACACCTATTTACCCTCAGCCGTGACCACCAGCTCGAGGGCACCATGTAACCCTTTTCGGGCAAACCAACCCCAAAGCTCCCGAGGTAAACTCCCCGTCCAGAGCCCGTAACAAAAGCCAGATCAACCCTATAAGCATCATCACCAACTCCAAGAACCCCACCCCCCGCCACACACGCACAGCCCTGACCACCTCAGGCTCGTGAGTGCCCCACCACCGCCAAAGCCCTTTCGACTCCTTCCTGCAGACCGAGGGCCCACAAATCCAAACCAATGTCATTGAGGTGCACTCCGTCACCCACCAAAAATTACCGATCCCAGCCTCAAGTTCAAAATGTCTCACGGCAATACCCCCGTTCCGAGACACAAAGCTCGCCACCGCCCTATTCAGCTTCACCCTGGCCCTGTTAATCCCTTTATGAGAACGGGCCTCCCGCCACGTCCGCCGTGGCACAATGTCCGACTAAACCGTCCGTACTCCAGGAAAAGATACCCACAGTCTCATCAAATCAAACCGGATATCCCGAATCAGTTCCCTGACTGGCTTTGCCCCCAAATCGTTACCTCCAAGATGAACAACCACGATGTCCAGGGGGCGATCCAAACGGGCGGCCCGGGAGAATTCTGGCAACAAACTACGCCACAGCATACCCCGAAAACCCATCCAACGAATAACCACGGCCTCCCTACCAAAACCCAATTGCCTACCATTCGGCCTAGCATCAGCCCAGAGGGCCCCCCAGTAAACGAAAGAGTGTCCAACAATCGAAGCCAGGAAGGGGGTCCGACCTGGAAAACGTAACCACAATTAACACAACGCAAATGCATGCCCCAGCATCGTCGACTCAATGTCGAACGTAAGACAGATAACGATTTGAACTCCATCTGCCTATTTTCTTGATCACATCCGGACCTAATCCCAAACCATCGGCTTCGGACGCGGCCCCAATTCTAAAAGAGTGTGACCCAAAATTATCCAGGTTAACACCTAGGAATCCCAAGCCTTTCTTAAATATGGCTACAAATTGGAAGAGCGACCAAAAATTCCCCTTCTTGGTGTTGTAACAAAGGGCCTGACCTAACCCGGCACAAACTCCAATATGCTTCCAAACAGTGTTGCGGGCACATACCGCTACCAGCCACCCTGCCCAACACTACCTTCTTTCCCCTACCCAGCCGATCAGTCTTTGAACGCCTGATCCAAAAAGCGATACCACCATCCCAAAAATCCACATCTTCCGCTAAAAGACCACCCGCCTTGTCCTTGCTTGGGGAAACCAACTCTCCTAAACGCAAAGCGCCAACAAATTTTAAAGAAAAGTCCAAAGAGTACCGCCTCGAACTGGGAACAACAAATGTAACCTAATGCTTCACCTAACCGCTGCAACATCCCAAAACAAATGGGCCTACGCCTATCAAAAGTCACATTGCCCTTTCTAAAACCCTTTAATGCTTGCCAAATCACAAAATCCTTTGTAACATCCCTTAACCCTTGCAGCTGAAAACCGAAAGCCAAACCTGCAATAAACTTGTTTAACCTTGACACAGACCAACCCCACTCCACCACCTTACCTATCAGGGCCAATAACGCCATCGTCCTATCGCTGTCGGACTCAGCCGAGCCGCATTGGGCCAACCAACCTTCCCACATACCCCATGCCGCCGTATAATCTGACCATGTCCTGCTCGACACTGAAGCTTGGATCAATCGGCCTCCCCTTCCGCAACAATCTGCCACAAATGCGAAGGACATGCTGCTCCTGTCGCCTCCGAATCTGTAGCCAATTCCCGGAACCGTTCCCACTGCAGACGAGACAAAGCATCAGCTATAGTGTTTTAAACACCTGGCACATGCACCGCCGAAATCCATGCATTCAAATCCAAGCACTTCAAGACCAATTCCCTGACCAACCTGATTACTGGAGGGGAGAAAGAAGATAGGCTGTTAATCACAGACACCACGCTCGAGTTATCACAATGAAAACGTACGCGCCGGTCCCTAAAAATGTCGCCCCAAATGAACACCAACACCACAATGGGGAACAGCTCCAACAACGCTAAATTCTTGGCAAGCCCATTTTTCCGCCAATCTTCAGACCACACACCCACACTCCATTTTCCTCCAAAATAGGCACCATAACCAACTCCACCCGCTGCGTCCGTGTAGATCTCGCAGTCAAAGGCATTCAGATCCTCCCGATGAATAAGCGACCTGCCGTTATAATTCTCCAAAAAACGCTGCCAAACAAGAAGGTCATCCTTATGCTCTCTACCCAGATGGATAAAATGATGGGCCGACCGGGCGCCCGCCGTAGCCCAGGCTAATCTGCGACAAAAAATCCTGCCCATCGGCATAATACGACATGCAAAATTCAGGCGGCCAAGCAACGACTGCAACTCCTTCAGAGTTGTCTTCCGCAATTTTCCGATCCTGAACACCTCCTGCTTAAGCAACAACAACTTGTCGTCTGGCAACCTGCACTCCATTTTTTCGGAATCAATCAAAATCCCTAAAAAAACTCAAAACCGTACAAGGGCCCTCTGTTTTATCCTGTGCTAAAGGAACACCAAACTGTCCGGCCACCCATTCCATGGTAGCAAGTAGATTCCTGCCCACCGCAGAATCCAGTGGACCAACAAACAAAAAATCATCCAAGTAATGAATGACCGAAGGAACGTCCGAAACGTCTCGAACTACCCTTTCCAAAAAAGTACTGAAAGTCTCGAACAATGAACAAGAAATCGAACATCCCATAGGCAAACACCTATCCAAGTAAAAACCGCCCTCCCACCAACAACCTAACAAAGGAATGCTCTGCGGGTGTACCGGCAAAAGCCTAAACGCTGACTCGATATCTGTCTTCGCCAACAAGGCCCCTGCCCCATACCTTCGCACCCACTGGAAAGCCACATCAAATGATGTGTACACAACGGAGCACAACTCCTCTGCAATCCCATCATTAACAGAGGATCCCTTGGGATATGACAGGTGCTGAATTAGCCGAAACTTGTTCGGCTCCTTCTTGGGCATCACCCCAAGTGGGGAAACAATCACACCAGCTATGGGCAACGAACTAAACAGCCCCGTCATTCTTCCCAATTCGACCTCTTTCACCAACTTAGCCGTAACAACCTCCTTATGCAAACTTGACGATCTCAAATTCTTCGTAGAAAAGGGGACCACGTGCGGCATCTTAAACCCTTCAAGAAAACCATCCCTAATAACCTCTGCCTTTTGATAGTCCGGGTATTTATTTAGATAGGGGACCATCCTTGGAAGCTTCACTGGCGTCACCCCCTTGACCGCCACCCACTGGTGGCTTACCCCGTGATTTTTTGAAACACTTAGAAGCCCCGTGCGAGGCCCCGTTGCAATGGGAGCACACGTGTTTAAACTTACAGGTGGCGCCATATTTACACTGGCCGTCATTAAACTGCCAGCATGTCCCCGTTCTCTCTTTTGCCCCTTGTGACCCCTGACCTCCCCCACCTTGTCCTGACTGCTGACTGCTACCCCCCGCCCCCTTGAAAGGACTGCCCATATCGCACTGGGGCCATCACCTTCAACCACAATCCAATGTCCTTTTGATCCCATTTTATTTCGGGCCTAACCTCCTTCCGCTGCCTGAGCTGTTCATCGTATCGAAGCCAGGCCTGGCCCCCGTAGGTACGATGTGCTTCTCCAATGGCATCAAAATAACAAAACAGGCCCGAGCAATTCTCTGGGGATTTCTCCCCTATGACACTCACCAGAATGGCAAAAATGGCAGAAAGGCGCCAACGTCTCTTTTCCTCCTCCTCTTTTTTGCTATTGTCTTTCTTTCCTTTATACAAATTAATTTTTTCCAAAGGAAGGAGAGAGAAAATCTCCACGTATTCATCCTTCCAAATTTTTCTTTGACCTCTTTCTTCAAATGGGCCCCCAGCAGGCCCTCAAAACACACATAGACCTTGCCCTTCGCCCTATCATCTAACTTCACCATATCGCTCTTCCCTGTTTCCGTTTGCACCGAAACCGACACCCCAGCCACTGAAGCCGGCGGACCGCCACCAGAGCTCACAATCTTGCTAGCACCCCCCGCTCCGGAAACCGCAATCGGCAACCAAGCCCCTGCGGGCGACGCTCCAACACTATCCCCAACCCCACCTTCCAATCTTCTCAGAATCTGCGACATACCCGCCAAAAGCTCTCTAATGCACAGAACCCCTGCACTACCACCCCCACCCTGCTCCGCTAACCCCGCCACACCCAGGATCGGAAAAGGACTGGACATATACTCACGGGGCTGCGCAGGTGCTGTGTCCCCACCAGCCATGCCTCCTGACTCCTGCCGCTCTCCCTCATCACGATGTTCGCTCCCAGATTCGTCGCTGCCACTCATCTGCCCCAGGCCCGCGCCCCTGGCCTCCACGTCACCAGGGGGGACCGAGACTGGAGAAGGCCTCCTGCTGGATCTGGACCTGGCAGCCTCCATAGGTCCTCTGTGTGCTGCAGCCGGACTGGCCCCTCTGGCTGCCACTCCCGCGGTGCAACCGCGTCCGGATCCATGGCGAAGCACTGCCACCGGCCTGCCCGACATCCTGCTCTGCCAACCTGTCCCTGAGCCGGGTGCACCGTGCGGCTGTGGTCCCGGTGCACCCGCCGCTGTCTCATCCGCCTGCAGATTCCTGGATGCTGCCGCTGTCGCTAGGCTCCTTCCTCGCCCCGTCGCTGACGCCGCCGCTGGAGCTGCTCCCTGGCGGGTCCTGGGTGTAGTCCCCGGCGCTGCGGCGCCATCGCGCCCAGTGCCAGGCCACACTTCCGGTGTGGCCCTGGCTTCCTGTGCAGCGCTGGCATCTGGCCGCGCCTGCACCGTCCTCCCAGCGCCACATCGCCTCGCGCCGGCAGAGCTGCCAGGTGGATTCCTGCTGGAGGAGGGGGCAGGCGAAGTGACTGTGCTGCGTCCCTCAGCCCCCGCAGGGTCCCCGGAGGGGCTCCGCGGCCTGCGTCTGCCGCGTGGTGTCACGTCGGGGGACAGTCTCTCGGGCAGCCTCGTCCTCCTGGTCCTGCTGCCCTGGCTCCCGCTGTCCCCTAGCAACCCAGCGAGCTGCTCATCAAGCCATCTGGCCCTCCTGGACTGTGCCTCCCTCCGAAGCTGGGCGACCAGGCTGTCCACGGTGGCCATGGTAAGTGAACGCTGTGGCAGCAGGTCCACTCTCTTCGCCTGTCAGCTCCAAACTGATCCCATTCCCGCACTTTTCCCTAAGCCCCTGCCTCCACTTCCCACAAACCCCCCCCCCCCCGCCCCATTCCTAAACTACCAATCCCGGGCCAACCTATTCATATTTAAAAAAATACTACACTCCTCCCCATGGCAATGCAGTCATGTGGGGGCTTCCTTTTAGCTGTGCCCCATACAGCCCCCTTCTTAACAATGGAGCAATTTTTTTTATATATTAGCCATATTTCACAACTTATTCTATCTGTGTTCCTTTTTTCTCACAATGATTTATTAGTAACAAAGTGTCTGATCACACAAAAAAATTTGAACGATAGAATGCATTCAAGATTTGGAGGCAATATGCAATAGCATTATAATGCACAATTATACCTTTGGTGGGGAATGTTATAAAATAAAAAAATAATTACTTACCTCCTAAACCCCTCCACCCCAGCGTTTCAGTGGTGCCTGTCAGTACTGCAAGTGATAATGTCCTATTTGTCACATGAAGGCTGCAGCCAATCACAGGTCTTAATTCTTATGTCTTTTTTCAGCCCCTTGGGATCAGGAAGGATCTTTGGCTGAATTGATGGACATACTGCACAAAGTTTATGTAACGTAACTATGTAATTGACATCATATAAAATGGTTAAGTTAGCTTTCCTTTCATATTACTGTGTGACAGTTTAAAAAAGTGTCACAAAATATGTATTTGTGCATAAGTTAAAGTTCACCATCTTTATTATTTTCTGAATAGAGAAGAGAACACAATAGCAGTTAATTGACCACATAAGGCATATGCTAAATCTCAAGCTGACTTATACAAAACAGACTTAAATACTCATAAATCCAACCCTATTAGTAATGCTCATAGTCCTGTATTCCAAATACCAGTAGATAAAAGCAGACCACTGTTGTGTCATTGTAGGAGTCACATTTCCCATCTACAAAGGGATGACAGCATGGCTCTGGCATGTTTCAGTTATGCTCAGGGAAACATCATTAAAACCACAAATAAGTTGTGGGAACTGTCTGGTTACATTTTGAGCTGAAGTATTGTCTTTAACTTAAATTAAATATTTAAAAACAGCTTATGGAAAAATAAAGCTTAGGGCATATTTTTCAGAAATTTAACATTAGCAATATCTTTACTTAATATATAGAAATGTGACAATTAATACACTGATAACACATAGGTTTAGAAGTTTATAGGAAGTATGTGCTTTTCTTAAGCAATGGATTATCTTAAGCTTGGTCCTATGTATTACTTAAAGAAAACCAGACTCTGGCAAACCATTAAGGCCGATTTCACACGTCAGTGGCTCCGGTACGTGTGGTGACAGTTTCCTCACGTACCGGAGACACTGACACACGTAGACATATTAAAATCAGTGTGTCTCTGCAGATGTCAGTGAGTTTTCAAGGACCGTGCGCTATTTTTAAAGTCATAGGGTTAAAATTGAAACAAATTGTTTCAATACATGGACACGGACAGCACACGGACGATAAACACGGACACACGGATAGCACACGGATGACACATGGATGGCCTACATGCACACACGGACACGGATAGCTCCGGGACCGTTTCTTCCGGTACCGGAAATATTTGGACGTGTGAGACTGGCCTAATGCTGCGTGCAAATGGAAGCTGTGGGCATGAAATCTAAGGGTAGGTGCACACATTGCAGAGTTCCTGCAGATCTGCAGCTTTTCTCAGCGCAGAAACGCTGCAGATCTGCAAGTGATTTACAGTACAATGTAAATCAATGGCAAAAAAAATGCTTTGCTAATGGTGCGGAAAAATCATCACGGAAAATGCAGCAGATTCAAAAAAGGACCATGTCACTTCTTTTGTGCAGATCTGCACGGTTCTGCACCTATTCCATAATAGAAATCTGCAGGGGAAAAAAAGGAAGAAATCTGCACATAAATCTGCAACATGTGCACATACCAAAATAGGCGCAGATTCTGACCTGCGTTTTCTGCCAAGAAATGCAGAATCTGCACAGAAAATTCCACAGTCAAATCTGCAACGTGTGCACATAGCCTTAAGGTACCTTCACACTAAACGATATCGCTAGCGATCCGTGACGTTGCAGCGTCCTGGCTAGCGATATCGTTGAGTTTGACACGCAGCAGCGATCAGGATCCTGCTGTGATATCGCTGGTCGTTGGTTAAAGTTCAGAACTTTATTTGGTCGTCAGATCGCCGTGTATCGTTGTGTTTGACAGCAAAAGCAACGATACCAGCGATGTTTTACAATGGTAACCAGGGTAAATATTGGGTTACTAAGCGCAGGGTCGCGCTTAGTAACCCGATGTTTACCCTGGTTACCAGTGTAAAATGTAAAAAAACAAACAGTACATACTCACCTTCGCGTCCCCCGGCGTCCGCTTCCTGCACTGACTGAGCGCCGGCCGTAAAGTGAAAGCACAGCACAGCGGTGACGTCACCGCTCTGCTGTTAGGGCCGGCACTCACAGTCAGTGCAGGAAGCGGACGCCGGGGGACGCGAAGGTGAGTATGTACTCTTTGTTTTTTTACATTTTACACTGGTAACCAGGGTAAACATCGGGTTACTAAGCGCGGCCCTGCGCTTAGCAACCCGATGTTTACCCTGGTTACCCGGGGACCTCGGCATCGTTGGTCGCTGGAGAGCGGCCTGTGTGACAGCTCTCCAGCGACCAAACAGCGACGCTGCAGCAATCGGCATCGTTATCTGTATCGCTGCAGCGTCGCTTAGTGTGAAGGTACCTTTAGGCTTGCTTTTAATAGGGTTTCTAAGGGTAAAGGGTGATGGGGGGATGTGGATGTATAAACTCTGTCCTTTCCTCATTATTAACCAATTCAGGATCAGGCCATGTTCGCCCCTCCCTGACCAGGTGCATTTTTGGGTTTTATTCGATGCACATTTAACAACTCTGAAGTTATTTCTCGCTTGGATATTCAAATAACTTTCACCTCTTTTTTCACTATACAAAGGGCTTCATTTTTATGTAATTTTTGTATTCCCTTTATGCTTCTGATCTTGGAGAAAAATGTAGAGATAAATACGAAATATGTGTATATTTTTCACATTTTGATTTCTTTACAACCACACAAAACCACAAAACAAAAGTTTAAATTGAGTTTTGCATCTTTTTTTAAACTATTGTTATATTTCGGACATATTTTTCCTGATAGGGGTATGACTAGACACAGTGATTCAGACTGGCAGTGTCTCTTCCTTTTCAGGTTTTGAGATATATATCTATATATATATATAAGAGGCATCGTGATTACTCGCTAATTCCGCCCCCTGCACAGTAGCTCCGTCACCCACACATCACCACACATAATCCCGCCCCGCACCACATTACGACACACAATCCCACCCCCCCACATTACCACACACAATCCCACCCCCCACACATCACCACACACAATCCCACCCCCCCACATTACCACACACAATCCCGCCTCCCCACCAAATTACCACACACAATCCCGCCCCACACCACATTACCACACACAATCCCGCTGCCCCACATTACCACACACAATCCCGCCCCCCACACATCACCACACACAATCCCGTCCCTCACACATCACCACACACAATCCCACCCCCCCACCACATTACCACACATAATCCCGCCCCACACCACATTACCACACACAATCTCACCCCCCCACATTACCACACACAAACCCGCCCCCAAACATCACCACACACAATCCCACCCCCCCACATTACCACACACAATCCTGCCCCCCCCCCACCACATTACTGCAGCGCCCCAGAGTCCTGGTCGTTGCAGTAACGTCGCTCTGCCACTAAGGGGAGTGATGTTACATCTGATTGCACTAAAGGAGTTCACCTGACCAGGTAACACACACACTACACTTCACACTCTGGCCACCAGGGGGAGTGGTTCTATCTAGTAGGCCACTCCTCACACTCTGGTAAAACTGGGGGTTGGACAGGAAGACAGGGATAAGTAGCTGGGAAGAGCTAGAGAGAGGACCTGTCAGGGATGGGATCCTGACAGATTCCTAAGAAAGGACAAAAAGTGAGAAAATGGGAATACAGCAAAGAGGCGATAGGACCAGAAGGGGTCGTGCTGTAAGATCGAGGCAACATCCTTCTGAGGCGCAAACAGTCGGTGGCCGGAACGCCGAGCAAGTAAGAGACTCTAAGCATTACTGCAAACCACGGCAGGATAGCCAATTACAGGTTGGCTGTCTCACCCAAAACACCTAAGCAGACAACGGAGGCAGCTGTGGGAGAGGGGCGACTCTAGGGTCCCGGAAGAACTCCAGGCCTACCCCGTCATACGGGTGCGTCCTAACCATATCATCTGGGGGACGGAGAGAACGAGCATCAGAGACAGACAGAATCAGTTGTGAGGACTATCCCGGGGTGCTCAGCAGGGAAGGACTACAACACACAGGCGCTAGAAGGTAGATGCTGATTCCCACCTGTTAAGGGGACTCCTGATGTGTCTTCGGACCGGCCGGTCTCAGACAGCCCGGTTAACAGTGCCCTGGATTGGACACCTCGAGACCTTCAGTAAAGAGGTAAAGAGACTGCAACCTGGTGTCCTCGTTATTCACCGTGACCTGCACCGCACCACAACATCATCACATTCTCAACTTTCACTGGACGCCCCTCAGCAGGGTCACGGACCGGGCCTAGCCACTGTGGCAACCCCAGAACCGAGACGCAGAGGCCCGGTACCGGGTGCCCCTCGGCCCTGCGGCAGTGGGGGCGCTCCAACTTGGCGTCACGAACAGGATCTACTTAAGCCTGAAGAATCAGGTCATGTGTGCCTTGGAACTGAGCTTTATTGTGCTTGGACTGTGACTTATTGTGTGTAACAGCAAGGTAAATGTACAGGTCGCAAAAAAATTTAAAATTTAACCTTTAATAGATCCCACTAAAATACCGTTGGGTATAAAAATCCAATCGGTCTTGGAAACAATAACAAAAATACCACCAGACATGAATCAAACCATTTAAAAATTCCACATAGCACCCCTCCTGTCAAAAAAGAATGGATGTCTATCACAATCACTTCAAAATTTGTGCTCTATCATGGAAAACCCACGGCTACTAATGCCCTTCTGAGATGGGACAGTCACCATCCTGTCCCATTAAAGAAGGGCATCCCAAAGGGAGAGTACATAAGGGTACGCCGTAACTGCTCTTCTGAGAATGATTTCCAAGAACAGGCAGCTGACTTACGACAGCGATTTTTGGATAGGGGTTACCCGGATGGGATTCTACGAAAGGCGTACAGAGACACAAAGGAACTTAGTAGAACCCAATTGTTAAATCCAATGCAGCGAAAAGATGAAACAGGTGTGAGTCGTTTCATTACGACTTATAATTCTGGAGCTCATCAGGTTAGATCCATCTTACAAAAACATTGACCCATCTTGCAGATGGATGTGGATGTTGGAGAGTTGGTGGGGACCTACCCTCGGATCACCTACCAAAAGGGTAGATCTATAGGGGATAGAGTGGTGCGTAGCCACTACCAGCCTCCAAAGAGAGAAACATGGCTCACTAGCAATATTAAGGGCTGCTACAGATGCAGCGGATGTGTGGGATGCCCCGTAATGGACACAGGTCAATCCTTTAGGAGCAATGTGACAGGCCAGGAATATAAAATACAACACTTTATCAATTGTCGCTCCAAAGGAGTAATTTACAAAGCCACTTGCCCGTGTGGCTTAGAATATGTGGGCAAGACAACTCGAGAACTCAGGAGACGTGTAGGCGAGCACCTTAGAGACATTGCCCTTAAAAGGGACACGTCTCTAGCAAGACACATGGCTAGTGCTCATGATGGGGAGATTTCCGATCTGCGGTTCATGGGAATTGATAAGATAGAGGCACCCAAAAGAGGTGGCGACTGGGACAGAAGGATCCTACAATGCGAGACGAAATGGATTTTTCGTCTTAAAACGTAGCAACCTCTGGATCTTAATGAGATCCTTACTGTTAATTGTTTTATATGAAAGGGTCTTTGGAGGGCCAGTCGCCGTGGAATGGGGGCGCCACGTACATTTCCCCTTAGGGTGCCAACCTCCATTGTTAGGCAGGGCGATGAATAGTATGAGTACACAGGATACGCATTGATAGGTATCCCCTGTCTTTTAGTTGCCGCCTCTCTATCTCTTCTTCCATGCATCAAGATATTTATTTTTCTTTGTTTCCCGCACTTAGATAGTATTGGCTAGAAAAGGGACGTTTAGGGCCGCTAGGGATAGACGTCGCTGAGTGGGGGCGCCATTCTCGTTTCTATCCTAGGGTGCCAACCTCCACTGTCTAGGTAGGGTTTTGATGTTATTGCATCCAGGGACAGGCAAGAAATCGGATACTCTCGCCATCTCCCCACTTTCTCTCCAACGTCCAATCCTCTGTATTATGTTCTCATATACATTTGTACACATACCAATTTGACTTCTTTATCCAATAAAGGCTAAAACAGCCGTGGTGCTAGCATGCTGGTTTTCCTGCTTGAGGCCAGAGGATAGCCAAAGCCCCTGTTTTTATGTCCTCCTTTATGATTAAAAGTAGTAGGACCTTATATATATTCTTCCCCCCCCCCCCCCATGGGTTAAGTAAATGGCCGATTAAAGTATTCTGCCACCCTGGGGTTGAAACACAATTTGAGGTTGATCTATTACCTTATAAAAACTATTTTTTTATTTGGGCTGCAAAACCCTTATTGAAACTTTTTATAAATACATCGGATTTCTAATATGTGTTTAATCATAAATTACTTCCACGTAATAATAAGTACTATATCTGTCACGGACCGGTTGGTGATAGCGGAATAATAACGATCACATGACCACCTGGTAACAGGGAGTAACAATCACGTTCCACTGAAGCGTCCCAGTGTGGGGCGTGGTGGCAGTAATGCATGCGGGTCACCGGTGCGTTCCATGGAGGACGCACCGGATGTGACGTTCCGCTTTTGAGAACAGCGCTCCAATGAGGCTTCTCTTCCTCGGGGCGCGACGGTGATGACGTGTGCGTGTCACCAGTGCGCTTCATGGGGAAGCGCACCGGATATGACAGCGCGCTCTTCAATCTGGTGCCCTATTTGAAAACAGCACAAACACACGCGGTAAGGCCAGCTCGCTCACAACAGAGGAGTTATGGATGCCGCGCCTCTATTCCCCACAACGTACTAAAAGGCTTGTCTCCCCTGATGAACGGAGCCAAGGGAAACGCGTCGGGAGCCACTCTTTTGGGGATGTTATAATTAGGGCTCTCCATCTGTCCAAAAGAATCGGGGTATTGTATGGATGTCTCTTTAAAGAAAGCCTCCCCCGGAATTCACGGACATTTTTGGAACCCTACAGATACTTCTAAAAAGAAACAAGAGTACAGTAACGCTGGGTGAGATCGTTCTGTTACTTATCTAATAATATAGAGGTATTTTTGTGGCTTATGAGCCACTAAGTGTTGTTTGGCCATTTGGCCTTTTTTCCATGATAGAGCACAAATTTTGAAGTGATTGTGATAGACATCCATTCTTTTTTGACAAGAGGGGTGCTATGTGGAATTTTTAAATGGTTTGATTCATGTGTGGTGGTATTTTTGTTATTGTTTCCAAGAACGATTGGATTTTTATACCCAACGGTGTTTTAGTGGGATCTATTAAAGGTTAAATTTTAAAGTTTTTTGCGACCTGTACATTTACCTTGCTGTTACATATTGATTTTTTGATTGGTAAAGATTTATTTTTGGACTGTGACTTATTGCAAAGACTGTGAATTGCTAATTGCCGCCAAGAGTTACCGCCACAAGCCTTAGCTTCATGGGTGGAACCGGTCAAGAGAAGCGCAGAACGAGGAAGCGTGGTAAAGTGCCAACTCCGGAAGAGGAACTCCGACCCCCAGCAGGTTAGTGGGAGGAAGGGACAGCCATGTCCGAGTCAAGAGGAGCGGAGGCGGCGGTCGCAGCCGTGGACACAGGGGCAGCTCCGGTCCCCGCAGCGGACGTAGCCGCGGCCCTAATACCACCACCGATTGCCGCAGAACCCGCTGCCCCCATCAGCCAGTCGGACACTGCCGCTACCACAAAGGCCATAATGCCCTTCTCTATGCCGTACCTGCCCGGAGCGGCCTGGCTCCCACGATACTCCGGGGAGTCGCATACGTTCACTGACTTTAAAGAAGGGATCTGCAGCCTGCTTGAGTTCTATCCCCTGACAGAGCCTCAGAAGGTCCATTGTTATGACCCCAATGGCAGAGGGTCTCAAAAGTACATACCAAGTCTGCAAACACAAAAAAACAGCTCATAGGGCAGTGGTAACTGGGCTGACCATATATCTAATCCTAGCACCACAAATAGCAGCAGCCGGGGAACGTGCCTACGTTGGTTCTAGACGTCTCGCGCCAGCCAGAGAACTAACTAACCCTAGAAGGGAAAAGATAGACCTTTCTTGCCTCCAGAGAAAAGACCCCAAAAGTTGGATACAAGCCCCCAACAAATAATAACGGTGAGGAAGGAGAAAAGACAAACGTAAGAATGAACTAGATATTTAGCAAAGAGAGGCCCACTGACTAATAGCAGAATATAGTAAGATGACTTATATGGTCAGCAAAAACCCTATCAAAATTTCCACGCTGGATATGCAAGAACCCCCGAACCGTCTAACGGCCCGGGGGGAGAACACCACCCCCCTAGAGCTTCCAGCAAAATCAGGAATCACATTTAGTACAAGCTGGACAAAAAATAAAAGCAAAGCAAATAACCAAAAAACAAGGAAGCAGGACTTAGCTTAATTTTGCAAGATCCAAGACCAGCAGACAGGAGCAAACAGAAAGGAACTGATTACAACGATGCCAGGCACCAGACTGAGAATTCAGGAAGTTAATATAGCAACACCCCTGGACTAACGACCCAGGTGGGTGCCAAACTGAGGAAAGACAATCCCAGAGTCATATCACTAGTGACCACAAGAGGGAGCCAAAAAAGTCTAATTCACAACAGTACCCCCCCTTTAAGGAGGGGTACAATGTACCGCCGCAACAAAGACCTATGGAACACGTTGTGAATGGAAAACGACACCGGAAGATCCAAGCGAAAGGACACAGGATTAAGGATTTCCAATATCTTGTAAGGACCGATGAAGCGAGGCTTAAATTTAGGAGAGGAGACCTTCATAGGAACAAATCGAGAAGACAGCCATACCAAATCCCCAACATGAAGTAGGGGACCCACACCGCGGCGGCGGTTGGCAAAACGCTGAGCCTTCTCCTGTGACAACTTCAAGTTGTCCACCACATGATTCCAGATCCGCTGCAACCTATCCACCACGGAATCTACCCCAGGACAGTCAGAAGGCTCCACATGTCCCGAGGAAAAACGAGGATGGAAACCAGAGTTGCAAAAAAATGGCGAAACCAAAGTAGCGGAACTAGCCCGATTATTAAGGGCAAACTCAGCCAACGGCAAGAAGGTCACCCAATCATCCTGATCTGCAGAAACAAAACACCTCAAATAAGCCTCCAGAGTCTGATTAGTTTGCTCTGTTTGTCCATTAGTCTGAGGATGAAAGGCAGACGAAAACGACAAATCAATGCCCATCTTAGCACAAAAGGATCGCCAGAACCTGGAAACAAACTGGGATCCTCTGTCAGACACAATATTCTCAGGAATGCCGTGTAAACGAACCACATTCTGAAAGAACAAAGGAACCAGATCGGAAGAGGAAGGCAGCTTAGGCAAAGATACCAAATGGACCATCTTGGAAAAGCGATCACATACCACCCAGATGACAGACATGCCCTGAGACACCGGAAGATCTGAAATGAAATCCATGGAAATGTGTGTCCAAGGCCTCTTTGGGACAGGCAAGGGCAAGAGAAACCCGCTGGCACGAGAACAGCAAGGCTTAGCTCGAGCACAAGTCCCACAGGACTGCACAAATGACCGCACATCCCGTGACAAGGAAGGCCACCAAAAGGACCTAGCCACCAGATCTCTGGTGCCAAAAATTCCCGGATGCCCTGCCAACACCGAGGAATGAACCTCGGAAATGACTCTGCTGGTCCACTTATCAGGAACAAACAGTCTGTCAGGTGGACAAGAGTCAGGTCTACCAGCCTGAAATCTCTGCAACACACGTCGCAAATCCGGAGAAATGGCTGACAGGATAACTCCCTCTTTGAGAATACCAACTGGTTCTGCGACCCCAGGAGAGTCAGGCACAAAGCTCCTTGAAAGAGCATCAGCCTTCACATTCTTTGAACCTGGTAAATACGAGACCACAAAGTCAAAACGGGAGAAAAACAATGACCAACGGGCCTGTCTAGGATTCAGGCGTTTAGCAGACTCGAGATACATCAGATTTTTGTGATCAGTCAAGACCACCACACGATGCTTAGCACCCTCGAGCCAATGACGCCACTCCTCAAATGCCCACTTCATGGCTAACAACTCCCGATTGCCAACATCATAATTCCGCTCAGCAGGCGAAAACTTCCTAGAGAAAAAAGCACATGGTCTCATTACAGAGCAACCAGGGCCTCTCTGCGACAAAACGGCCCCTGCCCCAATCTCAGAAGCATCCACTTCAACCTGAAAGGGAAGTGAGACATCAGGCTGGCACAAAACAGGCTTCGAAGTAAACCGGCGCTTCAACTCTTGAAAGGCTTCCACGGCTGCAAGAGCCCAGTTAGCAACATCAGAACCTTTCTTGGTCATATCCGTCAAAGGTTTAACAACGCTAGAAAAATTAGCGATAAAACGACGGTAGAAGTTAGCAAAACCCAAGAACTTCTGAAGACTCTTAACTGACGTGGGTTGAGTCCAATCATGAATAGCTCGGACCTTGACTGGGTTCATCTCCACCGCAGAAGGGGAAAAAATAAAACCCAAAAAGGGAACCTTCTGTACTCCAAAGAGACACTTTGAGCCCTTAACAAACAAAGCATTCTCACGCAAAACCTGAAACACCATCCTGACCTGCTCTACATGCGAGTCCCAATCATCAGAAAAAACCAGAATATCATCCAGATAAACAATCATAAATGTATCCAGATACTTCCGGAAAATATCATGCATAAAGGACTGAAACACTGAAGGAGCATTAGAGAGCCCGAAAGGCATCACCAAGTACTCAAAATGACCTTCGGGCGTATTAAATGCAGTTTTCCATTCATCTCCTTGCTTAATGCGCACAAGGTTGTACGCACCACGAAGATCTATCATGGTGAACCACTTGGCACCTTTAATCCGGGCAAACAAGTCCGACAACAGAGGCAAAGGATACTGAAATTTAACAGTGATTTTATTCAGAAGCCGATAGTCAATACAAGGTCTCAAAGATCCGTCCTTCTTGGCCACAAAAAGAATCCCGCACCAAGAGGGGAAGAGGATGGACGGATATGCCCCTTCTCCAGAGATTCCTTGATATACGAACGCATTGCGGTATGCTCAGGTACAGACAGATTAAATAATCTTCCCTTAGGAAATTTACTACCTGGAATCAAATCTATAGCGCAGTCACAGTCCCTATGAGGAGGAAGAGCACTGGACCTGGACTCGCTGAATACATCCTGGTAATCAGACAAATACTCAGGAACTTCCGAAGGAGTAGAGGAAGCAATAGACACCGGCGGGGAATCACCATGAATTCCCTGACAGCCCCAACTTGACACAGACATTGCCTTTCAATCCAAGACTGGATTATGGGTCTGTAACCATGGCAGACCCAAAACGACCAAATCATGCATTTTATGCAGAACAAGAAAACAAATCACCTCCCGATGTTCAGGAGTCATGCACATGGTTACCTGTGTCCAAAACTGTGGTTTATTTTCCGCCAATGGCGTAGCATCAATACCTCTAAGAGGGATAGGATTTACCAACGGCTCAAGAACAAAACCACAGCGCTTGGCAAGTGACAGATCCATAAGACTCAGGGCAGCACCTGAATCCACAAACGCCATAACAGGGTAGGAGTACAATGAGCAAATTAAAGTCACAGACAAAATAAATTTAGGTTGCAAATTACCAATGGCGACTGGACTAACAACCCTAGTTAGGCGTTTAGAGCATGCTGATATAACATGTGTAGAATCACCACAGTAAAAACACAACCCATTCTGACGTCTATGATTTTTCCGTTCATTTCTAGTCTGAATTCTACCACATTGCATTAAATCAGGTGTTTGTTCAGACAACACCACCAGAGGATTCGCGGCTTTGCGCTCCCGCAAACGCCGGTCAATTTGAATAGCCAGCGCCATGGAATCATTCAGACCTGTAGGAATGGAGAAACCCACCATCACATTCTTAATGGCTTCAGAAAGGCCATTTCTGAAATTTGCGGCCAGAGCACACTCATTCCACTGAGTAAGCACGGACCATTTCCGAAATTTTTGGCAATACACTTCAGCTTCATCCTGACCCTGAGAAATAGCCAGCAAGGCTTTTTCTGCCTGAATTTCAAGATTGGGTTCCTCGTAAAGCAATCCGAGCGCCAGAAAAAACGCATCAATATTTGCCAATGCCGGATCTCCTGGCGCTAGCGAGAAGGCCCAATCCTGAGGGTCGCCCCGTAAGAAAGAGATAACAATTTTTACTTGCTGAGCTGAGTCTCCAGATGAATGGGGTCTCAGAGATAGAAACAATTTACAATTATTCCTGAAATTCCTAAACTTAAATCGGTCTCCAGAGAACAGTTCAGGAATAGGTATTTTAGGTTCAGACATTGGACTACTGGTAACAAAATCTTGTATGCCCTGCACACGAGCAGCAAGCTGATCCACACTTGTAATCAAAGTCTGGACATTCATGTCTGCAGCAAGCACAAGCCACTCAGAGGTAAAGGGGAGGAAAAAAGAGAGGAAAGAAAAAAGAAAAAAAACTCAGACTTTCCTTTCTTGTAATCCCACTTCTGCAATGCATTAAACATTCAACCTTGGCCTGGCATACTGTTATGACCCCAATGGCAGAGGGTCTCAAAAGTACATACCAAGTCTGCAAACACAAAAAACCAGCTCATAGGGCAGTGGTAACTGGGCTGACCATATATCTAATCCTAGCACCACAAATAGCAGCAGCCGGGGAACGTGCCTACGTTGGTTCTAGACGTCTCGCGCCAGCCGGAGAACTAAGTAACCCTAGAAGGGAAAAGATAGACCTTTCTTGCCTCCAGAGAAAAGACCCCAAAAGTTGGATACAAGCCCCCAACAAATAATAACGGTGAGGAAGGAGAAAAGACAAACGTAAGAATGAACTAGATATTTAGCAAAGAGAGGCCCACTGACTAATAGCAGAATATAGTAAGATGACTTATATGGTCAGCAAAAACCCTATCAAAATTTCCACGCTGGATATGCAAGAACCCCCGAACCGTCTAACGGCCCGGGGGGAGAACACCAGCCCCCTAGAGCTTCCAGCAAAATCAGGAATCACATTTAGTACAAGCTGGACAAAAAATAAAAGCAAAGCAAATAACCAAAAAACAAGGAAGCAGGACTTAGCTTAATTTTGCAAGATCCAAGACCAGCAGACAGGAGCAAACAGAAAGGAACTGATTACAACGATGCCAGGCACCAGACTGAGAATTCAGGAAGTTAATATAGCAACACCCCTGGACTAACGACCCAGGTGGGTACCAAACTGAGGAAAGACAATCCCAGAGTCATATCACTAGTGACCACAAGAGGGAGCCAAAAAAGTCTAATTCACAACAGTCCATATGATAATCGGCCAACTCTTTGGGGTGGCTCTGAGAGAAGTGAAGTCCTGGCCCGCCGCGGATAAGGGAACGGCACAACAGGTTTTTGCAAAGCTTAAAGCCACCTTCGATACCCTTACTGCTACAGAAATTAAATTGACTTTCTATGGATGCAAACAGAGACCGCAGGATAGCTTACGGGACTATGCCCTTAATCTCCAGGAGGCGCTGCGGGCCATTAAGCAGAGTGACCCCGGCAGCATGCAAGATGAGGATAAACTCCTGAAAGAGCGGTTCATTGAGGGGCTCCGGTGCAGTCACCAAAGGGACCAATTACACTTCTTGGCCATGCAGAATCCAGACTTGACTTTTGCGCAATTCAGGGATAAAGCTATCCAGGCGCTGCAGGAGCAACAGCCCAGCCGTGCAATACCACCCAGGCATCCCACTCTCAGATACCACCAGGAGGTGGCGCCGGATGCCCCAGTCGCCGCCGAGGCCGACACCTAGAGCCTAGAGGACGACTCCCCTGCAGGACTCCGCCTCCAGATGCAGGAACTGACCAAGAGCGTTGCTGCCCTAGCCCGGACGGTGCAGTCCCTACAGGAGGCCCCCAAGAAGAAGATCCAGCTGGCCTCCAGACCAGAAGATGTCCCCTGGATGCGACAGAGGAGGACTCCGCTGACCAGAGGACGGGACGACGATCGCTTCCATCGGGATGGACGACCCATCTGCCGCTGCTGTCACCAGGTGGGCCACCTGGCAAGGTACTGTCCTTTAAACGAGCAACCCCTGGGGCAAAGGGCCAACCCCCAGGAGTAGGACTATCAGGCCCGCAGCATTGGAGAGCCAAATACGTTGGAGGGCGGCCAGTTCTTCCTGTTGTAATCGACGGTATCCCCATGAACGCTCTGCTGGACACCGGTTCTCAGGTGACGACTATGCCTTACGTGCTTTATAAACGGTATTGGGAGGACACCGATATTACTCGTGGCCCCGATGATGATTTCACCATCATAGCCAGTAATGGTCAGCCGTTGCCACAAGTGGGGTATAAAGAGGTCACCATCAAGGTGGGGCGGGTGGAATTGAAGGCCCAGGGGATTGTAATTGTTGATATTGACCGCCGTGAATGTAATCCCATGATGACTATTGGCACCAATGTTATAGAAAATGGTCTTGCAGAAGTTATCGTCTTGTTGCAACAGGTAGCAGAAACTGCTGGCTACAGTGAACAGCGCGCCCTGCAAAAAGAAATCAGAGCTCTGATGCAGAGACAGCAGGTAGAGCTGACTGGTGGTGAAATTGGTCGTGTCACTGTGAGTGATTCAAATCCTATCGCGATACCTCCCAGGAGTGAGATGTTGATATGGTGTCAGGCAGCCATAGGCCTCAGGGGTAAGGACTACCAGGCCCTGGTAGAACCCGTCTATTCAGACAATAGGCCCACTCTCCTAACAGCCAGGGGGGTGGTCGACGTCCACCAGGGGAGGGTGCCAGTACGTGTCCTTAATTGTGGGGAGGAAGAGGTCCATCTCACCAAGTATGCCACGCTTGCCAAACTGTTCGCTGTCAATAATAGTGTGATGCAGACACATGGACCCTTGGCCCCGTCTAACCTGGCGGAGGACAACGGTTCTGCAGGGCACTCGAAAGATTGGTGTCGGGAATTGCATGTGGGCACTGACTCCACCCCATCCCATCAGAAACAGGGGGCCTACAGGGTGGTTCACGAGTACGAGCGGGTATTTAGCAAACACCCCTTAGATTTTGGACAGGTGAAAGGGATCCAACATCATATCCCCATGGGAGATCACCGGCCCATAAAAGAGAGATACCGCCCTGTACCCCCAGCTCATTACCAGTGTGCCAAGGACATGTTGCAAGAAATGAAGGAGGCTGGGGTGGTGAGAGACAGTTGTAGCCCCTGGGCAGCTCCATTAGTCCTTGTTAAAAAGAAAGATGGCACAATGAGGATGTGCGTTGATTACAGGCAGTTGAATCGCATTACATATAAGGATGCATACCCACTGCCCAGGATAGAGGAGTCTCTGGCTGCCTTAAAATCTGCTAACTACTTCTCTACCTTAGATCTCACCAGTGGGTACTGGCAGGTTCCCGTGGCGGAGGCGGACAAAGAGAAGACGGCCTTCACGACGCCGATGGGTCTGCGAATTCAACTACATGCCCTTCGGATTGTGCAATGCCCCGGGGACGTTCCAGAGGATGATGGAGTGCTGTCTGGGGCACAAGAACTTTGAAACCGTACTGCTGTATTTGGATGATGTCATTGTCTTCTCTAAGACCTACGAAGACCATCTGAAGCACCTGGCTGAGGTGTTTGAAGCCCTGTCCAACTTTGGCTTAAAGGTGAAACCGTCCAAATGTCATCTGCTGAAACCCAAAGTGCAGTACCTGGGCCATGTGGTGAGCGCTGAAGGAGTAGCCCCAGACCCCGACAAGGTCACAGTGATCCAAGACTGGCTGAAGCCCAGCAACCTCCACGAAGTCCGGCAGTTCCTCGGGCTGGTAGGCTATTACCGAAGGTTCATCAAGGACATCACCAAGAAGGCCGCACCCTTGCAAGACCTGTTGGTGGGCAAATCAAAGAAGACCAAGGGGAAGAACTCCCCATTTGACTGGAACGAGGGCTTGGAAGGATCCTTCACTTGTTTGAAGTCGGCACTGATGGGAGAAGAGGTACTGGCCTACCCCGAATACGACCAACCGTTTGTGCTGTACACGGATGCCAGCAATGTGGGATTGGGAGCCGTGCTGTCCCAGGTCCAGAAAGGCAAAGAGAGGGTGATCGCTTATGCCAGCAGGAAGCTCCGTCCCATGGAAAGGAACCCTGACAACTACAGTTCCTTTAAACTGGAGTTCCTTGCCATCATCTGGGCAGTGACAGAGAGGTTCAAACACTACCTGGCCTCGGAGAAGTTCACCGTCTTCACGGATAATAATCCGCTGACACACTTGGATACAGCCAAACTCGGGGCCTTGGAACAGCGGTGGATGGCCCGGCTATCCAACTACGACTTCACCATCAAGTACCGGGCAGGACGCAAGAATGCGAACGCCGATGCCTTGTCCCGGATGCCCAATTTGCCAGAAACAGGGGAGGACCCAGAGGCACTTGAAGAGATAGAGTTGCCTGCGTTCCATCGCCCCAAAGCCGCTCAGTACTCCCATCATGTGAAGAACCGGTACAAGAACCAACAGAATGCCACGCTGAATCCCCTGCCCCATCACGGATGGGCGGAGACCCAGGATGGTGACCCCACGGTCCGTTGGGTGAAAGAGCTCCTGACGCAGGCAGGGTTGCATCCCGGCCCAGATGATCCACAGGAGACCCAACAGCTGTGGAAGGGGAGAAGCAAACTGTTTATCCATGATGGCAAGCTGTGCCGGAGGAGTATCGACCCGCGTACTCATGAATTGGTATGGCAGATAGTGGTGCCGAGGCGAGATGCGCCCATGGTTCTGGGAGCCTACCACGATGGAGCCAGACACTTCGGATGGAAGAAGCTGGAGAGGCTACTCCGAGGGAGGTTCTATTGGATTGGCATGAAGAGAGTCATTGAGAAGTGGTGTCGGGAGTGCAGTCCATGTAGCCTACGCAGGAAGGACCGTGACAGCCAACGGGCTCCCTTGCAGCCCATCATCACCAAACGGCCGTTCGAACTGGTCGCGCTGGATCATGTGAAGCTGACACCTAGCCGGTCAGGCTATATCTACGCTCTTACCATCGTAGATCACTACTCCAGATTTTTGGTGGTTGTACCTGTCAAGGATCTAACGGCCAGGATGGCTGCCAAGGCCTTCCAGCAATACTTTTGTAGGCCCCATGGGTACCCGGAGAAGGTACTGACCGATCAGGGACCAGCATTCGAAGCAGAGGTGTTCCAAGAGTTCTGCCATCTGTACGGGTGTAAGAAGATCAGAACCACACCGTACCATCCCCAAACAGACGGGATGTGTGAAAAGATGAAACAAGTGGTGATCGACTTACTGAAGACCTTGCCCGTAGAGGAGCGGAACCTGTGGCTGACAAAGCTGCCTGACTTGGTGGACATATACAATCATATCCCAGTAAATTCCACCAACTGCACTCCAGCATACCTGATGTGAGAAAGATCTCGCAAGTTACCCGTTGACCTGGACATGGGGGTCCTAGTCCCCGAAGATACCTCGCCGGATGCAGATTGGGATGCAGAAAGGCAGCGAAAGTACCGCAAAGTACATGAATGCGTGGAAAGAAGTCTTGCCCAGGCTAGACAAAAACAAGAAAGAGACTACAACCAGCATGCTCCTGCGATTCCCTTGTCACCCGGTGAGCACGTACTCAAACGAAAGAGGAGGCTACACAAACTCGACGACCAATGGGAAGCGGAACCGTATACCGTCCTGCCATCCGATTTCGACAACATGAAGGTTTGTCTCATCAGCAAGAATGAAGGGAAGACCTCGACGGCGATATCCAGGGACCACCTGAAAGTCTGCCCTGATAAGTTGAGAGAGAGGGAAACGGATCCAGGAACCTCCCCACCTGTAGAAAGAGAGAAGATGATACACACTGTTCTTGGTGATTTTCCCCACTCCTGGACTCAGATAAATCAGGCCATCGTGGTACCTGTTCTAACGTTCCGCCAGCCGGACCCACCAGAACTAATTGTGGTGCCAGATCATCCAGGCCCGCAATCTCAGCAAGCCTTACCTGAAGATGCCATGTCAACCGTTGAACCGGCAAATGCTCCCTCTGCTATCGGCGAATCTGCCGTACCCACTGTTGGTAGCAGCAGCCCTGAGAACTCCAGCCTGCCAGTGCTACCCAGACTCACTAGAAGCGTAGCTAGAAGACAGTGCACTACACCAGCGGTAGCAGGTATAGCGGGCCCTGTTAGGCCAATAGCAACCCCTGCGCTGCGAAGGTCTACACGCAGCACCAAGAATCAAACTCCCCTCCGCTACAAAACTTGGAGGTATTAGTGAGGGCTGCTATTTAGTTGAAAATGTTTGTGTGCATATCTTTTGTTACAGGTTTTAAAATGGACAAACGGAGTAATGGACAGTGAATTGCTCCAAAAACTTCTAAAGGGGACCCCTTTGTTTACCCGGGGTCCCCGCTGTTTCAACCATTGAACTGAGAGTCATAAACTGTGCATGACCTAACTTTCGCAACGTTCAAGAGTCCTCACCTCCCATAAAGAGAAGCACTGTTATGTTTAATTGTTTATGATATTTCACAATTTTGTGTGTTTTCTGTTAACATGTATTGTTGTTCTTGTTTCCCCAGTCCGGGAGTACTGGATTTAACCGGGGGGGGGAGTGCAGCGCCCCAGAGTCCTGGTCGTTGCAGTAACGTCGCTCTGCCACTAAGGGGAGTGATGTTACATCTGATTGCACTAAAGGAGTTCACCTGACCAGGTAACACACACACTACACTTCACACTCCGGCCACCAGGGGGAGTGGTTCTATCTAGTAGGCCACTCCTCACACTCTGGTAAAACTGGGGGTTGGACAGGAAGACAGGGAGAAGTAGCTGGGAAGAGCTAGAGAGAGGACCTGTCAGGGATGGGATCCTGACAGATTCATAAGAAAGGACAAAAAGTGAGAAAATGGGAATACAGCAAAGAGGCGATAGGACCAGAAGAAGTCGTGCTGTAAGATCGAGGCAACATCCTTCTGAGGCGCAAACAGTCGGTGGCCGGAACGCCGAGCAAGTAAGAGACTCTAAGGATTACTGCAAATCACGGCAGGATAGCCAATTACAGGTTGGCTGCCTCACCCAAAACACCTAAGCAGACAACGTAGGCAGCTGTGGGAGAGGGGCGACTCTAGGGTCCCGAAAGAACTCCAGGCCTACCCCATCATATGGGTGCGTCCTAACCATATCATCTGGGGGATGGAGAGAACGAGCATCAGAGACAGACAGAATCAGTTATGAGGACTATCCCGGGGTGCTCAGCAGGGAAGGACTACAACACACAGGCGCTAGAACATAGACGCTGATTCCCACCTGTTAAGGGGACTCCTGATGTGCCTTCGGACCGGCCGGTCTCAGACAGCCCGGTTAACAGTGCCCTGGATTGGACACCTCGAGACCTTCAGTAAAGAGGTAAAGAGACTGCAACCTGGTGTCCTCGTTATTCACCGCGACCTGCACCGCACCACAACATCATCACATTCTCAACTTTCACTGGACGCCCCTCAGCAGGGTCACGGACCGGGCCTAGCCACCGTGACAACCCCAGAACCGAGACGCAGAGGCCCGGTACCGGGTGCCCCTCGGCCCTGCGGCAGTGGGGGCGCTCCATTACCACACACAATCCCGCCCCCCACCACATTACCACACATAATCCCGCCCCCACCACATTATCACACATAATCCCGCCCCCCCACCACATTACCACACATAATCCTGCACCCCACCACATTACCAAACATAATCCCGTCCCACACAACATTACCACACATATTCCCGCCCCCACCACATTACCACACATAATCCCGCCCCCCCACCCCATTACCACACATAATCCCACCTCCCACCAAATTGCCACACATAATCCCGCCCCCTACACATTACCACACATAATACCGCCCCCCACAACATTACCACACATATTCCCGCCCCCCACCACATTACCACACATAATCCCACCCCCCACCACATTACCACACATAATCCCGCCCCCCCACCAAATTGCCACACATAATACCGCCCCCACCACATTACCACACATAATCCCGCCCCCCACCACATTACCACACATAATCCCACCCCCCCACCACATTACCACACATAATCCCGCCCCCCACCACATTACCACACATAATCCCATCCCCCACCACATTACCACACATAATCCCATCCCCCACCACATTGCCACATATATTCCCGCCCCCCACCACATTATCACACATAATCCCGCTTCCCACCACATTACCACACGAGGCTCTGTCCCCACACATTACCACACGAGACTCCATCCTCACACATTACCACACGAGGCTGCGTCCCCACACATTACCACACGAGGCTCCGTCCCTACACATTACCACACGAAGCTCTGTCCCCACACATTACCACACCAGGCTCTGTCCCCACACATTACCACACCAGGCTCCATCCTCACACATTACCCACGAGGCTCCGTCCCCACACATTACCATACAAGGCTCCGTCCCTCCACATTACCACATGAGGCTCCGTCCTCACACATTACCACATGAGGCTCTGCCCCCACACATTACCATATGAGGCTCTGCCCCCACACATTACCACACGAGGCTCTGTCCTCACACCTTACCAAATGAATCCAGTGTGCTTTTGATTTTACACTGTGAATAAAATGTATTAGTATTATTCTGATTTGTAATTATTATTATTAACTTCATTTTAAGTTAATTTACCACCTGCGTAAGCGCTATTGAATGTTGTCATTAGCGTTAATTAGATAGCAATGAGCATGCCGAGCGTTAGCTGGCTGGAAACAGCTAGTATATATATATATATATATATATATATATATATATATATATATATATATACTAGATGGTAGCCTGATTTTAACGCATCGGGTATTCTAGAATATGTATGTAGTTTATTTATGAAGATTTTAGAATAATACATTGAATACACAGGATTCGGCCGGCCGCGACCAATTAGCGAAGCGTGGTTCAAATCCCACACCCGGACTGCGCCTGTCGCTGATTGTTCACGGCCAGCCAAGTAGTATATAGCATAGCCACATATTATATAACAGCCCACGTAGTAAATAGCACAGCCACGTAGTACATAGCACAGCCACATAGTATATTGCACAGCCACGTAGTATATAGCTGTTATAAACTGGTGGTTTAGGTGCAACATGGGACGTGCTCTGGAGGAGGTGGTACCTGTACTGACCGCAGTTCCTGAGCTAAACACAACACTAGAAGTAGCCGTGGGATGTTCCTGTCACTCCCTAGACATCTCGTCACAGCCGGAGGACTAACTGCCCCTAAAGATAGAAACAGGAAAGCTATCTTGCCTCAGAGAAAATCCCCAAAGTATAGGACAGCCCCCCACAAATATTGACTGTGAGTGGCGAGGGAAATGACATACGCAGAATGAAAACAGGGTGTAGCAAAGGAGGCTAGTCTAGCTAGATAGATAGAACAGGACAGAATACTGTGCGGTCAGTATTAAAAACTAGGAAAATCCACAACAGAGTTTACAAAAATCTCCACACCTGACTAAAGGTGTGGAGGGTAAATCTGCTTCCCAGAGCTTCCAGCTTAACTGAATAAATCCATAGTGACAAGCTGGACTAGAAAAAACATAGAAAGTGCAGAAAGATTAAGTCCACAACAAGTGGACTGCAAAAGAACAAAGCAAGGACTTATCTTTGCTGAACTGGTCAGAATATCAGGGAAATCCAAGCAGAGATGTGAATCCAAGCAGGAACCATTGAGAAATGGCACTGGCTGAAGGATAGAGCCAGGATAAATAGCCGAGCCAGAATAAACGATCAGTGGAAGAAGCTGCTGACTGCTAAATCCAAGGAGCAGCAGTTCCACTTAAATCCACCGGAGGGAGCACAAGAGCAGAACTCACAAAAGTGCCACTTACAACCACCGGAGGGAGCCCAAGAGCGGAATTCACAACAGTACTCCCCCTTGAGGAGGGGTCACCGAACCCTCACCAGAGCCTCCAGGCCGATCAGGACGAGCCAAGTGAAAGGCACGAACCAAATCGGCGGCATGGACATCGGAGGCAACAACCCAAGAATTATCCTCCTGGCCATAACCCTTCCACTTGACAAGATACTGAAGCCTCCGCCTCGAAAAACGAGAATCCAAAATTTTCTACACCACATATTCCAACTCCCCATCAACCAACACCGGGGCAGGAGGATCAACAGAGGGAACAACGGGCACCACATATCTCCGCAACAAAGATCTATGGAAAACATTATGGATGGCAAAAGAGGCTGGAAGGGCCAAACGAAAAGATACCGGATTAATAATCTCAGAAATCTTATAAGGACCAATAAACCGAGGTTTGAACTTAGGGGAAGAAACCTTCATAGGAACATGACGAGAAGATAACCAGACTAAATCCCCCACCCGAAGCCGGGGACCAACACACCGACGGCGGTTAGCAAAACGTTGAGCCTTTTCCTGAGACAACGTCAAATTGTCTACCACATGAGTCCAAATCTGCTGTAACCTGTCCACCACAGAATCCACACCAGGACAATCAGAAGGTTCAACCTGCCCCGAAGAAAAGCGAGGATGAAAACCAAAATTAGAAAAGAAAGGCGAAACCAAAGTAGCCGAACTAGCCCGATTATTAAGGGCAAACTCGGCCAACGGCAAGAAAGCCACCCAATCATCCTGATCAGCAGACACAAAGCATCTCAAATAGGTTTCCATGGTCTGATTAGTATGCTCAGTTTGGCCATTTGTCTGAGGATGGAACGCCGAAGAAAAAGACAAATCAATGCCCATCCTAGCACAAAAGGCCCGCCAAAACCTAGAAACTGGGAACATCTGTCAGACACAATATTCTCCGGAATGCCATGCAAATGAACCACATGCTGAAAAAACAATGGAACCAAATCAGAGGAGGAAGGCAAATTAGGCAAAGGTACCAAATGGACCATTTTAGAGAACCGGTCACAAACCACCCAGATAACAGACATCTTCTGGGAAACAGGAAGATCCGAAATAAAATCCATGGAAATATGCGTCCAGGGCCTCTCAGGGACCGGCAAAGGCATAAGCAACACACTAGCGTGGGAACAGCAAGGCTTGGCCTGGGCACAAGTCCCACAGGACTGCACAAAAGAACGCACATCCCGCGACAAGGAAGGCCACCAAAAGGACCTAGCAACCAAATCTCTGGTACCAAAAATCCCAGGATGACCAACCAACACTGAACAATGAACCTCAGAAATTACCTTACTAGTCCATCTATCAGGAACAAACAGCTTCCCCACAGGACAGCGGTCAGGTTTATCAGCCTGAAATTCCTGAAGCACCCGCCGCAAATCAGGGGAGATTGCAGAAAGAATTACCCCTTCTTTAAGAATGCCAACCGGCTCAAGGACTCCAGGAGAATCAGGCAAAAAACTCCTAGAGAGGGCATCAGCCTTAACATTCTTAGATCCCGGAAGATACGAGACCACAAAATCAAAACGGGAGAAAAACAGGGACCATCGAGCCTGTCTAGGGTTCAGCCGCTTGGCCGACTCGAGGTAAATCAGATTCTTATGATCGGTCAAGACCACAACGCGGTGCTTGGCTCCCTCAAGCCAATGTCGCCACTCCTCAAATGCCCACTTCATAGCCAACAACTCCCGATTACCAACGTCATAATTGCGCTCCGCAGGCGAAAACTTTCTGGAAAAAAAAGCACACGGTTTCATCAAAGAACCATCAGAATTCCTCTGAGACAAAACGGCCCCTGCCCCAATCTCAGAAGCGTCAACCTCAACCTGAAAAGGAAGAGAAACATCCGGCTGACGCAATACAGGGGCAGTAGTAAATCGGCGTTTAAGCTCCTGAAAGGCCTCAACAGCCGCAGAGGACCAATTCGTCACATCAGCGCCTTTCTTCGTCAAATCGGTCAGGGGCTTAACCACACTGGAAAAGTTGGCAATGAAACGGCGATAAAAATTAGCAAAGCCCAAAAATTTCTGAAGGCTCTTCACCGATGTGGGTTGAATCCAGTCATGAATGGCTTGGACCTTAACAGGATCCATTTCTATAGACGAGGGAGAAAAAATAAAACCCATAAAAGAGACCTTCTGAACTCCAAATAGGCACTTAGACCCCTTCACAAATAAAGCATTATCACAAAGGATCTGGAATACCATCCTGACCTGCTTCACATGAGACTCCCAATCATCGGAAAAAATAAAAATATCATCCAAATACACAATCATGAATTTATCAAGATAATTGCGGAAAATATCATGCATGAAGGACTGAAATACAGAAGGAGCATTAGAAAGCCCGAAAGGCATCACAAGGTATTCAAAATGGCCTTCGGGCATATTAAATGCAGTTTTCCATTCGTCACCCTGTTTAATACGAACAAGATTATATGCCCCTCGAAGGTCAATCTTAGTAAACCAACCAGCCCCCTTAATCCGAGCAAACAAATCAGAAAGCAAAGGTAAAGGGTATTGGAATTTGACCGTGATCTTATTAAGAAGGCGATAATCAATACAGGGTCTCAATGAGCCATCCTTCTTGGCAACAAAAAAGAATCCCGCTCCCAATGGTGATGAAGACGGCCAAATATGCCCCTTCTCCAAAGACTCCTTGACATAACTCCGCATGGCGGCATGCTCTGGCACAGACAGATTGAAAAGTTGGCCCTTAGGGAACTTACAGCCAGGAATCAAGTTAATAGCACAATCACAGTCCCTATGTGGAGGAAGGGAACTGGACTTGGGCTCATCAAATACATCCTGGAAATCCGACAAAAACTCAGGGACTTCAGAAGAGGGGGAAGAGGAACTTGACATCAAAGAAACGTCACAATGTACCCCTTGACAACCCCAACTAGTCACAGACATAGATTTCCAATCCAGCACCGGATTACGTTCCTGTAACCATGGAAAACCTAGTACAACAACATCATGCAAGTTATGCAACACCAGAAAACGGCAATCTTCCTGATGTGCTGGAGCCATGCACATGGTCAGCTGAGTCCAATACTGAGGTTTATTCTTGGCCAACGGTGTAGCATCAATCCCCCTCAAAGGAATAGGGCTCTGCAAAGGCTGCAAAGAAAAACCACAGCGCCTGGCGAATTCCAAGTCCATTAAGTTCAGGGCAGCGCCTGAATCCACAAATGCCATGACAGAAAAGAACGATAATGAGCAAGTCAGGGTCACAGATAAGAGAAATTTAGGCTGTACGGTACTGATGGTAACAGACCTAGCGACCCTCTTAGTACGCTTAGGGCAATCAGAAATAACATGAGCAGAATCACCACAGTAAAAACACAGCCCATTCTGACGTCTGAATCCCTGCCGTTCTGCTATAGTCAAAATCCTATCACATTGCATAGGCTCAGGATTCCACTCAGAGGACACTGCCATATGGTGCACAACTTTGCACTCGCGCAGGCGCCGATCAATCTGAATGGCTAGAGACATAGATTCACTCAAACCAGCAGGCGTGGGGAACCCCACCATAACATCTTTCAGGGCTTCAGAAAGACCCTTTCTGAAAATTGCGGCCAGAGCATCCTCATTCCATTTAGTGAGCACATACCATTTTCTAAATTTCTGGCAGTATAATTCTGCCGCTTCCTGACCCTGACATAGGGCCAACAAGGTTTTTTCTGCATGATCCACAGAATTAGGTTCGTCATACAATAATCCGAGCGCTTGAAAAAATGTGTCTACATTAAGCAATGCCGGATCCCCTGTTGTGAATTCTATTTTTGGGCTCCCTCTAGTGGTCACAAGTGCTACTGTGTAGTGTTGTCTTTCTGCAGGTTGGCTGCATCAGCTGGTTCGTTATCCTTGGTTGGTTTCCTATTTAGCTCACCTGGAGACTCAGTTCCTTGCCTGCTATCAATGTATTCAGTGCTCTTCAGATTCCTTGTGTCTACCTTGCTCCTGTTATGGTTACCCCAATGATCATGGGAAACAAAAATACAAAACGGACTAGCTCTCGGGTGATGGAAACTAAGGTCGACCGTGACCTGAACCTGACCCAACACTTACAGTAGCCGGGGGATGTACCTACGATGCCCTAGACACCACGCGCCAGCCGGAGATCTAACTACCCCTATAAGAGGAATATACAGGCCTGCCTTACCTCCAGTGAGGAACCCCAAAAGATGATAGTAGGCCCCCACAGATATTGACGGTGAGTTCAGAGGAAATGACATACGTAGGATGAACAGCAGATTTAGCACAGTGAGGTCCGCTTACTAGATAGCAGAAGGACAGGAAAGAGTTACTTCACGGTCGACCTAAAAATCACTATACAAAAACACCATCCAGAAATTACTTTAAACTCCAGTGACAACTCATGCCACTGGAGTAGTAATTTTCTGTCCACAAGAGCTTCCAGCACTGAAGAGTCACATTGCAGATAGCTGGACAAAAATAGCAAAACAAGAAACAAAATTCAACTTAGCTGAACTGGAACTTGAGGCAGGTAAATGCAACAGAATGCTACTAGCACATTGTTGGCCGGCATGTGACTAACAGCCAAGCAGCCTTAAATAGGAAACTCCCCTAGAGGGTGGCGACAGGTAATCAGAGATGGAGGAAGGCACATAAGAGACACTACCATAACAGACCACCGGGGGAGCCCACAAACCGAACTCACAACAGTACCCCCCCCTTAAGGAGGGGGCACCGAACCCTCACCAGAACCACCAGGGCGACCTGGATGAGCACTATGAAATGCACGAACCAAATCGGGAGCATGAACATCGGATGCTGTCACCCAAGAATTATCCTCCTGGCCATAACCTTTCCACTTAACCAGATACTGAAGTTTCCGTCTGGAAACACGGGAGTCCAAGATCTTTTCCACCACATACTCCAATTCACCCTCAACCAACACAGGAGCAGGTGGATCAGCAGAAGGAACAACCGGTACCTCATACCTCCGCAATAATGACCGATGGAAAACATTATGGATATTAAAAGATGCTGGGAGGTCCAAACGAAAGGACACAGGATTAAGAACCTCCAGAATCCTATAAGGGCCGATAAACCGAGGCTTAAACTTAGGAGACGAGACCTTCATAGGAACAAATCGAGAAGACAGCCACACCAGGTCCCCAACACAAAGACGAGGACCAATACGCCGATGACGATTAGTGAACTGTTGAGTCTTCTCCTGGGACAACTTCAGATTGTCCACAACCTGTCCCCAAATCTGATGCATCCTATCAACCACAGCATCCACTCCAGGACAATCCGAAGACTCCAATTGACCGGACGAAAACCGAGGGTGAAACCCCGAATTACAAAAAAATGGAGAAACCAAAGTGGCAGAACTAGCCCGATTGTTAAGGGCAAACTCTGCCAATGGCAAAAAGTCAAGCCAATCATCCTGATCAGCGGACACAAAACACCTCAAGTAAGTCTCCAAGGTCTGATTAGTACGCTCAGTCTGGCCATTAGTCTGAGGATGGAATGCAGACGAAAAAGACAAATCGATACCCATCCTGGCACAGAACGTCCGCCAAAATCTAGACACAAACTGAGTACCCCTGTCAGACACTATATTCTCAGGAATACCATGCAAACGCACCACATTCTGAAAAAATAGAGGAACCAACTCAGAGGAGGAGGGCAATTTGGGTAAAGGTACCAAATGAACCATCTTGGAAAAATGGTCACAAATCACCCAGATGACAGACATCCTACGAGAAACCGGAAGGTCAGAAATAAAGTCCATAGAGATGTGCGTCCAAGGCCTCTTAGGAATAGGCAAGGGCAACAACAACCCACTGGCCCTAGAACAGCAGGGCTTGGCCCGAGCACAAACATCACAAGACTGCACAAACATGCGCACATCTCGAGACAAAGAAGGCCACCAGAAGGACCTAGACACCAAATCCCTGGTGCCAAAAATTCCAGGATGACCTGTCAACGCGGAAGAATGAACCTCCGAGATAACTCTACTGGTCCAATCATCAGGGACAAACAGTCTACCAGGCGGACAGCGATCAGGCCTATCCACCTGAAACTCCTGCAAAGAACGCCGCAGGTCTGGGGAGACAGCTGACAATATCACCCCATCCTTCAGGATGCCGGTAGGTTCGGAATCACCAGGCGAGTCAGGCTCAAAACTCCTAGAGAGGGCATCCGCCTTCACATTCTTGGACCCAGGCAGATATGACACCACAAAGTTAAATCGGGAGAAAAACAACGACCAGCGCGCCTGTCTAGGATTCAGACGCCTGGCCGACTCAAGATAAATTAGATTCTTGTGGTCAGTGAGGACCACCACCTGGTGTCTAGCACCCTCAAGCCAATGACGCCACTCCTCAAACGCCCACTTCATGGCCAGAAGTTCCCGATTTCCCACATCATAATTTCGCTCAGCGGGCGAAAACTTTCGGGAGAAAAACGCACATGGTCTCATTACTGAGCAGTCAGGATCTTTCTGCGACAAAACTGCACCTGCTCCGATCTCCGAAGCATCCACCTCAACCTGGAACGGAAGTAACACATCAGGTTGGCGCAACACAGGAGCGGAAGAAAAGCGGCGCTTAAGCTCTTGAAAGGCCTCCACAGCCGCAGAGGACCAATTAGCAACATCAGCACCTTTTTTGGTCAAATCAGTCAAAGGTTTAGCAATGGCAGAAAAACCCGCTATAAATCGGCGATAGAAATTAGCAAAACCCAAGAACTTTTGTAGACTCTTCAAAGAAGTAGGTTGCATCCAATCACAAATAGCCTGGACCTTGACAGGGTCCATCTCCATAGATGAAGGGGAAAAAATATATCCCAAAAAGGAAATTCTCTGAACTCCAAAACTACACTTTGAGCCCTTTACAAAAAG
The DNA here is from genome assembly GCF_051348905.1 of Ranitomeya variabilis. Lineage (NCBI taxonomy): Eukaryota > Metazoa > Chordata > Amphibia > Anura > Dendrobatidae > Ranitomeya > Ranitomeya variabilis. The sequence goes on from NC_135238.1 coordinate 115,463,880, forward strand.
AGAATTAGCTCGCAAAACCTGAAAAACTCTCCTGACCTGTTGAACGTGAGATTCCCAGTCCTCCGAAAAAACAAGAATATCATCCAAATACACAATCATAAACTTATCCAGATATTCACGGAAAATATCGTGCATAAAGGACTGAAAAACGGAAGGGGCATTTGCGAGGCCGAAAGGCATTACCAAATACTCAAAATGGCCTTCAGGCGTATTAAATGCGGTCTTCCACTCATCCCCCTGCTTAATCCGCACCAAATTATACGCACCACGTAGATCGATCTTAGTGAACCACTTAGCCCCCTTTATACGAGCAAAGAGATCAGTCAGTAAAGGTAACGGGTACTGGTATTTAACTGTAATCTTATTCAAAAGTCGATAGTCGATACAAGGTCTCAATGAACCATCCTTTTTACCTACAAAGAAAAATCCTGCCCCTAGTGGAGACAACGAGGGGCGAATATGACCCTTTTCCAAGGATTCTCTGATATACTCCCGCATAGCAGTATGTTCAGGTACAGACAAATTAAACAAGCGACCCTTAGGAAACTTACTACCGGGGATCAATTCAATAGCGCAGTCACACTCTCTGTGGGGAGGGAGAGAATCAACTTTAGGCTCTTGAAAGACATCATAAAAATCTGACAGAAATGCTGGGATCTCAGAGGGAGTAGATGAAGAAATAGGAACCAAAGGTGCATCCCCATGAATACCCCGACATCCCCAGCTCAACACAGACATAGATTTCCAGTCCAAGACGGGATTATGAATCTGTAACCATGGTAATCCAAGCACTAAGACATCATGTAGGTTATATAATACAAGGAAACGAATAATCTCCTGATGGTCTGGGGTAAGACGCATAGTCACTTGTGTCCAATATTGTGGTTTATTGCTAGCCAAAGGTGTAGAATCAATACCCTTCAGGGGAATAGAAACTTCCAACGGCTCCAAATCAAACCCACAACGCTTGGCAAAGGACCAATCCATGAGACTCAGAGCGGCGCCAGAATCCACATAAGCATTCACAGTCACAGATGATAAGGTACAAATCAATGTCACGGACAAAAGAAATTTTGACTGCAAGGTACCTGTAGAAAAAGATTTATCAACCTTTTTATCAACCTTATTTATACGTTTAGAGCATGCTGATATAACATGAGCTGGATCTCCACAGTAGAAGCACAATCCATTTTTGCGCCTGTAATTTTGACGTTCGCCTCTAGACAAAACACGATCGCATTGCATATGCTCTAATGCCTTTTCAGAGGTCACCGCCAAATGGTGCACAGGTCTTTGCTCAGAAGACACCGCCATATGGTGCACAGGTTTTTGCTCAGAAAATACCGCCATATGGTGCACAGATTTTTCCTCAGAAGACCCCGCCATATGGTGCACAGATTTGCGCTCCCGCAAACGCCGATCAATCTGGATAGCCAATTTCATGGCATCATTCAGACCTGTAGGCACAGGGAACCCCACCATGACATCCTTCACGGCATCAGAGAGACCTTCTCTGAAATTAGCTGCTAAAGCGCACTCATTCCATTTAGTAAGCACCGACCATTTACGGAATTTCTGGCAGTATATCTCAGCTTCATCTTGCCCTTGGGAAAGAGCTATCAAGGCTTTCTCAGCCAAAATCTCCAAATTAGGTTCTTCATAAAGCAACCCCAAAGCCTGAAAAAACGCATCTACATTTAACAACGCAGGATCCCCTGGCGATAATGCAAATGCCCAACTTTGTGGGTCGCCGCGCAGTAAAGAGATAACAATTTTAACTTGTTGAGTCTGATCACCAGCAGAGTGAGATCTCAGAGACAAAAACAATTTGCAATTTTCTCTGAAACTCAAAAACCGGGATCTGTCTCCGGTAAAGTATTCAGGCAGAGGAATCTTAGGTTCAGACATTGGAGCACGTATAACAAAATCTTGTAGGTTCTGTACTCTTGTCGCAAGGTTATTCAAACCTGCAACTAAACTCTGTGGATCCATGTTTCAAATGGGTGTAACCCAAGCATTCAGATGTTAAGAGGAGAGGAGAAAAAAAAAGGCTGAAGACTGCAGTTTAAGCAAGAAATACAAATGATCAAACTAAGGTGCACTTTCAAACACAGAAAAAAAAAAAAAAAAACCTTTTCTTCTCCTTCCTACTTTAGTGCATATTTTAACACATAGATTTTTTACTGGCCGGCCAAACTGTTATGGTTACCCCAATGATCATGGGAAACAAAAATACAAAACGGACTAGCTCTCGGGTGATGGAAACTAAGGTCGACCGTGACCTGAACCTGACCCAACACTTACAGTAGCCGGGGGATGTACCTACGATGCCCTAGACACCACGCGCCAGCCGGAGATCTAACTACCCCTATAAGAGGAATATACAGGCCTGCCTTACCTCCAGTGAGGAACCCCAAAAGATGATAGTAGGCCCCCACAGATATTGACGGTGAGTTCAGAGGAAATGACATACGTAGGATGAACAGCAGATTTAGCACAGTGAGGTCCGCTTACTAGATAGCAGAAGGACAGGAAAGAGTTACTTCACGGTCGACCTAAAAATCACTATACAAAAACACCATCCAGAAATTACTTTAAACTCCAGTGACAACTCATGCCACTGGAGTAGTAATTTTCTGTCCACAAGAGCTTCCAGCACTGAAGAGTCACATTGCAGATAGCTGGACAAAAATAGCAAAACAAGAAACAAAATTCAACTTAGCTGAACTGGAACTTGAGGCAGGTAAATGCAACAGAATGCTACTAGCACATTGTTGGCCGGCATGTGACTAACAGCCAAGCAGCCTTAAATAGGAAACTCCCCTAGAGGGTGGCGACAGGTAATCAGAGATGGAGGAAGGCACATAAGAGACACTACCATAACAGACCACCGGGGGAGCCCACAAACCGAACTCACAACATGCTCCCAGTCTCTCCAAGACAAGCTAAGTTTTTGTTTGATCATTTTTTGATTATCAGAGTTCATTATGTTTTAGTCCAGCTCGCTAAAATGTGATTTCCTCCCTTGCTGGTTGCTCTAGGGGACCGAGTTTCTCCCCCCACACCGTTAGTTGGTGTGGGGGTTCTTGAAATCTCAGAGTGGATATTTTGTAAGGGTTTTTTACTGACCGCATAGATTCCCTTTTCTATTTTCTGCTATCTAGTATTAGTGGGCCTCATTTGCTGAATCTGCTTTCACCCCTGTGTATGTGCCTTCCTCTTACCTCACCGTTATTATCTGTTGGGGGCTTCTATATCTTTGGGGATTATTGCTCTGGAGGCAAGAGAGGTCTTTTCTTTCTCTCTAGGGGTAGTTAGTTTCTCAGGCTGGCTCGAGACGCCTAGGATTTTTAGGCACGTTCACCGGCTACTTCTAGTGTGTTTGGATAGGTTCAGATTTGTGGTCAGTCCAGTTTGCCACCTCCCTAGAGCTTGTCCTATGTTTGTTACTTAGCTGGAGTAATTTGTGATCCTCAACCACTAAGTATCATAACAGTATAGCAGGCCAAAAAGTGTTTAATGCATCGCAGAAGTTTTTTTTTTTCCTCCCGCTTTTCCTTTGCTGCAGTCTGTTTAGCTTCTTTCATCCCCTTGAACTCTGGGTGGTTTTGAGCTCAGCTGCAGACATGAATGTTCAGACTCTGACTTCTAGTGTGGATCATCTTACTGCACGGGTGCAAAGTATTCAGGATTTTGTTATTCATAGCCCTATGTCTGAACCAAAGATACCCATTCCTGAGTTGTTTTCTGGAGATAGATCTAGGTTTCTAAATTTTAAGAATAATTGTAAGTTATTTCTATCTCTGAGACCTCGTTCCTCTGGTGATTCCGCTCAGCAAGTTAAAATTGTTATCTCCTTGTTGCGTGGCGACCCTCAAGATTGGGCTTTCTCTCTGGCGCCAGGAGATCCTGCATTGCTTAATGTAGATGCATTTTTTCTGGCTCTTGGACTGCTTTATGAGGACCCTAATCTTGAGAATCAGGCAGAAAAAGCGTTGCTGACTATCTCTCAGGGTCAGGATGAAGCAGAGGTGTATTGTCAAAAATTCCGGAAATGGTCGGTGCTTACTCAATGGAATGAGTGTGCCCTGGCTGCAAATTTCAGAGAAGGTCTTTCTGAGGCCGTTAAGAATGTTATGGTGGGGTTTCCCACCCCTGCAAGTCTGAGTGATTCTATGGCTTTAGCCATTCAGGTTGATCGGCGTTTGCGGGAGCGCAAATCTGCTCATCCTTTGGCGGTATTTTCCGAACAGAGACCTGAGTCTATGCAATGTGACCGAACTCTGACCAGAATTGAGCGACAAAGTCATAGACGTCAAAATGGGTTGTGCTTTTACTGTGGTGATTCTACTCATGTTATCTCAGCATGCTCTAAACGCTTAAAAAGCATGCTCTAAACGCTTAAAAAAAAAATCTAAACCTGTCACCATTGGTACTATACAGCCTAAATTTATTTTGTCTGTTACTTTGATTTGTTCTTTGTCGTCCTACCCGGTTATGGCTTTTGTGGATTTGGGTGCTGCCCTGAATCTGATGGATTTGTCGTTTGCCAGGCGCTGTGGTTTTGTCCTGGAGCCTTTGGAATTTCCTATTCCTCTGAGGGGAATTGATGCTACGCCATTGGCTGAGAATAAGCCTCAGTATTGGACGCAAATGACCATGTGCATGACTCCCGTACATCAGGAGGTGATTCGCTTTCTTGTTCTGCATAACTTGCATGATGTTATCGTTTTGGGTCTGCCATGGCTGCAAGCTCATAATCCAGTTTTAGATTGGAAAGCTATGTCTGTGTCAAGTTGGGGTTGTCAGGGAATTCATGGCGATACTCCGTTGGTGTCTATTGCTTCTTCCACTCCTTCTGAGGTCCCTGAGTTTTTGTCTGACTACCAGGATGTATTTGATGAGCCCAGGTCCTGTGCCCTGCCTCCTCATAGGGATTGTGACTGTGCTATAAATTTAATTCCTGGTAGTAAATTCCCTAAGGGACGACTTTTTAATTTGTCTATACCAGAGCATGCCGCGATGCGGAGTTATATAAAGGAGTCTCTGGAGAAGGGACATATTCGCCCATCCTCTTCCCCTCTTGGTGCAGGTTTTTTTTTTGTGGCCAAGAAGGACGGTTCTTTGAGACCTTGTATAGATTATCGTCTTCTGAATAAAATCACAGTCAAATTTCAGTATCCTTTGCCACTATTGTCTGATTTGTTTGCTCGGATTAAGGGTGCCAGTTGGTTCACCAAGATAGATCTCCGTGGTGCGTATAACCTTATGCGCATTAAGCAGGGAGATGAATGGAAAACAGCATTTAATACGCCCGAAGGCCATTTTGAGTACTTAGTGATGCCTTTTGGACTCTCTAATGCTCCTTCTGTGTTTCAGTCCTTCATGCATGACATTTTCCGAGAATATCTGGATAAATTTATGATTGTTTATCTGGATGACATTTTGGTCTTTTCTGATGATTGGGAGTCCCATGTGAAGCAGGTCAGGATGGTGTTTCAGGTCCTGCGTGCTAATGCTTTATTTGTGAAGGGCTCAAAATGCCTCTTCGGAGTACAGAAGGTCTCCTTTTTGGGTTTTATTTTTTCTCCTTCTACTGTGGAGATGGACCCAGTCAAGGTCCAGGCTATTCATGACTGGACTCAGCCCACGTCTGTTAAGAGTCTTCAGAAGTTCTTGGGTTTTGCTAATTTTTACCGTCGTTTCATCGCTAATTTTTCTAGCGTGGTTAAACCTTTGACGGATTTGACCAAGAAGGGTTCTGATGTGACTAATTGGTCTCCTGCGGCCGTGGAGGCCTTTCGGGAGCTGAAGCACCGATTTTCTTCAGCTCCAGTCTTATGTCAGCCAGATGTCTCTCTCCCCTTCCAGGTCGAGGTTGATGCTTCTGAGATTGCAGCAGGGGCTGTTTTGTCGCAGAGAAGCTCTGATGGCTCTGTAATGAAGCCATGTGCTTTCTTTTCAAGAAAGTTTTCGCCTGCCGAGCGGAATTATGATGTTGGTAATCGGGAGTTGTTGGCTATGAAGTGGGCATTTGAGGAGTGGCGACATTGGCTCGAAGGAGCTAAACATCGTGTGGTGGTCTTGACTGATCACAAAAATCTGATTTACCTTGAATCTGCCAAGCGCCTGAATCCTAGACAGCCTCGTTGGTCGTTGTTTTTCTCCCGTTTCAACTTCGTGGTCTCATACCTGCCTGGTTCGAAGAACGTGAAAGCTGATGCACTTTCTAGGAGTTTTGTGCCTGACTCTCCGGGAGTTTCTGAGCCGGCTGGTATTCTCAGAGAGGGAGTGATTTTGTCTGCCATTTCCCCAGATTTGCGACGAGTGCTGCAGAAATTTCAGGCGGATAGACCTGACCGTTGTCCACCAGAGAGACTGTTTGTCCCGGATAGATGGACCAGCAGAGTTATTTCCGAGGTTCATTCTTCGGTGTTGGCGGGTCATCCTGGGATTTTTGGTACCAGAGATTTGGTGGCTAGGTCCTTCTGGTGGCCTTCCTTGTCGCGGGATGTGCGTTCCTTTGTGCAGTCTTGTGGGATTTGTGCTCGGGCTAAGCCTTGCTGTTCTTGTGCCAGCAGTTTGCTTTTGCCTTCGCCTGTTCCAAAAAGGCCTGTCCAAGCACATTTCCATGGATTTTATATCGGATCTTCCAGTATCTCAGAAAATGTCTGTCATCTGGGTGGTGTGTGATCGTTTTTCCAAGATGGTCCATTTGGTGCCCTTGCCTAAGTTGCCTTCTTCCTCCGATTTGGTTCCTCTATTTTTTCAGAATGTGGTTCGCCTGCACGGCATTCCTGAAAATATTGTGTCTGATAGAGGATCCCAGTTTGTGTCCAGGTTTTGGCGGACTTTTTGTGCTAAGATGGGCATTGATTTGTCTTTTTCGCCGGCCTTCCATCCTCAGACTAATGGCCAAACCGAGCGAACTAATCAGACGTTGGAAACTTATTTGAGATGTTTTGTTTCTGCTGATCAGGATGATTGGGTGACTTTTTTGCCATTGGCCGAGTTTGCCCTTAATAATCGGGCTAGTTCTGCTACTTTGGTTTCGCCTTTTTTCTGCAATTCTGGTTTCCATCCTCGTTTTTCCTCGGGTCAGGTTGAGCCTTCTGACTGTCCTGGGGTGGATTCTGTGGTGGATAGGTTGCAGCAGATTTGGAACCATGTGGTGGACAATTTGAGGTTGTCACAGGAGAAGGCTCAGCGCTTTGCCAACCGCCGCCGCGGTGTGGGTCCCCGACTTCGTGTTGGGGATTTGGTGTGGCTGTCTTCTCGGTATATTCCTATGAAGGTCTCCTCTCCTAAATTTAAGCCTCGCTTCATCGGTCCTTATAAGATCTTGGAAATCCTTAACCCGGTGTCTTTTCGTTTGGATCTCCCAGCATCGTTTGCCATTCATAATGTGTTCCATAGGTCTTTGTTGCGGAGGTATGTGGTACCTGTGGTTCCTTTTGTTGAGCCTCCTGCTCCGGTGCTGGTCGAGGGCGAATTGGAGTACGTGGTGGAGAAGATTTTGGATTATCGTATCTCTAGACGGAGGCTTCAGTATTTGGTTAAGTGGAAGGGCTATGGTCAGGAGGATAATTCCTGGGTTGTCGCCTCTGATGTTCATGCGGCCGATTTGGTTCGTGCCTTCCACGCGGCTCATCCTGATCGCCCTGGGGGTCTTGATGAGGGTTCGGTGACCCCTCCTCAAGGGGGGGTACTGTTGTGAATTCTATTTTGGGGCTCCCTCTAGTGGTCACAAGTAGGGTTGAGCGACTTTTATTTTTATAGGATCGGGTCGGGTTTCACGAAACCCGACTTTTTCAAAAGTCGGGTCGAGTGAAATCGGCCGATCCTATAAAAAAGTCGGGGTCGGGGTCGGCCGAAACGCGAAACCCAATGCAGTGCAATGGGATACTATGGTTCCCAGGGTCTGAAGGAGAGGAAACTCTCCTTCAGGCCCTGGGATACATATTTACGTGTAAAATAAAGAATTAATATAAAAAAAATTGATATACTCACACTCTGACGCGCCCTGGTAGTAACCGGCATCTTCCGTTCCTAAAAATGGCGCTTGAAAGACCTTTCGAATGCTTCACGGCTTGTGATTGGTCGCGGCGGCCCACTTGACAACTGAGCGACCAATCACAAGCCGGTGACGTTATTCTCAGGTCCTGTTCTGGTTCTCAGGTACATGAGAATTAGGTCACGGCTTGTGATTGGTCGCTGAGCGGTCACGTGGGCCGCCGCGACCAATTACAAAGCCGTGACGTCATTGGAAGGTCCTTCACACGTTCCTTCTTAAGAAGGAAGGCTGCCGGAAAGAAGCAGGGCACGTACGAGGGTGAGTATATACCTAATAGGAATATACTCACCCTCGGCTTCTTTCCGGCAGCCTTCCTTCTTAAGAATGAACGCGTGAAGGACCTTCCGATGACGTCACGGCTTTGTGATTGGTCGCGGCGGCCCACGTGACCGCTCAGCGACCAATCACAAGCCGTGACCTAATTCTCATGTACCTGAGAACCAGAACAGGACCTGAGAATAACGTCACCGGCTTGTGATTGGTCGCTCAGCGGTCACGTGGGCCGCCGCGACCAATCACAAGCCGTGAAGCATTCGAAAGGTCTTTCAAGCGCCATTTTTAGGAACGGAAGATGCCGGTTACCAGCGGCGATGTCCAGGCTGCGTCGGAGAGGTGAGCATATCAATATTTTTTATTTTAATTCTTTATTTTACACTTAAATGTGGATTCTGATACCGATTTCCGATATCGCAAACATATCGGAACTCGGTATCGGAATCCCGATACCAGATTCAGAAGATCGCCGACCTCATGGCCGACCCCACACAGGGGTCGGGTCGGGTTTCATGAAACCCGACTTTGCCAAAAGTCGGCGACTTCTGAAAATGGTCGACCCATTTCGCTCAACCCTAGTCACAAGCGGTACTGTGTAGTGTTGTCTTTCTGCAGGTTGGCTGCATCAGCTGGTTCGTTATCCTTGGTTGGTTTCCTATTTAGCTCACCTGGAGACTCAGTTCCTTGCCTGCTATCAATGTATTCAGTGCTCTTCAGATTCCTTGTGTCTACCTTGCTCCCAGTCTCTCCAAGACAAGCTAAGTTTTTGTTTGATCATTTTTTGATTATCAGCGTTCATTATGTTTTTAGTCCAGCTCGCTAAAATGTGATTTCCTCACTTGCTGGTTGCTCTAGGGGACTGAGTTTCTCCCCCCACACCGTTAGTTGGTGTGGGGGTTCTTGAAATCTCAGAGTGGATATTTTGTAAGGGTTTTTTACTGACCGCATAGATTCCCTTTTCTATTTTCTGCTATCTAGTATTAGTGGGCCTCATTTGCTGAATCTGCTTTCACCCCTGTGTATGTGCCTTCCTCTTACCTCACCGTTATTATCTGTTGGGGGCTTCTATATCTTTGGGGATTATTTCTTTGGAGGCAAGAGAGGTCTTTTCTTTCTCTCTAGGGGTAGTTAGTTCCTCAGGCTGGCTCGAGACGTCTAGGATTATTAGGCACGTTCACCGGCTACTTCTAGTGTGTTTGGATAGGTTCAGATTTGCGGTCAGTCCAGTTTGCCACCTCCCTAGAGCTTGTCCTATGTTTGTTACTTAGCTGGAGTAATTTGTGATCCTCAACCACTAAGGATCATAACAATCCCTTGATTCAAGGGAGAATGCCCAGTCCTGAGGGTCACCACGCAGCAGAGAGATGATGATTTTAACCTGCTGAATGGGATCACCAGAGGAACGGGGTTTCAAAGCAAAAAAACAATTTGCAGTTATTTTTAAAGTTCAGAAACTTGGATCTGTCCCCAAAAAACAAATCAGGAGTAGGAATTTTAGGCTCTAAAGCCGGAGTCTGGACAACATAATTTTGGATACTCTGTACTCTTGCAGCAAGTTGATCCACACGAGAAAACAAACCCTGAACATCCATGCCAGCGCCAAAATCCTGAACCACCCAAAGATTAAGAGGAAAAAAAAGACAAAACAGACTGCAGAAAAAAAAAATGGCTCAACATTTTTGAGATGCATTTAATTCATTTTTGGCCATTTGTACTGTTATGAACTGGTGGTTTAGGAGCAACATGGGACGTGCTCTGGAGGAGGTGGTACCTGTACTGACCGCAGTTCCTGAGCTTAACACAACACTAGAAGTAGCCGTGGGATGTTCCTGTCACTCCCTAGACATCTTGTCACAGCCGGAGGACTAACTGCCCCTAAAGATAGAAACAGGAAAGCTATCTTGCCTCAGAGAAAATCCCCAAAGGATAGGACAGCCCTCCACAAATATTGACTGTGAGTGGAGAGGGAAATGACATACGCAGAATGAAAACAGGGTGTAGCAAAGGAGGCCAGTCTAGCTAGATAGATAGAACAGGACAGAATACTGTGCGGTCAGTATTAAAAACTAGAAAAATCCACCACAGAGTTTACAAAAATCTCCACACCTGACTAAAGGTGTGGAGGGTAAATCTGCTTCCCAGAGCTTCCAGCTTAACTGAATAAATCCATAGTGACAAGCTGGAATAGAAAAAACATAGAAAGTGCAGAAAGATTAAGTCCACAATAAGTGGACTGCAAAAAAACAAAGCAAGAACTTATCTTTGCTGAACCGGTCAGAATATCAGGGAAATCCAAGCAGAGATGTGAATCCAACCAGGAACCATTGACAACTGGCACTGGCTGAAGGATAGAGCCAGGATAAATAGCCGAGCCAGAATAAACGATCAGTGGAAGCAGCTGCTGACTGCTAAATCCAAGGAGCAGCAGTTCCACTTAAATCCACCAGAGGGAGCCCAAGAGCAGAACTCACAAAAGTTCCACTTACAACCACAGGAGGGAGCCCAAGAGCGGAATTCACAACAATAGCACAGTGGAGTATATAGCACAACCCACGGAGTATATAGCACAGCCACTTAGTATATAACACAGCCCACGGAGAATATAGCACCCCCACGTAGTATATAGCACAGCCCACGGAGTGTATAACAGCCCACATAGTATATATCACAGCTCACGTAGTATATAACGGCCCACACACGCAGTATATAACACAGCTTACGTAGTGTATAGCACAGCCCACGTAGTGTATAACACAGCTCACGTAGTATATAACAGCCCGCGTAGTGTATAACACAGCCCACGTAGTATATTGCACAGCCACGTAGTATATTGCACAGCCCACGTATTATATTGCACAGCCCACGTAGTATATTGCACAGCCACGTAGTATATTGCACAGCCCACGTAGTATATTGCACAGCCCAAGTAGTATATTGCCCTGCCCATGCAGTATTTTGCCCAGCCCACGTAGTATATTGCACTGCCCACATAGTATATTGCACCGCCCACGTAGTATATTGCACAGCCCATGCAGTATCTAACACAGCCCACGTAGTATATAGCAATGTGGGCATCATATCCCTGTTAAAAAAAAGAATTAAAATAGAAATAAAAATAGTTATATACTCACCTTCCGTTGGCCCCCGGATCCAGGTGAAGCATTTACCGATGCTCCTCGCGTGCTCCGGTCCCAAGAGTGCATTGCGGTCTCGCGAGATGATGAGGTAGCGGTCTCGCGAGACCACTACATCATCATCTCGCGAGATCGCAATGCATGGAGCGGTCACCGGAGCGTCGCGAGGAGCGGAAAGGCCTGTTCTGGATCCGAGGGGCCGACGGACGGTGAGTATATAACTATTTATAATTTTTTTTATTATTTTTAACATTAGATCTTTTTACTATTGATGCTGCATAGGCAGCATCAATAGTAAAAAGTTGGTCACAAAGGGTTAATAGCAGCGTTAACGGAGTGCATTACACCGCGGCATAACGTGGTCCGTTAACGCTCCCATTAACCCTTTGTGAGCGCTGACTGCGGGGAGTATGGGGTGGGCACTGACTGCAGGGAGTAAGGAGCGGCCATTTTGCCGCCAGTCTGTGCCCGTCGCTGATTGGTCGTGGCTGTTTTGCCACGACCAATCAGCGACTTGGGATTTCCGTTACAGACAGACAGACAGACTGAAGTGACCCTTAGACAATTACAGTATATAGTAGATATATACACAACTCTGGCAAAAATTGAGAGACCACTGCAAAATGTTAAGTTTGTCTGACTTTTCTCTTTATAGGTATATTTTTGAGTAAAATGTAAATTGTTCATATATTCTATAATGTTATTTTTTTCTGAAAAGGAGAAATGGTCAAAACTGAAAACAAAAAAAAACCAGTGCTTTCAAACCTCAAATAATGCAAAGAAAACAAGTTCGTAATCATTTAGAAACAACAATACTAATGTTTTAACTCAGGATGAGTTCGGAAATCAATATTTTGTGGAATACCCATGATTTTTAATCACAGCTTTTATGCGTCTTGGTGTGTTTTCCACCAGTTTTTCACACTGATTCTGGCACAAAAATGTAATCAGTTCTCCTTTGTTTGATGGCTTGTGAATATCCATCATCCTCTTGATGACATTCCAGAGGTTTTCCATGGAGTTCAGGTCTGGAGCTTGGACTGCCCATGACAGGGTTTTGATGTGGTGGTCTCTTAATTTTTGCCAGAGCTGCATATATATCTAATATATAAAGCTGAATGTGTGTATGTGTGTATGTATGTATGTATGTGTGTGTGTATGTCCGGGATTGGCATCTGAACCGTCGCAGCTACAGCCACAAAATTTTGCACAGTCACACGTCTGGACGCCGAGAGCGTCATAGGCTATGTTGTGAGGTGAAATTTTAACCCCGCGCTTTCCAATTCACCAAATAATTTTGCCCCTATCTACATAATGGGGAAAAAGTGAAAGGAAAAGTGTTGGAGGCAAATTAACAGCTGCCAGATGTGAACAAGGGGGACTTAAAGAATGAGAGCGATGGCGCCAAAGAGTATATACTGTACAGTTGCTAAGGTGGGGCCCCGACATGGGATAATCACCACACCACCACGGGGATATGAACACACACACAAAATGCGCCACACACTACCACGTGCTCGAACACACATACCACCCTCAGCGCACATTTCACCACACATACACCAACCTCGCCACATAAAAGTCGAAACACAAAAGTCGCCGCTCAAAACTCGCCACGCGCAAAACTCTCCACATGCAAAACTCGCCACACGTGCAAAACTCACCTCATGGAAAACTCGCCACACGCAAAACTTGCACACGCGGAAAAATTGCCACATGCACAAAAGTTGCAACACATGCAAAAGTTGCCTCACACAAAACTTGCACATACTCAAAAGGCACCACACATAAAACTCGCCACGCGCAAAACTGGCCATGCGCAAAACTTGCTGCACACAACTTGCTACACTAACCTGTCACATGCAACTCGACACACAAAAAGTTGCTACACGCATGTCGCCACACAAAACTCATCTCACAAAAGTCGCTACATGCATGTCGCCACACGCAACTCAACACACACATCTTGACACACGAAATTCGCCCTAAAACACACACAAGTCTGGTATTATCCTTCAAAAATAAAAATCTGATTAATAAGCAGACAAACTACAAGAGCAACAAATGTACCATATAGGAAATACGGCAGCTGTCAGTCACATGACCTGTCTATTATGTGTATGTGTGAGCTAATATATACTGCCAGGGGGTGGGCTTACTGTTGGCTGGGGATTTATCAGGCTACCAATTTAGCTTACAAATACTGAGGTAAAAATACTGACCAAATAACGTGTGAATGAGGTCTAATACAGGAGGAGATGACATACAGATATATACTATATACAGGAGGAGATGACACACAGGTATATACTATTTACAGGGGAGATGACACACAGGTATATACTATATAGAGGAGGAGATGACATACAGGTACATACTACATACAGGAGGAGATGACATACAGGTATATACTATATACAGGAGGAGATGACACACAGGTATATACTATATACAGGAGCAGATTACCTACAGGTATATAGTATATACAGGAGGAGATGACATACAGTTATATGCTATATATAGGAGGAGATGCCATACAAGTATATACTATATACAGGAGGAGATGACACACAGATATATACTATATATAGGTGAGATGACACACAGGTATATACTATATACAGGAGGAGATTACATACAGGTATATACTATATATAGGAGGGGATGACATACAGGTATATACTATATACAGGGGAGATGACACACAGCAGGTATATACTATATACAGGGGAGATGACATACAGGTATATACTATATACAGGAGATGACATACAGGTGTATACTATATATAAGGGAGATGACAAACATGTATATACTGAGGTGAAAATGAGAGGTGTGAGGTGAAAATGAAAAGGTGTGAGTGCAAAATGAGAGGAGTGAGGGAAAATAGTGGAGTGATCGGAAAATGACAGATGTGAGGTCAAAATGACAAGTGTTAGGGGGGAATGAGAGGAGTGAGGGGGAAAATAAGAGGAGTGAGGGGGAAAATGAGAGGTGTGAGGGAGAAAATGAGAGATGTGAGGGGGAAAATGAAAGATGTGATGGGGAAAATGAGAGGCGTGATGGGAAAATAAGAGAAGTGAGGTGCTATAACTAACCACAGATATTTACTATGCCCAGGCAACGCCGAGCTCTTCAGCTAGTATATATATATATTTATAAAGTCAAAAAATGGAAAGCAGCACAAAAAGGTTTGAAAAAATAAAGTGGACTTTAATGTCTGAATGGCGTCCACTTTATTTTTTCAAACCTTTTTGTGCTGCCTTCCATTTTTTGACCTTGTCATTGGTGACCATTGGATTGCTGGTTGGGAGAGCTTTGTATGCTTTGTAAGGTAGTATTTGATGCTGTTCCAATTTTTCTCCTATATATATATATATATATATATATATATATATATATATATATATATATATATACAGTGGGGCAAAAAAGTATTTAGTCAGTCAGCAATAGTGCAAGTTCCACCACTTAAAAAGATGAGAGGCGTCTGTAATTTACATCATAGGTAGACCTCAACTATGGGAGACAAACTGAGACAAAAAAATCCAGAAAATCACATTGTTTTTTTATCATTTTATTTGCATATTATGGTGGAAAATAAGTATTTGGTCAGAAACAAAATTTAATCTCAATACTTTGTAATCTATCCTTTGTTGGCAATGACAGAGGTCAAACGTTTTCTGTAAGTCTTCACAAGGTTGCCACACACTGTTGTTGGTATGTTGGCCCATTCCTCCATGCAGATCTCCTCTAGAGCAGTGATGTTTTCAGCTTTTCGCTTGGCAACATGGACTTTCAACTCCCTCCAAAGGTTTTCTATAGGGTTGAGATCTGGAGACTGGCTAGGCCACTCCAGGACCTTGAAGTGCTTCTTACGAAGCCACTCCTTCGTTGCCCTGGTGGTGTGCTTTGGATCATTGTCATGTTGAAAGACCCAGCCATGTTTCATCTTCAATGCCCTTGCTCATGGAAGGAGGTTTGCACTCAAAATCTCACGAAACATGGCCCCATTCATTCTTTCATGTACCCGGATCAGTCGTCCTGGCCCCTTTGCAGAGAAACAGCCCCAAAGCATGATGTTTCCACCACTATGCTTTACAGTAGGTATGGTGTTTGATGGATGCAACTCAGTATTCTTTTTCCTCCAAACACGACAAGTTGTGTTTCGACCAAACAGTTCCAGTTTGGTTTCATCAGACCATAGGACATTCTCCCAAAACTCCTCTGGATCATCCAAATGCTCTCTAGCAAACTTCAGACGGGCCCGGACATGTACTGGCTTAAGCAGTGGGACACGTCTGGCACTGCAGGATCTGAGTCCATGGTGGCGTAGTGTGTTACTTATGGTAAGCCTTGTTACATTGGTCCCAGCTCTCTGCAGTTCATTCACTAGGTCCCCCCGCGTGGTTCTGGGATTTTTGCTCACCGTTCTTGTGATCATTCTGACCCCACGGGGTGGGATTTTGCGTGGAGCCCCAGATCGAGGGAGATTATCAGTGGTCTTGTATGTCTTCCATTTTCTAATTATTGCTCCCACTGTTGATTTCTTCACTCCAAGCTGGTTGGCTATTGCAGATTCAGTCTTCCCAGCCTGGTGCAGGGCTACAATTTTGTTTCTGGTGTCCTTTGACAGCTCTTTGGTCTTCACCATAGTGGAGTTTGGGGTCAGACTGAGGGTGTGCACAGGTGTCTTTTTATACTGATAACAAGTTTAAACAGGTGCCATTACTACAGGTAATGAGTGGAGGAAAGAGGAGACTCTTAAAGAAGAAGTTACAGGTCTGTGAGAGCCAGAAATCTTGATTGTTTGTTTCTGACCAAATACTTATTTTCCACCATAATATGCAAATAAAATGATAAAAAAACAGACAATGTGATTTTCTGGATTTTTTTGTCTCAGTTTGTCTCCCATAGTTGAGGTCTACCTATGATGTAAATTACAGACGCCTCTCATCTTTTTAAGTGGTGGAACTTGCACTATTGCTGACTGACTAAATACTTTTTTGCCTCACTGTATATATATATATATATATATATATATTGCTCAAAAAATTAAGGGAACACTTAAACAACAGAATACAACTCCAAGTAAATCAAACATCCGTGAAATCAAACTGTCTTCTTAGGAAGCAACATTGTTTGACAATCAATTTCACATGCTGTTGTGCAAATGGAATAGACAACAGATGGAGTGGAAATTATTGGCAATTATCAAGACATATTCAATAAAGGAGTGGTTCTGCAGGTGGGGACCACAGACCACATCTCAGTACCAATGCTTTCTGGCTGATGTTTTAGTCACTGTTGAATATTGGTTGTGCTTTCACACTCGTGGTAGCATGAGACAGACTCTACAACAGGAGATGTGGAGGGGGCCATAGGAGGGCTACAACGCATTATTAGGACCGTTAACTCAGCCTTTGTGCAAGGAGGAACAGGAGAAGCACTGCCAGAGCCATGCAAAATGACCTCCAGCAGACCAAAAATGTGCATGTGTCTGCACAAATGGTTAGAAACCAACTCCATGAGGATGTTCTGAGTGCCCAACGTCCACAGATGCTCATAGCCCAACACCTTGCAGGACGCTTGGCATTTGCCACAGAACACCAGGATTGGCAAATTCACCACTGGAGCCCTGTGCTCTTCACAGATGAAAGCAGGATCACACCGAGCACATGTGACAGACGTGACAGAGTCTGGAGACATCGTGGAGAGCGATCTGCTGCCTGCAACATCCTTCAGCATGACCGGTTTGGCAGTGGGTCAGTAATGGTGTGGGGTGGCATTTCTTTGGAGGGCCACACAGCCCTCTATGTGCTCGCCAGAGGTAGCCTGACTGCCATTACGTACCGAGATGAGATCCTCAGACCCCTTGTGAGACCATATGCTGGTGCGGTTGGCCTTGGGTTCCTCCTAATGCAGGACAATGCCAGACCTCATGTGCCTGGAGTGTGTCAGCAGTTCCTGCAAGATGAATGCATTGAAGCTATGGACTGGCTCGCCTGTTCCCCAGACCTGAATCCAGTTGAACACATCTGGGATATCATATAGCGCACCATCCACCGTCACGTTGCACCACAGACTGTCCAGTAGTTGGTGGATGCTTTAGTCCAGGTCTGGGAGGAGATCCATCAGGAGACCATCTGCCACCTCATCAGGAGCATGCACAGGCATTGTAGGGAGGTCATACAGGCACATGGAGGCCACACAAACTACTGAGCATCATTTCCTTGTCTTGAGGCATTTCCATTGAAGTTGGATCAGCCTGTAACTTCATTTTCCACTTTGATTTTGAGCATCATTCCAACTCCAGACCTCCGTTGGATATTTGTTGTAATTTACATTGATAATTTTTAGGTTTTATTGTTCTCAACACATTCCACTATGTAATGAATGAAGATTTACAACTGGAATATTTAATTCAGTGACATCTAGGATGTGGGCTTTTAGTGTTCCCTTTATATTTTTGAGCAGTGTATAATAGATCAGGGACCTTACATTAGTGGCACCACTCCAACACAAATAAAAAATGTTGGAGTGGTGCTTTAGCTCCCAGTGTGCCTCAGCACTTGGTACTCCCTCTCTGAAAGTTTATGTAGTTTTCCACTTGGCAGAGTTGCTGTAGTTCTTAAACACTTCCATTTTTCAATAACATGATACATTTAACTGTGGAATACTTAGGAGAGAAGAAATTTCAGAAATTGACTTGGTACAAGAGTGGCCTTCTAATACTGTTTGCAGCGCTGGGATGCTGGGTTCAAATCCCAAATCCCACCAAGGACAACATCTGCAAGGGGTTTGTATGTTCTCCCTCTTCGTACTCCGGTTTCCTCCCATACTTCAAAGACATACTTATAGGGAATTTAGATTGTCAGCCCCAATGGGGACAGTGATGATGATGTCTGTAAAGCGCTGTGGAAGAAGATTGCGCTGTATAAGCAAAAGCATAATAATGATACTGTACCTCACTCGAATACAGTAAGTTCTTTAAAATGACAAATTTTTTCATAAATGTTTTCAAAGACAGACTGCATGGCTAGATTCTTGATTTTAAACATCTGTGGCCATAGGAATGAGGAAAATAAATGAGTGCAGTGATTAAGAGATGTCCCAGTACTCTTGTCCATGTACTGTAACTTAACAATGCATAAGTCATTGACTAATATCAACTTACGTGTTGATTAACGCTTTATTTTATGCTGTGATATTGCTGCACTATATAACCTGAGTCAAGGTAACTTTTATTAGATATGTAATATGTTTGCATATAAATATACAGAGTATAGCTCACAGAAAATATTGGAAATATTGTGTTTTCATGAACATAGTCACTACAGTAGAGATGAGCAAATATTTCAATGTTCGGTTCGGCTCACGATCCCGAAATTTAAAATATTCACCTACTTAATCGTCAATTAAATCGCCGAATATAGCTGAACATATACAGTACAAAAGCCGGTGTTTCCCAAACTGTGAGACAGAGTGGGAAACTCCTGTGTAGCGATTCTGATCGGCAGTGAAATCATCCCCGCAGGTCAGAGAGCCACGGTTCCCAAGCTGTCACAAGACAGAGTGAGCCCACAGCTGTGATTGGAGGTAAAACGTTTACGTCCGGTCACTGGTATCAGCTGATGGGACTATAGCTCCCATCAGCTGACACTTGCTGCCGCTAATAACAGTGACAGCAGGAACGGATGATCGGGGTATTCCTCAGTCGCCACCTGCGATATAATGAAATAAATGAATAAAAAAGCTGGCGTGGATTCCCCCCTATTTTCTTGAACCAACCAGGAAAAACTCACAGCTGGGGGCTGCAAAGCTCATCTTCAGCAAGGTTGGTTATCAAAAATAGAGGTGACCCTATGCTGTTTTTTTTTTTAATTATTTAAATAAATAATTTAAAAAAAATTATTGGGTCCCCCTCATTTTTGACAACCAGCCTTGCTAAAGCTCACAGCTGGGGGCTGGTATTCTCAGGCTGGTAAGGGGCCATTGATATAGCCCCCCCCAGCCTAAAAACAGCAGTCCACATCTGCCCAGAAAAAGCATATCTATTAGATCCGCCAATTTTGCCACTTTGCCCAGCTCTTCCCACTTGCCCTATAGCGGTGGCAAGTGGGGTTAATATTTGTGGGGTTGATGTCACCTTTGTATTTTCACGTGACATCAAGCCCACAGCTTAGTAATGGAGAGGTGTCTATAAGACACCTCTCCATTACTAATCCTATAGTTGTATGTTAAAGACACAGCTATAATAAAATCCTTTAATTGTTAAAATGACACAGACTCCTTTAATAATCTCAATTAAACCATACTTACAGCCTCACTTAATTCTACCAAAGCCCTCGTTCTACTGTAATAAACAAAAAATAAAGAACAATATACCATACCTGTCCGTAGTTCTGTCCCACACCGTAATCCATGTCTGGGGGATAATTAGTTTTCAACCTGAACGGTGCCAAAATGCGACCGTCCAGGCTGAGAACCACTGGTGAATAAGATGCTACGGGCGCTCCTCAGTGACTAGTGGTGAAGTCACTGAGGCTCCGATCCCAGCCGGGATGAACTGCAGAGACCCCCACTATTACTGTGAGACTTCTCATGTTACTAGCGGGGATCTCAGCGAGGTCACCGCAGTTCATCCCAGCTGGGAACGCAGCCTCAGTGATGTCACCGCCAGTCAATGAGGCTGCACTCATTCACCAGTGGTTCTCAGCCTGGACAGTCGCATCTTGCCACTGTCCAGGTTGAAAACTAATTATCCCCCAGACTTGGATTACAGTGTGGGACAGAACGTCAGACAGGTAAGGTATATTGGTTTGTCTTTTTATTTTTGGTTTATTTATTTTTGGTGCCACACAAAAGGTTGATACATAAAATGAGAATAATGGGGATAGGGGAAAATATGTGTAAGTGGGTTAAGAGCTGGCTCAGGGATAGGAAACAAAGGGTGGTTATTAGTGGAGCACACTCGGACTGGGTCGCGGTTAGCAGTGGGGTACCACAGGGGTCAGTATTGGGCCCTCTTCTTTTTAACATAATTATTAATGATCTTGTAGGGGGCATACAGAGTGGAATTTCAATATTTGCAGATGACACAAAACTCTGCAGGGTAATCAATACAGAGGAGGACAATTTTATATTACAGGATGATTTATGTAAACTAGAAGCTTGGGCTGATAAATGGCAAATGAGCTTTAATGGGGATAAATATAAGGTCATGCACTTGAATAGAAGTAATCAGATATATAACTATGTGCTTAATTCTAAAACTCTGGGCAAAACAGTCAATGAAAAAGACCTGGGAATATGGATGGATGACAAACTCACATTTAGTGGCCAGTGTCAGGCAGCTGCTACAAAGGCAAATAAAATAATGTGATGCATTAAAAGAGGCATAGATGCTGATGAGGAGAACATAATTTTACCTCTATACAAGTCACTAGTGCGACCACACTTAGAATGCTGTGTAGAGTTCTGGTCTCCAGTGTATAAGAAAGACATAGCTGAACTAGAGCGGGTGCAGAGAAGAGCGACCAAGGTTATTAGAGGACTGGGGGGTTTGCAATACCAAGATAGGTTAATACACTTGGGGCTGTTTAGCTTGGAAAAACGAAGGCTAAGGGGTGATCTTATGTTAATGTATAAATATATGATGGGACAGTACAAGGACCTTTCTGATGATCTTTTTAACCATAGACCTGAGACAGGGACAAGGGGGCATCCTCTATGTCTGGAGCAAAGAAAGTTTAAGCATAATAACAGACGTGGATTCTCTACTGTAAGAGCAGTGAGACTATGGAACTCTCTGCCGTATGATGTTGTAATGAGTGATTCATTACTTAAATTTAAGAGGGGACTGGATGCCTTTCTTGAAAAGTATAATGTTACAGGGTATATATACTAGATTCCTTGTTAGGGTGTTGATCCAGGGAACTAGTCTGATTGCCATATGTGGAGTCGGGAAATAATTTTTTTCCCCAATGTGGAGCTTACTCTTTGCCACATTGGTTTTTTTTTGCCTTCCTCTAGATCAACATGTTAGGGCATGTTAGGTTAGGCTATGGGTTGAACTAGATGGACTTAAAGTCTTCCTTCAACCTTAATAACTACGTTACTATGTAACTATGTTACTATTACAGGAGAACGAGGGCTTCGGTGGAATTAGGCGAGGTCATAAGTATGGTTTAATTTAGATTATTAAAGGAGTCTGTGTCATTCTATCAATTAAAGGACTTTGTTCTGGGTGCCTGTGTTTTTATACAATGTGACTATGGTGTTAATAATGGTGACATATTATTGTCAGGTGACATCAACCCCTCCAACTATTACCCCACTTGCCACCGCTACAGGGAAAGTGGGAAGAGAGGGGCTAAGTGCCAGAATTGGCACATCTTAGAGATGCATCTTTTCTGGGGTGGCTGAGAGCTGATGTTTAGCCTGAGGGGGGCAGTATCCATGGCCCCTTCCTAGGCTATTAATATCAGCCCACAGCTCTCTGCACAGCCTCTGCTGGTAACTAATTATAGGGGGACCCCACATCATTTTTTTGGGGGGCCCCATTTTAATAGCCAGTAAAGGCTAATTATACAGCTGTGATTTGATATTAATAGCCTGGGAAGCTCCATGGTATTACCCCCTTTTCCAGGCTATAAACATTGGCCCTCAGCTTTCCCTCTGCTAGTTAGGAAAATTAAGCGGGAGCCCACACCTTTTTTTAAAAAAAATAACCTTTTATTAATATATACATGTACAGTAAGCTTCACACACCCACTGTACTAATTGTATTTGTCACTGACATCTATTTATCTAAATATTCTATTTGTATTTACTGTGTGTAATCCATCTCTTCTATCCTGTCGGCTCCTGCTTTGATTTTACACTACTGCGACTGCTGAATTACCGACTTTTCTTCTATCTATCTATTTATCTATCTATCTATGTAATATAAATACCTATAGTTGTGCTGAAAAGTTTACATACCAAGGTAGAATTTTTGCTTTCTTGGCCTTTTTTCATAGAATATGAATGATAACTAGTGTTGAGCATTCCGATACCGCAAGTATCAGTTATCGGCCGATATTTGCGGTATCGGAATTCCGATACCGAGTTACGATATTTTCAGTATATCGGATACCGGAATCGGAAGTTCCCACAATTCAAAGTGCCCAAATTCAGCCAATGGGGAATGATTAGAAGTGTGGGCACATCCTGTTCTGCATGGTGGGCATGCAACTACTGGCATGGCTGTGATTGGCTGCTGAAATGATGTCACGATGCACTATAAAAGTCGCTGCCGCCATTTAGGGCTCACTCTGCTGTGAATTCAGTTAGGGACAGGACGCTGTGTTCTGACTGAGGGCCAGTTTAGAGATAGCGATTTGCTTCATTGTGCTTTACCCAGGCTAATTTAGCAACCGCTGTGTGAGATCCTTGCTTTTGCCTTGCAGCGCTGTTCACAGCTGTCTGCAAGGTCTCTGTGTGTGTGAGTGCACATCGCTCTGTAGTCTGTCTGCAGCCACAGCCGGTTGTAGTCAGCTCAGAGTGCATCACTGCCTCATACCATTCTATCCATTGTCCTTTTTTGCAATTAGTGCAGCCTGCTGCACATTTTTTCAAATATTTCCTATTAGTGGCTTTCCATCCATATCCAGCTACATTGTGGAAAAACACTACATAGGATTACATAGAGGAGGTTTTTTTGGCCTTGCAGCGCTGTTTACGGCTGTCTGCTCAGTCTCTGTGTGAGTGCACATCACTCTGTAGTCTGTCCGTAGCCACAGCCAGTTGTAATCAGCTCAGAGTGCGTCACTGCCTCATACAGTTCTATCCATTGTCCTTTTTTGCAATAAGTGCAGCCTGCTGCACATTTTTTCAAACATTTCCTATTAGTGGCTTTCCATCCTTATCCAGCTAAATTGTGGAAAAACACTACATAGGATTATATAGAGGAGGTTTTTTCGGCCTTGCAGTGCCATTTACGGCTGTCTGCATGGTCTCTGTGTGAGTGCACATCGCTCTATAGTCTGTCCGCAGCCACAGCCGGTTGTAATCAGCTCAGAGTGTGTCACTACCTCATACCGTTCTATCCTTTGTCCTTTTTTGCAATTAGTGCAGCCTGCTGCACATTTTTTCAAATATTTCCTATTAGTGGCTTTCCATCCGTATCCAGCTAAATTGTGGAAAAACACTACATAGGATTACATAGAGGAGGTTTTTTTGGCCTTGCAGCACCGCTTACGGCTGTCTGCACGGTCTCTGTGTGAGTGCACATCGCTCTGTAGCCTGTTCGCAGCCACAGCCAGTTGTACTCAGCTCAGAGTGTGTCACTGCCTCATACCATTCTATCCATTGTCCTTTTTTGCAATAAGTGCAGCCTGCTGCACATTTTTTCAAATATTTCCTATTAGTGGCTTTCCATCCGTGTCCAACTAAATTGTGGAAAAACACTACATAGGATTACATAGAGGAGCTTGTTTTGACCTTGTAGCGCCGTTCACTGCTGTCTGCACGGTCTCTGTGTGAGTGCACATCGCTCTGTAGTCTGTCCGCAGCCACAGTCAGTTGCAGTCAGCTCAGAGTGCGTCACTGCTTCATACAGTTCTATCCATTGTCCTTTTTTGCAATTAGTGCAGCCTGCTGCACATTTTTTCAAATATTTCCTATTAGTGGCTTTCCATCCTTATCCAGCTAAATTGTGGAAAAACACTACATAGGATTATATAGAGGAGGTTTTTTCGGCCTTGCAGTGCCATTTACGGCTGTCTGCATGGTCTCTGTGTGAGTGCACATCGCTCTATAGTCTGTCCGCAGCCACAGCCGGTTGTAATCAGCTCAGAGTGTGTCACTACCTCATACCGTTCTATCCTTTGTCCTTTTTTGCAATTAGTGCAGCCTGCTGCACATTTTTTCAAATATTTCCTATTAGTGGCTTTCCATCCGTATCCAGCTAAATTGTGGAAAAACACTACATAGGATTACATAGAGGAGGTTTTTTTGGCCTTGCAGCACCGCTTACGGCTGTCTGCACGGTCTCTGTGTGAGTGCACATCGCTCTGTAGCCTGTTCGCAGCCACAGCCAGTTGTACTCAGCTCAGAGTGTGTCACTGCCTCATACCATTCTATCCATTGTCCTTTTTTGCAATAAGTGCAGCCTGCTGCACATTTTTTCAAATATTTCCTATTAGTGGCTTTCCATCCGTGTCCAACTAAATTGTGGAAAAACACTACATAGGATTACATAGAGGAGCTTGTTTTGACCTTGTAGCGCCGTTCACTGCTGTCTGCACGGTCTCTGTGTGAGTGCACATCGCTCTGTAGTCTGTCCGCAGCCACAGTCAGTTGCAGTCAGCTCAGAGTGCGTCACTGCCTCATACAGTTCTATCCATTGTCCTTTTTTGCAATTAGTGCAGCCTGCTGCACATTTTTTCAAATATTTCCTATTAGTGGCTTTCCATCCGTATCCAGCTAAATTGTGGAAAAACACTACATAGGATTACATAGAGGAGGTTTTTTTTAGCCTTGCAGCGCCGTTTACGGCTGTCTGCACGGTCTCTGTGTGAGTGCACATCGCTCTGTAGTCTGTCCGCAGCCACAGCCGGTTGTAGTCAGCTCAGAGTGCATCACTGCCTCATACCGTTCTATCCTATGTCCTTTTTTTGCAATTAGTGCAGCCTGCTGCACATTTTTTCAGATATTTCCTATTAGTGGCTTTCCATCCGTATCCAGCTAAATTGTGGAAAAACACTGCATAGGATTACATAGAGGAGCTTGTTTTGGCATTGCAGCGCCGTTCATGGCTGTCTGCATGGTCTGTGTGTGAGTGCAGCTCATTCTAGTCAGTTCTGCAAAAAAAAAATAAATAAAGTTCACCAAACACACCACTTTACAGTTGTGTAGGCCACATTAGCTCATATTAAAGTCTAGTCCACACTTTAGAAAATTAGTGTTTCTTATACCTGTTAGGAGCTGTTCAGGAATAAGCACACTAAGCCCTTAGTACTTTTCTGCTTATCTCTATCAGTCAACCAAGATGAAGAAGGCAGGGAGTAAGGCACGTGGGCGTGGGCATGGGAGCGGAGCAGGGAGAGGACGTGGGGATTCTGTGCCTGCTGCGGGCACCGGTGACTCATCATCACCCAGTTTAAGCAGGGAACAGTCCTTCATGTGCAGCTTTGTAGGAGATCGCCATACACCAGAGGTGTCAAACTGCATTCCTTGAGGGCCGCCAACAGGTCATGTTTTCAGGATTTTCTTAGCATTCCACAAGGTGCTGGAATCATTCTGTCCAGGTGATTAAATTATCACCTGTGCAATACAAGGAAATCCTGAAAACATGACCTGTTGGCGGCCCTCGAGGAATGCAGTTTGACACCTCTGCCGTACACCGCTGCTGCATGAAGAACAAATTGAAGCCGTTGTCGGATGGATGGCAGCTAACGCATTGACTTCAATTAGTGCCACATCCTCTCAGGCACAGAGCACTGGAGAGCACCCATCTGTCTCTTCACCACCTGCCAAATTGCCCAGGCAGTCAGAAAGCCCAGGACAGGAGCCATCTCTACTTCTGTTCTCTGAATCTCTTGGTTTGGAAACAGGGGGCCAGCCAAGCAGCATTGGAGAAATGGAAGAAGAGGCAGTATGCAGTGATGCCCAACAGCTTTGTCTCTCTTACTCTGAAGAGATGGGTGGGTGTCATGGTTCCCAATGGCAAGGGAAAGTCAGAGAACATAAATAACAGAACAGCTCTTGGGTGATGGAATCTCGAGCTGACCATGAGCTAAACCTATCACACAACTAACAGTGGCCGGGTGACGTACCTACGTTTTATCCCTAGACGCCCAGCGCCAGCCGGAGGACTAACTAACCCTAATAGAGGAAAAGACAGACCTGGCTTACCTCTAGGGAAATTCTCCCAAAAAGGAGACAGAAGCCCCCCACATATATTGACGGTGAGTTCAGAGGAAAAGACATACGTAGTATGAAGGTAGGTTCAGCAAAGCGAGGTCCGCTTACTAGATAGCAAGAAGATACAATAGGGAACTTCACGGTCAGCTGAAAACCCTATTAAAATACCATCCCGAAATTACTTTAAGACTCATGTGTCAACTCATGACACCGGAGTGGCAATTTCGGCCCACAAGAGCTTCCAGCTACAGAAAAATAACATAACTGTGAACTGGAACAGAAATGCAAAACAAACTTAGGACTAAGAGTCCAACTTAGCTGATAGTAGTCTAGAAGCAGGAACATGCAACAGAAAGGCTCTGGTTACATTGATGGCCGGCACTAGAATAACTGAGCAGCAAGGCTAAATAGGATACTCCCATATCCTGATGGAAACAGGTGAACAGAGAAAGTGAAGCACACAAGTCCAGTACCACCAGTGACCACCGGGGGAGCCCAAAAACCAAATTCACAACAGTACCCCCCCCTCAAGGAGGGGGCACCGAACCCTCACAAGAACCACCAGGGCGATCAGGATGAGCCCTATGAAAGGCACGGACCAAATCAGAGGCATGAACATCAGAGGCTGTCACCCAAGAATTATCCTCCTGACCGTAGCCCTTCCACTTGACCAGATACTGAAGTTTCCGTCTGGAAACACGGGAGTCCAAGATCTTCTCCACAACGTACTCCAATTCACCCTCAACCAACACCGGAGCGGGAGGCTCAACGGAAGGCACAACCGGTACCTCATACCTGCGCAATAATGACCGATGGAAGACATTATGGATAGAAAAAGATGCTGGGAGGTCCAATCGAAAGGACACGGGGTTAAGAATCTCCAAAATCTTATACGGGCCGATGAACCGAGGCTTAAACTTAGGAGAAGAAACCCTCATAGGGACAAAACGAGAAGACAACCACACCAAGTCCCCAACACGAAGACGAGGACCAACACGACGACGGCGATTAGCAAAATGCCGAGTCTTTTCCTGGGACAACTCCAAATTGTCCACCACCTGTCCCCAAATCCGATGCAACCTATCCACCACAGTATCCACTCCAGGACAATCCGAAGACTCCACCTGACCGGAAGAAAAACGAGGATGAAACCCCGAATTGCAAAAAAAAGGAGAAACCAAAGTGGCAGAACTAGCCCGATTATTGAGGGCAAACTCCGCCAACGGCAAAAAGGCAACCCAGTCATCCTGATCTGCAGACACAAAACACCTCAAATAAGTCTCCAAGGTCTGATTAGTTAGCTCAGTCTGGCCATTAGTCTGAGGATGGAACGCAGACGAAAAAGACAAATCAATGCCCATCCTAGCACAGAACGCCCGCCAAAATCTAGACACGAACTGGGTCCCCCTGTCAGAAACGATATTCTCCGGAATACCATGCAAGCGAACCACATTTTGAAAAAACAGAGGAACCAACTCGGATGAGGAAGGCAACTTAGGCAAGGGCACCAAATGAACCATCTTTGAAAAACGGTCACACACCACCCAGATGACAGACATTTTCTGAGAAACAGGGAGATCAGAAATAAAATCCAGAGATGTGAGTCCAAGGCCTCTTCGGAATAGGCAAAGATAACAACAATCCGCTAGCCCGAGAACAACAAGGTTTGGCCCGAGCACAAACATCACAAGACTGCACAAAAACTCGTACATCTCGAGACAGGGAAGGCCACCAGAAGGACCTAGCCACCAAATCCCTGGTACCAAAGATCCCGGGATGACCTGCCAACACAGAAGAATGAACCTCCGAGATGACTCTACTGGTCCAATCATCAGGAACAAACAGTCTACCAGGCGGGCAACGATCAGGTCTATCCGCCTGAAACTCCTGCAAAGCCCGTCGCAGGTCTGGGGAAACAGCAGATAATATCACCCCATCCTTACGGATACCTGTAGGTTCAGAATCACCAGGGGAATCAGGCTCAAAACTCCTAGAAAGGGCATCTGCCTTCACATTTTTAGAACCCGGTAAGTATGAGACCACAAAATTAAACCGAGAGAAAAACAACGACCAGCGCGCCTGTCTAGGATTCAAGCGCCTGGCAGACTCAAGATAAATCAAATTCTTGTGATCGGTCAATACCACCACCTGATGTCTGGCCCCCTCAAGCCAATGACGCCACTCCTCAAAAGCCCACTTCATAGCCAAAAGCTCCCGATTACCAACATCATAATTTCGCTCGGCGGGCGAAAATTTTCGAGAAAAGAATGCACAAGGTCTCATCACGGAGCAGTCGGAACTTTTCTGCGACAAGACCGCCCCAGCTCCGATCTCGGAAGCATCGACCTCAACCTGAAAAGGAAGAGTAACATCAGGCTGACGCAACACAGGGGCGGAAGAAAAGCGGCGCTTAAGCTCCCGAAAGGCCTCCACAGCAGCAGGGGACCAATCAGCAACATCAGCACCCTTTTTGGTCAAATCAGTCAAAGGTTTAGCAACATCAGAAAAACCAGTTATAAATCGACGATAAAAATTAGCAAAGCCAAAAATTTCTGAAGGCTCTTAAGAGAAGAAGGTTGCGTCCAATCACAAATAGCCCGAACCTTGACAGGATCCATCTCAATGGAAGAGGGGGAAAAAATGTACCCCAAAAAATAAATCTTTTGAACCCCAAAAATACACTTAGAACCCTTCACACACAAGGAATTAGCCCACAAAACCTGAAAAACCCTCCTGACCTGTTGGACATGAGAATCCCAGTCATCCGAAAAAATCAAAATATCATCCAGATACACGATCATAAATTTATCCAAATATTCACGGAAAATGTCATGCATAAAGGACTGAAAGACTGAAGGGGCATTTGAAAGACCAAAAGGCATTACTAAATACTCAAAATGGCCCTCGGGCGTATTAAATGCGGTTTTCCACTCATCCCCCTGCTTAATTCGCACCAAATTATACGCCCCACGGAGAGCAATCTTAGAGAACCACTTAGCCCCTTTTATTCGAGCAAACAAATCAGTAAGCAGTGGCAGAGGATACTGATATTTGACTGTAATTTTATTCAAGAGTCGATAATCAATACACGGCCTCAAAGAGCCATCTTTTTTAGATACAAAGAAAAAACCGGCTCCTAAGGGAGATGAAGAAGGACGAAGGGACTCCTTAATATATTCTCTCATAGCAGCATGTTCAGGTACAGATAGATTAAATAAACGACCCTTTGGAAATTTACTGCCCGGAATCAGATCTATGGCACAATCGCAATCTCTGTGAGGAGGTAGTGAACCAAGCTTAGGCTCCTCAAAAACATCACGATAATCAGATAAAAATTCCGGAATCTCAGAGGGAATAGATGACGAAATGGAAACCGAAGGTACGTCCCCATGAGCCCCCTGACATCCCCAGCTTAACACAGACATTGCTTTCCAGTCAAGGACTGGGTTATGAGATTGTAACCATGGTAATCCGAGCACCAAAACGTCATGTAGATTGTACAACACAAGGAAGCGAATCATCTCCCGATGGTCTGGATTCATACGCATAGTCACTTGTGTCCAGTATTGTGGTTTATTACTAGCCAATGGTGTAGAGTCAATACCCTTCAGAGGTATAGGAACTTCCAAAGGCTCTAGATCAAACCCACAGCGCCTGGCAAAGGACCAATCCATTAGACTCAAAGCGGCGCCAGAGTCGACATAGGCATCCGCGGTAATTGACGATAATGAACAAATCAAGGTCACAGACAGAATAAACTTAGACTGTAAAGTGCCAATTGAAATAGACTTATCAACCTTTTTTGTACGTTTAGAGCATGCTGATATAACATGAGTTGAATCACCACAATAGAAGCACAACCCATTTTTTCGCCTAAAATTCTGCCGTTCGCTTCTGGACAGAATTCTATCACATTGCATATTTTCTGGAGCCTTCTCAGAAGACACCGCCAAATGGTGCACAGGTTTGCGCTCCCGCAAACGCCGATCAATCTGAATAGCCATTGTCATGGACTCATTCAGACCTGTAGGTGCAGGGAACCCCACCATAACATCTTTAATGGCATCAGAGAGACCCTCTCTGAAATTCGCCGCCAGGGCGCACTCATTCCACTGAGTAAGCACAGACCATTTACGAAATTTTTGGCAGTATATTTCAGCTTCATCTTGCCCTTGAGATAGGGCCATCAAGGCTTTTTCAGCCTGAATCTCTAAGTTAGGTTCCTCATAAAGCAACCCCAAAGCCAGAAAAAAAGCATCCACATTGAGCAACGCAGGATCCCCGGGTGCCAATGCAAATGCCCAGTCTTGAGGGTCACCCCGCAGCAAGGAAATTACTATCTTAACCTGCTGTGCGGGATCTCCAGCGGAGCGAGATCTCAGGGAAAGAAATAATTTACAATTATTTTTGAAATTCAGGAAACGAGATCTATCCCCGGAGAAAAATTCTGGTATAGGAATTCTAGGTTCAGATATAGGAGCATGAATAACAAAATCCTGTAAATTTTGAACCTTCATAGCAAGATTATTCAAACCTGTAGCCACACTCTGAGGATCCATTTTAATCAGGTGAGATCAGAGCCATTCAAGGATTAGAAGGAGAGAGAGAGAGAGAGACAAAGGCTGCAATTAGAGCAGAAATGCAACTGAGTCAACTAAAAAGCAAGCTCAGAAGAAAAAAAAAAAAAAAAAAAAAATCTGCAGACTTCTTTTTCTCTCCTTCCTTCTGCCAACGGTTTTAACCCTTGGCCGGCCATACTGTCATGGTTCCCAATGGCAAGGGAAAGTCAGAGAACATAAATAACAGAACAGCTCTTGGGTGATGGAATCTCGAGCTGACCATGAGCTAAACCTATCACACAACTAACAGTGGCCGGGTGACGTACCTACGTTTTATCCCTAGACGCCCAGCGCCAGCCGGAGGACTAACTAACCCTAATAGAGGAAAAGACAGACCTGGCTTACCTCTAGGGAAATTCCCCCAAAAAGGAGACAGAAGCCCCCCACATATATTGACGGTGAGTTCAGAGGAAAAGACATACGTAGTATGAAGGTAGGTTCAGCAAAGCGAGGTCCGCTTACTAGATAGCAAGAAGATACAATAGGGAACTTCACGGTCAGCTGAAAACCCTATTAAAATACCATACCGAAATTACTTTAAGACTCATGTGTCAACTCATGACACCGGAGTGGCAATTTCGGCCCACAAGAGCTTCCAGCTACAGAAAAATAACATAACTGTGAACTGGAACAAAAATGCAAAACAAACTTAGGACTAAGAGTCCAACTTAGCTGATAGTAGTCTAGAAGCAGGAACATGCAACAGAAAGGCTCTGGTTACATTGATGGCCGGCACTAGAATAACTGAGCAGCAAGGCTAAATAGGATACTCCCATATCCTGATGGAAACAGGTGAACAGAGAAAGTGAAGCACACAAGTCCAGTACCACCAGTGACCACCGGGGGAGCCCAAAAACCAAATTCACAACAGGTGGGCCAGTGCCTCCGGTCACCACACCGCAATACGCATCTGATGATGAGACTCAGGTGCCACTTTCTGGTGCGTACTGTGCTGCCGAGACTACCCAGGAGAAGCAGTTGGTGGCAGAGGGTAGTGTAGATGATGAGGTCCTTGACCCATCGTGGCGTGAGGTACAGGAAGGTGGTGGGAGCAGCTCTGAGGAAGAGATTCTCCGAACGGGCCAAAGAGGGAGAGGGAGGGGGAAGACTGCAGTTCCTGTAGCCTCCACTTCGGCACCCGTTAGGAGCACGCCTCTTCCAAAAGCCAAAACAGGCGCTCCCAAGACTTGCAGTGCCTGGTCCTTTTTTGACACAGTTGCAGATGACATTTGCTTTGTCAAATGCAAGGTGTGTCATCAGAAAGTCAAAAGAGGGAAAAATGTCAGCAACCTCAATACCACAAATATGTGGAAACATGTGCGGACCAAGCACGCGGTGGAGTTACAAAAACACACTGAAGACCTAGGCCAACCAACAGCGGCACCTACCACCTCTTCAGCTCGTGTTGTTGCCTCTTCTTCCAGCTCACACACAGCTGGTTTGGCTTCCTCACAGGATCGCCATGGAAGAATCTCTGGCACTGTTGTCCAGATACCCACTGTAATTCCACCCACAGCACCACGTTCCCAGTCATCCTCACACTCTCAGCCCAGTCTACAGCCATCGATAGCACAGGCATGGGAGAAAAGGCGGCCTTTCTCGGCAAACCACCCCCGAGCACAGGCTCTGAATGCTGGCATTGCAAAACTACTGTCCCTTGAAATGCTGTCATTCAGGCTGGTGGAGACTGACAGCTTCCGTAACTTGATGGCATTGGCAGTCCCACAATAGAATGTGCCCAGCCGCTTTTATTTCAGCAGGCAAGCCATTCCTGCCATGCACAAGCATGTGGAGGGACACATAAAACACGTGCTACTGAACGCCATCAGTAGCAAGGTCCACCTCAACACCGATGCGTGGACCAGTCACCATGGACAGGGGCGATACCTTTCCCTCACTGCCAATTGGGTTAATATTGTTGAGCTGGGTACAGATCGTGCGAGTGGCGCAGGATGTGTTCTGCCAACTCCAAAGATTGCAGGAATCCAGTCTGTATGCATTGACTCCTCCTCATACACAAGTTTCCCAGAATCATCGCTGCAGGAGCCGTCACAGTCCACCTCCACATGGACCCGTGAACGTTTACCTGTTACGACCGACATGAGCACAGCTGTGGCCAAAGGTCAACAGGCCGTCTTGAAATTAATTTCTTTGGGGAATCAAAACCACACAGCGCAGGAGCTCTGGAATGCCATCAAGCAGGAGAGCGACGTGTGGTTTGTGCCAGTGAATCTCCAGCCTGGCATGGTAGTGTGTGACAATGGCCGAAATCTGGTGGCAGCTCTGGGCCTAGGCAACCTCACTCACATCCCATGTCTGGCACATGTGCTCAACTTGGTCATGCAGAGTTTTTTGAGGGACTATCCAGATCTTGATGCACTGCTGCACAAGGTCAGCCTAGAGTGTGCTCACTTGCGGCGTTCCAGCATGGCAAGGTTGTGCATTGCAGCTCTGCAGCGCCGATTCCGCCTTCTGGAACATCGCATCATATGTGACCTACCCACTAGTTGGAATTCCACGTTACATATGTTGGAGCGGTTGTGTGAGCAGCAGCAAGCAGTAATGGAGTAACAGCTGCATCAGGCACAAAGAACTTGAGCAAAGAACAAAGATATGCACAACAGTGGGATCAACCATCAATATTAACTTTTATTAAACATGAAATCACAAAGGACAACAACACGGACACAAAATATAAAAGCATTTAAAAGAAAAGACCAACCCAGGTCCCCCCTAGATAATCTTAAATAACAAAACACCGGACCAGTATAGGTATATACAAGATAAATACAGATGTGTATAAATAGTACATAAAAATCAAATAGTTAACAGCCTATACTGCCAGCCAACCTCAGCCTTGAGCTAACAGTTTGCATAGATGATAATAAATAGTCAACATACTTATCAGTAACCAACCCTATATCAAAAAATA
Organism: Ranitomeya variabilis; assembly: GCF_051348905.1. Lineage (NCBI taxonomy): Eukaryota > Metazoa > Chordata > Amphibia > Anura > Dendrobatidae > Ranitomeya > Ranitomeya variabilis. The sequence goes on from NC_135238.1 coordinate 115,497,822, forward strand.
AATGAGAGGGTGAAAAAAGAGAGTCCTAGACCCTATGGCGTATCTCAGGTCTGCCCCAATCCTAATACTTATAGAGGCTTATACTAATATCCCTAATCCTGGTGTGGATAGGCATGACCATGAAAAATATCCAAACTGTGCAAATAACAAAGCTAAAGTGCAAATAGAGATTACCAAAAAAAGTCCATAGGGGGGGACCAAGGCACAAAGAAGTCGCAGTTTGCGCCGTTCAGACTTCACAACCACTGAGTGGGCCACTATGAAGGAGATCTGCCAAGGTTTTGTGTTCCTTCGATGATTCCACACGGATGGCGAGTGCAGATGATGCACTAGTCAGCATGACTGTCCACCTTATCTGCCTGCTTCAACAAACACTGCAAGCGCTAAGGGATGATGTTGTGGAAGAGGTGGAGGATGTGGAGTCACCCATTCCATCAGCTTCTGGACAGTCAGTGCTACGTGGTTCCTCACAAAGGCCTAGGCAGGGGTCACTTTGTGAGGAGGATGAGGAGGAGTCAATGGGGGAGGAAGACATCGGTCCAGAGGAGGGAGTAACACAATTCTCCAATAGTCAGTGTGTAGAGCGAGGGCGCCCATGGATCCCAGGCCCGCAGTGTGATTACATTAGACGACACTGTGAGGTGGGATCTCGGGCAGTGCGTCCGCACAGGCGCAGCCAGCCTGACAACAAATGATGTCAGAAGATGGGCAGCGCTAACTGCGCATGGCCAAGGGATAACATAACAGCGCAGGCTCTGGGACAGAATCAAACAACGCTGAGGAGGCGGCGCACGGCGCCAAGAGGGTAGGAATGACAGCTGTGCTGCATCCCATTACGAAGGAAAGTCCCACCTCCGGGACGGTTTCACGGTATCAGGGGACACATTTTAGAAGTGTTTAGTTCTGCATTTGCAAGGAGCATAATTAAAAGAGGCACCTTTTCCTTTTGCATCATTAGTGCTGCACAAGGTGGCTCTTTCAGCTACAAACGCCTTGGGGGGGTTAAAAGTTCCCTTTCAACTTCCTCCAATCAGGCTTCGGCCTACACTGTGCTCCTCCTGCTGTCCCTGGGCTCTAACACCACCAGTTGGTGCTCGGAAGTGCTGGCTGCACAGGGAAAAACACTTGCCACTGTGTTCCTTGGTATCTGCTTTTACTTAGATTTTTTGATTATTTCTTTCACACTAGGAGACATCTTTATTACCTAATATATTCTGAATATAAAGAGTATTAGTAACTATGTGACCAGATTGCCTTGTATGAACCCATTATTGAGAGATTCCTACATATACATTAGTCCTATGCGGGACTTTGTTGTAGCTAGTCACCAATTAGTCGTTATGTTGTTATTAGACTGGCACAACAATGTATTGTGTTCTCTCTTTTTTTTTCTGTTTCATTTTTCTCCCCCCCTTTTTTTCATTTTTTTCTGCTTTCTTAGAAGAAGTTGTCTATTCTGAAAATGATATATATCTATATTATCATGAAATATACAATTAATGGACGTGTATTATCATTTATCCTTTTTTTAAAAAATATTCAATTTTTCTTTGTTCTGTTTATGTACTCCAGTCTGATGAAGGTCAATGTAAAGACCGAAACGTTACAACGAATTTTCTGGATGCGCCCGTGTGACCGCCCTGCCCGAGATCACGCCCCGCAGTGTCTTATTTATTATCACTGTGGGGCTGGGATACATAGGCATGCGCAGTGCATATCTTCGCCTCTCACTCATCTCCTTCCGCCTTCTTCAGACTGTGCGGCTTCACGGCCGTGGCATGCGATAAGGGATCAGCTGACGCTGAACAGTCTGAAGCAGGCGTAAGGACATGAGTGAGAGGCGAAGATATTTCCTGCGCAAGGCCATGAATCCCGGCCCTACAGGGTGAATAAATCAGAAGACACTGCGGGGCTGGGATTCATGGCCCTGTGCAGTAACAGCGCATGGCCAAGGGATAACATAACAGCGCAAACTCCGGAACACAAAAAAGCAATGCTCAGGAGGCTGCGCACAGCACCAAGGGGGTATTTTTGACAGCTGTGCTTCGTCTCATTAAGAAGGAAAGTCCCGCCTCCGAGACGGTTTCACGGTATGAGGAGCAAAATTTTAGAAGTGTTTCATTCAGCGTGTGCAAGGAACATAATTAAAAGAGCCACCTTTTCCTTGTGTAGCATTACTGCTGCACAAGGTGGCTCTTCTAGTTACTAACGCCTGGGGGGGTTTAAAGGTTCCCTTTCAATTTGCTCCAATTAGGCTTTGGCCTGCACTATGCTGCCCCTGTTGACCCTGGGCTCCAACACCGCCAGTTGGTGCCCGGAAGTGCTGGCTGCACAGTGAAAAACACTCGCCACTGTGTCAGTGGGGTTCAATAATGTCAGCTGTTCCCCTGCTGTGTAGCCGGCAATGTGTCCTGCAAACACCACGCAGACACAACAGATATTAAACTGCCTCCAGTGCAGTCTTCGACCTACACTCTGCTCCTCCTGCTGACCCTGGGCTCCAACACCGCTAGTTGCTGCTCGGAAGTGCTGTTTGCACAATCAACACTTGCTGCCGTGTTATTGGGTTTCAGTAACGTCAGCTGATCCCCAGCTGTGTATCCGGCAATATGTCCTGCGACCGCCACGCTGACACTCCTACAGATGTTAAACTGCCTCGAGTGCAGGCTTCGGCCTACACTCTGCTCCCCCTGCTGACCCTGGGATCCAACACCGCCAGTTAGTGTCCGGAAGTGCTGGGTGCACAGAGAAAAACACTCGCCTCGCCACTGTGTCAGTGGGGTTCAGTAACGCCAGCTGTTCCCCTGCTGTGTAGCTGTCAACGTGTCCCGCAAACGCCACGCAGACACAACAGATATTAAACTGCCTCTAGTGCATGCTTCGGCCTACACTCTGCTCCTCCTGCTGTCCCTGAGCTCTAACACCGCCAGTTGATGCTCGTAAGTGCTGGCTGCACAGAGAAAAACACTCGCCACTGTTTCAGTGGGGTTCAGTAATGTCAACTGTTCCCCTGCTGTGTAGCCGGCAATGTGTCCTACGAACGCCATGCAGACACAACAGATATTTAAGTGCCTCCAGTGCAGGCCTCGGCCTACACTCTGCTCCTCCTGCTGTCTCTGGGATCTAACACCGCCAGTTGGTGCTCGGAAGTGCTGGCTGCACAGAGAAAAACAGTCGCCTCCCAACTGTGCCAGTTGGGTTCAGTAATGCCAGCTGTTCCCCTGCTGTGTAGCTGGCAATGTGTCCTGCAAACGCCACACAGACACTACAACAAAAATTAAAGGGAACCTGTCCCCCATGCTTTTGTAACTAAAAGAGCCACCTTGTGCAGCACTAATGCTGCATTTGGACAAGGTGGCTCTTTTGGCAGACGCGGTACTGAATAAGGTGCGCGTCTCTGACTGGGGAGCACACATAGAGAGCAGCACGAAAAGGATGTCAGTGCCAGTTCCCCCCTAGCATCACCCCCCCTTAGTGATGCACTAATTAGAAGACCCCCAGCCGGCCAGTAGTCACTAGAGGGGAGGGATCCTACGGCCACTCCTATAGGGGTTAAATCCAGGTGTCCGGCCGGGAACTTCCTTTTTTCCTCCCGGCGGACACCTGGAAGCGTTTGTCCCACCCTCCCTCCCTTTTAAGGGCTAATGACGATACTAACCTGCGGGATAATGTAAATTTGTAAATGCTATTGTAATATTAAAAAAAAAAAAAAATTATATATGTATGTGTTATAACTAACCCTAGTAACCTTTACTAAGTCACAGCGGAAGAAGCGGAGGAGGGCAAAGGTCGTAACCGCTCGTTGGGCCAATTTCCCTGTCGATCACGGACAGGAGCTCGGCGCGAGCCACCCGTTACGATATGTAATTGCCTTTCTCTGCTTATTTAATTAATAAACTGTGACCGACCTGTTCAACCCACCTAGGACTTTGTGTGTTTCATTATGGGTTTGATGGGAGGGGGGAAGGCACGGGTTACGACACCCAGGTCTCCACAGTCTTGTTATACCCATTGCACACACAGAACTAAACACTTATAAAATATGCCCCCTGATACCATTTAACCGTTCCGGAGGTGTGACTTTCCTTCGTAATGACACACAGCAACCCCCTTGGCGCCGTGCGCCGCCTCCTCAGCGTTGTTTGAATCTGTCCCGGAGCCTGCACTGTTATGTTATCCCTTGGCCATGCACAGTTAGCACTGCCCGTCTTCTGACATCATTTGTTGTCAGGTTGGCTGCGCCTGTGTGACCGCCCTGCCCAAGATCATGCCCCGCAGTGTCTTATTTATTCTCACTGCGGGGCTGAGATTCAAGGGCATGCGCAGTGCATATCTTCGCCTCTCACTCATCTCCTTCCGCCTTCTTCAGACTGTGCGGCTTCACGGCCGTGGCATGCGATAAGGGATCAGCTGATGCCGCACAGTCTGAAGCAGGCGTAAGGACATGAGTGAGAGGCAAAGATATTTCCTGCGCAAGGCCATGAATCCCGGCCCTACAGGGTGAATAAATCAGAAGACACTGCGGGGCTGGGATTCATGGCCCTGCGCAGTTACAGCGCATGGCCAATTGATAACACAACAGCGCAAACTCCGGAACACAAAAAAGCAACGCTCAGGAGGCTGCGCACAGCACCAAGGGGGTATTTTTGACAGCTGTGCTTCGTCTCATTAAGAAGGAAAGTCCCGCCTCCGAGACGGTTTCACGGTATGAGGAGCAAAATTTTAGAAGTGTTTCATTCAGCGTGTGCAAGGAACATAATTAAAAGAGCCACCTTTTCCTTGTGCAGCATTACTGCTGCACAAGGTGGCTCTTCTAGTTACTAACGCCTGGAGGGGTTTAAAGGTTCCCTTTCAATTTGCTCCAATTAGGCTTCGGCCTACACTCTGCTCCCCCTGCTGACCCTGGGCTCCAACACCGCCAGTTGGTGCTCGGAAGTGCTGGCTGCACAGAGAAAAACACTCGCCACTGTGTCAGTGGGGTTCAGTAACGTCAGCTGTTCCCCTGCTGTGTAGCCGGCAATGTGTCCTGCAAACGCCACGCAGACACAACAGATATTAAATTGCCTCCTGTGCAGTGTTCTTCCTCGTGGCGTCCCTGGAAAAAGCCTGCTGCTGCAGGCCTAACTGAACGCGGACAAATCATGTTGTAACTCTTTTGTGACAGGCAGAACGGAAGGTGTCATCTTCAAATTTTTATAGATAACAACTACAGGAATGCCTGTCACAAATAAGAATATGATGAAGAAGTAGAATATGAAGAAGAATAATAGTTTAAGAAAAAGAATATGAAGAATGTAACAAAAAAAATAATAGGTAGAAGATGAAGAAAAAGATGAATAAGGTGAAGAAGAAGTTGATGTCAAAGATACTGCTGCTGAGGATGATGAAGAAGAAAGTGTGGGAGAATTAAAAAAGAAGGTGAAGGGCATGGAAGTAGTGAAACATCAATATCTGACAAAATAAAAAAAAATCTTAACATAGTCAATATCTTTGTAACTCCGAACGTCTTTCAAAAAAAATAAAATTCCTGCTATTCTATTTGATTGGGCTAAACCTCTATGCCTTTAATGTCTCCGCCACCTCCCCCAATACATCCTACATTATTCTTAGCTGTTTTCCTTCATGTAGAATGAACCTACAAGGAAAGAAAGGGTTTATTTTAATTCCGATATTTTTGGTCCCATTGACTTGCATTGGTATCGGGTATCGGCGATATCCGATATTTTTTGATTTTTTTGAAATTGTTAATTTATTCTATAAACTTCTGACATGTCTCTGAATTTCCAAGCAATACATTCTATATTTTTTTTCTGAAAGGGAGAAATGGTCAAAATGAAGAAAAATAGTGCTTTCAGACCTCAAATAATGCAAAGAAAACAAGTTCATAATCATTTATAAACAAGAAAACTATAGTTTCAACTCGGGAAGAGTTCAGAAATCAATATTTTGTGGAAAAACCATGATTTTTAATCACAGCTTTCATTCATCTTGGCATGCTTTCCACAAGTCTTTCACACTGCTTCTGGCAAAAAAATGTAAGCAGTTCTTCTTTGTTTGATGGCTTGTGACTATCCATCATCCTCTTGATTAAATTCCAGAGGTTTTAAATGGAGTTCAGGTCTGGAGATTGGGCTGCCCATGACAGGGTTTTGAAGTGGTGGTCTCTTATTTTTTGCCAGAGCAGTATATGTATTCTATGTGTATATATCTATTCTACCTTTTCTATTCTAACATTTCACTGAACGCCGAACATGAATTACAGGCTTTTATTCTATCTTTTACTGAATGTTACCGACTTTTTCCAATTTTAAGAAAAAAAGCTAGCGTTACCGATCACGAATCCGAATGTACCATATTCGTGCCAAATTTATGTTTGGCGATCGTTTTCCGAACATATTCGTTCATCTCTAATAGTCATGAGTGCGAGATTGTAAATCAGAAATTGTTTATAGTGCTGAGAACATTCTGAAATATGGAATTGATAGAACACAAATAAAGCATATACTATATACAATGGCTACATCCTATTCTACTTCCTATTCTTCATTTTATGACTAAACACCTTTAGTTATATAAAAATATATCAACCATAGAGTAGAAAGATGAATTCCTTACAGGTGAGGAGGTTAGATCACTTATTCTTAACTGATTCTCCAAATCTTGGACTTTATATTTTAATTCTGTATTTTCAGTCTCAAGTTCCTGAATCTGCAATATAAGTACACGAAACATTAAGTGTAAAACATTTGTACAGCAAGTCATGTATTTTATAACAAAGATTTACTATATGATATACCTAAGGATGACCAGTAACCACCAAAAAGTGTGAAATACCATGTTTTCTCCTGCTTTCCGTAGCCACTTTCCTTTTTAAAAAGTTTGTTTGTTATCTTGCATTTCTTGCTCCTACCATGCAATTTAGCTGTTTGGTATCCTAGTAGACGAATAAACTGACACTGGACAATGTTAGTTATTCAGTGTGAACTGAGCAAAAACATTTCTTGGACAGACATTGTCCAATGGAAGAGGATATTGCAAGATACAATGTGATCCTGCTCTCCTCTATACAGTCATGGCCAAAAGTTTTGAGAATGACACCAAAATTATATTTTCAGATGATCTGCTGCCCTCTGGTTTTTATTAGTGTTTGTCTGATGTTTATATCACATACAGAAATATAATTGCAATCATATTATGAGTACCAATAGGTTATATTGACAGTTAGAATGAGTTAATGCAGCAAGTCAATATTTGCAGTGTTACATAGTTACATAGTTACATAGTTATTAAGGTTGAAGGAAGACTTTAAGTCCATCTAGTTTAACCCATAGCCTAACCTAACATGCCCTAACATGTTGATCCAGGGGAAGGCAAAAAAAACCCATGTGGTAAGAGTAAGCTCCACCATGGGGAAAAAAATTCCTTCCCAACCCCACATACGGCAATCAGACTAGTTCCCTGGATCAACGCCCTATCAAGGAATCTAATATATATACCCTGTAATATTATACTTTTCCAGAAAGGTATCCAGTCCCCTCTTAAATTTAAGTAATGAATCACTCATTACAACATCATATGGCAGAGAGTTCCATAGTCTCACTGCTCTTACAGTAAAGAACCCGCGTCTGTTATTATGCTTAACCCCTTAATCCCATTTGACGTACTATCCCGTCGAGGTGGGGTGGGCCTTAATTCCCACCGACGGGATAGTACGTCATAGCGATCGGCCGCGCTTCCCCCGTGCCTATCGCAGCTGACATCCGGCACTATGTGCCAGGAGCGGTCACGGACCGCCCCCGGCACATTAACCCCCGGCACACCGCGATCAAACATGATCGCAGTGTACCGGCGGTATAGGGAAGCATCGCGCAGGGAGGGGGCTCCCTGCGGGCTTCCCTGAGACCCCCGGAGCAACGCGATGTGATCGCGTTGCTCTGAGGGTCTCCTACCTTCTTCCTCCCTGCAGGTCCCGGATCCAAGATGGCCGCGGCATCCGGGTCCTGCAGGGAGAAAGGTGGCTTACCGAGCGCCTGCTCAGAGCAGACGCTTGGTAAGCCTGCAGCCCTGCACAGCAGATCGTCGATCTGGCAGAGTGCTGTGCACACTGCCAGATCATCGATCTGTAATGTCCCCCCCTGGGACAAAGTAAAAAAGTTAAAAAAAAAAATTTCCACATGTGTAAAAAAAAAAAAAAAATCCTAAATAAATAATAAAAAAAATATATATATTATTCCCATAAATACATTTCTTTATCTAAATAAAAAAAACAAAACAATAAAAGTACACATATTTAGTATCGCCGCGTCCGTAACGACCCAACCTATAAAACTGCCCCACTAGTTAACCCCTTCAGTAAACACCGTAAGAGAAAAAAAAAAAAAACGAGGCAAAAAACAACGCTTTATTACCATACCGCCGAACAAAAAGAGGAATAACACGCGATCAAAAAGACTGATATAAATAATCATGGTACCGTTGAAAACGTCATCTTGTCCCGCAAAAAACGAGCCGCCATATAGCATCATCAGCAAAAAAATAAAAAAGTTATAGTCCTGAGAATAAAGCGATATCAAAATAATTATTTTTTCTATAAAATAGTTTTTATCGTATAAAAGCGCCAAAACATAAAAAAATGATATAAATGAGGTATCGCTGTAATCGTACTAACCTGAAGAATAAAACTGCTTTATCAATTTTACCAAACGCGGAACGGTATAAACGCCTCCCCCAAAAGAAAAAAAATCGGAATAAAAAGTTATCAAAAATGGTCACGTGTCCGAAAATGTTACCAATAAAAACGTCAACTCGTCCCGCAAAAAACAAGACCTCACATGACTCTGTGGAGCAAAATGTGGAAAAATTATAGGTCTCAAAATGTGGAGACGCAAAAACTTTTTTGCTATAAAAAGCGTCGCTGGTTTCACACTTGCGTTTTTGTCTGCAGCGTTTTTTGCACAAAAAAACACATGTGTTTTTTCCCTATATTTAACATTGAAAACGCATGCGTTTTTTTGTACGCGTTTGGTCGCGTTTTCAAACGCATGCGTTTTTTTTCTTCATGTGTTCATTTTCAGAAATACAGCCTGCAGTATTTTCTTGCGTTTTTAAGCACATGCGTTTGCGTTAAAAACGCATGCGTTTTTATCAAAAAAAAAAACAGAAAACACACTGAAAAGCCACCCACCACCATCAAGGTGATAAAGGGATCCAAACCCTAACTCTACCCCTAACCTCACCCCTAACCGTTTAATGAACATTTTCTGACAGTCATAGTGCCACGTATTTCAGTGCCACGTATTTCAGTGCCACGTATTTCAGTGCCACGTATTTCAGTGCCACGTATTTCAGTGCCACGTATTTCAGTGCCACGTATCACGTATTTCAGTGCCACGTGTTTCAGTGCCACGTATTTAAGTGTCACGTATTTCAGTGCCACGTATCACATATTTCAGTGCCACATATTTCAGTGCCACGTATTTAAGTACCACGTATTTCAGTGCCACGTATTTCAGTGCCACGTATTTCAGTGCCACGTATTTCAGTGCCACGTATCACGTATTTCAGTGCCACGTATTTCAGTGCCACGTATTTCAGTGCCACGGGTTTCAGTGCCACGTATTTCAGTGCCACGTATCATGTATTTCAGTGCCACGTATTTCAGTGCCACGTATTTCAGTGCCACGTATTTCAGTGCCACGTATCATGTATTTCAGTGCCACGTATTTCAGTGCCACGTATTTCAGTGCCACGTATTTCAGTGCCACGTATTTCAGTCACGTTTAGGGTTAGGGGTAGGGTTAGGGCTAGGGTTGGAGGTAAAGTTAGGGTTAGGGTTGGGGCTAAAGTTAGGGTTGGGGCTAAAGTTAGGGTTAGGGTTTGGATTACATTTACGGTTTGGATTAGGGTTGGGATTAGAATTATGGGTGTGTCAGGGCTAGGGGTGTGGTTAGGGTTACCGTTGGGATTAGGGTTAGGGGTGTGTTTGGGTTAGGGTTTCAGGTAGAATTGGGAAGTTTCCACTGTCCAGGCACATCAGGGGCTCTCCAAACGGGACATGGCGTCCAATCTCAATTCCAGCCAATTCTGCGTTGAAAAAGTAAAACAGTGCTCCTTCCCTTCCGAGCTCTCCCGTGCGCCCAAAAAGGGGTTTACCCCAACATATGGGTTATCAGCGTACTCGGGACAAATTGAACAACAACTTCTGGGGTCCAAGTTCTCTTGTTATCCTTGGGAAAATAAAAATTTGGGGGGCTAAAAATCATTTTTGTGGGAAAAAAAAGATGTTTTATTTTCACGGCTCTGCGTTATAAACTATAGTGAAACACTTGGGGGTTCAAAGTTCTCACAACACATCTATATAAGTTCCTTGGGAGGTCTAGTTTCCAATATGGGGTCACTTGTGGGGGGTTTGTACTGTTTGGGTACATCAGGGGCTCTGCAAATGCAACGTGACGCCTGCAGACCAATCCATTTAAGGCTGCATTCCAAATGGCGCTCCTTCCCTTCCGAGCTCTGTCATGCGCCCAAACAGTGGTTCCCCCCCACATATGGGGTATCAGCGTACTCAGGACAAATTGGACAACAACTTTTGGGGTCTAATTTATCCTGATACCCTTGTGAAAATACAAAACTGGGGGCTAAAAAATCATTTTTGTGAAAAAAAAAAAAGAATTTTTATTTTCACGGCTTTGCGCTATACACTTTAGTGAAACACTTAGGGGTTCAAAGTTCTCAAAACACATCTAGATAAGTTCCTTGGGAAGTCTAGTTTCCAATATGGGGTCACTTGTGGGGGGTTTGTACTGTTTGGGTACATCAGGGGCTCTGCAAATGCAACGTGACGGCTGCTGACCAATACATTTAAGTCTGCATTCCAAATGGCGCTCCTTCCCTTTCGAGCTCTGTCATGCGCCCAAACAGTGGTTCCCCCCCACATATGGGGTATCAGCGTACTCAGGACAAATTGGAAAACAAATTTTGGGGTCCAATTTATTCTGTTACCCTTGTAAAAATACAAAGCTGGGGGCTAAAAAATCATTTTTGAGAAAAAAAAAAAATTATTTTCACGGCTCTGCGTTATAACCTGTAGTGAAACACTTGGGGGTTCAAAGCTCTCAAAATACATCTAGATAAGTTCCTTAGGGGGTCTACTTTCCAAAATAGTGTCACTTGTGGGGGGTTTCAATGTTTAGGCACATCAGGGGCTCTCCAAACGCAACATGGCGTCCCATCTCAATTCCAGTCAATTTTGCATTGAAAAGTCAAATGGTGCTCCTTCCCTTCCAAGCTCTGCCATGCGCCCAAACAATGGTTTACACCCACATATGGGGTATCAGCGTACTCAGGACAAATTGCACAACATTTTTTGGGGTCCAATTTCTTCTCTTACCCTTGGGAAAATAAAAAATTGGGGGTGAAAATATCATTTTTGTGAAAAAATATGATTTTTTATTTTTACGGCTCTGCATTATAAACTTCTGTGAAGCACTTGGTGGGTCAAAGTGCTCACCACACATCTAGATAAGTTCCTTAGGGGGTCTACTTTCCAAAATGGTGTCACTTGTAGGGAGTTTCAATGTTTAGGCACATCAGGGGCTCTCCAAACGCAACATGGCGTCTCATCTCAATTCCAGTCAATTTTGCATTGAAAAGTCAAATGGCGCTCCTTCCCTTCCAAGCTCTGCCATGCGCCCAAACAATGGTTTACACCCACATATGGTGTATCAGCGTACGCAGGACAAATTGCACAACATTTTTTGGGGTCCAATTTCTTCTCTTACCCTTGGGAAAATAAAAAATTGGGGGCGAAAAGATCATTTTTGTGAAAAAATATGATTTTTTATTTTTACGGCTCTGCATTATAAACTTCTGTGAAGCACTTGGTGGGTCAAAGTGCTCACCACACATCTAGATAAGTTCCTTAGGGGGTCTACTTTCCAAAATGGTGTTACTTGTAGGGAGTTTCAATGTTTAGGCACATCAGGGGCTCTCCAAACGCAACATGGCGTCCCATCTCAATTCCAGTCAATTTTGCATTGAAAAGTCAAATGGCGCTCCTTCCCTTCCAAGCTCTGCCATGCGCCCAAACAATGGTTTACACCCACATATGGGGTATCAGCGTACGCAGGACAAATTGCACAACATTTTTTGGGGTCCAATTTCTTCTCTTACCCTTGGGAAAATAAAAAATTGGGGGCGAAAAGATAATTTTTGTGAAAAAATATGATTTTTTATTTTTACGACTCTGCATTATAAACTTCTGTGAAGCACTTGGTGGGTCAAAGTGCTCACCACACATCTAGATAAGTTCCTTAGGGGGTCTACTTTCCAAAATGGTGTCACTTGTAGGGGGTTTCAATGTTTAGGCACATCAGGGGCTCTCCGAACGCAACATGGCGTCCCATCTCAATTCCAGTCAATTTTGCATTGAAAAGTCAAATGGCGCTCCTTTCCTTCCGAGCTCTGCCATGCGCCCAAACAGTGGTTTACCCCCACATGTGGGGTATCAGCGTACTCAGGACAAATTGTACAACAACTTTGGGGGTCCATGTTCTCCTGTTACCCTTGGTAAAATAAAACAAATTGGAGCTGAAATAAATTTTGTGTGAAAAAAAGTTAAATGTTCATTTTTATTTAAACATTCCAAAAATTCCTGTGAAACACCTGAAGGGTTAATAAACTTCTTGAATGTGGTTTTGAGCACCTTGAGGGGTGCAGTTTTTAGAATGGTGTCACACTTGGGTATTTTCTATCATATAGACCCCTCAAAATGACTTCAAATGAGATGTGGTCCCTAAAAAAAAATGGTGTTGTAAAAATGAGAAATTGCTGGTCAACTTTTAACCCTTATAACTCCGTCACAAAAAAAAATTTTGGTTCCAAAATTGTACTGATGTAAAGTAGACGTGTGGGAAATGTTACTTATTAAGTATTTTGTGTGACATATGTCTGTGATTTAAGGGCATAAAAATTCAAAGTTGGAAAATTGCAAAATTTTCAAAATTTTCGCCAAATTTCCATTTTTTTCACAAATAAACGCAAGTTATATCGAATAAATTTTACCACTAACATGAAGTACAATATGTCACGAGAAAACAGTGTCAGAATCGCCAAGATCCGTCAAAGCGTTCCAGAGTTATAGCCTCATAAAGGGACAGTGGTCAGAATTGTAAAAATTGGCCCGGTCATTAACGTGCAAACCACCCTCGGGGCTTAAGGGGTTAAACCTTTTTTCCTCCAGACGTAGAGGATGCCCCCTTGTCCCTGTCTCAGGTCTATGATTAAAAAGATCATCAGAAAGGTCATTGTACTGTCCCCTCATATATTTATACATTAACATAAGATCACCCCTTAGCCTTCGTTTTTCCAAACTAAATAGCCCCAAGTGTAATAACCTATCTTGGTATTGCAGACCCCCCAGTCCTCTAATAACCTTGGTCGCTCTTCTCTGCACCCGCTCTAGTTCAGCTATGTCTTCCTTATACACCGGAGACCAGAACTGTGCACAGTATTCTAAGTGTGGTCGCACTAGTGACTTGTATAGAGGTAAAATTATGTTCTCCTCATGAGCATCTATGCCTATTTTAATACATCCCATTATTTTATTTGCCTTTGTAGCAGCTGCCTGACACTGGCCACTGAATATGAGTTTGTCATCCACCCATAAACCCAGGTCCTTTTCATTGACAGTTTTACCCAGAGTTTTAGAACTAAGCACATAGTTATACATCTTATTACTTCTACCCAAGTACATGACCTTACATTTATCCCCATTAAAGCTCATTTGCCATTTATCAGCCCAAGCTTCTAGTTTACATAAATCATCCTGTAATATAAAATTGTCCTCCTCTGTATTGATTACCCTGCAGAGTTTAGTGTCATCTGCAAATATTGAAATTCTACTCTGAATGCCCCCTACAAGGTCATTAATAAATATGTTAAAAAGAAGAGGGCCCAATACTGACCCCTGTGGTACCCCACTACTAACCGCGACCCAGTCCGAGTGTGCTCCATTAATAACCACCCTTTGTTTCCTATCTATGAGCCAGCTCTCAACCCACTTGCACATATTTTCCCCTATCCCCATTATTCTCATTTTATGTATCAACCTTTTGTGTGGCACCGTATCAAAAGCTTTTGAAAAGTCCAAATACACTACATCCACTGGGCTCCCTTGGTCCAGTCCGGAACTTACCTCTTCATAGAAGCTGATCAAATTAGTCTGACATGAACGGTCCCTAGTAAACCCGTGCTGATACTGGGTCATGAGGTTATTCCTCTTCAGATACTCCAGTATAGCATCCCTTAGAATGCCCTCCAGGATTTTACCCACAGTAGAGGTTAAGCTTACTGGCCTATAATTTCCGAGTTCAGTTTTTGTCCCCTTTTTAAATATTGGCACCACATTTGCTATACGCCAGTCCTGTGGTACAGACCCTGTTATTATGGACTCTTTAAAGATTAAAAATAACGGTCTATCAATGACTGTACTTAGTTCCTGCAGTACTCGGGGGTGTATCCCATCCGGGCCCGGAGATTTGTCAATTTTTGTGATTTTTAGACGCCGCCGTACTTCCTGCTGGATTAAGCAGGTAACATTTAATTGGGAATTTTTATCACTAGTCATATTGGCTGCCATGGGATTTTCTTTTGTAAATACTGATGAAAAAAAGTCATTTAGCATATTGGCTTTTTCCTCATCCTCATCCACCATTTCACCCAGACTATTGTTAAGGGGGTCAACACTATCATTTTTTAGTTTCTTACTATTTATGTAGTTAAAGAATATTTTGGGGTTATTTTTGCTCTCTCTGGCAATGAGTCTCTCTGTCTCAATCTTTGCTACCTTGATTTGCTTTTTACAGAATTTATTTAATTTTCTATATTTATTTAATGCCTCATCACTAGTGTTGAGCATTCCGATGCTGCAGTATCGGGTATCGGCCGATACTTGCTGTATCGGAATTTCCGATACCGAGATCCGATATTTTTGTGATATCGGATATCGGTATCGAAACAACATTAATGTAAAAATGTGTAAAAGAAAGAATTAAAATAAAAAATATCGCTATACTCACCTGTCCGACGCAGCCTGGACCTCAGCGAAGGAACCGGCAGCGTTGTTTGTTTAAAATTCGCGCTTTTACTTGGTTACGTGAATTCCCGGCTTGTGATTGGTCAGGGCGGCCATGTTGCCGGGACGCGGACCAATCACAGCAAGCCGTGACGAAATTACGTCACGGCTTGCTGTGATTGGTCCGCGTCCCGGCAACATGGCCGCCATTAACCAATCACAAGCCGTGACGTCACGGGAGGCTGGACTTGCGCACTTTTTAAAAAGCGCGCGTGTCCAGCCTCCAGTGACGTCCCGGCTTATGATTGGTCACGGCGCCATGTTGCCGGGACGCGGACCAATCACAGTAAGCCGTGACGAAATTACGTCACGGCTTGCTGTGATTGGTCCGCGTCCCGGCAACATGGCCGCCATTAACCAATCACAAGCCGTGACGTCACGGGAGGCTGGACTTGCGCACTTTTTAAAAAGCGCGCGTGTCCAGCCTCCAGTGACGTCCCGGCTTATGATTGGTCACGGCGCCATGTTGCCGAGACGCGGACCAATCACAGCAAGCCGTGACGTAATTTCGTCACGGCTTGCTGTGATTGGTCCGCGTCCCGGCAACATGGACGCCCTGACCAATCACAAGCCGGGAATTCACGTAACCAAGTAAAAGCGCGAATTTTAAACAAACAACGCTGCCGGTTCCCTCGCTGAGGTCCCGGCTGCGTCGGACAGGTGAGTATAGCGATATTTTTTATTTTAATTCTTTCTTTTACACATTTATATGGTTCCCAGGGCCTGAAGGAGAGTTTCCTCTCCTTCAGACCCTGGGAACCATCAGGGATACCGTCCGATACATGAGTCCCATTGACTTGTATTGGTATCGGGTATCGGTATCGGATTGGATCCGATACTTTGCCGGTATCGGCCGATACTTTCCGATACCGATACTTTCAAGTATCGGACGGTATCGCTCAACACTACTCATCACTACCTACTTCCTTTAATTCTCTAAATGCTTTCTTTTTGTCACTTATTGCGCCCCTTACAGCTCTATTTAGCCATATTGGTTTCCTCCTATTTCCAGTATGTTTATTCCCATACGGTATATACTGTGCTCAGGTCCTTTCCAGGAGGCTAATAAACGTCTCCCATTTTCTTTGTGTATTTTTATGCCTCAGGATATCGTCCCAGTTAATTGCACCAAGATCCTCTCTCATCTGTTGGAAATTTGCCCTCCTGAAGTTTAGTGTCCTTGTCACCCCTCTACTACACATCTTATTAAAGGAGACCTGAAAACTTATTATTTTGTGATCACTATTCCCCAAGTGACACCCAACCCTTATATTTGCTATGCGGTCTGGCCTGTTGGTTAATATTAGGTCTAGCAGTGCCCCCCTTCTTGTTGGGTCCTGAACCAGTTGTGAAAGGTAATTGTCTCTCATAGTTGTCAAAAACCGATTACCTTTACTGGAATTGCAGGTTTCTGTTCCCCAATCTATTTCAGGGTAGTTGAAGTCCCCCATAATAATGACTTCTCCTTGAGTCGCAGCTTCATCTATTTGCTTTACGAGGATATTCTCCATTGCTTCCATTATTTTTGGAGATTTATAACAAATCCCTATCAGTAATTTATTATTTTTTCCCCCTCCCCTTATCTCCACCCACAGGGACTCTACATTTTCATTAGATTCACCTATATTATCACACAGGATGGGTTTTAAGGTGGATTTTACATACAGACACACCCTTCCCCCTCGCTTATCTGTACGGTCATTTCTGAACAGACTATAGCCCTGCAAGTTAACAGCCCAGTCATGGCTCTCATCCAGCCATGTTTCAGATATCCCCACCATGTCATAATTATGTTCCAACAACATTAGTTCAAATTCGTCCATTTTGTTGGCGAGGCTTCTGGCATTAGTATACATGCACTTGATGTTCCTCTCTGTACCTCTATTCTTTCTTAAATTACTAACTGTTCTAACCCCACCCCCCATGCCACCGCCACCCCAACTTCCTTATTTGTGCCCAGGTCTCTATCTGCACTATCTTCCACTCCTATAAAATGAATACCCTCCCCCCTAATCCCCAGTTTAAAGACTGCTCCAACCTTCTTACCATTTTTTCCCCCAGCACAGCTGCACCTTCCCCATTGAGGTGCAGCCCGTCCCTAGCGTAGAGCCTGTAGCCAACTGAGAAGTCGGCCCAGTTCTGCAGGAACCCAAACCCCTCCTTCCTACACCAATTCTTGAGCCACTTATTAACCTCCCTAATCTCCCATTGCCTCTCTGGCGTGGCACGTGGTACAGGCAGTATTTCGGAAAATACCACGTTGGAGGTCCTTGCTTTCAGCTTGCAGCCTAATTCCCTGAAATCATCTTTAAGGACCTTCCACCTACCTCTAACTTTGTCATTTGTGCCAATGTGCACCATGACCGCTGGGTCCTCACCAGCCCCTCCCAGTAATCTGTCCACCCGATCAGCGATGTGTCGGACTCGAGTGCCAGGTAGGCAGCACACCGTTCGACGATCCCTGTCTTTGTGACAGATTGCCCTATCTGTTCCCCTAATAATTGAGTCCCCCACTACCAGCACCTGTCTGGCCTGCCCTGCTCTCCTATTTCCCTCCTTACTGGAGCAGTCACTCCTCCGGCTTTCAGAGGACATGCCTGGCTGCAGCAGTGCTACTCCTGTACTGGCACCCTCCTCATCTGCCAACTTAGCGAACTTATTGGGGTGTGCCAGATCAGGACTAGCCTCCCTGGCACTCTTCCCTCTACCCCGCCTTCTATCTGTCACCCAGCTAACTGCCTTACTGTCCTGCAGCTCCATCCTACCATCCCCCTCCTCATCTATCCCATTGAGCGTCTGCTCTGTGAGCAGAAGACTCCTCTCCATATTGTCTATGGATCTCAGTGTTGCCAGCTGCACATTTAGATCCAGAATCTGGAATTCCAAATACACAACGTGCTCACATCTCGCACAGCAGTATGCACCCTCGACCGGCTGATCAAGGACTGCATACATGAGGCAAGATGTGCACTGGATGGCATTATCAATAGTGGAGCACATTTCCTAATGGGGATTGGACCACAGAAACGTTATATAAAAAATAAATACAAAGTATTAATTAAAAACAGACAGCAATTCCTCCCTTGGTAACTCCCTGATTCCAAAGTCACTGAATCACAAGTCACACTTACCGCCGTCCACACTTACGCTCAGGTCACACTCAGCTTGCTCACACTCGCTATGCTGAAGATTTAAAGATTTTTTTTTCTCTATTTCCCTTCAACAACAAGCCACCTTGCTGTTCAAATGTACTTCCCAAAAGGACTTGAGCCCAAAACAGCTGCCCCTTATAAACCCTTGATTATGACCGCCCGCCCTAAGTTAACCCCTTGTGAATATAGCTACTCCCAATTCAGCAACTCACACAAATTCACACAGGTATTTGTTAAAGGCCTTCCAAATACCTCCTCACTGAATCACAAGTCACACACCGCCGTCCACACTTACGCTCAGGTCACACTCAGCTCGCTCACACTCGCTATGCTGAAGATTTAAAGATTTTTTTTTTCTCTATTTCCCTTCAACAACAAGCCACCTTGCTGTTCAAATGTACTTCCCAAAAAAAGGGACCCTTCTTGTTCAAGTCCTCTGCAATTCTCCCTGGCATGCTCTCAATCAACTTCTGGACCAAATCCTGACTGATAGCAGTCCATTCTTGCATAATCAATGCTTGAATTTTGCCAGAATTTGTTGGTTTTTGTTTGTCCACCTGTCTCTTGATTTTTGACGTCAGGTTCTCAATGGGATTAACAATGGGATTAAGATCTGGGGAGTTTCCAGGCCACGGACCCAAAATCTCTGTTTTGTTCCATGAGCCATTTAGTTATCACCTTTGCTTTATGGCAAGGTGCTCCATCATGCTGGAAAAGGCATTGTTGGGTGCCAAACTGCTCTTGGACGGTTGGGAGAAGTTGCTCTTGGAGGACATTCTGGTACCATTCTTTATTCATGGCTTGTTTTTAGGCAAGACTGTGAGTGAGCCGATTCCCTTGGCTGAGAAGAAACCCCACACATGAATGGTTTCAGGATGCTTTACAGTTGGCATGAGACAAGACTGGTGGTAGCGCTCACCTCTTCTTCTCCGAATAAGCTGTTTTCCAGATGTCCCAAACAATCGAAAAGGGGATTCATCAGAGAAAATTACTTTGCCCCAGTCCTCAGCAGTCCACTTTCTGTACCTTTTGCAGAATATCAGTCGGTCCCTGATGTTTTTTCTGGAGAGAAGTGGCTTCTTTGCTGCCCTCCTTGAAACCAGGCCTTGCTCAAAGTGTCTCCGCCTCACAGTGCATGCAGAAGCACTCACACCAGCCTGCTGCCATTCCTGAGCAAGCTCGGCACTGCTGGTAGTCCGATCCCACAGCTGAAACAGTTTTAAGATACGGTCCTGGCGCTTGCTGGTCTTTCTTGGGCGCCTTGGAGCCTTTTTAACAACAATGGAAGCTCTCTCCTTGAAGTTCTTGATGATGCGATAGATTGTTGACTGAGGTGCAATCTTTGTAGCTGCGATACTCTTCCCTGTTAAGGTACCTTCACACGAAGCGACGCTGCAGCGATAGCAACAACGATGCCGATCGCTGCAGCGTCGCTGTTTGATCGCTGGAGAGCTGTCACACAGACCGCTCTCCAGCGACCAACGATGCCGAGGTCCCCGGGTAACCAGGGTAAACATCGGGTTGCTAAGCGCAGAGCCGCGCTTAGTAACCCGATGTTTACCCTGGTTACCAGCGTAAAAGTAAAAAAAACAAACAGCACATGCTCACCTGCGCCTCCCCCAGCCTCTGCTTCCTGACACTGACTGAGCTCCGGCCCTAAAGTGAAAGTGAAAGCACAGCGGTGACGTCACCGCTGTGCTGTTAGGGCCGGAGCTCAGTCAGTGTCAGGAAGCAGAGGCTGGGGGAGGCGCAGGTGAGCATGTACTGTTTGTTTTTTTTACTTTTACGCTGGTAACCAGGGTAAACATCGGGTTACTAAGCGCGGCCCTGCGCTTGGTAACCCGATGTTTACCCTGGTTACCAGTGTAAAACATCGCTGGTATCGTTGCTTTTGCTTTCAAACACAACGATACACAGCGATCGGACGACCAAATAAAGTTCTGGACTTTGTTCAGCGACCAGCGACATCACAGCAGGATCCTGATCGCTGCTGCGTGTCAAACGAAACGATATCGCTAGTCAGGACGCTGCAACGTCACGGATCGCTAGCGATGTCGTTTCGTGTGAAGGTACCTTTAGGCCATTTTTGTGCAGTGCAATGATGGCTGCACGTGTTTCTTTAGAGATAACCATGGTTAACTGAAGAGAAACAATGATACCAAGCACCAGCCTCCTTTTAAAATGTCCAGTGATGTCATTCTTACTTAATCATGACTGATTGATCGCCAGCTCTGTCCTCATCAACACCCACACCTCTGTTAATGGATCAATCACTAAAACGATGTTAGCTGCTCCTTTTAAGGCAGGACTGCAATGATGTTGAAATGGGTTTTGGGGGTTAAAGTTCATTTTCTGGGCAAATATTGACTTTGCAAGTACAGTAATTGCTGTTAAGCTGATCACTCTGACATTCAGGAGTATATGCAAATTGCCATTAGAAAAAATGAAGCAGTAGACTTTGGAAAAATTAATATTTGTCTCATTCTCAAAATTTTTGTCCATGACTGTACACTTCAGGTCAGAGAGAATCATCTACAAAGCAGCAGAAGCACAGTAAGGGAGTGGAAGACTGAATATTATCTGTACAGCTGGGAAAAGCACAGTTCACACTTTTTGGGTGTATGTAATAACACTTCACTGCAAACTTACAAACCGCTCAGATACAAAATATATACTGCATTGCAACCTTTATTGAAATACACAGTACAAAGTGAGTAAAAGTGAACGAGAGTCTGCAACACCTTTCATGAATAGGCATGATTGTCTGTTCTAAGGGTCTTTTGTTCCCTTGGAGGTTCTAACTACAGATACATTTGACAGAACCATCAAGGAGTGCTGTGAAAGTCGTTCAGATGAGTGGTAATTGAAATTAAAAGGTCAAATTAAGTACTATGATGGAGATCATCATGCAGCTGACTGCACATACATTGGTGTGAAAAAGTGATTGCCCCCCCCCCTTCAAAACATAAATTATTTGTGGTTTCTTACATCTTTGGGAAGCTGAGTTCAATTAACCTAGTTACACCCAGTCCTAATTACTGCTACATCTATTCCCAATAAAGAATTCACTTAAATAGGACCTGCCTGACAAAGTGATGTAAACCAAAAGACCCTCAAAAGCTAGACATCATGCCATGATCCAAAGAAATTCTGGAACAAATGACAAACAAAGTAATTGAGATCTATAAATCTGGAAAACTTTTTAAAGCCATTTCTAAAGCTTTGGGACTCCAATGAACCACAGTGAGAGCCATTATCCACAAATGGCGAAAACATGGAACGGTGGTGAACCTTCCCAGGAGTGAGTAGCAGACTAAAATTACCCCAAGACTGTAGCGACGACTCATCGAAGAGGTCACAAAATACCACACAACAACATTAAAAGAACTGCAGATCTCACTTGTCTCAGTTAAGGTCAATGTTCATGGGAAAAATGGCCTGCAAGGCAGAGTTCCAAGATGAAAGGCACTGTTAAGCAATAAGAATATAAAGGTTTGTCCAAGTTTTGCCATAAAAGATCTTTATAATCCCAAAGACTTTTGGGAGAATACTGTGGATTTGAAGAGACAAATGTTCTACTTTTTGGAAGGTGTATGTCCCATTACTAGTGAAGGTTGAGCACCAAAATGCTCAGGTGCTCGTTGCTCGGGTCTAGCATGTTGGAATGCTTGGGTGCTCGACCCGAGCAACGAACTCAATGTAAGTCTATGGGAAACTCGAGCATTTTTACCGCACCCTTCCGGCGGTCTTTAGAGGTACTAGAAATTGTGGAAATCGATGGGATCAGTGCTCAAATGACATGGGAACAGCATGGGGAAAACCCCTGGAATCATTTCTGACTCCCAGGTCTCTGCTGTGAACAATGTCATCAGAGTCTTATGCCACTTTTACAGACTCACAATAAAACATACACAAACAAAACCAAAATGGATTTTTCTGGGAAACATCTTAAGGAACATCCTTTACAGGGTAATGAGTTGTATATAAGGCAAAATAAATAACCAAAAAAATGATCCTCCATATCTTGGGCTACGTTCACACATAGCATTTTTGATGTGTTTTTGAACTTTAGCATTGCTTTCAAGCAAGACAAAATGCATTCACTGGGAAATGTAATTTTAACATTTTACAACCTTATCTGGCCAGGTGGTGTGTGACACATCATCTGACACATCCTGTTTAATGTATGAAGGAGGGACTCTGAAAGTCACAAAGCCTATTTTTATAGGGCCATCAGGCCTTTACTATGAGCTGGCTATGCTTTGTTGTTTCCATTATTAAACAGTGGGTCTCCTATACTGTTACTGCCTATACAATGAGTGTCAAGGCTGCCAAAAATTAGGACATACCCCAATAACCCTTTGAAGAGACATACAGGAGGGCCTCCTGAAAACAATGTTTCCATTACTGTGAAATGGTTCTCCCATACTGTTGCCTACACTCTGAATGCAAGGCCTGGCCAAAATTTAGACGCACCCCAATACCTCTTTGAAGAGACATACAGGAGGGCCACCTGAAAGCAATGTTCCCATTATTAGGAATTTGGTCCTCCAATACTGTTTGCATATGCAGTGAATGCAAGGCCTGCCCTGCATAGGAACAAGATGCTGCGAGGGTGCGCAGGGTAGGTAAGTAGGATGTTTTTAATGCTTTTCTCATTGTGGTCATACATTCAAGGATAGCAATGAGGAACCATGCATACCAGGATAGGGATGAGAAACTATGCATGTAATGATAGGGATGATGAACCATTCATACAAGGATGGGGATAAGGAGCCATGCATACCAGGATAGGGATGAGGAGCCATGCATACAAGGATAAAGATGAGGAACCATGCATACAAGGATGGGGATAAGAAGCCACACATACAAGTAAAATGATAAGAACCATGCATGGATGAGGAGCCATGCATACCAGGACAGGGATGAGGAGCCAGCATACCAGGATAGGGATGAGGAGCCATACATAAGAGGATAGGGATGAGGAACCATGCAGACAAGGATGGGGATAAGGAGCCATGCATACAAGGATGGGGATAAGGAGCCATCCTCGTTTTGCACCCGCTGAAGGGACAAGTCTGAGTGTGAGTGCACGCTGTACTCTGCCCTATCCTGTACCCTACCCCTGGCTTCTGCACCCTGCCCTAGCTTGTACTCTACCCCTGGGTCCTGCACCATGCTGTATGTTACCACCTCCCTGGTGATGACTGGGGTGTTTATTGCCTCAGAATGGACATTTGATACAGATACAGAATTACTACCCAGGGCCCAGTGGGCAGAGCAGCTTTCCCGACATCTCACTGCTGCAGTTGTATGTATATGATATATGTAGTAGTCATGTGACCGGGCATCCTGAGAAAGTAAGTGACCCCATTCTTAGGCCATGTGTTAGATTAGATGGCCTCAGAGTACAGTGCAGTGAGTGGATGCACGTCCACACAGGGAAGATGGGCTTTTAAATTACAGGGAGTTATTTAAATGTTTCAATAAATATACACTCACCGGCCACTTTATTAGGTACACCTGTCCAACTTCTTGTTAACACTTAATTTCTAATCAGCCAATCACATGGCGGCAACTCAGTGCATTTAGGCATGTAGACATGGTCAAGACAATCTTCTGCAGTTCAAACCGAGCATCAGTATGGGGAAGAAAGGTGATTTGAGTGCCTTTGAACGTGGCATGGTTGTTGGTGCCAGAAGGGCTGGTCTGAGTATTTCAGAAACTGCTGATCTACTGGGATTTTCACGCACAACCATCTCTAGGGTTTACAGAGAATGGTCCGAAAAAGAAAAAAAATCCAGTGAGCGGCAGTTCTGTGGGCGGAAATGCCTTGTTGATGCCAGAGGTCAGAGGAGAATGGGCAGACTGGTTCGAGCTGATAGAAAGGCAACAGTGACTCAAATCGCCACCCGTTACAACCAAGGTAGGCCTAAGAGCATCTCTGAACGCACAGTGCGTCGAACTTTGAGGCAGATGGGTACAGCAGCAGAAGACCACACCGGGTACCACTCCTTTCAGCTAAGAACAGGAAACTGAGGCTACAATTTGTACAAGCTCATCGAAATTGGACAGTAGAAGATTGGAAAAACGTTGCTTGGTCTGATGAGTCTCGATTTCTGCTGCGACATTCGGATGGTAGGGTCAGAATTTGGCGTAAACAACATGAAAGCATGGATCCACCCTGCCTTGTATGGAGCATCTTTGGGATGTGCAGCTGACAAATCTGCGGCAACTGTGTGATGCCATCATGTCAATATGGACCAAAAGCTCTGAGGAATGCTTCCAGCACCTTGTTGAATCTATGCCACGAAGAATTGAGGCAGTTCTGAAGGCAAAAGGGGGTCCAACCCGTTACTAGCATGGTGTACCTAATAAAGTGGCCGGTGAGTGTAGTTGGCTAATGTTTAAGTTATTAATTTTATACGGCCCCTGAATGCTATTATAGAATTCCAAATGGCCCTTGGCAGAAAAAAAGGATCCCCACCCCTGCAGTAAAGAAACCTTTCATCTCTGCAAAGAACTGGAAGGTTCAACTTGAGTTTGCCAAATAAAACAACCAATGGAAATAGGCAGATTGGTCTAAGGTGCCTGTACACACTGCAATAAAGATGAATTGTTTGCTCATTTGCAAATGGAATGGGACCAAATCTCACAGGATGTTTTGAGTACCCTAGCCCCTGATCCCAACCTCCATCAACAATAATGGAACTGCAGTGTGCACCATGTTCTTTGACTTCTCAAGTGCTTTCAACACTTTACAGCCGCCCTTACTGTGAAATAAGTTGACTGATATGGTGGTAGATGAGGAGATGGTGAACTGGATAAATGACTACCTGATGGACAGGCCGCAGTTTGTAAGGATGGGGGAAGTGGAATCTAGCAGTGTACGGAGCAGTGTTGGAGCCCCTCAGGGTACAGTGTTGTCGCGGTTGTGGTAGTGGAAGATAGAATTCAGATGAAGTGTAGGGCTATAATGAACAATAATACACACCACCTATACGAGCTGTTCTTGAAGCAGAAGAGCACATTCAGCAGTCGTCTAATCCTACATAGGTGTTGTGAACTCTGTTTTCGGGCTCCCTCTTGTGGTCACAGGTGTTATTGTGTGAGTTTTGTTTTTGGGCTCTCCCTGGTGGCTTTGTTTGTTATCCTGTGGATCTGTGGCTGAATCAGCTGCCTCGTTATGCACTAGGGAGTTTCCTATTTAGCTCTGCTTCACCTCCACTTGTTGCCGGCTGTCGATGTATTCAGTGCTATTCTGATCTCCCCTGATTATCTTCGTTTTCAGTCTCTTCTGGAGAAGCTAAGTTTCTGTTTGATTATTTTTTGCTCATCAGTCTGCAATATGATGTCAGTGTATGATGAGTTTAATCCAGCTTGCTAATATGTGAGTTCTTGCTGCTGGTAAGCTCTGGGGTACGGAGTTGCTTCCCCCGCACCGTTAGTTGGTGCGGGGGCTCGAGCAATCACTGTGTGGATATTTTGCTTAGGGTTTTCTATTAACCGCACAGCTCCCTTCCTATGTTCTGCTATCTAGTGTTAGCGGGCCTCATTTGCTAAATCTATTTCATCTCTGCGTTTGTGCTTTCCCCTTAACTCACTGTTAATATTTGTGGGGGGCTTTTCTATATCTTTGGGGTCATTTCTCTGAGGCAAGTAAGGACTTTACTTTCCCTCTAGGAATAGGTAGTTTCTCAGGCCGTGAAGAGACGTCTAGGATTTTCAGGTAACGTTCCACGGCTGCCTATAGTTGTTTGCGGATAGGATCAGGTTGCGGTCAATCCAGATACCACTTCCCCAGAGCTGGTCATTGGTTTAGTTACTTAGCTAGTCAAACTTGCGATCCTTGCCACTAGGATCATAACACATAGGTGCAAGAAGGAGAAATTCCTGAAATCGTTTATGCCTACTGCTATGGGGATATATAACAATTTCCTAAGGGTGAAAGACGACAATGACCTATGGCTGGTGCACTAATGGCAATGATCAAAGATTAAGTACCTGCATTCACCCAAATTTGATTGTTACATACAGTAATGTGGTTAGTCATGTGCAAGATCTTTGTCTAATAACTTTATGTAATGCTGTTTGTAATGCTGCAATACAGTATTTGAAATGCTGTTTGTAGCGCTGCTGCTGTAATACCATAATTTCCCTCTGGATCAATAAAGTGTATCATATCGTACTGTATGACGCTTTGAGGTTGGGATCAGGGGCTGGAAACCATCCATCACATGTGCCAATGAACACCAGCGTTATGGATGCACACCTCCATAATCTGATACAATTGGTCATACATAAAATGTCTATGCCTGTTCCATTATAACCATACCCTGGGAAGAAGGCAAGTGTCGAAACGTGCATAGGGGACCTGGCATACTCACCCAGCCTGGGTAATTATACATCTTTCACTTTGATTTGCCTCCATTCCACTTGCACCTTACCTTATGTTCCTATTGTGCTAAATGCACATTTATTTAAGCTGTCACTGGCTAATATTACTTATGTACAACTTGTAATATTACACTTGCACCTTACTTACCTTATCTTCTCCAGCTAGTGCTAAATGCTCATCTATTTAAGTTATCACTGGCTAATATTTTCTATGTACTGTTTGTGCAAAATACTGATGGAAGCAATGTTACTCTCTCTCTCTCTCTAAATATATGAATATCAGATGTTGTGACTTATGCTTCACTATTTTGATCCAGCTGTTTTTTGCTCAATATATTTTGTATTGTTATTTTTTAATAAAGACTTTATTAAAAAAAAATATATATATATTTGTAGTATGGTCTTTCCTGCACCATTTTTCTATATGATCTATTCATGTTTTAGTGCATGACTGTGGGTTCTATATTTATTACTATTTTGCAAAACAACTTGCAAACTGTTCAATGTATGCTAAC
Source organism: Ranitomeya variabilis (assembly GCF_051348905.1). Taxonomy (NCBI): domain Eukaryota; kingdom Metazoa; phylum Chordata; class Amphibia; order Anura; family Dendrobatidae; genus Ranitomeya; species Ranitomeya variabilis. Next base: position 115,525,019 of record NC_135238.1, read on the forward strand.
TTTGTCATAATGGTATATGAGAAGTACTTGGAGACAATCGCCCCTAGGGGAAGTTTCTCAACCAGCTCCATTTCTCAGAGATTTCTCATTTGAATCCAACAATGATAAAGCACCTGGAGAAGAGTCAAACGTATGAACTAGAGCCAGGGCAACCACTCGGAGCTGAGCAGGGTAGATCATAGTATAGGACATTTTCTTCTCACAGGTCCTCCTTTTTATATCCCATAACTTGGCCCTCTTCTTCTGAACTTGTTGAAATGTTATGATAAATGGATATTTTTCTTCCACCAATGGTAAGTGAAGAGTGGTCCCTGGCCTTAAGGATAAGGTCTCGATCTTTAAAATATATTAATTTGAAGAGTACAGGTCTTGAGATAGCTACTTGTGGCAAAGGACATATAAGAACTCTGTGAGCTCTTTCTATTGCAAAAAATTGTAGTGTTGTCAGCCAGGATTAAATTTTTTTTAAGTGAATTACAACCCTCCGTTTTTCAGAAACCCTGACAAAACGTATGTTTATTATGCCAAAGTCTATTCTCTAGGTCATGAGCCTATTTGAGAAGGGTATTGATATTCTGAAGACTAGAGTTGAGCAACTTTTACTTTTTTAGGATTGAGTCGGGTTTCGCGAAACCCGACTTTGTCAAAAGTCGGGTCGGGTGAAATCGTCCGATTATTGCGAAAAGTCGGGGGCCGACTGAAACACGAAACCCAATGCAAGTCAAGGGGGAATCAAAGTCGGCAGAGAGTGGAGGACAGGAAAACACCTACAGTGCCTATTTTAATGTCAAAAACATCAATTCTTATTACTGAAGCTTGTCAATCTTAATTTACTTTATAATAATAGTTAGGCATTGAAAATTGGGGGTCATTTGGCTAAAGTTGTGGGGGGGTAGGGCTGGTTCAAGTTTTTTGTGGGCCCAGGAAATGCTGACTACGCCACGGCGGTGGAGCAGGGAGAGGTAAATATTTAAACTTTGCAAGTGCTGTGATCCTGAGCAAGCAGGGGGGGGGCACTCATTCGAATTGGCACTGGCACAGGGCCCCTCAAAGTATGGCGGTGTGTTTGACGGCGGGGGCGCCTCCCAACGGCAGAGACACTTTTGCGTACTATAAGGGGCCCTGTGCCAGTGACGTTGCCAATGAGTATGCCCCCCCCACCTGATGAAGGAACCTGCACTTTCATCTGCACCTTCCTGTTTGTCCCCGTGTAAGGTGGTATAGTATACGGGAAGGGGAATGTGACTCTCACTTGGGTCAGATTCAGGCTGTGTAGAATGCAAGGGGAATGTAGTGGTCTGGGTCAATGTACCAGCAGACTCATCTAGCAGTGGCTGGGCAATGGGCAGGATGAGGAGGAAACACAGATATAGGCCCAAATAATAAAGTGGGCTAAATGCAGTTCAAAATTGGTAACAGGAGTAAACTGGCAGCATATCTTTGTTCAGCGGAGGACAATTGTAAGGAGTGGCAGACACAGTTAGTAGGCCCAAAAAAGTAAGTAGGCTAAATGCAGTTCAAAATTGGTAACAGGAGTAAACTGGCGGCATAGCTTTGTTCAGCGGAGGACAACTGTAAGGAGTGGCAGACACAGTTAGTAGGGCCAAGTAATAAAGTGGGCCAAATGCAGTTTAATATGTGATATAGGCTGAAAATTGAAGCTCAGCTTTGTTCAGTGGAGGAGAAAAGCAAGGAGCGGCAGACACCGTTAGTAGGCACAACCAAACAAGTAGGCCAAATGCAGTTTAATATGTGATATAGGCTGAAAATTGAAGCTCAGCTTTGTTCAGTGGAGGAGAAAAGCAAGGAGCGGCAGACACCGTTAGTAGGCCCAACCAAACAAGTAGGCCAAATGCAGTTTAAAATTGGTTACGGGGTACACAGGCGGCATAGTGTTGTTCAGCGGAGGATGATTGTAATGAGTGGCGCAGACAGACTTAGTAGGCCTAAAATAAAAAAGTAGGCTCAATGCAGTTTAAAATTGGTTACAGTGGTACACAGGCGGCATAGCGTTGTTCAGCGGAGGACAATTGTAAGGAGTGGCGCAGATAGACACAGGTAGTAGGCCTAAAATAAAAAAGTAGGCTCAATGCAGTTAAAATTGGTTACAGGGGTACACAGGCAGCATAGCGTTGTTCGGCGGAGGACGATTGTAATGAGTGGCGCAGACAGACTTAGTAGGCCTAAAATAAAAAAGTAGGGTCAATGCAGTTCAAAACGGGTTACAGGAGTGAACTGGCGGCATAGCATTGTTCAGTGCAGGACAATTGTAAGGAGTGGCAGACACAGTTAGTAGGCCCAAATAAGTAAGTAGGCTAAATGCAGTTCAAACTTGGTAACAGCAGTAAACTGGCGGAATAGCTTTGTTCAGTGGAGGACAACTGTAACGAGTGGCTGACACAGTTAGTAGGCCAAAATAATAAAGTGAGGTAAATGCCTGCCAAAAAAATTTTCAAAAATAAACAGGTGGCATAGCTACGTACAGGGGTGTGCTCTTCTGCTGAGTAGCAGACAGTGGCAGTAGGCACAAAGTATTAAATGGTCTAAATGGAGGCCAGGGCCCCTGTATATTTTAACTATCATCTATCATTTCAACAAATTTGTATTGGCAGTGCCATTGAAGGATTTATCAGCACAGACTACACTGTGGTGGAGCAGGGAGAGGTAAGTATTGCAAGTGGTAGAGCACTTTTCGACCAGGGGGGAACACTCTCGTGGGCGGCGGTACTGGCACAGAGCCCCTCATATTATGACGGTGTGTCTGACGTTGGTTGTGCCCCACCACCATCAGATACACTTCATTGTACTATGAGGGACACTGTGCCAGTGCCATCGCCCAAGAGTGGGCACACCAACCTGTCCAGGCAAACGGCACTCGCATAGGTGCTTGCGCTAGGTGGTGACCACGGCCCTGTGGGGGGAGTCAGCCCATTTAGGGAGGTAAAAAAATGGCCTATGGTGGACATTCAGCAGCTGCAAATGGAGGAATTGGAGCAGTCAGTAAGAGGAGGCCAAAAGCAAGACATTTTTCAGGCAAGCTACGTGTCAGCAGGGGAAGGTGGGGCAAAATAATTTGAAATCCATGATTGGTTCATTTTAATGAAGGTTAGATCATCAACATTTTGGGTAGCCAGACAAGTCCTTTTTTCGGTCAGTATTGAACCAGCAGCACTAAAGACTCTTTCTGATAGCACACTAGCAGCTGGGCAAGCGAGCTCCTGTAATGCATATTCTGCCAATTCAGGTCAGGTGTCTATTTTAGAAGCCCAGTAATCAAAGGGGAATGACGTGTGAGGGAGAACATCGATCAGGGAGGAAAAATAGTTTGTAACCATACTGGACAAATGTTGTCTCCTGTCACTTTGAATTGATGCAGCAGTACCTGTCATGTCTGCGGTCATTGCGAAATCACTCCACAACCTGGTCATAAAACCCCTCTGTCCAATGCCACTTCTGATTTGTGCACCTCTAACACCTCTGCCATGTTGCCCCCTGCAGCTCGTGTGAGAACCATCACCGCCGCTGTGTGCTGGGAATGCCTGAAACAAGCAGTCTACAAGAGTTGCTTGTTTGGTAGCCAATATTTGCTCAACATTCTCATGTGGCATGATGCTTTGTAAATTCCCTTTGTAGCGTGGATCCAGGAGTCAGGCCAACCAGTAATCGTCATCGGTCATCATTTTTATAATTCGGGGGTCCCTTTTTAGGATACGCAAGGCATAATCAGCCATGTGGGCCAATGTTCCAGGTGTCAATTCACTGCTTGTGCTGGGATGAGGAGCACTTTCTTGCAAATCAACATCACTTGTCTCCCGCAAAAACCCTGTACCTGACCTTGCAACGCCATCAGTTTCTATTGCCCCCTGAGAAGCATCCTCCTCCCATAAATATTCATCCCCATCATCCTCCTCCTCCTCCTCTTCATCCGCCACCTCGTCCAGGAGAGTTCCCTGAGCAGACAATGGCTGACTGTCATCAAGGCTTCCCTCATCCTCGGCTGCAGACGCCTGCTACTTAATGTGCGTCAAACTTTGCATCAGCAGACGCATTAGTGGGATGCTCATGCTTATGATGGCATCGTCTGCACTTACCAGCCATGAGAAATCAAATAGTTACCTTCAACAAATAGGATGCATGTATATTAAATCTACTAGCCATCAATGGCAAATACAAAAGGCGTCTACAATAGCGGAGAGTACGTACATGTTCAACGCTATATACTTAGAATCATATAGAAAGAAAAAATGCGTATACTGAACAATCGAATGAAATAATCTTTATTATGAATAAAACACAAGGGATATAATCCCCATCACATACATGATACAAAAAAAGAAAAAAGAAACACACATCTGGTAGCCATATATGTGTGTCATAGGTGAGCCAACAAAAACTGGTGGCACCCCTCTGAGTGTATATAGATATCAAAGGCAAAAAAACTAGAACTGGACTCCCATATATAATATACAGGTAGTAGTAGCCAAACCAACAAAAGCAGAGTGCAGGTAATAGGTGGAATCAAATCATCCTAACATCTCTTATAATAAATTGGAGCCGCTGTGGCAAGAATCACTAGATACCAGCACACAAGTTGGTGACAGTTTTAACAACCATATAGACCAGACAATGATGAAAATATCTTACCCACACACTCAGAGGATGGTGCCACGACCCCTACGCGCGTTTCGGCGGCATGCCTTCATCAGGGAGAGAGGCATCATGTTCCAAAATCACACCTTAAATGCTGGGGAGGACCAATCATATAACAATTACACAGCCGACGACCTGTCACATGATATAGGCACAAGAGAGTGCCGGGAGTCGTAGTTCGAGCTGACTGGAAGTGGCCTAAGTCATGTCGCGACGCCGACGCTGCAGAGACAGGCAGAGCGGACGTGCACGTCTCTAGTGATTGGCGGCGCGCCGGGCGCAGGAGACCAACCACGCGGCCGTTCATGGAAGGAAACCCCGCCCAGCGAACCGCCCACCACCGGCAGACAACACCATCCACAGCCACGCCCCCAGAACCTCAGAGCGCCTGCGCGGCAACCATGACGACTAAACGGAGGATCGTACATGGGAAATGTCTAGATAAGAACAACGTAAACCAAGTACGAAGTGGCGTATAGCAATAAGCTCTAAACCAGGAGCGTTTATGGTCGGAATTAATGAACTGGAATAAATATAAAGCATAGTTACAGCACCACATTTCAGATAATAATCGTAGCAGCATAGAAGGGACAAAAAGTGGCAAGTGTATAAAGTGCCTATTGTCATATATAAGCATATATAGTTGATATACATCAATAGTGCATAATACACAAAGTGCCAGTGCCGAATGTGAAACACATATAAAGAGTATAGATTAATAGTGCATATACGTGCCAGCTCTACCAAAGTAGATTATGGTGTAATCTAAATCGACCCAAAATAAAGTGATTAAGTGCAAAGCTATAAGCCCAGACCAGACCTAACCGCTGAAATTTTTTTTTTTATTAAATATAACAAATATTAAGAATTAAAATATGGTTAAAAAGATTACAATAATATAGTGATATCCTGTGAAAAATTATTCCAAACAGAATGGTACATACCTCAGTGAACAGACCAAAAATGGTCATATACATAAAAAATAGACACCAAACAGTTAAAAAGTGAACAGAAATAATTTTAATCCCCTAAGGGGCATATTAAATGGTCGTGAGTGTCATGACCATAATAAAGTGCAAATAGTGAAAGTGCAGTCGACATGTAGAAAATAGGAATCACCTGGGACAAACACAAACCAAAAATAATAAACACAAAAACATATCCCTGAATATCCTTATAACTGCGTATGTACAGTCTCATAATCCCAACTAATAATACCTCTCTTATACATACAGGCCTCAACAGCAGTCACCCAGGAAAAAACAGCCGGACGACACCCAAAAGGGCACAAAAAACGGGAATGGTAAGTAGGAAGTCTTTTCTTAATGTCCATTACAAAAAAGGCCTTCAGGTCGTCTCAGTCCATATCCAAAGACTATACCAAAGGATAAGTCTGGATATCATATATTCCACATCAACGTGGTAACTTCATTTAATGTTGTTTTGTTATTATTTGGGACAACTTCAGGTTTTTCCACACTCCAGACCAACCACGGAAACGACGAACATCACGAAGACTGCCGAACGGATACCAGAGAAAGGTAAATATCCCATCATTCTCCCACAACATTCTAGAGGACATGAAAAATGGCAGATATTAATACCGACTGTGGGAGAGGGACCTATTCTCCGCGGATCAGAGCTCGTCGATGGACTGGGTCATTTTATGGACCCGGTACATCGACGACATTTTTCTGATCTGGCGGGGGCCAGTTAGGTCTTTGGAGGCATTTTTCCATGACCTTAATACTAATGACTGTAACATCAAACTGACTTTTAAATACCATACCACCCGGATTGAATTTTTGGATGTCATGATCAAAAAAGATGTCTCTGTGTTTTTGCAGACGGATGTGTTTCGTAAAGAAACAGCTGTTAATGCTATCCTCCATGCGACCTCTTCTCATCCCTCACATATTGTCAGGTCTATCCCTACAAGCCAGTTCCTAAGAATACGTAGAATATGTTCCACTAAAAGTGATTTTGAAGAACAAGCTAATGTGATGAAGAAGAGGTTCTATGAAAGAGGTTACAGCAAACGATCTGTCAAATATGCTTATAATCGGGCCAGGAACACTGACCGTCAGGAATTGATGTACTCCAAACAGCCGCGACAGGGACTACAGGCTCCGAGGATGGTTACCCAATATCATTCCCAATGGCAGAGAATGTATGATATAATGAAGCAACATTGGCCTATTTTACTGGCGGATAAAACCCTGAGACAGTATTTACCTGCAACACCTACACTTACGGCTAGACGCTGTGACAGCCTGAGAGATCATTTGGTGAGAAGTTATTACAGACCTACTAACCAACCTCCCATTTTCCCAGGTACGAGTATTAAGAAACCTATGTGGGGATGTAAACCATGTGGGAAATGCATAGCGTGCCCAAATATAGAGGATGCTAATGACTTTACATCATCTGATGGCAGGAACTTCATAATTACCCATAATATTAACTGTCTGACACAGGCCGTTGTTTATTATGCTAGGTGCCCCTGTAAACTAGTATACGTAGGACTCACAACGCGGGCTCTTAAGATTAGAGTAAGAGAACACGTCCGAGATATTCTTGCAGCAGTCAAAGAAGACGACCTGGAACAACTTAAGACCATCCCGAGGCATTTCAAAAAATATCATTCTTGTGATCCATCAGGCCTGAGAGTGAGAGGCATTGACCACATTAGATCTAGCCCTCGGGGAGGCAATGCCAGTCGCAGCCTGGCACAAAAAGAGGCAAAGTGGATCTGGACACTGCGCACACTCCAACCAGATGGACTCAATGAGACATTAAGCTTTGTGCCATTTATTTAATATTTTAACCCCGTGCAACATGTTATTTTTAATTGTGGTTTCTTGTTTTAATATGTCTTTGCATTATGATAAAGTTTTATATGTTTTTATTGGTTTTTAATTTGGTATTAATATCTGCCATTTTTCATGTCCTCTAGAATGTTGTGGGAGAATGATGGGATATTTACCTTCCTCTGGTATCCGTTCGGCAGTCTTCGTGATGTTCGTCGTTTCCGTGGTTGGTCTGGAGTGTGGAAAAACCTGAAGTGGTCCCAAATAATAACAAAACAACATTAAATGAAGTTACCACGTTGATGTGGAATATATGATATCCAGACTTATCCTTTGGTATAGTCTTTGGATATGGACTGAGACGACCTGAAGGCCTTTTTGGTATGGACATTAAGAAAAGACTTCCTACTTACCATTCCCGTTTTTTGTGCCCTTTTGGGTGTCGTCCGGCTGTTTTTTCCTGGGTGACTGCTGTTGAGGCCTGTATGTATAAGAGAGGTATTATTAGTTGGGATTATGACACTGTACATACGCAGTTATAAGGATATTCAGGGATATGTTTTTGTGTTTATTATTTTTGGTTTGTGTTTGTCCCAGGTGATTCCTATTTTCTACATGTCGACTGCACTTTCACTATTTGCACTTTATTATGGTCATGACACTCACGACCATTTAATATGCCCCTTAGGGGATTAAAATTATTTCTGTTCACTTTTTAACTGTTTGGTGTCTATTTTTTATGTATATGACCATTTTTGGTCTGATCACTGAGGTATGTACCATTCTGTTTGGAATAATTTTTCACAGGATATCACTATATTATTGTAATCTTTTTAACCATATTTTAATTCTTAATATTTGTTATATTTAATAAAAAAATTTTTTTCAGAGGTTAGGTCTGGTCTGGGCTTATAGCTTTGCACTTAATCACTTTATTTTGGGTCGATTTAGATTACACCATAATCTACTTTGGTAGAGCTGGCACGTATATGCACTATTAATCTATACTCTTTATATGTGTTTCACATTCGGCACTGGCACTTTGTGTATTATGCACTATTGATGTATATCAACTATATATGCTTATATATGACACTAGGCACTTTATACACTTGCCACTTTTTGTCCCTTCTATGCTGCTACGATTATTATCTGAAATGTGGTGCTGTAACTATGCTTTATATTTATTCCAGTTCATTAATTCCGACCATAAACACTCCTGGTTTAGAGCTTATTGCTATACGCCACTTCGTACTTGGTTTACGTTGTTCTTATCTAGACATTTCCCATGTACGATCCTCCGTTTAGTCGTCATGGTTGCCGTGCAGGCGCTCTGAGGTTCTGGGGGCGTGGCTGTGGATGGTGTTGTCTGCCGGTGGTGGGCGGTTCGCTGGGCGGGGTTTCCTTCCAAGAACGGCCGCGTGGTTGGTCTCCTGCGCCCGGCGCGCCGCCAATCACTAGAGACGTGCACGTCCGCTCTGCTTGTCTCTGCAGCGTCGGCGTCGCAGGCGACATGACTCAGGCCACTTCCGGTCAGCTCGAACTACGACTCCCGGCACTCTCTTGTGCCTATATCATGTGACAGATCGTCGGCTGTGTAATTGTTATATGATTGGTCCTCCCCAGCATTTAAGGTGTGATTTTGGAACATGATGTCACTCCCCCTGATGAAGGCACGCCGCCGAAACGCGCGTAGGGGTCGTGGCACCATCCTCTGAGTGTGTGGGTAAGATATTTTCATCATTGTCTGGTCTATATGGTTGTTAAAACTGTCACCAACTTGTGTGCTGGTATCTAGTGATTCTTGCCACAGCGGCTCCAATTTATTATAAGAGATGTTAGGATGATTTGATTCCACCTATTACCTGCACTCTGCTTTTGTTGGTTTGGCTACTACTACCTGTATATTATATATGGGAGTCCAGTTCTAGTTTTTTTGCCTTTGATATCTATATACACTCAGAGGGGTGCCACCAATTTTTGTTGGCTCACCTATGACACACATATATGGCTACCAGATGTGTGTTTCTTTTGTCTTTTTTTGTATCATGTATGTGATGGGGATTATATCCCTTGTGTTTTATTCATAATAAAGACTATTTCATTCGATTGTTCAGTATACGCATTTTTTCTTTCTATATGATTCTACTTACCAGCCATGTGCATTCCTCAAAACACTGAAGGACTTGACAGAGGTCTTGTAGCTTCGACCACTGAACACCTGACAACTCCATGTCTGCTATCCAACTGCCTGCCCGTGTATGTGTATCCTCCCACAAATACATTACAGCACACCTCTGTTCGCACAACCTCTGAAGCATGTGCAGTGTGGAGTTTCACCTTGTTGCAACGTTGATTATTAGGCGGTGCTGGGGAAGCTTCAGCGATCGCTGATGGTTCTGCATACGGCTGGAGTGTACGGGCAACCGGCGGATGTGCGAGCAAAGTCTTCGCACCTTCAGGAGCAGGGCTGGTAACCCCGGGTAACTTTTCAGTAAGCACTGCACCACCAGGTTCAAGGTATGAGCCAGGCAAGGTATGTGTTTCAGTTCTGAAAGGGCTATGGCAGCCATAAAATTCCTTCCGTTATCACTGACTACCTTGCCTGCCTCAAGATGTACACTGCCCAGCCATGACTGAGTTTCTTGCTGCAAGTACTCTGCCAGTACTTCCGCGGTGTGTCTGTTGCCACCCAAACACTTCATTTCCAACACAGCCTGCTGACGCTTACCACGAGATGTTCCATAATGGGACACCTCATGTCCAACGCTGGCAGCTGCGGATGGAGTGGTAGGGCGACTGAGCTCTGTGGACGAGCTTTCGCTTCTGGAGGAGGAGGGGTGTCGAACGCCTACTGCCAACTGTTTCCTAGACCGTGGGCTAGGCAGAACTGTCCCAATATGGTTGTCCCCTGTGGACCCTGCATCCACCACATTAACCCAGTGCGCCGTGATGGACACGTAACGTCCCTGGCCATGTCTACTGGTTGATGCATCTGTTGTGAGGTGCACCTTTCTACTGACTGATTGCCTGAGTGCATGGACAATGCGGTCTTTGACATGCTGGTGGAGGGCTGGGATGGCTTTTCTCGTAAAGAAGTGTCAACTGGGTAGGTCACAGCGTGGTACTGCGTAGGCCATCAGGGCTTTGAAAGCTTCACTTTCAACCAACCGGTAGGGCATCATCTCTAACGAGATTAGTCTAGCAATGTGGGCGTTCAAACCCTGTGTACGCGGATGAGAGGATGAGTATTTCCTTTTCCTAACGAGAGTCTCTTGTAGGGTGAGCTGGACTGGAGAGCTGCATATGGTGGAACTAGCAGGGGTGGTGGTGGACATTGCAGATTGAGAGAGGGTTGGTGATGGTATTCTTGATGTTGGCCTACATACAGTGTTTCCTACCAAGAACCTGGTGATTCCCTGACTGCCTTGGCCTTGCGACGATACCTCCACATTTGCTGCAGGTGGTGTCCTAAACGGTGGGCTTACAGTGAGGGAAGCAATGTAGCGTTGCTGACTACCTTCATTCTGAGCGGGTGCACCAACATTACGGGACGTTTGGTAGTTAGTCCAGGCTTGCAAGTGCATGCTGGTTAAATGTCTAAGCATGCACGTTGTATTTAAATTTAGGGGATTTTTCCCTCTGCTAAAGGTCTTTGAGCATTTCTTACAGATAACTTTGCACTGATCATTCGGATCTTGGTTAAAAAAACTCCCACACTGCACTCTTCCTACTATCAAATACCTTTTCAGGCATTGCACGCTGTGCTACTTTTACCAGATGGCCACGTTGTCCTAAAACTGTTTTTGTTTTAGACACACGTTTTTGGCCTGATACGGGCCTGCCAGATGAAAGCTGTTGTGATGTTGATGCCTGCTGCGGATAATCCTCCTCCGCTTCAGAGCTACTGCCAGCGGCACCCTGTTCCCCCAATGGCTGCCAATCTGGGTCAACAACTGGGTCATCTATCACCTCCTCTTCAATGTCCTCTGCACCTTCCTCTGTGTCACCGTGTAAGGTGCTATAGCGTTCGGGACAGGGCACCATAGTCTCATCAGGGTCATATTCTGGCTCAGTACACTGCGAGGGCAATGTAGTGATCTGAGTCAATGGAACAGCATAATAATCTAGCTGTGGCTGTGCATATGTGCACGCCAAGTCCGAGTCATCTTGTAATGGGCTGTTAACTATTTCCCTTTCTAACCCTGGCACGGTATGTGAAAAAAGCTCCATGGAGTAAACTGTAGTGTCGCCTGCCGCATCCTTCACTTTTGCTTTGGGTGAAGGACACAAGGAAGCGACTTGTTCCTGACCGGGAGCATCCACTGACGACTCGCTGCTTTTATATTTCGAACTTTCTGAAGAGGAGACGAAAGAGCTAGAGACTGAGTCAGCAATGAAACCCAAAACTTGCTCCTGCTGCTCCGACTTTAAAAGCAGTTTTCCTACTCCCAGATAAGGGAGGTTTTGAGGCCTTGTTTAGCCAGACGATGACGCTGTTTGAATAACTCGAGCCTTAGGTGCTATTTTGCTTTTCCCACTACCACCAGATGCTCAACCACCACCACCACCACCATCATTACCAGCTGGCAATGACAGCCCACTGCCTCTTCCACCAGACTTCCTCATTTTTGGGAAAATGTAACCAAACTAACAACCGTTATATGGTACTGTACAACAAGGTAGAAGGTGTATATAAACTTGTTGCCAATTTAAATCTTTCTTTTTTGTGTGGGAGACTGCTGCAAAAACCAGGCCCACTGTATTACACTACACAATGTAAGTGGCAGAACGTGGCTGGCAGATATACGACAATCAGAACTGACGCAGATCCACTTAGTGGCAATTTAAATCTCCCTTTTTTGTGTGGGAGGCTGCTGCAAAAATCAGGCCCACAGTATTACACTACACAATGTAAGTGGCAGAACATGGCTGGCAGATATACGACAAACAAAACTGACGCAGATCCACTTAGTGGCAATTTAAATCTTCCTTTTTTGTGTGGGAGACTGCTGCAAAAATCAGGCCCCCTGTATTACACTACACAATGTAAGTGGCAGAACGTGGCTGGCAGATATACGACAATCAGAAATGACGCAGATCCACTTAGTGGCAATTTAAATCTCCCTTTTTTGTGTGGGAGGCTGCTGCAAAAATCAGGCCCACAGTATTACACTACACAATGTAAGTGGCAGAACATGGCTGGCAGATATACGACAAACAAAACTGACGCAGATCCACTTAGTGGCAATTTAAATCTTCCTTTTTTGTGTGGGAGACTGCTGCAAAAACCAGGCCCACTGTATTACACTACACAATGTAAGTGGCAGAACGTGGCTGGCAGATATACGACAATCAGAACTGACGCAGATCCACTTAGTGGCAATTTAAATCTCCCTTTTTTGTGTGGGAGGCTGCTGCAAAAATCAGGCCCACAGTATTACACTACACAATGTAAGTGACAGAACATGGCTGGCAGATATACGACAAACAAAACTGACGCAGATCCACTTAGTGGCAATTTAAATCTTCCTTTTTTGTGTGGGAGACTGCTGCAAAAATCAGGCCCCCTTTATTACACTACACAATGTAAGTGGCAGAACGTGGCTGGCAGACATACGACATACAGAACCGACGCAGATCCACTTAGTGGCAATTTAAATCTCCCTTTTTTGTGTGGGAGACTGCTGCAAAAATCAGGCCCACTGTATTACACTACACAATGTAAGTGGCAGAACGTGGCTGGCAGATATACGACAAACAGAACTGACGCAGATCCACTTAGGGGCAATTTAAATCTCACTTTTTTGTGTGGGAGACTGCTGCAAAAACCAGGCCCACTGTATTACACTACACAATGTAAGTGGCAGAACGTGGCTGGAAGATATATGAAAAAAAAGGGACTGTACTACAATAACAATCTCCCTACAATGATCTCAGGACAAATATGGCAGCCAGCAATAGGACTGCTGCACACAAAAGTGTGGACAAATAAACAATAGAACTGTGCAGAAAGGAGCAACAGGATTTTTGCTTTTATAAAAGCAGTTGGTTTACACAGCGGCATACAAACAGCAATGCAGCTATCAGGGAGCCTTATAAGCTACAGAGCTGATGCACAAAAATCTAGCCTCCACTGTCCTTGCAAAGAAAAGATGGTGTTGGACAGTGGAAATCGCTACAGCACAAGCAGTTTGGGGGTTAATCTTCCCTCCCTAAGTATATCTCTGCTTTTGACGAAGCTGCAGCAACCTCTCCCTATGTTCAGATCGACAGAAGTAAGATGGAAGTCGGCATGCACGCCCCTTTATAGCCACTGTGACACCGCAGAAAGCAAGCCAATCACTGTCATGCTCTTCTCTAAGATGGTGGGGGCCGAGACCTATGTCATCACGCTGCCCACACTCTGCGTCCTCCTTCATTGGCTGAGAAATGGCACTGAAAGCGTCATACGAAATGCGACTTTGGCACGAAGATTGCCAACAGCATGGCCGATTCCACACTGGGATCGGGTCGGGTTTCATGAAACCTGACTTTGCCGAAAGTCTGCGATTTTTGAATTTATCCGATCCGTTTCGCTCAACCCTACTGAAGACCTCTCCTGAGATCTGTATGTATTGTAGGAATTTGTTCCTCTGAACAGTACTCACTCTTTCACTGATGTTTATTTTTTTCATGTCTTCTGTTGAGATTAATGTCTTCTCTAAAGGTACCTTCACACTAAACAACTTTACAACGAGAAAGACAACGATCCGTGACATTGCAGCGTCCTGGATAGCGATCTCGTTGTGTTTGACACGCAGCAGCGATCTGGATCCCGCTGTGATATCGCTGGTCGGAGCTTAAAGTCCCGAACTTTATTTGGTCGTCAGATCGGCGTGTATCGTCGTGTTTGACAGCAAAAGCAACGATGTCAGCAATGTTAAACATGGAGCTAACGACCTGTGAGAACGATAAGTGAGTCACCGCTACGTCACAGGATCGCTCCTGCATCGTTGTGGAGCTGATGTGTTTCACATCTCTACAGCGATGTAAACAGCGACGCTGCAGCGATCGGATCGTTGTCTATATCACTGCAGCGTTGCTGAGTGTGACGGTACCTTAAGTCCTCCCATGTGGTTCTTGAGAGTTTTTAATGAGAGGATGCAGGATTTTACATCAGAGAAACATCTTGTAGTTTAGCCTCTTGCCCAGAATGATTGGCTAGATTAGTTTCTCCATAGGTGTTGTTAGTGCTCTGTATTTCCTGCATTTCTCTGTTTAACTGTTGCTGTGAAAGTAATGCCACGTTGCTTTCCTTGCACAGCCTCTGTATCTCTCTCTCCCTGACAGCATACCTAATCAGGTTGTAAATCATCTGAAGGGTCTAAAGTCATCTAGCAAATTTCCCCAGCTTCGCTGCTGCAGCCTCAGCCCAGCTGCTCTCACTCTGGTTGATGTGAGGGGGAGGAGGCGCCATGTTGGAAGCCATGCTATCTCAACACTGCTCTTCCTGTTGCTTGCCTCTTGTCATGCCTAAGGTCTAAAAAAGTCTGAAAATTATGGAAACACTGCTCAAATGACACAGGAACATCATGAGGATCACCCCTGGAAGCATTCCTGACTCCTATTTCAAAGGTTTAAACAATTTTTTCCGAGATTCATGCCACTTTTCCCGATGCCACAAAAAACACACTAAAACGAAACCAAAACAAATTTTGCTGGGAAATATGTTAAAGTACATCCTTTGCAGGTTAATGACTTGCCTGTTAGGCCAAATAATTAACCCCAGACCGAAAATTTTCCGACCCCACTTGGGCTTAGTTCAGATGCAGCGTTTTTGAAGCATTTTTCAATTTTAACATTGCTTTCAACCACTACAAATGCATTCACTGGGAAATGTCATTGTAACATTTAACAACCCTAGCTGGCATTGTGGTGTGTGACACATTAGCAGACCCATCTTGTTCCATTTATGAAGGAGGGACTCTTAAAGTCACAGAGCCTATTTTTACTGGTGCATCAGGCGGCATCAATCTTCTTAAAGGGCCATTAATAAACAGTGGGTCTCCTAAACTGTTGTAGCATACCTTGTGAGTGGATGGGCTGCCAAGAATTACAATCCACCAGTGGGGCTCCCCCACTCCTTGGTCTATTACACACTAGGTCTTGCACTAGGTCTGTATTATCTGCCTATAATGCTATTGTAGCTGGTATATTTTACTTGGTCCTTTGCTATAATTGTGGGAACTGGTCTCTTTATGTGTTATGCAGTCAGCTTGCCTTGTCATTTTGCCACTTTATAACCAGTGACCTAATAGTGTATAGATTCATTTTACCATATAGGGGCATTTGTGCAATAGGGTATTGTTGTGAACCACCTAGGACATCCGTTATGTGGTTTTTCAGCCTTGATAGCCTGTTATATGCATGGTGACCTATCTGATACCAGCAGTTTAAAATCTGCATACACATTGTTTGTGTTTTCACTACCTTATATATTCTGTGCATAGGCTAAGGGAGGGGTAGCTCTTAGCTTTATTATAAGCAATTTGGGGTTTCCATCTGTCGCATTGTTGTCACTTTTTAATTGTTTTTATCATGTGTGTTGATGTTGTATTCAATAAAAGTATTTTTGTATCCTGATGATCCCCAGTGTTTGGTTCACAGCTTTTCTTTAATTTACATTTTCCAAGTTTTTGTGTGGACCTTGGGTGTATCCCTTTCTATTTATTCTATGTGTGGTGCCCTCCTAAATATCTTGTGTCTCTTTGCCTCCTGAAAAAATTTTGAATTGAATGCAAGGCCTGCCCTGCTACCAATTCATATGCACCCCATTACGCCTTTGAACCCACATACTGGATGGGCCCATGCAAATCCACTTCACAATATTCATTTTGTACTCCCGTACTCCTTTGTTTTACACATTGGCAGCAAGGCCAGCCCTGCTACATAGTCAGTCATATGCACCCCACTACGCTTTGGAACCCACATACTGGATGGGCCCATGAAAATCCACTTCACAATATACGTTTTGTACTCCCTTACTCCCAGTGGCGTAACTACAAAGTTATGGGCCCCGATGTGAACTTCCAAATGCCCCCCTCCCCCACATTCCCCTAGATACGCCTCGGACTGTTGCAGGAATCTCCTGCACTGCAACATGGTGGTGGGTGCCAGCACAGCCCGCACAGTGGTATATCCAGCACAGCCCGCACAGTGGTATATAGAGCACAGCCCGCACAGTGGTATATCCAGCAGAGCCCGCACAGTGGTATATCCAGCACAGCCCGCACAGTGGTATATCCAGCACAGCCCGCACAGTGGTATATAGAGCACAGCCCGCACAGTGGTATATCCAGCAGAGCCCGCACAGTGGTATATCCAGCACAGCCCGCACAGTGGTATATAGAGCACAGCCCGCACAGTGGTATATCCAGCACAGCCCGCGCAGTGGTATATCAAGCACAGCCCGCACAGTGGTATATAGAGCACAGCCCGCACAGTGGTATATCCAGCACAGCCCGCACAGTGGTATATCCAGGACAGCCCGCACAGTGGTATATCCAGGACAGCCCGCACAGTGGTATATCCAGGACAGCCCGCACAGTGGTATATCCAGCACAGCCCACACAGTGGTATATAGAGCACAGCCCGCACAGTGGTATATCCAGCACAGCCCGCACAGTGGTATATCCAGCACAGCCCGCACAGTGGTATATAGAGCACAGCCCGCACAGGGGTATATAGAGCACAGCCCGCACAGGGGTATATAGAGCACAGCCCGCACAGTGGTATATCCAGGACAGCCCGCACAGTGGTATATCCAGCACAGCCCGCACAGTGGTATATAGAGCACAGCCCGCACAGTGGTATATCCAGCACAGCCCGCACAGTGGTATATAGAGCACAGCCCGCACAGGGGTATATAGAGCACAGCCCGCACAGGGGTATATAGAGCACAGCCCGCACAGTGGTATATCCAGCACAGCCCGCACAGTGGTATATCCAGCACAGCCCGCAGAGTGGTATATCCAGCACAGCCCGCACAGTGGTATATAGAGCACAGCCCGCACAGTGGCATATCCAGCACAGCCCGCACAGTGGTATGTAGAGCACAGCCCGCACAGTGGTATATAGAGCGCAGCCCGCACAGTGGTATATCCAGGACAGCCCGCACAGTGGTATATCCAGCACAGCCCGCACAGTGGTATATCCAGAACAGCCCGCACAGTGGTATATCCAGCACAGCCCGCACAGTGGTATATAGAGCACAGCCCGCACAGTGGTATATCCAGCAGAGCCCGCACAGTGGTATATCCAGCAGAGCCCGCACAGTGGTATATAGAGCACAGCCCGCACAGTGGTATATCCAGCACAGCCCGCACAGTGGTATATCCAGCACAGCCCGCACAGTGGTATATAGAGCACAGCCCACATCTCATCCCACCACCCCCGATAATGGCCCCACAGTCCGGTTAAAAAGAAAAAAAAAAAAACACTCTCCTCACCTTTCCTTTTGCCCGCGCTGCTCGTCCCTGCTCCTGTCTCGGTGGCTGCAGTCTGCGCAGGACACAGCAGGTGCGCGATGATATGACGTCATCGCGCACCCGCAGTGTACTGTCAGAGGCAGAGCGGGGAATGATGGGAGAGGGAGCATCAGGAGCCATGATGAGCTGGAGCTGGATCAGGAGCTGGATGAGAGCCATGACTGGGCTGTTAACTTGCAGGGCTATAGCCTGTTCAGAAATGACCGTACAGATAAGCGAGGGGGTGGGGTGTGTCTGTATGTAAAATCGACCTTAAAACCCATCCTGCGTGATAATATAGGTGAATCTAATGAAAATGTAGAGTCTCTGTGGGTGGAGATAAGGGGAGGGGGAAAAAATAATAAATTACTGATAGGGGTTTGTTATAAATCTCCAAAACTAATGGAAGCAATGGAGAATATCCTCGTAAAGCAAATAGATGAAGCTGCGACTCAAGGAGAAGTCATTATTATGGGGGACTTCAACTACCCTGAAATAGATTGGGGAACAGAAACCTGCAGTTCCAGCAAAGGTAATCGGTTTTTGACAACTATGAGAGACAATTACCTTTCACAACTGGTTCAGGACCCAACAAGGAGGGGGGCACTGCTAGACCTAATATTAACCAACAGGCCAGACCGCATATCAAATATAAGGGTTGGGGGTCACTTGGGGAATAGTGATCACAAAATAATAAGTTTTCATGTAACCTTTAATAAGATGGGTAGTAGGGGGGTGACAAGGACACTAAACTTCAGGAGGGCAAATTTCCAACGGATGAGAGAGGATCTTGGTGCAATTAACTGGGACGATATCCTGAGACACAAAAATACACAAAGAAAATGGGAGACATTTATTAGCATCCTGGATAGGACCTGTGCACAGTATATACCGTATGGGAATAAACATACTAGAAATAGGAGGAAACCAATATGGCTAAATAGTGCTGTAAGGGGCGCAATAAGGGACAAAAAGAAAGCATTTAGAGAATTAAAGGAAGTAGGTAGTGAGGAGGCATTAAATAAATACAGAAAATTAAATACATTCTGTAAAAAGCAAATCAAGGCAGCAAAGATTGAGACCGAGAGACTCATTGCCAGAGAGAGTAAAAATAATCCCAAAATATTCTTTAACTATATAAATAGTAAGAAACTAAAAAATGACAGTGTTGGCCCCCTTAAAAATAGTCTGGGTGAAATGGTGGATGAGGATGAGGAAAAAGCCAATATGCTAAATGACTTTTTTTCATCAGTATTTACAAAAGAAAATCCCATGGCAGACAAAATGACTAGTGATAAAAATTCCCCATTAAATGTCACCTGCTTAACCCAGCAGGAAGTACAGCGGCGTCTAAAAATAACTAAAATTGACAAATCTCCGGGCCCGGATGGGATACACCCCCGAGTACTGCAGGAACTAAGTACAGTCATTGATAGACCATTATTTTTAATCTTTAAAGACTCCATAATAACAGGGTCTGTACCACAGGACTGGCGTATAGCAAATGTGGTGCCAATATTCAAAAAAGGGGCAAAAACTGAACTCGGTAATTATAGGCCAGTAAGTTTAACCTCTACTGTGGGTAAAATCCTGGAGGGCATTCTAAGGGATGCTATACTGCAGTATCTGAAGAGGAATAACCTTATGACCCAGTATCAGCACGGGTTTACTAGGGACCGTTCATGTCAGACTAATTTGATCAGCTTCTATGAAGAGGTAAGTTCAGGACTGGACCAAGGGAACCCAGTGGACGTAGTATATATGGACTTTTCCAAAGCTTTTGATACGGTGCCACACAAAAGGTTGTTACATAAAATGAGAGTAATGGGGATAGGGGAAAATATGTGTAAGTGGGTTGAGAGCTGGCTCAGGGATAGGAAACAAAGGGTGGTTATTAATGGAGCACACTCGGACTGGGTCACGGTTAGCAGTGGGGTACCACAGGGGTCAGTATTGGGCCCTCTTCTTTTTAACATATTTATTAATGACCTTGTAGGGGGCATTCAGAGTAGAATTTCAATATTTGCAGATGACACTAAACTCTGCAGGGTAATCAATACAGGGGAGGACAATTTTATATTACAGGATGATTTATGTAAACTAGAAGCTTGGGCTGATAAATGGCAAATGAGCTTTAATGGGGATAAATGTAAGGTCATGCACTTGGGTAGAAGTAATAAGATGTATAACTATGTGCTTAATTCTAAAACTCTGGGCAAAACCGTCAATGAAAAAGACCTGGGTGTATGGGTGGATGACAAACTCATATTCAGTGGCCAGTGTCAGGCAGCTGCTACAAAGGCAAATAAAATAATGGGATGTATTAAAAGAGGCATAGATGCTCATGAGGAGAACATAATTTTACCTCTATACAAGTCACTAGTTCGACCACACTTAGAATACTGTGCACAGTTCTGGTCTCCGGTGTATAAGAAAGACATAGCTGAACTGGAGCGGGTGCAGAGAAGAGCGACCAAGGTTATTAGAGGACTGAGGGGTCTGCAATACCAAGATAGGTTATTACACTTGGGGCTATTTAGTTTGGAAAAACGAAGACTAAGGGGTGATCTTATGTTAATGTATAAATATATGAGGGGACAGTACAAAGACCTTTCTGATGATCTTTTTAATCATAGACCTGAGACAGGGACAAGGGGGCATCCTCTACGTCTGGAGGAAAGAAGGTTTAAGCATAATAACAGACGCGGATTCTTTACTGTAAGAGCAGTGAGACTATGGAACTCTCTGCCGTATGATGTTGTAATGAGTGATTCATTAATTAAATTTAAGAGGGGACTGGATACCTTTCTGGAAAAGTATAATGTTACAGGGTATATACACTAGATTCCTTGATAAGGCGTTGATCCAGGGAACTAGTCTGATTGCCGTATGTGGAGTCGGGAAGGAATTTTTTTCCCCATGGTGGAGTTACTCTTTGCCACATGGGGTTTTTTTGCCTTCCCCTGGATCAACATGTTAGGGCATGTTAGGTTAGGCTATGGGTTGAACTAGATGGACTTACAGTCTTCCTTCAACCTTAATAACTATGTAACTATGTAACTATGTAAGGAGACGCTCTCTCCGACATCATTGCATTGAACTATACCGGTGTCATAGACGCTGGTATAGTTAAATGCGGCGGCGGCACTGGCGGGGGGGAACAGTACAGCGGGCGGCCCACTACTGGCACTGGCTCTTCTGGCATTTGCCAGAAGTGCCCGATGGCCAGTCCGGCCCCGCAGGTCAGGGGCCGGCCCTGGGCCCCTGACCTGCGGGGCCCGGTCGCAATGGCGACCGCTGCGACCGCGGTAGTTACGCCCCTGCTTACTCCTTTGCTTTACACATTGGCAGCAAGGCCAGCCCTGCTGCATAGTCAGTCATATGCACCCCATTACACCTTTAAACCTACATACTGGAAGGGCCCATGAAAATCCACTTGTATTTTTTAATGGTATGATGGTTCCCTCTTTGCAGAATTATTTACAGGAGAATTTGGCAATTTTATTTGCCATGTTTTTAACACTAAGGTTCAGATACGGCTTTAAAGAAGGCTAATACTTGCAATACAATGCAATTTTATTGCAAAGTACAAAATTCAAGGAATAGTATGATTGAATAGTATGAGTGCGTACACTTTTGTGTATGTACTTAACATACAAAGGTTAATAAGTATATATAAGGATTAAATACATATAATGATTGCGTATATATAAAGATTAACTACATACAGTATACTTACATCATCAACAAGAGACTTTTAAGCATCATCCGTCTGAAATATCAGAGAAGTAACACCAAGACAGAGAATCCCTGGGAGATTACCTACACTGCATGGGTGTCCCCAATTATGCAGGTATGAGCACATTGTACATGTACCCCAGTTTGGCATCTGTCTTAGGCTACGTTCACATTTGCGGTGTGCGCCGCAGCGTCGTCGCCGCAAGAAAACGCATGCGTCGTGCGACCCTATCTTTAACATTGGCGCCGCATGGGGCCGCATGTACATGCGTTGTCATGCGTTGTGTTGCGTTTTACGCCGCATGCGGCGTTAGGGCGCACCTGTCAGGGCGCGGCAAACGCAACATGTTGCATTTTTCGGGCGGCGCCGACCTTTTAAAAAACGCATGCGTCGTGTTTGCGTCGTGTTTGCGTCGTCGATGCGCCTTTTTCCCCATTGACTTGTATTGACAACGCAGACAACGCATGTACTTGCGTCGTGGTGCGTTGTACGACGCATGCGTTTTCCAATAAAAAATGCAAAACATTGTCTAGACTTTGTCTAGACACTAAAAAAACACTATATATATATATATATATATATATATATATATATATATATATATATATATATATATATATATATATATATATATATATATAAAAAAAAGGGGGTTTGGCATTGTCTTTCACAAGGCTATCTACAGAGAAGACTGACTGAAGGGAATCTGCTTTCCAAACCTGTAAGTATATATTTCTCTTTGCATATTTTTTATTCTGTGTTTTATTTCTTGATTTTTATTTAATTTGTGCAATGTTTGGTCTGTGCTATTGTACGGTTATGGCACTGTGGGTTGTTATTGAAAAATTGTTTTTTTGAATCTGGTTCTGATGTACTTCTGGCATTATATGATGGCGTTTATTGTCTTCGGCCTTGCTTGGTTTTGGATTGGTTTTAATGGATTTTGGGTTGTTCTGGTGTCATGCGGTTGTTCAATGTCTTTTTTTTGGCTGATTTTTTATTGTTAAATTTCTGGTGCATGTCTTTTTCTGGTTTCTATTGTTGGGGGTAACCGTATGGCGTTTTCTTGGCTCATGTCTTGCTGTGTTTTATTATGCTGTTGGCATTTTTTTTTCTTTCCTTGACTGTCTTTTCTTGCTGGTGGGGGGGCTACATTTATGATGTTTCATGTATTGTTCCATGCGGCTATATGCCATTCTATTTCCATTTTTTATTTATTTATTTATTTTTTTTATCTCTGATGGTTTAACGTCGTTTTCCGTATGGTATATATCTCCTTCCTTGACTGTTTGCATTGCCAAGTGTGTAGTATAATGGAAGTGTTTTTTTTTTTTTTTTTTTGGTGGGGCCCTTTTTTTTTTAGTTTCATGGGGTTTTTTTTCTATTTGACTATGGTTTATCTTTTGGGTTGCTGTATATTGTAACAGCGGTTGTCCCGTAATGTTTATTGCTTATTATCTAGAATGGTATTTATCGCCTTTTTCTGATGTATTTCTGTGGTTATAAGTCACCAGATGGTGTTGTTTTGGATCATGTCTTGTTGCCTTTTTTTTTCCTGTATAAAATAAAGGGTTTTTTTTGTAACTTTTTATTTTTAAAAATTTGGACATAGGTGTCTATTTTGTTTGGGTCTATTCTTGTGTTGTATCTTCTATTGTATTCTCTTGCAATGTATGGCGTTGTGGTGTCGCTTGTTGAGTTTGCATTGTCCTATCAGTCAACAGTCAATTGTGTTTTTTTTGGGGCTATTTTATTGTATGTGGCAATGTTGCTTTGTATGTGATTTTTTGCTCATTTTTTCATTGCAGAACAAACTTGCAAGAATGGCGAGTGACTCTGAACATAGCCAATCGGCGCGGGGGAGTGCGGTGAGTAATTATGGCCAGTTGCTTATTATTCGCAGCCATTTGTAGCATTGGCAATAATTTTTGTATACAATTTTTACAGGCTTCTTCAAGTGAGGGGGAAGGCAGTCAGCAGGAGCAGAGAGCTCGGGGCCAAGGTGTGGCGTCAGGCCGGCGAGTGAGTATTTTTATTTTTTTTTTATTTTTTTTTTTGAGTAGCATCCTGCTGAGAGGAACATTACATTTGAGTAGCATCCTGCTTTCACTAGGGATGTTTACTAAGCTTAATTACATTATAGCTTTTAAGGGCAGCAAGTATTGGGGGAAGGTAACATATAGTTGAACTCCCTGCACAAAAACATTCCTAAATACAGGTGTAGAAACCAGAAATATACATACAGACAGGATAGGGCAAAGGTACATATCATGACAGGTGCTGGTGGTTGTTAATATTTGCATATTTGTAACCTTAATGTTTTCTAATTTTTCTAGGTTTCACAACGGCACCAAGGAGATGGTGGGATAGATGCGGACCTCCTGATCTCCAGCATCCAGGAGCGTGGCCCGTTGTGGGACAGCCGTGACCCCCGGCACATGGACCAGGTGGTGTTGAGGCGTTTGTGGGTTGAGGTGGCAAAGTCGCTGTGGGATGGCTTTGAGCGAGCTTCAAGCAGTGACAAAAGCAACTTTGGTGAGTATTGCTGATACGCCCTGCTGATACGCTGCTATGACCCATCTTGCCAGGATAAACACAACCGTGTGTGATGCGATCAACGCCTAAACTTTGCATCGCACACGGTTGTTTTATCCTTTTAAAATGCTAAATATGTAACCTTTTTTTTTCTTTGCATTCACAGTTAAAAAGTTGAGGACCAGATGGCGATCTATGAAGGACCGTTTCAATAAGGGGATCCGTGCTGCGGAGGAGCAAGCTCGGAGTGGTGCTGCTGCGGCCAAGTCTGTGCCCTACAAATACAACAGGGCATTACAGTTCTTAAGACCGGTCCTTGGCCGCCGACAGTAAGTATTTTGTCCACATACCATATTGCACAGCCACATAGCATATTGCCCAGCCACGTACATTGTGCATCCACATAGTATATTGTCAGGCCACTATATCGCAGCCACATAGTACACGTTCTAGCCACGTATCCACATAGTATATTTCCCAGGCACATAGTGTATTGGCCATCCATGTAGTCAGCGTAGCATATTGGCCATCCACGTAACTTTTTCCCTAGTGGAATGGTATATAGCCCATTAGTAATTTTTTTTGGTTAAGCGTGAGTCCTTGTAGTCCATGACAGGTTACGTTCTGAGTCAGGGTAGTTCTGATTGCAGGAATAATGATGACGTCTCGATCACATGATCCTAACGTCATGGCCGTTCCTGCGATCAGATCAGCAAAGTCACTGTTTTTTTTTTTTGTTTTTTTTTAAATTTTTATCTTGACTTTAAATTTTATACTATTTTTGTGGCATAGGCAGCGTCAAGAAAGAGTTTTAGACAAAAATTTTTTTTACCAATGACAGTGGTATGCGGTCAAAATGAACAGTCATTTTCTGCCGTTGGTATGTCCATGATTGTTATCGTCAGCCATAACGGTCAGCTGGCGATAACAATCAGCAATTTATTATAGGCCACACAGACTGAGAGACAGAGGATTTGTATTGTTGTGTAATGTAATGTTAATTTTATTACAGGAGTTGGCGTATGTGATAGGTTATTAATTGAAGACTAATTTTTCCCTTATCTTTTCACAGGACACACAGCAGCACCCTCGAGCGAGCTCGCCCCGCAGGAGCGGACCTTCATGAATCGCCATCTGACCCGTCACAGCCCTCCCACAGCGACAGCAGACTTGCACCACCATCTGGAGAACTGGCAGCCGGTCCATCAGGTGTTCCCCTGCCCGAGGCCTCTGGCGCTCCTTCGTTCGGGAATTCCCGACAGCGCCAGCGGGCCTCGGACAGGCCAGCCATGCCCGAATTTTTGCATTTGAGCACGGTTTTCCAGAACTGTTTCAAGGCGTTGAGCGATAAAATGGACACTCGTCTGCCCAATATCGACCGGCGCCTTGAAACTATGGAATCCGAGCTCTCGAGTCCGGCCAAACATTTTTTTAGTATTATTGCTAAGGGCATGGTGGAACACCTTATGCCGGAACTCCAGATTTCGGTGATGCAAGCCTGCAACACTGCCTACGTGAGGGCTCTGCAGCAGGCTCGGGTCATGCAGTCAGCTACAATGCCCGTAGTGCCGTCGCTGGCTAGCATGACTCCGACTCCTGCTGCAGAGCCACTCCAGCCACCCCACCGAGGTCCACGTGCCGAGCGAAGCCACCACAGGCACCATAGCATTGTGCCGCCGACTCCTGCTCCTGCCAGGCCCTCGTCCTCCCGTAGCCGACATGATGTGGGAGCTGCCGCGGGAGAGAAAAAAAGAAAAAGAAGGAAGAGGACACACACTGAGGCTCTGGCTGCTCCAATACAGACACCTAGTTCGCGTCGGGGCTCTAGCCGCAGCAGGAGCAGCCAGGGCCCTTCAAGAACCAGTCAAAGACTTGTGTTGCCTCCTCCCTCCCCTACAGATGTGGCGGTTTTATCACCAGTATACCCTGCGGAGGGTTTGGACCTGCCATCTAGCCTCCTGGACTCTGACTCAGCATCCTCTTCCTCTCCCCATTCCCAAACACCAGAGACTTACCATTCACCGCTGGTAGCGGACGTTGATACCCCCTAAGTTTCTTTCCCCTTTTTTTTTCTGTTTCCCCCCAATAAAAATTGTTTGATTTAAAACAATATTTGTTCTTATTTTCCAGTATACTTCTCGGTAATTCACGCCGTGCGCCGTCTACACATATTTTGTGCTTCAAACACCTCATATATGCAATGTCAGACAGTATTTTTACAATTTTTATTTTGCCTTTTTTTGGGTGTCTCTCATTGCTGTATGAGGTGTTTACAAACACTAAGGGTATGTGTCCACGCTCAGGATTGCATCAGAATTTGGTCAGGATTCAGTATTTGTAAGCCAAAATCAGGAGTGGGTGATAAATACAGAAGTGGGGCATATGTTTCTATTCTACTTTTCCTCTAATTTTTCCACTCCTGGTTTTGGCTTACAAATACTGATGGAAAATCCTGACAAAATCCTGATGCAATCCTGAACGTGAACACATACCTTAAAGGTACCTTCACACTTAAAGGGAGGGTGCCGTGATTTTAGTTTTTGTATTAATAATTATTGATTATACAGTCAATTATTTTTAATACAAAAGTAAATGTACCTCTTTCATACTTTTTTATTTATTCACTTTTACTTCTACCACTGGAGGCCGCCATTTTCATTAGTGTGGGTGTAAGTGTCTGGGCACGACACTTGCACTCCTCACTTACGGCAGCCATGTACATAGGAGCCAACGGTCGGGCTCTGACCCCATCTCCTGCCTCTCAGCTGTGACTTGGCCACGCCCACTGAGCTGCACATCACAGCTGTGAGAGGAGATCGCGGCCATTTTTTGTTTATTTCCCTCTGCCATCGCACACACAGCTCAGTGCGTGCGATGGCAGAAGCTGCTGCTGGGAGAAGCTGCTGCCGAGGGTCCAGGGTAAATATCTGCAGCGAGGAGCTGTGATTGCAGCCTGTACTTAGTATTACATTACAGGCTGCAATCACTGCCGACCTGTTCAGAGCAGAGCAGGGAGATCATCACACTGCTCTGCCCTGAACATGACTCAGCACTTCCTGGTAGAGGAAAGAAGGTAAGTACAGCGTTTTTATTTTCTTATGCATCTACCACTGCTACCAGCCCCTATATACCACCTAGCACTGCCTGCCTGCCTCTGTATACCACTGCCTGCCTGCCTCTGTATACCACTGCCTGCCTGCCTCTGTATACCACTGCCTGCCTCTGTATACCACTGCCTGCCTCTGTATACCACTGTCTGCCTCTGTATACCACTGCCTGCCTCTGTATACCACTGTCTGCCTGCCTCTGTATACCACTGCTACCTTCCTGCCTGCCTCTGTATACCACTGTCTGCCTGCCTCTGTATACCACTGTCTGCCTGCCTCTGTATACCACTGTCTGCCTGCCTCTGTATACCACTGCCTGCCTGTCTCTGTATACCACTGTCTGCCTCTGTATACCACTGTCTGCCTGCCTCTGTATACCACTGCCTGCCTGCCTCTGTATACCACTGTCTGCCTGTCTCTGTATACCACTGCCTGCCTCTGTATACCACTGTCTGCCTGCCTCTGTATACCACTGTCTGCCTGCCTCTGTATACCACTGTCTGCCTGCCTCTGTATACCACTGTCTGCCTGCCTCTGTATACCACTGCCTGCCTGCCTCTGTATACCACTGCCTGCCTGCCTCTGTATACCACTGCCTGCCTCTGTATACCACTGCCTGCCTCTGTATACCACTCTCTGCCTGCCTCTGTATACCACTGCCTGCCTCTGTATACCACTGCCTGCCTGCCTCTGTATACCACTGCCTGCCTGCCTCTGTATACCACTGCCTGCCTGCCTCTGTATACCACTGTCTGCCTGCCTCTGTATACCACTGTCTGCCTGCCTCTGTATACCACTGCCTGCCTGCCTCTGTATACCACTGCCTGCCTGTCTCTGTATACCACTGCCTGCCTCTGTATACCACTGTCTGCCTCTGTATACCACTGCTACCTGCCTGCCTGCCTCTGTATACCACTGTCTGCCTGCCTCTGTATACCACTGTCTGCCTGCCTCTGTATACCACTGCCTGCCTGCCTCTGTATACCACTGCCTGCCTGCCTCTGTATACCACTGCCTGCCTGCCTCTGTATACCACTGCCTGCCTGCCTCTGTATACCACTATCTGCCTCTATATACCACTGCTACCTGCCTCTATATACACCTACCACTGCTACCTCTGTCCTGGGTAGCTAATCCTGTCCCGTGTACTGTGTCCTCAGCAGTCAGTATCACACAGGACAGGATTAGATACACGGCTCAGCAGTCGGTATCACATAGGACAGGATTAGATACACGGCTCAGCAGTCTGTATCACACATGACAGGATTAGATACACGGCTCAGCAGTTGGTATCACACAGGACAGGATTAGATACACGGCTCAGCTGTCGGTATCACACAGGCCAGGATTAGATACACGGCTCAGCAGTCAGTATCTAATCCTCTCCTATGCACTCCTCTCCCCCCTGCGTGTCTTTCCTCAATGTGGTTTATTATTTTTGTTGTGGGAGATGAGGGAGTCGAGGATTATGCGTTCGGTATGGTTTAAAAAAGATTAATAAAGGACTTTATTCTGGCCGAGTCTTTATTTACAATACAACTATAGGATTAGTAATGGATGGGTGCCTTATAGACGCCTCTCCATTACTAAGCCGTGGGCTTGATGTCACCGGACAATATGGAGGTGACATTAACCCCACAAATATGAACCCCACTTGCTACCGCTACAGGGTAAGTGGAAATTGCCAGGCAAAGCGCCAGAAAAGGCGCATGTAAAAGGCGGCAGAGAGCTGATGTTTTTAGCCTGTACCTTAGACAGTATCCATGGCCCCTTCCTAGGCTATTAATGTCAGCCCGCAGCTGTCTGCATAATATTTGATGGTTATTAATTATAAGGGGGCCCCACGTCTTTTTTTGGGGGGTGTCCCCCATTTTAATAGCCAGTAAAGGCTATAAGTATACAGTTGCGAGCGTTTGAGTGTGAGCACACCCTCCCACCCACAGACCAGTACACTGCTGTCCTGAAATACTGTGCTCCTGTCACCCTGCTCCTTCCACCATACGTCTCTCACCTCCCTAGAGCAGCACAATACCATATGGATCACGTATAATGCCGATATATATATATATATATCACATATACTCCCATAAAGACCACACATTATGCCGGGATATTATAATATATATATAATATCACACATTATGCCGCCAAGTATTGTGTGATCTATGTGACGGTATTATATGTGATCTATATGGCAATATTATGTTTGATCAGTGTTGTGGAATGATGTAAAAACTATATGACGGTGGTATATGAGAACTATATTGTGGGATTATGTGTGATCTATGTGGAAGTACTAGGTGAGAATTATATGGCGGTATTATTTGTGATCTATATGGTGGTATGTGAGAACTGTATGACAGTATTGTGTGATCTATTTGATAGTATTGTGTGTGATGTATATGGCGGTATTATGTGTGATCTATATGGTGGCATTATGTGAGAACACTATGGCAGTATTATCTTCAGAAAGCGGGCCCATTCTATGGTGGTTCTGGCTAAGCACCTGCACGCGGGTCTGGGGTAATAGAGGGGGCAGCATGACCTTCAGTTAGGTGCAGTCAGGGCTAGTGAGGCAGCTGAAGAGAGGGGTCTCATTTTTATCGTTACTATATGGCTACATTTCCTTCCCAGCGTCACCCCGTACTTCGCCTGACGTCTCACTTTCACACATCGCCAGGACAGGATGGAGAAGACAGGATGTGAGGAGGGGAATGGGGTCTGCATGCAAAGTCTGGATCAGAACAGGTCATCAATCCACAGAAATGTTTCCTGGATTTCTGTGGAGCAGACGGCCCATCCATGTGTATGAAAGACAGCGCTCTATGTACAATCCCTGGCTGCTCCGCGCACTGAACAGGGTGCCCCCCATAGACCAGCACACTGCTCTCCTGAAATACTCTGTGCTGCTGTCACCCTGCTCCCTCCACCACATATCTCCCAGAATCCTTGCTGCCTGCCATCCTCGGTGACTGTCTACTTGTCAGTACAAGGCTGCCGTCACACATCCAGTATTTGGTCAGTATTTTACCTCAGTATTTGTAAGCAAAAACCAGGAGTGGGTGATAACTGCAGAAGTGGTGCATATGTTTCTGTTATACTTTTCCTCTAATTGTTCCACTCCTGGTTTTGGCTTACAAATACTGAGGTAAAATACTGACCAAATACTGCTAGTGTGACGGCAGCCTTACTCTGCAGTCACCAACAAAATGGCTGCTCAATGTGTTCCTGAATATCATCCTCTCATCCCTTAGCAAACACATGGCAGGAGAGGAGTGACATCACACACGTCAGCAGACTCCGCCCATAATTACTGCAGTGCAGTAATGTGAGCTAGTTGTACACTAGGTTTTTCTGAAATTTCAGCAGCTGCTCCCCCTAGTGTTTAAAAGTGGAAATTCCAAAACTTTTCAAATTATTTTTCATATTTTACTAAATTATAAACAAATGAAAATATTTTTAAAGAAAATTTAAACATTAATTCTTTACATTTTTACAATTGCTGTAAAAAAAATTTTTTTTATGGCACCTTCCCTTTAAGCAACGCTGCAGCGAAACAGACAATGATGCAGATCACTGCAGCATCGCTATTTGGTCGCTGGAGAGCTGTCTGTGTGACAGCTCTCTAGCGACCAACGATGCCGAGGTCCCCGGGTAACCAGGGTAAAAGATCGGGTTGCTAAGCGCAGGGCCGCGCTTCCGATGTTTACCCTGGTTACCAGTGTTAAATGTAAAAAAAACAACAGTACATATACTCACAATCGCGTCCCCCGGCGTCCGCTTCCCTGCACTGACTGAGTGACGGCCCTAACAGCAGAGCGGTCACATCACCGCTGTGCTGTGCATTCACTTTACGGCCGGCGCTCAGTCAGTGCAGGACGCGGACGCCGGGGGACGCGAAGATGAGTATATGTACTGTTTTTTTTTTTTACATTTAACACTGGTAACCAGGGTAAATATCAGGTTACTAAGCGCCGCCCTACGCTTAGTAACCCGATATTTACCCTGGTTACCATTGTAAAACAACGCTGGTATCGTTGCTTTTGCTGTCAAA
This sequence comes from Ranitomeya variabilis, assembly GCF_051348905.1. NCBI lineage: Eukaryota > Metazoa > Chordata > Amphibia > Anura > Dendrobatidae > Ranitomeya > Ranitomeya variabilis. The sequence continues at coordinate 115,556,422 of NC_135238.1, forward strand.
CACAATGATACACGGCGATCTGACAAACAAATAAATATGTTATATGGTATGGTATAAATTTGTTCTTTGAAGCAGGGTAGAAAACTTTGAAAATGTTTTTATTAAACAACAACATTTTAAAAACAAAGGGTTCCAATTTTTTAGATAAGGCACATTACATTTGTGAAGTATAGGTAGATGCCAAATTTGACATAACCAAACCAACCAAAACGGATTACATTTATTGCACATTTACTGGAGAATTAGTTTATTATTATATTATATTTGTAGCACAGTCACAGTAGAGGTATTTATTGGTGTAGTTAAAACCAGAATACAGTCCAACAGTAACATTATTACTACACCATTTGATCTTGCCATGACACACGGCCAACATCTGACACAAAATAGGCCGCAAAACGATCCCTCATCTGCGCAATTTCCACACTTGTCCTCAGAGAATGATCATGATAATCAGGCAATGGGTTGGCTATGGGTTCATCGAGTTCTACATTCAGTCTCTCTTTGGCCATAATGTAATTGTGGAGAACCACACAAGCCTTCACCACCTCATCCACTGTTTCAATTTTAAGATTAATGGCGGATCCTAATATATGCCATTTGGAGACAAGGATGCCAAAGGCACACTCCACAGTCCTTCTGACCCTGGACAGTCTGTAATTGAAAACCCTTTTTGTATGGTCCAAGCCCCGACTGGAGTAGGGTTTCAATAGGTTGGCAGACATTTGGAATGCCTCATCCCCAACCACAACCAAGGGCATCGCAGGGCCTTCGGTGTGGGGAAGAGGTCGTGGCTGTGGGAAATTAAAATTGTTCCCATATAATTTTTGGCCCATATCCGACTCTTTACATGTGCGTGAGTCATTTGCACGGCCAAACGCACCAATGTCCACTGCGAGAAAATGGCAGTCCGCACCGGCAATTGCCATGAGCACAGTTGAAAAGTATTTTTTGTAATTGTAGAAAAGGGATCCACTTTTGGCAGGCTTGGTAATCCGAATGTGCTTTCCATCCACTGCGCCAATACAGTTTGGAAAAGAACACACTTGCTCAAATTTCTGTGCGTTGGCCTCCCAGATTTCACTAGTAGGGACGGGTAAAAATTCCTCCCGGAGATTATCCCACAAAGCGCGGCAGGTGTCAGCAATAATTCCGGAAAGAGTGGAGACTCCAATCCGAAATTGAAAATAAAGGGATCTCAAGGTCTCTCCGGTAGCCAGGAAACTGCCAAGAAGATAAAGAAATTACATTAAAGTACATTGCAATTTATAAAAGTACATTGACCATACCAAACCCCCAAAAAATGTAAAAAAAAAACAAAAAACATCACAGTCATTCAAACAGCTACGTACCGTAGAGTCAGCAGCAGCCATTCCTCTGCGGAAATAGATCTCCGGAGCTGCGTGTCCTGCCTGCTAATGGATCCTTCCACCCGACGCAGAAGATAGCGGAAGCTGTCCTGAGACATCCTGGTGTATTCGAAATATTTCTCCAGGTTGTCATTGAGTTCGCCAAACAAACAATGGTATGCTCCACGGCTCTCCCGGACTTCCACGATAGGGTGTATCCAAAAGCGGGGACGACTCCATCTCCGTTTTTCCCTTTCCCTTTCATGAAAACAGGCAAGAGCATAGGCATTAGCCAAGGAAAATTCCATCTCCATATCCATGTAGATACTGTCCATGGGACGCTCCATCATGAATACCAGCAAAATGGGAGGAATTCATCTCTGCCAGGGTATATATACACAATTACATTACACCAACCCTCTTCTAGCCATTGGTGGTCCTTATCTATTGTGTAGACACTTTTTTTTTGGGGGGGGGGGATGAAGAATGACTCACTGCAGAAAAACGCATGCGTCGAAAAACCATGCGTTTGTACTGCGTTTTTGTTGCGTTGTGCGTTGCGGCGACGACGCTGCGGCGCACACCGCAAATGTGAACGTAGACTTAGTCATTTTTCTCTGGTCTTATATAGTGATTCACACTATGTAGTAACACTAGTTTCACCCAGCCCTTCAAGTGGCCAGCTTTCAAGGTTGTATGAAACTGAGATATCATGGAGTCATCAGACGAGGGGCCATAAACCCCTAGAATATAAAAGCCACAAGGATTTAGATCAAACCACCACAGGCAGAGTTTTAGTAAACCTTTATGTTTTGCAATGACAAACAGCAAACATATAGAGGCTTAAAACTGTTTGCGAAGTGAATAAACATTTCTCAAGATTGAGTCACTATGAGCATTGTCTTTCACATTTGGAAATGTTTTACAAGAAATGCAGCTATGTAATTGTCTGAATGCATTCCGTATACAGTATTTTAATCTGGATTCCAAATCGCCATTTGTATATTTGCCATTTGTACATTTGATGCAGCCAAAGTTATGGCTCTCAAGGAGAGAAACTAATATAGTGGACAAAGAAATATTTGTAATGAACTACTGAGCCAAACTAACAGCATTGCTTTATCAAATTTATATGAAGTGTATTGTGCCCAATGTGAGCAACCAGGAAACACAAAAAGGAGCTTTTCAAGTGAGCTCTTTAAGTTACACAAATGTTATGAAGTTTTGGCAACAAGGATTTGGTTTCACCAATGGGGGGTACGTTTTTCAAAAATATGCTATTGCGATCACAGCCCTCCTTGCTCAAAATTCTGTGGCCTATAACAGTACAGAACACGTTCACCCAGGTCATGTCATCAGAGATAAGAAGAGGCATTGCAGGAAACCGAGTTAAGAAGCAGACCAATTTTGGGGTGTGGGTCTCTGAGTCTTGTAATGGAGGGCATGAGCTGACAAACAATTCCCCAATGGGGGTACCTTTTTTAAAAATATACTATTGCCATCACAGCCCCTCTTTCCCAACATTCACCGGCCTATATCACTACAGAACAAGTTCAACCAGGTCATGTAGTCGGAGATAAGGAAGAGACATTGCAGGAAACCAAGTTAAGAAGTAGGCCCAATGTAGGGGTGTGGGTCTCTGAGACTTGTAATAGAGTGCATGAGCTGAAAACAATTCCCCAATTGGGGGTATCTTATTTAATAAATAAACTAGTGCCTTCACAACCCACTTGCCCAAAATTCAGTGGCCTATAACAGTACAGATCACGTTAACCCTGGTGATCTAGTGGCAGGTAAGGAAGAGACATTGCAGGAGACAGAGTTAAGAAGAAGGCCCAATATAAGGATGTGGGTCTCCGAAACTTTTAATGAAGGGCATGAGCACACAAACAATTCCCCAATGGGGGTCCTTTTTTTAAGAAATAAAATACTGTCATCACAGCCCCCTTGCCCAAAATTCACAGGCCTATAACAGTACAGAGCACGTTCACCCTGGTCATCTAGTGGCAGTTAAATAAGAGACATTGCAGGAGACAGAGTTAAGAAGTAGGCCCAATGTAGGGGTGTGGGTCTCTGAGACTTGTAATGAAGGGCATGAGCTGACAAACAATTCCCTAATGGGTGGTCCTTTTTTTAAGAAATAAAATAATGCCATCACAGCCCACTTGCCTAAAATTCACTGGCCTAAAACAGAACAGAGTACATTCTCCCTGGTCATCTAGTGGCAGTTAAAGAAGAGACATTGCAGGAGACAGAGTTAAGAAGTAGGCCCAAAATAGGGGTGTGGGTCTCTGAGACTTTTAATGGAGGGCATGAGCTCACAAACAATTTCCAAAAGGGGTCCATTTTTTAATAAATAACATAGTGCCATCACAGCCCCCCTGCCCAAAATTAACCGGCCTATAACAGTACAGAGCACGTTCACCATGGTCATATAGTGGCAGTTAAAGAAGAGACATTGCAGGAGACAGAGTTAAGAAGTAGGCCCAATGTAGGGGTGTGGGTCTCTGAGACTTGTAATTAAGGGCATGAGCTGACAAACAATTCCCCAATATGGGGTCCTTTTTTAAAGAAGTAAAATAGTGCCATTACAGCCCCCTTGCCCAAAATTCAGTGGCGTATAACTTTAGAGAGCATGTTCACCCTGGTCATCTAGTGGCAGTTAAAGAAGAGACATTGCAGAAGACAGAGTTGAGAAGTATATATAAATAACTTGGCACTCAACTTGTGTGTGATGATGATTAATAGAAATTTATTACTTGAATGGCAGTCCAGCAAAAAACGTTTCGGTCAAACTCATAAGACCTTCCTCAGTAAACTGCATTACAAATATATAACAAAACAATAATGGGTATACAAAATGACAAAGGGTAAATTAACAAAAAGGATAAATCTCACAATAATGGTATGACATGTGACAAAATAGAAGGGAGGGAAGATGGGAATAGGACAAAGTAATATTTTTAACATACCCGACTGCTTATATGGAGTAGAATATCATTGGATATAGATAGGTCCTGTATAATGGTTGTGGTGGACCTTCCAGAAAAGAAAAGAAAGAAAAAAGGAGAAGAGAATATTTCCCTATAATAATGATGGAGTAAATAGTAGGCGAGTAAGGTGGTGGTAAGTAACTAACCTAGTGGGCTGGGCAAGTATGCCTAGCGCTCCACGCTTCAGGTGGAGATGAATATGGTGAGTATGTACACTGTAAGACAACATATAAATATATGGTAGAAACTGATGTAAAGGTATGAATGTATGTCACCAGGAACATATAAAGATTCTTACCTAGCACAGTAACGCTGGAGTATATGCGTCCGTTATGTCAGAGAATGGGACGTATTAAATGTGTTGGCTGCAACAAAAAGCATGGGAAATGCTGTAATATGCCTGGATGTACATGGTTCTATATATAATATAGGTGAAAGAGAGCATGTCTCACCATGACACAGGATGTTTCACAGTGAAGGGAGACTGAATCTCATGAAAAGACAGTCAGTTGTCAGTGTATTAGCATAAGCCCTAAACAATACAAGATATAGCGTTATGTATGTTAGTTAATTGCTGTATCCGGTCACAAAGTGAGAGGATGACTCACCTATTAGTATAGGGTTCATCTAAGATTAGTCCTAGAATGGGAATGCCTATGTCTGCGGCTCCTACAATACAGTGGAATGTAAGTAATAGTCTATACAGGCTATGGGAGAAAATAAGAGTGAAGAGCAACTCACCAGGGAGAGGCAGGAGTGGGACGCACATCAACGCGGTATCCGCCGCTGGTTTAATGTGTAGTGGCCAAAAAATCATCCTGAAATAGTGGTGGGGCGGGACCATGTTGCCGCCGTACCGGAAGTGCGTCACTTGTTCGGACACGCTTTGTAAATCTCTGAGGGTCCACCTAATGCTTAGGGACCTAACCGCTAATGCGGTTACTTGTTAGTTGCTCCTGGGGGCTTCTGGGAGATGTAGTTTAGTGAGACACATAAACCGGAAGTGCATCATCGTATCGGACGCTTACTTCCTGTTTGTGAAAAGCTAAGGCTGTGGTCATGGTAACAGTAGTGCGATCACATGATGTGCAAATGTAGCGATATTAGGAGGCATACCACTGTATTTTTAGAAAGTGAAGCAGGTATGGGTACAGTAAATGAGTAAATAGAGCAGCGTAATCATTGGAAATTAGGGAAAAGGGGGAAATTGCAGCCGGGCAGGGAACAGGAGGATGGGAGAGTCCAAGGGTGGGGAGGGATCAAGAAGTGACTTGCGTGTCGATTATCAATAAAGGCGGCTCTGTAGAGAGAGATAAATCAATTAGTATATGGCCACAAAACACAGACTTAAAGGGAACCTGTCACCCCGTTTTTTCGGTATGAGATAAAAATACTGTTAAATAGGGCCTGAGCTGTGCATTACAATAGTGTAGTTTGTGGACCCCGATTCCCCACCTATGCTGCCGAAATACGTTACCAAAGTAGTCGTTTTCGCCTGTCAATCAGGCTGGTCTGGTCAAAAGGGCGTGTTGTCTTTCCCCAGATTTTGCGTAGTTTTCCGTTGGTGGCGTAGTGGTGTGCGCATGCCCAAGGTCCAGAATCCTCTGCCAGGGGATTTAAAAGAGCGCGCTGTTCGTTATTCATTGGTGATCGGTGGGCGCGGCCATCTTCCTTTGGCCGCGCGTGCGCAGAAGCGGCGCTCTGCTGGCCGCGACGCTCTGCTGGCCGCGGCTTCAGGAAAATGGCCGCCGCGATATCCATCTGCGCACGCGCGGCATCCCGCGGCCATTTTCTTGAAGCCGCGGCCAGCAGAGCGTCACGGCCAGCAGAGCGCCGCTTCTGCGCACGCGCGGCCAAAGGAAGATGGCCGCGCCCACCGATCACCAATGAATAACGAACAGCGCGCTCTTTTAAATCCCCTGGCAGAGGATTCTGGACCTTGGGCATGCGCACACCACTACGCCACCAACGGAAAACTACGCAAAATCTGGAGGAAGACAACACGCCCTTTTGACCAGACCAGCCTGATTGACAGGCGAAAACGACTACTTTGGTAACGTATTTCGGCAGCATAGGTGGGGAATCGGGGTCCACAAACTACACTATTGTAATGCTCAGCTCAGGCCCTATTTAACAGTATTTTTATCTCATACCGAAAAAACGGGGTGACAGGTTCCCTTTAACAGTGGAGATAATAAATGACGTTACAACAGAGTCCATTCCTAAGTGAAGGCCAAGGGGTCATAATCTCTATTTAGGCCCCTTGGAGTGAGGGTCTGTAACTCATGAATCCAAAAGGCCTCATCTGGGTACTGGGATGTGTTCCAGAACTTGGAACCTTAATTGCGATATTGTGTGACCTTTGGCAATGAAATGACTTGGAAGTGGAAGTAGTAAATTCTGGCACCGAATGGTGGATTTATGCTTAGAAATACGGGATTTGATTGGTTGAGTTGTTTCTCCGATGTATAATAAGCCACATGGGCATTTTATAGCATAGATAACAAACGAAGAATCACATGTCCAGTAGCCCTTTATCCTGTATTTTTTGCCTGAGTGGGGATGATAGAAACAGTCACCCCGGATGACATTGTTGCACTGATTACAGTTTAGGCTCGGGAATGTGCCATTTTTTGGTTGGCTGAGAAAACGTTGTGTCTTGTCTTTATTAACCCCAAAGTCAGCTTTGACTAGAGAATCCCGGATATTTGAGGGGCGTTTGAAACATGGTAGAAAATGCTCCTTAAACTCGGGGATAGATGGATGGGCAGTACGTAATATGTTCCAATGTCGTCTGATGGTATGATGTAGGATGTGTACGTATGGGTGATACACATGGACGAACGGGACCCTCTTGTTGGATAAAGGGCGTGTGGTTGCAGGGGGGTTAATGGCCTCTTTAGTAGATTGGGGGGGTAGCCCCTTTCTCTAAATTTAGAGTACATTTCATCGGTCCTGGTTTGGAGGAGGCTGGGTTCAGTGACTATCCTCTGTATCCTTTTGAACTGTGATCTGGGGATAGACTTTTTGGTGGCAAAAGGATGTAAGCTTTGAAAGTGTAGGACACTGTTCCTGTCTGTTGGTTTTGTGTAGAGGTCAGTCTTAAGTTTTCCTAGTTCATCTCCTAGTTCATGAACTAGGAAAACTTAAGACTGACCTCTACACAAAACCAACAGACAGGAACAGTCTCCTACACTTTCAAAGCTTACATCCTTTTGCCACCAAAAAGTCTATCCCCAGATCACAGTTCAAAAGGATACAGAGGATAGTCACTGAACCCAGCCTCCTCCAAACCAGGACCGATGAAATGTACTCTAAATTTAGAGAAAGGGGCTACCCCCCCAATCTACTAACAGAGGCCATTAACCCCCCTGCAACCACCCGCCCTTTATCCAACAAGAGGGTCCCGTTCGTCCATGTGTATCACCCATACGTACACATCCTACATCATACCATCAGACGACATTGGAACATATTACGTACTGCCCATCCATCTATCCCCGAGTTTAAGGAGCATTTTCTACCATGTTTCAAACGCCCCTCAAATATCCGGGATTCTCTAGTCAAAGCTGACTTTGAGGTTAATAAAGACAAGACACAACGTTTTCTCAGCCAACCAAAAAATGGCACATTCCCGTGCCTAAACTGTAATCAGTGCAACAATGTCATCCGGGGTGACTGTTTCTATCATCCCCACTCAGGCAAAAAATACAGGATAAAGGGCTACTGGACATGTGATTCTTCGTTTGTTATCTATGCTATAAAATGCCCATGTGGCTTATTATACATCGGAGAAACAACTCAACCAATCAAATCCCGTATTTCTAAGCATAAATCCACCATTCGGTGCCAGAATTTACTACTACCACTTCCAAGTCATTTCATTGCCAAAGGTCACACAATATCGCAATTAAGGTTCCAAGTTCTGGAACACATCCCAGTACCCAGACGAGGCCTTTTGGATTCATGAGTTACAGACCCTCACTCCAAGGGGCCTAAATAGAGATTATGACCCCTTGGCCTTCACTTAGGAATGGATTCTGTTGTAACGTCATTTATTATCTCCACTGTTAAGTCTGTGTTTTGTGGCCATATACTAATTGATTTATCTCTCTCTACAGAGCCGCCTTTATTGATAATCGACACGCAAGTCACTTCTTGATCCCTCCCCACCCTTGGACTCTCCCATCCTCCTGTTCCCTGCCCGGCTGCAATTTCCCCCTTTTCCCTATTTCCAATGATTACGCTGCTCTATTTACTCATTTACTGTACCCATACCTGCTTCACTTTCTAAAAATACAGTGGTATGCCTCCTAATATCGCTACATTTGCACATCATGTGATCGCACTACTGTTACCATGACCACAGCCTTAGCTTTTCACAAACAGGAAGTAAGCGTCCGATACGATGATGCACTTCCGGTTTATGTGTCTCACTAAACTACATCTCCCAGAAGCCCCCAGGAGCAACTAACAAGTAACCGCATTAGCGGTTAGGTCCCTAAGCATTAGGTGGACCCTCAGAGATTTACAAAGCGTGTCCGAACAAGTGACGCACTTCCGGTACGGCGGCAACATGGTCCCGCCCCACCACTATTTCAGGATGATTTTTTGGCCACTACACATTAAACCAGCGGCGGATACCGCGTTGATGTGCGTCCCACTCCTGCCTCTCCCTGGTGAGTTGCTCTTCACTCTTATTTTCTCCCATAGCCTGTATAGACTATTACTTACATTCCACTGTATTGTAGGAGCCGCAGACATAGGCATTCCCATTCTAGGACTAATCTTAGATGAACCCTATACTAATAGGTGAGTCATCCTCTCACTTTGTGACCGGATACAGCAATTAACTAACATACATAACGCTATATCTTGTATTGTTTAGGGCTTATGCTAATACACTGACAACTGACTGTCTTTTCATGAGATTCAGTCTCCCTTCACTGTGAAACATCCTGTGTCATGGTGAGACATGCTCTCTTTCACCTATATTATATATAGAACCATGTACATCCAGGCATATTACAGCATTTCCCATGCTTTTTGTTGCAGCCAACACATTTAATACGTCCCATTCTCTGACATAATGGACGCATATACTCCAGCGTTACTGTGCTAGGTAAGAATCTTTATATGTTCCTGGTGACATACATTCATACCTTTACATCAGTTTCTACCATATATTTATATGTTGTCTTACAGTGTACATACTCACCATATTCATCTCCACCTGAAGCGTGGAGCGCTAGGCATACTTGCCCAGCCCACTAGGTTAGTTACTTACCACCACCTTACTCGCCTACTATTTACTCCATCATTATTATAGGGAAATATTCTCTTCTCCTTTTTTCTTTTCTTTTCTGGAAGGTCCACCACAACCATTATACAGGACCTATCTATATCCAATGATATTCTACTCCATATAAGCAGTCGGGTATGTTAAAAATATTACTTTGTCCTATTCCCATCTTCCCTCCCTTCTATTTTGTCACATGTCACACCATTATTGTGAGATTTATCCTTTTTGTTAATTTACCCTTTGTCATTTTGTATACCCATTATTGTTTTGTTATATATTTGTAATGCAGTTTACTGAGGAAGGTCTTATGAGTTTGACCGAAACGTTTTTTGCTGGACTGCCATTCAAGTAATAAATTTCTATTAATCATCATCACACGCAAGTTGAGTGCCAAGTTATTTATATATACGTTACTGGTGTGGGCAACCTATCTTGAGCACCAACACAGCTGTGCCACGATATACCTCAGAGTTGAGAAGTAGGCCCAATGTAGGGATGTGGGTCTCTGAGACTTTTAATGGAGGGCATGAGCTGACAAACAATTCCCCAAAGGGTGTCAATTTTTTAACAAATAACATAGTGCCATCACAGCCCCCTTGCCCAAAATTACTGGCCTATGACAGTACAGAGCACGTTCACCCTGGTCATCTAGTGGCAGTTAAAGAAGAGACATTGCAGGAGATAGAGTTTCAGAAGTAGGCCCAATGCACGGGATTGGGTCTCTGAGACTTGTAATGGAGGGCATGAGCTGACAATTCCCCAATGGTGGGTCCTTTTTTAATAAATAAAATAGTGCCATCACAGCCCCCTTGCCCAAAATTCACCGGCTTATAACAGTACAGATCACGTTAACCCTGGTGATCTACTGGCAGTTAAGGAAGAGACATTGCAGGAGACAGAGTTAAGAAGTAGGCCAAATGTAGGGGTGTGGGTATTTGACACTTGTAATGAAGGGCATGAGCTGACAAACAATTCCCCAATGTGGGGTCCTTTTTTAAGAAATAAAATAGTGCCATCACAGCCCCCTTGCCCAAAATTCACCAGCCTATAACAGTACAAAACATATTCTCCCTTGTCATCCAGTGGCAGTTAAAGAAGAGACATTGTAGGAGAGAGAGTTAAGAAGTAGGCCCAATGTAGGGGTGTGGGTCTCTGAGACTTTAAATGGAGGGCATGAGCTGACAAACAATTCCCCAAAGGGTGTCCATTTTTTAATAAATAACATAGTACCATCACAGCCCCCTTGCCCAAAATTACTGGCCTAAAACAATACAGAGCACGTTCACCCTGGTCATCTATTGGCAGTTAAAGAAGAGACATTGCAGGAGACAGAGTTAAGAAGTAGGCCCAATGTAAAGGTGTGGGTCTCTGAGACTTGTAATAGAGTGCATGAGCTGACAAACAATTACCCAATGGGGGGTATATTTTTTAATAAATAAACTAGTGCCATCACAGCCCCCATTGCTCAAAATTCTGTGGCCTATAACAGTACAGAACACGTTTACCCAGGTCCTGTCGTCGGAGATAAGAAGAGACATTGCAGGAAATCGAGTTAAGAAGTAAGCCCAATGTAGGGGTGTGGGTCTCTGAGACTTGTAATAGATGCATTAGCTAACAACAATTCCCCAATGGGAGGTATCTTTTTAATAAATAAACTAGTGCCTTCACAACCCCCTTGCCCAAAATTTAGTGGCCTATAACAGTACAGATCACGTTAACCCTTGTGATCTAGTGGCAGGTAAGGAAGAGACATTGCAGGAGACAGAGTTAAGAAGTAGGCCCAATGTAGGGGTGTGGGTCTCTGAGACGTGTAATGGAGGGCATGAGCAGACAAACAATTCCCCTTCCTTTTTTAAAGAAATAAAATAGTGCCATCACAGCCCCCTTGCCCAAAATTACTGGCTATAACAGTACAGATCACGTTCACCCTGGTCATTTAGTGGCAGTTAAAGAAGAGACATTGCAGGAGACAGAGTTAAGAAGTAGGCCCAACGTAAGGGTGTGGGTCTCTAAGACTTGTAATAGAGTGCATGAGCTGACAAACAATTACCCAATGGGGGTTATCTTTTTTAATAAATAAACTAGTGCCATCACACCCCCCATTGCTCAAAATTCTGTGGCCTATAACAGTACAGAACACGTTCACCCAGGTCATGTCGTCGGAGATAGGAAGAGACATTGCAGGAAATAGAGTTAAGAAGCAGGCCAATTTTGTGGTGTGGGTCTCTGAGACTTGTAATGGAGAGCATGAGCTGACAAACAATTCCCCAATGGGGGTACCTTTTTTAAAAATATACTATTGCCATCACAGCCCCTCTTGCCCAACATTCACTGGCCTATATCACTACAGAACACGTTCACCCAGGTCATGTAGTCGGAGATAAGGAAGAGACATTGCAGGAAACTGAGTTAAGAAGTAAGCCCAATGTAGGGGTGTGGGTCTCTGAGACTTGTAATAGATGCATTTGCTAACAACAATTCCCCAATGTGAGGTATATTTTTTAATAAATAAACTCGTGCCTTCACAACCCCCTTGCAAAAAATTCAGTGGATTATAACAGTACAGATCACGTTAACCCTTGTGTTATGAACTGTTGGTTTAGGAGCAACATGGGACGTGCTCTGGAGGAGGTGGTACCTGTACTGACTAGGGTTGAGCGACTTTCATTTTTTTAAGATCGAGTCTGGTTTTGTGAAACCCGATTTAGTCCAGAGTCGAGTCGAGTGAAGTCGGCCGATTATCGCTAAAAGTCGGGGATCGACCGAAACACGAAACCCAATGCAAGTCAATGGGGAAGCATAGCCGGCAGTGAGTGGAGGCCAGGAAAACACCTACAGTGCACATTTTACTGCCAAAAACATCCATTCTTGTTTTCTGAAGCTTGTCAATCTTAATTAACTTTATAATAATAGTTGGGCACTGGAAATTGGGGGTCATTTGGCAAAAGTTGTGGGGGTAGGGCTGGTTCAAGGTTTTAGTGGGCCCAGGAAACATGGACTACGTCATGGCGGTGGAGCAGGGAGAGGTAAGTATTTCAACGTTGCAAGTGCTGTGATCCTGAGCAAGCAGGGGGGGCCCACTCGTTCGCATTGGCACTGGCACAGGGCCCCTCAAAGTACGGCGGTGTGTTTGCATGGCGGGGGCGCCTCCCACCAGCAGCGACACTTTTGCGTACTCTGAGTGGCCCTGTGCCAGTGACGTCGCCAACGAGTATGCCCCCCCACCTGATGAAGGAACCTGCACTTTCATCTGCACCTTCCTCTTTGTCCCTGTGTAAGGTGGTATAATATGCGGGAAGGGGAACCTTACTTTCAGCAGGGTCAGATTCTGGCTGTGTAGAGTACAAGGGGAATGTAGTGGTCTAGGTCAATGTACCAGCAGACTCATCTAGCAGTGGCTGGGCAATGGGCAGGATGATGAGGAAACAGATATAGGGCCAAAGAATAAAGTAGGCTAAATGCAGATCAAAATTGGTAACAGGACTAAACAGGCGGCATTGCTTTGTTCAGTGGAGTAGCAAACCCAAGAGCAGCAGACACTGTTTCAAGGGCCTAACCACACTAGTAGGCCAAATGCAGTTTAATATCTGATAGTATAGGCCGAAAGCCAGAATGTGGAAGCTCAGCTTTGTTCAGTTGAGGACAACACCAGGGAGGGGCAGACACCGTTAGTAGGCCCTAACCACCATTTTGTTTTTTAAAAAACACTTAATGAGAGCCAGAAGGTTGAAGCTCAGCTTTATTCAGTTGAGGGCAACACCAGGGAGGGGCAGACACCGTTAGTAGGCCCTAACCACCATTTTGTTTTTTAAAAAACACTTAATGAGAGCCAGAAGGTTGAAGCTCAGCTTTATTCAGTTGAGGGCAACACCAGGGAGGGGCAGAAGCCGTTAGTAGGCCCTAACCACCATTTTGTTTTTTAAAAAACACTTAATGAGAGCCAGAAGGTTGAAGCTCAGCTTTATTCAGTTGAGGGCAACACCAGGAAGGGGCAGAAGCCGTTAGTAGGCCCTAACCACCATTTTGTTTTTTAAAAAACACTTAATGAGAGCCAGAAGGTTGAAGCTCAGCTTTATTCAGTTGAGGGCAACACCAGGCAGGGGCAGACACCGTTAGTAGGCCGGAACCACCAATGTGTTTAAAAACAGCAGTTAATCAGAGCCGGAAGGTAGAAGCTCAGCTTTATTCAGTTGAGGGCAACACCAGGGAGGGGCAGAAGCCGTTAGTAGGCCCTAACCACCATTTTGTTTTTTAAAAAACACTTAATGAGAGCCAGAAGGTTGAAGCTCAGCTTTATTCAGTTGAGGGCAACACCAGGAAGGGGCAGAAGCCGTTAGTAGGCCCTAACCACCATTTTGTTTTTTAAAAAACACTTAATGAGAGCCAGAAGGTTGAAGCTCAGCTTTATTCAGTTGAGGGCAACACCAGGCAGGGGCAGACACCGTTAGTAGGCCGGAACCACCAATGTGTTTAAAAACAGCAGTTAATCAGAGCCGGAAGGTAGAAGCTCAGCTTTATTCAGTTGAGGGCAACACCAGGGAGGGGCAGAAGCCGTTAGTAGGCCCTAACCACCATTTTGTTTTTTAAAAAACACTTAATGAGAGCCAGAAGGTTGAAGCTCAGCTTTATTCAGTTGAGGGCAACACCAGGGAGGGGCAGACACCGTTAGTAGGCCCTAACCACCATTTTGTTTTTTAAAAAACACTTAATGAGAGCCAGAAGGTTGAAGCTCAGCTTTATTCAGTTGAGGGCAACACCAGGGAGGGGCAGAAGCCGTTAGTAGGCCCTAACCACCATTTTGTTTTTTAAAAAACACTTAATGAGAGCCAGAAGGTTGAAGCTCAGCTTTATTCAGTTGAGGGCAACACCAGGCAGGGGCAGACACCGTTAGTAGGCCGGAACCACCAATGTGTTTAAAAACAGCAGTTAATCAGAGCCGGAAGGTAGAAGCTCAGCTTTATTCAGTTGAGGGCAACACCAGGGAGGGGCAGACACCGTTAGTAGGCCCTAACCACCATTTTGTTTTTTAAAAAACACTTAATGAGAGCCAGAAGGTTGAAGCTCAGCTTTATTCAGTTGAGGGCAACACCAGGCAGGGGCAGACACCGTTAGTAGGCCGGAACCACCAATGTGTTTAAAAACAGCAGTTAATCAGAGCCGGAAGGTAGAAGCTCAGCTTTATTCAGTTGAGGGCAACACCAGGGAGGGGCAGAAGCCGTTAGTAGGCCCTAACCACCATTTTGTTTTTTAAAAAACACTTAATGAGAGCCAGAAGGTTGAAGCTCAGCTTTATTCAGTTGAGGGCAACACTAGGCAGGGGCAGACACCGTTAGTAGGCCGGAACCACCAATGTGTTTAAAAACAGCAGTTAATCAGAGCCGGAAGGTAGAAGCTCAGCTTTATTCAGTTGAGGGCAACACTAGGCAGGGGCAGACACCGTTAGTAGGCCGGAACCACCAATGTGTTTAAAAACAGCAGTTAATCAGAGCCGGAAGGTAGAAGCTCAGCTTTATTCAGTTGAGGGCAACACCAGGGAGGGGCAGAAGCCGTTAGTAGGCCCTAACCACCATTTTGTTTTTTAAAAAACACTTAATGAGAGCCAGAAGGTTGAAGCTCAGCTTTATTCAGTTGAGGGCAACACCTGGAAGGGGCAGAAGCCGTTAGTAGGCCCTAACCACCATTTTGTTTTTTAAAAAACACTTAATGAGAGCCAGAAGGTTGAAGCTCAGCTTTATTCAGTTGAGGGCAACACCAGGAAGGGGCAGAAGCCGTTAGTAGGCCCTAACCACCATTTTGTTTTTTAAAAAACACTTAATGAGAGCCAGAAGGTTGAAGCTCAGCTTTATTCAGTTGAGGGCAACACCAGGCAGGGGCAGACACCGTTAGTAGGCCGGAACCACCAATGTGTTTAAAAACAGCAGTTAATCAGAGCCGGAAGGTAGAAGCTCAGCTTTATTCAGTTGAGGGCAACACCAGGGAGGGGCAGAAGCCGTTAGTAGGCCCTAACCACCATTTTGTTTTTTAAAAAACACTTAATGAGAGCCAGAAGGTTGAAGCTCAGCTTTATTCAGTTGAGGGCAACACTCTACAGGGGCAGACACCGTTAGTAGGCCGGAACCACCAATGTGTTTAAAAACAGCAGTTAATCAGAGCCGGAAGGTAGAAGCTCAGCTTTATTCAGTTGAGGGCAACACCAGGGAGGGGCAGAAGCCGTTAGTAGGCCCTAACCACCATTTTGTTTTTTAAAAAACACTTAATGAGAGCCAGAAGGTTGAAGCTCAGCTTTATTCAGTTGAGGGCAACACCAGGGAGGGGCAGACACCGTTAGTAGGCCCTAACCACCATTTTGTTTTTTAAAAAACACTTAATGAGAGCCAGAAGGTTGAAGCTCAGCTTTATTCAGTTGAGGGCAACACCAGGCAGGGGCAGACACCGTTAGTAGGCCGGAACCACCAATGTGTTTAAAAACAGCAGTTAATCAGAGCCGGAAGGTAGAAGCTCAGCTTTATTCAGTTGAGGGCAACACCAGGGAGGGGCAGACACCGTTAGTAGGCCCTAACCACCATTTTGTTTTTTAAAAAACACTTAATGAGAGCCAGAAGGTTGAAGCTCAGCTTTATTCAGTTGAGGGCAACACCAGG
This sequence comes from Ranitomeya variabilis, assembly GCF_051348905.1. Lineage (NCBI taxonomy): Eukaryota > Metazoa > Chordata > Amphibia > Anura > Dendrobatidae > Ranitomeya > Ranitomeya variabilis. The sequence goes on from NC_135238.1 coordinate 115,572,707, forward strand.
GAGGGGCAGACACCGTTAGTAGGCCCTAACCACCATTTTGTTTTTTAAAAAACACTTAATGAGAGCCAGAAGGTTGAAGCTCAGCTTTATTCAGTTGAGGGCAACACCAGGCAGGGGCAGACACCGTTAGTAGGCCGGAACCACCAATGTGTTTAAAAACAGCAGTTAATCAGAGCCGGAAGGTAGAAGCTCAGCTTTATTCAGTTGAGGGCAACACCAGGGAGGGGCAGACACCGTTAGTAGGCCCTAACCACCATTTTGTTTTTTAAAAAACACTTAATGAGAGCCAGAAGGTTGAAGCTCAGCTTTATTCAGTTGAGGGCAACACCAGGGAGGGGCAGAAGCCGTTAGTAGGCCCTAACCACCATTTTGTTTTTTAAAAAACACTTAATGAGAGCCAGAAGGTTGAAGCTCAGCTTTATTCAGTTGAGGGCAACACCAGGCAGGGGCAGACACCGTTAGTAGGCCGGAACCACCAATGTGTTTAAAAACAGCAGTTAATCAGAGCCGGAAGGTAGAAGCTCAGCTTTATTCAGTTGAGGGCAACACCAGGGAGGGGCAGACACCGTTAGTAGGCCCTAACCACCATTTTGTTTTTTAAAAAACACTTAATGAGAGCCAGAAGGTTGAAGCTCAGCTTTATTCAGTTGAGGGCAACACCAGGGAGGGGCAGAAGCCGTTAGTAGGCCCTAACCACCATTTTGTTTTTTAAAAAACACTTAATGAGAGCCAGAAGGTTGAAGCTCAGCTTTATTCAGTTGAGGGCAACACCAGGCAGGGGCAGACACCGTTAGTAGGCCGGAACCACCAATGTGTTTAAAAACAGCAGTTAATCAGAGCCGGAAGGTAGAAGCTCAGCTTTATTCAGTTGAGGGCAACACCAGGGAGGGGCAGACACCGTTAGTAGGCCCTAACCACCATTTTGTTTTTTAAAAAACACTTAATGAGAGCCAGAAGGTTGAAGCTCAGCTTTATTCAGTTGAGGGCAACACCAGGCAGGGGCAGACACCGTTAGTAGGCCGGAACCACCAATGTGTTTAAAAACAGCAGTTAATCAGAGCCGGAAGGTAGAAGCTCAGCTTTATTCAGTTGAGGGCAACACCAGGGAGGGGCAGAAGCCGTTAGTAGGCCCTAACCACCATTTTGTTTTTTAAAAAACACTTAATGAGAGCCAGAAGGTTGAAGCTCAGCTTTATTCAGTTGAGGGCAACACTAGGCAGGGGCAGACACCGTTAGTAGGCCGGAACCACCAATGTGTTTAAAAACAGCAGTTAATCAGAGCCGGAAGGTAGAAGCTCAGCTTTATTCAGTTGAGGGCAACACTAGGCAGGGGCAGACACCGTTAGTAGGCCGGAACCACCAATGTGTTTAAAAACAGCAGTTAATCAGAGCCGGAAGGTAGAAGCTCAGCTTTATTCAGTTGAGGGCAACACCAGGGAGGGGCAGAAGCCGTTAGTAGGCCCTAACCACCATTTTGTTTTTTAAAAAACACTTAATGAGAGCCAGAAGGTTGAAGCTCAGCTTTATTCAGTTGAGGGCAACACCTGGAAGGGGCAGAAGCCGTTAGTAGGCCCTAACCACCATTTTGTTTTTTAAAAAACACTTAATGAGAGCCAGAAGGTTGAAGCTCAGCTTTATTCAGTTGAGGGCAACACCAGGAAGGGGCAGAAGCCGTTAGTAGGCCCTAACCACCATTTTGTTTTTTAAAAAACACTTAATGAGAGCCAGAAGGTTGAAGCTCAGCTTTATTCAGTTGAGGGCAACACCAGGCAGGGGCAGACACCGTTAGTAGGCCGGAACCACCAATGTGTTTAAAAACAGCAGTTAATCAGAGCCGGAAGGTAGAAGCTCAGCTTTATTCAGTTGAGGGCAACACCAGGGAGGGGCAGAAGCCGTTAGTAGGCCCTAACCACCATTTTGTTTTTTAAAAAACACTTAATGAGAGCCAGAAGGTTGAAGCTCAGCTTTATTCAGTTGAGGGCAACACTCTACAGGGGCAGACACCGTTAGTAGGCCGGAACCACCAATGTGTTTAAAAACAGCAGTTAATCAGAGCCGGAAGGTAGAAGCTCAGCTTTATTCAGTTGAGGGCAACACCAGGGAGGGGCAGAAGCCGTTAGTAGGCCCTAACCACCATTTTGTTTTTTAAAAAACACTTAATGAGAGCCAGAAGGTTGAAGCTCAGCTTTATTCAGTTGAGGGCAACACCAGGGAGGGGCAGACACCGTTAGTAGGCCCTAACCACCATTTTGTTTTTTAAAAAACACTTAATGAGAGCCAGAAGGTTGAAGCTCAGCTTTATTCAGTTGAGGGCAACACCAGGCAGGGGCAGACACCGTTAGTAGGCCGGAACCACCAATGTGTTTAAAAACAGCAGTTAATCAGAGCCGGAAGGTAGAAGCTCAGCTTTATTCAGTTGAGGGCAACACCAGGGAGGGGCAGACACCGTTAGTAGGCCCTAACCACCATTTTGTTTTTTAAAAAACACTTAATGAGAGCCAGAAGGTTGAAGCTCAGCTTTATTCAGTTGAGGGCAACACCAGGGAGGGGCAGACACCGTTAGTAGGCCCTAACCACCATTTTGTTTTTTAAAAAACACTTAATGAGAGCCAGAAGGTTGAAGCTCAGCTTTATTCAGTTGAGGGCAACACCAGGCAGGGGCAGACACCGTTAGTAGGCCGGAACCACCAATGTGTTTAAAAACAGCAGTTAATCAGAGCCGGAAGGTAGAAGCTCAGCTTTATTCAGTTGAGGGCAACACCAGGGAGGGGCAGACACCGTTAGTAGGCCCTAACCACCATTTTGTTTTTTAAAAAACACTTAATGAGAGCCAGAAGGTTGAAGCTCAGCTTTATTCAGTTGAGGGCAACACCAGGGAGGGGCAGAAGCCGTTAGTAGGCCCTAACCACCATTTTGTTTTTTAAAAAACACTTAATGAGAGCCAGAAGGTTGAAGCTCAGCTTTATTCAGTTGAGGGCAACACCAGGCAGGGGCAGACACCGTTAGTAGGCCGGAACCACCAATGTGTTTAAAAACAGCAGTTAATCAGAGCCGGAAGGTAGAAGCTCAGCTTTATTCAGTTGAGGGCAACACCAGGGAGGGGCAGACACCGTTAGTAGGCCCTAACCACCATTTTGTTTTTTAAAAAACACTTAATGAGAGCCAGAAGGTTGAAGCTCAGCTTTATTCAGTTGAGGGCAACACCAGGGAGGGGCAGACACCGTTAGTAGGCCCTAACCACCATTTTGTTTTTTAAAAAACACTTAATGAGAGCCAGAAGGTTGAAGCTCAGCTTTATTCAGTTGAGGGCAACACTAGGCAGGGGCAGACACCGTTAGTAGGCCGGAACCACCAATGTGTTTAAAAACAGCAGTTAATCAGAGCCGGAAGGTAGAAGCTCAGCTTTATTCAGTTGAGGGCAACACTAGGCAGGGGCAGACACCGTTAGTAGGCCGGAACCACCAATGTGTTTAAAAACAGCAGTTAATCAGAGCCGGAAGGTAGAAGCTCAGCTTTATTCAGTTGAGGGCAACACCAGGGAGGGGCAGAAGCCGATAGTAGGCCCTAACCACCATTTTGTTTTTTAAAAAACACTTAATGAGAGCCAGAAGGTTGAAGCTCAGCTTTATTCAGTTGAGGGCAACACCAGGAAGGGGCAGAAGCCGTTAGTAGGCCCTAACCACCATTTTGTTTTTTAAAAAACACTTAATGAGAGCCAGAAGGTTGAAGCTCAGCTTTATTCAGTTGAGGGCAACACCAGGAAGGGGCAGAAGCCGTTAGTAGGCCCTAACCACCATTTTGTTTTTTAAAAAACACTTAATGAGAGCCAGAAGGTTGAAGCTCAGCTTTATTCAGTTGAGGGCAACACCAGGCAGGGGCAGACACCGTTAGTAGACCGGAACCACCAATGTGTTTAAAAACAGCAGTTAATCAGAGCCGGAAGGTAGAAGCTCAGCTTTATTCAGTTGAGGGCAACACCAGGGAGGGGCAGAAGCCGTTAGTAGGCCCTAACCACCATTTTGTTTTTTAAAAAACACTTAATGAGAGCCAGAAGGTTGAAGCTCAGCTTTATTCAGTTGAGGGCAACACTCTACAGGGGCAGACACCGTTAGTAGGCCGGAACCACCAATGTGTTTAAAAACAGCAGTTAATCAGAGCCGGAAGGTAGAAGCTCAGCTTTATTCAGTTGAGGGCAACACCAGGGAGGGGCAGAAGCCGTTAGTAGGCCCTAACCACCATTTTGTTTTTTAAAAAACACTTAATGAGAGCCAGAAGGTTGAAGCTCAGCTTTATTCAGTTGAGGGCAACACCAGGGAGGGGCAGAAGCCGTTAGTAGGCCCTAACCACCATTTTGTTTTTTAAAAAACACTTAATGAGAGCCAGAAGGTTGAAGCTCAGCTTTATTCAGTTGAGGGCAACACCAGGCAGGGGCAGACACCGTTAGTAGGCCGGAACTACCAATGTGTTTAAAAACAGCAGTTAATCAGAGCCGGAAGGTAGAAGCTCAGCTTTATTCAGTTGAGGGCAACACCAGGGAGGGGCAGAAGCCGTTAGTAGGCCCTAACCACCATTTTGTTTTTTAAAAAACACTTAATGAGAGCCAGAAGGTTGAAGCTCAGCTTTATTCAGTTGAGGGCAACACCAGGGAGGGGCAGAAGCTGTTAGTAGGCCCTAACCACCATTTTGTTTTTTAAAAAACACTTAATGAGAGCCAGAAGGTTGAAGCTCAGCTTTATTCAGTTGAGGGCAACACCAGGCAGGGGCAGACACCGTTAGTAGGCCGGAACCACCAATGTGTTTAAAAACAGCAGTTAATCAGAGCCGGAAGGTAGAAGCTCAGCTTTATTCAGTTGAGGGCAACACCAGGGAGGGGCAGACACCGTTAGTAGGCCCTAACCACCATTTTGTTTTTTAAAAAACACTTAATGAGAGCCAGAAGGTTGAAGCTCAGCTTTATTCAGTTGAGGGCAACACCAGGCAGGGGCAGACACCGTTAGTAGGCCGGAACCACCAATGTGTTTAAAAACAGCAGTTAATCAGAGCCGGAAGGTAGAAGCTCAGCTTTATTCAGTTGAGGGCAACACCAGGGAGGGGCAGAAGCCGTTAGTAGGCCCTAACCACCATTTTGTTTTTTAAAAAACACTTAATGAGAGCCAGAAGGTTGAAGCTCAGCTTTATTCAGTTGAGGGCAACACTAGGCAGGGGCAGACACCGTTAGTAGGCCGGAACCACCAATGTGTTTAAAAACAGCAGTTAATCAGAGCCGGAAGGTAGAAGCTCAGCTTTATTCAGTTGAGGGCAACACTAGGCAGGGGCAGACACCGTTAGTAGGCCGGAACCACCAATGTGTTTAAAAACAGCAGTTAATCAGAGCCGGAAGGTAGAAGCTCAGCTTTATTCAGTTGAGGGCAACACCAGGCAGGGGCAGACACCGTTAGTAGGCCGGAACCACCAATGTGTTTAAAAACAGCAGTTAATCAGAGCCGGAAGGTAGAAGCTCAGCTTTATTCAGTTGAGGGCAACACCAGGGAGGGGCAGAAGCCGTTAGTAGGCCCTAACCACCATTTTGTTTTTTAAAAAACACTTAATGAGAGCCAGAAGGTTGAAGCTCAGCTTTATTCAGTTGAGGGCAACACTAGGCAGGGGCAGACACCGTTAGTAGGCCGGAACCACCAATGTGTTTAAAAACAGCAGTTAATCAGAGCCGGAAGGTAGAAGCTCAGCTTTATTCAGTTGAGGGCAACACCAGGGAGGGGCAGACACCGTTAGTAGGCCCTAACCACCATTTTGTTTTTTTAAAAAACACTTAATGAGAGCCAGAAGGTTGAAGCTCAGCTTTATTCAGTTGAGGGCAACACCAGGCAGGGGCAGACACCGTTAGTAGGCCGGAACCACCAATGTGTTTAAAAACAGCAGTTAATCAGAGCCGGAAGGTAGAAGCTCAGCTTTATTCAGTTGAGGGCAACACCAGGGAGGGGCAGAAGCCGTTAGTAGGCCCTAACCACCATTTTGTTTTTTAAAAAACACTTAATGAGAGCCAGAAGGTTGAAGCTCAGCTTTATTCAGTTGAGGGCAACACCAGGGAGGGGCAGAAGCTGTTAGTAGGCCCTAACCACCATTTTGTTTTTTAAAAAACACTTAATGAGAGCCAGAAGGTTGAAGCTCAGCTTTATTCAGTTGAGGGCAACACCAGGCAGGGGCAGACACCGTTAGTAGGCCGGAACCACCAATGTGTTTAAAAACAGCAGTTAATCAGAGCCGGAAGGTAGAAGCTCAGCTTTATTCAGTTGAGGGCAACACCAGGGAGGGGCAGACACCGTTAGTAGGCCCTAACCACCATTTTGTTTTTTAAAAAACACTTAATGAGAGCCAGAAGGTTGAAGCTCAGCTTTATTCAGTTGAGGGCAACACCAGGCAGGGGCAGACACCGTTAGTAGGCCGGAACCACCAATGTGTTTAAAAACAGCAGTTAATCAGAGCCGGAAGGTAGAAGCTCAGCTTTATTCAGTTGAGGGCAACACCAGGGAGGGGCAGAAGCCGTTAGTAGGCCCTAACCACCATTTTGTTTTTTAAAAAACACTTAATGAGAGCCAGAAGGTTGAAGCTCAGCTTTATTCAGTTGAGGGCAACACTAGGCAGGGGCAGACACCGTTAGTAGGCCGGAACCACCAATGTGTTTAAAAACAGCAGTTAATCAGAGCCGGAAGGTAGAAGCTCAGCTTTATTCAGTTGAGGGCAACACTAGGCAGGGGCAGACACCGTTAGTAGGCCGGAACCACCAATGTGTTTAAAAACAGCAGTTAATCAGAGCCGGAAGGTAGAAGCTCAGCTTTATTCAGTTGAGGGCAACACCAGGGAGGGGCAGAAGCCGTTAGTAGGCCCTAACCACCATTTTGTTTTTTAAAAAACACTTAATGAGAGCCAGAAGGTTGAAGCTCAGCTTTATTCAGTTGAGGGCAACACTAGGCAGGGGCAGACACCGTTAGTAGGCCGGAACCACCAATGTGTTTAAAAACAGCAGTTAATCAGAGCCGGAAGGTAGAAGCTCAGCTTTATTCAGTTGAGGGCAACACTAGGCAGGGGCAGACACCGTTAGTAGGCCGGAACCACCAATGTGTTTAAAAACAGCAGTTAATCAGAGCCAGAAGGTAGAAGCTCAGCTTTATTCAGTTGAGGGCAACACCAGGGAGGGGCAGAAGCCGTTAGTAGGCCCTAACCACCATTTTGTTTTTTAAAAAACACTTAATGAGAGCCAGAAGGTTGAAGCTCAGCTTTATTCAGTTGAGGGCAACACCAGGAAGGGGCAGAAGCCGTTAGTAGGCCCTAACCACCATTTTGTTTTTTAAAAAACACTTACTGAGAGCCAGAAGGTTGAAGCTCAGCTTTATTCAGTTGAGGGCAACACCAGGCAGGGGCAGACACCGTTAGTAGGCCGGAACCACCAATGTGTTTAAAAACAGCAGTTAATCAGAGCCGGAAGGTAGAAGCTCAGCTTTATTCAGTTGAGGACAACTTGAATTAGGGACTGCAGACAGACTTAGCAGGCTGTCCCCTGTGTGGACCATGCATCCAATACATTAACCCATTGAGCCACAAAGGACACGTAATCTTCCGTGGCCATGCCTACAGGTCCATGTGTCTGTTGTCAGGTGTACCTTTGTCAGTGTAGGCCTATTGGAAGGAGGGACCGCAGACAGGCTTCGAAGGCCTAACACAATAAAATGGGCTGGCTGTAGGCACTTTAAAATTGGTTCCAGGGGTACACGGGCAGCAGTGGTCTGGTCAGTGGAGGCCTAGTGGAAGGAGGGACCGCAGACAGGCTTCGAAGGCCTAACACAATAAAATGGGCTGGCTGTAGGCACTTTAAAATTGGTTCCAGGGGTACACGGGCAGCAGTGGTCTGGTCAGTGGAGGCCTAGTGGAAGGAGGGACCGCAGACAGGCTTCGAAGGCCTAACACAATAAAATGGGCTGGCTGTAGGCACTTTAAAATTGTTTCCAGGGGTACACGGGCAGCAGTGGTCTGGTCAGTGGAGGCCTAGTGGAAGGAGGGACCGCAGACAGGCTTCGAAGGCCTAACACAATAAAATGGGCTGGCTGTAGGCACTTTAAAATTGGTTCCAGGGGTACACGGGCAGCAGTGGTCTGGTCAGTGGAGGCCTAGTGGAAGGAGGGACCGCAGACAGGCTTCGAAGGCCTAACACAATAAAATGGGCTGGCTGTAGGCACTTTAAAATTGGTTCCAGGGGTACACGGGCAGCAGTGGTCTGGTCAGTGGAGGCCTAGTGGAAGGAGGGACCGCAGACAGGCTTCGAAGGCCTAAAATAAAAAACAATAGGCTCATGGCAGTTTTACAGCGGTTACATGGATACACGGGCAGGCAGCTTGGTGGTGAGTGGAGGAGTATTTAAAGTAGGGACCGCAGACAGGCTATCAAAGGCCTAAAATAATAAACAATAGGCTCATGGCAGTTTTACAGCGGTTACATGGATACACGGGCAGGCAGCTTGGTGGTGAGTGGAGGAGTATTTAAAGTAGGGACCGCAGACAGGCTATCAAAGGCCTAAAATAACAAACAATAGGCTCATGGCAGTTTTACAGCGGTTACATGGATACACGGGCAGGCAGCTTGGTGGTGAGTGGAGGAGTATTTAAAGTAGGGACCGCAGACAGGCTATCAAAGGCCTAAAATAACAAACAATAGGCTCATGGCAGTTTTACAGCGGTTACATGGATACACGGGCAGGCAGCTTGGTGGTTAGTGGAGGAGTATTTAAAGTAGGGACCGCAGACAGGCTATCAAAGGCCTAAAATAACAAACAATAGGCTCATGGCAGTTTTACAGCGGTTACATGGATACACGGGCAGGCAGCTTGGTGGTGAGTGGAGGAGTATTTAAAGTAGGGACCGCAGACAGGCTATCAAAGGCCTAAAATAACAAACAATAGGCTCATGGCAGTTTTACAGCGGTTACATGGATACACGGGCAGGCAGCTTGGTGGTGAGTGGAGGAGTATTTAAAGTAGGGACCGCATACAGGCTATCAAAGGCCTAAAATAACAAACAATAGGCTCATGGCAGTTTTACAGCGGTTACATGGATACACGGGCAGGCAGCTTGGTGGTTAGTGGAGGAGTATTTAAAGTAGGGACCGCAGACAGGCTATCAAAGGCCTAAAATAACAAACAATTGGCTCATGGCAGTTTTACAGCGGTTACATGGATACACGGGCAGGCAGCTTGGTGGTGAGTGGAGGAGTATTTAAAGTAGGGACCGCAGACAGGCTATCAAAGGCCTAAAATAACAAACAATAGGCTCATGGCAGCTTTACAGCGGTTACATGGATACACGGGCAGGCAGCTTGGTGGTGAGTGGAGGAGTATTTAAAGTAGGGACCGCAGACAGGCTATCAAAGGCCTAAAATAACAAACAATAGGCTCATGGCAGTTTTACAGCGGTTACATGGATACACGGGCAGGCAGCTTGGTGGTTAGTGGAGGAGTATTTAAAGTAGGGACCGCAGACAGGCTATCAAAGGCCTAAAATAACAAACAATAGGCTCATGGCAGTTTTACAGCGGTTACATGGATACACGGGCAGGCAGCTTGGTGGTGAGTGGAGGAGTATTTAAAGTAGGGACCGCAGACAGGCTATCAAAGGCCTAAAATAACAAACAATAGGCTCATGGCAGCTTTACAGCGGTTACATGGATACACGGGCAGGCAGCTTGGTGGTGAGTGGAGGAGTATTTAAAGTAGGGACCGCAGACAGGCTATCAAAGGCCTAAAATAACAAACAATAGGCTCATGGCAGCTTTACAGCGGTTACATGGATACACAGGCAGCTTGGTGGTGAGTGGAGGAGTAGTGCAAGGAGTGTCTGTCCCAGTACTCCCAAAATATAAATAGATGTTAATGTCTCGCAAAACAACCAAAACAAAAAAAAAGGTGGCATACTTAGGTACAGGGGTGGTCTCATCTACTGAGTTTCTGACATAGTAATTTGGCAGTAACTATTTAATGGTGCCAATATAGGACACAGACACAGACTACTTTAAGTTGCATCATAGATGTCTACAAATTTGTATTGTCAGTGCCAGACATGGAATGATGTCAGCGAATAGACTAAAGATTGGTGGAGCTGTGCGACATAATTTTGCACGTGGTAGAGCACATTTTGAGCTGGGGTAGGGGGGAACTCTCTTGAGGCCGGCGGGACCGCCCCAGGGCCCCTCATGTTACAACGGTGTGTCTGACGTTGGGTGCGCACCACCACCGCCAGAGACACTACATTGTACTATGAGGGACCCAGTAGCAATGCCGTCAACCAAAAGCGAGCACACCCACCTCTTCAGACAAACAGCAGTCTCACGGGTGCTTGCGCCAAGTCGCGATACCACGGCCCCGTGTGGGGAGTTTGGCCATTTAGGGAGGTGTAAACATGTCGTATGCTGTACAATCAGCTGCAGCAAATTAGACATTAGAAAAGTAATTCACAGGCAAGAGCTTTTCATAGGAAAGCTAGGTGTCGGCCGGGCAAGGTGGGGCAAAAGATTTCGAAATCCAGTTGTGGTTCATTTTAATGAATGTTAGATCGTCAACATTTTGGGTAGCCAGACGAGTCCTTTTTTCGGTTAATATTGAACCTGCAGCACTGAATACTCTTTCTGATAGGACACTTGCTGCCGGGCAAGCAAGCTCCTGCAATGCATATTCTGCCAATTCTGGCCAGGTGTCTAATTTGGAGGCCCAGTAATCAAATGGGAATGACGGTTGAGGGAGAACATCGATAAGGGATGAAAAATAGTTAGTAACCATACTGGACAAATGTTGTCTCCTGTCACTTTCAATTGATGCAGCAGTACCTGTCCTGTCTGCGGTCATAGCAAAATCACTCCACAACCTGGTCAGAAAACCCCTCTGTCCAACGCCACTTCTGATGTGTGCACCCCTAACACTCCTAGTCTGCTGCCCCCTGGAGCTCGTGTGAGAACGATCACGTGCGCTGTGTGCTGGGAATGCCTGAAGCAAACGGTCAACAAGAGTTGATTGTTTGGTTGCTAATATTAGTTCCAAGTTCTCATGTGGCATAATATTTTGCAATTTGCCTTTATAGCGTGGATCAAGGAGGCAGGCCAACCAGTAATCGTCATCGTTCATCATTTTCGTAATGCGTGTGTCCCTTTTTAGGATACGTAAGGCATAATCCGCCATGTGGGCCAAAGTTCCAGTTGTCAAATCTCCGGTTGTGATTGGTTGAGGGGCAGTTGCAGGCAAATCTACGTCACTTGTGTCCCTCAAAAAACCAGAACCCGGCCGTGACACGCAACCAATTTCCTGTGCCCCCGGGAAAGGTTCGGCATTAAAAATATACTCATCCCCATCATCCTCCTCGTCCTCCACCTCCTCTTCGCCCGCTACCTCGTCCTTTACACTGCCCTGACCAGACAATGGCTGACTGTCATCAAGGCTTTCCTCTTCCTCTGGTGCAGACGCCTGCTCCTTTATGTGCGTCAAACTTTGCATCAGCAGACGCATTAGGGGGATGCTCATGCTTATTACGGCGTTGTCTGCACTAACCAGCCGTGTGCATTCCTCAAAACACTGAAGGACTTGACACATGTCTTGTATCTTAGACCACTGCACACCTGACAACTCCATGTCTGCCATCCTACTGCCTGCCCGTGTATCCTCCCACAAATAAATAACAGCACGCCTCTGTTCGCACAGTCTCTGAAGCATGTGCAGTGTTGAGTTCCACCTTGTTGCAACGTCTATGATTAGGCGATGCTGGGGAAGGTTCAAAGACCGCTGATAGGTCTGCATACGGCTGGCGTGTACAGGCGAACGTCGGATATGTGAGCAAAGTGCACGCACTTTGAGGAGCAGGTCGGAGAACCCAGGATAAGTTTTCAATAAGCACTGCACCACCAGGTTTAAGGTGTGAGCCAGGCAAGGAATGTGTTTCAGTTGGGAAAGGGAGATGGCAGCCATGAAATTCCTTCCGTTATCACTCACTACCTTGCCTGCCTCAAGATCTACTGTGCCCAGCCACGACTGCGTTTCTTGTTGCAAGAACTCGGACAGAACTTCCGCGGTGTGTCTGTTGTCGCCCAAACACTTCATAGCCAATACAGCCTGCTGACGCTTGGCAGTAGCTGGCCCATAATGGGACAACTGGTGTGCAACAGTGTCATCTGCAGATGGAGTGGTTGGCAGACTGCGTTCTGTGGAAGAGCTGTAGCTTCTGCAGGAGGACGAGGAGGAGGAGGAGGAGGGGGTGAGAACGCCTACAGCCAACTGTTTCCTAGACCGTGGGCTAGGCACAACTGTCCCTAAATTGATGTCGCCTGTGGACCCTGCATCCACCACATTCACCCAGTGTGCCGTGATGGACACATAACGTCCCTGGCCATGCCTACTGGTCCATGCATCTGTAGTCAGGTGCACCTTTGTACTCACAGATTGCCTGAGTGCATGGACGATGCGCTGTTTAACATGCTGGTGCAGGGCTGGGATGGCTTTTCTGGAAAAAAAGTGTCGACTGGGTAGCTCGTATCGTGGTTCAGCGTACTCCATCAGGGCTTTGAAAGCTTCGCTTTCAACTAACCGGTAGGGCATCATCTCTAACGAGATTAGTCTAGCTATGTGGGCGTTAAAACCCTGTGTACGCGGATGCGAGGATAAGTACTTCCTTTTTCTAACCAGAGTCTCATGTAGGGTGAGCTGGACTGGAGAGCTGGAGATCGTGGAACTTTCGGGTGTGCCGGTGTACATGGCAGACTGAGAGACGGTTGGAGACGGTATTGTTTCCGCCGGTGCCCTAGATGCAATATTTCCTCCTACAAAACTGGTGATTCCCTGACCCTGACTGCTTTTGGCTGGCAAAGAAACCTGCACAGATACTGCCGGTGGTGCGGAAAATGGTGGCCTTACAGTGACGGAAGGGATGTTGCGTTGCTGACTAGCTTCATTGGCCGAGGGTGCTACAACCTTAAGGGACGTTTGGTAGTTAGTCTAGGCTTGAAAATGCATGGTGGTTAAGTGTCTATGCATGCAACTAGTATTTAGACTTTTCAGATTCTGACCTCTGCTTAAGCTAGTTGAACATTTTTGACAGATGACTTTGCGCTGATCAGTTGGATGTTGTTTAAAAAAATGCCAGACTGCACTCTTCCTAGACTCGGATCCCTTTTCAGGGATTGCAGACTGAGCTTTAACCGGATGGCAACGCTGTGCTCCAACAGGTTTTGGCTTTGACACGCGTTTTGGGCCAGATACGGGCCCGGCAGATGGAACCTGTTGCGATGTTGATGCCTGCTGCGGCCCCTCCTCCACCTCCGCTTCTGAACTACTGCCGCCTGCACCCTGTTCCCCCAATGGCTGCCAATCGGGGTCAATAACTGGGTCATCTATTACCTCCTCTTCGAGCTCGTGTGCAACTTCGTCTGTGTCACTGTGTCGGTCGGTGGTATAGCGTTCGTGGCGGGGCAACATAGTCTCATCAGGGTCTGATTGTGGATCTGTACCCTGAGAGGGCAATGTGGTGGTCTGAGTCAAAGGAGCAGCATAGTACTCTGGCTGTGGCTGTGCATCAGTGCACTCCATGTCAGAATCTACTTGTAATGGACATGGCCTGTTAAATGTTTCACTTTCTAAGCCAGGGACGGTATGTGTAAAGAGCTCCATGGAGTGACCCATTGTGTCGCCTGCTGCATCCTTCTCTCTTGTTGTAGTTTTTGCTGAGGAGGACAAGGAAGCGACTTGTCCCTGACCGTGAACCTCCACAAGCGACGCGCTGCTTTTACATTTACCAGTTTCTGAAGAGGAGGCAAAAGAGCTAGAGGCTGAGTCTGCAATGTAAGCCAAAACTTGCTGTTGCTGCTCCGCCTTTAAAAGCGGTTTTCCTACTCCCAGAAAAGAGAGCGTTCGAGGCCTTGTGTAGCCAGACGACGAAACTGGCTCCACAGCTCCAGACTTAGGTGGAATATTTTTATCCCCACGACCACCTGATGCTCCACTACCACTACCATCATTACCAGCTGACAATGAACGCCCACGACGACCTCTTGCACCAGACTTCCTCATTGTTTTAAAATCTTAACCAAAGTAACTTTATTTGTTGCTGTCAAACAACTTACACGGTGAGCTATAACTTCAGTATGATTTCAATATCCCTTAACAGGTTGGTGAGACCACAAGGAAAATCAGGCACAATGTTACACACTCTGTTTTCTGTGGCACAAAATCACAGAGATGACACACACGCAGGACTGTCACTCAAGCACTAATGTCAATATTAATCTCCCACCTAATTTATTTTTTTTTTTTTCTCAGGGAGACTTTAGAAACCAAATAATATTAAAAAAAAACAAACAAAAAAAGGCTTTCTATGGCCCACAATTAGAGAGAGAGAGGTGGCACACCCAGGAGTCAAGACTGGCACACAAGCTGAAAGGGCAATATTACTCTCCCACTGTTTTTGTATGTATTTTTTGTTTTTTAAGGGAGACTTTAGAAACCCAATAATATTTTTTTTAAAAAATAAATAGGCTTTCTATGGCCCACTGAATGAGAGGGAGAGAGGTGGCACACCCAGGAGTCAAGACTGGCACACAAGCTGAAAGGGCAATATTACTCTCCCACTGTTTTTTTATGTTTTTTTTTTTTTTCAGGGAGACTTTAGAAACCAAATAATATTAAAAAAAACAAAAAAATAAATAGCCTTTCTATGGCCCACTGAATGAGAGAGAGGTGGCACACCCAGGAGTCAAGACTGGCACACAAGCTGAAAGGGCAATATTACTCTCCCACTGTTTTTTTATGTTTTTTTTTTTTTTCAGGGAGACTTTAGAAACCAAATAATATTAAAAAAACCAAAAAAATAAATAGCCTTTCTATGGCCCACTGAATGAGAGAGAGAGGTGGCACACCCAGGAGTCAAGACTGGCACACAAGCTGAAAGGGCAATATTACACTCCCACTGTTTTTTTATGTATTTTTTGTTTTTTAAGGGAGACTTTAGAAACCCAATAATATTTAAAAAAATAAATAAATAGGCTTTCTATGGCCCACTGAATGAGAGGGAGAGAGGTGGCACACCCAGGAGTCAAGACTGGCACACAAGCTGAAAGGGCAATATTACTCTCCCACTGTTTTTTTATGTTTTTTTTTTTTTCAGGGAGACTTTAGAAACCAAATAATATTAAAAAAAACCAAAAAAATAAATAGCCTTTCTATGGCCCACTGAATGAGAGAGAGGTGGCAGACCCAGGAGTCAAGACTGGCACACAAGCTGAAAGGGCAATATTACTCTCCCACTGTTTTTTTATGTGCTTTTTTTTTTTCAGGGAGACTTTAGAAACCAAATAATATTAAAAAAACCAAAAAAATAAATAGCCTTTCTATGGCCCACTGAATGAGAGAGAGAGGTGGCACACCCAGGAGTCAAGACTGGCACACAAGCTGAAAGGGCAATATTACTCTCCCACTGTTTTTTTATGTATTTTTTGTTTTTTAAGGGAGACTTTAGAAACCCAATAATATTTTAAAAAATAAATAAATAGGCTTTCTATGGCCCACTGAATGAGAGGGAGAGAGGTGGCACACCCAGGAGTCAAGACTGGCACACAAGCTGAAAGGGCAATATTACTCTCCCACTGTTTTTTTATGTTTTTTTTTTTTCAGGGAGACTTTAGAAACCAAATAATATTAAAAAAAACTAAAAAATAAATAGCCTTTCTATGGCCCACTGAATGAGAGAGAGGTGGCACACCCAGGAGTCAAGACTGGCACACAAGCTGAAAGGGCAATATTACTCTCCCACTGTTTTTTTATGTTTTTTTTTTTTTCAGGGAGACTTTAGAAACCAAATAATATTAAAAAAAATAAATAAATAAATAGCCTTTCTATGGCCCACTGAATGAGAGAGAGAGGTGGCACACCCAGGAGTCAAGACTGGCACACAAGCTGAAAGGGCAATATTACTCTCCCACTGTTTTTTTATGTTTTTTTTTTTTCAGGGAGACTTTAGAAACCAAATAATATTAAAAAAACCAAAAAAATAAATAGCCTTTCTATGGCCCACTGAATGAGAGAGAGAGGTGGCACACCCAGGAGTCAAGACTGGCACACAAGCTGAAAGGGCAATATTACTCTCCCACTGTTTTTTTATGTATTTTTTTTTTTTCAGGGAGACTTTAGAAACCAAATAATAAGAAAAAAATAAATAAATAGGCTTTCTATAGCCCACTGAATGAGAGATAGCACACACAGCAGTGGCACACAAGCCCTGACTGAGGCCAATATTTTTCTCCCACTGATTGATGTAGTGTTTTTGTGTTGAGGTAGATTTTAGAACACAAATCAAGGAAAAAAAAAAAAAAAGCTTTCTATGGCCCACTGAATGAGAGAGAGGTGGCACACCCAGGAGTCAAGACTGGCACACAAGCTGAAAGGGCAATATTACTCTCCCACTGTTTTTTTATGTATTTTTTGTTTTTTAAGGGAGACTTTAGAAACCCAATAATATTTAAAAAAAATAAATAAATAGGCTTTCTATGGCCCACTGAATGAGAGGGAGAGAGGTGGCACACCCAGGAGTCAAGACTTGCACACAAGCTGAAAGGGCAATATTACTCTCCCACTGTTTTTTTATGTATTTTTTGTTTTTTAAGGGAGACTTTAGAAACCCAATAATATTTAAAAAAAAAAAAAAAAAAAAAGGCTTTCTATGGCCCACAATTAGAGAGAGAGGTGGCACACCCAGGAGTCAAGACTGGCACACAAGCTGAAAGGGCAATATTACTCTCCCACTGTTTTTTTATTTATTTTTTTTTTTTTCAGGGAGACTTTAGAAACCAAATAATATTAAAAAAAACAAAAAAATAAATAGCCTTTCTATGGCCCACTGAATGAGAGAGAGAGGTGGCACACCCAGGAGTCAAGACTGGCACACAAGCTGAAAGGGCAATATTACTCTCCCACTGTTTTTTTATGTTTTTTTTTTTTTTCAGGGAGACTTTAGAAACCAAATAATATTAAAAAAACCAAAAAAATAAATAGCCTTTCTATGGCCCACTGAATGAGAGAGAGAGAGGTGGCACACCCAGGAGTCAAGACTGGCACACAAGCTGAAAGGGCAATATTACTCTCCCACTGTTTTTTTATGTATTTTTTGTTTTTTAAGGGAGACTTTAGAAACCCAATAATATTTAAAAAAATAAATAAATAGGCTTTCTATGGCCCACTGAATGAGAGGGAGAGAGGTGGCACACCCAGGAGTCAAGACTGGCACACAAGCTGAAAGGGCAATATTACTCTCCCACTGTTTTTTTATGTTTTTTTTTTTTTTCAGGGAGACTTTAGAAACCAAATAATATTAAAAAAACCAAAAAAATAAATAGCCTTTCTATGGTCCACTGAATGAGAGAGAGAGAGGTGGCACACCCAGGAGTCAAGACTGGCACACAAGCTGAAAGGGCAATATTACTCTCCCACTGTTTTTTTATGTATTTTTTGTTTTTTAAGGGAGACTTTAGAAACCCAATAATATTTAAAAAAATAAATAAATAGGCTTTCTATGGCCCACTGAATGAGAGGGAGAGAGGTGGCACACCCAGGAGTCAAGACTGGCACACAAGCTGAAAGGGCAATATTACTCTCCCACTGTTTTTTTATGTATTTTTTGTTTTTTAAGGGAGACTTTAGAAACCCAATAATATTTAAAAAAAAAAAAAAAAAAAAAAGGCTTTCTATGGCCCACAATTAGAGAGAGAGGTGGCACACCCAGGAGTCAAGACTGGCACACAAGCTGAAAGGGCAATATTACTCTCCCACTGTTTTTTTATGTATTTTTTGTTTTTTAAGGGAGACTTTAGAAACCCAATAATATTTAAAAAAAAAAAAAAAAAAAAAGGCTTTCTATGGCCCACAATTAGAGAGAGAGGTGGCACACCCAGGAGTCAAGACTGGCACACAAGCTGAAAGGGCAATATTACTCTCCCACTGTTTTTTTATGTATTTTTTGTTTTTTAAGGGAAACTTTAGAAACCCAATAATATTTAAAAAAAAAATAAATAGGCTTTCTATGGCCCACTGAATGAGAGGGAGAGAGGTGGCACACCCAGGAGTCAAGACTGGCACACAAGCTGAAAGGGCAATATTACTCTCCCACTGTTTTTTTATGTATTTTTTGTTTTTTAAGGGAGACTTTAGAAACCCAATAATATTTAAAAAAAAAAAAAAAAAAAGGCTTTCTATGGCCCACAATTAGAGAGAGAGGTGGCACACCCAGGAGTCAAGACTGGCACACAAGCTGAAAGGGCAATATTACTCTCCCACTGTTTTTTTATTTATTTATTTTTTTTTCAGGGAGACTTTAGAAACCAAATAATATTAAAAAAACCAAAAAAATAAATAGCCTTTCTATGGCCCACTGAATGAGAGAGAGAGGTGGCACACCCAGGAGTCAAGACTGGCACACAAGCTGAAAGGGCAATATTACTCTCCCACTGTTTTTTTATGTATTTTTTGTTTTTTAAGGGAGACTTTAGAAACCCAATAATATTAAAAAAAAAAAAAAAAAAAGGCTTTCTATGGCCCACTATTAGAGAGAGAGGTGGCACACCCAGGAGTCAAGACTGGCACACAAGCTGAAAGGGCAATATTACTCTCCCACTGTTTTTTTTTTTTTTTTCAGGGAGACTTTAGAAACCAAATAATAAGAAAAAAAATAAATAAATAAATAGGCTTTCTATAGCCCACTGAATAAGAGATAGCACACACAGCAGTGGCACACAAGCCCTGACTGAGGCCAATATTTTTCTACCACTGATTGATGTAGTGTTTTTGTGTTGAGGTAGAATTTAGAACACAAATCACGGAAAAAATAAATAGGCTTTCTATGGCCCACTCAGTGAGAGATGGCACACACAGGGATGGCACTGTAGCAGAAATGCCAATCTTAATCTCCCACAAAAAAAAAAAAAAAAAAAAAACAGGGACTGTCCTACAATTACTATCTCCCTGCAGTAATCTAAGCCAGGTATGGCAGGCAGCAATAGGAGTGGACTGATGCACAAATTAAATAAAAAGTGTGGACAAACAAAAAAGATAGCTGTGCAGAAAGGAACAAGAGGATATGTGCTTTGAAAAAAGCAGTTGGTTTCCACAGTGGCGTACACACAGCAATACAGCTATCACGGAGCCTTCTAGGGCAGCCCAATGAGCTACAGCGCTGAGGAAAAAAAAAAAAAATAGCTTCCACTGTTCCTGCACACCGAAGGTGGTGTTGGACAGTGGAAATCGCTACAGCACAAGCGGTTTGGTGGTTAGTGGACCCTGCCTAACGCTCTCCCTGCTTCTGACGAAGCGGCAGCAACCTCTCCCTAAGCTCAGATCAGCAGCAGTAAGATGGCGGTCGGCGGGAACGCCCCTTTATAGCCCCTGTGACGCCGCAGACAGCAAGCCAATCACTGCAATGCCCTTCTCTAAGATGGTGGGGACCAGGATCTATGTCATCACGCTGCCCACACTCTGCGTTCACCTTCATTGGCTGAGAAATGGCGCTTTTCGCGTCATTGAAACGCGACTTTGGCGCGAAAGTCGCGTACCGCATGGCCGACAAGCACAGGGGTCGGATCGGGTTTCATGAGACGCCGACTTAGCCAAAAGTCGGCGACTTTTGAAAATGATCGACCCGTTTCGCTCAACCCTAGTACTGACCGCAGTTCCTGAGCTTAACACAACACTAGAAGTAGCCGTGGGATGTTCCTGTCACTCTCTAGACATTTCGTCACAGCCGGAGGACTATCTGCCCCTAAAGATAGAAACAGGAAAGCTATCTTGCCTCAGAGAAAATCCCCAAAGGATAGGACAGCCCCCCACAAATATTGACTGTGAGTGGAGAGGGAAATGACATACGCAGAATGAAACCAGGATGTAGCAAAGGAGGCCAGTCTAGCTAGATAGATAGAACAGGACAGAAAACTGTGCGGTCAGTATTAAAAACTAGAAAAATCCACCACAGAGTTTACAAAAATCTCCACACCTGACTAAAGGTGTGGAGGGTAAATTTGCTTCCCAGAGCTTCCAGCTTAACTGAATAAATCCATAGTGACAAGCTGGACTAGAAAAAACATAGAAAGTGCAGAAAGATTAAGTCCACAATAAGTGGACTGCAAAAGAACAAAGCAAGGACTTATCTTTGCTGAACTGGTCAGAATATCAGGGAAATCCAAGCAGAGATGTGAATCCAAGCAGGAACCATTGACAAATGGCACTGGCTGAAGGATAGAGCCAGGATAAATAGCCGAGCCAGAATAAACGATCAGTGGAAGAAGCTGCTGACTGCTAAATCCAAGGAGCAGCAGTTCCACTTAAATCCACCGGAGGGAGCCCAAGAGCAGAACTCACAAAACTGCCACTTACAACCACCGGAGGGAGCCCAAGAGCGGAATTCACAACAGTACCCCCCCCTTGAGGAGGGGTCACCGAACCCTCACCAGAGCCCCCAGGCCGATCAGGACAAGCCAAGTGAAAGGCACGAACCAAATCGGCGGCATGGACATCAGAGGCAACAACCCAAGAATTATACTCCTGGCCATAACCCTTCCACTTGACGAGATACTGAAGCTTCCGCCTCAAAAAACGAGAATCCAAAATCTTCTCAACCACATACTCCAACTCCCCATCAACCAACACAGGGGCAGGAGGATCAACAGAGGGAACAACGGGCACCACATATCTCCGCAACAAAGATCTATGGAAAACATTATGGATGGCAAAAGAGGCTGGAAGGGCCAAACGAAAAGATACCGGATTGATAATCTCAGAAATCTTATAAGGACCAATAAACCGAGGTTTGAACTTAGGGGAAGAAACCTTCAAGGAACATGACGAGAAGATAACCAGACTAAATCCCCCACCCGAAGCCGGGGACCAACACACCGACGGCGGTTAGCAAAACGTTGAGCCTTTTCCTGAGACAACGTCAAATTGTCTACCACATGAGTCCAAATCTGCTGTAACCTGTCCACCACAGAATCCACACTAGGACAATCAGAAGGCTCAACCTGCCCCGAAGAAAAACGAGGATGAAAACCAAAAATTACAAAAGAAAGGTGAAACCAAAGTAGCCGAACTAGCCCGATTATTAAGGGCAAACTCGGCCAACGGCAAGAAAGCCACCCAATCATCCTGATCAGCAGACACAAAGCATCTCAAATAGGTTTCCATGGTCTGATTAGTTTGCTCAGTTTGGCCATTTGTCTGAGGATGGAACGCCGAAGAAAAAGACAAATCAATGCCCATCCTAGCACAAAAGGCCCGCCAAAACCTAGAAACTGGGAACCTCTGTCAGACACAATATTCTCCGGAATGCCATGCAAACGAACCACATGCTGAAAAAACAATGGAACCAAATCAGAGGAGGAAGGCAATTTAGGCAAAGGTACCAAATGGACCATTTTAGAGAACCGGTCACAAACCACCCAGATAACAGACATCTTCTGGGAAACAGGAAGATCCGAAATAAAATCCATGGAAATATGCGTCCAGGGCCTCTCAGGGACTGGCAAAGGCATAAGCAACACACTAGCGTGGGAACAGCAAGGCTTGGCCTGGGCACAAGTCCCACAGGACTGCACAAAAGAATGCACATCCCGCGACAAGGAAGGCCACCAAAAGGACCTAGCAACCAAATCTCTGGTACCAAAAATCCCAGGATGACCAACCAACACTGAACAATGAACCTCAGAAATTACCTTACTAGTCCATCTATCAGGAACAAACAGCTTCCCCACAGGACAGCGGTCAGGTTTATCAGCCAAAAAAATTCCTGAAGCACCCACCGCAAATCAGGGGAGATTGCAGAAAGAATTACCCCTTCTTTAAGAATGCCAACCGGCTCAAGGACTCCAGGAGAATCAGGCAAAAAACTCCTAGAGAGGGCATCAGCCTTAACATTCTTAGATCCCGGAAGATACGAGACCACAAAATCAAAACGGGAGAAAAACAGGGACCATCGAGCCTGTCTAGGGTTCAGCCGCTTGGCCGACTCGAGGTAAATCAGATTCTTATGATCGGTCAAGACCACAACGCGGTGCTTGGCTCCCTCAAGCCAATGTCGCCACTCCTCAAATGCCCACTTCATAGCCAACAACTCCCGATTACCAACGTCATAATTGCGCTCCGCAGGCGAAAACTTTCTGGAAAAAAAAGCACACGGTTTCATCAAAGAACCATCAGAATTCCTCTGAGACAAAACGGCCCCTGCCCCAATCTCAGAAGCGTCAACCTCAACCTGAAAAGGAAGAGAAACATCTGGCTGACGCAACACAGGGGCAGAAGTAAATCGGCGTTTAAGCTCCTGAAAGGCCTCAACAGCCGCAGAGGACCAATTCGTCACATTAGCGCCTTTCTTCGTCAAATCGGTCAGGGGCTTAACCACACTGGAAAAGTTGGCAATGAAACGGCGATAATAATTAGCAAAGCCCAAAAATTTCTGAAGGCTCTTCACCGATGTGGGTTGAATCCAGTCATGAATGGCTTGGACCTTAACAGGATCCATTTCTATAGACGAGGGAGAAAAAATAAAACCCAAAAAAGAGACCTTCTGAACTCCAAATAGGCACTTAGACCCCTTCACAAATAAAGCATTATCACGAAGGATCTGGAATACCATCCTGACATGCTTCACATGAGACTCCCAATCATCAGAAAAAATCAAAATATCATCCAAATACACAATCATGAATTTATCAAGATAATTGCGGAAAATATCATGCATGAAAGACTGAAATACAGAAGGAGCATTAGAAAGCCCGAAAGGCATCACAAGGTATTCAAAATGGCCTTCGGGCGTATTAAATGCAGTTTTCCATTCATCACCCTGTTTAATACAAACAAGATTATATGCCCCTCAAAGGTCAATCTTAGTAAACCAACCAGCCCCCTTAATCCGAGCAAACAAATCAGAAAGCAAAGGTAAAGGGTATTGGAATTTGACCGTGATCTTATTAAGAAGGCGATAATCAATACAGGGTCTCAAGGAGCCATCTTCTTGGCAACAAAAAAGAATCCCGCTCCCAATGGTGACAAAGACGGCCGAATATGCCCCTTCTCCAAAGACTCCTTGACATAACTCCGCATGGTGGCATCCTCTGGCACAGACAGATTGAAAAGTCGGCCCTTAGGGAACTTACAGCCAGGAATCAAGTTAATAGCACAATCACAGTCCCTATGTGGAGGAAGGGAACTGGACTTGGGCTCATCAAATACATCCTGGAAATCCGACAAAAACTCAGGGACTTCAGAAGAGGTGGAAGAGGAAATTGACATCAAAGGAACGTCACAATGTACCCCTTGACAACCCCAACTAGTCACAGACATAGATTTCCAATCCAGCACCGGATTATGTTCCTGTAACCATGGAAAACCCAGTACAACAACATCATGCAAATTATGCAACACCAGAAAACGGCAATCTTCCTGATGTGCTGGAGCCATGCACATGGTCAGCTGAGTCAAATACTGAGGTTTATTCTTGGCCAATGGTGTAGAATAAATCCCCCTCAAAGGAATAGGGCTCTGCAAAGGCTGCAAGGAAAAACCACAGCGCCTGGTGAATTCCAAGTCCATTAAGTTCAGGGCAGTGCCTGAATCCACAAATGCCATGACAGAAAAGGACGATAATGAGCAAATCAGGGTCACAGATAAGAGAAATTTAGGCTGTACGGTACTGATGGTAACAGACCTAGCAACCCTCTTAGTACGCTTAGGGCAATCAGAAATAACATGAGCAGAATCACCACAGTAAAAACACAACCCATTCTGATGTCTGAATCCCTGCCGTTCTGCTCTAGTCAAAATCCTATCACATTGCATAGGCTCAGGACTCCGCTCAGAGGACACTGCCATATGGTGCATAATTTTGTGCTAGTGCAGGCGCCGATCAATCTGAATGGCTAGAGACATAGATTCGCTCAAACCAGCAGGTGTGGGGAACCCCACCATAACATCTTTCAGGGCTTCAGAAAGACCCTTTCTGAAAATTGCGGCCAGAGCATCCTCATTCCATTTAGTGAGCACAGACCATTTTCTAAATTTCTGGCAGTATAATTCTGCCGCATCCTGACCCTGACATAGGGCCAACAAGGTTTTTTCTGCATGATCCACAGAATTAGGTTCGTCATACAATAATCCGAGCGCTTGAAAAAATGCGTATACATTAAGCAATGCCGGATCCCCTGATTCAAGGGAGAATGCCCAGTCCTGAGGGTCACCACGCAGCAGAGAGATGACGATTTTAACCTGCTGAATGGGATCACCAGAGGAACGGGGTTTCAAAGCAAAAAACAATTTGCAGTTATTTTTAAAGGTCAAAAACTTGGATCTGTCCCCAAAAAACAAATCAGGAGTAGGAATTTTAGGCTCTAAAGCCGGAGTCTGGACAACATAATTTTGGATACTCTGTACTCTTGCAGCAAGTTGATCCACACGAGAAAACAAACCCTGAACATCCATGCCAGCGCCAAAATCCTGTACCACCCAGAGATTAAGAGGAAAAAAAAGACAAAACAGACTGCAGAAAAAAAAATGGCTCAAAATGTTCCTTTTTTCCTTCTTTTGAGATGCATTTAATTCATTTTTGGCCAGTTGTACTGTTATGAACTGGTGGTTTAGGAGCAACATGGGACGTGCTCTGGAGGAGGTGGTACCTGTACTGACCTCAGTTCCTGAGCTTAACACAACACTAGAAGTAGCCGTGGGATGTTCCTGTCACTCCCTAGACATCTTGTCACAGCCGGAGGACTAACTGCATCTAAAGATAGAAACAGGAAAGCTATCTTGCCTCAGAGAAAATCCCCAAAGGATAGGACAGCCCCCCACAAATATTGACTGTGAGTGGAGAGGGAAATGACATATGCAGAATGAAACCAGGATGTAGCAAAGGAGGCCAGTCTAGCTAGATAGATAGAACAGGACAGAAAACTGTGCGGTCAGTATTAAAAACTAGAAAAATCCACCACAGAGTTTACAAAAATCTCCACACCTGACTAAAGGTGTGGAGGGTAAATCTGCTTCCCAGAGCTTCCAGCTTAACTGAATAAATCCATAGTGACAAGCTGGACTAGAAAAAACATAGAAAGTGCAGAAAGATTAAGTCCACAATAAGTGGACTGCAAAAGAACAAAGCAAGGACTTATCTTTGCTGAACTGGTCAGAATATCAGGGAAATCCAAGCAGAGATGTGAATCCAACCAGGAACCATTGACAACTGGCACTGGCTTAAGGATAGAGCCAGGATAAATAGCCGAGCCAGAATAAACGATCAGTGGAAGCAGCTGCTGACTGCTAAATCCAAGGAGCAGCAGTTCCATTTAAATCCACCGGAAGGAGCCCAAGAGCAGAACTCACAAAAGTGCCACTTACAACCACCGGAGGGAGCCCAAGAGCGGAATTCACAACACCCTTGTGATCTAGTGGCAGGTAATGAAGAGACATTGCAGGAGACAGAGTTAAGAAGTAGGCCCAATGTAAGGGTGTGGGTCTCCGAGACGAGTAATGGAGGGCATGAGCTGACAAACAATTCCCCAATGGGGGGTCCTTTTTTAACCCCTTCACCCCCGGAGCTTTTTCCGTTTTTCCGTTTTCGTTTTTCGCTCCCCTCCTTCCCAGAGCCATAACTTTTTTATTTTTCCGTCAATTTGGCCATGTGAGGGCTTATTTTTTGCGGGACGAGTTG
Source organism: Ranitomeya variabilis (assembly GCF_051348905.1). Classification (NCBI taxonomy): domain Eukaryota; kingdom Metazoa; phylum Chordata; class Amphibia; order Anura; family Dendrobatidae; genus Ranitomeya; species Ranitomeya variabilis. The sequence goes on from NC_135238.1 coordinate 115,598,452, forward strand.
TACTTTTGAACGACATCATTGGTTTTAGCATGTCGTGTACTAGAAAACGGGAAAAAAATTCCAAGTGCAGTGAAATTGCAAAAAAAGTGCAATCCCACACTTGTTTTTTGCTTGCCTATTTTGCTAGGTTCACTAAATGCTAAAACTGACCTGCCATTATGATTCTCCAGGTCACTACGAGTTCATAGACACCTAACATGACTAGGTTATTTTTCACCTAAGTGGTGAAAAAAATTTCCAAACTTTGCAAAAAACAAAACAAAACAAAATTGCGCCATTTTCCGATACTCGTAGCGTCTCCATTTTTCGTGATCTGGGGTCAGGTGAGGGCTTCTTTTTTGCGTGCCGAGCTGGCGTTTTTAATGATAGCATTTTGGTGTAGATACGTTCTTTTGATCGCCCGTTATTGCATTTTAATGCAATGTCGTGGCGACCAAAAAAACGTAAATCTGGCGTTTCGAATTTTTTTCTCATTACGCCATTTAGCGATCAGGTTAATGCTTTTTTTTAATTGATAGATCGGGCGATTCTGAACGCGGCGATACCAAATATGTGTAGTTTTTTTTTTTTTTTATTGATTTATTTTGATTGGGGCGAAAGGGGGGTGATTTAAACTTTTATGTTTTTTTTATTTTTTTCACATTTTTAAAAACTTTTTTTTTTTACTTTTGCCATGCTTCTATAGCCTCCATGGGAGGCTAGAAGCAGGCACAGCCCGATCGGCTCTGCTACATAACAGCGATCATCAGATCGCTGTTATGTAGCTAAAATGCAGGTGTGCTGTGAGCGCCGACCACAGGGGGGCGCTCACAGCCACCGGCAATCAGTAACCATAGAGGTCTCAAGGACCTCTATGGTTACAATGGAGGAGCATCGCCGACCCCCGATCATGTGACAGGGGTCGGCGATGCGCTCATATCCGGCCGCACGGCCGGATGCGGTAGTTAAATGCCGCTGTCTGCGTTTGACAGCGGCATTTAACTAGTTAATAGCGGCGGGTGATCGCGATTTCACCCGCCGCTATTGCGCGCACATGTCAGCTGTAAAAAACAGCTGACATGTCGTGACTTTGATGTGCGCTCACCGCCGGAGCGCACATCAAAGCGGGGGTCCCGACATGTGACGTACTATTCCGTCACATGTCGGGAAGGGGTTAAAGAAATAAAATAGCGCCATCACAGCCCCCTTGCCCAAAATTCACCGGCCTATAACAGAATAGAGCACGTTCACCCTGGACATCTAATGGCAGTTAAAGAAGAGACATTGCAGGAGACAGAGTTAAGAAGTAGGCCAAATGTAGCGGTGTGGGTCTCTGAGACTTGAAATAGAGTGCATGAGCTGACAAACATTTCCCCAATGGGGGGGTGTCTTTTTTAATAAATTAACTAGTGGCATCACAACCCCCTTGCCCAAAATTCAGTGGCCTATAACAGTAGAGAGCACGTTCACCCTGGTCATCTAGTGACAGTTAAAGAAGAGACATTGCAGGAGACAGAGTTGAGAAGTAAGGCGCAATGCACCCGAATAGGCCTTTGAACCTAGGTACTGGATGGCCACAGGAAAATACACTTCACGTTGTTCAGTTGGTCCTGCCATACTGTTTTCTTATGTAGTAACAACAAGTCCTGCCCTGCTACCAAGTCATATGCACACCAATAGGCCTTTGAACCCAGGTACTGGATGGCTACAGGAAAAAACACTTCACACTATTCAGTTTGTCCTGCCATACTGTTTTCTTATGTATTAACAGCAAGGCCTGCCCTGCTGCCAAGTCATATGCACCCCAATAGGCCTTTGAACCCAGGTACTGGATGGCCACAGGAAAATACACTTCACATTATTCAGTTGGTCCTGCCATACTGTTTTCTTATGTATTAACAGCAAGGCCTGCCCTGCTACCCAGTCATATGCACCCCAATAAGAATAAGCCTTTGAACCCAGGTACTGGATGGCCACATTAAATTACACTTTACACAATTCATTTTATACTCCCATACTCCTTTGTTTTACACATTGGCAGCAAGGCCAGCCCTGCTGCATAGTCATATGCACCCCATTACGCCTTGGAACCCACATTTTTGATGGACCCATGAAAATCCACTCGTATTTTTTAATGGTATGATGGTTCCCTCTTTTCAGAATTATTTACAGAAGAATTTGGCAACTTTATTTGCCATGTTTTTAACACTAAGGTTCAGATACGGCTTTAAATAAGGCTAATACTTGCAATCCAATGCAATTTTATTGCAAACTATAAAAGTCAAGGAATAGTATGATTGAGTAGTGTGAGTGTGTACACTTTTGTATATGTTGACATACAAAGGTTAATAAGTAGGGTTGAGCGAAACGGGTCGGCCATTTTCAGAAGTCGCCGACTTTTGGCACAGTCGGGTTTCATGAAACCCGACCCGACCCCTGTGTGGGGTCGGCCATGAGGTCGGCGATCTTCTGAATCTGGTATCTGAATTCCGATACCGAGTTCCGATATGTTTGCGATATCGGAACTCGGTATCGGAATCCACATTTAAGTGTAAAATAAAGAATTAAAATAAAAAATATTGATATACTCACCTCTCCGACGCAGCCTGGACATCGCCGCTGGTAACCGGCATCTTCCGTTCCTAAGAATGGCGCTTGAAAGACCTTTCAATGACGTCACGGCTTGTGATTGGTCGCGGCGGCCCACGTGACCGCTGAGCGACCAATCACAACAAGCCGTGACGTAATTCTCAGGTCCTAAATTCCTCATTCTAGGAATTTAGGCCATGAGAATTACGTCACGGCTTGTGATTGGTCGCTGAGCGGTCACGTGGGCCGCCGCGACCAATCACAAGCCGTGACGTCATCGAAAGGTCCTTCACGCGCTGATTCTTAAGAAGGAAGGCTGCCGGAAAGAAGCAGGGTGCGTCCGAGGGTGAGTATATACCTAATAGGAATATACTCACCCTCGGCTTCTTTCTGGCAGCGTTCCTTCTTAAAAATGAGTGCGTGAAGGACCTTTCGATGACGTCACGGCTTGTGATTGGTTGCGGTGGCCCACGTGACCGCTCAGCGACCAATCACAAGCCGTGACGTAATTCTCATGGCCTAAATTCCTAGAATGAGGAATTTAGGACCTGAGAATTACGTCACGGCTTGTTGTGATTGGTCGCTCAGCGGTCATGTGGGCCGCCGCGACCAATCACAAGCCGTGACGTCATCGAAAGGTCTTTCAAGCGCCATTCTTAGGAACGGAAGATGCCAATTACTACCAGGGCGCGTCAGAGGGTGAGTATATCAATATTTTTTTATTTTAATTCTTTATTTTACACTTAAATATGGATCCCAGGGCCTGAAGGAGAGTTTCCTCTCCTTCAGACCCTGGGAACCATAGTATCCCATTGCACTGCATTGGGTTTCGGGTTTCGGCCGACCCCGACCCCGACTTTTTTATAGGATCGGCCGATTTCACTCGACCCGACTTTTGAGAAAGTCGGGTTTCGTGAAACCCGACCCGATCCTATAAAAATAAAAGTCGCTCAACCCTATTAATAAGTACATATCAGGATTAAATATATATTGTGTTTACGTATATATGAAGAATAACTACATACAGTATACTTAGATCATCACCAAGAGGCTTTTAAACATCATTTGTCTGGAATATCAGAGAAGCAACACCAAGACAGAGAACCCCTGGGAGATTACCTACACTGCATGGGCATCCCCAATTATGCAGGCATCAGCACACGGTATATGTACAGGTACCCCAGTTTTGGCATCTGTCTTATTCATGTTTCTCTGGTCTTATATAGTGATTTACACTATGTAGTAACTCTAGTTTCACCCAGACCTTCAAGTGGCCACTTTTCAAGGTTGGATGAAACTGAGATATCATGGCGTCATCAGACGAGGGGCCATAAACCCCTCGGAAATATAAGCCACAAGGATTTAGATCAAACCACCCCAGGCATAGTTTCAGTAAACCTTCATGTTTTACAATGACAAACAGCAAAGATATAGAGGCTTAGAACTGTTTGTGAAGTGAATAAACAAACATTTCTCAAGATTGTGTCACTATGAGCATTGTCTGTCACATCTCTAAATGTTTTACAAGAAATGCAGCTATGTGATTGTCTGAATGCATTTGGTATACAGTATTTTAATCTGAATTCCAAATCGCCATTGGTATATTCGCCATTTGTACATTTGAAGTAGCCAAAGTTATGGCTCTCAAGGTGAGAAAGTAATATAGTGGACAAATAAATATTTTTAATGAACTACTGCGCCAAACTAACAGCATTGCTTTATAAAATGTATATGAAGTGTATTGTGTCCAATGTGAGCAACCAGGCAACACAAAAAGGATCTTTTTAAGTGAGTTCTTTAAGGTACACAAATGTTATGAAGTCTTTGCCAACAAGGATGTTGTTTCAACAATGGGGGGTACCTTTTGTAAAAATAGACTAGTGCCATCGCAGCCCCTTGCCCAAACTTCACCGGCCTATAACAGTACAGAGCACATTCACCCTGGTGATCTAGTGGCAGTTAAAGAAAAGACACTGCAGGAGACAGAGTTAAGAAGTAGGCCCAATGTAATGTCAAGGCCAATTCCCCAAAATGGGGTCCTGTTTTTGCAAAATAAAATACTGCCATCACAGCTTCTGTGCCCAAAATTCACCATACAGAGCACGTTCACCCTGGTCATCGAGTGTCAGTTAAAGGACATTTTGCAGGAGACAGAGTTAAGAAGTAGGCCCAATGTAATGTCATGCCCAATTGCCCAAAGTGGGGTCCTGTTTTGACAAAATAAAATAGTGGCATCACAGCCTCCATGCCCAAAATTCACTGTACAGAGAACGTTCACCCTGGCCATCTAGTGGTTCTGGATGATGAGGAGGAGGATAACAACAAAGATACCAAATTTGGAAGTGTATACCCATGTGTGGTTGTGAAGAGGTGCATGAGAATATACCTCCCCAAAAGAGAGAATTTATTTGAGGTTATGCTTTCACTTGGTGGTGTGCAAAAGTCTTTCCCAATCCAGCCCTTGTTCATTTTTATAAGAGTCAGCCTGTCAGCATTTTCAGTTGACAGGTGGATGCGCTTATCTGTTATAATTCCACCAGCAGCACTAAAAAGCCGCAAAAGAAGCAGTGCAGGCCAGGACCTCTAAGGCTTAGAAAGCCAGTTCATGCCACGTGTCTACCACGGATACCCAATCATTGAAAGGCACAGAGGAATCATAGAGGATGTTTGTGCGATCTGCAAGGTACTCCCTCACCATCTTCCCAAACATTCCACTTCTTGTGACAACACCCCTTGCATCTGTGCCATCATGATGGGAGGGTCTGAGAAAACTGTCCCAGAATTTTGCCAATGTTCCCCTGCCTGAGCTGGATTGTACTTCTGTCTCTCTCACTTGGACTCCATGGTTGTACAGCAAACTTTGACGTCTGCTGCCAGCGTTCTCAAATGGGAATTTTCAAGGTAATTCTGCTACAAGGGCCCTCTGGTACTGCAACATGTTAGTACACCTCTCTGCCTCTGGTAGAAGAGATTGAAAGTTCTCCTTGTAGCGTGGGTCTAGAAGTGTCACCAACCAGTAATGAGTGTCACCCAAAATTTTTAAAATACGAGGGTCACGTGAAACGCAGCACAACATAAAGTCAGCCATGCGTGCCAGACTGCTAACAGGCAAGACTTCCGTGCCCTCACCAACAGGACAACTGACCATGCTGTCCTCCTCTTCCTCATCCTCCTCCTCCCTGTCCTCAGGCCATCCCCATTGAACAGACGGTATGACAGCTGGGTTTGTAGTACCGTCTATAGCGCATGAAAGTAGCTCCTGTTCTTCCTCCTTCTCATTGACTACCAATCCACATTGAGAAGACATGAGGCTGGGCTGAGTGTAATCCCCTGTATGGTTCCTTGCTCCATTTCCTCATGCTCTGCCTGCAATGCATCCTCTTTAGTTGTTAGCAGAGAGGTTTTCAGAATCCTTAGAAGCAGGAAGGTGATGCTAATTATGGCGTCATCACCACTCACCATCTTGTTGCAGTCCTCAAAGTTTTGGAGGATGGTACATATGTCTGACATCCATGTCCACTTCTGACATCTTATGTGTGGAGTCTGAACTGAATATTGACAGCCTTGTTGATGTTGGTAGTCAAGAACTGTCCTCTTCTGCTCGCAAATCCTTTCCAAAACATGCAGCGTAGAGTTCCAGCGTGTGGGGACATCACACACCAGCCGGTGAGCTGGAAGCTGCAAATGCTGCTGAAGCATGGCAAGGGCGGCTGAAGCTGTAAGCTGATGTTTCTAAAATGGGCAGACAGACGTCATACTTTCACTAGCAGATCCGGCAGCTCTGGGTAGCTTTTCAGAAAATGTTGAACAACGAGTTAAGCACATGGGCCAAGCAAGGTACGTGTGTGAGCTCACCTTGCCTCAGAGCCGCCACCAGGTTACGGACATTGTCACACACGACCATACCTGGCTGTAGGTTCAGCGGTGTCATCCAAACATCTGACAGCTCTTTCAGCCCTATCCACAATTCTTCTGCATTGTGCCATTTGTCACCTATGCAGATTAGCTTCAGCACAGCCTGTTGCCGCTTGACTGAGGCAGTGCTGCAGTGCTTCCAGCTTCTGACTGATGTGTTGATTTCAGAGATGGAGGATGAAGAGGAGGTGCAGGAGCTGTAGACTGTGGGGGCAACACTGATTGATGTAGGGCCAGTAATCCTCGGCGTGGGGAGGATGTGTTCCATCCCAAGGTCCGACTTGGTCCTGGCTTCCACTATGCTAACCCAGTGTGCCGTCAGTGAGATGTACCGTCCCTGCCCACAAGCTCTTGTCCATGTGTCCGTGGTTAAGTAGACTTTCCCTGTAACAGCATTGTGGAGGGCATGGGTAATGTTGTGGGGCACATGCTGGTGTAATGCCGGTATGGCACACCGGGAGAAATAGTGGCGACTGGGGACCGAGTACCTTGGGACGGCAGCCGCCATCAGGTTGTGGAAAGCTTCCGTCTCAGCGAGCCTAAAAGGCATCATTTCTAGCGCAAGCTGAAGAGAAATATTAGAATTTAGGACTGTGGCCTGTGGGGCTATAGCTGGGTATTTCCGCTTGCGTTCCAAAGACTGGATTATAGACAACTGAAGGCTGTGCTGGGACAAGGACGTGGACGGGCTTGATGATGGTGCTGCTTGACTGTGGGCTACAACAGGTGCAGGGCTAGAGGCATCTTCACATACACGGTGTACTGGGGATTGTCTTTTACGCAAAACAGTGAAAGCAGTGGTGTGACCTGCAGACAGTGGTCCTGGAGCCTGAGGTTTGGCCCACAAAATGGGGTGCTTTGCTGCCATGTGTCTGATCATGCTGGTGGTGGTCAGGCTGGTTGTTTTGCAACCCTTGCTGATGCGTGCATGGCAGGTGCTGCAAATGGCATGTTTGGGGTTATCAGCAGAGTCTTTAAAAAATAACCAGACTCGGGAAGATCTATAATTTGGAATTGCAACTTCCCTCATGTTGGTGTTACGGGGGAACGGATGCATGCCTTCTGTCTGTGGCCACCACACTGCTTCTTCCTGCCTTTTGGGGTGATATGCCTCCTTCCCCTTGTGTGCTGCTGCCCTCGCTCTGCATGTCCTCCTGCCAGGTTGGGTCAGTCACATAGTCATCCACCACCTCGTCTTCCACATTCGCACCCTGCTCCTCCTCCTGACTTTCTGGCAATTGTGTCTCATCATCATCCACCTCTTCAGACACTTTCCCACCATCACCTTCACGTGACCGGGACTGGTGAAAGCTTTGGGCATCTCTACATGCTATCTCATCTGTTCCCAATTCAAGTTGACCGGCCGAGAGTTCTGATGGTAGGAGGTTCGGCATGGTGGGAGGAAGGAGGATCAGGGTGAGGAATATCGGGCCACACTCACGGCTACTCAGACTTGACCATGTGGAAGACATGGTGGTGTGTTATGACCCCAATGGTGAGGGTCTCAGAAATATCAGCAAGTCTGCGAAGTACAAAAATCCAGCTCATAGGGCAGTGGAAACTGGGTTGACCATATATCTACTCCTAACGCCAACACTAGAAGTAGCCGGGGAACATGCCTACGTTGGTCGCTAGATGTCTCGCGCCAGCCGGAGGACTAACTACCCCTAGAAGAGGAAAACAAAGACCTCTCTTGCCTCCAGAGAAAAGACCCCAAAAGTCGGATACAAGCCCCCCACAAATAATAACGGTGAGGTAAGAGGAAATGACAAACACAGAGATGAACCAGGTTTAGCAAAGAGAGGCCCACTTACTAATAGGAGAATGTAGTAAGATAACTTATATGGTCAACAAAAACCCTAACAAAAATCCACACTGGAGATTCAAGAACCCCCGAACCGTCTAACGGCCCGGGGGGAGAACTCCAGCCTCCCTAGAGCTTCCAGCAAGGATAGGATACAGATTATGTACAAGCTGGACAAAAATGCAAACAAAAACAAATAGCAAAAAGCAAGAAAGCAGACTTAGCTTAATTTAGCAGGAACCAGGATCAGTAGACAAGAGCACTACAGATTAGCTCTGATATCAACGTTGCCAGGCATTGAACTGAAGGTCCAGGGAGCTTATATAGCAACACCCCTGACCTAACGACCCAGGTGAGCATACAAGGGATGATAGACATACCCAGAGTAAAATCACTAGTAGCCACTAGAGGAAGCCAAAAGGTAAATTCACAACAGTACCCCCCCCCTTAGTGAGGGGTCACCGAACCCTCACCAAGACCACCAGGGCGATCAGGATGAGCGGCGTGAAAGGCACGAACTAAATCGGCCGCATGCACATCAGAGGCGACCACCCAGGAATTATCCTCCTGACCATAGCCCTTCCACTTGACCAGGTACTGAAGCCTCCGCCTGGAGAGACGAGAATCTAAGATCTTCTCCACCACGTACTCCAACTCGCCCTCAACCAACACCGGAGCAGGAGGCTCAGCAGAAGGAACCACAGGCACAACGTACCGCCGCAACAAGGACCTATGAAATACGTTGTGAATGGCAAACGACACCGGAAGATCCAGGCGAAAGGATACAGGATTAAGGATCTCCAATATCTTGTAAGGACCAATGAATCGAGGCCTAAATTTGGGAGAGGAGACCTTCATAGGAACAAATCGAGAAGACAGCCATACCAAATCCCCAACACGAAGTCGGGGACCCACACCGCGGCGGCGGTTGGCAAAACGCTGAGCCTTCTCCTGTGACAACTTCAAGTTGTCCACCACATGATTCCAGATCCGCTGCAACCTATCCACCACAGAATCCACTCCAGGACAGTCAGAAGGCTCCACATGTCCTGAGGAAAAACGAGGATGGAAACCGGAGTTGCAGAAAAATGGCGAAACCAAGGTGGCAGAAAAAGCCCGATTATTAAGGGCAAATTCAGCCAACGGCAAGAAGGTCACCCAATCATCCTGATCAGAAGAGACAAAACACCTCAAATACGCCTCCAGAGTCTGATTAGTTCGTTCCGTTTGTCCGTTAGTCTGTGGATGAAAAGCGGACGAAAACGACAAATCAATGCCCATCCTACCACAAAAGGATCGCCAGAACCTGGAAACAAACTGGGATCCTCTGTCCGACACAATATTCTCAGGAATACCGTGCAAACGAACCACGTTCTGGAAGAACACAGGAACCAGATCAGAAGAGGAAGGCAGCTTAGGCAAAGGAACCAAATGGACCATCTTGGAGAAACGATCACATATCACCCAGATGACAGACATGCCCTTAGACACCGGAAGATCCGAAATGAAATCCATAGAGATGTGTGTCCAAGGTCTCTTCGGGACAGGCAAGTGCAAGAGCAACCCGCTGGCACGAGAACAGCAAGGCTTAGCTCGAGCACAAGTACCACAGGACTGCACAAATGACCGCACATCCCTTGACAAGGAAGGCCACCAAAAGGACCTGGCCACCAGATCTCTGGTGCCAAAAATTCCCGGGTGCCCTGCCAACACTGAGGAATGAACCTCGGAAATGACTCTGCTGGTCCATTTAGCAGGCACAAACAATCTGTCAGGTGGACAAGAGTCAGGCCTACCAGCCTGAAATCTCTGCAACACACGTCGCAGATCTGGAGAAATAGCTGACAAGATAACTCCTTCCTTAAGAATCCCCTCAGGTTCAGCGACTCCAGGAGCATCAGGCACAAAGCTCCTAGACAGAGCATCGGCCTTCACATTCTTAGAACCCGGTAAATACGAGACCACAAAGTCAAAACGGGAGAAAAACAATGACCAGCGGGCCTGTCTAGGATTCAGGCGTTTAGCGGACTCGAGGTACATCAGATTTTTGTGATCAGTCAAGACCACCACACGATGCTTAGCACCCTCGAGCCAATGACGCCACTCCTCAAATGCCCACTTCATGGCCAACAACTCCCGATTGCCCACATCATAATTTCGCTCTGCCGGCGAAAACTTCCTAGAGAAAAAGGCACAAGGTCTCATAGTAGAGCAACCAGGGCCTCTCTGCGACAAAACGGCCCCTGCCCCAATCTCCGAAGCATCTACCTCAACCTGAAAGGGAAGTGAGACGTCAGGCTGGCACAAAACAGGCGCCGAAGTAAACCGGCGTTTCAACTCCTGGAAAGCCTCCACGGCAGCAGGAGCCCAGTTAGCTACATCAGAGCCTTTCTTGGTCATATCCGTCAGCGGTTTAACAACGCTAGAGAAATTTGCAATAAAACGACGGTAGAAGTTAGCAAAACCCAAGAACTTCTGAAGACTCTTAACTGACGAGGGTTGAGTCCAATCATGAATAGCTCGGACCTTGACTGGATCCATCTCCACAGCAGAAGGGGAAAAAATAAACCCCAAAAAGGGAACCTTCTGTACACCAAAGAGACACTTTGAGCTTTTTACAAACAAAGAATTTTCACGCAGAATCTCAAAAACCATCCTGACCTGCTCCACATGCGAGTCCCAATCATCAGAAAAAACCAGAATATCATCCAGATAAACAATCAAAAATTTATCCAGATACTTCCGGAAAATGTCATGCATGAATGACTGAAAAACTGAAGGTGCATTAGAGAGCCCAAATGGCATCACCAAGTACTCAAAATGACCTTCGGGCGTATTGAATGCGGTTTTCCATTCATCGCCCTGCCTAATGCGCACAAGGTTGTACGCACCACGAAGGTCTATCTTGGTGAACCACTTGGCACCTTTAATCCGGGCAAACAAATCTGACAACAGCGGCAAAGGATACTGAAATTTGACAGTGATCTTATTTAAAAGCCGATAGTCAATACAAGGCCTCAAAGATCCGTCCTTTTTGGCCACAAAAAAGAATCCCGCACCAAGAGGGGAAGAAGAAGGACGGATATGCCCCTTCTCAAGAGACTCCTTGATATATGAACGCATCGCGGTATGTTCAGGTACCGACAGATTAAACAGTCTCCCCTTAGGAAACTTACTGCCAGGAATCAAATCTATTGCACAATCACATTCCCTATGAGGAGGCAGTGCACTGGACTTAGACTCGCTGAAGACATCCTGATAATCAGACAAATACGCCGGAACTTCCGAAGGCGTAGAAGAAGCAATAGACAAGGGCAGGGACTCTCCATGAATTCCATGGCAGCCCCAACTTGACACTGACATAGCCTTCCAGTCCAAGACTGGATTATGGGTCTGTAACCATGGCAAACCCAAAACAACCAAATCATGCATTTTATGCAGAACAAGAAAACGTATTACCTCCCGATGTTCGGGAGTCATGCACATGGTAACCTGTGTCCAAAACTGCGGTTTATTTTTTGCCAATGGCGTAGAATCAATACCCCTAAGAGGGATAGGATTTTCCAATGGCTCAAGAACAAATCCGCAGCGCTTGGCAAATGACAGATCCATAAGGCTCAGGGCCGCACCTGAGTCCACAAACGCCATGACAGGATACGATGACAGTGAGCAAATCAAAGTTACAGATAGAATAAATTTAGGTTGCAAATTACCAATGGCGACCGGAATAACAACCTTAGTAAGACGTTTAGAGCATGCTGAGATAACATGTGTAGAATCACCACAGTAGTAACACAAGCCATTCTGGCGTCTATGAATTTTCCGCTCATTTCTAGTCAGGATTCTATCACATTGCATTAAATCAGGTGCCTGTTCAGACAACACCATGAGGGAATTTGCGGTTTTGCGCTCCCGCAACCGCCGGTCGATTTGAATAGCCAGGGCCATAGAATCATTCAGACCTGTGGGAATGGGAAAACCCACCATCACATTCTTAATGGCTTCAGAAAGGCCATTTCTAAAATTTGCAGCCAATGCACACTCGTTCCACTGGGTCAGCACGGACCATTTCCGAAATTTTTGGCAATACACTTCAGCCTCATCCTGGCCCTGAGACATCGCCAGCAAGGCTTTTTCTGCCTGAATCTCAAGATTGGGTTCCTCATAAAGCAAACCGAGCGCCAGAAAAAACGCATCAATGTCAGCCAATGCCGGATCTCCTGGCGCCAGCGAGAAGGCCCAATCCTGAGGGTCGCCCCGTAAAAAAGAAATAACAATTTTTACTTGCTGAGCGGAGTCGCCAGATGAACAGGGTCTCAGGGACAAAAACAATTTACAATTATTCCTGAAATTTCTAAATTTAAATCGGTCTCCGGAAAACGGTTCAGGAATCGGTATCTTAGGTTCTGACATAGGATTTCTGGTAACATAATCTTGTATGCCCTGCACACGAGCAGCAAGCTGGTCCACACTTGTAATCAAGGTCTGGACATTCATGTCTGCAGCAAACACAAGCCACTCAGAGGTAAAGGGGAAAAGAAAAAAAAATGAGAGAGAGAAAAAAAAACTCAGAACTTTCTTTCTTATAATCCCACTTCTGCAATGCATTTAACATTTAATACTGGCCTGGCAAACTGTTATGACCCCAATGGCGAGGGTCTCAGAAATATCAGCAAGTCTGTGAAGTACAAAAATCCAGCTCATAGGGCAGTGGAAACTGGGTTGACCATATATCTACTCCTAACGCCAACACTAGAAGTAGCCGGGGAACATGCCTACGTTGGTTGCTAGATGTCTCGCGCCAGCCGGAGGACTAACTACCCCTAGAAGAGGAAAACAAAGACCTCTCTTGCCTCCAGAGAAAAGACCCCAAAAGTCGGATACAAGCCCCCCACAAATAATAACGGTGAGGTAAGAGGAAATGACAAACACAGAGATGAACCAGGTTTAGCAAAGAGAGGCCCACTTACTAATAGGAGAATGTAGTAAGATAACTTATATGGTCAACAAAAACCCTAACAAAAATCCACACTGGAGATTCAAGAACCCCCGAACCGTCTAACGGCCTGGGGGGAGAACTCCAGCCTCCCTAGAGCTTCCAGCAAGGATAGGATACAGATTATGTACAAGCTGGACAAAAATGCAAACAAAAACAAATAGCAAAAAGCAAGAAAGCAGACTTAGCTTAATTTAGCAGGAACCAGGATCAGTTCAGTAGACAAGAGCACTACAGATTAGCTCTGATATCAACGTTGCCAGGCATTGAACTGAAGGTCCAGGGAGCTTATATAGCAACACCCCTGACCTAACGACCCAGGTGAGCATACAAGGGATGATAGACATACCCAGAGTAAAATCACTAGTAGCCACTAGAGGGAGCCAAAAGGTAAATTCACAACAGTGGTGGTGGCTAAGTGACTGGAAGCATTATCCGCTATCCAACCAACAACCGTTTCACACTGCTTTGGCTTCAATAGTGGTGTGCTGCTGTCACCTAGAAACTGGGACAGGAAGGTCAAGCGAGAAGATGTGGGTCTTTGTTGTTGCCCACTTTCAACTTGGCCACGGCCTCTGCATGCACCATCATCATCAGGTCCACTTCCCCATCCCTTGCCACTTGCCTTTCTCATTTTAAATGGACTACTGCACTATTTCAAATGCTCAAAACAAATATATTTATTAGTAGCAAAATAATATCTGATCAGTATGCCTGCAAATCTACGATTTTTCAAACCCAAACACCAGGCAGGCCTCAGCCTGATATAAGACTGCATTCAATTTTGGGGGGCTTTTTTGTGAAGTGAATTTATGCAAAATAGTGCTGTATATAAGTAGAGTAACAGACAGCAATAAAAGGGGTCCACCGGCCTACAATGACCAAACTTGGAGCACACAGATATATGAGGGCTGTCACGAAAATACCACACTGGCAAATATGAGGTCTTTTTATAATTTGGAAGCTAAATAGTGCTGTATAGAATTTGAGCATCAGACAGCGAAAAAAGGGGTACAACAGCCTACAATGCCCAAACTTGGAGTACACAGATATATGAGGGCTGTCATGGAAATACCAAACTGGCAAAAATGTGGCCTGTTTTTTTTTAAATGCAAAATAGTGCTGTATAGAATTAGAGTGTCAGACAGCAAAAAAGTGGGACACCTGCCTACAATGACCAAACTTGGAGCATGCAGATATATGCGGGCTGTCACGGAAATACCACACTGGCAAATATGTGGCCTTTTTATAATTTTTGAAGCTAAGTAGTGCTGTACATAATTAGAGTAACAGACAGCAAATGTATTTATTTAATCGTATGGACATATATTTTTAACATCATATAAGAATGAATAACGAATAAACCGTGATTGAAAGGGGACAAAGGAACAGAAATCAGAGTTGAAATGATGTAAACTATATTGACCAAGAGATCTAGATGTAAGTTGATTGTTTGGTCATCAAGATTGTTAGTTCTTTAGCGTTACCCAGGGTGCACCACGTGGAGGCGGACTAACGTTGCACCTCACAGACAGCAAAAACAGTGGCAAAACGGCCTACAATGCAAAAACTTGGAGCACGCAGATATGAGGCCTTTTTCGGTGAATTTAAAACACACAAAAAAAAAGTGGCACAAGGCTAGCGCACACAACTATGCTACGTATACCTGGGGGTGAATTTTTTGAAAAAAAAAAAACAACTAGATATATAGTAAAGAAGCTGCAGCAGCAGACAGTTATGGAGCTTTGGGAGGGATGCAGTGGGAGCAATGGACGCACATACAGTGCCTGCAGGCCTTGCACTGATGTAGATATGCTGTGCCCTGCCTAGCCTAGCGCTGCAATATCGGGACCCACGGATTAGCCCTAAAAAGGACTTTTGGTTTCTGAGGAGTTGTGGATTTAAGAGTTGCAGACCTACACTAACTCTAAAAACCACGATTCTGACCCTATCTCGGCAGCAGCTCTCCCTACTCTCGCTGAATCAGGAACAGAATGCGGCGAGCAGGGAGGCGCCAGGTCTCTTATACTCGGGATGATGCTGTGCGGCCAAGCCAATCACTGCACGACCACAACAAAGATGGCTGTGGCATTTCATGGCCTGGCAGACAATCCCTGCTCCGTGATTGTGTCTCTAATGTCCGCCAAAAACGCTGGGTGGAGACACCAGTTACCACCAAATAATCCTGGAAATGCTCGGTGCTCACCGAGTACACCGGGCATGGTGATACTCGGGCGAGTAACGAGTAGTGGCGAGCACGTTTGCTCATCATTAGTCCTCATCACTGTCCTCTAGTGTATCTGACTCCTGGTTGTCACAATGCATAACTTTGCATGATCCACATACAGAACTATGTGGACTTCCATTTTTTCTGCCGCTACAATGGTTACTGCAACCAGTTTTGCAACTACATTGTCTGGCGCAACATTAATATCACACATTACTGGTACAAGTTCATTGCCAACCCCAATCCACAAAATTCACCTCTCTAGCTCTGCTCATCCATGTTATGCCTTGGTAATACACTCTTAGACAATTGAATTTGTTGGAAGACTCAGTTGGAGGAAGATTTTCTGGATGAATAATTTAACTGTGATCACTTTCTTTGTTAGTGTCTGGTATCACAAGGCTGCCAAAAAACTTGTACTGTTGCAACCAAAAATAACAAGCATTGCTTGACTTACAAGATTTACTATATCAGCAGGGGAAGTGAATGCATTCGCACAGGAATAAAAGACATGATTACTTTTTAAATATTTTTTCAAATACTGATTTTTTACCAACACCATAAATATGAGAGGTGGAATCACATCCTATGAATGCATGAATGAATAACTGTTTACACTTTTGGGGTGTCTCTTGACTGATTATCTGATCAAAAATCCAATGGTTTCTCATTAGCTTCAATGTAATATAGGGAAATTAACAGGTGAGTATAATTTCCATTGAGCGTGGAGGAACGTTCCTGTGCACTGTTAACTGCAGTCTTGGCAATGTCTACGTCAGCGTCACCCTCTAAAAAACATACAGCCTCTCATGAACATTTCCTCAATGATTAATTTGACTAGGTGTTGTTGTTATGTCCGATTGAAAGAAATTCTTCCTGCTTCCCTTCAAATTCATTGTCACCAATGAAGTGAACAATTGGAAGATTGATTTTCCATTGCTTTCTCTTATGTGCATTAACCTTTATTGAAGGACCTGTGTTATACTCATCAAAGACAACAGCTGCCATCCTGTAGTGTTTAATTGTAAAATCTGCATATACAATACATACGTCCGCCAATAACATCTTTCCGTACACATAACTGAATCAGTTGATGTTTGATTGTTTCTAGTGATGAGCGAACGTGCTCGCCACTACTCGTTACTCGCCCGAATATCAGTGTACTCGGTGTACTCGGCAAGCACCGAGCATTTCTGGGATTATTCGGCGGTAACTGATGTCTCCACCCAGCATTTTTGGCGGACTTTAGAGACCCAATCACGCTGCAGGGATTGTCTGCCAGGCCATGAAATGCCGCAGCCATCTTTGCTGTGGTCATGCAGTGATTGGCTTGGCCGCAGAGCATCATCTCGAGTATAAGGGACCTGGTGCCGCCCTGCTCGCTGCATTTATCTCCGGATTTAGCGAGAATAGGGAGAGCTGCTGCCGAGATAGGGTCAGAATCGTGGATTTAATAGTGAGTGTAGGTCTGCAACTCTTACATCCACAACTCCTGAGAATCCAACAGTCCTTTTTAGGGCTAATTCGTGGGTCCTGAGATTGCAGCGCTAGGTAAGCAGGGCACGACATATCCACAACAGTGCAAGGCCTGCAGGCACTGTATGTGCGTCCATTGCTCCCACTGCATCCCTCCCAAAGCTCCATAACTGTCTGCTGCTGCTTATTTACTATATACCTAGTTGCTATTTTCATTTTTTTTTCTTTTTTCTATAAATTCACCCCCCCCCAAAAAAAAAAAAAATATATACAGGCTGTTCTGTCAGACTGATGCCTGTTTAAAAATTATAGATTGTCAGGCATACATAGCATAGTTGTGTGTGCTAGCCTTGTGCCACTGTTTGTTTTTTATTCATCCAAAAGCCCCCAAAAATTAATACAGTCTGTTATATCAGGCTGTGTCCTGGTGTATCTGTTTTTGAAAAACCTTATTTCCACAGGCATACTAGCATAGTTCTGTGTGCTAGCCTTGGTCAAATGTTTTTTGTTTACATTCACCAAAAAGCAAAAAACACATTAATACAGTCTGTTAAGTCAGATTGAGTCCTGATGTATCTGTTTTTGAAAAAGCAAATTTCCGCAGTAGCATATTTCTGTGTGGTAGCCTTGTGCCACTCTTTTTTGGGGGATTTTAAACTCACCAAAAAACAAAAAAGGCCTCATATATCTGCATGCTGCAAGTTTGGGCATTTTAGGCCGGTTTTTCACTATTTTTGCTGTCTGTGACTCTACTTATATACAGCACTATTTTGCATTTAAAAAATACAGGCCACATATTTGGCAGTGTTGTATTTCCGTGACAGGCCTCATATACAGTCATATGAAAAAGTTTGGGCACCCCTATTAATCTTAAGCTTAATGTTTTATAAAAATTGTTTTTTTTGCAACAGCTATTTCAGTTTCATATATCTAATAACTGTTGGACACAGTAATGTTTCTGCCTTGAAATGAGGTTTATTGTACTAACAGAAAATGTGCAATCTGCATTCAAACAAAATTTGACCGGTGCATAAGTATGGGCACCCTTATCATTTTCTTGTTTTAAATACTCCTACCTACTTTTTACTGACCTACTAAAGCACTTTTTTTGGTTTTGTAACCTCATTGAGTTTTGAACTTCATAGCCAGGTGTATGCAATCATGAGAAAAGCTACTTAAAGTGGCCACTTGCAAGTTGTTCTCCTGTTTGAATCTCCTCTGAAGAGTGGCATCATGGGCTCCTCAAAACAACTGTCAAATGATCTGAAAACAAAGATTATTCAACATAGTTGTTCAGGGGAAGGATACAAAAAGCTGTCTCAGAGATTTAACCTGTCAATTTCCACTGTGAGGAACATAGTAAGGAAATGGAAGAACACAGGTACGGTTCTTGTTAAGGCCAGAAGTGGCAGGCCAAGAAAAACATCAGAAAGGCAGAGAAGAAGAATGGTGAGATCAGTCAAGGACAATCCTCAGACCATCTCCAGAGAGCTGCAGCATCAACTTGCTGCAGATGGTGTCACTGTGCATCGGTCAACTATACAACGCACTGTGTTTTTTTGCCGCCATGCATAACGCCTTTTTGTATGACCAAACAACTCAGTCTTGGTTTCATGAGTCCACAGGACCTTCTTCCAAAAAGAAATTGGCTTCTCCAAATGTGCTTTTGCATACCTCAGCCGACTCTGTTTGTGGCATGCTTGCAGAAACGGCTTCTTTCGCATCACTCTCCCATACAGCTTCTCCTTGTGCAAAGTGCGTTGTATAGTTGACCGATGCACAGTGACACCATCTGCAGCAAGTTGATGCTGCAGCTCTCTGGAGGTGGTCTGAGGATTGTCCTTGACTGATCTCACCATTCTTCTTCTCTGCCTTTCTGATGTTTTTCTTGGCCTGCCACTTCTGGCCTTAACAAGAACTGTACCTGTGTTCTTCCATTTCCTTACTATGTTCCTCACAGTGGAAATTGACAGGTTAAACCTCTGAGACAGCTTTTTGTATCCTTTCCCTGAACAACTATGTTGAATAATCTTTGTTTTCAAATCATTTGACAGTTGTTTTGAGGAGCCAATGATGCCACTCTTCGGAGGAGATTCAAACAGGAGAACAACTTGCAAGTGGCCACTTTTAGTAGCTTTTCTCATGATTGCATACCCCTAGCTATGAAGTTCAAAGCTCAATGAGGTTACAAAACCAAAAAAAGTGCTTTAGTAAGTCAGTAAAAAGTAGGTAGGAGTATTTAAAACAATAAAATGATAAGGGTGCCCATACTTATGCACCTGTCAAATTTTGTTTGAATGCAGATTGCACATTTTCTGTTAGTACAATAAACCTCATTTCAAGGCAGAAACATTACTGTGTCCAACAGTTATTAGATATATGAAACTGAAATAGCTGTTGCAAAAAAAAACATTTTTATAAAACATTAAGCTTAAGATTAATAGGGGTGCCCAAACTTTTTCATATGACTGTATCTGCGTGCTCCAAGTTTGGGCATTTTAGGCCATTAGTCCAGTTCTTTTCAGTCTGTTACATTACTTATATACAGCAAAATGTTGCATTTAAAACAATACAGGCCACATATTTGGCAGTGTGGTATTTCCGTGACAGGCCTCATGTATCTGCGTGCTCCAAGTTTTGGCATTTTAGACCGGTTTTCAACTGTTTTTGCTGTCTGTTACTTTACTTATATACAGCACTATTTTGCATTAAAAAAAATACAGGCCACATATTTGGCAGTGTTGTATTTTTGTGACAGGCCTCATATATCTGCGTGCTCCAAGTTTGGGCATTTTAGGCCACTAGTCCAGTTTTTTACAGTCTGTTACTCTTCTTATAAAAAACACTATTTTGCATTAAAAAAGGCCACATATTTGGCAGTGTGGTATTTCCGTGACAGGCGTCATATATCTGCGTGCTCCAGGTTTGGTTATTTTAGGCCAGTTTTCCACTGTTTTGGTGTCTGTTACTCTACTTATATACAGCAGTATTTTGCATTTAAAAAAATTCTACAAAACCTGCCCAAAAATTTAAGACAGTCTGTTATGTCAGACTGAGGGCTGAGGCCTGTTGTATCTGTGGCTGAAGAATCGTAGCTTGACAGGCATAAGTTTCATAGTTCTATCTGCTAGCCTTGTTCTTTTTCTTTTTAATTATACAAAACCCTACAAAAAATTGAATACAGTCTGTTATGTCAGGCTGAAGCCTGGTGTTTGTGTTTGAAAAATCGTAGTTTTGCAGGCATACTGATCAGATATCATTTAGCTCCAAAAAATACATTTGTGTTGAGCTTTTGAAATACTGCAGTAGTCCATTTAAAATGTGCAAGGCAAGGAATGGGGAAGTGGACTTGATGCTGATGGTGCATGCAGAGGACGAGGCCGAGGCCAAGGTGAAAGTGGGCCACAACAAAGACCCACATCTTCTCGCTCGATCTTCCTGTCCTAGTTTCTAGGAGACCGCAGCACACCACTATTAAGCCAGAGCAGTGTGAAATTGTTGTTGGTTGGATAGCGGATAATGATTCCAGTCACTTAGCCACCACCACCATGTCTTCCACACGATCAAGTCTGAGTAGCCGTGAGTGTGGCCCGGATAGTCCTCACCCTGATCCTTCTTCCTCCCACCATGGGGTGTGCGCATTGTTAGGACTCAGTAGGCACCTGTAAGGTACGGATCTCCCTCTATTATTACAATTTTGGTACTTGCACATTGCACATTGGACTTTGCACATTGCTGCTATATGGAAGTTTTGGTTGCCTGTTTTATTTGGTCACATTTGTATAATGGTTTTTATTAAGGATATACATTGTTTTCTTGTTAACCCATATGTTTATGGGATCACATGTGGATTCTTTTAATCTAGCATATTCTCACAGGAGATTTGGAGATCCACTATATCCTCTCTTGGTGCCTCTTTTTCCTATTTAGGCTGTAATATAGTGTTGATTTTATGTATACTTATTTTGTATCCTATTACGTCTTGTCTTAAATATGTGCACACAACTTATGTTGTAGTATAACTACTGTGAATAAAGAAGAATTTTAAATCGTATATCCTTTCTAGCCTTTTTTTAGAGTTTGCTCTATAGTTCTGGTGGTTGGTTTTGCTTTGCTATTTGAGTGGTTTCCACTCCTTTTTTTGTTGCACTGGGGACTGATTATTAACTTATTTTTTAATTATGCACACAACTGTATATTTATTGGCAATTTGAAATATTTTGTCCTTAAGATGTAAAAATTATTGCCTAAAAATGAACAAGGGCTGGATTGGGATAGACTTCTGTAGACCACCAAGTGAAAACAGCGAAACATAACCTCAAATACATTCTCTCTTTTGGGGAGGTGTATTCTCATGCACCTCTTCACAACCACACATGGGTATATGCTTCCATATTTGGTCTGTTTGTTCTTGTCCTCCTCCTTATCCTCAGCCTCATCATCCAGAACCACTAGATGACCAGGGTGAATGTGCTCTGTACTGTTGTAGGCCGGCGAACTTTGGGCAAGGGGGCTGTGATGGCACTATTTTATTTCTTAAAAAAAGGACCCCCATTAGGGAATTGTTTGTCAGCTCATGCCCTCCATTACAAGACTCAGAGACCCACACCCCTACTTTGGGCCTACTTCTTAACTCTGTCTCCTGCAATGTCTGTTCTTTAACTGCCACTAGATGACCAGGGTGAACGTGCTCTCTACTGTTATAGGCCACTGAATTTTGGGCAAGGGGGTTGTGATGGTACTAGTTTATTTATTAAAAAAGATACCCCCCATTGGGTAATTGTTTGTCGGCTCATGCACTCTATTACAAGTCTCAGAGACCCACACCCCTACTTTGGGCCTACTTCTTAACTCTGTTTCCTGCAATGTCTCTTCTTTAACTGCCACTAGATGACCAGGGTGAAAGTGCTCTCTACTGTTATAGGCCTGTGAATTTTATGCAAGGGGGCTGTGATGGCACTATGTTGTTTATTAAAAAATGGACCCCCTTTGGGGAATTGTTTGTCAGCTCACGCCCTCCATTACAAGTCTCAGAGACCCACATCCTTACATTGGGCCTACCTTTCAACTGTGTCTCCTGCAATGGCTCTTCTTAACTGCCACTAGTTGACCAGGGTGAACGTGCTCTATTCTGTTATAGGCCGGTGAATTTTGGGCAAGGGGGCTGTGATGGCGCTATTTTATTTCTTTAAAAAAGGACCCCCCATTGGGGAATTGTTTCTCAGCTCATGCCCTCCATTACAAGTCTTGGAGACCCACACCCCAACATTGGGCCTACTTCTTAACTCTGTCTCCTGCAATGTCTCTTCCTTACCTGCCACTAGATCACAAGGGTTAACATGATCTGTACTGTTATAGGCCACTGAATTTTGGGCAAGGGGGTTGTGAAGGCACTAGTTTATTTATTAAAAAAGATACCCCCACTGGGGAATTGTTGTCAGCTCATGCATCTATTACAAGTCTCAGAGACCCACACCCCTACATTGGGCCTACTTATTAATTCTGTCTCCTGCAATGTCTCTTCTTTAACTGCCACTAGATGACCAGGGTGAACGTGCTCTGTACTGTTATATGCCACTGAATTTTGGGCAAGGGGGTTGTGAAGGCACTATTTTATTTATTAAAAAAAGGACCCCCCATTGGGGAATTGTCAGCTCATGCCCTCTATTACAAGTCTCAGAGACCCACATCCTTACATTGGGCCTACTTCTCAATTCTGTCTCCTGCAATGTCTCTTCTTTAACTGCCACTAGATGACCAGGGTGAACATGCTCTCTACTGTTATAGGCCACTGAATTTTGGGCAAGGGGGCTGTGATGCCACTAGTTTATTTATTAAAAAGACACCCCCCATTGGGGAATTGTTTGTCAGCTCATGAACTCTATTTCAAGTCTCAGAGACCCAAACCCCTACATTCGGCCTACTTCTTAACTCTGTCTCCTGCAATGTCTCTTCTTTAACTGCCACTAGATGACCAGGGAGATTATGCTCTGTACTGTTATAGGCTGGTGAATTTTGGGCAAGGGGGCTGTGATGGAACTATGGCACTATTTTATTTCTTTAAAAAAAAAAACCCACATTAGGGAATTGTTTGTCAGCTCATGCACTCTATTACAAGTCTCAGAGACCCACACCCCAAAATTGGGCCTACTTTTTAACTGTGTCTCCTGCAATGTCTCTTAATAAAAAAGAACCTATACATGTTTGGTGTCTGTGAACTCGTAATGACCTGGAGAATCATAATGGCAGGTCAATTTTAGCATTTTGTGAACATGGTAAAAAAAAACCAAAAGAACAACAACTGTGATATTGCACTTTTTTTGCAATTTCATGGCATTTGGAATTTTGTTCCTGTTTACCAGTACATGGTAAGTTAAAACCAATGGTGTTGTTCAAAAGTACAACTTGTCTGCAAAAAACAAGTCCTCACATGACCATATTGACTGAAAAATAAAAAGTTATGTCTCTGTGAAGAAGAAGAGCAAAAAACAGAACTTCAAAAACTGAAATACCCCTGGTCGTTAACGAATTAAAGGAGACCTGTCATCATTTCAAAAGTGGCCAGTTTTGGTACCTATTCTAACTGTTCCCCTGATTAAACCAATTATAGTAATTTTTTTAAATCTGCCATATGGTTTTTATTTTTTAATAAATCTGCCATATGGTTTTTATTTAGTGCAAGTTTTTATTATCTTTACAAAGAGGCAGTTGCTCACAGGGTAATAATGCAGAGAAGCCTGAAGACATGTCCACTTGATAAACACCATAAAAATTGCCACCAGATAAAATGGCCTACGTGTCTGGAACTGTGTTGGGGATTTTAAAACAAAAAAGACAAATACTTAAAGGAGCAGCACAAAAAAATAAGATAAACAATTGGCTACTTTTGATGTTATGACAAGTTTTTTTTTTTAAGAAAATCTGTCAGCAGGATTTCTCCCCCAAACTATTTATATGTTCATGTAGCTCTTTCAAAGACAAGTCCAGTAAAACTTTTACATGGATGGTCCTTTCCTCCATTACTAAGAAATTGGCATTTAAATTGATAAGCAAATCAGTCTGTAGGTCCCAGTGCTGCCTTCTCCCACTCGACTAATGGATCCTTTACATGAATAGCATACAGGCTGTCAGTCAAGCAGGGGGGTGGCTGCACTGGGGGCAAAAAGAGCTGGAGTGACAAAAGTTTCAGATCTACAGCCTCATTTACATATCGATTCAAACATTTATTTCACAGTAAAAGAGGAACTGACTGGTCATGTAAAGGGATTTGTTACAACTCTGGCGGCATCACTGCATGGCCTCCCATCTCTTACACACCATCTCACTCACTGCTCCATGTCATGTTGTGATTAGTTATGAGCATGTATACTCGTTGCTCGAGTTTTCCCGAGCACGCTTAGGTGATCTCCAAGTATTTGTTAGTGTTCGGAGATTAAGTTTTCATCGCCGCAGCTGAATGATTTACATCTGTTAGCCAGCTTGATTACATGTGGGGATTCCCTAGCAACCAGGCAACCCCCACATGTACTCAGCCTGGCTAATAGCTGTAAATCATTCATCTGCTGCGATGCAAACTTAATTTCCGAATACTAACAAATACTTGGAGATCACCCGAGCATGCTCGGTAAAGCTCGAGCAACGAGTACACTCGCTCATCACTAGTTGTGATCTCTGTCTGCTGCCGCCTCCATGTTCTGTGCCTCTGCTTTCTGCATGCTTCCTGGCTGTGTGCATAGGGGGTGGCACCAGAACTCTCTGGTTCTTATGGAATCAGGGTGCACCTGTCTAATCTGTTCCTGACGAATTACCAAGAGGCCTCCAGTATTTAGGGCAGCTCCACCGTGTGGACTGGGCCTGTGCAATGTGTCTAAACTCAGTTAGTGGTTTGCTTCTGAGCTGCCAGGCCTTGCTCTGTGTTTTGCCTTCTCTACAGGCTTTTCTCCTTTCCTTGATCTTGTTTGTCTGCCCTCCAGGAGGCTGTATATCCTGGTCTCAGTGTCTTTGTTCTGGCCTTAACCTTAACCTTAAGGGGTTAATGTGAGTAGGCAAAAGTTTGTGGTCATCATACTTGGTCTGTATATATTATGCTCCTTATACAATTTGGGCATTGCACATTACTGATGGTTATTGACACATGAGCTGTGTGATGTCCAGATTGGATTATTATTGTAAATTACACCATTGGCTGGTATATTTGCACAGGGGATTTTATAAGTGGTTAGAAAAAAGAACAATTTTTTATAGGGGCATTATGTAAGTTGCCAGGAAAGTCTTTTTGTTTCGCATCTCCATGATAAATCGTTTTTCTGTTGGTGATTTATTATGTACATGTCAGAATCATTCATCACAAGGCTTTCTCTTAAGATCCTGTAGCTACAAACCTTCCCTATATTATGTTTGTCACTTGTCATAACTACATGCTTCACGGATCAAAGATATCAATAGATTTGCTATAGATAGATTGATAGAAGCAGGTAAATGAGGTATACAGGCTTGTGATAGCTGCAGTAATTTGGTAAAATGACATATAACAGTGAGAATCAGGGACACATCAGTAGAACAGAGGATAAAATTGTGAGTAAATGGTATGTCATTAATTTAGCAGTTTTGTTGCCTGAGGACAGCTTTTTAATTAATTCTAACAATGAGCTTACGAGAATAGCATGAAGTTATTGTGCTGATTTTCATGCAGTAATATTGTTGGGTAAGAACAGTAACTGGCACCATTCTAAGATGCTATCTCGGCCTAACAGAATGTCAGTCACAATTTTCTCAGCTACCCAAGATGACCTTATGTTCTGCATCAGCAATTTTCTTGACATTCCTACACATTACCTGCATCCATCATGAATCATCATACAATCAGATTATCAAGACAACCCCAATACTTTACAGGAGGATGAAGAACTGCTCCTCAGATGTGTGATAAAAGGTAGGGGATCAAAGTCTGGCAATGTCTGTCCCAAGCACTAAATGTGCTTTATGTTATATTTCTAGATGGAGGCTGACTGCATTTGTAGGATGAAAGTTATTTTAAATACAAATGTAATTATTATATGAATTCATGTTTCAAATATTCACAGCTACAAATACAAGGTCTTGACCATTTTGTTTCCATAATCCAAAAACTATGTTCTTCCAAGTTGTTAATATTTCCATTACAAAATCCTTTCTATGGCAAATATGCAAATGTGTGAATTGAAAGCTGTTATCCTCATGATAAGCCATCAGTATTACAGTTAGGTCAATATATATTTGGACAGAGACAACATTTTTCTAGTTTTGGTTATAGACAATACCACAATGAATTTTAAACAAAACAATTCAGATGCAGTTGAAGTTCAGACTTTCAGCTTTCATTTGAGGGTATCCACATTAAAATCGGATGAAGGGTTTAAGAGTTTCAGCTCCATGTGCCACCCTGTTTTTAAAAGGACCAAAAGTAATTGGACAGATTCAATAATTTTAAATAAAATGTTCATTTCTAGTACTTGGTTGAAAACCCTTGGCTGGCAATGACTGCCTGAAGTCTTGAACTCATGGACATCACCAGACGCTGTGTTTCCTCCTTTTTGATGCTCTGTCAGGCCTTCACTGCGGTGGTTTTCAGTTGCTGTTTGTTTGTGGGCCTTTCTGCCTGAAGTTTAGTCTTTAACAAGTGAAATGCATGCTCAATTTGGTTGAGATCAGGTGACTGACTTGGCCATTCAAGAATATTCCACTTCTTTGATTTAATTAACTCCTGGGTTGCTTTGGCTTCATGTTTTGGGTCATTGTCTATCTGTAGGATGAAACGACGACCAATCAGTTTGGCTGCATTTGGCTGGATCTGAGCACACAGTGTGGCTCTGAATACCTCAGAATTCATTCGGCTGCTTCTGTCCTGTGTCACATCATCAATAAACACTAGTGACCCAGTGCCACTGGCAGCCATGCATGCCCAAGCCATCACACTGCCTCCGCCGTGTTTTACAGATGATGTGGTATGCTTTGGATCATGAGCTGTACCACGCCTTCGCCATACATTTCTCTTTCCATCATTCTGGTAGAGGTTGATCATGGTTTCATCTGTCCAAAGAATGTTCTTCCAGAACTGTGCTGGCTTTTTTAGATGTTTTATAGCAAAGTCCAGTCTAGCCTTTTTATTCTTGATTCTTATGAGTGGCTTGCACCGTGCAGTGAACCCTCTGTATTTACTTTCATGCAGTCTTCTCTTTATGGTAGATTTGGATATTGATACGCCTACCTCCTGGAGAGTGTTGTTCACTTGGTTGGCTGTTGTGCAGGGGTTTCTCTTCACCATGGAGATTATTCTACGATCACCCACCACTGTTGTCTTCCGTGGACGCCCAGGTCTTTTTGCATTGATGAGTTCACCAGTGCTTTCTTTCTTTCTCAGGATGTACCAAACTGTAGATTTTGCCACTCCTAATATTGTAGCAATTTCTCGGCTTGTTTTTTTCTGTTTTCGCAGCTTAAGGATGGCTTGTTTCACTTGCATGGAGAGCTCCTTTGACCGCATGTTTACTTCACAGCAAAACCTTCCAAATGCAAGCACCACATCTCAAATCAACTCGAGGCCTTTTATCTGCTTAATTGAGAATGACATAACGAAGGGATTGCCCACACCTGTTCATGAAATAGCCTTGGAGTCAATTGTCCAATTACTTTTGGTCCCTTTAAAAACAGGGTCGCACATGTTAAGGAGCTGAAACTCCTAAACCCTTCATCCAATTTTATTGTGGATACCCTCAAATGAAAGCTGAAAGTCTGAACTTCAACTGTGTTATGACCCCAATGGCGAGGGTCTCAGAGGAACGTGGAAGTCTGCAGAATACAAAAATCCAGCTCATAGGGCAGTGGTAACTGGGTTGACCATATATCTACTCCTAACGCCAACACTAGAAGTAGCCGGGGATCATTCCTACGTTGATTCTAGATGACACGCTCCAGCCGGAGAATCTAGCTACCCCTAGTAGAGGAAAACAAAAGACCTTTCTTGCCTCCAGAGAAGGGGACCCCAAAGCTGGATAGAAGCCCCCCACAAATAATAACGGTGAGGTAAGAGGAAATGACAAACACAGAAATGAACCAGGTTTAGCACAGAGAGGCCCGCTAACTGAAAGCAGAATAAAGAAAGGTAACTTATATGGTCAACAAAAACCCTATCAAAATCCACACTGGAAATTCAAGAACCCCCGAACCGTCTAACGGTCCGGGGGGAGAACACCAGCCCCCTAGAGCTTCCAGCAAAGGTCAGGATATAGATATGGAACAAGCTGGACAAAAATACAAAACCAAAACAAATAGCAAAAAGCAAAAAGCGGACTTAGCTGATATAACTGGAACCAGGATCAGTAGACAAGAGCACAGGAGACTAGCTCTGATAACTACGTTGCCAGGCATTGAACTGAAGGTCCAAGGAGCTTATATAGCAACACCCCTAACTAACGACCCAGGTGCGGATAAAAGGAATGACAGAAAAACCAGAGTCAAAAAACTAGTAACCACTAGAGGGAGCAAAAGCAAATTCACAACAGTACCCCCCCCTTAGTGAGGGGTCACCGAACCCTCACCACGACCACCAGGGCGATCAGGATGAGCGGCATGAAAGGCACGAACTAAATCAGCCGCATGAACATCAGAGGCGACCACCCAGGAATTATCCTCCTGACCATAGCCCTTCCACTTGACCAGGTACTGAAGCCTCCGCCTGGAGAGGCGAGAATCCAAGATCTTCTCCACCACGTACTCCAACTCGCCCTCAACCAACACCGGAGCAGGAGGCTCAGCAGAAGGAACTACAGGCACAATGTACCGCCGCAACAAGGACCTATGAAATACATTGTGAATAGCAAACGACACAGGAAGATCCAGACGAAAAGATACAGGATTAAGGATTTCCAATATCTTGTAAGGCCCAATAAAACGAGGTTTAAATTTGGGAGAGGAGACCTTCATAGGAACAAAGCGGGAAGAAAGCCATACCAAATCCCCAACGCGTAGTCGGGGACCCACACCGCGGCGGCGGTTGGCAAAGCGCTGAGCCTTCTCCTGTGACAACTTCAAGTTGTCCACCACATGATTCCAGATCCGCTGCAACCTATCCACCACAGAATCCACCCCAGGACAGTCAGAAGGCTCCACATGACCCGAAGAAAAGCGAGGATGGAAACCAGAGTTGCAGAAAAAAGGCGAAACCAAGGTGGCGGAACTAGCCCGATTATTAAGGGCAAACTCAGCCAACGGCAAGAATGTCACCCAATCGTCCTGATCAGCAGAGACAAAACACCTCAAATAAGCCTCCAAAGTCTGATTGGTTCGCTCCGTCTGTCCATTAGTCTGAGGATGGAAAGCAGATGAAAACGACAAATCAATGCCCATCCTACTACAAAAGGATCGCCAGAACCTGGAAACGAACTGGGATCCTCTGTCTGACACAATATTCTCAGGGATGCCGTGCAAACGAACCACGTTCTGGAAAAACACAGGAACCAGATCGGAAGAGGAAGGCAGCTTAGGCAAAGGAACCAAATGGACCATCTTGGAGAAGCGATCACATATCACCCAGATAACGGACATGCCCTGAGATAGCGGAAGATCAGAAATGAAATCCATGGAGATATGTGTCCAAGGTCTCTTCGGGACAGGCAAGGGCAAGAGCAAACCGCTGGCACGAGAACAGCAAGGCTTAGCTCGAGCACAAGTCCCACAGGACTGCACAAATGACCGCACATCCCTTGACAAGGAAGGCCACCAAAAGGACCTGGCCACCAGATCTCTGGTGCCAAAAATTCCCGGGTGACCTGCCAACACCGAGGAATGAACCTCGGAAATGACTCTGCTGGTCCACTTATCCGGGACAAACAGTCTGTCAAGTGGACAAGACTCAGGCCTATCAGCCTGAAATCTCTGCAACACACGTCGCAGATCCGGAGAAATAGCTGACAAGATAACTCCATCTTTAAGAATACCAACAGGATCAGCGACTCCAGGAGCATCAGGCACAAAGCTCCTAGAAAGAGCATCGGCCTTCACATTCTTTGAACCTGGTAAATACGAGACAACAAAATCAAAGCGGGAGAAAAACAATGACCAGCGGGCCTGTCTCGGATTAAGGCATTTAGCAGACTCGAGATACATCAGATTTTTGTGATCAGTCAAGACCACCACACGATGCTTAGCACCCTCGAGCCAATGACGCCACTCCTCAAATGCCCATTTCATGGCCAACAACTCCCGATTGCCCACATCATAATTTCGCTCGGCAGGCGAAAACTTCCTAGAGAAAAAGGCACAAGGTTTCATAACAGAGCAACCAGGGCCTCTCTGCGACAAAACGGCCCCTGCTCCAATCTCTGAAGCATCCACCTCAACCTGAAAGGGAAGTGAGACATCGGGCTGGCACAAAACAGGCGCCGAAGTAAACCGGCGTTTCAACTCCTGGAAAGCCTCCACGGCAGCAGGAGCCCAGTTAGCCACATCGGAGCCCTTCTTGGTCATATCCGTCAAAGGTTTCACAATGCTAGAAAAATTAGCGATAAAACGACGGTAGAAGTTAGCGAAGCCCAAGAACTTCTGAAGACTCTTAACTGACGAGGGCTGAGTCCAATCAAGAATAGCTCGGACCTTGACTGGGTCCATCTCCACAGCAGAAGGGGAAAAAATGAACCCCAAAAAGGGAACCTTCTGTACACCAAAGAGACACTTTGAGCCCTTGACAAACAAAGAATTTTCACGCAAAATTTTAAAGACCAACCTGACCTGCTCCACATGCGAATCCCAATTATCAGAAAAAACCAAAATATCATCCAGATAAACAATCAAAAATTTATCCAGATACTTCCGGAAAATGTCATGCATAAAGGACTGAAAAACTGAAGGCGCATTGGAGAGCCCAAAAGGCATCACCAAGTACTCAAAATGACCTTCGGGCATATTGAATGCGGTTTTCCATTCATCACCTTGCTTAATGCGCACAAGGTTGTACGCACCACGAAGGTCTATCTTGGTAAACCACTTGGCACCTTTAATCCGGGCAAACAAGTCAGACAACAGCGGTAAAGGATACTGAAATTTGACAGTGATCTTATTTAAAAGCCGATAATCAATACAAGGTCTCAAAGATCCGTCCTTTTTTGCCACAAAAAAGAATCCCGCACCAAGAGGGGAAGAAGACGGACGAATATGTCCTTTCTCCAGAGACTCCTTGATATATGAACGCATAGCGGTATGTTCAGGTACCGACAGATTAAACAGTCTTCCCTTAGGAAATTTACTGCCTGGGATCAAATCTATAGCACAGTCACAGTCCCTATGAGGAGGCAGTGCACTGGACTCAGACTCACTGAAGACATCCTGATAATCAGACAAATACTCCGGAACTTCCGAAGGCGTAGAAGAAGCAATAGACACAGGCAGGGAATCCCCATGAATACCACGACAGCCCCAACTTGAGACTGACATAGCCTTCCAGTCCAGGACTGGATTATGGGTCTGTAACCATGGCAGCCCTAAAACAACCAAATCATGCATTTTATGTAAAACCAGGAAACGTATCACCTCGCGGTGTTCAGGAGTCATGCACATGGTAACCTGTGTCCAATACTGCGGTTTATTTGCTGCCAATGGCGTAGCATCAATACCCCTAAGAGGAATAGGATTTTCTAATGGTTCAAGAGTAAAACCACAGCGCTTAGCAAATGAGAGATCCATAAGACTCAGGGCAGCACCTGAATCTACAAACGCCATGACAGGATAAGATGACAGTGAGCAAATCAAAGTTACAGACAGAATAAATTTAGGTTGCAAATTACCAACGGTGACAGGACTAACAACCTTAGCTATACGTTTAGAGCATGCTGATATAACATGTGTAGAATCACCACAGTAGTAGCACAAGCCATTCCGGCGTCTATGAATTTTCCGCTCATTTCTAGTCAGGATTCTATCACATTGCATTAAATCAGGTGTCTGTTCAGACAACACCATGAGGGAATTTGCGGTTTTTCTATCACATTACACCGAATTAGGTGTCTGTTCAGACAACACCATGAGGGAATTTGCGGTTTTGCGCTCCCGCAACCGCCGGTCAATTTGAATAGCCAGTGCCATAGTATCATTCAGACCTGTGGGAATGGGAAAACCCACCATAACATTCTTAATGGCTTCAGAAAGGCCATTTCTAAAATTAGCGGCCAGTGCACACTCGTTCCAATGTGTCAGCACGGACCATTTCCGAAATTTTTGGCAATACACTTCAGCCTCGTCCTGCCCCTGAGACATAGCCAGCAAGGCCTTTTCTGCCTGAATCTCAAGATTGGGTTCCTCATAAAGTAAACCGAGCGCCAGAAAAAACGCATCAATATCAGCCAATGCCGGATCTCCTGGCGCCAGCGAAAAAGCCCAATCCTGAGGGTCGCCCCGTAAGAACGAAATAACAATTTTGACTTGCTGAGCAGAGTCTCCAGATGAACAGGGTCTCAGGGACAAAAACAATTTACAATTATTCACGAAATTCCTAAACTTAAACCTGTCTCCGGAAAACAGTTCAGGAATCGGTATTTTAGGTTCTGACCTAGGATTTCTGATAACATAGTCTTGTATGCCCTGCACACGAGTAGCCAGCTGGTCCACACTTGTAATCAAGGTCTGGACATTCATGTCTGCAGCAAGCATAGCCACTCTAAAGGTAAAGGGGAAGAAGGAAGAAAAAAAAAAAAACAAAAAAAAAAAAACTCAGAATCTTCTTTCTTATAATCCCTCTTCTGCAATGCATTAAACATTTAATACTGGCCTGGCAAACTGTTATGACCCCAATGGCGAGGGTCTCAGAGGAATGTGGAAGTCTGCAGAATACAAAAATCCAGCTCATAGGGCAGTGGTAAGTGGGTTGACCATATATCTACTCCTAACGCCAACACTAGAAGTAGCCGGGGATCATTCCTACGTTGATTCTAGATGACACGCTCCAGCCGGAGAATCTAGCTACCCCTAGTAGAGGAAAACAAAAGACCTTTCTTGCCTCCAGAGAAGGGGACCCCAAAGCTGGATAGAAGCCCCCCACAAATAATAACGGTGAGGTAAGAGGAAATGACAAACACAGAAATGAACCAGGTTTAGCACAGAGAGGCCCGCTAACTGAAAGCAGAATAAAGAAAGGTAACTTATATGGTCAACAAAAACCCTATCAAAATCCACACTGGAAATTCAAGAACCCCCGAACCGTCTAACGGTCCGGGGGGAGAACACCAGCCCCCTAGAGCTTCCAGCAAAGGTCAGGATATAGATATGGAACAAGCTGGACAAAAATACAAAACCAAAACAAATAGCAAAAAGCAAAAAGCGGACTTAGCTGATATAACTGGAACCAGGATCAGTAGACAAGAGCACAGGAGACTAGCTCTGATAACTACGTTGCCAGGCATTGAACTGAAGGTCCAAGGAGCTTATATAGCAACACCCCTAACTAACGACCCAGGTGCGGATAAAAGGAATGACAGAAAAACCAGAGTCAAAAAACTAGTAACCACTAGAGGGAGCAAAAGCAAATTCACAACACAACTGCATTTGAATTGTTTTGTTTAAAATTCATTGTGGTAATGTCTATAACCAAAATTAGAAAAATGTTGTCTCTGTCCAAATATATATGGACCTAACTGTACATCAATAACGGTCCCTCAAGAGGTAGGAAAATGAGGGTGATAGTCCATGCCACTGATTTAGATACAAGAAACCGGGTAACAATTACTGTAAGACCAAGCAGTTTATTCTCTACGCATTTCCTTAGTTCCTTAGTGGAGATGGGCAAACCTGAGCAGTAAAGTTCAGGGTTCATACCGAATACCTAGTACTAACAGAGTACTACTCTCGATAGCAAGGAAAATCCCAGTATGTAGCTGGCACTCTTGTGTACAGATTCTCATAGATGTTAAATATAAATATCTGCTTTAATAAGGTAATAAAAAAATTACAGGACAACGCGTTTCGACTCCTACACCCAGGAGTCTTCTTCAGGTCTTTAAAAAATAAATAAGCAAGTGAGTGCAATTATATAAGAGAGCAATTTACACATATTTTTTACTGCACTTAGATCGTGTGCGGCGTTGTTCCCTTTTTTCCCCTATCCTCAGGGTTGTTTGGATTCAGAGTACTACTCTCATCAGCCAACGCCTGCTGTCACTGCTAATAGCGAGAGTAGGTGCCGCTGATGGGAGAATTCATTAGCCGGCACCTGTGTGCTATAAATAAATACTTTTTTTAACCCCTTTCTGACATATGACGTACTATCCCGTCGAGGTGGGATGGGCCCGTATGACCACCGACGGGATAGTACGTCATATGCGATCGGCCGCGCTCACGGTATAAGCACGGTGTGTCATAATGTGGTGGGGGGTGGGATTATGTGTGGTAATGTGGTGGGAGGGCGGGATTATTTGTGGTAATGTGGTGGGGGGTGGGATTATGTGTGGTAATGTGGATGGAGGAGGGATTATGAGTGGTAATGTGGTGGGGGGCGGGATTATGTGTGGTAATGTGGTGTGGGGATGGGATTGTGTGTGGTAATATGGTGGGGCAGGATTATGTGTGGTAATGTGGTGGGGTGGGATTATGTGTGGTAATGTGGTGAGGGGCGAGATTATGTGTGGTAATGTGGTGGGGGGATTATGTGTGGTAATGTGGTGGGGGGGTGGGATTATAAGTGGTGATGTGGTGGGGGGGCGGGATTATGTGTGGTGATGTGGTGGGGGGGCGGGATTATGTGTGGTGATGTGGTGGCGGGTGGGATTATGTGTGGTGATGTGGTAGGATTGTGTGTGGTAATGTGGGGGGGATTGTGTGTGGTGATGTGTTGGGATCAGAATTATGTGTGGTAATGTGGTGGGGGGCGGGATTGTGTGGTAATGTTGTGGGGGGGCGGGATTATCTGTGGTGATGTGGTGGGGGCAGGATTATGCGTGGTGATGTGGTGGGGGAGCGGGATTATGTGTGGTGATGTGGTGGGGGGCGAAATTATGTGTGGTAATGTGGTGGGGGGCAGAATTGTGTGGTAATGTGGTGGGGGGTGGGATTATGTGGTGATGTGGTGGGGGATGGGATTATGTGTGGTGATGTGGTGGGGCGGAGCTACTGTGCAGGGGGTGGGATTAGCGAGTGTGATGTGGGGGCGGGATTATGTGTGGTAATGTGGTGGGGGCGGGATTATGTGTGGTAATGTGGTGGGGGGCAGGATTATGCATGGTGATGTGGTGGGGGGCAGGATTATGCGTGGTGATGGGGTGGGGGGCAGGATTATGGGTGGTGATGGGTTGGGGGGCGTGATTGTGTGCGGTGATGGGTTGGGGGGCGTGATTGTGTGCGGTGAGGTGTTGGGGGGCGGGATTGTGTGCGGTGATGGGGTGGGAGGGCGGGATTGTGTGCGGTGATGGGGTGGGAGGGCGGGATTGTGTGCGGTGATGGGGTGGGAGGGCGGGATTGCGTGCGGTGATGGGGTGGGAGGGCGGGATTGCGTGCGGTGATGGGGTGGGAGGGCGGTATTGTGTGCGGTGATGGGGTGGGGGGCGGGATTGTGTGCGGTGATGGGGTGGGAGGGTGGGATTGTGTGCGGTGATGGGGTGGGAGGGCGGGATTGTGTGCGGTGATGGGGTGGGAGGGCGGGATTGCGTGCGGTGATGGGGTGGGAGAGCGGGATTGCGTGCGGTGATGGGGTGGGAGGGCGGGATTGCGTGCGGTGATGGGGTGGGAGGGCGGGATTGCGTGCGGTGATGGGGTGGGAGGGCGGGATTGCGTGCGGTGATGGGGTGGGAGGGCGGGATTGCGTGCGGTGATGGGGTGGGAGGGCGGGATTGTGTGCGGTGATGGGGTGGGAGGGCGAAATTGTGTGCGGTGATGGGGTGGGAGGGCGGGATTGCGTGCGGTGATGGGGTGGGAGGGCGGGATTGCGTGCGGTGATGGGGTGGGAGGGCGTGATTGTGTGCGGTGATGTGTTGGGGGGCGGGATTGTGTGCGGTGATGGGGGGGAGGGAGGGTGATTGTGTGCGGTGATGATTTTTGTGTGCGGTGATGGGGTGGGAGGGCGGGATTGCGTGCGGTGATGGGGTGGGAGGGCGGGATTGCGTGCGGTGATGGGGTGGGAGGGCGGGATTGTGTGCGGTGATGGGGTGGGAGGGCGAAATTGTGTGCGGTGATGGGGTGGGAGGGCGGAATTGTGTGCGGTGATGGGGTGGGAGGGCGGGATTGTGTGCGGTGATGGGGCGGGAGGTCGGGATTGTGTGCGGTGATGGGGCGGGAGGGTGGGATTGTGTGCGGTGATGGGGTGGGAGGGTGGGATTGTGTGCGGTGATGGGGTGGGAGGGTGGGATTGTGTGCGGTGATGGGGTGGGAGAGCGGAATTGTGTGCGGTGATTTTTGTGTGCGGTGATGGGGTGGGAGGGCGGGATTGTGTGCGGTGATGGGGTGGGAGGGCGGGATTGTGTGCGGTGATGGGGTGGGAGGGCGGGATTGTGTGCGGTGATGGGGTGGGAGGGCGGGATTGTGTGCGGTGATGGGGTGGGGGGCGTGATTGTGTGCGGTGATGGGGTGGGGGGCGGGATTGTGTGCGGTGATGGGGTGGGGGGCGTGATTGTGCGCGGTGATGGGTTGGGGGGCGAGATTGTGCGCGGTGATGGGTTGGGGGGCGAGATTGTGTGCGGTGATGTGTTGAGGGGCAGGATTGTGTGCGGTGATGGGGTGGGGCGCGTGTTGTGTGCGGTGATGGGTTGGGAACATGATTGTGTGCGGTGATGGGTTGGAAGCGAGATTGTGTGTGGTAATGAGGTAGGGGGCGGGATTGTGTGTGGTGATGTGGTGGGAGGCGGAGCTACTGTGCAGGGGGCAGGATTAGCGAGTAATCACAATGCCATATATATATATATATATATATATATATATATATATATATATATATATATATATATATATATATATATATTGTTCCCATAAATACATTTCTTTAAAAAAAACAATAAAAGTACACATATTTAGTATCGCCGCGTCCGTAACGACCCGACATATAAAACTGTCCCACTAGTTAACCCCTTCAGTGAACAACGTGAAAAAAAAAAAACCGAGGCAAAAAACAACACTTTATTATTATACCGCCAAACAAAAAAGTGGAATAACACGCAATCAAAAAGACGGATATAAATAAACATGGTACCGCTGAAAACGTCATCTTGTCCCACAAAAAATGAGCCACCATGCAGCATCATCAGCGAAAAAATAAAAAAGTTATAGTCCTCAGAATATAGCGATTAGTGTTGAGCATTCCGATACCGCAAGTATCGGGTATCGGCCGATATTCGCGGTATCGGAATTCCGATACCGAGTTCCGATATTTTCAGTATATCGGATACCAGAATCGGAAGTTCCCATAATTCAAAGAGCCAGAATTCAGCCAACGAGGAATCATTAGAAGTGTGGGCACATCCTGTTCTGCATGTTAGGCATGCAACTACTGGCATGGCTGTGATTGGCTGCTGAAATGATGTCATGATGCACTATAAAAGTCGCCACCGTCATTTTGGGTTATTATTATTATTATTTATTGTTATAGCGCCATTTATTCCATGGCGCTTTACATGTGAGGAGGGGTATACATAATAAAAACAAGTACAATAATCTTAAACAATACAAGTCATAACTGGTACAGGAGGAGTGAGGACCCTGCCCGCGAAGGCTCACAATCTACAAGGGATGGGTGAGAATACAGTAGGTGAGGATAGAGCTGGTCCTGCAGCGGTTTGGTTGATCGGTGGTTACTGCAGGTTGTAGGCTTGACGGAAGAGGTGGGTCTTCAGGTTCTTTTTGAAGGTTTCGATGGTAGGCGAGAGTCTGATGTATTGTGGTAGAGGGTTAAAGAGTAGGGGTGATATGCGAGAGAAATCTTGTATGCGATTGTGGGAAGAGGAGATAAGAGGGGAGTAGAGAAGGAGATCTTGTGAGGATTGGAGGTTGCGTGAGACGAGGTCACAGATGTATGGAGGAGACAGGTTGTGGATGGCTTTGTATGTCATGGTTAGGGTTTTGTACTGGAGTCTCTGGGCAATGGGGAGCCAGTGGAGGGATTGACAGAGGGGAGAGGCCGGGGAATAGCGGGGGGACAGGTGGATTAGTCGGGCAGCAGAGTTTAGAATAGATTGGAGGGGTGCGAGAGTGTTAGAGGGGAGGCCACAGAGCAGGAAGTTGCAGTAGTCAAGGCGAGAGATAATGAGGGCATGGACAAGGGTTTTTGCAGATTCTTGGTTGAGGAATGAACGGATTTGTGAAATATTTTTGAGTTGAAGTCGGCAGGAAGTGGAAAAGGCTTGGATATGTGGTTTGAAGGAGAGATCAGCGTCAAGGATTACCCCGAGGCAGCGAGCTTGTGGGACTGGGGAGAGTGGGCAGCCATGCACTGTAATGGTTAGGTTCGTTGGGGGGGTCATGTGAGATGGGGGAAAGATGATGAATTCTGTTTTGTCCATGTTAAGTTTCAGAAATCTAGCGGAGAAGAAGGATGAAATAGTGGACAGACATTGAGGGATTCTGGTTAGTAGGGAGGTGATATCTGGTCCAGAGATGTAGATCTGTGTGTCATCAGCATAGAGGTGATACTGAAAGCCATGAGATTCTAAGAGCTGTCCCAGGTCAAAGGTGTAAATGGAGAAGAGCAGGGGCCCAAGGACTGAACCTTGCGGGACTCCGACAGATAGGGGGCGAGGTGAGGAGGTGGTGTGTGAGTGGGAGACGCTGAATGTCCGGTCTGTTAGGTATGATGAGATCCAGGATAGGGCCAAGTCTGTGATGCCAAGGGATGAGAGGGTCTGTAATAATAGGGAATGGTCCACTGTGTCAAAGGCAGCTGACAGGTCGAGGAGGAGGAGAACAGAGTAGTGTCGTTTGCTCTTGGCGGTTAAGAGGTCGTTGGTGACCTTAGTTAGGGCAGTTTCAGTGGAGTGGTGTGACCGGAAGCCAGATTGTAAGCGGTCAAAGAGGGAGCAAGAAGAGAGATGGGAGGACAGTTCACTCTGCTGTGAATTCAGTTAGGGACAGGACGCTGTGTTCTGACTGAGGGCCAGTTTAGAGATAGCGATTTGCTTCATTGTGCTTTACCCAGGCTAATTTAGCAACCGCTGTGTGAGAACCTTGTTTTGGCCTTGCAACAGTTTTTACGGCTGTCTGCAAGGTGTCTGTGTGAGTGCAGCTCACTCTGTAGTCTGGTCTGCCGCCACAGCCGGTTGTAATCAGCTCAGGGTGCGTCACTGCCTCATACCGTTCCATTGTCCATTTTCAATTAGTGCAGCCTGCTGCACATTTTTTCAAATTTATCCTATTAGTGGCTTTCCATCCGTATCCTGCTAGATTGTGGAAAAACACTATATAGGATTACATAGAGGAGCTTTTTTTGTCCTTGCAGCGCCGTTCACGGATGTCTGCACGGTCTCTGTGTGAGTGCAGCTCACTCTGTAGTCTGTTCTGGGAAAAAAACAAAAAGTTTATAAAGATCACCAAACACTCCACTTCAAGTCTAGTCCACACTTGATAAAATTAGTGTTTCTTATACCTGTTAGCAGCTGTTCAGGAATAAGCACACTAAGCCCTTATTACTTTTCTGCCTATCTTTATCAGTCTACCAAGATGAAGAAGGCAGGGAGTAAGGCACATGGCTGTGGAGGTGGAGAAGAGAGAGGACGTGGGGATTCTGGGCCTGCTGCAGGCACCGGTAACTCATCATCCCGCAGTTTTAGCAGTGAACAGTCCTTCATACGCAGCTTTGTTGGAGCTCGCTGTACCCTGCTGCTGTGGGACGAACAAATTGAAGCCATTGTAGGACGGATGGCAGCTAACACATCGACTTCAATTAGTGCCACATCCTCTCAGGCACAGAGCACTGAAGAGCACCCATCTGTCTCTTCACCACCTGCCAAATTGCCCAGGCAGTCACAGAGACCAGGACAGGAGCCATCTCTACTTCTGTTCTCTGAATCTCTTGGTTTGGAAAGTGGGGGCCAGCCAAGCAGCATCCGAGAAATGGAAGAAGAGCCAGTATGCAGTGATGCCCAACTGCTTTGTCTCTCTGAATCTGAAGAGGCGGGTGGGCCAGGGCCTCCGGTCAGCACACCTCAGTACGCATCTGATGATGATGAGACTCAGGTGCCTGTTGTGAATTTACCTTTTTGGCTCCCTCTAGTGGTTACTAGTGATTTGACTCTGGGAATGTCTGCCATCCCTTGTATGCTCACCTGGGTCGTTAGGTCAGGGGTGTTGCTATATAAGCTCCCTGGACCTTCAGTTCAATGCCTGGCAACGTTGTAATCAGAGCTAATCTGTTGTGCTCTTGTCTACTGATCCTGGTTCCTGCTAAATTAAGCTAAGTCTGCTTTCTTGCTTTTTGCTATTTGTTTTGTTTGCATTTTTGTCCAGCTTGTACATAATCTGTATCCTAACCTTGCTGGAAGCTCTAGGGAGGCTGGAGTTCTCCCCCCGGGCCGTTAGACGGTTCGGGGGTTCTTGAATCTCCAGTGTGGATTTTTTGTTAGGGTTTTTGTTGAACATATAAGTTATCTTACTACATTCTGCTATTAGTAAGTGGGCCTCTCTTTGCTAAACCTAGTTCATCTCTGTGTTTGTCATTTCCTCTTACCTCACCATTATTATTTGTGGGGGGCTTGTATCCTACTTTTGGGGTCTATTCTCTGGAGGCAAGAGAGGTCTTTGTTTTCCTCTTCTAGGGGTAGTTAGTCCTCCGGCTGGCGCGAGACATCTAGCGACCAACGTAGGCATGTTCCCCGGCTACTTCTAGTGTTGGCGTTAGGAGTAGATATATGGTCAACCCAGTTACCACTGCCCTATGAGCTGGATTTTTGTACTTCGCAGACTTACTTGTTCCTCTGAGACCCTCGCCATTGGGGTCATAACAGTTTGCCAGGCCAGTATTAAATGTTAAATGCATTGCAGAAGCGGGATTATAAGAAAGAAAATTCTGAGGTTTTTTTTTTTCTCTCTCTCATTTTTTTTTTTTTTTTCTTTTCCCCTTTACCTCTGAGTGGCTTGTGTTTGCTGCAGACATGAATGTCCAGACCTTGATTACAAGTGTGGACCAGCTTGCTGCTCGTGTGCAGGGCATACAAGATTATGTTACCAGAAATCCTATGTCAGAACCTAAGATACCGATTCCTGAACTGTTTTCCGGAGACCGATTTAAATTTAGAAATTTCAGGAATAATTGTAAATTGTTTTTGTCTCTGGGACCCTGTTCATCTGGAGACTCCGCTCAGCAAGTAAAAATTGTTATTTCTTTTTTACGGGGCGACCCTCAGGATTGGGCCTTCTCGCTGGCGCCAGGAGATCCGGCATTGGCTGACATTGATGCGTTTTTTCTGGCGCTCGGTTTGCTTTATGAGGAACCCAATCTTGAGATTCAGGCAGAAAAAGCCTTGCTGGCTATGTCTCAGGGCCAGGACGAGGCTGAAGTGTATTGCCAAAAATTTCGGAAATGGTCCGTGCTGACCCTGTGGAACGAGTGTGCATTGGCTGCAAATTTTAGAAATGGCCTTTCTGAAGCCATTAAGAATGTGATGGTGGGTTTTCCCATTCCCACAGGTCTGAATGATTCTATGGCCCTGGCTATTCAAATCGACCGGCGGTTGCGGGAGCGCAAAACCGCAAATTCCCTCATGGTGTTGTCTGAACAGGCACCTGATTTAATGCAATGTGATAGAATCCTGACTAGAAATGAGCGGAAACTTCATAGACGCCAGAACGGCTTGTGTTACTACTGTGGTGATTCTACACATGTTATCTCAGCATGCTCTAAACGTCTTACTAAGGTTGTTAGTCCGGTCGCCATTGGTAATTTGCAACCTAAATTTATTCTATCTGTAACTTTGATTTGCTCACTGTCATCGTATCCTGTCATGGCGTTTGTGGACTGAGGTGCTGCCCTGAGCCTTATGGATCTGTCATTTGCCAAGCGCTGCGGATTTGTTCTTGAGCCATTGGAAAATCCTATCCCTCTTAGGGGTATTGATTCTACGCCATTGGCAAAAAATAAACCGCAGTTTTGGACACAGGTTACCATGTGCATGACTCCCGAACATCGGGAGGTAATACGTTTTCTTGTTCTGCATAAAATGCATGATTTGGTTGTTTTGGGGTTGCCATGGTTACAGACCCATAATCCAGTCTTGGACTGGAAGGCTATGTCAGTGTCAAGTTGGGGCTGCCATGGAATTCATGGAGATTCCCTGCCCTTGTCTATTGCTTCTTCTACGCCTTCGGAAGTTCCGGCGTATTTGTCTGATTATCAGGATGTCTTCAGCGAGTCTAAGTCCAGTGCACTGCCTCCTCATAGGGAATGTGACTGTGCAATAGATTTGATTCCTGGCAGTAAGTTTCCTAAGGGGAGACTGTTTAATCTGTCGGTACCTGAACATACCGCGATGCGTTCATATATCAAGGAGTCTCTTGAGAAGGGGCATATCCGTCCTTCTTCTTCCCCTCTTGGTGCGGGATTCTTTTTGTGGCCAAAAAGGACGGATCTTTGAGGCCTTGTATTGACTATCGGCTTTTAAATAAGATCACTGTCAAATTTCAGTATCCTTTGCCGCTGTTGTCAGATTTGTTTGCCCGGATTAAAGGTGCCAAGTGGTTCACCAAGATAGACCTTCGTGGTGCGTACAACCTTGTGCGCATTAGGCAGGGCGATGAATGGAAAACCGCATTCAATACGCCCGAAGGTCATTTTGAGTACTTGGTGATGCCATTTGGGCTCTCTAATGCACCTTCAGTTTTTCAGTCCTTCATGCATGACATTTTCCGGAAGTATCTGGATAAATTTTTGATTGTTTATCTGGATGATATTCTGTTTTTTTCTGATGATTGGGACTCGCATGTGGAGCAGGTCAGGATGGTTTTTGAGATTCTGCGTGAAAATTCTTTGTTTGTAAAAGGCTCAAAGTGTCTCTTTGGTGTACAGAAGGTTCCCTTTTTGGGGTTCATTTTTTCCCCTTCTGCTGTGGAGATGGATCCAGTCAAGGTCCGAGCTATTCATGATTGGACTCAACCCTCGTCAGTTAAGAGTCTTCAGAAGTTCTTGGGTTTTGCTAACTTCTACCGTCGTTTTATCGCAAATTTCTCTAGCGTTGTTAAACCGCTGACGGATATGACCAAGAAAGGCTCTGATGTAGCTAACTGGGCTCCTGCTGCCATGGAGGCTTTCCAGGAGTTGAAACGCCGGTTTACTTCGGCGCCTGTTTTGTGCCAGCCTGACGTCTCACTTCCCTTTCAGGTTGAGGTGGATGCTTCGGAGATTGGGGCAGGGGCTGTTTTGTCGCAGAGAGGCCCTGGTTGCTCTACTATGAGACCTTGTGCCTTTTTCTCTAGGAAGTTTTCG
This sequence comes from Ranitomeya variabilis, assembly GCF_051348905.1. NCBI lineage: Eukaryota > Metazoa > Chordata > Amphibia > Anura > Dendrobatidae > Ranitomeya > Ranitomeya variabilis. Next base: position 115,641,851 of record NC_135238.1, read on the forward strand.
CCGGCAGAGCGAAATTATGATGTGGGCAATCGGGAGTTGTTGGCCATGAAGTGGGCATTTGAGGAGTGGCGTCATTGGCTCGAGGGTGCTAAGCATCGTGTGGTGGTCTTGACTGATCACAAAAATCTGATGTATCTCGAGTCTGCTAAACGCCTGAATCCTAGACAGGCCCGCTGGTCATTGTTTTTCTCCCGTTTTGACTTTGTGGTCTCGTATTTACCAGGTTCTAAGAATGTGAAGGCCGATGCTCTGTCTAGGAGCTTTGTGCCTGATGCTCCTGGAGTCGCTGAACCTGTGGGTATTCTTAAGGAAGGAGTTATCGTGTCAGCTATTTCTCCAGATCTGCGACGTGTGTTACAGAGATTTCAGGCTGGTAGGCCTGACTCTTGTCCACCTGACAGATTGTTTGTGCCTGCTAGATGGACCAGCAGAGTCATTTCCGAGGTTCATTCCTCGGTGTTGGCAGGGCACCCGGGAATTTTTGGCACCAGGGATCTGGTGGCCAGGTCCTTTTGGTGGCCTTCCTTGTCAAGGGATGTGCGGTCATTTGTGCAGTCCTGTGGTACTTGTGCTCGAGCTAAGCCTTGCTGTTCTCGTGCCAGCGGGTTGCTCTTGCCCTTGCCTGTCCCGAAGAGACCTTGGACACACATCTCTATGGATTTCATTTCTGATCTTCCGGTGTCTCAGGGCATGTCTGTCATCTGGGTGATATGTGATCGTTTCTCCAAGATGGTCCATTTGGTTCCTTTGCCTAAGCTGCCCTCCTCTTCTGATCTGGTTCCTGTGTTCTTCCAGAACGTGGTTCGTTTGCACGGCATTCCTGAGAATATTGTGTCGGACAGAGGATCCCAGTTTGTTTCCAGGTTCTGGCGATCCTTTTGTGGTAGGATGGGCATTGAGTTGTCGTTTTCATCCGCTTTCCATCCCCAGACTAACGGACAAACGGAGCGAACTAATCAGACTCTGGAGGCTTATTTGAGGTGTTTTGTCTCTTCTGATCAGGATGATTGGGTGACCTTCTTGCCGTTGGCTGAATTTGCCCTTAATAATCGGGCTAGTTCCGCCACCTTGGTTTCGCCATTTTTCTGCAACTCTGGTTTCCATCCTCGTTTTTCCTCGGGACATGTGGAGCCTTCTGACTGTCCGGGGGTGGATTCCGTGGTGGATAGGTTGCAGCGGATCTGGAGTCATGTGGTGGACAACTTGAAGTTGTCACAGGAGAAGGCTCAGCGTTTTGCCAACCGCCGCCGCGGTGTGGGTCCCCGACTTCGCGTTGGGGATTTGGTATGGCTGTCTTCTCGATTTGTTCCTATGAAGGTCTCCTCTCCCAAATTTAAGCCTCGCTTCATTGGTCCTTACAAGATATTGGAAATCCTTAATCCGGTATCCTTTCGCCTGGATCTTCCGGTGTCGTTTGCCATTCACAACGTATTTCATAGGTCCTTGTTGCGGCGGTACGTTGTGCCTGTGGTTCCTTCTGCTGAGCCTCCTGCTCCGGTGTTGGTTGAGGGCGAGTTGGAGTATGTGGTGGAGAAGATCTTAGATTCTCGTCTCTCCAGGTGGAGGCTTCAGTACTTGGTCAAGTGGAAGGGCTATGGTCAGGAGGATAATTCCTGGGTGGTCGCCTCTGATGTGCATGCGGCCGATTTGGTTCGTGCCTTTCACACCGCTCATCCTGATCGCCCTGGTGGTCTTGGTGAGGGTTCGGTGACCCCTCACTAAGGGGGGGGTACTGTTGTGAATTTACCTTTTTGGCTCCCTCTAGTGGTTACTAGTGATTTGACTCTGGGAATGTCTGCCATCCCTTGTATGCTCACCTGGGTCGTTAGGTCAGGGGTGTTGCTATATAAGCTCCCTGGACCTTCAGTTCAATGCCTGGCAACGTTGTAATCAGAGCTAATCTGTTGTGCTCTTGTCTACTGATCCTGGTTCCTGCTAAATTAAGCTAAGTCTGCTTTCTTGCTTTTTGCTATTTGTTTTGTTTGCATTTTTGTCCAGCTTGTACATAATCTGTATCCTAACCTTGCTGGAAGCTCTAGGGAGGCTGGAGTTCTCCCCCCGGGCCGTTAGACGGTTCGGGGGTTCTTGAATCTCCAGTGTGGATTTTTTGATAGGGTTTTTGTTGACCATATAAGTTATCTTACTACATTCTGCTATTAGTAAGTGGGCCTCTCTTTGCTAAACCTAGTTCATCTCTGTGTTTGTCATTTCCTCTTACCTCACCATTATTATTTGTGGGGGGCTTGTATCCTACTTTTGGGGTCTATTCTCTGGAGGCAAGAGAGGTCTTTGTTTTCCTCTTCTAGGGGTAGTTAGTCCTCCGGCTGGCGCGAGACATCTAGCGACCAACGTAGGCATGTTCCCCGGCTACTTCTAGTGTTGGCGTTAGGAGTAGATATATGGTCAACCCAGTTACCACTGCCCTATGAGCTGGATTTTTGTACTTCGCAGACTTACTTGTTCCTCTGAGACCCTCGCCATTGGGGTCATAACAGTTTGCCAGGCCAGTATTAAATGTTAAATGCATTGCAGAAGCGGGATTATAAGAAAGAAAATTCTGAGGTTTTTTTTTTTCTCTCTCTCATTTTTTTTTTTTTTTTCTTTTCCCCTTTACCTCTGAGTGGCTTGTGTTTGCTGCAGACATGAATGTCCAGACCTTGATTACAAGTGTGGACCAGCTTGCTGCTCGTGTGCAGGGCATACAAGATTATGTTACCAGAAATCCTATGTCAGAACCTAAGATACCGATTCCTGAACTGTTTTCCGGAGACCGATTTAAATTTAGAAATTTCAGGAATAATTGTAAATTGTTTTTGTCTCTGGGACCCTGTTCATCTGGAGACTCCGCTCAGCAAGTAAAAATTGTTATTTCTTTTTTACGGGGCGACCCTCAGGATTGGGCCTTCTCGCTGGCGCCAGGAGATCCGGCATTGGCTGACATTGATGCGTTTTTTCTGGCGCTCGGTTTGCTTTATGAGGAACCCAATCTTGAGATTCAGGCAGAAAAAGCCTTGCTGGCTATGTCTCAGGGCCAGGACGAGGCTGAAGTGTATTGCCAAAAATTTCGGAAATGGTCCGTGCTGACCCTGTGGAACGAGTGTGCATTGGCTGCAAATTTTAGAAATGGCCTTTCTGAAGCCATTAAGAATGTGATGGTGGGTTTTCCCATTCCCACAGGTCTGAATGATTCTATGGCCCTGGCTATTCAAATTGACCGGCGGTTGCGGGAGCGCAAAACCGCAAATTCCCTCATGGTGTTGTCTGAACAGGCACCTGATTTAATGCAATGTGATAGAATCCTGACTAGAAATGAGCGGAAACTTCATAGACGCCAGAACGGCTTGTGTTACTACTGTGGTGATTCTACACATGTTATCTCAGCATGCTCTAAACGTCTTACTAAGGTTGTTAGTCCGGTCGCCATTGGTAATTTGCAACCTAAATTTATTCTATCTGTAACTTTGATTTGCTCACTGTCATCGTATCCTGTCATGGCGTTTGTGGACTGAGGTGCTGCCCTGAGCCTTATGGATCTGTCATTTGCCAAGCGCTGCGGATTTGTTCTTGAGCCATTGGAAAATCCTATCCCTCTTAGGGGTATTGATTCTACGCCATTGGCAAAAAATAAACCGCAGTTTTGGACACAGGTTACCATGTGCATGACTCCCGAACATCGGGAGGTAATACGTTTTCTTGTTCTGCATAAAATGCATGATTTGGTTGTTTTGGGTTTGCCATGGTTACAGACCCATAATCCAGTCTTGGACTGGAAGGCTATGTCAGTGTCAAGTTGGGGCTGCCATGGAATTCATGGAGATTCCCTGCCCTTGTCTATTGCTTCTTCTACGCCTTCGGAAGTTCCGGCGTATTTGTCTGATTATCAGGATGTCTTCAGCGAGTCTAAGTCCAGTGCACTGCCTCCTCATAGGGAATGTGACTGTGCAATAGATTTGATTCCTGGCAGTAAGTTTCCTAAGGGGAGACTGTTTAATCTGTCGGTACCTGAACATACCGCGATGCGTTCATATATCAAGGAGTCTCTTGAGAAGGGGCATATCCGTCCTTCTTCTTCCCCTCTTGGTGCGGGATTCTTTTTGTGGCCAAAAAGGACGGATCTTTGAGGCCTTGTATTGACTATCGGCTTTTAAATAAGATCACTGTCAAATTTCAGTATCCTTTGCCGCTGTTGTCAGATTTGTTTGCCCGGATTAAAGGTGCCAAGTGGTTCACCAAGATAGACCTTCGTGGTGCGTACAACCTTGTGCGCATTAGGCAGGGCGATGAATGGAAAACCGCATTCAATACGCCCGAAGGTCATTTTGAGTACTTGGTGATGCCATTTGGGCTCTCTAATGCACCTTCAGTTTTTCAGTCCTTCATGCATGACATTTTCCGGAAGTATCTGGATAAATTTTTGATTGTTTATCTGGATGATATTCTGTTTTTTTCTGATGATTGGGACTCGCATGTGGAGCAGGTCAGGATAGTTTTTGAGATTCTGCGTGAAAATTCTTTGTTTGTAAAAGGCTCAAAGTGTCTCTTTGGTGTACAGAAGGTTCCCTTTTTGGGGTTCATTTTTTCCCCTTCTGCTGTGGAGATGGATCCAGTCAAGGTCCGAGCTATTCATGATTGGACTCAACCCTCGTCAGTTAAGAGTCTTCAGAAGTTCTTGGGTTTTGCTAACTTCTACCGTCGTTTTATCGCAAATTTCTCTAGCATTGTTAAACCGCTGACGGATATGACCAAGAAAGGCTCTGATGTAGCTAACTGGGCTCCTGCTGCCGTGGAGGCTTTCCAGGAGTTGAAACGCCGGTTTACTTCGGCGCCTGTTTTGTGCCAGCCTGACGTCTCACTTCCCTTTCAGGTTGAGGTGGATGCTTCGGAGATTGGGGCAGGGGCCGTTTTGTCGCAGAGAGGCCCTGGTTGCTCTACTATGAGACCTTGTGCCTTTTTCCCTAGGAAGTTTTCGCCGGCAGAGCGAAATTATGATGTGGGCAATCGGGAGTTGTTGGCCATGAAGTGGGCATTTGAGGAGTGGCGTCATTGGCTCGAGGGTGCTAAGCATCGTGTGGTGGTCTTGACTGATCACAAAAATCTGATGTATCTCGAGTCTGCTAAACGCCTGAATCCTAGACAGGCCCGCTGGTCATTGTTTTTCTCCCGTTTTGACTTTGTGGTCTCGTATTTACCAGGTTCTAAGAATGTGAAGGCCGATGCTCTGTCTAGGAGCTTTGTGCCTGATGCTCCTGGAGTCGCTGAACCTGTGGGTATTCTTAAGGAAGGAGTTATCGTGTCAGCTATTTCTCCAGATCTGCGACGTGTGTTACAGAGATTTCAGGCTGGTAGGCCTGACTCTTGTCCACCTGACAGATTGTTTGTGCCTGCTAGATGGACCAGCAGAGTCATTTCCGAGGTTCATTCCTCGGTGTTGGCAGGGCACCCGGGAATTTTTGGCACCAGGGATCTGGTGGCCAGGTCCTTTTGGTGGCCTTCCTTGTCAAGGGATGTGCGGTCATTTGTGCAGTCCTGTGGTACTTGTGCTCGAGCTAAGCCTTGCTGTTCTCGTGCCAGCGGGTTGCTCTTGCCCTTGCCTGTCCCGAAGAGACCTTGGACACACATCTCTATGGATTTCATTTCTGATCTTCCGGTGTCTCAGGGCATGTCTGTCATCTGGGTGATATGTGATCGTTTCTCCAAGATGGTCCATTTGGTTCCTTTGCCTAAGCTGCCCTCCTCTTCTGATCTGGTTCCTGTGTTCTTCCAGAACGTGGTTCGTTTGCACGGCATTCCTGAGAATATTGTGTCGGACAGAGGATCCCAGTTTGTTTCCAGGTTCTGGCGATCCTTTTGTGGTAGGATGGGCATTGAGTTGTCGTTTTCATCCGCTTTCCATCCCCAGACTAACGGACAAACGGAGCGAACTAATCAGACTCTGGAGGCTTATTTGAGGTGTTTTGTCTCTTCTGATCAGGATGATTGGGTGACCTTCTTGCCGTTGGCTGAATTTGCCCTTAATAATCGGGCTAGTTCCGCCACCTTGGTTTCGCCATTTTTCTGCAACTCTGGTTTCCATCCTCGTTTTTCCTCGGGACATGTGGAGCCTTCTGACTGTCCGGGGGTGGATTCCGTGGTGGATAGGTTGCAGCGGATCTGGAGTCATGTGGTGGACAACTTGAAGTTGTCACAGGAGAAGGCTCAGCGTTTTGCCAACCGCCGCCGCGGTGTGGGTCCCCGACTTCGCGTTGGGGATTTGGTATGGCTGTCTTCTCGATTTGTTCCTATGAAGGTCTCCTCTCCCAAATTTAAGCCTCGCTTCATTGGTCCTTACAAGATATTGGAAATCCTTAATCCGGTATCCTTTCGCCTGGATCTTCCGGTGTCGTTTGCCATTCACAACGTATTTCATAGGTCCTTGTTGCGGCGGTACGTTGTGCCTGTGGTTCCTTCTGCTGAGCCTCCTGCTCCGGTGTTGGTTGAGGGCGAGTTGGAGTACGTGGTGGAGAAGATCTTAGATTCTCGTCTCTCCAGGTGGAGGCTTCAGTACTTGGTCAAGTGGAAGGGCTATGGTCAGGAGGATAATTCCTGGGTGGTCGCCTCTGATGTGCATGCGGCCGATTTGGTTCGTGCCTTTCACACCGCTCATCCTGATCGCCCTGGTGGTCTTGGTGAGGGTTCGGTGACCCCTCACTAAGGGGGGGGTACTGTTGTGAATTTACCTTTTTGGCTCCCTCTAGTGGTTACTAGTGATTTGACTCTGGGAATGTCTGCCATCCCTTGTATGCTCACCTGGGTCGTTAGGTCAGGGGTGTTGCTATATAAGCTCCCTGGACCTTCAGTTCAATGCCTGGCAACGTTGTAATCAGAGCTAATCTGTTGTGCTCTTGTCTACTGATCCTGGTTCCTGCTAAATTAAGCTAAGTCTGCTTTCTTGCTTTTTGCTATTTGTTTTGTTTGCATTTTTGTCCAGCTTGTACATAATCTGTATCCTAACCTTGCTGGAAGCTCTAGGGAGGCTGGAGTTCTCCCCCCGGGCCGTTAGACGGTTCGGGGGTTCTTGAATCTCCAGTGTGGATTTTTTGATAGGGTTTTTGTTGACCATATAAGTTATCTTACTAAATTCTGCTATTAGTAAGTGGGCCTCTCTTTGCTAAACCTAGTTCATCTCTGTGTTTGTCATTTCCTCTTACCTCACCATTATTATTTGTGGGGGGCTTGTATCCTACTTTTGGGGTCTATTCTCTGGAGGCAAGAGAGGTCTTTGTTTTCCTCTTCTAGGGGTAGTTAGTCCTCCGGCTGGCGCGAGACATCTAGCGACCAACGTAGGCATGTTCCCCGGCTACTTCTAGTGTTGGCGTTAGGAGTAGATATATGGTCAACCCAGTTACCACTGCCCTATGAGCTGGATTTTTGTACTTCGCAGACTTACTTGTTCCTCTGAGACCCTCGCCATTGGGGTCATAACAGTTTGCCAGGCCAGTATTAAATGTTAAATGCATTGCAGAAGCGGGATTATAAGAAAGAAAATTCTGAGGTTTTTTTTTTTCTCTCTCTCATTTTTTTTTTTTTTTTCTTTTCCCCTTTACCTCTGAGTGGCTTGTGTTTGCTGCAGACATGAATGTCCAGACCTTGATTACAAGTGTGGACCAGCTTGCTGCTCGTGTGCAGGGCATACAAGATTATGTTACCAGAAATCCTATGTCAGAACCTAAGATACCGATTCCTGAACTGTTTTCCGGAGACCGATTTAAATTTAGAAATTTCAGGAATAATTGTAAATTGTTTTTGTCTCTGGGACCCTGTTCATCTGGAGACTCCGCTCAGCAAGTAAAAATTGTTATTTCTTTTTTACGGGGCGACCCTCAGGATTGGGCCTTCTCGCTGGCGCCAGGAGATCCGGCATTGGCTGACATTGATGCGTTTTTTCTGGCGCTCGGTTTGCTTTATGAGGAACCCAATCTTGAGATTCAGGCAGAAAAAGCCTTGCTGGCTATGTCTCAGGGCCAGGACGAGGCTGAAGTGTATTGCCAAAAATTTCGGAAATGGTCCGTGCTGACCCTGTGGAACGAGTGTGCATTGGCTGCAAATTTTAGAAATGGCCTTTCTGAAGCCATTAAGAATGTGATGGTGGGTTTTCCCATTCCCACAGGTCTGAATGATTCTATGGCCCTGGCTATTCAAATTGACCGGCGGTTGCGGGAGCGCAAAACCGCAAATTCCCTCATGGTGTTGTCTGAACAGGCACCTGATTTAATGCAATGTGATAGAATCCTGACTAGAAATGAGCGGAAACTTCATAGACGCCAGAACGGCTTGTGTTACTACTGTGGTGATTCTACACATGTTATCTCAGCATGCTCTAAACGTCTTACTAAGGTTGTTAGTCCGGTCGCCATTGGTAATTTGCAACCTAAATTTATTCTATCTGTAACTTTGATTTGCTCACTGTCATCGTATCCTGTCATGGCGTTTGTGGACTGAGGTGCTGCCCTGAGCCTTATGGATCTGTCATTTGCCAAGCGCTGCGGATTTGTTCTTGAGCCATTGGAAAATCCTATCCCTCTTAGGGGTATTGATTCTACGCCATTGGCAAAAAATAAACCGCAGTTTTGGACACAGGTTACCATGTGCATGACTCCCGAACATCGGGAGGTAATACGTTTTCTTGTTCTGCATAAAATGCATGATTTGGTTGTTTTGGGTTTGCCATGGTTACAGACCCATAATCCAGTCTTGGACTGGAAGGCTATGTCAGTGTCAAGTTGGGGCTGCCATGGAATTCATGGAGATTCCCTGCCCTTGTCTATTGCTTCTTCTACGCCTTCGGAAGTTCCGGCGTATTTGTCTGATTATCAGGATGTCTTCAGCGAGTCTAAGTCCAGTGCACTGCCTCCTCATAGGGAATGTGACTGTGCAATAGATTTGATTCCTGGCAGTAAGTTTCCTAAGGGGAGACTGTTTAATCTGTCGGTACCTGAACATACCGCGATGCGTTCATATATCAAGGAGTCTCTTGAGAAGGGGCATATCCGTCCTTCTTCTTCCCCTCTTGGTGCGGGATTCTTTTTGTGGCCAAAAAGGACGGATCTTTGAGGCCTTGTATTGACTATCGGCTTTTAAATAAGATCACTGTCAAATTTCAGTATCCTTTGCCGCTGTTGTCAGATTTGTTTGCCCGGATTAAAGGTGCCAAGTGGTTCACCAAGATAGACCTTCGTGGTGCGTACAACCTTGTGCGCATTAGGCAGGGCGATGAATGGAAAACCGCATTCAATACGCCCGAAGGTCATTTTGAGTACTTGGTGATGCCATTTGGGCTCTCTAATGCACCTTCAGTTTTTCAGTCCTTCATGCATGACATTTTCCGGAAGTATCTGGATAAATTTTTGATCTGGATGATATTCTGTTTTTTTCTGATGATTGGGACTCGCATGTGGAGCAGGTCAGGATGGTTTTTGAGATTCTGCGTGAAAATTCTTTGTTTGTAAAAGGCTCAAAGTGTCTCTTTGGTGTACAGAAGGTTCCCTTTTTGGGGTTCATTTTTTCCCCTTCTGCTGTGGAGATGGATCCAGTCAAGGTCCGAGCTATTCATGATTGGACTCAACCCTCGTCAGTTAAGAGTCTTCAGAAGTTCTTGGGTTTTGCTAACTTCTACCGTCGTTTTATCGCAAATTTCTCTAGCGTTGTTAAACCGCTGACGGATATGACCAAGAAAGGCTCTGATGTAGCTAACTGGGCTCCTGCTGCCGTGGAGGCTTTCCAGGAGTTGAAACGCCGGTTTACTTCGGCGCCTGTTTTGTGCCAGCCTGACGTCTCACTTCCCTTTCAGGTTGAGGTGGATGCTTCGGAGATTGGGGCAGGGGCCGTTTTGTCGCAGAGAGGCCCTGGTTGCTCTACTATGAGACCTTGTGCCTTTTTCCCTAGGAAGTTTTCGCCGGCAGAGCGAAATTATGATGTGGGCAATCGGGAGTTGTTGGCCATGAAGTGGGCATTTGAGGAGTGGCGTCATTGGCTCGAGGGTGCTAAGCATCGTGTGGTGGTCTTGACTGATCACAAAAATCTGATGTATCTCGAGTCTGCTAAACGCCTGAATCCTAGACAGGCCCGCTGGTCATTGTTTTTCTCCCGTTTTGACTTTGTGGTCTCGTATTTACCAGGTTCTAAGAATGTGAAGGCCGATGCTCTGTCTAGGAGCTTTGTGCCTGATGCTCCTGGAGTCGCTGAACCTGTGGGTATTCTTAAGGAAGGAGTTATCGTGTCAGCTATTTCTCCAGATCTGCGACGTGTGTTACAGAGATTTCAGGCTGGTAGGCCTGACTCTTGTCCACCTGACAGATTGTTTGTGCCTGCTAGATGGACCAGCAGAGTCATTTCCGAGGTTCATTCCTCGGTGTTGGCAGGGCACCTGGGAATTTTTGGCACCAGGGATCTGGTGGCCAGGTCCTTTTGGTGGCCTTCCTTGTCAAGGGATGTGCGGTCATTTGTGCAGTCCTGTGGTACTTGTGCTCGAGCTAAGCCTTGCTGTTCTCGTGCCAGCGGGTTGCTCTTGCCCTTGCCTGTCCCGAAGAGACCTTGGACACACATCTCTATGGATTTCATTTCTGATCTTCCGGTGTCTCAGGGCATGTCTGTCATCTGGGTGATATGTGATCGCTTCTCCAAGATGGTCCATTTGGTTCCTTTGCCTAAGCTGCCCTCCTCTTCTGATCTGGTTCCTGTGTTCTTCCAGAACGTGGTTCGTTTGCACGGCATTCCTGAGAATATTGTGTCGGACAGAGGATCCCAGTTTGTTTCCAGGTTCTGGCGATCCTTTTGTGGTAGGATGGGCATTGAGTTGTCGTTTTCATCCGCTTTCCATCCCCAGACTAACGGACAAACGGAGCGAACTAATCAGACTCTGGAGGCTTATTTGAGGTGTTTTGTCTCTTCTGATCAGGATGATTGGGTGACCTTCTTGCCGTTGGCTGAATTTGCCCTTAATAATCGGGCTAGTTCCGCCACCTTGGTTTCGCCATTTTTCTGCAACTCTGGTTTCCATCCTCGTTTTTCCTCGGGACATGTGGAGCCTTCTGACTGTCCGGGGGTGGATTCCGTGGTGGATAGGTTGCAGCGGATCTGGAGTCATGTGGTGGACAACTTGAAGTTGTCACAGGAGAAGGCTCAGCGTTTTGCCAACCGCCGCCGCGGTGTGGGTCCCCGACTTCGCGTTGGGGATTTGGTATGGCTGTCTTCTCGATTTGTTCCTATGAAGGTCTCCTCTCCCAAATTTAAGCCTCGCTTCATTGGTCCTTACAAGATATTGGAAATCCTTAATCCGGTATCCTTTCGCCTGGATCTTCCGGTGTCGTTTGCCATTCACAACGTATTTCATAGGTCCTTGTTGCGGCGGTACGTTGTGCCTGTGGTTCCTTCTGCTGAGCCTCCTGCTCCGGTGTTGGTTGAGGGCGAGTTGGAGTACGTGGTGGAGAAGATCTTAGATTCTCGTCTCTCCAGGTGGAGGCTTCAGTACTTGGTCAAGTGGAAGGGCTATGGTCAGGAGGATAATTCCTGGGTGGTCGCCTCTGATGTGCATGCGGCCGATTTGGTTCGTGCCTTTCACACCGCTCATCCTGATCGCCCTGGTGGTCTTGGTGAGGGTTCGGTGACCCCTCACTAAGGGGGGGGTACTGTTGTGAATTTACCTTTTTGGCTCCCTCTAGTGGTTACTAGTGATTTGACTCTGGGAATGTCTGCCATCCCTTGTATGCTCACCTGGGTCGTTAGGTCAGGGGTGTTGCTATATAAGCTCCCTGGACCTTCAGTTCAATGCCTGGCAACGTTGTAATCAGAGCTAATCTGTTGTGCTCTTGTCTACTGATCCTGGTTCCTGCTAAATTAAGCTAAGTCTGCTTTCTTGCTTTTTGCTATTTGTTTTGTTTGCATTTTTGTCCAGCTTGTACATAATCTGTATCCTAACCTTGCTGGAAGCTCTAGGGAGGCTGGAGTTCTCCCCCCGGGCCGTTAGACGGTTCGGGGGTTCTTGAATCTCCAGTGTGGATTTTTTGATAGGGTTTTTGTTGACCATATAAGTTATCTTACTACATTCTGCTATTAGTAAGTGGGCCTCTCTTTGCTAAACCTAGTTCATCTCTGTGTTTGTCATTTCCTCTTACCTCACCATTATTATTTGTGGGGGGCTTGTATCCTACTTTTGGGGTCTATTCTCTGGAGGCAAGAGAGGTCTTTGTTTTCCTCTTCTAGGGGTAGTTAGTCCTCCGGCTGGCGCGAGACATCTAGCGACCAACGTAGGCATGTTCCCCGGCTACTTCTAGTGTTGGCGTTAGGAGTAGATATATGGTCAACCCAGTTACCACTGCCCTATGAGCTGGATTTTTGTACTTCGCAGACTTACTTGTTCCTCTGAGACCCTCGCCATTGGGGTCATAACAGTTTGCCAGGCCAGTATTAAATGTTAAATGCATTGCAGAAGCGGGATTATAAGAAAGAAAATTCTGAGGTTTTTTTTTTTCTCTCTCTCATTTTTTTTTTTTTTTCTTTTCCCCTTTACCTCTGAGTGGCTTGTGTTTGCTGCAGACATGAATGTCCAGACCTTGATTACAAGTGTGGACCAGCTTGCTGCTCGTGTGCAGGGCATACAAGATTATGTTACCAGAAATCCTATGTCAGAACCTAAGATACCGATTCCTGAACTGTTTTCCGGAGACCGATTTAAATTTAGAAATTTCAGGAATAATTGTAAATTGTTTTTGTCTCTGGGACCCTGTTCATCTGGAGACTCCGCTCAGCAAGTAAAAATTGTTATTTCTTTTTTACGGGGCGACCCTCAGGATTGGGCCTTCTCGCTGGCGCCAGGAGATCCGGCATTGGCTGACATTGATGCGTTTTTTCTGGCGCTCGGTTTGCTTTATGAGGAACCCAATCTTGAGATTCAGGCAGAAAAAGCCTTGCTGGCTATGTCTCAGGGCCAGGACGAGGCTGAAGTGTATTGCCAAAAATTTCGGAAATGGTCCGTGCTGACCCTGTGGAACGAGTGTGCATTGGCTGCAAATTTTAGAAATGGCCTTTCTGAAGCCATTAAGAATGTGATGGTGGGTTTTCCCATTCCCACAGGTCTGAATGATTCTATGGCCCTGGCTATTCAAATCGACCGGCGGTTGCGGGAGCGCAAAACCGCAAATTCCCTCATGGTGTTGTCTGAACAGGCACCTGATTTAATGCAATGTGATAGAATCCTGACTAGAAATGAGCGGAAACTTCATAGACGCCAGAACGGCTTGTGTTACTACTGTGGTGATTCTACACATGTTATCTCAGCATGCTCTAAACGTCTTACTAAGGTTGTTAGTCCGGTCGCCATTGGTAATTTGCAACCTAAATTTATTCTATCTGTAACTTTGATTTGCTCACTGTCATCGTATCCTGTCATGGCGTTTGTGGACTGAGGTGCTGCCCTGAGCCTTATGGATCTGTCATTTGCCAAGCGCTGCGGATTTGTTCTTGAGCCATTGGAAAATCCTATCCCTCTTAGGGGTATTGATTCTACGCCATTGGCAAAAAATAAACCGCAGTTTTGGACACAGGTTACCATGTGCATGACTCCCGAACATCGGGAGGTAATACGTTTTCTTGTTCTGCATAAAATGCATGATTTGGTTGTTTTGGGGTTGCCATGGTTACAGACCCATAATCCAGTCTTGGACTGGAAGGCTATGTCAGTGTCAAGTTGGGGCTGCCATGGAATTCATGGAGATTCCCTGCCCTTGTCTATTGCTTCTTCTACGCCTTCGGAAGTTCCGGCGTATTTGTCTGATTATCAGGATGTCTTCAGCGAGTCTAAGTCCAGTGCACTGCCTCCTCATAGGGAATGTGACTGTGCAATAGATTTGATTCCTGGCAGTAAGTTTCCTAAGGGGAGACTGTTTAATCTGTCGGTACCTGAACATACCGCGATGCGTTCATATATCAAGGAGTCTCTTGAGAAGGGGCATATCCGTCCTTCTTCTTCCCCTCTTGGTGCGGGATTCTTTTTGTGGCCAAAAAGGACGGATCTTTGAGGCCTTGTATTGACTATCGGCTTTTAAATAAGATCACTGTCAAATTTCAGTATCCTTTGCCGCTGTTGTCAGATTTGTTTGCCCGGATTAAAGGTGCCAAGTGGTTCACCAAGATAGACCTTCGTGGTGCGTACAACCTTGTGCGCATTAGGCAGGGCGATGAATGGAAAACCGCATTCAATACGCCCGAAGGTCATTTTGAGTACTTGGTGATGCCATTTGGGCTCTCTAATGCACCTTCAGTTTTTCAGTCCTTCATGCATGACATTTTCCGGAAGTATCTGGATAAATTTTTGATTGTTTATCTGGATGATATTCTGTTTTTTTCTGATGATTGGGACTCGCATGTGGAGCAGGTCAGGATGGTTTTTGAGATTCTGCGTGAAAATTCTTTGTTTGTAAAAGGCTCAAAGTGTCTCTTTGGTGTACAGAAGGTTCCCTTTTTGGGGTTCATTTTTTCCCCTTCTGCTGTGGAGATGGATCCAGTCAAGGTCCGAGCTATTCATGATTGGACTCAACCCTCGTCAGTTAAGAGTCTTCAGAAGTTCTTGGGTTTTGCTAACTTCTACCGTCGTTTTATCGCAAATTTCTCTAGCGTTGTTAAACCGCTGACGGATATGACCAAGAAAGGCTCTGATGTAGCTAACTGGGCTCCTGCTGCCGTGGAGGCTTTCCAGGAGTTGAAACGCCGGTTTACTTCGGCGCCTGTTTTGTGCCAGCCTGACGTCTCACTTCCCTTTCAGGTTGAGGTGGATGCTTCGGAGATTGGGGCAGGGGCCGTTTTGTCGCAGAGAGGCCCTGGTTGCTCTACTATGAGACCTTGTGCCTTTTTCTCTAGGAAGTTTTCGCCGGCAGAGCGAAATTATGATGTGGGCAATCGGGAGTTGTTGGCCATGAAGTGGGCATTTGAGGAGTGGCGTCATTGGCTCGAGGGTGCTAAGCATCGTGTGGTGGTCTTGACTGATCACAAAAATCTGATGTATCTCGAGTCTGCTAAACGCCTGAATCCTAGACAGGCCCGCTGGTCATTGTTTTTCTCCCGTTTTGACTTTGTGGTCTCGTATTTACCAGGTTCTAAGAATGTGAAGGCCGATGCTCTGTCTAGGAGCTTTGTGCCTGATGCTCCTGGAGTCGCTGAACCTGTGGGTATTCTTAAGGAAGGAGTTATCGTGTCAGCTATTTCTCCAGATCTGCGACGTGTGTTACAGAGATTTCAGGCTGGTAGGCCTGACTCTTGTCCACCTGACAGATTGTTTGTGCCTGCTAGATGGACCAGCAGAGTCATTTCCGAGGTTCATTCCTCGGTGTTGGCAGGGCACCCGGGAATTTTTGGCACCAGGGATCTGGTGGCCAGGTCCTTTTGGTGGCCTTCCTTGTCAAGGGATGTGCGGTCATTTGTGCAGTCCTGTGGTACTTGTGCTCGAGCTAAGCCTTGCTGTTCTCGTGCCAGCGGGTTGCTCTTGCCCTTGCCTGTCCCGAAGAGACCTTGGACACACATCTCTATGGATTTCATTTCTGATCTTCCGGTGTCTCAGGGCATGTCTGTCATCTGGGTGATATGTGATCGTTTCTCCAAGATGGTCCATTTGGTTCCTTTGCCTAAGCTGCCCTCCTCTTCTGATCTGGTTCCTGTGTTCTTCCAGAACGTGGTTCATTTGCACGGCATTCCTGAGAATATTGTGTCGGACAGAGGATCCCAGTTTGTTTCCAGGTTCTGGCGATCCTTTTGTGGTAGGATGGGCATTGAGTTGTCGTTTTCATCCGCTTTCCATCCCCAGACTAACGGACAAACGGAGCGAACTAATCAGACTCTGGAGGCTTATTTGAGGTGTTTTGTCTCTTCTGATCAGGATGATTGGGTGACCTTCTTGCCGTTGGCTGAATTTGCCCTTAATAATCGGGCTAGTTCCGCCACCTTGGTTTCGCCATTTTTCTGCAACTCTGGTTTCCATCCTCGTTTTTCCTCGGGACATGTGGAGCCTTCTGACTGTCCGGGGGTGGATTCCGTGGTGGATAGGTTGCAGCGGATCTGGAGTCATGTGGTGGACAACTTGAAGTTGTCACAGGAGAAGGCTCAGCGTTTTGCCAACCGCCGCCGCGGTGTGGGTCCCCGACTTCGCGTTGGGGATTTGGTATGGCTGTCTTCTCGATTTGTTCCTATGAAGGTCTCCTCTCCCAAATTTAAGCCTTGCTTCATTGGTCCTTACAAGATATTGGAAATCCTTAATCCGGTATCCTTTCGCCTGGATCTTCCGGTGTCGTTTGCCATTCACAACGTATTTCATAGGTCCTTGTTGCGGCGGTACGTTGTGCCTGTGGTTCCTTCTGCTGAGCCTCCTGCTCCGGTGTTGGTTGAGGGCGAGTTGGAGTACGTGGTGGAGAAGATCTTAGATTCTCGTCTCTCCAGGTGGAGGCTTCAGTACTTGGTCAAGTGGAAGGGCTATGGTCAGGAGGATAATTCCTGGGTGGTCGCCTCTGATGTGCATGCGGCTGATTTGGTTCGTGCCTTTCACACCGCTCATCCTGATCGCCCTGGTGGTCTTGGTGAGGGTTCGGTGACCCCTCACTAAGGGGGGGGTACTGTTGTGAATTTACCTTTTTGGCTCCCTCTAGTGGTTACTAGTGATTTGACTCTGGGAATGTCTGCCATCCCTTGTATGCTCACCTGGGTCGTTAGGTCAGGGGTGTTGCTATATAAGCTCCCTGGACCTTCAGTTCAATGCCTGGCAACGTTGTAATCAGAGCTAATCTGTTGTGCTCTTGTCTACTGATCCTGGTTCCTGCTAAATTAAGCTAAGTCTGCTTTCTTGCTTTTTGCTATTTGTTTTGTTTGCATTTTTGTCCAGCTTGTACATAATCTGTATCCTAACCTTGCTGGAAGCTCTAGGGAGGCTGGAGTTCTCCCCCCGGGCCGTTAGACGGTTCGGGGGTTCTTGAATCTCCAGTGTGGATTTTTTGATAGGGTTTTTGTTGACCATATAAGTTATCTTACTACATTCTGCTATTAGTAAGTGGGCCTCTCTTTGCTAAACCTAGTTCATCTCTGTGTTTGTCATTTCCTCTTACCTCACCGTTATTATTTGTGGGGGGCTTGTATCCTACTTTTGGGGTCTATTCTCTGGAGGCAAGAGAGGTCTTTGTTTTCCTCTTCTAGGGGTAGTTAGTCCTCCGGCTGGCGCGAGACATCTAGCGACCAACGTAGGCATGTTCCCTGGCTACTTCTAGTGTTGGCGTTAGGAGTAGATATATGGTCAACCCAGTTACCACTGCCCTATGAGCTGGATTTTTGTACTTCGCAGACTTACTTGTTCCTCTGAGACCCTCGCCATTGAGGTCATAACAGGTGCCACTTTCTGGTGCATACTGTGCTGCCGAGACTTCCCAGTTGGTGGAAGAGGGTAGTGTAGATGATGAGGTCCTTGACACATCATGGCGTGAGGGACAGGAAGGTGGTGGGAGTAGCTCTGAGGAAGAGATTCCCCGAACGGCCCAAAGAGGGAGAGGGAGGGGGAAGACTGTGTTGCCTGTAGCCTCCACTTCGGCACCCATTAGGAACATGCCTCTTCCAAAAGACAAAACAGGCGCTCCCAAGACTTGCAGTGCCTGGTCCTTTTTTGACACAGTTGCAGATGACATTTGCTTAGTCAAATGCAAGGTGTGTCATCAGAACGTCAAAAGAGGGAAAAGTGTCAGCAACCTCAAAACCCACAAATATGTGGAAACATTTGCGGACCAAGCACGCGGTGGAGTTACAAAAACACACTGAAGACCTAGGCCAACCTACAGCGGCACCTACCACCTCTTCAGCTCATGTTGTAGCCTCTTCCTCCAGCTCACACACAGCTGGTTCGGCTTCCTCACAGGATCGCCATGGAAGAACCTCTGGCACTGTTGTCAGAGACCCACTGTAATTCCACCCACAGCACCACGTTCCCAGTCATCCTCACACTCCCAGCCCAGTCTACAGCCATCGGTAGCACAGGCATGGGAGAAAAGGCGGCCATTCTCGGCACACCACCCCCGAGCACAGGCTCTGAATGCTGGCATTGCAAAACTACTGTCCCATGAAATGCTGTCATTCAGGCTGGTGGAGACTGATAGCTTCCGTAACTTGATGGCATTGGCAGTCCCACAATACAACGTGGCCAGCCGCTTTTATTTCAGCAGGCAAGCCGTCCCTGCCCTGCAAAAGCATGTGGAGGGAAACATTAAACATGCGCTAATAAACGCCATCAGTAGCAAGGTCCACCTGACCACCGATGCGTAGACCAGTCACCATGGACAGGGACGATAACTTTCCCTCACTGCCCATTGGGTAAATGTTGTGGAGCCGGGTACAGATCGTGAGAGTGGCGCTGGACGTGTTCTGCCAACTCCAAGGATTGCAGGAATCCAGTCTGTACACACTGACTCCTCCTCATACTCAAATTCCTCTGAATAAGCGCTGCAGGAGCCGTCACAGTCCACCTCCACATGGACCCGTGAACGTTTACCTGTTACGACCGATATGAGCACAGCTGTGGCCAAATGTCAACAGGCCATATTGAAATTAATTTCTTTGGGGAATCGAAGCCACACAGCGCAGGAGCTCTGGAATGTCATCAAGCAGTAGAGCGACGTGTGGTTTGTGTCAGCGAATCTCCAGCCAGGCATGGTAGTGTGTGACAATGGCCGAAATCTGGTTGCAGCTTTGGCCCTAGGCAAACTCACTCACATCCTATGTCTGGCACATGTGCTCAACTTGGTCGTTCAGAGTTTTTGAGGGACTATCTGGATCTTGATGCACTGAGTGAGTGTGCTCACTTGTGGCGTTCCAGCATGGCCAGATCACGCATTGCAGCTCTGCAGCGCCGATTCCGCCTTCCGGAACATCGCATCATATGTGACCTACCCACAAGGTGGAATTCTACGTTACATATGTTGGAGCGGTTGTGTGAGCAGCAGCCAGCAGTAATGGAGTACCAGCTGCATCAGGTGCAAAGACGTTGCACTGTGCGCCGTTCAGACTTCACAACCACTGAGTGGGCCACTATGAAGGACATCTGCCAGGTTTTGCGTGCCTTCGATGATTCCACGCGGATGGCGAGTCAGATCATGCACTAATCAGCATGACTATCCCCCTTATCTGCCTGCTTGAAAAAACACTGCAAGCACTAAGGGAGGAGGTTTTGGAAGAGGTGGAGGATGAGGAGTCACAAATGCCATCTGCTTCTGGTCAGTCTGCGCAACTTGGTTCCTCACAAAGGCCTAGGCAGGGGACACTTTGTGAGGAGGATGAGGAGAAGTCAATGGAGGAGGAAGACATCTGTCCAGAGGAGGTAGTTACACAATACTCTAGCAGTCAGTATGTAGAACAAGGGTGGGGTGATGCAGAGCAGGCAGAGATCACACCTCAAGCAAGGGACAGCGTTTCTTGGCCAGTTGACAGTCTGCAGCACATGGTTGATTTCATGCTGCAGTGCCTGAGAAACGACCACCGCATCGCCCACATTCTCAACACGGCTGATTGTTGGGTGTACACCCTTTTAGATCCTCGCTACCGGGACAACTTACAAAGCCTCATAACACCATTGAAACGGGAGCATAAAATGCGGGAGTACCAAGACACACTGGGGTTATGACCCCAGTGGACAGGGTCTCAGAGGAATGTGTAAGTCTGCGAAATACAAAAATCCTGCTCATAGGGCTGTGGTAACTGGGTTGACCAAATAGCTACTCCTAATGCCAACACTAGAAGTAGCCGGGGATCATGCCTACGGTGATCGCTAGATGACTCGCGCCAGCCGGAGAATCTAACTACCCCTAGGAGAAGAAAACAAAGACCTCTCTTGCCTCCAGAGAAAGGGACCCCAAAGCAAGATACAAGCCCCCCACAAATAATAACGGTGAGGTAAGAGGAAATGACAAACACAGAAATGAACCAGGTTCAGCAAAGAGAGGCCAGCTTACTAATAGCAGAATAAAGCAAGATAACTTATCTGGTCAACAAAAACCCTATAAAAATCCACGCTGGAGATTCAAGAACCCCCGAACCGTCTAACGGTCCGGGGGGAGATCACCAGCCCCCTAGAGCTTCCAGCAAAGGTCAGGATACAGATTGGAACAAGCTGGACAAAAATACAAAACAAAACAAAAGCAAAAAGCAAGGAAGAAGACTTAGCTTGAAATACAGGAACCAGGATCAAAGGACAAGAGCACAACAGATTAGCTCTGATTTCAACGATGCCAGGCATTGAACTGAAGGTCCAAGGCGCTTATATAGCAACGCCCCAGAACTAACGGCCCAGGTGAGGATAAAGAAAAAGACAGACGCTCCAGAGTCAATTCACTAATGACCACTAGAGGGAGCAAAAAGCAAAATCACAACAGTACCCCCCCCTTAGTGAGGGGTCACCGAACCCTCACCACGACCACCAGGGCGATCAGGATGAGCGGCGTGAAAGGCACGAACTAAATCGGCCGCATGAACATCAGAGGCGACCACCCAGGAATTATCTTCCTGACCATAGCCCTTCCACTTGACCAGGTACTGAAGCCTCCGCCTGGAGAGACGAGAATCCAAGATCTTCTCCACCACGTACTCCAACTCGCCCTCAACCAACACCGGAGCAGGAGGCTCAGCAGAGGGAACCACAGGCACAACGTACCGCCGCAACAAGGACCTATGAAATACGTTGTGGATAGCAAACGACACAGGAAGATCCAGGCGAAAGGACACAGGATTAAGAATTTCCAATATCTTGTAAGGACCAATAAAACGAGGTTTAAATTTGGGAGAGGAAACCTTCATAGGAACAAAGCGGGAAGAAAGCCACACCAAATCCCCAACACGTAGTCGGGGACCCACACCGCGGCGGCGGTTGGCAAAGCGCTGAGCCCTCTCCTGTGACAATTTCAAGTTGTCCACCACAAGATTCCAGATCCGCTGCAACCTATCCACCACAGAATCCACCCCAGGACAGTCAGAAGGCTCCATATGACCCGAAGAAAAACGAGGGTGGAAACCAGAGTTGCAGAAAAACGGCGAAACCAAGGTGGCGGAACTAGCCCGATTATTAAGGGCAAACTCAGCTAACGGCAAGAAGGTCACCCAATCGTCCTGATCAGCAGAGACAAAACACCTCAGATAAGCCTCCAAAGTCTGATTAGTTCGCTCCGTCTGTCCATTAGTCTGAGGATGGAAAGCAGATGAAAACGACAAGTCAATGCCCATCCTACTACAAAAGGATCGCCAGAATCTGGAAACGAACTGGGATCCTCTGTCTGACACAATATTCTCAGGGATGCCGTGCAAACGAACCACGTTCTGGAAAAACACAGGAACCAGATCGGAGGAGGAAGGCAGCTTAGGCAAAGGAACCAAATGGACCATCTTGGAGAAGCGATCACATGTAACCCAGATAACAGACATGCCTTGAGACACCGGAAGATCAGAAATGAAATCCATGGAGATATGTGTCCAAGGTCTCTTAGGGACAGGCAAGGGCAAGAGCAACCCGCTGGCACGAGAACAGCAAGGCTTAGCTCGAGCACAAGTCCCACAGGACTGTACAAATGACCGCACATCCCTAGACAAGGAAGGCCACCAAAAGGATCTGGCCACCAGATCTCTGGTGCCAAAAATTCCTGGGTGACCTGCCAACACCGAGGAATGAACCTCGGAAATGACTCTGCTGGTCCACTTATCAGGCACAAACAGTCTGTCAGGTGGACAAGAATCAGGCCTATCAGCCTGAAATCTCTGCAACACACATCGCAGATCTGGAGAAATAGCTGACAAGATAATACCATCCTTAAGAATACCAACAGGTTCAGCGACTCCAGGAGCATCAGGCACAAAGCTCCTGGAAAGAGCATCGGCCTTCACATTCTTTGAACCTGGTAAATACGAGACAACAAAGTCAAAACGGGAGAAAAACAATGACCAGCGGGCCTGTCTAGGATTCAGGCGTTTAGCAGACTCGAGATACATCAGATTTTTGTGATCAGTCAAGACCACCACACGATGCTTAGCACCCTCGAGCCAATGACGCCACTCCTCAAATGCCCATTTCATGGCCAACAACTCCCGATTGCCCACATCATAATTTCGCTCCGCAGGTGAAAACTTCCTAGAGAAAAAGGCGCAAGGTCTCATAACAGAGCAACCAGGGCCTCTCTGCGACAAAACGGCCCCTGCTCCAATCTCTGAAGCATCCACCTCAACTTGAAAGGGAAGCGAGACATCAGGCTGGCACAAAACAGGCGCCGAAGTAAACCGACGTTTCAACTCCTGGAAGGCCTCCACGGTGGCAGGAGCCCAATTAACCACATCGGAGCCCTTCTTGGTCATATCCGTCAGAGGTTTCACAACGCTAGAAAAGTTAGCGATAAAACGACGGTAGAAGTTAGCAAAACCCAAGAACTTCTGAAGACTCTTAACTGACGAGGGCTGAGTCCAATCAAGAATAGCTCGGACCTTGACTGGGTCCATCTCCACAGCAGAAGGGGAAAAAATGAACCCCAAAAAGGGAACCTTCTGTACACCAAAAAAACACTTTGAGCCCTTGACAAACAAAGAATTTTCACGCAAAATTTTAAAGACCATCCTGACCTGCTCCACATGCGAGTCCCAATTATCAGAAAAAACCAGAATATCATCCAGATAAATGATCAAAAATTTATCCAGATAGTTCCGGAAAATGTCATGCATAAAGGACTGAAAAACTGAAGGGGCATTAGAGAGCCCAAAAGGCATCACCAAGTACTCAAAATGACCTTCGGGCGTATTGAATGCGGTTTTCCATTCATCCCCTTGCTTAATGCGCACAAGGTTGTACGCACCACGAAGGTCTATCTTGGTAAACCACTTGGCACCCTTAATCCGGGCAAACAAGTCAGACAACAGCGGCAAAGGATACTGAAACTTGACAGTGATCTTATTTAAAAGCCGATAGTCAATACAAGGCCTCAAAGATCCGTCCTTTTTAGCCACAAAAAAGAATCCCGCACCAAGAGGGGAAGAAGACGGACGGATGTGTCCTTTCTCCAGAGACTCCTTGATATATGAACGCATAGCGGTATGTTCAGGTACCGACAGATTAAACAGTCTCCCCTTAGGAAACTTACTGCCCGGAATCAAATCTATTGCACAGTCACATTCCCTATGAGGAGGCAATGCACTGGACCTGGACTCGCTAAAGACATCCTGATAATCAGACAAATACTCCGGAACTTCCGAAGGCGTAGAAGAAGCAATAGACACAGGCAGGGAATCCTCATGAATACCAAGACAGCCCCAACTAGACACTGACATAGCCTTCCAGTCAAGGACTGGATTATGGGTCTGTAACCATGGCAGCCCCAAAACAACCAAATCATGCATTTTATGTAGAACGAGAAAACGTATCACCTCGCGGTGTTCAGGAGTCATGCACATGGTAACCTGTGTCCAATACTGTGGCTTATTTTCTGCCAATGGCGTAGCATCAATACCCCTAAGAGGGATAGGATTTTCTAATGGTTCAAGAATAAAACCACAGCGCTTAGCAAATGAGAGATCCATAAGACTCAGGGCAGCACCTGAATCTACAAACGCCATGACAGGATAAGATGACAATGAGCAAATCAAAGTTACAGACAGAATAAACTTAGGATGCAAATTACCAACGGTGACAGGACTAACAACCTTAGATATACGTTTAGAGCATGCTGAGATAACATGTGTAGAATCACCACAGTAGTAGCACAAGCCATTCCGGCGTCTATGAATTTTCCTCTCATTTCTAGTCAGGATTCTATCACATTACATCAAATCAGGTGTCCGTTCAGACAACACCATGAGGGAATTTGCGGTTTTTCTATCACATTGCATCACATCAGGTGTCTGTTCAGACAACAACATGAGGGAATTTGCGGTTTTGCGCTCCCGCAACCGCCGGTCAATTTGAATAGCCAGGGACATGGTATCATTCAGACCTGTGGGAATTGGAAAACCCACCATAACATTCTTAATGGCCTCAGAAAGGCCATTTCTAAAATTAGCGGCCAGTGCACACTCGTTCCAATGTGTCAGCACGGACCATTTCCGAAATTTTTGGCAATACACCTCAGCCTCGTCCTGGCCCTGAGACATAGCCAGCAAGGCTTTCTCTGCCTGAATCTCAAGATTGGGTTCCTCATAAAGTAAACCGAGCGCCAGAAAAAACGCATCAATATCAGCCAATGCCGGATCTCCTGGCGCCAGCGAAAAAGCCCAATCTTGAGGGTCACCCCGTAAGAATGAAATAACAATTTTTACTTGTTGAGCAGAGTCTCCAGACGAACAAGGTTTCAGGGACAAAAACAATTTACAATTATTCCTGAAATTCCTAAACTTAAATCGGTCTCCTGAAAACAGTTCAGGAATCGGAATCTTGGGTTCAGACCTAGGATTTCTGGTAACATAATCTTGTATACCCTGCACACGAGCGGCAAGCTGGTCCACACTTGTAATCAAGGTCTGGACATTCATGTCTGCAGCAAGCTTAAGCCACTCTGAGGTAAAGGGGAAAAGAAAAAAAAAAAAAAAAAAAAATGAGAGAGGAAAAAAAAACCTCAAAATTTTCTTTCTTATAATCCCACTTCTGCAATGCATTAAACATTTAATACCGGCCTGGCATACTGTTATGACCCCAGTGGACAGGGTCTCAGAGGAATGTGTAAGTCTGCGAAATACAAAAATCCTGCTCATAGGGCTGTGGTAACTGGGTTGACCAAATAGCTACTCCTAACGCCAACACTAGAAGTAGCCGGGGATCATGCCTACGGTGATCGCTAGATGACTCGCGCCAGCCGGAGAATCTAACTACCCCTAGGAGAAGAAAACAAAGACCTCTCTTGCCTCCAGAGAAAGGGACCCCAAAGCAAGATACAAGCCCCCCACAAATAATAACGGTGAGGTAAGAGGAAATGACAAACACAGAAATGAACCAGGTTCAGCAAAGAGAGGCCAGCTTACTAATAGCAGAATAAAGCAAGATAACTTATCTGGTCAACAAAAACCCTATAAAAATCCACGCTGGAGATTCAAGAACCCCCGAACCGTCTAACGGTCCGGGGGGAGATCACCAGCCCCCTAGAGCTTCCAGCAAAGGTCAGGATACAGATTGGAACAAGCTGGACAAAAATACAAAACAAAACAAAAGCAAAAAGCAAGGAAGAAGACTTAGCTTGAAATACAGGAACCAGGATCAAAGGACAAGAGCACAACAGATTAGCTCTGATTTCAACGATGCCAGGCATTGAACTGAAGGTCCAAGGCGCTTATATAGCAACGCCCCAGAACTAACAGCCCAGGTGAGGATAAAGAAAAAGACAGACGCTCCAGAGTCAATTCACTAATGACCACTAGAGGGAGCAAAAAGCAAAATCACAACACACTGGTGCAGTTAAATCATCTTCTCCAGTTAAATCGAGAGCAGTGCTGCTAGTGCATTACAAAGCAGCTCAGTGCATCGAGGCAGTGGAGGAAGCTCTGCACAAAGAGGGAGCAGAAGCAGTGCCTCAGCACAAGGCAAGACCAGTATGGCCCAACAGTGGCAAAGTTTTGTGTGCCCGCCACAAATGTCTACACCATCACAGATGGCTCCAGTCAGCAGGAGGCAACGTTTCTGTCAGATGGTGACAGACTACATGTCTTGCCCTCTCAGTGTACTCCCAGACGGCTCTTCCCACTTCATGTTTTGGGTCTCTAAGCTGGATACATGGCCAGAGCTTAGCGAGTATGAATTGGAGGTGATGGCTTGCCCTGCTGCTAGTGTATTATCGGAATGCGTCTTTAGTGCCGCAGGTGGTGTACAAACAGACCGTCGCATGCGACTATCCTCCAATAACGTTGACCATCTTACTTTTCTGAAAATGAACAAGGCCTGGATCTCGCAGGTATTTGCCAGTCCTCTTCCAGATTAAATAATTGGTTGGCAACAGTATCCAGGTCTCCTGTTGTGTTCATGTTTCTACCAACTGAACTGCAATCCCTGGGCTTCAACACCGCCAGTTGCTGCTCATAAGTGCCGTCTGCACAGTCAACACATGACCCAGTGTTATAGGGTTTCAGTAATGTCAGCTGATCCCCTGCTGTGTATCCGGCAATTGCTCCTGCTCCCTCCACACTCACACTACTACAGAAATTAAAGGGAACCTGTCCCCCCCTCCCAAGCGTTTGTAACTGAAATAGCCACCTTGTGCAGCACTAATGCTGCACAAGGAAAAGGTGGCTCTTTTAGTTATGCTCCTTGCAGACGATAAACTTAACACTTATAAAATGTTGCCCCTCATACCGTGAAACCGTCCCGGAGGTGGAACTTTCCTTTGTAATGAGACGCAGCACAGCCGTCATTCATACCCCCTTGGCGCCGGGCAAAGCCTCCTCAGCATTGTTTGAATCTGTCCCGGAGTCTGTGCTGTTATGTTCAACCTTGGGCATGCGCAGTTAGCACTGCCCGTCTTCTGACACCATTTCGTGTCAGGCTGACTGCGCCTGTGTGACCACGCTGCCCAAGATCATGCCCCGCAGTGTCTTCTGATTTATTCACCCTGCGGGGCTGGGATTC
Organism: Ranitomeya variabilis; assembly: GCF_051348905.1. NCBI lineage: Eukaryota > Metazoa > Chordata > Amphibia > Anura > Dendrobatidae > Ranitomeya > Ranitomeya variabilis. The sequence goes on from NC_135238.1 coordinate 115,668,474, forward strand.
CTGGGCTTGTGCAGTGCATATCTTGGCCTCTCACTCATCTCCTTCCGGCTTCTTCAGACTGTGTGCCATCAGCTGATCCCTAATCGCATGCCACGGCAGTGACGCCGCTCGGTCTGAAGAAGGCAGATGAAGATGAGTGAGAGGTGAAGATATGCACTGCACATGCCCATGAATCCTAGCCCCGCAGTGTGAATAAATCAGAAGACACTGCGGGGCACGATCTCGGGCAGTGCGGCCGCAAAGGCGCAGTCAGCCTGACACGAAATTATGTCAGAAGACGGGCAGCGCTAACTGCACATACCCAAGGTTGAAGTGGCTCTTTCAGTTAAAAATGCCTGGGGGGGTTAAATATTACCTTTCAACTTGCTCAAATTAGGCCTCGGCCTACACCCTGATTAACCCTGGGCTCTAACACCGCCAGTTGCTGCTCGGAAGTGCCATTTGCACAGAGAAAAACACTCGCTCCTATGTTAGTGGGGTTCAGTAACATCAGCTGCTCCCCTGCTGTGTATCTGGCAATTTGGCCTGCTACCTCCACGCTCACACTACTTCAGATATTAAACTGCCCCAAGTGCAGGCCTCGGCCTACACCCTGATTGACCCTGGGCTCCAACACCGCCAGTTGCTGCTCGGAAGTGCCGTCTGCACAGTCAACACTTGCTGCCGTGTTATTGGGTTTCAGTAACGTCAGCTGATCCCCAGCTGTGTATCCGGCAATTGCTCCTGCTACCTTCACACTCACACTACTACAGAAATTAAAGGGAACCTGTACCCCCCTAGGCATTTGTAACTGAAAGAGCCACCTTGTGCAGCACTAATGCTGCACAAGGAAAAGGTGGCTCTTTTCGCTATGCTCCTTGCAGACGACGGACTTAACACTTATATAATGTTGCCCCTCATACCGTGAAACCGTCCCGGAGGCAGAACTTTCCTTTGTAATGAGACACAGCACAGACGTCATTCATACCCCCTTGGCGCCGGGCAAAGCCTCCTCAGCGTTGTTTGAATCTGTCCCAGAGCCTGCGCTGTTATGTTCAACCTTGGGCAATCGCAGTTAGCGCTGCCCGTCTTCTGACACCATTTTGTGTCAGACTGACTGCGCCTGTGCGGCCGCACTGCCTGTAATCACGCCCCGCAGTGTCTTCCGTTTTATTCACACTGCGGGGCTGGGATTCCTGGGCATGCGCAGTTCATATCTTGGTCTCTCACTCATCTCCTTCTGCCTTCTTCAGACTGTGCCGCGTCACAGCCGTGGCATTCGATTAGGGATCAGCTGACGCCGCACAGTCTGAAGAAGGCGGAAGGAGATGAGTGAGAGGCGAAGATATGCACTTTGCATGCCCCGGAATCCCAGCCCCGCAGTGTCTTCAGATTTATTCACACTGCGGGGCTGGGATTCCTGGGCATGTGCAGTGCATATCTTGGACTCTCACTCATCTCCTTCCGCCTTCTTCAGACTATGCCGCGTCGCGGCCGTGGCATGCGATTAGGGATCAGCTGACGCCGCACAGTCTGAAGAAGGCGGAAGGAGATGAGTGAGAGGCCAAGATATGCACTGCGCATGCCCCGGAATCCCAGGCCCGCAGTGTGAATAAATCTGAAGACACTGCGGGATGGGATCTCGGGCAGGGCAGCCGCACAGGTGCAGCCAGCCTGACAACAAATGATGTCTGAAGACAGGCAGCGCTAACTGCGCATGGCCAAGGGATAACATAACAGCACAGGCTCCGGGACAGATTCAAACAATGCTGAGGAGGCGGCGCACGGCGCCAAGGGGGTATGAATGACAGCTGTGCTGCATCTCATTAAGAAGGAAAGTCCCGCCTCTGGGACGGTTTCACGGTATGAAGGGGACACATTTTATAAGTGTTAACTTCAGCGTGTGCAAGGAGCATAATTAAAAGAGTCCAACAAAAGAAAACAAATTCACATCCACACTGCTGCTTTCAATACATCCAAGATGATGGATTTGTACCACTGTAACATCTATGGACTGCAGTGGCTCCGCGTCTCCTCCACTCCTGTGTTTGTTGGGGGTGCCGCATCCAGAACAACAGTTCAGAGTCCAAATGTAGAAAATCCAAAGAAAAGGAGCGCACTTACCCCAGTGGAGTTCAACATCACTTTATTGGGACATTCTTAAAAGACAAAGGCAGGGAGGGATGATGTCAGATGCGGACAACGGCCGTTTCGTGCTCCACGGCACTTCAACGGGTCCTACCACTGACTAGATCCGGGGAGTGTTTTATAGACCCACCTGGGTCATGAACACCTCCCCCTAAAACCTCAAAACACGAACACAATTACATTTAAAAACAACAGTGATTATTTAAAAACATTCTCTATAGACAAAAACTAAGACAAGGATGAGCATATAATCATGAATATCTTACAGAAAAACTGACATGTCGACTTTATCATTTAAGCCGAACGGTCCTGCTGCCTCAGTACGTAGAATCCATTTGGCTTCTCTGCATAATAAGAGGCGATTTAAGTCTCCTCCCCCTTCCGGTAGGGAAACATGCTCTAGACCGGCAAACTTAAGCAGCCGTACGTCACTGGCATGTTGAGCACGGACATGATCTATTAGTCTGGAGGCTCCTTTTCCTGTTTTCACGGAATTAAAGTGCTCTCTGATTTGTTTGTCCGCATCAGAGAGCACTTTAATTCCGTGAAAACAGGAAAAGGAGCCTCCAGACTAATAGATCATGTCCGTGCTCAACATGCCAGTGACGTACGGCTGCTTAAGTTTGCCGGTCTAGAGCATGTTTCCCTACCGGAAGGGGGAGGAGACTTAAATCGCCTCTTATTATGCAGAGAAGCCAAATGGATTCTACGTACTGAGGCAGCAGGACCGTTCGGCTTAAATGATAAAGTCGACATGTCAGTTTCTCTGTAAGATATTCATGATTATATGCTCATCCTTGTCTTAGTTTTTGTCTATAGAGAATGTTTTTAAATAATCACTGTTGTTTTTAAATGTAATTGTGTTCGTGTTTTGAGGTTTTAGGGGGAGGTGTTCATGACCCAGGTGGGTCTATAAAACACTCCCCAGATCTAGTCAGTGGTAGGACCCGTTGAAGTGCCGTGGAGCACGAAACGGCCGTTGTCTGCATCTGACATCATCCCTCCCTGCCTTTGTCTTTTAAGAATGTCCCAATAAAGTGATGTTGAACTCCACTGGGGTAAGTGCGCTCCTTTTCTTTGGATTTTCTGCATAATTAAAAGAGCCACCTTTTCCTTGTGTAGAATTACTGCTGCACAAGTTGGTTTTTTTAGTTGCAAAGCCTGGGGGGGGGTTAAAGGTTCCCTTTAAACTTGCTCCAATTAGGCTTCAGCCCAAACTCTATTTCTCATGTAATTCCTGGGCTCCAACACTGCCAGTTGCTGGTCAGAAGTGTTTTTGGCATGGGTACTCCCTCCTGCCCAGCCTGGTTCCAGCATGCCAGCTGTTTCCGGGCAGTGTCCAAGCCAATTTGCCACCAATACATTGTCCTGTCGTGTTGCGGTCGCGTTAGTCGACTCTATGGTGCCTGCAGTTTAGGTGTTTCTTATGTGGGCTGCGGTATCTGGCAATGAAGGCTGGTTCCGTAGTGCCAATAGGACAAGCACCCCCTGTAGGACTGTGGGTTTCGACAACTCCGGCCAGCTCACGGCCTTGCAATTTTTTGTTCATGTGGACCTTCTGCTGACTATCTGAGTTCCAGCACCATTAGCTGGTTCTTTAGAAGTCAATCTTGAAAAGGTCCCCTTGGGTTCTAGTACCGTCACCTGGTTCCAGGCAGAGCCTTTGGCTTAGGTACCTCCTTCTGGGTGTCCGAGTTCCACCAACGTCTGGTAGTCCTTGGTAGTGCTTTCTGGCATGGGTACCTCCTGCTTAGTAACCGGGTTCCAGTACCGTTAGCTGGTCCTCGGTAGTTCCATTGGCTCTTGTACTTTTGGCTACCCATCCGGGTTCCAGTACCGTCAGCTGGTTCTCGGCAGTGTATTTTGCTCTTGTACCTTCTGCTCCACAGGCTGGTTCCAGTACCGTCAGCTGGTTCCGGGCAGAGCCTTTGGCTTAGGTGCCTCCTTCTGGGTATCCAAGTTCTACCAACGTCTGGTGGTCCTTGGTAGTGCTTTCTGGCACGGGTACCTCCTGCTTAGTAACCGGGTTCCAGTACCGTCAGCTGGTCCTCGGTAGTTCCATTGGCTCTTGTACCTTCGGGTAGCCATCCAGGTTCCAGTACCATCAGCTGGTTCTCGGCAGTGTATTTTGCTCTTGTACTTTTTGCTCATCATCCTGGTTCCAGTACCATCAGCTGGTTCCGGGCAGAGCCTTTGGCTTAGGTGCCTCCTTCTGGGTATCCGAGTTCCACCAACGTCTGGTGGTCCTTGTTAGTGCTTTCTGGCACGGGTACCTCCTGCTTAGTAACCGGGTTCCAGTACCGTCAGCTGGTCCTCGGTAGTTCCATTGGCTCTTTTACCTTCGGGTAGTCATCCGGGTTCCAGTACCGTCAGCTGGTTCTCAGCAGTTCCTCAGCCTTCTTGTACCTTCTGCTACATTTTCAAGTTCAAGACCCTGAAGACAACGACCCTGAAGACCACCCTGTAGATGACGATGACCCCGGAGACGATGACCCTGAAGACCACCCCGAAGAAGACGACGACCCCGGAGATGAAGACCCTGGAGACGACGACCCTGAAGACCGAGAAGCAGAAGAACAAGAAGCTACAGAACAAAAGCAAAAGAACATTAAGCATAAGACTAAAAATCAGAGCAAAATATATTATCTAAATTATAAGCAAAAGAAGACTAAGCAGTGTATGGGGGTGAGTCCGTTCCTCCTCGTGGTGCCCCTGGAAAAAACCTGCTGCTGCAGGCCAAACTGAACGTGGACAAATCCTGTTGTAAATCTTTTGGGACAGGCAGAACGGAAGGTGTAATCTTAAAACTTTTATAGATAACAACTACAGGAAGGCCTGTCACAAACAAGAATATGATGAAGAAGAAGAATATGAAAAAGATGAAGAAGTAGAATATGAAGAAGAATAATAGTTGAATAAAAAGAATATGAAGAATGTAAAAAAAATAATAGGAAGAAGGTGAAGAAGAAGAAGATGAATAAGGTGAAGGAGAAGTTGATGAAAAAGATGCTGCTGCTGAGGATGATGAAGAAGAAAGTGTGGGAGAAGTAAAAAAGAAGGTGAAGAGCATGGAAGTAGTGAAACATAAATATCTGACAAAATATAAAAAATCTTAACATAGTCAATATCTTTGTAACTCCGAATGTCTTAAAAAAAACATTCCTGCTATTCCATTTGATTTGCCTAAACCTCTATGCCTTTAATGTCTCCTCCACCTCCCCAATACATCTGACATTATTCTTAGTTGTTTTCCTTCATGTAGAATTTAACCTACAAGGAAAGAAAGGGTTTATTTTAATTCCGATATTTTTGTCCCATTGACTTGCATTGGTATCGGGTATCCGTATCGGCGATATCCAATATTTTTTGAATATCGGCCGATCCGATCCGATACCAATACTTCTGGATATCGGAAGGTATCGCTCAACACTAAAAGCAATGGAAAAATAATTATTTTTTCTATAAAATAGTTTTTATCGTATAAAAGCACCAAAACATAAAAAAAGATATAAATTAGGTATCGCTGTAATCGTACTGACCAAAAGAATAAAACTGCTTTATCCATTTTACCAAATGCGGAACAGTATAAACGCCCCCCCCCCAAAAGAAATTCATGAATAACTGGTTTTTGGTAATTCTGCATCACAAAAATCAGAATAAAAAGTGATCAAAAAATGTCATCTGTCCGAAAATGTTACCAATAAAAATGTCAACTCGTCCAGCAAAAAACAAGACCTCACATGACTCTGTGGACCAAAATATGGAAAAATTATAGCTCTCAAAATGTGGTGACGCAAAAAATATTTTTTGCAATAAAAAGCGTCTTTTAGTGTGTGACGGCTGCCAATCATAAAAATTTGCTAAAAAACCCGCTATAAAAGTAAATCAAACCCCCCTTCATCACCCTCTTAGTTAAGGAAAAATAAAAAAATTTAAAAAAAGTATTTATTTCCATTTTCCCATTAGGGCTTGGATTAGGGTTAGGTCTAGGGTTAGGGCTAGGGCTAGGGTTAGGGCTAGGATTAGGGCTAAGGTTAGAGTTGAGGCTAGGGTTAAGGCTAAAGTTAGGGTTGGGGCTAAAGTTAGGGTTAGGGTTTGGATTACATTTACAGTTGAGAATAGGGTTGGGATTAGGGTTAGGGGTGTGTCAGGGTTAGGGGTGTGGTTAGGGTTACCGTTGGGATTAGGGTTAGGGGTGTGTTGGGATTAGGGTTTCAGTTATAATTTGGGGGTTTCCACTGTTTAGGCACATCAGGGGCTCTCCAAACGCAACATGGCGTCACATCTCAATTCCAGTCAATTTTGCATTGAAAAGTCAAATGGCGTTCCTTCGCTTCTGAGCTCTGCCATGCGCCCAAACAGTGGTTTACCCCCACATATAGGGTATCGCCGTACTTAGGACAAATTGTACAACAAAGTTTGGGGTCCATTTTCTCCTGTTACCCTTGGTCAAATAAAACAAATTGGAGCTGAAGTAAATTTTTTGAGAAAAAAAGTTAAATGTTCATTTTTATTTAAACATTCCAAAAATGCCTGTGAAACACCTGAAGGGTTAATAAACTTCATGAATGTTTTTTTGAGCACCTTGAGGGGTACAGTTTTTACAAAGGTGTCACACTTGATTATTTTCTATCATATAGATGCCTCAAAATAACTTCAAATGAGATGTGGTCCCCCCAAAAAAATGGTGTTGTAAAAATGAGAAATTGCTGGTCAACTTTTAACCCTTATAACTCCCTAACAAAAAAAAAATTGGTTCCAAAATTGTGCTGATGTAAAGTAGACATGTGTGAAATGTTACTTATTAAGTATTTTGTGTGACATATCTCTGTGATTTAATTGCATAAAAATTCAAAGTTGGAAAATTGCAAAATTTTCAAAATTTTCTCCAAATTTCCATTTTTTTCACAAATAAACGCAGGTAATATCAAAGAAATTGTAACGCTATCATGAAGTACAATATATCATGAAAAACAATGTCAGAATCACCAGGATCTGTTGAAGCATTCCAGAGTTATAACCTCATAAAGGGACAGTGGTCAGAAATGTAAAAATTGGCCTGGTCATTAACGTGCAAACCACCCTTGGGGGTAAAGGGGTTAAAAAAGTAGGGTTTCTTCTATTTTTAATAACCAAATCATTTAAACCTGACAGCTATGGGCTGTCATCTTTACCAACTCAGCTGTCAGCTTTATCCTGCCTGATTATCAAGAACAGAAAGGTCCTGTGTCATTTTCTTAAATTATTTAAACAAATAATTTTAAAAAATGGGGATGCCCTTCGTTTTTGACAACCAGCCATGCTAAAGCAAACAGCTGGGGGTTGGTACTCTCAGACTGGTAAGGGGCCAAGGATATTTGCACCATCCAGCCTAAAAATAGCAGCCCACAGCTGCCCCAGAAAGGGCACTTTACCCAGCTCATCCCACATTCCCTGGTGCCGTGGCAAGTGGGGTAATAGTTGTGGAGTTGATATCAGCTGTTTTATGGCCGCCGACATCAAGCCCACAGGTTAGTAATGGAGAGGTATCTATAAGTTGCCCCCATTACTAACCCCATAGTTAGATTGCAAAAAAGACACAGCCAGAATAAAATCATTTAATTGAAATAATGACACAGACTCCTGTCATCTGACAGAGTGATAGGCATCCGCTGCTCTCTGACTGGTGGTAATGAACTTGCTGCCGATCAGAGCCTGTGTTTGCAGCACTGTCATGCAGATGATAGCATTTCAAACAACAGATGTTCGGGCTCCCCATTCATCTGAATGGAGTCTTGGTTCAGGTTCTGGTACCCAAACAAAATTTGTTTTAAATGTTCCACTGGACACGAACATCTATGGGTTTGCCCAACACTATTCCTTAGTTGCAACTTCTTCGTTAGTTGAACTAACTTGCTCCAACTTTGAAATGCGTAGAAAATAAACCACTTGATCTTACCATCATTGTTCTCTGTTTTCTTGTATCTACATCGGTAGCATGGACTATCGCTCTCATTTTCCTACCCATTGATTGCCATAACAGGATTCCCTTTATGACAGTGCTGAAGCAGATGATTTATCATGAGTTCTCCTTTGTGGGTTTACTCAACCCCTGATGAGTGAGCAGTTCCTCAAATCATCTAACACCTTATTTCTCCCTTAGATATAGGCGCATTGTGCTTCATGTCCCCTTTACCTCTATCAATGAGGGTCCGACAATCAGCAGTCTAGCTGTCTACCTGTTTGAAAAGGCTGCTACTCTAGTGTGTAGTATTACTCCATTCGCTTCAGTTCATACAATAAACGGTCGTTAAAAGAAGATTTTTTTTAGACTGAATTTGAGCACGGCAGCGTTATTGAAATCCGAAGCATGTCAATTCATCCATCATTTTCACAGCATTATTTCACCCATAGAAAGAGAGCAATGAGAACGTAAAAATACTGCAAAAATTAAGCTAAAAAGTTTTGGTGAATGTTTGCTCCATTTTTGCTTCATTTTTGGTGATTAAAACTAACCTTAATAAATATGCACAATGAAAGTAACACGAGTATTCCGCATTAAAACATGCAGCTAAAAATGCTGCAAAAATACAGAGAAATTGCAGCAAAACCTGTGTTTTCAACACAGCATTTTTACTGCCAAGAGATCCTCGTTTGACTGCAGAAAAAAGGCAGCAAAACGCTGCGTGAGAACATAGCCTAACTGTGTATAATGGGGATAAAAAAAAGAGCAAGGAGCCGCACCAACAGCTGGTTTATGTCACCTGCACACACTTATTCTATGTCCTCATCATGGGTAAATGCCCATGCAGATATCGGGTGCTCTCCATGAAAAAATCCAAACTTGAAGTACAACAGTCTATTAGAAAATGCGAGCACTCACCATTCACTAAAATCCACTTCTTTATTATGACATGTAGTCAAAAGGCAGGACAAATCAGGGAACAAACGTGATTCCACAAGACGACGGCCGTTTCGCGCTGCTGCGCTTCCACGGGTCTTGATCACATTTTCTAATAGACTGTTGCACTAACTGTGTATACAGTTCTTATATAGATCAAGCACTGACATCACTGGACTTACCCTTTTTTGCAAGTTAGCGATTTGCTTTCTTGTTTCAACATCTTTTCCTCCCGATTCAAGGAACTTTCTATATGCTAGATCGAAGGCTTGTCCAATTGTTAATGTTATCTCTTCAGCCTTAATAAAACAGAGATCAGTTTACAAATTGTTTACAGAACTTGGGTCCTCTTTATGTTCTTTTGTTTTAATAGCTTAAAAAATACTTTAAAAAAAGGATTGTTGCATGTTAATAGTACTGCAAATGGAACACCTGCCAGGGCCATGGGGTACTCGGTACCGGGTCTGGTACTTAAAGGGATGTGTCACAGCAGCGGTGACCAGCTCCGTGGTCCTGGATGCCCAAACTAAAAGGACGGTTTTTAAAGGGGTTTTTGAAATAATAAAAGTTTGTGAGGCCACCTGTGGTGCTCGGTCAATGGTGACCGACGCTGCTTAAAGGAGTCCTCTGGGGTTATGTTATGGCAGCAGGGATGGTATGGCTTCCCACGGGTGAAGCTGGGTCCCCAGGGCTCCCGGTGTGTTTGGTAAGGATGGTGCAGTGCCAGAAAATAAACGGAGGGCACAGGGTTGTAGTCTCTTTACCTGATTAATTCAGGCAGTCACAGTCCAGGGTACCGGATCACAGGTACAGGTATGGTCTGGCTGGCTTGGAAGCAAATCTGGAATCCCTCTTACCAGGTGAGGTTGGAAGCCTTCCCTCTAGCGCTGTGATGTTGTAGTCCCTTCCTGCCTTAGGCCTCACACAAGGTCCTCATGTTTTCTCTCTTTCCCTCTTGTTGGTAGGACACTACCCGTACCGAGGTAGCTCGAGCCTTTTTACAGGATGTCTATCATGACTTGGGCTCTATGTGCTACTGTGTCCTTGGGCGTTAATGGTGGACAGGCAACTTGTAGTGATGAGCGAATGTACTCGTTACTTGGGTTTTCCCGAGTACGCTCGGGTGACCTTCGAGTATTTATGACTGCTCGGAGATTTAGTTTTCATCGCTGCAGCTGAATGATTTACAGCTACTAGCCTGCTTGATTACATGTGGGGATTCCCTAGCAACCAGGCAACCCCCACATGTACTTAGGCTGGCTAGTAGCTGTAAATCATTCAGCTGCCGCAATGAAAACTAAATCTCCGAGCAGTTACAAATACTTGGAGGTCACCCGAGCGTGCTTGGGAAAATCCGAGCAACGAGTACACTCGCTCATCACTAGTAACTTGCAATCTGCTGTCCGCCGGTTTCTGCCATGGGGCATAGAGTTACTCCCACAACCTTGGTCTTCTGGCTACCGGTATCTGCGCTCAGCATGGAGAAAGCCCAGTCGCAGCTTCTCTCTCCAGCTCTTCACTCGCCTTTGCTCCTTTTCTTCCCTCACGCTCTCTACAACTTATTCCATCCTTCTCTCTCTCCCTTCCAGGAGTTGCAGCACCTCACGTGGCTGCATGGCCCCTTCAGCCTTCCTGACTCTCTCGGTCTCTCTCGCAGACTGACTGCCTGACCTTCCCTCCAGCCACAATATATATAGGGGAGCCACCCATAAGCTGGATCAGAGCTCCCCCTTCTGGCCTGGAGTAAGAACATGTTGCATGTTTGTGAATACCTGATAAAAGGAATCCTTCCTCGCTTCCAAGCATGACATCACTCTCTACGTGAGGAAAGCAATGCCACTGTAAAACCAGGAACCTGGGGTGTTACACTACCCCTGTTAAATCCAGTACTCCCAGACAGGGAAAACACAAACAACAACAATTGGTTAGAAAAAGACATACAAAATTTTACAATGCATGTAAACAGGTTAATAAACTTTTGCTTCCCTTTATGGGAGGTGATAATGCTTTAACGTTGCAAAACTTTACTACAAGGTAAAATATAACTTTTCAAAAATAGAACTTTCTTATGATACTAAACATTAAATATTAAATATGAAATGACAATTACCCTATCTTTTACTAACACTTCTTACGCTAAAGTGCATAACATCAACTTTACCACAAATATAAAACTCTTACTGTAATACTAAATATTACCAGTGCATTTATTAGCTAACTTCTCTAGCAATACTAAACACTATCACTTTAATACAGAGCAAACAGTTTTCAAGTACTTCCATAACATTTTCATTCAATAAATTGGACCCGTTCGTAAACCCCCAACGTAGGTCTTGGGCATGCTGCAAGACATAACTGGCCTCCTCTTTGGACCGTTTCTTTGGCTACGCCAAATGGGTTTTTTTTCAGGTCCTTGAACAAATATAAACTTTTTAAGGCAACATCAATAAACAGTTTCTTTAATGGTTCCATGTAAAACCAGTAGAAAGCACCTAAAGAGGTGCTAACTATTTACAGGACAGTTCTGATCATGCCTAGTTCATGATTCTGCAGTTCTTTAAACTGGAACAACAAGAACATAACCCAACCGGGTTATCTTAGCTCTTTTCAGTGATATTTCAGTTACTCTCTTAATCTGATTGCTTCCACGGTAGCACCTGGACGCTGCTCTCTCTCATGCTGGGTTCCAATCCGATTCCTGGAATAATGAAAATTTGGTTCGTTCCCACTATAAGGGTCTGAGTGCTCCTGCACTGTGTCTCCACATCAGTTTAGGTAGCCCATGAACACACTGTAGGCTGCACTACTTGCAGGTGGCTTAGGTCTTATTGATTTTGGTGCTACTGACTTGTCAGGACTGGCAGCTGTCGTTTTGCATTTTCTAACATTGAGAGCGTACCAGCCTTTTCCACCCCAGTGACGGGTTTAGGTTACACGATCCTCTGAGTAGAGATCCCTATCCGGGTGTCCCTCCAGAAGGTGAAACTCAACATCACGTCGGGTGACAAAAACTTCCACCAACAGTCCTGGCTCTTTAAAAAAGCCCCAACTCTTTTTAAGGTGAAAGGCTTCTATACCGCCCTGTCTCCATGGGCTCCTGTCTGAATGTTTGGCCTTACGGGCCTGAGTTTTGGCCCACAGATTGTGCTCCTCTATGGCCCTACGCTGGGCTTCATTCTCCTCACTTTTCTTTCTCCATTTTAACTCTAACCGTTGTCCGTTCTCCTTCCAGCTGAGGACATTTATATGGAACCCCTATGGATAGGCCTCCCCAGGGAAGCCGATCGAGTCTGTCCCCAAATTGGTCCACTGAAACACAACTTCCTCTGCGCTCACCTCCAGTGGTGTGCCAGTGGGTTTCAGCGGAGCTCTCATGAGCCCCTCCATACTGGATAACTGGTCCCAGGCAATGTTGTAATGACTCCAACAAGGTCAGGGGGGCTGATGGTGCTGGGAGTAGACCTACCAATGTCTCTTCGGTCTGCAGAGTGGTATTGTTGGTGGCCGCGGTAAGGTCAGTCACTGGAGCGGGGTCAGTAGCTGGAGCAGGAGCTGTCGTTGGAGTGGGGTCAGTCACTGGGGCAGGGTCGTTCTCCATACCTGCTTCAGATGTGATCCCTCCGGTGCCCGTCTGCTCTGCTGATGAGGCCATGGACACTGATCGCAGGACAGGCTGCGGCTCCTCCAATGCGGTCTTTCTGCGCAGGGCCGCCTTCCATTTCTTTACCGCGGTCAGCTCCGTGCTCAGGAGCTGGCATCTCAGCTCCTCCATTTGTGCTCCCAGGAGTTCCAGATCCTCAAGTGTCAGTAGGTCCAGGTCCTCCTCCTATAGTCTGGGACAGCCCTCGGCTGCTTCTCCACCCTCTGGGTGGCCACTAGTCTCCATCTTTTCCTCTGGGTCCACGGATGCACACACGCGCTGCTCCTGCTCTGTTCTCCGTGGGCGGGTCTTCTTCTTCTGGTTCCCGCCATAACAGATCAGGAGGCGGACCTCCCTGGCCAATGGATATGTCCTCTTTGTATAATAACACTTGAAGGGGTGTTCATGATTTTCACGCCAAACAGCTAGACTCCACCCACGATGGCTCACTTTTCTTCTCCTGTGCCCCTCATTGCGCTGTATTGGTGGCAGTTTTGGCGGCAATTAGCAATTTAGCAGTCTCTCAATAAAGCATAGTCTCTGAGGCACACAAGACCCATTTAAATGGGTCAGTCCATCCTGTCCGTGATGCCAAGGTGGAACGCCCGCCAGGGTCGTTGGGTACTCGGTAAGGGATGTGTAACGGCGGCGGCGACCCAGTTCATGGCCCTGGGCGCCCAAATTAAAGGGACAGTTTTTAAAGGGGTTTGTGGAATAAGTTTGTGATGCCCCACCTGTGGTACTCGGTCAAGGATGACCGATGCTGCTTAAAGGGATCCTCTGGGGTGATGTTATAGCGGCAGGGATGGTATGGTTTCCCACAGGTGAAGCTGGGTCCCTAGGGCCCCTGGTGTGTTTGGTACGGATGGTGCAGTGCTGGAAAATAAACGGATTACACAGGGATGCAGTCTCTTTACTTGGTTTTCTGAAGAATTCAGGCAGCCACAGTGTAGGGTAACGGATCATAGGTACAAGTATGGTCCGGTCGGCACGGAAGCGAATCTGGAATCCCTCTTACCAGGTGGGGTTGGAAGCCTTCCCTCTAGTGCTGTAATGTTGTAGTCCCTTGCTGCCTTAGGCCTCACACAAGGTCCTCATGTTTTCTCTCTGTCCCCCTTGTTGGTAGGACACTACCTGTACCACAGGTAGCTCGAGCCTTTTTACAGGATCTCTATCACGACCCGGGCTCTATGTGCTACTGTGTCCTCGGGTGTTAATGGTGGACAGGCAATCTGCTGTCCACCGGTTTCTGCCGTGGGGCATAGAGTTACCCCAACAACCTCGGTCTTCCAGCTACCGGTATCTGCACTCAGTGTGGAGGAAGCCCAGTCACAGCTTCTCTCTCCAGGTTTTCACTCGCCTTTGCTCCTTTTCATGCTCTTTACAGCTTATTCCGTCCTTCTCTCTCTCCCTTCCAGGAGCTGCAGCACCTCACGTGGCTGCACGGCCCCATCAGCCTTCCTGACTCTCTCGGTCTCTCTCACAGACTGACTGCCTGACTTTCCCTCCAGCCAGAATATATATATAGGGGATCAGAGCTCCCCCTTCTGGCCAGGTTGCATGTTTGTGAATACCTAATAAAATGAATCCTTCCTCGCCTCCAAGCATGACATCACTCGTGAGGAAAGCAATGCCACTGTAACAACCAGGAACCTGGGGTGTTACACAAATATTGATGATGAAATTTGTTGTGTGTCTAAAGGGCTGATGATTTGTTAAACATTATAATTGTATGCTCATTTGTTATTGTGATGCCTCCTTTAGGGCTCTTGCACACAACTAAATTTATCAGATGTGTGATATATCTAGTTTTCACGGATAATACCCATGTTATTTTTCACATGTCTGATCTTTTTTGTCGGCATAGTGGTCCGAGGAAAAAAAAAATCATTGAGATGTCTGGTTTTGAGATGTGTGTCTGCTCAAACTTGGCAGTGCAAGTCCATGGGTCCATGAAAAACATCAGATTGCATTTGAGTGGCATCCTAGTGCAGTCCATTTTTCATGGACTGACAGAATGGAGAAGGTGAAGAAACTATTTTATTTTTTTCTGCCCACCTCTGAGAAGAAACAATCCCACTCTGATCAGCCTCTGATAGGAAAAATTTAACTGTTTGTCCCAGATGGAGAGAAAATGGTTGTGTGCAACTAACCTTGGGAAAGGTGCAGACGAATGTGTTTTCGGTCCAAGTGCGATCCAACAAAAGATCAGATCACTCATATCAATCTTATGCTATCGCACCGTGCACATGTTGGATTCTTTCCTTGGACAGAGACTGTCAGAGGAAAACGTTCATGCATGTCCAAGTTTGACATGTTGGGTGATATTAGAGTGCCTGCTAGGGCCGTGAGTTACTTGGGCCGAGTCCGAAGGTTCTTCGGGGGTTGACACAGCAGCTGTGACCCAGTCCATGGCCCTGGACGTCTAATAAAAATGATGATGCAAGGGGAATAAAACTTATAGGGGATTTGTTCGTTACACCACCCGTGGTGTTCGGCAATAAGAAAATGGCCGACGCTGCGATTAAGGTACACTGAGGCGGTTGGTAACGCAGCTGAGATCTTACAGCTCTCCACGGGTAGAGCTAGGCTCTAGGGCAGTTAAAGTGTTAAAGTCAATGATGAACTGTTGTTGTGCAGGGCAGGTGATGCAGTAATAATTCTGAGAACACAGCAGGGTGCAGTTTTCACTCTTTACTCACAGCTGTTAGGTTACAGTCTCCAGCTGGGTGCTGTGTCCTCCAGGTCTTTGGTCCAGCCAGCTCTCAGGTAATTTGGGTGCACTTTTCCAAGACTCCCTTTCTTGTGTACCTTCAAAGGCCGTCTCTCTGTGCTGGCTTCACCCTCCTGCCCTGCGCCTCACAGACAGTGTCCCAAGCCAGCAGCCCCTTGGTCCTGTCGGGTGACCCTCTCCTGGTCCCCTTGATCCTATATGGCTGCCTTTTCAGCGAATGTGTGTGAATCTGGCTGTGGCACATACAGATACCACAGCCTCCGGTTTGCTAGCTGAGACTTGCAGCTCCTCCACCAGTCTGGGCCCAGGCCACTCTGTGACCTAGTCCTTCCACCTGACTATGGTCGGTGTGGATTTGGGCACCACAGGTGGATTCCTCACTTCCCTGGCCCCTAGGACCTCTTCTCTCACTGGAGCTTCTTTCTTCACGTCTGCTCCGATTAACTCCTCCCCACCAACTCACTATGTTCCTTCCAACTGCCTCTCTCTACACCCTCCACCTAGCTACCCCTCCAGCCTGAAATGGGACCCTCGCTCAATAGGGCCCACACAGATCCCCTGGCCAGGATTGGTGTGGTGTTGGATGCTAGTATGTGAGTCCCGGGTAGTGCCCCCTCCTTACCGGAGAGCGGAGTACCACACCTCTGGCTGAAGTGCAGTACCTCTGTGGTGACTGGACCTACAGGGGCGCCACATACCCCCCGTTAAATACAGCATGTCAGTGGGCTGGAACAGGGTAAAACACATGTTAAAAACATGCAAATAATATTTCTGAAATGCATTTCAACAGGTGAAAGAGTCAAGCATGTAACTCTTTCTGCCCTTTATGGGAGGTACTTTGCACCTGAACGTTGCATATAAATAACAGAAACATAAAACAGAACATTACTCTCAATAAAACTTTCAATTAAGTTCAATAGATTGCAGTGAGATCCCGAATCAGGTGTCCTTCTTATCGTTCTCAGTGCAATATGGGGAACCCGTCTCATATGGGCGTGGCTACAGGGCATAGCTGGTCAACTAGTTGGACCACTATTCGGCCACTCCAGACGGTTTTTATTCTTTGGTCTGCTGTAAAATGTACAGTGTCCCACTCACACTCTCAAGGTTTGCTGTAAAACCAACAAGGAGCACATTAAGTGCTAACTTTTTGACAATTAAAATTCTGGCCATTCAACGTTCATGACCACATTGTCTTTAGACTCCACAAGCACTCACTCTAGTCTAACTTGCCTAGTAGTCACTTTCTACTTACTTTTCCAAGGTAGTACTTGGTGCCTGCAACCTTCTGATCGGCGAAGTTCTTTGTCAGGCATCACAGCAGGTAGCTCAAATGGTGCAAGTCCTGCAGCCGGGGTCTGCGTGCCCTGTGTCCACATTGTCATGTTTTCTGGAGCTGCAGGGACTGGTGCAGCATTCAGGATTGAAGCTGTTGGTTGACTTTTTAGCACTGCACCCATTAGAACGGGAACAACACACCCCCATGTACATTTCTTTACATTGAGGGTGTACCACCCGCTTTTCGCCCACATGCTGGGTGTAGGTCACTATGTATAGATCACGATAAGGGTGTCCCTCAAGCAGGTGTGACTCCATGTCCCGGGGGGTTACAAATAGTTCTGAGGTCATCCTGGGCTCCTTGATGAACCCCCAGCCTCTTTTTAAATGGAAGGAGACCACTGTGCCCTTCCTCTGCGGACCTAGCGAATGTGTGTGGATTTGGCTGTGGCACATACAGATACTGCAGCCTCTGGTTTGCTAGCTGAGACTTACAGTTCCTCCACCAGTCTGGGGCCGGTCCCCTCTATGACCTAATCCTTCCACCTGACTATGGTCAGCGTGGATTCAGGTGCCACTGGTGGATTCCTCACATTCATGGCCCCTAGGACCTCTTCTCTCACTGGAACTCCTTTCTTCACTTCTGATCCGATGAACTCTTCCCCATCAACTCACTACTTTCCCTCCAACTGTCTCTCACTCCACCTACACCCTCCACCTAGCTCCCCCTCCAGCCTGAGATGGGGCCATCCCTCAGTAGGGTCTGCTCAGATCCCCTGGCCTGGTGCGGTGTGGTGTTGGATGCTAGTATGTGAGTCCTGGGTAGTGCCCTCTCCTTACCCGAGAGTGAAGTACCACACCTCTGGCTATGGTGCAATACCTCTGTTGCGACTGGACCCTCAGGGGCGCCGCAATATCAGAGTGCAGTCCAAGTTCCACAGACTGACAGAAAGAAGAAGATGGAGATTTTTTTTCCATCTTCTCATCTGAAAGAATTGGATCACACTAAGATCAAACTCTAATTGACCCAATTCTCTCGGATGGAAAGAAAACGGTCACATTCCCCGAACTCTAGGCAAGCATAAAAATAATTCTTGTCAGCACATGTTATCAGAGATACAATGCTGACAATTAAATTGTATAGAGGATGAACGATTGCACGAACATTCATTTCTTCAGATTCTGCTTATTACAGATCCACATACATGGAAGCATACTGTGTAAGCACTGATAGAAAATGAATGCAAACAGATGTATAAAGTACATGCACAGCCCCCAACTGTTGATTGATCAGGCCGACTGTGTAATGTGTATAAGGGGTTCAGGACAGACCCTGACAGCTGATGTCAGGGAGGAGATGGATAGGGCATCTCTAATGTCTGACTGTGACTCACTCTGCTCTTTTTATTAAAAACACATTGCATGCTAGTGTAATGCAGGTGCCTGTATGCAAAGAACAGAGATCACAAGGTGAAAATAGCCAGGGGTTGATATATTGGTATTTTTATACAAAAATAACTTCTGAACAATTAGGGTTATTAGATATGCAATTTAACAAGATAGAGGATCAAAACATGTTACGAACTAGCTAGAAAGTCTCTCAGTACTTAACGTTAGTGGTGCGCCCAGTCTTGGAAGTCACCATGTGAGTTCTCATTTGATTCTCTGGCCCTAGCAGGGTCACTGGGTTTTCCCGCTAGGTAACAAGTCTCTTCCTGATGTAGTCTATTAAAGCTCGCTGAGCCTCCCACGCACTAACCGACCCCCTCCCAACCTGCAATTCTAGTCCCAGATGACCCCGGTCACGATAGGTGATAACTGGAAGTGACACCCCTGCTTAATCACACTGTTATTCTTCTCTCGCAGGTGTGCTTCTCCTTTCGCCACACGGCTCTTCTCGGTTTGACCGTCGGCGGAAGTCTCTCAAGCTCGGGGCAGACAGGACTGGGCCTCAGCTCTTGACAGGCTTAGTCGGACCATGGGAGGCTGGACCAGCACAGGGTGCAGATTATGGCTCTGACCAGCGTAAGCTGTATTCAGGGACAGCGTCGGACTGGAGCACCTTTTGCCCACCAGAGAAAATCATTCTTGGGGCCCACTATGTAGCTACATAGAAATAGATACAAGACCAACAATTGTGCGGTAAAAAGCGCTAATATCAGGGTATAATATAAGGTAGTTCACGTCTTAATTATGTAGCAAGGGTTGGGGTAGCCCCCACACAGAATATAATTTAGCCCCCTCACAGAATATAATTTAGCCCCCTCATAAAATATAATGCAGTCCCCTCTCATAGAATATAATGCAGCACCCCACAAAATATAATGCAACCCCCTCAGGTATAACACAGTCCCCACCATAGAATATAATGTATAATATAATTATAATAATATAATGTAGCACCCTAATAGGGTATAATGCAGCCCCCTCATATAGTATAATGCAACCACCACAGAATATAATGTAGTCAACTGAGAGAATGCAGCCCCACCACAGAATATAATGTAGCCCCCCCATAGAGTATACACATAGTATGATGTAGCCCCCCATAATATAATGTAGTCCCCGGAGAATAATGCAGTCCCCCCACAGAATATAATGTAGCCCCCTCATCTATATATATAATTGTCTAAGGGTTTTTCCGTCTGTCTGTCTGTCTGTCTGTCTGTCTGTCTGTCTGTCTGTCCTGGAAATCCTGCGTCTCTGATTGGTTGAGGCCGCCAGGCCTCGACCAATGAGAGACGGGCACAGCATGGCGACGATGATGTCATAAAGGTTGCCTCGACCAATCAGCGACGGGCACAGTCTGCCGCCAGGCCTCGACCAATCAGCGACGGGCACAGTATCGACATGCATATCTGCATGTCTGTCTGTCTTTCTGTCTGTCTGTCTGTCTGTCCTGGAAATCCCGCCTCTCTGATTGGTCGAGGCCGCCGGGCCTCGACCAATCAGAGACGGGCACAGCATGGCGACGATGATGTCATAATGGAAAACCCGCATCTCTGATGGCGGCCTCGACCAATCAGCGACGGGCACAGTATCGATGTAGATGTCATAATGGTTGCCATGGTGACGATGATGTCATAAAGGTTGCCATTCTGGAAACATCATTATCCGGGACAATCCCGCACAATGAGGGACGGTTGGGAGCTATGCATACTGTATAATGACCGCACATGATGCTGCATACTGTATAATGGCCACACATGATGCTCCATACTGTATAATGACCGCACATGATGCTCCATACTGTATAATGACTGCACATGATGCTCCATACTGTATAATGACTGCACATGATGCTCCATACTGTATAATGTCCGCACATGATGCACATGATGCACATGATGCTGCATGATGCGGGCACAGCATGGCGACGATGATGTCATAATGGAAATCCCGCGTCTCTGATTGGTCGAGGCCGCCAGCGACGGGCACAGTATCGGTCGAGGCAACCTTTATGACATCATCGTCGCCATGGCAACCATTATGACATCTACATCGATACTGTGCCCGTCGCTGATTGGTCGAGGCGAATTTGCGGCAGACTGTGCCCGTCGCTGATTGGTCAAGGCAACTTTGATGACATCATCGTCGCCATGCTGTGCCCGTCACTGATTGGTGACGAGCACAGCATGGCGACGATGATGTCATAAAGGTTGCCTCGACCAATCAGCGACGGGCACAGCATGGCGACGATGATGTCATAAAGGTTGCCTCGACCAATCAGCGACGGACACAGTCTGCTGCGAATTCGCCTCGACCAATCAGCGACGGGCACAGTATCGACGTAGATGTCATAATGGTTGCCATGGCGACGATGATGTCATAAAGATTGCCTCGACCAATCAGCGACGGGCACAGTCTGCCGCGAATTCTGGAATCATCATTGTCCATATACTGCGGGGACATGCATATTCTAGAATACTTGATGCTTTAGAATCAGGCCACAGTCTAGTAAAGTATAATGCAGCCCCTCTCCACCCCCATCATTGTCCTCATCGCCACCTCCATCATTGCCTTCTCCCCCACCACCCCTATCATTCTCCCCCACCACCTCCATCACTGCCCATTCCACCACCAGCATCATTGCCTCCTCCTTCACCATCATTGTCCATTTCATCACCTCCATCATCACCTCTATCATTGCCTCCCCCACCACCATCATTGCCCATCACCTCCATCATTGCCTCCTCCACCACCATTGCCCATTTCATTACCTCCATCACTGCCTCCTACCACCACCATTGCCCATTTCATCACCTCCATCATTGCCTCCCACCACCACCATTGCCCATCACCTCCATCATTGCCTCCCCCCACCACCATCATTGCCCATCACCTCCATCATTGCCTCCCCCACCACCATTGCCCATTTCATCACCTCCATCATTGCCTCCCACCACCTCCATCATTGCCTCCCACCACCATCATTGCCCATCACCTCCATCATTGCCTCCCCCACCATCATTGCCTCCCCTCACCCTCATTGCCCATCACCTTCATCATTTCCTCCCTCAACATGATTGCCCATCACCTCCATCATTGTCTCCCCCACCATCATTGCCCATCACTTCCATCATTGCCTCCCCTCACCTCCATCATTGCTTCCCCACCACCACCACCATTGCCCATCACCTCCATCATTGCCTCCCCCCACCACCACCATTGCCCATCACCTCCATCATTGCCTCCCCACCATCATTGCCTATCACCTCCATCATTGCCTCCCCCACCATCATTGCCTCCCCTCACCCTCATTGCCCATCACCTCCATCATTCCCTCCCTCACTACGATTGCCCATCACCTCCATCATTGTCTCCCCCACCATCATTGCCCATCACTTCCATCATTGCCTCCCCTCACCTCCATCATAGCCTCCCCACCACCACCATCATTGCCCATCACCTCCATCATTGTCTTCCCCCCACCATCATTGCCCATCACCTCGATCATTGTCTCCCCCCACCAATATCATTGTCCTTCACCACACACACACAGCTTACCGCAGCAGCAGCTCATCACACACACTCTCACACTCACACACACTCTCTCACACACTCACTCTCACACACACACCACAGCTCACCTCACCTCCCCGCAGCAGCAGCTCATTCCAGCAGCCTCTTCCTCGCTGGATTCCTGGAAGCTTTCTGACTGAGACAGCAGCACGCTGGATGATGACGTCATCCAGCTGGGCTGTCTCAGACAGGAAGCAGCATGCCGGGAGGTGAGCTGCTCTGTGAGTCTGTGTGCCTGCATGTGTGTATGTATGTGGTGCGGTGCTGTGTGTGTGTGTGTGCAGTACTTTGTGAGTGTGTGTGGTGCGGCTTTACATGCGGGCAGTGTTAGCTGCACCCTGCGGCTAATGCTGCCCGCTATTAAAGAAAAATGGTATTCACACCTCACCATGCCCATAGGGGCGTGGGGAAGCATGAATATTGATTTGGCTTTAGCAGCGGGGACAGGATCCTGTCTCCAGCTGCTGCTACTTGCACAGGGCGGGGCCCCTTGACTCAGGGCCCCATAGCCACTGGCAAGGGGCCCCTGGAGTAGTGGGGGCCCTAGGCAGCTGCTGGCCAGTATGCCAGCAGGTGTCAGTGCCTGGACCACCGGAGAATCACGATGGTCTCAGTGATGTCTGTAGAGCACGTCTGCCCTTTTCTCTTCCCTAGGCCAAATCTCCTCTTGGTTTGGTGAGCAGGGTTTTTATATCAGGGAACTTCTTACAGAGGGTCTCCTGATCTGTCCAGCACACAAAGTCCTGCAGATCTTCCAGCACACTTTGGTTCCAATTTATTTCAGCTGGCTAACAGATGGCAGTCTCTCTGTTACGCTAGGGGGGGCAAAAGACAAGAGTGGACCCACTGGACCGTAATACCGAACCTCCCTCGAGCGAGCGAACCAGATTGGACAACCCCTGTACAGGGATAGTTAGGGAGCAAGCTCGAAGGTAACTAGTACTACGGATGCCAGGACCAGGGATTGGCTCCAGAGGAGAAGATAGAAAATAACGAGGGAGAGAACACAAGGAGACGTGGGGAAGAACCACGGAAACAGTAGCAGCAGGATAGGGAGCTCCTAGGATGAGGAGAAACGGAACACAGGGCAGGAAGGCAGGAAACCAGGACTAGACGGAGTAAGCAATGGACCTGAGTGCAGAGCCAAAACACAGAGGAACTCTGGTAAGATTAACTTAACAATCAGGCACCTTCACAAAGGAAGGGCGGCCTGAAATACTAAGTGGCTGCTTCCTATTGGCCCAGCAATGCTGCCGGGTCAGGTCGTAGCCAGGGATGAAGTGGAGTGTGCACGCGCCCGGTCCCTAAGGAGAAGATGGGAGGAGACCGGGTGCATGACAGGCAGCAGAGGGGAGGCGTGCCAACGCGCACGCAGAGACACATGCCGGGACCCGGACCAGGAAGGAGCCGGGAGTGACGCGGGAGCGCCGGCTGAAGAGAAGGGTGAAGCGGTGACCGTGGCGCCGACAGGGGTGAGTATAGATGTAACATTACCCCCTCTCTTAAATCCTCCCCTACCCCTCTTGGACAAAAATCTCTTAAGAATATGAGGTGCATTAATGTTCTCCTGAGGTTCCCAAGATCTCTCCTCGGGCCCAAACCCTTTCCAATCAATTAAGAAGAAGGTTTTGTCCCTGACCTTTTTGGAAGCTAAAATATCTTTTACCTCAAAAATATCTGCACTGACCGGGAGAGGAGAAGAGTCGGAAGTAGGATGAAAACGATTAAGAATGACTGGTTTTAGGAGAGAAATGTGGAAAGCGTTGGGAATGCGGAGCGAAGCAGGCAACCTCAGCTTGTAGGACACATCGTTGATGCGGCGGAGGACTTCAAAAGGACCAATGTAATGAGAACCCAATTTGTAGGAAGGTATCTTCAGTCTGATATATTTAGAAGAAAGCCAAACCCTCTCGCCCGGAAGATAAGTTGGAGCATCAAGGCGTCTCTTGTCAGCATGTCTTTTCATGCATTCACTGGCTCTTCCAAGTGCCTCTTTAGTCTCAAGCCAGACTCTGGAAAATTCTAAGACCTCGGAATCAGCTGCCGGGACTCCAGAAGAGACAGAAATCGGTAAAGGAATGTTGGGATGCATGCCGAAAACAACAAAGAATGGAGATTTGCCAGAAGATTCGTTAGGATGGTTATTATAGGCGAACTCAGCCCACGGAAGAAGTCCAGACCAGTTATCTTGATGAGAGTTAGTGAAGTGACGCAGATAAGAAGACAGCATTTGATTTACTCGTTCTACTTGGCCGTTGGTTTGCAGATGGTATGCAGAGGAGAAGTCTAACTTTACCTCCAAGAGACCACACAAAGCCCTCCAGAATCGAGATGTAAATTGAACTCCGTGATCAGATACAATATGTAGGGGAAAACCGTGAAGTCGAAAGATGTGCTGAACAAAGAGCTTAGCTAATTCTGGAGCAGAAGGCAGTCCTAGCAGCGGAACAAAGTGCGCCATTTTTGAAAAGCGGTCCACTACCACCAGAATGGTAGATCCATGATAAAATCCAAAGCGACATGTTGCCATGGGAATGATGGAACCGGCAATGGGAGTAGAAGTCCCGAAGGTAAATGTCTGGGAACTTTGATCTTAGCACAAGAAGAACACGAGGCAGTGAAATCGATCACATCCTGATGGAGAGAAGGCCACCAATAGAACCGAGAAATGAGATCCAGAGTCTTCTTAATGCCCACATGACCAGAGATCTTGGAGGAATGTCCCCAACGTAGAATTGTCCACCTATGAACCTCAGGAACTAAGGTTTTGCCTGGTGGTGGAATGATCAGATCTACGGGAGCCACAGTAACAACTTTGGATGGATCAATTATGTGCGAAGGACTCTCCTCCAAATTGGAAGGTTGAAGAGACCGAGATAATGCATCGGCTTTGACGTTCTTCAGACCAGGACGAAAGTGCAATTTGAAATCGAAACGGGCAAAGAATAGAGACCACCCGGCCTGCCGGGGATTTAGCCTCTGAGCGGACTGAAGGTAGGAAAGATTCTTATGGTCCATGAAGATATTAAAAGGATGGACTGCCCCCTCCAGTAAGTAGCGCCACTCCTCCAAGGCCATTTTAATGGCTAGCAGTTCCCGGTCTCCGATGGAATAGTTACACTCCGCAGATGAAAAGGCCTTAGAAAAGAATCCAGAGGTAACCAACCGCCCAGTAGAGGATCTTTGGGACAAAACCGCGCCAGCACCAATAGAAGATGCGTCCACTTCCAGAACAAACGGTTTGTTTGCCTCGGGTCGATGTAAAACAGGCGCGGCTGCAAAAGACCGTTTAAGACTTAGGAAAGCATCCTCAGCCTCCGGAGACCAGGTTGCAGAATTGAGTCCTCTCCGTGTAAGGCACGAGATAGGCTTGGTCGCAGATGAAAAATGCGGAATAAACTGACGATAGTAGTTGGCAAACCCGAGGAAGCGTTGGATTGCTTTTACTCCAATTGGCCGAGGCCACTGGAGAATTGCTGAAAGTTTTTCAGGATCCATTTCCAAGCCAGCTTCAGAAACGATATACCCTAGGAAAGGTAAAGAGGCTTGCTTGAAGATGCACTTCTCCATCTTAGCGTAAAGCTGGTTCTCCCGTAATCGTTGCAGCACCAGACGAACACTTCTCCGGTGGGAGGATAAATCAGGAGAGAAAACGAGGATATCGTCCAGATAGACCACAGCGCAGGAGTAAAGCTTGTCCCGGAAGATGTCGTTGACAAATTCTTGAAAACCCGCAGGTGCGTTACACAGACCAAATGGCATGACGAGGTACTCGTAATGACCATCCCGGGTATTAAATGCGGTCTTCCACTCGTCACCAGGTCGGATTCGAATGAGGTTATAAGCTCCACGTAAATCTAATTTAGAAAATACACGGGCCCCTCGTAGGCGGTCAAAGAGATCAGGAATGAGCGTTAGAGGATACTTATTCTTAATAGTAATCTCATTCAGACCCCGGTAATCAATGCATGGCCGGAGAGAACTGTCTTTCTTTTTTACGAAGAAGAAGCCGGCACCTGCGGGAGAAGAGGATTTATGTATAAACCCCTTAGCGAGATTCTCACGGATATATTCAGACATGGCAGACGTCTCAGCCGGAGAGAGCGGGTAGATTCGATCTTGGCGGGATGGACCCCGGTCGTAGTTCCACTGGGCAGTCATAGGGACGGTGAGGTGGTAAGGACTCAGCCTCCTTTTTATCAAATACATCCGCAAAAGACCAATAGGCGGAAGGCAGGCCAGCCGACCAGAAGAAGGTTGAGAAGAAATGATCGGACGAACGGACCCTAAGCATCTCTCTTGACATGGATGTCCCCATCGGAGAACCTCGCCGGTGCGCCAGTCCAAAACGGGTTCATGTGTCCGAAGCCATGGAAGACCCAGGAGTAAGGCATGGGACAAGTTGGGCAAGACGTGAAAGGCAATTTTCTCTTGATGTAAGGCTCCTACTTGAAGAACTAGCTCCTCAGTGACCATGACGACAGTCTCTTGCCAAAGTCTTCCATCTACGGAGGCAATCATACGAGGATGTTCAAGGGAGATCACGGGAATCCGATACTTCTTCACCTCCTTTAGCCGGATGAAGTTGCCTGCCGCACCCGAATCCACATACGCAACCTCTGAACCACATCTCTGACCTTGGATAATCAAAACAGAAAGGGTAAGGGGAGGAAAGAAAACAGATACACCCAAGGAGGCCTCTCCTACCTGACCTAGGTGGAGGCGTTTCCCCGCCTCTCAGGACAAGAACGAAGAAAATGCGACGCTCCCCCACAGTATAAGCACAAGCCCTGTGCCAACCTCTCTCTACGACGACGTTCAACCAACTTCACCCGGCAACTTGCATAGGTCCCGGGATGGCACCAGAGGCAGAACTAGAGGGCCGAGGACTAGGTGGTCTAGGGACAAAAGAAGATGATGGCCTAATGGGTCTTCCTCTCCCTAGCAGCCTCTCGAGAGCGCTCCTGAAAGAGCAAATCTATACGTGTAGCAAGAGAAATGAGATCCTCCAATGTGGTCGGAGTATCTCGGCCAGCAAGTTCATCCTTAATCTTGCCGGACAATCCTCTCCAAAAAGCCCCTACCAATGTCTCGTTGCTCCACCCTAGTTCAGACGACAATGTGCGGAACCTGATAGGGTATTGCCCGACAGTGAGGGAATCCTTCTGTAAATTAAAGAGTGATTCTGTAGTTGAAGCGAGACGGCCAGGTTCATCAAAGACCCTCCGGAAGTTGTAGAAAAAGATGGCTATACTAGACACCACCGAATCGTCTCGTTCCCAAATAGGATTTACCCAAGATAGGGCCTCTCCCTCTAAGTGGGACACGATAAAAGCCACTTTGGCCCGATCGGTAGGGTACTGTTGAGGCAGCAGCTCAAAATGTAAATGACATTGATTGAGGAAACCTCGACAAAGCTTGGGATCTCCGCCATAGCGAGGAGGTTTGGCTAAACGAGGAGAAGAAACTGGCAGAGGATCAGGGGTGCGCAAGGAGGTTTGCAAAGCGAGCAAACGGTCATCTACAGAGGCCATATAAGACAAAATGTGAGCTAGGGTATCCCGTTGCTGGACCAACTCTTGCTGGAGACCCGCTAACTGAGTGGCGTTACTAGGATCCGCGGCCTGTAAGGCGGACAAACGGGAGTCCATTGTCTTCATAAAAGACATAATGCGGGTCTGAGCTGAGGCCCCGGTGGGATCCATGGCCTGATTGTACTGTTACGCTAGGGGGGGCAAAAGACAAGAGTGGCCCCACTGGACCGTAATACCGAACCTCCCTCGAGCGAGCAAACCAGATTGGACAACCCCTGTACAGGGATAGTTAGGGAGCAAGCTCGAAGGTAACTAGTACTACGGATGCCAGGACCAGGGATCGGCTCCAGAGGAGAAGATAGAAAATAACGAGGGAGAGAACACAAGGAGATGTGGGGAAGAACCACGGAAACGGTAGCAGCAGGATAGGGAGCTCCTAGGATGAGGAGAAACGGAACACAGGGCAGGAAGGCAGGAAACCAGGACTAGACGGAGTAAGCAATGGACCTGAGTGCAGAGCCAAAACACAGAGGAACTCTGGTAAGATTAACTTAACAATCAGGCGCCTTCACAAAGGAATGGCGGCCTGAAATACTAAGTGGCTGCTTCCTATTGGCCCAGCAATGCTGCTGGGTCAGGTCGTAGCCAGGGATGAAGTGGAGGAGTGTGCGCGCGCCCGGTCGCTAAGAAGATGGGAGGAGACCGGGCGCGTGACAGGCAGCAGAGGGGAGGCGCGCCGACGCGCACACAGAGACACACGCCGGGACCCGGACCAGGAAGGAGCCGGGAGTGACGCGGGAGCGCCGGACGAAGAGAAGGAAGAAGCGGTGACCGTGGTGCCGACAGGTGTAGATGTAATACTCTCAATAATGGTACATCCTGCACTAATCTTCCAGAAGACTCATGGTTCTATGTTACAATAGGCTAAAATAAGGGGTCAGGGGAGACAGCTGTTGGTGGAATATTGTATGGACACCCGAGGGCTCAGTTTCTATTATAATGAAGTAACATGCCTGTGTGGCACCCCAGGAGTCCGGTTGCCACAGTGACATTGCCTTCCTCAGGGGAGGTGAGACCATGCCTGGAAGCCAGAGGGATCCCCTTAGCAGGTAATACAGTCAGTATGCAACACATTTCCTGACTCCAGTTCAGAAGGGGGAGCTCTAAACCCGGTTTCATGGGAACTTCCATATAATTTCTGGTCTGGAGGCGGGTTAGTGTGTGAGAGAGCGCAGAAAGTGAAGGATGAGGAGGCAAGTGAGGAGAATCTGTGGGATAGGAGCTGTGACTGAGCTCACCCCGGGACTGAGCGCCGAAGATTGGACACTGGAGTCCATGGTTGTGTGGGAACTGCAGCATATGAGAGCCCGGAGTCACCATGATGGAGTCACACCTAGAACAGGATCAAGCTGCCTGCCATGCGGGAAGTGTTTCACTTAGTGGAGAGACTGAGAGAGGGACTTGAGGAGAACTAAAAGCCCCAGCACCCAAAGAACAGTGCAGCAGGGAGGCCTTCAACCCCACCTGGCTAGGAGGATCCTGAATTGCTTCCAGGCTGCCCAAATCTCCATCACCAGTTGTGACTTGTGCCCCGGACTGCACCTGCAACCTGGGATTAAAGGTAAAGGAAACTGCAACCCTTAAGTCCTCTAGTTATTCCTGCACCCTCATTCCTGCACTCCAATGTCCACCAACCCTCATAAACTGTTCTGGTAGCCCTGGGGCCCCGCTCCACCTATGGGGAGCAGAACCATCCCAGTTGCATCACCATCATCCCCAGAGGTCCCTTTAAGCAGCGTCAGCCATCCCTGAACGAGTACCACAGGTGGCGTCACGAATGATCTCCTTTTCCTATATAAACTTTATTCCTTTCCATCATCCATCCCTTCTCATTGGACGCCCAGGGCCACGGACCGGGTCACCGCTGCCGTGGCCACCCATTTAAGAACCGTCCGACCCAGTTCCAAGTACCACACGGCTCTAGCGGGTGTTGCACCTGCGTTACACATCAGGAATGTACCCCATCATATGTTACTGATGAGCCATATGTGTCATATGATGCGCACCCCCTCACCATCCTGAGAAGGCTGGAAAGAGATTAATTTGGCCTAAAATGGAGTAATAGTGGCCTCTGGCAAGTTTCATAGAAAGAAGTAGGAGAGTCTTTTCCTGAATGTTTTAACAGAACATGATGTAGACATTCCCTTAGATAGCAATCAATTGAATGACCTGTAATAAAGGCGGTTGTGAAGCTCATAACAATAGAGCAGATTGTGGGTGCTGCTATGTCTGCAAGATGTTGGATATTGACTGAGAAGGTGGCAGATGATTGCAGTTGTATATCTGTGGTGAATGGACATTACAATACTCACCCACAGCAAGCTTTCACCTCTGAAACAGAAAGGGTCACATAGCGCAATCCCTCTTAGTACTAAATATTAACCTAGACATCTGGCAGAAGTGGTGGGATGTGTTAGAAACAAAGTGGTGTGTGGCGGTTTTATTCATTGGTGATTCTATGAGCTATTTAGTGATGTCATTGGTGCTCAACAAAAGTGGATGTTACATACAGTATTTCCTTATCACAAGACCCTATCTTTAATTCATAAAACTAAGGGACATTTCCTCCATGAAAACATTTATGGTGCTGTGAAAGTTTTACGGTATGTGGACACGCTGCGGAATGGTTTGCGGATTTTTCTGCACTGATTTTGGTAAATCCGCTGGAAAACAGCACTGCGGATTTACTGCAGAATTACCGAGGATTTACCACGGTTTTTCCCCGGTTTTTTTGCGGATTCCACCTACGGTTTTACACCTGCGGATTCCTATTATGGAGCAGGTGTAAACCGCTGCGGAATCCGCACAAAGAATTAACATGCTGCGGAATGTAAACCGCTGCGTTTCCGTGTGTTTTTTTCCGCATGTGCACTGTGGATTTTGTTTTCCATAGGTTTACTGTAAACTCATGGAAAACTGCTGCAGATCCGCAGCAAAATCCACAGCGTGTGCACATACCCTTATAAGCAAACAATGGTGTAAAATAATATTATCAATGCCTGATGCAAAACATAAAGGTTATCTTCCATTTTCTTATTGCAGGTATACTGAAACATGATTGATTAAAATCATATACAGAACATTAGTGCTAGATGTTTTTCTAGATATGATTCATCACATCAATTCCCAATTAAAACTTCATAGCAAATCTCTATCAGCGATCAGGAATTTCATTAAACAGGGTTGGCACATCTTCAAGTCCTTGTGCTTTTTATGCCCAATTCTGTAGGACTATGTCACTTTGTACTGGTTCTGTATGAAAAAGTATCTTGTTAAAAATCTCTTTGTCCTTCTGATAGCAAAATTCAGAGCATATCTAAAGTTTTCCTGGGAAAAGTTTTCAGAGGAGAATCATGTAATCTATATAATCTATAATAGGCTGATATGTTTGTAATGTGCAACCTACAGGTCTATTAGGACTTTCTTCAGAATTGTAGAAAAAGAAAAGATTAAACTCAGATTTTTTCCTCTGCATTGTTTAATCTGGAAAAATTGTCATTTTCACTTCTGCACAAAAAAAGGAAACTGTCACACAAAGGGCAAAGAAACCCTAAATTAGAGAAGCCTGAAGCTGAGCATGGGAAGAAATACATATGTAACATCTTGATCTGTTTTCTCAAG
The DNA here is from genome assembly GCF_051348905.1 of Ranitomeya variabilis. NCBI lineage: Eukaryota > Metazoa > Chordata > Amphibia > Anura > Dendrobatidae > Ranitomeya > Ranitomeya variabilis. Next base: position 115,699,370 of record NC_135238.1, read on the forward strand.
TTGGAGCCATTCATGAAGACAAACATCTGCAGATTTCATCTGATCCCCAGTGTTATAGCAATCTTCAGCCAAGCCAATCCCTTTCCATGTAAGACAAAGGAACGCCCTTAACATCTGGCATACTTACACACTTCTCGCTGTCGAACACATAACACAAGTGCTTATTGGACTCGGAATCCTTGCATATGAATGTAAAAATCCTTTTGTCTGTTTTATCATCAGCACAAAATGATATCCTGTGTAACTGGCAGTTGTGCAGAACCTCCTATGGACAAAAGAAAGAAATCAGCCAGCACAAACCACAGGAAAACATAAAAGCACAAACATAACGTAAAACAAGATGCTGTCACATCTCTCCACATAACATCGCCGCCATGGTTTTATTTCAGATTTTTGGTTTTAAACCAGTTCTTCACTTAAAACTGCAAACTCCACACAATGTATGTGGCAGGTTTCCATAGAAAACATATGGTTTCTGCCCCTCCCAATCAGTCTCCAGACCCCTGGAAACTATTCAGACCTTGTTAGTAAAATCTGTAGTCTGGAGTGTGGGAGGACATTATTTTTCATGTTGATAGGCGTGATGGAGGCAGCTAAGATTACAAGAAAATATAGTATATGAGGAATGTGTCCATCTTCAGGGGCAACTTTGGTCTCATCCAGGGTCTATGCAGCTTGTGAAAAGTTAAGGACACTACGGGAGGAATTTTGCACCAGTTATTGGCAAGAAAAAATGCTTTTTTCTTTGCACAAAAATAGCAAAAGCTTCTATTTTACACTGATCTTTCCAGTGTTTAAAAGTGGGTGTTTTCTCTGGGTGCGGTGCACAAAAAAAGTAAAGCCAGATTCACCAATTGTGACTTTTAAAAGTTGCACAAAATCTTGCAGACTTACTCCAGTAGGGGGCGCAATAAAGAATAACAGATCTGCTCTTCACATGTGCTATGAGTAAAGATGTGTCAGTTTTTGTAACCATCATGTGACATTTCGGGGTAAATAACAACTATGCAGCCACAAGTAAAGGTTGTAATGAATTTTCCTGGCAGTGCTTCTTTTTTTGCAGTACAAGGGCCACAGTTCAATCCAGGTTGGGAGAGTAACATTGTATGTGTCCGCACTTCCTGGGCTCCTGTAGTGACAGTGTATGCCACCCTCATCACTCTGGGGCCATCATGCCTGTGTGCAGTGAGTGCTGCGGAAAGGAAAAGGAGGGAGAACTGATACTGTGTGTGCTCTCCCTGCAGTGTCAGTGTGCAGGCTTAGGATTCCACTGATGCAGTTCTCCAAAGTGAGTGTTCTCAATCATCATAAGGGGAGTTGTGGAGAATTGCATCTGAGGGGGCAGAAAAGTGTACGTAGCCCTTGGCCATGCCAGGGGGTGCACAAAGGACTGCTGATTTACATATAAAAAACCCCTGTTTTTATGTAAAACAAACTAAGTAAAATCTCCACTACTGGTATGATTTTATAAGGGCAAAGTCTCCTATATTAATGTGTAAATGGTTGCATTTGAGTTTTGGGGGTGACAGACTATAAAATATTCTGTAGTCATCTTAAAATGTGGAGACAGTGTTAAATGTGCAAATATAGCATATTGGTGACGCCCTATCTAAGGAACTGTGTGCACACTGCATATTTACTACATTACCTTCTGCACGGATTTGTCAGAAAACCTGAAAAGATTCCTAGTGCAAGCAAAGTGAGAATCTTGAAGTGTCGTGCACACAATTATTTGTGACTTGCAGATTTGATCATATTGAAATCTACAGCATGCCAATTCTTTCAGCATTTTGGTGCAGATTTCTCCCGTACTAATGAATGGGGAAAAAGCATGTAAAAAATGCATGAAAAAGGAGGTCAAAACGTGCCTAATTTACTCAGCATTTTTGTTGCCGAGAGATGCAGAAATGGTGCAGAAATTTCTGCACCAAATGCTTAACCTGGGCACACAGCTTAATAGCATAGAAGAGGACCAGTCACCAGGATAAGTGGCCAGATTTTTCTTTTAGTTTATTTCCACTGCTTCCCTGAGTATTCCATTTTTGTAAAATCGGCCATAAGGTTTCAGACATACGAGCCTTGTTTCAGTGCTAATTTTTCTTTACAAGGCGGGGTGACTCACAAAATTCTGCGGGGTGCGTTTTTAAACTGCTCTGCATTATTACTCTGTGTCCTCTTGTAAAGACCATACAAATTATCCCTAAGGCTACTTTCACACTAGCGTCGGACGACGCACGACGAATTGCGTCGTTGCGACGTACCGACGCTAGCAGTGAATGCGCCGCACAACGGGGCAGCGGATGCTGTTTTTCAATGCATCCGCTGCCCCATTGTGAGGTGCGGGGAGGCGGGGGCGGAGTCCCGGCCGCACATGCGCGGTCAGAAAAGACGGGAACGACGCGTTTTTTCTACAAAACGACGCATAGCGACGTGCAGTGCACGACGCTAGTGTGAAAGTAGTCTTAGAAAAAAGACCACATCTCTTGAATCATATGATTAGGATACAAACAAAAAACAAGCATCAAGAATATAATAAGAGCAAAAACTGGCCACCTTTGACCTGGTGAGAGGTCCTCTTCAAATCAAAGATATTTCTGTGTATTCTGTCCTTAATTGTTACACCATTTTTGGCTGAGCTCCACCCCATCAAGTTGAATTGGGTAAATTGCAGTGCTAGACATGACCCTGAACAAGATGGTGCTGCTCCTGGGCCACAGTCCTTGTCTCAGGCTGCAGCATACTACCTCCAATAAACATCTGCACAGTCTGTGCTTCTTGTTGTTGGGATTTCCATATGGCCGGGATCCTGTCTATCTTTTGGATGCTTGTACTCTATGCAGCTACCCTATATCTTCTATATCCCTACTCTATAACCCTATATTCCCTATATTCCTACTATATTCCTACTCTATAACCCTATATTCCCTATATCCCTACTCTATAACCCTATAGCCTCTATATCCTTACTCTATAACCCTATATTCCCTATATCCCTACTCTATAACCCTATATTCCCTATATCCCTACTCTATAAACCTATATTCCCTATATCCCTACTCTATAAACCTATATTCCCTATATCCCTACTCTATAACCCTATATTCCCTATATCATTACTCTATAACCCTATATTCCCTATATCCCTACTCTATAACGCCCCCGGAAGAAGCCAATTGCGAAACGCACGTTGGGGTGAGGTGGGACGCTGGGCCAGTCACAGGTAGATATGGCGGTTGCTCTTGTACATTTAATATATTGATGTCACTATATGTATGCTTATGCAATGTAAAGTGGTGTGTACCTGATTTATACTTAGCGCGCTGCCTCCTGTCTTATATTGAAAAAAGTGCTTTTTAGCATAATATTTGTGGTAGCTTCCAATTTCTTGTTTAGGTGCTTGTGCACTATGGCATTGGATATATTTTCCACTAATAAAGCCTTATTTTAATAAGTATCTTGGATCTCTTCATTTTTTTGGCTATCTAATGAGATAGACCGTTAGTTTTGAGCGTATGTTTGGAAGTGCCACTCTAATAATGAGGACAGTGATGGTTTAAATATATTCCCTATATCCCTACTCTATAAACCTATATTCCCTATATCCCTACTCTATAAACCTGTATCTTCTATATCCCTACTCTATAACCCTATATCCTCTATATCCATACTCTATAACCCTATATTCCCTATATCCCTACACTATAAACCTATATCTTCTATATCCCTACTCTATAACCCTATATCCCTACTCTATAACCCTATATTCCCTATATCCTTACTCTATAACCCTATATTACCTATATCATTACGCTATAACCCTATATTCCCTATATCCCTACTCTATAACCCTATAGCCCCTATATCCCTACTCTATAACCCTATATTCCCTATATCCCTACTCTATAACCCTATATTCCCTATATCCCTACACTATAAACCTATATCTTCTATATCCCTACTCTATAACCCTATATCCCTACTCTATAACCCTATATTCCCTATATCCTTACTCTATAACCCTATATTACCTATATCATTACGCTATAACCCTATATTCCCTATATCCCTACTCTATAACCCTATAGCCCCTATATCCCTACTCTATAACCCTATATTCCCTATATCCCTACTCTATAACCCTATATTCCCTATATCCCTACTCTATAAACCTATATTCCCTATATCCTACTCTATAGACCTATATTCCCTATATCCCTACTCTATAATCCTATAGCCTCTATATCCCTACTCTATAACCCTATATTCCCTATATCCCTACTCTATAACCCTATATTCCCTATATCATTACTCTATAACCCTATATTCCCTATATCCCTACTCTATAACCCTATAGCCTCTATATCCCTACTCTATAACCCTATATTCCCTACTCTATAACCCTATATTCCCTATATCCCTACTCTATAAACCTATATTCCCTATAGCCTCTATATCCCTACTCTATAACCCTATATTCCCTATATCCCTACTCTATAACCCTATATCATTACTCTATAACCCTATATTCCGTATATCCCTACTCTATAACCCTATAGCCTCTATATCCCTACTCTATAACCCTATATTCCCTATATCCCTACTCTATAACCCTATATTCCCTATATCCCTACTCTATAAACCTATATCTTATATATCCCTATTCTATAACCCTATATCCTCTATATCCCTACTCTATAACCTTATATTCCCTATATCCCTACTCTATAACCCTATATCCTCTATATCCCTACTCTATAACCCTATATTCCCTATATCCCTACTCTATAACCCAATATCCCCTATATTCCTACTCTATAACCCTAAATCCCTACTCTATAACCCTTTTAAGGCAGTGTCTGATGTCATATGCGAGGGTTGTTATGTGTCCCCCAGGATGCGCACAGAATCATATTGAGGCCACTGGAGTGCATTGCAGTCACAGGCATAGCTGTAATTGCAATGCAAAATTAAAGTAAGTGTTAGTCTTGGGCAAGCTATTTGTCCAAGGCAGATTTAGGAAAACCTGCCATTGTTTTTTTATTTTTTAAATGGACTACAGGATGGTAGTTGTGCAGTCCGTTTCCTCCCAGCCGGGTCTTCCATGTTGCATACGGCCACAGTTTCCTTATTAAAACCCTGCAGCAGAGGGTTGGGTGTGTCAGTTTTGGTTTTGCAAGCGTGTAGAGCAGGAGACTCTGCAGAGCTCACCCTGTGTGAAGCAACACAGAGCCAAGTGGAGCAAAAGGGCCTTTCACCCATCAGTGTATCCGGCGGAGTAGTCGTCCACGGCAACAGGGACCCGATTATGGACTGTCTTGTTTCCCAGCTGCGATCTGGAGGATTCCGTGTGCTGTTTATGTTGTGAGATTTGGACATTAAACTATGTTTACCTTGAACTTTCCTGGGTCATTGCCTGTCTGTCACACTACACCAACCTCGCTGCACTACACCCTATATCCCGTATATCCTCTATTTCTTTGATTTAGCTTTTGTATGAACTCGGACAAAATTTCATCTACGTGGCATGAGATGATGTCTTGTCTTGTCTGCGGTGTTATTACAAATACTTAGTAATGCAGAACTGGATTGTGATGAGTTGAGACCCAGAGTTAAAGTTTGAGTACAATTGTTTTTATGTTTACAGCTATCCATAGCAACTAGTCACATCTGTCAGCACAAGGAAATCATGGGAGACTATTGATCTCCGCATAAGACAGGCAGTAATGCACTGGACACTGGTTGTGTTTCAGATGCCAAGAACAGTACAGTGATAACAAGGTTCACAGTAAATGATAGTCACATTACGCAGAAATATCAGATATTAATGTGTATTGAACACTGATGGAAAGAATACAAAGTTTGGATAACCATTTATGCTACGCTATTGCCATCAAGTGTTTTATGCCTAAAACTGCAGTTTTTATCCAAGAATCTTTAGACCAATTGAAAAAAATATATCAAATATTCTATGTTTTAGGAGAATGGGAAGATTACTGTATATTCTGTGAGTTATGTCATAATTCATAAAAGGCATTACCATCAACGGGCAGAGGAGACATGGTAAGGTGGAGTGGATGACATATTAAATATGCAAAAACCTTATAACATGAGCAGAACATTTTATTTGAAATTCTGGTTGTTTTTATGCGTTGACAGTAACCATCGTCTTTCTTTTTCCTTATGTTCACAAAAAAATAATTATGTAAAAAAGAATCAACAAAAATATCAACAAGCCAATTTGAAGATTGATCCAGAAAACTTTTATTTCTAAATATTTTTTTTTCTAATATAAAGAACAAGACATATCTTTATTTCATGTGGGGGGACAATCCTTTAACATACAGGGGGAGATGGGGAAGGGAAGGAGGACAGCAGCCGTTTCGCACCTATCACAGCATTTCTGCAGGATTAGACCCGCATAAGCGCTGAGATTGGCACAAAACGCCTGTTGTCCTCCTTTAGTCTCCCCTCCCCTGCATGTTAAAGGATTGTTCCGCCACATGAAATAAAGGACAATAACCCTTTTTAAGAAGCAATGGCGAGTGCTGTTTCTTTTTTCAATATTGGACACACTTGTTCTTCAAAACATTTTCATGCACCACTTAGCTCATCATTATGTACGGTATGTATGTATGTATGTGGTATGCTTAATATTAAGGACTGATTCAGACTGCAGTCAACAGTTTGGTGCCGTTTTTTCACTTTTTGCTCTCATATAAAAAGTTCTAGTTGAAGTTCACTAATTAGGCTTGGATAATCAGGTTTTATCATCTGATATGTCAGAACAGTGCTGCTGAGCACATATATGTCTGTACCATAGCATTTCCTAATGTGCACAGAATAAAGAAATTCTTCACCAGAGCTCTCACTTAGGCCCCCTTCTCCAGTACGCATACCGGTTATAATCTATGGGGCAGCACACATATATGTGCTTTCACATTGTTATCTTTTTAGTACTGGATTAGTAATATGGTTTCCTGATAGACACCTCTCCATTACTAACAACAGGACTTGATGTCAGCTGTGATTTTGAACAATTCACAGCTGACATCAACCCCAAGGTCCATTAACCCAATTGTCAAATGTGCCACTTCTGAGGCAGCTGCGGGTTGCTATTTTTAACCTGGGAAGGGCCCAATAACCATGGAGCTTTCCAGCCTGATAATATCAGCTCACAGCTTTCCGCTTTACCTTTGCTGGAAATAAAAAATGGGGGACACATTGAGTTCTTTTTATTTAATAGCTGTAACATTAGGTCTACCTGCAAGGCACTAAACGGTGGAATTCTTTGTAATATGTTCTGGTGTCATTAAATTATATGCCTATCTATCTATCTATGTATCTCCAAACTATATATATAAAGGGTCTTTGCAAAGTTTGCAAACCTTTAACACATAACAATCATTATTTTTGTAAGGCTCTTAATTCCAGTATGTTGCACATGAATGACACACATGTACAAACCAATGGAACACAGACACCACACACACACACAAGTATGTCACATGGACACGCAACACTGATAGCACCAGTACTGGGCTTTCCAGTACTAGAATCATCAGGACTTGTGAAGGGGGCCTTACATGAAATGATACCCTAAACATGCCCTCCATTCTGAACCAACTGATCTAAGACTAACATACTCCATAATCCAAACCTCGCTCCTCCGTCTCCAAGACTTCTCTCGAACTGGGCCAGTGTTCTAGGATGCATTATCTCATACAATCTGACCAATACCTATCCTCCATGTTTTTAAGCATGCTTTAAAAACATATATCTTTACACAGGCCTATAACCTCACCTCAACTCACTAACCTAACTCTCCCCTATTCCCTCCTTCTAAATGTTAACCATAATCTGATCCCTCCTATTCATCTGTCTCCACATCCTCCAAGCACCCAATAGCACATGGTAATTGCACTTAGACATATGCTGGTGTAAGGCACCTGTAGCAGTGAAGAGGCAGTGACCCACAAAGTTCAAACATAAAAGTCTCTTTAATGCGTTATCTTCACACAGAAAAGGTTCCAAGCATATAACTTAAATGCACATAACTTCAGTGTTCAGTTCACACCAGTTCATAACAGCATCCTTCATATTGCAGTCACTACACATGCTAGTCCTCCTCTGACTAGTTCCATGGGTGTCCTGCACCGCTGTATCACAGTCTCTACTCACAGCCGTACACAGACCTTGACATCCTCCTGTCTGCAGCTGTCACACATGCCAGTCTTTCCTTCGGCCACAGGACAGTCTACCTCTGGTTCACCTCCAGGCACAAGACCTGTCCACATCCGTGACCAGTCATCATTGACAGCAGCACCATTGTGTATGATGTGGGTTGTCAGGCCTCACTCCGACCCTGACACACTTGAGACTCAATTCTAAAACCTCTCTATACTACAGGGCTTTTAACAATTGTAATCACAGCCACACCTGCGACTGTAATGCCCCCTCATAGCCTCACTATGCTTCTGTACACATCCTGGGGAGAACAAACAGCGCCCCCTAGCTGTAGCAGGGGTCACTGTCTCACACTGGCTAGTGACCGGATCATGCAGGTTAATATGAAAACAATTATTTATTATAATGATGGCTGGACCATAGTTGATAAGCATTTTTTACCTGTTGTGTCCCCCCTATTATCTCATAGATTGTAAGCCTGTGAGCGTGGCCCTCACTCTACCTGTAACTGTTGAACTATGTGTTACTTTAAATGTAAAGTGCTGCAGAATATTTTGGCACTATATAAATAAAATTATTATTATTATTATTATTATGTTGAACATTTTATACAACAGTACCACCTAATGTTCACTTTATCTATTACATGGAGATACTTTTCACCAGCATATCAGGTGGCCATATCATGATACACAGGCAAAAACATTAGAGTGAATTTATTAATGCTCCTAAGGCAGTTTTCTGGAGTAAAAAAATCATAATTTGTGTCACTCACAATAGAGAAAACAGTGAACAAAGGGCACCTTTTGTAAGAAAGGACTGAGCTTACCAAAAGGGTGCCTGATTCACTAGGATACAGCAGAGTTACTACACGATATGACTTAAAACTGGCATTAACTGAAATCTACTCCAGTTCATGGATTACCTGGATTTCATTTTCTAGAGCACAAACAGCCCAAACACGAGCCAGCGAGTACCATTTAATAAACTTGCCGTACCTCACTCCAGCATGGTATCAGTTCAAAACTTGCATACAAAATTAGTGTTGAGCATTCCGATACCGCAAGTATCGGGTATCGGCCGATACTTGCGGTATCGGAATTCCGATACCGAGATCCGATACTTGCCGCGTATCGGATACCGGAATCGGAAGTTCCCAGGATTCAAACTGCACGAATTCAGTCAATGTTCAGCATGGTGGGCATGAAACTACTGGCAAGGCTGTGATTGGCTGCTGAAATGATGTCATGCTGCAGTTTAAAAGTCGCTGGCGCCATTTTGCGCTCACTCTGCTGTGAACTCAGTTAGTGACAGGACGCTGTTTGCTGACTGAGGGCCAGTTGACATAGCGATTTGCTTCATTGTTCTTTTCCAAGGCTAATTTAGCAACCGCTGTGTTCACCTACTAATCACCTTGCTTTTGCCTTGCAGCGCTGTTTTCACAGCGATCTGCAAGGTCTCTGTGTGTGTGTGTGCAGCCCACTCTCTAGTCTGTGGGCAGCCATAGGCCATAGCTGGTTGTATTCAGTTCAGGGAGGGTGGTTCACTGCCTCATACTGTTCTATTTTTTTTTTTTCTTTTTCAAGTAGTGCAGGCTGCTGCACATTTTTTCTAATAATTCCTATTAGTGTCCTTACACCCGTATCCAGCTAAATTGTGGAAAAACACTACATAGGATAATGTAGAGGAGGTTTTGGGGGCCTTGCAGCGCCGTTTACGGCTGTCTGCACGGTCTCCGTGTGACTGCAGCTCGCCCTGTAGTCTGTGTGCAGCCATAGCCGGTTGTATCCAGCTCAGGGTAAATCACTGCGTCATACCGTAAAATCCAATTTCCTTTTTTCTAAGTAGTGCAGGCTGCTGCACATTTTTTAAAAAAATTCCTATTTGTGTCTTTCCACCTGTATCTAGCTAAATTGTGGAAAAACACTACATAGGATAACGTAGAGGAGGTTTTTGGGGCCTTGCAGCGCCGTTTACGGCTGTCTGCACGGTCTCCGTGTGACTGCAGCTCTCCCTGTTGTCAGTTCAGCCCCCAAAAAATAAATAAATAATAAAGTTCACCAAACACACCACTTTACAGTTGTGTAGGCCACATTAGCTGATATTAAAGTCTAGTCCACACTTTAGAAAATTATTGTTTCTTATACCTGTTAGGAGCTGTTCAGGAATAAGCACACAAAGCCGTTAGTACTTTTCTACTTATCTTTATCAGTCAACCAAGATGAAGAAGGCAGGGAGTAAGGCACGTGGGCGTGGGTGCCAAGCAGGGAGAGGACATGGGGATTCTGTGCCTGCTGCGGGCACCGGTGACTCATCAGCACCCAGTTTCAGCAGGGAACAGTCCTTCATGCGCAGCTTTGTAGGAGAGCGCCGTACACCGCTGCTGTGTGAAGAACAAATTGAAGCCGTTGTCGGATGGATGGCAGCTAACGCATCGACTTCAATTAGTGCCACATCCTCTCAGACACAGAGCACTGGAGAGCACCCATCTGTCTCTTCACCACCTGCCAAATTGCCCAGGAAGACAGAGAGCTCAGGACAGGAGCCGTCTCTACTTCTGTTCTCTGAATCTCTTGGCTTGGAAACAGGGGGCCAGCCAAGCAGCATTGGAGAAATGGAAGAAGAGGCAGTGTGCAGTGATGCCCAACAGCTTTTTCTCTCTTCCTCTGAAGAGGCGGGTGGGCCAGTGCCTCCGGTCACCACACCGCAGAACGCATCCGCTGATGATGACACTCAGGTGCCACTTTCTGGTGCGTGCTCTGCTGCTGAGACTACCCAGGAGGAGCAGTTGGTGGCAGAGGGTAGTGTAGATGATGAGGTCCTTGACCCATCTTGGCGTGAGGGACAGGAAGGTGGTGGGAGCAGCTCTGAGGAAGAGATTCCCCGAACGGGCCAAAGAGGGAGAGGGAGGGGGAAGACTGCGGATCCTGTAGCCTCCACTTTGGCACCCGTTAGGAGCATGTCTCTTCCAAAAGCCAAAAAGGGCGCTCCCAAGACTTGCAGTGCCTGGTCCTTTTTTGACACAGTTGCAGATGACATTTGCTATGTCAAATGCAAGGTGTGTCATCACAAAGTCAAAAGAGGGAGAAATGTCAGCAACCTCAATACCTCCAACATGTGGAAACATGTGCGGAACAGGCACGCGGCGGAGTTACAGAAACACACTGAAGAGCTAGGCCAACCAACAGCGGCAGCTACCACCTCTTCAGCTCGTGTTGCCTCTTCCTCCAGCTCACACTGTTGTCCAGAGACCCACTGTAATTCCACCCACAGCACCACGTTCCCAGATATCCTCACACTCCCAGCCCAGTCTACAGCCATCGGTAGTACAGGCATGGGAGAAAAGGTGGCCTTTCTCGTCAAACCACCCACGAGAACAGCCTCTGACTGCAGGCATTGCCAAACTTCTGTCACTGGAAATGCTGTCATTCAGGCTGGTGGAGACTGACAGCTTCCGTGACTTGATGTCATTGGCAGTCCTACAGTACAATGTGCCCAGCCGCTTTAATTTCAGCAGGCAAGCCGTCCCTGCCCTGCACAAGCATGTGGAGGGACACATAAAACACGCGCTACTGAACGCCGTCAGTAGCAAGGTCCACCTCACCACCGATGCGTGGACCAGTCAACATGGACTGGGGCGATACCTTTCCCTCACTGCCCATTGGGTTAATGTTGTTGAGCCGGGTACAGATCGTGCGAGTGGCGCAGGACGTGTCCTGCCCACTCCAAGGATTGCAGGAATCCAGTCTGTACGCATTGACTCCTCCTCTTACACAAGTTCCTCAGAATCATCGCTGCAGGAGCCGTCACAGTCCACCTCCACATGGACCCGTGAACGTTTACCTGTTACGACCGACATGAGCACAGCCGTGGCCAAACGTCAACAGGCCATCTTGAAATTAATTTCTTTGGGGAATCGAAGCCACACAGCGCAGGAGCTCTGGAATGCCATCAAGCAGGAGAGCGATGTGTGGTTTGTGGCAGCGAATCTCCAGCCAGGCATGATAGTGTGTGATAATGGCCGAAATCTGGTGGCAGCTCTGGGCCTCGGCAACCTCACTCACATCCCATGTCTGGCACATGTGCTCAATTTGGTCGTGCAGAGTTTTTTGAGGGACTTTCCGGATCTTGATGCACTGCTGCACAAGGTCCGCCTAGAGTGTGCTCACTTGCGGCGTTCCAGCACGGCAAAATCACGCGTTGCGGCTCTGCAGCGCCGATTCCGCCTTCCGGAACATCGCATCATATGTGACCTACCTACCAGGTGGAATTCCACGTTACATATGTTGGAGCGGTTGTGTGAGCAGCGGCAAGCAGTAATGGAGTACCAGCTGCATCAGGCGCAAAGAAGTCGCACTCCGCGCCGTTCAGACTTCACAACCACAGAGTGGGCCACTATGAAGGACGTCTGCCAGGTTTTGCGTCCCTTCGATTATTCCACGCGGATGGCGAGTGCAGATGATGCACTAGTCAGCATGATTGTCCCCCTTATCTGCCTGCTTGAAAAATCACTGCAAGCGCTAAGGGATGATGTTGTGGAAGAGGTGGAGGATGAGGATTCACCATTTCCATCATCTTCTGGACAGTCAGCACCACGTGGTTCCTCACAAACGCGTAGGCAGGGGACACTTTGTGTGGAGGATGAGGAGGAGTCAATGGAGGAGGAAGACATCCGTCCAGAGGACGGAGTTACACAATTGACCAGTAGTCAGTGTGTACAGCGAGGGTGGGGTGATGACGAGCGGGCAGAGATCACGCCTCAAGCAGGGGACAGCGTTTCTTGGCCAGTTGGCAGTCTGCAGCACATGCTGGATTACATGCTGCAGTGCCTGAAAAACGACCAACGCATCGCCCACATTCTCAACATGTCTGATTATTGGGTGTTCACCCTCCTCGATCCTCGCTACCGGGACAACGTAGAAAGCCTCATCACACCGTTGAACCGGGAGCGAAAAATGCGGGAGTACCAAGACACACTGGTGAATTCCATCATCTTCTCCAGTCCAACTGAGAGAAGTGCTGCTAGTGCATTACAAAGCAGCTCAGTGCGTCCAGGCAGTGGAGGAGGCTCTGCACAAAGAGGGAGCAGAAGCAGTGCCTCTGCCCAAGGCAAGACCAGTATGGCCCAACTGTGGCACAGTTTTGTGTGCCCGCCACAAAAGTCTACACCATCACAGACGGCTCCAGTCAGCAGGAGGCAACGGTTCCGTCAGATGGTGACAGACTACATGTCTTGCCCTCTTGCTGTACTCCCAGACGGCTCTTCCCCTTTCAAGTTTTGGGTCTCAAAGCTGGATACATGGCCAGAGCTAAGCCAGTATGCATTGGAGGTGCTGGCTTGCCCTGCGGCTAGTGTATTATCGGAACGCGTCTTTAGTGCTGCAGGTGGTGTACTAACTGACCGTCGCATGCGACTATCCTCCGATAACGTTGACCGGCTTACTTTCCTGAAAATGAACCAGGCCTGGATCTCGCAGGAATTTGCCACTCCTCTTCCTGATTAAATAATTAGGTGACTATCTACAGTATCCAGGTCTCCTGTTGTGTTCATCTTTCTACCACCTGAACTTTCATTCCTGGGCTCCAACACCGCCAGTTGAGGCTCAGAAGTGCCGTCTGCACAGTCAAAACATACGACCCAGTGTTAATGGGTGTCAGTAACGTCAGCTGATCCCCAGCTGTGTAGCCGGCAATGTGTCCTGCGACTGCCACGCTGACACAACAACTGAAATGTAAAGGAACCTGTCCCCCCCCCCACCCCAGGCGTTTGTTACTGAAAGAGCCAGCTTGTGCAGCAGTAATGCTGCACAAGGAAAAGGTAGCTATTTTTGTTTAGCTCCTTGCACACGCAGAACTTAACACTTATAAAATGTGTCCACTGATACCGTAAAACCGTCCCGGAGGTGGGACTTTCCTTCGTAATGTGACGCAGCACAGCCGTCATTCTTGCCCCCTTGGCGCCGTACGCCGGCTCCTCAGCGTTGTTTGATTCTGTCCCGAAGCCTGCGCTGTTATGTTATCCCTTGGCCAGGCACACTTAGCACTGCCCCTCTTCTGACATCATTTGGTGTCAGGCTGACTGCGCCTGTGCGTCCACGCTGGCCGAGATCCCGCCTCGCAGTGTCTTCTGATTTAATCACACTGCGGGCCTGGGATCCATGGGCATGCGCAGTGCATATCTTCACCTCCGCCTCTCACTCATCTCCCTTCGCCTTCTTCAGACTGTGCGCCATCAGCTGATCCCTAATAGCATGCCACGGCCGTGACACCGCACAGTCTGAAGAAGCCAGAGGGAGGGGAGTGAGAGGCGAGGATATGCACTGCGCATGGCCACGGATCCCAGGCCCGCGGTGGGATTACATTAGACGACACTGCGAGGCAGGCTCTCGGCCAGCGCGGCCACACAGGCGCAGCCAGACTGACACCAAATGATGTCAGAAGATGGGCAGCGCTAAGTGTACAGTCTGATATCAATATGAAGCTATAACGGATAGTACATTATTGGCCACCTGCTATTGCGAATCATCTATTGTCTGTGGTTGACAGCCTTAGGTCGTATACCATAGGGTTAAAGGACTGCATTAACCATGCTACTGAGGCTCATTGGGCTTATCCTACCTAAGGCTGAGATAGGCTGCTTACGTACAGTTTTGGTTTATATATAAAAAAAATGTTTTTCTTGAACCATTGCATATTAGACTATTATTCCCCTTGTCATTATTTGTCCCATATGTATCAAAATACTCTGGACAATTTTGGGGACTTTTTTCTGTGCACCTATTTTTTGTTGCTGTTCTCTCCACACTATATTTCATCTCTTTATATAAATTCATTGTTTTCCCACCTGTAGTGTTATAGGTGGTTGATAGGGTGAGCAGTGGATAGCCGCCGTTGAGTGGGGGCGCCAGAATCGACTCTATCAGGGTGCCAACCTCCACTGTGAGGTAGGGAGAGCAGCAAAGTGTAGGGATATTGTGAGGATAGGTGCACTTTTTTGATCCTGTTTTTTGATCCTGTTTTTTGTTTTATGTCACTGGGATTTTTGAATTTTTTAAGATATATTTAATAAAAAGTATTTTAAGGGATTACATGTTCACACAGTTAAAATATTCCCTAAACTCAGATATTGTTACTAATTTGGAGATACTCTTCGGGACAGGCAAAGGCAAAAGCAAACCGATGGCACGAGAACAGCAAGGCTTAGCCCGAGCACAAATCCCACAGGACTGCACAAAAGAACGCACATCCCGCGACAAGGAAGGCCACCAGAAGGACCTAGCCACCAAATCTCTGGTACCAAAAATCCCAGGATGGCCTGCCAACACCGAAGAATGAACCTCGGAAATAACTTTGCTGGTCCATCTATCTGGGACAGTCTCTCTGGTGGGCAACGGTCAGGTCTATCAGCCTGAAATTTCTGCAGTACTCGTCGCAAATCTGGGGAAATGGCAGACAAAATCACTCCCTCTCTGAGGATACCAGCCGGCTCTGAAACTCCCAGAGAGTCAGGCACAAAACTCCTAGAAAGCGCATCAGCCTTCACGTTCTTCGAACCAGGCAGGTACGAGACCACGAAATCGAAACGGGAGAAAAACAATGACCAACGAGACTGTCTAGGATTCAGCCGCTTGGCAGACTCGAGATAAATCAGATTTTTGTGATCAGTCAAGACCACCACACGATGCTTAGCTCCCTCGAGCCAATGTCGCCACTCCTCAAATGCCCATTTCATAGCCAACAACTCCCGATTACCAACATCATAATTCCGCTCGGCAGGCGAAAACTTTCTCGAAAAGAAAGCACAAGGCTTCATCACAGAGCAATGAGAGCTTCTCTGCGACAAAACAGCCCCTGCTCCAATCTCAGAAGCATCAACCTCGACCTGAAAAGGAAGAGAGACATCAGGCTGACACAAAACTGGAGCCGAAGAAAACCAGCGCTTCAGCTCCCGAAAGGCCTCCACGGCCGCAGGAGACCAATTAGTCACATCAGAACCCTTCTTGGTCAAATCCGTCAAGGGTTTAACCACGCCAGAAAAATTAGCAATGAAGCAACGGTAAAAATTGGCAAAACCCAAGAACTTCTGAAGACTCTTAACAGATGTAGGCTGAGTCCAGTCATGAATAGCCTGAACCTTGACTGGGTCCATCTCAATAATAGAAGGAGAAAAAATAAAACCCAAAAAGGAAACCTTCTGTACTCCGAAGAGACATTTTGAGCCCTTCACAAATAAGGCATTAGCACGTAGGACCTGAAATACCATCCTGACCTGCTTCACATGGGACTCCCAGTCCTCAGAAAAGACCAAAATGTCATCCAGATACACAATCATAAATTTATCCAGATATTCTCGGAAGATGTCATGCATGAAGGACTGGAACACAGAAGGAGCATTAGAGAGTCCAAAAGGCATCACCAAGTACTCAAAATGGCCTTCGGGCGTATTAAATGCTGTTTTCCATTCATCCCCCTGCTTAATACGCACAAGGTTATACGCACCACGAAGATCTATCTTGGTGAACCAACTGGATCCCTTAATCCGAGCAAACAGATAAGATAATAATGGCAAAGGATACTGAAATTTGACCGTGATTTTATTTAGAAGACGATAATCAATACAAGGTCTCAGAGAACCATCCTTCTTGGCCACAAAAAAGAATCCTGCACCAAGAGGGGAGGAGGACGGGCAAATATGTCCCTTCTCTAAAGACTCCTTTATATAGCTCCGCATCGCGGCATGTTCTGGTACAGACAAATTAAAAAGTCGTCCCTTAGGGAACTTACTACCAGGAATCAAATTTATAGCACAATCACAATCCCTATGAGGAGGTAGGGCACCGGATCTGGGCTCATCAAATACATCCTGGTAGTCCGACAAAAACTCACGGACCACAGAAGGAGTGGAAGAAGCAATTGACACCAAAGGAGCATCGCCATGGATCAACTGGCAACCCCAACTTGAAACAGACATAGCTTTCCAATCCAGTACTGGATTATGGGCCTGCAACCATGGCAGACCCAAAACGACAACATCATGCAAATTATGCAGCACAAGAAAGCGAATCACCTCCTGATGTACAGGAGTTATGCACATGGTCACTTGAGTCCAATACTGAGGCTTATTCTCAGCCAACGGTGTAGCATCAATTCCCCTCAGTGGAATAGGGAATTCTAAAGGCTCCAGGACTAAACCACAGCGCCTGGCAAGAGACAAATCCATCAGGTTCAGGGCAGCACCTGAATCCACAAAAGCCATAACTGAGTAGGATGACAGAGAACAAACTAAAGTAACAGACAAAATGAATTTAGGCTGTATAGTACCAACGGTGACAGTTTTAGCGATTTTTTTTAAGCGCTTAGAGCATGCTGAGATAACATGAGTTGAATCACCACAGTAAAAGCACAACCCATTTTGACGTCTATGATTTTGCCGCTCAACTCTGGTCAGAATTCGATCACATTGCATAGACTCAGGTCTTTGTTCAGAAAACACCGCCAGATGGTGCGCAGATTTGCGCTCCCGCAAACGCCGATCAATCTGAATGGCCAAAGCCATTGAGTCATTCAGACTTGCAGGCGTGGGGAACCCCACCATAACATTTTTAATGGCTTCAGAAAGACCTTCTCTGAAATTTGCAGCCAGGGCACACTCATTCCATTGAGTAAGCACCGACCATTTCCGAAATTTTTGACAATACACCTCAGCTTCATCCTGGCCCTGAGAGAGAGCCAGCAAGGCTTTTTCTGCCTGGTTCTCAAGATTAGGTTCCTCATAAAGCAATCCAAGCGCCAGAAAAAACGCATCCACATTCAGCAATGCAGGATCTCCTGGCACCAGGGAGAAAGCCCAATCTTGAGGGTCGCCACGTAACAGGGAGATAACAATTCTAACTTGCTGAGCGGAATCACCAGAAGAACGAGGTCTCAAAGAAATAAATAATTTACAATTATTCTTAAAATTCAGAAACCTTGATCTATCTCCAGAAAACAACTCAGGAATAGGTACTTTTGGCTCCGACATAGGACTGGGAACAACAAAATCCTGAATGCTTTGCACCCTTGCAGCAAGATGATCCACACTAGAAGTCAGACTCTGAATATCCATGTCTGCAGCTGAACTCAAAGCCACCCAGAGATTAAGGGGATGAGAGAGGCTGGACAGACTGCAGCAAAGGGAGAGGAAAAAAAAAAATTGTACTCAGGGCTTCTCTTATCTCACTTCTGCGATGCATTAAACACTTTTTGGCCTGCTGTACTGTTATGCTCCTGAGTGGCTGAGGATCACAGAATAAACTAGCTAAGTTACTGAACATAAAACAAGCTCTAGGGAGGTGGTAACTGGACTGACCGCAAAACCTGATCCTAACCAAACACACTAAAGGTAGCCGGTGAACGTGCCTAAATTCCTGGATGTCTCGACGCAGCCTGAGAAACTTGATACCCCTATAGAGAAAGTAAGACCTCACTTGCCTCAGAGAAATGACCCCAAAGATATAGGAAGCCCCCAACAAATAATAACGGTGAGGTAAGGGGAAAATACAAAACGTAGAAATGAAAACAGATTCAGCAAATGAGGCCCACTAATACTAGATAGCAGAAGACAGGCAGGGAACTGTGCGGTCAGTAAAAAACCCTATACAAAATATCCACGCTGAGAGTTCAAGAACCCCCACACCAACTAACGGTGTGAGGGGAGAAACTCAGCCCCCTAGAGCTACCAGCAAGCAAGGAAATCACATATTAGCAAGCTGGATAAGGACAAATAAATAACCAAGGAACATATTGAACACTGATGATCAAAAAATGAACAAACAGAAAACTTAGCTTCTCTTGGAGAGACTGGTAACAAAGGTAGGCAGGAGAGATCAAAATAGCACTGAATACATTGACAGCAGGCAACAACTGATAGTCCAGGTGAGCTAAATAGGAAACCAGCTAACATAACGAGACAGCTGATCCAGCCTCAGACCTGCAGAATGACACAAAGAGCCACCAGAGGGAGCCCAAAGACAGCACTCACACAGTACCACTTGTGACCACAAGAGGGAGCCCAAAAACAGAGTTCACAACAGGATTCATGGTCATCGCAAACCGCACCGGCCGACATTAAATTATGTCAGAAGACGGGCAGCACTAACAGCGCAAGGCCAAGGGATAACACGACAGCGCAGACTCCTGTACAGCAAATAACGATGCTCAGGAGGCCGCGCCCAGCACCAAGGTGGGATTCTTGACATCTGTGCTGCGTCTCATTAAGAAGGAAACTCCCGCCTCCAAGACAGTTTTGACTGTATAAGGGGCTAAATGTCATATGTGTTTCATTCAGCGTGTGCAAGGAACAGAATTTAAAAGAGCAACCTTTGACTTGTGCAGCATTACTGCTGCCCAAGGTGTGGCTCTTCTAGTTTGTAACCCCTGAGGGGGGGTTAAAGGTTACCTTTAAAATTGGCTCAATTAGGCTTCGGCCTACACTCTGCTCCCCCTGCAGAGCCTGGGCTCTAACACCGCCAGTTGGTGCCCCGAAGTGCTGGCTGCACAGAGCAAAACACCCGCCAATGTGTCAGTGGGGTTCAGCACCGCCAGCTGTTCCCCTGCTGTGTAGCCGGCAACGTGTCCTGCAACAGCCACACAGACACAAAGCTGCCTCCAGTGCAGGCTTCGGCCTACACTCTGCTCCCTCTGCTCCTCCTGCTGACCCCGGGCTCTAACACCACCAGTTGGTGCCCCGAAGTGCTGGCTGCACAGAGCAAAACACCCGCCAATGTGTCAGTGGGGTTCAGCACCGACAGCTGTTCCCCTGCTGTGTAGCCGGCAACGTGTCCTGCAAACGCCACGCAGACACAAGAACTGAAATTGAAGGGAACCTGTCCCCCCTCCCCCAGGCGTTTGTATGTTTTACAGCCACCTTGTACAGCAGTAATGCTGCATGTGTGCAAGGTGGCTCATAAGCTTATTCTCCTTGCACATGTGGAACTTAACACTTCTAAAATGTGTCCCCTGAGACCATTAAAACGCAGCGACCCCCTTGGTAGCGCTGCCCGTCTTCTGACATCATTGTTTGGCTGCCTGCGCCTCTGCGGCCGCCCTGCCCGACACAACGCCCCTCGGTGTCTTATTTATTTTGACGAGGGTGTGATTGGCGGGCATGAGCAGTGCATATCTTCACCAGGCTGTCACTCATCTCCTTCCGCCTTCTTCAGACTGTGCGGCTTCATGGCCGTGGCATGCGATAAGGGATCAGCTGACGCCACACAGTCTGAAGCAGGTGTAAGGACCCGAGCGAGAGGCAAACATATGTACTGCACCAGGCCATGAATCCCAGCCCCGCAGTGTGAAACACTGTAAAGGCACTGCGGGGCTGGGATTCATGGTCATTGCAAACCGCACCGGCCGACATTAAATGATGTCAGAAGATGGGCAGCGCTAACAGCGCAAGGCCAAGGGATAACACGACAGCGCAGACTCCTGTACAGCAAATAACGACGCTCAGGAGGCCGCGCCCAGCACCAAGGTGGGATTCTTGACATCTGTGCTGCGTCTCATTAAGAAGGAAACTCCCGCCTCCAAGACAGTTTTGACTGTATAAGGGGCTAAATGTCATACGTGTTTCATTCAGCGTGTGCAAGGAACAGAATTTAAAAGAGCAACCTTTGACTTGTGTGTTATAGACCTGGTGGTTAGGTGCACCAGGAATGACCTGATAGTTAAACACGGAATCGGGACAAGCTCTGGGGAAATGGGAACTCTGCTGACCGCAAACCCTACTCCTATCAACACAACTAGAAATAGCCGTGGAGCGTGCCTGACTCTGCCTAGACGCCTCTTCACAGCCTAAGAGCTAACTACCCCTAAAGAAAGGAAACAAAGCCTCACTTGCCTCAGAGAAATTTCCCCAAAGGTAAAAGCAGCCCCCCACAAGTATTGACTGTGAGTTAAGAGGAAATCACAAACACAGGATGAAATAGGCTTTAGCAAAGAGAGGCCAGTCTAACTAAACAGATTGAGGATAGAAAAGGGATCTTTGCGGTCAACACAACAAACTACAAAAACCACGCAGAGTGTGGAAAAAATACCCCCGCACCGACTCACGGTGTGGTGGTGCCACTCTGCACCCCCAGAGCTTCCAGCTAGCCAGGCAGTTTCATGATAGCAAGCTGGACTAGAACTTAGCAAGAAAAACCATAAGCAACAAATGAACAAGCTGGAACTTAGCTTTTGCTGGATTAGACAGGTCCTCAGAAAGATCCAGGAGAGATCTGAACCAGTACTAGAACATTGACAGCTGGCATGGAGTAACAATCTGAGTGGAGTTAAATAGAGAATCCTAGCCTAGCCCTAAACGAGGGCAGCTGGGGAAGGAATCTCAGAACCAGCAGCTCCACTCACAGCCACCAGAGGGAGTCCAAGGACAGAACTCACCGAAGTACCATTCATGACCACAGGAGGGAGTTCGAGAACGGAATTCACAACAGTACCCCCCCCTTGAGGAGGGGTCACCGAACCCTCACCAGAGCCCCCAGGCCGATCAGGACGAGCCAAATGAAAGGCACAAACTAAATCGGCAGCATGGACATCAGAGGCAACAACCCAGGAATTATCCTCCTGACCATAGCCCTTCCATTTGACCAAGTACTGAAGTTTTTGTCTCGAAATACGAAAATCCAAAATCTTCTCCACCACATACTCCAACTCCCCTTCGACCAACACCGGAGCAGGAGGATCAACGGAGGGAACCATAGGCGCCACATATCTCTGCAGCAACGACCTATGGAACACATTATGGATGGCAAAAGAAGCAGGAAGGGCCAAACGAAATGATACAGGATTAAGAATTTCAGAAATCTTATAAGGACCAATGAAACGAGGCTTAAACTTAGGAGAAAAAACCTTCATAGGAACATAACGAGATGATAACCAAACCAGATCCCCAACACGAAGTCGGGGACCAACACGGCGACAGCGGTTAGCGAAACGTTGAGCCTTCTCTTGGGACAAGGTCAAATTGTCCACCACTTGAGTCCAAATTTGTTGCAACCTGTCCACCACAGAATCCACACCAGGACAGTCCGAAGGCTCAACCTGCCCTGAAGAAAAACGAGGATGAAAACCAGAATTACAAAAAAAAGGCAAAACCAAAGTAGCCGAACTGGCCCGATTATTAAGGGCGAACTCAGCCAATGGCAAGAAGGTCACCCAATCATCCTGATCCGCAGAAACCAAGCATCTCAGATAAGTTTTCAAAGTCTGATTGGTTCGTTCGGTTTGGCCATTTGTCTGAGGATGGAAAGCCAAAGAAAAAGACAAATCAATGCCCATTTTAGCACAAAAGGACCGCCAAAACCTTGAAACAAACTGGGAACCTCTGTCAGACACGATGTTCTCCGGAATTCCATGCAAACGAACCACATGCTAGAAAAACAATGGAACCAAATCAGAGGAAGAAGGCAATTTAGGCAAGGGTGCCAAATGGACCATTTTAGAGAAGCGATCACAAACCACCCAGATGACCGACATCCTTTGAGAAACAGGAAGATCTGAAATAAAATCTATGGAAACATGCGTCCAGGGCCTTTTCGGGACCGGCAAGGGCAAAAGTAACCCACTGGCACGAGAACAGCAGGGCTTAGCCCGAGCACAAGTCCCACAAGACTGCACAAAAGAACGCACATCCCGCGACAAGGAAGGCCACCAAAAGGACCTAGCCACCAAATCTCTTGTACCAAAAATCCCAGGATGACCAGCCAACACCGAACAATGAACCTCAGAGATAACTCTATTAGTCCATCTATCAGGGACAAACAGTTTCTCCGCTGGACAACGGTCAGGTCTATCAGCCTGGAACTCCTGCAGCACCCGCCGCAAATCAGGGGAGATGGCAGACAGAACTACCCCCTCTCTGAGAATACCAGCCGACCCAGGAACCCCAGGAGAATCAGGCACAAAACTCCTTGAAAGGGCATCAGCCTTCACATTCTTAGAACCCGGAAGGTACGAAACCACAAAATTGAAACGGGAGAAAAACAGCGACCAACGAGCTTGTCTAGGATTCAACCGCTTGGCAGACTCGAGATAAGTCAGATTCTTGTGATCTGTCAAGACCACCACGCGATGCTTGGCTCCTTCAAGCCAATGTCGCCACTCCTCGAATGCCCACTTCATAGCCAACAACTCCCGATTGCCAACATCATAATTACGCTCAGCAGGCAAAAACTTTCTCGAAAAGAAAGCGCATGGCTTCATTACAGAGCAATCAGAACTTCTCTGAGACAAAACAGCCCCTGCTCCAATTTCAGAAGCATCAACCTCGACCTGAAAAAGGAGCGAAACATCTGGCTGACACAACACAGGAGCCGAAGAGAAACGACGTTTCAACTCCTGAAAAGCCTCAACGGCCGCAGAGGACCAATTCACCACATCAGCACCCTTCTTGGTCAAATCAGTCAACGGTTTAACAACACTAGAAAAATTAGCGATGAAGCAACGGTAAAAATTGGCAAAGCCCAGAAATTTCTGAAGGCTCTTCACAGATGTAGGCCGAGTCCAATCATAAATAGCTTGGACTTTAACAGGATCCATCTCGATAGTAGAAGGGGAAAAAATGAAGCCCAAAAAGGAAACCTTCTGAACTCCAAAGAGACACTTAGATCCCTTCACAAACAAGGAATTAGCACAAAGGACCTGGAACACCATTCTGACCTGCTTCACATGGGACTCCCAATCATCCGAAAAGACCAAAATATCATCCAAATATACGATCATGAATCTATCCAGATACTTTCGGAAGATGTCATGCATAAAGGTCTGAAACACAGAGGGAGCATTAGAAAGGCCGAATGGCATCACCAGGTACTCAAAATGGCCCTCGGGCGTATTAAATGCTGTTTTCCATTCATCGCCCTGTTTAATACGCACGAGATTATACGCCCCTCGAAGGTTTATCTTGGTGAACCAACTAGCCCCCTTAATCCGAGCAAATAAATCAGACAGTAGAGGCAAAGGGTACTGAAATTTGACCGTGATTTTATTAAGAAGGCGGTAATCTATACAAGGTCTCAGAGAACCATCCTTCTTGGCCACAAAAAAGAACCCTGCTCCCAATGGTGACGACGACGGGCGGATATGCCCTTTCTCCAAGGACTCCTTTATATAACTCTGCATAGCGGCGTGTTCTGGCACAGACAAATTGAAAAGTCGTCCCTTAGGGAACTTGCTACCAGGAATCAAATTAATAGCACAATCACAATCCCTATGAGGAGGTAGGGTACTAGACTTGGGCTCATCAAATACATCCCGGTAATCCGACAAAAACTCAGGGACTTCAGAAGGAGTGGAGGAAGAAATTGACAACAATGAAACATCCCCATGTACCCCTTGACAACCCCAACTGGACACCGACATTGATTTCTGTCATGATCTCAATGGCAAGAGATCATAGCATCAGCATATATAGGAACTAGCTCTTGGAAGATGGAAACTGAGCTGACCATGAACTAAACCTAACACACAACTAGCAGTGGCCGGGTAGCATGCCTACGTTGATTCTAGATGCCCAGCACCAGCCGGAGGACTAAATAAAACTAGCAGAGGAAAATATTAGTCCTAGCTCACCTCTAGAGAAATACCCCGAAAGGAGACAGAGGCCCCCCACATGTATTGGCGGTGAATCAAGATGAAATAACAAACGTAGTATGAAAATAGGTTTAGCAAATTTGAGGTCCACTTACTACATAGCAGAAGACAGGAAGGACACTTTCATGGTCAGCTAAAAACCCTATCAAAACACCATCCAGAAATTGCTTTAAAACTCTGGCATTAACTCATAACACCAGAGTGACAATTCCTGTTCACAAGAGCTTTCCAGACACAGTAACGAAACTACAGCTGTGAACTGGAACAAAAATGCAAAAACAAACATGGACAAGAGTCCAACTTATCTAGTAGTTGTCTAGGAGCAGGAACAAGCACAGAGAGGCTTCTGATAACATTGTTGACCGGCAAGCAACTAACAGAGCAGCAAGGTTATATAGCGACTCCCACATCTTGATGGGAACAGGTGAACAGAGAAGATGAAGACACCAGTTCAATTCCACCAGTAGCCACCGGGGGAGCCCAGAATCCAAATTCACAACAGTACCCCCCCCTCAAGGAGGGGGCACCGAACCCTCACCAGAACCACCAGGGCGATCAGGATGGGCCCTATGAAAGGCACGAACCAGATCAGAGGCATGAACATCAGATGCATTCACCCAAGAATTATCCTCCTGGCCGTATCCCTTCCACTTGACCAGATACTGGAGTCTCCGTCTGGAAACACGAGAGTCTAAGATTTTCTCCACAACGTACTCCAACTCACCCTCAACCAACACCGGAGCAGGAGGCTCAACGGAAGGCACAACCGGTACCTCATACCTGCGCAATAATGACCGATGAAAAACGTTATGAATAGAAAAGGATGCAGGGAGGTCCAAACGGAAGGAAACAGGGTTAAGAATCTCCAATATCTTATACGGGCCGATGAACCGAGGCTTAAACTTAGGAGAAGAGACCCTCATAGGGACAAAACGAGAAGACAACCACACCAAGTCCCCAACACGAAGACGAGGACCAACACGACGACGGCGGTTAGCAAAAAGCTGAGTCTTCTCCTGGGACAACCTCAAATTGTCCACCACCTGCCCCCAGATCTGATGCAATCTCTCCACCACAGCATCCACTCCAGGACAATCCGAAGATTCCACCTGACCAGAGGAAAATCGAGGATGAAACCCCGAATTACAGAAAAACGGGGACACCAAAGTGGCAGAGCTGGCCCGATTATTGAGAGCGAACTCCGCCAATGGCAAAAAAGCAACCCAATCATCCTGGTCAGCAGACACAAAACACCTCAGATATGTCTCCAGGGTCTGATTAATCCGCTCAGTCTGGCCATTCGTCTGAGGATGGAAAGCGGACGAAAAAGATAAATCTATGCCCATCCTAGCACAGAATGCCCGCCAAAATCTAGACACGAATTGGGTCCCTCTGTCAGAAACGATATTCTCAGGAATACCATGCAAACGAACAACATTTTGAAAAAACAGAGGAACCAACTCGGAAGAAGAAGGCAACTTGGGCAGAGGAACCAAATGGACCATCTTAGAGAAACGGTCACACACCACCCAGATGACAGACATATTCTGAGAAACAGGCAGATCTGAAATAAAATCCATCGAGATGTGCGTCCAAGGCCTCTTAGGAATAGGCAAGGGCAACAACAATCCACTAGCCCGAGAACAACAAGGCTTGGCCCGAGCACAAACGTCACAAGACTGCACAAAGCCTCGCACATCTCGTGACAGGGAAGGCCACCAGAAGGACCTTGCCACCAAATCCCTGGTACCAAAAATGCCAGGATGACCTGCCAACGCAGAAGAATGAACCTCAGAGATGACTCTACTGGTCCAATCATCAGGAACAAACAGTTTATCAGGTGGGCAACGATCAGGTCTATCCGCCTGAAACTCCTGCAAGGCCCGCCGCAGGTCTGGAGAAACGGCTGACAATACCACTCCATCCTTAAGGATACCTGTGGGCTCAGAGTTACCAGGCGAGTCAGGCTCAAAACTCCTAGAAAGGGCATCCGCCTTAACATTCTTAGAACCCGGTAGGTATGACACCACAAAATTAAACCGAGAGAAAAATAATGACCAGCGCGCCTGTCTAGGATTCAGGCGCCTGGCGGTCTCAAGATAAACCAAATTTTTGTGGTCAGTCAATACCACCACCTGATGTCTGGACCCCTCAAGCCAATGGCGCCACTCCTCAAAAGCCCACTTCATGGCCAAAAGCTCCCGATTCCCAACATCATAATTCCGCTCAGCGGGCGAAAATTTACGGGAAAAGAAGGCACAAGGCCTCATCACGGAGCAGTCAGAACTTTTCTGCGACAACACTGCCCCAGCTCCGATCTCAGAAGCGTCGACCTCAACCTGAAAAGGTAGAGCAACATCAGGCTGACGCAACACAGGGGCAGAGGAAAAACGGCGCTTAAGCTCCCGAAAGGCCTCCACAGCATCAGGGGACCAATCAGCAACATCAGCACCCTTCTTAGTCAAATCGGTCAATGGCTTAGCAATATCCGAAAAACCAGCAATAAATCGACGATAAAAGTTAGCAAAGCCCAAAAATTTCTGAAGACTCTTAAGAGAAGAGGGCTGCGTCCAATCACAAATAGCTTGAACCTTGACAGGATCCATTTCAATGGAAGAGGGGGAAAAAATATATCCCAAAAAGGAAATCCTCTGTACCCCAAAAACACACTTAGAACCCTTCACACACAAAGAATTAGACCGCAAAACCTGAAAAACCCTCCTGACTTGCTGGACATTAGAGTCCCAGTCATCCGAAAAAATCAGAATATCATCCAGATACACAATCATAAATTTATCCAAATAATCGCGAAAAATATCATGCATAAAGGACTGGAAAACTGACGGAGCATTTGAAAGACCAAAAGGCATCACTAAATACTCAAAGTGGCCCTCGGGCGTATTAAATGCGGTTTTCCACTCATCCCCCTGCCTGATTCGCACCAAATTATACGCCCCACGAAGGTCAATCTTAGAGAACCACTTGGCCCCCTTTATGCGAGCAAACAAATCAGTCAGCAACGGCAATGGGTATTGATATTTAACAGTGATTTTATTCAAAAGCCGATAATCAATACATGGTCTCAAAGAGCCGTCTTTTTTTGACACAAAGAAAAAACCGGCTCCTAAGGGAGATGACGATGGACGAATATGTCCCTTTTCCAAGGACTCCTTTATATATTCACGCATAGCAGCATGTTCAGGCACAGACAGATTAAATAAACGACCCTTTGGGTATTTACTACCCGGGATTAAATCTATGGCACAATCGCACTCTCGGTGCGGAGGTAACGAACCAAGCTTGGATTCTTCAAAGACGTCACGATAGTCAGACAGGAACTCAGGAATTTCAGAGGGAATAGATGATGAAATGGAGACCACAGGTACATCCCCATGAGCCCCCTTACATCCCCAGCTCAACACAGACATAGCTTTCCAGTCGAGGACTGGGTTGTGAGATTGCAGCCAAGGCAATCCTAGCACCAAATCATTATGTAGATTATACAGCACCAGAAAGCGAATAATCTCCTGGTGATCCGGATTAATACGCATAGTTACTTGTGTCCAGTATTGTGGTTTATTATTAGCCAATGGGGTGGAGTCAATCCCCTTCAGAGGAATAGGAGTCTCCAAAGGCTCTAAATCATACCCACAGCGTTTGGCAAAGGACCAATCCATAAGACTCAAAGCGGCGCCAGAGTCGACATAGGCGTCCGTGGTAATAGATGACAAAGAGCAAATCAGGGTCACAGATAGAATAAACTTAGACGGTAAGGTGCAAATGGAAACAGATTTACCAAGCTTTTTAGTGCGCTTAGAGCATGCTGATATAACATGAGTAGAATCACCACAATAGAAACACAACCCATTTTTCCGTCTAAAATTCTGCCGCTCGCTTCGGGACAGAATTCTATCACACTGCATACTCTCTGGCGATTTCTCAGTGGACACCGCCAGATGGTGCACTGGTTTGCGCTCCCGCAAACGCCTATCGATCTGAATAGCCATTGTCATGGACTCATTCAGACCCGCAGGCACAGGGAACCCCACCATAACATCCTTAATGGCATCAGAGAGACCCTCTCTGAAAGTCGCCGCCAGGGCGCACTCATTCCACTGAGTAAGCACAGACCATTTACGGAATCTTTGGCAGTAAATTTCCGCTTCATCTTGCCCCTGAGATAGGGACATCAAAGTTTTTTCTGCCTGAAGCTCCAAATGAGGTTCGTCATAAAGCAACCCCAAGGCCAGAAAAAACGCATCCACATTGAGCAACGCAGGATCCCCTGGTGTCAATGAAAAAGCCCAGTCTTGAGGGTCGCCCCGGAGCAAGGAAATCACAATCCTGACCTGCTGTGCAGGATCTCCGGCAGAGCGAGATTTCAGGGACAAAAATAATTTGCAATTATTTCGAAAATTCTGAAACCCAGATCTATTCCCCGAGAAAAATTCCGGCAAAGGAATTCTCGGCTCAGATACAGGTGCATGACAAACAAAATCTTGCAAATTTTGTACCTTCGTGGCGAGATTATTCAAACCTGCAGTTACACTCTGAAGATCCATTGCAAACAGGTGAACACAGAGCCATTCAAAGGAGAGAAAAAAAAAAAAAAAAAAAAAAAATTTCAGCAGACTACTTATTTCTCTCCTTTCGCAGCCAAGGATTTTAACCCTTTAGTGGGCCGGTCAAACTGTCATGATCTCAATGGCAAGAGATCATAGCATCAGCATATATAGGAACTAGCTCTTGGAAGATGGAAACTGAGCTGACCATGAACTAAACCTAACACACAACTAGCAGTGGCCGGGTAGCATGCCTACGTTGATTCTAGATGCCCAGCACCAGCCGGAGGACTAAATAAAACTAGCAGAGGAAAATATTAGTCCTAGCTCACCTCTAGAGAAATACCCCGAAAGGAGACAGAGGCCCCCCACATGTATTGGCGGTGAATCAAGATGAAATAACAAACGTAGTATGAAAATAGGTTTAGCAAATTTGAGGTCCACTTACTACATAGCAGAAGACAGGAAGGACACTTTCATGGTCAGCTAAAAACCCTATCAAAACACCATCCAGAAATTACTTTAAAACTCTGGCATTAACTCATAACACCAGAGTGGCAATTCCTGTTCACAAGAGCTTTCCAGACACAGTAACGAAACTACAGCTGTGAACTGGAACAAAAATGCAAAAACAAACATGGACAAGAGTCCAACTTATCTAGTAGTTGTCTAGGAGCAGGAACAAGCACAGAGAGGCTTCTGATAACATTGTTGACCGGCAAGCAACTAACAGAGCAGCAAGGTTATATAGCGACTCCCACATCTTGATGGGAACAGGTGAACAGAGAAGATGAAGACACCAGTTCAATTCCACCAGTAGCCACCGGGGGAGCCCAGAATCCAAATTCACAACAGATTTCCAATCCAATACTGGATTATGGACCTGTAGCCATGGCAAACCCAACACGACCACATCATGCAGATTATGCAACACCAAAAAGCGAATATCCTCCTGATGCGCAGGAGCCATGCACATGGTCAATTGGGTCCAGTACTGAGGCTTATTCTTGGCCAAAGGCGTAGCATCAATTCCCCTCAAAGGAATGGGATGCTGCAAGGGCTCCAAGAAAAAACCACAGCGCCTGGCAAACTCTAAGTCTATCAAATTCAGGGCAGCGCCTGAATCCACAAATGCCATAACAGAATAGGATGACAAAGAGCAAATCAGAGTAACGGACAAAAGAAATTTAGGCTGTACAGTACCAATGGTGACAGGCCTAGCGAACTGCTTAGTGCGTTTAGGACAATCAGAGATAGCATGAGTGGAGTCACCACAGTAAAAACACAGCCCATTCTGACGTCTATGTTCTTGCCATTCAGCTCTGGTCAAAGTCATATCACATTGCATAGGCTCAGGCCTCTGCTCAGAAGATACCGCCAAATGGTGCACAGTTTTGCGCTCACGTAAGCGCCGATCAATCTGTATGGCCAAGGACATTGATTCATTCAGACCAGCAGGCGTGGGGAACCCCACCATAACATCCTTAAGGGCTTCAGAAAGACCCTTTCTGAAAATTGCTGCCAGGGCACACTCATTCCACTGAGTAAGCACAGACCACTTTCTGAACTTCTGGCAATATACCTCCGCTTCATCCTGACCCTGACACAAAGCCAGCAAAATTTTCTCTGCCTGATCCACAGAATTCGGTTCATCATAAAGCAATCCCAGCGCCAGAAAAAACGCATCTACATTACGCAATGCAGGATCTCCTGGCGCCAGGGCGAATGCCCAGTCTTGAGGGTCGCCACGCAACAAAGAAATAATGATTCTCACTTGCTGAATAGGGTCACCAGAAGGGCGGGGTTTCAGGGCAAGAAACAGTTTACAATTGTTTTAGAAATTCAGAAATTTAGATCTATCCCCAGAAAACAAATCAGGAATTGGAATTCTAGGCTCCAACATAGGATTCTGAACTACATAATCTTGAATGTTTTGTACCCTTGCAGCGAGTTGATCTACACTAGATGACAGACCTTGAATGTCCATATCCACACCTGAGTTCTGAACCACCCAGAGTTTAAGGGGAAAAGAAAGGCAAAACACACTGCAGAGAAAAAAAAAATGGTCTCAGAACTTCTCTTTTCCCTCTATTGAGATGCATTAACACTTTGTGGGCCAGCTGTACTGTTATAGACCTGGTGGTTAGGTGCACCAGGAATGACCTGATAGTTAAACACGGAATCAGGACGAGCTCTGGGGAAATGGGAACTCTGCTGACCGCAAACCCTACTCCTATCAACACAACTAGAAATAGCCGTGGAGCGTGCCGAGATCCCGCCTTGCAGTGTCTTCTGATTTAATCACACTGCGGGCCTGGGATCCATGGGCATGTGCAGTGCATATCTTCACCTCCGCCTCTCACTCATCTCCCTTCGCCTTCTTCAGACTGTGCGCCATCAGCTGATCCCTAATAGCATGCCACGGCCGTGACACCGCACAGTCTGAAGAAGCCAGAGGGAGGGGAGTGAGAGGCGAGGATATGCACTGCGCATAGCCACGGATCCCAGGCCCGCGGTGGGATTATATTAGACGACACTGCGAGGCGGGCTCTCGGCCAGCGCGGCCACACAGGCGCAGCCAGACTGACACCAAATGATGTCAGAAGATGGGCAGCGCTAAGTGTGCCTGGCCAAGGGATAACATAACAGCGCAGGCTCCGGGACAGAATCAAACAACGCTGAGGAGCCGGGGCACGGCGCCAAGGGGGTAGGAATGACGGCTGTGCTGCGTCATATTATGAAGGAAAGTCCCACCTCCGGGATGGTCTCACGGTATCAAGGGACACATTTTATAAGTGTTTAGTTCTGTGTTTGCAAGGAGCATAATGAAAAGAGCCACCTTTTCCTTTTGCATCCTTTGTGCTGCACAAGCTGGCTCTTTCAGCTACAAACACCTTGGGGGGGGGTTAAAGGTTCCCCTTCGACTTTCTCCAATCAGGCTTCGGCTTACACTGTGTTCCTCTGCTCTTCCTGCTGTCCCTGGGCTCCAACACCACTAGTTGTTGTCTGGAAGTGCTGTCCGCACAGTCAACAGTCGCTCCTCTGTTATTGGGGTTCAGTAACGTCAGCTGTTCCCCAGCTGTGTGTGTGGCAATCCCTCCTATCTCCTCCACCTCCTCCTCCTGCTGTCCCTGGGCTCCAACACCGCTAGTTGTTGTCTGGAAGTGCTGTCCGCACAGTCAACAGTCACTCCTCTGTTATTGGGGTTCAGTAACGTCAGCTGTTCCCCAGCTGCGTGTGTGGCAATCCCTCCTATCTCCTCCACCCCCTCCTCCTGCTGTCCCTGGGCTCCAACGCTCCAACACCGCTAGTTATTGTCTGGAAGTGCTGTCCGCACAGTCAACAGTCGCTCCTCTGTTATTGGGGTTCAGTAACGTCAGCTGTTCCCCAGCTGTGTGTGTGGCAATCCCTACTATCTGATCCACCTCCTCCTCCTGCTGTCCCTGGGCTCCAACACCGCTAGTTGTTGTTTGGAAGTGCTGTCCGCACAGTCAACAGTCGCTCCTCTGTTATTGGGGTTCAGTAACGTCAGCTGTTCCCCAGCTGTGTGTGTGGCAATCCCTCCTATCTTCTCCACCTCCTCCTCCTGCTGTCCCTGGGCTCCAACACCGCTAGTTGTTGTCTGGAAGTGCTGTCCGCACAGCCAACAGTCGCTCCTCGGTTATTGGGGTTCAGTAACGTCAGCTGTTCCCCAGCTGTGTGTGTGTCAATCCCTCCTATCTCCTCCACCTCCTCCTCCTGCTGTCCCTGGGCTCCAACACCGCTAGTTGTTGTCTGGAAGTGCTGTCCGCACAGTCAACAGTCGCTCCTCTGTTATTGGGGTTCAGTAACGTCAGCTGTTCCCCAGCTGTGTGTGTGGCAATCCCTCCTATCTCCTCCACCTCCTCCTCCTGCTGTCCCTGGGCTCCAACACCGCTAGTTGTTGTCTGGAAGTGCTGTCTGCACAGTCAACAGTCGCTCCTCTGTTATTGGGGTTCAGTAACGTCAGCTGTTCCCCAGCTGTGTGTGTGGCAATCCCTCCTATCTCCTCCACCTCCTCCTCCTGCTGTCCCTGGGCTCCAACACCGCTAGTTGTTGTCTGGAAGTGCTGTCCGCACAGTCAACAGTTGCTCCTCTGTTATTGGGGTTCAGTAACATCAGCTGTTCCCCAGCTGTGTGTGTGGCAATCCCTCCTATCTCCTCCACCCCCTCCTCCTGCTGTCCCTGGGCTCCAACACTCCAACACCGCTAGTTATTGTCTGGAAGTGCTGTCCGCACAGTCAACAGTCGCTCCTCTGTTATTGGGGTTCAGTAACATCAGCTGTTCCCCAGCTGTGTGTGTGGCAATCCCTCCTATCTCCTCCACCTCCTCCTGCTGTCCCTGGGCTCCAACACCGCTAGTTGTTGTCTGGAAGTGCTGTCAGCACAGTCAACAGTCACTCCTCTGTTATTGGGGTTCAGTAACGTCAGCTGTTCCCCAGCTGTGTGTGTGGCAATCCCTCCTATCTCCTCCACCTCCTCCTCCTGCTGTCCCTGGGCTCCAACACCGCTAGTTGTTGTCTGGAAGTGCTGTCCGCACAGTCAACAGTCACTCCTCTGTTATTGGGGTTCAGTAACGTCAGCTGTTCCCCAGCTGTGTGTGTGGCAATCCCTCCTATCTCCTCCACCCCCTCCTCCTGCTGTCCCTGGGCTCCAACGCTCCAACACCGCTAGTTATTGTCTGGAAGTGCTGTCCGCACAGTCAACAGTCGCTCCTCTGTTATTGGGGTTCAGTAACGTCAGCTGTTCCCCAGCTGTGTGTGTGGCAATCCCTCCTATCTGATCCACCTCCTCCTCCTGCTGTCCCTGGGCTCCAACACCGCTAGTTGTTGTTTGGAAGTGCTGTCCGCACAGTCAACAGTCGCTCCTCTGTTATTGGGGTTCAGTAACGTCAGCTGTTCCCCAGCTGTGTGTGTGGCAATCCCTCCTATCTCCTCCACCTCCTCCTCCTGCTGTCCCTGGGCTCCAACACCGCTAGTTGTTGTCTGGAAGTGCTGTCCGCACAGCCAACAGTCGCTCCTCGGTTATTGGGGTTCAGTAACGTCAGCTGTTCCCCAGCTGTGTGTGTGGCAATCCCTCCTATCTCCTCCACCTCCTCCTGCTGTCCCTGGGCTCCAACACCGCTAGTTGTTGTCTGGAAGTGCTGTCCGCACAGTCAACAGTCGCTCCTCTGTTATTGGGGTTCAGTAACGTCAGCTGTTCCCCAGCTGTGTGTGTGGCAATCCCTCCTATCTCCTCCACCTCCTCCTCCTGCTGTCCCTGGGCTCCAACACCGCTAGTTGTTGTCTGGAAGTGCTGTCCGCACAGTCAACAGTCGCTCCTCTGTTATTGGGGTTCAGTAACATCAGCTGTTCCCCAGCTGTGTGTGTGGCAATCCCTCCTATCTCCTCCACCCCCTCCTCCTGCTGTCCCTGGGCTCCAACACTCCAACACCGCTAGTTATTGTCTGGAAGTGCTGTCCGCACAGTCAACAGTCGCTCCTCTGTTATTGGGGTTCAGTAACATCAGCTGTTCCCCAGCTGTGTGTGTGGCAATCCCTCCTATCTCCTCCACCTCCTCCTGCTGTCCCTGGGCTCCAACACCGCTAGTTGTTGTCTGGAAGTGCTGTCAGCACAGTCAACAGTCACTCCTCTGTTATTGGGGTTCAGTAACGTCAGCTGTTCCCCAGCTGTGTGTGTGGCAATCCCTCCTATCTCCTCCACCTCCTCCTCCTGCTGTCCCTGGGCTCCAACACTGCTAGTTGTTGTCTGGAAGTGCTGTCCGCACAGTCAACAGTCACTCCTCTGTTATTGGGGTTCAGTAACGTCAGCTGTTCCCCAGCTGTGTGTGTGGCAATCCCTCCTATCTCCTCCACCCCCTCCTCCTGCTGTCCCTGAGCTCCAACGCTCCAACACCGCTAGTTATTGTCTGGAAGTGCTGTCCGCACAGTCAACAGTCGCTCCTCTGTTATTGGGGTTCAGTAACGTCAGCTGTTCCCCAGCTGTGTGTGTGGCAATCCCTCCTGTTGTGAAATTGGATTTTGGGCTCCCCCGGTGGCCACTGGTGGAATTGAACTGGTGTGCATCATCCCCTCTGTTCACCTGCTTCCATCAGGATGTGGGAGTCGCTATTTAACCTTGCTCCTCTGTCACTTCCATGCCGGTCAACATTGTAATCAGAAGCCTTTCTGTGCATGTTCCTGCTGCTAGACAACTCCCAGATAAGTTGGACTTTAGTCCTCGTTTGTTTTTGCATTTTGTTCCAGTTCACAGCTGTAGTTTCGTTTCTGTGTCTGGAAAGCTCTTGTGATCTGAAATTGCCACTCTGATGTTATGAGTTAATACTAGAGTCTTAAAGTAATTTCAGGATGGTATTTTGATAGGGTTTTCAGCTGACCATGAAAGTGCCCTTTCTGTCTTCCTGCTATCTAGTAAGCGGACCTCAATTTTGCTAAACCTATTTTCATACTACGTTTGTCATTTCATCTAAAATCACCGCCAATATATGTGGGGGCCTCTGTCTGCCTATCGGGGAAATTTCTCTAGAGGTGAGCCAGGACTATATTTTCCTCTGCCAGGATTAGTTAGTCCTCCGGCCGGCGCTGGGCGTCTAGGAATAAAAAACGTAGGCAACGCTACCCGGCTACTGTTAGTTGTGCGGCAGGTTTAGTTCATGGTCAGTTTAGTTTCCATCCTTCCAAGAGCTAGTACTTATGTTTGCTGGGCTATGTTCTCTTGCCATTGAGAACCATAACAGTTTGACCGGCCAAAAAAGGGTTAAATTAATTGACAGAGAAAGGAGAGAAAAGAGAAGTCTGCTGAAGATTTTTTTTTTTTTTTTTTTTCCCTTCCCTTCAGTTCTGAGTGTGCTTGTAATCGAATCTCTTGCAAGTCTGCCTATATTGCAGCCTTTCTCTCTCTCTCTCTCCTTCTAATCCTGGAATGGCTCTGTGTTCACCTGTTTAAAATGGATATTCAGAGTTTAGCTGCAGGTTTGAATAATCTCACCACGAAAGTTCAAAATTTACAAGATTTTGTTGTTCATGTTCCTATATCTGAACCTAGAATTCCTTTGCCTGAATTTTTCTCGGGGAATAGATCTTGCTTTCAAAATTTCAAAAATAATTGCAAGTTGTTTTTGTCCCTGAAATCTCGATCTGCTGGAGATCCTGCTCAGCAGGTCAGGATTGTGATTTCCTTGCTCCGGGGCGACCCTCAGGATTGGGCTTTTGCATTGGCTCCAGGGGATCCTGTGTTGCTCAATGTGGATGCGTTTTTTCTGGCCTTGGGGTTGCTTTATGAGGAACCTCAGTTAGAGCTTCAGGCGGAAAAGGCCTTGATGTCCCTATCTCAGGGGCAAGACGAAGCTGAAATATACTGCCAGAAATTCCGTAAATGGGCTGTGCTTACTCAGTGGAATGAGTGCGCCCTGGCGGCGAATTTCAGAGGGTCTCTCTGATGCCATTAAGGATGTTATGGTGGGGTTCCCTGTGCCTGCGGGTCTGAATGAGTCCATGACAATGGCTATCCAGATCGATAGGCGTCTGCGGGAGCGCAAACCTGTGCACCATTTGGCGGTGTCTACTGAGAAGACGCCAGAGAATATGCAATGTGATAGAATTCTGTCCAGAAGTGAACGGCAGAATTTAAGACGAAAAAATGGGTTGTGCTTCTATTGTGGTGATTCAACTCATGTTATATCAGCATGCTCTAAGCGTACTAAGAAGCTTGATAAGTCTGTTTCAATTGGCACTTTACAGTCTAAGTTTATTTTATCTGTGACCCTGATTTGTTCTTTATCATCTATTACCGCGGATGCCTATGTCGACTCTGGCGCCGCTTTGAGTCTTATGGATTGGTCCTTTGCCAAACGCTGTGGGTATGATTTGGAGCCTCTTGAAACTCCTATACCCCTGAAGGGGATTGACTCCACCCCATTGGCTAGTAATAAACCACAATACTGGACACAAGTAACTATGCGGATTAATCCGGATCATCAGGAGATTATTCGCTTTCTTGTGCTGTATAACCTACATGATGTGTTGGTGCTTGGATTGCCATGGCTGCAATCTCATAACCCAGTCCTTCACTGGAAAGCTATGTCTGTGTTAAGCTGGGGATGTAAGGGGACGCATGGGGACGTACCTGTGGTTTCCATTTCATCATCTATTCCCTCTGAGATTCCTGAATTTTTGACTGAATATCGTGACGTTTTTGAAGAACCTAAGCTTGGTTCATTACCTCCGCACCGGGAGTGCGATTGTGCCATAGATTTGATTCCGGGTAGTAAATACCCTAAGGGTCGTTTATTTAATCTGTCTGTGCCTGAACATGCTGCTATGCGAGAATATATAAAGGAGTCCTTGGAAAAGGGACATATTCGTCCTTCGTCATCTCCCTTAGGAGCCGGTTTTTTCTTTGTGGCTAAGAAAGATGGCTCTTTGAGACCGTGTATTGATTATCGGCTTTTGAATAAAATCACGGTTAAATATCAATATCCGTTGCCACTGCTGACTGATTTGTTTGCTCGCATAAAGGGGGCCAAGTGGTTCTCTAAGATAGATCTCCGTGGGGCGTATAATTTGGTGCGAATTAAGCAGGGGGATGAGTGGAAGACCGCATTTAATACGCCCGAGGGCCACTTTGAGTATTTGGTGATGCCTTTTGGTCTTTCAAATGCCCCTTCAGTCTTTCAGTCCTTTATGCATGACATTTTCCGTGATTATTTGGATAAATTTATGATTGTGTATCTGGATGATATTTTGATTTTTTCGGATGACTGGGACTCTCATGTCCAGCAGGTCAGGAGGGTTTTTCAGGTTTTGCGGTCTAATTCCTTGTGTGTGAAGGGTTCTAAGTGCGTTTTTGGGGTTCAAAAGATTTCCTTTTTGGGATATATTTTTTCCCCCTCTTCCATCGAGATGGATCCTGTCAAGGTTCAGGCTATTTGTGATTGGACGCAACCCTCTTCTCTTAAGAGTCTTCAGAAATTTTTGGGCTTTGCTAACTTTTATCGTCGATTTATTGCTGGTTTTTCTGATGTTGTTAAACCATTGACTGATTTGACTAAGAAGGGTGCTGATGTTGCTGATTGGTCCCCTGCTGCTGTGGAGGCCTTTCGGGAGCTTAAGCGCCGCTTTTCTTCCGCCCCTGTGTTGCGTCAGCCTGATGTTGCTCTTCCTTTTCAGGTTGAGGTCGACGCTTCTGAAATCGGAGCTGGGGCAGTTTTGTCGCAGAGAAGTTCCGATTGTTCCGTGATGAGACCTTGT
This sequence comes from Ranitomeya variabilis, assembly GCF_051348905.1. Lineage (NCBI taxonomy): Eukaryota > Metazoa > Chordata > Amphibia > Anura > Dendrobatidae > Ranitomeya > Ranitomeya variabilis. The sequence continues at coordinate 115,738,010 of NC_135238.1, forward strand.
GCCTTTTTCTCGCGTAAATTTTCGCCCGCCGAGCGGAATTATGATGTTGGGAATCGGGAGCTTTTGGCCATGAAGTGGGCTTTTGAGGAGTGGCGTCATTGGCTTGAGGGGGCTAGACATCAGGTGGTGGTATTGACTGACCACAAAAATCTAATTTATCTTGAGTCCGCCAGTCGCCTGAATCCTAGACAGGCGCGCTGGTCGTTGTTTTTCCGGGTTCTAAGAATGTTAAGGCGGATGCCCTTCCTAGGAGTTTTGAGCCTGACTCCCCTGGTAACTCTGAACCTACAGGTATCCTTAAGGATGGAGTGATATTGTCTGCCGTTTCTCCAGACCTGCGGCGGGCCTTGCAGGAGTTTCAGGCGGATAGACCTGATCGTTGCCCACCTGGTAGACTGTTTGTTCCTGATGATTGGACCAGTAAAGTCATTTCTGAGGTTCATTCTTCTGCGTTGACAGGTCATCCTGGAATCTTTGGTACCAGGGATTTGGTGGCAAGGTCCTTCTGGTGGCCTTCCCTGTCTCGAGATGTGCGAGGCTTTGTGCAGTCTTGTGACGTTTGTGCTCGGGCCAAGCCTTGTTGTTCTCGGGCTAGTGGATTGTTGTTGCCCTTGCCTATCCCGAAGAGGCCCTGGACGCACATCTCGATGGATTTTATTTCGGATCTTCCTGTTTCTCAGAAGATGTCTGTCATCTGGGTGGTGTGTGACCGTTTCTCTAAGATGGTCCATTTGGTTCCCCTGCCTAAGTTGCCTTCTTCTTCCGAGTTGGTTCCTCTGTTTTTTCAAAATGTGGTCCGTTTGCATGGTATTCCGGAGAATATCGTTTCTGACAGAGGAACCCAATTCGTGTCTAGATTTTGGCGAGCATTCTGTGCTAGGATGGGCATAGATTTGTCTTTCTCGTCTGCTTTCCATCCTCAGACTAATGGCCAGACCGAGCGGACGAATCAGACCTTGGAGACATATTTGAGGTGTTTTGTGTCTGCAGATCAGGATGATTGGGTTGCTTTTTTGCCTTTAGCGGAGTTTGCCCTCAATAATCGGGCCAGCTCTGCCACCTTGGTGTCTCCTTTTTTCTGTAATTCGGGGTTTCATCCTCGATTTTCTTCTGGTCAGGTGGAATTTTCGGATTGTCCTGGAGTGGATGCTGTGGTGGAGAGGTTGCATCAGATTTGGGGGCAGGTAGTGGACAATTTGAAGTTGTCCCAGGAGAAGACTCAGCTTTTTGCCAACCGCCGGCGTCGGGTTGGTCCTCGGCTTTGTGTTGGGGACTTGGTGTGGTTGTCTTCTCGTTTTGTCCCTATGAGGGTTTCTTCTCCTAAGTTTAAGCCTCGGTTCATCGGCCCATACAAGATATTGGAGATTCTTAACCCTGTGTCCTTCCGTTTGGACCTCCCTGCATCTTTTTCTATTCATAATGTTTTTCATCGGTCATTGTTGCGCAGGTATGAGGTACCGGTTGTGCCTTCCGTTGAGCCTCCTGCTCCGGTGTTGGTTGAGGGCGAGTTGGAGTACGTTGTGGAAAAAATCTTGGACTCCCGTGTTTCCAGACGGAAACTCCAGTATCTGGTCAAATGGAAGGGATACGGTCAGGAGGATAATTCTTGGGTGACTGCCTCTGATGTTCATGCCTCCGATCTGGTCCGTGCCTTTCATAGGGCTCATCCTGATCGCCCTGGTGGTTCTGGTGAGGGTTCGGTGCCCCCTCCTTGAGGGGGGGGTACTGTTGTGAAATTGGATTTTGGGCTCCCCCGGTGGCCACTGGTGGAATTGAACTGGTGTTGTTGTGAATTTGCTTTTTGCTCCCTCTAGTGGTTACTAGTTTTTTGACTCTGGTTTTTCTGTCATTCCTTTTATCCGCACCTGGGTCGTTAGTTAGGGGTGTTGCTATATAAGCTCCCTGGACCTTCAGTTCAATGCCTGGCAACGTAGTTATCAGAGCTAGTCTGCTGTGCTCTTGTCTACTGATCCTGGTTCCAGTTATATCAGCTAAGTCTGCCTTTTGCTTTTTGCTATTTGTTTTGGTTTTGTATTTTTGTCCAGCTTGTTCCAAATCTATATCCTGACCTTTGCTGGAAGCTCTAGGGGGCTGGTGTTCTCCCCCCGGACCGTTAGACGGTTCGGGGGTTCTTGAATTTCCAGTGTGGATTTTGATAGGGTTTTTGTTGACCATATAAGTTACCTTTCTTTATTCTGCTATCAGTAAGCGGGCCTCTCTGTGCTAAACCTGGTTCATTTCTGTGTTTGTCATTTCCTCTTACCTCACCGTTATTATTTGTGGGGGGCTTCTATCCAGCTTTGGGGTCCCCTTCTCTGGAGGCAAGAAAGGTCTTTTGTTTTCCTCTACTAGGGGTAGCTAGATTCTCCGGCTGGAGCGTGTCATCTAGAATCAACGTAGGAATGATCCCCGGCTACTTCTAGTGTTGGCGTTAGGAGTAGATATATGGTCAACCCAGTTACCACTGCCCTATGAGCTGGATTTTTGTATTCTGCAGACTTCCACGTACCTCTGAGACCCTCGCCATTGGGGTCATAACAGTTTGCCAGGACAGTATTAAATGTTTAATGCATTGCAGAAGAGGGATTATAAGAAAGAAGATTCTGAGTTTTTTTTTTTTTTTTCTTCTTCCCCTTTACCTCAGAGTGGCTATGCTTGCTGCAGACATGAATGTCCAGACCTTGATTACAAGTGTGGACCAGCTGGCTACTCGTGTGCAGGGCATACAAGACTATGTTATCAGAAATCCTAGGTCAGAACCTAAAATACCGATTCCTGAACTGTTTTCCGGAGACAGGTTTAAGTTTAGGAATTTCATGAATAATTGTAAATTGTTTTTGTCCCTGAGACCCTGTTCATCTGGAGACTCTGCTCAGCAAGTAAAAATTGTTATTTCGTTCTTACGGGGCGACCCTCAGGATTGGGCTTTTTCGCTGGCGCCAGGAGATCCGGCATTGGCTGATATTAATGCGTTTTTTCTGGCGCTCGGTTTACTTTATGAGGAACCCAATCTTGAGATTCAGGCAGAAAAGGCCTTGCTGGCTATGTCTCAGGGGCAGGACGAGGCTGAAGTGTATTGCCAAAAATTTCGGAAATGGTCCGTGCTGACACATTGGAACGAGTGTGCACTGGCCGCTAATTTTAGAAATGGCCTTTCTGAAGCCATTAAGAATGTTATGGTGGGTTTTCCCATTCCCACAGGTCTGAATGATACTATGGCACTGGCTATTCAAATTGACCGGCGGTTGCGGGAGCGCAAAACCGCAAATTCCCTCATGGTGTTGTCTGAACAGACACCTAATTCGGTGCAATGTGATAGAAAAACCGCAAATTCCCTCATGGTGTTGTCTGAACAGACACCTGATTTAATGCAATGTGATAGAATCCTGACTAGAAATGAGCGGAAAATTCATAGACGCCGGAATGGCTTGTGCTACTACTGTGGTGATTCTACACATGTTATCTCAGCATGCTCTAAACGTATAGCTAAGGTTGTTAGTCCTGTCACCGTTGGTAATTTGCAACCTAAATTTATTCTGTCTGTAACTTTGATTTGCTCACTGTCGTCTTATCCTGTCATGGCGTTTGTAGATTCAGGTGCTGCCCTGAGTCTTATGGATCTGTCATTTGCTAAGCACTGTGGTTTTACTCTTGAACCATTAGAAAATCCTATTCCTCTTAGGGGTATTGATGCTACGCCATTGGCAGCAAATAAACCGCAGTATTGGACACAGGTTACCATGTGCATGACTCCTGAACACCGCGAGGTGATACGTTTCCTGCTTTTACATAAAATGCATGATTTGGTTGTTTTAGGGCTGCCATGGTTACAGACCCATAATCCAGTCCTGGACTGGAAGGCTATGTCAGTCTCAAGTTGGGGCTGTCGGGGTATTCATGGGGATTCCCTGCCTGTGTCTATTGCTTCTTCTACGCCTTCGGAAGTTCCGGAGTATTTGTCTGATTATCAGGATGTCTTCAGTGAGTCTGAGTCCAGTGCACTGCCTCCTCATAGGGACTGTGACTGTGCTATAGATTTGATCCCAGGCAGTAAATTTCCTAAGGGAAGACTGTTTAATCTGTCGGTACCTGAACATACCGCTATGCGTTCATATATCAAGGAGTCTCTGGAGAAAGGACATATTCGTCCGTCTTCTTCCCCTCTTGGTGCGGGATTCTTTTTTGTGGCAAAAAAGGACGGATCTTTGAGACCTTGTATTGATTATCGGCTTTTAAATAAGATCACTGTCAAATTTCAGTATCCTTTACCGCTGTTGTCTGACTTGTTTGCCCGGATTAAAGGTGCCAAGTGGTTCACCAAGATAGACCTTCGTGGTGCGTACAACCTTGTGCGCATTAAGCAAGGTGATGAATGGAAAACCGCATTCAATACGCCCGAAGGTCATTTTGAGTACTTGGTGATGCCTTTTGGGCTCTCCAATGCGCCTTCAGTTTTTCAGTCCTTTATGCATGACAATTTCCGGAAGTATCTGGATAAATTTTTGATTGTTTATCTGGATGATATTTTGTTTTTTTCTGATAATTGGGATTCGCATGTGGAGCAGGTCAGGTTGGTCTTTAAAATTTTGCGTGAAAATTCTTTGTTTGTCAAGGGCTCAAAGTGTCTCTTTGGTGTACAGAAGGTTCCCTTTTTGGGGTTCATTTTTTCCCCTTCTGCTGTGGAGATGGACCCAGTCAAGGTCCGAGCTATTCTTGATTGGACTCAGCCCTCGTCAGTTAAGAGTCTTCAGAAGTTCTTGGGTTTCGCTAACTTCTACCGTCGTTTTATCGCTAATTTTTCTAGCATTGTGAAACCTTTGACGGATATGACCAAGAAGGGCTCCGATGTAGCTAACTGGGCTCCTGCTGCCGTGGAGGCTTTCCAGGAGTTGAAACGCCGGTTTACTTCGGCGCCTGTTTTGTGCCAGCCCGATGTCTCACTTCCCTTTCAGGTTGAGGTGGATGCTTCAGAGATTGGAGCAGGGGCCGTTTTGTCGCAGAGAGGCCCTGGTTGCTCTGTTATGAAACCTTGTGCCTTTTTCTCTAGGAAGTTTTCGCCTGCCGAGCGAAATTATGATGTGGGCAATCGGGAGTTGTTGGCCATGAAATGGGCATTTGAGGAGTGGCGTCATTGGCTCGAGGGTGCTAAGCATCGTGTGGTGGTCTTGACTGATCACAAAAATCTGATGTATCTCGAGTCTGCTAAACGCCTTAATCCGAGACAGGCCCGCTGGTCATTGTTTTTCTCCCGCTTTGATTTTGTTGTCTCGTATTTACCAGGTTCAAAGAATGTGAAGGCCGATGCTCTTTCTAGGAGCTTTGTGCCTGATGCTCCTGGAGTCGCTGATCCTGTTGGTATTCTTAAAGATGGAGTTATCTTGTCAGCTATTTCTCCGGATCTGCGACGTGTGTTGCAGAGATTTCAGGCTGATAGGCCTGAGTCTTGTCCACCTGACAGACTGTTTGTCCCGGATAAGTGGACCAGCAGAGTCATTTCCGAGGTTCATTCCTCGGTGTTGGCAGGTCACCCGGGAATTTTTGGCACCAGAGATCTGGTGGCCAGGTCCTTTTGGTGGCCTTCCTTGTCAAGGGATGTGCGGTCATTTGTGCAGTCCTGTGGGACTTGTGCTCGAGCTAAGCCTTGCTGTTCTCGTGCCAGCGGTTTGCTCTTGCCCTTGCCTGTCCCGAAGAGACCTTGGACACATATCTCCATGGATTTCATTTCTGATCTTCCGCTATCTCAGGGCATGTCCGTTATCTGGGTGATATGTGATCGCTTCTCAAAGATGGTCCATTTGGTTCCTTTGCCTAAGCTGCCTTCCTCTTCCGATCTGGTTCCTGTGTTTTTCCAGAACGTGGTTCGTTTGCACGGCATCCCTGAGAATATTGTGTCAGACAGAGGATCCCAGTTCGTTTCCAGGTTCTGGCGATCCTTTTGTAGTAGGATGGGCATTGATTTGTCGTTTTCGTCTGCTTTCCATCCTCAGACTAATGGACAGACGGAGCGAACCAATCAGACTTTGGAGGCTTATTTGAGGTGTTTTGTCTCTGCTGATCAGGACGATTGGGTGACATTCTTGCCGTTGGCTGAGTTTGCCCTTAATAATCGGGCTAGTTCCGCCACCTTGGTTTCGCCTTTTTTCTGCAACTCTGGTTTCCATCCTCGCTTTTCTTCGGGTCATGTGGAGCCTTCTGACTGTCCTGGGGTGGATTCTGTGGTGGATAGGTTGCAGCGGATCTGGAATCATGTGGTGGACAACTTGAAGTTGTCACAGGAGAGGGCTCAGCGCTTTGCCAACCGCCGCCGCGGTGTGGGTCCCCGACTACGCGTTGGGGATTTGGTATGGCTTTCTTCCCGCTTTGTTCCTATGAAGGTCTCCTCTCCCAAATTTAAACCTCGTTTTATTGGGCCTTACAAGATATTGGAAATCCTTAATCCTGTATCTTTTCGTCTGGATCTTCCTGTGTCGTTTGCTATTCACAATGTATTTCATAGGTCCTTGTTGCGGCGGTACATTGTGCCTGTAGTTCCTTCTGCTGAGCCTCCTGCTCCGGTGTTGGTTGAGGGCGAGTTGGAGTACGTGGTGGAGAAGATCTTGGATTCTCGCCTCTCCAGGCGGAGGCTTCAGTACCTGGTCAAGTGGAAGGGCTATGGTCAGGAGGATAATTCCTGGGTGGTCGCCTCTGATGTTCATGCGGCCGATTTAGTTCGTGCCTTTCATGCCGCTCATCCTGATCGCCCTGGTGGTCGTGGTGAGGGTTCGGTGACCCCTCACTAAGGGGGGGGTACTGTTGTGAATTTGCTTTTTGCTCCCTCTAGTGGTTACTAGTTTTTTGACTCTGGTTTTTCTGTCATTCCTTTTATCCGCACCTGGGTCGTTAGTTAGGGGTGTTGCTATATAAGCTCCCTGGACCTTCAGTTCAATGCCTGGCAACGTAGTTATCAGAGCTAGTCTGCTGTGCTCTTGTCTACTGATCCTGGTTCCAGTTATATCAGCTAAGTCTGCCTTTTGCTTTTTGCTATTTGTTTTGGTTTTGTATTTTTGTCCAGCTTGTTCCAAATCTATATCCTGACCTTTGCTGGAAGCTCTAGGGGGCTGGTGTTCTCCCCCCGGACCGTTAGACGGTTCGGGGGTTCTTGAATTTCCAGTGTGGATTTTGATAGGGTTTTTGTTGACCATATAAGTTACCTTTCTTTATTCTGCTATCAGTAAGCGGGCCTCTCTGTGCTAAACCTGGTTCATTTCTGTGTTTGTCATTTCCTCTTACCTCACCGTTATTATTTGTGGGGGGCTTCTATCCAGCTTTGGGGTCCCCTTCTCTGGAGGCAAGAAAGGTCTTTTGTTTTCCTCTACTAGGGGTAGCTAGATTCTCCGGCTGGAGCGTGTCATCTAGAATCAACGTAGGAATGATCCCCGGCTACTTCTAGTGTTGGCGTTAGGAGTAGATATATGGTCAACCCAGTTATCACTGCCCTATGAGCTGGATTTTTGTATTCTGCAGACTTCCACGTACCTCTGAGACACTCGCCATTGGGGTCATAACATGGTGTGCATCATCCCCTCTGTTCACCTGCTTCCATCAGGATGTGGGAGTCGCTATTTAACCTTGCTCCTCTGTCACTTCCATGCCGGTCAACATTGTAATCAGAAGCCTTTCTGTGCATGTTCCTGCTGCTAGACAACTCCCAGATAAGTTGGACTTTAGTCCTCGTTTGTTTTTGCATTTTGTTCCAGTTCACAGCTGTAGTTTCGTTTCTGTGTCTGGAAAGCTCTTGTGATCTGAAATTGCCACTCTGATGTTATGAGTTAATACTAGAGTCTTAAAGTAATTTCAGGATGGTATTTTGATAGGGTTTTCAGCTGACCATGAAAGTGCCCTTTCTGTCTTCCTGCTATCTAGTAAGCGGACCTCAATTTTGCTAAACCTATTTTCATACTACGTTTGTCATTTCATCTAAAATCACCGCCAATATATGTGGGGGCCTCTGTCTGCCTATCGGGGAAATTTCTCTAGAGGTGAGCCAGGACTATATTTTCCTCTGCCAGGATTAGTTAGTCCTCCGGCCGGCGCTGGGCGTCTAGGAATAAAAAACGTAGGCAACGCTACCCGGCTACTGTTAGTTGTGCGGCAGGTTTAGTTCATGGTCAGTTTAGTTTCCATCCTTCCAAGAGCTAGTACTTATGTTTGCTGGGCTATGTTCTCTTGCCATTGAGAACCATAACACCCTCCTGTCTGATCCACCTCCTCCTCCTGCTGTCCCTGGGCTCCAACACCGCTAGTTGTTGTTTGGAAGTGCTGTCCGCACAGTCAACAGTCGCTCCTCTGTTATTGGGGTTCAGTAACGTCAGCTGTTCCCCAGCTGTGTGTGTGGCAATCCCTCCTATCTCCTCCACCTCCTCCTCCTGCTGTCCCTGGGCTCCAACACCGCTAGTTGTTGTCTGGAAGTGCTGTCCGCACAGCCAACAGTCGCTCCTCGGTTATTGGGGTTCAGTAACGTCAGCTGTTCCCCAGCTGTGTGTGTGGCAATCCCTCCTATCTCCTCCACCTCCTCCTGCTGTCCCTGGGCTCCAACACCGCTAGTTGTTGTCTGGAAGTGCTGTCCGCACAGTCAACAGTCGCTCCTCTGTTATTGGGGTTCAGTAACGTCAGCTGTTCCCCAGCTGTGTGTGTGGCAATCCCTCCTATCTCCTCCACCTCCTCCTCCTGCTGTCCCTGGGCTCCAACACCGCTAGTTGTTGTCTGGAAGTGCTGTCCGCACAGCCAACAGTCGCTCCTCGGTTATTGGGGTTCAGTAACGTCAGCTGTTCCCCAGCTGTGTGTGTGGCAATCCCTCCTATCTCCTCCACCTCCTCCTGCTGTCCCTGGGCTCCAACACCGCTAGTTGTTGTCTGGAAGTGCTGTCCGCACAGTCAACAGTCGCTCCTCTGTTATTGGGGTTCAGTAACGTCAGCTGTTCCCCAGCTGTGTGTGTGGCAATCCCTCCTATCTCCTCCACCCCCTCCTCCTGCTGTCCCTGGGCTCCAACACTCCAACACCGCTAGTTATTGTCTGGAAGTGCTGTCCGCACAGTCAACAGTCGCTCCTCTGTTATTGGGGTTCAGTAACATCAGCTGTTCCCCAGCTGTGTGTGTGGCAATCCCTCCTATCTCCTCCACCTCCTCCTGCTGTCCCTGGGCTCCAACACCGCTAGTTGTTGTCTGGAAGTGCTGTCAGCACAGTCAACAGTCGCTCCTCTGTTATTGGGGTTCAGTAACGTCAGCTGTTCCCCAGCTGTGTGTGTGGCAATCCCTCCTATCTCCTCCACCTCCTCCTCCTGCTGTCCCTGGGCTCCAACACTGCTAGTTGTTGTCTGGAAGTGCTGTCCGCACAGAGCCAAACACCTCACCAATGTGTTAGTGGGGTTCAGTAATGCCTGCTGCTCCCCTGCTGTGTATACGGCAACGTGTCATGCGACCGCCACGCAGGCACAACAACTTAAATTTAAGGGAACCTGCCCCCCCCCCAGGCGTTTGTTACTGAAAGAGCCACCTTGTGCAGCAGTAATGATGCAAAAGGAAAAAGTGCCTCTTTTCGTGGTGCTCCTTGCACACGCTCAACCGAACACTTCTGAAATGTGTCCCCTCACACCGTTAAACAGTCTGGTCGGAGGGACTTTCCTTTGTCATGTGACGCAGCACAGCCGTCATTCTTACCCCCTTGGCGATGTGCGCCGCCTCCTCAGCGTTGTTTGAATCTGTCCCGGAGCCTGCGCTGTTATGTTAGCCCTTGGCCATGCACACATTTTGCGCTGCCCGTCTTCTGACATCATTTGGTGTCAGGCTGGCTGCGCCTGTGCGGCTGCGCTGGACGAGATCCCGCCTCGTAGTGTCTTCTGATTTAATCCCACTGCGGGCCTGTGATCCATGGACACGCACAGTGTATATCTTAACATCCGCCTCTCACTCATCTCCCTCCGCCTTCTTCAGGCTGTGCGCCGTCAGCTGATCCCTAATTGCATGCCACGGCCGTGACGCCGCACAGTCTGAAGAAGCTGGAAGGAGGGGAGTGAGAGGCGAAGATATGCACTGCGCATGCCCATGGATCGCAGGCCCGCAGTGGGATTACATTGGACGACACTGCGAGGTGGGATCTTGGCCAGCGAGGCTGCACAGGCGCAGCCAGCCTGACACCAAATGATGTCAGAAGACGGGCAGCGCAAAATGTGTGCATGGCCAAGGGCTAACATAACAGCGCAGGCTCCGGGACAGATTCAAACAACGCTGAGGAGGCGGCGCACATCGCCAAGGGGGTAAGAATGACGGCTGTGCTGCGTCACATGACAAAGGAAAGTCCCTCCGACCAGACGGTTTAACGGTGTGAGGGGACACATTTCATAAGTGTCAAGTTCAGCGTTTGCAAGGAGCTAAGTTTACCTTTTTCAGCATTAGTGCTGTACAAGATGGCTCTTTCAGCTACAAACGCCTGGGGGGGGGGGTAAAGGTTCCCTTTCAACTTGCTCCAGTGCAGGCTTCGGCCTACACTCTGCTCCTCCTGGGCTCTAACACCGCCAGTTGGTGCCCGGAAGTGCTAGCATCACAGAGAAAAACACCCGCCAATGTGTCAGTGGGGTTCAGCACCGCCAGCTGTTCCCCTGCTGTGTAGCCGGCAACGTGTCCTGCAACAGCCACGCAGACACAAAGCTGCCGCCAGTGCAGGCTTTGACCTACACTCTGCTCCCTCTGCTCCTCCTGCTGACCCTGGGCTCTAACACCGCCAGTTGGCACCCGGAAGTGCTAGCTGCACAGAGAAAAACACCAGCCAATGTGTCAGTGGGGTTCAGCAACGCCAGCTGTTCCCCTGCTGTGTAGCCGGCATTGTGTCCTGCAAACGCCACGCAGACACAAGAACTGAAATTGATGGGAACCTGTCCCCCCTCCCCCAGGCGTTTGTATGTTTTACAGCCACCTTGTACAGCAGTAATGCTGCATGTGTGCAAGGTGGCTCATAAGCTTATTCTCCTTGCACATGTGGAACTGAACACGTCTAAAATGTGTCCCCTGAGACCATTAAAACGTCCCTCATGTGTGACTTTTCTTTGTAATGACACGCAGCGACCCCCTTGGTAGCGCTGCCCGTCTTCTGACATCATTGTTTGGCTGCCTGCGCCTCTGCGGCCGCCCTGCCCGACACAATGCCCCTCGGTGTCTTATTTTGACTGCGAGGGTGTGATTGGCGGGCATGAGCAGTGCATATCTTCACCAGGCTGTCACTCATCTCCTTCCGCCTTCTTCAGACTGTGCGGCTTCATGGCCGTGGCATGCGATAAGGGATCAGCTGACGCCGCACAGTCTGAAGCAGGTGTAAGGAACCGAGAGAGAGGCGAACATATGTACTGCGCCAGGCCATGAATCCCAGCCCCGCAGTGTGAAACACTGCAAAGGCACTGCGGGGCTGGGATTCTGTTATGATCCTGAGTGGCTGAGGATCACAGAATAAACTAGCTAAGTTACTGAACATAAAACGAGCTCTAGGGAGGCAGTCCAGTTGCTGCATGTGTGCAAGGTGGCTCATAAGCTTATTCTCCTTGCACATGTGGAACTGAACACGTCTAAAATGTGTCCCCTGAGACCATTAAAACGTCCCTCAGGTGTGACTTTTCTTTGTAATGACACGCAGCGACCCCCTTGGTAGCGCTGCCCGTCTTCTGACATCATTGTTTGGCTGCCTGCGCCTCTGCGGCCGCCCTGCCCGACACAACGCCCCTCGGTGTCTTATTTATTTTGACTGCGAGGGTGTGATTGGCGGGCATGAGCAGTGCATATCTTCGCCAGGCTGTCACTCATCTCCTTCCGCCTTCTTCAGACTGTGCGGCTTCATGGCCGTGGCATGCGATAAGGGATCAGCTGACGCCACACAGTCTGAAGCAGGTGTAAGGACCCGAGCGAGAGGCGAACATATGTACTGCACCAGGCCATGAATCCCAGCCCCGCAGTGTGAAACACTGTAAAGGCACTGCGGGGCTGGGATTCATGGTCATCGCAAATCGCACCGGCCGACATTAAATGATGTCAGAAGATGGGCAGCGCTAACAGCGCAAGGCCAAGGGATAACACGACAGCGCAGACTCCTGTACAGCAAATAACGATGCTCAGGAGGCCGCGCCCAGCACCAAGGTGGGATTCTTGACATCTGTGCTGCGTCTCATTAAGAAGGAAACTCCCGCCTCCAAGACAGTTTTGACTGTATAAGGGGCTAAATGTCATACGTGTTTCATTCAGCGTGTGCAAGGAACAGAATTTAAAAGAGCAACCTTTGACTTGTGTATTATAGACCTGGTGGTTAGGTGCACCAGGAATGACCTGATAGTTAAACACGGAATCGGGACGAGCTCTGCGGAAATGGGAACTCTGCTGACCGCAAACCCTACTCCTATCAACACATCTAGAAATAGCCGTGGAGCGTGCCTGACTCTGCCTAGACGCCTCTTCACAGCCTAAGAGCTAACTACCCCTAAAGAAAGGAAACAAAGCCTCACTTGCCTCAGAGAAATTTCCCCAAAGGTAAAAGCAGCCCCCCACAAGTATTGACTGTGAGTTAAGAGGAAATCACAAACACAGGATGAAATAGGCTTTAGCAAAGAGAGGCCAGTCTAACTAAACAGATTGAGGATAGAAAAGGGATCTTTGCGGTCAACACAACAAACTACAAAAACCACGCAGAGTGTGCAAAAAATACCCCCGCACCGACTCACGGTGCGGTGGTGCCACTCTGCACCCCCAGAGCTTCCAGCTAGCCAGGCAGTTTCATGATAGCAAGCTGGACTAGAACTTAGCAAGAAAAACCATAAGTAACAAATGAACAAGCTGGAACTTAGCTTTTGCTGGAGTAGACAGGTCCTCAGAAAGATCCAGGAGAGATCTGAACCAGTACTAGAACATTGACAGCTGGCATGGAGTAACGATCTGAGTGGAGTTAAATAGAGAATCCTAGCCTAGCCCTAAACGAGGGCAGCTGGGGAAGGAATCTCAGAACCAGCAGCTCCACTCACAGCCACCAGAGGGAGTCCAAGGACAGAACTCACCGAAGTACCATTCATGACCACAGGAGGGAGTTCGAGAACGGAATTCACATCAGTACCCCCCCCTTGAGGAGGGGTCACCGAACCCTCACCAGAGCCCCCAGGCCGATCAGGACGAGCCAAATGAAAGGCACAAACTAAATCGGCAGCATGGACATCAGAGGCAACAACCCAGGAATTATCCTCCTGACCATAGCCCTTCCATTTGACCAAGTACTGAAGTTTTCGTCTCGAAATACGAGAATCCAAAATCTTCTCCACCACATACTCCAACTCCCCCTCGACCAACACCGGAGCAGGAGGATCAACGGAGGGAACCATAGGCGCCACATATCTCTGCAGCAACGACCTATGGAACACATTATGGATGGCAAAAGAAGCAGGAAGGGCCAAACGAAATGATACAGGATTAAGAATTTCAGAAATCTTATAAGGACCAATGAAACGAGGCTTAAACTTAGGAGAAGGAACCTTCATAGGAACATAATGAGATGATAACCAAACCAGATCCCCAACACGAAGTCGGGGACCAACACGGCGACGGCGGTTAGCGAAACGTTGAGCCTTCTCTTGGGACAAGGTCAAATTGTCCACCACTTGAGTCCAAATTTGTTGCAACCTGTCCACCACAGAATCCACACCAGGACAGTCCGAAGGCTCAACCTGCCCTGAAGAAAAACGAGGATGAAAACCAGAATTACAAAAAAAGGGCAAAACCAAAGTAGCCGAACTGGCCCGATTATTAAGGGCGAACTCAGCCAATGGCAAGAGGGTCACCCAATCATCCTGATCCGCAGAAACCAAGCATCTCAGATAAGTTTCCAAAGTCTGATTGGTTCATTCGGTTTGGCCATTTGTCTGAGGATGGAAAGCCGAAGAAAAAGACAAATCAATGCCCATTTTAGCACAAAAGGACCGCCAAAACCTTGAAACAAACTGGGAACCTCTGTCAGACACGATGTTCTCCAGAATGCCATGCAAACGAACCACATGCTGGAAAAACAATGGAACCAAATCAGAGGAAGAAGGCAATTTAGGCAAGGGTGCCAAATGGACCATTTTAGAGAAGCGATCACAAACCACCCAGATGACCGACATCCTTTAAGAAACAGGAAGATCTGAAATAAAATCTATGGAAACATGCGTCCAGGGCCTTTTTGGGACCGGCAAGGGCAAAAGTAACCCACTGGCACGAGAACAGCAGGGCTTAGCCCGAGCACAAGTCCCACAAGACTGCACAAAAGAACGCACATCCCGCGACAAGGAAGGCCACCAAAAGGACCTAGCCACCAAATCTCTGGTACCAAAAATCCCAGGATGACCAGCCAACACCGAACAATGAACCTCAGAGATAACTCTATTAGTCCATCTATCAGGGACAAACAGTTTCTCCGCTGGACAACGGTCAGGTCTATCAGCCTGGAACTCCTGCAGCACCCGCCGCAAATCAGGGGAGATGGCAGACAGAACTACCCCCTCTCTGAGAATACCAGCCAACCCAGGAACCCCAGGAGAATCAGGCACAAAACTCCTTGAAAGGGCATCAGCCTTCACATTCTTAGAACCCGGAAGGTACGAAACCGCAAAATTGAAACGGGAGAAAAACAGCGACCAACGAGCTTGTCTAGGATTCAACCGCTTGGCAGACTCGAGATAAGTCAGATTCTTGTGATCTGTCAAGACCACCACACGATGCTTGGCTCCTTCAAGCCAATGTCGCCACTCCTCGAATGCCCACTTCATAGCCAACAACTCCCGATTGCCAACATCATAATTACGCTCAGCAGGCAAAAACTTTCTCGAAAAGAAAGCGCATGGCTTCATTACAGAGCAATCAGAACTTCTCTGAGACAAAACAGCCCCTGCTCCAATTTCAGAAGCATCAACCTCGACCTGAAAAGGGAGCGAAACATCTGGCTGACACAACACAGGAGCCGAAGAGAAACGACGTTTCAACTCCTGAAAAGCCTCAACGGCCACAGAGGACCAATTCACCACATCAGCACCCTTCTTGGTCAAATCAGTCAACGGTTTAACAACACTAGAAAAATTAGCGATGAAGCGACGGTAAAAATTGGCAAAGCCCAGAAATTTCTGAAGGCTCTTCACAGATGTAGGCCGAGTCCAATCATAAATAGCTTGGACTTTAACAGGATCCATCTCGATAGTAGAAGGGGAAAAAATGAAGCCCAAAAAGGAAACCTTCTGAACTCCAAAGAGACACTTAGATCCCTTCACAAACAAGGAATTAGCACGAAGGACCTGGAACACCATTCTGACCTGCTTCACATGGGACTCCCAATCATCCGAAAAGACCAAAATATCATCCAAATATACGATCATGAATCTATCCAGATACTTTCGGAAGATGTCATGCATAAAGGACTGAAACACAGAGGGAGCATTAGAAAGGCCGAATGGCATCACCAGGTACTCAAAATGGCCCTCGGGCGTATTAAATGCTGTTTTCCATTCATCGCCCTGTTTAATACGCACGAGATTTTACGCCCCTCGAAGGTCTATCTTGGTGAACCAACTAGCCCCCTTAATCCGAGCAAATAAATCAGACAGTAGAGGCAAAGGGTACTGAAATTTGACCGTGATTTTATTAAGAAGGCGGTAATCTATACAAGGTCTCAGAGAACCATCCTTCTTGGCCACAAAAAAGAACCCTGCTCCCAATGGTGACGACGACGGGCGGATATGCCCTTTCTCCAAGGACTCCTTTATATAACTCCGCATAGCGGCGTGTTCTGGCACAGACAAATTGAAAAGTCGTCCCTTAGGGAACTTGCTACCAGGAATCAAATTAATAGCACAATCACAATCCCTATGAGGAGGTAGGGTACTAGACTTGGGCTCATCAAATACATCCCGGTAATCCGACAAAAACTCAGAGACTTCAGAAGGAGTGGAGGAAGAAATTGACAACAATGAAACATCCCCATGTACCCCTTGACAACCCCAACTGGATACCGACATTGATTTTCAATCCAATACTGGATTATGGACCTGTAGCCATGGCAAACCCAACACGACCACATCATGCAGATTATGCAACAGCAAAAAGCGAATATCCTCCTGATTCGCAGGAGCCATGCACATGGTCAACTGGGTCCAGTACTGAGGCTTATTCTTGGCCAAAGGCGTAGCATCAATTCCCCTCAAAGGAATGGGATGCTGCAAGGGCTCCAAGAAAAAACCACAGCGCCTGGCAAACTCTAAGTCTATCAAATTCAGGGCAGCGCCTGAATCCACAAATGCCATAACAGAATAGGATGACAAAGAGCAAATCAGAGTAACGGACAAAAGAAATTTAGGCTGTACAGTACCAATGGTGACAGGCCTAGCGAACCGCTTAGTGCGCTTAGGACAATCAGAGATAGCATGAGTGGAGTCACCACAGTAAAAACACAGCCCATTCTGACGTCTATGTTCTTGCCGTTCAGCTCTGGTCAAAGTCCTATCACATTGCATAGGCTCAGGCCTCTGCTCAGAAGATACCGCCAAATGGTGCACAGTTTTGCGCTCACGTAAGCGCCGATCAATCTGTATGGCCAAGGACATTGATTCATTCAGACCAGCAGGCGTGGGGAACCCCACCATAACATCCTTAAGGGCTTCAGAAAGACCCTTTCTGAAAATTGCTGCCAGGGCACACTCATTCCACTGAGTAAGCACAGACCACTTTCTGAACTTCTGCCAATATACCTCCGCTTCATCCTGACCCTGACACAAAGCCAGCAAAATTTTCTCTGCCTGATCCACAGAATTCGGTTCATCATAAAGCAATCCCAGCGCCAGAAAAAACGCATCTACATTACGCAATGCAGGATCTCCTGGCGCCAGGGCGAATGCCCAGTCTTGAGGGTCACCACGCAACAAAGAAATAATGATTCTCACTTGCTGAATAGGGTCACCAGAAGGGCGGGGTTTCAGAGCAAGAAACAGTTTACAATTGTTTTTGAAATTCAGAAATTTAGATCTATCCCCAGAAAACAAATCAGGAATTGGAATTCTAGGCTCCAACATAGGATTCTGAACTACATTATCTTGAATGTTTTGTACCCTTGCAGCGAGTTGATCTACACTAGACGACAGACCTTGAATGTCCATATCCACACCTGAGTTCTGAACCACCCAGAGTTTAAGGGGAAAAGAAAGGCAAAACACACTGCAGAGAAAAAAAAAATGGTCTTAGAACTTCTCTTTTCCCTCTATTGAGATGCCTTAACACTTTGTGGGCCAGCTGTACTGTTATAGACCTGGTGGTTAGGTGCACCAGGAATGACCTGATAGTTAAACACGGAATCGGGACGAGCTCTGGGGAAATGGGAACTCTGCTGACCGCAAACCCTACTCCTATCAACACAACTAGAAATAGCCGTGGAGCGTGCCTGACTCTGCCTAGACGCCTCTTCACAGCCTAAGAGCTAACTACCCCTAAAGAAAGGAAACAAAGCCTCACTTGCCTCAGAGAAATTTCCCCAAAGGTAAAAGCAGCCCCCCACAAGTATTGTCTGTGAGTTAAGAGGAAATCACAAACACAGGATGAAATAGGCTTTAGCAAAGAGAGGCCAGTCTAACTAAACAGATTGAGGATAGAAAAGGGATCTTTGCGGTCAACACAACAAACTACAAAAACCACGCAGAGTGTGCAAAAAATACCCCCGCACCGACTCACGGTGAGGTGGTGCCACTCTGCACCCCCAGTGCAGAGCTTCCAGCTAGCCAGGCAGTTTCATGATAGCAAGCTGGACTAGAACTTAGCAAGAAAAACCATAAGTAACAAATGAACAAGCTGGAACTTAGCTTTTGCTGGAGTAGACAGGTCCTCACAAAGATCCAGGAGAGATCTGAACCAGTACTAGAACATTGACAGCTGGCATGGAGTAACGATCTGAGTGGAGTTAAATAGAGAATCCTAGCCTAGCCCTAAACGAGGGCAGCTGGGGAAGGAATCTCAGAACCAGCAGCTCCACTCACAGCCACCAGAGGGAGTCCAAGGACAGAACTCACCGAAGTACCATTCATGACCACAGGAGGGAGTTCAAGAACGGAATTCACAACACTTTTGCAGCATTACTGCTGCCCAAGGTGTGGCTCTTCTAGTTTGTAAC
This sequence comes from Ranitomeya variabilis, assembly GCF_051348905.1. NCBI lineage: Eukaryota > Metazoa > Chordata > Amphibia > Anura > Dendrobatidae > Ranitomeya > Ranitomeya variabilis. Next base: position 115,756,190 of record NC_135238.1, read on the forward strand.
CCCTGAGGGGGGGTTAAAGGTTACCTTTAAAATTGGTTCAATTAGGCTTCGGCCTACACTCTGCTCCCCCTGCAGAGCCTGGGCTCTAACACCGCCAGTTTGTGCCCCGAAGTGCTGGCTGCACAGAGCAAAACACCCGCCAATGTGTCAGTGGGGTTCAGCACCACCAGCTGTTCCCCTGCTGTGTAGCCGGCAACGTGTCCTGCAAAAGCCACGCAGACACAAGAACTGAAATTGACGGGAACCTGTCCCCCCTCCCCCAGGCGTTTGTATGTTTTACAACAATATAGTGCACGTCACTCTGTAATCAGGTGGTGCTCGGAGAGGGATACCACCCCCTTAAACATATAATCAAAAACTCCGGCACTCAAAAAAATCGTCTGCAATTAAGATTTATTCAGATGCAATCCAAAATTCATTCATATGACGTTTCGGTCAATAACTTAGACCTTCCTCAGACGGATTGCTGTGAAGGAAAAGGTATCAGCTTACATAGCGCGTGGTATAGGATAAGCTCCTGTGAGTAATGGCGCTCATTACTCACAGGAGCTTATCCTATACCACGCGCTATGTAAGCTGATACCTTTTCCTTCACAGCAATCCGTCTGAGGAAGGTCTAAGTTATTGACCGAAACGTCATATGAATGAATTTTGGATTGCATCTGAATAAATCTTAATTGCAGACGATTTTTTTGAGTGCCGGAGTTTTTGATTATTTCTATGTTTTACAGCCACCTTGTACAGCAGTAATGCTGCATGTGTGCAAGGTGGCTCATAAGCTTATTCTCCTTGCACATGTGGAACTGAACACGTCTAAAATGTGTCCCCTGAGACCATTAAAACGTTCCTCAGGTGTGACTTTTCTTTGTAATGACATGCAGCGACCCCCTTGGTAGCGCTGCCCGTCTTCTGACATCATTGTTTGGCTGCCTGCGCCTCTGCGGCCGCCCTGCCCGACACAACGCCCCTCGGTATCTTATTTATTTTGACTGCGAGGGTGTGATTGGCGGGCATGAGCAGTGCATATCTTCGCCAGGCTGTCACTCATCTCCTTCCGCCTTCTTCAGACTGTGCGGCTTCATGGCCGTGGCATGCAATAAGGGATCAGCTGACGCCGCACAGTCTGAAGCAGGTGTAAGGACCCGAGCGAGAGGCGAACATACGTACTGCGCCAGGCCATGAATCCCAGCCCCGCAGTGTGAAACACTGTAAAGGCACTGTGGGGCTGGGATTCATGGTCATCGCAAACCGCACCGGCTGACATTAAATGATGTCAGAAGACGGGCAGCGCTAACAGCGCAAGGCCAAGGGATAACACGACAGCGCAGACTCCTGTACAGCTAATAACGACGCTCAGGAGGCTGCGCCCAGCACCAAGGTGGGATTCTTGACATCTGTGCTGCCTCTCATTAAGAAGGAAACTCCCGCCTCCAAGACAGTTTTGACTGTATAAGGGGCTAAATGTCATACGTGTTTCATTCAGCATGTGCAAGGAACAGAATTTAAAAGAGCAACCTTTGACTTGTGCAGCATTACTGCTGCCCAAGGTGTGGCTCTTCTAGTTTGTAACCCCTGAAGGGGGGTTAAAGGTTACCTTTAAAATTGGTTCAATTAGGCTTCGGCCTACACTCTGCTCCCCCTGCAGAGCCTGGGCTCTAACACCGCCAGTTGGTGCCCCGAAGTGCTGGCTGCAAAGAGCAAAACACCCGCCAATGTGTCAGTGGGGCTCAGCACCGCCAGCTGCTCCCCTGCTGTGTAGCCGGCAACGTGTCCTGCAACAGCCACGCAGACACAAAGCTGCCTCCAGTGCAGGCTTCGTTCTACACTCGGCTCCCTCTGCTCCTCCTGCAGACCCCGGGCTCTAACACCGCCAGTTGGTGCCCCGAAGTGCTGGCTGCACAGAGCAAAACACCCGCCAATGTGTCAATGGGGTTCAGCACCGCCAGCTGTTCCCCTGCTGTGTAGCCGGCATTGTGTCCTGCAAACGCCACGCAGACACAACAGACCTACAAATGCCTCCAGTGCAGGCTTCGGCCTACACTCTGCTCCCCCTGCTGAGCCTTTGCTCCAACACCGCTAGTTGGGGCTCTAGGAAGACAAGCTTGAATAGGTCCCCATCCTGGTTCCAGCACCGTCAGCTGGTTCCGGGCAGAGCCTTTGGCTTAGGTGCCTCCTTCTGGGTATCCGAGTTCCACCAACGTCAGGTGGTCCTTGGTAGTGCTTTCAGGCACGGGTACCTCCTGCTTAGTAACCGGGTTCCAGTAACGTCAGCTGGTCCTCGGTAGTTCCATTGGCTTTTGGACCTTCTGCTCCCCATCCTGGTTCCAGTACCGTCAGCTGGTTCTGGGCAGAGCCTTTGGCTTAGGTGCCTCCCTCTGGGTATCCGAGTTCCACCAACGTCAGGTGGTCCCTGGTAGTGCTTTCAGGCACGGGTACCTCCTGCTTAGTAACCGGGTTCCAGTAACGTCAGCTGGTCCTCGGTAGTTCCATTGGCTCTTGGACCTTCAGCTACCCATCCGGGTTCCAGGACCGTCAGCTGGTTCTCGGCAGTGTCTTTTGCTCTTGTACCTTCTGCTCCCCATCCTGGTTCCAGTACCGTCAGCTGGTTCCGGGCAGAGCCTTTGGCTTAGGTGCCTCCCTCTGGGTATCTGAGTTCCACCAACGTCAGTTGGTCCTTGGTAGTGCTTTCAGGCACGGGTACCTCCTGCTTAGTAACCGGGTTCCAGTAACGTCAGCTGGTCCTCGGTAGTTCCATTGGCTCTTGGACTTTCGGGTAGCCATCCGAGTTCCAGATCCATCAGTTGTTTCTCGGCATTTTCTCAGCCTTCTTGTACCTTCTGCTACATTTCCAAGTTCAAGACCCTAAAGACGATGACCCGGAAGACCACCCCTAAGATGACGACGACACCAGAGACGACAACCACTGAGATGACGACGACCCTGGAGACGATGACCCTGAAGACCACCCCGATGACGATGACCCCAGAGATGACGACCCTGGAGACGATGATGACATGGGAGACCGAGAAGCAGAAGAACAAGAGGCTGCAGAACAAAGAGCAGAAGAACATTAAGCATAACACTAAATAACAGAGCAAAAGATATTATCTAAATTATAAGCAGAAGAAGACTAAGCAGTGTATGGGGGTGAGTCCGTTCCTCCTCGTGGTGCCCCTGGATAAAGCCTGATGCTGCAGGCCAAACTGAACGCGGACAAATGTAACTCTTTTGTGACAGGCAGAACGGAAGGTGTAATCTTCAAACTTTTATAGATAACAACTACGGGAATGCCTGTCACAAATAAGAATATTATGAAGTTGAATATGAAGAAGAATAATAGTTAAATAAAAAGAATAGGAACAATGTAAAACTAAAAAATTATAGGTAGAAGATGAAGAAGATGAATAAGGTGAAGAAGAAGTTGATGTCAAAGATGCTGATGATGATGAAGAAGAAAGTGTGGGAGAAGTAAAAAAGAGGGTGAAGGGCGTGGAAGTAGTGAAACATCAATATCTGACAAAATAAAAAAAATCTTAACATAGTCAATATCTTTGTAACTCCGAACGTCTTTAAAAAAAATTAAAATTCCTGCTATTCTATTTGATTGGGCTAAACCTCTATGCCTTTAATGTCTCCGCTACCTCCCCCAATACATCCTACATTATTCTTAGTTGTTTTCCTTCATGTAGAATGAACCTATAAGGAAAGAAAGGGTTTATTTTAATTCCGATATTTTCGTCCCATTGACTTGCATTGGGATCGGGGATCGGAATCGGCGAGATCCGATACTTTGCCGGTATCGGACGATACTTTCCGATACCGATACTTTACGATATCGGAAGGTATCGCTCAACACTATACAAAATGCCATTATTAATATTTTCCTTCCACCATAAGATTCTGTGTTATTAGAAAGGAATATTCGTCGACTAAACATAAACATGGTCCAAGCTAAGCTAAATAAAATGAGTGTGACCCAAGCCTCTGTCACAAGTGAGCTGCATCTAAAAGCTCTTAAAGAGCGCAGCTCAGTTAATTCTATGCTGCTATACATAATTTCTTAGAGACAGTTTAGTGACTGGTACTGTGCAAAACGACTGGTACAAACCTAAGTTATTTTCTACACTGTGTGCAGAATTTTTAGGCAAATTGTATTTTAGAGGATTATTTTTATTACTAGATGGTGGCCAGATTCTTACGCATCGGGTATTCTAGAATATGTATGTAGTTTATTTATGAAGTTTTGAGAATAATGCAATTTATACACAGGATTCTGCCGGCTGGGTGCGACCAATTAACGAAGCGTGGTTCAAATTCCGCGCCAATTCGCCTGTGCCTGTCACTGATTGGTCACGCCCGGCCGGCCACGAACAATCAGAGAAGCCAGGGCCGGCTCCAGGTTTTTGAGGGCCCCGGGTGAAAGAGTCTCAGTGGGCCCCCCTCTTTAACACATACCACTATTCATGATGCACAGATACAGCAGAGAAATATACCACAGCCAAGTAGCATATACCACAGCCCACGTAGCATATAACACAGCCCATGTAGCATATAGCACAGCCACGTAGCATATAGCACAGGCCACATAGTATATAGCACAGGCCATGTAGTATATAGCACAGGCCACGTAGTATATAACACAGCCCATGTAGCATATAGCACAGCCCACATAGCATATAGCACAGCCACACAGCATATAGCACAGCCACGTAGTATATAGCAAAGCCACATAGTATATAACACAGCCCATGTAGTATATAGCACAGCCCACATAGTATATAGCACAGCCCACGTAGTATATATCACAGCCCATGCAGTATATAGCACAGCCCACGCAGTGTATAACACAGCCCACGTAGTAAATAGATCGCAATGCATGGCCCGGAGCATCGCGAGGAGCGGGAAAGGCGCAGGAAGGTGAGTATATAATGATTTTTTTTATTTTTTTTATTTTTAACATTAGATCTTTTTACTATTGATGCTGCATAGGCAGCATCAATAGTAAAAAGTTGGTCACACAAGGTTAATAGCAGAGTTAACGGACTGCATTACACCGCGGCATAACAGGGTGTAACGCAGCCATTAACCCTGTGTGAGCACTGACTGGAGGGGAGTATGGAGGGGGCACTGACAGAGAGTAGGAAGGGGCGAATTTGCGGCCGGACTGTGCCTGTCGCTGATTGGTCACGACCGATCAGCGACGCGGAATTTCCGTGACAGACAGACAAACAGACAGACAGACGGAAGTACCCCTTAGACGATTATATAGATAGATTGATCAACAACTATGCTCTCAATCAACCCAAAAGGCTCATAAATATCAAAGTTTAATATTTTTGGAAGTTGGAGTGGTTTTTTTAAGATTTGGCTATCTTAGGAGGAAATCTGTTTGTGCAGGTAACTATTACTGTGCAAAATTATTAGGTAACTTAATAAAAAACTAATATATTCTCATCTCACTTGTTTATTTTCACCAGGTAAACCAATATAACTGCACAAAATTTAGAAATAAACATTTCTGACATGCAAAAACAAAACCCAAAAAATTAGTGACCAATACAGCCACATTTCTTTATGACTAGACTGTGGCCCGATTCTAAAGCATCGGGTATTCTAGAATATGCATGTCCCCGTAGTATATGGACAATGATGATTCCAGAATTCGCGGCAGACTGTGCCCGTCGCTTATTGGTCGAGGCAATCTTTATGACATCATCGTCGCCATGGCAACCATTATGACATCTACGTCGATACTGTGCCCGTCGCTGATTGGTCGAGGCGAATTCGCGGCAGACTGTGCCCGTCGCTGATTGGTCGAGGCAACCTTTATGACATCATCGTCGCCATGCTGTGCCCATCGCTGATTGGTCGAGGCAACCTTTATGACATCATCGTCGCCATGCTGTGCCCGTCACCAATCAGTGACGGGCACAGCATGGCGACGATGATGTCATAAAGGTTGCCTCGACCAATCAGCGACGGGCACAGTCTGCCGCGAATTCGCCTCGACCAATCAGCGACGGGCACAGTATCGACGTAGATGTCATAATGGTTGCCATGGCGACGATGATGTCATAAAGGTTGCCTCGACCGATACTGTGCCCGTCGCTGGCGGCCTCGACCAATCAGAGACGCGGGATTTCCATTATGACATCATCGTCGCCATGCTGTGCCCGTCGCTGATTGGTCGAGGCCTGGCGGCCTCGACCAATCAGAGACGCGGGATTTCCAGGACAGACAGACAGAAAGACAGACATTCAGAATCCATAGATTCTGTCAGTTGCTTGATCTGTTTACGATCAACATTGCGTGCAGCAGCCACCACAGCCTCCCATACACTGTTCCTAGAGGTGTACTGTTTTCCCTCCCTGTAGATCTCACAGGTGAACAAGGAGGCCATGTGTTAGGGCTAACGGAATGCACCAAATGAATATAGAGACTTTATTATAATATATGCATTCGCAGCCCGGGGTCCACCGTGCAGGAGAACCTGATGCTAGCAAATGGCGGAACTAAATAGCGGTATGAGCTACCTCTGTTACTTCACAGAGTAGCCGTGAACTCAAAGCACTGCGCCCTGTTAACCTTCACAGTGGCACAGGCTAACTACCCAAACGAGAGCAGTCAGTGGTCATGCATGCACACAAAACTCCTCGCCGGAGGTGCCAGCATTCTAGGAGCTTATTTCAGCCAGGTCCCTGAATACTCAAACACACAAACTCCTCGCCGGAGGTGCCAGCATTCTAGGGGCTTATTTCAGCCGGGTCCCTGAACACTATCATACGTGACCACACTGGCGCAAAGTACAACATAGAACAATACTAGCGCATGGCCGTGCGGCCATGTGAGCCTTAAATAGTTGCAGCACGTACAGGACCTTCCTAGCAGGACCAATGAGAGGCTGCCACAGAGCGTGAGCACCTACAGGACCTTCCTGAAGGACCAATGGCCTTAGCTGCAGTGTCTGATCATGTGACCCTCGATCTCCACTGAGAGATCTTACTCTGGGCATGCTCAGAACAAGAAAAGCAGGACTTAGTCCCAGAAGTGTCTGCTCGCCGCTGCCCAGCACTGACTCCAATGGCAGAAGCAGGAAAAGCAGCAGTAACTCTCTGTACAGAGTCAGACTAAGTGAGATGCTGGGACCGACGTCTCTGCTGAGCAGGCTCCACTGTGGCAGGAGAAGAATGGGAGACTGCAGCGGAGATGGCCCAAGATTCCCCCTGTGCAGAGGCGGGAACTCGCCCCTAACACCATGTGATTATTTTTTCTTCTTTGAGACCTTTACTGGCCAGCCACGCTGTGGATTAGTTGGAGGCATGTGATGGAGCATTGTCCTACATGAAAATCATGTTTTTCTTGAACGATACCGACTTCTTCCTGTACCCCTGCTTGAAGAAGTTGTCTTCCAGAAACTGGCAGTAGGTCTGGGAGTTGAGCTTCACTCCATCCTCAACCCGAAAAGGTCCAACAAGTTCATCTTTGATGATACCAGCCCATACCAGTACCCCACCTCCACCTTGCTGGCATCTGAGTGGGAGTGGAGCTCTCTGCCCTTTACTGATCCAGCCTCTGGCCCATCCATCTGGCCCATCAAGAGTCACTCTTATTTCATCAGTCCATAAAACCTTTGAAAATTCAGTCTTAAGATATTTCTTGGCCCAGTCTTGACGTTTTATGTTATGTTTCATGTTCAAAGGTGGTAGTTTTTCAGCCTTCCTTACCTTGGCCATGTCCCTGAGTATCGCACACCGTGTGCTTTTTGTTACTTCAGTAACGTTGCAGCTCTGAAATATGGCAAAAGTGGTGGCAAATGGCAACTTGACAGCTTCACGCTTGATTTTCCTCAATTAATGGGCAGTTATTTTGCGCCTTTTTTGTCCAACACGCTTCTTGCGACCCTGTTGGCTATTTGCCATGAAACGCTTGTTTGTTCGGTGATCACGCTTCAAAAGATTGGCTATTTCAAGACTGCTGCATCCCTCTGCAAGACATCTCACAATGTTGGACTTTTCAGAGAAAGTAAAATCTCTCTTCTGACCCATTTTGCCAAAGGAAAGGAAGTTGCCTAATAATTAAGCACACCTTATGTAGGGTTTTGATGTCATTAGACAACACCCCTCCTCATTACAGAGACCCACATCACCTGATTTACTTAATTGGTAGTTGGCTCTCAAGCCTGAACAGCTTGTAGTAGGACAACATGTATAAAAAGTATCATGTGATCAAAATACAACTTGCTTAATAATTCTGCACACAGTGTAAGTAGTGTAATTATAGAATAGTAGCTTAACCCCTTAACGACCGCCGATACGCCTTTTAACGGCGGCCGCTAAGGGTACTTAAACCACAGCGCCGTTAATTAACGGCGCTGTGGAAAAAGTGAATAGCGCCCCCCAGAGTCGGATTTTCTCTGGGGTCTCGGTTGCCGGGGGTAGCCGAGACCCCAGAGAACATGATTCGGGGGTTTTTTAACGACCCCCGAGTTGCGATCGCCGGTAATTAACCGTTTACCGGCGGTCGCAAAAAAACCCAAAAAACGCGATTTGTCATTTAATTTCTCTGTCCTCCGATGTGATCGCACATCGGAGGACAGAGAAATGTGGTCCCCGATAGCCCCAGATAGCCCCCCAATACTCACCTACCTCCCCCGGAGCTCCTCGTGGCTCCTGATGGGCGCCGCCATCTTTTTCAGGGGAAATAATAGCGGGCGCATGCGCAGTGCGCCCGCCGCCCGGCACCCGGATGTTCTTTGGGGTCTCGGCTGCCGGGGGTAGCCGAGACCCCAAAAGAACATGATCGGGGTCGGTTTTTACTGACCCCTGTTTTGCGTTCGCCGGTAATAAACTGTTTACCGGCGACCGCAAAAAAAAAAAAAAAAAAAAGCGATGTCATTTCTCTGTCCTCTGATGTGATCGCACATCAGAGGACAGAGAAATAGGGGGATTAGGGGACCCTGTTATACTTACCGGTGTCCCTGGGTCCTCCTGCTTCTTCTGCTGGCCGCCGGCTTCTTGCTTCGGTAAGAAAATGGCGGGCGCATGCGCAGTGCGCCCGCCATGATCTGCCGGCCGGCAGAAGAAAATTCTTCCTCTTTTTTTATTTTGGTCACTGTGAGATCCTATCACAGTGATCAAAATAAAAAAAAATAGTAAATAACCCCCCCCTTTATCACCCCTTTAGTAAGAAAAAAGTAATAAAATAAAAAAAATGTATGAATTTCTATTTTCCAAATAGGGTTAGGGTTAGGGGTAGGGTTAGGGTTAGGGTTGGGGCTAGGGGTAGGGTTAGGGGTAGGGTTAGGGTTAGGATATGTGCACACATAGAATGGTTCTCTGCAGATTTTTCTGCAGCGGATTTGATAAATCCGCAGGACCAAAACGCTGCATTTTTCCTGCGGATTTATCGCGGATGTACCGCGGTTTTTGTGCGGATTCCACTGCGGTTTTACACCTGCGGTTTTCTATTATGGAGCAGGTGTAAAACCGCTGCGGAATCAGCAGAAAGAATTGACATGCTGCGGAATGTAAACCGCTGCGTTTCCGTGTGGTTTTTTCCGCAGCATGGGCACAGCGTTTTATGTTTCCCATAGGTTTACATTGTACACTCATGGGAAACTGCTGCGGACCCACAGCTGCGGAAACGCTGCGGATCCGCAGCAAAATCCGCAACATGTGCACATAGCCTTAGGGTTAGGGTTAGGGCTTGGGTTAGGGTTAGAGCTAGGATTAGGCTTAGAGCTAGGGTTAGGGCTAGGGTTGGGGCTAAAGTTAGGGTTAGGGTTGGGGCTAGGTTTAGGGCTAAAGTTAGGGTTGGGGCTAAAGTTAGGGTTAGAGTTGGGATTAGGATTTGGATTAGGGTTGGCATTAGGGTTACATTTGGGATTAGGGTTAGGTTTGGGATTAGGGTTAAGGCTAGGGTTGGGATTAAGGATAGGGGTGTATTGGGATTAGGGTTAGGTTTTGAGGTTAGGGTTGAGATTAGGATTAGGGGGGTGTTGGGTTTAGGGTTTTGATTAGGGTTATGAATCGGGTTGGGATTAGGGTTAGGGGTGTGTTGGGGTTAGGGTTGGAGTTAGAATTGGGGGTTTCCACTGTTTAGGTACATCAGGGGGTCTCTAAACGCCACAGCCAATTTTGTGCTCAAAAAGTAAAATGGTGCTCCCTACCTTCTGAGCTCTGCCGTGCGCCCAAACAGTGGTTTACCCCCACATATGGGGCATCAGCGTACTCGGGATAAATTGGACAACAACTTTTAGGGTCCAATTTCTCCTGATACCCTTGTGAAAATAAAAACTTGGGGGCTAAAAAATCTTTTTTTGTGGAAAAAAAAATATTTTTTATTTTCACGACTCTGCATTATAAACTTCTGTGAAGCACTTGGGCATTCAAAGTTATCACCACACATCTAGATAAGTTCCTTGGGGGGTCTAGTTTCCAAAATGGGGTCACTTCTGGGGGGACTCTACTGTTTAGGTATATCTGGGGCTCTGCAAATGCAACATAACGCCCGCAGACCATTCTATCAAAGTCTGCATTCCAAAATGCACTCCTTCCCTTCCGAGCTCAGCCATGCGTCCAAACAGTGGTCCCCCCCCACACATGGGGTATCAGTGTACTCAGGATAAATTGGACAACAACTTTTGGGGTCCAATTTCTCTTGTTACCCTTGTGAAAATAAAAATTGGGGTGCTAAAAAAATCTTTTTTGTGAAAAAAATATTTTTTTTTGTTTTCACGACTCTGCATTATAAACTTCTGTGAAGCACTTGGGCATTCAAAGTTCTCACAACACATCTAGATAAGTTCCTTGGGGGGTCTAGTTTCCAAAATGAGGTCACTTGTGGGGGGTTTCTACTGTTTAGGTACATCGGGGGCTCTGCAAACGCAACATAATGCCTGCAGACCATTCTATCAAAGTCTGCATTCCAAAACGGCGCTCCTTCCCTTCCAAGCTCTGCCATGCGCCCAAACAGTGGTTTATCCCCCACATATTGGGTATCAGCCTACTCAGCATAAATTGCACAATACATTTTGGTGTCCAATTTCTCCTGTTACCCTTGTGAAAGTAAAAATTTGGGGGTGAGAAGATCATTTTTGTGGAAAAAATATGATTTGTTTTATTTTCATGGCTCTACATTATAAACTTCTGTGAAGCAGTTGGGGGTTCCTAGTGCTCACCACACATCTAGATAAGCTCTTTGGGGGGTCTAGTTTCCAAAATGGAGTCACTTGTGGGGGGTTTCTACTGTTTAGGTACATCAGGATCTCTGCAAATGCAACATGACACCTGCAGACCATCCCATCAAAGTCTGCATTCCAAGCGGCGCTCCTTCCCTTCCGAGCCCTGATGGGTGCCCAAACAGTGCCCTCCCCCCACATATGGGGTATCAGCGTACTCAGGACAAACTGGTCAACAGATTTTGTGGTCCAATGTCTCCTGTTACCCTTGATAAAATAAAAAATTGCAGGCTAAAAAATCATTTTTGAGTGAAAAAAAAGGATTTTTTATTTTCACGGCTCTACGTTCTAAACTTCCGTGAAGCACCTGGGGGTTTAAAGTGCTCACCACACATCTAGATAAGTTCCTTAAGGGGTCTAGTTTCCAAAATGGTGTCATTTGTGGGGGGTTTCCACTGTTTAGGCACATCAGGGGCTCTCCAAACGCGACATGGCATCCGATCTCAATTCCAGCCAATTCTACATTGAAAAAGTAAAACGGCACTCATTCTCTTCCAAGCTCTGCAGTGCGCCCAAACATTGGTTTACCCCCACATATGGGGTATCGACGTACTCAGGAGCGGTTGCACAACAACATTTGTTGTCTAATTTCTCCTGTTACCCTTGTGAAAATAAAAATTTGGGGGCAAAAAGATCATTTTTGTAGAAAAAATGCGACTTTTTTATTTTCACGGCTCTACGTTATAAACTTCCGGGAAGCACCTGGGGGTTTAAAGTGCTCACCACACATCTAGATAAGTTCCTTAAGGGGTTTAGTTTCCAAAATGGTGTCATTTGTGGGGGGTTTAAACTGTTTAGGCACATCAGTGGCTCTCCAAACGCGACATGGCATCCGATCTCAATTCCAGCTAATTCTACATTGAAAAAGTAAAACGGCGCTCCTTCTCTTCCAAGCTCTGCAGTGAGCCCAAACAGTGGTTTACCCCCACATATGGGGTATCAACGTACTCAGGAGAAATTGCACAACAAAGTTTGTGGTCTAATTTCTCCTGTTACCCTTGGGAAAATAAAAATTTTTGGGCAAAAATATCATTTTTGTAGAAAAAATGTGATTTTTTATTTTCACGGCTCTACGTTATAAACTTCCGTGAAGCACCTGGGGGATCAAAGTGCTCACCACACATCTAGTTAAGTTCCTTATGGGGTCTAGTTTCCAAAATGGTGTCACTTGTGGGGGGTTTCCACTGTTTAGGCACATCAGGGGCTCTCCAAACGCGACATGGCGTCCGATCTCAATTCCAGCCAATTCTACATTGAAAAAGTAAAACGGCACTCCTTCTCTTCCAAGCTCTGCGGTGCGCCCAAACAGTGGTTTACCCCCACATATGGGGTATCGACGTACTCAGGAGAAATTGCTCAACAACTTTTGTGGTCTAATTTCTCCTGTTACCCTTGTAAAAATAAGAATTTGTGGGCGAAAATATCATTTTTGTGTAAACAAATGCGATTTTTTATTTTCACGGCTCTACGTTATAAACTTCTGTGAAGCACTTGGGGGCTCAAAGTGCTCACCACACATCTAGTTAAGTTCCTTAAGGGGTCTAGTTTCCAAAATGGTGTCACTTGTGGAGCGTTTCCACTGTTTAGGCACATCAGGGGCTCTCCAAACGTGACATGGCATCCGATCTCAATTCCAGCCAATTCTGCATTGAAAAAGTCAAACGGCGCTCCTTCTCTTCCAAGCTCTGCAGTGCGCCCAAACAGTGGTTTACCCCCACATATGGGGTATCAGCGTATTCAGGAGAAATTGCACAACAAAATGTATGGTTAAATTTCTGTTTTTACACTTGTGAAAATAAAAAAATATGGTTCTGAATTAAAGTGTTTGCAAAAAAAGTTAAATGTTCATTTTTTCCTTCCACATTGTTTGAGTTCCTGTGAAGCACGTAAAGGGTTAATAAACTTCTTGAATGTGGTTTTAAGTACCTTGAGGGGTGCAGTTTTTAGAATGGTGTCACACTTGGTTATTTTCTATCATATAGACCCCTCAAAATGACTTCAAATGTGATGTGGTCCCTAAAAAAAAATGGTGTTATAAAAATGAGAAATTGTTGGTCAAATTTTAACCCTTATAACTCCCTAACAAAAAAAAATTTTGTTTCCAAAATTGTGCTGATGTAAAGTAGACATGTCGGAAATGTTATTTATTAACTATTTTGTGTGACATATCTCTCTGATTTAAGGGCATAAAAATACAAAATTTGAAAATTGCAAAATTTTAAAAATTTTCACCATATTTCCATTTTTTTCATAAATAATCGCAAGTAATATCAAAGAAATTTTACCACTAACATGAAGTACAACATGTCACGAAAAAACAATCTCAGAATCAGCAGGATCCGTTAAAGCGTTCCAGAGTTATAACCTCATAAAGTGACAGTGGTCAGAATTGTAAAAATTGGCTCTGTCATTAAGTACCAAATTGGCTCTGTCACTAAGGGGTTAAAGGATTGGTCCGGTATCTAAAATATCCATTCTAAATATCTATCTTTACGCTGTAACCACTTTTGTAATTATCTTTATTATACAATTCCCTACACTTGTCCCTATATAGCTAATCCCTAAATGTCATTTTTTTCTTTGCTTCCTGTGACATTTTGTTTGAAAGGAGTCTCAAACAGGATGTCACAGGGGTCTGTGGCTGCACTTACTTCCCTGCAGCATCTATTGTCCCTTCTGGAACACAACATTATCAGAGGGCAGCACTGCAGTTGCTTACTACAGTATCTTGTATCACACCACCCTCTAAAAATGTTCTGGATCCATCAGCGCCTGCTCCCGGTGGGCCCCTTTAAGACATACCACAATTCATAATGCACAGATATGGCAGAGAAATATAGGTATAGTACATTGCCAAATATTTCACTTACCGTATATACTCGAGTATAAGCCGACCCGAGTATAAGCCGACCCCCCTAATTTTGCCACAAAAAACTGGGAAAACTTATTGACTCGAGTATAAGCCTAGGGTGGAAAATGCAGCAGCTACCGGTGAATTTCAAAAATAAAAATAGATGCTCCATACCGTTCATTATGGCCCCATAGCTGTGCCATATAGTGCTCTACACCGTTCATTATTGCCCCATAGCTGTGCCATATAGTGCTCTGCACCATTATTGCCCCATAGCTGTGCCATATAGTGCTCTGCACCGTTCATAATTGCCCCATAGCTGTGCCATATAGTGCTCTGCACCGTTCATAATTGCCCCATAGCTGTGCCATATAGTGCTCTGCACCATTATTGTCCCATAGCTGTGCCATATAGTGCTCTGCACCATTATTGCCCCATAGCTGTGCCATATAGTGCTCTGCACCATTATTGTCCCATAGCTGTGCCATACAGTGCTCTGCACCATTATTGCCCCATAGCTGTGCCATATAGTGCTCTGCACCATTATTGCCCCATAGCTGTGCCATATAGTGCTCTGTACCATTATTGCCCCATAGCTGTGCCATATAGTGCTCTGCACCATTATTGTCCCATAGCTGTGCCATACAGTGCTCTGCACCATTATTGCCCCATAGCTGTGCCATATAGTGCTCTGCACCATTCATTATTGCCCCATAGCTGTGCCATACAGTGCTCTGCACCATTCATTATTGCCCCATAGCTGTGCCATATAGTGCACTGCACCATTATTGCCCCATAGCTGTGCCATATAGTGCTCTGCACCATTATTGCCCCATAGCTGTGCCATATAGTGCTCTGCACCATTATTGCCCCATAGCTGTGCCATATAGTGCTCTGCACCATTATTGCCCCATAGCTGTGCCATACAGTGCTCTGCACCATTGCCCCATAGCTGTGCCATATAGTGCTCTGCACCGTCCATTATTGCCCCATAGCTGTGCTGCTGCTGCAATAAAAATAATAAAACACATACTCACCTGTCTTGCTTGCAGCTCCTCGGCGCCATCTTCCCACCGTCTCTCTGCACTGACTGATCAGGCAGAGGGCGGCGCGCACACTATATGCGTCATCGCGCCCTCTGACCTGCACAGTCAGAGCGGAGAGAGAGACGCCGGGAAGATGGAGACAGCGCCCGGCGTGTGGAACGAGGGAAGGTAAATATGTCATACTTACCTGCTCCCGGCGTCCCGCTCCTTCCCCCGGACAGCTGGTCTTCGGTGCCGCAGCTCTTCCTCTGTCAGCGGTCACCGGCACCGCTTCATTAGAGAAATGAATAGGCGGCTCCACCCCTATGGGAGGTGGAGCAGCCTATTCATTTCTCTAATGAGCGGTCCCACGTGACCGCTCAGGGGAAGAGGCTGCGGCACCCGGAGACCGTGGGACGTGTAGGGGGGGGCGACAGGAGCCCCGGAAGCAGGTGAGTATATGACGGTGCTCACCCGCCGACCCCACCACCGATCATGACTCGAGTATAAGCCGAGGGGGCACTTTCAGCCCCAAAATTTGGGCTGAAAATCTCGGCTTATACTCGAGTATATACGGTACTTCTTACATTACATGAGTGATATCTATTGTACATTCTACATTAGCTCAGAAACTGGTCAGTATAGTCCTCTATACAGAATAAAGAACCCCATATATTGCTCCAAACGGAATAATGAGCCCCATAAATTGGCGCATACAGTATAATGACCCCATATAGTGCTCCATACAGTATAATTGGCACCACATAGTTCTCTATACAGAATAATGAGCCCCATATAATGCTCCATACAGTATAATGGGCACCACAGAGTGCTCCATACAGAATGAGCCGCATATATTGCTCCATACAGAATTGACCCCATATAATGCTCCATACAGTATAGTGAGCCACATATAATTCTCCATACAGTATATGATGGGCCCCATCTATTGCTCCATATATAATTGGCCTCATAAAATGCCCCATACAGCATATGATCGACCCCATACAGTATACTGAGTCCCATATATTGCTCTGTACAGAATGGGCCTCATATGATGCTCCATACAGAATAGGCCCCATATAATGCTCCTTACAGAATGGGTCCCATATAATGCTCCTTATAGTATATGATTGGTCCCATACAATACTCCAAAAATAATTGGCCCCATAAGATGCTCCATGTATAATGGGCCCCATATAATGCTCCATAAATAATTGGCCATATAAAATGCGTCATATATAATTAGTCCCATAAGATGCTTCATATATTATTGGCCCCATACACTGCTCCATATGTAATTGGCCCCATATACTGCTCCATATGTAATTGGCCCCATTAAGAAGCTTCATATAGAATTGGCCCCATTAAGAAGCTCCATATAGAATTGGCCCCATAAGAAGCTCCATATAGAATTGGCCCCATACGAAGCTCCGTATAGAATTGGCCCCATAAGATGCTCCATATAGAATTGGCCCCATTAAGAAGCTCCATATAGAATTAATCCCTTAAGATGCTCCATATAGAATGGCCCCATAATATGCTCCACATAGAATTGGCCCCATAAGAAACTCCATATAGAATTGGCCCCATAAGATGCTCCATTTAGAATTGGCCCATAAGAAGCACCATATAGAATTGGACCCATAAGATGCATCATATAGAATTGGCCCCATTAAGAAGCTCCATATAGAATTGGCCCCAAAAGATGCTCCATATTAAATTGGCCCCATAAGATGCTCCCTATAGAATTGGCCCCACAAGATGCTCCATATTAAATTGGCCCCCTAAGATGCTCCCTATAGAATTGGCCCCATAAGATGCTCCATATTAAATTGGCCCCATAAGATGCTCCCTACAGAATTGGCCCCATAAGATGCTCCCTATAGCATTGGCCCCATAAGATGCTCCCCATATTATTGGCCCCATAAGATGCTCCCTATATTATTGGCCCCATAAGATACTCCATATAGTATTAGCCCCATATATGGGCCCCTTCTGATGGTCCCCATATATTGCTCCAAATATAAAAAATAAAAATGAAATGCTCACCTCTCGTTGCTTGTCGCTGCTCTGGACTGCTCAGTATTGTGTCTTCCTGCTCTCTGTGCTGTGACTGCTCAGGCAGAGGGCGCACACTAGTGGTGTCATCGTGCCCTCTGACCTGACCTGACCGTCATAGTCAGAGGATGGAAGACGCTTGCAGCGCTGGAAGCGGGAGAGGTGGCGAGTATCACAAGTGCCGGGCCCGGAGCAAGCGGGGGGTGTCCACTCGGGGCCGGCACCAAGCTCCCATAGCACGCCAGTGTCCCCGATGGCGAGTGGGCCACCTGCCTGCTCAGGGCCCCGACACTTGCCCGGGTGTACCGGGTGCTGACGCCGGCACTGGGATCCATGGTGCTGGATGCTGGGGGAGACTTGAGTGCAACACCTGCACTCTTCAATCTCCGCCCCAGCTTCTAACTGTGAAAGAAGATGTTGAGATAGATGCAGTAAGTGACAGCAGCGCCATCTCACAGCTTGTAGCACCTCCCTCACACCAATCATCAACAGGGAGTGGAGACACAAGCTCAGCCTCACAGGTTTTAACATCGCCCTAACATGCATCAACTTTGGAGTGGAGATAGAAGCAGTAAGTGAAAACAGCTCCGCCCCATCGCTAGTAGCACTGCCCTCAAATTAATCACCATCATAAGCAGAGATAGAAGCAGTGAGTGACACAAGCTTCATCCTACAGCTAGTAGCACTGTCCTCAAATTAATTAATATCAGGGGACAGAGATAGAAGCAGTTAGTGACACCAGCGCCACTTCATAGCTTCTAGCACCACACTCACATGAAGCATAATCAGCGGTGCAGATGGAAAAAGTGAGTGGCACCAGCGCCACCATCTCATAATGAGTTGTTTGAGGGTAGTTCTAGAGTGTACTTGTATATCACATGCAATGTCAATCATCACCTTCTAACACGGGCAGGATATTGTCATCTATTAACCACTTTACAAAGTGTTAATGTGAGCTCATCTGGAATATGGAGTTCAGTTCAAGGCATCAGTTCATAAAAAGTATGCCGTGGAGTTATAAAAAGTACAAAGAAGAGCGACAAAATTTATAAGGGGCATAGAGGATATTAGTTATGAGACATGATTAATAGAATTACATTTATTAAAAAACACATTTATTTAGCCTTGAAAAGAGACCACTAACAGTGGGCATAATTAACACAAATGGCCTACACAAAAAAATACTGTCAAAAGCTGTTTTATAGAAAAACCTTTCAAAAAACAAAAGGGCATACTGTCCGTCTGGAGAATTAATGTGCAATCTCCATAGGAAACAGTTCTCATATTAATGAAGCCTTATCATCTTTAGAACAGGTTCCTGGATAAAGCAGGAACCGTTCATGGTTTCAAAATAGGCTTAGATGCTTTTTTAGAATAAAATAACAAATCCAATTATAAATAACGAGCTACTGAACTCTTTCTAAGCCCGGGTGGCGAGCATTTATATTGGTATATGGTCTCCATCCTGGTATGTGCTGCTTCCATCCTGCACCCTAATCTAGTCATGTGTTGCTACCATCTTGCACCCCCATCCTGTCATATACTGCTCCCATCTTGCGCCCCCTTCCTGTCATGTGCAGCCCCAATCCTGCGCCCTCATCCTGTTTTGGGCGCCTCCATCTTGAAATGTGCTACTCTCTTCCTGTGCCCTCATCCTGTCTTGTGTTCCCATCCTCAGCCAAAATCCTGTCATGTGCTCCCATCCTGCGCCCGAATCCTGTCATGTGGTGCTCCCATCCTGCACCCCCATCCTGTCATGCGGTGCTCCCATCCTGCACCCCCATCCTGTCATGCGGTGCTCCCATCCTGCACCCCCATGCTGTCATGTGCAGCTCCCATACTGCACCCCCATTCTGGTATGTGCTGCCCCCATCCTGGTATGTCCATCCTCCAATTCTGTGCCCCATTCTGTCATGTGCTGCTCCCATCCTGCGCTCCCATCCTGTTATGTGCTGCTCCCATCCTGCGCTCCCATTCTGTCATGTGCTACTCTCTTCCTGTGTCCCCATCCTGTCATGTGGTGCTCTCATCATGAGTCTTCATCCTGTCATGTGGTGCTCACATCCTGTCATGTGCTGCTCCCATCCTGCACCCCCATTCTGTCATGTGCTGCTCCCATCCTGCGCCCCATTCTGTCATGTGCTGCTCCCATCATGCACTCCCATTCTGTCATGTGCTGCTCCCATCCTGCGCTCCCATCCTTTTATATGCTGCTCCCATCCTATGCTCCCATTCTGTCATGTGCTGCTCCCATCCTGTGCCCCCATTTTGAAATGTGCTTGTAGTAATTATAGGGGATAACTCAGGAGACTCTTTGCGTGGAACAAGACAACTACAGGACACAGTTTTATAAGTGGTAAAGTCTATATTATCACACGGTGATTCAAACAGGTGCAGAGAGAAACTCAAGTTCACAACACTTGGAGTAAATATTAAATGCAGCTTAGCAGTCTATAGGAAACTTCAGAGGAAAATGCAATCATGCAGAAAGTCTATGAAGCACAATTATTCTTGAGGATACTTGACAAGAATAAGTCTTTGCTTAGCCCCAAACACCGATAGATATGCTTATAAGGCAGTTCAAATAATATCTTAGCTCAACCAGGGAGGCCTGGGTAATAGTCTCAGGTTCTTTCAGAGCAGCAACAGCTTACATGTCCAGCAAATGCAGATGGAAGCAAACACGAACAGCAGATGAAGGAGGATTACTGGAAACTTGTGTATGCAGCAGGAACTCAGAGCTGAGTAGCAGGATCACCACACAGGTTCACAGGAGCAGGTGTATAGCCAGGGAGTAATCAGAGGTCAGCAGCTGGATGCAAGGCAGAATACTCTAGCACAGACTGAAGGCTGGGGTGGAGTTTTATAGCAGGAAGACACAGTGCACATGAGACCAAAGACACCATCTTGGAAAAGGGCAGTAATGCACAAAAGGTAATAAAAAATGTTCAGAGTCCTGACAGTGCTGCTCCCATCCTCGCCCCCATTCTATCATGTGCAGTAAAAAGTCACTGGCTTGCTGCACTGACGTATTTTCTATATATTCAGTAGAACGTGGCTGGATTGCTCCACTGACGTATTTTATATATAGATTCAGTATATAAAAATGGTGTCAGAAAGTGCGGACTGCACAGGCACCAATTCTGACGCCGCAAACCTCCTCCTGGGCCACAATCATCATCCCGGATCCATAACTTACAAAATGGCGCCTGAAGTGCGCTATACACATGCACCATTTCCAACTGAGGATTCATGTCGTGGCCTCCGGCCCGAAGAGACCCCGCGGCAATACCAGATAGGTACCTATATACTCGAGTATAAGCCGACCCGAGAATAAGCCAAGACCCCTAATTTTGCCACAAAAAACTTGGAAAATTTATTGACTCGAGTATAAGCCTAGGGTGGGAAATGCAGCAGCTACTGGTAAATGTCAAAAATAAAAATAGATACCAATAAAAGTGAAAACTGATTGAGACATCAGTAGGTTAAATGTTTTTGAATATCCATATTGAATCAGGAGCCCCATAAGTTGCTCCATACAAAATACGCCCCATATAATGCTCCATAAAGTTCATGATGGGCCCCATAAGATGCTCTATACAAAAATATGCCCCATATAATGCTGCACAAAGGTTAATAATGGCCCCATAAGATGCTCCATATTGAAATACACCCTGTCATGATCTCTGCAGGCAGAGATCATAGCAAGCCTATAGAGGGACAAGCTCTCGGAAGATGGAACTATACTGACCATGAACTAAGCCTGCCGCGCAACTAGAAATAGCCAGGTAGCATTTCCTATTTATCGCTAGATGCCCAGCTCTGGCCTAAGACCTAAATAGCTAGCAGAGGGAAATATAAGACCTGGCTCACCTCTAGAGAAATATTCCAAAGAAGACAGTAGCCCCCCACATATAATGACGGTGAGTTCAGATGAAACAACAAACGCAGCAGGAAAATAGTCTTAGCAAATTTGAGGTCCGCTTACTAGATAGCAGAAGACAGATAGTATACTTTCATGGTCAGCAGAAAAACACTAACAAAACACCATCCAGAGATTACCTTAAACTCTGGCATTAACTCATAACGCCAGAGTGGCAATCCCTGATCAACGAGAGCTTTCCAGACACAGTAACAAAACTTCAGCTGTGAACTGGAACAAATAGGCAAAACGAAACATGGACAAAAGTCCAACTTATCTAGTAGTTGTCTAGAAGCAGGAACAAGCACTGAGAGGCATCAGATAACATTGTTGACCGGCAAGAAACCACCAGAGAAATGAGCTTAAATAGCGACACCCACTACTGATGGAACCAGGTGAAACAGGAAAGAGGATGACAAGTCCAATTCCACAAGCGGCCACCGGGGGAGCCCAGAATCCAAATTCACAACAGTACCGCCCCCTCAAGGAGGGGGCACCGAACCCTCACCAGATCCACCAGGGCGACCAGGATGAGCCCTATGGAAGGCACGAACAAGATCAGAAGCATGAACATCAGATGCATCGACCCAAGAATTATCCTCCTGGCCGTAACCCTTCCAGTTGACCAGATACTGGAGTCTCCGTCTGGAAACACGAGAGTCCAAAATTTTCTCCACAACGTACTCCAACTCACCCTCAACCAACACCGGAGCAGGAGGCTCAACTGAAGGTACAACAGGTACCTCATACCTGCGCAATAACGACCGATGAAAAACGTTATGAATGGAAAAGGACGCAGGGAGGTCCAAACGGAAAGAAACAGGATTAAGAATCTCCAATATTCTATAAGGGCCGATGAAGCGAGGTTTAAACTTAGGAGAAGAGACCCTCATAGGGACAAAACGAGAAGACAACCACACCAAATCTCCAACACAAAGCCGAGAACCAACACGACGATGACGGTTGGCAAAACGCTGAGTCTTCTCCTGGGACAACTTCAAATTGTCCATAACCTGCCCCCAGATGTGATGCAATCTCTCCACCACCGCATCCACTCCAGGACAATCCGAGGATTCCACCTGACCGGAGGAAAATCGAGGGTGAAACCCCGAATTACAGAAAAACGGGGACACCAAGGTGGAAGAGCTGACCCGATTATTGAGGGCGAACTCTGCCAATGGCAAAAAAGCAACCCAATCATCCTGGTCAGCAGAGACAAAACACCTCAGATATGTCTCCAGGGTCTGATTAGTCCGCTCGGTCTGGCCATTAGTCTGAGGGTGAAAAGCAGATGAAAAAGACAAATCTATGCCCATCCTAGCACAGAATGCCCGCCAAAATCTAGACACAAATTGAGTACCTCTGTCAGAAACAATATTCTCAGGAATACCGTGCAATCGGACAACATTCTGAAAAAACAGAGGAACCAACTCAGAAGAAGAAGGCAACTTGGGCAGAGGAACCAAATGGACCATTTTAGAGAAACGGTCACAGACCACCCAGATGACAGACATCTTCTGGGAAACAGGCAGATCTGAAATAAAATCCATCGAGATGTGTGTCCAAGGCCTCTCAGGAATAGGCAAGGGCAACAGCAGTCCGCTAGCCCGAGAACTACAAGACTTGGCCCGAGCACAAATGTCACATGACTGCACAAAGACTCGCACATCTCGTGACAGGGAAGGCCACCAGAAGGATCTTGCCACCAAATCCCTGGTACCAAAAATTCCGGGATGACCTGCCAATGCAGAAGAATGTACCTCAGAGATGACTCTACTGGTCCAATCATCCGGAACAAACAGTCTATCAGGCGGACAACGATCCGGTCTATCCGCCTGAAACTCTTGCAAGGACCGCCGCAGATCAGGAGAAACGGCCGACAAAATTACTCCCTCCCTAAGGATACCTGTGGGTTCAGAATTACCAGGAGAGTCCGGGTCAAAACTCCTAGAAAGGGCATCCGCCTTAACATTCTTAGAACCCGGTAGGTATGACACCACAAAATTAAAGCGAGAAAAAAATAAAGACCAGCGCGCCTGTCTAGGATTCAGGCGCCTGGCAGTCTCAAGATAAACCAAATTTTTGTGGTCAGTCAATACCACCACCTGATGCTTAGCCCCCTCTAGCCAATGGCGCCACTCCTCAAACGCCCACTTCATGGCCAAAAGCTCCCGATTCCCAACATCATAATTCCGCTCTGCGGGCGAAAATTTGCGAGAAAAGAAGGCACAAGGCCTAATGACGGAGCAGTCGGAACCTTTCTGCGACAACACTGCCCCAGCTCCGATCTCCGAAGCGTCAACCTCAACCTGAAAAGGCAGATTCACATCAGGCTGACGCAACACAGGGGCAGAGGCAAAACGGTGCTTAAGCTCCTGAAAGGCCTCTACAGCATGAGGGGACCAATTAGCAACATCAGCGCCTTGTCTGGTCAAATCAGTCAGTGGTTTAACGACATCCGAAAAACCAGCAATAAATCGGCGGTAAAAGTTGGCAAAGCCCAAAAATCTCTGAAGACCCTTAAGAGAGGAGGGCTGAGTCCAGTCACAAATAGCTTGCACCTTGACGGGATCCATCTCAATGGAAGAGGGAGAAAAAATATACCCCAAAAAGGAAATTTTCTGGACCCCAAAAACGCACTTAGACCCCTTCACACATAAAGAATTAGACCGCAGAACCTGAAAAACTCTCCTGACCTGCTGGACATGAGAGTCCCAGTCATCAGAAAAAATCAGAATATCATCCAGATATATTATCATAAATTTATCCAGAAAATCGCGGAAAATATCATGCATAAAAGACTGGAAAACTGAAGGGGCATTAGAAAGACCAAAAGGCATGACCAAATACTCAAAGTGGCCCTCGGGCGTATTAAATGCGGTCTTCCACTCATCCCCCTGCCTGATCCGCACCAAATTATACGCCCCACGAAGATCAATTTTAGAGAACCACTTAGCACCCTCTATACGAGCAAACAAATCAGTAAGCAATGGCAATGGGTATTGATACTTAACAGTGATCTTATTCAGAAGCCGATAATCAATACATGGTCTCAAAGAGCCGTCCTTTTTTGAGACAAAGAAAAACCCAGCTCCCAAGGGAGAAGAAGATGGACGAATATGTCCCTTTTCCAAAGACTCCTTTATATATTCCCGCATAGCAGCATGTTCCGGCACAGACAGATTAAACAAACGACCCTTTGGATATTTGCAACCCGGTATCAAATCTATGGCACAATCGCACTCACGGTGCGGAGGTAACGACCCAAGCTTGGGTTCGTCAAAGACGTCTTGATAATCAGAGAGGAACTCAGGGACTTCAGAGAGAATGGACGACGAAATAGAAACCAAAGGTAAGTCCCCATGAATACCCTTACATCCCCAGCTCAACACAGACATTGCTCTCCAGTCCAAGACTGGATTGTGAGACTGCAACCATGGCAATCCCAGTACCAAATCGTCATGTAAATTATACAGCACCAGGAAACGAATAATCTCCTGGTGATCCGGATTGATACGCATGGTTACTTGTGTCCAGTATTGTGGTTTATTATTAGCCAATGGGGTGGAGTCAATCCCCTTCAGAGGAATAAGAGTCTCCAAAGGCTCTAAATCAAAACCACAACGATTGGCAAAGGACCAATCCATAAGACTCAGAGCGGCGCCAGAGTCAACATAGGCGTCCGTGGCAATGGATGACAAAGAGCAAATCAGGGTTACAGACAAAATAAACTTAGACTGAATGGTGCCAATGGAAACAGACTTATCAAGCTTCTTTGTACGCCTAGAGCATGCTGATATAACATGAGTAGAATCCCCACAATAGAAGCACAATCCATTCTTCCGTCTAAAATTCTGTCGCTCGCTCCTGGACAGAATTCTATCACACTGCATACTTTCTGGCGTCTTTTCCATAGACACCGCCAGATGGTGCACCGGTTTGCGCTCCCGCAGACGCCTATCAATCTGAATAGCCATTGTCATGGACTCATTCAGACCTGCAGGCACAGGGAACCCCACCATAACATCCTTAACGGCATCAGAGAGACCTTCTCTGAAAGTTGCCGCCAAGGCGCACTCATTCCACTGAGTAAGCACAGACCATTTACGGAATTTTTGGCAGTAAACTTCAGCTTCGTCTTGCCCCTGAGATAGTGCCATCAAAGTTTTTTCTGCCTGAAGTTCCAAATGAGGTTCCTCATAAAGCAAGCCCAAGGCCAGAAAAAACGCATCCACATCGCGCAACGCAGGATCCCCTGCTGGCAATGAGAAGGCCCAATCTTGAGGGTCACCCCTGAGCAAGGAAATCACAATCCTAACCTGCTGAGCAGGGTCTCCAGCTGAACGAGACTTCAGGGACAAATAAAGCTTACAATTATTTCGGAAATTCTGGAAGCTAGCTCTATTCCCTGAGAAGAACTCCGGCAAAGGAATTCTCGGCTCAGATACCGGAGCATGTACCACAAAATCTTGTAAATTTTGTACTTTCGTGATGAGATTATTCAAACCCGCAGTTACACTCTGAAGATCCATTATTGTCAGGTGCACACAGAGCCATACAGAGATTAGGAGGAGAGAGAGAAAAAAGACTGCAGCAAGGCAAACTGAAGGAAAAAAAAAAAAATTCCAGCAGACTTCTTATAACTCTCCTTTCTCAACCTGGGTCTTTAACACCTTATTGGCCGGTCAAACTGTCATGATCTCTGCAGGCAGAGATCATAGCAAGCCTATAGAGGGACAAGCTCTCGGAAGATGGAACTATACTGACCATGAACTAAGCCTGCCGCGCAACTAGAAATAGCCAGGTAGCATTTCCTATTTATCGCTAGATGCCCAGCTCTGGCCTAAGACCTAAATAGCTAGCAGAGGGAAATATAAGACCTGGCTCACCTCTAGAGAAATATTCCAAAGAAGACAGTAGCCCCCCACATATAATGACGGTGAGTTCAGATGAAACAACAAACGCAGCAGGAAAATAGTCTTAGCAAATTTGAGGTCCGCTTACTAGATAGCAGAAGACAGATAGTATACTTTCATGGTCAGCAGAAAAACACTAACAAAACACCATCCAGAGATTACCTTAAACTCTGGCATTAACTCATAACGCCAGAGTGGCAATCCCTGATCAACGAGAGCTTTCCAGACACAGTAACAAAACTTCAGCTGTGAACTGGAACAAATAGGCAAAACGAAACATGGACAAAAGTCCAACTTATCTAGTAGTTGTCTAGAAGCAGGAACAAGCACTGAGAGGCATCAGATAACATTGTTGACCGGCAAGAAACCACCAGAGAAATGAGCTTAAATAGCGACACCCACTACTGATGGAACCAGGTGAAACAGGAAAGAGGATGACAAGTCCAATTCCACAAGCGGCCACCGGGGGAGCCCAGAATCCAAATTCACAACAACACCCCATATAATGCTGCACAAAGGTTAATGATGGCCCCACAAGATGCTCCATAGAATAATATGCCTCATATGCTGCTCCATAAAGGTTGATAGCCTTATAAGATGTTCCATAGCATAATATACCCCACATGCTGCTTCATAAAGGTTGATGGCCCCATAATATGCTCCATAGCACAATATGCCCCATATGATGTTCCATAAAGGTTGATGGCCCTATAAGATGCTCCATAGCATAATATGCCCTACATGCTGCTCGATAAAGGTTGATGGCCCCATAAGATGCTCCATAGCATAATATGCCCCACATGCTGCTCCATAAAGGTTGATGGCCCCCATAAGATGCTCCATAGCATAGTATGACCCACATGCTGCTCCATAAAGGGTGATCACCCCCATAAGATTCTCCATAGCATAATATGCCCCATATGCTGCTCCATAAAGGTTGATGGCCCCTATAAGATGCTCCATAGCATAATATGCCCCATATGCTGCTCCATAAAGGTTCATGGCCCCTATAAGATGCTCCATAGCATAATATGCCCTGTATGCTGCTGCTGCGATAAAAAAATAAATAAAAATGACATATTCACCTCTCATCGCTGGGCGTCAAGTGCCAGGGGACTGAGCAGGAGGGGACACCGGAGCACTATGGGGGTCAGGTGCCAGTGTCGCCGCTGCCTCATGCCCCCCGGTACTTGCGATATTCACCTGTCCCTGTTCCACTGCTCTGTGCCGCTGTTTCTTTAAGGTCTCTGGCTGTGATTGTTCAGTCAGAGGGTGCACACTAACCACGTCATCGCACCCTCTGACCTGAATGTCACAGCCAGAGGACGCGGAAGACACAGCACGGTGGTGGAACGGGGACAAGTGAATATCACATGGCTCACCCTCCCCGTCCTACTCACCCCATCCTGGCACGTCCCTGCTTCTCAGTCGTCCCGGGCCTGCAGCTCCTTCCAGTGCTGAGTGGTCACATGGTACCACTCATTAAATAATGAATATGCATCCATATTCATTACTTTATTGAGCAGTACCACGTGACCGCTGTACACAGGAAGAGCTGAGAGCGCCAGAGAGATTGCCGTATGCGTTCAGTGCTTACACATACCGCGATCTCCTGGCCTTGTGTCATTCTGCGGGGTCCAGACTGCTATTAAGCCTTCGGACAGAGTGACTCTCCCAGTGTTATATTATAGATGATATTTTGAATGTAGAGCCAATTGACTGACACTCATTATAGGGAGGGAATAACCAGCATTTTAGGGCAGACAAAACCATGGATTATGGATATGTCTAAACCCCATTCATTTTATACTTTCCCATCCATTGATTCAATCCTACCTACAGTGTGCAACCATGTTGTTTTCCATCCTCACATTGACATGTGTATCATGTGACAGGTCTGCCGACTACTTATCTGCCATATGTAATATGTCCTACTCTACTACTCTGCAGCGCAATGCTACACAGCAGACACTGCTTCTAGGAAGACAATGTTCTTGTCTTCAAGTTAAAGTCAGTCTTAGGCAGATCAACAAGTGCAAAAAATAATAGACTTAAAAATTTCCAACTGTATTTTTTGGAGTATAAGATGTACCTTTTCTGCCAAATTTGGGGGCAAAATGGGGGTTCATCTAATAATCGAAATGTAGCTTAGCGGCTGCGGTGGAACGGGGTCCCAGGGTTGCTGCTGCATGAAGCTTCTGATGGTGGCAGCAAGAGTGGTGCGATGCTGCAGGTCCCAGACTGGAACGAAGGGGTGTTAGGCAGTGTGGAGCCCCCACACTTTCCATGCTTTTCAACATGGTGGACTCTAGTAAAGTGGCCAGCGGAGTGGCACATGCGCAGATTGAGAAATCGGAACCTCATCTACCTAAGCATTTTTCGTGTTTTTCTACCTCACAACCTGGAATTTCAGATTTTTTTTTGAGGATTTGCATCAGTTAATTTACAGAACATGCCAATAACTTTGATCATTTGTTTTTTCTTGTCATTGTGAAGCAAACAACAAGTAGGATAAAATGACTGAAAACTTGAGTGTCCATAACTATTCTCCCCCCTAGAGTCAGTACTTTGTAGAGCCTAAATTTGCGGCAATTACAGCTGCAAGTCATTTCGGATAAATATGAGCTTTCCACATCTTACCACTGGCATTTTGCCCTTTCCTCAAGGCAAAATTGCTCCAGCTCCTTCAAGTTAGATGGATTTCTCTGGAGAACAGCAATCTTCAAGTCTAATAACAGATTCTCAATTGGATTGAGGTCTTGGCTTTGACTTGGCCACTCCAAAACATTTAGGTGTTTCCTCAAAACCATTTGAATGTTGATTTTGCAGTATGGTTTGGGTCACTGTCTTCAAACCTCTATCCCAGTCTGAAATCAGTGACAGAATGAAACCGGGTTTAATCAAGAATATACTGAACCTATATTTCACACCATCCATCTTCCCCTTGACTCAAACCATTTTCCCTGTCCCTGCTACCAAAAAACATCCCTACAGTGAAACATGGTGGTGGCAGCATCATGCTATGTAGATGTTTTTCGGCAGCAAACTGTGTTCTTGGGGTGAAGAGCTGTGTTGGTTTAATGCCAGTGTTAGCGTTTATCTTGGTAGCCAAAAAGTTAAAATTTGGTCTTATCTGACCAAAGCACTTTCGTCTATACATTTGGGGAGTCTCACATAGGTCTTTTGGCAAACTCAAAATGAGCATTACAATTTTTTGTATGTAAGTAAAGATTTTTCTTTGCTCACTCTTCCATAAAGGCCACGTCTATGGAACGTACGGCTTATTATGGTTGTATATACAGATACTGCAGTCTATGCTTGGGAACTCTGCAGCTCGTTAAGGAACTATGGTCTCTATGCTGCCTCTCTAATTGATGCCCTCCTTGCCTGGGCTGAGAGTTTTGGTGGGCGGTCCTGTCTTGGCAGGTTTGTTGTGGTACAATGTTCTTTCCTCTTGATGATATTGCACTTGAAGGTGCTCCAGGGGATCATCAGAGATTGGGACTTTTAAAAAAAAAAATTATAACCCACCCATGATTTGAACTTCACAACAATTTTATCCCTGACTTGTTTGGAGATCTCCTTGGGCTTCATGGTGTTGTTTGGTTAGTGTTTCATGTTGCTTAATGATGTTGTAGCTAGGGTTGAGGGAAACGGGTCGGCCATTTTCAGAAGTCGCCGACTTTTGGCAAAGTCGGGTTTCATGAAACCCGACCCGACCCCTGTGTGGGGTCGGCCATGAGGTTGGCGATCTTCTGAATCTGGTATCGGAATTCCGATACCGAGTTCCGATATGTTTGCGATATCGGAAATCGATATCGGAATCCACATTTAAGTGTAAAATAAAGAATTAAAATAAAAAATATTGATATACTCACCTCTCCGGAGGCCCCTGGACATCGCCGCTGGTAACCGGCAGCCTTCTTTGCTTAAAATGAGCGCGTTTACGGCCTTCCATGACGTCACGGCTTCTGATTGGTTGTGTGCCGCTCATGTGACCGCCACGCGACCAATCACAAGCCGTGACATAATTCTCAGGTCCTAAATTCCTCATTCTAGGAATTTAGGACCTGAGAATTACGTCACGGCTTGTGATTGGTCGCGTGAGCGGTCACATGGGCGGCCGCGACCAATCACAAGCCGTGACGTCATCTAAGGCCCTTAACGCGCTCATTCTTAAGAAGGAAGGCTGCCGGAAAGAAGCAGGGCGCGTCCGAGGGTGAGTATATACCTAATAGGAATATACTCACCCTCGGCTTCTTTCCGGCAGCCTTCCTTCCTAAGAATGAGCGCGTTCAGCGCCTTAGATGACGTCACGGCTTGTGATTGGTCGCGGCCGCCCATGTGACCGCCACGCGACCAATCACAAGCCGTGACTTAATTCTCAGGTCCTAAATTCCTAGAATTAGGAATTTAGGACCTGAGAATTACGTCACGGCTTGTGATTGGTCGCGTGGCAGTCACATGAGCGGCACGCAACCAATCAGAAGCCGTGACGTCATGGAAGGCCCTGAACGCGCTCATTTTAAGCAAAGAAGGCTGCCGGTTACCAGCGGTAAGGTCCAGGCTGCGTCGGAGAGGTGAGTATATCAATATTTTTTATTTTAATGCTTTATTTTACACATTAATATGGATCCCAGGGCCTGAAGGAGAGTTTCCTCTCCTTGAGACCCTGGGAACCATAGTATCCCATTGCACTGCATTGGGTTTCGTGTTTCGGCCGACCCTGACCCCGACTTTTTTATAGGATCGGCCGATTTCACTCGACCTGACTTTTGAGAAAGTCGGGTTTCGTGAAACCCGATCCTATAAAAATAAAAGTCGCTCAACCCTAGTTGTAGCCTCTGTGGCCTTTCAGACAAGGTGTGAATATACTGACAGGCCGTGTGACAACTAGATTGCACACAGGTGGACTTCTTTTCACTAAGCATGTGACTTGAAGGTAATTCCGTGTAGCAAAAATTTTTAGGGGCTTCATAGCAAAAGGGGTGAATATATACTCTATATACACATGCCAATTTTTAGTTATTTGATCCCATAAATTTCATTTATGCCTATATTTTTCTCGCTTCACCAATTTAGACTATTTAGTGCTGATGCATCACACACAAATCAGATTACAAAAAATATTTAAACACAGGTTATAATATCACAAAATTGGTAAAAAGCCAGGGGTGTGAATACTTTTGCAAGCCACTGTATGTCATTTAATGCTTATATAGCCACTAATTATAATGATATGACCACAGCTGTGGAAATTATAGGCTATAGTCGAGAGAAAACAATTCAGCATACCAAATGTAATATTTTCCAAATACCACCCAACAGTAATTCAAGTAAAACATATAAGATAATATAATAATGGTTATCAGTAGATGATTTACAGAAAATCCTCACTATATAAGTGGCACTGAGCAAATAACATGTAGTGGTTAGAATATAATGTTTACAAGTTAGCGACATTTAATCCTTATGTAGCAATATCATATTAAGTACATAGTACACCACCCAGCTTCTGCAACTTCATCAAGAGGCCTCTGTATTTTTTTTATATTATTTATACATTATATCGCATTATACAAGTGATCTTTTTACATCTTATATTGCTTCCTTAGTTTCTTTATACATTTGTGATGTATATTTATTTGTGTGGCCATCCAGTGACACTATTGTTTTTCATGGATATTTAAATTATTGCATATTACAAAGACTATCCTGATGAAGCTGAAAGATGGCTATAAAGTAAATGTAATTGTTGTCACTATTTTCATTAACTTGCCTATCTATTCTTATCTCATCAATATAGCATTCATGTAGTACAATCCCTCCTCTGCTGATCAGCTGTCTCTATCCCAAATTCAAATGACCAGTAGCTGAGCTGCAGTAACGAGCTGAGCTGCAGTAACCAGCCGAGCTGCAGTAACCAGCTGAGCTGCAGGACCCAGCCGAGCTGCAGGCCCCAGCCGAGCTGCTGGGCACAGATGAGCTGCAGTAACCAGATGAGCTGCAGTAACCAGCCGAGCTGCAGGACCCAGCCGAGCTGCTGGGCACAGATGAGCTGCAGTAACCAGATGAGCTGCAGTAACCAGCTGAGCTGCAGTAACCAGCAGAGCTGCAGTAACCAGCCGAGCTGCTGGGCCCAGATGAGCTGCAGTAACCAGCCGAGCTGCAGGACCCAGCCGAGCTGCTGGGCACAGATGAGCTGCAGTAACCAGATGAGCTGCAGTAACCAGCTGAGCTGCAGTAACCAGCTGAGCTGCAGTAACCAGCCAAGCTGCTGGGCCCAGATGAGCTGCAGTAACCAGCTGAGCTGCAGTAACCAGCCGAGCTGCAGTAACCAGCCGAGCTGCTGTAACCAGCCGAGCTGCAGGACCCCGCCGAGCTGCTGGGCCCAGATGAGCTGCAGTAACCAGATGAGTTGCAGGACCCAGATGAGTTGCAGGAAACAGATGAGTTACAGTAACCAGCTGATTTGCACTACCCAGAACATGTCATCAACATCGAACCAGTGAACACCACCCTGAACATCAGTAAATAGCTCCAAAATGAGCACATACTGTATACACATTGTTTGAATTGGAGAAATGTGATAATATGCTCAGTCAGCGTTGTGTCTTCTGCATCATTAGATAGATAATGTTTTTCAGGTCACCACTGACTTTCTAATATAAAAAGTATTGTGGGTGACATGACTGAGAAGGTAGACTACTCACCAGACTACTCACAACCAGATAATTCACAACCATAAATATTAGGACATTTTTGAGCATGCACTTCCACAGTGACACAAAACTAACATTTACCAGAACACCTTGTACTTGCTGGAAATCCTACAAAGCTCTGCCCTGTGCTTAGTACAACAACAGCAGCGCTCCAATAGTTGTTCACCACATGTAAGCAAACACTTCAAGATGATATTTCTCAAATTAAGTCAAATTATTATCACACGTGATTATGTCATTGCAACAATAAACTCTATTGTCCTCAACTCTTACTCCTTCCAAGGTGTAAGAAAAGAGTTATTCCAAGAATCCGGTGTGTATTCTAACTGTTATGCTTTACTGAAAAAGAAACATTACATCTGTCACCACTAGTGTTGAGCATTCCGATACCGCAAGTATCGGGTATCGGCCGATACTTGCGGTATCGGAATTCCGATACCGGGATTCCGATACTTGGCGCGTATCGGATACCGGAATCGGAAGTTCCATGATTCAAAATTCAGAAATTCAGCCAATGAGAAAGATTCCAAGTGTGGGCACATCCTGTTTAGCATGGAGGGCATGAAACTACTGGCAAGGCTGTGATTGGCTGCTTAAATGATGTCATGATGCAGTTTAAAAGTCGCTGGCGCCATTTTGCGATCACTCTGCTGTGAATTCAGTTAGTGACAGGACGCTGTTTGCTGACTGAGGGACAGTTTAGAGATAGCGATTTGCTTCTTTGTGCTTTCCAAAGGCTAATTTAGCAACCGCTGTGTTCACCTACTAATCACCTTCCTTTTGCCTTGTAGCGCTGTTTTCACAGCGATCTGCAAGGTCTCTCTGTGTGTGTGTGTGAGTGCAGCCCACTCTCTAGTCTGAGTGCAGCCACATAGGCCATCCATAGCTGGTTGTATTCAGTTCAGGGAGGGTGGTTCATTGCCTCATACTGTCCTTTTTTTTTTTTTTTTTGAAGTAGTGCAGGCTGCTGCACATTTTTTCCAAAAATTCCTATTAGTGTCTTTCCACCCGTCTCCAGCTAATTTGTGGAAAAACACTACATAGGATAAAGTAGAGGAGGGTTTTTGGGCCTTGCAGCGCCGTTTACGGCTGTCTGCACGGTCTCCGTGTGACTGCAGCTCGCCCTGTAGTCTGTGAGCAGCCGTAGCTTGGTTGTCTCCAGCTCAGGGTTGTTCACTGCGTCATACCGCCAAATCAATTTTCATTTTGTTTTCAAGTAGTGTAGTCTGCTGCTAATTAATTTTAAAAAATCCTATTAGTGTCTTTCCACCCGTTTCCAGCTAATTTGTGGAAAAACACTACATAGGATAAAGTAGAGGAGGGTTTTTGGGCCTTGCAGCGCCGTTTACGGCTGTCTGCACGGTCTCCGTGTGACTGCAGCTCGCCCTGTAGTCTGTGAGCAGCCGTAGCTTGGTTGTCTCCAGCTCAGGGTTGTTCACTGCGTCATACCGCCAAATCAATTTTCATTTTGTTTTCAAGTAGTGTAGTCTGCTGCTAATTAATTTAAAAAAATCCTATTAGTGTCTTTCCACCCGTCTCCAGCTAATTTGTGGAAAAACACTACATAGGATAAAGTAGAGGAGGGTTTTTGGGCCTTGCAGCGCCGTTTACGGCTGTCTGCACGGTCTCCGTGTGACTGCAGCTCGCCCTGTAGTCTGTGAGCAGCCGTAGCTTGGTTGTCTCCAGCTCAGGGTTGTTCACTGCGTCATACCGCCAAATCAATTTTCATTTTGTTTTCAAGTAGTGTAGTCTGCTGCTAATTAATTTAAAAAAATCCTATTAGTGTCTTTCCACCCGTCTCCAGCTAATTTGTGGAAAAACACTACATAGGATAAAGTAGAGGAGGGTTTTTGGGCCTTGCAGCGCCGTTTACGTCTGTCTGCACGGTCTCCGTGTGACTGCAGCTCTATCCGTTGTCAGTTCAGCCCCAAAAAAATAAATAAATAATAAAGTTCACCAAACACACCAGTTACACCACTTTACATTTGTGTAGGCCACATTAGCTCATATTCAAGTCTAGTCCACACTTTAGAAAATTAGTGTGTCTTATACCTGTTAGGAGGAGTTGCTCAGGAATAAGCACACAAAGCCGTTAGTACTTTTCTGCTTATCTTTATCAGTCAACCAAGATGAAGAAGGCAGTGAGTAAGGCACGTGGGCGTGGGCGTGGGCGCGGAGCAGGGAGGGGACGTGGGGATTCTGTGCCTGCTGCGGGCACCGGTGAGTCATCAGCACCCACTTTCACAAGGGAACAGTCGTTCATGCGCAGCTTTGTCGCCGAGCGCCGTACACCGCTGCTGCGTGAAGACCAAATTGAAGCCGTTGTGGGATGGATGGCAGCTAATGCATCAACTTCCATTAGTGCCACATCCTCTCAGACACAGAGCACTGGAGAGCAGCCATCTGTCTCTTCACCACCTGCAAAATTGCCCAGGCAGACAGAGATCCCAGGACAGGAGCAGTCTCTACTTCTGTTCTCTGAATCATCTCTTGGCTTGGAAACAGGGGGCCAGCCAAGCAGCATTGGAGAAATGGAAGAAGAGGCAGGGTGCAGTGATGCCCAACCGCTTTTTCTGTCTTCCTCTGAAGAGGCGGGTGGGCCAGTGGCTCCGGTCACCACCTCGCAGGCCGCATCAGCTGATGATGACACTCAGGTGCCACTTACTGGTGCGTGCTCTGCTGCTGAGACTACCCAGGAGGAGCAGTTGGGGGCAGAGGGTAGTGTAGATGATGAGGTCCTTGACCCATCTTGGCGTCAGGGACAGGAAGGTGGTGGGAGCAGCTCTGAGGAAGAGATTCCCCGTACGGCCCAAAGAGGGAGAGGGAGGGGGAAGACTGCGGATCCTGCAGCCTCCGCTTTGGCACCCGTAAGGAGCATGTCTCTTCCAAAAGTCAAAAGGGGGGCTCCCAAGACTTGCAGTGCCTGGTCCTTTTTTGACACAGTTGCAGATGACATTTGCTATGTCAGATGCAAGGTGTGTCATCAAAAAATCAAAAGAGGTCAAAAAGTCGCCAACCTCAATACCTCCAACATGTGGAAACATGTGCGCAACAGGCACCCGGCGGAGTTAGACAAACACACTGAAGAGCTAGGCCAACCAACAGCGGCAGCTACCACCTCTTCAGCTCGTGTTGCCTCTTCCTCTAGCTCACACGCAGCTGGTTCGGCTTCCTCCCAGGATCGCCGTGGAAGAACCTCTGGCCCTGTTGTCCAGAGACCCGCTGTCATTCCACCCGCAGCACCACTTTCCCAGTCAACCACACACTCCCAGCCCAGTCTACAGCCATCGGTAGTACAGGCATGGGAGAAAAGGCGGCCTTTCTCGTCAAACCACCCACGAGCACAGGCTCTGACTGCAGGCATTGCCAAACTTCTGTCACTGGAAATGCTGTCATTCAGGCTGGTGGAGACTGACAGCTTCCGTGACTTGATGTCATTGGCAGTCCCACAGTACAGTGTGCCCAGCCGCTTTTACTTCAGCAGGCAAGCC
Source organism: Ranitomeya variabilis (assembly GCF_051348905.1). NCBI lineage: Eukaryota > Metazoa > Chordata > Amphibia > Anura > Dendrobatidae > Ranitomeya > Ranitomeya variabilis. Next base: position 115,792,417 of record NC_135238.1, read on the forward strand.
GTCCCTGCCCTGCACAAGCATGTTGAGGGACACATAAAACACGCGCTACTGAACGCCGTCAGTAGCAAGGTCCACCTCACCACCGATGCGTGGACCAGTCAACATGGACAGGGGCGATACCTTTCCCTCACTGCCTATTGGGTTAATGTAGTTGAGCCGGGTACAGACCGTGCGAGTGGCGCAGGACGTGTCCTGCCCACTCCAAGGATTGCAGGAATCCATTCTGTACGCATTGACTCCTCCTCTTACACCAGTTCCTCAGAATCATCGCTGCAGGAGCCGTCACAGTCCACCTCCACATGGACCCGTGATGAACGTGTACCTGTTACGACCGACATGAGCACAGCCGTGGCCAAACGTCAACAGGCCGTCTTGAAATTAATTTTTTTGGGGAATCGTAGCCACACAGCGCAGGAGCTCTGGAATGCCATCAAGCAGGAGAGCGATGTGTGGTTTGAGCCAGCGAATCTCCAGCCAGGCATGGTAGTGTGTGATAATGGCCGAAATCTGGTGGCAGCCCTGGGCCTCGGCAACCTCACTCACATCCCATGTCTGGCACATGTGCTCAATTTGGTCGTGCAGAGTTTTTTGAGGGACTATCCGGATCTTGATGCACTGCTGCACAAGGTCCGCCTAGAGTGTGCTCACTTGCGGCGTTCCAGCACGGCAAAAGCGCGCATTGCGGCTCTGCAGCGCCGACACCGCCTGCCGGAACATCGCATCATATGTGACCTACCTACCAGGTGGAATTCCACGTTACATATGTTGGAGCGGTTGTGTGAGCAGCAGCAAGCTGTAATGGAGTACCAGCTGTATCAGGCGCAAAAAAGTCGCAGTCAGTGCCGTACAGACTTCACAACCACAGAGTGGGCCACTATGAAGGATGTCTGCCAGGTTTTGCGTCCCTTTGATTATTCCACGCGGATGGCGAGTGCAGATGATGCACTAGTCAGCATGACTGTCCCCCTTATCTGCCTGCTTGAAAAATCACTGCAAGCGCTAAGGGATGATGTTGTGGAAGAGGTGGAGGATGAGGATTCACCACTTCCATCATCTTCTGGACAGTCAGCGCCACGTGGTTCCTCACAAACGCGTAGGCAGGGGACAGTTTGTGAGGAGGATGAGGAGGAGTCAATGGAGGAGGAAGACATCCGTCCAGAGGAGGGAGTTACACAATTGTCCAGTACTCAGTGTGTACAGCGAGGGTGGGGTGATGACGAGCGGGCAGAGATCACGCCTCCAGCTGGGGACAGCGTTTCTTGGGCAGTTGGCAGTCTGCAGCACATGGTGGATTACATGCTGCAGTGCCTGAGAAACGACCGCCGCATCGACCACATTCTCAACATGTCTGATTATTGGGTGTTCACCCTCCTCGATCCTCGCTACCGGGACAACGTAGAAAGCCTCATCACACCGTTGAACCGGGAGCGAAAAATGCGGGAGTACCAAGACACACTGGTCAGTTCCATCATCTTCTCCATTCCAACTGAGAGAAGTGCTGCTACTGCATTCCAAAGCAGCTCAGTGCGTCCAGGCAGTGGTGGAGGCTCTGCACAAAGAGGGAGCAGAAGCAGTGCCTCTGCCCAAGGCAAGACCAGTATGGCCCAACTGTGGCACAGTTTTGTGTGCCCCCCACAAAAGTCTACACCATCACAGACGGCTCCAGTCAGCAGGAGGCAACGGTTCCGTCAGATGGTGACAGACTACATGTCTTGCCCTCTTGCTGTACTCCCAGACGGCTCTTCCCCTTTCAAGTTTTGGGTCTCAAAGCTGGATACATGGCCAGAGCTAAGCCAGTATGCATTGGAGGTGCTGTCTTGCCCTGCGGCCAGTGTATTATCGGAACGTGTCTTTAGTGCTGCAGGTGGTGTACTAACTGACCGTCGCATGCGACTATCCTCCGATAACGTTGACCGGCTTACTTTCCTGAAAATGAACAAGGCCTGGATCTCGCAGGAATTTGCCACTCCTCCTCCTGATTAAATAATTAGGTCACTGTATACGTTATCCAGGTCTCCTGTTGTGTTCATCTTTCTACCACCTGAACTTAAATTCCTGGGCTCCAACACCGCCAGTTGAGGCTCAGACGTGCCGTCTGCACAGTCAAAACATACGACCCAGTGTTATTGGGTTTCAGTAACGTCAGCTGATCCCCAGCTGTGTAGCCGGCAATGTGTCATGCGACCGCCACGCTGACACAACAACTGAAATGTAAGGGAATCTGTCCCCCCCCCCCCCAAGGCGTTTGTTACTGAAAGAGCCACCTTGTGCAGCAGTAATGCTGCACAAGGAAAAAGGTAGCTATTTTGGTTTTGCTCCTTGCACACGCAAAACTTAACACTTATAAAATGTGTCCACTGATACCGTAAAACCGTCCCGGAGGTGGGACTTTCCTTCGTAATATGACGCAGCACAGCCGTCATTCCTACCCCCCCGGCGCCGCGCCCCGGCTCCTCAGCGTTGTTTGATTCCGTCCCGGAGCCTGCGCTGTTATGTTATCCCGTGGCCAGGCACACTTAGCGCTGCCCGTCTTCTGGCATCATTTGGTGTCAGGCTGGCTGCGCCTGTGCGGCCACGCTGGCCGAGAGCCCGCCTCGCAGTGTCTTCTGATTTAATCCCACTGGGGGCCTGGGATCTATGGACATGCGCAGTGCATATCTGAACCTCCACCTCTCACTCATCTCCCTATGGCTTCTTCAGACTGTTCGGTGTCAGCTGGTCCCTAATAGCATGCCACGGCCGTGACACCGCACAGTCTGAAAAAGAAGCCGTAGGGAGGGGAGTGAGAGGCGAGGATATGCACTGCGCATGGCCATGGATCCCAGGCCCCCAGTGGGATTACATCAGAAGACACTGCGAGGCGGGCTCTCGGCCAGCGCGGCCGCACAGGCGCAGCCAGCCTGACACCAAATGATGTCAGAAGATGGGCAGCGCTAAGTGTGCCTGGCCACGGGATAACATAACAGCGCAGGCTCCGGGACGGAATCAAACAACGCTGAGGAGCCGGGGCACGGCGGCGGGGGGGTAGTAATGATGGCTGTGCTGCGTCATATTACGAAGGAAAGTCCCACCTCCGGGACGGTTTCACGGCTTCAGGGGACACATTTTATAAGTGTTTAGTTCTGTGTTTGCAAGGAGCATGATGAAAAGAGCCACCTTTTCCTTTTGCATCTTTTGTGCTGCACAAGCTGGCTCTTTCAGCTACAAACGCCTTGGGGGGGGGGTTAAAGGTTCCCTTTCGACTTTCTCAGGCTTCGGCCTACATTGTGTTCCTCTGCTTTTCCACCTGCCCCTGGGCTCCAACACCGCTAGTTGCCGTCCAGAAGTGCTGTACGCACAGTCAACAGTCGCTCCTCTGTTATTGGGGTTCAGTAACGTCAGCTGTTCCCCTGCTGTGTGTGTGGCAATCCCTCCTACCTCCTCCAACCTCCTCCTCCTCCACCTGTCCCTGGGCTCCAACACCGCCAGTTGCCGTCCAGAAGTGCTGTACGCACAGTCAACAGTCCCTCCTCTGTTATTGGGGTTCAGTAACGTCAGCTGTTCCCCTGCTGTGTGTGTGGCAATCCCTCCTACCTCCTCCTACCTCCTCCAACCTCCTCCTCCTCCACCTGCCCCTGGGCTCCAACACCGCTAGTTGCCGTCCAGAAGTGCTGTACGCACAGTCAACAGTCGCTCCTCTGTTATTGGGGTTCAGTAACGTCAGCTGTTCCCCTGCTGTGTGTGTGGCAATCCCTCCTACCTCCTCCAACCTCCTCCTCCTCCACCTGTCCCTGGGCTCCAACACCGCCAGTTGCCGTCCAGAAGTGCTGTACGCACAGTCAACAGTCCCTCCTCTGTTATTGGGGTTCAGTAACGTCAGCTGTACCCCTGCTGTGTGTGTGGCAATCCCTCCTACCTCCTCCAACCTCCTCCTCCTCCACCTGTCCCTGGGCTCCAACACCGCCAGTTGCCGTCCAGAAGTGCTGTACGCACATTCAACAGTCCCTCCTCTGTTATTGGGGTTCAGTAACGTCAGCTGTTCCCCTGCTGTGTGTGTGGCAATCCCTCCTACCTCCTCCTACCTCCTCCAACCTCCTCCTCCTCCACCTGTCCCTGGGCTCCAACACCGCCAGTTGCCGTCCAGAAGTGCTGTACGCACAGTCAACAGTCCCTCCTCTGTTATTGGGGTTCAGTAACGTCAGCTGTTCCCCTGCTGTGTGTGTGGCAATCCCTCCTACCTCCTCCAACCTCCTCCTCCTCCACCTGTCCCTGGGCTCCAACACCGCCAGTTGCCGTCCAGAAGTGCTGTACGCACAGTCAACAGTCCCTCCTCTGTTATTGGGGTTCAGTAACGTCAGCTGTTCCCCTGCTGTGTGTGTGGCAATCCCTCCTACCTCCTCCAACCTCCTCCAACCTCCTCCTCCTCCACCTGTCCCTGGGCTCCAACACCGCCAGTTGCCGTCCAGAAGTGCTGTACGCACAGTCAACAGTCCCTCCTCTGTTATTGGGGTTCAGTAACGTCAGCTGTTCCCCTGCTGTGTGTGTGGCAATCCCTCCTACCTCCTCCAACCTCCTCCAACCTCCTCCTCCTCCACCTGTCCCTGGGTTCCAACACCGCCAGTTGCCGTCCAGAAGTGCTGTACGCACAGTCAACAGTCCCTCCTCTGTTATTGGGGTTCAGTAACGTCAGCTGTTCCCCTGCTGTGTGTGTGGCAATCCCTCCTACCTCCTCCAACCTCCTCCAACCTCCTCCTCCTCCACCTGTCCCTGGGTTCCAACACCGCCAGTTGCCGTCCAGAAGTGCTGTACGCACAGTCAACAGTCCCTCCTCTGTTATTGGGGTTCAGTAACGTCAGCTGTTCCCCTGCTGTGTGTGTGGCAATCCCTCCTACCTCCTCCAACCTCCTCCTCCTCCACCTGTCCCTGGGCTCCAACACCGCCAGTTGCCGTCCAGAAGTGCTGTACGCACAGTCAACAGTCCCTCCTCTGTTATTGGGGTTCAGTAACGTCAGCTGTTCCCCTGCTGTGTGTGTGGCAATCCCTCCTACCTCCTCCAACCTCCTCCTCCTCCACCTGTCCCTGGGCTCCAACACCGCCAGTTGCCGTCCAGAAGTGCTGTACGCACAGTCAACAGTCCCTCCTCTGTTATTGGGGTTCAATAACGTCAGCTGTTCCCCTGCTGTGTGTGTGGCAATCCCTCCTACCTCCTCCAACCTCCTCCAACCTCCACCTGTCCCTGGGCTCCAACACCGCCAGTTGCCGTCCAGAAGTGCTGTACGCACAGAGCCAAACACCTCGCCTATGTGTTAGTGGGGTTCAGCACCGCCAGCTGTTCCCCTGCTGTGTATACGGCAACGTGTACTGCGACCACCACGCAGGCACAACAAGTTAAATTTAAGGGAACCTGTCCCCCCCCCCCATGCGTTTGTTACTGAAGGAGCCACCTTGTGCAGCAGTAATGATGCAAAGGGAAAAAGTGCCTCTTTTCGTGGTGCTCCTTGCATATGCTGAACCTAACAGTTATGAAATGTGTCCCCTCACAGCGTTCAACCGTCCGGTAGGTGGAACTTTCCTTTGTCATGTGACGCAGCACAGCCGTCATTTTTACCCCCTTGTCGCCGTGCGCCACCTCCTCAGCGTTGTTTGAATCTGTCCCGGAGCCTGCGCTGTTAGGTTACCCCTTGGCCATGCACACATTTTGCGCTGCCCATCTTCTGACATCATTTGCTGTCAGGCTGGCTGCGCCTGTGCGGGTGCGCTGTCCGAGATTCAGCCTCGCGGTGTCGTCTAATGTAATCCCACCGCGGGCCTGGGATCCGTGTCCATGCGCAGTGCATATCCTCGCCTCTCACTCCCCTCCCTACGGCTTCTAAAGACTGTTCGGTGTCAGCTGGTCCCTAATAGCATGCCACGGCCGTGACACCGCACAGTCTTAAGAAGCCGTAGGGAGGGGAGTGAGAGGCGAGGATATGCACTGCGCATGGACACGGATCCCAGGCCCGCGGTGGGATTACATTAGACGACACCGCGAGGCTGAATCTCGGACAGCGCACCCGCACAGGCGCAGCCAGCCTGACAGCAAATGATGTCAGAAGACGGGCAGCGCAAAATGTGTGCATGGCCAAGGGGTAACCTAACAGCGCAGGCTCCGGGACAGATTCAAACAACGCTGAGGAGGCGGCGCACGGCGACAAGGGGGTAAAAATGACGGCTGTGCTGCGTCACATGACAAAGGAAAGTTCCACCGACCGGACGGTTGAACGCTGTGAGGGGACACATTTCATAAGTGTTAGGTTCAGCATCTGCAAGGACCATAATTAAAAGAGCTAAGTTTACCTTTTCCAGCATTAGTGCTGTACACGATGGCTCTTCCAGCTACAAACGCCTGGGGGGGGGGTTAAAGGTTTCCTTTCAACTTGCTCCAGTGCAGGCTTCGGCCTACACTCCGCTCCCCCTGCTCCTCCTGCTGACCCTGGGCTCTAACACCGCCAGTTGGGGCCCAGATGTGCTAGCTGCACAGAGAAAAACACCTCGCCAATGTGTCAGTGGGGTCCAGCACCGCCAGCTGTTCCCCTGCTGTGCAGCCGGCAACGTGTCCTGCAAAAGCCACGCAGACACAACAGACCCAAAGCTGCCGCCAGTGCAGGCTTCGGCCTACACTCCCCTCCCCCTGCTCCTCCTCCTCCTGCTCCTCCTCCTGCTGTCCCTGGGCTCTAACACACCGCCAGTTGGGGCCCAGATGTGCTAGCTGCACAGAGAAAAACACCAGCCAATGTGTCAGTGGGGTCCAGCACCGCCAGCTGTTCCCCTGCTGTGCAGCCGGCAACGTGTCCTGCAAAAGCCACGCAGACACAAGAACTGAAATTGAAGGGAACCTGTCCCCCCTCCCCCAGGCGTTTTTACGTTATCCAGCCACCTTGTACAGCGGTAATGCTGCATGTGTGCAAGGTGGCTCAGAAACGTATTCTCCTCGCACATGTGGAACTGAAAACACGTCTGAAATGTGTCCTCTGTGTGACCATTTAACCGTCCCGGTGGTGTGACTTTCCTTTGTAATGACACGCTGCAACCCCCTTGGTAGCGCTGCCCGTCTTCTGGCATCATTGTTTGGCTGGCTGCGCCTCTGCGGCCGCCCTGACCCACACAACGCCCCTCGGTGTCTTATTTATTGGGACTGCGAGGGTGTGATTCATGGGCAGGATCAGTGCATCAGTTCGCCTGTCCCTCCTCTCCTTCCGCCTTCTTCGGACTGTGCGGCTTCATGGCCGTGGCATGCGATAAGGGATCAGATGACGCCGCACAGTCTGAAGCGGGTGTAAGGACCCGAGTGTGAGAGGCCAACATATGTGCTGCGCCAGGCCCTGAATCCCAGCCCCGCAGTGTTTTAACAATGTTAAGACACTGCGGGGCTGGGATTCATGGTCATCGCGAACCGCACCGGCCGACATTACATGATGCCAGAAGATGGGCAGCGCTAACGGCGCTAGGCCAGGGGATAACACGACAGCGCAGACTCCTGTACAGCAAATAACAACGCTCGGGAGGCTGCACCCAGCACCAAGGTGGGATTCTTGACATCTGTGCTGCGTCTCATTACAAAGGGAACTCGCGCCTCCAACACAGTTTGACTGTATAAAGGGCTAAATGTTATACGTGTTTCATTCAGCGTGTGCAAGGAGAAAAATTAAAAGAGCAACCTTTGACTTGTGCAGCACTACTGCTGCGTAAGCTGTGGCTCTTCTACTTTCTAACCCCTGAGGGGGGGTTAAAGGTGACCTTTGAAATCGGTTCAAGTAGGCTTCGGCCTACACTCTGCTCCCCCTGCAGAGCCCGGGCTCCAACACCGATCGTTGCTGTCCGGAAGTGCTGGCTGCACAGAGCCAAACACCTCGCCAATGTGTCAGTGGGGTCCAGCACCGCCAGCTGTTCCCCTGCTGTGTAGCCGGCAACGTGTCCTGCAAAAGCCACGCAGACACAACAGACCCAAAGCTGCCGCCAGTGCAGGCTTCGGCCTACACTCCCCTCCCCCTGCTCCTCCTCCTCCTGCTCCTCCTCCTGCTGTCCCTGGGCTCTAACACACCGCCAGTTGGGGCCCAGATGTGCTAGCTGCACAGAGAAAAACACCAGCCAATGTGTCAGTGGGGTCCAGCACCGCCAGCTGTTCCCCTGCTGTGCAGCCGGCAACGTGTCCTGCAAAAGCCACGCAGACACAAGAACTGAAATTGAAGGGAACCTGTCCCCCCTCCCCCAGGCGTTTTTACGTTATCCAGCCACCTTGTACAGCGGTAATGCTGCATGTGTGCAAGGTGGCTCAGAAACGTATTCTCCTCGCACATGTGGAACTGAAAACACGTCTGAAATGTGTCCTCTGTGTGACCATTTAACCGTCCCGGTGGTGTGACTTTCCTTTGTAATGACACGCTGCAACCCCCTTGGTAGCGCTGCCCGTCTTCTGGCATCATTGTTTGGCTGGCTGCGCCTCTGCGGCCGCCCTGACCCACACAACGCCCCTCGGTGTCTTATTTATTGGGACTGCGAGGGTGTGATTCATGGGCAGGATCAGTGCATCAGTTCGCCTGTCCCTCCTCTCCTTCCGCCTTCTTCGGACTGTGCGGCTTCATGGCCGTGGCATGCGATAAGGGATCAGATGACGCCGCACAGTCTGAAGCGGGTGTAAGGACCCGAGTGTGAGAGGCCAACATATGTGCTGCGCCAGGCCCTGAATCCCAGCCCCGCAGTGTTTTAACAATGTTAAGACACTGCGGGGCTGGGATTCATGGTCATCGCGAACCGCACCGGCCGACATTACATGATGCCAGAAGATGGGCAGCGCTAACGGCGCTAGGCCAGGGGATAACACGACAGCGCAGACTCCTGTACAGCAAATAACAACGCTCGGGAGGCTGCACCCAGCACCAAGGTGGGATTCTTGACATCTGTGCTGCGTCTCATTACAAAGGGAACTCGCGCCTCCAACACAGTTTGACTGTATAAAGGGCTAAATGTTATACGTGTTTCATTCAGCGTGTGCAAGGAGAAAAATTAAAAGAGCAACCTTTGACTTGTGCAGCACTACTGCTGCGTAAGCTGTGGCTCTTCTACTTTCTAACCCCTGAGGGGGGGTTAAAGGTGACCTTTGAAATCGGTTCAAGTAGGCTTCGGCCTACACTCTGCTCCCCCTGCAGAGCCCGGGCTCCAACACCGATCGTTGCTGTCCGGAAGTGCTGGCTGCACAGAGCCAAACACCTCGCCAATGTGTCAGTGGGGTCCAGCACCGCCAGCTGTTCCCCTGCTGTGTAGACGGCAACGTGTCCTGCAAAAGCCACGCAGACACAACAGACCCAAAGCTGCCGCCAGTGCAGGCTTCGGCCTACACTCCCCTCCCCCTGCTCCTCCTCCTCCTGCTCCTCCTCCTGCTGTCCCTGGGCTCTAACACACCGCCAGTTGGGGCCCAGATGTGCTAGCTGCACAGAGAAAAACACCAGCCAATGTGTCAGTGGGGTCCAGCACCGCCAGCTGTTCCCCTGCTGTGCAGCCGGCAACGTGTCCTGCAAAAGCCACGCAGACACAAGAACTGAAATTGAAGGGAACCTGTCCCCCCTCCCCCAGGCGTTTTTACGTTATCCAGCCACCTTGTACAGCGGTAATGCTGCATGTGTGCAAGGTGGCTCAGAAACGTATTCTCCTCGCACATGTGGAACTGAAAACACGTCTGAAATGTGTCCTCTGTGTGACCATTTAACCGTCCCGGTGGTGTGACTTTCCTTTGTAATGACACGCTGCAACCCCCTTGGTAGCGCTGCCCGTCTTCTGGCATCATTGTTTGGCTGGCTGCGCCTCTGCGGCCGCCCTGACCCACACAACGCCCCTCGGTGTCTTATTTATTGGGACTGCGAGGGTGTGATTCATGGGCAGGATCAGTGCATCAGTTCGCCTGTCCCTCCTCTCCTTCCGCCTTCTTCGGACTGTGCGGCTTCATGGCCGTGGCATGCGATAAGGGATCAGATGACGCCGCACAGTCTGAAGCGGGTGTAAGGACCCGAGTGTGAGAGGCCAACATATGTGCTGCGCCAGGCCCTGAATCCCAGCCCCGCAGTGTTTTAACAATGTTAAGACACTGCGGGGCTGGGATTCATGGTCATCGCGAACCGCACCGGCCGACATTACATGATGCCAGAAGATGGGCAGCGCTAACGGCGCTAGGCCAGGGGATAACACGACAGCGCAGACTCCTGTACAGCAAATAACAACGCTCGGGAGGCTGCACCCAGCACCAAGGTGGGATTCTTGACATCTGTGCTGCGTCTCATTACAAAGGGAACTCGCGCCTCCAACACAGTTTGACTGTATAAAGGGCTAAATGTTATACGTGTTTCATTCAGCGTGTGCAAGGAGAAAAATTAAAAGAGCAACCTTTGACTTGTGCAGCACTACTGCTGCGTAAGCTGTGGCTCTTCTACTTTCTAACCCCTGAGGGGGGGTTAAAGGTGACCTTTGAAATCGGTTCAAGTAGGCTTCGGCCTACACTCTGCTCCCCCTGCAGAGCCCGGGCTCCAACACCGATCGTTGCTGTCCGGAAGTGCTGGCTGCACAGAGCCAAACACCTCGCCAATGTGTCAGTGGGGTCCAGCACCGCCAGCTGTTCCCCTGCTGTGTAGCCGGCAACGTGTCCTGCAAAAGCCACGCAGACACAACAGACCCAAAGCTGCCGCCAGTGCAGGCTTCGGCCTACACTCCCCTCCCCCTGCTCCTCCTCCTCCTGCTCCTCCTCCTGCTGTCCCTGGGCTCTAACACACCGCCAGTTGGGGCCCAGATGTGCTAGCTGCACAGAGAAAAACACCAGCCAATGTGTCAGTGGGGTCCAGCACCGCCAGCTGTTCCCCTGCTGTGCAGCCGGCAACGTGTCCTGCAAAAGCCACGCAGACACAAGAACTGAAATTGAAGGGAACCTGTCCCCCCTCCCCCAGGCGTTTTTACGTTATCCAGCCACCTTGTACAGCGGTAATGCTGCATGTGTGCAAGGTGGCTCAGAAACGTATTCTCCTCGCACATGTGGAACTGAAAACACGTCTGAAATGTGTCCTCTGTGTGACCATTTAACCGTCCCGGTGGTGTGACTTTCCTTTGTAATGACACGCTGCAACCCCCTTGGTAGCGCTGCCCGTCTTCTGGCATCATTGTTTGGCTGGCTGCGCCTCTGCGGCCGCCCTGACCCACACAACGCCCCTCGGTGTCTTATTTATTGGGACTGCGAGGGTGTGATTCATGGGCAGGATCAGTGCATCAGTTCGCCTGTCCCTCCTCTCCTTCCGCCTTCTTCGGACTGTGCGGCTTCATGGCCGTGGCATGCGATAAGGGATCAGATGACGCCGCACAGTCTGAAGCGGGTGTAAGGACCCGAGTGTGAGAGGCCAACATATGTGCTGCGCCAGGCCCTGAATCCCAGCCCCGCAGTGTTTTAACAATGTTAAGACACTGCGGGGCTGGGATTCATGGTCATCGCGAACCGCACCGGCCGACATTACATGATGCCAGAAGATGGGCAGCGCTAACGGCGCTAGGCCAGGGGATAACACGACAGCGCAGACTCCTGTACAGCAAATAACAACGCTCGGGAGGCTGCACCCAGCACCAAGGTGGGATTCTTGACATCTGTGCTGCGTCTCATTACAAAGGGAACTCGCGCCTCCAACACAGTTTGACTGTATAAAGGGCTAAATGTTATACGTGTTTCATTCAGCGTGTGCAAGGAGAAAAATTGAAAGAGCAACCTTTGACTTGTGCAGCACTACTGCTGCGTAAGCTGTGGCTCTTCTACTTTCTAACCCCTGAGGGGGGGTTAAAGGTGACCTTTGAAATCGGTTCAAGTAGGCTTCGGCCTACACTCTGCTCCCCCTGCAGAGCCCGGGCTCCAACACCGATCGTTGCTGTCCGGAAGTGCTGGCTGCACAGAGCCAAACACCTCGCCAATGTGTCAGTGGGGTCCAGCACCGCCAGCTGTTCCCCTGCTGTGTAGCCGGCAACGTGTCCTGCAAAAGCCACGCAGACACAACAGACCGAAAGCTGCCGCCAGTGCAGGCTTCGGCCTACACTCCCCTCCCCCTGCTCCTCCTCCTCCTGCTCCTCCTCCTGCTGTCCCTGGGCTCTAACACACCGCCAGTTGGGGCCCAGATGTGCTAGCTGCACAGAGAAAAACACCAGCCAATGTGTCAGTGGGGTCCAGCACCGCCAGCTGTTCCCCTGCTGTGCAGCCGGCAACGTGTCCTGCAAAAGCCACGCAGACACAAGAACTGAAATTGAAGGGAACCTGTCCCCCCTCCCCCAGGCGTTTTTACGTTATCCAGCCACCTTGTACAGCGGTAATGCTGCATGTGTGCAAGGTGGCTCAGAAACGTATTCTCCTCGCACATGTGGAACTGAAAACACGTCTGAAATGTGTCCTCTGTGTGACCATTTAACCGTCCCGGTGGTGTGACTTTCCTTTGTAATGACATGCTGCAACCCCCTTGGTAGCGCTGCCCGTCTTCTGGCATCATTGTTTGGCTGGCTGCGCCTCTGCGGCCGCCCTGACCCACACAACGCCCCTCGGTGTCTTATTTATTGGGACTGCGAGGGTGTGATTCATGGGCAGGATCAGTGCATCAGTTCGCCTGTCCCTCCTCTCCTTCCGCCTTCTTCGGACTGTGCGGCTTCATGGCCGTGGCATGCGATAAGGGATCAGATGACGCCGCACAGTCTGAAGCGGGTGTAAGGACCCGAGTGTGAGAGGCCAACATATGTGCTGCGCCAGGCCCTGAATCCCAGCCCCACAGTGTTTTAACAATGTTAAGACACTGCGGGGCTGGGATTCATGGTCATCGCGAACCGCACCGGCCGACATTACATGATGCCAGAAGATGGGCAGCGCTAACGGCGCTAGGCCAGGGGATAACACGACAGCGCAGACTCCTGTACAGCAAATAACAACGCTCGGGAGGCTGCACCCAGCACCAAGGTGGGATTCTTGACATCTGTGCTGCGTCTCATTACAAAGGGAACTCGCGCCTCCAACACAGTTTGACTGTATAAAGGGCTAAATGTTATACGTGTTTCATTCAGCGTGTGCAAGGAGAAAAATTAAAAGAGCAACCTTTGACTTGTGCAGCACTACTGCTGCATAAGCTGTGGCTCTTCTACTTTCTAACCCCTGAGGGGGGGTTAAAGGTGACCTTTGAAATCGGTTCAAGTAGGCTTCGGCCTACACTCTGCTCCCCCTGCAGAGCCCGGGCTCCAACACCGATCGTTGCTGTCCGGAAGTGCTGGCTGCACAGAGCCAAACACCTCGCCAATGTGTCAGTGGGGTCCAGCACCGCCAGCTGTTCCCCTGCTGTGTAGCCGGCAACGTGTCCTGCAAAAGCCACGCAGACACAACAGACCCAAAGCTGCCGCCAGTGCAGGCTTCGGCCTACACTCCCCTCCCCCTGCTCCTCCTCCTCCTGCTCCTCCTCCTGCTGACCCTGGGCTCTAACAAACCGCCAGTTGGGGCCCAGATGTGCTAGCTGCACAGAGAAAAACACCTCGCCAATGTGTCAGTGGGGTCCAGCACCGCCAGCTGTTCCCCTGCTGTGCAGCCGGCATCGTGTCCTGCAAAAGCCACGCAGACACTTGCTCTTGTACCTTCTGCTCCCCATCCTGGTTCCAGTACCGTCAGCTGGTTCCGGGCAGAGCCTTTGGCTTAGGTGCCTCCCTTTGGTATCCGAGTTCCACCAACGTCAGGTGGTCCTTGGTAGTGCTTTCAGGCACGGGTACCTCCTGCTTAGTAACCGGGTTCCAGTAACGTCAGCTGGTCCTCGGTAGTTCCATTGGCTCTTGGACCTTCGGCTACCCATCCGGGTTCCAGCACCGTCAGCTGGTTCTCGGCAGTGTCTTTTGCTCTTGTACCTTCTGCTCCCCATCCTGGTTCCAGTACCGTCAGCTGGTTCCGGGCAGAGCCTTTGGCTTAGGTGCCTCCCTCTGGGTATCCGAGTTCCACCAACGTCAGGTGGTCCTTGGTAGTGCTTTCAGCACAGGTACCTCCTGCTTAGTAACCGGGTTCCAGTAACGTCAGCTGGTCCTCGGTAGTTCCATTGGCTCTTGGACCTTCGGGTAGCCATCCGAGTTCCAGTTCCATCAGCTGGTTCTTGGCATTTTCTCAGCCTTCTTGTACCTTCTGCTACATTTCCAAGTTCAAGAGACTAAACACGATGACCCGGAAGACCACCCCTAAGATGACGACGACACCAGAGACGACAACCACCGTGATGACGACGACCCTGGAGACGATGACCCCGAAGACCACCCCGATGACGACGACCCCGGAGACGACGACCCTGAAGACCACCCCGATGATGACGACCCCGGAGACGACGACCCTGGAGACGACGACGACCTGGAAGACCGAGAAGCAGAAGAACAAGAGGCTGCAGAACAAAGAGCAGAAGGACATTAAGCATAACACAAAATATCAGAGCAAAAAATATTATGTAAATTATAAGCAGAAGAAGACTAAGCAGTGTATGGGGGTGAGTCCGTTCCTCCTCGTGGTGCCCCTGGATAAAGCCTGATGCTGCAGGCCAAACTGAACGCGGACAAATGTAACTGTTTTGTGACAGGCAGAACGGAAGGTGTAATCTTCAAACTTTTATAGATAACAACTACGGGAATGCCTGTCACAAATAAGAATATGATGAAGAAGTTGAATATGATGAAGATAATAGTAAAATAAAAAGAATATGAACAATGTAACCCAAAAAATAATAGGTAGAAGATGAAGAAGAAGATGAATAAGGTGAAGAAGTTGATGTCAAAGAAGCTGATGATGAGGATAATTAAGAAGAAAGCGTGGGAGAAGTAAAAAAGAAGGTGAAGGGCGTGGAAGTAGTGAAACATCAATATCTGACATAAAAAAAAAAAAAAAAACATAGTCAAATTCTTTCTAACGCCGAACTTCATAAAAAAAAATAAAAAATCCTGCTATTCTATTACATTGGGCTAAACCTCTGTCCCTTTAATATCTCCGCCACGTCCCCCAATACATCCTACAATATTCTTAGTTGTTTTCCTTCATGTAGAATGAACCTACAAGTGTATAAAGGGTTTATTTTAATTCCGATATTTTCGTCCCATTGACTTGCATTGGGATCGGGTATCGGTATCGGATTGGATTCCGATACTGTGACGGTATCGGCCGATACTTTCCGATACCGATACTTTCCGATATCGGAAAGTATCGCTCAACACTAGTCACCACTGTTCAGACTTGTTTCACCAAGTGTTCACCTCAGCCTCATTCATGTGGGCAAGAATGGAATATTTGTTCATATGTTACAGAGAAAATATCCTGTACACTTCAGATATAGAATATATAGGCAGACAATGTACTAACAGGAAAAAAATGATAAGCAGTAGGCAAAGCCAGTCATATGAAGCCATCCTATGAGGCCATCGCCAGCCCATTAATATCTCTTTATTGGCATAAATAAATATAGCAAAAAAGCAATTAAAAAATGAATAAAAAAGCATACCTTAATTTAATAAAATCTAGAAATAAATGAACATAAATATGACTATAAAAAGGAGACCACAAGCATAACAGGCATGGAGAGCAACTTATATAAGGGTGGGTATATGATAGTGACGGTATAGAGGAAATGTAGTGGCTACATATGATAAAAGAAGAAATTGCCAGAAAAGTGTTTTAATGGCTGAAGAGTTGAAACAGTTGTTCCTAAACAGGAAAAATAGTTGGTGCCATCACTCTAAATAACTGTCATAGTAGACATCATAGACAATGGTCCAAATGAATATGGGGCAGAGATGATGTAAAATACTAAAGACAAGAAAATACAAATTACAATAATAACATTAAAAATGGTAATATACTATAATCTGGACCTCATGAAATGTGAACCATGACAAATAGTAGATTCCTTAGCAGCCAAAAAGTATAGACATATGTAAGAGATGTACAACCATATACCATCAGATACAGCTACCCATCCTGGAAACATACCCAACTCACATTTCTCTATAGCTTCATTTGATACCCCATCTACTATTTGTCATGGTCCACATTTCATGACGATTTTACATTTCATGTATGTTAATGTTCAAGTTATTGAAAGTAAAGTGAAATATGTAATGTGGAAAATTGCAGATTGCAGGTATAAGACTATATTGTGTAACATCCATTAAGAGGCTGAATGGATGACTTTGCAACATTCATTTAACCTTCGAGTCCACCATACTGAAGGTTAATCAATTTGTCTCTCACATTCTGACAATGTATTATCTCTAGCAGGAAAAGATTAGGATTCATCTTTAGGCCATGTGCACACGTTCAGTATTTTTCGCGTTTTTTTCGCGTTTTTTCGCTATAAAAACATGATAAAAACGCGAAAAAAATGCTAACATATGCCTCCCATTATTTTCAGTGTATTCCGCATTTTTTGTGCAAATGTAGCCTTTTTTTCCGCGAAAAAAATCGCATCGCGGAAAAAAAAGCAACATGTTCATTAAAATGCGGAATTGCAGGGGATTCCGCACACCTAGGAGTGCATTGATCTGCTTACTTCCCGCACGGGGCTGTGCACACCATGCGGGAAGTAAGCAGATTATGTGCGGTTGGTACCCAGGGTGGAGGAGAGGAGACTCTCCTCCACGGACTGGGAACCATATAATTGGTCAAAAAAAAAGAATTAAAATAAAAAATAGTCATATACTCACCTTCGATGTCTTCCCGCCTCTCCGCTGCATGCTGCCGCTTCGGTTTCTATAGCTGGTGTGCGGTGAAGGACCTGCGATGACGTCGCGGTCTTGTGATTGGTCGAGACCGGTCATATGACCGCTCACGTGACCGCGACGTCATGGAAGGTCCTGAACCACACCGGTATCTATAGGAACGGACGCCTGCAGGTGAGTATAACCATTTTTTTTATTTTTCTATCTTTTACTATAGATGCTGCATAGGCTGCATCTATAGTAAAAAGATGGTCAAACTTGTCAAACGCTATGTTTGACAAGTGTGACCAACCTGTCAGTCAGTTTTCCAAGCGATGCTACAGATCACTTGGAAAACTTTAGCATTCTGCAAGCTAATTACGCTTGCAGAATGCTAAAAAAACGCGAAAAAAACGGAAAAAAAACGCACAAAAAAAATGCGGATTTCTTGCAGAAAATTTCCGGTTTTCTTCAGGAAATTTCTGCAAGAAATCCGGACGTGTGCACATACCCTAACAGACATTGTAAGAGATTTCAAGGTTTTAGTAGACTCCATACTGTGAAATAAGCAGTTTATGAGCAGTGATATAAGCAGCTCGGAGTCCCTGCAGTATTTCCATGTTACCTCTAAACTGAAAAATGTTATTAAATCTTTTTCATGCCAAAGGCCTGTGCTAGTTTTCTGGGGGTGGTAGCGGACAGCAGTTAGGCTGGAGTCACACACAACGTATAAAAATATGGTCCGTTTTTTACAGACTGAATACGCAGAAATGTTCCCTGAACAGTGATCCGTATGTCATCCGTTGGCAAGGTGTGGCTGCGTATTTTGTACATGTAAACCTGTTATGACCCCAGTGGACAGGGTCTCAGAGGTACGTGTAAGTCTGCGAGATACAAAAATCCAGCTCATAGGGCAGTGGTAACTGGGTTGACCAAATATCTACTCCTAACACCAACACTAGAAGTATCCGGGGATCATGCCTACGGTGATCGCTAGATGACTCGCGCCAGCCGGAGAATCTAACTACCCCTAGGAGAAGAAAACAAAGACCTCTCTTGCCTCCAGAGAAAGGGACCCCAAAGCAAGATACAAGCCCCCCACAAATAATAACGGTGAGGTAAGAGGAAATGACAAACACAGAAATGAACCAGGTTCAGCAAAGAGAGGCCAGCTTACTAATAGCAGAATAAAGCAAGATAACTTATTTGGTCAACAAAAACCCTATAAAAATCCACGCTGGAGATTCAAGAACCCCCGAACCGTCTAACGGTCCGGGGGGAGAACACCAGCCCCCTAGAGCTTCCAGCAAAGGTCAGGATACAGATTGGAACAAGCTGGACAAAAATACAAAACAAAACAAAAGCAAAAAGCAAGGAAGAGACTTAGCTTTAACAAGCAGGAACCAGGATCAGTACACAAGAGCACAACAGATTAGCTCTGATTTCAACGATGCCAGGCATTGAACTGAAGGTCCAGAGAGCTTATATAGCAACGCCCCTGAACTAACGGCCCAGGTGAGCATATAGGAGAAGACAGAAGCTCCAGTGTCAAATCACTAATGACCACTAGAGGGAGCAAAACGCAAATTCACAACAGTAGATTCAAGAACCCCCGAACCGTCTAACGGTCCGGGGGGAGAACACCAGCCCCCTAGAGCTTCCAGCAAAGGTCAGGATACAGATTGGAACAAGCTGGACAAAAATACAAAACAAAACAAAAGCAAAAAGCAAGGAAGAGACTTAGCTTTAACAAGCAGGAACCAGGATCAGTACACAAGAGCACAACAGATTAGCTCTGATTTCAACGATGCCAGGCATTGAACTGAAGGTCCAGAGAGCTTATATAGCAACGCCCCTGAACTAACGGCCCAGGTGAGCATATAGGAGAAGACAGAAGCTCCAGTGTCAAATCACTAATGACCACTAGAGGGAGCAAAACGCAAATTCACAACAAAACCTCCGTATGGCAACCGTATGGCATCCGTACAGCGAGATTTTCCCGCCGGCTTGCAAACTGGACATAGAATGGATCCATGGGCTCAAATATTCATGAAAACATATATGCAGTCTGTGTGTATATATATATATATACATATATGTCAGTGAGACTCATACAGAGATAGATAGCTTTTGCTATCTCCTTATCAAACCCAACTGAATATGAGATATGGTTTACATACAGTAAACCATTTTATATCCCTTATTTTTTTTCATATTCCTCACTAATAATGTTAGAAGTGTCTGTGTGCAAAATTTGGGAGCTCTAGGTGTTAAAATAAAGGGTTAAATCATGGAAAAAACTGGTGTGGGCTCCCGCACAATTTTCTCCACCAGAGTGGGAAAGCCAGTGACTGAGGGCAGATATTAATAACCTAGAGAAGGACCATGGTTATTGGCCCCCCTGGCTAAAAACATCTGCCCCAGCCACCCCAGAAAGGGCACATCTGTAATATGCGCCTATTCTGTCACTTAGCCACTCTCTTCCCACTCCCGAGTAGCGGTGGGATATGGGGTAACAAAGGGTTAATGTCACCTTGCCAATGTAAGGTGGCATTAAGCCTGGTTAATAATGGAGATTTGTCAATAAGACACCTATCCATTATTAAGCCAATAGTAATAAAGGGTTAAAAAAACACACATTATGAATTAAGTATTTTAATTAAATAAATACACATGGGGTTTTAATATCTTTATTGTACTCTCAATCCAACTGACGACCCTTGTCATCTGAAAAAAAGGGATAAATACTTTATTCATAATGTGTGTTTTTTTAACCCTTTATTACTATTGGCCTAATAATGGATGGGTGTCTTATTGACATCCCTCCATTATTAACCAGGCTTAATGTCACCTTAGATTAGCAAGGTGACATTAACCATTTATTACCCCATAACCCACCGCTACTCGGGAGTGGCTCAGGCGTTACAGATGTGCCTTTTCTGGGGTGGCTGGGGGCAGATGTTTTTAGCCAGGGGTGTGCCAATAACCATGGTCCCTCTCTAGGCTATTAATATCTGTCCTCAGTCACTGGCTTTCCCACTCTGGCGGAGGAAATTGCGCAGGAGCCCACGCCAGTTTTTTCCGTGATTTAACCCTTTATTTTAACACCCAGAGCTCCCAAATTTTGCACACAGACACTTCTAACATTACTAGTGAGGAATATGTTAAAAATTAAGGGATATGAAATGGTTTACTGTATGTAAACCATGTCTCATATTCTGTCGGGTTTGATAGGGAGATAGCAAAAGCCGGCAATTGAATTGAATTGAGTACAGTATAATGGCCACACATAGTTACCCCACCCCCATCATTGCCTTCTCCGCTCCGTACAGCTTGTACACACATGACTCCTCTCCGTACACCTTGTACACACGCCGCTCCTCTTCATACACCTCGTGCACACACGGCTCAGCTCCGTACACCTTGTACACACATGGCTGACTGACATTAATCAATTCCTTAGATATCCTATTGTACCCCTTTCCTGTTTTATACAGTCCAACTATCTTTTCCGGTAGATCCACTGACAATTCTTGTGCTTTCTCCATGACTCACAATCCAGAAACATCAGTGGCTGGATGAAAGATGCAAGAGTCTGTCTGCATCCCATAAACTAACTCAGCTTTTATGCACACACACTGATTACAAGCAAACAGGTGAGGATGTTACCTTTAGTAGCCATTCAAACCCATTTGTGTCAACTTCTGTGCATGTTATCAGGCCAAACTCACCAGGGTATGTGAACTTTTGATCAGGGTCATTTGGATGTTTTGGGTTGTCATTATGATTTAAAAAGAGAAAACACAGTAGTTTGACAATAAATGACTTCACCTTATAACTAGGTAGGGACGCTCAGGCCAGTGTAGGGTCAGTCACCTCCCTATGGTGATCATCACTATTTGTTTTGGTTTTTTTTGGTGGTGGTATGATGTTGTATTTTCAATATTAATTTTAAATATATTATAATAAAGATGTGGTTTTCTTGCTAAAAGTGTAAGACTATACGATGAGCTTATTTGAAATCATCTTACATTCTATCTTTTTAAACTGTGAAGTAATAAATGGCTTCACCCAACCACTAATCATGAGTGAAGAAAAAGTTTTGGTGTTATCATTCATATTCTCTAAAAAAAGGGCCAAGAAAGCAAAAACTTTTGAGCACAACTGTAGGTAAAAAGCATATACAGTTGAAACCAGAAGTTTACATGCACTATGTAAAAAGACAGATATGCATATTATTCTCAATATCTAACATGAAGTCAGAATAAATCTTTGCCATGTTAGGACAATTAGAATTACCATAATTATTAATATTTGCCAAGTGCCAGAATAATGAGAGAGTGAATGTTTTAAGGCATTTTTATTACTTACTGCAAAGTCAAAAGTTTACATACAGCTCATTAGTATTTGATACCATTGCCATTAAACTGAATCACTTGGGTCTAACGTTTGGGATATGCTTCCACAAGCTTCTTACAATATTTGGTTGGAATTTGGGCCCATTCCTCCTGACAAAACTGGTATAACTGATCCAGGTTTGTAGGTCGCCTTTCTTGCACTTGCCTTTTCAGCTTTGCCCATAAATTTTCAATAGGATTGATATCAGGATTTTGTGATGGCCACTCCAAATCATTGACTTTGTTATCCTTAAGCCACTTTGTTACAATTTTGGCAGTATGCTTCGGGTCATTGTCCATTTGGAAGACCCATTTCTGCAAAAGCTTTACCTTCCTGTCAGATGTCTTGAGATGTTGCTTCAGTATTGCCACAATCTTCTTTTCTCATGATGTCATCTATTCTGTGAAGGGCACCAATCCCTCCTGTAGCAAAACCACCCCACAACATGATGCTGCCATCCCCGTGTTTCACAGTTGGGGTGGTGTACTTAGGGTTCCAAGCTTCTCCCTTTTTCCTCCAAACATAACGATGGTCACTATGCTCAAAAAGTTCAAATTTAGTTTCATCAGACCTCAGGACATGTCTCCAAAAATTAATGTCTTTGTTTCTGTGTGCATTTGCAAACATTAATCTGGCTCTTTTATGTTTCTTTTGAAGTAATGGCTTCTTCTTGGCAGAGTGGCCTTTCAATCTATGTTAATATAGTACTTGTTTCACTGTGGATATTGACACAATCTTACCAGCTTCCACCATCATCTTCACAAAGTCTTTTGCTTTTGTCCTTGGGTTGATATGCACATGTCGGACCAAAGCACATTCATCTCTGGGACACAGAACCATCTCCTTGCTGAGAGGTACGATGCATGGACATTCCCATCTTGTTTGTATTTTTGTATAAGGGTATGTGTCCATGTTCAGGATTGCATCAGGATTTTCTCAGGATTTGACGCAGGTAAAATCTGCACCTGAGGTCACTGGCAGATCACCTGAGTTTTTTGATGCGTTTTTACATGCGTTTTTCATGCTTTTTTTAATGCGTTTTTCCATGCGGTTTTTCATGCGGATTTGTGTGTTTTTCTAAGCTAAATAAAGATATACAAAAAAAAAGAATTGTGATGTAATTTCTTGTCCAACCTCTTCATTTACATACTCCATTGAATAATAATGTTTACATACACAGATAGATACGATAGATACAATAGATATTGTATCTTTCATATCTATCGTATCTATCTATCATATCCATTCATCTATCGTATCTATCTATCTATCTATCTATCTATCTATCTATCTATCTATCTATCTATCTATCTATCTATCTATCTATCATATCCAGCTATCGTATCCATCTATCTATCGTATTTATCTACTGTATGGTATCTATCTATATATCTATTATCTACTGATATATCTATCTATAAATATATCTATCGATATATAGATATATCAATAGATATATTGCTAGATAGATAATAGATAAATAGATAACAGATTAATAAATCGATAGATATGATAAATACGATAGATAGATATGATAGATAGATGGATACAATAGATGGATCACACGTGCGAGAAACTTGGACGAGTCTCGCATCTTAATACCCGGCACTGCCACCGGCACTCGGGAGCAGAGCGTGCAGCTACATGTATTTCTGTGCAGAAGCACGCTCCGCTCCCGAGTGCCGGCGGCAGTGTCGGGTATTAAGATGCGAGACTCGTCCGAGTTTCTCGCATGTGTGATCCTGGCCTTAAATAAAGACACACACACCCATTAAATCTGCCTTAGGCCGGGGTCACACTCGCGAGAAACTCACACAAGTCTCTCGCTTCAATACTCTTCACTGCCGCTGGCACTCGGGACTGGAGTGTGCGGCTGCATGTATTTCTATGCAGCTGAGCGCTCCGGTCCTGAGTGCCCGCGGCAGTGCTGGGTATTTACCCTGGCCTTAAATGCAATATGTTTAATAAAAAAAAAAAAATTGAAAAAAAAAATGTTGTGGGCTCCCGCGCAATTTTCTGCACCAGAGAGGGAAAGCCAGCGACTGGGGGACTGATATTTGTAGCCTGGGAAGGGGTTAATACCCATGGAGCTTCCCAGGCTATGAATATCAGCCCGCAGCTGTCTGCGTAGCCTTTACTGGCTATAAAAATAGGGGGACCCCCAAAAAAATGACGTGGGGTCCCCGTATAATTTATAGCCAGAAAGGCTACGCAGACAGCTGCGGGCTGATATTCATAGCCTATAGAGGGACCATGGATATTGGTCCCCCCCGGCTACAAATACCAGCCCACAGCCACCCCAGAAATGGCACATCTGTAAGATGCGCCAATTCCGGCCCTTAGCCTCTCTCTTCCCACTCCGGAGTTGCGGTGGGATATGGGGTAATAAGGGGTTAATGACACCTTAGGTGACATTAAGCCCGGTTAATAATGGTGAGGCGTCAATATGACGCCTATCCATTATTAATCCTAGTAAAGTGTAAATAAAACACAGACACTAGAAAAAAAGTATTTTAGTGAAATGATTACACACTTTTTGAACATATCTTTATTGTACGCTTAATCCTCCTGAAGACCCTCATACTGCAAAAAAGCAAAAAATAACAAACCAAATTCATACTCCCTGTCCGTAGATATCCCATAACGAGTGTCCCACGACGAGTCCAGCTCTGCTACATCTGGATGCCTGACATCCAGATGTAGCAGAACTTGTAGATGATCGCTGGAGATAACTCTCCAGCGATCACCTACATTCTAGCACTCATGGTCAGCTTACCGTGAGAATCAGCCTTGTGTGACCGGAGATAACCCCCGGTCATGTGCACGGCAGTTCTCGTGATAAGCTAAGTTATCGCGAGAACTTAGTTTACTTCGAGAACTGCAGTGGACATGGGGCTTCCGGCGGCGGGACAGGTAAGCCGGCATGTGACATGCGTAGTTAGCTGCATTAATGCAGTTTCTACGCATGTCACTAATCATTAGATGCGATTTTACCGCATCTAATGATTATCTATGGGAAATTTACGGCGCGGCAACGGAGCGTCGCCGCACTGTAAACAGACATGCTGTGTTCTGAAAAGAAGCATCGCATGTCCGTTTACGGGGGTCTGCCGCCTGCATGTTTTACCGCATAGTGGAGATGGGATTTCATGAAATCCCATCCACTATGCTGTAACACCTGGATGCTGCGTGTTTGACGCTGCTCTTCATTTGGACAGTGAAGTGCTTATCACAGAACAGGGTGTAGTAAGACCAGGCCTTACATGATATTCTAGTCACAGCAATATTAATCACAAGCTGAATTAAGGGACTGTCAGCACAGAATGACTGCTTAAACCAAGTACAGGTGCTTGGTGTTTCATGACGGGGCCAATCTTTTATATACACCTTCCCACCTTCTTGGTTTCCATCTATCTACACCCTTACGTGGCTCTATGAAGCCCAAGTTCTCAAACCAACAAGAGGAGGTTGGAGACTGAGGTAGAACAAGCAGGGAAGGTGTAAAAAATTACACTGGTCAACTAAAAAAAAATCACCAGCAAAGGTAATATGTTTGTTTTATCGAGTTTGATGTGCTGATTTGAAAAATATGCTTAGTTTTGTTCTATCACATAAAGTTTCTGAGATAGAAGTAATTTTTTTTTTTTGTTACGTTATTTCGGCATTTTCAATGTATGTTTTATTTTATTTTATTCCCATTTCTTTGCATGTCTTACTTAATTGTGAATTTTCTTACAGGGACAACATCTGTAAAGGTTTTAGTAAGTTTTATGGGAAGGAGTATTGACAATGCAGTCAACCAATGTCTGCTTCTCGGAAAGTCACATGTTATGGGGAGGAGCTAACTGTTATGAGGCGGTAAAATTTGAGTCAGTAAGAAAAGGATGGTGATGGCAGCAAGGATTGGTATGTGAGACTTTGACAGGAGACAGGCATCTACAGTGATCTGAACCCTGCCACAGGGAGATATAGAAGGGAAGGCAGTGGATAGCTGCCATTGTGAGAGGATTTTCACAGTATTTCTGGGAGGCCAAGTTGCATCAGAGGGAAGAAAACAGCTCAGTCACTGAGGGGTAACTGAGTGAGGGTCTTCACAGAGAGAGAACCTGAAAGAAGCCAATATCACACTGAGAAACTGCCTGTCTGTAAATGTCCCTCTGTAAGGAATAGGCTGACTCGTTTACCTCACAACTGTATATAGTTATCTACCAGATTGACTTCCAATAAAATCAGTTCTAAATACAAGCTGCCTCTGTCATCTCTTGTTTAAATATCTACATATATGATTATTGATAAAAAAAAAATCCCCATTAAATATCACCTGCTTAACTCAGCAGGAAGTACAGTGGCGTCTAAAAATCACTTAAATTGACAAATCTCCAGGCCCAGATGGGATACACCCCTGAGTACTGCAGGAATTGAGTACAGTCATTGATAGACCATTATTTTTAATCTTTAAAGACTCCATAATAACAGCGTATGTACCACAGGACTGGCATATAGCAAATGTGATATTCAAAAAGGGGACACAAACTGAACTAGGGAATTATAGGCCAGTAAGCTTAGCCTCTACTGTGGGTAAAATCCTGGAGGGTTTTCTAAGAGATGCTATACTGGAGTATCTGAAGAGGAATAACCTCATGACCCAATATCAACAGGGGTTTAATAGGCACCGTTCCTGTCAGACTAATCTGATCAGTTTCTATGAAGAGATAAGTTCCGGACTGGACCAAGGGAACACAGTGGACATAGTGTATATTGACTTTTCAAAAGCTTTTGATATGGTGCCACACAAAAGGTCGATACATTAAATGAGAACAATGGGGATAGGGGAAAATATGTGTAAGTGGGTTAAGAGCTTGCTCGGGGATAGGAAACAAAGGGTGGTTATTAATGGAGCACACTTGGACTGGGTCACAGTTAGCAGTGGGGTACCACGGGGGTCAGTACTAGGCCCGCTTCTTTTTAACATATTTATTAATGACCTTGTAGGGGGTATACAGAGTAGAATTTCAATATTTGCAGATGACACTAAACTCTGCAGGGTAATGTCAGGGCTCTGAACATTTTTTATTACCTTTGTGCATTACTGCCCTTTTCCAAGATGGTGTCTTCCTGCTATAAAACTCCACCCCAGCCTTCAGTCTGTGCTAGAGTATTCTGCCTTGCATCCAGCTCCTGACCTCTGGTTACTCCTTGGCTATATACCTGCTCCTGTGAACCTGTGGGGTTATCCTGCTACTCTGCTCTGAGTTCCTGCTGTATACACCAGTTCCAGTAATCCTCCTTCATCTGCTGTTCGTGTTTACTTCCATCTGCATTTGCTGGCCATGTAAGCTGTTGCTGCTCTGCAAGAACCTGAGACTATTACCCAGGCCTCCCTGGTTGAGCTAAGTATTATTTGAACTGCCTTATAAGCATATCTATCTGTGTTTTGGACTAAGCAAGGACTTATTCGTGTCAAGTATCCTCAAGAATAATTGTGCTTCATAGACTTTCTGCGTGATTGCATTTTCCTCTGAAGTTTCCTATAGACTGCTGAGCTGCATTTAATATTTACTCCAAGTGTTGTGGACTTAAGTTTCTCTGCACCTGTTTGAATCACCGTGTGATAATATAGACTTTACCACTTATAAAACTGTGTCCTGTAGTTGTCTTGTTCCATGCAAAGAGTCTCCTGAGTTATCCCCTATAATTATTACAGGATACTCTAGCCTAAAAAAAAAAAAGAGGAGACTGCTGGAACAATGACTGCAGAAAGATGTGGAAGGTCTGCAAAAGAAGTTTGGAAGCTTTGAACACATTCAACAAGTGTTTGGACAGATTTGCAGGACTTAAGCACCCGCATGGCAGCCCAGGAAAACAAACTTGCTGGCATAGAGTCCCAGTATGGATGGGCTTTTCAGGACATAAGCACGCAAATAGCTGCACAAGTGACTTTTCCCTCTGGGCAACCGCCACCAGCTAGCCCACCTAAGTTGCCCCCATTCAGATTTAATGGTGATCGCGACAAATTTCGTGGCTTTGTGAATCAATGTATGCTATATTTTGATGTGCATGCTGACCATTTTCCTAATGATAGATCCAAAGTATTGTGTGTAATAATGCTGCTGACCGCACGAGCGCTCGCCTGGGCGAATCCGATGATTGAGTCTCGTGACCCACGGTTAAATAACTTGGATGATTTCTTGGCCGCTATGGCATTAATGTTTGATGATCCTAATCGCCGTGCAACCGCTGAATCTGCTTTATTGTCTTTACGCCAGGCAAAACGTTCTGTTATTGAGTATGCTACGGAATTCAGGAGATTAGAGGTAGATACCAACTGGGACAGTTATGCACAATTGCCTATTTTTAAAAGGGGTCTGTCTAGTATTGTAAAAGATGAACTAGCTCACTCTGAGTCACCACAAGAGCTAGCGACATTTATACAGCATTGTATGCGCATAGACATTCGCCTTACTGAGCGTAGGCAGGAGAAGTTTGCTGCATATAACCCTATTTCTAACTTTTCCCTTCCTTCCAAAGAGCCTGCAGGTAAAACATCTCGGGAGGTGGAGGAGGTGCCCATGCAAATTGATTCCGTTCAGAGGCACAAGATCAATGAGCGCCGGGAGCATCGCCTTCGTGAAAGTCTATGTTTCTACTGTGGCCAGTCTGACCACTTCTTGATCAATTGTCCTAAGTGTCCTAGATGGCCTAACAAGGTGCTAGCAGCAGTAGGGGAGTATGACAACTGTAATGATGAATCTGACATCTCTGAATGTAGCCTGCCTTTAAACGCTGTATTCCATTCACTTTCTATGACTTCACCCCCCCAAGGAGCTTAAGGAAAAGAACTCTGACTGTTCTCTCCCTATTAAGATCCTGTGTTCAGGACAGTGGATTTCCAGTTCAGCTATGATTGACTCTGGTGCCGGTGGCAAGTTTATGGATATCACATTTGCCAAGAACATGGTATTGAAATTCAGCAAAGAGCCTCTCCAATTACCATGGAAACAGTGGATGGGTCACCTTTAATCTCTGGGACTGTGGATCAGGAGACCATACCCCTTGACATTTTGTTGGAGCCTAATCATCAGGAGCAACTTTCATTCTTGCTAATTTCTTCTCCTCATTTTCCTGTGATTTTAGGCATTCCTTGGTTACGTTCTCAGAACACAATTATCAACTGGGAGACCAAGGAGATTATCTTTCCAACAAGGAGCAACTCAGCGTTAACAAAAGCTGTCCCTGAGTCCACGGCTACGGAACCACATGTACAAGTATTTTCTTTATAGAAATAAATATAAAAATATTTGCGCTAAAAATTCCAGTAAAATAAAATGAATAGGGACATAACACCATATAGAACTTAAAAAAATCCTGCCATAGGTGCAGAGAAAGTATTACCTCCGTCTTTAGTGCTGTATATGGGTGATATCTCCTGAATCCTAGAAGGTCCTTCAAAGGGCGTCGGTTTGATCTCACGTCACAGTTCAAATGAGTGTCCCAAAAAGGGATGAATAATAAGGTGCTGGGCAACTAGAAAAACGAAAGTGTGGGGGGCGCCGTCCCGGCCGGTGACAGGCGTACCTCCCCAGCAAAGAGAAAAATCTGCCGTGCACAGGCAATACAGGCTCTGTCCTCAGATAGAGCCGGCAAGGTGCAGCCCGGCTGCAGGACCTTGCGTGACGTCACTGACACGTGATGAATCACGTGACCGGCTATGGAAAGCACACCACACCACTTTTCCACGCGTTTCGGAATCTCTGATTCCTTCTTCAGGGATGGTATGGAGTGCATTATGTGTGCTTTTTATAAGATGCCAGATCTTTTTTTTTTTTTTTTTTTTTCTTTTATGCCAGATCTTTTACTATTCCCTCATTGGTTAAAAGCAAACAGTTCTACCTCGCTGTTCAGACCATGTGGTGCCAGGGTGTTCAATTCAAAAATGTATTTAGTTTCCGCCCGGGACATTCGGTGAATAAAGTTACCACCACGTCCATCTTTATTAACTATTTTCAATCCGGTGACCTTGATATCCTTAATTGAACCCCCATGGTATGTAGCAAAATGCATAGATAAAGGGTGTCCGGTGAACATTTTACTGATGTTCCGTAAATGTTCTCCAATTCTAACATACATTGGTTGTATAGTTCGGCCAATGTATAATTTCCCACATGGACAGGTTAGGCCATATACTATGCCTTTGGTAGAACATGTAATAAATTCTTTGATGTCCATGGCTACTGATTTATTGTGAATGGAAGTCTGTTTCTTAGTATTCAATTTCTTACATGGTACACATTTCTTACAAGGAAAGAAACCATTGGGAGGTTGGGATAAGACAGAATTAGACACCTTGCAAGATCTGCCACTAGTTGGAGCTATTATGTTGCCCAAATTGTTAGCTTTTTTATAAACAAATCTTGGACGTGTAGATAGTAGTTCGCCAATTATTTTATCCTCCCGTAGGATATTCCAGTGTTTGCTCACAATCCTGTTTAAAAGTTTGCTATTGGAGTTATATTTTGTGATAATTGGAATTTCTCCGATTCCCCATTTTTTGTTAGTGTTTTCTTCCTTGCCCCTCTTAATCAACAATTCTGCACGTGGATGACTTCCAACCTGCTCTTTGGTTTCCAGTAAAAATTGTCGATCATATCCTTTAGCCTCGAATATCTCAATTAACATGTTTGATTCCATATCATAATCCTCCTGCCTAGAGCAGTACCTGTGTGCTCTTATGAACTGGCTTTTTGGGACATTCAATAACCAATTTGGAAGGTGACAACTATCTAAGGAGATATAATTGTTAGAATCGGTAGGTTTATGGTATATCTGAGTCTGGATAGTGTTATTCTCTATAAATATTTTTAAATCTAAAAAATTGATCTCTTTGTTACTAATCGTGGCCGTAAATTTTAAAAAATACTCATTTTTATTTAATTCCTGAATAAAATTGTTCAATAAAAAGGGCCCCTCTGACCATATAAATATAATATCATCTATGAATCTCTGCAATAGGACAGGCCCGCCCGCAGCCTGCCACCCTGGAAAATGGTTTCCTCCTCCCATTTACCAACGTATAGGTTGGCATAGCTTGGGGCGAACCTGGTACCCATGGCAGTGCCCCACTTCTGGGAGTAGTAGTGCGTTCCAAATTTAAAATAATTGTGTTTTAATATAAAATCTATACATTCTAAAATAAAGGAGGTTTGGTCTTCTGGTGTTGTACTATTAGACATAAAATATCTTGCTGATTCGCACCCTTTCTTGTGTTCAATAACAGTGTATAGGGAGGTGATATCTAAGGTCCCTATTATATAATGTTCCTCCCATATTATATTTTGTAAAATATTTAAAATGTGCGAGCTGTCCTTCAGGTAGGACGGGAGTTCAGGGCATAGTTTTTGCAGGTAGCAGTCTATAAATCTAGAGAGATTGGATATGAGACCCCCTATAGCTGAAATAATTGGTCTGCCTGGTGGATTTATGGGATCTTTATGCACTTTCGGTAAATAGTAAAAATATGGAATTCTTGGATGGATAGTATTAATAAAGTCAAACTCATTTTTATTTAAAAACCCCTTTTGAAAACCGGTTTTGATCAAGTGTTGCATTTCCCCAGATACTGTTATATCTAAATATAACATATATAATATATATAAAATAGCGTTTGCGCCAATGTGGTCATTCATGTGTGTATTCAGGGCCCCGGCTGAAATAAGCCACTAGAATACCGGCACCTCCGGTGAGGAGATTGTGTGTATGTATCTAGGGCCCCGGCTGAAATAAGCTACTAGAATACCGGCTCCTCCAGTGAGGAGATTGTATGAGTGCCTCTTTGACTGCGTGACCACAGACTGCTATCTGCTCAGCAGCTGCTGTGTTCTCCTGTGAGCTAAACAGGACATAGTGCTTTCTTTATAGGCGACTCTGTGAAGTAACAGAGTTCGCTTCTACCGCCATATAGTGCCGCCATTTACCAGCAGCAGGTTCTCTCCTGCGCGGTGGACCCCGGGCTGCGAACGCACCAAATATCATCTCACCATTTACTCGGTGCGTTCCGCCAGCCCCTAACACCCAGTTAAAGTGAAAATTGACAGCAGGCCGTCAATGGCGGCTAGTGATTGACTAATTTGTAAGTGTAAAAGTGAGCTTCAGCTTAAACTGTCATTAAGGCCATGCCAATGCCACCAGCAGACTTCAAGCAGAATTTTCTGAACCTAGAGCATAATCCCAAAATCCCTTCCTTCGCTGGTCCCGATTTACATAATTGGTGGGTAGATTATGCACCACCACCAAACAAGGTTGCTACAAATGTTATCATTTACTAACCTGTAACTGAAATATGTTACTAGAAACTATTTCCCTAAGAATGAATTACTGTTACTGCTGCACAATAGCCGACGCCCATGCACGGTGACCCCTTCTCCCTCCATGCAGTGATGCCAGCTTACTCACAGTCACAGCCACATGGCTAGGTTCTCCTGTGTGTTCCTGTCTCTTCCATGTGTGCTTGCTGCTCTTAAAGAGGCAACATTCAAATATAGTAAATGTCCTCAGCTTATAGCTCAGAAACATTTAGTGTAATTAGTACACCTTCAAGATGGCTCCCAGTCAACCAGTCAATAGGACTTCCTCTCCCTTACAGACTTGACAAGCAATGAGTTGAGTCATTAGGCAGTTGGTGTTCTGCCAGTGGAGTTGTGAGGTCCCCTTGTCCCGGTGTGGTGCCTGTACTGAACACAATCCTTGGTCCTGATGCTACCAGTGTCAAGAACCAGAACATCTGGTCCTGCCAGGGTCCTGAATGTTGTCCTCTGGTCCTAGTGTGGCTAGTCCTGAATCCGATGTCTCTTGGTCCCGGTATGGCCAGAGCCTGAACATTGCCCCTTGATCCTGGTACAGCCAGTCCTTTTTCTGAAGAATCCTGGTTCCAGTGCTTCCAGAGCATGAACCCAGTATCCCAGACCGGTGTGTCTGAACTTAGACCTAGTCCCTGTCAGTGAACCTGACCCCTGGTGTCAGCTGCTACAGTCCCGGGGTCTGCCTAGGACTGGTCTGGTACCTTGTGGCTACCTGCAGCTCAGTCTGTCTCCACCATAAGGAGCTCCAGTGAACACCTGGTAGCCACTTAACAGTACCCCTTCAAACACAGTCCCGGTCCTGTGGCACAGTGGGTCCACAAATCCACGTGCACCACCGCTGGGCATAATAGTTTGCTTGACAATGGGCTCGCTCATCCCAAGTTCTCGCTGCGCTCAGAGCTGTGTCGTCAGATGCGCTACCAGTGATATCTAGACAACCTGAATCTTGTGCTCCCGGAATGGAACCCGTCCTGTCTGATCTGCCTCGGTACTATGGGAATTCAAAGCAGTGACGTGGGATCCTGGAGCAGTGCATGCGGCACTTTGAATTTTCCATCAGCAGTACAGTGTCTAATCAGTCCAAGGTGGGATTGCTGATGTCCTACCTAGCAAGAGATTCCCTGGCATGGCTCAAACCCTATCATAAAAAGAGGCTCCTATCACCTTGGACCTACAGGCCTTCCTTCTGGCCTTTTAAAATATCTTCAAGTAGTCGAACCCAGAATCTTCTGAAAAAACTTCCCATCCCAGCTCCCAGGAGCAGACCAGGGGGGTGACACATGTGAGGAAACCATCATATCTGGCCCTGTCCTTTCAAAGACCACCCGTTCCCCAGCATGTTGAGGCAGCTATCCTTGCAGACTCCATGGAGGTTGCCCATGTTTTTCAGGCTGAGCAGAAGTCTGAACTCAGTTGTGAGAAGAAGTTTTCTTCTTAATTGTCTATTATAACAGTAGTAAAATACCCTGAACTGACAAATATACAGTGTGAGGTTCGGGGTTTCAGAGTCTGTTTGTCTATGATAGAGGCAATGGCTACTATAAAATTAATATTTAGCTACAATATGGTACACACATAGCATTAACTTTTCATCTACGAAACAGTGTGTGCACAGTATTTTTATTTTTTTTTTCATCTGTCTGCCAGGTGTAGGGGTTGTACTCACTGGTGTGCGAAGTGAGGAAAAAAGGAGGCTCATTAAATTAAAAATTCATGTGGGTTTATTGCTTCATAAACCCGAGAAGCACAAACAGAAAATAATCAGCCTTTAGATCAGGCAAAACAAAGTCAGGATGGCCTTAGCAGGGCTGGGTTAGTGCCAGTATTAGGGCTCATTTACACGTGCGAGAAACATGTCCATGTCTCACATGTGGAAACCAAGCTGTGGCGCCGACACTCCAGAGCGGAGAGTGCGGCCGCATAGGAACACATGGAGCTGCACGTTCCGCTCTGGAGTGCCGGCGCCACAGCTTGGTTTCCACATGCGAGACACGGACGTGTTTCTCGCATGTGGAAATGAGCCCTTAGGGCTCGGTCTGGAGCCACACAGGAGGCCTTCTCCCTCCCAATACACAGACTATATGCCAAACAACAGCCTCCATTAGGCCAGACTCACACGTCCAGACAATTCTGGTACCGGAAAAATCGGTACCGGAGTTATCCGTGTCCGTGAGCTCACGTGGCACATCAGTGTGGCACACGTGCGGCAGCCGTGTGCCACCCGTGTGCTGACTGAGTACCACACGGACTGTGCAGGAGACAGCGCTACAGTAAGTGCTGTCCCCAGCGTGGTGCTGAAGCCGCCATTCATCCCTTCTCTCCAGCAGCAATCGCTGGAGAGAAGGAATGAAAAATCAATGTTTTTTTATTTTTTTGTGGTTAAAATAAACTTCCCGGCAACCTCCCCCCTCCCACCCCCTGTGCGCCCGCCCGCTGGAAATAAAATACTCACCCAGCTCCCTTGTTGCTTCCTCTCAGTGCCACAGCTTGTCCTGTATGAGCGGTCACGTGGTGCCGCTCATTACAGTGATGAATATGTGGCTCCACCCCTATGGGAGGTGGAGCCGCATATTCATCACTGTAATGAGCGATACCACGTGACCGCTCATACAGGACAAGCTGCGGCGCTGAGAGGAAGCAACGAGGGAGCTGGATAAGTATTTTATTTCCAGCGGGTGGGCGCACATAGAGTGGGAGGGGGGAGGTTGCCGGGAAGTTTATTTTAACCACAAAAAAAATAAAAAAACATTGATTTTTCATTCTTTCTCTCCAGCGAACGCTGCTGGAGAGAAGGGATGAATGGCGGCTTTAGCACCACGCTGGGGGGACAGCGCTTACTGTAGTGCTGTCTCCTGCACGGCACACGGACGACACACGGACAGCATCCGTGTGCAGTACGTGTTTTACATAGACCCATTGACTTTAATGGGTCCGTGTGATCCGTGCGCTCCCACGAACACTGACATGTCTCCGTGTTTTTCAAACGGACACACGGTCCGTGAAAACACGCTGACATGTGCAGAGACACATTGATTTTAATGTGTCTACGTGAGTCAGTGTCTCCGGTACGTGAGAAAATTGTCACCACACGTACCGGAGCCACTGACGTGTGAAACAAGTCTTATGTAGTGTGCAAC
Source organism: Ranitomeya variabilis (assembly GCF_051348905.1). NCBI lineage: Eukaryota > Metazoa > Chordata > Amphibia > Anura > Dendrobatidae > Ranitomeya > Ranitomeya variabilis. The sequence continues at coordinate 115,827,023 of NC_135238.1, forward strand.
CACACCCAGAGGTGAGGTATGTGGGTAGCCAGACCCTCCCATCTCTCATAGCTACGTGCAACTCAGTCCCAGGTGCAACAAATGAACCTCTTAGTGCTTTCATGCACTAGAGAAAGTACTCTGGGTTACATCACAGAGACAAGCCATCTCTGTGACACATACTGTATCTCCCAAAGACTATGCGACCATTAGCCACTAGTGATGAGCGAATAGCATTGTTGCTTGGGATTTAGTTTTTGTTGCCTCAGCTGCATGATTTACGACTGCTAGACAGCCTGAATACATGTGGGAATTCCCTAACAAACAGGCATTCCTCACATGTATTCAGCCTGTCTAGCAGCAGAAAATCATGAAGCTGAGGCAACGAAAACTAAATCTCCGAGCACTAACAAATACTCGGAGATCACCCGAGCAACAATGCTATTTGCTCATCACTATTAGCCACACTACACAGGGAACGCACATTGCAAAATGCAAAAACTGTGCAGTTGTAATGTTCCATTCATGCATCATTAAAGTTTTATTTTCATGCATGATGTGGAAAAGTATTACTCCACATATATAAGTGCAATTTTTGTGTAAAGTGTTTGTGCTTTTATAGGAAAAAATTGATAAAGGTTATTTGTGGTCTGCTGGTCAAGTTCTTGATACAAATCAAAATGAACAGCCAGGTTTGCAGTCACATTTATACTGCATTATTTCCTTTTTTGCCCACCTTTATATTTCAACAAATATTGAATTTTTAAAGCTGATGACCTGATTCATCACTGTCTGTGCGACTGTTTTTGTTTAGTTTTGTGTGTTTGCTCCCTTTTTTTGCTTGCACACAATTCATTATTCTATTTGTGCCTATTTTTAAGTCTATTCTATGTGTGCTCATCTGTTTTTTTTTCTGTTCTGTATTACGCAATTTCACTCCAAGACTCTCTGTTGTATTTTCCAGTTCACCCACCATTTGGCATAATTTTTTTTTTTTTGTCAGGAAGAATTTTTCACCAAATTCATGAATTGTGTATGAATTTGCCACCAAAAACAGTAATTAATACAAATAAGGAAAGTGACTTAAAAAACCTGTAAATGATGAATCGAGGCTTATAATGCTACAGAAATAAATTTATGATTCCTACAATGCTTTCAGCAAAAAAAAAAAAAAAAGATTCCAGTTACTACAAATATAACATTTTCATTTAATTTGCCAAAGAGGTTTAAGAAAACAACAACAAAAAACATCTGTTACTTACGCTAAAGATAACAGCCAACCCTGCCAATAGTCAGAAGGACTGCAGCTGGCCAAGGACAACTTATTTGTTTTCTTCCCTCTGCAATAAGTTGTACTGTAGATATTAGGAACATACAGATATTGAGTTGTATTAATTGCATAGTACACCACAGCAATCCACGCTATTTGAGAAGCACAGCCATTCTTATTTTTCATTTGAGAGGTGAGATTTACAAATGGCATAAGCACGCAACAGCGAGAACATCTGTTCTATGTCAAATGATCAGCTACTTATAAACTATATGAAGTTTCCTGTCCAAAAGAGTCAAGAATGTAAATGCACAAAGCACTATTGACTGGGTAAAAAATTCTCAATGAAAATCTGTATGTGGCTGGGGTCACACAACAGTATAAAAATATTTGTGATTTTCATCCAGAAAACGAAGATTTTTTTTTTTCTCTTGAAATTCGCATGCTGTTCATGTACAATCTGTTTTTTTTTTTCAGTACTAACTAATCATTTACAAGATAATTTAAAGTTTGCTATGTTAAAGATCTGCAATGTATCTGTAAAAATTGGATGCTATACTGTGGCTCCGCGCTGCATCCAATTTTTTTCTCATACCCATCTGATTTCAAAGTAAAATCGCAGCATGCTGCAATTTTTTTCACAGAGAGTGAAGGAAAACTGTCATCAGCACTGCTCCAATAAATAACATTGCTGAATAAATAAAAAATCAGATAGCACTCATCTGATTTATACAGTCATGTGAGCGAGCCCTGTAACAAAGTTCAGTATTAGAGATGGATGAATAAACTGAAGTGCAACTGAATTCTACTAAAATTCCACAAAAATAGAGAATACAATTTTTTTTTGTAGTTCACTGTGCGCAAATTCAGCAAAATGGCAGCCAAATGGTCATGATTTTGCTGAGCCGTAAATGATCATCAAAATGTTTAAAACAAAATAATGCTCGTCTCACTGCTCACTTCTCCGGCCACCTTTGAGGTACACTAATCTCTATATAGTCCTTGATGCCTCTTCTAACCGCCACCGTGTGCTGAAACCCCAGGCATCATCACACTAGGTTGGGACTTCCAGCTGTGAGTAAGCCAGGGATGTCGCTGCACATGCTCCAGCCTTGTCACGGTGAAAGTCCCAGCCTTGAATGCGCATTGTAAGGTTGCAGCACATTACGACATGTGGCATGACCTTAGAATATATTTTCCATGTATAGTGACAGTAAGAAGTGGTGCCAATGACGACATGGAGGGCACTAAGCAGAGGAAATGAGCAGTGAGATGAGTGTTAGGTTTTTTTTTTTCTACACTATACATTTATTTTATTCAGATGTCTGTAGACAACCCACAACAAAAGACATTCAATTTATGGAAAACAAATTTGCTGCAAATAGAATTTCCTAGTAAAGTTCACACAATTTGGAGAATTCTTATTTCTTCAGATCCGCTTATCATTAGCAAATATCTATTCAGCTGTTGACTAGTGATGAGCGAGCACTAAAATGCTCGAGTACTCATCATTATTCGAGTTGAGCAAATCGTAATGGTTGGGTGTTTGACCTGAGTAAATAGTATAATGGATGTCAATGGGAATCTCGAGCATTTTTCCAGCAGCTCCCCCACCGGGAGTCTGGAACGGGTCTAAAAATCAATGAAAAAGATGGAAACAGCACTGAAATGGCATGAGAACAGCATGGGGAAGACCCCTGGAATCATCTCTGAATCCTAGGTTGCTGTTGGGAACGGTGTTGTCAGAGTATTACACCACTTGACAAAAAACATACAAAACAGCACTTAAAATGGATCTGACTGGAAAAAATGGGCGGGAGACGGCACGGCATCCTGCGTATCTCCACCTGCTATGTTGCTCTCTGTATTTGTGATGCATGTCTGTGAACTTTTTTGAGCACATTGTTAGGTGAACTTCTTATGATTTATTTATTTATACTTTTTGGTGCTGTTAAGATTAGATGTACATATAGTAGCATCTGGTGGGATAGAGGTAATACTATGAGACTGGCATAGATTGAGCAGGATTGCCGCCCGGTCCTCCTTGCCTTATAATATACATTTGATTGCCAATTTTAGCCCACTCACTTGTCAGAGATCGTTTGTATATTTAATAAATTTTGCATCTTTTGATTAATTTTTGACTACTACATTGTGCTTTCTTTATGGTATTTGCTTCGTTTAAGTTTTCAGTGTGTATCAGACTGTGGAGACCTGGGTGTCGTAACCAGTGCCTTCCCCCCTCCCATTGCTCCCGTAATGAAACACACACAGTCCTAGGTGGGTTGAACAGGTCTGTCACAGTTTATTAATTAAATAAGCAGAGAAAGGCAATTACATATCGGAACGGGTGCTCGCGCCGAGCTCCTGTCCGTGATCGACAGGGGAATTGCCCCAACGAGCGGTTACGACCTTTGCCTTCCTCCACTTCTTCCGCTGTGACTTAATAAAGATTACTAAGGTTAGTTACATCAACATACGTATATACACTTTTTTTTTTTTTTAATATTGCAATATAATTTACGAATTTACATTATCCCGCGTTAGTATCGCCATAAGCCATTAAAAGGGAGGGAGGGCGGTACAAAAGCTTCCAGGTGTCCGCCGGGAGGAAAAGAGGAAGTTCCCGGCCGGACACCTGGATTTAACCCCTGTAGGAGTGGCCATAGGACCCCTCCCCTCTAGTGACCACTGGCCGGCCGGGGGTCTCCTAATTAGTGCATCACTAAGGAGGAGTGATGCTAGGGGGGAACTGGCACTGACATCATTTTACTGATGCTTTCTCTGTGTGCTCCCCAGTCAGAGGCGTGCACCTTATTCAGTATCGCGCCTGCCAGACTGTGGAGACCTGGGTGTCGTAACCAGTGCCTTCCCCCCTCCCATTGCTCACGTAATGAAACACACTCAGTCCTAGGTGGGTTGAACAGGTCGGTCACAGTTTATTAATTAAATAAGCAGAGAAAGGCAATTACATATCGTAACGGGCGTTCGCGCCGAGCTCCTGTCCGTGATTGACAGGGCAGTTGGCCCAACGAGCGGTTGCGACCTTTGCCCTCCTCTGCTTCTTCCGCCACGGAGGATCCCGTGTATTACCTACGTGGGACTCCACCCATCAATGTTAAGGCCTGATCAACCCCATCCTGTAAACCCGACAGAAAAATATCGAGGCCAATGTCCGTTAGGTGAACTCCGTCCGGTCTTAGTTGTGGCGTGTTATCCCCTTATAGCGGGTGGTGACGAATCACGATACCACCTCTTCCTCTCACATATTTTCCGATCCGAGCATTGAATTTACTCCTTGTCCGCTCTATGGCTCTTTTATCCCTAACTCCTCTCCAAACGGCCCGCGGTGTTATATCCGACCACACCAGTATCATGCTCCTGAATAGACAGCTGAACCGTTCCATATCCGTTGTCATCCATTTGTACAATTCGGCCACCTTTTGTTTGCCTAGGTCATTGCCACCCACGTGTAACACCATTATCACCAGGTGTTCCGCCATCCTTGCTATGCCAACCATCTCCTTGAACACCTGTTTCCACTGGAGGCCTCTGATACCCCTCCAGTTAACTTTTATGCCTGAGAGGTAAAGAATTGTTCCTCTCGGCCGCAGTTTTGCCCTCTTTTCGGCCCAGTATACGTAGGAATCTCCTACAACCCAAACTTCAACCCCTGTAAGAGACAACATATGTTAATTAAGCAAGTCGGGTCTTATGTACCTGGCGAAGCATGTGGACTTCCAACGACCCATTCTCTGCACCTCGGCCTCTGACACTCCTGCCCTAGCTGCTTCTGTGGCCGCCCCTATCCGGAACAAATGTGTTCCATACTCCTTTGGATTTGCGCCGGTTTTTTACAAGCATAGCTTGAACATTGCCTGGAATTGGTACTTGGTCAGAGGGGACCCATCTGTATGATTGAAGAAAAATCTACCCGAGTGTCTTATTATGACGTATTTTTTAACAATTTTTAGCAGGCAAGCTGGGCCATTTGTAGAGTTAACCAGGACCCATGTGCCCCTACCGATGGGATCGCATTTGGATTTTCTAACCCTGATGCGCAGGGCGTCACTGCATATTACTATGTCCTCATTAATTAGGCCTCCTTCTGACGCATTTTTTGACCGCGGTAGCAATTCACTAATGCGCAGTACTCTGAAAAAGGCGGTCGCAAAAGCTGCTGATATGAGGGCCGCCTCATATTGCGATGAGCAGACTGACTGGGATATCGAAATCATGTCATGCAATAGTCTCAGAGAAATTGGGCGGCGACATTCTTGGCTTGGCTGAAGCCTTTTCCAACCTTTAATGGCTTGTTTTATGCAGAAGGACTTAGTTACGCCTACACATCCCAATAATTGAAAGAAAAATGCTAGCCCCGATAATTTCCGTTGTGCCGAAGTGCCAGACGCCCCGCCTTCCCTCATCCGTAATATAAAATCAGTCATCACCGCGCTTCGTGCTCAGTCGCATTTATCAACTGGCCTACCCTGAATTAGCGAGCACCACTCCTCCCAAGCCTTACCATACACCTGCCAGGTAGCTGGCGAAACGGAGGCCCGTATCAAGTGCATCAATGATTGGCCACTGTGTCCCACAGGGACAGTGGACACCGAATACCCCGGGGTTGCGCGTTGGGCTGCTGGATTCTGAAAGCCTGCCAATTGGAAAATAACAGTGGGTTAATGATATTATCATCTACTTCCACCACCACGGTGGCCCTACACCAAATATTGTTTTCTAGGCATATCAGCGCTAGCCGGCGCAAGAGAGCGAGTATGGGCAAGGATGAAGAAGACGTGATTTAGACTGCTTGTTTTCGCAAACAATTTCCATAGGGCTGGGTCTCTCCCCCACTTTGCTGTCGTCCATTGTTCTGGCCAATCAGATTTGCACCATTGGTTTTTATAAATTGCTGCAAAACCCTCCTTTTTGTTCCACCCTATTGTCAGCCCTAATTCCTTGCTTGTGATCTCTCTAGCCATGACGCACGTGTGACCGTTGTACGATTGCAGGAACGTCTGCCATACTAGCACTAACTATACTTTTAGCGAACGAGTGAGCCTAATTCTGTGGCTGGGCTGCGAAGCCCCTTTTGTTGCCAAAGATAGTCTGCGCGAGAATGCTCTGCCGACCGGCATTACGCGGCAGGCGAATGTCAGTAGGCCCAATAATGCCTGCATTTGCTGGAGGGTTACCTTGCTAACTTCGCGAAAGCCTTTCAACATTTGCTGGGTTTTTAGTATTTTATCCTCTGGTAAGAGGAAAACCATTGAATTGGTATCTATTTCGATGCCCAAGAAAGACAATAAATTACTCGGTCCCTCCGTTTTCTCCGGTGACAATGGTACACCGAATTTGTGTGAGATAGATTTGAATTTTTCTAGTAGATCGGAGCAGAGTGTAGAATTTCTGGGGCCGACAAACAGGAAATCGTCGAAGTAGTGAATTAAGGATTTGCTGCCCATCTCGTACCGAACTACCCAATCTAGGAAGGTGCTGAATAGCTCAAAATAGTGACTTGATATGGAACATCGTGTAACATGTTGTCCCCTTAAAACAATGACTTTATTAGTATAAATATGAAAAATACCTAATCCCGGTGAAACATAAAAAACGAAACAGAAATCTAATTGTGCACCTGACCTAACATATATCCCTACACTTAGCTACTATCCCTTCCTAGCAGTGGAGGTTGGCACCCTGATAGAAACAATTTTGGCGCCCCCACTCAGCGACGGCTGTCCCCAGCTGACCCTGTTAAATGACTGGTAAGCTGTAGGTGGGAAAACAATGAGCATATAAAAGAGATGAAAAAAGGCATAAGGAAAATAAACTAAAGTGCACAAAAAATTAAATAACCCCCATACAATTTCCTACAACAAAGATGACTCTATACACTGCAACTGAGCAATGGTATAAGGATGTAACTCCTAAGCTCATAGTATATAGGCTAACAGCCACTCAATAAATAAATGTAGCCAGCTCTAAATGGAGTTGCAGATAAAAGGATAAGGAACAATAGTAGCTGGGGGAGGTAAAATTACCTACTACTTAAAGGCCTGGTTCCAGAACACTACTAGACTGTATAAAGCGGCAAATCTTAGATAGCCTTGAGCAGCAAACTCTCTTATATGCGGCAAGTCTTAGATACCCTTGAACAGTATACTCTCTTATAGATAGATAAATATAGTTCAATAATCTCAAACAGTATATAACACTGTTGATACCACAACGTACAATAAGATCGGAGTTATGCCCGAGAGACACAGCATTAAAGGCTAGTTGCTCAAGTACTCATAGCTACCGGTGGCTACTAACAGCAAATACACAGTCTTAGTCAAAATAAATAAATGATTACATGGACAGCAACAGGAGGGTGTTAGCCCATAAAGCCACTTAGCTTCCAAGTAATCGCCTCAACGCGTTTCCCCGTCATACGGTTCCTCAGGAGGCCAGGATATAAGAACCAGTAGTGTATCGATGCAGGTGCCCTGATACCTGGGCAGACCTGATTAGATCCAAATGAGTGAGGTCTTTATACTAAAGGATAAGATCCACTGGCCAGTAACAACCTCCCAATGGGAAACCGCCCCCACAGTTTCCGGAAGCACCGGGTATAACAACAAACAAGGTCCAAAAATTGGGACCGATCGGTACATACATATCCATAACGGCATATGGTTCCCATCCTCACAGCCAAAATTGGATACTGATAGAAGTAAATAATACATACCTTACAAGATGTATGCACTATGCTCCGGCCCGGAAGACACGCACATGCTGTATAATGGAGGACGCCATACTTGCCATTAGACCTGCAAAGTGCGCACGCGCAAGAGGCCAGTCCCATGACAGCGACATCACGCATGTGCTCAGTCCTGGATCACACGCTAGTTAGAGGCGCACGAGTAATAACAATGGCAGCCGCACTTATTGTTAACAGAGCACAGTGCACGCTCTGCTGGGTGAAAGAGCCCTCCAACTGCGCATGCGTCGAATATACCGGAGCAAGAAAGGGGGTTTGAAAAGATGGTAAAGACTTTAAAATCACATATATATATAATGATATACAGATGATAGTGGCAACCACTTCCAGTGTAATAGCCACAAAGTGAATAATAAAAGTCTGTAATAATAAACAGAATACCCCCTTACTATAAGGGAAACATCTGTTTGGTATAAGATATAGGGAAATAATCAATTCAATCAATATTTGTCAAAGTTGACAACTGTAGATATTTAAACTACAGTTTATACAACAGTTCCAAACTAGAGTTCCACATTCTTTATTAGTAGTATGAGACAGGAGCAAACAAAATTTCCAAAAGATGCACCAAGTATGCCAAAAAGATGCACTTACAGAAAACATGTAAAGGTCAGAGATTCATTTAGCCCCCGCGGCGACACGGACTGCATTCGAAAAATCCACTCTGCCTCACGTTTCAGGAGGGCCTTATCAAAATCCCCTCCCCTGATCCTAGGTTTTAGGAGTTCAATCATACAAAAAGTAATCCCCTCCAGACTTCCTTCATGTACCTGATTAAAGTGCCGGGCCAATGGGGTATCCCTCTTATGCTTGACATCACCAAGATGTTCACCAAATCTAGTTCTAAGCTCCCTGGTGGTCTTGCCAATATAGTCTAAGGGACAGGGGCAGGTGATCTTGTATACTACTCCTGTTGACTTGCAATTCCCAAAATCTCTTATGTCAAAGCATTTCCCGTTCGCCGCGCTGGTAAACTGCTTAGAAGGCTTAGCATATTGGCATTTAGAGCAGTTGCCACACCTGAAAAAGCCCAATGGTTTTCTCTCAAGCCATGTACCTGTACCCTGTGGTCTCTGGTACAGGCTGTGTACTAGCCTATCCCCAATTGACCTCCCCCTCCTATAGGTGATACTGGGTGTTGGTGAAATGACATCCCTTAGGCCCGGATCTGCCCGGAGTATCCCCCAATGTCTTCTCATGATCTGGTAGATCCTTTCAGATTGACTATCAAAAGTTCCTATTAATCTAACTAGGCCCGGGGTAACCCTTAAGTCATCCTTTGTTCTGAGCAGAAGGGATCTATCCCTCCCAAGTGCCTCCTTGTAGGACTTGGCCAAAACATCCGTGGGGTACCCCCTCTCTTTGAATCTTCGATGTAGATCACTGGCCTGTTGTTTAAACGTATCCAAATCAGAACAGTTTCTTCTAATATGCAGAAACTGGCCTTTTGGTATGCCGCGTTTAAGGGGGATAGGATGATGGCTCTGCCATTGCAGCAAACTATTTGTTGCAGGCGGTTTGCGGTAGGTATGTGTACTAATGCCCCCCTTTGCATTTTTTATGATTGTAAGATCCAGAAAGGCAATGCTGTGTTCCTGATATTCAGACGTAAATCTCATCCCGATGTTATTAATATTAATCTCCTCTATGAACCTCTTAAACTCTGCCCCTGGGCCAGACCACAGAACTAAAATGTCGTCAATGTATCTGGCCCAGAGGCAGATATAGGGCTGCCACCATTTCTCCTCCCCCGGAAAAATATGGGTTTCCTCCCACCAGCCCAGGAACAAATTGGCATAAGTGGGAGCACAGGGGCTCCCCATCACCGTGCCCCTGAGCTGGTGGAAGTACTTGCCATTAAAAATAAAATAATTACGGGTAAGGGTAAAGAGGAGGAGTTGTTTGACAAAATTATTGTGCTCGGCACATTCAACAGCTCTCGTCCTCAAGAAATGATCCACTGCCCTCATACCAGTATCATGGGGGATGCTGCTGTAGAGTGCCTCTACATCAATGGAGGCCAATTTCACATGAGGTTCCACAACAACATCCTCCAACATGCCCAGTAGATGCGATGTATCTCTCACATACGAGGGCAATGGAAGTACAAAAGGCCTCAAAATCTGATCTATGTATACACCGATATTCTGGGAAAGCGAGTTTATCCCTGCCACAATAGGGCGGCCTCTGAGTGGATATAGGCCCTTATGCACCTTAGGGAGGGCATAAAATGTCGGTACAGTGGGAGAAAACGGAGCAAGGAAGGTGTACTCATTCTGTGATATAAGTCTCTTACCTAAGGCTGAATTCAATATGCACATTAAATCATCAGAGAAAGTTTTTGTGGGATTACCCAATAGGATTTCATAGTTTTGGCGATCATTAAGGAGTAAGCCACACATCTCCAGGTATTTTGGGTGGTCCATGATCACAAGGTTACCATCTTTATCAGATGATTTAAAGATTAAATTAGTGTTCTTTTCCAACCTCTTCAAAGCCTGAGACTCATTAGCTGTCATATTATGATCCCTCTCAAGGTCATTATTAGAGATTTTGCATAGGTCAGCTTCAACCAATTTGACAAAAATGTCAACACTGGTGACATCACTACCAGGCGGCATTTTTTTACTCCTATTTTTTAGAGAGGTAAATGGCCCTTCACCTCTATCTCTCTCATTCTCCTGTAAGAGACCAAATAAAGCGTCATACCCCTCCAGGTCATCCTTAGTTAAACCCAACTCCCTGCACCTTTCCCAGTCATTTTTTTGGAAAAACAGTTTCCACTTCAGGTTCCGTCCGAAGAGAATAACATCGTTAACCCAATTGAAACAATTATAGGCATTAGTAGGGACAAAATTCAGTCCCTTCTGCAGCACAGCATACTCTTCCCTCGAAAAAACGTACGGGGTCAGATTAATGATCTGGCCTTGTGTTAATTAAGCCTTTTCCTCAGATCGTAGTTGGCTACCGGTCTGTTGTCTAAAAAAGACGAAGATGTAGAGGGCAAGGAGGAAGATACCTGTTGCATTGATCCAAAGGTGGTACCAAGGGCACCCCTTGTCCCTCTTCCCCTCCCCCCCCTTCCTTTTTGTCTGTGTTGGTTCTTGGTCGAGCGCCATCTGTTGTTAGATATGCTATTCCGATGTGTATGTATAGCAAGACTTTGTTCAGACCGCTCAGTGTCTGATGTATCAATATCAGACGAAGATATATCCACAGTATTGATAATCGTAGGCCTTGTTATCCTTGAACTCACCTAGATCCCTCGTGAACTGTAGATGTTTCCTTTCTTTGAGTCTATTTTGAAATTTTTCTTTGGATGTTTGTAGAAAATTCTCCCTCCTAGTACAGTCGGGGTCTGTTTTTTGTTTTTGTACCTGTTCTATTAATAGATTCAATTTTTTACTGGACTCTTCAAAAAGTGATTTTTCTTCCGTAAGTAGTATTTGCACTAAATGGATGGAAGAATCAATAGACTCTTTTGTCCAAGCCGCCAACGCAGTAGGATTGACAGTACGGGGGGGAGGGTCTAATAGCAATTTGTAACCCCTTGGGCACTATTCTATTCTTGATATAACTCTCCAACCCTTTTATCTCCCACCAAGATTTTATATTGTCTTTGTAACAAAGATAGATATCCTTAAACAGATTCTGAAGAGAAGGGTTTTCCGTATTTTGAAGGGGACTACCGCTAATTGAGAAAACTAGGTTCGCATCCTGTGCCCATACATCAGTGTTTACGGGACCCGAGAGGAAACCTGCCATAGCCAGGGCCGCGCTTAGTAACCCGATGTTTACCGTGGTTACCATCGTAAAAGTAAAAAAAAAAAACGTACATACTCACATTCCGGTGTCCTTCAGGTCCCTTGCCGTCTGCTTCCCGCTCTGACTGACTCCCGGCCATAAGGCAGTACAGAGCACAGCGGTGACGTCACCACTGTGATCTGCTTTCACTTTACGGCGGCACTCAGTCAGAGCGGGAAGCAGACGGCAAGGGACCTGAAGGACACCGGAATGTGAGTATGTAGGTTTTTTTTTTTTTTTACTTTTACGCTGGTAACCAGGGTAAACATCGGGTTACTAAGCGCGGCCCTGCGCTTAGTAACCCGATCTTTACCCTGGTTACCCGGGACCTCGGCATCGTTGGTCGCTGGAGAGCGGTCTGTGTGACAGCTCTCCAGCGACCACACAACGACTTTCCAACGATCACAGCCAGGTCGTATCGCTGGTCGTGATCGTTGGAAAGTTGCAGAGTGTGACAGTACCCTAAGATTTGCCGCTTTATACAGTCTCGTAGTGTTCTGGAACCAGGCCTTTAAGTAGTAGGTAATTTTACCTCCCCCAGCTACTATTGTTCCTTATCCTTTTATCTGCAACTCCATTTAGAGCTGGCAACATTTATTTATTGAGTGGCTGTTAGCCTATATACTATGAGCTTAGGAGTTACATCCTTATACCATTGCTCAGTTGCAGTGTATAGAGTCATCTTTGTTGTAGGAAATTGTATGGGGGTTATTTAATTTTTTGTGCACTTTAGTTTATTTTCCTTATGCCTTTTTTCATCTCTTTTATATGCTCATTGTTTTCCCACCTACAGCTTACCAGTCATTTAACAGGGTTAGCTGGGGACAGCCGTCACTGAGTGGGGGCGCCAAAATCATTTCTATCAGGGTGCCAACCTCCACTGCTAGGAAGGGATAGTAGCTAAGTGTAGGGATATATGTTAGGTCAGGTGCACAATTAGATTTCTGTTTCATTTTTTATGTTTCACCGGGATTAGGTATTTTTAATATTTATACTAATAAAGTCATTGTTTTAAGGGGACAACATGTTACACAGTATTTAATTTTCCCTATTACATATCCAATTCTCTTGGCGTTTTACTTGATATGGAACATCCCATCGGGAGGCACATATCAAAGTAATAGAGCTGGTCCACTTTGCAGCCCAGAAAGTTGAAACATTCGGGGTGCACGGGTAGTAAACGGAATGCAGATTCCATGTCGGATTTGGCTAGCAGGGCGCCGGGTCCGGCTGCCTGGACTAATTCTACTGCTTTATCGAAAGACTAGTATGAAACAGAAGCTTCCTCTGGGGAAATTGTGTCGTTAACCGAATCGCCCTTTGGGTGAGAGAAATGATGGATTAGGCGGTATTTACCGGGTTCCTTTTTTGGAATAATGCCTAACGGTGATATTTTGATGTTTTTGAAGTGGAGCGACTGGAAGGGGCCTGCTATTCTACCAAATTCTACCTCCTTTGCTATTTTTTGTCTAAGTATTTCAGGGAATTCACGAGCAGATTTTAGGTTATCTGATAGGGTTGGCGTTCTTGTACACCTGAAAGGGATGAAAAACACGTCGGAGAATCCCGCTTGCAGCTGCTGTGCCGCTTTCTTATTGGGGTAGAGATTTAGCCAGGGGGCCATCGAGGTTACGCTCATTGGGGTTCTGCCTTGTAGGCATTTTGTATGGCAGACGAGTGCACCTTGACGCTGGGTGTCCCCCCCGCAAGCGGAGCAATTGTGTCTGAATTTGCATAATGCGTGGAAATGGCAGTTTCCCTTGTTGAATAACCAGCAGGCCCCGGGTTTTCACACGACCACTGAGTTCTGACATGCAGCTGCGGAGTAATTAGTGGTCGAGGCTGAAAAGGGGGGCTGCTTTTGGGACAGCATCAATCGCAACCACACGTCTGTTGCTTTAACTCCCCAGCCTAGATCGGGCTGTAGGGCCAGATGCCTGCTGAACTCCTCGTCGTCATACCGTCGCCAGGCTGAACCGCCATGCGACTTGTATGAACTATATATCATGTCGTGATATATAAACAATTCGGCGCAGCGTTCCGGATGTTTCTGGCCCAAAATACAGCCCAATACTGCGAAGGCCTGGAGCCAATTATTCATGGTTAATGCTATTTTCGATCTACTCCTATCAAAACCCCTATAGTTAGCTTTATCCACCGTTTGTTGGTACGCTGATAACAGCGACCATATGTCAATATAATCGTTGTTCCAGATTTCCTGTCTAGTTTCCTGATCTATATGAGCGCCTAGCGGGCTGATCCCGCAGAAGAAGGCGTCTTTGTGTAGATTAGCGGAGTGTGGTGTTGCACTGTTCACCACTTTTCCTCTCGAATGTGATAGTTGTAGGATTAACTCCTTTAACGCTGAGGTTAGCTCCATTTCCTTTAAGTTAGCCCCATAGCTTAACATTTCCTCGCTACCCTTGGAACACTCACCGCTGTGTGACTCTGAACGAGTGTACTCCGATCCTGGCAGAACCCTGGATCCCGCTGATGTTGACGGGGTGATGTCACAGGACAGGGAAACTCTGGCTCCTGCTACAGCGAGGGACTGGCCGATGTGCTGGCCGATGCGCTGACTATTGTGCATTGGAGCCTGATGATAACCACGTAGTGGCGGATTAACGACTCTGTCTTCAGCAACTGCATGGCAGTTGTTGTGGCTGGAAGCCACGGGGGATTGTTCACCCCGGCTGATAGCCCTAGAGGGTGCCCGTGATTTAGAGGCTTTGTCGCGTGCCCGATAACTCCTATCCGGGCTCAGCGATGCTTCGGACCCCTCGGATGTAGCTTATGACAGCCATTCTGATGCCCACGATCTACGTCGGCTCCTAAGGGAGCTGCGTCTGCCTCGGTGCCGGGAGGGGCATTTAGAGGGGTAGCGCAAATGGCGATGAGAGTTTCCCGAGGAGGATTGGGAGGACGTTTGGCGTCAATGCCTTCGTCCGCTGTTACTAAGCGGTGTAATAGGGGGATTCTAACATTATTCCGCGGGGGATTATTGTCATTTGTCGGTCCCGTCGTGCTACTTAGAAGGGGGGGCGTTAGGAGGAAACTGTATTCAATCCCATTGCTGGGATTTGACGGGGCAGCGGGTAATGGGTAATTTTTATTAGGAATTTGGGCTGTGGGGGGAGGTGAAAATGTGTCTGTGTTTGGTGCTATTAATGAAATCTCACAGTGATTTGTGTTGTGCAGCTGTTGACACACGGGGGCGCAGGGGTGACGGACCTTGCCGGACCAGGTGAGTGGATTGTGAGCAGGGGATCATGAGAGGGGACAGGGAGGTGAGCCCTGATGCCAGTAAAAAGGGCCTGAAGCCATTGCTCACCTTCTCTGACATGGGAAGGAGAGATGAAAAATTTTCCTTGTGGTGTAGGTTTAGAAGGGCTATCATCCAGTAATTAATGTTGGCCAAAATGCGTACAATGTGAGGGTCATGGGAAAGGCAGTGAAACATAAACTTAGCCATGTGTGACAGACTGCCAACAGCCAAAACTTCTCTGTCTCTACTAAGAAGACAAATGTCCATGTTGTCCTCCTCGTCTTCTTCATCATCTGCCCTCTCCTCCTTATTTTCTGGCCATCCATGCTGAATAGATGGGATGAGGTGGTGTGGGTACTACTGTCTGTAGCTAGGCATTCAGATTCAGTTCCTTCTCCTCATTGTCACCCAATCCGCATTAAGAGGATGAGATGAGCCTGGGCTGTGTAACATTACTCAGTATAGTTTCTTGCTCCATCTCAACTTGCTTTGCCTGCAAAGCCTCCTCTATAATTGTGAGCAGTGAACGTTTCAGTAGACAGTGAAGCGGGATGGTGATGCTGATTATGGCATCATCGCTGCTCATCATCTTGGTCGGATCCTCAAAGTTTTGAAGAACCACACAGATGTCAGACATTCATGTACACTCATCAGCTCTTATGTGCAGAGGTTGAGCAGAATACCGACAGAAATGGGGTAGCTAATTTTCAACTACTGCCATCTGGATCCTCTGGATCAACATGTTAGGGCATGTTAGGTTAGGCTATGGGTTGAACTAGATGGACTTACAGTCTTCCTTCAACCTTAATAACTATGTAATAACTATGTAACTATGCTGCTCACAAAGCCTTGCCAACAAATGTAACGTTGAGTTCCAAAACATTGTGACATCACACACACCAGTTGGTAAGCTTGAAGTTGCAAACGTCTCTGCAGCACTGTCAGGGCAGCTGTAGCTGACTGGCGGAAATGGGCATACTTGCGGTGTACTTTCACAAGGATGAGGATGAGGTGCAGTAACTGCTGTAGAAGGTGGGGGCAACCTTGATTGAATCAGCGCCCGCAATCTTTGGTATTAATAGCATGTGTTCCATCTCAGGGACCTACTGGGTCCCAGCTTCCACGTAGCTCACCCAGTGTGCTGTCGGGGAAATGTAGCATCCCTGGCCACAAGCACTTGTCGAGGTGTCCGAGGTTAAGTGGACTTTCCTAGTAACAGCGTTGGTCAGGGCATGTCTGATGTTATGGGACACGTTCTTGTGTAAGGTGGGGAAGGCACACCAGGAGAAATAGTGGCAACTGGGGAACAAGTACCGAGGGATGGCCAGAGCCATGAGGTTTTGGAAAGCTTCGATATCCACAAGCCTAACCTGCAACATTTCCAGGGCAAGAAGTCTGAAAATATGGCCGTTTAGTATTGTGGCCTTTGGGTGGATGCGTATTTCTGCTTGCATTCCAAGGACTGTGGTAGAGATAACCGAACACTGCGCTGGTGTCACAGGGTTACTGCAACAGAAAGGAGCCAGAAGACCGTAGCGTCTGATTGCTCCTACTCCTATGATGAAAAGAAGCACTTCTCCTTGTTTTTAATGGTGTTTTTCTTTTGGCAGAACAGGGGTTAATCAGCCATGTTGGAAACTCTGAACTCTCAGGTGAGTTCAGTTAACCACTCCCATCCCCTTTATAATCTTGGTCCTGATTCAAACCCATGTCAGTGCTATAATTTGCTGCATGGCTTAGGAGGAGAGATGTTCATATGAGAAGGAGTTTTGAAGGTGTTACCTGTGACTGTTGCATGGTTTGCAAGTGTCATAATTCCCTTTCCTCCTCCTACTTTGTTTTTTTCCCATTCTCCACTCTCCGGTGCATTCCTCTGTTATATATTAGTGAATATTTGTATGACTAGTATTTTCAGTTACCCCCTTGTTTGTGTAGCCTTGTTCGTTGTGTTGGTGTACTGCAGTGCACAGTAGAGTCCCTCTTCCCTGGGTGGGGGAAGAGAACAGACAGAGGGCTAACTTAGGAGATAAGGCAAGGGTGGAGGCCCTGGCATCTTCACCTTCAGAAGTATCCTGGGGAATAGGGTGAACTAAGGCACCCTCTAGTGGTAGGGACTGGGAAGGAGCCCTGATCTCGGGTCACCCGACAGCTGGGTTGTGACAACTAGGACAAGGACGTGGACGTGGTTGCTGATAGTGGTTGCTAGTGTGCAACAACATATGCAGGGTGGGAGTAATCTACACCTACATCATGGACAGGAGATTGGTGTGCATGTAGAACAGGTAAAGAGGCAGTAGTGTCCCCTGCAGACACATTTCTGGACCCTGGCATTTGGGCCAAGTAGTCGGGTGCTTTGCTTGCATATGCATGAGCATTCTGGAGGTGATTAGGCCGATAATTGTGCTGCCCCTGATGATGTTGGCATGGCAAATGTTGCAAATGGCCTTTTGGAATTAACGGGACTGTCTTTAGAAAAGTGCCAGACTCTTGAACACCTAAATCTTGGCTTGGTAACTTCACCCGTGTTGGTGCTCTGGGGAATAGTTGCCTGCCTTGTGTCTCTGGCCAACTCTCTGCCTTTTCCTGCCTGTTGTGGTGCTGTGGATCCATTGCTCTGTGTGCTGCTGTCCTCACTCTGCATGCCACCATCCTAGATTGAATCAGTGACTTCATCGTCTACCACCTTGTCCTTCACTTCCGCGCTCTGGTCCTCCTCCTGACTTGCTTGCGTAACAACACCACTTGTTGACAATTGTGTCTCACCATCATCCACCTGTTGTGACAGTACTGCATTTTCCCACCATTGCCTTCTTGTGAGCATGGCTGCTCAAATATTTGAGCATCCGTACATGCAATCTCCTCATGTGTCGCATGTAACTGGCAAGGCAAGAGGCCAGAATCTAAAAGAGGAAATGTGAGCAGCTTTTTTGAGCATCCAAGTGTGGGATCACTTGTCTCAGGGCACTTTGCATGGTGGAAGGAAGGAGGATCAGGGTGAGGATAATGTGGTCCAGAATCACGGTTACTTAGACTGGGCAGTGTCTAAGAGAGGGTGGTGCTTGCAAAGTGACTGGAAGCATTATCTGCTATCCATCCATCAACCCTTTCACACTGGTCTGGCTTCAAGAGTGGTGGTCCACGTCCCAATACAAAGTGGGACAGCAAGCTAGATCTACTTGATGTGTGTATTCGTTGTGCTCCCGTGGCAGGCACAGTTTTACCTTGCCCACTGACTTGGCCTCTGCGCTCACCATCAGCATCACGTCCACTTTGCTGTCCTTTACCATGCACTTTGCCCATTTTCAATTGCGTATGACATATCCCTATTGAGAAGACATTGCAGTATTACAATAACAGGAACATTTGCACACTTCAGATGGACTTCTTACTCTGCTGTATCAATATAGTGAAGATATTTCTAACCAATATTTTTTGTTGTTTTGAGGTACAACTGGAGCCTGATAAATGCTGTATAAATTTCATTGCTGAAAATAGTTGCAGCATTATAATCGTAGGAAAATTGGCACATCTCAGATTAACTTCTTATGCTGCAGTATCAATATAGCAATGCTATTTTTAACCAACCAACCAATTTTTTTTGTTTATTTTAAGGCACAACTAGAGCATGATAAATGCCGTATAAAATTTTACTGTTTAAAAAAAATTTGCTGTATTATAATGCCAGGAAAATTTGTCCATTTCAGATTGCTAACAGCAATGAAACTATTGAAACTATTGATTACAATTAGCCCTAAGAAAGGCTGTTGTTGTACTTGAAAGAAATGTACATGTGATTGAATCCCTGGCAAATACATAGCTACAATTCTGACCCTCTTTCACTAGCACCTCGCCCTGCTCTGCATGTTTCCGAGGTACATTGTGACGACCATAGCATCACCGTCTTATATAGACCTAATGATGCTATGTGGCCAGCCAATAGCAGTAATGCCACAACCAAGATGGCTATGGCATTACAGTGACTGTTAGACCATCCCCACATGTTTATTGGTTGCCTAAACAGTGCTAAGCATGCGAAGCGGGGACTCGAGCTCCCACTCGATCATTAAAAAATTACTCATTGAGTATCTAGCTTTGGATGGTAATGCTCGAGCAAATGACGAGTAGTGACAAGCACGCTTGCTCATCACTATTGTTGACATTATATTATAAAACCATTTAGAAATATAATGATTAAAGCAGACTTGAGAGAGGCACTTTTTAAATATAATTTTTAAACTATTGATGTTTAGGATAGTTTACTGTCAATCGTATAATTCTTGTGAAGGGGCCACAATGGACAATTACATAGTGATCATTTACATGAGAGGTCATCTATGTAATTCATGGATGTAGTCTTTGAAAAGAGAAAAAAGTGAACTGCACCAGTATGGTCTTATTCACACTTTGCATTTAATGCTGGATCCTTTAAGTAAACAGAATGTATTACACAGCATATTCAGCTGGTGTTCAGTGCTCAGCAAAGAAACAACATTATTATAGTAAATACAAAAAAGAAAGGCTTGCTGCACTCACCACATTGAGAAGGTTATCAAAGTGGTTTTATTTCATCTGCAGGCTTAGGAGGCATGCGGGGAGTGCAAGGGTGGACGACAGCCGTTTCGTGTAAATTGCTTCAACAGGTCCAGGTGTGTGAGGGAGTGAAAACATTTCCTTTTTCAAGGTTTTGACAGGGATATCACATGTGAAATTCATCAATTGTGAAAAAAATACAACACATTAATTCACTACTAACTCTAAAATACAGACATGCATAAGTAAAATCTAAATTTCTTTACAAAAAAGACTGATAAATCTATCCTATCGTTTAAGCCTAATGGACCTTGTGCAATAGTCTTAAGGATCCATCATGCTTCACATTTCAGCAGAATTTTATTAATATTTCCATCTTGTAGTGGATATTGCAGTGTTTCAAGAACCTGCAAATCTTAACAGCTCTGGATTAGCATTATGTTTTTCATTCATATGCTGCATAAGGCGTAAAGAACCTGTTCCTGACGTGATAGAAAGATAGTGTTCCTTAAATCTTGTCATCAGAGGTCTTATTGTCTAGCCTAGGTAAAAAATGGAGCAGGGGCAAAAAATGATATAAACTACGTATTGTGTCCTACATGATATGAAATCAGTTACATTATGTATCATGAATCCAATGTGTAGCTGATTGTCAATAATATGAAGGTGGCAGCTCGCAAAATTCCCTTTTGGCATGTTCCTTTTTAACCAATTGATTTCTGTAGGTGTTAGTCAATTATGGACAAGAATATCCTTCAGATTTGTGGTTCTGCAGTATGAAAACATCGGAGCCGTTAGATTAACCCTTTGAAGATCCTTATCAGTCCTTAATACATGCCAGTGTTTTCTTATTGAAGAATAAATCATTTTCTCTAGTGGAAAAATATTTAGAATTCAGAGTCCTCAATGGTTGATACCTTTTAATGGCTAACTGAAAAGAAGGTAACAAATTGCAAGCTTTCGAGACTACACAGGTCTCTTCATCAGGCAAAGACTAAAAGTAATTCTGAAGAATCACATTTATGCACAACATAGCACAGAAAAAAAAAACACCATGGATAAGACAGGTGACATGAAGCAGAATTACCATGAGTGATAAACAGTTATGTCCATAAGTATTGGACCAGTTCTTAGATAAGGAATGTTTTATTGTCCTCTGATTGGGGTCTGGTTGTGTTGTGATGACCCCTCATAGTCTGAGGGGCACGTTCCTTAGTTGATGTAAAAATACATAAATCCATGCAACACATTCATTCCTGCACTAAGACTGTCAAAGGTCGTCATCAGTTTACATTCCCATACTCTTCTATCTCTCTTTGATTTGAAGCTACCTTTAAACTCAAGTAATTTCATGTCCATAATGTTATGATTTGGGAGACAAAAATGTATTACCACAGGTACTAAATGTTCAACTGGGGGTCTGTATGTGGAGGAGACAGGGCAAAAGCTTAGAACAAGAATGAATTCTCACCACCACACAATAAGAGAAAAAAAAAAGAATGGATCTACCTGTGGCAATACATTTACAGAAAGATTTAGCCTAAAATTTAGTTATTAAATGTGTAAAGTGAATAAAGGCTATAGGGAGTGACGGTAGGAATTAACTAAAGCAATTTATTCGTTGCTGAGGGTGAGGAAGGACCAAAGGCTCATATAGAAGGTAAGTCAGACTAGGTGGCAAGAACAGCCAGGATGGCGGGGGCGGCCATGGCGTCACATCAAAGAACCTCGGAAGGAGGAGAGGGGACAACAGAAGTCACGCATAGTATAGCATGTCTATAGGGTATAGATGGATTTAGGGGTAGGGGCGGAGAAGTCCGCCAAAGTGGGATGAAAATTTAATCCAGGGAAACCAAGAGTTTTGAAATCTCTTGTGGGAGCGAGTTTCCCAGCTAGAAAGTTCTTCTAAGCGAAATAGGTCTTGAACCTTTGAAATCCATTCTTTCAGCGTTGGGGGAGTTAGTTGCCTCCAATGTGTAGAAATCCAGCAAATCCGTGGAGGCGCACGAGCGCAAAACGGCCGTCGTCCTTTTCCTCCTCCCCGCACCGCAACTGTCACCAGCCGCCTCTCCACACCATGTCTGTTTTTTCGTAACTTGAATAAAGGACATTGAATTACAGCAACATTTGGGTGAGTGCCACTTCTATTTCTTATTTTCATACCTGAGTATTACTTGGCGTTGAGCACCACTCGCACGTTGCTGGTCTACATGTGCTGCATGTGTCCTAATTAGGATCCTACGTCTGCTATTGAACCGCTTGTAGCCACGCTGCCTAGTGCCATTCATACTTCAAGCTTCTTTAGAGATTTATTTATGTCGGTCCAGAATTGTGATATCTTTTGGCTCTGCCCGGGACTATGTAGTAGAGTCCCAATAGATTGGGAGCATCTCCAACACAACGGAGAGTCCGTTAGCCCTAATTGGAATAGACGTTCTGGTGTTCTGTACCACCTAGAAAGAATTTTAAACGCGTTCTTTTGTAATAAAATACATCTAGAGAATCCGTGGGAGTTAGCAAGTACCTGTTGAGTTTCCCGGGGGGATAGTGTAATTTTTAATTCTGTCTCCCAGGAAGAGAGGTATAGCAGCTTAAATTGGTTTGGGGTCTTAAAGAGGTTTGCGTATAACTTAGAGACCAATCTGGTGATTGGCACTTTCAATCTTACCAGGAATTCAAGCCATAGCCAGTCAGGGGGTTGACTCTCGATTGATTTGAGTTTCGACATTATATAGCGAATATGATTTTTCTGAAAGAGGTTGGAGGGTTGTTTAGTCACGCTAGACGGCCAATTGTCAGTGCATGGAACCTGTTTGGACAAAAATTGGGAGATAGTGACATTAGGCAGGGAATCCCAAAGTCCGAAAGCATCTTTGTAGTTAGGGTCCCTTAGCCAGGGAGTAACTTTAAGCGGGATATTGTCAAGAAAAAGGCAAGATGGAGGACGATTTGGGGTAAGGGTACGTCTAATAGATAGGGTGTTAAGAATTATGTCATCCAATTTTTGTTTCGGGGGAATAGTAGATGTCCAGAGATAAAGATCTGCCTCCTTTCCCAACAGGGACAATTCAAGTTGCGTGTTTAAATTATCTGGGTTAGGTTTTACTAGATTTATCCATCTAGCAAGGTGGATTGCTTTGTGGTAGGTGCGAAAGTCGGGCAACCCGAGACCACCCTCGCCTTTGGGTAGAGAAAGGATTTTTAGAGGAAGTCTAGCTTTTTTATACTTCCACACAAACTGAGAGACCAATTGGTTAAACAAAAGGAAGAAAGAGTTAGGGAGAGTTATAGGTACCATATTCATGATATAAAATTTTATTGGAAAGTTATAGGATTTTATGACCTTTATCCTACCTATCCAGGATAGATATGAAAGTTCATATTTTTTTAAGTCCAGTTGTAAGTTAGTTAGAAGGGGAATGTAATTATACTTATAAAGAGAGGAAGGGTCAGCCGTTAAATGGATTCCGAGGTATTTCAATTTTTCTACAGGCCAGTTGAAGGGGATATCCTTTTTTAATATTGAGATATCTGAGGTATTTCCCAAGACATTTAAAGCTTCTGACTTATTCATATTTATTTTCAAATTAGAAATCTCTCCAAATTCTGCGAATAGTGACATAAGTCTGGGAAAGGATGATCTTGGGTTAGTGGTTAAAAGTAGGAGATCATCAGCGAAGGCAGCTACCTTGACCTCTGTCCCACCCACCTTAAGGCCTTTAATGTTAATGTCTTGTCTTATCTTTTCCATCAAAGTCTCCATTACCACGATAAAGAGGGCAGGGGAAAGAGGACAGCCCTGTCTGGTCCCATTTCATATTTTAAAGGGCTCCGAGAAGATCTCGTTCACCCCTACTCTAGCCAAAGGGTCCACATAGAGGGACATAATGGCATCTATGAAAGGGGGCGGGAAGGCAAATTTTTGTAATGTACAGACCATGTATTGCCAACTGATCCTGTCAAACGCTTTTTCAGCGTCTGTTGATAGGATGGCTAGCGGCGTTTTGGTTATCCTTGCAAAGGAAATAGTGTGCAGGACCTTTACAGAATTGGCTTTGCCCTCACGACCTCCCACGAACCCCACTTGATCGGGGCGAATGATCCCACCTAGTACTTTATTGATTCTTGAGGCCAATATCTTGGCCCACAGTTTGAGATCGGTGTTAAGTAACGAAATGGGCCGATGGTTACTACATAGGCTGTCGTCTCACTCCCCTCCTTTGGTATAATGGCAATGTAGGCTTCCAGCGCCTGTCGGGGTGGGGTCATCCCTCCGAAGAAGGAGTTGAAGAGATTTACTAGATGGGGAAGCAGGATGTCAGAGAATTTTTTATAGTAACCCACCGGGAACCCGTCAGGACCGGGGGATTTGCCATTTGGGGTAGCTTTTAAAGTGTCTTCCACTTCCATTAGTGTAACTTCAGCAAGAAGTGTATTACAATCTTCAGAGGAGATTGTCGGAAGAGAGAGAGGGGCCAAGAAATTTTGGATTTTGGTTATGGCCAATGAACAGTCTTTCATGTCGTCAGAGGGGGGCAGTTTATAAAGAGATTCGTAATATTGGCGGAAGGTCTCAGCAATTTCCTTACAATCCACAACTCTCGTTTGTCTTAGTGAAAATGTATTTAATGAATTTCTTTTCTTTTTGCTGTTTAAGCAAATGTGTAGTAAGTTTGCTACTTCTGTTACCATGCATGTAGAAGCGATGTCTGCAATACATGAACAGTTTTGCTGATTTCACGTTTAACAAATCTTTGAGTTGGTTGCGGAGGGATATAAGGTCTTGAAGAGACTCGCTCGATCTAGTGGTTTTGTGGATACGCTCTGATTAGGGTTGAGCGAAACGGGTCGAACATTTTCAGAAGTCGCCGACTTTTGGCAAAGTCGGGTTTCATGAAACCCGACCCGACCCCTGTGTGGGGTCGGCCATGAAGTCGGCGATCTTCTGAATCTGGAATCGGAATTCCGATACCGATTCCCGATATGTTTAAGATATCGGGAATTGGTATCGGAATTCAGATTTAAGTGTAAAATAAAGAATTAAAATAAAAAATATCGCTATACTTACCCTCTGACGGGCCCTGGTACTAACCGGGAACCTTCTTTCCTTTGAATCAGCCTTCCAGAGCCTTGCGGTGACGTCACGGTGACGTCGCGGCTTGTGATTGGTCCGCGGCCGCCCATGTGACCGCTCACATGGGCGGCCGTGGACCAATCACAAGCCGCGACGTCACCGTGACGTCACCGAAGGTCCTAGAAGGGCTGATTCTTAGGAAAGAAGGCTGCCGGAAAGAAGCCGAGGGTGAGTATATTCCTATTAGGTATATACTCACCCTCGTACATGCTCTGCTTCTTTCCGGCAGCCTTCTTTCCTAAGAATCAGCCCTTCCAGGACCTTCGGTGACGTCACAGTCACATGGGCGGCCGCGCACCAATCACAAGCCGCCCATGTGACCGTGACGTCACCGAAGGTCCTGGAAGGGCTGATTCTTAGGAAAGAAGGCTGCCGGAAAGAAGCAGAGCATGTACGAGGGTGAGTATATACCTAATAGGAATATACTCACCCTCGGCTTCTTTCCGGCAGCCTTCTTTCCTAAGAATCAGCCCTTCTAGGACCTTCGGTGACGTCACGGTGACGTCGCGGCTTGTGATTGGTCCGCGGCCGCCCATGTGAGCGGTCACATGGGCGGCCGCGGACCAATCACAAGCCGCGACGTCACCGTGATGTCACCGCAAGGCTCTGGAAGGCTGATTCAAAGGAAAGAAGGTTCCCGGTTAGTACCAGGGCGCAACAGAGGGTGAGTATAGCGATATTTTTTATTTTAATTCTTTATTTTACACTTAAATATGGATCCCAGGGCCTGAAGGAGAGTTTCCGCTCCTTCAGACCCTGGGAACCATTGGAAACCCAATGCACTGCATTGGGTTTCGAGTTTCGGCCGACCCCGACCCCGACTTTTTTATAGGATCGGCCGATTTCACTCGACCCGACTTTTGAAAAAGTCGGGTTTCGTGAAACCCGACCCGATCCTATAAAAGTAAAGGTCGCTCAACCCTAGCTCTGATATATTAATTTGATGGAGAAGAGACTGAATTTACTTATCTCTCTGCTTTTTGATATATGAACTTAGAGAAATAAGTTCACCTCTGAGGATGGCCTTATGTGTTTCCCAGATGATGGGAGAGATTTGTCCAGTGTTGATATTTTCATCAAAGAATCGAGAAATGGTAGCTTTTACTGTTTCATCCTTCTTTCATGCTAGATTTTTAAAACTTAACATGGGTAAAACAGAATTCATCATCTTTTCTGCATTTCACTCTACACACCCAACAGACCTATCCATCAAAGTCAGTGGCTGATCACTCTTCCCAGTACCTCAATCTCCCTGCCTTGGGGTAACCCTTGACTCTGACAAACATGCAGATGTGGTGTGTGCCAGTACCATCTGCAATTCATTCCTCTGGAATGTAAGCTGAGATGAGCCATATCTTTCATAGAATTCAGATGCCTTAAGAAAAAAACTGTAGTATAACATCAAAAAAGGAAGAAGAAAATTGCACTAACTGATAGAGCACATATGAGATAAGCATGATTCAAACCCCAAAGCATTACACTTTACAGGTCTGGAAAAGGTCAAGTCCTCTGTACAAGATGGTGATCTGCATAAGCATTTACTGATAAGAGAAGCCATAGGTCGTTCAAGCTCCCAGGGTGTCTCAAATCTGAATGACAAATTGGGTATGTCTGTGTTTTTATGATGGGTTTTTTGCTGATTATACTATATACAGTACAGACCAAAAGTTTGGACACATTCTCATTTAAAGATTTTTCTGTATTTCCATGACTATGAAAATTGTACATTCACACTGAAGGCATCAAAACTATGAATTAACACATGTGTAATTATATACTTAACAAAAAAGTGTGAAACTACTGACATTATGTCTTATATTCTAGGTTCTTCAAAGTAGCCACCTTTTGCTTTGATGACTGCTTTGCACACTCTTGGCATTCTCTTGATGAGCTTCAAGAGGTAGCCACCGGGAATGGTTTTCACTTCACAGGTGTGCCCTCTAAGGTTTAATAAGTGGGATTTCTTGCCTTATAAATGGGGTTGGGACCATCAGTTGTGTTGTGCAGAAGTCTGGTGGATACACAGCTGATAGTCCTACTGAACAGACTGTTAGAATTTGTATTATGGCAAGAAAAAAACAACTAATTTTAAAAATGAGTGGCAATCATTACTTTAAGAAATGAAGGTCAATCAGTCCGAAAAATTGGGAAAACTTTGAAAGTGTCCCCACGTGTAGTAGCAAAAACCATCAAGCGCTACAAAGAAACTGGCTCACATGAGGACCGCCCCAGGAAATGAAGACCAAGAGTCACCTCTGTTTCTGAGGATAAGTTTATCCGAGTCACCAGGCTCAGAAATCGAAGGTTAACAGCAGCTCAGATTAGAGACCAGGTCAATGCCTCACAGAGTTCTAGCAACAGACACATCTCTACAACAACTGTTAAGAGGAGACTTTCTGCAGCAGGCCTTTATGGTAAAATAGCTGCTAGGAAACCACTGCTAAGTACAGGCAACAAGCAGAAGAGACTTGTTTGGGCTAAAGAACACAAGGAATGGACATTAGACCATTGGAAATCTGTGCTTTGGTCTGATGAGTCCAAATTTGAGAGCTTTGGTTCCAACCACTGTGTTTTTGTGCGACGCAGAAAAGGTGAACGGATGAACTCTATATGCCTGGTTCCCACCGTGAAGCATGGAGGAGGAGGTGTGATGGTGTGGGGGTGCTTTGCTGGTGACACTGTTGGGGATTTATTCAAAATTGAAGGCATACTGAACCAGCATGGCTACCACAGTATCTTGCAGCGACATGCTATTCCATCCGGTTTGCGTTTAGTTGGACCATCATTTATTTTTCAACAGGACAATGACCCAAACACACCTCCAAGCTGTGTAAGGGCTATTTCACCAAGAAGGAGAGTGATGGGGTGCTACGCCAGATGACCTTGCCTCCACAGGCACCAGACCTGAACCCAGTCGAGATGGTTTGGGATGAGCTGGACCGCAGAGTGAAGGCAAAAGGGCCAACAAGTGCTAAGCATCTTTGGGATCTCCTTCAAGATTGTTGGAAGACCATTCCCAGTGACTACTTCTTGAAGCTCATCAAGAGAATGCCAAGAGTGTGCAAAGCAGTCATCAAAGCAAAAGGTGGCTACTTTGAAGAACCTAGAATATAAGACATAACTTCAGTAGTTTCACACTTTTTTGTTAAGCATATAATTCCACATGTTCATTCATAGTTTTGATGCCTTCAGTGTGAATGTACAATGTTCATAGTCATGAAAATACAGAAAAATCTTTAAATGAGAAGGTGTGTCCAAACTTTTGGTCTGT
Organism: Ranitomeya variabilis; assembly: GCF_051348905.1. Classification (NCBI taxonomy): domain Eukaryota; kingdom Metazoa; phylum Chordata; class Amphibia; order Anura; family Dendrobatidae; genus Ranitomeya; species Ranitomeya variabilis. Next base: position 115,855,045 of record NC_135238.1, read on the forward strand.
ACTGTATATATATATATATATATACAGTGGGGCAAAAAAGTATTTAGTCAGTCAGCAATAGTGCAAGTTCCACGACTTAAAAAGATGAGAGGCGTCTGTAATTTACATCATAGGTAGACCTCAACTATGGGAGACAAACTGAGAAAACAAAATCCTGAAAATCACATTGTCTGTTTTTTTATCATTTTATTTGCATATTATGGTGGAAAATAAGTATTTGGTCAGAAACAAAATTTCATCTCAATACTTTGTAATATATCCTTTGTTGGCAATGACAGAGGTCAAACATTTTCTGTAAGTCTTCACAAGGTTGCCACACACTGTTGTTGGTATGTTGGCCCATTCCTCCATGCAGATCTCCTCTAGAGCAGTGATGTTTTTGGCTTTTCGCTTGGCAACACAGACTTTCAACTCCCTCCAAAGGTTTTCTATAGGGTTGAGATCTGGAGACTGGCTAGGCCACTCCAGGACCTTGAAATGCTTCTTACGAAGCCACTCCTTCGTTGCCCTGGCGGTGTGCTTTGGATCATTGTCATGTTGAAAGACTCAGCCACGTTTCATCTTCAATGCCCTTGCTGATGGAAGGAGGTTTGCACTCAAAATCTCACGATATATGGCCCCATTCATTCTTTCATGTACCCGGGTCAGTCGTCCTGGCCCCTTTGCAGAGAAACAGCCCCAAAGCATGATGTTTCCACCACCATGCTTTACAGTAGGTATGGTGTTTGATGGATGCAACTCAGTATTCTTTTTCCTCCAAACACGACAAGTTGTGTTTCTACCAAACAGTTTCAGTTTGGTTTCATCAGACCATAGGACATTCTCCCCAAACTCCTCTGGATCATCCAAATGCTCTCTAGCAAACTTCAGACGGGCCCGGACATGTACTGGCTTAAGCAGTGGGACACGTCTGGCACTGCAGGATCTGAGTCCATGGTGGCGTAGTGTGTTACTTATGGTAGGCCTTGTTACATTGGTCCCAGCTCTCTGCAGTTCATTCACTAGGTCCCCGCGCGTGGTTCTGGGATTTTTGCTCACCGTTCTTGTGATCATTCTGACCCCACGGGGTGGGATTTTGCGTGGAGCCCCAGATCGAGGGAGATTATCAGTGGTCTTGAATGTCTTCCATTTTCTAATTATTGCTCCCACTGTTGATTTCTTCACTCCAAGCTGGTTGGCTATTGCAGATTCAGTCTTCCCAGCCTGGTGCAGGGCTACAATTTTGTTTCTGGTGTCCTTTGACAGCTCTTTGGTCTTCACCATAGTGGAGTTTGGAGTCATACTGTTTGAGGGTGTGCACAGGTGTCTTTTTATACTGATAACAAGTTTAAACAGGTGCCATTACTACAGGTAATGAGTGGAGGAAAGAGGAGACTCTTAAAGAAGAAGTTACAGGTCTGTGAGAGCCAGAAATCTTGATTGTTTGTTTCTGACCAAATACCGTATATACTCGAGTATAAACCGAGATTTTCAGCCCAAATTTTTGGGCTGAAAGTGCCCCCTCGGCTTATACTCGAGTCACAGTCGGCGGGTGAGGGGGAGAGGGCGCTGAGGCATACTTACCTAGTCCCGGTGATCCTGTCGCTCCCCCTGCCCGTCCCACGGTCTCCGGGTGCCGCAGCCTCTTCCCCTGTTCAGCGGTCACGTGGGACCGCTCATTAGAGAAATGAATAGGCTGCTCCACCTCCCATAGGGGCGGAGCCGCATAATTCATTTCTCTAATCAGCGGTGCCGGTGACCGCTGACAGAGGAAGAGGCTGCGGCACCGAAGACCAGCTGTCCGGGGGAAGGAGCGGGACGCCGGGAGCAGGTAAGTATGACATATTCACCTGTCCTCGTTCCACACGCCGGGCGTCGCGCCATCTTCCCGGCGTCTCTCCGCACTGACTGTGCAGGTCAGAGGGCGCGATGACGCATATAGTGTGCGCGCCGCCCTCTGCCTGATCAGTCAGTGCAGAGAGACGCCGGGACGGGACGCCGAGGAGCTGCAAGCAAGAGAGGTGAGTATGTGTTTTATTATTTTTATTGCAGCAGCAGCAGCACAGCTTTGGGGCAATAATGGACGGTGCAGAGCACTATATGGCACAGCTATGGGGCAATAATGGTGCAGAGCACTATATGGCACAGCTATGGGGCAATAATGGACGGTGCAGCGCACTATATGGCACAGCTATGGGGCAATAATGGACGGTGCAGAGCACTATATGGCACAGCTATGGGGCAATAATGGACGGTGCAGAGTACTATATGGCACAGCTATGGGGCAATAATGGACGGTGCAGAGCACTATATGGCACAGCTATGGGGCAATAATGGACGGTGCAGAGCACTATATGGCACAGCTATGGGGCAATAATGGTGCAGAGCACTATATGGCACAGGTATGGGGCAATAAAGGTGCAGAGCACTGTATGGCACAGCTATGGGGCAATAATGGTGCAGAGCACTGTATGGCACAGCTATGGGGCAATAATGGACAGTGCAGAGCACTGTATGGCACAGCTATGGGGCAATAATGGACGGTGCAGAGCACTATATGGCACAGCTATGGGGCAATAATGGTGCAGAGCACTATATGGCACAGCTATGGGGCAATAATGGTGCAGAGCACTATATGGCACAGCTATGGGGCAATAATGGTGCAGAGCACTGTATGGCACAGCTATGGGGCAATAATGGTGCAGAGCACTATATGGCACAGCTATGGGGCAATAATGGTGCAGAGCACTATATGGCACAGCTATGGGGCAATAATGGTGCAGAGCACTGTATGGCACAGCTATGGGGCAATAATGGTGCAGAGCACTATATGGCACAGCTATGGGGCAATAATGGTGCAGAGCACTATATGGCACAGCTATGGGGCAATAATGAATGGTGCAGAGCACTATATGGCACAGCTATGGGGCAATAATGGTGCAGAGCACTATATGGCACAGTTATGGGACAACAATGGTGCAGAGCACTATATGGCACAGCTATGGGGCAATTATGAACGGTGCAGAGCACTATATGGCGCAGCTATGGGGCAATTATGAACGGTGCAGAGCACTATATGGCACAGCTATGGGGCCATAATGAACGGTATGGAGTATCTATTTTTATTTTTGAAATTCACCGGTAGCTGCTGCATTTTCCACCCTAGGCTTATACTCGAGTCAATAAGTTTTCCCAGTTTTTTGTGGCAAAATTAGGGGGGTCGGCTTATACTCGGGTCGGCTTATACTCGAGTATATACGGTACTTATTTTCCACCAGAATATGCAAATAAAATGATAAAAAAACAGACAATGTGATTTTCTGGATTTTTTTTTCTCAGTTTGTCTCCCATAGTTGAGGTCTAACTACGATGTAAATTACAGACGCCTCTCATCTTTTTAAGTGGTGGAACTTGCACTGTTGCTGACTGACTAAATACTTTTTTGCCCCACTGTATATACATATATAATTTCAGAGACGCGGGATTTCCAGGACAGACAGACAGACAGACAGACAGACGGAAAAACCCTTAGTCAATTATATATATAGATACTAGTTGGAGGCCTGATGCTATCGCATCGGGAGGGTGGTAATATCACGATGGGGGCAGGCTTTGCAGCGTTGAGAATCTCTCCCCCATGTGCTCACCCACCTATCCACTCTCTCTTTTCCCATGTGCTAACTTCTCCCATCTGTGCTCTCTTCTTTGACCTGTCTACCCCATGTGCTATCCCCCTTGTCTGCTGTCTCTCTCTTCTAGTGCTGCATTCTCCCTTCATGTGCTGTCCCTTTTGAGCTGTCTGTCCCTGTGCTCTGTCTCTCTCACCCCTGTGCGGTTTTCTCTCTCGCACATCTGCTGTCTTCTCCTCTTTTTAAAGGGGTTTTCCCACGAATGAAAATTCATTTTAAAAATTGTCTGTGTCTGACCATGTACAGAACATACCACAGCTCCAGGGCAGGGGAGGAAGCAAAAGACAAGCCTGACATTACAGCAGGAGATCACAGAGGATACATTTTGTGAGGTAAAATATTGTTTAAAAACAGTCAGTGAAATATTTTACCTGACAAAAGAAATCCTCTGTTATCCCCTGCAGTAATGTCAGTATTGTCTTTTGCTTGCTCCCCTTCCCAGGAGATGTGGTATGCTCCATACATGGTCAGACACAGATAATTTTTAAAATGAACTTTCGTGCGTGGGAAAACCCCTTTAATGTGACCGGCTTCCTTTGCCTGTAGACATGTCGCACATCTGCTGCCGGGTTTAGCCGAATGATTCACTGTGCCTGTGTGGAATTCGTGCAGGCGCAGTAAATCAGACCGCCGCCATCTTTGTGCAGACAGGTATAGCGGCAGTCACATTCAAACTGCGCATGCGCTCCTCCTGTACAACGATGGCGGCGGTCAGTGAATCATTCGGCTGATCCCAGCGGCAGTGTGTTCACGACGGTGTTCTGCTGGTGGTACTGTGCAAGAGGCTGCATATGGCGTAAACAGTGTGTGTGGTGCATAAGGCATATACAGTGTGTGTTTGTGTGTGTGTGTAGTGCGTACGGTGTATACAGTGTGTGTGTGTGGTGTGACGGCGTTCCACTGGTGGTACCGCGCAAGAGGCTGGTACCACCAGCAGTTTCCATATTGAGACACCCATCACTTGGGTGTTCCAATATGGAGGTTGGTGAACTTCTGCCACTTGGAATTCTGGGATCCAGACACATCTAGACAGAACAGGATGTGAAGACATTACAAGGTAAGTATATAATAAGATTGTGCTATATTTAACTATTCTGGCTTATATGTTCATATATTGCAACTATCCTATGCATGTCATATTGGACATGGGTGTATAATTCAGTTAACTCCCACACACCTGCATACATGGACTTGTTGAAGCGCTGTTTGGCATGAAACAGCTGTTGTCCTCTGTGAATTTTGTTCACCCCTGCAACCTGATATTTTAACACTTATATTAAAGTGTTGAAGTTTTAAGAGACAATGAGTGCAATTTCCTTCTTTTTTTAATGTTAACTGCTGACTCTGACCTCTCCTGCAAACCACATATCCAAGGCCTTTTCACTTCCTGCCAACTCCAACTCAAAAATATTTCCCGGATTCTTAATCTAGAATCTGCAAAAACACAAGTGCATGCCTTCATCATCTACCGTTTTGACTAATGCAACCACCTGCTCTGCGTCCTTCCCTCTAACACTCTTGCACCCCTCCAATCTATCCTAAACTCTGCTGCCCGACTATTCCTCCTGTCCCCCATTAGTCCCCAGCCTCTCTTCTCTGTCATTCCCTCAGTGGCTCCCCATTCCCCAGAGACTCCAGATCAAAACCCTAACCATGACATAGAAAGCCATCCACAACCTGTCTCCTCCATACATGTGTGACCCAGACTCCTGGTACTTACCTGCACACAACCTCTTATCCACACAAGATCTCACAAGATCTCTTTCTCTACTCCCTATTTCTCTCCATTTCCCTCATTTGTATATAGCATTTCTCCCGTGCATCCCCTTTACTCTGGAACTCTTTTCCCCAACATATCAGACTTTCGCCTACCATGGAAACCTTTAAAAGGAACCTGAATACCTACCTCTTCCAACAAGCCTACAACTTGCAGTAACCCTTGTTCCACCACACCCTGCATGACCAACTCTACTCTCATCTACTGTATCCTCATCCATCCCTTGTACACTGTGAGACCTCGCGGGCAGGGTCCTCTCTCCTCCTATACCAGTCAGTAACTTGTTTTGTTCAAGATTATTGTACTTGTTTTTCATTATGTATATTTTTTTATATCTAAAGAAGAATTGGATGGGTTATTATCAACATCTGGTGAGAATTTCATGTTAATAGCACCTTTAGAAATATATTAATTTAAAAAATTGGTGACGTGTTCAATACTTACAGTATTTCACCCTTTGTATAGTATAAATAATTGTAGTAGAGCGTTGTAGTGACGGAGCTAACTTTGACCTAACTTTGACCTTAATGACCAGGCCAAATTTTTGAAAACTGACCAGTGTCAATGTACTGTATATGTTAGTAACTCTGGAATGCTTCAATAAATCCCAGTGATTATGGGAGATTTTTTTTTGTGACATATTGTACTTTATGATAGTGGTAAAATTTAGTCAATATAATTTGTGTATATTTATGAAAATATCAAAAATATGACAAAAAAAGTGACAATTTTGCAATTCTCAAACTACATTTTTAGCCCTTAAATCGGAGTTATACCACACAAAGTAATTAATAAATAAAATTTCCCACATGTCTGCTTTACATCTGTATAATTTTTTAAACATAATTTTTTTTTAGGAAGTGTGACAGAGTCACTGGTGAAGTGATGGAGGGGCAATACGTGTCACTGTGCGTGATGGCGTCAGTTATGTAAAACCAGAATAGTTTCCTACAGCACACTATGTGTTGAGACGGTTTATTGAAAGTTATGTTATTGGCTGGTTTTAGTGGGCATTCATAGTGGACATTCATAGAGCAGGAGGGAGAATGTTCATGTATCTCCACCTGCAGTGTCCTAACAGTACCTGTTTGATGTTGAGATCATGTGATCAATCACATGATGGAGGAGTCACATGGTCTGGGCTTAAATGGCTGACTGCCAAAGCATTCAGTTTTCAGTGTGTGCCTGGAGAAAGAGCACTCCAGAAAGGTGTGTGCTAAATCTGAACTGTGGACATTGCTACATGTGAGTGGGCTGATCACCGCTAGGAAAAGGACTGGTTTTCTTTTTGTTTCTTTGTTTTACTGTTTTGCCCAGAGGATCGTGTTTACTTTCCCAAGCTTGGTTTATGCTGTCTACAATAAACCAAGCTCTTTCTTAAAGAGACATTGTTCCAGATATACCTATGTGTCCAGCCGAGTGAGTTGCTCTACCACAGAGGTTAGAAGGGTTCAAACTTGATCAGCAATTTCTAATTTTTTTCCAACAAAAATTTACAAAACCATTTTTTAGGGACCATATCACATTTGACGTGACTATAAGGGGTCTATATGACAGAAAATTCCCAAAAGTGACAGCATTATAAAAACTGCACCCCACAAAGTCTTCAAAACCACATTCAAGAAGTTTATTAACCCTATTGTTGCTTCAGAAGAATTAATGCAATGTGGAAGAAAAAAATGAAAATTTTACTTTAGCCACACATTTTTTTTACTTTCACTAGGGCAGAGGTCTCAAACTGCATTCCTCGAGGGTCACAAACAGGTCATGTTTTCCGGATTTCCTTGTATTGCACAGGTGATAATTTAACCACCTGCACAGATAATGATTCCAGCACCTTGTGCAATGCCAAGGAAATTGCAATTTCTCCTAATTTCGCCGACACCCCATAGGTGGGGGAAAACTATTTGGGCACATAGCAGGGCTCAGAAGGGAAGGAGCACCGCTTCAATTTTTGAATGCAAAAATGACTGCAATCGAGAGTGGATGCCATTTTACGATTGGAGAGCCCTTGATGTGCCTAAACAGGAGAAAACTAGACCCCTCAAGGATTTTATCCAGGGCTAATGTGAGGATTTTTAACCCAAAGGTAGTACACAGAATTTTATATTATTAGGTCGTCATATTGAATATGTCGTCATTAGTGTTGAGCACAAGTGCTCACTATTTAAGTCTGCATCAGGGTGCCCGGTATGCATAAAGTATCATGGGTGCTGGTGCGACCCAGATACAAACTCAAGTAGCAAGTAATCGCAATCAACACTAGTCATCATGTCATTTTTTTCTTTTACTTTTGAAAACACCCTAACTCCCACAACACTAGCCATAACCCAACCCCAACCCTAGCCCTACCCTAACCCTAGCCCAACCCGAACCTTATCCTAACACTAACCCCAAATGGTAAAGAATGAAATAAATAAAAATTATAAAAAAATGTTTTTTATCTGACTATGGGGATGACACAGGGGGATGACATACTAATTATTGGCTTTTGATCACTGAGATAAGGTCTATCACATTGATCAAAAGGAACCAATAGCAAATTTCCCAACTGTTGTCTTGTGTCGGCAAGAACATGTGCTTGCCAGGATGCGGAGGGCTGAGGTATTAATCTGAAGGGACTGGGAGATGGTGGAGGCACTAGGGGAGGTCTTGGGACCTTATTTCTCTCTCCTCTGACATGTATATTATGTCAGAAGAGCGAAAAATTATTTCAATAGCGGGCACACTTTTTTACGTGATCGCGGTTATTCAATCCAACCCTAATTGTGTGATTTTCAGATTCTGAGAGGTCGCTATAGGCTTTTTCATGATCATTGTTTTAAAACAGCAATGATGGAATAAGGCCCCTTAGAGTCCGCCATTTTAATGCTAAACGGCGATCTTTAAGGGGTTAATGTATAAACAGAGATCCTGATTCCAGGGATGAGTCACCTACTGGGCGGCTTGCTGTAGTTTTGATGAAATCACTTTTTTCATCAGCAGTAGAATATTACAAGAGGAGTAGTAAACCTGCTGCCATGTAAACCTCCATGTTATGAGCTTTGTATAACATCACTCCACCATTGATTGGCGGCTTTCTGCCATTGCACTGTGTACACACATATATATCAGTGGTGTGGTGTGGGCAGAGTTATACACAGCTCAGAATTCAGAGAACTGGTAGATTTTCAGCAGATAAAATAGTGATTAAGAAAACTTCAGCAAGTAGCCGAGTAAGGCTAGTTTCACATTTGCAGTAGAATCCGCATTGTTTATGCCGCAACCTGAAACGCACGATAAACCACATGCAAACGCGTGCAAACACAGTGTTTTTTAGACGCATAATGTAATGCATGCGATAAAAAAACGCAATGTTTACATGCTTTTTCATGCGTTTTGCATGCGTTTGCATTTTCTGTGTGCATGGTGGACAATTTAACATGAGAAAAATCTAGATAAACAGACACCACCAATGGGACTACTGTGGGCATGTGTTATGTGATATCTTTATATAGACCCTTGGACTGCTGAAATCTTCAAATTTAGCTACAGTATCCTGTGTCATGATGGATCTTCGCATGGAGAGCTTTTATTTCAACCTGGATTTAAGTATCAAGCTGTTTCTGGAGAGTATGTAATTTCCCCAACTGTTTGGGAGTGGTGGATGGAAAGCACATACAGATTATCAAACCCGCCAGATCTGGATTGGAGAACTTTAACTACATGAAATATTTTTCTGTAGTGCTCGTGGCAATAGGAGATGTGGACTGTCGCTTTATCGCCATGGACATTGGAGCTTTTGGCCATGGCAATGACTCCCAGACTTTCAAGAACTAGGATATGGGCCGACATTTGTATGGCAAAAATTTTAATTTTCCCCTGCCACGACCTCTCCCCAACACTCAAGGCCAACCGATGCCATTTGTTATGGTTGAGGATGAGGCCTTTCAGATGTGTGGAAACCTACTGAAGCCATATTCCAGTCGGGACTTGAACCACACTAAAGCAATTTATAACTACAGACTGATCAGGGCCCCAGGGCCCGAAGAACAGTTGAGTGTACCTTTGGTATTTTTGTCTCAAAATGGCGCATTTTTGGGACAGCCATTAATCTAAAAATGGAGACAGTCGTTGAGGTTGTCAAAGCCTGTGTGGTTCTCCACAATTACATAATGGCTAAGGAGCGACCCTGCATTGAACTGGATGAACTAGTTGCAAACCCACTGCCAGATTACCATCATCACCCTCTGCAGTCAACTGTTGAAGTTGCCCACATGTGGAACCAATTTGCTGCGATTTTGTTTCTGACATTGGACGTGTGGCATGGCAAGATGATATTGTGTAAAATATGCTGTTGAGTTTGGGTGTGTACCAGTTATGCTTTAAATGTTACTAATATTTTTTGTTAATAAATAACGTGTTATGATACCTGAACTGAGTCTCATGTCTCGCCTCTAAAAACCACTTATGCTGTTAGTGGTAAGGTAGTTGACGTCATTACATCCTGTATCTGTTCTACAGTTTCTATTGGACGCAGATTGAAGAGACGATGGAGGTATAATACAAAGCAGATCTATACTCACCAGTTCATGTGTGATAAATAATGACCTCATGATGCACAAAACCCAGCCGCATTAATTCACTATTTCTGACACCTGTCCAGGTGAGTATAGATATGCCTTGTATGACCTCCATTGTGTCTTCAGTTTGTGTGAAATGGATTACGTAGACTGAAGAGAAAATGGAGGTTATACAAGGCAGTTCTCTACTCACCAGGTCAGGTTTCATAAATAATGAGTTCAAGACGCAGAGTTTTGTGCATCATGAACTCACTATTTATGACACATAACTAGTGTTGAGCATTCCGATACTGCAAGTATCGGGTATCGGCCGATACTTGCGGTATCGGAATTCCGATACCGAGATCCGATACTTTTGTGGTATCGGGAATCGGAATCGGAAGTTCCCAGGGTCTGAAGGAGAGGAAACTCTCCTTCAGGCCCTGGGATCCATATCCATGTAAAAAATAAAGAATTAAAATAAAAAATAGGGATATACTCACCCTTTGACGCGCCCTGGTAGTAACCGGCAGCCAGCTTTGCTTAAAATGAGCGCGTTCAGCACCTTCCATGACGTCACGGCTTCTGATTGGTCGCGTGCCGCTCATGTGACCGCCACGCGACCAATCACAAGCCGTGATGTCATTCTCAGGTCCTAAATTCCTAGAATTCAGAATTTAGGACCTGAGAATGACATCACGGCTTGTGATTGGTCGCGTGGCGGTCACATGAGCGGCACGCAACCAATCAGAAGCCGTGACGTAATGGAAGGCCCTAAACACGCTCATTTTAAGCAACAGAAGCTGTCGGTTAACAGCGGTAAGGTGCAGGGGCCTCCGGACAGGTGAGTATATCAATATTTTTTATTTTAATTCTTTATTTTACACATTCATATGGATCCCAGGGCCTGAAGGAGAGTTTCCTCTCCTTCAGACCCTGGGAACCATAAGGGATACCGTCCGATACTTGAGTCCCATTGACTTGTATTGGTATCGGGTATCGGTATCGGTGAGATCCGATACTTTTTGGGTATCGGCCGATACTATCCGATACCGATACTTTCAAGTATCGGACGGTATCGCTCAACACTACACATAACCTGTTGCACATAGATCTGCTTTGTATTACCTCCATTGTCTCTTCAGTCTGCGTCACATAGATTAAGCAGACTGAAGAGATTATGGAGAAAATACAAGTAATATTAGTTTTTGACAACTCTTAGCTCCATACCAAACACACAAAGCTGCAGTGTTCTACTTAATAACTCCTAGAGCTATGAGGTGGCAAAAAAAACAAAGTGTATGGCACAGTGTGTTTATTTGGCGCACAGTGTGTATTGCCGGCAGCGAAATACACAAATAACCAAACAGTATTGGGGCAAAAAACACTTACATTTATTAAAAAAAAAATAACTGCACCGGCTAGGGGTAGATTGATGGAACTGGGGGATGTGTAGCTGTGAGGCCTGGCTGGCTGAAGATGATGCAGGGGTTGCAGGAGAAGGGACAATTAAACTAGTGGGGTCAGGGAGTTCAGGGATGGTGCTAGAGGCATGGGAAGGCAGCGACACACTGGAAGTGTGAGACAAACCTGACATCACAGACACATTGGGAGGTGAGGGAGAAGCGATAGCGATAGTCTGCTGCTTTTTCTTTTTCCTTTTTTGGGATCGGCACTGCAGTCTGGGAAGCCTCGGTGTGCTCATTTCTTGCGGCCCAGTCATGGTCCATGTGCTGCTGCCACATGGTGGTGGTGAAGGTCATGCCAGGTTCTGGCTGCTGCTGCATGGTGGTGGTGGTGAAGGCTTTGCCAGGTTCTGGATGCTGCTACTGCTGCATCCTGGTGGTGGTGAAAGCCATGGCAGGGTCCGGGTGCTGCTGCAGCTGGGACCTGATGATGGCAGCCAACTTCTCCTGATCTGGGTGCTGCTGCATGGCGGTGGCAGTGGAAGATGTCCAAGCAGGAGCAGCAGTTGGCATGGTGGTGGTGGTGGGCTGTCCAATAGCTCTCGGCATGATGGTGGCACTGTAGTGGTGTCCAGCAGTGCTTGGAATGGTGGTGGCCATGCAGTGCAGCAGAGCTCAGCATTGAGTTCAAGCGTGACAGTGTTGGCACAGGTGGAAATGCCACCACTGGCTGATGAAAATACCGAGTCTGCTGCATAGCCTGCACATAAGTAGCATTGCAGGCCTGCATGACACTAAGCTGGAGATCAGTAGTAAGGTGATTCGACAAGCCCTTTTCTGTTGTGAACTCTGTTTTCAGGCTCCCTCTTGTGGTCACAGGTGGTATTGTGTGACTTTTGTTTTGGGCTCCCCCTGGTGGCTTTGTTTGTTATCCTGTGGGTCTGTGGCTGATCAGCTGCCTCGTTATTCACTTGGGAGTTTCCTATTTAGCTCTGTTTCACTTCCACTTGTTGCCGGCTGTCAATGTACTCAGTGCTATGCTGATTACTCCTGATTATCTTCGGTTTCAGTCTCTTCAGAAGCTAAGTTCTGTTTAATTATTTTTTGCTCATCAGTCTGCAATATGATTTCTGTGTATGATGAGTTTAGTCCAGCTTGCTAATATGTGATTTCTTCTGCTGGTTTGCTCTGGGGTTCAGAGTTGCTTCCCCCGCACCGTTAGTTGGTGTGGGGGCTCGAGCGATCTCTGCGTGGATATTTTGAATAGGGTTTTTAATTGACCGCACAGTTCCCTTTCTATTTTCTGCTTTCTAGTGTTAGCGGGCCCCATTTGCTAAATCTAATTTCATCTCTGCGTTTGTGCTTTCCCCTTAACTCACCGTTAATATTTGTGGGGGGCTATTCTATATCTTTGGGGTCATTTCACTGAGGCAAGTGAGGACTTTCGTTCCCTCTAGGAATAGCCAGTTTCTCAGGCTGTGATGAGACGTCTCAGATTTTCAGGTAACGTTCCATGGCTGCCTATAGTTGTTTGCGGATAGGATCAGGTTGCGGTCAATTCAGTTACCACTTCCCCAGAGTTTGTAGTCGGTTTAGTTACTTAGCTAGTCCTACTTGCGATCCTTGCCACTAGGATCATAACAGTACAGCCGGCCGGTAAAGTGTTAATTGCATGGCAGAAGCAGGAGAAAAGAAGCCTTGAGAATTTTTTTTTTTTTTTGCCGTGTGTCTAGCTGCTGTGTGTCTAGCTTCTCTCCTCCTCTTAATCTTGGTGTGGCTCTGAACTCAGCTGCTGATATGGATATTCAGAGTTTGGCCTCCAGTGTAGATCATCTTGCTGCAAGGGTACAAAGTATTCAGGATTTTGTTCTTCACAGTCCTATGTCAGAGCCTAGAATACCTATTCCGGAGTTGTTTTCTGGAGATAGATCTAGGTTCCTGAATTTTAAGAACAATTGTAAATTGTTTCTTTCTTTGAAACTTCGTTCCTCTGGTGATTCCGTTCAGCAAGTTAAAATTATAATTTCTTTCTTGCGTGGTGACCCTCAAGATTGGGCCTTCGCACTGGCGCCAGGGGATCCGGCATTGCTCAGTGTTGATGCGTTTTTTCTGGCCCTTGGATTGCTCTATGAGGAACCTAATCTTGAGAACCAGGCTGAAAAAGCGTTGTTGGCCCTCTCTCAGGGGCAAGATGAAGCAGAGGTGCACTGCCAGAAATTTCGGAAATGGTCGGTGCTTACTCAGTGGAATGAGTGTGCCCTGGCTGCAAATTTCAGAAAAGGTCTTTCTGAGGCCATTAAGAATGTATGGTGGGATTCCCTACGCCTGCAGGTCTGAATGAGTCAATGACTCTGGCCATTCAGATTGATCGGCGTTTGCGGGAGCGCAAACCTGCGCACTATTTGGCGGTGTCTTCTGAACAGACACCTGAGTCTATGCAATGTGATAGAATTCTAACCAGAAGTGAACGGCAAAATTATAGACGGCAAAATGGGTTGTGCTTTTACTGTGGTGACTCAGCTCATGTTATCTCAGCATGCTCTAAGCGCAAAAAAAAGGTTGATAAATCTGTCACCATTGGTACTTTACAGCCTAAGTTCATTTTGTCTGTTACCCTGATTTGTTCCTTGTCATCTTACCCGGTTATGGCTTTTGTAGATTCAGGTGCTGCCCTGAGTCTGATGGACTTGTCATTTGCCAGGCGCTGTGGTTTTGTTTTGGAGCCTTTAAAATTCCCTATTCCACTAAGGGGAATTGATGCTACGCCACTGGCTACGAATAAACCTCAGTACTGGACACAAGAGACCATGTGCATGACTCCTGTTCATCAGGAGGTGATTCGCTTTCTTGTGCTGCATAATTTGCATGATGTTGTCGTGTTGGGTCTGCCATGGTTGCAGACTCATAATCCAGTCCTGGATTGGAAAGCAATGTCTGTGTCAAGTTGGGGTTGTCAGGGAATTCATGGCGACGCTCCTTTGGTGTCAATTGCTTCATCCACTCCTTCTGAAGTCCCTGCGTTTTTGTCAGACTACCAGGATGTATTTGATGAGCCCAAACTCAGTTCTCTACCTCCTCATAGGGATTGTGATTGTGCTATAAATTTGATTACTGGTAGTAAGTTTCCTAAGGGACGACTTTTCAATTTGTCAGTGCCGGAGCATGCTGCCATGCGGAGTTATATAAAGGAGTCTTTCGAGAAAGGACTTATTCACCCCTCCTCCTCCCCTCTTGGTGCGGGGTTCTTTTTTGTGGCTAAGAAGGATGGTTCTCTGAGACCTTGTATTGATTATCGCCTTCTAAATAAAATCACGGTCAAATTTCAGTATCCTTTGCCATTGTTATCTGATCTGTTTGCTCGCATTAAGGGGTCTAGTTGGTTCACCAAGATAGATCTTCGTGGTGCGTATAACCTTGTGCGTATTAAGCAGGGTTATGAATGGAAAACTGCATTTAATACGCCCGAAGGCCATTTTGAGTACTTGGTGATGCCTTTTGGACTTTCTAACGCTCCTTCTGTCTTTCAGTCTTTTATGCACGACATCTTCCGCGAATATCTGGATAAATTTATGATTGTGTATCTGGATGATATTCTGTTTTTTTCTGATGATTGGGAGTCCCATGTTAAGCAGGTCAGGATGGTGTTTCAGGTCCTGCGTGCCAATGCTTTATTTGTTAATGGCTCAAAATGTCTTTTTGGAGTCCAGAAGGTTTCTTTTTTGGGTTTCATTTTTTCTCCTTCTACTATTGAGATGGACCCAGTCAAGGTTCAGGCTATTCATGACTGGACGCAGCCTACATCTGTTAAGAGTCTTCAGAAGTTCTTGGGTTTTGCTAATTTTTACCGTCGCTTCATCGCTAATTTTTCTGATGTTGTTAAGCCTTTGACGGATTTGACCAAGAAAGGTTCTGATGTTACTAACTGGTCTCCTGCGGCTGTGGAGGCCTTTCGGGAGCTGTAGCGCCGGTTTTCTTCGGCTCCGGTCTTATGTCAGCCAGATGTCTCTCTTCCTTTCCAGGTCGAGGTTGATGCTTCCAAGATTGGAGCGGGGGCTGTTTTGTCGCAGAGAAGTGCCGATGGCTCTGTGATGAAGCCATGTGCTTTCTTTTCAAGAAAGTTTTCGCCTGCCGAGCGGAATTATGATGTCGGTAATCGGGAGTTGCTGGCTATGAAGTGGGCATTTGAGGAGTGGCGACATTGGCTCGAGGGAGCTAAGCATCGTGTGGTGGTCTTGACTGATCACAAGAATCTGATTTATCTCGAGTCTGCCAAGCGGCTGAATCCTAGACAGGCTCGTTGGTCGTTGTTTTTCTCTCGTTTTGATTTTGTGGTCTCGTACCTGCCTGGTTCGAAGAATGTAAAGGCTGATGCTCTTTCTAGGAGTTTTGTGCCTGACTCTCCTGGAGATTCAGAGCCGGCTGGTATTCTCAGAGAAGGGGTGATTTTGTCTGCCATCTCCCCAGATTTGTGACGAGTGCTGCAGGAGTTTCAGGCGGATAGACCTGACCGTTGTCCAGCGGAGAGACTGTTTGTCCCGGATAGATGGACCAGCAGAGTTATTTCCGAGGTTCATTCTTCGGTGTTGGCGGGCTATCCTGGAATATTTGGTACCAGAGATTTGGTGGCCAGGTCCTTTTGGTGGCCTTCCTTGTCGCGGGATGTGCGTTCCTCTGTGCAGTCTTGTGGAATTTGTGCTCGGGCTAAGCCTTGCTGTTCTCGTGCCAGTGGTTTGCTGTTACCTTTGCCTGTCCCGAAGAGGCCTTGGACGCACATTTCCATGGATTTTATTTCAGATCTCCCTGTCTCTCAGAGAATGTCTGTCATCTGTGTGGTGTGTGATCGTTTTTCTAAGATGGTCCATTTGGTGCTCTTGCCTAAGTTGCCTTCCTCCTCCGAGTTGGTTCTGCTGTTTTTTCAAAATGTGGTTCGTTTGCATGGGATCCCTGAAAATATTGTTTCCGACAGAGGATCCCAGTTTGTGTCTAGATTTTGGCGGACCTTTTGCGCTAACATGGGCATTGATTTGTCTTTTTCGTCGGCCTTCCATCCTCAGACGAATGGCCAAACCGAACGAACTAATCAGACCTTGGAGACCTATTTGAGATGTTTTGTTTCTGCTGATCAGGACGACTGGGTGACTTTTTTGCCGTTGGCCGAGTTTGCCCTTAATAATCGGGCTAGTTCTGCTACTTTGGTTTCTCCTTTTTTTTGTAATTCGGGGTTTCATCCTCGTTTTTCCTCGGGTCAGGTGGAGCCTTCTGACTGTCCTGGAGTGGATGTTGTGGTGGATAGGTTGCATCAGATTTGGAATCATGTTGTGGACAATTTGAAGCTGTCACAAGAGAAGGCTCAGCGCTTTGCCAACCGCCGTCGCTGTGTGGGTCCCCGACTTCGCGTTGGGGACTTGGTGTGGTTGTCTTCTCGCTTTGTTCCTATGAAGGTCTCCTCTCCTAAGTTCAAGCCTCGGTTTATCGGTCCTTATAAGATTTTGGAAGTCCTTAACCCTGTGTCATTTCGTTTGGACCTCCCAGCATCGTTTGCTATTCATAATGTGTTTCATCGGTTGTTGTTGCGGAGGTATGTGGTGCCTGTGGGTCCTCCGGTTGAGCCTCCTGCCCCTGTGCTGGTTGAGGGAGAATTGGAATACGTGGTGGAGAAGATCTTGGATTCTCGTATTTCTAGACGGAGGCTTCAGTATTTGGTTAAATGGAAGGGCTATGGTCAGGAGGATAATTCCTGGGTTGTCGCCTCTGATGTTCATGCGGCCGATTTGGTTCGTGCCTTCCATGTGGCTCACCCTGATCGCCCTGGGGGTTTTGATGAGGGTTCGGTGACCCCTCCTCAAGGGGGGGTACTGTTGTGAACTCTGTTTTCAGGCTCCCTCTTGTGGTCACAGGTGGTATTGTGTGACTTTTGTTTTGGGCTCCCCCTGGTGGCTTTGTTTGTTATCCTGCAGGTCTGTGGCTGATCAGCTGCCTCGTTATTCACTTGGGAGTTTCCTATTTAGCTCTGTTTCACTTCCACTTGTTGCCGGCTGTCAATGTACTCAGTGCTATTCTGATTACTCCTGATTATCTTCGGTTTCAGTTTCTTCAGGAGAAGCTAAGTTCTGTTTAATTATTTTTTGCTCATCAGTCTGCAATATGATTTCTGTGTATGATGAGTTTAGTCCAGCTTGCTAATATGTGATTTCTTCTGCTGGTTTGCTCTGGGGTACAGAGTTGCTTCCCCCGCACCGTTAGTTGGTGCGGGGGCTCGAGCGATCTCTGCGTGGATATTTTGAATAGGGTTTTTTAATTGACCGCACAGTTCCCTTTCTATTTTCTGCTTTCTAGTGTTAGCGGGCCTCATTTGCTAAATCTAATTTCATCTCTGCGTTTGTGCTTTCCCCTTAACTCACCGTTAATATTTGTGGGGGGCTATTCTATATCTTTGGGGTCATTTCACTGAGGCAAGTGAGGACTTTCGTTCCCTCTAGGAATAGTCAGTTTCTCAGGCTGTGAAGAGACGTCTAGGATTTTCAGGTAACGTTCCACGGCTGCCTATAGTTGTTTGCGGATAGGATCAGGTTGCGGTCAATACAGTTACCACTTCCCCAGAGTTTGTAGTCGGTTTAGTTACTTAGCTAGTCCTACTTGCGATCCTTGCCACTAGGATCATAACACTTTTCTATGTGATTAAAAAAATGATGTGCTGGCCTCTGGAGGTTGGCTTTCACTTGGTCAAGGCTTCTGGTGACATCCTGGATAAGTGTATTCATTTGGTTTAAGCCACTATCCAGTCTGTCTCCCATTGCCTTGAGTCCATCATGAAACATCGAGCTCAAGTGCAAAAACTCGGGCATGAGTGACCTGTCCGAGGCCCTCTGCCACTGCCGGGAAGAGCCCCCAAAAAAGAGGCAGAGGACTGGGACAGGGGAACACCTGATAGACCAGCTTCATGGTCTCCAGTCTGTGTGGCAGGCCCACTTGCTGCTGCGCTGCTGGATGGCTGGGATGGGTCTGTGGCTGTTTGATGAACCAGGGTCAACAGTGCTGCTCCAGGTGCTATGAACAAAAAAAAAAACAAAAAAAAAACATTAATGCAAAACATTTAGAATAGTAAAGGCGCCCCAACTCCTGTGGAATTGAAAAATGCAGATTAGGCAATACAACACAATTCAAGACAAAAATATTTACGTTCTCTGAGCAAGGACCGGTCTCAAAAATGCCAGCATGCGGTGATGCTTATATTTTCTGATCCTTGCTCCAGAACCACTTGAAACCCGGCTCTCTTGACGAAGGTCCTGGCTGAAGCGATCCTTCATCGAACGCCAATGCGTTCTGAGGTTTTAAGGAATTTAAGAGTGAACCCGCAGATCCATGACAACGAACCTCCAAGGGTGAGCTGACCAGGTAGACCACTCCCTATACAGGGAGCGTTAGGGGCAGGCCCAAGGGAGACTATTGCCGCAGAAGCTGGGACCCAGAAGCAGGTAGTAGGAGGTACTAAATAAAGATGCTAAGCAAAGGATTGGACATAGTGGGGTAAGATGTAGTACGGATTGGTACGAGCAGAGTACAGGTGAAACCAAGGGAGCACTGGGAAGAAGGGACACCAAGGAAGCAGGACAGGACAGAGACGCCAGACGGATGGAATATGTGGAACACACTAGGAAGACTGGACTGGACAAGGTAGCCTAGGAAAGGCAGCAAAGCAAGGCTAGCTGAACAAAGCAGAGACTCTGGACTGGCAGCGCAGAGACAAAAGTGGACCTGGGTTACATAAACACAAATGACAGACAGGCAAAGAGCAGAGGAAGGAATTACCTTATATACATGACGTGCTGAAGGACTTCTGGGTCAAAGTCCCCCAGGATCATAGAGAAAAGGTATGGAGCGCCTGTAGTTCAGGAAAGAGAGGTTCATGTGAGCAGAGAGGTGCGCGTGCGCAGAGAGGTGCTGGAGCTAGGAAGGCGCACGCACACCCGCCGAGAACCAGGAAGAGGATGTGCGCCTGCAGGAGGAGCTTGCCGCCGTGGGTGAGAGGAAGCAGAGGAGACGGCGGCAGACCCGGCAGCAGGAGGAATAGGAGGAGCGTGCCGGAGCAGGTAAGTATGGGCTGGAGCAGAGGTGGACCCCGCAGCAGATACAGCGAGAAGAGAGGCGGCCGTGACAGTACCCCTCTCTTATTCCCCCCTTTTCTAAGACCAGACAGAAACCTGGAAAAAATCTGAGGAGCTTGTATGTTTTCACGGGGCACCCAAGACCTCTCCTCGGGACCAAAACCCTTCTAATCAACCAAAAAGAGAGTTTTACCTCTCGACTTTTTCATGTCAAGAATGTCTTTAACCTCAAAAACATCTGGACCAGAGACAGGTAAAGGAGTTTGAGCAGGAGAAATATGGAACTGATTGAAGACAACTGGTTTCAAAAGAGAAACATGAAAAGAGTTAGGTATGCAAAGAGAAGCCGGCAATTTCAGCTTGTAGGCAACATCATTGATACGAGACACAACCTCGAAAGGACCTATGTACCGAGGACACAATTTATACGAGAGAATCTTTAGACGAATAAACCTGAAGGACAACCACACTTTATCGCCTGACCGTATACAGGGGAATCCAGACGTTGTTTATCGGCATGTCTCTTAATCCTAGCCTGATCCTGTTCCAGGGCGATTTTGGTCTCTTGCCAGACACTGGAGAACTCCTTGGACAGAAGATCAGCCGCTGGCACACCCGAGACAGGGAGTACCGGTAGGGATACCAGGATGCTGCCCATAGGCGATGAAGAATAGAGACTTGGAAGAAGACTCATTGATGTGGTTATTGTAAGTGAACTCAGCCCACGGAAGCAAATTAGACCAGTCATCTTGATGAGCGTTGGAAAAATGACAAAGATAAGTCATCAGTACTTGGTTTGTGTGCTCTGCTTGTCCATTGGTCTGTGGATGATAAGCTGTAGAGAAATCCAGGGTAACATTCATTAGTTTACATAGAGCCCGCCAGAAACGAGAAGTGAACTGAACTCCTCTATCAGAGACTATGTGCAACAGAAAGCCATGAATCCGGAAGACATGAGAAATGAAGATTTTCGCCAATTCAGGAGCGGAAGGCAATCCTTGCAAAGGGATGAAGTGAGCCATCTTGGAGAATCGATCCACAACAACAAAAATGACTGTATGACCAGAAGACAGGCAGATCAGTAATAAAGTCCATAGCAATATTTTGCCATGGGGCTGAAGGAAATAGAAGTGGATGTAAGAGACCGGAGGTCAGATGTCTAGGAAACTTGTTCCTTGCACAAGATGGACATGAAGTGACAAAACCTCGAACATCCGAAAGGAGGGTTGGCCACCAATAGTGGCGCGAGATGAGAGCGAGCTTTTTTCTTGTACCCGACATGGCCTGCCTGTCTTGAGGCATGGCCCCAACAATAATTTTGCTGGGGTCCACGATGTGTGCTGGTGCCTCTACAACATAGGATGCAAGAAATGACCTGGACAAAGCATCAGCTTTAAAGTTCTTGTCGCCAGGAAGGAAATGTAGTTCAAAGTCAAAACGGCAAAGAATAATGACCATCTGGCTTGTCGGCGATTCAATCTTTGCGCAGAGCGGATATATTCCAGGTTCTTGTGGTCAGTAAAGATCTTGAAAGGGTGAACAGCTCCCTCCAACAGATAACGCCATTCCTCCAGCCCCAATTTTATGGCCAATAGTTCCTTGTCACCACTGGAGTAATTCCTCTCTGAGGCGGAGAAGATTTTGGAAAAGAAACCACAAGTAGCCAGTCATCCGGAAGAAGATCTCTGGGAGAGTACCGCACCAGCTCCAATGGCAGAAGTGTCTACCTCAAGAATAAAGGTTTTGTTGATCTCAGGCCGACAGAGTACAGGAGCCGAGGCAAAGGCTTGTTTCACAGACCAAAAAGCATCTTCAGCTTCAGAAGACCAGACGTGGGGATTGGACTTCTTGCGAGTCAAAGCAGAACTTGAGGCGACCAGAGTGGAGAAAAGTGGAATAAACTGCCGGTAGTAATTGGCGAACCCAAGGAAACGTTGAATTGCTTTCACTCCCTGAGGACGTGGCCAGTTAAGCACAACACTTTCTCTGGGTCCATTTGCAAGCCAGATTCAGAAATGATATAGCCAAGAAACGGTAGCGAAGACTGCTCAAAAACGCATTTCTCCAGTTTGGCGTAAAGACGATTCTTTCTAAGACGGGACAGCACTTGACAGACATCTCTTCTGTGGGAAGCAAGATCAGAGGAGAACACCAGAATGTTGTTTAACTAAGCCACACAGGAGTAGAGTAGATCTCAGAAAACATCATTCACAAACTCCTGGAACACTGCTGGAGCATTACACAAGCCGAAAGGCATGACTAAATACTCATAGTGACCATCCCGGGTGTTAAAAGCGGTTTTCCATTCGTCTCCTGAACAAATATGGATTAAGTTGTAAGCTCCGCGAAGATCTAATTTCGTGAAAATTCGGGCTCCCCTCAGGCGATCAGACAACTCAGGTATGAGTGGTAGCGGGTACTTGTTCTTGATTGTGAGATTGTTGAGGCCACGGTAGTCTATACAAGGACAAAGAGTCCCATCCTTCTTCTTAACAAAGAAAAAACCCGCACCTGCAGGGGAGGAGGATTTGCGAATAAAACTTTTGGTTAAATTCTGCCAGACGTATTCAGTCATGGCTTGAGTCTCGGTAGGAGACAACGGGTAGATTCGACCTTGGGGAGGAGAAGAGCCCGGAACAAGATCAATTGGGCAGTCGTAGGGTCAATGTGGAGGTAAAGTCTCAGCTTCTTTCTTATCGAAGACATCCAGGAAAGACAAATATGAGGAAGGTAAATTGGAAGACCTCGAGATGGGATGAGAAGATTCTCTTGGCAACACAGGAAGCAAACAGTTACTCTGGCAGAAGAATCCCCAACACAGGATTTTGCCAGACCGCCAGTGAATACAAGGCTCGTGAGTCCTCAACCAAGGAAGTCCAAGAAGGAACGTGTGGGATAAAGAAGGCAGCAGAAAAAAGACGATATTCTCACGATGCAGGATTCTTCGGTAACCAACGTAATGGACTCCCGCAGAAGTTGGCAATCGACTGACGCAATCTGTCGAGGAGTCTCCAGGGATCTGACCGGAATCCGCAATCTCTCAACTGCCTCGAGTTGAATAAAGTTCCCTGCTGCCCCGGAATCTACATAAGCAGAGTCATAGAAACGTTTATTACCCAGATGTAAAAAGAACAGAAAGAGTGAGGGGTTGAGAGGGTTCTGGGATACCTAGGGAGACCTCTCTTACCTGTCCTAGGTGGAGGCGTTTCCCAGCCTCAAAGGACAGGAACGCAAGAGATGAGACGCACTACCACAATAGAAACAGAGACCTTGAGCAAGCCTCTCTTTCCGACGCTGCTCCACAGGTTTAAGACGGTCCACCTGCATGGGTTCCTGTCATGATCCGTTCCAGGGTTTATTAGTGTCTGCCCTTTTTTCCGGATGGATCATGTCAAGGGTTAACTTTGCTCTGCCTCATTCTGGGTTCAGGTTTGCTATTTAGCTCCCATGAATCTTGCTAGCAGTGTCAGCTATAGTTCTGCCTTTGGTGTGTTAACCTGACCCTGCTGGTAGCTCTTGATTTGCCCTGCTGTGAACCCTGACTTGTCCTGTGTCTGTTAACCCCCTCTGTCTGCCCATTTCCCAGTATTTCTCTGTCTGTTTGTCTGCTTGATTCTCCGGTTCTGATCTCCTGGCTTGGTAAATTACTTTTATTGCTGTTTGTCCCTGTTTTACCATATATTGCCCGTTCTGGTTTACTGATCTCTGGCTATGTCCTGACCATCCATCTGTCTAATCCTATTATTCTTTCGTGCTATCTTGTGCTTTTGACTCGGCTTGTCTGACCACTCTCTCGCCACTTGGTGGCGTCTGTTCTGCTGTCCTGTGTGTGCAGTCTCACTTTCCTCTCAAGCTCCCCTGTTGTGAAATTGGATTTTGGGCTCCCCCGGTGGCCACTGGTGGAATTGAACTGGTGTGCATCATCCCCTCTGTTCACCTGCTTCCATCAGGATGTGGGAGTCGCTATTTAACCTTGCTCCTCTGTCACTTCCATGCCGGTCAACATTGTAATCAGAAGCCTTTCTGTGCATGTTCCTGCTGCTAGACAACTCCCAGATAAGTTGGACTTTAGTCCTCGTTTGTTTTTGCATTTTGTTCCAGTTCACAGCTGTAGTTTCGTTTCTGTGTCTGGAAAGCTCTTGTGATCTGAAATTGCCACTCTGATGTTATGAGTTAATACTAGAGTCTTAAAGTAATTTCAGGATGGTATTTTGATAGGGTTTTCAGCTGACCATGAAAGTGCCCTTTCTGTCTTCCTGCTATCTAGTAAGCGGACCTCAATTTTGCTAAACCTATTTTCATACTACGTTTGTCATTTCATCTAAAATCACCGCCAATATATGTGGGGGCCTCTGTCTGCCTATCGGGGAAATTTCTCTAGAGGTGAGCCAGGACTATATTTTCCTCTGCCAGGATTAGTTAGTCCTCCGGCCGGCGCTGGGCGTCTAGGGATAAAAAACGTAGGCAACGCTACCCGGCTACTGTTAGTTGTGCGGCAGGTTTAGTTCATGGTCAGTTTAGTTTCCATCCTTCCAAGAGCTAGTACTAATGTTTGCTGGGCTATGTTCTCTTGCCATTGAGAACCATAACAGTTTGACCGGCCCTAAAAGGGTTAAATTAATTGACAGAGAAAGGAGAGAAAAGAGAAGTCTGCTGAAGATTTTTTTTTTTTTTTTTCCCCTTCCCTTCAGTTCTGAGTGTGCTTGTAATTGAATCTCTTGCAAGTCTGCCTATATTGCAGCCTTTCTCTCTCTCTCTCTCCTTCTAATCCTGGAATGGCTCTGTGTTCACCTGTTTAAAATGGATATTCAGAGTTTAGCTGCAGGTTTGAATAATCTCACCACGAAAGTTCAAAATTTACAAGATTTTGTTGTTCATGTTCCTATATCTGAACCTAGAATTCTTTTGCCTGAATTTTTCTCGGGGAATAGATCTTGCTTTCAAAATTTCAAAAATAATTGCAAATTGTTTTTGTCCCTGAAATCTCGCTCTGCTGGAGATCCTGCTCAGCAGGTCAGGATTGTGATTTCCTTGCTCCGGGGCGACCCTCAGGATTGGGCTTTTGCATTGGCTCCAGGGGATCCTGCGTTGCTCAATGTGGATGCGTTTTTTCTGGCCTTGGGGTTGCTTTATGAGGAACCTCAGTTAGAGCTTCAGGCGGAAAAGGCCTTGATGTCCCTATCTCAGGGGCAAGACGAAGCTGAAATATACTGCCAGAAATTCCGTAAATGGGCTGTGCTTACTCAGTGGAATGAGTGCGCCCTGGCGGCGAATTTCAGAGAGGGTCTCTCTGATGCCATTAAGGATGTTATGGTGGGGTTCCCTGTGCCTGCGGGTCTGAATGAGTCCATGACAATGGCTATCCAGATCGATAGGCGTCTGCGGGAGCGCAAACCTGTGCACCATTTGGCGGTGTCTACTGAGAAGACGCCAGAGAATATGCAATGTGATAGAATTCTGTCCAGAAGTGAACGGCAGAATTTAAGACGAAAAAATGGGTTGTGCTTCTATTGCGGTGATTCAACTCATGTTATATCAGCATGCTCTAAGCGTACTAAGAAGCTTGATAAGTCTGTTTCAATTGGCACTTTACAGTCTAAGTTTATTCTATCTGTGACCCTGATTTGTTCTTTATCATCTATTACCGCGGATGCCTATGTCGACTCTGGCGCCGCTTTGAGTCTTATGGATTGGTCCTTTGCCAAACGCTGTGGGTATGATTTGGAGCCTCTTGAAACTCCTATACCCCTGAAGGGGATTGACTCCACCCCATTGGCTAGTAATAAACCACAATACTGGACACAAGTAACTATGCGAATTAATCCGGATCATCAGGAGATTATTCGCTTTCTTGTGCTGTATAACCTACATGATGTGTTGGTGCTTGGATTGCCATGGCTGCAATCTCATAACCCAGTCCTTGACTGGAAAGCTATGTCTGTGTTAAGCTGGGGATGTAAGGGGACGCATGGGGACGTACCTGTGGTTTCCATTTCATCATCTATTCCCTCTGAGATTCCTGAATTCTTGACTGAATATCGTGACGTTTTTGAAGAACCTAAGCTTGGTTCATTACCTCCGCACCGGGAGTGCGATTGTGCCATAGATTTGATTCCGGGTAGTAAATACCCTAAGGGTCGTTTATTTAATCTGTCTGTGCCTGAACATGCTGCTATGCGAGAATATATAAAGGAGTCCTTGGAAAAGGGACATATTCGTCCTTCGTCATCTCCCTTAGGAGCCGGTTTTTTCTTTGTGGCTAAGAAAGATGGCTCTTTGAGACCGTGTATTGATTATCGGCTTTTGAATAAAATCACGGTTAAATATCAATATCCGTTGCCACTGCTGACTGATTTGTTTGCTCGCATAAAGGGGGCCAAGTGGTTCTCTAAGATAGATCTCCGTGGGGCGTATAATTTGGTGCGAATTAAGCAGGGGGATGAGTGGAAGACCGCATTTAATACGCCCGAGGGCCACTTTGAGTATTTGGTGATGCCTTTTGGTCTTTCAAATGCCCCTTCAGTCTTTCAGTCCTTTATGCATGACATTTTCCGTGATTATTTGGATAAATTTATGATTGTGTATCTGGATGATATTTTGATTTTTTCGGATGACTGGGACTCTCATGTCCAGCAGGTCAGGAGGGTTTTTCAG
This sequence comes from Ranitomeya variabilis, assembly GCF_051348905.1. Classification (NCBI taxonomy): domain Eukaryota; kingdom Metazoa; phylum Chordata; class Amphibia; order Anura; family Dendrobatidae; genus Ranitomeya; species Ranitomeya variabilis. The sequence continues at coordinate 115,881,196 of NC_135238.1, forward strand.
GTTTTGCGGTCTAATTCCTTGTGTGTGAAGGGTTCTAAGTGCATTTTTGGGGTTCAAAAGATTTCCTTTTTGGGATATATTTTTTCCCCCTCTTCCATCAAGATGGATCCTGTCAAGGTTCAGGCTATTTGTGATTGGACGCAACCCTCTTCTCTTAAGAGTCTTCAGAAATTTTTGGGCTTTGCTAACTTTTATCGTCGATTTATTGCTGGTTTTTCTGATGTTGTTAAACCATTGACTGATTTGACTAAGAAGGGTGCTGATGTTGCTGATTGGTCCCCTGCTGCTGTGGAGGCCTTTCGGGAGCTTAAGCGCCGCTTTTCTTCCGCCCCTGTGTTGCGTCAGCCTGATGTTGCTCTTCCTTTTCAGGTTGAGGTCGACGCTTCGGAAATCGGAGCTGGGGCAGTTTTGTCGCAGAGAAGTTCCGATTGTTCCGTGATGAGACCTTGTGCCTTTTTCTTGCGTAAATTTTCGCCCGCCGAGCGGAATTATGATGTTGGGAATCGGCAGCTTTTGGCCATGAAGTGGGCTTTTGAGGAGTGGCGTCATTGGCTTGAGGGGGCTAGACATCAGGTAGTGGTATTGACTGACCACAAAAATCTAATTTATCTTGAGTCCGCCAGACGCCTGAATCCTAGACAGGCGCGCTGGTCGTTGTTTTTCTCTCGGTTTAATTTTGTGGTGTCCTACCTGCCGGGTTCTAAGAATGTTAAGGCGGATGCCCTTTCTAGGAGTTTTGAGCCTGACTTCCCTGGTAACTCTGAACCTACAGGTATCCTTAAGGATGGAGTGATATTGTCTGCCGTTTCTCCAGACCTGCGGCGGGCCTTGCAGGAGTTTCAGGCGGATAGACCTGATCGTTGCCCACCTGGTAGACTGTTTGTTCCTGATGATTGGACCAGTAAAGTCATTTCTGAGGTTCATTCTTCTGCGTTGACAGGTCATCCTGGAATCTTTGGTACCAGGGATTTGGTGGCAAGGTCCTTCTGGTGGCCTTCCCTGTCTCGAGATGTGCGAGGCTTTGTGCAGTCTTGTGACGTTTGTGCTCGGGCCAAGCCTTGTTGTTCTCGGGCTAGTGGATTGTTGTTGCCCTTGCCTATCCCGAAGAGGCCCTGGACGCACATCTCGATGGATTTTATTTCGGATCTTCCTGTTTCTCAGAAGATGTCTGTCATCTGGGTGGTGTGTGACCGTTTCTCTAAGATGGTCCATTTGGTTCCCCTGCCTAAGTTGCCTTCTTCTTCTGAGTTGGTTCCTCTGTTTTTTCAAAATGTGGTCCGTTTGCATGGTATTCCGGAGAATATCGTTTCTGACAGAGGAACCCAATTCGTGTCTAGATTTTGGCGAGCATTCTGTGCTAGGATGGGCATAGATTTGTCTTTCTCGTCTGCTTTCCATCCTCAGACTAATGGCCAGACCGAGCGGACGAATCAGACCTTGGAGACATATTTGAGGTGTTTTGTGTCTGCAGATCTGGATGATTGGGTTGCTTTTTTGCCTTTAGCGGAGTTTGCCCTCAATAATCGGGCCAGCTCTGCCACCTTGGTGTCTCCTTTTTTCTGTAATTCGGGGTTTCATCCTCGATTTTCTTCTGGTCAGGTGGAATCTTCGGATTGTCCTGGAGTGGATGCTGTGGTGGAGAGGTTGCATCAGATTTGGGGGCAGGTAGTGGACAATTTGAAGTTGTCCCAGGAGAAGACTCAGCTTTTTGCCAACCGCCGGCGTCGGGTTGGTCCTCGGCTTTGTGTTGGGGACTTGGTGTGGTTGTCTTCTCGTTTTGTCCCTATGAGGGTTTCTTCTCCTAAGTTTAAGCCTCGGTTCATCGGCCCGTACAAGATATTGGAGATTCTTAACCCTGTGTCCTTCCGTTTGGACCTCCCTGCATCTTTTTCTATTTATAATGTTTTTCATCGGTCATTGTTGCGCAGGTATGAGGTACCGGTTGTGCCTTCCGTTGAGCCTCCTGCTCCGGTGTTGGTTGAGGGCGAGTTGGAGTACGTGGTGGAAAAAATCTTGGACTCCCGTGTTTCCAGACGGAAACTCCAGTATCTGGTCAAATGGAAGGGATACGGTCAGGAGGATAATTCTTGGGTGACTGCCTCTGATGTTCATGCCTCCGATCTGGTCCGTGCCTTTCATAGGGCTCATCCTGATCGCCCTGGTGGTTCTGGTGAGGGTTCGGTGCCCCCTCCTTGAGGGGGGGGTACTGTTGTGAAATTGGATTTTGGGCTCCCCCGGTGGCCACTGGTGGAATTGAACTGGTGTGCATCATCCCCTCTGTTCACCTGCTTCCATCAGGATGTGGGAGTCGCTATTTAACCTTGCTCCTCTGTCACTTCCATGCCGGTCAACATTGTAATCAGAAGCCTTTCTGTGCATGTTCCTGCTGCTAGACAACTCCCAGATAAGTTGGACTTTAGTCCTCGTTTGTTTTTGCATTTTGTTCCAGTTCACAGCTGTAGTTTCGTTTCTGTGTCTGGAAAGCTCTTGTGATCTGAAATTGCCACTCTGATGTTATGAGTTAATACTAGAGTCTTAAAGTAATTTCAGGATGGTATTTTGATAGGGTTTTCAGCTGACCATGAAAGTGCCCTTTCTGTCTTCCTGCTATCTAGTAAGCGGACCTCAATTTTGCTAAACCTATCTTCATACTACGTTTGTCATTTCATCTAAAATCACCGCCAATATATGTGGGGGCCTCTGTCTGCCTATCGGGGAAATTTCTCTAGAGGTGAGCCAGGACTATATTTTCCTCTGCCAGGATTAGTTAGTCCTCCGGCCGGCGCTGGGCGTCTAGGGATAAAAAACGTAGGCAACGCTACCCGGCTACTGTTAGTTGTGCGGCAGGTTTAGTTCATGGTCAGTTTAGTTTCCATCCTTCCAAGAGCTAGTACTTATGTTTGCTGGGCTATGTTCTCTTGCCATTGAGAACCATAACACTCCCCCTGGTGGAGGTTGCGCTGTACTGCACTGCAGCAGCCTGACAGTTCCAGGGCAGAAATCGACTCAGACCGAGAACGGGAAGAACTAGGAGTAACCGCAGGGAGTCGAGGAAATCTCCTCTCTCTAGCGGATTCTCGAGAACGTTCCTGGAAACGTAAATCAATGCAGGTTGCCAAAGGAATAAGATGCTCCAAGGATGTCGGAGTATCATGACCTGCCATCTCGTCCTTGATTCGAGGAGAAAGCCCATGCCAGAAGGCTCCCACCAAAGCCTCATTATTCCATCCTAATTCGGAGGAAAGGGTGCGAAATCGGATGGTGTATTGGCCCACCGAAAGCGTACCTTTATGAAGGTTAAACAGAGACTCGATGGTAGAGGCCAAACGACCCAGTTCATCAACTACTCTAAGAAAAGTATCCCCATTATAGTGAGGAGGTTAAGCCAGATGGGGAGGTGTTGTGAATTAGACTTTTTGGCTCCCTCTTGTGGTTACTAGTGATATGACTCTGGGATTGTCTTTCCTCAGTTTGGCACCCACCTGGGTCGTTATTCCAGGGGAGTTGCTATATAAGCTTCCTGGATCCTTAGTCCTGTGCCTGGCATTGTTGTAATCAGATCCTTTCTGTTTGCTCCTGTCTGCTGGTCCGGGTTCGTGCAAAATTAAGCTAAGTCCTGCTTCTTTGTTTTTTGGTTATTTGCTTGCTCTCATTTTTGTCCAGCTTGTACTATATGTGATTCCTGACCTTGCTGGAAGCTCTAGGGGGCTGGTGTTCTCCCCCCGGGCCGTTAGACGGTTCGGGGGTTCTTGAATATCCAGCGTGGATATTTTGATAGGGTTTTTGCTGACCATATAAGTCATCTTACTATATTCTGCTATTAGCTAGTGGGCCTCTCTTTGCTAAATACCTAGCTCATTCTTACGTTTGTCTTTCCCTCTTCCGATCTGGTTCCTGTGTTCTTTCAGAATGTGGTTCGTTTACATGGCATTCCTGAGAATATTGTGTCTGACAGAGGATCCCAGTTTGTTTCCAGGTTCTGGCGATCCTTTTGTGCTAGGATGGGCATTGATTTGTCGTTTTCGTCTGCTTTTCATCCTCAGACTAATGGACAAACGGAGCGAACTAATCAGACTCTGGAGGCTTATTTGAGGTGTTTTGTTTCGGCAGATCAGGATGATTGGGTGACTTTCTTGCCGTTGGCTGAGTTTGCCCTAAATAATCGGGCTAGTTCCGCTACTTTGGTTTCGCCATTTTTCTGCAACTCTGGTTTCCACCCTCGTTTTTCCTCGGGACATGTGGAGCCTTCTGACTGTCCTGGGGTAGATTCTGTGGTGGATAGGTTGCAGCAGATCTGGAATCATGTGGTGGACAACTTAAAGTTGTCACAGGAGAAGGCTCAGCTTTTTGCCAACCACCGCCGCGGTGTGGGTCCCCGACTTCGTGTTGGGGATTTGGTATGGCTGTCTTCTCGATTTGTTCCGATGGTCTCCTCTCCTAAATTTAAGCCTCACTTCATCGGTCCTTACAAGATATTGGAAATCCTTAATCCTGTATCCTTTCGCTTGGATCTTCCGGTGTCGTTTGCCATTCACAACGTGTTCCATAGGTCTTTGTTGCGGCGGTACGTTGTACCTGTGGTTCCTTCTGTTGAGCCTCCTGCTCCGGTGTTGGTTGAGGGCGAGTTGGAGTACGTGTTGGAGAAGATCTTGGATTCTCGTCTCTCCAGACGGAGGCTTCAGTATCTGGTCAAGTGGAAGGGCTATGGTCAGGAGGATAATTCCTGGGTGGTTGCCTCTGATGTGCATGCGGCCGATTTAGTTCGTGCCTTTCACGCTGCTCATCCTGATCGCCCTGGTGGTCTTGGTGAGGGTTCGGTGACCCCTCCTTAAGGGGGGGGTACTGTTGTGAATTAGACTTTTTGGCTCCCTCTTGTGGTTACTAGTGATATGACTCTGGGATTGTCTTTCCTCAGTTTGGCACCCACCTGGGTCGTTAGTCCAGGGGAGTTGCTATATAAGCTTCCTGGATCCTTAGTCCTGTGCCTGGCATTGTTGTAATCAGATCCTTTCTGTTTGCTCCTGTCTGCTGGTCCGGGTTCGTGCAAAATTAAGCTAAGTCCTGCTTCTTTGTTTTTTGGTTATTTGCTTGCTCTCATTTTTGTCCAGCTTGTACTATATGTGATTCCTGACCTTGCTGGAAGCTCTAGGGGGCTGGTGTTCTCCCCCCAGGCCGTTAGACAGTTCGGGGGTTCTTGAATATCCAGCGTGCATATTTTGATAGGATTTTTTGCTGACCATATAAGTCATCTTACTATATTCTGCTATTAGCTAGTGGGCCTCTCTTTGCTAAATACAGTTAGGTCCATATATATTTGGACAGAGACAACATTTTTCTAATTTTGGTTATAGACCTTACCACTAGGGTTGAGCGACCTTTACCTTTATAGGATCGGGTCGGGTTTCACGAAACCCGACTTTTTCAAAAGTCGGGTCGAGTGAAATCGGCCGATCCTATAAAAAAGTCGGGGTCGGGGTCGGCCGAGACTCGAAACCCAATGCAGTGCATTGGGTTTCCAATGGTTCCCAGGGTCTGAAGGAGCGGAAACTCTCCTTCAGGCCCTGGGATCCATATTTAAGTGTAAAATAAAGAATTAAAATAAAAAATATCGCTATACTCACCCTCTGTTGCGCCCTGGTACTAACCGGGAACCTTCTTTCCTTTGAATCAGCCTTCCAGAGCCTTGCGGTGACGTCACGGTGACGTCGCGGCTTGTGATTGGTCCGCGGCCGCCCATGTGACCGCTCACATGGGCGGCCGCGGACCAATCACAAGCCGCGACGTCACCGTGACGTCACCGAAGGTCCTAGAAGGGCTGATTCTTAGGAAAGAAGGCTGCCGGAAAGAAGCCGAGGGTGAGTATATTCCTATTAGGTATATACTCACCCTCGTACATGCTCTGCTTCTTTCCGGCAGCCTTCTTTCCTAAGAATCAGCCCTTCCAGGACCTTCGGTGACGTCACGGTCACATGGGCGGCTTGTGATTGGTGCGCGGCCGCCCATGTGACTGTGACGTCACCGAAGGTCCTGGAAGGGCTGATTCTTAGGAAAGAAGGCTGCCGGAAAGAAGCCGAGGGTGAGTATATTCCTATTAGGTATATACTCACCCTCGTACATGCTCTGCTTCTTTCCGGCAGCCTTCTTTCCTAAGAATCAGCCCTTCCAGGACCTTCGGTGACGTCACGGTCACATGGGCGGCTTGTGATTGGTGCGCGGCCGCCCATGTGACTGTGACGTCACCGAAGGTCCTGGAAGGGCTGATTCTTAGGAAAGAAGGCTGCCGGAAAGAAGCAGAGCATGTACGAGGGTGAGTATATACCTAATAGGAATATACTCACCCTCGGCTTCTTTCCGGCAGCCTTCTTTCCTAAGAATCAGCCCTTCTAGGACCTTCGGTGACGTCACGGTGACGTCGCGGCTTGTGATTGGTCCACGGCCGCCCATGTGAGCGGTCACATGGGCGGCCGCGGACCAATCACAAGCCGCGACGTCACCGTGACGTCACCGCAAGGCTCTGGAAGGCTGATTCAAAGGAAAGAAGGTTCCCGGTTAGTACCAGGGCGCAACAGAGGGTGAGTATAGCGATATTTTTTATTTTAATTCTTTATTTTACACTTAAATATGAATTCCAATACCAATTCCCGATATCTTAAACATATCGGGAATCGGTATCGGAATTCCGATTCCAGATTCAGAAGATCGCCGACTTCATGGCCGACCCCACACAGGGGTCGGGTCGGGTTTCATGAAACCCGACTTTGCCAAAAGTCGGCGACTTCTGAAAATGTTCGACCCGTTTCGCTCAACCCTACTTACCACAATGAATTTTAAGCAAAACAGTTCAGATGCAGTTGAAGTTCAGACTTTCAGCTTTCATTTGAGGGTATCCACATTAAAATTGGATGAAGGGTTTAGGTGTTTCAGCTCTTTAACATGTGCCTCCCTGTTTTTAAAGGGACCAAAAGTAATTGGACAATTGACTCCAAGGCTATTTCATGGACAGTTGTGGGCAATCCCTTTGTTATGTAATTCTCAATTAAGCAGATAAAAGGTCTGGAGTTGATTTGAGGTGTGGTGCTTGCATTTGGAAGGTTTTGCTGTGAAGTAAACATGCGGTCAAAGGAGCTCTCCATGCAGGTGAAACAAGCCATCCTTAAGCTGTGAAAACAGAAAAAACCCATCCGATAAATTGCTACCATATTAGGAGTGGCAAAATCTACAGTTTGGTACATCCTGAGAAAGAAAGAAAGCACTGGTGAACTCATCAATGCAAAAAGACCTGGGCGCCCACGGAAGACAACAGTGGTGGATGATCGCAGAATAATCTTCATGGTGAAGAGAAACCCCTTCACAACAGCCAACCAAGTGAATAACACTCTCCAGGAGGTCGGCGTATCAATATCCAAATCTACCATAAAGAGAAGACTGCAATGAAAGTAAATACAGAGGGTTCACTGCACGGTGCAAGCCACTAATAAGCATCAAGAATAAAAAGGCTAGACTGGACTTTGCTGAAAAAAACATCTAAAAAAGCCAGCACAGTTCTGGAAGAACATTCTTTGGACAGATGAAACCAAGATCAACCTCTACCAGAATGATGGAAAGAGAAAAGTATGGCGAAGGCGTGGTACAGTTCATGATCCAAAGCATACCACATCATCTGTAAAACACGGCGGAGGCAGTGTGATGGCTTGGGCATGCATGGCTGCCAGTGGCACTGGGTCACTAGTGTTTATTGATGATGTGACATGGGACAGAAGCAGCCGAATGAATTCTGAGGTCTTCAGAGACATACTGTGTGCTCAGATCCAGCCAAATGCAGCCAAACTGATTGGTCGTCGTTTCATACTACAGATGGACAATGACCCAAAACATAAATCCAAAGCAACCCAGGAGTTTATTAAAGCAAAGAAGTGGAATATTCTTGAATTGCCAAGTCAGTCACCTGATCTCAACCCAATTGAGCATGCATTTCACTTGTTAAAGACTAAAATTCAGACAGAAAGGCCCACAAACAAACAGCAACTGAAAACCACCGCAGTGAAGGCCTGGCAGAGCATCAAAAAGGAGGAAACACAGCGTCTGGTGATGTCCATGAGTTCAAGACTTCCGGCAGTTATTGCCAACAAAGGGTTTTCAACCAAGTACTAAAAATGAACATTTTATTTTTAATTATTGAATCGGTCCAATTATTTTTGGTCCCTTTAAAAACAGGGTGGCACATGTTAAGAAGCTGAAACTCCTAAAATCTTCATCCAATTTTAATGTGGATACCCTCAAATGAAAGCTGAAAGTCTGAACTTCAACTGCATCTGAATTGTTTTGTTTAAAATTCATTGTGGTAATGTCTATAATCAAAATTAGAAAAATGTTGTCTCTGTCCAAATATATATGGACCTAACTGTACCTAGCTCATTCTTACGTTTGTCTTTTCCTCTTACCTCACCGTTATTATTTGTTGGGGGCTTGTATCCAACTTTTGGGGTCTTTTCTCTGGAGGCAAGAAAGGTCTTTCTTTTCCCTTCTAGGGTTAGTTAGTTCTCCGGCTGGCGCGAGACGTCTAGAACCAACGTAGGCACGTTCCCCGGCTGCTGCTATTTGTGGTGCTAGGATTAGATATATGGTCAGCTCAGTTACCACTGCCCTATGAGCTGGTTTTTTGTGTTTGCAGACTTAGTAATTATTTCTGAGACCCTCTGCCATTGGGGTCATAACAGGGAGGTGGGTGAGGTGCCAAAGCCTGAGAGGGAAAGGGAGTGGAAGACTGGAGGGCATGAAGGCGATCATCCACAGAAGCCATAAAATTAAGAATATGAGCTTGAGTGTCACGCTTTTGGGCCAGCTCCTGTTGGAGCCTTGCTAACTCAGAGGCGCTCCCAGGATCAGAGGCCTGCAGGGACAAGAGTCGGGACTCCATGGACTTCAAAAAGGACATAATCCTGGACTGATTCTCCGGGAGGAATAATAATTCCTTCTGGGTAGGAGTTTGGGGTACCAGCGGGGTCCATGGCCTGTCTGTACTGTGAGGTTTTAAAGAATTTAAGAGTGAACCCACAGATCCATGACAACGACCCTCCCAAGGGTGAGCTGACCAGGTAGACCACCCCCTATACAGGGAGCATTAGGGGCAGGCCCAAGAGAGACTATTGCCGCAGAAGCTGGGACCCGGAAACAAGTAGTAGGAGGTACTAAATAAAGATGCTAAGCGAAGGATTGGACAGAGCAGGGTAAGATGTAGTATGGATTGGTACGAGCAGAGTACAGGTGAAACCAAGGGAGCACTGGGAAGAAGGAACACCAAGGAAGCAGGACAGTACAGAGACGCCAGACGGACGGAATATGTGGAACACACTGGGAAGACTGGAATGGACAAGGAAGCCTAGGAAAGGCAGCGAAGCAAGGCTAGCTGATCAAAGTAGAGATTCTGGACAGGCAGCACAGATAAAAAAGTGGACCTGGGTCACAGAAACACAAATGACAGACAGGCAAAGAGCAGAGGAAGGAATTACCTTATATGCATGACGTGCTGAAGTACTTCTGGGTCAGAGTCCCCCAGGATCATAGAGAAAAGGTATGGAGCGCCTGTAGTTCAGGAAAGAGAGGTGCGCATGCGCAGAGGTGCTGGAGTGAGGAGTGCGCACGTGCACTCGCAGAGAACCAGGAAGAGGACGTGTGCCTGCAGGAGGAGCGCACCGGCTTGGGTAAGAGGAAGCGGAGGAGACGGCGGCAGACCCGGCAGCTGGAGGAACAGGAGGAGCACGCCGGAGCAGGTAAGTATGGGCTGGAGCGGAGGTGGACTCGGCAGCAGATACGGGGAGAGGAGAGGCAGCCGTGACATGCCTTCTGACTTTGAGCACTGTTTAAAAAAAAATGGTTAGACAATGCACTTTTGGCCGGGATCACACAACTGTGTGATCAGAGAAACTCTCAGGGGTTTCTCTCATCACACACAGTTGTGTGATCCAGGCCAAGGTCACTGCTGCATCACACTGCATTGCAATACTTACGAAATGCCTTGCGGACCCAAGCCGGGACGTTGTCCCAGCCATCCCACATCGCTTGGGCTACATCGTTCCATAGTCGCCAGATCGTGACGTTGTCCGAGTGCTGCGGAACCCGGGTGTCCCACAACGGGACTTGCTCATGGACCAGGGAGATGAGGATGTCATTGTCAATGAGGTCCTCATCCCATTCTGGAACCTAGACAATAAATAAATACATTAATGCTTGAGACATTAACATAAGGAAAAGAAAGAAAGCAACAGAGACAGAAAACAGGCAAGAATATTCAAAGTTAAAAAAAAAAAAGGGGCCAAGAAAAAAAAGGTAAAGAAAGAGCAAAGTAAAGAAATGAACAGTCAAGAATAGTAAAGTCAGGATACAATAAACAGAGTACAATTAGTCAGGTATACTTACACGCCGCCTTGCCACATGACCGTGTCCATGCTGCTCCTGCTTGGCCTCTCCCGCAGTTGAAGAACTGTTCTGAAAAAGAAAAAAAAAATTGTCACGTGTAGATGTGACAGAGAATACTTACCAATCTGAAGAGGTAAGTATTCACTTCACTTTCATTTCCACCTTGTTCAGGCCCAAGACGCTCCTCAGAAGAAGACAATGACATTCTGATGCATGTAGCAAAAAAAAAAAAGACAGAAATTATTAGGACATATATAGAGAGAAAAAAGAAAATACAGACATTGGCTTTGATACTCACATTGTTCAAAGTGTAGATTCCTCACAGCTTCAGAGCTTGTTCTCTTGTTCTCAGTCTGCTGTGCAGTGACCTGCAAATGCCCACTCCCTTCTTTTTATTAGTTTGTATGTGGGGGGTGGCTAATCAGTGTCTAGACAGTTTTTCCTGTAGTAAAACGCATGCGTTCACAAACGCAAACAAACGCATGTGCATACGAACGCATGCGTTCTCATAGACTGAAATGTGTTTTTTCGCCGCATTCCTTCCACGAACAACCGCATAAATTTCTAGGTGGCAATTTCACACCTCTGAAATTACAACATGTAGCATTTACCGTGCCAAGCTGCAGACAACGAAACGGCGCATGTATCGTCAAATGCGGCAAAACGCATGCAATCACAGGCACCTGTGTCCCTAATGTTAAAGATAGAAATACACGACACATGCGGAAAAATGCGGCATAAACGCTGCGGACACAACAGCAAATGTGAAACCAGCCTAAGCGATCTATTGCTAAAATTAGCGTCTTTGCCTCTGCCCTACATCATGCTTTTCTCAAATGGCATAGCAAAAAAATCTGGTGACAGATTCCCTTTAAGACAGATTCATGACTGGTTATTAAAACTTGAAGCAAAGTACTGCAATGTGATGTGAGGAAAGTCAGAGCCTGGAATAAAAGATAATGATGGAATATTATACTGTAGCTGTAGGTCATTGGCAGGAGTTGGAGATTTTGAGCATGTTGGGTAAAAGCCAGAGACTAAGGATAAGTTTGTGAAAGAATATCAGAGATGAAGTCTAAACAACTGCAACATTATGAAGATCTGTCTAAGTGAGATTCAACATTTATTGTAATGAAGTTCAGAGATATTCACATAACTAGTGCCGAGGACCCAGCAACTACATTTTTTCCAGGGGCCAATCTTCAGCATCGTGCAGATATTACATCATCATTGTTCACAAATTCCCAGCTGACTCATTCTACATACATTTTAATCTGAATTGCCATGTTTGCTGCAGTTTTCAAATTGTATGTTAATGGCAGCTCATTTTTCAATGTAAATAGCAGTTTTACAAAGATTATATGCTACATGTTCTTGTTAGTGTGTTGTTTAGGCTGCATTGTTGTTGCGTTATGGCTGATGCACCCTTAAGAAAGATCTTTTATGGCATGGAATCTGCTGAGAACACTACAGTTCCTGAATGAGTGGAGATTTCAGGTCATGCTTAGAGTTCCAGTACCAATGGAGAAGAAAGACATGACAGAACTGTCAGAATTTATTTTGATTTCCTGGAACAGAAGGTGTAACACCCCAGGTAACCGGTTGTTACAGTAGCATTGCTTTCCTCATGGGGAGAGTGATGTAATGCTTGGAAGCGAGTAAGGATCCCTTTAGCAGGTATTCACATACATGCAACATGTTCTGACTCCTGTTATGAGCTGGTGGTTTAGGAGCAACATGGGACGTGCTCTGGAGGAGGTGGTACCTGTACTGACCGCAGTTCCTGAGCTTAACACAACACTAGAAGTAGCCGTGGGATGTTCTTGTCACTCCCTAGACACCTCGCCACAGCCGGAGGACTAACTACCCCTAAAGATAGAAACAGGAAAGCTATGTTGCCTCAGAGAAAATCCCCAAAGGATAGGACAGCCCCCCACAAATATTGACTGTGAGTGGAGAGGGAAATGACATACGCAGAATGAAACCAGTATGTAGCAAAGGAGGCCAGTCTAACTAGATAAATAGAACAGGAAAGAATACTGTGCGGTCAGTATTAAAAACTAGAAAAATCCACCACAGAGTTTACTAAAATCTCCACACCTGACTAAAGGTGTGGAGGGTAAATCTGCTTCCTAGAGCTTCCAGCTTAACTGAATAAATCCATACTGACAAGCTGCACTAGAAAAAACATAGAAAGTGCAGAAAGATTAAGTCCACAACAAGTGGACTGCAAAAGAACAAAGCAAGGACTTATCTTTGCTGAACTGGTCAGAATATCAGGGAAATCCAAGCAGAGATGTGAATCCAACCAGGAACCATTGACAACTGGCACAGGCTGAAGGATAGAACCAGGCTAAATAGTCGAGCCAGAAAGACAATCAGTGGAAGCAGCTGCTGACTACTAAATCCAAGGAGCAGCAGTACCACTTAACCCACCGGAGGGAGCCCAAGAGCAGAACTCGCAAAAATGCCACTTACAACCACTGGAGGGAGCCCAAGAGCGGAATTCACAACAGACTCCAGGCCAGAAGGGGGAGCTCTGAACCCGCTTTCAGGGGAGCTTCCCTAGATAATATATATTCTGGTCTGGAGGAGTTAGTCAGTCTGTGAGAGGAGTCTGTCAGAGGGACAGAGGAGAGAGGAAGCAGACAGAGAGGTCTGAGAGAGGAAAGCTGGGGCCGTGCAGATGATGGGTTCTGCAGCTCCTGGAAGGAAAGATCAACAGATCAGTCTGTAGGAGACTGAAAGGGGAAGAGAAGTGCAGGAGAAGTAAAGAGCTGGAGGGAAGCTGCGACTGAGCTTCTTTCATGCTGAAGCGCAGAATTCCGGTAGCCGGAAGACCGAGGTTGTTGGGTTAACTCTATGCCCCACGGCAGAAACCGGCAGATAGGAGATTGCAGGTCGCCTGTCCACCATTAACACCCAAAGGCACAGTAACAGATAGAGCCCGGAGTCATCTGAGAGACCCCTGTAAAAAGGCTCGAGTTACCGGTCCTGCGGATAGTGTCCTATCAAGGGGACGGAGAGAATGTGAGGACCTTGTGTGAGACCTAAGGCAGCAAGGGACTACAACAAAGCACAGAAGGGAAGGTTTCCAACCCCAACTGGCTAGGGGGATTCCTGAGTCGCTTCCAAGCTGGCTGGACCATACCAGTGAATAGCTTACTGGCTTGTGAAATCTATGAAAAAACATATGAGATGCTTAGCACAAGATTTGGCCAAAAAATGTGAGCCCATCCACCAAACGTCAAGGTAATCTCAGATCGGATGGGTACCTGACCTGTCTGCCTAGTGTGAACACATACCTCTGGCTAATAACATGGTAGGTATGTGTTCACACTAGGCAGACAGGTCAGGTACCCATGCGATCTGAGATTACCTTGATGTTTGGTGGATGGGCTCACATTTTTGGGCAAATCTTGTGCTAAGCATCTCATGTGTTTTTTCATAGATTTCACAAGCCATTAAGCTATTCACATATCATGTATCGCACATTTCCTTGCTTTAGTACAGTTGAGTGCAGCCATTGATCTATTTGCTATATAAGTCTTTTTTGGTTATGCACCAGTTCAGACTAGATTGCTGTTCAGTCAGTTTACCTATATTTACTATGTACTATTTTTTTCTGACTTGAACGCCCAGCCCTTCACCATGCTGTGATTTTAATTACATCCAAACACAGTTGGTTCCGACCTTCCTATAAATGTAGGCTTTACCATGTTATTAGCCAGAGGTATGTGTTCACACTAGGCAGACAGGTCAAGTACCCATCCGATGTGAGATTATCTTGACGTTTGGTGGATGGGCTCACATTTTTTGGCCAAATCTTGTGCTAAGCATCTCATGTGTTTTTTCATAGATTTCACAAGCCATTAAGCTATTCACATTTCATGTATTGTACATTTCCTTGCTTTAGTACAGTTGAGTGCAGCCATTGATCTATTTCCTATATAAGTCTTTTTTGGTTATGCACCAGTTCAGACTAGATTGCTGTTCAGTCAGTTTACCTATATTTACTATTTACTATTTTTTATGACTTGAATGCCCTACCCTTCACCATGCTTTGATTTTAATTACATCCAAACCCAGCTGGTTCCAACCTTCCTATAAATGCAGGCTTTACCATGTTATTAGCCAGAGGTATGTGTTCACACTAGGCAGACAGGTCAGGTACCCATCCGATCTGAGATTACCTTGATGTTTGGTGGATGGGCTCATATTTTTGGGGCAAATCTTGTGCTAAGCATCTCATGTGTTTTTTCATAGATTTCACAAGCCATTAAGCGATTCACATTTCATGTATCGCACATTTCCTTGCTTTAGTACAGTTGACTGCAGCCATTAATCTATTTGCTACATAAGTCTTTTTTGGTTATGCACCAGTTCAGACTAGATTGCTGTTCAGTCAGTTTACCTATATTTACTATGTACTATTTTTTCTGACTTGAACACCCTGCCCTTCACCATGGTGTGATTTTAATTACATCCAAACACAGTTGGTTCCGACCTTCCTATAAATGCAGGCTTTATCATGTTATTAGCCAGAGGTATGTGTTCACACTAGGCAGACAGGTCAGGTACCCATCCTGTTGTGAATTTGGATTCTGGGCTCCCCCGGTGGCCGCTTGTGGAATTGGACTTGTCATCCTCTTTCCTGTTTCACCTGGTTCCATCAGTAGTGGGTGTCGCTATTTAAGCTCATTTCTCTGGTGGTTTCTTGCCGGTCAACAATGTTATCTGATGCCTCTCAGTGCTTGTTCCTGCTTCTAGACAACTACTAGATAAGTTGGACTTTTGTCCATGTTTCGTTTTGCCTATTTGTTCCAGTTCACAGCTGAAGTTTTGTTACTGTGTCTGGAAAGCTCTCGTTGATCAGGGATTGCTACTCTGGCGTTATGAGTTAATGCCAGAGTTTAAGGTAATCTCTGGATGGTGTTTTGTTAGTGTTTTTCTGCTGACCATGAAAGTATACTATCTGTCTTCTGCTATCTAGTAAGCGGACCTCAAATTTGCTAAGACTATTTTCCTGCTGCGTTTGTTGTTTCATCTGAACTCACCGTCATTATATGTGGGGGGCTACTGTCTTCTTTGGAATATTTCTCTAGAGGTGAGCCAGGTCTTATATTTCCCTCTGCTAGCTATTTAGGTCTTAGGCCAGAGCTGGGCATCTAGCGATAAATAGGAAATGCTACCTGGCTATTTCTAGTTGCGCGGCAGGCTTAGTTCATGGTCAGTATAGTTCCATCTTCCGAGAGCTTGTCCCTCTATAGGCTTGCTATGATCTCTGCCTGCAGAGATCATGATAGTTTGACCGGCCAATAAAGTGTTAAAGACCCAGGTTGAGAAAGGAGAGTTATAAGAAGTCTGCTGGAAATTTTTTTTTTTTTTTCCCTCCAGTCTGCCTTGCTGCAGTCTTTTTTCTCTCTCTCCTCCTAATCTCTGTATGGCTCTGTGTGCACCTGACAATAATGGATCTCCAGAGTGTAACTGCGGGTTTGAATAATCTCATCACGAAAGTACAAAATTTACAAGATTTTGTGGTACATGCTCCGGTATCTGACCCGAGAATTCCTTTGCCGGAGTTCTTCACAGGGAATAGAGCTAGCTTCCAGAATTTCCGAAATAATTGTAAGCTTTATTTGTCCCTGAAGTCTCGTTCAGCTGGAGACCCTGCTCAGCAGGTTAGGATTGTGATTTCCTTGCTCAGGGGTGACCCTCAAGATTGGGCCTTCTCATTGCCAGCAGGGGATCCTGCGTTACGCGATGTGGATGCGTTTTTTCTGGCCTTGGGCTTGCTTTATGAGGAACCTCATTTGGAACTTCAGGCAGAAAAAACTTTGATGGCACTATCTCAGGGGCAAGACGAAGCTGAAGTTTTCTGCCAAAAATTCCGTAAATGGTCTGTGCTTACTCAGTGGAATGAGTGCGCCTTGGCGGCAACTTTCAGAGAAGGTCTCTCTGATGCCGTTAAGGATGTTATGGTGGGGTTCCCTGTGCCTGCAGGTCTGAATGAGTCCATGACAATGGCTATTCAGATTGATAGGCGCCTGCGGGAGCGCAAACCGGTGCACCATCTGGCGGTGTCTATGGAAAAGACGCCAGAAAGTATGCAGTGTGATAGAATTCTGTCCAGGAGCGAGCGACAGAATTTTAGACGGAAGAATGGATTGTGTTTCTATTGTGGGGATTCTACTCATGTTATATCAGCATGCTCTAGGCGTACAAAGAAGCTTGATAAGTCTGTTTCCATTGGCACCATTCAGTCTAAGTTTATTTTGTCTGTAACCCTGATTTGCTCTTTGTCATCCATTGCCACGGACGCCTATGTTGACTCTGGCGCCGCTCTGAGTCTTATGGATTGGTCCTTTGCCAATCGTTGTGGTTTTGATTTAGAGCCTTTGGAGACTCTTATTCCTCTGAAGGGGATTGACTCCACCCCATTGGCTAATAATAAACCACAATACTGGACACAAGTAACCATGCGTATCAATCCGGATCACCAGGAGATTATTCGTTTCCTGGTGCTGTATAATTTACATGACGATTTGGTACTGGGATTGCCATGGTTGCAGTCTCACAACCCAGTCTTGGATTGGAGAGCAATGTCTGTGTTGAGCTGGGGATGTAAGGGTATTCATGGGGACTTACCTTTGGTTTCTATTTCGTCGTCCATTCCCTCTGAAGTCCCTGAGTTCCTCTCTGATTATCAAGACGTCTTTGACGAACCCAAGCTTGGGTCGTTACCTCCGCACCGTGAGTGCGATTGTGCCATAGATTTGATACCGGGTTGTAAATATCCAAAGGGTCGTTTGTTTAATCTGTCTGTGCCGGAACATGCTGCTATGCGGGAATATATAAAGGAGTCTTTGGAAAAGGGACATATTCGTCCATCTTCTTCTCCCTTGGGAGCTGGGTTTTTCTTTGTCTCAAAAAAAGACGGCTCTTTGAGACCATGTATTGATTATCGGCTTCTGAATAAGATCACTGTTAAGTATCAATACCCATTGCCATTGCTTACTGATTTGTTTGCTCGTATAGAGGGTGCTAAGTGGTTCTCTAAAATTGATCTTCGTGGGGCGTATAATTTGGTGCGGATCAGGCAGGGGGATGAGTGGAAGACCGCATTTAATACGCCCGAGGGCCACTTTGAGTATTTGGTCATGCCTTTTGGTCTTTCTAATGCCCCTTCAGTTTTCCAGTCTTTTATGCATGATATTTTCCGCGATTTTCTGGATAAATTTATGATAATATATCTGGATGATATTCTGATTTTTTCTGATGACTGGGACTCTCATGTCCAGCAGGTCAGGAGAGTTTTTCAGGTTCTGCGGTCTAATTCTTTATGTGTGAAGGGGTCTAAGTGCGTCTTTGGGGTCCAGAAAATTTCCTTTTTGGGGTATATTTTTTCTCCCTCTTCCATTGAGATGGATCCCGTCAAGGTGCAAGCTATTTGTGACTGGACTCAGCCCTCCTCTCTTAAGGGTCTTCAGAGATTTTTGGGCTTTGCCAACTTTTACCGCCGATTTATTGCTGGTTTTTCGGATGTCGTTAAACCACTGACTGATTTGACCAGACAAGGCGCTGATGTTGCTAATTGGTCCCCTCATGCTGTAGAGGCCTTTCAGGAGCTTAAGCGCCGTTTTGCCTCTGCCCCTGTGTTGCGTCAGCCTGATGTGAATCTGCCTTTTCAGGTTGAGGTTGACGCTTCGGAGATCGGAGCTGGGGCAGTGTTGTCGCAGAAAGGTTCCGACTGCTCCGTCATTAGGCCTTGTGCCTTCTTTTCTCGCAAATTTTCGCCCGCAGAGCGGAATTATGATGTTGGGAATCGGGAGCTTTTGGCCATGAAGTGGGCGTTTGAGGAGTGGCGCCATTGGCTCGAGGGGGCTAGGCATCAGGTGGTGGTATTGACTGACCACAAAAATTTGATTTATCTTGAGACTGCCAGACGCCTGAATCCTAGACAGGCGCGCTGGTCTTTATTTTTTTCTCGCTTTAATTTTGTGGTGTCATACCTACCGGGTTCTAAGAATGTTAAGGCAGATGCCCTTTCTAGGAGTTTTGACCCGGACTCTCCTGGTAATTCTGAACCCACAGGTATCCTTAGGGAGGGAGTAATTTTGTCGGCCGTTTCTCCTGATCTGCGGCGGTCCTTGCAAGAGTTTCAGGCGGATAGACCGGATCGTTGTCCGCCTGATAGACTGTTTGTTCCGGATGATTGGACCAGCAGAGTCATCTCTGAGGTACATTCTTCTGCATTGGCAGGTCATCCCGGAATTTTTGGTACCAGGGATTTGGTGGCAAGATCCTTCTGGTGGCCTTCCCTGTCACGAGATGTGCGAGTCTTTGTGCAGTCATGTGACGTTTGTGCTCGGGCCAAGTCTTGTAGTTCTCGGGCTAGCGGACTGCTGTTGCCCTTGCCTATTCCTAAGAGGCCTTGGACACACATCTCGATGGATTTTATTTCAGATCTGCCTGTTTCCCAGAAGATGTCTGTCATCTGGGTGGTCTGTGACCGTTTCTCTAAAATGGTCCATTTGGTTCCTCTGCCCAAGTTGCCTTCTTCTTCTGAGTTGGTTCCTCTGTTTTTTCAGAATGTTGTCCGATTGCACGGTATTCCTGAGAATATTGTTTCTGACAGAGGTACCCAATTTGTGTCTAGATTTTGGCGGGCATTCTGTGCTAGGATGGGCATAGATTTGTCTTTTTCATCTGCTTTTCACCCTCAGACTAATGGCCAGACCGAGCGGACTAATCAGACCCTGGAGACATATCTGAGGTGTTTTGTCTCTGCTGACCAGGATGATTGGGTTGCTTTTTTGCCATTGGCAGAGTTCGCCCTCAATAATCGGGCCAGCTCTTCCACCTTGGTGTCCCCGTTTTTCTGTAATTCGGGGTTTCACCCTCGATTTTCCTCCGGTCAGGTGGAATCCTCGGATTGTCCTGGAGTGGATGCGGTGGTGGAGAGATTGCATCACATCTGGGGGCAGGTTATGGACAATTTGAAGTTGTCCCAGGAGAAGACTCAGCGTTTTGCCAACCGTCATCGTCGTGTTGGTTCTCGGCTTTGTGTTGGAGATTTGGTGTGGTTGTCTTCTCGTTTTGTCCCTATGAGGGTCTCTTCTCCTAAGTTTAAACCTCGGTTCATCGGCCCTTATAGAATATTGGAGATTCTTAATCCTGTTTCTTTCCGTTTGGACCTCCCTGCGTCCTTTTCCATTCATAACGTTTTTCATCGGTCGTTATTGCGCAGGTATGAGGTACCTGTTGTACCTTCAGTTGAGCCTCCTGCTCCGGTGTTGGTTGAGGGTGAGTTGGAGTACGTTGTGGAGAAAATTTTGGACTCTCGTGTTTCCAGACGGAGACTCCAGTATCTGGTCAACTGGAAGGGTTACGGCCAGGAGGATAATTCTTGGGTCAATGCATCTGATGTTCATGCTTCTGATCTTGTTCGTGCCTTCCATAGGGCTCATCCTGGTCGCCCTGGTGGATCTGGTGAGGGTTCGGTGCCCCCTCCTTGAGGGGGGGGTACTGTTGTGAATTTGGATTCTGGGCTCCCCCGGTGGCCGCTTGTGGAATTGGACTTGTCATCCTCTTTCCTGTTTCACCTGGTTCCATCAGTAGTGGGTGTCGCTATTTAAGCTCATTTCTCTGGTGGTTTCTTGCCGGTCAACAATGTTATCTGATGCCTCTCAGTGCTTGTTCCTGCTTCTAGACAACTACTAGATAAGTTGGACTTTTGTCCATGTTTCGTTTTGCCTATTTGTTCCAGTTCACAGCTGAAGTTTTGTTACTGTGTCTGGAAAGCTCTCGTTGATCAGGGATTGCTACTCTGGCGTTATGAGTTAATGCCAGAGTTTAAGGTAATCTCTGGATGGTGTTTTGTTAGTGTTTTTCTGCTGACCATGAAAGTATACTATCTGTCTTCTGCTATCTAGTAAGCGGACCTCAAATTTGCTAAGACTATTTTCCTGCTGCGTTTGTTGTTTCATCTGAACTCACCGTCATTATATGTGGGGGGCTACTGTCTTCTTTGGAATATTTCTCTAGAGGTGAGCCAGGTCTTATATTTCCCTCTGCTAGCTATTTAGGTCTTAGGCCAGAGCTGGGCATCTAGCGATAAATAGGAAATGCTACCTGGCTATTTCTAGTTGCGCGGCAGGCTTAGTTCATGGTCAGTATAGTTCCATCTTCCGAGAGCTTGTCCCTCTATAGGCTTGCTATGATCTCTGCCTGCAGAGATCATGATACCATCCGATCTGAGATTACCTTGACGTTTGGTGGATGGGCTCACATTTTTGGCCAAATCTTGTGCTAAGCATCTCATGTGTTTTTTCATAGATTTCACAAGCCATTAAGCTATTCACATTTCATGTATCGCACATTTCCTTGCTTTAGTACGGTTGAGTTCAGCCATTGATCTATTTGCTATATAAGTCTTTTTTGGTTATACACCAGTTCAGACTAGATTGCTGTTCAGTCAGTTTACCTATATTTACTATGGACCATACCAGTATCTGTGATCCAGTACCCTGGGCTGTGGCTGACTTACACCAGTAAATAGGTAAAGAGACTGCAGCCTTGTGTCCTCTGTTTCTTACTACACCATCTTTATCTACTACACCAGGAGCCCTGGGGACCCAGCTTCACCTGTGGGAATCCATACCATCTTTGCTGCAGTGCCATCACCCCCAGAGGACCTCTTTAAGCAACATCGTTCATCACGAACATTCTTATTTCAAAAATCCCTTTTAAAGTCCTTTCCTTTAATTTGGACGCCCAGGCCTACGGACCGGGTCGCTGCCACCGTGACCACCCCTTTAACGACGCCCGCCCCACTGCCGAATACCCCTATGCCCTGGCTGGGCACTCCAAAGGAACACTATTTTCAGTATTGGACTGATGACTGGTCAATGCCTTGGGCTAGTGGCCCTTCTAGCTCTATGAGCTTGGGATACATGCCAAGATGTTAGGATGGAAAGAGCCTCTGCAGCCTCCATATAGCCATAGATATTTTAGTCCTTACTGCCATTACAGTAATTAAAACTGTCCATTCACATAAAGGCCCTGATTTATCAATACCGACATTGGTTGAGGCTCATGTTTCTAAATGTACCAGGATGCGCCTCCATGCGACTTGCCACAAATCATACTCCAGGAAGTGATTAAAGTAAGATTTGTGATACAATGTACACCACATGTCAACATGAATTAATTAAACAAACAGGTGTCATCATGCACCCTTGTTCTGACAAGCATTTTGGGGGAGTTTGCCAAAACAAAAGTTGCAAAATCTTTGCATAACTCTGTTTTCGTGATTACCGCAGAAACAGGTGTAATCACTTTGATAAATTGGGGTTTAAGTGATATCAGTCAAAGGGAAACTTAATTTTATGGGAATATTCCTTTCATAGAAGGATATTGAATTTTTCATGTAACAAATCAGTTGAAAAATTCAAACATGGACAATTTTATTAAAATAAGCATAAGATTGGCTGGCTAAAACAGTTCTCTCACCTTTAATATAACCTGCATGCCTACCTTCAGCTGTAAAGCCTGTAAATGTTACTGCATCTAAACATGGCCATTCATATTAGTTAGAATTAGGTTGATGCTAAAACATTTGGTGAACAAAATATTTTGTACACATAGGCCATTTTCCACATTGGGGAATGATACAATTTCTGAGAATGTACTAGGCACATTATTTCATGGTCAGATCTTTGTAGACTGTCGTATGAAAACATTAAACACTGCTGACTTCTTTTCCGATGATAACTTTGTGTTTTGGTTGACCAGAACTATCATCTGTTGTTAAAATTTACCTGATGATTGCTTATTAAGGCCTTCATGACCCAGCCTATTTTGACCTTAATGACCTGGCCATTTTTTACAATTCTGACCAGTGTCCCTTTATGAGGTAATAACTCAGGAACGCTTCAACAGATCCTAGCATTTCTGAGATTGTTTTTTGTGACATATTGGGCTTCATGTTAGTGGTAAATTTAGCTCGATAATTTTTGCGTTTATTTGTGAAAAAAATGGAAATTTGGCTAAAATTTTGCAATTTTCAAATTTTGAATTTTTATTCTGTTAACCCCTTTCTGACATCTGACATACTATCCCGACCATGGTACCGCTGAAAACGTCATCTTGTCCCGCAAAAAACAAGCCACCATACAGCATCATCAGCAAAAAATTAAAAAAGTTATAGTCCTGAGAATAAAGCAATACCAAAATAATTATTTTTTTCTATAAAATAGCTTTTATCGTATAAAAGCGCCAAAACATAAAAAAAGATATAAATGAGGTATCGCTGTAATCGTACTGACCCGAAGAATAAAACTGCTTTATCAATTTTACCAAACGCGGAACGGTATAAACGCCTCCCCCAAAAGAAATTCATGAATAGCTGGTTTTTGGTCATTCTGCCTCACAAAAATCGGAATAAAAAGTGATCAAAAAATGTCATGTGCCCGAAAATGTTACCAATAAAAACGTCAACTCGTCCCACAAAAAACAAGACCTCACATGACTATGTGGACTCAAATATGGAAAAATTATAGCTCTCAAAATGTGGTAATGCAAAAAATATTTTTTGCAATAAAAAGCGTATTTCAGTGTGTGACGGCTGCCAATCATAAAAATCCGCTAAATAACCCGCTATAAAAGTAAATCAAACCCCCCTTCATCACCCCCTTAGTTAGGGAAAAATAAAAAAATTAAAAAAAATGTATTTATTTCCATTTTCCCATTAGGGTTAGGGCTAGGGTTAGGGTTAGGGCTAGGGTTATTGCTAGGGTTAGGGTTAGGGCTAGGGTTATTGCTAGGGTTAGGGTTAGGGCTAGGGTTAGGGCTAGGGTTATTGCTAGGGTAAGGGCTAGGGTTAGGGTTAGGGTTAGGGCTATGGTTAGGGTTATTGCTAGGGTTAGGGCTAGGGTTAGGGCTAGGGTTGGGGCTAGGGTTAAGGCTACAGTTAGGATTGGAGCTAAAGTTAGGGTTAGGATTACATTTACGGTTGGGAATAGGGTTGGGATTAGGGTTAGGGGTGTGTCAGGGTTAGGGGTGTGATTAGGGTTACCGTTGGGATTAGGGTAAGGGGTGTGTTTGGATTAGGGTTTCAGTTATAATTGGGGGGTTTCCACTGTTTAGGCACATCAGGGGCTCTCCAAACGGGACATGGCATCCGATCTCAATTCCAGACAATTCTGCGTTGAAAAAGTAAAACAGTGCTCCTTCCCTTCAGAGCTCTCCCGTGTGCCCAAACAGGGGTTTACCCCAACATATGGGGTATCGGCGTACTCAGGACAAATTGGACAACATCTTTTGGGGTCCAATTTCTCCTGTTACCCTTGGGGAAATACAAAACTGGGGGCTAAAAAATAAGTTTTGTGGGAAAAAAAAGGATTTTTTATTTTCACGGCTCTGCGTTGTAAACTGTAGTGAAACACTTGGGGGTTCAAAGTTTTCACAACACATCTAGATAAGTTCCTTGGGGGGTCTAATTTCCAATATGGGGTCACTTGTGTGGGGTTTATACTGTTTAGGTACATCAGGGGCTCTGCAAATGCAACGTGACGCCTGCAGACCAATCCATCTAAGTCTGCAGTCCAAACGGCGCTCCTTCCCTTCCGAGCTCTGCCATGCGCCCAAACAGTCGTTTACCCCCACATATGGGGTATCAGCGTACACAGGACAAATTGGACAACGACCTTTGGGGTCCAATTTATCCTGTTACCCTTGTGAAAATACAAAACTGGGGGCTAAAAAATAATTTTTGTGAAAATAAAAATTATTTTTATTTTCACGGCTCTGCGTTATAAAGTGTAGTGAAACACTTGGGGGTTCAAAGTTCTCACAACACATCTAGATAAGTTCCTTGGGAGGTCTAGTTTCCAATTTGGGGTCACTTGTGGGGGGTTTCTACTGTTTGGGTACATCAGGGGCTCTGCAAATGCAACGTGACGCCTGCAGACCAATCCATTTAAGTCTGCATTCCAAATGGCGCTCCTTCCCTTCCGAGCTCTGTCATGCGCCCAAACAGTGGTTCCCCCCCACATATGGGGTATCAGCGTACTCAGGACAAATTGGACAACAACTTTTGGGGTCCAATTTATTATGTTACCCTTGTAAAATACAAAGCTGGGGGCTAAAAAATCATTTCTGTGAAAAAAAAGAGGGATTTTTATTTTCACGGCTCTGCGTTATAAACTGTAGTGAAACACTTGGGGGTTCAAAGTGCTCAACACACATCTAGATAAGTTCCATAAGGGGTCTACTTTCCAATATGGTGTCACTTGTGGGGGGTTTCAATGTTTAGGCACATCAGGGGCTCTCCAAACGCAACATGGCGTCCCATCTCAATTCCAGTCAATTTTGCATTGAAAAGTCAAATGGCGCTCCTTCCCTTCCGAGCTCTGCCCTGCGCCCAAACAATGGTTTACACCCACATATGGGGTATCGTCGTACTCAGGACAAATTGCACAACAACTTTTGTGGTCTAATTTCTTCTCTTACCCTTGGGAAAATAAAAAAATGGGGGTGAAAAGATCATTTTTGTGAAAAAATATGATTTTTTATTTTTACGGCTCTGCATTATAAACTTCTGTGAAGCACTTGTTGGGTCAAATTGCTCACCACACATCTAGATAAGTTCCTTAGGGGGTCTACTTTCCAAAATGGTGTCACTTGTGGGGGGTTTCAATGTTTAGGCACATCAGGGGCTCTCCAAACGCAACATGGCGTCCCATCTCAATTCCAGTCAATTTTGCATTGAAAAGTCAAATGGCGCTCCATCCCTTCCGAGCTCTGCCATGCGCCCAAACAGTGATTTACCCCCACATATGGGGTATCAGCGTACTCAGGACAAATTGTACAACAACTTTTGCGGTCCATTTTCTCCTGTTACCCTTGGTAAAATAAAACAAATTGGAGCTGAATTAAATTTTGTGTGAAAAAAAGTTAAATGTTCATTTTTATTTAAACATTTCAAAAATTCCTGTGAAACACCTGAAGGGTTAATAAATTTCTTGAATGTGGTTTTGAGCACCTTGAGGGGTGCAGTTTTTAGAATGGTGTCACACTTGGGTATTTTCTGTCATATAGACCCCTCAAAATGACTTCAAATGAGATGTGGTCCCTAAAAAAAAATGGTGTTGTAAAACTGAGAAATTTCTGGTCAACTTTTAACCCTTATAACTCCCTAAAAAAAAAAATTTGGTTCCAAAATTGTGCTGATATAAAGGAGACATGTGGAAAATGTTACTTATTAAGTATTTTGCGTGACATATGTCTGTGATTTAAGGGCATAAAAATTCAAAGTTGGAAAATTGCGAAATTTTCAAAATTTTCACCAAATATCCGTTTTTTTCACAAATAAACGCAAGTTATATCGAATAAATTTTACAACTATCATGAAGTAAAATATGTCACGAGAAAACAGTGTCAGAATCGCCAAGATCCGTTGAAGCGTTCCAGAGTTATAACCTCATAAAGGGACAGTGGTCAGAATTGTAAAAATTGGCCTGGTCATTAACGTGCAAACCACCCTTGGGGGTGAAGGGGTTAAACCAGAGAGTTATGTGACACAAAATAGTTAATAAATAACATTACCCACATGTCTACTTTACATCAGCACAATTTTGGAAACACTTTTTTTTTTTTATAGAAAGTTATAAGGGTTAAAATTTGACCAGCAATTTCTCATTTTTACCACAAAATCATTTTTTTAGGGACCACCTCACATTTGAAGCTAGTTTGATGGGTCTGCATGGCTGAAAATACCAAAAAATGACACCATTCTAAAAACTACACCCCTCAGGTTGCTCAAAACCACATTCAATAATTTTATTAACCCTTCATGTGCTTCACAGCAGCAGAAGAAACATGGAAGGAAAAAAATGAACATTTAACTTTTTAGTCACAAAAATTATCATTTAGCAACATTTTTTTTTTATTTTCCCATAGGTAAAAGGAGAAACTGAACCTTGAAAGTTATTGTACAAATTGTCCTGAGTATGCCGATACCCAATATGTGAGGGGAACCACTGTTTGGGAGCACGAAAGGGCTCGGAATGGAAGGAGCGCCGATTGACTTTTTGAATGAAAAATTGGCTCCAATCTTTAGCGGACACCATGTCGCGTTTGGAGAGCCCCTGTGTGCCTAAAGAATGGAGCTCCCCCATAAGTGATCCCGTTTTGGAAACTAGACCCCCTAAGGAACTTTTCTAGATACACAGTGAGCACTTTCAACCTCCAGGTACTTCACAAATTGATCCGTAACAATGAAAAAGTACTTTTTTTTCACAAAAAAATTATTTTAGCCTCAATTTTTTCATTTTCACATGGGCAACAGGATAAAATGTATACTAAAATTTGTTGGGCAATTTCTCCTGAGTACATAGATACCTCACATGTGGGGGTAAACTACTGTTTCGGTACACGGCAGGGCTCAGAAGGGAGGGATTTGACTTTTTGAATGAAAAATTAGATCCAATCGTTAGCGGACACCATGTCGCGTTTGGAGAGCCCCTGTGTGCCTAAACATTAGAGCTCCCCCACAAGTGACCCCATTTTGGAAACTAAACCTCCCAAAGAACTAATCTAGATGTGCGGTGAGTAGTGTTGAGCATTCCGATACCGCAAGTATCGGGTATCGGCCGATACTTGCGGGTATCGGAATTCCGATACTGAGATCCGATACTTTTGTGGTATCGGGTATCGGTATCGAAACAACATTAATGTAATAATGTGTAAAAGAGAGAATTAAAATAAAAAATATTGCTATACTCACCTCTCCGACGCAGCCTGGACCTCACGGAGGGAACCGGCAGCGTTCTTTGCTTAAAATTCGCGCGTTTACTTCCTTACGTGATGTCCCGGCTTGTGATTGGTCGCGTGCCGCCCATGTGGCCGCAACGCGACCAATCACAGCAAGCCGTGACGTAATTTCAGGTCCTTCAGGATTTTAAAATTACGTTCTGGCTTGTGATTGGTCGCGTCGCGGACACATGGGCGACGCGACCAATCACAAGCCGTGACTTAATTTTAAAATGCGCGCGTGTCCTGCCTCCCGTGACGTCCCGGCTTGTGATTGGTCGCGTCGCCCATGTGGCCGCGACGCGACCAATCACAGCAAGCCGTGACGTAATTTCAGGTCCTTCAGGATTTTAAAATTACGTTCTGGCTTGTGATTGGTCGCGTCGCGGCCACATGGGCGACGCGACCAATCACAAGCCGTGACGTCACGGGAGGCTGGACACGCGCTCATTTGAAATTACGTCTCGGCTTGCTGTGATTGGTCGCGTCGCGGCCACATGGGCGGCACGCGACCAATCACAAGCCGGGACTTCACGTAAGGAAGTAAACACGCAAATTTTAAGCAAAGAACGCTGCCGGTTCCCTCGGTGAGGTCCAGGCTGCGTCGGAGAGGTGAGTATAGCAATATTTTTTATTTTAATTCTTTCTTTTACACATTAATATGGATCCCAGGGCCTGAAGGAGAGTTTCCTCTCCTTCAGACCCTGGGAACCATCAGGGATACCGTCCGATACTTGAGTCCCATTGACTTGTATTGGTATCGGGTATCGGTATCGGATTGGATCCGATACTTTGCCGGTATCGGCCGATACTTTCCGATACCGATACTTTCAAGTATCGGACGGTATCGCTCAACACTAGCGGTGAGCACTTTGAACTCCCAAGTGCTTCACAGAAGTTTATAACGCAGAGCCGTAAAAATTAAAAAATATTTTTCTTTGCCCTCAATTTTTTTATTTTCCCAAGGGTAATAGGAGAAATTGGACCCCAAAAGTTGTTTTCCAGTTTCTCCTGAGTACGATGATACCCCATATGTGGGGGGAACTACTGTTTGGGCACACGTCGGGGCTCGGAAGGGAAGTGGTGATGTTTTGGAATGCAGACTTTGATGGAATGGTCTGCGGGCATCATGTTAGGTTTGCAGAGGCCCTGATGTGCCTAAACGGTAGAAGCCCCCCACAAGTGACCCCATTTTGGAAACTAGACCCCCAAGTAACTTATATAGATGTGTGGCGAGCACTTTGAACCCCAAGTGCTTCACAGAAGTTTATAACATAGAGCCGTGAAAATAAAAAAAATATTTTTCTTTCCTCAGAAATTATTTTTTAGCCCTCAATTTTTTATTCTCACAAGGGTAACAGGAGAAATTGGACCCCAAAAGTTGTTGTCCAGTTTGTCCTGAGTATACTGATACCCCATATATATATGGGGGGAAACCACTGTTTGGGCACACGTCGGGGCTCGGAAGGGAAGTAGTGACGTTTTGGAATGCAGACTTTGATGGATTGGTCTGCAGTAGTGTTGAGCATTCCGATACCGCAAGTATCGGGTATCGGCCGATACTTGCGGTATCGGAATTCCGATACCAAGATCCGATACTTTTGTGGTATCAGGAATCGGAATCGGAAGTTTCCAGTGTATGGTTCCCAGGGTCTGAAGGAGCCTTCTTTGTTTAAAGACCGGCAGCCTTCTTTGTTTAAAATGAGCGCGTTCAGCACCTTCCATGACGTCACGGCTTCTGATTGGTCGCGTGCCGCTCATGTGACCGCCACACGACCAATCACAAGCCGCGACGTCATCCCTCAGGTCCTAAATTCCCTTCTAGGAATTTAGGACCTGAGGGATGACGTCACGGCTTGTGATTGGTTGCGTGAGCGGTCACATGGGCGGCCACGACCAATCACAAGCCGTGACGTCATCTAAGGCGCTGAACGCGCTCATTCTTAAGAAGGAAGGCTGCCGGAAAGAAGCAGGGCGCGTCCGAGGGTGAGTATATACCTAATAGGAATATACTCACCCTCGGCTTCTTTCCGGCAGCCTTCCTTCCTAAGAATGAGCGCGTTCAGGGCCTTAGATGACGTCACGGCTTGTGATTGGTCGCGGCTGCCCATGTGACCGCCATGCGACCAATCACAAGCCGTGACGTAATTCTCAGGTCCTAAATTCCAAGAATTAGGAATTTAGGACCTGAGAATTACGTCACGGCTTGTGATTGGTCGCGTGGCGGTCACATGGGCGGCCGCGACCAATCAGAAGCCGTGACGTCATGGAAGGCCCTGAACGAGCTCATTTTAAGCAAAGAAGGCTGCCCGTTACCAGCGGTAAGGTCCAGGCTGCGTCGGAGAGGTGAGTATATCAATATTTTTTATTTTAATTCTTTATTTTACACATTCATATGGATCCCAGGGCCTGAAGGAGAGTTTCCTCTCCTTCAGACCCTGGGAACCATCAGGGATACCTTCCGATACTTGAGTCCCATTGACTTGTATTGGTATCGGGTATCGGTATCGGATCAGAACCAATACTTTGCCGGTATCGGCCGATACTTTCCGATACCGATACTTTCAAGTATCGGACGGTATCGCTCAACAGTAGTCTGCAGGCTTCATGTTACGTTTGCAGAGCCCCTGATGTGCCTAAACAGTAGAAACCCCCATCAATGACCCCATTTTGGAAACTAGACCCCCAAGGAAGTTATCTAGATATGTGGTGAGCATTTTGGACGCCCAAGTACTTCACAGAAGTTTGATGCAGAGCCGTGAAATAAAAAAAAATTCCCCCAAAATAATTTTTAGCCCCCATTTTTTATTTTCCCAAGGGTTACAGGAGAAATTAGACCCCCAAAGTTGTGCAATTTTTCCTGAGTACGCTTGTGCCCCATATGTTTGGGTAAACCACTGTTTGGGCGCATGTCTGGGCTCGGAAGAGAGGGAGCACCATTTGACTTTTTGAAAGCAAGATTGGCTGGAATCAATGCTGGCGCCATGTCGAGTTTTGATACCCCTGATGTGCCTAAACAGTGGAAACTCCTCAATTCTAACTCCAACACTAAACCCAACACACCCCTAACCCTAATCCCAACTCTAGCCATAACTCTAATCACAACCCTAACCCCAACGCATCCTTAACCCTAATCCCAACCCTAACCCCAACACACTCCTAACCCTTATCCCAACCCTTACCATAACCCTAACCACAAGCCTAACCCTGACCCCAACACACCACTAACCCTAATCTTAACCCTATTTCCAACTCTAACCCTAATTCCAACCCTAACTCTAATTCCAACCCTAACCCTAAGGCTATGTGCCCACATTGCGGATTCGAGTGAGGATTTTTCCACACCATTTTTGAAAAATCCGCAGGTAAAAGGCACTGCATTTTACTTGTGGATTTACTGCAGATTTTCCAGTGTTTTTTGTGCGGATTTCACCTGTGGATTCCTATTGAGGAATAGGTGTAAAACTCTGCGGAATCCGCACAAAGAATTGACATGCTGCCGAAAATACAACGCAGCATTTCCGCGCTGTATTTTTCGCACCATGGGCACAGTGGATTTGGTTTTCCATAGGTTTACATGGTACTGTAAATGTGATGGAAAACTGCTACGAATCTGCAGCGGCCAATCCACTGCGGATCCGCAGCCAAATCCGCACTGTGTGCACATAGCCTAATTCTAACCCTAACCCTAATGTTAACCCTAACCCTAATTGCAACCCTAACCCTAATTCTAAACCAAACCCTAATTGTAATCCTAACCCTAATTGCAACCCTAACCCTAATTCTAACCCTAATTGCAACCCTAACCCTAATTGCCACCCTAACCCTAATTGCAACTCTAATTCTAACCCTAACCCTAATTGCAACCCTAACCCTAATTGCAACCCTAACCCTAATTGCAACCCTAACACTAATTGAAATTCTAACCCTAGTTATAACCCTAACCCTAGTGGAAAAATAAAAGTAAATATATTTTCTTTATTTCATTATTTTCCCTACTTATGGGGGTGTTAAAGGGGGGGTTATTTACTAATTTTATTTTTAATTTTTGATCACTGTGATAGGTTCTATCACAGTGATCAAAATGTAACTGGAATGAATCTGCTGGCTGGCAGATTCGGTGGATGCACTGTGCATGCGCTGGCCATTTTGGAAGATGGCAGTGCCTATGGAGAAGACAGGCAGACACTGGGAGGGACACCGGAGCTCGGTAAGAATGAGGGGTGGGATCGGACCACGGGGGGTGAGATCGGACTGCGGGGGGGAGCGGATGGGAGGACAGCGGGAAGCGGAGGACAGCAGAAGACAGGATGGAGGATGGAGAAGAGGAGATCGGTGGTGGTGGTGGGGGCAGATCATGGTCTCCAGCCATGGCCGATGATATTGCAGCATCGGCCATGGCTGGATTGTAATATTTCACCAATTTTCATTGGTGAAATATTACAATTGCTCTGATTGAAAGTGAAAGTGATACAGTCACTTTCAACAGCCAATCGGAGCTATTGTAGCCACGGGGGGCGAAGCCACCCCCCTGGGCTGAAGTACCACTCCCCCTGTCCCTGCAGGTAAGGTGAAATTACAGTTAACCCTTTCACCCGACCTGCAGGAACGCTATCATTCTGTGATGGAGCATATGCGTCACAGGTCGGATTGGCACCAACTTTCATGATACATACGCTGTGTCACAGGTCGGGAAGGGGTTAAGATTAAAATAGCCATTTTCATCAATGTAATTCTTATGGGCACCTAAAATTATGCTAAATGATGGGTATATCACGTCATGACCAGGTGTCAGTTCCCACATCATGACGTGCTATACCCATCATGACTTTAAACTGTCACTGTGTGAAAGCAGTCTCTGACAGCTAATCGACCCAGCTTTAGATGCGAGTACCCATTTCAGAGGTTTCCGCTCTCTGATCACTAGAAAGTGATGAAATATTACCACTTCCCTGCACAATCACAGCAGGGAGGTCAACACATCTGATACCTGAGCTCCTGCTGTAACAGCCATTGCAGGTGCCCACACCACCCCTGACTGATTAACCCTGCAGATGCTTCGAATGATAGAAATTGCGGCATTTGAAAGGTTTTTAGAGGGAGGGGGCTCCATCTCTCACATTCATCAGCACCCTTCGACAAAATCACGGGAAGCCAATAGTTACCATGTCATGTGGAGGTCAAACAATGCCATAGGCAGGATCTACCAAGCGGCCTACCAGTGAAATCTGACAGGTTTTCATGCATTGCAGTAAATCTCTATTGCAATGCATTTTTAAGTGGAAATCTGGCCTTCTGATTTGCCACTGAAACACAATTTTATCACAAACAACTTGGATTAGCTAATTGGCCCTTGTGGCTGCACACAAATGTTAGGCCTAATGATTTTTAAGTGAAAATCTGGCCTTCTGCTTTGTCTCCGAAACAAAATTTTATCACAAACAATTTGGAGTAGCTAATTGGCCCTCCAGGCTGCAACTCAATATTAGTCCTAATGATGATACCACTGATAACACCGTGAGAATTTTCTCACAGCTAGCACCTTGAGAATTTAATGCCAAATGTCATTGAGATTGATTATGGCATTGGACAGTATGGATTATCTTCACATTGTACAGATGAGGGATATGGTTGTTTAGTATTCTTGTTTCTTTACAGGGGACAAGAGCCCATGGGTGGTTCAATGAACTACGGTAATCTCAATCAGATCAGAGCTAGCACAGTGAGAATTTTCTGAAGGTGCTAGCTAGGATCTCATTGAGGTCACTGCAGTTCATCAGGCTGCTCACAATGAGCTGCACCTGGGAACCGCAGCTTCAGTGACCAGCGGTAGCCTCTATGATGTCTCCACTCGTCACTGTAGCTTTGCTCTCTGCATCTCATTGTTTCCAGGATTTCAGCATGAATGGTGGAATCATGCCACCATTCAGTTTGAAATCCAGATGAAGCAGAAATGGATTATGGTGTGAGACACATATATGGATTATCTTCTTGTCGGACAAGTGAGGAATATGGTTATCTATTATTTTAGGTCTTTTACTTTTGACAAGGACTTCAATGGATTTTAGGCGTAAAGGTGAGTACGAACTGTACCGCTTTTTCCCTGGTGTTGGTATGTGTCACGCTGATGACACATGGATGGAAAAAACTAACATGTTTGCGTGTTTCTCACACAGACACACTTTTTGCATTTGATCTAAATAGTGTCGCATGAGATTTAAACATTGAACACAAACACACTTCAGATTATCTGTCTGTGCGAACATGGTGCATGATGTTTGATGTTACGATGTAGCAATCACTGTTAAACCATTTCATTCACAATCTTCGTCCTGTATAAATACTTATCTGACATCGATCGCTAGTCGTGCAATTCTTATCACATCATTCATTGTTTAAGCAAATATCTGCTGGTCTAAATGAAGCATTAATATAGTAAAGATAGTAAGGATTGTGTAAAGAAGGTCTCCTAAGCATCCATTTTATGTTCTAGTCACAGTTTGTGACATTAGTTATCCAGTGAAATGACAATTTATTGTTGAAAATTTGAAGTAAAAAAGTCTTGAACTTTTAATGACACTTAATATAACTTACAGTATACTGCTATTCCTAAAAAGTGTGTATGTGAAACTAAGCATGTCTCAGCTTAAGAAAACAATCTGCATTGCTTGTTTAAGTGAGAATAAATAAGGAAGTTGTCTCGGCTCATGGGATTACTCCGCTAACACAAACATGGAAAAAAATGACTCATTAAAATCCGCTGGGTTTTAGCAGTGAAAGAAACATTCGAGTGGCCATCAAAAACCCAGGAAAGTTTCTGTCTCTGGTGTTATAAATCTGCATATACTGTAAATGTGGTGTATCAAGAGCGCATTTCTGGTTTAAGCCGTTACATGTGGGTTTCCTTTTTCCTTATTCACAGATGTTTGTAATGATATTCCATGAAATAACTGTGGTAGAGATATAGTGGTGCTAGTGTCTGGGGAGCTCTTTCAAAATGCCCGCATAATAAATTTTTAAGGTTTTGTATTTAACCACAGCACAAATCAAGGGAACTATGCTGCTTGCCCTAACCGGCAAAGCTGGCATACAACACAGAAACCTCCACAACGTCCTTGTCAGTATTCGAAGAAATGGCAAGTCTCAAACCATTGTAAGTTGCCCTTACCCACAGGTTATGCAACACAAAATGAAAGAAAACTACAACACTATAAATAGGAGTATTAGTAGATTCACAGCCATGCATATATGAGCACAGATCGTATCGTGACAACGTTACAAAAGCAATACTGTGCAACACAAGAGCTACTTTATGATAATAAACAAATCATGTAGGTAGGAAGAAGAAGACAGTCTATACATATTCCTTTATTGTGATCTTCATATGTGAACCAGAATTCTTCTGAAACATCATTAAGGGGGTTTTCAACTACTCGGACAACCCCATCTCAATCAGCATGTTTCCTTCCAGTAAAATTTCTCCACTGCTGGCTCCATTCCAGCAGTGTTGGCACTCGATGTCATGCGATCCATGCAACCAATCAGAGCTGGCTTCACTCTCCCCACCTTCACATATATCAGACTTCAAGAGGAACTAAGGGGCCAGACGCAGCTTTCACTTACTCTTGATGTCTGACTGAAAAAGGGTTGTCTAAGTAGTGATTAATAGTTCTAAAGACTAGTGAAAAAAAGGGGCATTTAATTAATTTCTGTCACAATTCCACCACTCACAGGGTCCTATGGATGCTGTGAATGACAACTCTGCCACCCTATAGGAACCAGGGCTGGCTGAGCAGTCTGTATTGCTAGTAACAGCTCTGCCACCCAATCTGAGGCAGAGATGTGAGTATTGTGATTGACAGCTCAGCCTTCCTATCTGGCTGGGTCTGCAGGATCTCATTCAGGAATCAGCCATTCTGGATAATTACAGGACTGTTTAGCACTCTGACAAATGTCAGACCATTGACAATTGTAGCTTTGCCCAAGTGGTGTGTGTGTTTACTCTGAATTGTATCCTGATTTCCTTTGACAACCTTGGATTTACCTATCACCATCCATTTAGCTTACTCCTTTGTCTTAATAAAGGGGTACTGATACTCTGACGGAGGAGGAGGAGGAGGAGGAGGAGGAGGAGTCATGGGAAAAAAACGGATCCATTTTTTTCCGGATTTGCCGGATTGTGCCTGAAACAAAAAACCTGATGTGTGAAAGCAGCCTTAGAAGTGGCAAAGATGGACATACTAAAGCAGGGAAAAGTAAAGGAAGCCTGTCACTAGAGAGTGGGAGCAGCTGCGATCACTTCCTGGCACTCCGATGGACAGCCTGCTATGCAGCATGTGTATCTATTGTAGGCTGTCAATCAATGTCCAGAGGAATGATTAAACAGAGCTCACCAATGACTGGAAGCGAGCGACTAAAGGGAGAAAACAACTTCCCCCTTTCTCCCTGTAGCCGTGATTCTAGTATGCAATCTATGAAGAGTGTACACATTATTACCTCTGAATCTGCAGGTATATAGTGTTTCTCTATGATGAAGGTTCCTTTAAATGACATGTATCACTTAAATGTGTTCTAAGTAAAGCTACATACTGAAGTGTAATTGTATAGTTTTTATTTATTTATTTATTTTTTTTGTACATAATGTTGTGGGCACTCATCTTGACAAGGCTATTATGTCAACGTTCTTTGCACATGTTTTGTGGTTTCTGCGGATGAGGTGTGATTACGTGATACCAGCCTCCATCTTTATAAGAGAGATCTTACCTTTCACTGTAACCCTGCCTTTTATCACTTTAAGATATTATATTGATCTACATAGAAAAAGAAATGTCAGTCTATTGTGAAAATCACAACAGAGTGAAGAAAAACAAAAACACCTTTTGCAAGAACATACAGTTTGTAAGGCAAAATTTGGAAAAGGGTCCTTTTTAAATGATTCCTGTATTTTTTTCTTATTCTTTTCTTTTACATTGATCCTATTTTGTTTTATGTTAGACATAAAACCAAGAAATCCAGTATATAAAGACATTTTTGTACATGTTCCAAGAAATCAGCAACCAGCTCCCTTTCTTTCTATCAAAAGTTATTCCCAACTCAACGTTATAGCCCATCTACACGATAGGTGATAATTTGGTGATTCTTGGGATTTCCACTACTTGGCCTCACTCCCAGCTATCTAAACAAGTCCTAAAGGCAATGACCACCACATTATTTCAATCGGGAATTGGTGGGGATCCCAGTGGTGGAAGCCCCAGTGATCAGAAAATGTTGACGTATGTTGTGGAGAGGTGATGCAGAGTTGAGAAGCTCTGCCTATTTGCTAACACACTCGCAGCCATTCTCTCGCATAAAATAAAAAGGAACTCAGGCCTGTGTTCTGTGCTAGAATCCGAAAAGACTTTGTTTCAGAAAGGTTTTTTTTGTTCTCCTTTATCATTCATTTCTATATTTAGTATTCCTTTAAACAACATGTCATTTTCTGATGATAGATTCCCTTTAAGCAGCACTGGAAAGTTTAGTACAGAAAATACCACTGTAATTAAGTTCTGATGTCTGAACCACGTCCAAATAACGACTTGTAAGTAAACAGTCCTTAGGGCAGACTTTATTATAACATTTCTTGTTTTCATGCTTCATTTACTTTGGATTATTTTCAAGACAGAACATAAAACATCCAAAAATGGTTGAACCGCACCACATCAGACTCATGAGTTGGTGCAATCCATTGATATCACATGATGATCGCATCCCCCATTCCTTCGGATGGGTAGTAATTAGCCTAGTTGGGAAACCTTTCAACCTCCACCCATATGCTAACCCAGCACCCTTAGCCTTTCAGCAACCAAAAATGGAGGCGATCAGCAGGAAATTAACCCCGTTCTTGGCTAGAGCACCACAAATCTGTTGTTTTGTCTGAATCATGTAAAAAGCTTACTGTATCTTTACTTTTGCTATTCATTCCTATAGCATATTAATTGACACAATATATTGGTTACTGAGTATGTCTCACACATTTTTCCCAAAGTTACCCCCTTGGCTGGAATACACAGGCACTCACATATTCCAAAACTATTAAACAGTTCTGAAATAGATTTGAAGAGTGAACAGCCGCAGCATACATTCTTTTATAGGTGCAATATGCGTCAGTATTCTGCTGCATTTTGCTTAGTATCTGCTAAATATTCCAGTGAATTGAACTGTGTTGC
Source organism: Ranitomeya variabilis (assembly GCF_051348905.1). Lineage (NCBI taxonomy): Eukaryota > Metazoa > Chordata > Amphibia > Anura > Dendrobatidae > Ranitomeya > Ranitomeya variabilis. Next base: position 115,918,632 of record NC_135238.1, read on the forward strand.
AGTTCCCTCCACAACCAGTGGGCAGTACCATCCCAGTGCAGGGTAAACCTATGAGGGCGCCTCTAGCCCCTTAATCTCAGAATGGAGGGTCTTGGCAGTCAAGCCTTAGCTGATTTGATGTGATTCCATACTTTAGTGATGGTAAGAAGGATCCGATGTGATCTTAGAAGCCTTCTTTTCCCTACTTTAAATTGAGTTTGGATTTACAGTTTGTAGATGACTTTATTGCATTATACGGTACATAGATAATTTTGTCTACTCTTTCTGCAGAACATGTGACCATGACACAAAATAATAAACAGAAAAAAAAAAACATTTTGACATCATAATCACTAATTATGTGACTCTTACAAAGTACCTACCTTTGTTTTTGGCTCAAGAATTTTCACACCATATATTGATATTTGAAGTTCAACCTTTGGAGTTTTTTGACCTTCAGATTTCTTTATATGTCTTGCAAACTTAAAAAAAAAGGAAAATTAATTTGTTTCTGCTAATTTTAAAATAGTAAACTGCCTAAATTAGTGAAATATAGTTATACTATTTCTAGGACTTTAAGTAGAAATATAATATGCCACTAAAAGAAAGCAGAAAAATGGAGCAGCATATAAGGTAAATGTTAAAACCCAGCGCTTTAGCACCACCTACTGGTCCATTTTTTATATTACTGATAAATGAACAAAATATTCTGTGCAGTCTCTTGTTGATTTAGGGTTAGCTGTAGGGGAAAATTGTTGGAAGTGAACCACATGGGTTCTGAGAATCACTTGAGGGCAGGGCTGGATTTGGAGAAAGAATCCCTGTAATGCGCAGTGAAGGGAAAAACTCCAGTGCGGCACTTAGGTGAACACCTCAACTCAGCAACCATGGCAGCCAAAACATGTCAGGTTATACACATGAAAGGAACACAGGGCTGTGAAGTGAGAGGCTTCAGTAGGCAAAATGTAACACCCCAGGGAGCCGTTTGTTACAGTGGTATTGCCTTCCTCACGGGGAGGGTGATGCCATGCCTGGAAGAGACAAGGATCCCCTTAACAGGTAACATGTATATACAACACTGTTCTGACTACAGGCCAGCAGTGGGAGCTCTAGACCCAGTTTGAGGGTACCTTCCCTATATATTCTGGCTGGAGGAGAAGTTAGCAGGTCAGTCTGTAGGAGACAGTGAGGGGAGAAGGAGCACAGGAGGAGAGAGAAAGTGGAGTGGAGCTGCGACTGGGCTCCCTTCAGGTTCAAGCACAAAAACTGGAGGCCGGAAGTCCAAGGTTGTGGGGGAACTGTATGCCCTACAGCAGAAATCGGCGTACAGGAGATTCCAAGTCTCCTGGCCACAACTACACCTGAAGGCACAACTGCAGATTAGAGCCCGGAGTCACCACAAGAAGGGACACCTGTAAAAAGGCTCGAGTTGCCTGCTATGCGGATAGTGTCCACCTAAAGGGACAGAGTGAGAAAGGACCTTGTGTGAAGCCTCAGGCAGCAAGGGATTGAGAATACAGCGCAGTAGGGAAGGCTTCCAACCCCACCTGGCTAACGGGATTCTGAATCTCTTCCAGCCTGCCTGGATTCCAAATACCACCTGTAACCTGTACATGAATGTCATCAGTAAAAGGTAAAGAGATTGCAACATTGTGTCCTCCAATTCTTTTCTGCACTTTACCATCTATCATCCTTACCAACTGAAATGGGAGCCCTTGGGACTAAGCTTTACTTGTGGGGAGCTATACCACCTCTGCTGCAAAACCATCATCCCCAGTAGTCCCCTTTAAGCAGTGTTGGCCTTCCCTGGCCGAGTACCATAGGTGGCGTCATGAACACTACTACATTAAACTTTATTCCAATTTCCATTAATTCTCTTTTATTGGATGCCCCAGGGTCATGGACCTGGTCACCGCCGCCGTGACACATCCCTTTAAGAACCAGCCCAGTTCCGAATACCCGATGGTCTTAGCGGGTGCTCCATTTTGGCCTCACGAACAGGATGGTCCAACCCATTAAAATGGGTCTTGTTTGCCTAAGAGACTGTGCTTAACTGAGACATCATTGCACTGAAAATTGCTGCCATTATCGCAGCATGTGGCGCGCAGGAGGAAAAGGGCATGTTGTATTGGGTAGAGCTTGGAAGAACGGTGTGAAAACCATGACCGCCCCTCACGAATACTACTATGTGAGAGAAGTATGTCCATCAACTAGAGATCCGCCTCCTGGTCTGGGATGGCGGGAAGAAGAGGAACCGCCGAAGAAGACAAGCGTGGTACAGTGAAACTTTGGGAAACAACACTGACGAGGAAAAACCGGAAAGCAATATGGCGGGGAGCGGAGGACATGCATCAATACATGGGGTGGAGCAGGAGGACTCCCCCAGCCAACCCTTGGATGATCCTTCCCAGTCACCTGCGTTGGATCCAGAACTGCTCAGTTTGGAAGTGGAGGCACTTACCCGGCAGATCGTGAGACTGCAGCTGGAGGCAGTGACCGGATGGAAAGAGGCCTTTCTGGGGAATCTTACCAGGCGACCGCCAGGAATCTCATCCGGCCTGGAGCAGGGAAGATGGTCCGGCACCCTGGAGGAGAAGGTAACGGGTGGGGCCCTGACCCCGGTGGCGGAAGACCCAGTGGTTAGGCCTGTATCACCCCCACCGCTATACATCGCCCCGATCAGGGTTTTGAGTCTCTCAGTGAATTGACACCATACACCAAGAGTGCACCGGCATCAATTCCCGCTGCAACCCCTGCGCTAGATGACACCCTGGTAGATCCCTTACCGGTCCCGCCGACTCAAAGACCCGGAGCAGTAATCCATCAACTTCACTGGGATCAAGGGGACAGCCTCCTTGACTGAATGACCACCCCATTAGTTCCAACCAGTGGGCCCCTGGTTAAATACACTGAACCCATAATGTTTACAGGAGGACCCATAGGGGCAGACATGATAGAGCTCCAGGGGGAAATCCCCATCATGACCTGGTGGGAGCACTGCAGACGGCGAAAAGAGCAGGAGAGACAGCAATCCCTGGCCCGGCAGACAGCATATGAGGAAAGAAACCTACAAGCAAAGGCCTGAACCCCAAAAATCCCTGCGGCAGACAAGGCACTACAACAACAGGGAGAAGTGGTTGCCTTTAATCAGAAGAGAGGCTGGGGCTTTATTAAAAAGTCGGGAATGATAAATGAAATCTTTGTCAAACGGAGAGACATAGAGTCCCACCTAAATGGAGGGTCACCCTGGTACGGGATCTCACATCTTGTTGAGCCACTTGAATGCTGTTTGCACCTATACATGCTTGCACTACCTCAATTCCAGAATATTGTTGACTTTGTTACACTTTACTAGGGAGAAGTGTCAGCAGATAAATATTTCAACTTACTAGAAAAAGTTAACCCGTAAAAGAGAATTGTAATTCATACAGTACAGACCAAAAGTTTGGACACACCTTCTCATTTAAAGATTTTTCTGTATTTTCATGACTATGAAAATTGTACATTCACACTGAAGGCATCAAAACTATGAATTAACACATGTGGAATTATATACTTAACAAAAAAGTGTGAAACATCTGAAATTATGTCTTATATTCTAGGTTCTTCAAAGTAGCCACCTTTTGCTTTGATCACTGCTTTGCACACTCTTGGCATCTTGATGAGCTTCAAGAGGTAGTCACCGGGAATGGTCTTCCAACAATCTTGAAGGAGTTCCCAGAGATGCTTAACACTTGTTGGCCCTTTTGCCTTCACTCGGCGGTCCAGCTCACCCCCAACCATCTCGATTGGGATCAGGTCTGGTGACTGTGGAGGTCAGGTCATCTGGCGTAGTACCCCATCACTCTCCTTCTTGGTCAAATAGCCCTTATACAGCCTGGAGGTGTGTTTGGGGTCATTGTCCTGTTGAAAAATAAATGATGGTCCAACTAAATGCAAATCGGATGATATAGCATGCCATTGCAAGATGCTGTGGTAGCCATGCTGGTTCAGTATGCCTTCAATTTTGAATAAATCCCCAACAGTGTCACCAGCAAAGCACCCCCACAGCATCACATCTCCTCCTCCACGCTTCACGATGGGAACCAGGCATGTAGAGTCCATCCGTTCACCTTTTCTGCGTCGCACAAAGACACGGTGGTTGGAACCAAAGATCTCAAATTTGGACTCATTAGACCAAAGCACAAATTTCCACTGGTCTAATGTCCTTTCCTTATGTTGTTTAGCCCAAACAAGTCTCTTCTGTTTGTTGCCTGTCCTTAGCAGTGGTTTCCTAGGAGCTATTTTACCATGAAGTCCTGCTGCACAAAGTCTCCTCTTAACAATTGTTGTAGAGATGTGTCTGCTGCTAGACATTGACCAGGTCCCTAATCTGAGCTGCTGTTAACCTGCGATTTCTGAGGCTGGTGACTCAGATAAACTTATCCTCAGAAGCAGAGGTGACTCTTGGTCTTCCTTTCCTGGGGCGGTCTTCATGTGAGCCAGTTTCTTTGTAGCGCTTGATGGTTTTTGCCACTGCACTTGGGGACACTTTCAAAGTTTTTCAAATTTTTTGGACTGACTGACCTTCATTTTTTAAAGTAATGATGGCCACACATTTTTCTTTACTTAGCTGCTTTTTTCTTGCCATAATACAAATTCTAACAGTCTATTCAGTAGGACTATCATCTGTGTATACACCAGACTTCTGCACAACACAACTGATGGTCCCAACCCCATTCATAAGGCAAGAAATCCCACTTATTAAATCTGACAGGGCACACCTGTGAAGTGAAAACCATTCCCGGTGACTACCTCTTGAAGCTCATCAAGAGAATGCCAAGAGTGTGCAAAGCAGTCATCAAAGCAAAAGGTGGCTACTTTGAAGAACCTAGAATATAAGACATAATTTCAGTTGTTTCACACTTTTTTGTTAAATATATAATTCCACATGTGTTAATTCATAGTTTTGATGCCTTCAGTGTGAATGTACAATTTTCATAGTCATGAAAATACAGAAAAATTATTAAATGAGAAGCTGTGTCCAAACTTGTGGTCTGTACTGTGTTTCAGTTTAATATATGAAAGAGTAATATTTTGTGTCGCAGAAAATTCTATTTTTAGAAAAGCTATTTTTCACCTTGTGTTATAGTTATTTGCAATGTTCAAAAAAGTAATGTCCCATAAAGGGAAGAAAGTTTATATAACTTGTTGGAATGCATTCCACAAAATATTTGGATGTCTCAATCCGTTTATTGTTTGTGTATTCCCAGTCCGGGAATACTGGATTTAACGGGGGGAATGTAACACCCAGGAAGCCGGTTGTCACAGTGATTATGCCTTCCTCACGGGGAGGGTGATGCCATGTCTGGAAGTGACAAGGATCCCCTTAACAGGTAACACGCACATACAACTCTGTTGTGAACTCTATTTTTGGGCTCCCTCTAGTGGTCACAAGCGTTACTGTGTAGTGTTGTCTTTCTACAGGTTGGACGGAGGCTTCAGTATTTGGTTAAGTGGAAGGGCTATGGTCAGGAGGATAATTCCTGGGTTGTCGCCTCTGATGTTCATGCGGCCGATTTGGTTCATGCCTTCCACACGGCTCATCCTGATCGCCCTGGGGGTCTTGATGAGGGTTCGGTGACCCCTCCTCAAGGGGGGGGGGTACTGTTGTGAACTCTATTTTTGGGCTCCCTCTAGTGGTCACAAGCGGTACTGTGTAGTATTGTCTTTCTACAGGTTGGCAGCATTAGCTGGTTCGTTATCCTTGGTTGGTTTCCTATTTAGCTCACCTGGATACTCAGTTCCTTGCCTGCTCTCAATGTATTCAGTGCTCTTCAGATTCCTTGTGACTACCTTGCTCCCAGTCTCTCCAAGACAAGCTAAGTTTTTGTTTGTTTATTTTTTGATTATCAGCATTCATCATGTTTCTTGTCCAGCTTGCTAAAATGTGATTTTCTCGCTTGCTGGTTGCTCTAGGGGACTGAGTTTCTCCCCCCACACCGTTAGTTGGTGCGGGGGTTCTTGAAATCTCAGTGTAGATATTTTGTAAGGGTTTTTTACTGACCGCACAGACCCCTTTTCTATTTTCTGCTATCTAGTATTAGTGGGCCTCATTTGCTGAATCTGCTTTCACCCCTGTGTATGTGCCTTCCTCTTACCTCACCGTTATTATTTGTTGGGGGCTTCTATATCTTTGGGGATTATTTCTCTGGAGGCAAGTGAGGCAAGTGAGGTCTTTCTTTCTCTCTAGGGGTAGTTAGTTCCTCAGGCTGGCTCGAGACGTCTAGGATTTTAGACACGTTCACCGGCTACCTTTAGTGTGTTGGATAGGTTCAGATTTGCGGTCAGTCCAGTTTACCACCTCTCTAGAGCTTGTCCTATGTTTTGTTACTTAGCTGGAGTATTTTGTGATCCTCAACCACTAAGGATCATAACAGTAGAGCAGGCCAAAAAGTGTTTAATGCATCGCAGAAGTGGGATAAAAAGAAGACCTGTGTACATTTTTTTTTTTCCTCCCGCTTTTCCTTTGCTGCAGTCTGTTTAGCTTCTTTCATCCCCTTGAACTCTGGGTGGTTTTGAGCTCAGCTGCAGACATGAATATTCAGACTCTGGCTTCTAGTGTGGATAATCTTGCTGCACAGGTGCAAAGTATTCAGGATTTTGTTATTCATAGCCCTATGTCTGAACCAAAAATACCCATCCCTGAGTTGTTTTCTGGAGATAGATCTAGATTTCTAAATTTTAAGAATAATTGTAAGTTATTTCTATCTCTGAGACCTCGTTTCTCTTGTAATTCCGCTCAGCAAGTTAAAATTGTTATCTCCTTGTTACGTGGCGACCCTCAAGATTGGGCTTTCTCTCTGGCGCCAGGAGATCCTGCATTGCTTAATGTAGATGCATTTTTTCTGGCTCTTGGACTGCTTTATGAGGAGCCTAATCTTGAGAATCAGGCAGAAAAAGCATTGCTGGCTATCTCTCAAGGTCAGGATGAAGCAGAGGTGTATTTTCAAAAATTTCGGAAATGGTCGGTGCTTACTCAATGGAATGAGTGTGCCCTGGCTTCAAATTTCAGAGGTCTTTCTGAGGCCGTTAAGAATGTTATGGTGGGGTTTCCCACCCCTACAAGTCTGAGTGATTCTATGGCTTTAGCCATTCAGGTTGATCGGCGTTTGCAGGAGCGCAAATCTGCTCATCCTTTGGCGGTATTTTCTGAACAGAGACCTGAGTCTATGCAATGTGACCGAACTCTGACCAGAATTGAGCAACAAAGTCATAGACGTCAAAATGGGTTGTGCTTTTACTGTGGTGATTCTACTCATGTTATCTCAGCATGCTCTAAACGCTTAAAAAAAATCGCTAAACCTGTCACCATTGGTACTATGCAGCCTAAATTTATTTTTTCGGTTACTTTGATTTGTTCTTTGTCGTCCTACCCGGTTATGGCTTTTGTGGATTCGGGTGCTGCCCTGAATCTGATGGATTTGTCGTTTGCCAGGCGCTGTGGTTTTGTCCTGGAGCCTTTGGAATTTCCCATTCCTCTGAGGGGAATTGATGCTACGCCATTGGCTGAGAATAAGCCTCAGTATTGGATGCAAATGACCATGTGCATGACTCCCGTACATCAGGAGGTGATTCGCTTTCTTGTTCTGCATAATTTGCATGATGTTGTCGTTTTGGGTCTGCCATGGCTGCAGGCTCATAATCCAGTTTTAGATTGGAAAGCTATGTCTGTGTCAAGTTGGGGTTGTCAGGGAATTCATGGCGATGCTCCGTTGGTGTCTATTGCTTCTTCCACTCCTTCTGAGGTCCCTGAGTTTTTGTCTGACTACCAGGATGTATTTGATGAGCCCAGGTCCAGTGCCCTGCCCCCTCATAGGGATTGTGACTGTGCTATAAATTTAATTCCTGGTAGTAAATTCCCTAAGGGACGACTTTTTAATCTGTCTATACCAGAGCATGCCGCGATGCGGAGTTATATAAAGGAGTCTTTGGAGAAGGGACATATTCGCCCATCCTCTTCCCCTCTTGGTGCAGGATTTTTTTTTGTGGCCAAGAAGGACGGTTCTTTGAGACCTTGTATAGATTATCATCTTCTGAATAAAATCACAGTCAAATTTAAGTATCCTTTACCACTATTGTCTGATTTGTTTGCTCGGATTAAGGGTGCCAGTTGGTTCACCAAGATAGATCTCCGTGGTGCGTATAACCTTGTGCGCATTAAGCAGGGAGATGAATGGAAAACAGCATTTAATACGCCTGAAGGCCATTTTGAGTACTTGGTGATGCCTTTTGGACTCTCTAATGCTCCTTCTGTGTTCCAGTCCTTCATGCATGACATCTTCCGAGAATATCTGGATAAATTTATGATTGTTTATCTGGATGACATTTTGGTCTTTTCTGATGATTGGGAGTCCCATGTGAAGCAGGTCAGGATGGTGTTTCAGGTCCTGCGTGCTAATGCTTTATTTGTAAAGGGCTCAAAATGCCTCTTCGGAGTACAGAAGGTCTCCTTTTTGGGTTTTATTTTTTCTCCTTCTACTGTGGAGATGAACCCAGTCAAGGTCCAGGCTACTCATGACTGGACTCAGCCCACGTCTGTTAAGAGTCTTCAGAAGTTCTTGGGTTTTGCTAATTTTTACCGTCGTTTCATCGCTAATTTTTCTAGCGTGGTTAAACCTTTGACGGATTTGACCAAGAAGGGTTCTGATGTTACTAATTGGTCTCCTGCGGCCGTGGAGGCCTTTCGGGAGCTGAAGCACCGGTTTTCTTCAGCTCCAGTCTTATGTCAGCCAGATGTCTCTCTCCCCTTCCAGGTCGAGGTCGATGCTTATGAGATTGGAGCAGGGGCTGTTTTGTCGCAGAGAAGCTCTGATGGCTCTGTAATGAAGCCATGTGCTTTCTTTTCAAGAAAGTTTTCGCCTGCCACGCGGAATTATGATGTTGGTAATCGGGAGTTGTTGGCTATGAAGTGGGCATTTGAGGAGTGGCGACATTGGCTCGAAGGAGCTAAACATCGCGTGGTGGTCTTGACTGATCACAAAAATCTGATTTACCTTGAATCTGCCAAGCGCCTGAATCCTAGACAGGCTCGTTGGTCGTTGTTTTTCTCCTGTTTCAACTTCGTGGTCTCATACCTGCCTGGTTCGAAGAACGTGAAAGCTGATGCACTTTCTAGGAGTTTTGTGCCTGACTCTCCGGGAGTTTTTGAGCCGGCTGGTATTCTCAGAGAGGGAGTGATTTTGTCTGCCATTTCCCCAGATTTGCGACGAGTGCTGCAGAAATTTCAGGCGGATAGACCTGACCGTTGTCCACCAGAGAGACTGTTTGTCCCGGAGAGATGGACCAGCAGAGTTATTTCTGAGGTTCATTCTTCGGTGTTGGCGGGTCATCCTGGGATTTTTGGTACCAGAGATTTGGTGGGTAGGTCCTTCTGGTGGCCTTCCTTGTCGCGGGATGTGCGTTCCTTTGTGCAGTCTTGTGGGATTTGTGCTCGGGCTAAGCCTTGCTGTTCTCGTGCCAGCGGTTTGCTTTTGCCTTTGCCTATTCCGAAAAGGCCTTGGACGCACATTTCCATGGATTTTATTTCGGATCTTCCAGTATCTCAGAAAATGTCTGTCATCTGGGTGGTGTGTGATCGTTTTTCCAAGATGGTCCATTTGGTGCCCTTGCCTAAGTTGCCTTCTTCCTCCGATTTGGTTCCTGTCATGATCTCCATGGCCAGAGAACTAGCATAAGCCTCTATAGGAACAAGCTCTTGGAAGATGTAACTGTACTGACCATGAACTAAACCTACCGCATCATCTAGAAGTAGCCAGGTAGCATGTCCTACTTTTTATCCCTATATGCCCAGCGCCGGCCGGAGAACTAAATAATGCTAGCAGAGGGAAATATAAGACCTGACTCACCTCTAGAGAAATGCCCAAAAGGAGACAGAAGCCCCCCACATATATTGGCGGTGATATGAGATGAAACAACAAACGCAGCAGGAAAATAGTTTTAGCAAATTTGAGGTCCGCTTTCTAGATAGCAGAAGACAGAAAGCATACTTTCATGGTCAGTAGAAAACCCTAACAAAACACATCCAGAAATTACTTTAGGACTCTGGCATTAACTCATAATACCAGAGTGGCAATTCCTGATCAACAAGAGCTTTCCAGACACAGTAACGAAACTGCAGCTGTGAACTGGAACCAAAATACAAAAACAAAACATGGACGAATGTCCAACTTATCTAGTAGATGTCTGGGAGCAGGAACAAGCACAGAGAGGCTTCTGATAACATTGTTGACCGGCAAGCATCTAACAGAGAAGCCAGGTTATATAGCGACACCCAGATCTAATCAGAACAGGTGAACAGGGAAGATGATGTCACAAGTTCAATTCCACCAGTAGCCACCGGGGGAGCCCAGAATCCAAATTCACAACAGTACCCCCCCCTCAAGGAGGGGGCACCGAACCCTCACCAGAACCACCAGGGCGATCAGGATGGGCCCTATGAAAGGCACGAACCAGATCAGAGGCATGAACATCAGATGCAGTGACCCAAGAATTATCCTCCTGGCCGTATCCCTTCCACTTGACCAGATACTGGAGTCTCCGTCTGGAAACACGGGAGTCTAGGATTTTTTCCACAACGTACTCCAACTCACCCTCAACCAACACCGGAGCAGGAGGCTCAACGGAAGGCACAACCGGTGCCTCATACCTGCGCAATAACGACCGATGAAAAACGTTATGAATAGAAAAGGATGCAGGGAGGTCCAAACGGAAGGAAACAGGGTTAAGAATCTCCAATATTTTATACGGACCGATGAACCGAGGCTTAAACTTAGGAGATGAGACCCTCATAGGGACAAAACGAGAAGACAACCACACCAAATCTCCAACACAAAGCCGAGGACCAACACGACGGTGACGGTTGGCAAAAAGCTGAGTCTTCTCCTGGGACAACTTTAAATTGTCCATCACCTGCCCCCAGATATGATGCAATCTCTCCACCACCGCATCCACTCCAGGACAATCCGAGGATTCCATCTGACCGGAGGAAAATCGAGGATGGAACCCCGAATTACAGAAAAACGGGGAAACCAAGGTGGCAGAGCTGGCCCGATTATTGAGGGCGAACTCCGCCAATGGCAAAAAAGCAACCCAATCATCCTGGTCAGCAGACACAAAACACCTCAGATATGTCTCCAGGGTCTGATTAGTCCGCTCGGTCTGGCCATTAGTCTGAGGGTGAAAAGCAGACGAAAAAGACAAATCTATGCCCATCCTAGCACAAAATGCCCGCCAAAATCTAGACACAAATTGGGTTCCTCTGTCAGAAACGATATTCTCAGGAATACCATGCAAACGAACAACATTTTGAAAAAACAGGGGCACCAACTCGGAAGAAGAAGGCAATTTGGGCAGGGGAACCAAATGAACCATCTTAGAAAAACGGTCACACACCACCCAGATGACAGACATCTTCTGAGAAACAGGCAGATCTGAAATAAAATCCATCGAGATGTGTGTCCAAGGCCTCTTAGGAATAGGCAAGGGCAACAATAATCCACTAGCCCGAGAACAACAAGGCTTGGCCCGAGCACAAACGTCACAAGACTGCACAAAGCCTCGCACATCTCGTGACAGGGAAGGCCACCAGAAGGATCTTGCCACCAAATCCCTGGTACCAAAAATTCCAGGATGACCTGCCAACGCAGAAGAATGCACCTCAGAGATGACTTTACTGGTCCAATCATCAGGAACAAACAGCCTATCAGGCGGACAACGATCCGGTCTATCCGCCTGAAACTCCTGCAAGGCCCGCCGCAGGTCTGGAGAAACAGCTGACAAGATAACTCCCTCCTTAAGAATACCTGTGGGGTCAGAGTTGCCAGGTGAATCAGGCTCAAAACTCCTAGAAAGGGCATCCGCCTTAACATTCTTAGAACCTGGTAGGTACGATACCACAAAATTAAACCGAGAAAAAAATAATGACCAGCGCGCCTGTCTAGGATTCAGGCGCCTGGCGGTCTCAAGATAAATCAAATTTTTGTGGTCAGTCAATACCACCACCTGATGTCTGGCCCCCTCGAGCCAATGGCGCCACTCCTCAAACGCCCACTTCATGGCCAAAAGCTCCCGATTCCCAACATCATAATTCCGCTCAGCGGGCGAAAATTTACGGGAAAAGAAGGCACAAGGCCTCATCACGGCGCAGTCAGAACTTTTCTGCGACAACACTGCCCCAGCTCCGATCTCAGAAGCGTCGACCTCAACCTGAAAAGGAAGAGTCACATCAGGCTGACGCAACACAGGGGCAGAAGAAAAACGGCGCTTAAGCTCCTGAAAGGCCTCCACAGCATCAGGGGACCAATTAGCAACATCAGCACCCTGTCTAGTCAAATCGGTCAATGGCTTAACGACATCCGAAAAACCAGAAATAAATCGACGATAAAAGTTGGCAAAGCCCAAAAATTTCTGAAGACTTTTAAGAGAAGAGGGCTGCGTCCAATCACAAATAGCTTGAACCTTGACAGGATCCATCTCAATGGAAGAGGGAGAAAAAATATATCCCAAAAAGGAAATTCTCTGAACCCCAAAAACGCACTTAGAACCCTTGACACACAGAGAATTAGACCGCAAAACCTGAAAAACCCTCTTAACTTGCCGGACATGAGAGTCCCAGTCATCCGAAAAAATCAGAATATCATCCAGATACACTATCATAAATTTATCCAAAAAATCGCGGAAAATATCATGCATAAAGGACTGGAAGACTGAAGGGGCATTAGAAAGACCAAAAGGCATCACCAAATACTCAAAGTGGCCCTCGGGCGTATTAAATGCGGTTTTCCACTCATCCCCCTGCCTGATCCGCACCAAATTATACGCCCCACGGAGATCAATCTTAGAGAACCACTTGGCCCCCTTTATGCGGGCAAACAAATCAGTCAGCAACGGCAATGGGTATTGATATTTAACCGTGATTTTATTCAAAAGCCGATAATCAATACATGGTCTCAAAGAGCCGTCTTTTTTTGACACAAAGAAAAAACCGGCTCCTAAGGGAGATGACGATGGACGAATATGTCCCTTTTCCAAGGACTCCTTTATATATTCTCGCATAGCAGTATGTTCAGGCACAGACAGATTAAATAAACGACCCTTTGGGTATTTACTACCCGGAATTAAATCTATAGCACAATCGCACTCACGGTGCGGAGGTAGTGAACCCAGCTTGGGTTCTTCAAAGACGTCACGATAATCAGACAGGAACTCAGGGATTTCAGAGGGAATAGATGATGAAATGGACACCAAAGGTACGTCCCCATGAGTCCCCTTACATCCCCAGCTCAACACAGACATAGCTCTCCAGTCAAGGACTGGGTTGTGAGACTGCAGCCATGGCAATCCCAGCACCAAATCCTCATGTAGATTATACAGCACTAGAAAACGAATAGTCTCCTGGTGATCCGGATTAATACACATAGTCACTTGTGTCCAGTATTGTGGTTTATTATTAGCCAATGGGGTGGAGTCAATCCCCTTCAGAGGAATAAGAGTTTCCAAAGGCTCTAAATCATACCCACAACGATTGGCAAAGGACCAATCCATAAGACTCAAAGCGGCGCCAGAGTCGATATAGGCGTCAGTAGTAATAGATGACAAAGAGCAAATCAGGGTCACAGACAAAATAAATTTAGACTGTAAAGTGCCAATGGAAACGGATTTATCAAGCTTTTTAGTACGCTTAGAGCACGCTGATATAACATGAGTAGAATCCCCACAATAGAAACACAACCCATTTTTCCGTCTAAAATTCTGCCGCTCGCTTCTGGACAGAATTCTATCACACTGCATGCTTTCTGGCGTCTTCTCAGTGGACACCGCCAGATGGTGCACAGGTTTGCGCTCCCGCAGACGCCTATCGATCTGAATGGCCATTGTCATGGACTCATTCAGACCCGCAGGCACAGGGAACCCCACCATAACATCCTTAATGGCATCAGAGAGACCCTCTCTGAAAGTAGCCGCCAAGGCACACTCATTCCACTGAGTAAGCACAGACCATTTACGGAATCTTTGGCAGTAAATTTCAGCTTCATCTTGCCCCTGCGATAGGGACATCAAAGTTTTTTCTGCCTGAAGTTCCAAATGAGGTTCCTCATACAGCAAGCCCAAGGCCAAAAAAAACGCATCCACATTGCGCAACGCAGGATCCCCTGGTGCCAATGCAAAAGCCCAGTCTTGAGGGTCGCCGCGGAGCAAGGAAATCACAATCCCAACCTGCTGTGCAGAGTCTCCAGCAGAACGAGATTTCAGGGACAAAAATAGCTTACAATTATTTCTAAAATTCTGAAAGCTAGATCTATTCCCTGAGAAGAATTCCGGCAAAGGAATTCTCGGCTCAGATACCGGAGCATGAATAATAAAATCTTGCAAATTTTGTACTTTCGTGGTGAGATTATTCAAACCTGCAGTTACACTCTGAAGATCCATTATTAACAGGTGAACACAAAGCCATTCAAAGATTATAAGGAGAGAGAAAAAAAAAGAAAGACTGCAGCATAGACAGACTGGCAAGTGATCCAATTAAGAGCACAGAGGAAAAAAAAAAAAAAAAAACTCTCAGCAGACTTCTTATTTCTCTCCTTTCTCAGCCAAGGATTTTAACCCTTTAGTGGGCCGGTCAAACTGTCATGATCTCCATGGCCAGAGAACTAGCATAAGCCTCTATAGGAACAAGCTCTTGGAAGATGTAACTGTACTGACCATGAACTAAACCTACCGCATCATCTAGAAGTAGCCAGGTAGCATGTCCTACTTTTTATCCCTATATGCCCAGCGCCGGCCGGAGAACTAAATAATGCTAGCAGAGGGAAATATAAGACCTGACTCACCTCTAGAGAAATGCCCAAAAGGAGACAGAAGCCCCCCACATATATTGGCGGTGATATGAGATGAAACAACAAACGCAGCAGGAAAATAGTTTTAGCAAATTTGAGGTCCGCTTTCTAGATAGCAGAAGACAGAAAGCATACTTTCATGGTCAGTAGAAAACCCTAACAAAACACATCCAGAAATTACTTTAGGACTCTGGCATTAACTCATAATACCAGAGTGGCAATTCCTGATCAACAAGAGCTTTCCAGACACAGTAACGAAACTGCAGCTGTGAACTGGAACCAAAATACAAAAACAAAACATGGACGAATGTCCAACTTATCTAGTAGATGTCTGGGAGCAGGAACAAGCACAGAGAGGCTTCTGATAACATTGTTGACCGGCAAGCATCTAACAGAGAAGCCAGGTTATATAGCGACACCCAGATCTAATCAGAACAGGTGAACAGGGAAGATGATGTCACAAGTTCAATTCCACCAGTAGCCACCGGGGGAGCCCAGAATCCAAATTCACAACAGGTTCCTCTATTTTTTTCAGAATGTGGTTCGCTTGCACGGCATTCCTGAAAATATTGTGTCTGATAGAGGATCTCAGTTTGTGTCCAGGTTTTGGCGGACTTTTTGTGCTAAGATGGGCATTGATTTGTCTTTTTCGTCGGCCTTCCATCCTCAGACTAATGGCCAAACCGAGCGAACTAATCAGACGTTGGAAACTTATTTGAGATGTTTTGTTTCTGCTGATCAGGATGATTGGGTGACTTTTTTGCCATTGGCCGAGTTTGCCCTTAATAATCGGGCTAGTTCTGCTACTTTGGTTTCGCCTTTTTTCTGCAATTCTGGTTTCCATCCTCGTTTTTCCTCGGGTCAGGTTGAGCCTTCTGACTGTCCTGGGGTGGATTCTGTGGTGGATAGGTTGCAGCAGATTTGGAACCATGTGGTGGACAATTTGAGGTTGTCACAGGAGAAGGCTCAGCGCTTTGCCAACCGCCGCCGCGGTGTGGGTCCCCGACTTCGTGTTGGGGATTTGGTGTGGCTGTCTTCTCGGTATGTTCCTATGAAGGTCTCCTCTCCTAAATTCAAGCCTCGCTTCATCGGTCCTTATAAGATCTTGGAAATCCTTAACCCGGTGTCTTTTCGTTTGGATCTCCCAGCATCGTTTGCCATTCATAATGTGTTCCATAGGTCTTTGTTGCGGAGGTATGTGGTAGCTGTGGTTCCTTCTGTTGAGCCTCCTGCTCCGGTGCTGGTCGAGGGCGAATTGGAGTATGTGGTGGAGAAGATTTTGGATTCTCGTATCTCTAGACGGAGGCTTCAGTATTTGGTTAAGTGGAAGGGCTATGGTCAGGAGGATAATTCCTGGGTTGTCGCCTCTGATGTTCATGCGGCCGATTTGGTTCATGCCTTCCACGCGGCTCATCCTGATCGCCCTGGGGGTCTTGATGAGGGTTCGGTGACCCCTCCTCAAGGGGGGGTACTGTTGTGAACTCTATTTTTGGGCTCCCTCTAGTGGTCACAAGCGTTACTGTGTAGTGTTGTCTTTCTACAGGTTGGCAGCATCAGCTGGTTCGTTATCTTTGGTTGGTTTCCTATTTAGCTCACCTGGATACTCAGTTCCTTGCCTGCTCTCAATGTATTCAGTGCTCTTCAGATTCCTTGTGACTACCTTGCTCCCAGTCTCTCCAAGACAAGCTAAGTTTTTGTTTGTTTATTTTTTGATTATCAGCATTCATCATGTTTCTTGTCCAGCTTGCTAAAATGTGATTTTCTCGCTTGCTGGTTGCTCTAGGGGACTGAGTTTCTCCCCCCACACCGTTAGTTGGTGCGGGGGTTCTTGAAATCTCAGTGTGGACATTTTGTAAGGGTTTTTTACTGACCGCACAGACCCCTTTTCTATTTTCTGCTATCTAGTATTAGTGGGCCTCATTTGCTGAATCTGCTTTCACCCCTGTGTATGTGCCTTCCTCTTACCTCACCGTTATTATTTGTTGGGGGCTTCTATATCTTTGGGGATTATTTCTCTGGAGGCAAGTGAGGTCTTTCTTTCTCTCTAGGGGTAGTTAGTTCCTCAGGCTGGCTCGAGACGTCTAGGATTTTAGACACGTTCACCGGCTACCTTTAGTGTGTTGGATAGGTTCAGATTTGCGGTCAGTCCAGTTTACCACCTCTCTAGAGCTTGTCCTATGTTTTGTTACTTATTTGGAGTATTTTGTGATCCTCAACCACTAAGGATCATAACACAACTCTGTTCTGATTCCAGGCCAGAAGGGGGAGCTTTAGATCTGGTTGGAGGGTAGCTTCCCTATATATTCTGGCTGGAGGAGGAGTTAACAGGTTAGTCTGTAGGAGGCAGTGAGGGGAGAAGGAGCACAGGAGGATAGAGAAACTGGAGTGGAGCTGTGAGTGGGCTCCCTCCAGGTCCAAGCGCAAGAAACCGGAGGCCAGAAGTCTGAGGTCGTGGGGGAACTGTATGCCCCACAGCAGAAGCCGGTAGACAGGAGATTCCAAGTCTGGCCACAATTACACCCAAAGGCACAGCAGCAGATTAGAGCCTGGAGTTATGAGAAGGGACACCTGTAAAAAGGCTCGAGTTGCCTGCCATGCAGGTAGTGTCCACCTAAAAGGACAGAGTGAGAGAGGACCTTGTGTGAAGCCTCAGGCAGCAAGGGACTGAGAATACAGCGCAGTAAGGAAGGCTTCCAACCCCACCTGGCTAGGGGGATTCCGAATTGCTTCCAGGCTGCCCGGATTCCAAAGACCACCTTTTACCTGTACATGAATGTCATCAGTAAAAGGTAAAGAGACTGTAACCGTGTGTTCTCCAATTTCTTCCTGCGCTTTACCATCTAAAATCCTTACCAACTGCAACGGGAGCCCTGGTGACTAAGCTCTACCTGTGGGGAGCTATACCACCTCTGCTGCAATTACCATCATCCCCAGTGGACCCCTTTAAGCAGCATCGGCCATCCCTGGCCAAGTACCACAGGTGGCATCACGAACACTACTACATTAGACTTTATTACCATTTTCACTACTTCCCTTTTATTGAACGCCCAGGGCCATGAACCGGGTCACCGCCACCATGACATATCCTTTTAAGAACCGGCCCGGTTCTGAGTATCCCATGGTCCTAGCAGGTGTTCAAAAGCAATGTGCTGCCATCTTCTGGGGCCTGAATAAAACTGGGCTACAAGCAACCTCACAGTAATATAGAGCAGTGCACTGAGAGTACTTGGGTTCTGTATATGTGGCGTTGGTACCAACATGTCTCCTCCACGCCACTCCTTCTGAGATAAACCTCATATAATCTGCTTAAGGGGAACTTATCACATAAGCTAGCGATATTAACCTGCAGATATAGGGTTGACCTGCTGGTCATAGAGTTAGAAAGGTGCCCGGCTGCTGTACTGAAAGTGTGACACCAGGGAGAACATGACATTTTTCCTTCTGGGAGCCAGTAACCTTCAGTCATGCAGGTATGTCGGTGAGGCTATAGTTACCAAGGAACTATTGCAACTTTATTATTACAGCTATGCTGCTGCTTTTATTGCAGTCTAAATAAACTGGATTGGCACTGTTTGAGAGATATCATTATCAGTTCTGTGAACCGGCATTTACTGGCAAAGACCACCAAGGATATATAAAATGAATGTTCCAGAAATATTCTCCAAGTTTTTGACATCTATACTAGAGATGGGTGAACTTATTCAAGTGGAAATGAATTTTACAAAAGCCTATATAATTCACATTCTAAAAAATACAGATTTTTTTTAATTTACTCCACGAGATTTCATCAAAATGGCGACCAGCCGGTGAGGGCCATAAATGTTTTAAAAAAACAGTACTCAGGTCACCGCCACATCCACCGATTGCTCTCCTTCTCAGCACCTCATCTTACCGCTGCCGTGCAGACAAACCATGGGCAATCCTGGCACGTCCCTGCACAGGCGCTACAACTAGGCCGGGCTGTCCCTGCGCATGTGTGACCTTACAATGAGCAGGGAAGGTGAGAAGAGATGCTGGGGACCATACACTGGACAACGAGCCGTGTGGGTGGCCAAAAAAGTGAGTGGTGAGGCATTGCTTTTCTTTCCTCATCTTATATTTATTATACCCTGGGGTTTTGCATTTTAAAAATTTGCCACGTCATATTTAGCTCTAAAATCTGTATGATTTGGCAAAATCAAATCCCATCAAACACACTCACTTCTAATCTACATCAAGAAACTCAATAAGTGATACCCAAATAAAATCAGGATATTTATCAGTACTTTATTCTGCCCTCAGACAGCATGAACTGACAGCACATTCGTGGCATCACAAGGCCCCTTAACATATTTTGTTACCTAGAAATAAGTCTAAATCAATGCTGTGAATATGTCTGTGTAATGTTTGGATGTTCTATTTTAGTACAGTATTGAGGACCATACTAGCTAAAGGCCCCATTTTTGCCAAGATATTACTGCTAATGGCACAACAAAGGGCTAAAGCTTAGTGAAACTTCGATCGAATGGCGTGATAATATAGGTGAATTTAATGAAAATGTAGAGTCCCTGTGGGTGGAGATAAGGGGAGGGGGAAAAAATAATAAATTACTGATAGGGATTTGTTATAAATCTCCAAAAATAATGGAAGCAATGGAGAATATCCTCGTAAAGCAAATAGATGAAGCTGCGACTCAAGGAGAAGTCATTATTATGGGGGACTTCAACTACCCTGAAATAGATTGGGGAACAGAAACCTGCAGTTCCAGCAAAGGTAATCGTTTTTTGACAACTATGAGAGACAATTACCTTTCACAACTGGTTCAGGACCCAACAAGGAGGGGGGCACTGCTAGACCTAATATTAACCAACAGGCCAGACCGCATATCAAATATAAGGGTTGGGGGTCACTTGGGGAATAGTGATCACAAAATAATAAGTTTTCATGTAACCTTTAATAAGATGGGTAGTAGGGGGGTGACAAGGACACTAAACTTCAGGAGGGCAAATTTCCAACGGATGAGAGAGGATCTTGGTGTAATTAACTGGGACGATATCCTGAGACACAAAAATACACAAAGAAAATGGGAGACGTTTATTAGGATCCTGGATAGGACCTGTGCACAGTATATACCGTATGGGAATAAACATACTAGAAATAGGAGGAAACCAATATGGCTAAATAGAGCTGTAAGGGGCGCAATAAGGGACAAAAAGAAAGCATTTAGAGAATTAAAGGAAGTAGGTAGTGAGGAGGCATTAAATAAATACAGAAAATTAAATAAATTCTGTAAAAAGCAAATCAAGGCAGCAAAGATTGAGACAGAGAGACTCATTGCCAGAGAGAGTAAAAATAATCCCAAAATATTCTTTAACTATATAAATAGTAAGAAACTAAAAAATGACAGTGTTGGCCCCCTTAAAAATAATCTGGGGGAAATGGTGGATGAGGATGAGGAAAAAGCCAATATGCTAAATTACTTTTTTTCATCAGTATTTACAAAAGAAAATCCCATGGCAGACAAAATGACTAGTGATAAAAATTCCCCATTAAATGTCACCTGCTTAACCCAGCAGGAAGTACAGCGGCGTCTAAAAATAACTAAAATTGACAAATCTCCGGGCCCGGATGGGATACACCCCCGAGTACTGCAGGAACTAAGTACAGTCATTGATAGACCATTATTTTTAATCTTTAAAGACTCCATAATAACAGGGTCTGTACCACAGGACTGGCAAATGTGGTGCCAATATTCAAAAAAGGGGCAAAAACTGAACTCGGTAATTATAGGCCAGTAAGCTTAACCTCTACTGTGGGTAAAATCCTGGAGGGCATTCTAAGGGATACTATACTGGAGTATCTGAAGAGGAATAACCTCATGACCCAGTATCAGCATGGGTTTACTAGGGACCGTTCATGTCAGACTAATTTGATCAGCTTCTATGAAGAGGTAAGTTCCGGACTGGACCAAGGGAACCCAGTGGACGTAGTGTATATGGACTTTTCCAAAGCTTTTGGTACGGTGCCACACAAAAGGTTGTTACATAAATTGAGAGTAATGGGGATAGGGGAAAATATGTGTAAGTGGGTTGAGAGCTGGCTCAGGGATAGGAAACAAAGGGTGGTTATTAATGGAGCACACTCGGACTGGGTTGCGGTTAGCAGTGGGGTACCACAGGGGTCAGTATTGGGCCCTCTTCTTTTTAACATATTTATTAATGACCTTGTAGGGGGCATTCAGAGTAGAATTTCAATATTTGCAGATGACACTAAACTCTGCAGGGTAATCAATACAAGGGAGGACAATTTTATATTACAGGATGATTTATGTAAACTAGAAGCTTGGGCTGATAAATGGCAAATGAGCTTTAATGGGGATAAATGTAAGGTCATGCACTTGGGTAGAAGTAATAAGATGTATAACTATGTGCTTAATTCTAAAACTCTGGGCAAAACCGTCAATGAAAAAGACCTGGGTATATGGGTGGATGACAAACTCATATTCAGTGGCCAGTGTCAGGCAGCTGCTACAAAGGCAAATAAAATAATGGGATGTATTAAAAGAGGCATAGATGCTCACGAGGAGAACATAATTTTACCTCTATACAAGTCACTAGTTCGACCACACTTAGAATACTGTGCACAGTTCTGGTCTCCGGTGTATAAGAAAGACACAGCTGAACTGGAGCGGGTGCAGAGAAGAGCGACCAAGGTTATTAGAGGACTGGGGGGTCTGCAATACCAAGATAGGTTATTACACTTGGGGCTATTTAGTTTGGAAAAACGAAGACTAAGGGGTGATCTTATTTTAATGTATAAATATATGAGGGGACAGTACAAAGACCTTTCTGATGATCTTTTAATCATAGACCTGAGACAGGGACAAGGGGGCATCCTCTACGTCTGGAGGAAAGAAGGTTTAAGCATAATAACAGACGCGGATTCTTTACTGTAAGAGCAGTGAGACTATGGAACTCTCTGCCGTATGATGTTGTAATGAGTGATTCATTAATTAAATTTAAGAGGGGACTGGATACCTTTCTGGAAAAGTATAATGTTACAGGGTATATACACTAGATTCCTTGATAAGGCGTTGATCCAGGGAACTAGTCTGATTGCCGTATGTGGAGTCGGGAAGGAATTTTTTTCCCCATGGTGGAGTTACTCTTTGCCACATGGGTTTTTTTTTGCCTTCCTCTGGATCAACATGTTAGGGCATGTTAGGTTAGGCTATGGGTTGAACTAGATGGACTTACAGTCTTCCTTCAACCTTAATAACTATGTAACTATGTAACTATGTTTGGGGCAGGTTTATTTTCATGTTTGGGGGTTACATGTCCAGAATTTTGTGCTATAATGAACTCTTGGTTGTCTGGTAGGACCTTCATTGTTTAACAGGGAAATTAATAGAAATCGCATCAAACATGCACATATTAGGTTCAGTTTCATTCTTTTGGAGTGTGGTAGAAAATCCGCATAAATAGAGGGGCAATATACCGACTATGCAGATGGTCGGAATCACACACAGAACCTCAGTGCATAATTTTAAAGGTTGAACATTATTTTTCAACTCATTGAAAAGTTTACAAATAGGAAATTAAAATAAAATGAGTCTAAAAGCAGCAACATCAAAGGAAAACCCAGTCATGTTTTTCCCCACCATAAGGAGTGGCTAATACTGGTTCTTTATGTAATAACAGACTCATATTAACCCTTAAGATGAAGGTATATTCTCCTGTAGCAAGTTAACTCTTCACAAGCAGCTATGTCCTCCTCTACCAGATTAGCCCTACAGAAGTTGCTGTGGCTGACAAATAACAATATTGGGTATGCTGTAAACTTCAGGTTGCTGAGAAGTGAGGAAAATTATTTCTTTATTTACCAGAGGAAATTCCAGGACATATTCATCCATCAGAAATGGGTTAGGAAACTAAACAGAGAAAATCATTTACTAATGGAAAGAGTTCCCTACAATAATCTCTGTGCTGCCCAGCTATCCTCTTCTGAGTATACAACTACTACAAGGACTTGTGCATAGTATTTTGATTCTAATGTTATGGTTGTTGTACAATGTTTGTTGTCCTTTGTTGCCACCTGCTGGCCATTGTTTTTATATATTCACATGCATTGAAGCTGTAATTTCTCACCATGCCTCTCTCTCTTATTTTCTTGTCTAACAAGTAACAAACAATGAAGCCTTAGCAGAAATCAGCGCAAATAGGGTCCTTTCTGATGGATAGATTAATGGTTTATTCAGATTATAGTAACCTGAAGTATCCTTTGTTAAGGAGAAAATTTATGTAGGATTATCAGCTGCAGCAGATCCACGGGTCAACAAGTGAACGTATCACTATCAGAATAATAGGATATCTGTGGAAGTTATCTGAGTGGCTGAATTGGAATGAGACGTAGATCCAAGTATGATAAACTGAAAGATGATGGTTTATTCAATGTGTTTCAAAGTATAAGGTTACCTCTTATCAGGAAATGACCACATGTATCAATACATGTGGTCATTTCCTGATAAAGAAGTAATTTTAAACTTTGAAACGCATTGAATAAACCACCATCTTTCAGTTCATCATACTTGGATCTACGTCTCATTCCAATTCAGCTGCTCAGATAACTTCCACAGATATCCTGTTATTCTGATTTTTTTTATTTCCTCACATTCCTTCTTGCTGGTCAGTGCCATCTTGGCAGAAATGTTCCATCAGAACTGGAGGTAGGATTTTCCTGTTGCCCCTATTCTCAGTCCTCCATCTTGTATAATTCATCCACATCCCTTCATCTTCCTTGACATCTTTACCTCATCATTTATTAAGGTACATCGAGTAAACTACCTAAAAGTTTGTCCACTGCATATTCTTTCCTTGATTATCCACATGCAGCTGGTCAGGCAAGAGAGGAGAGGATGGCGAGTAACCTATCTACCATTGATTGTAAAGAGATTTGTGGTCATATCCTTCAGACACATCTCACTTATGTATACTGGTGGCAGAATAATGTCTTAGTTTTTTGGTCCTTCTACACTTTTCTCTTCTAATTGTATAGAAAAAATTATAGAATATCAGATAGATAGATCTATAGAAAGATAGAAACATATAAATACCATTGAGAGAGAAACTACATTTCAAAATACATATGTTAAGAACCACAAAAAAACCCTTGGGTATTTGTTTTTGCTAACTAATAGGGTTGAGCGACTTTTATTTTTATAGGATCGGGTCGGGTTTCACGAAACCCGACTTTCTCAAAAGTCGGGTCGAGTGAAATCGGCCGATCCTATAAAAAAGTCGGGGTCAGGGTCGGCCGAAACGCGAAACCCAATGCAGTGCAATGGGATACTATGGTTCCCAGGGTCTGAAGGAGAGGAAACTCTCCTTCAGGCCCTGGGATCCATATTTAAGTGTAAAATAAAGAATTAAAATAAAAAAATATTGATATACTCACCCTCTGACGCGCCCTGGTAGTAATTGGCATCTTCCGTTCCTAAGAATGGCGCTTGAAAGACCTTTCGATGATGTCACGGCTTGTGATTGGTCGCGGCGGCCCACGTGACCGCTCAGCGACCAATCACAAGCCGTGACGTAATTCTCAGGTCCTAAATTCCTCATTCTAGGAATTGAGGCCATGAGAATTACGTCACGGCTTGTGATTGGTTGCTGAACGGTCACGTGGGCCGCCGCGTCCAATCACAAGCCGTGACGTCATCGAAAGGTCCTTCACGCGCTCATTCTTAAGAAGGAAGGCTGCCAGAAAGAAGCCGAGGGTGAGTATATTCCTATTAGGTATATATTCACCCTCGGACGCACCCTGCTTCTTTCCGGCAGCCTTCCTTCTTAAGAATCAGCGCGTGAAGGACCTTTCGATGACGTCACGGCTTGTGATTGGTCGCGGCGGCCCACGTGACCGCTCAGCGACCAATCACAAACCGTGACGTAATTCTCATGGCCTAAATTCCTAGAATGAGGAATTTAGGACCTGAGAATTACGTCACGGCTTGTTGTGATTGGTCGCTCAGCGGTCACGTGGGCCGCCACGACCAATCACAAGCCGTGACGTCATCAAAAGGTCTTTCAAGCGCCATTCTTAGGAACGGAAGATGCCGGTTACCAGCGGCGATGTCCAGGCTGCGTCGGAGAGGTGAGTATATCAATATTTTTTATTTTAATTCTTTATTTTACACTTAAATGTGGATTCCGATACCGAGTTCCGATATCGCAAACATATCGGAACTCGGTATCGGAATTCCGATACCAGATTCAGAAGATCGCCGACCTCATGGCCGACCCCACACAGGGGTCGGGTCGGGTTTCATGAAACCCGACTTTGCCAAAAGTCGGCGACTTCTGAAAATGGCCGACCCGTTTCGCTCAACCCTACTAACTAATATTGGAAAATAAAATAATAATAAAAAAAAACTATACATAATTAATATGTATACACATTTAAATACCTTAAGTTTTCTCACTGCATCTCTCACAACTTCAGTACCTTTAGGTTGCTCTACTTCTGTGCTCCCGAGAAACTGCAAAAACAAGATATAAATTACTGATAAGAACTATCAGGATCAAGGGGTGTGCGGCACCCCAGGGTCCTGGTCG